>NC_083365.1:54506253-57413753 GCF_030254825.1 Meriones unguiculatus
TGACTCCCAGCACGCACAGGGTGGCTCACAAACATCTGTATCTCCAGTTCCAGAGAATCTAATGACCCCTACAGGCACTGCGTGCATGTGGTACACAGACATACATACATGAAGGGAAAACACTCATACACATAAAATAAAAATAAATAACTAGAGACAATTGATTAAAAAAAGGAATCCCAAATACACATATCCAAGCTTCTGCCTCAGCTGCTTGTTCTCAGCCAGTGGCATAAACGTGATAGCAGAGTGTACTTGTTACCATGGGGATTCAGCAACACCTCACCCCTAGAGGAAATCTCAGGGACACCTGAGCACTGCCATCTAAGTGAGTCACCACTAAAAGGATAAGAAGGACTTAGTCAGACAAAAGGTGGGTTGCAGAGAGAACAGAAACAAATGAGTGGGCCCACACATATCTGTGGGTGTAAGGATGCAGTTTCAAATGTAGGAAGGAATTAGGCTAGTCTAGCGACATAGTGAGAGCAGGTACTTTTCTAAGGTCCATGACTCCACTCGCTCTGGGAAGCTGGCTAGGTTTCCAGAACCAGGCCTGCTTTCTCTCCTGCTCAGGGACCTTAGGTCCGGTTCCACAGTTGCTGCTTATCCCTGACACGGAATGCCAGTTACTGCAGCTTCTGCACACCTTTCCATGCTGGTAATTGTGGTCCTTCACAGGGGCTGCAGCTGGATAGGACTTTCTAACAGCTTCCCTCCCTTGGCAGCTTACATAGTGTTTCTGGAAGCATGGAGGCTAGACTGCAGACAGGAGGCTCTCAGATCAGAGCCAGCTCGAGTTTCCAAGTCATGTATCCTAGCTGTGTAATGCCTTCGACAACAGGATCCATCCCCAACCCTCACAGGCAGCAGGGAGCTAAACCAGCTCTCTATGTTGTTCTGACAGTTGCTTGGGCTACTAGTACTGGACTTTTTCTTCGTCTGTGGTTCCTGTGAGGAACACTGTCAGCCTAAGTGGCTTAGCTTCTTTTAAGATAAATAAATGATTCATAGATAGATAGATAGATAGATAGATAGATAGGTAGATAGATAGATGGTAGATAGATAAATGTGTGTATATATGTATATATACACAGTTATATGTATTGTATATAATTTTAAGTTAATGTAAAATAATATAATTCCTTGAGAGCTTATCAAATAACTTTGTTGTTATTTGTCCCTTGTCCCTCTTATTAACTTCCGTCTCCCCTCCCCAGCTGGATCCTCATCGAAAAAGCCTCTCCTTATGGACAGTGGAGGAATCCTCACAGCTAGTTACCACAGGGACTCAGCAACACCTCACCCCTAGAGGGAACCTCAGGGACACCTGAGCACTGCCATCTAAGGGAGTCACACAAAAAGGATAAGAAAGGCTTATGCACAACTGGACACTACGCACAGACCAGCAGGTCATGAAAAACCTAGACCCAAGAAACATCTGCATCTCAGCTCCTGTATCTGTGACTCAGGGAACAGTTTTGGGAAAGGGATGGAAAGACTGTAAGATTCAGAATACCAGGAAGCCTGTCATGAAGCAGTCTTTCCTGGAAATGGCTGCATAAGCAGAACCACGGCACTATCAATGGAGCACTAACATGGAAGGGGGAAACTTTTGAGAGGTTCAACAGCTAGACGACAAACTATAAATGGCTATTGACTGTTAGGAGAAGGAGAATTAGTCCTTCCCAGGGATGAGCCCCTTTATTCCACCCAACATCAAGTGGTCAGCTTTTAAAGGACACACACACACACACAGACACACAACCGACCCAGCAGGTTCTATTTAAATACAAATGCACACGCACCATATACAGACAGACAGGCATATATATGTGAGGGTGTGTGTGTGTGTGTGTGTGTGTGTGTGTGTGTGTGTGTAACAAATACAGTCAAAGAAATAGAAGCTATCAACTTAACAGTGTAGGTTGTGAGAGGGACTTGAGGAGGGGTAAGGGTAACTGGGAGGAGCTGAAAGCAGGAAAGGGAGGAGAAAATGATGTAATTCTATTCCAGTTAAAAATAAAACACATGCAGTAGGATGACTGAGGAAAGCTCACTTCTCCGGACTGATAGCTTAGAATGTTCTTTATATAAACATTCCCCCCAGTATATAAAGTGCCCAAGCCTGTGGTCAGTCTGAAGAGATAAAGGTCCCACTGGGCAGGGTGATTATATACCCCACTTCGCCTGAGTCAGTCCTGGTTTACGACTGTTGTCCGGCATGGTCTCGGTTAAATGATCCAGGTGTATCCTATCAGCAGACTATCTGCCACACTCATCTCATACGCAGACATGTGAACTCACACACACACACACACACACACAGAGGCAGAGGCAGAGGGGCGGAGACTATGTGCATGGTTTTTCTTCATTCCATAAAAACTAAATTTTGCCAGGCCTGATAGCGCATGCCATAATACAAAAACCAAGAAGGCTGAGGCAGAAGGATTGCCACGACTGCCAGGAGTTCAAGGCCAGCCTGCCCTGAATAGTATGTGCTAGACCAGCTTGTGGGTCTACATAATGAGATGGTGCCTTAAGAAACAAAAAGTTTAATTTTCAGCATTAGAGTTCTATGGATATGCTACTGTAGTCTAGCTTGCCTCATTGTACAGACTGGAGACTTGATTTAAAACCTCTCTCAGGTGTTTATTTACTCATTCATTCATTTATTCATTCATTCACTATTGAATTGAAGACTGAATCTAGGGCCTTATGCATACTAGGCCATTGCTCTAACACAGAGCTATGACCCCAGTCTGTTTTGTTTTGTTTTGTTTTTTAACCTTTTATTTTAAAGCAAGGTCCTCCTATGTTGCCCAGGCTGGCCTTAAACTCTTTACCTCACCCAAGAAGGCCTTTATAAAGTGGCCATTCTCCTGCCTCAGCCTCCCAAGAGGCTGGAATCACAGGTTTGTGTCACCAAGCCCATCTCCCTTGGTGCTTTGATGTGAGTGGTCCTTGGGCAATAATACAACCCAAAGCTGAAGAACACGGCCTCTAGGGTTCACTAGGAGGAGAAAATTTGGTACCAGATTTTTTTTTAAATGTCAGACTTTCTAGTGCCTTTGGTGTGATACAATGCGTAGAGGATAATTAAAGTGATTTGGGCAATGCATCTGGAAAGTGTCTTGCTGTCAGGAAAATACCACGAAGGCATCAGCAAAGGAGCTAGTCTCTGTCTGTCCCAACCGTGGTAGTGACTGCCTTGCCTCATACAGTCTCAGCCGCCATGGCTGCACCTGGCTCCTTGAAGCCTGAGCTTAGCTGCTGACCCGCCGAGTGGCTGCCAGGCGATGCCTGACCAGGCCACACCTGGAGAGCCCAAACTGCTGAGACTGCACACTCCCAAGGGAGCCCCGAGCCCCGAGCGACTGAAGTGGCACCCGAGAGCAGCGGTGGGAAGCACAAGTACAAAGGTGCTGACTCACTTTCCACAGCCCCTTTCTGCTAGGCTTCCTCCTCCCGCCCATCCAGGAACTCCACGCTTGCACTTACTTGGAGGTCACGGATGCTTGTGATGCGATTTTGTTAAAGGTCCTCTCGGGATGAGGAGGCGGTGAAAGCAAATGTTCTGAGAACGTTTGCCATGAAATCAGGCCTCATTGTCAGCCTGAAAGCCTCCTTCCATTTAAGCCACTGCAAGCTGTGTGGCTTCAGACACCGCTTTGCTGCTGAGCCTTTCTCCAGCCTGAGCAGCTGAGCAAAAACTGGTCATGGTCCCCCAGTTCTGAGATCCAACTTGGGTAAATGAAACAACCTAGTGTGCTAAATGGAGTTTCCAGTATCAAATGTTTGAAAGAGGCCATAAAACTATTATTGTTGTTGTTGCTGTTGTTGTTATTCCTGGTTCATTATTATTATTATTATTATTATTATTATTATTATTATTATTATTACAGCCCATCAGGAAGAGACACTAAGCCAGCATATCTCAACTGTTCAAGAATTTAGGTTGTACAGAGGGGATACAAAGTGAATAAACTGTAATTAATAAAAATGATTTTATAAAAAAAATTTAGGTTGTACATGATTTTTTTCAAGGTTGCTGAATCTAATAGGAGCAAAGAGGAGTGATTTCTGCTAGAAAGCGGGCGTCTGACAATGAACACTGATCTAATGTTTAAAACCAGCATCAATTTCAGCCCCACAGTGCCCCCTAGGAAGGTAAGCCCCAGCTCCCATCTTCTCAACCTTCCCCAGGCCTTAAGTACCACATCCTTTCAAAGGCCTGCACCTCAGGGTCATCCTGCATTCTATCCTGGGGCAGGAAATCTCAGTCTTCCCGGAATCACTCTGCAACTCACACCACTGTCACTCAGGCCCCTTGTCCCGTGTAGGTGGCTACGTGATGACGGTTCTCCTAGAGCCACTTTGGGCGAACAAAGGCCTTGAGAGCTGGGACTTAGGCCCATCACACTGAAGCCGGCTACCCTTGACAAAACCCGAATACTTTCTTCAGCATTCGGAGTCAGCCATGTAACTATTTCGTGACTTGTCCTGAAGAAGGAATTCACCAGCCCTGCCACCCCGCTCTGCTTACCTTGAGTTGCAGGTATCCCGGAAAAGGCGCTGCAATGTGTCAAAAAGGCCAGCACCGAGTGGCAGTGAAAGCTGTGCTCCGTGGGGCTCACCTGTGGCCACACCTAGGCCTCCCATCCTGGCCCCGCCCAGCCCACGCGGCCCCTCCGCTGAGCTCTTACTCATGACTCTTGGCAGCCTGCGCAAGATTAGGAGACATGATTCAGGCCGAACTTGCTGCTGCTGTCTGCACAGTTTCTGCTGGCCTGCGACAAGCACGGGCAGGAAGGGTCGTCGGTGGATCCTGCCCTGAGCTAAGCACATGCCTGTTTAAGAAAATAAAGGCAAGGAACACTACCTGCCAAGCCAGCACCAGAAAGTGAATGGGAGGAAATAAGAATAGAATAGATGGTGTTAAAAAGAAAATACTACAAACTTCTAACTCTGACCTCCATCTTCCCCGTGCAGAGTGCCGTCGCTCGTTCTGATAACATACACAGCGTTGCAGGCAAAACATGAAATATCAAAATGAGGAGGAGAGGCAGTTTAATAGAATAACAGCCGCGGAAGTGTCTTAATAGAGGACACAGCTTTGCTCTGAAACGTTTTAGGGGTGCCTGATTTCACAGTTCCAGGTCTCCTGCCTCTCCTTAATCCTCGGGATCTGTTCTTTTCCTACCCTGTTTTCAGGGAAGCACCTGAAAGGGAGCCGGCTGCTTTTCCAGAGCGATGGCCTATGCTCCTTGTTGTTCCTGTGCTAGTTCATAACCTTTTACTTCAGCATTCTCTATGCTGACTGCTAGAATTTGAAAGAGAAGGGCCAGCCTCGCTCACTCCTTGGTATTCCCATGAATTACCCATAAGCAGTCAATGAGGGCTGTTGGCTAAGTGAATGAAAGTGGCTAGATAGCTTCTCCGGCCCCCTTGTCCTGAGCCAAGATCAAACTCATAAACGAAAAGGAGTTCACCTCTGCAAGCAGCATTTCAGGCTTCAGCGGAATAAGTGGAGCAAGATCATAAAGATAGGGATATGGTAGGTGCACCTTGTAAAATACCACAATATCTAGCCACACTGGAAGAAATGTGGGTTTGAGGGCAGAGTCTTAACTTTGCAAACTATCCCTACCGCCGGAGGTTGAAGAAATCGTAAACAAAATGCTTAATTCTCTAGCCCCTGATTCTTCAGTTATAAAGTGAAATATACCTGCACAAATAGAAAAACAGTCATTAACACTTTGCCCATTCCTCAAAAAAATCTCACAGAATAATCACAGTGGCCAAAGAGCTGGAACTGGGTGTTAGCATCTAATTCCCCACAACTATTTATTCAGCACTGGGCTGCTCCCTGCTTGTTCCTGTGATCCAAAGATCTCAAGAGATCTGTTCTCTTAGCATTTGGCCAACTCTCCCCTTTCTTGTTTTAATTCCCTCGGCTACGTTCTTGCTCGCTCCTTGCCCATCCCGGAAAGAAACATCTCCAGTGATGGTAGTTCAGCAATACCTGAGGAACCCACATGTAGCGTTAGTCTGATTGTTTGAGAGTTAGGGGTACCCTATGCTTAGGAATATGTCATGTTCCCTCTCTCTGAATGTCTGACAAATAGCACAGCAGGAAGAAAATGCAGAAATGAATTAAAGCACTTGATGGTGCATAATGAGACACATAAGGCTGGTGTGGGACCACATACCCAAACATAGTCCAGAGATACAAATCTTTCAGCCTTAGAGTGATGGAGGACCTTGGAGGCAGGGTCCTTCAACATCAGGTGACCAGGCAGACCTACGAGCAAAGAACGAGACGCGCATAGTTATAACTGCAAATGACAGATTAGACACACAGGGCAGCGAACCGCTAACTGGAGCCTTCGCTGACAGAAGTTCTCATTGTTGAAGTGTCTCCGGACAATGTGCCCGAGCATTTGCCTCTTCTGTTTGAAGCCAATGTTGAGTGCGACAGCATCAGAAGAACAACGACTGACAGAAGAAAAAGTGATTCCCCTTTCTGGGCAGGGGAATTAATATTTTGATTCTATTTGACTGAGAAGAACTGTTTCCCTGGGTATTTTTTCTCTGTGGTGACCATAAATTTAAATATTCTTACATTTCACATCAAAAGACACAGAAAACAGAGAGAAGTGGGAGAAAATAGAGTTCTCCAAGTATCTCATACATCTAAACCCTCATATTTCCAAACAAGTCTCCAGAAAACACAATACATTAATTGAAGGAGAGAATGACCTGGAAAAAAATTGTGTTGTCAGCATGTCAATTCTTACTCTGTCCCCTCCCTTCCAACTGGTCGCTCTTGACAGGAGTCTTGGTTGATTAACTAAGCCTCTGTGGAGTTTTGTCATACCTAACCAAGTCCCTGGAGCACCTAGATACCAAGAAGAATAGACCTGGGTATGAGTCTCAAGGTGACTTTAGCTCAGCTTTAATGACTGAGTCAGGTATCTATAGTCATTGCTGCAATGTGAAAATAAATACATATCCTAGAGGGAAAGTCCAAAAAGGACAATGTTGTCAGTGATGTTAGCAAGGACACTTAGAGGAATGGGACTTGTTTTTGAAAATCTTTTCTTTTAATAGCAACATAAAACCATTTATATGAAGGCAGAAGAAAAAAAGGAAAACTTGAGGAGCGTGGGAAGGAGAGGGGATGAAAGGTGAATATGGACCAAATACACAGATTCTTCAAAGAGTGTCTTTGTGAAATATAATACTACGTGATGAATTCACACCTAATATTTTTTAAATTTTAAAGAGGTGTAATCCTAGTTCTGCAAGTGCAACAGGATCCAAAAAGCATTGTTAGAGCTATCAATCCCTTGCCACAAAGCCTCATAAAAATCTCCAGCACTTTTGGTACTCTTTTATCCAAATCAAATTCTAACCTGTAAGAAACAGATACAAAACTAAATTTGACAGATTTCAATATACCATGCCATAGTATATCACATTGCACCGTATGCTAAGTCGCTGCGTACTCTCGGTTGTCTCCTGCAGCTAAAACCTAAGCAGAGTTCACTGTTCCCAAGAACTCTGAGTGTTCTCTGCCATCGTGGATGTGACGAATGATAAATGACCTCTGTGGAAGAAGTATGTTACACAGATGCTTCTAATTCAAACCATGATGAATCCCACTCAGAAACCCGAAATCGGGTATTCTCTCAAACACAACCTCTTTCCTCTCAGTTCTCTTTAGGGATTCTTTTTTTTTTTTTTTTTTTTTTTTCAATGCAGTTTATTCAGGAACATTGAACAATCCTCGGACCCCGGGGAAAGCCAGCCCACAGCTTAAATAGCCTCTGGGTAGCCAACCCAGGCGTGCCACGGGGGCAATGCAGATAGGTCCACATACATGGAAGCAAGCCAGATCCTCGGCCTTAGCCAAATGTGGAGTTGTTCGTGACAGAGAGCACTCACCATCGGGAAGGTGGAAGGCGGAAACCAGCTCCATCTTTAAGGCATAGCATTCCGCAGCTCTCTACAGTTCCCCCTTTTTGTTTTAGACGCATCAGGCAAGAGTAGAGGTCTGATCTCTGATATTAGAAATAAATTGGGACTTTGTACAGATGTTCATTTAGGTGTCATCCACCCAAAGAGCATCAGACCCGTCCAATACCTTTTTCTCAGAGGCGGGACCTGGGGCATCAACCCGCATGCAATCAGACATGCTCTTCTCTGGGTCCAAAGCGGCTGACCCTGAGTGCAGTGCTTAGCCTCGCATCCTGAGCGTATCATTTTAGCTTCAGCTAATTCCTCCAACCGTGTTCCATTTCTTTAAGAAAGGTTTGGTGGGAAAGGGTAGAGTCCTTTCTAAGAAATGTCTCTACACTGTAACTCCCAAAACAATTCATAACGGTCTCTTTCTCATGTAGCACAAAATCCACTTTACACAGGCCATGCACATCAAAAGAGTGCTGAGATTTGGGGGCAGGGGAAGAACTACCTCTTAGAGAATGAATTATCCATTCATTCATTGTGCACTTCTATCGAATGACAATTTTCTTTAGTTCAACAAAAGTAGTCCGAAGAACAAATATTTAATAACCTAGGTGACTGTTTTGTTGGTGGTTTCTCTTGCCTGTGGGTTTAAACATTACAAACATTATGACTGGGTTACACAGCATTCTGGCTGAGAGACACACCCAGCCACTCCCAGCAGCCACTCAAAGGAGCTTTGTTATGACATGCTCTTTAGTGCAATCTCTTCTCCTCTCTCTCTCCCTCTCTCCCTCTCTCTCTCTCTCTCTCTTTCTCTCTCCCTCCCCTCTCTCTTTTCCCCTTCCCTCTTCCACCTACTCTCTCTTTTCCAAGAAAGGAAGTTTCAGCCATACCTTCCTGAGCAGTCTCCTGAGACGCCTATAAATCATCAGGTGTTTTGGTTGTACTGGTAAGAGCAGTTTCCATTGATTTGTATGACCTCTCCCCAGCAAAAGAAGAATAATGGTACTTGCACTTTTCCAACAGTTCACAGGAAGTTCAAAAGGCTCACACCTATTCAGTAAGGAACATTATCTTCTTTTCTTATGTGAAAAAAACTAAGCCAGGCAACAGAAGGAGACATTGATTGTTCTGAAGTTTATGACTAAGACTGAAAAATGTATATATATATATATGCACACACACAGACACATAGCCTTGTTGGGGTATTTTTTTTCAAGACAGATTTCTTGGCTGTCCTGCACTCACTTTATAGACCAGCCTAGCCTTGAATTCAAAGAGATCCACCTGCCTCTGCCTCCCAGAGTGCTGGGATTGCATGTCTGTGCCACCATGCCCGGATCCTAGCTAGGTTTTTATTTTTGTTTTATTTTGTTGTACTTTCTGAGACATATATCATGTAACCCAGGCTGGCTGTGATCTTTTAAGGAACAGAGGCCGGCCTTGAACTCCTGACTGTCTTGCCTCTGGCTGCTGGGATTATTTTACCTATGGGCTGCAGAGATTACCAGTATGTGATGCTCTGCCTAGCTGAGCCTCAGATCTCTAACTCATTAATCTATACTCCTTGTGGGCAGTGAACTTCTTGCTGCATGATGAATCTACTCCATTGTGAGAATCTGAATTCCATGGTTTTTTGTATTATCAAGTCCCAGGTTTTACCTGGGAGAAGAAATCTTATATTAAATTATATCTAATCCAAGGAAACAATGTGTGAAAATTTTCCTAAGATTCATACTTAAACAAAACTGAAGATGAATAAAACAAGATTTAGAGCTAACTCAGCTGCCAGGTTTGACCTCCAGCTTCTCCCATCCTACAAGTAAAACATGGAAAAGCAAAGTTTCCCTCAAAAGGACCCATAGCCATCATTATGTTTAAACCACTGTGTTCAATTAAAAAGATGTTCATAAGTGACGAAAGGGTCATACTCGGGGTCCTATGATAGAATGTATCAGTAGGACCATTTACATATGTCTTACAAGAGCCTCTTCTATAAGCTTTTTATTTTATGTTTTACTTTTTGTTTTTTGAGACAGCATTTCTTTATGTAGTCCTGGATGTCCTGAAACTCACCATGTAGACCAGGCTGGCCTCAAACTCACAGAGATCCACCTCCCTCTGCTTCCTAAGTGCTGATATTAAAAGCTATGCACTGCTGTGCCCAGACCATAAGATTTGTTTTTATAAAGGTGTATAAATGAAAAGGAAAACAATACAGGTATGGAGTGTGCCTAAGTAACGTCTTCCATGCCATGATGTAGTGAATTGTAGCATATTGAAACCAGGTATGCTCCTAACAGATACACAGTGTTATCCAATTGTCTGGTCATTGCCCTTAGATTTAAGGGGTCTATTTCTGAATGGATTGAAAGTAAGATGCTTTTCTCTAAATAAGTTTCATGAGAGATAAAGTATGGAATTCACAGCTCTCAGAACTCTGTCCTCAACTTTTGGAAAGGGGGAAATTTTTTACAAAGGCATCAAAAGAATTGGGATCTGTAGAAGGTTTACTTATTTTATAAATATGTCTCCATGGTAGGCTTTTTAAGTAAGAACTCTAAATTCATTCTTGTCTCTCTCCTGTCCTGCATCCTCAATTTTCTCCAGAACCAGAAAACTCTTTTCACGTGTTCCAACTCCAACTTGAGTTGTCTGGTCCAGCCTTAACATGAGGAGAAGTGCCTAGTCTTATTGCAACTTGATAGGTCATGTTTGGTTGATATCCCTGGGAGGCCTGCCCTTTTCTGAAGGAAAGAGGAGAAGGAGTGGATCAGAGGGAAAGGGAAGGTTCAGGAGAGAGACTGGGAGGAGAAGCGAGAAGGGAAACTGCAGTTGGAATGTAAAATATGAGAGAAGAACAAATTTTAAAAAACAAACAAACCTGTTCTTTCTGAAGGGGCTCTCTGGCCCAAGCATGGCAAATGTGGCTCTAGCAGGCCTTGCCCTCCCCACAGGGCCTGCTAAAAACTGATAGATTACATTCCCAAAGCTAGCCATCAAAGTCCATTCCCTTTTTTGGCCACTTCCTCCTCCTCCTCCTGAGGCTGACTAACAAAACCCAATAATCAAAGAATTGAAGTCCAGAAATCAAAAGCTCCCTTTTGGCTCACCTAATTAACAAGACCAATTAAAATTCAACACCTCATCTTAACATGGAATTTCCTCTTTCACCTTCATAAACTGCCATTTGTTTATGGGCCAAGTCTGTCTCCTCTCTCTCCAGAGGCAGTCCTTTGTCTCTCCCCCCTCCCCTCTCCCTTGTTGCCTTCCCCTTCTCCCTTGTCCTCTATTGCCTGTCTTTGTCTCTTATTCTAGGCCCTCTGTCCCTTTGGGGCAAATCAACCTCCTTTGTGCGGAGAACTTGGTCTTGAGGTGTCTTGTGCCAGTACTGGTCCTTTCTTATGTTATTTCAAATATTTATCCACAGAAATGAAAAGCTTCCAAACACTTGTACATCTATACTCCCTTTCCTAGAACTCATACAGTAAGTAAGACTTTGAATAAACTTCTTAAGCCTTTCAGACCGCTAAAGAGCCATGGGAAGAGCTATCTAGAACATACCGAATATCTTTTATCCAAAATGCTTAGAACCGAATACCAAAGTGTTTTGTATTTCAAGTTTATTTCTAATTTTATATTTTCATATAGAGAATGAAATATCCTGGGACTGGGACCCAAGCTTAAACACAGAACTTATATATTTTTGTGCATAGCTTATACACCCAGTCTAAAGTTAATTTTATGTCCTATTTTAGTAATACCTTTTAACTTTGCCCCATAACTTTCCACTTATGGTATGTCAGCATTCAAAAGTTTCAGTTTTAGAGCATTCTGGATTTTTAATATTCATGTTTGGAGAGCTCAACCTACAGTAGAAACCAGTAAATTGAGTTGCAGTGGCATGGTGGAGACAGTGGTTGTTGTGAAAACAAGAAGGCCCCCAAAGAGAAAGTGCCTCTATTTTACTTATATGTGTGCATGTGCACACGTGGAAACCAGAAGAGGACATCGGGTGTCCCTCTCTGCTTCATCCCTTGAAAAAGGACACTCACTGACCTCAAGTTTCCATTTTGTCTGGGCAGGCTGGCCAGCTAAATTTTGGGATCTGCCTGTGTCTGCATGTGCTGCCATACCTGGCTTTTTACATGGGTGCTAAGGATTTAAACTCTGGCCCTTGTGATTGCTCAGCAAACACTCTTGCCCACTGATCCAACCCCGAGCCTCTATTTTAATATTCTGGAGTGTGGGGAGTCGCTGGTCTGCTTTGTTATTTAGATCTCAGCGGAAAGACATGTCTTCACCCTGGCCTTCAGTGGAGTCAGTGATAAGCTGCCAAGTCTATCCCCTTTTGTTTGAGACAGCAGGTGGGATGTCTTTTCAAGTTCACACCTTTTGTTTGTATGAGGATCACACAGACAGGTGGAAAAGGTAAAGAAGTTTTGACTTCCCTATGAATTCATTCATTGTACTGAGGTGCTTTTGCTCTGACTTAAAAAGGGATTATTGGGATAAAGTGAGGTGACTAGTTTCTACTAGAGCCCTCTTGGAAAGATCCTATGTATGGTGGGTTGGTTTATTAATTTTTCTCTCAATCTTCACTCCCAACTCAAGAACTATTCAACTCTGCCGGCAGGCTCTGGCACTGGAGCAAAAACCAAAAAGAATTATAGTAAGAAAGTCAGGAGCTTTGCTCCACTACATGGCAATGCTTGTGTACTGATTGCTCACCGTGCCCTTGCATCTGGATCACAAGGGAAGACGGGAACAGAAGAGGAAGTGCATACAAACTGCTAGTCCCAGACCCAAACTCCCTGAGACTGTAAGTACAGAGGTCTTGGGTCAAGCCCAGGAATCAGGCTTAGTCCAAGCGACATAGAATTGGTTCTTTAGAGACCTTCACATTTAGAGGCACAAGCTACTGGTGTGTGTTCTGCTCTGCCCCAGGCTGTCGCATGATTTTTGCTGCTTCTGGCAGAAGGCCGCCTGGTTCTGGTTATTTCATTTACTCTATGCCCAATAAATGACTAACTCGCTTCGCCTCAGCTCCTGCAACTATTAAACAGGGAGTTACATTAGCAGCTCCTCGAAGGGCAAGAATGAGGCGCACGTAAACTGCTTGGAACCCATTTCAAGTAAACATGCAACTGACAGAAGCTGTAGCTGGTGTCTGCTCTCTGAGGCTGTAGTGGAATTATAAGTGTCAGATAGACTCCTCTGACTTCTGTAGTGCACATAGAGAAAAGGGTCAATTAATTTTAACTGGAAAAAAAAAATAACTAAGTCTTTAAAGCCTGAGAGGATTTGATGTATACACGCGTACATACACAATTTGTGTAACCGTTTTACTTTCTACCTTTAGAGTATAGTGTCTTATGAACAACATGAGTAGGAATAAAAGAAAAGGTGTGCATAGAGCACACTTATGAAGAGATTAACATTTCAAGGAGAATAGCATATTTAATATTTCATATTACGGAAGGGGAGGAGGTCCTCCCCTATCAGGGGACTAGGGAAAGGGCATAGGGGAAGAAGTGGAAGGGTGGGTGGGACTGGGAAGAGATGAGGGAGGAGGCTGCAGCAGGGATACAAAGTGAATAAATAATAAATAAGTAAATAAATAAATAAATAAGAAAATTTTAAAGAAATCTTTCATATTATGATAATACCCAATTGATGAATATTTATCATTACTGCCATTATAATAACTTGTCATAATTATGGTGCTTTGCAGTTTTAAGTCGGTGCTGTATACCTGCCCTTTTCCCAAAGTGGTTATATAAAATGTATTATCTTTTTCAAATCTCACAGTGACCGTTCAGCTATGATTATGGACACACTTTACAAGTGAGAAAGGCGGTATTAGAGAGCTGGTGTGAAACTCAGTGGCAGAGCATTGACTGTATTCGAGACTCTGGGCTCTATTCTCAACACGTAAAGAAAAATGATATTAGAAAGAAACATGAATCGTTTAATGAGTCTCTGTACTTGCTCCAGAGTGCAGCGAGGGACTTCTCTGACCAAAGGTGACAGTAGCACTAATCTGTGACTGTAAAGAGAACTATGTAGAGTCGCAGCTTGATGGGCTGCTTGTCCATTTAGCAGAACAAGAACAGTAGCCTCTCCACTAGTGCCTAAACTGTGTTTTTTGTATTAGTCCCTTTTGCAGGCCCTTAGCATTCCAGAATTTGATGCTCGGACCACTGTTACCTGTCACCAAGGCTTAGGAAGCCTGGAAGATGTTCCTGGGCAAAGAAGGAGAAGCCTAAGGGCAGTGGAGCAAGGGGAAGCAGGGAGGGAGGCCTTGAGAGGATTTCAGATCCTTTTTACTCTCAGGAAGATTAAAAGGATGCCTTTGAACAGCCAAGCAGCCCTCATGTCAGGGAAGAAGTTGTGCTACCTTAAACAGCACAAGAAAGGCAGTGAGTACAGTTACAGGCACATAAGGTAGGGATTAAATGAGTGTGAGTTAAACGGAGATTGTTCTAACCAGTCAGGTCAGATGTGCGGCATTTGTGCCAGGAGGTGAGGGTCTGTAGTACGCAGAAGGTATCGGTTCTTCTCCAGAGGGGCTAGACCAGAGAGTATTGTTAGGCGACTCGTGAAAATTTGGTGTACAAAGAGACCTCTGCGTGCCTCCCCTTTGAAGCACCTTGTGTTCGTTTGCTTTTCTCTCACTCTCACATCACTCACAGCGGGTTTGTGCTGATGCGGCAAGCATACTCGAGGCCACACAATTACAGGGTGCTGCAGCAATTAGTCTGGGTGGAGAACATCCATGTAATGGAGCCCAGCTTCAAGACGGATGAAAGTATTTTAGCACTAATGCCTCTACATGAAAAAAACCCAAGCACCAGGCCAGGTGTGAGAGCGGGCAACTCCGGAGCCAGAGCAGCGCATCTGTCTCAGGTCGCCAGCCAAAGGTGACCTTTCAGCACGAGCGGCGTGCACTCAGGGTTTACTACAAAGACCGTCTCTGCTTTACCTGAGAGGTATGCAACATCCACACAGGACTTTTAGCTTACCCGGGAAAGTGGCTATAGTTCCCCACACACACACCTGGCATCAGTAACTGAGTCTGAAGCCAGGGAAGGGTTTACTGCTATTTTTGCCTTATGACAGAGATGTGGGTAATGTTTGTTTATAGCCATCTGCCATTTTCCCATCACCCACTATGTGCCAGTCATCACAGTGCCGAACAGTTTATCAATAACAGTTGTGTCGTAATCTATATTCAAGTTTCTGCACACTGTATGATTCATGATATCGAAATTAAGTCAGAGCTCTCTAGCTCTCCTTTTCTCTGTCTCCCTGTGAACCAGCCTTCTCAGTGTTGCAATTAAGGGTATATAAATTTCTTATCTCATCTCCCATGGGTGACGCCCATACACCTTTGGGCAAGTTGCTCTCATGTCTTCTTCAGGCCTCCCCATTCTCTTATCATTAAAGTGCGGTTAATAATACCTACTTCTTTGAGAAGGTGGGCACATGGTTAGACTGGGTGCAGAGTCTGAGATGAAAAGCAGTCTGCTGCTGTTGTGTTCATCATTCTGGAGATGAATTTTCCAAGTGAAGTGGCATGCCCCTTGAACAAACAAGTAAGGGCCCATCCTGAAAGGGGGTTTTGGTCACCTCTCAGCAACTGAGCAAATGTCATCTAGATTAGCATCCGTTTATAGCCACTGGAAAAATACTTTTCTATTCAACTTATTGTCTTGAAAACTGATTCAAAGAGAAAAAAAAAAACATACTTTCTTTTTGTTATGATGAATCTTAGATCTAAATACAATAAAAATATAAAGAGAAATAAAAATAAGTTTGCACCTAGCTGATAAATACAAGAGGTGATAGGAATAGAATCTCTAATTAATTAACATTTCTTGGCTTACAGTCGCTAAGAACTGTCACCATAGCAAAAGGAAAACTAACCAGCTTTGTCCGTTTCCTAACAGTCAGCCACCGCACCACCTTTGAGGTAGTTTTCGCAAAGCAATCAGAGCTGACTAGAATGCAGCCTCTGGGTATAACTACAAATTTCAGTAAATAAAGAAACCAGAAAAATGACTCCATCGAGATCCAAATTTTTTAACCAGACTACAGAAAATACCTTCCATAATTAAACTTCAAGAAGAAAATAAGCTTGAGAGAAAAACCTATGGATTCAAATAAGTTTATGAGACAAGTCAATAAGCCATAGTTGTTTGCATCTCGCATCATCCAAGCTTTTGAATTGTAATAAGAAGGAGGAGGAGCAAGAGGGAAGAAAGCCAAAGAAACTTGAGTGCTCATCGAATGTGGATGATATTGAGAAACCGAGGTAGGCCTCAGCGGTACAGCGCATGTCTACCATGTTCAAGGCACTGGGTTCACTCTGCAGCACTGAAAAAACACTAAAATGAAAATAAGCTGAAATGATTATTATATCAGGCTATAACTTCTTAAAACTTTTCTCAAGTAAAGATAATCATTAGGGCAGGGTACGAAATTCGGCAGCGGAATGCTTGCATGGCACGAGCTGGTGTTCAACCACCAGCACTGCAAAAACAGAAGAGAGCACCGATTTTTTTTCTTTCCATATAAAATAAGGTTTCATTACAGTATTTGCTTCACTTTTATGAATTATTGAAATGGCCTGTATGTTTCTGAACCAAAATATAAATTATAGAAGAAAAGGACTGTGGTCATTTCTGAAGTTATATCATTTTATCAATAAAGCAAGGGCCTCAGAGGTGAGGGGCATCAAAAGAGGGCAAAGGGCAGGAAGGAAACCAGTCTGCAATAAGTTCATACTCTACTAGGCACCTCTCATGGATGAAGCACTAGAGAGGAGCTAGTAGCCAAGGCTCTGCAGCAGACTTCAACTTCCACTTCCTGGCTGGGTGAACTAGGGACAATTGCTTACCATGCTGAACCCACCTCTTCTTATGAGGTAAGAATAATAATGAGACCTACCTTCTAGGGTTAAGGGGATGAACTGATTAGTGCAAGCAAGGTGTTAAAGCACAGTTTAGCATTTTATGTGTGGTAGACTTATTATCCACAGATTTTCATTTTCATCAGCTGATGCTCAGCACCATTGATTATCAGGGAAACATAAAATGAAACCACAATGAGAAATCCTCATGCATCCAGAACGGCTTAATTTAAAGCAACTGGGTTGCAACTGTTGGCAACAGTATGGAAGAACAGAAACTCTCATACTTGCTGATGGGAATGCAAAATAGTTTAATTGCTTCGGAAAGCAATTTGGCAGTTTCATACAAAGAAAAACATACACTTGACATTTGTTGCAATAGCTCTGCCCAAGAGGAATAAAAACATATGTCCACATGAAGATTTGCATAAAAATATACATAATCATTTTGTGTGTGAAAGCAAAAGAGAAAGAGGAAACAGACCAACTGACTATCAGCAAACAAAACTGTGGCATGTTCATAGGACAGAATAGTAATCTACAATTGGCATAATGGTATAAGGCTGCAAGGCAGTATTCGGGAAGTGAAGAGAGAATTATGAGTTTGTAGCTACCCTGGGCTACACAGTGAGAGTATGTCAAGAGAATGAGGTGGAAGGAGGAGAAAAAGGGGACAAAAAAGAGAAAGATGAAGAGGCAGAGACAAAGAGATAAGGAGAAACAGGGAGATACAGTGAGAGAAGGAAGACAGAGGGACATATAGACAGGAGGAGGGAATAAGGAGGGGAGAGAGACAGACAGACAGAGATAGAGGCATAAGAAATGATCACGACAAAGAAGAATTTGAAAGCACTGTGTTAAGGAAAGAATTGTTGATATAAAAAAGCACATACTCTATGATTTCATTTACACAAAGTCATAGAAAGGATAATTTTTTTTTTTAAAGATCAGAAGTTGCCTAGTCAGGAGTGGAACAAACTTGGAAAAGGGCAAAGAGAACATCCCTAGTTATGGAAATCCTAGAATCGTGCTTTTGTTACAACTAGACCACAGTTAAAGCAGATGTGCCTTATTATGCATAAACTTTAACCTCGATTCATTTTTGAAAACCCAATAAGCTAATGAGATGAGCATGGAATCCTGTACCAAATCCTGAACCGGAGAGGAAAGGAAGGAGACAGAAAGAGGGATCTGAATGAGGCTTATGGATTAGGTATATTTAGGTATATAGGATTAGCATTATACGATGACCAATGGTAGTTTACTAATCTTGGTAATTGTAGTTGGAATATAGAAGAAAATTTTCTTGTTTTGAGAAAATATTTAGAGGTAACAGAGCAACGTGTTTGTAATTATTCTTAAGTGAGTCAGGGAGAAGCAGAATGAATACCACAGTAATTGTGATCAATAATGTCAATTGAAAAATCTCTGCAGACTATTGTAAATTTTCTACTTAAGCAATAGAAAAGTGTAAATATCTGTTTCAGCAATCTTAAAGCAGGTGGCATTTTTACCTTTTGTTATAATCTCTTTTGCTAAGTAATATAAATGAATTGAGAATGCCAAGTCAAATGTATTGAACCCAAAATAGAATACATAAATACTCGATTCCCAGAACTGTTTAGAAGCAAGCCTAGGTTTCTTCTGCCAAGGCAAGAAGAAACCAAGACAAGCCCCTGGTCTGAATTTGAAAACATGCCAGGTCCAGTAGATAGGAATGAAGGTGTAAACTTGGAGCGAGGCTTCTCCTGTCACAGCTCAGCCTCCTAGCTCCAAGAAGGTCAGACTTGCTCCTTTATCTCCCACCCACTCTGGCTCTGCTGCCACTCAGAGGTGTAGAGAGGAAGCCCCGAAATCCTGCTTAAATAATAATAATAATAACAATAGTAACCCCAGACATGTAGTTCTAGGAGAATTCAGAATACTCTCCGCATGTAGAATAGTTTGGGGTTTTCTCTTCATTTTCTTGTATTTTTAAGCATGCCTCAATTAAGAGTTTCTATAATTTTTATTTTAATATGTAAATTTATTAATAATGACTTCTGGGCTGAGGAGAAGAAATGCTTGCAAGCATGAAACCATAAGTCTGGGCCTTCAACAGTGCGTAAAATCCAGGGGCAGCAGAGCATATCTGTAACCCCAGTGCTAGGGGATGGGGATGCCAGTGTTTGCTGGTTAGTCAGTCGAGCAGAAATGCTGATCCTGGGTTCAGTAAGTGTCTCAAAACTACGTTGAGAAGCAATAAAGGAAGAGCCCAATGACCACCTCTGATCTCTGCAAATGCACACACTGAAGTGCACAGCTGCACACATTTGTCAAATTTCCCTTCCAGCGTTCCTAAAGCCTGTGGGCTCCTGTCTACTAGTCAGAAAACAAGGGTGAAGCTACTTTATTTATGTTTCTGAATGGAAGGTTGTTTCATTCGTTCATCTCACACTACAGTGGTTGGGTTGTCACTGAATCCGCAGAACTAAGGAAGATTTTTTTTTAATTTTTTATAATTTTTTTTACTGTTAATTACACTTTATTCATTTTGTATTCTCCCATAAGCCCCTCCCTCCTCCCCTCCCAACCCCATCCTCCCTCCCCCTTCATCATGCATGCCCCTCCCAAAGTCCACTGATAGGGGAGGTCCTCCTCTCCTTCCTTCTGATCTTAGTCTATCAGATCACCTCAGGAGTGGCTGCATTGTCATCTTCTGTGGCCTGGTAAGGCTGCTCCCCCCTCAGGGGAAGGTGATCAAAGAGCAGGCCAATCAGATTATGCCAGAGGCAGTCCCTCTTCCCTTTACTATGTAACCCACTTGGACACTGAACTGCCATGGGCTACATCTGTGCAGGGGTTCTAGGTTATCTCCATGAATAGTCCTTGGTTGGAGTATGAGTCTCTGGGAAGTTCCCTGTGTTCAAATTTTCTTGTTCTGTTGCTCTCCTTGTGGAGACCCTGTCCTCTCCAGCTCTTACTATTTCCCACTTCTTACATAAGATTCCATGCACTCTGTCCAACAGTTGGCCATAAGTCTCAGCGTCTGCTTTGATTGTCTGCAGGGCAGAGGCTTTCAGAGGCCCTCTGTGGCAGGTTCCTAGGTTGTTTCCTGTTTTCTTCATCTTCTGATGTCCAACCTCTTTGCCTTTCAGGATGGGGATTGAGCATTTTAGTCAGGGTCCTCTCTCTTGCTTAGTTTCTTTAGATGTACAGTTTTTAGTAGGCGTATACTATGTTATGTCTATATGAGTGAGTATATACCATGTGTGTCTTTCTGCTTCTGGGACAGCTCACTCAGGATGATCCTTTCTAGCTAAGGAAGATGTTTAAGTCATCATGCATACCTCAAAGTGGAACTGATCTCCCAAAGAATGAGTAAAAGATTTCAATTTCCAGTGATAAAGATCCAGATAATCTGATCAACGTTCCCACTGAAGACACTCAGAAAAGAAGAGCTGCAAAAGTGTTTTAAAGTCTGCATGAAAGAACTAACTAGTAATGAAGAATCATCTCAATGTCCAAAAGCACAACATGCCCAAACTTATGGGACCTAATTATAGCAATACTAAGAGGAAAGTTCATAGTACTGAGTGCCTTCATAAAAGCAAAGGACACTGTCATCAGAACAAAATGACAGCCTACGGATTGGGAAAGGATCTTCACCAACCCTATATCTGACAGAGAACTAATATCCAGAATATATAAAGAACTCAAGAAGTTAAACAGCAAAAAAATCAAGTAACCCAATTAAAAACTGGGGTACAGGGCTAAACAGAGAATTCTCAATAAAGGAATATCAAATGGCAGAGAAATGCTCAATATCCCTAGTCATCAAGGAAATGCAAAATCAAAACAACCCTGATATTTCACCTTACACCCATCAGAATAGCTAGGACCAAAAACTCAAGTGAGAACACATGCTGGAAAGGATGTGGAGGAAGGAGAACTCATTCTCACCAGCAACAATCACTTTGGAAAGCAATCTGGCACTTTCTCAGACAACTGCGAATAGTACTTCCTCAAGATCCATCTATAGCACTCCTGGACATATATAGGAAACATGCTCAAACTTATCACAAGGACATGTTCGTAGCAGCTGTATTCATAATAGCCATAATCTGGAAACAACCTAGATGTCCCTCAACTGAAGAATGGATACAGAAGTTGTGTTATATTTACACAATGGAATACTACTCAGCAACTAAAAACAAGGAAATCATAAACTTGCAGGCAGATGGATGGGACTAGAAAAGATCATCCTGAGTGAGGTAATCCAGAAGCAGAAAGACACACATGGTATGTACTCACTTATCAGTGGATATTTGACATATAATAAAGGGTAAACATACTAAAAAAGCTAATTTTTTTAGAAGGAGGACCCTAAGGAAGATACTTAATCCTCATTCAGAAGGGCAAACAGGATAGACACCTGAAGTAGAAGAAGACAGGGAACAAGACAGGAGCCTACCAGAGAAGGCCTCTGAAAGACTCTACCCAGCAAGGTATTGAAGCAAATGCTGAGACCCAAATCCAAACTCTGGGCAGAGTGCAGGAAATCTTATGAAAGAAGTGGGAGAAAGACTTGGAGGGGACAGGAGCTCCACAAAGAGAACAACAGAGCCAAAAATTCTGGTTCCAGGGGGTCCTGCAGAGACTGAATAATCAAGGAAGGACCATGTATGGAGAGGACCTAGACGCCCAGCTCAGATGTAGACCATGGACAGCTGAGTCTCCATGGGGGTTCCCTAGTAAGGGGAGCACAGGCAGTCTCTGGAACGAACTGGGTTGTCTGCTCTTTGATCACCTCCCACTGGCGGGATGGCCTTATTAGGCCACAGAAAGAGAGAATGCAGACAGTCCTGACAGGCTAGAATCAGATAGTAATAGAGGAGAACCTCCCCTGTGAGTGAACTATCGAAGGGGCATAGGGGGAGAAGAGGGAGGAAGGGTAGGGCCAGGAGGAGATGAGGGAGGAGGCTACAGCCAGAATACAAAGTGAATAAATTGCAATAAATAATAATAACCTTTTAAAAGTAAAGCTAGCTCCTTCAGATACGTGAACACATTACATGCATCTTTGCATATGTGTGTGTGCACATACGCGTGCACACACATTCAGTGACCCACTTGCAGGCTGGAAGAAAACCGAGCTTTGCTGAACATTCCTGGATGGAATCACAGGTTATCACTGAAGCTCTGGAGAGAAAATAAACCACAAGACAAAGAGCCGCCAAAGAGTAGAGTGGGTGGCCCTGAGAGGGAGGCTGGACGGACCTCCCCGCCCTCTCACTGAAGCTCATCATGGCGCAAGAGGGAGAAGGGACTCTGGCCAAGCACACATACGCGGCAGGCATGGCTTCTTTGCAGTTACATGTCACATGAAAGTTAAGGGTCTCAGTAACATTCTAGTTCCCTTATTCCACAATTATCTTGAAACATCAAAAACCTGGATTCTCAGTCAAACTCTGTCAAACTCAAACGCTTCATTAAAATAAAAACGTGTGTTAAGACTTGCAGTGGTGTTCAAGTACACAAAAAGGACACTTGCTCAACCATGTTTATAGCAGCTCTATTTGTAATAGCCAGAACCTGGAAACAACCCAGATGTCCATCAACGGTGGAATGGGTACAGAAATTGTGGTATTTTTATACAATGGAATACTACTCAGCAATCAAAAAGGAGGAAATCATGAAATTTGCAGGCAAATGGTGGGATGTAGAAAAGATCATTCTGAGTGAAATATCCCAGAAGGAGAAAGACAAACATGGGATATACTCACTTATATAGACCTATAAGATATGATAAACATAATGAAATCTATATACCTAAAAAAGATAATCAATTGAGCAGACATGGGGTAAGATGATCAATCCTCATTTAGAAAGACAGATGGGATGTGCATTGAACGTATGACAGGAGTCTACTGAGCGCATCTGAAAGACTCTAACTAGCAGTGTGTTCAAAGCAAAGACTCATGACCAAACCTTTGGCAGAGTACAGGGAATCATAAGAAAGAAGGGGAGTTAGTCTGATGGGGAAAGGATAGGAGCTCCACAAGGACCAAATATATCTGGGCACAGGGTCTTTTCTGAGACTGACATTCAACCAAGGACCATGTATGGATATAACCTAGAACCTCCACTCAGATGTAGCCTGTGGTAGCTCAGTAACCAATTGGTTTCCCAAAGTGAGGGGAACAGGGACTATTTCTAACAGGAACTCAATGACTGGCTCTTTGGTCTCCCCACCCCCGAAGGGAGGAGCAGTCCTATTAGGCCACAGAGGAGGGCTTTGCAGCCAGTCCTGAAGATACCTGATAAAACAGGATCAGATGAATGGGGAGGAGGTCCCCCCATCAGTGGACTTGGAAAGGGGCACGGTGGAGATGAGGGAGGGAGGGAGGGAGGGAGGGAGGGACTGGGAGGGAATGAGGGATCGGGACACGGCTGGGATACAGAGTTAATAAAATGTAACTGATAAAAATAAAATAAAAAAATAAAAATAAATAAAAAAAATAAAATAAAAAAAAGACTTGCAGTGGGAAGTCGCCCCCACGCACTTTGCACACCTTCAGGAAACATATATGATTTAGCTGAAAGGATTCCTTTCTTGATCATTGAGTCAGTGAGGCCATGGGTGGGGCGTTTAATGACAGTGACCAATCAGCCTCCAGCAACTGGGTGTGCTCTATGAGTAACCATGAGTAGGTTTAAGGCTGAATAGCCTTGCCCACACCTAAGCAGTCCTGCAGCCAGTGTCATCATAGGCATGAGAAAGGAAAGAGGACTAGGCTGTTGTCATGGGCCTCTGCAACATGGATGTTGCAGAGATAAGCGGGGAGGGAACCACTATATCAAATGTTCTTTTTCCATTTTTACTAATGAATTAATTCTCAGTAAGACACAAAATAATTGAACTTGAAGAAACGAGAGTTGCTTGTCCCAGGGAATTTTCTGGGTGTTGTTCCAGCCTCAGCAAGGAAAAGTCACTAGTGTGATGAGGGGCCCCTAACTTCATTCTTTCCTTATAAATCAACAACACTGATTTTATCCCCTGGCAACGTTGCATCCAATCCATGGATTGTTCAACAAATCGCAAGCATGTAACCTAGGCTATAATGTGAAACAAGGTTTGAAAACACATTTCAATAGAGTAACTGCTTTTTAAGACATTTGATGAATAGTAAACTTGTTTTTTCCAGAACTAACAACAGGAGGCACTAAAATGCACAGAAAAGGCATTTTGTCCCCAATCCAGAGAGACAACCAGCACTGCTACATGCTCACCCTTAGATCAGCCAGCAACTTCACTTAGCCTGTGTTTTCCAAACAGGAGTAATTATGCCAGACTCATGTAATTATTGCAAGGTTTTGATAAACACCTTGAATTGTGTGTAAGCACCTTGCATGCACCTGAGTGTTGACATTGTTGTCTAGCTGGAATCTTTCCTTTAGCCTCCCTGGCTGCATGTTAGCCTCCCTGCAGAACATTTAGCAAGTACAGTTCCCAAGTACTTATTTCTCTTCAAAACTTATCTAGGATAGCATCCAGGCATCATTAGATTGTTTGAAAGTTTCTGGGCAATTCTAAATAGCAGCCGGGGTTGAAAAGAGCTGCAGAGAAAAGGTCACAGAACAAGACCTGAAAATGGTTTCAGCAGAGTCACTAAGGATGACGGAAATGAGGATTCAGGGCAGGGCCCCACCCATTCTACTGATTCAGAAATTCTGGGAGGAACCCTAAAATCTCCACAGACAACTTCCCCAGGTAATTGGAAAGCATTCTAAAATGCAAAACTAGGGAGAGCAGGAGAAGACAATTGGAAACCAGTACTTTCTAAATCTGGTTGAAAAGGCAGGTCACTAAACGCCATGCCCAAGCAGAATCATCTTTATTTTTTTTTTCAACCTCTTTACCATGTTTCCTGACTCAGGGGGAACTGACTAGTGTTTCCACCACTGGTACTTGATTAAATAATGAAGTCTATGATACATGATTGAAAACCAGGATGTAGATGCTCATAAACCAGCTTCCCTTTCACATTTGTACAACCACAAGACAAGATTATGGAGATTCTGCAGCCCATTCAAACAGAGGGAAACACAGTTCAACACAATGTTGGAGTACCTATCTTCTCTCCTCCCCTTCCCTCCTTAAACTTCTACAACTCTGGAGAAAGAAACATTAAAGTTTGAAAGATTCTCATTAAAAAAAAAGTGTAAAAACTTCACTTCGGGGGGGCACTGTCCAGAGAGCAGGGTGAACTTTGGGGGTCCAGTGGGCGGGGCTGAGTGCAATTGGCAGTAAAAACAGGTGAAGAAGAATCCTACCAGAGAAACAGCCCCTTCTGATTTTCAAGGACTTGCACACATGCTTCTCCAGACAAGACACATTGAAGGACTGGGATGAAATCTTTGCATAACAATCGGTCAAGACCCACAAAGAGACTGCCAACTCATTGGCAACTAAATCCCTTGTAAAGTTTCCCAAAGGTGTGAAATTTCTGGAAATCCTACTAAATGCCAACAGCATCATTGTTCTTTTACTCAGACTATAAACCTAGGGTTTCCTCTCTACTCCTGTGTTTCTATTTTGAAGAAGAAGAAGAAGAAGAAGAAGAAGAAGAAGAAGAAGAAGAAGAAGAAGAAGAAGAAGAAGAAGAAGAAGAAGAAGAAGCTAACTTAAGTCCATAGCTTCACTCACTCATAGGTAACTCAAAAGTAACTCATTTGAAGTCTCGGTTTATATGTATCTCAGTGATAAAGCACTGGCCAGAATGCTCAAGGCCTTGGGTCCCCGCCCCAACTCCAGGAAAAGGTCACATATCTGAGTGTCATTAGTCTCCCGGGGACTATACTTGAGATGAGCCTCTGCTGGGTAGGTTATGATGGCAACATTTGTCTGGCGTGCTTTTTGAGGAACTTGGAGGCCATTTTTCCAAAACCACCGACTGTCCAGTTGAGCTGCATATGTCAGGAGAGGATAAATAGGCTCAACCTCTCTGATTTTAGTCTGTCTTCTTTGCTGCCGGAAGCTTCTGGTCAGGCTAGACTCAACTTTGTAAGGAGCATGTCAGGCTTTGGACAAGTGTGCTGCCCACAGCTGTAACTCACGTCCCACTGACCTTTCACCCTCCTTCAAGGCCAAAGAGACTTACCTGCCAGGTGCCATGACAGGAAATGCCACACCACAAAAGAAGGGAAAAGAAGTGGTGTAAAGTTCCTGGATGATCTCTACCTATTCCCGGAAAATACGTGAGTGTCCCTCCCCTTAATTAGCCTATCAGTCTCCTTGTTAATCCTGCCCTGTATCTATAACCTATCTGAACTTCCTGATAAAGAAAAGCTGATCTATAAGCAAAAGCTTCTGCACTCTTGCATTAATTTAGCCACAGAATAAACTCTTCTTCCTTTAAACATTCAAATAATTCCTTTCGTTATTATTTTTATTTTTGTGTTGGTGTGAGTGAGTACCATATGCATGTGAGTGCCTACAGAGGCCAAAGATGACATAAGATCCATGGAGGTGGAGCTTCAGGCAGTTGTGAGTAGCCCAACATGGGAACTGAACTCAGGTCCTCTGGAAGAGCAGCCAGTACTCTCAAGCACTGAGCCATCATTCAGCCATACCATTCTATCATTTCTTATGAATCTTCCTGCTATTCTCAATAATAATTTCTATTAACCTTACATATATCAAAGGTGTATGACACTATAAATATTATCATAATATTTCAGATGATGGTGATGATGAGGAAACTGGAAATTAAGAGTCCGATAATCTTCCCAGATGAAGTTGACTCATCATTAGTAAGTGGTCTTCTCTGTCTGTTGTTGGTACTCTTGTTGTCCCTTGCACTGAAGAAGTCTTTCCTCATTCTTTCCTCTTGGTTTAAATAGGTTCATTCACAGCAGAATTGCACTTACAGTGTCTTCCAAACTATTCCTGCATCCTAATGAAGCTGAATAAGCTTTTAAAAGACGCCCTTGGAGAAGGTGCTTCCCAATAACGTGTAAGTAAAGTGGGGGAGATGATGTTGAGGCCCTCCTTCCAAGTTGCCTCTCACTGCTTTTCCAACATCTTCTTGCTTCTGCCTTGTTACTAAAGAGTTCCCCCTTTCCGTAGACCCTCTTTCCAGCACAGTCAGGACTCAACTCCATGTAATAACTTATTAAAGCCTGTGGACCTTTATAAGGACCTGTGGACCAAAGAAAGCTTGGCACAGAAGGAGAATGTTTTTCATCACCTAACCTGTAAAAAGCAGCCTCTGTCTGATTTCTGGAGATGTTTTCCTCACTCAGAATGAGGCCTCCCCCTCCTCCATCTCCATCTCAGTTAGCATCCCTGTGTTGAGAGAAGGGGAAGCATGAATTAGTATGAACACTGTCCTAACCACAGGGAGATATCATTTAACAGAGTGTGCATAGCTCTGCCTTTTCACCTCCAGCATCCCACATGAGGCTTGGTTATAAGTCATTTAAAATGTTCAGCAACAGAGGGCATGATCTATAGAAATGATTCTGACACCACACTGTAGACTTGCAAGATGGCTTGTGTCTACCTTCAAAGGAACAGTAAGGTTAGCTCCGTGGCACTGCATTGTAATTGAAAAGAATCAAGATTTTCAGTAACTTAATAGATATGGAGATAGCCATAGATATAATGTACACATGCATATGTTTCGTAGTTCTGCTCCCTCAGAGGATCTATGGAAGCAGAAACCTGTGTCCTCAAGCAACTAAGATAACACTCTCCACTAAAAGAGTCAGAAAGATGTGGGCTGGCTTTCCCCAGGGTCAGATGATTGTTCAAGGTTCCTGAATAAACTGCATTGAAAAAAAAAAAGTCAGAAAGAAATGGATTACGAAGAAACCAATGAGGTAAAAGAAAAAAGAAAAGATAATCCAGAAAGTCAAAAGGTATCTAAAATGGGATAGGTTGAAAGGATCACCTAAGTCAGTACAAAGATGCTCTCCTCAGCCAAGCTACAAACAAGCTGAGTGTAAAACTCATGGGGACAACAGATGGTTAGCCACATTTTCAAAGAGGGACCCCACACCATCAGTCACACATCACAGCACGCATTCTCAGAGATCACAAACTAGCCATCCTCTAGCTCTAAGCAGAAAGACCTCCAAACATAGTTCTCTTTGATCCAAGGAATCTGACACCCTCTTCTGTCTGACATGAACACCTACACATACCTACATACCTACACACAGACACAGACACATCAATGAAAATAAAGCAAATCACTACAAAAGGGAGTTCAAATAATTTTGTTAATATATAGATGTATTAATATGGGACTAAGAATAATACACCTTTTCATTTAGGTGTTGAATAGTCATAGGTATTTTGGATTGCAATATATAAGTTTTTAAATATTATTGAAATTTCCATAATTCAGAATTTTACTTTACCTAACTAACAATGTTTCTTTCTAATAAATACCAGTGAGGGTTTGCGCCTCTCTTTTTCTAGCCCTTCGTTCCTCTATTTATTTTTATTTTTACATTTTATTTTATTTGTATATTTATTTATTACAAGTTATTCACTTTGTACCCCTGCTACAGCCCCCTCCCTTGTTTTCTCCCAGTCCCACCCATCCTCCCTCTTCTCCCCCTACGCCCTTTCCCTAGTCTCTAGTAGTCCTAGTAGGAGAAGACCTCCTCCCCTTCTATCTGACCCTAGCCTATCAGGTCTCATCAGGACTGGCTGCATCATCTTTCTTTGTGGCCTGGCAAGGCTGCACCCTCCCCCCAGAAGGAGGTGATCAAAGACCTGGTCACTAAGTTCATGTCAGAGACAGCCTCTGTACGCCTTACTAGGAACCCACTTGCAAACTGAGCAGCCTAAGGGGTTCCTTTAACATGGGGGTCTAGGTCCTCTCCATGCAAGGTCCTTGGTTGGAGTATCATTCTCTGCAGGCCCCTCTAGGATCAGGTATTTCGGCTCTGTTGTTCTCCTTGTAGAGTTCCTGTCCCCTCCAGGTCTTTCTATATCCCTCTTCTTCAATAAGGATTCTGGCACTCTGCCCAAAGTTTGGCTATGAGTCTCAGTATCTCCTTTGATACCCTGGTGGGTAGAGTCTTTCAGAGGTCCTCTGTGGAAGGCTCCTGTCCTGTTCCTTGTCTTCTTCTACTTCCAATGTCTATCCTGTTTGCCTTTCTGAATGAAAATTAAGCATCTTTACTAGGGTCCTCTTTGTTGTTTAGCTTCTTTAGGACTAAAGATTTTAGTATGTTTATCCTATATTATATGGCTAATATCCATTTATAAGTGAGTATATATCATATGTGTATGTGTCTTTCTGCTTCTGGGATACCTCACTCAGGATGATCTTTTCTAGTTCCCACCATTTGCCTGCAAATTTCATGATTTCCTTGTTTTTAATTGCCGAGTATTATTCCAATGTGTAAATGTACCATAATTTCTGTATCCATTCCTAAGTTGAGGGACATCTAGGTTGTTTCCAGATTCTGGCTATAACAAATAAAACTGCTACAAATATGGTTGAGCAAATATCCTTGTTGTATACTTGAACATCTTTTGGATATATGCCTAGGAGTGGTATGACTGGATCTTGAGGTAGCACTATTCCTAATTGTCTGAGAAAGTGCCATATTGATCTCCAAAGTAGTTGTACAAGTTTACATTCCCACCAGCAATGGAGGAGGGTTCTCCTTTCTCCACAACCTCTCCAGCACGCTTCATCCCTTGAGTTTTTTATCTTAGCTATTCTGATGGGTGTGAGGTAGAATCTCAGGGTCATTTTGATTTGCATTTTCCTGATGACTAAGGATTTTTTTTAAAGATATTTTTTTTAATTTTATTTTACATATGAGTGCTCTATCTGCATGTATACCAGCATGACAGAAGAGGGCTTGGGAGCCACCATGTGGTTTCTGGGAATTGAACTCAGGACCTCTGGAAGAACAGACAGTGCTCTTAACCTCTGAGCCATCTCTCCAGCTCAATGACTAAGGATTTTGAGCATTTCTTTAAGTGTTTCTCTGCCATTCGATATTCCTCTACAGAAAATTCTCTGTTTAGCAATCCAGCCCCATAAAATGTCTAAGATGTTCATTGATTTCCTCACCAGACAAGACTTCTGGCTGCCTGATACAAATGGAATTAGACAGGTTCTCTGCCCAGGGACCTTTACACAGTTCCAAGTGGGGCTTGTTCCCCAAATGGTAACCCTAACAGGCCACTACATGAGAATCTCAGCAGGCCAGTCTCTAACAATGAGCACCTTTCTGTTATCTGATGCCCACACTCTATCTCCAGTGACTCTTGGCTCAGAAATACAAACTCACACCTTGAGAAAAATAGGGGGAGGATTGTGGGGCAGTTGAAAATAGTTCATATTTCAGGTCAGCGAATCATGCCTTTGAGGAATAAATGTCAAATACTTGAATCTGTTATCATGGGCCCTACCTCAAGAATACATTTTATGTTGCAGAAAGTAACAAAATACATACGCATACATTTTTAGAGATATATTTACATCTCACGGAACTAGAAACAGAATAACATGTTTCCTTGCAGAAGTTTTTAAACTTCCTCTCAGTGATGACTCCCTAGGTGTTTATTGCCAATGAATGACATAATTGCTATCTCATTCTGACAGCACATTTAAAGAAATTACTCAGGTTGACCCATCAGACACACAGACTGGGGGGTGGGGACAGTAAAATTCCTATAAGGTACTTTGCGCTTTTAATTTTTTTATGTTGTCAAGTGTCTAGGCATTCATTCAAACTTAAAAGAACATTTACAACTCAATAACTAAAGTAAACAATTGTAACTATTTAGGTTTTGAACCTCAGTACTCTTAATTGAATAAACAGAAAAGGGAATAGAAATCGCTTGTTTAGACATGTAATACAAAGCAACCATAGAACAGGAGGTTAAGTCTTGTTCGCCCTGAAGCCCCTCCCAACTGGGCCTCTCCATTGGCTCAGCTCCATGGGTTCAGGTTCTGCCTCCTGAGCACTCTAGACGCAAACCTCATGCCAGCCCTGACTTCCCCATGCTCCTGTCTTCATCCTAATCATCTCTCGATCCCTCTCAGAGCCACATGGAGCCTGTCCACTGCCCACATTCCAGCCTTTTACACATCACTGTGACCAGAATACAGTGTTTGTGTTTGATGGTGTGTACTCTTAGATGCCAGTTCCGAATTCCATGTGCATTTTTCATGCACACACCCGGCAGCCTTGGCATGGCCAGAATTGGCAACAAGAACGAAAAGCAGAGAATATCAGAAAGGAGGATGCTAGAGAAGTCCCAGGTCCCCCACGTCCCACCCCACACTGACAGAGTGAAAGACCGTGATTTAGAATGAAAGAGAAAGGTTTAGAAAGGAAGTAAAAGACAAGATTTCTGTGAGAGTCATCTAATCCACCTACCTGTTGAAAGTCAGGTCTGGGGTGACAGGAGGCAATGGTTGACCTTGACTGTTAAGGTCATGGGGCCTGGAATCAACTAAGAGACATGCCTCTGGCTGGGTCTGTGGGGGCATTTCCAGGAAGGTTAACTCAGAAGATCTTCTACTAGGCGTGTGGCACCTTCTGGGGAACAGGCCAGAGGTAAAGAGTCCTGGGGAAGGAATCAGTGCTACTAGCTTGCCTACCTTTGCTCCTTGATGGTGAATGTGTGGATGTCGTCCTCTTCGTCCTCCTCTTCTTCTTTCTCCTCTTCTTTCTCCTCCTCCTCATCCATTTCTTCTCCTCTTCCTTCTCCTGCTGCAGCACCACCATCATTGATGTTGGCTTCCATTTTCTTCCTCCTTTGAACACGGACTGAAGACTAGGAACTTTCTAGGGATTTCCCAAGCCTTTAGCACCACAGTGGGACTGCTGAGGTATCCGGTGACTTGTGCACTGAGTTCTAGTTTTTCAAGCAGCCAGTTTGTAGGACTTCCCATCCCCTATGGATTGTGAGCCACTGCAACAAATCCCTTTTTATAATATATATACATTCTACAAGTTCTCTTCCTCTAGGGAGCCTTGCCTAGTTCACAGTAGAAGTAAAGACACATGGTAAAACCTCTGTTTAAGTTTCAGAATCCAAGAAGAGTCAAGACCTGAGGCTCAAATGCTGGAGGCCCAAAGCAGCGAGCTGCACAGAGAGCTGCCCCAGGAGTGAGGAGTTAAAGCCACTGACCCTCACATCTGGTAGTCACATCTGATCATGCCTGGACATGTGTGGGCATCAGGGAGAGCTTTGGGAGGACCCACAGAGTGGCTTCTATACAGAGCGGTGTGTAGAATAATAATCCTGGATCTGATGGTGCATGTTTGAAGGAGTTGAAGCTTCAAATTACTAACATTCTTTCTGTAATGTGATTCATTTGGAAGTAGTCAAGCTTTTTTCCTCTGTATTTGGACTTAATTCAGTTACCAAAAAACTGCACTTTTGCCTGCTTGGTTTGCGAAAGTTTATTAACACTCCATGACTAGTTTTCCTCGCAACTTCAAACATTTCTTTGTGTCCTTTGTTCTGTCTGTGTGTTTATTCCTTGGTTTGACTTTTCTCACTGATGACATATCCCTCTCAATGCTCTCCGATGGAAGGCTGGCTTCATACAGTCCGTCTTCTGTTGCAGCCTGCTGTTTGAGACAAAGCTGCAGCCATCTTTATATTTGGCTTCCATTTTGTTTCTACAGTGAAACTAAGTTCAAATTTTTAAACTTTTCAACTCTGCTTCTTGGAAATGACTGTTCGTAGCTGACCTTATGATTCAATAGTGTCATAACTCGTACTTTGTTATTCATTGGCTACACTCTGTTTGCACCCTTCTTATGTACACACCTGGCTACACTTTGGATGCACTCTAGAAGACCCTAAGCCCTGTCTTACTTACCTCACTTAGGACCAATCAGCTTAAAGCTTAGCTGATAATACTTCGTCTAGTTAGCCAAAAACATAATATTGCTTTGTACTGTCCTCATCATGTCTTTTACATTTGGTTCTTTCTATACAAACCCTGCTGTGAGAACTTGTAGATGTCACAGTTAGGCTCCTGAGTCCTCACTGTGGCCCTGATTGATCAGCTCGGAAAAGCATTCCAGTAAACCGTCCATATCTAACTGAGACCCGAATCTGAGTGGTTTGTGCAGCTATTTTTATACCAGAACACTTCAAGGAAGATTCCACACTACATTTCCTTGTAACCTAGCACTTTTTGTGAAACTTTCTCAGCGTTGTCTTTATTATACTCAAAAGGAGTTGTGATCATCTCCTTCACTGGAACAGAAGGTCCATGTCTTTCTTACTGCTATCTCCAAGGTCAAACACAGTGCCCGTCACTTAAAAACTTTCAATCCACAAATACAAATACTTCTAAAAGACAATATTATGTCACAGCTAGTTACCAACTATATTCATTTATAGTGAAGGCTAGACCACTATTAGTTCACAGTAAGGTAGACGTGTAACTTCCCCTAAAATGTAGCCCCCTCCCCTCATTCTCAAAGAATTAGTGGTTAGAACATCCTTAGCAAGAAGCCCACCTCAGCCAAGCACACATATAATCCCAGAACTCAGAGAGGAAGAGGCAGACAAATCTCTGGGAGTTCGAGGCCAGCCTGGTCTACATAGAGAGTCCAGGACAGCCAAGGCTACACAAAGAAACCCTGTTTCGAAAAACCGGTAAACAAACAAACAAACAGGAAGCCATCTCCGTTTGCCATCCTTCAGTGTCTTTAAGATGCAGCTTTAACACGTTGCTAGTCTCTGCATTAGTTCAGAAGAATTTCAGTTCCATCTCAGACAGTGCAGAGAACTTCAGTTGGCTTACTTTTGCTCTTCAAATTCTAGGCAGACCCAAGAACACACTCAGGCAACACAGAGAGGGGAAACCAGAAGGTTCTCAACAGAAGGAGCCAGGAGAGTGGGTGGACGGTGCTGGTTAAGATTCCCAACAATAGGGTCTCGGCTTCAGCTTTCAGGAGGCAACCAGGGGAAGGGCCACTGTCTATACTGTTTTGGGAGTTTCTTGGAACCCACTTAACCAACAACTTGAAGAAAGGATTTCCGTGCCTGGTACTGCAGTTTTTGTTACAGGGTATGGTTCTTGTGTGTGTGGTGGGGGTACAATTCCTAAATGTTTACCTTTGTACACACACGCAGAGAAGTGTAGCTCTCGCCTCTCATCAAGAAAACCCTCTGTGGACTCCGGAGAGCTCCAAGACTGGCCAGCAGGTAGAGAAGATGTGACTGGGGGCGGGAGGAAGACCAGGTTGGTACACCCACAGTGCCACCGCCGTACCTAAGGCTCAGGGACCATTGTGGGAGAGGGGGTGGACAAATGGCTAAGGCCGGAGGACCAGGATGTCTGCGCCTTCCAGAAACGATAGAGAAGCCGCATCTGTGAAACCCAAACAACACGACTGTCTAAAGAGCACCTACGCAGGAACAGCACCAGTCGGCAGGCCGATATAAATAGGCCCCGTCCTAGACGAAATCCCCCAGGCAGCGGTGGCGCCCGCCTGTCATCCCAGCGCTCTGGAGGCAGAGGCAGGCAGGTCTCCGAGTTTGAGGCCAGCCTGGTCTGCAGAAGGAGTTTCTGGGACAGCCAGGACTACACAGAAAAACAGTCTCAAAAAAACAAGAGGGAGAATGCATTAGAAAGGCTTTTTATGAGTGTCTTGCAAGAGCCTCTTATTTAAGTTTTTTTTTAAATTTTATTTTTAATTTTTCTGGTTTTTGTGACGGTGTTTCTCTCTGTAGCCATGGCTGTCTTAGAACTCACTTTGTAGATCAGGCTGGCCTCGAACGCAGAGATCCACCTGCCTCTGCCTCCTTATTGCTGGGATTAAAGGCGTGCTCCACTATGCTCAGTCAATTTTTAAGAATCCACAACAAAGTGGGTTCAACAATCCACTTTGAAATCCTCTTTGAGTTTAGGAAATAGGAAATTGTAGTTTCTAAAACTTGCCAGTAGATGGCAATCTTACCACATTTGACTGAAAACTAAAGGCTTCAATTGGCACAGATGGAATAGAAATTTTTTTTTTAACTAATTTGAGACTGTTCAATAACATATAAGTGAACTAAACTGAGAAAATGAAGATAATTTGTACTTAATAAGAGAATGAATTTCCTTAAAATTTACAGATGAACCTACTGTTGGGAAACTTTTTCCATAAATCATTAAAATAAAAATTGAGAAATTATTTTATTTTTTCTGTAAAATCTTCTGAATTATATTTTTAAAAATAATTTGAAGGGGTGTAGGAGAAGAAGAAGGAGGGAGGGTGAGATTGGGAGGGGATGGGGGCTACAGCTGGGCTACAAAGTGAATAAACTGTAATTAATAAAATTAAAATTAAAAAATAATAATTTGAATGCTTTCTTCTGTTCTCTAGACAATGATGAATGAAATTACAAGTTGTCCTGATAGTTATTATTTTTAGGGGAGCTTCACCCTATCATTTATAAGGGAAGACTTGGTAGTCTGTATTTAATGCCCTGTCACAGTTAACCGTCTCAATAGCAGTTACGTTATGAAGTTCGTTGTTCCCAGGTTCTGATTATTTTTGGAGCCTTCTGGGAATATTTGGATTGTGGGTGATGACCAGGAGGGATGACGCTTGTCAATGCTTGTCTAGGGCCTTTAGACAGAATTCAGCCATGTTGTCATCTTGACATCAGACTTCCATCCTCCACAGCTGTGAGAGAATGTCTTTTGTCTGAAGCTACCTTCTGTTTGCAGCAATGCTACGATACTGAACTGTGAGTCCCACGCACAAGGAAGGAAAGTTTAGAAACACGGAAACCACACACTCCCGACATACTCTTCTCTTTTAAGCATTAATGCGCTTGACAAACTATCTTTTAAATTATTTTTTTGAAGTTCTTTGGGGTCTGGAGAGAGGGCTCGGTGGTTAGGAGCACTGGCTGCTCTTCTAGATAACCAGGATTTGATTCCCAGCACACGCATACGGCAGTCTTTAGCTCCAGTTTCGGGGGATCTGCCTCTGTAGGCTCTGCATGCATGCAGTGCACAGCCATATGTGAAGGCAAAACACCCGTACACATAAAATAAAAATAAAGTTTTTTTAAGTTGTTTTAAGTCAATCGCAGAATTCTTTCAAAATAACAGGGTTAAGAAACCTTCAAACCTACAATTACAATTATCTCCATAAGCAAGTAAATAAATTCTTACCCGATCAATAAAGCAACTGAGACAAATATGGCCCCACTCTCCGTGCCACATACCTATCTGCATGGAGCATGAGGAGAGGTGGCCCCACATTCATGACAAGCTGCTTCCCCGTGAGCTTCCTGCTCACACCGGCTTCTGCTATTGATCTGACCTGTGGACAAAACTAGACTGAACAGGAAACTTTTCTCATACCCACGTGTCCAATACCCAACACTTGCCTTTCTTCTCTGCGTTAGCCTAAAAAAATAAAAATAAAAAAGAGTGTTCCCAGCAGAGATGAACTTCCGGACTGAGTGAGGGGAGTCTCAACAAAAACAATGCTAACTTCCTTGAAAGGTCTACAGGGAGAACCTTGGACCCCTCGGGCTGAGTCCGTGAACCCCCGGGGCTCACTCGATCCTCTTGTCTACGGTGCCCTTGTCCGGGCTCCCTCTCTCTAGAGTCTCTTGCTGTTTTAAGTCAGTCCCTCAAAACATGACACAGTTACAGTACCTGAGATCACCATGCGTGCTAGGGTGTGTTTTTTGGGTTCAGCTTGACTCCCGAGGAACCGAGACAGGAACGAAAGTCTTAGAGATTTTGAAGTGAGACCCAGGGACAGCCACTTCAATACTTTCAGAATTACTCTTATTTCGAAACTGTGGTTGGTAATTCATCCTTTACAAGGTTGCTACAAAGATGAGAAACAATTAGCTGGGCTTAAGGGAGTTGATGGGGGGAGGGAGCTTTCCACCACTATTTTGACCTCTATGAAATACTTAATGGCAATAATAATAATAATAATAATAGCATTTTCTCCTGAGAGAAAAGTGATAAACACTTTACGGCTATGGGCCTGGGGCAGTGGTTCTCAACCTTCCCAATCCTGCAAGTCATTAAGACTGTTCTTCATGTTGTGGTGATCGCCGGCCATAAAATTATTTCATTGCTAAAGATATGATATGCAGAATGTCTGACATGTGATCCCCAGGAGGTTGCAGCCCACAGGGTGGGAACCGCTGGCCTTGGGCATCCCTGTGGCTAACACTGGATGAATTCTCCTCTTCCGTGGAAACTGCTGAGCAGAAGAGTTTCAGAAGACTCTCTACTGGCCTCGTTGTGGCCAGTCCTCCTTTGCTTTTGTGGGTCCTCGCAGGCTGATCTTGCAGTTATTTCTGGCTCCCATGGGTTGGTGCAGGCTCCAAGCTGGAGCTATGTTGCTGGCTGAATGACCCTTCTTCAGCTCAGCATTTTCTTTGGTTATAATTTTATGCTCCTCTTTGTCACCATGATCCTTGGCAGATCCCGGCCCTACTGCTCTGTGCTTCTGTAAATTTTTTTTTTTTTTTTTTTTTTTTACCACACTGTGGATACTGTTGGGTGCTTCCTCTTTCTTTTAGTAAAACGCAGGTTTCTGCGGTCCTTGGCCTACACAGTTGTAAAGCTTCCCTGTTTTGCCAGCGGGGTTTGCTTCTGGGGCTGGCTTCTAGCTGCTTGATTTATCCCTCTTCAAGCACTGCTCACTCCCTAGGTCAGGAACTAGGATTTATTGTTGACACAAGTGGGCGCTCCTTTCTGAAGTATCTTGTCTTAACACTTTTCCTGGCACCTCCCTGTCTATGCTCCATCCCTGTTCTCAGAGTTCACAATCCATGCCTCCTGGAAAGTCTGTGAGGAGAGAGCAAAGCGGCCCAGTGAACAATGCGGAAGCAGCTTCTCCTCAAGGTGGGAGTGGAGAGGCTGATGCTGCTGCGGCCAGATGAAAACTGAGTTTTCATACTGCAGCTGAGTTCCAAGGTGGGCTGCCCTTTCGTGTAGAGCCCGTCTAACTCTCTGAGAAAGGCTCTGCGCTGTTGGCGTCTGGATTCAGACTTAGAACGTCAAGGCTCTAAGTAGAGAGAGCCCTCTCCACCACACCACAGGGAGCAGACATAGCACTGTAAAATCACAGTATCCCTGTCCTTTTCTAAACTGTACTTGTGCTGTAGGACCCATGAGTTACATGACCCTTGCACAATGCTGCTCTTTCTTGGGAAATTTAGAACAACTTTGGAGGGTTATATGCATTTCACATTAGAGTCAACCAGTTTAGATCCTTTGATTGACATGCTGACCACTTGGATCAATTACATGATACTTTACACTCTGTGGTCTTTAAAGAGATCCAACTTATGAATAAGGTAATGTCTGTATCTCCCTCCAAGGTATATCTTTTGACCTAGATCTGCCATTTGGGGGCTTTTATGATATCCATTTTCTAGAGTTTCTCACTTGTTCCTGGCACAGTAAAACTGCTTTGTGTGGGGTTATTTCTTGCCTTCATAGGGCATAGTATACTTTCTTTTTTTAAGAGGGAACTTGAACCTTTTGCTTCTAAAATGCAGTACCATTGAAAAGATAAGGCCCCAACCATGAGCACTGAAAACTGAAACAACGCTTCTGTATTTCATGTCTCTATGTGTAATGTTTCCAAGCCTAGCTTCTCAACACTGTGCTTTTAATAACTGTGGAGACCTCCTCAGAGCAATATTGGAGAGCATTTGTGACTAATTCTAAAAGTCTGCGTGTGTGTGCGTGTGCGTCCCATGTGTATGTCCAGGAGCATGGCAGCATGGAGATATAGAGATCAGAAGTCAATATCAGGTACCTTTCTCTCTTCTCACTTTCTTGAGAGATTCTCTCACTGGACCTGGAGCTTGTCAATTCAGCAAGAGTAGTTGACCAGCAAAAACAGGGGACCCTGCTATTTGTACCTATATTTTTATGCCAGTGTTAGGGATCTGAATTTAAGTAAGCAAATTATTGGCCAAGCCATTTCCTAGCTCCCACATAGGTTTATAAACCCAAGTTTCTCTTCACAAAACCTACTGTAAATTTGCTTTTTGTACTGCCACCTACTGTCATCTACAGGCTCCTGGGTGTGTTTTATGTGATACCATTTTCTCTCATGCTCTGTTGCTCTAGTTTAGGTAAGCTATACAAATATCCCAGAGTACCAGAAGCAGAGATGAAATTTTCCTATGGAAAAAAAAAAAAAAAACACAGCCATTTTTCAACTTCAAAATGTATCACTGGCCAGGAACTACCCTTGGGGATAGTTTGCTTGGCATCAGATAGCTTATTTTCCCAGGATGACCTTAGGATATAATGTAGTAATGAGATCATTTGGCAACTTGGGCTCTAATACAGTGAAATTAAATAATTGAATTGGTGGTGGTTTTTAGCTCAGTCTGAATCCTCCAACATGGACTTTGGCCAAGATTATGAATAAACATTTGGGCTTTCAGGACTTCCATTTTGTAACTGCAATTTGAATAATATGAAAAGAAAGCTCTCCTTGATAACACTGAGTGTCTTTATACGAACAAGTAAATTCTTTCATTGTATCCAGTTTCTGCAGTAGCTCAGGTTCACCATTTTCTGTGATCATTGAACCCAGGCATTTCTCACCACTTGTGTTTCACTCCTTAAAGCACACACTGCATTTCTCAATCATTTTGGGACACAAAGAATGCTTTCTGTTTGCTTTTTCCAACCGTAATACAGATTTGTAGAAAGAACGGACCATGTTTGATTTCTCTTTTGAGTCTATTGGACATCAAATTCAAGGCAGCATACCCATCAGAATCTGTAGGTGGTAGTACAAAAAGCAATTTTGCAGTAGGTTTTGTGAAGAGAAACTTGGGTTTATAAACCTATGTGGAAGCTAGGAGATGGCTTGGCCAATAATTTGTTTACTTATATTCATATCCATAACACTTGCATAAAAACCTAGATTTTTATCTAGTTAAAAATATCACTGGTTCAGGCAAAAGCTGTGTTGCCAACTCTAATGTCTGTTCTTGGAGTCCTTTTCACACCACGATTTTCCTCGCTTGGAACATTTGTTTATATGTCAAATGGGTGTGATCACTCACTGTGACTACCTGAGATTGACCACTGGGACCCACAGTGGACAGAGAAAACTGACTCCTACAAGAGAAGCACATACATGCACACATAATACACAGCACACCCACACACACCCTGCCCCACCCCCCACACACAAAGGCACACACACATCATGCATGCAAATAAAAATAACTCTAAAAGAATTTCATGCTACATGTTTGGATCTAAATGTCAATTTAATTGCACCTAGCATGGGAACAGAAGTATTAAATATCTTACTGAGCTGAAACCCTGACTTTAAAGTCCTCTGAAACATCAGCTTCAAACAATTCTTAGGTTGTCAGTTTCTGGTTTTTCATCTAACCAGTGTTTCCAAGTCTAATTTTTTTTCTACAATTTTATTTTGAATCGTGTATGTATCTATGTGCACGTGCACTTGCCTGTGGGGACCAGAAGAAGGCAGGGGTTACCCGTGGCTTTAAGCCCCCTGAGTGGGTGCAGAAAACTGAACTTCGATCTTCACTAAGAAGAGCTTTCCCAGGAGCTCTGCTGCTCAGCCTTCTTTCCAGTCCCACAAATCTATCTTTACATGTTACACACAGAAACTGGTAGTCATATGGCAACACAGACTGCTGTAATCCTAATTTCACTCAAATTGGCTTTTCCTCAGAGTTCAGTGATGTCTTCCTATCTCCTGTGCCTAGATTATCACCTTCACCTAAACATTTACCCAAGGACTACTTACTCAGTGCTCAGCTAATGGCCAAACCATGAGCCTCTTTTTGTATTCTACATAAATTACAACCAATTTGTGCTTTTTCGTGCAAATGACTAAACCATTTTAGAAATGTTTATAGTTGAGGACTGGAAAGGTGGTTCAGCTTGCATGGTTCAGTTAGGCATGCATTGTTCTTGCAGAAGACCCAAGCTCAGTTCTCAGCACCCAGGTCAGATGGCGTATAACCACTGTAACCCCAGCAACAGGAGATCCACCCCTTCCTTTGGTCTCCTGCACTCACATGCACGCTTCTACATGCACACACCCCATGAAGGTAATAGCTAAAATTAACCTTCAGACCCTGTTTCCAAAAGTTTTTTATAGAATCAAGAACTTCTATATGTTTATAGAGTTTGAAAAGGCAAAATAAACATAGTAGCAAAGTCCAACGTTTGGACAAAGATTTGCTTGACACAGATACAGGTGATATCCTAAAAGGAGGGCTGCATTATTTTCAGAAAGAAAAACAGGATGTAAGAAAAGCCAGATTTGAGTCTTTTCTTGTATGGCAACATAACTGCTACTCTTACACTGTGTTAACGTTATTTCTGTTTAACCCTGTTGAGTTGGCCTGATTTACAAATGAAATGGAAATATGAACCACAAACCTGTTCCTAGAAAAATGTTCACTAAGCTCAGATAACAGTATGCAAAATTCTGTTTCTCATACAAATAATGATTTGTCATTAGCTTAATGATGACACTGTCACTCTATGGAAGATTGTGCTATTCAGTGCTGTGACATCCTATGACTGAACTAGGTCCCGCTTCTGAAACTCATTGCTAAAAGTACATGAAATTTGGGTTTCTAAACCAAAAATTATTTCACCCCAATATCTGTCCAGTTTCGTTCCTGTTGTTGTGACAAAACACCAAATAAAGCAACTTAGTGGAGACAGGGCTTATTTAGGCTAAAAGTACAACATAGCCTATCATGATTCAGTGGAGGCAGGAGGAGCTTGAAGCAGCTGGTCACTTACATCAGAGTCAGGAAGAAGAAAGCAATGAAAACTTGTGCTCAGTTTTCTTTCTCCTATTAGCCATTCATGCTCTGAGCATAAGAAATGATGCCATCCAGAGTAGGCAGGTCTTCCGACCTCAATTAACTTAATCAAGATAATCCTCCACAGGCATGGGTGAGGCCTATGTCACAGCTGAGCCTAGATCTCATCCAGTTGACAACTGAGATTAACCATCACATGTCCTCAATCCACACCTTTAAGAAAGTGACAGTTATCATGAAGTCTTTTTTTTTTTTTTTTCTGGTAAAAAGACAACTGGAAAAGTCACTCTGAAGGTGTGCTCAATAGATAATTAAAGCTGCCGTCTGCTTTTTCTCAGTAATGTAGCCATTGCTAAGGTATCTATGTGCCTATATACAATTGCCTCCATTCTCCTGGAAACAGCCCTAATAAACCTCAGTAGACAACATACACATGAGCACACATGGGGGGGAGCGCACACACTCAAAATATACTGAAGTAGAGGAGGCTAATTGGGGAAGGGGAGTGAACATAAAAATTATAAACTACATACATATATAAAAATATCGTAGTGTAATCCCTTGTTATTATAATTAATGTACGCTAATTCAAATATTTGAAAAGTGTCTTTCAACTTCTGTGGGTGATGGAGAGGTTGCTCAAACAGTTAAGAGTCCTTGCTGCTCTTCCCATGGACCCATGCTCAGTTCCCAGCACCTACCTCAGGTGGCTCCCAGTGCCCTGTGCTCTAGCTCCAGAAGACCCAATACCCTGTTAAAGCCCCCACAGACACCGGCACACACAGAGACACACGTGTAATTCTGGCCTCCAAAGGCACCAGGCAAGCATGTGGTGCACAAAAATATATTCAAACTAAACACGCACACATAAATAAAATTAAAAACATTTTTTAAAGATAAAACAAATAGGCTAGGTTGAGAGAGGGCTTGGTTTTCACAGTACTTCAGTATATTGAAAAAGAATGGCACTCCAAGTGGGCCAACAGGTTTCCAGCCCGAGAAGGCAGATGAGTCACCTTGTTCACAGGACCAGCCCTGCCGGCTCTTGGCCTGCTTCCCAGTTGTATGCAGGTCACAGAAGAGGTGGAAACTCAACAAGTAGAGACCTGACTTCTGGGCATACATGGGTAGCTGTGCTGGATATAGGGAAGGTCTATTATGCATTGCCTTTAAGTCTTGCAATTAAGACTGAGATGGACTCTTGTCACTTCCTGTGAATGTCTTTCAAATGCCACCCTGAGCTCCCTCATTTTCAAAATTCTTGAGGCCAGAAAGTGTTTCCCTGGAAGGTTTCCCTTGAGGAAGGGACGCTTCTTTGTTCAATTAACACTGATTACTTAAGCACATAGTCTGTGGGTGTATAGCAAAGTGATGGCAGAGGAAGTTATAAAACATGGAAGGTTTAGTGCCTGTGGGATTGCAGTCTAGAAGAGTGGGACCTTGGAGATTTTTTACCCCTAGAAAGGTAGGATACTATACCAATGAAGGTAATAGATTTTTCTTATTTGGAATGGACAAGCACTCAGCACACAACGTCTAAGGGGAATTCAAGTTCCAAGATACAGTGAGAATAAAGATGTTTCCAAGACTTCATGAGGAAGTAACAATAGAATAGGCATTGGAGGAATTGACGTGTTTATTTATTTAAAGATTTATTTCTTTATACAGTATTCTGCCTGCATGTGTGCCTACAGGGCAGAAGAGGGCACCAGATTTCACCACAGATGGTTGTGAGCTACCATGTGGTTGCTGGCAATCGAATGCAGGACCTTTGGAAGGACTGCCAGTGTTCTTAACCTCTAAGCCATCTCTCCAGCCCCATAAGTGTTTATTTAACATGCTGAGTTAATCAAAAGCAATTGAGGTAAATGATTTACTACTAACTAAAGCCTGTGAGGAAGGAAGTAAGGTCTGTGCTCCAGGAATGGGGACTATCCTGTTGGCTCTATGCACACTTTCCTAAAGTGTAGACATAAGCCACCTGTGAGTTCATCTTATTACCTGCTTTCTCTTGGTCCATTCTACAGTACACACATCCATCTTTATGAAGTCAATATTCCACCAATCACAACTTCACCAGAAAGAAATTCTAGAAGGATCAACAATGCAGGGTTTCCACAGCCCTTACTGCCTTCAGGAAAAGGCTAACAAACAAAGCCCTAAGAACCCATCAGTGCCTGCTGATACATTTCTAGCTTCATTTCCTGCCACTGTTTCTCCAGATTGTTTCTGTGTCCTGAATGCCAGGCTCCCATAAACATGTTGGCTGGCTTTCATCTGTGCATTTACTCTGTGTTTTGATTGCTTTCTGAAATTCCCTGGTCGGTGGAAATCAATTTAAGAATCTAAGATTCTGTTCAAATGACATTCCCCTAAGGCACCCTCAGAGATCAGAACTGAGCCTTTTCTCCAATACCATGGTGCATTCAGCCTTTACTCATTTGGCACACTTCTCAGATGAGACTGCCCTTAGGGCTAAGTTACCTGAGGTCACTCTCCAGCGCTGTAATGTATCTTCTTGATCAGCCAATTAGCTTCTCTACTTCTAAAATTCAGACACTTATTTCTCACAGAATTCAATAAGATAAAATATATGCAGAAGTATTTTGAAAACCATCACACATGTAAAAATTCCATTTGCATTTAATTTTATATTGAAAAAGTTTTTTCCATAAAATATCCTGATTGTGATTTCCCATTCCCCAATTCCTCCCAGATCCCTTTCACCTCCCCACCCACCCACCTCCATGTTCTGCTTTCTCTCTCTTTAGAAAGCAAACGGGTGGGACTAGAGAGATGGCTCAGAGGTTAAAAGCACTGGCTGGTCTTCCAAGTTCCTGAGTTCAATTCCCAGCAACTACATGGTGGCTCATAATTATCTATAGTCAGATCCGGTACCCTCTTCTGGCATGCAGGCACACATGCAGGCAGAATACTGTGTAGGTAATAAATAAATAGCAAACAGGCAGAAAAAGAACACAAAGAAACACACATTCAAATAAAAACACAAGATTAGAAACTATAATATATAGGCAAAAGACAAGTTAGACAAAAAGCAAAAACTAAACAAAGCAATATGAGTCAAAAAGTCTACAAAAATAGCTTTGAGCTTGTTTTATGTTGGTCCTCTACTGCTGGCATAGGGCCTGTTCTTAAGTGCAGTTTGTGTACCCAGTGAGACTTCATTAGAAAAAATTAAATTTTTCTTTGCAACTGGGTGTCAGTTGCAGACATCTTCTTGGTTAGGGCTCGGAGCCCATGTCCACTGGCCCCTCTCAGGGCTGGGACACCATCTGATTTGAACTCTGTATATGCTGACACAGTATCTGCGAGTTTTTATGTGCATCAGTCTTTTTGTGTCTGGAAGACCCTATTCCCTTGGAGTCACTCAACTCCTCTGTCTTAGTCTTTCCTCCTCCTGTTCTGAACAGAGCCCTGAGCCCTGAAGGGAAGGCTGTGATGAAGGCATCCCACTGGGGTCTGAGTGCTCCAAGGTCTCTCACTCTCTGCACATTGTCCACTAGTTGTCTGCTAGTTCCCATATACTACAAGAGGAAGCTTCTTTGATGACTGGAGAGTGAAGCACTGATCTAGGGGTGTAGCAGAATGTTGTGGGGAGTCCTTTTTGTTGCTGTGTTCCTTTATCAGAACAACAGTATTTGGTTTTCTAAGCCCATGGATTTTCTAGTGTAAAGTTCATGGCCACCTAAGAAGTGTCACGCTTGGGTCCCCTCTCATGGAGTGGGCTGTAAGTCCAGTCAGAGAGTGGCTGGTTATTCCCACATTTGTGCCAGTATTGCGCGAGCATATCTGCAGGCAGTTCACCTTTGTAGATCCCACGGTTTATAGCTGGGTTGATGATTACCTTTCTCTTCCGGTAGTGTGAAGAGTACCTCCCAGTACTGTGACTACTAGTCATTAGGAGTGAAGACTCCATTTACACTTTATATACACAATGGGAATTTTAATGTGCTAGAATGTAAGAATAGCAGTAATTAAAAACAAAAACAAAAAAACCCTTACTTTAAAATGTTTGCAGAAAAGTTGCAAATACGGAGGATTCACCCAGCTTCCTCTGCTAGCACTTTAAATGAACATAATATGCTAATACTCGACACGTTAGCTGAGCTACACACACTTCTCTCTCTCTTTTATCAGTCTCAAACCCAGAATCCCACACCGGCGTTCAGCCTGACTTCCGCATCATTGCTTCCTGTTCTCACTCTGCGAGAGCTCGTCTGTGCCGAAACGCATCCTGGGTGACTGGTCAGCGCGTGTGCGGATGACGAGGCGGAAGTGCCCGGGCCGGAGGCGGGACCACAGCCCTAAGGGGCTCGGGATTGCGGAAGTTTGGTGAGGAGGGTCGGGTGGCTGGTGTTGTTCCTGCAAGATTTACAGCCCTGCGCGGGGGCCACCGCTCGGGGTCTCAGAGCCACCAGCCTCCGGAGGTTGGCGACAGTGACCCGGGCGCGACTCGACGGCGCTGCTGCCGGCGGTCCTCGGTCCGCTTTCGTCCGCGGGGGCCCGCCTCAGACCTCCACCATGGCGTCCACGAGCACCAACCTCCAGGTACGGACGCCCTCTGGGTCCCGCTGCCGAGCCGGACCCCGGGTTGGTGCCGGGGAGGGGTGGGGGCGGGGAGCGAAGGAGCGGCCGCGCCCCTGGTCCCGGGCCGGGGAGGGCGGGGCCGCGCGACCCGAACTGGAGAAGGGGCGCTTCCCAGAGGGGCCGGCCGTGGCGCCTCCGCAGCCTCAGGGGCTGTGTGACTCGCGGTTTGCTTGTGACATTGGAAAACAAAACAGTTCGGACAGAACTGAGCAGCGCTCTCCAATCAGGAAGATCTCCAGTGTCTACCAGGAAGAAAGGAAAAGCGTAATTTTTTGTAAAGTACTACTCTGGACTTAGAATAAGGACTTAGTTTAGAATAAGGTGGTCTTCTCAGTCTCTCAGGCTGGTGAACAAAGACTTCCAGATGTTCAGAATAGCCCAAGAACCTGAGGTTGGAGGCGGCCAACACGACATCCCCATGAATTAACTAGGAGTACGTTTGTTATGTATGTTCTCCCAAATTATAGTATTTAGGATTAGGGAGTATTTTAATCTGTGTCTTAAGTTTCCTGCTTCACAGAAAACAAACAAAAATACCAGTGTTTTGTACGTAAATTTTGGGTTCCTAAGATAGCTAATGTTAGGAAAAGATTATTGCTGTTTCATGGAACAGCATTCATTAACCAATGTTTGTAACGCTGTCTCCCATCATCAATGGGGTCTAGAATGTGGCTTGGTATCTTAAGACTTCTAGCCTACTAGGTTAGTTGTTACCAAAGAGTGGAACGAAATACCCTTCAATATTGGTCTTCTAGTAGTTTGTGAAAAAGGTATTTGTTCAGTGTCTGTCATAAGTAACAATGATAATGCAAACTTATTTTCTTAACGTAGGATAATTGATTCTGAAGAACTTCCACACAGATGAGGGCAATTTAAACAGGCATCAGTCCACACAAAGAATGGAAGTAGAGGCTTGTCCGGTGGTCTTATCTTGAAATTCAACCTGAAAGATTGAAAATGAGTGTTTGCTATTTTTTTTAATAAAGTCTAAATGTAACGATGGCTCATTTTTAAGAATTAAGAGTAAATTTGCTGTTAATGTGTATCTTTGCCACCAAGTTTTTATAACCCTGTATTTTTGTAGTCCTATTCAGAAAATGCTGAGGTGTTGTTTTGGGAGGTTTGGGGGCTTTTTTGTTGGTTTTGTTTTTGCTTCTGTGAATGTATTTGTTGATTTGTAAAGGCTTTCCTTTAGATATTAGAAATTATTTTTCAACATTTGTAGTGTAACCAGAATGCATTGTTTCTGAAGTAGACTGCTAGATGCTCTTGGTGGTGGTGGTGGGGGGGTGCCAGATAGAGACTGACAAACATGAACAGTATAGGTGTGAGTGAGAGGGATGAGGGATGTTGAGCTACAGTTTTGCTAGTGCTTAATTCAGGTGTGCTCTTCTCCATGAGCATTTTCAGTTTTCTAACATTTACATGAAGAATTGTTAACTGAGTCATTTTCCCAAGGAACAAAGCAAAAGTCTTCAGAGATGAATGCTTTTAATCTATTGCAAGATGCAAATAGCTAAAATAACAACAACAAAACCCCAGAAGTTAAAAACAATTCAAGAAATACTACAACAGAGGGTTAGTTCATGTGGGTGGGCATCTAGGCTACCGCTCACTCTTCCAAGGATAGACAAGAAATGTTTCACTGGGAGGTGATCTCAGATAAAATGAGCACTAACTCTAATTGCCTCAGTGTTTGATGGGAGCTATTGAATCCTCAGAACAACTCTACAAGGTGAGTGTTACTCGGGTTTCACATTATTAGAAACTCGAGCTTCTTCAGGCGCTGGTGTGCCCAAAGACATGCAGTTGATTAGTGTTGGGGTTAGTTTCCAGTCCAGGTCCATGTGCATAGAAGCTCCTGGTTTTCATTCACTGCAAAATTCTGCTGACTTGAAAAGGAATGGTGAATGTTTTCCCGGCAGAGGAAAGTGCAGAAATGTAATAAAAGCCTTGCAAGAGGTGGAGAAAACTTCAAATAATAGAACGTGAAGTAAAATTCAGAGATGACCTAGTCTAAAATATTTGTTGCCCTTGTAAAACTGTGCTAAGATTTGGGCATTCTGGTATTTCCCAAATGGTATTCACATCCCGCCCCATTCCCACACCCTTCAACCCCGTGTGTGTGTGTGTGTGTGTACATGTGTGTGTACGAGCACGCTAGCTCTTGTGTGCGTGGGCACATATGCCTCTAGTAGTTTAGATAAAAGCAGAAAGCGACTGACAGAACACAGTGTAATCATTGAAATCATGTACAAGCAGTCATAGATGGGCCCAGTTGTGTTGGAGAGTGGGTTGTACCTGGAGGGCCATACTGGCACTGAGGTCTTGAGAAACTGGAATCTCACAGAGAGACAGTGGCATAGGGTCTTCCTTGTATGTTCTGAGCCTATGTAACCTTAGTTGGTTTGGGTTGTACGAGCAGTTTGATATCACAGGAAGCCAGTGTATAAGCAGGAGCATAAATCAAAACAGCTAGGCTGTCATCAAGAGTCTGTGTGCTACACACTGCAGTGGGTCCTCATTCTGCTGTAAAGGAAATTTGCAAAAATAACTTCAGTGGAGTGGCATTTTCAGAGTTGTGGTTCAGAATCAAACTTTCATCTGTGTATAGAGACAAATCTGACTGGTGGCCAGTGTGGGTAGAAGGAGACCTGTTAGAAGACAAGAGGTATGTGCGGTGGAAGGTGGTGACTGGCCAAATTAGGGTGGTTCTTATTTTAAATACATTAAGAAAGGCTAGTGCACAGAAAAGTTTAAAAAAGAAAATAGTGTAGTCTGTGCCTTCAGTTAAGCCATGAAAGAGGAGGAGTCCCAGTTTTCTACAGGAGTTCTGGGTGTACTGTAAGAATGGGAATAAGTTGATTCTGAAGATGCAAGACAAACAAGCATGGAGAGACAAAAAGAAATTTGGACTCTGAACTAATTTTGAAATGTTTGTGGAGACAGCCAAATGAAAGTGCCAAGTAAGCATTTCATACATTCATGCTTGGGCTATACCAGAAAAAAAGGGATTTGGGAATTGGCATAAAGGTAGACATGGAATGTTTCATCTTGGAGAGTTTATAGAATGAGAAAAAAAAAAAAAAAAACAAGGCCTGTATAGCATATCAAACACAGAAAAATAATCACAGTGCAATCAGTAGCTAAAGGTGTAATGAAGACCAATAAAGGAGGTACTGTTTGGGTATTTGTCACTACTGCTAAGTCTTGCAGAGGGGGAGTTAGATGAGCATGTGCCTTGGCAGCCAAGAGACAGCATTGCTGGAGGAATAGGAGATTAACCCAAATGAAGTTAGGGCTTTCCTTGGGGATGTGTTGTGGAGGTAAAGAGTGCTAAGATGGCAACTAGAGAGAAATCTAGGAACCCAAGAGAGTTGGTGTGCCATTAGTGGGATGTTGTTGTATCTATGAATATGAGATAGAGCGTAAACATACTTTTCTTTAGGGGAGAGTCCCAACCAACAGTGGCATGTCACTGATAGAATAACTGTCAAAGGATAAGATGGAAATGGCCTCCTGAGCATAAAGAGTCAGCCTTGGCAGATAAAGGCTTGAACTTTTGTCCAGATGCTGTTTCCTAGGGATTTCTGGGGTGGATGCTCCATGATCTACTCAGGAAAAGACAATCTCAGATCTTCCAAACCTTTGTACTTTATATTGATAGCTAGATCCTAGCTGACCCTGAGTTAGTGAAGTCACTCAGTCATAGACCAGCCCTTTGCTGATGCATGCAAAAGTGAAGACATTAACCCCCGACTTTGTGGAGCGTATATTCTAGTGGGAGAGACAGTGTGTATGAGTGAGATGTGTGATTGTGTGTGAGCATGTGCTATAGCATGGGGGACGGGGGGATAGAGGACAACTTTGAGGAGTTCATTCTCATTTTCTATTGTATGGTTCCCAGGAATCAAACAAGTCATCAGTCTTGGTAGCAGGCATCCTTACCCACTGTGCCATCTCACCAACCCCATGCCTATACCCTCTCCCCACTGGAATGTTCTAGTAATTCATGCTTGTTCTTTATTTTCATATATCTACATATATGTTAAATTATAGTTTATTGTATTTTATGTGTGTGTTCTGAATACCCAGGGGGGCCAGAAGAGGGCATTGGCTCTCCTGAAAATGTCGTTACAGATGATTGTGAGCTACCATGTAGGTGCTGGGAACTGAACCCAGGTCCTCTGGAAGAGCAGCCAGTGTTCTTAACCCCTGAGACATCTCTGCAGTCCCTAAACTACTAAGCCTGACCAAAGTTTTAGTTTGAAAGCTGGGAGAAGGCAGGCAGATTTCTGTGAGTTCAAGGCCAGCCTGGTCTATAGAGTAAGTTCTAGGATAGCCAGGACCACACAGAGAAACTATGTAAAACATTTTATTTTGAGATAACGTGCAGTTTTAAGAAGTGATGAGAGGTGTTCAGTGTACCCTTCCCTCAGCTGCATGTTGTAAAATTGGTACAGTATCACACCCAAGACATTGATGTTGACACATTGTAGCTTTTCGGACATTGTAGCTTTTTGGAAGGGGGGGAGGAGGTGTACAAGACCCGCTTTCTCTGTGTAGCCTTGACTGTCCTAGACTCACTTTGTAGACCAGGCTGGCCTGGAACTCAAAGAACTCAAAGCAATCCACCTGCCTCTGCCCTCCCCTCCCCCTCTCCTCCCCACTGTGCTGGGATTAAAGGCATGCACTGCCATGACGGCTCATCCCCCAGTTTGGCTTGTACTTTTATGTATGTGTTTCTGTGCAGTTCAGGGATAGTGTAGGTTGTGTATCTATCACCATAGGTTTAATTTACAAAACTAAACATAGGCTCACCAAATAAGCAGGCATTGTCCTCTAGAGCAGTTCCACGGGGACCCCTCATGCTGCTGTTATGTCCACCTTCATTTTCTCTTCTACTCACATCCCAGGTCCCTGGCAGCATTCATCACTTCCCACCTCTGACTTTGACATTTTGAGACTATTATATAAATGGAATCATGTAATATGCAACCATTAGCATTGGCTTTTTGCAGTCAACATAATAGCCTTGAGATTCATCCAAATCTTCTATGGCAATAGTCCGTCCCTTTTGATTGCCGACTAGTGCTCCATGTTATTCGTATAACTACGTTGAAAGCTGTCTGGAACGTTCACTCGTGTACAAGCTTTTGGGTGAACACAAATCCTTCTTTGGGTGATTCTCGAGGAGTAGAGTTGCTTGTTTACGTATTAGTTACATATTTTGTTCTGTAAATAAACCAGTTTTCCAGTACTGTTAAACCATTATAGTTCTTGGCCATCCTTACCTGCATTAGTGTTCTCACTGTCTTTACTTTTAGTCATTGTGATAGATGTGTGGTCTTTTTATTGTAGTTCTAATTTGCAACATTCAAACGATGGTTTGCCCTCTGTAGTCTCATTGGTGAAGTGGTCCACTGGTTAACTGGGGCGCTGGGGAAGCAGCTTGCAAGAATTGGTTCTCTCCTGCTGTGCGGGTCTCTTAAATCAATCAGGCTGGATAACAAGACCCTTTATCCACTTAACCATCTTACTGGCACATTAACGGATTCTGTTAAAACTGTTGTCTTCGGGATCCCCTTGTGAGATCTGTAGGTGTTTCTCTTTTGTCAGGCGTTTCATAGTATTTCTCCTAGTCTGTAATATGTCATTTTATCATTTTATTAGAATCTTTCGAGAACAGATGTTTTTGTTATGCTCCACATTAACATCTTTTCATTTTATACATTATGCTTTTGGTATTAAGTCTAGAACTTTTTTGTTTTTGTTTTCTGAAAGTTTTATATTTAAGTCTGTGCTCTTTTTGAGTTAGTGTTTGCTGGACACATAAGATTTAAGTTAAGATCTTTTTTGTTCTCTCATTGACGTCCATTTGCTATAATACCATTTTAAAAGCCTGCTTTCTCATTGTTGACTTGGTTCTGTATCACTTTTAAATAGTTGCTTGGCTATATTTGGGTTCTATTTCTGGGAAGGTCTTCTTTTTTAATCTCTACAGTACTTCCCATCACAACCTTCTGTGAAAAGGTAGAAAATGCATTTTTATCAAATTATCAAAAAATGCCCCTCATACTTCTCATATTCCTAAAATTTTTAATATTTTTAATGATATTTTCATATTCTTTGATGTGATAGTTATTTTTAAATGTCTTTGTTCAGTATAGTTTTGAGAACTTTTTAGAGTCTATATCGCACTGTTTCATAGAGGATTTTATCTCTAGGCATTCTGTTTATACGTTAGGCAAAGCAGCACCAAGGCTTTTCAAAGGCTTTAAGTTTATTTTATGTGTGTGGGTGTTCTGCCTGTATCTGTGTCTGTGCAGTGTGCCTGGTGTCCACAGGTCAGAAGAGAATGTCAGATCCGCTCAACTGGAGCTCCAGATGTTCGTGATCTGACATATGGGTGCTAAGAATTGAACCCCGGTCACCCAGAAGACTAGCTAGTGCCCTTAATCCCTGAGCCATGTCTCCAGTCCAACTGTACTTAATTTTTGAAAATTTCCTCAGCTTCCTTTTTACTTAGATCTAATCTCTCAGTCCCCCATTGTGTGTGTTGGGGGGCCTTGTTTGCTTCAAACTTAAGATTTATGCTTTCATTTTAAGTTTATGTTTTGCCTCCTTCACACAGAAAGCAATAGATCTTGCAAGCAAAGCAGCACAGGAAGACAAAGCTGGAAATTATGAGGAAGCTCTGCAACTCTATCAACATGCTGTTCAGTATTTTCTTCACGTTGTTAAGTGTAAGCCATCTTTTATTTTATTTACACTTATACACTAAATAGGAAAAAATTGTTATATTAATAAAAGTTGAAATAGAAAGCCAAGAGAATTCTAAAGATCTAAACCACCCGTTAAAAAGAAGCTGCTTTCTCTTAAGTCCTGTTAACAAGTTAACAGTAGTTACATTTACTACTTAATACACCTACTATTTTTATTGTGCATTCAATAGAGATAACTTTATTATATGGACAATATATCTAGATTATTCGATTTGAACTTAATCATTTCCCCAGGCTATGTTGGAAATGGTTTTGTGGTAAAAATAAACTGGGAGGTAGGAAGTATAGTTTACAAATATATATCTGATGTTTATCATGTGGTAGGCTCTGTTCTGGGAACTAGAGGTTCGACCCTGAGAAACAAGCATGAAACCTATAAGGTCCAGCAGCATTCTTACACTTAGTGATTCTGGGTTATTTGAGGTTTTCTTTTGTGCTTTCCCAACTAATTGTAGGGGAGGGAGCACATTGACATAAAACTGAGAGTAAAATATGACACAGAAGAGACATGAGGATAATCCTGTGCATTGCCTATCTTGTTGAAGTCCACATTTGAAAACAAGGACAAATAGAAGCCTTTATGTAATAAATTACTGTGTTGGTGATCCACATAATGTATACAATTTCCATCACTTTGTATACTTTGAAATAAAATACACAAGAGATATTAATGGGAATTTTTGCTCCTGCTCTACTTCTGGTCATCTTTTATGTCTTGGAATTTTTATTCACTTATACTAATTTCATCTATCAATGTGTGCATGAAGCACACAGAGAGAGCAGGTCCAGCTTCCAGTTTTCTAAGCTGCCCTCTCCAGCCTTCACTACTCTACATTCAGAGCTATCCATTATCTCTCTTGTGATTGCTTTTATGTGAGACAAATACCTTTTAGCTGTCTGCAAACTGCTAAGGGAAGAATTTGAAACCTATAGACAGTTTCTTTATATGACACTAACTTAATATCCATTATTTTACTCTGAGGTTTTTTTGTTTTGTTTTGTTTTTAAACTCTTACACGCAATGTTGGCTTTCAACCCTGAGTGGAAAGGAATAGAAAAGGATTAATAATCATTGGATATAGTTTTTCCTCCCTCTTCCAACACAGAAGTTCCTCATTAGAAGAATATCTCTGAGTTTGAGCCTTTCTCTGAATACCCTGGCAGAAAACAAGTTAGGGAAGAAAGGTGGTTTTTTTTTTTTGCAAATAGTTCCAGGGTGGATCCAGCCCATCATCACAGGGGAGACATGGCTGCAGGAGTGGGGCAAGTCTGGGAGTTAGGGCGCTAACTGACCACATCTCATCAACACATGGGAAACTGGACAACAGGGAGTCCAGCCAGGTCATAAAACCTCAGAGCCCATCCCATTGGCGTATTTCTTCAGCAAGGCTCTACCTCCCAAATAACCTTCCTGTTCAGCATCCCCCACCGTGGACTGAGCGTTTGGATACATGAGCCTGTAGGGACATTCCCTTCTAATGAAATAGTATCTTGTTCCCTTCTGCAGATGAAGCACAAGGTGATAAAGCCAAGCAAAGCATCAGGGCCAAGTGCACAGAATATCTTGACAGAGCAGAAAAACTAAAGGAGCATCTGAAGAAGAAGGAGAAGAGACCACAGAAGCCTGTGAAAGAGGACCAGCCAGGTCCACTTGATGAGAAGGGGTATGTAATCTAAGGTCTTAGATTGGTATCTAGTAACTTTACATTTGCGCAATAGGATTCTTTTGTCGAAGCCAGATATTTTCCAACCATGGTTTATGGGCCAGAGTAGGTTTGTTGCCTATTTCAGTCATTAAATTTTACTGAGACAAGCCTTGCACACCCATTTATATACTGTCGTCTCAGGCAGCTTTTGCCCTGTAACAACAGTTGAGTGCTAACAGTAGAGACTGTGTGGCCACGAAACCTGAACTATTTACCATGGAGCCTTTCAAAGACCAAAGTTTACTAGTTTACTGCGCTTTCAGACCTTCCTAGATGTTCTCAAGTAATTGGGAAAACACCGTGGGCATGGCTGACTGTTAGGAAGACTGAGGGCTGATGTAGGAGTGGTCTGTGAGTTAAATCTGGCCCTTTGGACAAGAGGAAAATGAACTCCAGTAATGTCAATAATTTTTTACTTTATGCAAATGGTAACGTGGATTTGTATTTTGTCATTATGAAGAACTCAGCTGCATAATTTTTGAAGCAGTCAACTCTAATTTTTTAATGTCTTCCTAGACGCATGGGATATCACAGATGTTGAGAGCATTTAGTGTATGTATGCCCAACTCTGCTAAGGAGGGAGGACCTATTCTAGCCAAATTTGCTCTTGATAGTTCTCTAAATGGGTGTCTCCATGATTCAAGATAGCGTGTTAGGAAAAATGAGGTTCTGGGTTGATGTGGCCTGGCTGGATTTGAAGCATTGTGGATCTGGGGAGCTCTGGAGCCTGTGGTGCTCACAGTTCATATTCTTCAGGGTACACGTTTCTTGGATGATTGCCAGGATCATGAGGGAACTAGGGATGGAGCTCTTTAGGCAGTGCTCCCCTCCCATGTATGTTGATGGTCGAATTTTGCCTCTTTACTGGGCAAATTCTATTTTAAGGACAGGAGGGGTAAAAGAGTAGAGTTGACTGCCTTACACTATGTGGCAGAATTTGAAGAAACCCATAAACTTGTATAAACTCATAGCTTCACATTTTTTGTTAACGTATGGTTAGGAAAGAGAGTTTCTATGACATGCCAAGAGTATTTTTTATTCTGTACATAGTTCCCAACATGAAATGCATGTATAAGGAAGAATTCCACTTATCATGAGCATATAGGGCCTCCACATCTCACAGATGGCCTTTCAGCAGGGACATTTGATCTTCCCTGTCTGGTGGGACATATGCAGTGTTAGTGAGGACCCTGTAGTCATCTGCTCTGCATGGCCACCTGACAAGGGAGAGCCAGGCTGTCTTCTGTAACAAATAACAGTCTTGGTTACAAGAAGCAGAACTCACTTTGGTTGGTTTAATTAAAAGGAGTAGAGTTCTTATCTTAGAGGATTATCTTAGAGGATTTTGAGGACAGAAAATCAAACTTGGGTTCCCATCACTAGCAGACATACTCAGGATACCGTATAGGAATGTAAAATTGTGAATTCATGCCTATGTTATTTTGTGTTCTGTAGAGATCTTGCTTCTACCCCTTCCCCAACCAAACGTTACTAGGGTTCAGAAATATACAGTAAAACCTCTGCATCAGTTTACTAAGGGTAAACCAGTGTTTGAACCTGAAGATTTGTTCTTCATGCATGCAACCCTTACCTTGGAGGAACTCAAGTCTGATAAGAATGATGGGAACCTATAACAAGCAGTTTGTTTTAAATGATATTTATAGCATGAAAAGGCTTGAATAGGAGATCAGAGTGTCAGTGGCTCAGCTCTCAGTAGTTACTTCATCCATAATCCTGCTATCCTACAAATAACCAAGGCTTTCCCACCCTCTCACAAGTTTTTAAAATCTAAAAGTTGGTAAGACTTTTCTTCTCTATATCACTTTTTCACCCAACAATGTAACAGGAACATTTTTCATTAAATGTTTCTATAACATTGTTTTCAAAAGCTGTAGTGTATTTTGTCATAAGCTAATCTTTACAATTGAACAAAAATTATTTTTTTCACAGTTGTACTATAGATATGACTGTCCTTGTAGTGAACTTTTAAAATTATCTCCTCACTGTCAATCCCTAGATGTAAAGAAATAGTGTTGTTCTAGTTTGTTTATCATTGCTGTGCTAAAATGCCATGAGCAAAAGCAGTGTGGGGAGAAAGGGTTCAATTTAGGTTAGAGGGTATAGTCCACCACTGAGGGAAGCAAAGGCAGGAGCTTGAGGCAGAAACCAAAGGTGGGATACGGCTTATTAGCATGTTTTCCTTGCTGGCTGCTTGAGGAGCCATCGTTCTTGATTAGCTCAAGCTCAACCTGCCTAGGGGTGGTACTCACAGTGGACTGGGCCTTCCACATTAACAAGTTACCAAGAAAGTGCCACACAGATATGCCCACAGTCCAGTGTGATGGAGGCAATTCTTGAGATTGCTTCCTCACAGGTAGTCTTGATTTGTCTCAAGTTGGCAAAAACTAAAACTAACCAGCACAAGTGGGCTTTTTTTTTTTTTTTTTTTTAATTCTTAAGCTTTTCACTAGGAAGCTTTATTCTTGGGTTACAATATAACCTCAGACTAATGGTTATATTGTAAATAATTGTGTGTTACACCTTTTCTTCCTAGCATAAAGTCTTGTTGAGTTATATTTTACATGGTCCTGATGTTTTTATGTTGTTCACAATCTTCCTCTACTTTATTTTAAGTCCTTCATGGAATAGGGTGGGGCACACACCCTGAGTATATGCATGCACAACTATGTCCTGAGGATGGAGGTGTCTGTTACTTCATCTGGTCTTGTCCGTTTCCACTGCATAGTTCCGTTTTGGTTATTTGCCTGTTTCCTGTTTTAATATGTTCTTAAAAGCATCATTTGAAACAATTAGGTAAAAATAATTTTTAATGTCAATGTCTGTTTTTGCTTAAACGTGTCAGGATATCTTTCCTTCACTTTTGCATTGTTTATTAGCACTGAGTGATCTTTTGCATATATTAAATTCTCTTCATTAGGAATGACAGTGATGGGGAAGCAGAATCTGATGATCCTGAAAAAAAGAAACTGCAGAATCAACTTCAAGGTTACTTTAGATTTCATTTTTAAATTTCTCTTACTGAAAAGACTCATGGATTGTCTGCTTGAACTATTTTCTCTCCCTCTATTTTGTTGAGTTTCTAGTTGCTAGTGGGTCACATACTGGCTTGGTCCAGATGATTTACTTACTCTCAAGGGTTTTTAAGTTTGATTTGTTTTTTAATTGATTTAAAAAGAAAACATGTTTTAGTTCGAATTTTGTAATGGATTAAAAACTATGGCTTGTTTTCATATTCCTTTAAAAGGCTGCCAGCACTTAACTCTTTTCATTTGTTCGCCCTGTAAAATGGGTAGCGTTAATGCTATTCACACACACTGCCAGACCCAAGCAACAGAATGGAATAGGAATTACAGGAATTACACTGACTCTTCTGCCCTGGCTGCGGTTGGTCTGTTGCTTCGTATTCTCCCTGTTCTTTTCTTCCACTTTCCAGTACTCACCAATATGCTTATTTTATCACATTTTCTTTTCTCTTTTTATCTGCTACATATGTCAAGGCCCTTGGATTCTGCTGTCCTCCTCCAGTAGAGACGCATAATGGAGTGGCTGCAGATACAGATCTGGAATCCACTCTAAAGTTTGCCGCTTAAAAGTTCTCTGATTGTGGGCAAGTTCCCCAACTTCTCAGAATCTGAGTCCCCATCTTGAAAATGGATGTTTTTTTTAGGAAAAGGAAACCGAGACAATGCAAAAAGATCTTAGTGAATGCTAGAGACCTGATAAATGGTAGCTCAGGATATCTAAAAAGGCATCCACTTAATTACTGGTGTCTTTTAATTGTTGAGACATGCTTATTAGCTAATGGCTTTTCAATTGATCTTTATGCTTAGTCATTGGTAGTGTATATTTGTACCTTTGAGTCTTACTTAACAAAATATTTAACTAGAAAGGATTTCCATTTTGTAGACTGTCTGGTTACTAGATAGTAAAATTGAGTTTGTGTGTGTGTGCGTGGGTGTGTGGGTGGGTGGGTGTGTCTTAGACCCTTAACTTCAGTATACTCTTTCCCTTTGCCAATATTCCTGTCTTCCCAACCCATTGGAATATGTTGGAAAATAAACCTAGTACATTGAAACCTATATCTAATGAGGCTAGAGAACAATGTCTTTTTTATTTTATCTTTTTAAGATTTATTCTTCTGTTTTTACTTATGTGTATGTATCTATGTGTGTGTGAGTAAAATGCTGCATGTGTGTGGATGCCCAAAAAGGCCAGATCTCCGTGGAGCTAGTAGTATCAATAGTTATAAATTGCCTGTAGTGGGTTCTGGCTTGATTTCATTGGCAGAGCTATTTCTCCAGCCCCTGAGAATACTTGTGGTGGTGGTGGTGGTGGTGGTGGTGGTTGCTTTGCTTTGCTTTGGTTTGCATTGGTTTTTGTTTAATATACTGAGGACTTTTGTGGCAGATACAGTCCCCAGGGGAATGTTAATTTTCCTCTGCTGCAGTACATGGCCTAAAGTGATATGATGCTCACTGTTCATACTGTTTGACAAGTGATTGACACTAAGTAGACTTTTTGAGTTGTAAGGCAAGAAGCTATTTTCTGTTTGCTGTCCTTTAATTTAATGGTTTGTTAATGGGTTTGGGTTTGGTTTCTCCCTGTCCATTTCCTTACCCCAAGTAAAAAGTAGATCATACACTCAATTTTGGAAATTAGAGTTTTTAACAAATATTTGTAAATTCCTATCAATTATAAATCCAATGACAATATTTAAATGTAGAAGCCAGGCTGGATTTAAACTTTCTGTAGCTGAGAATGACCTAGAATCTTCTGCTTCCAACCTCCTAAGTGCTGGGATTAGAGATATGTGCCGTCTAGCCCGGCTCTCTCATGCTTTAATTTAATGATTTGCTAATGGGTTAGTATCTTTTTATTTCTTCTGACTGGCAAGATAGCTCACTCAGTAAAATGCTTGCCACACAAGCATGGGAACCTGAATTTAAGCCCAAACACTCACATCCAAAAGCTCAACATGGTGGCATATATCCATCATCCTAGTTCTGAGATGCAGCTACGTAGATCCCTCTGGCATGCTGGCCTGCCAGCCTAGCCAGCCTGGTGAGTCCATCTCATAAACAAGGTGGGTGGCTCCTGAGGAATGAATCTCAGGTTGTCCTCTAGCCTCCACGGTACACACATGTGAGTGCACACCTACAAACATGTACACCTTATCATTTTAAATGCTTTTCGTTCCTGAAATAATATTTTAGTATTTTCCTTGTATTTTAAGTTATGGAATTTAATATTATAGGATTAAACTGGTTGTGGTTTGATTTTTCTGTTCGCTAATGTTAACTAGTTCTGTTAGCTAATTGGGGGACTTGTAATGTTAAATGATTATTTGATTTTAATTTTTTTGCATTTATTTTGTGTGTATGTATGTGTGCATGGGTGTGAGCCACAGCAAGCATATGTGTGAAAGTCAGAGGATGCCTTTCAGGAATCAGTTCTGTCTTTCCATCATGTAGTTTTGGGGATTATGCTTGGATCCACAGGCTTGGTAGCAAGCGCCTTTATTCACTGAGACATCTTACTAGCCCCTAAATAATACTTAAATGTAATATGCAATATAATAAAAGTACATTTATATTCTAGGAAGTATAGCCAGTTATAGTTTTTAGTAAACTTACCTTGTCTTTTTAGTTTTGTAAATTTAAGTTTTGTCTAGCACTTAGTCTTTCATAAAGGTGCAGAATCACTTTTAAACTTTAATAAAAATATTAGTTAAATATGGAAATGAGCCGAACGTGGTGATTCATGCCTTTAATCCTATAGCACTTCTGAGGCAAAGGGACGCAGATCTCTTCAGTTTCAAGACCAGCCTGGTCTATACAGTGAGTTCCAAACTGCCAGAGCTACATAGTAAAACCTGTCTCAAAACCAAGAGGAAATATGTTATGATGCTTAGTGCAGGGGCAGAGGGGTGTATGCATATGTAAATGTGTGTTCATATTCGTTTCCATTTGTGACATGTTGAAGAGTGTGTGTATATGTATGTAGAAGCCAGTGATTATTGTCTGTTAACTTCTTGATGCTTTTGTGCCTTATGTATTGAATCCAGAGCTCATCAATGCAACTAATCCAGTTAGTCAGCTTGCTCTGGAGAGTGTCACATCCAGGTCATGCCCACCTACCTGGCATTTCCCCGGGTGCTGGAGATCCTAGCTCCGGTTCTTCACACTTGTTTGGCAAGCACTTTACCAACTGAGCTGTTTCTCCAGCTTTTCATGGTTCTTAGATTCCATGAAAATCTCAAGCTAGGCAGATGATGTACCTGGATAAAGTGAATTTACTTTATTTTTTTTACAGACATGCAGCCTCACAGTTTTTGCATGGGCGCTGAGGAGCCTGAGTTCAGATCCTCAAGCTTGCAGGGACTGTGCTGACTGAGCATTCCTCAGCAGAGTGACTCCTTTTCATCACAGACTATGTAATGATTTATAGTAAAGCAGTTCCTTTACACTAGAAAGTTGGAAAAGCTTCTAATAAATTACAGGCTATTTTTCTTGGACTCTTACTATACCAATTACTGTAGTTTTTAATGTACTGCTCTGAAGAACTAAAAAAACAAATAATGGTTCTGTTTAAAAGCCAGATAGAAAGTTTGATAAATCTCAAGAAAGAATTATACATCCTTAGGGACACACTTGTTTTTTCCATCATTTACTCCTCTCTCATCTCCATCTCTTCTGTCTTTTCTCTGATGTCTCCTCTGTCCATAGTTAAAATCACGGAAGTGTACTCTCCACAGATAGTGTTAACAAGAGAAATAGTAAACCAGCCCCACTGAAGAAGTGCATTGATTGTCCAGAGCCGTTACACGGTTCTAGTGCTCACAGTGTCACCTGATCCTGTGCTAGCCTGTCTATGCAGTTTAGCCAGGTAGTACTATTTTTGTTTCACTGATGCGGGAGCAGGAACTTAGCATTGAGTCCTATCCATAGCTGTCCAGCCATCTACCCTAAGTTCTTGCCTCCTAATGATTGCCTAACTTCTAATGGCTTACTCATTGCAGTACTTCAAAAATTTTAGTACTGAGAACTTGTACACACAATTTTACACTGTTTTTTTGAGTGTTGTTTTTTTAACTTTGCTGAACCAAGTCTTCCCCAATTTAAAGATGACCCAATATTTTGCAGGTGCCATTGTTATAGAGCGACCAAATGTGAAGTGGAGTGATGTTGCTGGTCTTGAAGGAGCCAAAGAAGCACTTAAAGAGGCTGTGATTCTGCCTATTAAATTCCCTCATCTGTTCACAGGTAAGATAGCTTCTAGACAATTTTATTTAAAATATATCAATGACCAAGGTAGAACATTGTGAGTTCATGTCACCATATCACAAATTGTCTTGGGTTCTGAGATATTCATGTCTATATTTATAAGTATACAAGGTCAAATAATTTAATTATTAGCTAGGAAGGCTATATCACTGGAATGCTACATTCTCATTAAAATATAGTGTATATAGCCATCTTAATAAATTAAAATCCATGTGCTAATGTATTGAAAGATGTCCATATCTATTATAAGAGTCAGAAAGCAAGTTATAAAAACAAACCATATGTTGCCATGTTTGTTAAGTAAATGTGTATGTTGAGAGGTAAATACAGATTGACTTTCAAATGCTAATAAGTGCCTAGGGAATCAAAGTATAGGTGAGCTTTATCTTCTGAATTTTATCTGAATTTGTTCAGTAGTCATGTGTTAGTTTTGAAGTGTTTGTTTTTTAAAAAGAGTTAAGAATGATTTTCCTGCCTCACATGAAGTGCACATCCTCTAGGGACAAGGAAAGCACTCCTTACTCTGTGAAGAGAGCTTTGCTGAACCCCAGCACCAGGGATAGCTCAAGTTCTAGTTGCAGCGTAAGTGATCATCTGCCCTGTGCTGAATGGTTTTTTCACATTGTCCCTTTCATGACAGGTGACCTCTGTGCCTGTGATATGACTGTGCCTGCAGTCTAACACACAGGTTTTTCCTTTTGAAAACAAGCTGGTTCATGTAGTGTGCACATTTGGTATGTTGACTGTAAACTGAACAAGATCAAACAGTGATGTCACACAGAGCAGATACAGCAAAGACTGGGCCTCATTTCTCCTACCTAGCTTTAGGATGCTGCTTGCAGCCCAGTCAAAAAGATACAGTCCACACAGAGAATGTGGGACCCTGTAAGTCATTGTGCCTGTATGCTGGTCCTCCAGCTCAAGATAGCACAGCAGTTACCCTTCTGCCTCTTTCTTCCCTAGAAATCATCCCTCTCTTGACTTATAACAGGATAGATTCTACCTATATTTGAACTTCAAATTTTCTCATTTATTTTTACTTGGTTATAATTATTTTTAAAACTACATACTATCCATGATGAATGAAAAAAGTATCTGTCAAACACATTTAAAAGGTAATCACTTAAATAAAAAGCATATGCTACCTAAAAATCATTTCTTGTCATACTAGTATTCCCCGCACTGAGTACCCACTCAGGGCAACATTGCCTTACGCTGTGTGCATTTAAGAGTGAAAAGGAAATTCAAATAATTCCTTAAATTCTGAGAACCAAGTACTTGATGATGCTCTTAACCACCTAGCCTCTCCAGCCCTAAGCCAAGTACTTGAAATTGAAGCCATTCATAATCAAGATAATAATACTTAGTTTTGCATTAGTCGTCTAGGGATGGTCTGCTGTAGAGACTAAATCTCTGTCGTTTACGTAGACTTTTAAAGGTATAATTTAAAATTTTAAATATTTCATCATTTATAGAGCCTGCTGTATTTTACACAATACTGTAATTTCTGGTTTTCCAAATTAAGGCACAAAAAGTTGCTGTGGTTTTTTTTTTTTTTCCCTTGTTTCTTTTAAGCAGAAGTAGGATTTGTAGTAATAGCTCCCATGTCGTTACCCAGCCATTGAAGCTCCTGATGGTAACAGTAGCCTGTGCTTCCTGATAAATCAGGAACTCATTTGAACTTGGGTTCTCCAGCCTATGTGTCATGCCTTGTCATTCCTCCACAGGTGATAGATATTTAGGAGCAACTCTGCAGCTGCCCTTGGCTGTGCTTTTCCTGCATTGTTCTAGTGCTGAGCAGTGCCCTTTAATTGAAGTGTCTATATCACACATGTGGTTTTCATACACTGGTCAGATGAGTGAGCACATAAATGAACTTCCTCTTTGTGTTTCTTCTTCCTGATAGCTTCCAAATGAAGACCTTTTTACAGTATTCTTTAGTGTGGCTAGCTAGTGTCTTCAGTAAGTGAAAAGAATAGTCATGAAATTCTCATGTTGTTTTTCTAATACAACTTGTAGGAAAGAGGACACCTTGGAGAGGAATCCTATTATTTGGGCCACCAGGAACAGGAAAATCCTATTTAGCCAAAGCTGTTGCAACAGAAGCAAACAACTCAACATTTTTCTCAATATCGTCCTCTGACCTTGTTTCTAAGTGGCTGGGGGAAAGTGAAAAGTAAGTGGTGAATTGGAAGTTTTCACTTTGGTCCCTGGAGGCAGGCAGTCTGTGGGTTAATATGTTTCATATACGATTACTAAAAACTCAGAGGACTATGACTGTAGGTATTCAATTCTCGGTCAAGCTCAGACCTAGCTGGGAATTTATTCAATAGGAAGAAAGCTGGGATGTGTATGTATGCGTTTGTACCTGTGTGTGCACACGTGTGCATGCGTCTGTGTGTTGACTTAGTGAATTATCTAATCGTTATTTATTATTCTCTACCCCAGGAGCACAATTAGGCCTTTAGTGGGTATGGTATATTGCCTTGTTGTGGTCCTTTTGTACTTTTTAAAAACTATGAGCTTATTTCTTCTTTACTTAGACTGGTTAAGAATTTATTCCAGCTTGCCAGAGAGAACAAGCCTTCCATTATCTTCATTGATGAGATTGACTCTCTGTGTGGTTCAAGAAGTGAAAATGAAAGTGAAGCTGCACGAAGAATTAAGACTGAGTTCCTGGTTCAAATGCAAGGTCATATTACTTACTGGTCTTTAGGATAGGTTCTGATTCTTCTATAACCATCAGTGGGAAAATAATTGAAGCAGGATTTCTCTGAAAAATTATGTCTGTTATTATTTTTGTTGACACAGAGTCTCACTGTGTAGCTCTGCTGGCTTCTAACTTCTCCGTAGACCAAGCTAGCCCACAGAGATTCCCCCGGCTCTGCCTCCCCAGCGCCGAGCCTTGCACCACCACTCCCTGTATAAACATACCTTTTTCCTTAGTTACCTTACAGGACTCACAGGTGCTGTTAGTACAGAGACTGACATCTGTACCGTTTACTAGGAGCTTAATGAAAGTATATCTTAAAAAGAATATTAATAGTATTTATATGTAAGCTGGGAGATAGGCTTCTTTGGATGGTTTGACTGATAATTGAGCAATGTGGTTAATGGTTAGTTAGAGTTTTTGTAAAGATGAAGTACTTTAGTGTTGTAATAAGCATTATCTTAATGGAACATACATACAGGGCACAGAGAATAGATTAAAAATGGTGTGTGTGTGTACCAATGTATTTTTTTTTTAGCCGAAAAGAATAGAGGGCTAGAGAGATGACTTAGCAGTGAAGAGCACTCGCTGTTCTTCCAGAGGACCCGAGTTCAATTCCCAGCACCCATATGACATCTCACACCTGTCTGTAACTCCAGTTCCAGGGATCCAACACCCTAACACAGACACATGCAGGAAAAATACCAATGTATACGAATTAAAAATTAATTTTAAAAAAAAGTGAAATTGGGCCATTTGCAGAAAAATGGGTCTAACTAGAGATAATAATATTAAGCAAACTAAGTCAGTCTCAGAAGGACTTTTATTTTACTTGTGGTTCCTAGATTTTATGAGAAATGTAAACTTACATGTATCTGTATGCCATGGAGGAACAAGGGGCTAATGGGAAGGGGAGAGATTGGACATTGTGGGATTATTCCCGGAGCACCTTACATACTTGAAAAACTGTATGTAAGAGTATTATCTATAGTGAGTATGTGTCAGTGACCTTTAAAAAAAGAGAGCATCAGATTATTACTTAAAGTGTTACCTATTTTAATGCAGGAGTCGGTGTGGACAATGATGGCATTTTGGTTCTGGGAGCTACAAATATACCCTGGGTTCTGGATTCTGCAATTAGGCGAAGGTATGATGATTGAATAAACATTTTATTTCTAACCACGTGTGTAGCAATAAATGATAATCCCTTTTCTTTATAAGAATTTACTCTGACAGCTTTTGAAAAATAAATTAATGACTCCTAGCATTCTTTGTGTCCCCCCTTTGTTGGGGACAAGGAATGGCATTATTTATTTGTTTGCCTACTGTAAGGAAAGTAAGTGCTCTATCCTTGAGGCTTCCACTTTGGAAAGTACATTGCTTGGTATCTATGCCTAACTTTAATTTTGAGTAAGTTTAGGAGGAATGATGCTTCAAATTTGACAAAAACAATTCCATATCTCAGTGAAAATCCTTCATGTGAAGTTCTGCAAAGTGGTTTCTTGCTCTTGCTCCTAACTCTGTAGCCAGGTTAGCCCTTAGACTTAGAGGAATGGTCCTGCTTCAGCTTTCCACGTGATGGATTACAGATATGAGCTTCCATGCTTGCCTAGGAAGATAGATAAAAAGATTTATATCTGGTACTGGGCAAAGTGGCAATCATCTGAAATCCTAACACGGGAGGAGGTAGAAGGAGAACCAAGAACTCAAGGTTATCCTCAGCTATGGACCATGTTTCACCCTCGTTCCAACCATATGAAACTGTTTAAAACAAACAAAAGTCTATCTTTTGTTTTGTTTTGTTTTTAGGGTGAAGATGCAACTTCAGCTATAGGAGCAGTATATAGATTCTTTACAGCTCCCTAAAGCATAGCTCCCTAAAGCATTCTTTAATTGCATGATAAAAAGAGCAGTTTGTGTGTGCCACTTTTATCCCCTTCATTTTTGCTGATTTGACAGGATACTTCAGTACCATCAGTGGGAATGTGTTAGGCAGTCTTAGAAAGGGGCCTGATTGTAAAGCAAACCTATCGAAATTTAGGAGGCAGTACCCTGGTGAGTCTGCAGAATATTGCCTTTCACTGCTTCCTCTCTGTTTTCGAATGCCTGAGTTTTATGAATGTAAGTGAAAATCCTAATAAACTGTATATGATATATAGTACATAGTAAAAAGAACATTGTGTTTATTCTTTACGATTGTATTTTAAATGTTTCGAATTTAGAGAGTTATGCTGACCCTTATTTTGTAGTGAGTCATTACTCTCATCACAAGCTCAGAGTGCAGTCTGTGAGCCGTGCCTGTATGCCATGAATTCCAGACATAAATACAGCCGAGAATGACCCAGAAGTTGGGAGAAAAAGATTAAACCTCTCAAAACTTGTTTCCTGACTATTTTACTTCTAATTTTAGTTTTTGCTGTATCATTGATAGTCCCCCCTTGAGGTAGGTAGGTATCTGTGTACACATGAACACTTAATATATGTGCATTTAACTCTGGTGTTGATATCCTGACTTGGTGTAGTTGAGACTATCCACCTGATTACCTGGGGTTTTCTAAACATGCCAGTTTTACATTGACAATATAATTTCTTTTATTTTAAGATTTGAGAAACGTATTTATATCCCTTTGCCCGAAGCCCATGCCCGGGCAGCCATGTTTAAACTGCACTTGGGCAGCACTCAGAACAGCCTCACAGAAGCAGACTTCCAAGAACTTGGGAGGAAGACAGATGGCTATTCAGGGGCAGATATAAGTATCATTGTACGGGATGCACTTATGCAGCCTGTGAGAAAAGTTCAGTCAGCTACTCATTTCAAAAAGGTAAGCAGCTCTAATCTACCCTGTCATGTGCTTTTAAAATGTAATTTCAGGATTGTCCCTGGCTTGTTTTACAGAGGACTTGGGATGGTTGTATGATAATGTATGGTAATAAACATTTTTGTTGCATTAAAAGTAATTTCTCCAGTGAAGATTACTCATGGTCCTAAAGTATTGTGTTTTACTAAGACGTGATTTGAGGCATTTCTCTGTCAGCAGCTTACATGGTTGAAAGTCTACTGTTGGGGTAGCCAGAGCAGCCTGGAACATGATCTAGTACATTTGCACCATACCACAAAAGTAGAGCCAGTTCACGCTCAGCATGTCTTTTCCATGCCCACACTGTCCAGCATTGTACTGTGTCCTTGCCTTTCTGTGTGGTCCTCACAGAGGAAACGAGGTGCATGTTGGGTGAGTGTTAGTAGTGAATCCAGAACTTGAGCATTAACACACGCAACCCTGTGTATTACAGCTCACTGGGGCAAAAGTATAAAACGCTTTTTTCAAATGTGTTCTTCAAAATCTGAAGTCACAACCTTTCTCTTTCCTATGTTTTCCATGTGAATGAGTTAAGCATACATGCCTGAGGTGCCACCTGGTGAAAAGATTATGGCCTTTTATTCTGTCTCACTGCATATCCCAGTCGGACCCTTACCTGAAATCCTACTGTTTCAGCATTCCCAGGTGCTGGGATTAAGACTATAGTTTTAAGATACCCTACATAGGTACCATTAGTCTTAGTAGTTCGGACTTAACCTTCTTGCTTGAGGACAGCAGCATCTAGTATTACTTACAGTAATCCATTTGACAGTCCTGAAATACTGCTAGACACCTACATCTACAAAGTGTGCCAAGACTAATGGGGTAAGTTACATAGATGAGCCTGTCATCTACCATCATAAAATACTCAATTTTCTGACTGAGCTAAAACTTGAATGAGCTACAAATTTACTTGTTAATTATTTCTGAACAATTTATGTTACCTCTTTAATGCTCATTGTTGTTTCCTAAATGGAGATAGCACTCTTTGAAGTACTACTATAAAAATAAAGTGAAATAATATTTACACACAATACAAATCACAATACCTGACAGTTAACTTTTTTACCCTTTTCAGCCATTTCATCCTAATGTGTAACATTTTATACAGTAGTAGTTCTTCAGAGAGAAGTGTGGGTTCAGAATTAAGTAAATGCCATAGCCATCATATTTTCTTTTAAATTCTCTTTGCACTTAGAAACTATAAATTCATAAGAACTCAGACCTTTCTCACCTAGAATGTGTCACTGATTTCTACGTATGAATACTAGGGACCTCATATGTGAATTTGAAACCAGGTCCTTCTTAATGTCATAAAGATAAAAGCAAACATAATTTTCTTTAAAAAAAATCTATATTAGTTGTGTATTAATGGACTTCACTGTCGCATATAAAGCACAGATGGATATAATGTGCTGTATGGTCTGATTAGCTTTACACTAGATGGTTTTGGATTATCATCTGTAGTAGATGGCTCCATCCTTCTACCTTTGAAGATGTTATGACTGAGAACACAGTTGCCTGTTTATTGCTTTTTATTATTTATAGAATGTCTTAATGTACTAAATCTGAGCCCAGACTTAAATCAGGGTGTAAACAGCCAAAAAACAAAGGCAAAAAAAAAAAATCTCTGATCTCATGAAGTAGGGAAGAAAGACATACAAATAAACCAAGTATGAGTGTGTATACACTAGGTATGTACACAATTAAGCAAGCTCTAAAGGTGTATATTAACTCCAATACCAATCCTGAAATAGTTAATCATCATAAGATAGACTTGAAAGCAACCCCAATTTGATACAAATGTTTTGCCATCTAAATATTTGTATGCAACTTTGTTACAAAGGTTCTTTTCTAGAAATTGCTAAAACCTTGTTTTAACTAAAGTATATTTCATAAAATGATGTAGAAATTATTAAGCATGTATTTTCATTTCTCTCATACTTTGCTTTTTATTGTTGGGATAAAACACTATGAATAAAAGCAGTCTTGGGAGGAAAGGGTTTATTTATTTGGCTTACAGGTTCTGATTATGCTCCGTGGTAAAAAGAGGCCATGGAGGAGTGCTGCCCAGAGATGATACCACCCACAATGGGCTGGGTCCCTCCCACACAAGTAATAGTCAGGAAAATGGTCCATTGACTTGATGACTGTAGGGACAGTCTGATAAAACATTTTTCCCAATTGGGGTTCCCTCTTCCCAAATGATTCTACCTTGTGTCAAGTTAACAAAAAAGCAGCCAGCACACTACTCACCTGTTGTCTTAGTTACTCTTCCATTATTGGGAAGGGAAGCAATGACCAAGACGAAGGCAACTTGTAAAAGAAAACATTTAACTGAGGGCTTGCTCACAGTTTTTAGACAGGAAGTCCGTGACCATTATGGCAGGGAGCATGGCCGCAGGCAGAGACAGGCATGATGCTGGAGCAGTAGCTGAGAGCTTACTTTTTATACCTTAAGTTCAAGGCAGAGAGATAGACCAACTGGGCCTGTCATGGGCTTGTGAAACTTTAAAGCCAAACCTCCTCCCCTCCCCCGGTAACACATCTCCAACAAGGCCACACCTCCTAATCCTTCCTAAACTGTCAACCATCTGGGAACCAAACATTGAAATACATGAAACTATGGGAGCCATTCTCATGGAAAACAGCACACATGGGTTTTTTTGTTTGTTTTCTTTTACATTTTTGTTAAGAGAGACTCAAAGATTGAATAATTTAAGACTAAATACTCTGCAAGATCTCACAAGTTTTTCAGCCATGGAAAAGAGCAGCTTAGGAGAGTTTTATAATGTGTTTGTTGTTTTGGTCTGTGAGGTAACTACCATTTAATAAGCATGAGAGGAGAGGAGAAAGAGAAGTAACTGTTTCTTTTCAAAACTTTTTTAGCCGCAATAATCATAAATTATTGAATGCAAAGAAATGCACCAAGAAAAATTTTAAATCAACCAAAATCTAAAAAAATTTTAGTCAGCCTAATGATAACTGCTTTTCTTTACGTATTCTATTTTTCCTAGAGTAAACATTTTATACAACCAAAAAATAATGTATTTTTAATTTTCCTGATAATGACCAAAATATTGTTTATTTATTTATTCAGATAAATTAAAGTTACTGTGATTACAGGTTCATGGACCCTCAAGAGCTGATCCTAACTGCATTGTAAATGACCTGCTGACACCCTGCTCTCCAGGAGATCCTGGAGCTATTGAAATGACGTGGATGGATGTACCTGGAGATAAACTACTGGAGCCAGTTGTTTCCATGGTGTGACATTCTAAATCTTATACACTAATTTGTCAAAGAGCAGACTTTTTGTTTCTGTAACACTGCAGAATGTAATGATCAGGCTCATCTCTTTAATGCTTTTGAAGCATTGTAAATATTAGTTGTGCTTAGATGTAAAAATAATTATCTTAAGTTGTGAGACTTATATCAATTGAAAATATTGTATTTTGAAAGACAGTTTTCAGGCTTTAAGTTAGCCACAGATTTCTCACAAATATTGCATGAAATAAAATTTAAGTTTTGCCCCTGAATCTCACATGTTTAAAAATAACCAAACATATCAACTCTTGTATGTTAGTATTCATAAATAGTATTGTTATGTTTTACTTCTTTAGGCTGTATACTAGTTTGAATACTAAAGTTTTTAAATTCTCAACTGAAAGCATTAAACCTTTTTCTCAAATACTAGATAAGACTTCAAAAAGTTTTCATTGTATTACATTTACATTGTAGTAATTAAAGTAAATTATCAGATTTATTTTCTGAGATATATCTTTAGAGAACTGGGGTCCTGCAAAAGTCTGTTTGGTTGCTGATGAACCAGTTTTAAACTTGTTCTGCTGTAGCTGCTGGTTTTCAGGGTGCTCTGTGGTAGGTTTAACAGGAACATTTGGAGATGAGACTTTGATACACTGCTTAGACAGATGCCATTCATGGGTGCCTGTGTGTGTGTGTGTCTGTGAGGAGAGATGGGTGACTCTGTGCTTATCTGATTATTCAGGAATTCCTTTTTATTTCAGCCCCTCATAGATTAGATTATTTTTTAAGTTTTTTGTGTTCTGTCCTGCTTTGAAGAATCTTTGTAACTTAAAATGGTTCATTTGCCATGTAATTTTATAGGAAACATTCATTTTTAATGACTTTCTGATATTGATGTATTTTTCACTATAAATTTTAACTTTAAAAAATTCTCATTACCCTGTAGTTTTGTTTCATTTAAGTACAACCAAGTGACTTACAGAAACATATTTTTGTAGTAAAAAGGAATACAATTCAGTAAGTATTATACAGAAGGAACAAAGTGATATTACTACAAAATGCAGTTTACAGTTTTTATTGGAAGGATAAAAAAATGTAGAGAATTTTGCTGTTATTGAAAAGCTAACAGACTTAGCTTTCAATTTGCGTCTTCAGTTACAGAATTCCACATGGATTATAATAAAATACTAATTTCTTGCACAGTTACCATTTTCTTCTGAGTTACACTTAGAGGGAGAAAGACCTCTTGTTGAAGGGAAAGAGGCCAGGAATGAGGTCATGGCCAGACTGTGGGAGGCATTGATCCCCAGGCTGCTAGACCTGAGTTTTCAATAGGTAATGAGCATGGGGAGGTACGCAGAGAAGCGAGGGATTTGCTCTCAGGAGTTCATGACCCTGCAGGTGTTTCTATTTAACTGTAAGCTGGGAACTAATAACAGGGCAGCTTTTACCATTGCTAACATCTCTTCTTCTTTCCTCCCACAGTGGGATATGCTGCGGTCACTGTCTAGCACAAAGCCTACCGTCAATGACCAGGACTTGTTGAAATTAAAGAAGTTTACAGAAGATTTTGGCCAGGAAGGCTAACACAGAGACAGCAGGAGCATGCTTATGCTGCGTTTCTTCTCTTTTGTAGGTACTTTGCCTGTCTTGGATGGCATTCAGATTATTTCTAGTAAACTCCTTCACACCGGGAAATATACATCTCACTTCAGTGTTCCTTTAAGTTTGTGTTATACTTTTCCTACACTACCTGTTAATTCTTCAATTAACAAAAATAGTAAAATTGTAAGAAAATGAGCAGTGGCATACAAAACAGAACTGAGACAATGAGGAGATCCTTGAGCTTGGCTTCATGTACAGCATCTAATGCTCTTTCAAAATATTTTCATGAATGCTCTCTCAAAGTGCAAGCTCCCCCCTTCTTTTTTAAAAAGGAAATTGAAATAGGGCTAAAGCTAATGATGTATAAATGTCATGAAAAGGTCTTTAGGCATTTTATCAATGTAAAGTTATTGCTTTATTAAAAATGGTAGAATCTTTACTCTCAGGGATGGGCAGCAAAGCACAGAGCACTGTGGTGAACTGGGGGCAGTACCACAGCCAGTGTTCCTGTTGATCTTGTAATGGGTTGGTTTTTCCTGTGTAGACTAAAGTGATGTTTTTAAAGGCAGAGGCATTGTAACTACATGACACCTTTCACTGTGTACTCGAGACTTTCTAAGTTATTCATCATCTTTAACTTGAAAATGTCTAGTTCATTTCCTTTTGTAGCTAAAATTGACCAAAAGAGGTGGCAAAGAAGTATAAATTTTTTAAAAATTGTCATGGAATACTGTAATGGGAACCTTTAATAATAAGAAAATGGCCTCCTTGTGAACTTTGGGATGTTTCTTTTGTATGATGTCGGTGTATGTGTGTACATATATACATACATAATTTTTTAATATAGGATATTGAGAGTCATGTCTTTCACTTTTAAGTTCTTTAAGTTCAGGGAGCGGTTTGCCCTAGCCACACAAACATTATCAGTGTGGTATTCCATAAAGCTTTAGAGACAAACTGGTGTCTCATTAAGTAATGAACTATAAACATACCATCATGTTACTTTAATGTCTTCAAATAAATGATCTTAAGATGTATGTCACACACTTGTGTACCAACACTTAGTTGTGCCTTGGACATTTGCATTGACTACATGCAAACAATTACTAGGTTTACTAGAATTGCTATGCAGTTCTACCTTGCAAGTGCTACACAGTAAATGCATTTTAAAGTATATTTGCACATTTTACATGCTATGCTATATGATTGCCCTTGGGTTTTCTGTACAGATTATTTTTGTTGATACTCAATGAAAATTGTAGGCCTGAAATATACAGTTCTTATGTGAAGTAAATTGTTATAACCTACTTTTAAAGGCTATCCTGTTTACGTGTCTTTATTTTGGGACCTTCTACATAAGAGAAAATGTCTAAATTGGTTAGATAAAAAGACATCATTTCTATTAGCAAGCATATATGAAAGAATCAAGGGTGGAAATGCATACCTATAATCTCATGAGTTCAAGGCTAGCCTGGGCTCTATAGGATACCCTGTCTTTAAAGAACATTAAAATTATGCTCTTTAACAGCTACTGAGTGAGAGAGCTACAGGTTATCTTGGCAGAACAACACTGACTTCTAAATGAATTAGTTTGTGTTGTGTCACAGTCAGTGTTCTTTCACCGTGAAGAGACATTATGACCAAGGCAGCCTTGTGAAGAAAAGCATTTCATTGAGGCTTGCTGATAGTTTTAGAGGTGTAGGCTGTTGTCACGGCAGGGAACATGGTGGCATACTAGCAGACTTGGTGCTCTTTATATTCACGCAACAGAAGAGAGAGAGTCGCTTGGCCTGGCTTGTGCTTTTGAAACCTCAACACTGACCCCTGGTGATACACTTCCTCCAACAAGGCCGCACTTCCTAATCCTTCTCAAGTAATGCCACTCCTAATAAATAACCAAGTATTCAACTCTATGAGCATTTGCCGGGGGAGGGGGCGGTTTGAGACAAGGTTTCTCTGTATAGACTTGGCCACCCTGGACTTCCTTTGTAGACTAAGCTGCCCTTGACCTCACAAAGATCCCACTTCTCCTTTCTGAGTGCTGGGATTACAGGCCTGATCCATCAAAGCCCATCTTAGGAGCCATTCTTATTCAAACAGGTAGTTTGTGGATAAATCATATATAAACTGTCTTGGTCAGTCTCTATTATTTAAATACAATTGAAAGTGAGAAACTTGTTATTCCAAAGTTCAAAGAACTGTTCTATATAAATTAGTCAACTATATGAGCAAATGGTGTATAACAATAGTGTTGATAAGTGGAGGGGCCACTGGAGGGAAGAGCTAACAGTACTTAAGTCTAGTGATAAGAACATCAAGGAATATGAGTACATATTTTAAAATATTTGTAATCTCCACAAATAAAAAACAGGATGAATGACAGTTGGTAGCTGATGATAGGAATTAGTCTTAAGCTCTGTGATATAACAGAATATATGTTTTTTTATGACAGGAAAATAGGATCACAAAGTTAGTCATCAGACAAATGTCCTTTGAAGAGTTTCTGTTCATCCAAACTGCCTTCCTGGTCCAAGGATTCTCAGTCTCCACTATGGGAATGCAAATGGGGAGAGCCTGTTTTCCTTCATCCCTATCCAAGGCTTGGCGATGGAGCCATTCTGGTCCTTCACTTTGAGCAACTAAACAACAGTGGGCAAGGCATTGGAAATAGGGTTGTATTTTGGTGGTAGTGGTGGTGGTGCACGCCTGTAATCCCAGCACTTGGGCAGAGGAGGAGAATCTGGTGGGTTTGAGGCTGGCCTGCTCTACAGAATTGAGTGCCAGGACAGCTGGGACAACACAGAGAAAAAGGAAGGAGGGGGAAAGGATAGGATAGGATTGTGGTTAACAGTAGCATCTAATAGGAAACCAGTTAATGACTTCTCATGTAAATTAAGTGCTCAGGGACAGGACATTAGGAAGCCTCTTGGCAGCTGTAGTAGAATCAAACAAACTTTTAAGAGCAATTGGTGGAGGGGAGGTTAAGGCAAAGATAGAAACCTTGGGATCTCCCTTTACTATGTTAAACATTTCTTGTAGTTACAGTACTAAAATAAGCTGGATGGTATTTGATCTTGCAGATTCCTAAATTGTGTAGTTATATAGTCAGACTCACTATATTCTTTATGTTCCAGGAGGAAAAGTCAATAGCAAAAGAACAAGATCCATAAATATCTGAGTATGTATATATTTGTAACATTTAGAAGAATCTGAATTGGAGTGCAAATAACAGGAAGGCAAGTGAAAATGGATCATTTTGTTGGTCAACCAGGAAAGGGAGTTTCGAATTTCAAATGTAGGGAGATAGAGTCGGCTGAGTGGCTGAGAGTACTTGCGGGTCTCGCAGAGGGCCAGAGTTTAGTCCCCAGCACCCAGTGGTAGTTCCCCATTATTAATCCGTAGGCACAGTGCGGTGCACATACGCACATTTGTTCAAAATATACATATGCCATAAGTCTTTAAAAAATTAAAATTCAAATGTAACATATCAGTATGGATTCAGTCAAGAGATTCTGCACTGTGTTGTGGTTTGAGCTGCTAACAGTGGTTTTAGGCACTTGCTTGACTGGTTGAAGAAACTGAACTTGACAGTAGATCCACTGAACTCCTAAAACAATATAAAAGTGCACTCAACGTCTTTAGGTACAAGAAAGCTGGAGGAAATTGATTGTGTCGGTGTTGCCCACAAAGCCATTATGCTTCTGGGAGAAGACTCAGAATCCAGCCCCTAAATGAAAGCTTAGATAGGTAAGCGGAACAGTAAACAGTATGTCTAAGGTCAATAAGTCAATATAAAGTATAAGAAGGCATGGGATAACTCAGATTATTTCAGTCTGTATTGTCTTATATTCAAGCAGTCCAAAATACTGTGGACCAGGAATTCAAGAAAAGTTTTTCCATTCTCACTGGGAGTCCCTTATATAGTTGCCTGAAGCAGTGGAATAGCAGAGAGCTGGAGTTCTAGGAGTTGGCTTCATCTTTGTCCATGAAGGCTCAAGGATCTGCCTATGATCTTTCTAGACACACTGGCCTGTGCTTCTTCCACACAGTAGTGGCCTGAGAGAAGTCATTGCATGGTTGCTGTGACTAACAGTAGCTGAGCAAGTACACCATACAGCAAGGAGCTGCTGTATCACCTTCACCAGCAAGGCGCAGAAGTCACTGTCACCATACATACCCTCGGTTGATGTAGTCACAAAAACCCACCCAGTATCAAATGGCTAGAACAAGTTTCCATCCCACCTGTCACTAGAAGGAATGTCAAGATTACATTATGAGAAAAGTGTGGGTTGGAAAACAGTGACGGACTTCGCAATCATATGCAGCATGAAACATGGTTATAAAGGGTCCTCAGCAAAAATAAAACCTGATCTTCTAGTGACCTAATTTGCTAGGTCTACTGGGAAGAGAACACAGAGAGCAAAGCAGTCAAAGATATGTGGGATATTCTACAGAAAATGGGCTGCTTTCTCCAAAGGGGGAGAATAGTTTAGGGGGGGAAATAGGTTAGTAATTCTCATGCTCTTCTTTAAATGCAGTTCATGACAGCAGAATATTTGAACCATGATTGGACTTTGTTTTTTAATAAGGGAGGGTGGAACTGAAAAAATATGAATGAAATATTAGGTAACATTTCTGAAGTATGAAATGAATTAGCATAATGTTCTTATTTCAAAATTACACACACACACAAATCTCAAGCATAGATTTCCTGAAACAAATGTGGTTAAACAAGACTGGAAGATTGGGAGGAGGGGAAGTTGGTACTTGCCTGACTAATGCTTGGCATTGCTTACACACTTGGCACTAGGATGTGAATCATCTGAACAAGTCCATGCTGCTATCTCCCTACATGCCTCTGGACACCATTCTTTTCTGAAAGCCAAGGCTCTGAAAGTAGAAATTCCTTGGAAGTTCCCGGAACCATAAGAAATCAGTACTCAATCCAAAACTATCTATAAAATTGTCAGTACATTCTGAAAGGTTTAAGGTGGCAGTGTGATTACACAAGTTATTCGTGTGTGCAAAAGCCTAGAATATTACAAAAAGAATTGCTACAACTAAAAATATACCAAGGAGATAGTTACATAAGGAGGAAGTAATAAAAATACAAGTGCAGTGTGGATATAGCACTACTGTAATTAGCTGTCAATAGCTGTTCATCTCCCAAGTGGTGTACAGACATGCACAAGCACCATTCCTGTAAGAGAAGAATATTAATTTCTCCAGATTTCTGCTGTAGGCTTCAGTACACCACAGAGAATAATCCTTGACTTTTTTTTTTTTTCTACAGCTGGGAACTAAATCTTCCACAAGGTGTAATGAATGTAGGTTCCAATCTGTGAAATGACATAGGGAAAGAAAGAAGTCATAGTTACATGAGGTCACTAAATGCAGGTCTGCTACGGTTTAAGGAAAGCTGTTAACCTTGCTTAGGCCTCTATTGCCTCAAGATACTGTACCAAGTCTTATAGGTATATATATATGTGTGTGTGTGTGTGTGTGTGTGTGTGTGTGTACAGTTTCAAAAGAAAAACTTCCACCCTTTTAATACATTGCCAACATTTAAGTTAAGTACACAGATGAAGCTCAGCTCTCTTTCACTGTACTAGGGAAGAGTATAATAATCTTGCTGAGCAGTGTGCAGTGGCTCACACTTAATCCCAGCACTTTGGAGACAGAGACCAGTTTGGGGCCAGCCAGGGCTACATTACTAGGCTGCTCAGTGAGCAAGAATGGTTGCTATGCAAGTGTTGAGATCTCAGTTTGAATCCCCAGTACCCATTTAAATAAGCCACACATGGCTTATTTAACCTAGCCAAAATCTTTAGCTTTTCAATAATAAGAGACCTTGCCTCAAAGGCAATCAGACAGGTAGTGAGAGGGGAAGATGTTCAGTGTCTTCCTCTGGCTTTCACATGTGTGCTCGTGACCATACACACTGCATGCACTGTAAAGGTATTTTAATCCAGCAATACTGCCACTCGGGATGGGATACAGACCTTTAATCCCAAACAGGTAAAGTTAGTTTGTAGAAGGAAGCATCCGTGTTTGAAATTGACAGCTAATTGAGAGGCAGACAAAGTGATGAATCAGAAAGATTTGACAGAATGAGTCAGGATAGGCTATGACCAGCTCAGAAGAGACAGGAAAAAGAGGACTTGGGATAGCAGCACAGAGGGAAGAAGAAAGAGGCAGTTCTACTGGTACAGTTATACAGAGACAGGTTTCAGAGAACAATCTAGACGCAGGTGAAGACAGAATGAGCAAGAGAATCGGAATGAGCCAGAAGGTTAGAACAGATTGCTAGAGTTGCTTTGAGGCCATGCAGAGCAATTCAGTGAGAAACAGAGAAGCCAGATAGAAACAGTCAATTTGGAGAGAGGTTTGAGCCAACAGCTGATTTGAACAAGCTAGCCAGAACTCAGAAAGGACTAGAAAGTGTGAGCTTATTCAGCACTAAGTTTCAGAGGTTGAAATCATTATAGGCCTAGTTAGCCTCTAAGACAACAGTTACGTCAGGAGAATAAAAGTTATTTTTACAATACACAGGCATGTACTACATACAAAAAGAACCTTTGCCAAAATTACACAGCACAGTCCTTCCCCAGACTCATGCGCCTGCCAGTTCCTCTGAGGCTTAGCTTCTAAGTTCAAGAATACAGCAGCTGGGGTGGGAGAGTGATGACTCCAACCCTCAGACAACTAACACTTGTGAGATGAGACTTACATCCCATTCCTGTCTGCAACCATCCTTCTCTCTGACTGCTCTTAGAGTCACTTAGCTTAATCTCTTCAGTGACAGCTGAGGCAAGAGAGAGCTAAGAGATGGGAAATTTGTATTTTATAGACGTGTGCTTTGTTTATATGAGGCAAGGGAGCATAGCAGCCTGGCTGCTTTCACCTGGGGAAAGGAAAATACACAGAGAAAAACAATTATTATTTTAATAAACCCTACCAAATACTGTGAAGTTACATCAGGAACATGTCATGAGGAAAGTCTTGGGCCAAATTTTAATGGTAGCTATCCCTGAGTAATAGAGTTGATATGTTTTGCTTGTTTTCTTTTTTTCATGAAGTATTTGTGTGTGTGTGTGTGTGTGTGTGTGTGTGTGTATTTTTAATTATGGTAAAAAAGAATGTCACAGAATTTGCAATTGCAATCATTTTTAAGTATATAATTCAGTGGCCTTAAGTATATTCAGTATCGTTCACTCCTCAGTAAATCCTCTCTAGGACATTTTCATCATCCCACACATATTAACTCCCCATCCCCTTGCCACTCTGAGCCCCTGGTAACCTTCATTCCACTGTTTCTTAGGAATTTGTCTGCATTATGCTAGATAAGTAACACACTGGAGGCCACCTGAATATTTGGTCCTTGGTGTCTGGCTTGTTTCACCGAGCATAGTGTCTTCTAGATTCAACAGACTAGCAGGGCACAGAATTTCATTCTCTTCTAAGACTTACTACTTCTTTTGGGGAATAACTTGTGGTTTGTTATGTCATCTGTTGCTAGACTTCTGGGGCTTTTCTAGCTTTGGAGGACAGTGAACGTTACGGTTGTGAACAGAGATAAGTAGGTATCGATCTAAGTCCCTGACTTCAGTTGTTGTTTATCCATACCCAGGAGCTGATCTCTGGGATACAGCCGGGCAAGGGAGATGGTAATAGAACACATACATGGTGCCTGAGCAGCGTTAATCAGAAAAATGACAGAATGTAGATTAGTATAAATGGCTTATTTTAAGTTAGGAGCTAGTCAGAGAAGAGCCTAGTTATATGGCGTAGGTATTTGTAAATTATATCCTGAGTCTCAAGAGTCATTATTCTGGGAGCTTGGAGACTGAAGAAAAGCACTGCAACATAATGGTGTACCATATGTGGAGCATAAAAATCCAAATCAACCTGAGAAAAGTCCCAGGTAGAGTCACAAACCCTCCCTGAAAACAAAACTGCTTCAAAGCTCTGTCTCTAAAAAAAGAGGCCTGGTCTCTTAAAAAAAAAAAAAGTGAAAGCTTACCAGAGCCTTAGGCAAAAACGCTTCCCAGAACAGTGAAGCAAAATTACCCTAGAAAAAGTGGCTGGTTTTTTTTTGTAGCCAAATAGCTGGAAAGGAGAAGGCCTTTCCAGAACCTCAGAAAGGCATTGCAGAATGACACTTTAAGTAAATAGTGTTAGGGGTTGGCTCTCTCCCATGAAGGGGGTCTTAAATTGGGCCAGGAATGGGTTGTACACTCTCTCAATCTCTGCTCCATCCTGTAGGCAGGGTAAATTTTGTGTCGAAGTTTTTGTGCATGGGGTGGTGTTCGACTCCCTCCAGTAGGAGTTGTGTAGTTAGAGGGTGTCCTTTTCAGTCTGTATGACCTGTGCTACTTCTAAGTCCGAAATCGCTGGAGAGATGGCTCAGAGGCTGAGAGCACTGTCTGCTCTTCCAGAGGTCCTGAGTTCAATTCCCAGCAACCATATGGTGGCTCACAACCACCTATAATGAGATCTGGCGCCCTCTTCTGATGTGAAAGGATACATGCAGATATTGTACACATAATAAATAAGTCCGAAATCACCACACAGAGATGCAATTGGCAAGAGTGCTTTATTTCAAGAAAACCAGCATGCAGGGGTCAAACCACCTCTCAAAATGGCGACCCTAGATAGAAGCGCACAAGCCTTTTTGTAGGAAACTAGGGGAATTCTAGCAAGGGTTAGGTAATCTAATCTAAAATCTCATTGGTGGCTGCCAGGAAAGTTGCAAGGGTCAATTCCTAATTGGTTTGCATCCAGGTGGCCAGTGGGCTGCTTTTCTGTGCCATGAATGCCAACTATAGCATGAGATAGTTCTGCCCAGATCACAAAGACCCCAGAAGACCACCAAGGAGCCGATTCTGTTGCAGACACACGAGGAGTCCAGGGAATGTGGCTCCTAGTAGAGCATATAACACATGGCCTCCTCTTTCCTGCTACTGCAAGCCCTTGGGCACGCCACCAACTCTCATAGAGAGCTTGGAAGGCTGCCCTGCATTGAGGAGAGTGCTGTCTGCCAGACACTTGATTTCACCCACAACTAGAGTTGCCCCAGCACATAGTGCTGGGAGCATGGGACAGGCAGAGTCACTGTGGTGGTTATGCCCAGTTTGTGAAACCCCCAAAGACCACCAGAAATTGACTCCACTGCAAAACACATGAAGGCTTATTGGATACAAGTTCGAGCCTGGGTTGAAAGCCCCTGTGGAAACAGAGAGGTATGTGGCAGGGCAGTCTAGGAGAACAAGGGTTTTAAAGGGAAAAACGGCAAGCAGGGAGTCGCACGCCTTGGCGTTACATGATTGGGTAAGGGAAATTGACTTTTGAAATTATTGGTTTACTTGAGGCACCAAGTCCATAAACCATTCTAGCCTGACCATCTGGCAAGTTTCCTAGCAACTGTATCTCTAGTGGGCAGAAAAAGAAAAAATGCAGTTAAGCTGGTTCCTCCCTGCATGGTAGCTGAGCATGTCTCCACCTGGCTGGCCTTTGTTCAGGCTTGTGCTTTAAACTATAATTCAATAAACCCCTCCCTCCCCCCCCAAAAAAAAACCTAAATTTTAATTCTTTGGTCTCTCATTCCCCCCTTCCCATGATCATTTGAAGACCCAGTCTTGGGTCTTCTAGGAATGACCCCTGGAGTCCTCCAGATTTACCTTTCCACAATGGGATCTGAGTACAGTTAGCTGCATTGCTCCCAAGCATTCCTTCATGAAAGCCATCAAGCAATTTAAAATACAAGGCCCAAAGGTAAAAATCAAAATGAGTAGGGGGTCCCTTCCGGGTGGATATAGGATGTAAGCCAAGGAGAACTATTAAACCAGGATTTAAATCATCCTCTGGAACCCTCTCTTGCTGGTGTCTCTCCAGGCTTTTTGTTATTGTTGCTAAGTAAGGATTTCCTAATCCTTCCTGACTGGTTTACATAAACACAACATTTCTCTCTGAGGACTGCACATAGCCAATCCTGCTGTAAAAGCCCCTTCTGTTTTGCAATACTACTTCAACATTCTTTTCTAAGTGGATGATTGAGTTCTCAAGGAATTGAATATCTTTATCATATCTGCCTTTAAGTTATTGTAATTCTGGTTTTTTACATCCAGTGCTGCAATACCAGCACCTACTACAATACCAGTTCCTACTCCAGATAAGGAGGTTTCCAAGATAATAGCTAATGTCAGGAAGCCCCTTTTGACTTGGCATTTCAGCCTGCCAGGTGGGATTGGGATCAAAGGTCTCTTATGAAATTGCTTCAGTGCTGACAGTAGGACCATTGGCATCGGGGGGCTAGGAAGGCTGAAATGCCAGCCAAAGGCTGGGCAATGGGGCAATTCTCAGAAGTGTCTGGTTAATTGATCCACATGAAGAGGCAGGGAGAAATCATGTCAGCTTCCAGCAAGTCCAGACTTCAGCTTGCAGTCCATAACTGATCCCCAAATAGAGTCTGTCAGCCAGGTGAAAATCTGCTGAGACAAATTCAGACTAAAGGCAGAAGTTAAAATTTGTCTAGTAATTAGGAAAGAATTCCAAGACCAAGGGAAAAACTCATATATAAAACTGAATATATGAGAACAAATCATTGACTGTTTCATAAGGATTATACATGTGAAAAACAAAACTCAGAAGTTACGTATCAGCAAATCTTATATAAACAACATTATGAGAGTTAACAGGTAAAACTGCATTCAACTGAATGAGTATCAGTTCTTCCTAGCTGTTTTTTTTTTTTTTTGTAACCTTTGAAAACAATTTAAGTGTGTCCATGGTCTGAAACCCTAACAATCCTCTGGGTACAGCTGTCGGTCATCAGCCACCAATGGAGCTTGGCCACTTCTTGTACACTTAGCATCTACTTTTAGCCCCCACCTCCATGTCACACTGGAAAGTTAGGCAGAAATACATTAATGGCTTTAGTGCTAAACCCTGGATGCTTGGACTTTCCTTAACAAAGCACTAGAAGGAATAGGTTTAAGACATTCCTAAATCCTGTGTAAAAGTCTACCTCAGAAATGGCAGATATTAAAAATACCATAGTAAAAGCTATGGATTTTGCAGATATTCACATTAGACAAATGTTTTTAGCATAATGAGACTCGCCTTTAAGTCTTATCTCCAGAAGACAACCGAAAGGAAATTAAAATCTCAAGCTTGTGACTGCATAATAAGAAGTCAGTGCTCTATCAGCTTATCAAAACTGTATTGATCAATGTCAAAACTCTGAACTTCTGAATTCTTATAACATAAGCACAACAATAGCAGAGAGGAGGGAGAAATCTGAAATATCTCCTGTTTTCAATATACCTTAAATTACTTTTTTATATAATTGAAACATATTCACATATTTAAAAACACCTACTTAGACCCTCCAATTTTCCTTGCACTTACCAAGTTTGAAACATTTTCCTAGACCCTCAACTTTTTTAGATTCTTATAACTTAAACTTTCATATCCTCCTACATAAACTTTGCATCCTTCTGTCCAGTTTTTCACAATTAACTTGAAGCCTGTGAGCAAGGCAAACCTGTTTGCCTTTCAAAATAAAATATCTAGTGTCTAGGAGTTCTTACTAGCTAGTGAATTGACCAGTGAACTAACAATGGATCTAATTGTCTGCCCTTCAGCTGCAAAGCTACCATTAGCTTAGCTTAGCCATCAATGTGATCGGAGACCTGAGAAGGATAAATTATAAGCTAAATAAATGTACCAATCAAAATGACAGTGATGACTAGTCAGTCCACCACCTAGACAGTTGTCCCTGGTTCCAATGGTCTCATGGAATCATGAGCAATGGCAGTCTGGCCATCAGGCACAGAAGATGATAGACTGTTTCTGTGGGGGCGGGGGACCATGAGAGAATGGCATCACCTCGCCTTCAGCAATGTGAAATAATGACTCTCCAGGTGTCCACAGCTTTGTCAACAATTCAGGCTGGGCCCTAGCAGTGGGCCAGTTGGGGCAATCTTGCCCAGTGGTTAATGTACCACAAAGTCATCTGTCATTGTGCCCAAATCTCTTCAGAGACCTTGAAAAGATTTACTGCCAGAATTTTGGGACTCTGTCATAATAAGTTGTTGGGATTCACTGTTGTACCAGCTGCTTTGATATTTAAATCTCAGTGGAAAGACTACTTTTACCAGGCCTTCACTGGAGTCAGTGAAGAATTTCCAAGTCTATCTCCTTTTGTTTGAGACAGCAGGTGGGATACCGTGTCAAAATCACACCTCTTGTTTCACCTCCTTATGAATTTAACTCATTGTACTGAAGCTGCTTTTCTGTGGCTTAAAGGAGTTGAAAATAAAGCCAGGTGTCTAGTCTCTACTAGAGCCTCTCGGAAAGGTCCCATGTGTTGTGTTAGTTTATTAATTTTAATCCTCACTCCCAACCCAAGAACCGTTCGACTCTGGTGGCAAGCTCAAGCAATAAGTTTACACAAGTTAAAAAGCCATAATCATCAGATCTCTGACAAGCTTGAGGGCCAGCATATGAATTACTCTTTCTCTATCTTTATCTGCTCTTGACTGCATCCTATAAAACAGAATGTTAGTCTGGCATATTCCTTCAATAAGTGTTTTAGGACTATATCTATTTCAAGTAGATCTACATAGGCATACTTCATAGTTACCCATCCTAGGCTTAACCTTGAAAATGTAAACAAGGAGACTAGGTAAAGCTCAATCTTGTAACCAACTGCAGTCATTAGCATAACTTTAAATATATTTCTGAACTAAAATCAAAACAAAACTTTCAATCAGATAGAGTTCATACAGGGGATAGCAAAGCTTGCTGATCCTACCACACTGAACTAAGACTGGCCAGCAAAAAGCTTAAAGGACAAAAGTTGCACTTAGCACTAAATAGAGAACTGAACACAGTTGGTAACCCTCAACAAAGATGGAGGTAAAACCATAGTTCCACCCTTTTTATCCCCGAACCAACATGGTGGCCAGCCACGTGTTGCTATAGACTGTGGCCAAAAATCCAGAACATACCCATTAGGTGTAGGTGATGGTGTTGCTGCCTCCCACGGTATAGCACTGTGGCTCATTTACAGTTTCCTGTAACCAAAAGTTCTAACATTGTAATCAAATAAGTTTTAGAACCAACTGCATAACAGAACAGTATAGAACATTTTTAAACCATACTTGAACTCTTCTGGCCACACCAAACCTACCAGCCAGAAAGAAACAGCATTAATCCATAAATTCAGGAACTGGCAGTCAGGCATATATTTCACATAATGGTTACCAATGACTTGAATACAACCCTGTATAACCCTCAGCTAACATGGAGCCACAGTCTTCTTCCCCCTTTAAAGAGCATAAGAAAACATTTTGCACTGAAGAATCACCCGTCGTTTAAATGGAGAGCAACATGTTTACAGTTCTTTCTCAAATCATATTTGCAGGTATGAAAAACAAAAGCAAATATAGTTCATATGCCCTCTGGCTTTCTATACATACTCTGACCTTCCATAACATTCTTTATACCTTCAGGTTAGGCTTTTCCTAGCTCCATTCTTTTGGTTTAACCAGACATTTCTATTTTAGATGAGCTATTCTTTTCTTTATTATCCCAGTCCCTTGCTTTTCATTTCTTTACTAAGTCATTCCATGGGTTTTTACCATCCTGACATGATACACTGTAAAAATTGCAATTTTCTTAATTGGATCAAACAGTATGGCTACAACTAATTTAAAATAAATGTCAAGGTCTTTTGTCTTCCCCCAAAGGGTTGAGAAACTGTTCTAAGTCCTTTGTTAGACTGCCCAAGATCATTATCTTAAAATACTTGATAAACTTTATAATGTTTTATAGCCTTAAACACATTTTTAGAAGAAATCAGTTTTTGTAATATTAAAATAAAGTACCCTTTTTTGGAATGAAGTTATAAAGAATAACCATAATTTTAAAAGTCAAAAGCAAATTTTACCAGTCCAAACAATTCAATCTTTAAAACCAATACCAATTTAAAATGAGACTTATCTTCTTAGTCTAAAAGGAAATATGATGATAAACAGAATTCAATACAGGTTCTGTAATTTTTTTTCTCTGCCCTACTGCACACCACATGGCAATTTCAAGTGAGAGAGTCACATCACACAGCAAGGCAAGCCAAATGCTTGCTATTTTAAAACACTTGTGCTTCTATATATCTTTCAAACATATATGCACACATATATATGTTCTAAACAAGAGTTTGAATTCAACCTTTAAATATATCCAATAACTGTCAATCTATAACTAAGACAGACAGAGCATATTAACCATTTAAGATCAGTCAGAGATAAACATGTAATGACCATAAATACACTTAAACAGACAGACAAAACTTTTCTCACTCCATCCAGCTGTAATTTCAAGAACTTTGTCCCATCAGCCTGGGCAAGCTCTTACAGCCCGCCCTGCCCTTAGAAGTTTGGGACTTGCTGGAAGTGTTTCCCAGGGTACCGCACGATGCAGCCACCACCACCACCCCCGCGTGCCTCCTCACCTCCACCCTTTCATGCTGACCCTGGAAGAGTAGTGGGCACCACCATGGTGGAAGTTTCACACCCACTGCCACCACCGCCTGGAACGCTCGCAAAGTGCGCTTATCAGTGGCTGGACCATTTCGTTCCTGGCCCCACCCTCATATTCCCGACCACTGCTCTTGCCAATCCCACTGCGGAGGGAGAAGGGAAGGGTGTGTGGAAGGGTTGGAAGGAACAGGGAGGGATTATAGGAGGTCTGTCCCATAGCATCCGTCACAGTCCCACAGTTCAGTACAAAGATTCACAAACACAAGGAACAAGACTGAAAGACAAATGTGTGCGAAGTAGCCACTCTGTGGCTGAAAACAAAACCGGAACCAAGAGCTTGGCTTTCACTCGTTGGGGGAAGACAAAAGTGGAAACAGGTAAACACTAAGAATAAAATAGAAAGCAGAAGCAAACTGAGTGGCCGTGTAACCATATGGCACCTGAAGCTCAGACCGATGGACCTTCAGGTTCTGGCTCTGGTTTCCCTGCCATAGAAGCCCAGAGCAGTGGGTGGTTCTGAATCACCTCCCGATGGTTGGACTCTACCCAAGCGCCCGGAAAAAAAACAAAAACAAAAACAAAACTGATGAAGCCAGAAACGTCTTTCTGGCTTTGGCAGCTGTAATCTGGTGGCAGGTCTGTCTATAATCATGTCTTGCTGACCTTCACAGATAAAGACACCTTGAAGATTTTTCAGAATAGAGAACAGAAAATAGATGCACACATGGACACTGCACAGAGATACTTAGACACTTAGCAGCCAGCATAAGACCCTCTGGGTCAGGGTTCTGGGGTCTTTTTGGGGATCCCGGACAAGACCCCAAATCTTTTGCCCAGTTCATAAGAACCCCGCAAAGATGAAAGAAATCAACTATGCTGCAAAACACAAGAGGGTTTATTAGATACAAGCTTGATCCCAGGTTGGAAGCTCCCTGTGGAAACAGTGAGGTATGCAGTGGGGTGGTCTAGAGGAACAAGGTTTTTAAAGGGCAAAACCACAAGCAGGGAGTTACATGTCTTGGATTACATGATTGGGTTAGGGAAACTGACTTTTGAAATGATTGGTTTAATTTAGGTGCCAAGTCCATAAATGGTTCTGGCCTGGTCATCTGGGCCAGTTTCCTAGCAACTGTATCTCTAGTGGACAGGAAAAGAATGCAGTTAGGCTAGTTCTTCCCTGCAGGTAGCTGGACATGTCTCCACCTGGCTGGCCTTTGTTCAGGCTTGTGCTTTTTAAACTTTAATTCAATAACCCAAAAAACTAATTTTTAATTCTTTGATCTCCCATGGTGGTGCACAGATTTGTTTGGTCACGGGCCTACTGAGACCATCATAAGCAACACACACACACACACACACACACACACACACACAAAGACAACACAAGATGAGCATGTGATGGTACAGCATGCAGAAAAAGAGAAAAGAAGAGAGGAAACAAACAAAACCCAGAATAGTCACCTGAATGTTGTCTTCTTCAGTTCCTCCTTGGAGTACTGGATAGAATGGCTTAGTCTCTGGGAGTCTTCTCACAGGCTGTTAAGACTTCCTCAGGAGGCAAAAGACTTCTGTGGAGGCAAAAAGGGTTTGATGCAGGTAGGAAGGTCACAAATCAGGTCTTTCCAGGTGATAACGTAAGGGACCTGGTCAGGGTGTCCTGTAGGAGGATGGCTTCTCAAACTCTCCTCCCAGTCCATAAATCAAAGGTGCCCTCTGGTGGCCATCTTACTCCAAAGATGGGTCATTCCAAGTTACAGAGTGTGATGAGTTTAGTTTAGTAAACTTAGGTTATGAGCACGCTCCTCACTTCCTTAAAATGTACCTTCATGAGAGTTAGAGGGGGTAGTCTTTGTCTTTCCCATCATCTCAGTTCAGGACAGACAAACACAACAGACAGAGACTAGCACAGAACAATCCTCCGCTCGATTGGAGGTAGAACCAAACGTAGGACTACAGCCACACGCCACGCCATGCTGCAGGAATGAGCTGCACTGTCCTTCCAGAAGTCCCAGAGTCTCATGGGGCTCTCTGTCCTCTTCAGAAGGGTCTGGAACATGTCTTCCTAAACTGTCTGCAAGATTGATTTACAAAGTGGTTGTACAAGTTTGCACTCCCACCAGCAATGGAGTATTGTTCCCCTTCCTCCACATCCTTACCAGCATGTGCTGTCACTTGAGTTTCTGATCTTAGCTGTTCTGATGGGTGCAAGATAGAATCTCAGAGTCCTGTTGATTTGCATTTCCCTAATGACTAAGGACATTGAACATTTCCTTAAGCGCTTCTTGACTTTTAAAATTCCTGTTAAGAATTCTCTGCTTAGCTGTGTACCTCATTTTTTAATTGAATTATTTGGTTTGTTTGGTGTTTAACTTCTTGAGTTCTTTATATATTTTGGATATTAGCTGTTTGTCGGATGTAGCATTGGTGAAGATCTTTTCCCAATCTGTAGACTTCTATTGACAGTGTCCATTGTCTTACAAAAGCTTTTCAGTTTCAAGAGGTTCTATTTATCAATTGTTGATCTTAGAGCCCAAGCTGTTGGTATAAATTATCTTCTGTGTGGATAAGTTCAAGGCTCTTCCCTACTTTCTCTTCTAATATATTTAGTTTATCTGGTCTTCTGTTGAGGTCTTTGATCCACTTGGACTTGAGTTTTGTGATATATATGGATCTATTTGCATTTTTCTATGTGTAGACATCCAGTTAGACCAGCACCATTTGTTGAAGATGCTTCTTTTTTCCATTGTGTAATTTTGACTCTTTTGCCAAAATAAAGTGTCCATAGTTATGTGAGTTTACTTCTGGGTTTTTTATTCTATTCCACTAATCAACCTGTCTGTTTCTATGACAATACCATGCCGGTTTTATTAGTATTGCTCTCTAGTACAGCTTGAAGTCAGGGATGGAGATACCTCCAGAAGTTCTTTTATAGTATAGGATTGTTTTAGCTAGTCTGGATTTTTTGTTTTTCCATATGAAGTTTAGAATTGTTCTTTCAAGATATATAAAGAATTGTGTTGGTATTTTGATGGGATTTGAATTAAATCTACAGATTGCTTTTGGTAGGATGGCTATTTTTACTATGTTGATTCTACCGATCCATGAACATGGGACATCTTTCTATCTTCTGATATCATCTTCAATTTCTTTCTTCAGAGAACTGAAGTTCTTGTCATACAGGTCTTTGACTTAGTTACACCAAGATACCTTATATTATCTGTGGCTATTAATGAAGGGCATGGTTTTCCAAATTTATTTCTCAGCTATGCTTGCAAACAGGGGTCTAACATAGTTGTCCTCTGAGAGGTTCCACCAAGCAGAGAATCAAAACAGATGGTGAAACTCACAGACAAATATTGGGTGAAGTGTAGGGAGTCTTGTGGGAAAGTGTGTGGTGGGGGGTTAGAAGGACCTGAAGGTGACAGGAGCTCCACAAGAACAACAGAGCAATTAACCAGGACCTAGAGGGGCTTGCAGAGACTGAAGTACTAACCATGCATGGACTAGACCTAGGCCCCCTACAGACACTTGAGTTTTGACAAAGAAGCCAAAACCATACAAGGAAAAAAAAGATAGCATCTTCAGCAAATGGTGCTGGTCTAACTGGATGTCTGCATGTAGAAAAGTACAAATAGACCCATATTTATCACCCTGAACAAAACTCAAGGCCAAGTGTAGGGAGTCTTGTGGGAAAGTGTGTGTGTGGGGGGGAGAAGGACCTGGAGGTGACAGGAGCTCCACAAGAAGACCAACAGAGCAACTAACCAGGACCTAGAGGGGCTTGCAGAGACTGAAGCCCCTCAAAGTCAAGGTCTTTGATCAAAGACCTTGACATACAACCAAAGACTCTAAACCTATTAGAAAACAAAGTGGAGAAAAGTCTGGAACTCATTGGCATAGGAGACAACTTCCTGAACAGAACACTGATAGCACAGGCTCTGAGATCAACAATTAATAAATGGGATTGTTAGGCCCAGCATGAGCCTAATTTTTAGAAGCAATGAAGAGAACTCAGAAGACCAGATCTCATCGCTGCAAAATTGCAAGAGGTTTATTTTAACCATTGTGCAATGGGGTCACCCCTGCCAGTCAGCAAAGAGAGGCACCGAGAGACAAAGCCCTTGGGTTTTTAAAAGACAAAGCACGGGAATTTTGAAGTTGCAGTCTTGGCAATTTAAGATCGGATGAGGAAGCTATAAAGTAAGATAATTGGTTAGTTAGTCTTAGGTGCTCAGCTTGGCCAGTCCTGTCAAGTGTGGATGCAGCTGCAATTAAAGGTGGGGGTGGTTAGCTCATCCTTGAAGATCAGGGTTGCAGGCTTTTGGCTGGAGGTCAGGAGCTACTCAGAAGAAGGATTGGGGCTGTCTGGGTTGGTTACTAAGAAACTCTATCTCGAAGTCAAGGATCTGGTCATTCTTTTTGCTGAGCAAAGGTCATTGCTTGCTCGCTTTTTTTTTTTTTTTAATATATATCTTCCCTAACAGATAGAATCACATTCCTCCGTTCTCTGAAGAGGTACTAAGAGGCTTTAGCTTAACCTGGACTGAAAACTCAAAACTATAGGCTTTAGAAGACATATAGGTTACAAAGTTACTTTGACCCTTTCAGGATCTCATGAAACTGAGAAGCTTCTGTAAGCTAAAGAACACTGTTAATAGAACAAAACGCAGCTGACAGATTGGGAAAAGATCTTCACCAACCCCACATCAGACAGAGGACTGATATCTAAAATATACAAAGAACTTAAGAAATTAACACCAACAAATCAAATAATCCATTTCAAAACAGGGTACAGAGCAAAACTGAGAATTTACCACAGAAGAACATCAAATGGCAGAGAAGCACTTAAAGAAATGCTCCATAAAGAAGTGTCCATAGCCATCAGAGAAATGCAAAACAAAATGACTCTAAGAGACCATCTCACACCAGACAGAATGGTTAAGATCAAAATGTCAAATTACAACACATGGTGGAGAGGATGTGGAGAAAGGGGAACACTCCTCCATTGCTGGTGAGAATGCAATCTTGTACAACCTCTTTGGCAATCAATCTGGTGGTATCTCAGAAAACTACCTCAAGACCCAGCTATACCACTCCTGGGCATATACCTGCAAGATGCTCCACAATACAACAAGGATACTTGCTCAACTATATTCATAGGAGCTTTATTCATAATAGCCAGAAACTAGAAACAACCTAGATGTCCCTCAACCAAAGAATGGATACAGAAATTGTGCTACATTTACACAATGGAATACTACTCAGCTATTAAAAACAAAGAAATCATGAAATTTGCAGTCAAATGGATGGAACTAGAAAAGATCATCCTGAGTGAGGTAACCCAGACCCAGGAAGACACACATGGTATGTACTTACTTATAAGTGGATATTAGACCTATAATACAAGGTAATCATACTATGATCCACAGACCTAAACAAACTAAGTAATGAGGGCCCAAGGGAGGGTGCTGGAATGTCACTCAAAGGGGAAATAGAATAGACAGCAGAAGTAGATGAAGAGAGGGAACTGCAAAAGAGATGGAATGGGGAAGGAAACAAGGGTAGGGATCAGATGTGTGGAGAACGGGTGGGGGGATGAGAGGGCTGGGAACAAGAAGGGAAACTCAGGTATGTGTGTGTGTGGAATCTCTTTGTCAAGCTGGAGGCCTGAGAAGGGTAGGGAGGATATGAGTATGACTCTAGCTGAGACTCCTAACAGGGTGGAGGGACATGAAGACTGAAGTGACCACCTCCCAGCCAGGCAGGACTATGGAAGGAGGGGAACAACAACTCAGCAGCAAATCCTGTCATCCAAACATTACCCTGCCTACAAGAAGTGCAGAGATAAAGAAGGAATTGAGGGAAATTCCAACCAATAACTGGCCCAACCTGAGACCGATGCTACAGCAGAGAGTTAGCCCCTAATACTAATAATGATACTTTGCTATGCTTGCAGACAGGAGCCTTACTTGACTGTCCTCTGGGAGACTCCACCCAACAGCTATTGAGACAGATGCTGGGACTTTCAGCCAAGCATGCGGCAGAACTCTGGGGGTCCTAAGGAGGTGTTGGGGAAAGATGGAAGGACCAGGAGGGAACAGGAACTTCACAAGAAGACCAACAGAGACAACTAACCCAGTCCCACGGGGGCTTTCAGAGACAGAAACGTCACCTAAGGAACGTGCATGATCTGGACCTAGGTCCCCTGCACACATGTAGCTGATGGGCAGCTTGGTCTTCGTATAGGGTGCCTTGCAAGTAGAGGTGGCGGATGTTCCTAACATGGACTCCATTGCCTGCTTTTGGATAACTTCCCTCTGGCAGGGCAGCCTTGCCTGGTCTCAGGATAAAAATGTGCTCAGTCCAGATGTGACTTGATGTGTTGGGGAAGGTTAATATGGGGTTAATATGAGGTTAATATGAGGCGGGGTTCTTCTTTTCTGGAAGGGGGAATGAGGGGAGGTATAAGGGACTGGGAGGAGGAGAGAGAAGGGGCACCCTTGGTATGAAAATTAAACAAACTAATGTAAAAATTTAAAATGAAAGAAAAAATGGCCAAGACATTAATGTCTATGCATAGCCAATAAATCTTAATGGCTACAAAATCCTCAGGACTTAAGCCATTCTTTTAAATGATACAGATAAAAATCGGTATTATAGTTTAGTATAAAATCCAGACTGGCTTAAAGAAAGACAGGTGTCTTTTCACCTGCTCAAACAAAGGATGGAATCATCTTTGATTGGTCTGTGTCTGTGCACCGTATATTCCATAATTATGTTATTGTGGAACTCTACACTACTTGTGAGAGTTTATATGTTTACAGAACAAAAGTACGGGACACCAGTGAAATTGGAGTGGTTCTGACAAGATTCATCCTAATGGATGGTGAGACGCTGAAACTCATTTACTCCAGTTTGATAGAGCCTTAGACTGCTTAAATTGTTTCATCAAAATGTGCTTCCAGGACAACTTAAAAGCTAAAGATGCTGCTCCAATATTCTAGAGAAATTTTGGGTGACTGTCCAGGCATCCAGCTGTTGTCAGTTCTCTATTTTGGAAGCTGCTTGTTTGCATTTCCTACATACTAAGGTAGTATTTCCTTCTCAAGTCTCTAGTGTTGAAGACTAGATAATTATAGTCTTACAATTAAGCTTAAGTTATTTAGGATTTATGATACTTTTAGGTCAAAACTTTTTAGGTTGTTAAATACAAGCTGTGATAGAAAAGTAATTGATTTAAGTACAGAACTCTGAACTCACCAAGATAGGATAAATACTAGAGTACTTCCTGCAAAGTTGCAACACACAAATGGACTGGACATTATGAATGTAATTCTTACTGGATATAATTCATAGCTGTTTCATGATTGTTCTTATTGTATATAGTTTAGTAATCTAAGAGAAAGAGCCTTTTATTGGACTAAAAGGGGGAGATGTAGAAGGAATCTCTTGTGTCTGTATGGACTCATCACCTATCAATTAGAAAAAAATCATGGCCTATAGAAAAGAGTAGAATAGAAGGTGGGATATCTGGTGGGCAGAAAGGATTCTGGGATAGAGCCAGGCGTGGGAGATCCACCCAGAAATATGTGAGGAGGACAGATGCCTGATGCCTGACAGAGGTAACCAGCCACGTGGCAGAATGCAGATTAGTATAAATGGGTTGTTTTAAGTTATGAGGTAGTCAGAGAAGAGCCTAGCTATATGCTGTGGGTATTTGCAGGTATATTTTGAGTCTCATGAGTCCTTATTCTGGGAGTTTGGGGACAGGAGGAAAACCGTGCACTCCACTACACCCGAAAGTATATGTGCATCCTCACAGTTTCATATGCTTCCCAACCTCTGTATTTCGGTCTAGAATCTTACCATGTTTATTTTACCTCTTGTATAATCCAAATACTAAAATTTGAGGACAATACAAATCACATCTGGATGTCATAATACCTAAGAATGGTAGCCAACAGGAGTTTGGAGGCAGAAGAGATGTTTGTTACCGAAGACAACAAGGAGTGTTCCCCAACTGTTAATACCTAATACAGCAACCAAAACAAGAAATCACCCTTTGTATACTAATAGTTAGACTAGAACTCCTTGTACATTTCATCAGATTTCCACACTAATATCATTATTCTGCTCCAGGATCTGATCTGGGGTCCCAAAAATTAACACAGTTAGACAATGAATATCCCCCCCCTTTTTTTTTGAGCTTACCTGTAGCCGATACCAGGACAAGAGAAGACCAGTCTCTCAGGGGTAGAAAGTGATGAAGGACTGTAGGCGATAGAGGGGTTTCTGACTTGCCACTGGATTAAACTGACAAAAAGTAAGTAAAGTGCCCAGGGGACAATATTAGCATCTCAGAAAGGGAGCCAATACCAGGGATCTGGTGGTCCACTAGCCCAGGTTTGTTCTGAGGCTTATACACTTCCTGATAGCAGAGAGGAATAGAGGCTGTAGACTCTCTGAGGAGTTGTGAATTTTACTGGGCGAATGAGACAGGTGCCATTTTGATGCACATTTTGAAGCACATTTTGATGACACAATTTAAGCAGTCTAAGGCTCTATCAAACTGGAGTAAATGAGTTTCAGCGTCTCACCATCCGTTAGGATGAATCTTGTCAGAACCACTCCAATTTTACTGGTGTCTCGTACTTTTGTTCTGTAAACATATAAACTCTCACAAGTAGTGTAGAGTTCCACAATAACATAATTATGGAATATACGGTGCACACAGACACAGACCAATCAAATTAAATGAGCCCTGGGATGTGCATACTGTCCTGTATTGGAAGTCCAGTATGGTCTGGTTATACTTCTTCAGCCTTTTTCTAAAGACATGGGATTGTGTTCTCTTCTACAGTCTGTTCTAAATACAGATAAAATTCCAGAGGTTCTTCCTTCTAATGGGTAAACTGAACAATTGGCCTCACTCACAGCAAGTGGAGACCATCACAGAAAACCAAACTGGACACAATGCAGAGCTCAGTGTATCACGGGGAGCCTCAGCCCAGTGGATATATCTACCTTACAGCTCCTGCAACATGAGGAAACATTATGGAACTGGAGCAGAAAGATTATAAGAGTCATAATCCTGGGAAGTTTTCTGTGAAAGAATCTGTCCCAGAACTGGCTGCATAAACAAGACCTGAACAATGGCAATATCTATCAATAGGCACGCTAATGAGGAAGGGGGAACTCTTACGGGATCACCTCCAACCCTGGACAAAGAACTATAGGTAACCAATGGCTGCCGAGAGAGGGAGAGTTACCCTGTCTTAGGGATGATCCCCCTAATTTCATTGTCCAACACAAAATGGTCAGTCTTGAAAACATATACACACAACAAAAAGCGGCTACAACCTTGGCAGGTTGTACTCAGAACTCTGTACATGCTTCGGAGGCATTTAATAGAAGTGTCGTTGTTTAATGGAGGCTGGCCAAACAGGACCTTAGGGTGCAGGCTGATGGTGCCAGCAAGACAAGCCCAGTTATTTAGGTGACTATTCTGTGCCCTGCATCACCAGTTCTATAATATTGACATTTTTCAGTCAAGGCTATATATAATGAGCTTCCAATCAAAAATCTAGACACAGAAGTGTAGGTGAGTTTCCCTGGTTGGCAACGCTGAGCACATTTCATATATCAAGCTCACCTGATCTACAGGAGATCCTCTCTCAGAAAAACAAAACAGCAACAACAAAGAGTCAAAAGATAGGGGCTCACTTCTAGATTTGAGTGAAACATCTCTATTGAAGTGCTGGGAGTCCATCCAACAAACTTTCTTTCAACTGAAGGGTTTGGGGACCCTTCAACTTGCAACTAATTTTACAAGTCCTGGGGACTGTGTTCTCAAATCTGTCAGCCTAACTAACACTGGGCACTGAGATTAACGAGAGAAAAAGATCAATTACTTTTGCTGTTTGTAAACACAGTTGCATTTCTTAAAAAAGAGAAAAGAAAAAGAGTAAGGAAACAAAAATATTTACCAACAACAACAACAACAAAAAAAAAACACAAAAAAATCTGATGTTGTGTCTAGAGGATAGGAATCTTAGAATGGACAGTTGCAGAGTCTGTAATTCGCATAGCTGAGTGTGTGAAGAATTGTGCTGCTACTTCAGAAAACAGTCTGGGAAGCCCCTCAAGCGTTTAAGCAGGGTTGTTTGAGAGCCAGCAATTGACCCAGGTCTAAGGACAAGAGAAACAAAGACATGCACATATAAACAGCTTGTATGTGAGAGTACACACTGCCATAGATTTGAGATTCACCACTCTAATGTGACCCATGGCATTGTTTGTTGAGATTATAATATCTGATTAATAAGCAAATATATTGAGAAATAGTTCAAAGCCTCTCGCTCCCCAGTGCCTCCTCCAAGTGTTAGAGGTTTGTTGTGCTGAAGTGAGCTTTGACCAAAGGCTAGATGTTAGCTACTTATCAAGAATTTACTCTTATCCAGAAAGTACGTCCTAACAGAAGTGTCTTTGTTGAGAGGAGGCTAGCCAAGCAGGACCTTAGGATAAATTCAGTGAGTGTGATGGTGGCGGTGAATGCCAGGCCACACTATTGGAGGTCAGAGGACAACCACGTGGGTCCCACTGTACTCAACACATGTCTCTTCTTTCATGTGGGTCCCGTGGTATCTGACACGTCTTCAGTCTTCAGTCTTGGGAGCAAGAGCCCTTACTCAGTGGCATTGTTTTAATTTTTGATTTCAGCAAAATATTGATTGGGCATACTATGAAAAAAACAAACAAACTTAAATACATTTCTAAGTCAAACAAGCCAGACACACAGGCATCGTATTAGAACTCCATTTGATAATAGCACTCACTCCACATGAACAGGCAAGTCCAGAGACAGGTTTGTGATCACCTGTAACTGGGGAAGGTTTAAGAGAATCTGAGGTGTGACTGCTCTGACTACAGGGTTGCTGTGGAGATAAGACACCATACTAAAACCACTTTCAATCGGTGAATCGGACACTGTGATACGAGAATTAAATCTCCGCAGCGGTGGCTTTGCTTCCGTTTCATCTGCCTTGGTAACGAGGTGAACGCTGCTCTCAGCGAAAATTCAGTTGTCAGTTATCAGAAACCTAAACCAAGGCGCAAAGCGAAAAGAGAGCAGTGACCATTTTCTAAGTGCGGCGGGAATACACGAACTGGAGCCTGTGATTTTCAGAGCGGGACTGCAGGGCTTTGGCACGGAACAGGATCCTGGAATCCGGAGCCACCGTTTGCAAGCCTCCCACGACGTAGGCGGGCGGACCCGCGGGCCGGCCCGCTCCCCGGAGCCGACGCGCGCGGGGCCTGCGCAGCCGCGTCCCGACGCCGGTGGGGCCCAGAAGCCCGTCGGACGGCGGAGGCCGCCCCGCCCCGGCTCCTCCTCTTCCCCTCGCCGCCGGCCCGCCCTCGCCCGCAAACCCAAACACTGCGGGCTGCCGGTGCACGTGATCTCCCCGTAGTCGCTCGCGCGGAGAGATGCTGCTCCTGGCCGCCGCCGGCCTCGTGGCCTTCGTGCTGCTCCTCTACATGGTGTCGCCGCTCATCAGCCCCAAGCCCCTCGCGCTGCCCGGCGCCCACGTAGTGGTGAGTGGCCTCCTGTTGCTGCGCTTACCCGGGGCTGCTTGGCCGACTTGGGCCACCGAGGCCACGGCCCCGGGAAGGAACGGTTGAGTGGGGAGGGACACCTGCCGCCTTCGCTCCGGCCCTGCCCTGCCCTACCCTGCCAGGCCTCGGGAACCCGCCCTCCGCGACGCCAGGCTTCCCTCTGGGCTGCAGGGCAGTGTCACCGGGAAGGCGCCAGCCAGGTTCCCGGGGCTCTGGGACTCTGGGGCTCTGGGCTGCTAGCTGATCCCCCGGGCGTCCCTGGTTGGCGGCTGTTTGGGTCTTCAGTTTTCCCAAATGAGTCAACAGGGAGACTGAGAAACTTTGTCAAGGGCACGGCCCATCGGTGGCTGGCAGAACAAGGGCGCGTACCCGGGTAGGAGCAGCCCCTGCCAGGGAGTCCTGAGGAGCCCGCAGCAAGGAAGGGTCCGCGCCTCGGGGACTGGCCCAGGGAACCGAAACTGGAGGGTGCCGTGTGGCAGTGACAAAGAGTTAGAGGGTTCTAGGGAAGTGGCACACCTGAGGAGGTGGCCTGGCAGCTTGGGCCAGCAGGCTTGTCTGTGGGTTCAGCGAGCCCTGCTGATTGCTGCTCCTGTGCAGTTTACCGTCTTTCCGGAGTCGGAAGGATGAGCTAACCAGCTTGGTTAGGGCCTTAAGGTGGAAGGAGAAATGAGAGGTTTGGTTTGTTTCTCTCCGGAAGCTCACACATTCCTAATGTGCAGGCTTAGTTGTGTGCCCCTCACCCCCTCACCTGCGCCCCATCTCAAGAGTTTCAGCCCTGGCTATTTCTCATCCATTTCTCATCTTATTTGGACCTCAAAACCCAAGGCACATGGAGGCAAGGAGTTATGAATAAGGACAGCTAGTTTCTAAACTGGCAGCACATATCCCCGTGGTGCCCACTGGTGACTTAGATGAATGCATCCAAGTGGGTTCCCACTCAGCTGTTACAGAATAGGTGGCCTATTTATTTTAGTGTGTTTTATCCCAAACAAGGGCTTGTGGATGACAACATTTGCCTTTCGTAAAATCATGGATTTATTCCTGGCTGCAGCTATATGTGATGTGGAAAGAGTTATTTAAAAAAATGGGGGGGGGGGGGAGAGCCAAACTTTACAGTCATGCCCGTTTTTTTAAAGTTTAATGTCTGCAAGAGAACTTCCTGCTTCAAAATGATGGCTGAAAAAGGTTGAATTTAGGGGCTGGGGAAAGGGCTCAGTTGCTGAGGTGCTTGTCATGCATCAGGTCCTGAGTTAGGGTCCCCAGCACACACATGGACACTGGGTCTATGTCTGTAACTCCAAGGCCAGAGAAGCCAAAGCCCTGGGGCCAAGACCTATGGATCCCTAAAGCTCACTAGGCAGCTTGCCTAGGCATGACTGAGGCCCAGTGAGAATCATTGTCTCAAGAATTAAGGTGCAGGGTGACTGAACAATCAGACACTGATGTTTGGCAGGTGCACAGATGGGCCCACATGCACACAAAGCTGAATTGTTTCACCCCTTTTGCTCGGAAGGGGTGGCTCAGCTACGGGCCAGGGGAGAAGGGCCAAAATCAGAATGAAAAGTCTGATTCAACATTTACGAGGTACCTTCAGCCAATCTTGATACTTGTTCTTTCTGTCTGAATGCCTCATCACACTCATAAGTGAGAAGATAAGGGCTGTTTCAGTAGACAAGAAGTCCCCCCCCAACATTTGTATTGATTATTTGGGAATTTCACATAATTTCCCATAACACTCACGCTCAGGTCCTTAATCACTGTGCTGCATTCATACAATAAATTATATATATATATAATGTGTATTTGTGTATCACTATAAGTGACATGAATTAGTCATATGATGTCACTGTCTTTTTTAATATCCTAAGAAGAGTAAAATGTGATTTAGTTGAGACCTGTTATCGGGAGAGTGAGCCGAACCCTTACACTAGCCATCTGTGTGTCAGCTTGAACAACTTGTAATTATTTTCTTCTTCTTTTTAGGGCAGTTCCCCTACGCTGGTGCCCTCTGTCTGACTGCAGCAGCAAAGCTGTGCTGGTCTTCTCACCCATTAGATACTTGTTTCACTGTTCCCTTTTTAGATGGCTGAGAGTAGTGCTCCCAGCAGCGGACAAGCTCCTAGTGCCATTAGTGGGAGTTGTATACAGTGTTTAAAGAGACAGCATCATCTAAGTGGTATTTGTAGTGGTCAGTGAGAGGGATAAGGAAGAGAAATTAAAAGATTATCTTTGGTGGCCTCCACTGAGCTCCATTCACTAATTGTCAGACAGCTGTACATTTCACATTTTCTCAGCCACTTTGAAAAACCCTGACAGTACTTTTAACATCCAGAATAATGTACGTATTCCAGAATTAGCCTAACTGAACTCTTACATGTCACTCAAGAGTCAGCTGGCCTGGCTAGGTGATTTTTTTTTTTATGCACCGTGATCCAAAAGCCTGGTCTTACTCCTCTCACTGAGAAAGTGAATCAACACCATTTGCTTTCCTGAAACTCCTGGTTATATTTACGTAACATGTTAGAGCATAGACGTTTTCTTGGTAACCTTCTTTCCACTTCCATTGGTTTACAGAACGATAAATAGGGAAACTTTGTAAGCTTTGACGTCATATTTTCTTATGGAAATGGCATTAGAAAACATTCTGCCAGTTAAGCCAAGTATTTATTCAGTACCTGCTTGTACAAGGGGCTGGTACTATCTGTGATAATTGAGATGGGCTGTTTTGGTGTTTACCTGTAAGAACTGATAATTGGGGCTGGAGAGATGGCTCAGCAGTTAAGAACACTGGCTGCCCTTCCGAGGAACCCAGGTTCAATTCCCAGCACCCACATAGCTTCTCATAACTGTCTGTAATAACTGTCATAACTAGTTCCAGGGGGCCCGACACCTTCACACAGATATACATGCAGGCTAAACACCAATGCACATAAAATAAAAATGAATTAACTATTAAAACTGATAATCTAGCCAGGTAGCCAATATGTATCTAGATAGCTGTGAGGGTACCTGGTAACCAACCAGGAAGACTGATGTGTTCAGGAAAAGCTTCCCAGAGGTGGGGACATTTAGGCTGCATTCTGTGGGGACCAAAGGGCTTGGAGGTACTGGTGTAGAGTGACATGTGATAGGATGCCAAACAGCTAGGGCAGCATCAAAAGCATGTGAGGACATTTTTAGAGTCCATGCCAAGTACCATGAAGAGTAAACGTTCATAAAACAAAACAGCTCATAAAATACTCTGATAGCAAAAGCCTCAGAGACAATATTTAGCCAAGGCAGCAGGTATATTTTTATCATAATTCTCAGACATTCGGTTAATTATCTACCAGGTAAATCTCTCCAGTAGAGTCAAAGTGAGGCTCAAGAGAAATGAGATATTTAGAGTACACAGAGAAACATAGCTATGCTTGGAGGGTTTCATGGTGATGGGAGCATCATAGTGTGGGAGATGATTTTTGTGCATGGTTTTAGAGTACTAAAATAGTTAAAGTAATCGAAATGTCTGACTGTGGAAAATGGTTAGGTTTTGACAGGTGGTTGTTGTTTTTGAGACAGGGTCTCACCATATAGCCGTACTGGCCTGGAAGTCACTCTGTGGACCAGAAAGGCTTTAATTCGGATAGATCTGTCTACCTCTGCCTCCAGAGTACTAGGATTACAGGCATGTGCCACTACTACTATGCCTGGCTTTGACGGAGCTCTTTATTTTAATGTATATACTTTTAATTTTTTACATTAATTACAGTTTATTTACTTTGTATCCCAGCTGTAGTCCCCTCCCTCATTCCCTTCCAATCCCATCCTCCCTCCCTCGTCTCCTCCCTGCCCTTCTCTAAGTCCACTGATCCAACTTCTATCCAACCCTAGTTTATCAGGTCTCTTGATAGAGCTCTTTAAATGCAGTATTGTGAAGCCTTTCAGTTTTCAACATTGACAGTGTGTGTGTGTGTGTGTGTGTGTACATGAATATGCACTCACATTAGGATCAAACGAGGGCCTTGCCTGTGCTAGGCAAGAGAGCTCTACACTGACCTACATCCTTAGCCCTGTTTTCTTAGACTTAGACTTATGTATATATGCAGGAAGAAAATGAGATTCATTTGTGCTTATAATCAGCAGCACCAGTGTATCATTTCTTAGCTAGAATTGTAGGGCACGTTCCCTTTGATGACCTCAAACAATTTTAGATGTGCATTTTATAGATCTGCACTGAAAACACTCAAAGCAGGAGGCCCTGCTAAAAGTAAAGTTCTTTATGTTGCACATATGAAGAGGTTGTAGTTCTCTGAGACTCTTTGTTTTGTTTCTGAGATAGAGCCTTGTGTAGTCCTAGCCAGCACCTGTGTCAGTGGTTTCAACCTTGACCTCCTGATTATCTGCAGACACTCTTGAGTGCTAGGCTTGAGGGCGATTGCCACCAACCACACCCAGCTTATAGATGAATTTTTAAAACTCATAGTCTTTTTTAGTAGTGGAGATCAAACCTGGGGCCTCATGAATCCTAGGCAAGTGCCTGCAATTGAGCTGCACCCCAACTGCTCCCATCACAGATATTTTAAGTAAGACTTCGTACAGAGGAGACACTGCACGTGCTAAGAGGGTCTTGCCGGTGTTCTTTGTAGGTCACAGGAGGTTCCAGCGGCATCGGGAAGTGCATTGCTATTGAATGCTACAAACAAGGAGCGTTTATAACTCTGGTTGCTCGAAATGAGGTAAGCGTTTGGGAGTCGTTGTGACTGACTTACTAATGCAGTAAAGTCCAAGAGACTGTCTTGGTGCTCACACCCATGTTGGAATGCCTTCCTTCCTCTTCTTCCCTGATCTGCGGTGTTACTTCTGGACTCTTGGTTCTTCCTTGTATTGAGGCCAAGGGCTTCTCTGCTAAAGTTGCATCAGCTCAGCAGCTACTTACCATTAATGTGTCAGGCACTATTGTTCTAGATAGTGCAGGGTTTGAGGGGAGGCTGAAGGCATTGTTAGATAATCCCTTAACACACACCTGGCTGAAGGCAAACAGATGTGCTGGCAGCAGCTTAGAAGCCGAGGAATGATGTGTGGGTGTTTTATCTGTTGTTTTTCTCTGTGATTTGCTTATGATAGGCATCTTTGGTGGCGTCCACAAGCTCCGGGGGAGTTTCATCCCTCCCTCTATGTATAGCAAAGTAGTTTTTTCTGTGTAACCAATCCAGGGGTCTGTTTTTCTTGATGCTGGAGTCTGTAGTCTTGCCAAAGGTGCTTTCAGAGCATAAAGCAGTGAGTGCAGCCCTTTTCCTCTTCAGGGGCTGGGGTGGTGCCCGTAGCTGTATGGTCAGAGGATGGGGGCTCCCTTGTCAGATGTTTTGCTGAAAGAAGAGGGCCTCAGAGTGTGGTTGGGGGGTCCATTGATTACTTAGGGTGCATGAACCAATTCCACATAGAACTCTGCATGAAGGTACCTGCGTAGAGCCCTAGCCCAGGGAGGTGGAGGCAGAGAGATCAGAAGTTCAAGGTCATCCTCTACTATTTGGCTAATCAGAGGCTAGCCTGGCTTATGTTTCACCCTGTCTTCAGGGAAAGGGAAGAGAAAGAAAACAAGATGTGCTTGGGGGTTAACTGTCTAGGTAGGGTGGTTAGTTGAAAAGGGCCTAGTGGGGAAAGCAGGCTAGAAAGGTTCCCTGGAGAAAACGTAAAAATAATGACCCAGAATTGGGCTAAAATATTCATAATTTCTTTTAAAAACAAGAAAGGGCTGGGCTAGGTTGTACATGATTTAAAGTCACCCACCAAGAATGGAAACACAGGTTTAGTAAAATGGTACTTTATGAATTTTTAGCAAGGCTGGAATTTGACATGAGACCAGTGAGTGAGCAGGTGGGAGGCTGGCATCACAGCTGGCAGGAGTTCACTCGGGGCCATGTTTGAGTGAGTATACAATAGAGAGCTTTCTGGCATAAAGACGTTCTTTAGTTTCTCATGTAACACTTTATTGCAGTCTTGGCAACATCAGGTGCTGTGTATCTGTGTGCGTTCAGTAGGAATGCATTGTTTTGTCATGGGCATTCACTTTTGCAAACCGTAGTTACCCTTTGAGGATACCTGCCCCCTCATCCGTCCACCCCTTGATGAGACAAAGTCTCTTGTATCACAGACTGGGCTGGAACTCTGTAGCAGAGGATGACCTTGCTGGACTCCTGATTGTCCCATCCCTACGTCCTGTGTGCCTCAAGGCTTGGGTTTTAGCTTCGCTTAGGATTGAACCCACGGCTTCATGCTTTTTGGGATCCTCTCCTTTGTTCTTTTACAGTTCTCAGATTTTATTTAAATTTATGACAAATTAAGGTTCCATAATCTTGAATCTGTCTTCTTGAAAATAAGCAAAACAAAATGGAGTGCTTGGAAAAACTGTGCAATTATCTGGGTAGCTTTTGAAGTTCTGAGGAGTATTTTTGAAAGTAGCCAGACGTAGATTTAATTTTTACTCCAGTTTTCATAGGAAGGGAGAAAATTGCTGATGTTATCTTCAAAGCCCCCTGTCATGTGGAATCTCACACCTTTAGCTTTCCAGAACGTTGTGTGGCCGTGTGCTTCTTCTGTGTCACTGCTGACTACTGCCGCATGAACATGTCTGTTAGCGGCGAGAGGTTGACAGTCAACATGAGTGCTGTTAAAAGAAGGTTGAGGTTCTTTTGTTTTTCTTTCATCTCTCTGCAGTGAATTTAAAAATGTGCTGTGACTTAGCTGTAATCTCCCATATTTTGCCTCTTCCCCAAACCCATGTTAGCTACTTTAAGTTCTGTTTTATAACATTCAGTCTTTGTTCAAACAGTTGCTTTTTCTGTTCTTTTTAGCAAATGCAGACAGATGTAATTTTCTGTATTGCTTTTAGGACAAGCTGCTGCAGGCGAAGAAAGAAATTGAAAAGCACTCTATTAATGATAAACAGGTAAGGGGGAGCTTTAGGATGCATTGCCTAGCCTGATTGACACACAGTTGTCTAAAGGGGAGAAAGGATGTTACTTCCACTGCAAATAGATCACTGAAGGCATTTATGATTTTCACAATTAAAGTACACTTAAGGATACTTTTAAAAGATGAAATTATTTGAAATGACTGGACTCAGGTCAGTACAAAAACCAAAAGTTATGACTATTGTGCATACCTAAAAATGGCCAAGCAGTGCTATATGAGAACATGATTTCATTTTAGTTATTTAAAAACAAAACAACTTACGCACCTACTTAGGTGTAAAGGACCCTTGAAAAGACGTTAGGTTGTGTATTTTGGGGTACTGAAGTGATATATACAATGTAATATATTTTAGTGTACAACTCAATGACAGGTGCATCATCTAATGAAAGAAATGAATTTGATGGTGTGTCTGACCCCTTTCTCCAGCCCTGTCTAGTATAGCCTCTTGCTGCTAGAGGCCACCTCAAACATGACTCTGATGTTGCTGCCTCTTTGCTTTTCCTTAAAATTTTACAATGTGTGGTAGTGTGCATGTCCCTAAAGATTATCTTGTGTGAGTATATGCATGCGCCTTTGGATGTACAACTGTGTTGAAATGCATGTGCATACATGTAGGCAGTTTTGGAAGCCACGGATCAGCATCGGATGTCTTCTTTAATCTCTCCCCGTCTATTTTTTGAGACAGGGTCTTTCGATAAGCCTGCAGCTCATGAATCCAGCTACCCTTGCTGGCCCCTTCAGTTGTCTACAGCCCCAGCACTGACACTCCCCGGGTGCTGGGGATCCAAACTCGGTTCTCACACTTGCGTAACTAGCTCTTTGCCAGCCAGCCATCTCAGCACTCAGTAGCACACCTGTGTGTATTTAAATTTGAAAGTTCTGTATCTATTTCAACTCTGACATTCTTCGTATTTTCCAAAGCTGCCTTAATGAGACTGTTGACACAGTGTGCTGTTGCTCCGTTTAAGATGCACATTTCCTGGGTTTTCACACAGTTGTGCAACCATAACCACAGTTTTGGAATCATCCCAACATCAAAGATTCCAGACTGCCATTCGCAGCCACTCCCTGTTTCTGTCCTGCTTCTCCTAGACTTAGGCAAGTACTGAGAGAAACTTAATAGTTTGAGGGATTAATGGGACATTTTTATGCAGTGTACTGCAGCTTTATTTCTTCATTCTATATTATTTTAAAAACTCATCTGTGCTGCTGAATAAAATAGCTCGTGTTTTTGCTTTTCTTGAAATGGTTCTTTCTGTGGCTGTGCTATTCAGCTAGGCTCAAATCCCAGGGCTCAAATGATTCTCCATCTCAGCCTCCTAACAATATGACAGTAGGTCTCCATCACTGTATCCACTTTCTCTTAATTTTAATGTAATGTTTTATGTAGTTTTATGCATAAACTGCTTTTACTTAACCTGCACTGTAATTGGTAGCTATTTAATTTGCTTCCACATTTTTTTGTTTGTTTGTTGCTTGTTGCTGTCGTGGCAGGTTTTCAGTGTGGTCTCTTTGTGCACATGCTCAAAAGTGACTCTTGCTTAGAGGCCTTGGACAAGGCAAAGCAAAGGTGCTCATCTCTTAATGGATGGGAAGTGGGGGTTGGGTAATTTCCTCAATGTCTTCTGTACCCTTCAAGGGCACACCTCAGTGGCCTAACTTTTTTTTATTAGGCCCCACCTTTTAAAGTTCCACCACTTGCCAATAATGCAACTGTACCAAGCCTTTAGCTCATTGCCCTGGCGATACAAATTTTAGTGCCCGACTTTCCAGTGCCTTCCTGTTTACTCCAGCCCCCGTCACCATGTCTCTTGCCACAGCCCTTGTTGTCATCCTATTTTGTAGGAGTGTTCTTCCGTCTGCTAGCAGTGGGTTTCAAACAGTGAGATCATATGTCTAAATTTGGCCTTTGTTATTAGAAAGAATTGGTTTTTATTTGTAAGAATATGTTTTACAGTGTTGATGGACTAAGCATTTTGGCGTGCATTTGTAATCCTTTTTTTTTTGGTGTATGTGAGCATTCTATTTGTGTATATGCCTGTGTGACAAGAGAGCATCAGACAGAATAGAACATCAGCTCCCATTACAGGTGGTTATGAAGCCAGCATGCTTGGGTGCTGGGAATTGAACTCAGGACCTCTGGAAGAACAACCAGTGCTCTTAACCACTGAGCCATCTCTCCAGCCCACACTTGTAATCTTTGTGATCTCAGGATTTAGGAGGCTGGAATGGGGATGGCTGTGAGTCCCAAGCTATCCTAGACTATATGCTAAGTTCAAGACCAGCTCAGACTATGTAATAAGACCTTGTCTCAAGCAAAACAAAACAGCAAAAAAATAAGCACAACAAAACAAATTAGTTTTGGCAGCTGCATCTCCAGTATTATTTTTTATAGTTACTTTGTGTGTATGTGTGTGTGATGTGTGTATGTGATGAGTATAGGTTAGAACAACTCGAGGATGTCAGTTCTGTGCTCCTACGATGTGAGTCCCAGGGATAGAATTCAGGTTACCAGGTGTGGCGGTGAGCACCTTTACCTGGTGAGCTGTTTGCAGGCCCTGACCCTCCCTCTTCCTTCTTTCCTCTTTTTCACAGGTGGTGCTGTGTATTTCAGTTGATGTATCTCAAGACTATAACCAAGTAGAGAATGTCATAAAACAGGTAAGAGGTCAAAAGACTGGGGTGGTTTCAGCTCACTGCTTGACTTTGATTGGTTCTTGCTACTTTGCTATGTGGCTTGGAGTTAGCAACTCCTCTCTATAGTTTCAGTGGTTCAATGGACTTTATTTATTGACCTTGTTTTACTGCATGGTGAATCTTCATTCTCTCATGCAGTGTTTGGAACAGTATGTAACGTTCTGGACTATTTTCCAGGCACAAGAGAAGCTGGGTCCTGTGGACATGCTGGTCAACTGTGCAGGAACGTCTGTGGCAGGCAAGTTTGAAGAAATGGAAGTTAGTTCTTTTGAGGTGAGTAACAGTGCTCATCTTGAATCAAGATGAAGTATCCTCTATTTTAAAACAGGCTTGCCAAGAATCTCAGCTTCAGTGCTGAGGAAATGGACCAAAGCATTTTGTGGTTGGCCATACATCAGTCTTGTTTTTAGTGCCCTCTTAAGCTTTCATCGGGATAATGGGTTTTGAAAGCTCAACTCTGCAGTTAAATTACTCTCTTTTCTTATAGAAAATGAGACTGCCTTCTCATAGGCTATAGGAAGCACCATGCACTCATAGATGCACTCAAGGCTTGCAGGAGAATCAGAGGGTAGCAGAAGGCAGAATGGTGGAACCTGAGTGTTTGAGGTTCACTTTTCAGCTTGGAATACAAGAAGGTTGTCTATCCTTATGCATGTTCAACTGGAAAGGATGGAGGCAAGATTTGAAAGATGATGTCAACAGCAATGCAAATAACCAATTTGGAAAATAATTGTTGTGAAGTAATAAATCAAAAGTTTGGGGGTAGCCAGAAACAGAGGATGGGTGTATGCATATGCACATTTGTGTGTGTGTTTATCTGATTTGTGAGTATGTGTGTGTTTATGCCTAAGATGAATGCTGAGCCCCCGGGCAGTAAGGCGTGGCTGTGGAGCAGGAGGAACGGGATGTTCATATTTGAGTCTAACAGCCATGTCAGTATACCCATGTAGGTGTTTTATGAAGCTCTGAATAAAATAGCAACTAAGTGCGCAAACCTGGGTGAGAGTTTGATGGGGTCACTGAAGAGGAGACACAGCTTAACTGCTGCAGGGGTTCAGTGGGTGCCATGTGGCTTCTTCGGGAGACATTCCTGTCATTGTGCCCACTTCCTTCTGGCCTTTGTTCTGATGTCCTTTGCCCTCAGCTGATTCTGTCATCCTTCCCTATAATAAATCCTCTTCAAGATTCCCACTTTATGCTGAGGTCTTTGGGTCTGGGATGGTCCCCAAAGATCCCGTATCTTTTTCTTCATTTCTCTGTTTAATGGCTTTCTTCCCACTCTCTTGGAACTGTACCTTACCTTTATCCGTGCTGTGAATGTTGACTCTTCGTTCTGTCATAATCGCTCTTCCAAATATGTATTTGTTTCTGCTGAGAGGCTGAGAGGCTGGTGTTGTGTTTTGTGTTAGAGGCTTTACTGGTTGCTGGTCCTCACCTGTGTTTTCACGTTGTATTCAGTGGAGGGCTCTGTGTTTGTGAGTGGAGCCATTTGCTTTTGGCTCTATGTAAGAGTGATAGTTTGGATCATGTCTTAGCTTTGTGGTCATATCCTAGGTCTTTTTTATTGCATTTATCCAAAGCTCCAGAAAATGATCTAGGCCTCTTCCTAGGAAATGTATACATGCCCTAGTGTTAGAGTGGAGGCTACATTCAGTGTCCAGACAGATACTCTAGGAAAATTAAGGCCTAACTCACTTTATATATGTCAGTACTTCTAGAAATTCTGTCTACCGTCAGGCAGGCTACCACTAAGACCTAACTAATTTTTGTTGTTGTCTTATGTCACATTTTGAAAGGTGAGCTGAATTTCTCATAAAATAAAATGAGGTATGTTTGTTTCAGACACCATATCACTGCACATCATTCTGTCCTCAGCCTCACTTCTGCCTCAGCTTCCTAGGTATTGGGATCACAAGTCTCTGTCACCATGCCTGGCACATTGTCTAGTGTAGAGTGAACCATTAAGAGGTGTTTAGGTATATTGTGATGCTGTGTAACTATCTAATTCCAAAACATTTTCATCTCCCCAGAGGGATACCCTACACTTTAGTCAGTATCTCCCATCTCCCCTGGCATCCACTAATCTATGTTTGTCTTGCTGAATAATAGGGTTATGTGATGTATACCCTCTTGGGTCTGGCTTCTTTTGCATAGTGTAACACTCCAGCTCGCTTAACACTGTAGTGCCCATCAGTGCCTTATTTTTCTGGGTTGGTAATGGTCCCATTGAGTGGGAATACTGCATTGTGTTTGTCTGTTTATCATCAGTGAATATTTGGACTGTTTTGCCCCACCCAGCTCTATCCCAGAAGCTTTTGGTATCATTTGAGCCCTTGGGGCTTGTGAGGTACAATTCTGCCTTTTAGTTTCTCTGTTGGCTTTCAACATTCAGTTTCTATGTCTTGCCAAATGTGTTATGACTTGTTATTTGTTTTCCAGCTTTCAAAATGTTGTTGCTTTTCCTTTCATTTTTATTTTCTTCTCTTAAACTGGGGGTTGGGAGCCTGGCTCTAGGCTGGGCATAGTGGCTTATGCCTAATTCTTGCAAAACTGAGGCAGGAGAATAAGCATTAGTTTGAGGCCAGCCTGGGTATGAAGTGAGTTTAAGGCCAGCATAAGCTACAATATGAGACCATACCTCCAAAACAGACAAATGAACATATTCTTTCCTGGTGTTTTAGTCCTGAGGGCTGAGGTAAATACGGGGCTCTATTCTTCCTCAGATACTTTTGGGGGCTTCTTATGACTTAAGCAATTATCATGAGGGGATGGAGAGATGGCCCAGTGCCTAAGAGTGCTCTCTGCTCATGCAGAGGAGCCAGGTTCAGTTCCCAACATTATGAGAGCTCACATCTGTAATTCCAGTGCCAAGGGACTGCGTGCACCAGTGGCACCACATACACCCACACAAGCCACCTGTAGACATAAAATAAAAATTTAAAGATTAAAACAACATAGTGATATTAAAACATTCTGGGGGCAGGGGTGGAAGAAGGAATCCTGGCTTTCAAACACAATATTTCTGCTTTTCTTTGCTTTTGCAAAATAATATAATGAAAATTGTCTGTACATATCCTGCCTTCTACGTTTTAAAAACTCAGAACCTAAATCTTTTCCCTCAGTCCTGTGTTTTCAGGCCTCATTTCTTAAAAGTTTCTTAATATTCTATGACATTGTCATCTTGGTTTATATGTATGTCTTACACTGGCTGTTGAGCATTGCAGGGTGGCAGAGGAAGGTTTTCAGTGTGTAAAGGTGACCCTGTGCATCCTCAGGTCCTCAAGTTGAGCATAGGTTTAGGAATCCCTGGGATGAGCTGCTGTGAGTGCCTACTCGGCTCTTTCCCAAGCCAGTGTATACTGGCTTACTGTGCACCAGGATCTACGCTGGTGCTTAGCGTGGTTTCCCCTCTTAATCCCCGCAGCCTCCTGAGGTAATTCCAAGATTAACCCCATTTTCAGCTGAGAAAGTGGGCAGTGTCTTTTCTCATGAAATCAGTAGTAGGTGGTGGCACCACGGCACATCTCTGCTGTTAACTGGTACCATTTTTCTCTTTATAATCTTTGCTTAATAGAGCCAGAAATATTTAGAGGGTCTCCCATAACTGCCTTTCACCAAGTATTGTCTGAAGGACCTAGGAAGATAGCTTGGAGGCTAAGAGCACTTGCTACTTTGGCAGAGGACCTAGGTTTGGTTCCCAGCATCTACAGCTGTCTTTAATTGCAGGTCAGAAGATCCAGTGCCCTGTTCCGTTCTCCTTGGGCACTGCATGCGCATGGTGCACAGACATATTTTGAGGCAAAAGCTCATACACATAAAAAATTATTACAAAACATTTCCTTTAGTATACAGTGTACTTTCCTATGGAGAGAACTACTTTTGATGGTTTGTGTGTATGTGTGGTAGGGCAGAGGTTAATGTTGGTTGTCTTCCTCTATCTCTCTCCACCTTGTTTTTGAGACAGTCTCACACAACCTGGAGTTCACCATTTTGTCTATGCTGGTTGGGACTGTCCAGTGGAGCGGCTTGCCTGTGTCTGCCCTCTTGCTCTTAGTCCTTGGATTAGAGATGGGTGCTGTCATGCCTGGCAGGTCTTTTGTGTGAGTGCAGGGGAGCCAAACTCAAGTCCACGTGCTTGCACAGAAAGCACTTTTTTAACTGAACCCTGAGTCCAGCCCTAATTTTGACTATTTTTCATGAAAGACGGAACTGCTCTCAGTAAGAGAATTGAAGACTAGTCTTCAGACGGTAGGTAGGAAGTGTCGTTGTCTACAGCATCATTCGCTTGCTCCTGACTCAGCAGGTCTTGCACACCCCACCTCCCAGTTGCTTGGGCTTTGTTTTACTTACTGTTCTGTTGCTGTGCGGATACCATGGCCAAGCCAACTCTTAGAACGGAAAGCATGTAGTTGGGGGCTTGCTTTACAGTTTCAGAGGTTTAGTCCATGATCATCATGGGGTGAAGCAGACAGTGCTAGAGCAGTTAGCAGAGAGCTTTGCATCCTGGTCCGCAGGCAAGAGACAGACAGACTCTGGACCTGGTGTGGACTATTGGAACCTCAGAGACACACCTCTTTTATCAAGGCCACACTTCCTAATCCTTCCAAACTGTTAGTCAAGTAGGAACCAATCCTACAAATATATGAGCCTATGGGGGGTCATTTGCATTAAATAAGTTAATCCTGGAAAGAGACAAAACTACCCTTGAGCAGGGTGTAGGTATTTGACCTTGTTCCCACCTCTTCTGACCTCTTTGTTTCTTGCAGAAATTAATGAGCGTAAATTACCTGGGCAGCGTGTACCCCAGCAGGGCAGTGATAACCACCATGAAGGAGCGACGGGTGGGCAGAATTGTGTTCGTGTCCTCCCAGGCAGGACAGCTGGGGCTGTTTGGTTTCACAGCCTACTCTCCATCCAAGTTTGCCTTAAGAGGGCTGGCAGAAGCTCTACAGATGGAGGTAAAAGTTGTATTTATGTTTGAATTCCTTCCTCTCAGATCAGCAGTGTGAGCACTGTAGCGTTTCAGCTTCTTCACCTATATTATTTGCATGCAGTTTAGCTCATTTGTAAGTTCTCATTTAATACTTCTTATTGTATAAAAATTATACTCAGGACAGAGTCAAAATGTCTACTGCCTAAAGTACTTGAGATCCCTTCCTGGTACTGGTCTGCTTCTGCCTGAGTGGGCAAGGATATCACTATCTAGAAAACTTTCTGAAAGAGCCAGCCCAGGCTGAGGAGGCGGCGCTGTGGGTAAAAGCTGCTTGTTTTACAGTTTGAGTTCTGGACTTTGGCTCTCCGGAACTCATGTACATGCTGGGTGGGTGTGGCCGTCTACCTATAAATCAGTGCTTGGAAGGTGAAGATGGGATTCCCAGAGCAACTTGGCTTACTAGACAGACTGCTCCTCTCAGTGTGAGTCCTACCTCAAAGCATAAGGTAGACAGTCACTAAAGAAAACTCTAAACATAGCCTCAGGCCTCTACAGATACATGCACAGTCAGTAGGGCATGTGTGGCTGGGAAATCACAAGAGAAAATACTGGAGTTCTTTTGCAGTCATTACTCTTAAGGACTCTACAAATAATCTTTTTGCTTTCTTTTTTTTAATTTAATTTAATTAATTTATTTTTTTTTTATGTGAAATATGTGCAGGAGGTTTCTCCATGCCACTTTCTGCAGGAAATTGAGCCATGATGTTAGTGAGTTGAGTGAGTTCTTCAGAGTCACATGGTCACTTGGGACAGGACGTTGAGAAGGTCCTGCTCTATGACTGCAAGCCTGCAGGTCGATTACAGCAGAGGGTGGGACTGTAATCTGGGACAGAAGTTACTGTGTACATCTGGCAGCTGCTTCATCTGCTTTTAGTTTTGGTCTTAGGATCTGTGTAGGCACAAAGGTTTGGGAAATAGAAATATGTGCCCATCAAGGCATTCCCCAGTGCCCGACAATGAGATTCGCAAATTGAAAGCAGAGTGTATCAGGGGGTGCCCTGGCAACAGTGACCCAGTGGTTGCTAGAGAGTCTCCTCAGCCTCTTGATGACAAGAGAGATTTTTCACACTGCTGGTGGCTACTAGGCTAAGTCTCCTTGATGTCTGTGTATTAAAAGTGTTCTTAAATAAACAAAGACATACCACCCAAAAGGCTGCTATTTTATTTGGATAAAATAAATTGTCTTTTGAATTCAGTTAGTGTGTAATAAAAGTTGCAGCAAACCAAGATTTCCTTATAAACTAATAATTTTTTTGAATCTAGATAATTTGAAAATTTGGTCAGGTTTTTTTCCCCTTTTTTCTTTTCTTTTCTTTTTTTTTAATGAGTAAAACAAACATAGTTGCTTAAATGCTTGAAGCTTTGGGCAAACTTTTTGGTTTAATTGACTTTTAAGTCTTTTTATTTACCTTCTTATTCCCCCAAACTAAACTAAAACCAAAAAAAAAAAAAAAAAAAATGGCCACAGTGTGTTTAATTGAATGCTTTGTTGGTATTTGAGATTGATTTTCTTTTTTCCTTTCAGAAAACTGTCCATTTTAGATACAAATTTATATAAAGATTTTTTTAAATTTAATCACTTTGGAAATTATATTTCTTTTTTAATCAGTTATTACAATTTATTTAATTTGTGTCCCAGGGAAAGTATATTTCTAAACTCGGTTATAGCCAGAGATGTTTTCAAGATTAAACCAAAACAAAACAACAGCAGTCTCCCGCCCAGGTGTTCTTCCTGCTTTCTTACACTGACCATGTCGGGCTCGCCCTCCTACTCTTCCAACTATGCTGGACCAATAAGCTGGAGCTCAGATCCCCTAGTTTGATGTAAGCACCTACGGTTTCCTCTCCACCCCACCGTGTTCTTGTTTTAATAGAACAAGGAGTAACAGCTCTTAAGTGGAATTGTTTTTTTATGATAAACTCCTTCTTAGACAAGCCTGTTTGAGGCTGATGCCAAGTGGAAGAGAGAAAATGAGAATAGGATTGGAGAGAGGCAGGGAGGAGGGTAGAAAAATGGCCATTTCACAGGGTCAGGGAGAAGCAAAACATATAGGCATGCTATAGTGAGATCAGGTGTAACACCCACTACCCCCCAGACCTGGGGAATATAAGCTAGTGCTTCCTTTTAACATTAACCATCCCCTAATAATATTAACAGATAAAGAAAGGTGTAGGGGTAATTTTGTATATCCTGATTTTTGTTACTAGCACAGTAACTTGGATTGATGAGTGCAGAAACAAGTTAGCCCCAAAAGGGACTGGCTCTTCTCCACCTTCCTGCTTATAGTTGCTCCCCATGAGAGCACTGCTCTCCTGCTGTTGGTGACCCAATCATGACCTTGAGTTTGACAGATACTGTTGATCATAAACACTGCAGTGCTTACCGTGGGGAGGCAGCGCACGCTGGGGTTGAGACACCACTGTCAGTCTCTGTGAGCTGCCTCCTTAGCACTTGCTTTTATTTTTTTTATTTTTTTGAGCCGTTTTTCTCTGGTCCTAACACAGGACCAAACAAGGCTATAAAAGACAAATGTTTTATTAAGTCACTGTCTCAAAAGCAAGTGTGAGAGAAATCACTTACTCCTCATCGTCCCAGCCAGCTCACTTACAAGCCTGATTGGCCTGGAAGGCAGGACTTCCTGGCAAGGGCAAGCCAGGGACCCTCATGACTTGGGCACACTGGAAGGGAACCAACTTCATGCTTGAGCTTACTACGTTACTCCGAGGCTTTCACAACTGAGTCACCAAGGGAATCTGGGAGATAAAGGGCTGGCCGCCCGGTTGAAGGGTAGGGCTGTGGAGCACTGTCCTTAAGATTTTCAGTGCTGGCCTGTTGCCTCCCCTTCCAAATACCCCAGGTGTCTTTATGAGGACAAAAATGTAAGCCAACAGCAAAGAAAAAAGTCATGCCGAAGCAAACTTGATGGTCTGAGCCTTTGGATTGCTGGTTCCCAGAGCAAGAGAAGAGATGAGAAGGGAATGCTGTTGGACAGTATTCAGGAGCTTATGACCCTTGAACAGAAGGTCCACTGGGATTGTTGTGGTGTTCATCAGTAGAGGAGTTGAATGGGAAGAGAAAGCAGGGACAGACAACTTTGGAAGAGCTAGAGGGAGGTTGGAAATAGGCAGAGTAGCTGTAAGGAAAAACAGGGGAACTGGGTGTGGTGGTGCACCCCTGTATCCCAAGCATTTGGGAGAGCGTGGCAGAAGGATCACTGGGTCAGACTAGGCTGGGCTTCCCCAGAGATGTTACTGTTGAAAAAGATGTTACTGTTGAAAAAACTGAGAGATGTTACTGTTGAAAAAGGCAGAGGGAAGAGTTTCTGTATGTAAATGCTTGTGTGCAGGGAGTTTGTAGGAGAGCCGCTTGGCTGGTCCTCCCTTAGGGATCTGCCCAGGTTGAAGATGATACTTTCTGTGGGTGGTTGTGCAGACCTGTGGGTGGAGTTCTGGACCTGGATTTGAGCACAGCAATGGATAGCAGGAAAGGAGAGACACAGTGAATCGCAAGTGAAATGAACATAACATTTTGGAAGCAGCCGGAAAGGCAGAAGCACTGTAACCTCCTAGCTAAGGGTTCAGCCTGCGTCCTGCCTTGAGACTGCTCAGTTCATAGACAGAGCCTGGCTCAAATGAGCATAGTGTGCTTATACAGCATCTGCTGTCCCCTCTGGGCGGCGCTCGGCCTCCACGTGGTCAGCAGGCAGGAAGAACCTCCTAGGGGGTGGCTTGACATACTTTAGAACCATCTATTTTCTGGGCTGGAGGTCTGGGAGCTCCTGCTGCCATTACTAAGTCATCTTCATGGAGAGAGTCCCCAGTGCATTTGGAGCCCACCAACCGTCCTCTTCCAAGGCAGTGGTTCTCAGCCTCGGTGATGCAGGGACCCTTTAATACACCTTGCATGGTGGTGACCCCAGCCAGAAAGTTGTGTCTTTGCCACTTCATGACTACAGTGTTGCTCCTGTTATGAGTCATAATGTAAATGTCTGAGATGTGGGGCATCTGATATGGGATCCCCAAAAGGATGTGACCCACAGGTTGAGAGCCACTGTTCCAAGAGTCAGGGCACCTGAGACAAGTTATTGGGGTGCATACAAAGTGGCTTGTACACTGAAAGTGCAAACCTTGTTTGTGTGACCAGGTGAAGCCTTACAATGTGTATGTCACCGTGGCCTACCCACCAGATACTGACACCCCAATGCTGGCCGAGGAAAACAAGACAAAGGTCAGTATTCCTACCCAACACCCTATGTGCTATGTCTGTGATACGTGTGTGGTGTGTGTGTATGATGTGTGTTGATTTGTGATGGAATGTGTACCGTGTGTATGTGATGTCTATTGGTGAGTGTAATGCTTTGGTGCTGTGTGTGTATATGATGTGATGTGTGTTGAGTGCAGTGTGTGTATGATGTATTTTGTGTATGTGTGATATGACTGTGTGTGTGTGTATACAGAGAGTGTGTATTTATGACTATGTGTAGAGGGGATTGTGCATGTTTGCCTGTGTGTATTTTTTTGGAATGTGTGTGTGATATGTATGGAGGGTTGTACATGTTTGGGTTTGAGTGGTGTGTGTGTGTGTGTGGGCGCATGCATGCACTGTGCATGTTTGGGTATGTGGGTGCATAAAGAGACCAGAGAAAAGACTTGGCTGTTCTTCAGGTGGTGTCCTTGGCCTTGAGACAGGGTTTCCCACCGTCCTGGAACTGTCAAGTAGGCGAGCTGGCTGGCCATTGAGGCACAGGGGTCCTCTTGTCTCTGCCTCCTCTGGGCTCGCTTTGCAAGTGTGTGTGCCAGGGATGGGCAGGCACTTCATCTGCCTAGCCCTGTTCTGTGTCTTTAGTGTAACTCTTCTGATTTTATCCTATTTCAGGTCCTGGGCATTGACCAGTTAGTGCTTTTTTACTAGGTTTGTTGGGTCCCGGGTGCTGAGCCAGGATATGACCTCCCGAGGTTCTCCAGGCAAAGCTTCCTTCCTTCCTTTCTCTGCTCACCAGCCCCCTTTTCTTAATGTTTAACTTATTTTTTTTCCCAACTTCTAGCACACTATTCTCATAGGATATAATTGTTCAACAGCTGCCTGTGGCCTTATCTCTCCCACTTCTGATTTCTCTTCCCCAGAGGGAGCCACTCCACCCTTGTGTGTAAAACCAGTACATACATACATACACACACACACACACACACACACGTCTTTTTGCTGGGGAAGCTAAAATCGAAGCCGTGGGTCTATTTCGTCCTCCCTGTGCTGTCTCAGATGAAGTCAGATTCTGTGTTTACATGCAGCTCTGAATATTATTACAGCCTGAGCCTCTACAGTGGCAGTTTCTTGTATGCATTTGTTTAATTTCGTGAGCATCTGTAGCTCATTCACTGGGGAGAACTGAATGTCTCCTGAGCTGTTTGAACATGCAGGTTTCTGTTGCTTTCATTCTTTTTCCCTCAGAACCCCTTCTCTGGGACTTTGCCTTCCTGTCAGGACACAGGCCTCCAGGATGGCATTCTCAGCACTCCACTATACTAGGGTTCCCTTTTTGTCCCTTGTTGGAATCTGTGTCTCATTTTGGTGGCATTTCCGTCATTCCATGGAAGGGCACATGAGCAGTAACATTTATTTAGAATCTGCCCTAACAAAAATGTACTTTTTCTTTCTTTTTTTTCTTTTTTTTTTTTTTGTTGTTGTTGTGTTTGATAGGTTGGTTTATTAGGTACAAGTCTAAGTTGAAAATGATGGTCCTCAAAGTTTTGCAGGCATTTCCCCCTGAGTTCTAGCTTCTAGAGTTTCTGTGGGGACCCCATTGACCAAATACCTGAGAAGAGTACCTTGAATGGCGAACGGTTTATTTTGGCCCATGGTTTCAGAGATGGCAGTCCATCAGGGCAGGGAGAACTGGTGGGGCAGAGCAGTTTACCTTACAGGAAGCAGAGAAAAGCGGATACAGGGGAGAAGCAGGTGAACGATAGCCTCAGGAACATACTCTTCATGATCTACTTCCTCCAGCTGGCTTCACCTCTTACCTGTCCCTAGCTCACATGCCACCGCCATCGATTCACACAGTCATCAGTGACTGAGCAGCTCTGTATTGCATAGGCAGAGCTGTGTGTTGGTGCTGGAATTTACTCTTGGACCCTCTTTTTCCTTCCTACCTTTTTAAACTGTCATTTGCTGTGAGCTGCTCTGGTTTCGAGGGCTAGGCCCTCCTGGTAGCCCTTTACTCTGTCAACTCATGAGTTCCACTTGTGCAACATTTTTGATAATTTTTTCATCCAAAAGGTCTCACAGCATTCTTTCAGAAGCTATTGCTCAGGTGTCCCACTTTCTGCGCTGATCTTCCCATTTTCTTCTCTTGTTCTCATTTTTCTTTCCTCCAACTTTTCTGTTGAAATTTATATTTCTACTGATTTTTTTTTAAAGCTTGAATCTTTCTGTCATGTGTTTGTCTTAGTTACTGGTCTGTTATTGTAAAAGAGATCATTTAATTGGGGCTTTAAGTTTCATAGAGTTAGTCCATTATCGTGGCAGGAAGCATGGTGGCAGGCAGGCAGACATGCTCCTGGAGCTAGAGCTGAATCCAGATCCGCAGGCAGCAGGCAGAGAGACACTTTGGGCCTGGTGTGGACTTTTAAAACCTCAGAACCCACCCCAGTGAAGTCTCTTTTATTTCTAAGGGGCTTCAGTCTGGATGTTAGTTACTTGTATTTTTGTTCTGTTTCTCTTCTCAGTTTGATTATAGTTGGTGATAGTTTCCTCACATTGTTGAACCCATTCAGCAAGGTGCTGGATTGCCAGTTGTGAAACGCTGGCATGCCCTCCACCTTTTGCACATCTCCTTTTTTTCTCATGGTCCTATCATTCCCAGTATGGTCCTCTGCCATTGGGAGAGGTAAGGCCTGCTGTTTGCTCTCTGAGACCAAACAATGCCAGCAGTCTTGGGAACTCACTGTTTGGCACCTGATTTGGCCTACTTGTTCTGTTGCAGTGAGGCGCCCTAGAGCTGTGTGTGGAGGCTGCAGAGGTAAGCTTCCGCTTCGTACACTGCTGACCTTCTGCCCTGTTTGGGCGGATGGCTTGGGGCTGCTCATTTCAGCCCCCTTAGCATCTATCTCACTTGGATGTGTAGGTTATGTGAAAAGACTTTCAGTCGTCCTGAGCTGAGTGTAGGCTTCACTCTTCATTCCTCTGGCTCCTCCTCCTTCCCCTTTCCATGACACATAGCAAACAGATAAAGTGGGGCGGGAAGAAGCCAATCAGAACATACTACCTCACACTGAGGGTAGCTTTAGTTTTGACTTAATTATTTTATATTTTTATTTTCCCCTCTTATTATAGTGTATATGGGTCTCTGTAGCATAAATTTCTGGTGTTTATGTAGCCTATGTCCTGTTTTTTGTTTTTGTTTTTTAAAGGATTTTTATGTAGACTCCCTCCCCCATATTTTCTGTTGCGTTCAGTCATTTTTATAGTTTATTTCTATTTTAAAGAACTAAATTAAAGCCAAACCTCCTGCCTCAGATCTGCTAGGCAGGCTTTAATATTTGTTGCACAGTCCTTAAGTCTGAAGCCAGAAAAGCAGTGGCTTCGCTGACATTTGATGCTAAGTTTGTGTTTAATTACAGTAAAATTTTGGACAGAATTGTGGTAACTGGAACCTACGCTGATCTGTGGGCCCTGTAGGGGGCAGCAGACACCCTCCTAACTGAGTGCAGCTTACACATGCTCACCCATGTCCTCACCTCACTCCTGGAGGAGGGCGAATGATGGCACCATCAAAGGGATTTTTGTCTTCTCAAATTCTTAAAGAAAAACTGACTTTTGCGAAGCATTTTGCTTCTCTATTTTAAGAAGAAATAAGCTGAGCATGGTGATACATACCTGTAATCACAGTATTCAGGAGGCTGAGGCAGGCTTGGGCTTCATAGTAAGTCCCTGTCTCACAAAACCAGACAGGGAAGAAGAGATATGTTCTAGGCTTTTCCCCTCAAGCCTATGTGATGAATCAAATTTAGTCTCCTATGGCTTAATGCTTCAGTGAAACTCCCTTTTGAAGAATGTTTAAATGTGTGTATAAAGTGCTACTAAGAAAAGCCAGTGAGAAAAGTGGAAAAAAAATATTTCTCACGAGTAAATTAGGACACAAAGTATAAATACAGAAGTCGCTTTAATGTGAATTAATGCAGGAGGAGAGAGAAAAGGAGAGAGAAACAGACACCACAAGCAGGGATTTAGGCAAGATTTTCTGAACCAAGCTTGAGTTTAACAGACCTTTATCTGTCTTTTGAAGAACAGACACCTGTGATTTGGGAATTGAAGCCTCAGGCCTGTAACTGTCTCTTAGCCGAACTAGGAACTTTGATGAATCTCAAATAGCCAGCATCTTCGCCTCCTCTGCTGGTCCTTGGGCAACTAGATACAGTTCTTCAGTGTGGGCTACACTGAGACTGTTGTCACTCGGAGTTTATATCTGTTCCCAGCATTACTCATTTGCTTAATGTGGATTCCATCCAGAATGGAGGCATTGTCCTGAGACTGAACGTGTTTGCTCAGTCATAGGGAAAGGCCTCTCTGCACGTACTGTCCAGCTGGTAGTAGGCTGGGCCCTTCTTCCCTGTGACGCACTCTCACTCCAGCTGTGACAGTCCTCCCTAGAGCCACCTTGTGCCACAGAGAACAGCAAGTGTTTCCTTACTGTGATTTGCCAATGGAGATGAATGTTCTACAGGTAGAAATTCATTTAGAATATAGATTGATCTTTGCCTAAAACTAACGAATTTGTTTGAAGGTAGAAGAATGATAATTATTTGTAAATTAAGACTTCCTTAGTGCAAATGGATATTGATTTGTATATTTCTCCCACTTTCAGCCCCTGGAGACCCGGCTTATTTCAGAGACCACAGGTGTTTGCAAACCAGAGCAGGTGGCCAAACAAATTGTCAAAGATGCCATAGTAAGTAAAACCCTGGTGTCACCTTTTGCACTGTTTGTATTTATGGGGCATTCTGAAGAGCATGCAAGAACTTATTTCAAAGCAAAGCGTGCAGCTTTTGGTCAGATTTGCTAACGTTAGCCTCCCCTTAGACTTTCTGTTGATTTCCTGTTAGCTGAGGGATGAGTCATGCAATAGTAAGAGAGCATCAGCTCCCAGAAAGCAGATAGCCACTGCGTAAAGACTGTCACCGTCTCTCCATTTTTAACTTTAATTTTACTGTGTGGGTGTGGATGTTGCCTTTGTGCAGGAAGGGTTCTCTCCTACCAGGTGGGTGCAGGGGATTGAACTCAGGTCATCAGGCTTGGTGTCCACTTTTTCCCTTCACACACTTTGAGATCCTCTACAGACTTTGTTGCTGTGCTCAGGATGGGTTTTTCTTTCCCTTCCTGTTCCCTGGTACTACTTTCCTCATGGTCCATGATAAAACGGTGTGCTGTGTCAGGCCGCTGCGCCCACCATACCCCTTAATGTGTCTCCTCATCCATTGTGGAGCGCTGTGCCACAGCCCTTCTGACCACAGTCTGAATAGTCTACGTGTAGAACAAGGGTTGACCTAAGGGATGTGCATAAACTCAGTAACCTGCGTGGCTTTGGGAAATCTGGGCTCTATTGCCATGAGAGGTACCAGACAACATGGTGCAGCTTCTAGGGAAAAAGGATACTGTGCCGAGCTCAGTGGAACAGAATAACAGCAGCTTCAACCCACAGACCCAAAGGGCTGGTGAGGCCTGCCTCCAACCCTAATAACCTGAGTTCTTCAGAATCCAGGAGGGAGAGAGCTGACTCCCTCAAGTTTTCCCCTGGCCTCTCCATACATGCTGTGGTGCACACACATAAATAAACAAACATACATTGAAAGAAAAGAAATAAAGGAGAGAGAACAGGTCTGGAGAGATGGCTCGTTAAGTTGTGAAAGCACAAGGAACTGAGTTCAGATCCCCATCTCTGACATAAAAAACCAGTGCAGTTGCAACTGTCTGTAACAAAGCCCTTCATGTACACAGAAAGGTGATTTCCAGCCAGCTTTTCCAGTAAGAGCCGAGCCGCGGCCACTTAGAGGCCCTGCGTGGACACAGAAAGGCGATTGCCAGCCAGTCCTTCCAGTCTGAGCCTAGCCGCCGCCATTTAGAGACCCTTTTGTAAAGATAGGGGTGGAGTGATTGGATGGCCTTTGGTCTCCACACGTATGCCCACATGCATGCACACAGGGTAGGGGAATAGTTGCCTTGGCTGCCTTTAGTGGCACAGAACAGTGTCATGGGGGCCGCGATCAGCTAATTTGCTTTTCTCTCAAGTCAAAACAAACCCTCAAGTCTTTTTTTTTTTTTTTCAAGATTAAACAGAAAATGTGTGTGTGTGTATAAGTGCCTGTATGTGTGCAGGGGCACTGTGTGTGCTGGCACAGTGCCCAGGAAGGCCAGAAGCGGACACTGGAGCCCCTGGAACTAAAGTTACAGGAGTTGTGTTGCCTCATGATGATGCTGGAAGCCTATGAGCCTCCGTAAGAGCAGCCAACACTCTCAGCCACTGAGCAAGCCTCCTCACCAGCCCTACCATCAGGGTTTTTAATAATCCCAAATAGAGCTTCCACTTTGGGCAAGATTCATCTCCTGAGGTAGACTTCAGACTTCTTCTCCTGACCCCATTATATTTTTATAAGTTAAATTATTGACACCAAAAGAAAAAAGTTTTATCTGAGCTGTATTTCTTGTTTGCTTGCTTGTTTGTTGTCTTTTCAAGTCAAGGTCTCACCATGTAGCTCTGGCTGTCCTCGAACTCACTCTGTAGCCTAGGCTGGCCTTGAACTCACAGAGATCTGCCTGCCTCTGCCTCCCGAGTGCTGGGATTAAAGGTGTGCACCACCACACCTGGCAGGCCTATATTTCTCAGTACTTGCCATAATAGATACTGAAAGTGTAGATTTTAAAATACCTAGTTGCAGTCCTGGGGAGAATGGCTCAGTGGTGAGTGTAGGCGTGCTTGTGCATGTTCCTGGGGTCCCCCGCCAGCACCACCAGAGCATGATGGGAAGAGACAGGAGGCAGAGTCATTGAAAACCAAAGCAATAGGGCCTGGAGAGCTGGCTCAGCGGTTAAGAGCACTTGTTCTTGCAGAGGATCTAGGCTCAGTTCTCACCATCCACATGGAGGCTCACCACTTTCCTCAGGCAGCAGGCGGCATGCTGTGTACACACACAGACACATACAGTGCACACAGACAAATCTAAAATATGAGAAATAGGAAATAATAAAACTGAAATAAGTTCTACTAAATTTTTAAACAATTTATTTGTTCTTTTAATGTGTGTTTGCGCCTGAGTGTGTTTGTGTATTTGTGTGTGTGTGTGTGTGTGTATGTATGTGTGTGTGTATGCATTGCCTGCAAAGGCCAGAAGAGAACATCACATTCCTTGGAAATGTAGTTACAGGCAGCTGTGAGCTTCCCCTCTCTTTTACCTACTTATGTTTTTTTTTTTAATGTTGTTTATATGTGTGCTATGTATGTATGTGTGATATATGTTAGTGTGCTGTGTGAAGATAGATGTCAGAGACAAATTTGGGGAGTCAGTTCTTTCTTTACATTGGGTTCTGGCGATTAAAATCAGATCCTCATACTCAAGTGGCAAAAGCTTTTGTAGTTTCTTAAATGCACAGCTCCGGTAGCTTCAGACTCAAACCTGCAGTTGAGAATGACCTTGAACTCCTGACCCTTCTTCCTCTTCTCAAGTGCTGATGTTACAGGCATGCACTACCATGCTTGGCTGAAAAATAACTATTTTCTAACAAAAATTCAGTGAGAAGAGTGCTGCTGTGTTTTCATTAGCCTCTACAAGTCTGCATTAATGGATGCCAGCTGGATTCTCATGTCCGCTTCTGTGGCCAGTCTGTTAAAATACATTCTTTTTTGAAACGTGAAGAAATTCTGACTTTAAAAAGAGACATGGTTGGAGTTGGGAGAGGATGAAGACTTCACTAAGCTTTTCAAATAATTATGGGCATAATTTTCTTAATTTTTTTAAAATATTAACCCCCAACCTGACAAATAGGGGTTTCTCAAAGGTTGGTTGCAATGTGAAATTAGAAATTGCACCAATGAACTTTTTGTTCTCTGTGACATTAAAATCTGAGTCTCACATGAATGATGAATGGATCTTTTACTCACTCATCATTTGAAAACATGCATTAATCATTTGGAAAATATGGAATCCATGAGCTATCAAAAGTCACATTCATCAGAGATCAGGGAAATAATCAGAAACCCAACAGTCTCATGCTGCTAGATAAAGTTTTCATAATTCTTAATTTTTCCCTAAAAGTTCAGATTTTATTATCACCCACATATGTATTCTGTGGTTTTTCTAAAAGCTGCAAATTCACTTCATTCATCTGCCCCATTTATGCCTCAGACCCAAGTGAGGAAGTTCAGCTCAGCCATTCCAAGAGGCCTTTTCTTCAAGGTGTCAACCATCCTTTAGTAGTCCCAGTTAAGCAGAAGCAGTTGGAGTGAATTTCTTATTTGTCACAGGAGAAACAGGAGCCCTCCTCCTGGTGTTCTATAGGAGATGGACCAAGATGAGCCTAAAACGTAGGATGGTGCTTGTGTATGCTGTGTCTGGAAAAGCTTAGCTGGGGATGAGGCTCAGTTGGGAGAGTGAAAGCGTAGCGTGCCTGAAGCCCTAGTCCCTCCCTAGCCACATAAACTGAGTATGGTAAAATACACCTACAATCAATCACAGCACTGTGGCAGAAGCAAGAGGATCAGAAATTCAGGGTCATCCTCAATTACCTGGGGAGATGAAGGATACCCTGAAACCTTGTCTCAAAAACAAACAAACCCCAGATCAATTTAATTAATGAATTAAACCCTTGACTATATCGACGAACAAAGAAGAGACATACCTCAGGCAGGACAGAGCTGGGCAGCCCAAGATGCCGGTGTACTGTGCAGGCAACATGCACTTTCCACTTAGGAGTCACTTGTTTCTGGGATTTCACACTTGCCCTTTCAGACCTTGGTTAACTGTAGCTAAGGGAGGGTAATGGGGAAACTTGTGTGGAGGAGAGATGTCCTCAGGGGCCGCAGTTTAATAAAATGATCAACCTTTCAGTTTTCTCAGGCGTTTTAAGTAAGATGTGTCTTCAAGTTCCTAAAAACTGTTTTTATGTTGTCTTTTCTCTGTTGCTACGGTAGCAGTGGCAATGACTACATTCGTGCCACTGGCCCAAACTAACAAAAACTCTGGTTTACCCCGCGGCTGTTTTGTGCATCAGTACAAAGGTGGAGAGCGGCTAATGTCTCAGTATTATTTGACAGTGGTATTGTGCCTAGGAACCCTCAAAGAGTCTGGAACCCACAGGGATCTGTGGACTCTTTCAGAACCAGATATGCGCTAAGTCTCTATGTCCATTGTTTTAGTTCTGGTATATTCTAAGTTGCAATCCCCATGTGAAGTGAAGGGGCATACTTCATTGTTTCTCCAGTGTTGAGCGGACTCCTTTAAGCTTACCCCAGACCACTCTCTGCTTGCTTCTTTTTTAGCAAGGGAATTTTAATAGTTCCATTGGCTCGGATGGGTACATGCTGTCCTCCCTGACCTGTGGGATGGCACCAGTGACTTCCATCACTGAAGGACTCCAGCAGGTAAGCCCTTTCTTTGCCAGCAACCACATGGACACACAGACTGACAAAATGGATGGAATGATAAGACAAACCTCATTCAGCTTCTGTGAGAAAAAAGATTTAGAGTAGAGTGCAGTAATTTTAAACACAAGAGTTTTTTTCTTTCTCTACCAATAATAAGTAGACATTTGGGCTAAGGGTGTATACTGGGTAGAAGTGAGGTGCCAGGCCCTGCAGCGGATGAAGGGCTGTCTCTGTTGTTGAGTGTTCACCCATGTCTTCAGTAAAGAAGCCGTGATCTCAAGTGTTCAAGAAGTAATAGTTGGTGTGGAATTGTGTGGGGGTAGCATTGTTCTTCAGACATTACGTTAGAAACCCTTTTCTAGTGTAGCAAGCCACTGAGAGCTAAGCTGAGGACACTCTCATAGCAACAGAGACACCCTGTCCTTAATAGTTTGATCCAGGACCCATGAAAGTTCAACTCTTAGAATTCAATTTTAATTTCTTTTAAAAAAAAATGTATGTGTGTGAGTGGTTGGCCTGCATGTGTGTAAACCATGTGTGTTCAGTGCCCGTGGCAGCTGGAAGAGAACATTGGGTTCCCTGGAACTGGATTTACGGAGTTGGAAGCTGCCAGCTAGGTGCTGGGAATTGAACTCAGGCCCTCTGGAGGAACATCATGTGTTCTTGACCACTGAACCATCTCTCAGGCCTGAAAGTTTAGTTCCTGTTGATACAGTTACCTGTCTTCCCCAGCTACTTAGGTGTAAGAGGGTTCGCTAACCCTTGACGAGTTTGCTGTGGGTGAGGTAATGCTGATAGCAGATGAATGATTAGAGCTACAATGGAAGGAATGCTTAGGATCACAAAGCCAAGGATCATTGTGGACAAAGCACTGGGGTCTGTAACGATTTGTGTAAGGTACATTCAGATAACTCCCTAGGCGTTTTTTGTCTGGCCCTTTCCTAACCTTGTGTCTGGTTCTGAAATGCACGCCCTGTCATATGGTTGTCTAACAGTAAACATTGTTAGGTATAAGATCTTTGGGGACAGGGCCCGTGTCACTCTTGTCACTGTACCCAGCAGCCAGCACCTACACAAAACAGGAGTTCTAGGATGCCCAAGTTGGGTCAGAGCACAGAGCCTGCCCCTGTCCACAAGCAGTCTCGTCCCTTCTTACCAATGCCACGTCACAGAAATGATGCCAAGTATAATACCTTTGATTCAATTGAGTTGACACATTGTTCTCAACTGAAGCCCACGTTTACACTCTGGGTCACTCCTCTGTCTACTAGTCATGTGTCCACTGCTTCAGGGCCCTGTGGCATCATCCCACTCCTCTGAAGCTCTCCCGAGAGACACCTCTTTCATCTGCTCCCGAGGCCCTGGCTCCTCTCCATCTTTTTACTTGTTTGCCCTTTCCCACCTTCCGTTTAGCTTTCTCGGAAGTCCCCCATACACTCACTCATGCCCTTACCTAAGGCTTTGTGAGAAAACAGCCTCCTCAGCCTGTCTGAGTGCCCATCTCTGAGACAGCCACCCCTGTGTCAGCAAAGCCTCCACTCTTTGTCCCACTACCTGGGGATGTGCTGCTGCATCCTGTTGCCTCATGTTGTTGCCGTTAGCCTGGAGCAGGAGGGCGGGCTCTGCCGCACACTCTACTCCCCTTGCTCATGTCCCTACACAGCTGTATTATCATTATGCTTAGATCTGTATTTGACACAACTTTCTTGTCTTCACGGCTGAATGTTACAGTGTTATTTTTTGTCCTTTTCTGTTATTTTTCCCTTAAGTTTTTTGAAATGATGACCTTGAACAAAGAGGCAAGTTCTGACCCTCTTGTGTCTTCCTCTATGTGCTGTGATCTCAGGTGGATGCCATCAGGCCTTTTTATGTAGTGTTAGGAATGGGAGCCAGAACTTCTTACATGCTAGAAACACACTTAGCCAGCCGAGCCGCATCCCCAGCCTGTTATTTTATTGTCACTTCATTGCTGGCCTTGTCCCTGAGATATTTGCAAATTTCAGAACACCGGATCACATGGTAGTGTTTAACTTTGGTGACCCCTCACTTTCTTTATCTTACTCTCTTTGGAAAAAGAAACCTGGGAGACAGTGCTTTTTCAGTCCTTGCATATCTGCAAATGTGTATTTTTCCGTGAGGCTTTGGAGTTGCTGTAGTGAGAGTCTGTCACTGGGAAGGATAGGTGGCCATGGGTAATGCTGCCTTGTCTCCAAGACAGGGGTTTCTTTCTTCCTTGATTCTCTTCCCATTATAAGCCAGGTGCATGCCCACCGTCATCACAGCGTCTTAGAAGGCTGAGGCCAGAGCATCACTGGTGACGAGGAGCTGGGACCAGTCTAAGCCACATACTGAGACTTTGTCTCAACAAATAAACAAGTCAGTTCAGAGAGGAGTGGAATATACATTTCTCACTTTACTGACCTCAGCACCCAGCAAAAGGGCTCAGTACTCAGAACATAAACTAGCCAAAAAGTCTTGATTCTGGTGTGGCTATCTGGAGTGCTGGAGTGCACCATCCCTAGGCCTTATAACCCTGTCTTCTGAGAATACCCATATTGTTCTTTTTATGGTTGGATTTTGTTAATTCAGACAAATATTGTTGACTGTCTGGCCGGCTCAGACTATCCAGTGTATAAAGCAGACGTATTCTGTTCTTGGGAATTACTGGCATTTACAAAGTTTTCATTATACTTGTTCTTGGAGAAGATTAGATGTGTCCTAGAAACTGTTTAGTAGAGACTAAACTACTTTAAAATGGGCTATTGTACTGTTCTGTTCGATGAGCTGAAAGGTCTCCCTTTATCTTGCAGGTGGTCACCATGGGCCTTTTCCGAACAATTGCTTTGTTTTACCTTGGAAGTTTTGATAATATAGTTCGCCGCTGCATGGTGCAGAAAGCAAAACCTGAAATCGTAGACAAAACTGCTTAATTCTTGCCCCTCGGACAAAGACTGAATGCAGTGATTTGAATACTGTGCTGCTAAAGGAACTCGATTTTTGGCCTCCAGACTCACTGTCTTGTTTTTGAATATGTCAGAGTGGACCCAGTGCTGTTCAGAAATCTGGCTGCAAGCAGAGGGGCAGAAGTTCGTCTCTACAGTATTACTGTCAACACTATGCAAATGTGGACCAGGGCACCATTTGGTTTCTGGGTCTTTGAGGTGGAGCGCTGAGAGCGTGAGAACTAATGACAGGAAAACAGGGTAAAGAATGGAATTCCAGGATGGCAAATTCAGTCTTTTCATTTATCCTCCCTCTTGCCCATAGGGATCAAGAAATGCACTTTGTGGCACATTAACTTTTGAGAGCTTTTGATTTTTGGTTTTTAATTTTTCATGAAAGATGGTCTGGGTTTTAATCTTTAAAAATTTTTTTATATAATTTTTCAGTGTATGTTAGTCAAGGTGTGTCTTCCATGATGTGGCCCGAGTCTGGCCCTCAGCACCTCGGTGTGGTGTTTGGGACTCCCTTCTGCTAGTGAAGCTGGCTTCTCTCTCTCTTTGATCCCGTAAGATGCAAGGGGGATGAGAGAGCAGCACAGAGGAAGGCAAGGGACGAGTCCTTTGTGATGGCAGATCAGGTGTCCTTGTCTTCTTAAGACTAATGCTTAGAACATTTTCATTTTTCACTCATGGGGAAAGGCAGCCTCTTTACGTGTTTTCTGAAGAGAAATAAAATTTCATAGAAGCTTAAAAGTTTACAGTTTCTTCAATAGCCATGATGACCTGAAGTTCACAATTCCATTCCAGCTCAGCCTCTCTGTTTTTATCTCTCTTTCTAGTTTTGATTATTCTGTAATATTTTTGTTTAAAAAAAAAAAACAAAAACAAAGGAAAACAAAAAGGTGGAGACCAACACAGATTTTTTTTTTTGACTTGGCTTTTTAAATTCATGAATTCATTAAAGTAAAAAAAAAAAATTAAAAGCATAGCATTCATATCCTCACAGCATACTGTAGCTTTAGGAAAGGTTGTGTATTTTTCAGTCTTACTACTCTGAGAAGATGACTGATTTTGAAGATCCTCTCTTGGGAAGTGAGGTGTTCAGCTGCTCTGTCTCTCACAGAGACTCTGAGCAGCATCTTTAGCATGGTAAAGTCTCTTGCCCTCTGGCTGCAGCATGTGGGCATGTGCTAGGGCTTGCAGGTCTGCTATTCCTTGAGCGAATCCGTGTCAAGTGCCTATGATGAATCCAGCCTCTGTCCCCACTCATGCTGTCCACTGGACAGCTCCCAGTCCCGGCCTCCTTATATACAAAGTACTGCATTCCAATTTAGTACCTCTACGCTCAAAGGGAAAACTTAGTGTTATAAAACCAAAAACAAACAAAAGGTGTTTGACAACTTAGAAATTACTGCCATGACAAACTTTTTTCCCCCTCTTTTTCTTTCTTTTAAAAAGATGGGTTTAACCTCTGTGTGGCTTAGTCTTCTGCCCCAGCCACCGAGTGCTGGCAGTACAGCTTTGCACCACCATAGCCAATGAGCCAAGCATTTTTGCTCTTTGAAATAGTCAAACTCTTGACTTTATTGTGACTTAGATTTTAACTAATAAGATATTTAGTGGCTCCATTTTTATCAAGATCTGAGAACATATTTTAGATATTGTTACAGAAGATACTCTTTATTATATGCATTGCCCGTTATAACATCATTGCTGTTTACAGGAGTAGGTTGATAATGCCAAGATGGTTCCAAGACCCCTCTAGTCCGATCTAGCCAAAGTTTGCAACTTCGGTCACATTGGACAGGTTCCTGATGAAAGAACTGCATTCCTATGTGGACAGTTTCCAACTTTATTTTCCTGTAAATGTTCCAGGACAGTTGGCACTTTCCACTATTCTGTTAAGATCTAGGCCAAGAGGGCATCAGACACAGTACAGTTAGCTTTTTCATTGTACCATTTTCAGACAGTCCTTAGCTAGAGGATGACTGTGTGGATCATGCCTGAAACAAATTGAAGAGCCTTGTGTCATGGTGGGTGGTACTGACCCTAGCCCAGTTTAAGTCAGGTTTGCAGGGATCGCGATGCTGTGGCAGGAATCTTGTCCAAGGTGTTAGAGGCCTCAACACCCTTACTCACAAAGGTTTGAAATTAGCTTTATTTTTTTCTTCTAAAGTTGATTCCATAAGTACAGGTGAACTTGATGTGGGAATATTGTTTTTCTTAGTGTCACATCAGCATAATGTACCTGTCTGTTGACTTTACCAGACTCCATGCAAATGCCCTGTACCTCAGCACGTGTTCTATGTTACCTTTGAAAAGTCCAACTGATTGTGAACTCTGAAACAAGTGCATGGAATGCAGCGTTTCAGCAGTGCCCCCAAAAGGTGTGATCTCATCCCAGATGTGGAAGTATCCCATTTTTCTGCTCACAAAAAGAATGGTTGCTGGGGTTAGGAAGCACTTGTCCAAATGCTAGGGGGATCATCAGTTCCTCCCCGCTCCCCCACCCCCCAGAGTTGAACACATGCCATTCTTTACCTCTTGCTAAGGCTGAGTCAGGCTGCTGAGTCACTAAACCTGACCCTAGGCTTCTAGTTCTGTTACACTGTTTCCTCTGTGTGACCAGAAGTTTGTGGGTGTCAGTTCTGAATGCCTGTGCTATTAGTTCGGGTAATACTGTTTTACTGTCGTATATCCTTAAGTTTCTCTGAAAATTATTATCATTCTGCTATATAAATTCCAACATATATTTAGGGACTCTTTGTAATTGAGAGTGAATAGGAAACAATCCTCATTTATTTATTAAAGAAAAAAAGGTCATGGACTAGGGAAGTGATTCTGTGGGAGGGTTTGTGCCTGGCGTGTAGGGCTCTGGATTTGATTCCTCGTCCTAGTCCAAAAACATTTTTTATCAAAATTGTTTACTCTTACAGTTTTAAAGTTTAGTAATTTGCACAGGTGATGATTTAGAATGTTGTTGTGGTCTCTTTCAATTAGTACTTATATATGATTGAATGGTATGTATTTATCTGGACTTTTTAAACTACATATTGATTCCTGAAAGCAAAACCTTTAAGATAAATTTCTGATAACTGATGAGAACATTTTTATAACAGTTGCTCCAATTCAAAGGATCATATGCATTTGTCTTTCTAGAAGGCTGTACAGTGAATTATGTCATCATATTTAAGCTTATTACATTGTGTTCTAATTGAAATGTGTCTTGGTCACAGTTAAATTCGTACTTTTTGCTAGAAGATGCTTTGTGTCTTTCTTATATCCCTAATTCCTTAGGATCTCAGCTTTAAAGGCCCCTGTTGACTGCCACCCTCCAGTTCTAGACTGGAGCCTGCTGCTCTGATCTTGCTAGATTAATGGAGGGCTATGGGCTTGATATCTTGAAAAGGAGAGAATTGCCATTATATTTTACATTTGTTTGAGGCATGAACTCTTAAGACATTGACAAAGAGCACATGGCTGTTTTGATACATTTTAGGACAGGGTTGCTACTTTAAAAGCTTTTGTGGGAGTACAGTGGCAGGGCAGTACTGTAGGGTGGTACTGTGACAAATGTGGCAGTATTGTAACAACTTTAATATCTGTATTGATTAATTACACACACAAAATAAGTGGGAAACAAGCTTTACTGATCTGAGAATTTATTTTTCTAGGAATTTGTCTTTTTGAAGATACTTAATCAAAATAGAAAAGTCTTTTATAATGATGTCTCTATTGGCTTCCTAGGCATTGCACAAGACCTGGTTTTTATTATTTTTAGGAAATAATATTTTTACGATATATACTTAGGAGTCTAAACATTTATTTCAATTATGGTCTGTTTGTGTGAGTAAAAGCTTAAGAAATGTGGAATTTAATAAAGCGTTTTGAACAGTTACATTTCATATGCAAATAGATTTCCTGACCCTTGATCCTACATTTTCTGTGAACTTTGCAAGCTGTAAGGAGACATGCTTGCTCACACTGACAGGATGTTCTTTAAAGGCCTTTTTCATTGCAGGTATTCCTTTGCTGCTTTTCCTCACTTTAAGGGGGAAATGTTCAGTTATCTCACTACTGTATGTAAGACAACTGGTAAGATTTTCATAGATAACATTTCTTAGGTTGACAGTATCTCATTTCCTATTTGCTGTAAGTTCTTTCATATTCTTTAATTAATATGTCTGTTAAATTTTACTATATACATTTTCTTCATCTGTGTGTTGATTATATTATTTTCTTGTTCATACTTTTAAATTACTCTTATTTGTTACACTCAATGATGAGCTTTATTAAGATGTTTCATTAAGCATATCATTTTGGGGGAATCTTGAATTGCAAGCTGAACGTTTCTTTAAATTTGAAAATTTTATCTTCAAATGACATGTGATATCATTTCTATAATTTGGATGTTTGAATGTTTAGAAGAAAAATTATTTCTTGATTTCCACTTCACTAATGAGTTTATGTAAACCCTAATTTTTCCTTGATTTACATACATTGGTTGAATTCCAGTGGTGAGCCTGCTGGCCAGGTACCAGAGGTATCACCTGTGTACTTTTCCTGCCCCTTCTGGTGACTGTAGGTAGTCCTTTCTTCTCCTCTATCCCCTTGCCCCTTTGGTGTCTGCAATATCCTTACCTCTATCTCTTGTTATATCCTTATGCTATATGTCTTCCTAGAGGAAGAGAAACCACCATCACTCACTTCTTTGAGTAGAAGCTATTGAGTTTTATGTCACAAAGATTTGGATGCCAAGTGCTTTTGTAGGCAAGGAATATACCAAAGATAGTCTCTTCCCTCAAGTGATTGATAATCTAGTAGGGAATAGCCAGAAAGTGTGCTGTGACTGACAGGAAGTTTGACTAAGCTATGGTGATGAGTACAGAACAGATAAGTTCGAGGCATTCACTGTTGAACGCTTTAATCTTCACGAAACTATACGTATGAGCGTACTACGAGTAACAGTCATTATAGATGAGGGTGTTCAGAGATTCATTAGCCACCTCAAGATCACAGCTGTCAAATCAGTGGAGCCAGGATTCTACCTCAGGCTTCTGTAGTTTCAGCTCCTAGTGTCTAAAACAAACCACGTCTACGGAGCATGGGTGGAGTCTGAAGGCTTTCTGGAGAAGTCGGGGCTGGTTTCGCAGAAGTGTTTGAGCTGAAACTTAAGGAACTGATAGGAATTTCCTAGATGGGAAGTTGGGTTTGTTTTAAAGAAAGGAACAGAATGTGGGGTCAAAAGAAACTTAACGGACACAGTGCAGTGGTAGAGTTCTTGCCTGGCATGTGAGAGGCCCTGGGTTGGATCCCCTGAACTGCTAAAGGGAAAATAAGGACAAAGAAGACAAGAAAGCCATGAAAAGTTAATACAGCTATGAGAAGGGCAAGGGGGAGGTAGGTCTGGGAAGATGGGGTCAGAAAGGAATGAGAGCCTTTGAACTCTACTGAGCAGAAGTGAACGAGATTTCCGTTCCAGAAAGGCTGTGGTGTCCCCTGGAATTCCATGTTTATGTTGCCTCAGCCTTGCAGATTGAGGCTTGTAATCTTCATCTGTTTGAAAGACACCTCATGAAAGACATAATATCACCTCAGATATCACCTCAAAAGATGTTGAAGTGCTTGGCCTTTAGAAATAGGGTTGGTCTTGGTGTCCTCAGGTGAGGACACGGTTATTAGGCTTAAACAGTATGACCAGTGACCATATGAAAATAGTAGGAAAGGGAGCTACACAGGAAGGATGACATCTTGATAGAGGTGGGGGGAGGTAACAGAAGGCCAGGAGCATCAGTGACTGTCATCAGTCGGTCACCAGCCGACTAAGAGACAAGGAGAGACCTCAGCCTCTGAGTAGCATGCCTTACTGCTTCTGGACTTCCCCTCCATAGCAGAGGAGTACTCAGACCTGTTCTAAGTTATCCTGCTTGTGTAACTTACAAAAGCCCTAGAAACAAGGACACTAGCTTTAATTATTCTAACTATTTTTGTTTGCAGTTAATGTCCAGGAGACACTGAGCTCTGCAAAAAGCAACCATGTGTAGTCACTGCACAGAGGAATGTCAGTTCTGCCCCCTTGGTATGGACGGTGACTTCCCACCCGTTTGTTCAGCCACTGCAGTTGCAATCCAGAAACAAGCAGACTTTGGAAAGTGTCAGACAGGTTCCTCCTCTTGGCCTACTTCACCTTAAATGTTAGGCCATTCATTTGAAAGTCAATTCTGTATGCTATGTTTTGTAAACCAAAAGTGAGGACCATTTGCCCCTGTTTCTGAATTGCTGTTCTGGTGCTGGCCATTTAACCTAGAGCCTCACACAGGTGGGCACTCAGAACCCAGGCCCTTGCTCCCCATTAAATTTGAACGCCAGTGTGGCTGACTTCTTGTTCATGGCTCATAGAGATTCTGGCTTTTTTTTTTTTTTTTTTTTTTTTGTGGTGGGTTTATGAGGCTTAGGATCCACTGTAAACTAGTCAGGTGAGTTTCTAGGGTAAGTTGATACTTAATTGCTTAAATCTGATAAAAGTGTTTCCTAGTTATGACAAGAACGGCTGGACAGCACAGAACAGACAAATATGTGGCCAGTCATGGGAAGAAAGGTCTGAGCCTGCATGTACTGGGAACACCACCCCTGGGGCTTTTGCAGTGCTTGCCAAACCCTGACATTGCACTGCTCTGCACAGGAGTCTGATGCATACATAGGAAGGACCTGGGAAATTAAAAGGTAGCCCTTTGCCTTACATTCCAGGCCTATGAAATGGTTTTTAAGTAGTTTATTTTACTCAGGTTATATGGAGTTCCAGCCTCTCTATCTCTTATTTATTCACTTTCCAGATTCGTTTCTACCATATTTTTTTGTTACAATTTTGACAGGAAATAACCGAAATGGCTACTTGTAAAATGCATCTTTCTATTATTAATGTTGCTCTGTGAAGGGCCTCTTCCCTCATTTTCTGAAGTTCTAAAGCTGGAAAGACTTTATATATACTTGCATTAACCAGTGCTCTATTCCTTATAAAGTATTCTTTTTCAGTTTCATAAGCTTGGGGGAACCTTCACATTCATCCTCGAGAACTTTGAGTAACCCTGTGAAGCACCAACCAGCAGGGGGCAGCCTCGCAGTGAAAGCTCTCTGTTTAGCAGGGAATGAAAAGGCTAGCAGGCCCTGCAGACACTTAAGTCCAGCGGCAGGCTCTGCATCCTGCCCTCCTTCCTTCTGGCAGGATGCAGAAAAGCAGAGGCGCCAAAGGTTGGGCCCTGGACTCTTTGGAGGTAGAAGCCACCTCAGGAAGTGAAAGGGCCACAATACATTTGTCCAGAAGGTCACAGTCAGGATGCCATAGGAGGACCCAGTCTGGGAAGATACTTAAGCGGAAGTCAGGGAGTATGTCTCTCTCTGAGGATAGGGGATCCTTTTATCCTGGCTGTCCCCTTTGCAGAAGTACTCCCCCACCATGTGTGCCCCGAGTCTTGTCCTCTCATTTCCTCCCCTCAGTGCTGGGTTTTAAAAGTACAAAAGCTTTCAATTCCTCTTAAGTAGTTTGGGGTTTAAGATATGGTTCTGAGAGGACCCCTAAACCGTTTTTATAGAACCAGTGCCCTTTCTGCTATTTCTGTGAGGACCTTGGTCCTCCCCCAGTGCACCGCCCCTGCAGTGCCAGTGCCAATCAGGAAGCTAGGAAGGAAGCTAGGAAGCTCTTCATCTCTTTAGTAACAGATTTGTATGAGGACAACCATTCTCACAGGACGGGGCAGTCTGGTAGCTAACAGAGTGGGATAAGTGAAAAAGCAAAAAGAAAAAAAAATGATGTGCAATATGGAGCGCATATTTTATTAAATAAACACTTTGGAGGCTGAGGATGTAGCTAAGTTGGTACACTGTTTGCCTAGCATGCATAAAGCCCAAAGTTCCATGGCCAGCCCCACACAAACGGTGGGTCACTGTGCACGCCTAGAGTCCTAGCACTCTGGAGGTGGAGGCAGGAAGATCGTTAAGTTCAAGGTTATCCTTTGTTACATAGCAAGCTCAAAGTCCACCTGGGCTGCATGAGCCCCTACCTCAAGTAAATAAATAAAGGTGGAAGGGGAGAGCTGGCTTCACAGTGTTGTCCTCTGACCTTCCTGCCAGGCACATGTTCCCCACCACCCCATATCATGTACACACATAAAAAAATTAATATATCGATTAAATACCTCCTTTTAGACCTGGGATGAGAAAAAGATGATGTCTGAATGTTTTATATACATGGTAGGCATCCATCTCGTTTCCGTGACCATAGTCATCCAGTGAGCCTGTGGTGCTTGTCCACCGCACACACGTGATTCGTTTTTGAGCCCTGTGTAGCAAACGAAAGCAGTGAATGAACAGAGCCATGCTGTGAATGAACAGTTTTTCTTGGTGCTTTATTTACTTATCTGCTTGATCTTTTCTCTCAGCTCTTCACACAGGTGGCCGTGACACAGTGTGTGCCTGTGAGGACAGACACGTGTCTGTGTGGCTGCATCTGCTGAGGTGAAGCCCAAATGGGCTGGCTGCTAGTCAGAGCTCAGGACATCTAAAACCTTAACGTAGCCATGGTAGGACCACAGCCTTGAAAGATGGCAGCTAGCACTTCCTGGGGGCCAGCCTCAACACGGTGCGAGGACAGTGAGGGCAGAGGAAGAACGGCTCCTGAATGCATTTAAGCTCTCAAAACCACTGCTCTCCTCTTCACTGGCCCACAAAGAGGTCTGGCCATGTTCACCAAGGGGAGCACGCAGGGACACAGGTAAAAGGGTCCGGGTACTCATCAAATGTCTGCTTGGACTCCATGGCAACTCAGCATTCCACAAGGGATTTCCCTTGACTGTTCAACAGGCCAAGAGCATCAGTGATTGCCATCAGTTGGCCACCAGCCGACTAAGAAGAGACAAGGAGAGACCTCAGCCTCTGAGGAGCATGCCTTGCCGGCTCTGGATTTCCCTTCGATTCCGATAGCAGGAGTACGCAGACCTGTTCCAAGTTACACTACTTCTGGTGTCAGGACACAAAAGCCCGAGAAACAAGCATGCTAACGTCGTTATTCTCACTATTTTCGTTTGCAGTTACTATCTGCGAGACTGTGAGAGTTGCATCTTCACCCGAGGGCAGCACACCGGAACCACTGTGCTGGGACCCATGCATGCCTCAGTAAGGTCCCTGGTTGCTGAGAGCTGACAACACAGTGTTCTGTTGTTGCATGCGTACACCACAGATGTGGTCAGCTGAGGGCCTGATGGGTTGTACATACCTGCTGCGTGGGTCATGCACACTACACATTGTTTCAAGGGTCAGTGTGATTGTAGATACACCACACACACACGTGGTTTGAAAGGGTCCTTTCAGGTGTGCACACACTACACAGAAAGGGTCAGTGGGACTGTGCAGACATATCACACACAGAAAGGGACCACGTGACCAGGCACCCTGAACACAGAAAAGGTCCATGTGACTGCACAGCCTACACTTGCAGTTAGAAAAGGTCTATTTGGTTGTGCATACCCGGCACACATGGTTAGAAAGGGTTCCCTGGACCAGGCACAGAAAAGGTCCACGGGAATTGTGCACTCACCACACTGAAAGGGGCCACGTGACTGTGCACACACTGCACATGCAGCTAGAAAGGGGCCAAGCAATTGTACACAGTGACGGCACACACCATACGTGTGGTTAGAAAGGGTCCATTGGACTGTGCACACCCATGCACACAGTTAGAAAGGGTCCATGCAATTGTGCACATCCCACACTGGTTGGTTTAGATAGGGTGCAGGCGACTTGCCACTTGCCCGGCCCTTGCTACGGGCGCGCCCACCCAGCAGCCAGCCCCGCAGGCCGAGGAGGAGGCCCCACACACACCCACCGAGCCGCGGCCGCCCGGGAGGCCCGCGCCACCCACGGTCCCGGGCCCAGCGCAGTCCGCGGGTGGCCGCCACCCAGACCAGTGTCCGAGGCCCCGCGCGCGCGCGCGCGCGCGCGCGCTCCCCGGGACGGCCGCGGCGCCTTTAACCCGGGCGGCGGGCAGGCGAGCGGGCGGGCGCTCGGAGGAGCTCTTTCTTTCTTCTTTTTTTTGAATGAACGGTGACGTACGTACAGGAAACCAGGCGCTCCGGCGGAGAATGAAGTAAGAGGCCGGGCCCCCCGCCCCGCGCCCGCCCTTTCCCTCCCCGGCCCGCCCTCCCGCCCTGCGTCCCGGTCCCCGCCGAGCCGCCGCCGCCGCCGCCGCCGCCACCACGGTGCACGGGCCCTCCCCAGCCGCGGCCGTCCCCGCCGAGCGGGCCGCCAGCGCCCCCCGGAGCGGAGGAGGAGAAAGGGTGCGCAGCCCGGAGGCGGGGTGCGCCGGCGGGGTGCAGCGGAAGAGGGGGCGGGAGGGGGGAACTTCGTAGCAGTCATCCCTTTTTAGGAAAAAGAGCCCTCCCCCACCACCTCCTTCTCCCGTAGCGCACCACACACAGCGCGCGGGCTGCTCGCTCGGCACCGGCGGCCCCAGCGCGTCCACGCCTGCATTTATCCAAGCTGCTTTTTTTTTCCCTCCCCCCCACTCCCGCCTCGGAAAACGCATTGGCCCTTCGGAGTTTAATTAGAAGAGGATTCCCGTCCCCGTCCCCCTCGCTCCTCCATCGTCCCCCTTGCGCGTCTTTCTCCCGTGATGGTCTGAAGCGGTCCGGTGGAAACGGGTCCATGCCTTCGCTCCAGCGTGTGTGTGCGCGAGTGTAAATTGCCGAGGAGGGGGTGAAATCGCAGGACTTCTGCAAATACTGCACCGAAAATTGTAATCCATCTGCCGCCCCCGCTGCCTTTTTGCCCGCTGCGGTGCTCTTGAGATCTCGGGTTGGGATTCCTTCGGATTGACATTCTCGGCGAAGCCGGAGTGTGAGGACGCAATCTGGAAACCCTCCTGATTTTCACTCCACCTAGCCCCTACTCCCACAACTCCTGATTCATTGCAAGTTTCAAAGAAGCGTATACAAGGAGTCTTCTGAAGATCGATGGTGTCGCTGCCTTATGTATTTGTTTGGGTTTTACCAAAAAAGGGGAAACTTGACAGAAGACCATGCAGTCCTTAAAAAATACAGTAAGTTCTTTGCACAGGAATTTGGTTTAATGTAACTTTCAATGGACGCATTTGAAATATTTTCTTTTTACTTTAATGCATTCGAGCAAATCTAATTTCCAGTTTAATGCATTTTTTTTTTTTCTTTAGCGCGTAACTTATAGTGGAATATGCCCTTCTTCCCCTGGGAGCATAAAGGAAAACACACCTGCTTTTAACTTGCTAGGTCGTCCTGCCTCCTCACCTTTCAGCATTGCGGAGGAAGTAGACTGATATTCACAAAGCTTAATAACTAATGTGCCTCATGCAATAAAGAGCCGAAAGGAATTTGAATAAAAATTTCCTGCATCTCCTGCCAAGGGGGAAACACCAGAATCAAGTGTTCCCGTGACTAAAACACCCCCTCATCCAAGAATGCAAAGCACATCCAATAAAAGAGCCGGATTATAACTATTCCTTTTTTTTTTCTTTCGGGGCCGTGGGTCGGGAGTCGGGACGCGAAGTGCTGTTAGTACCTGCAGCTTTTTTTTTTTTTTTTTTTTTCGGGGAAGGATGGCGCAAGCCGGGAGAACAGGGTATGATAACCGGGAGATCGTGATGAAGTATATCCATTATAAGCTGTCACAGAGGGGCTACGAGTGGGACGCAGGAGACGCGGACACCGCGCCCCTGGGGGCCGCCACCACCCCTGGCATCTTCTCCTCCCAGCCTGAGAGCAACCCAACGCCCGCTGTGCACCGGGACACTGCTGCCAGGATGTCGCCTCCAGGGCCCCTGGTCGCCACTGCTGGGCCTGTGCTCAGCCCTGTGCCACCTGTGGTCCACCTGACCCTCCGCCGGGCTGGGGATGACTTCTCCCGGCGCTACCGTCGCGACTTCGCAGAGATGTCCAGTCAGCTGCACCTGACGCCCTTCACCGCGAGAGGACGCTTTGCCACGGTGGTGGAGGAACTCTTCAGGGATGGGGTGAACTGGGGGAGGATTGTGGCCTTCTTTGAGTTCGGTGGGGTCATGTGTGTGGAGAGCGTCAACAGGGAGATGTCACCCCTGGTGGACAATATAGCCCTGTGGATGACTGAGTACCTGAACGGGAATCTTCACGCCTGGATCCAGGATAACGGAGGCTGGGTAGGTGCACGTATGGCTGAATGAGTCTGGGCCTATGTCTCAAGGCCAAGATGTGGAGTTTGGTGTGTGAGTGGATTCTGGGTCAAAATGGGCCGCTGAGTCGATGAAATAAAACCGAGTTTGTAGTTTTGCTCCCCCTGTCCCTTCCTCTGGACAGATCACACCCTGGCAACACCGTGTTACCTCCTGCCTGCTGGCTGTGAAAGAGCAAAGGCCCAGCGTTTTTGATCCAGTAGGATTTGGAGATAAATAGTATCCCTCCAGTGGCTCCGAATACTTATTCCGAGTAGCTTGTTGCGGGTGTTTTGGATCATGTGTAAGGAACCGGACCTCCAGGCTGGCGCTTGACCTGAGCATCCTTAGCTCCTCTGGAGGACTAACAACGGAGAAGGTCTAACTAGACAAGCAGGCTCCACAAGAGGACGCAGGCATACCTTTTCTGACTCACTTGGGAACATTTTCCCAAAGAAAAACAATACAGCCCCCTTTCCTGGAAATCATAGCTAAGCTTGTAAAAACGTAAGCTGGTATTCGTGGATGTTTGTGGAAACTGGGCACTCTGTGCCATAGTCCCAGTGGGCATGGTCTGTGTGCACCCTGAACAGGCTGTGGGCGTTCTGCAGCAGCTCCAGGCTTTGCATCCTGTGACTGGTGCATGATTTGGAAGTTTACATTCACTTGAATATATTTTACTTACTTCCACCTTGCATAGTGTTGTGATCTCCATTGCTGAACCGTGGCTAGGGTGTCTGTGAAAGGGGCACTGCAGTCCTCTCAGCTGGGGAGTCTCCAGACCTGCCTTTTAAAGTGATGAGCATTATAACTTTGCTGAGCGTCTGTGAGGTGATGGCTTTCTGTTATCTTGGGAGGTCAAGCTTCTATATTTTACCATGAGATTCAAGTTTTTCCCTGGTTCTTTGGGGGCAGAGAGCAGACTCAAGGCTTGTTACACTTAATACAATTAAGTTATGAAAAAGCAGTAAGTATTGTCTGATTTTTTTTTTGAAGACCTTGTTTTAATGAAAAAGGTTTTCATTTTAGTCCTACCTTGGATAGTCTCAAGAGAATGACTAATTTTTTTCATAGGACCGAACAGGAACAAAAAGCCTGTAATTGACCACACATGAATCAAATGTCTAGAAGCACATGTCTAGAAACTGTGTGTTTTTACTACAGTTTCCAAATGTGCTAATATTCATGGGCCCCAAAAAGAAAATGCCAAGAAAAATAGATGACTGATGTGAACATCTGATCTTATTTGACCAAAGTTGACAAAATATTGGTGGCACTGTTCAATGTTTACAAGTAAAATTAACTCAAATCTCTGAGTTTATGTGCTTGAAATTGACAGGCTCTTGGTGAATTGCTTGTTTGTTGTCATCCCACACCCTCAGATTGTTAGCGATGCTGGAAGAATTGGCTGAGGGTGGAAACTGTTTCTGTGAGATGTTTCGTTAAGTAGGTGGTTTGATTTTTCCCCACTGTATTCAGAAAGATGGGAACTTTCAGGTCCAGAAGAAACATTTTTAAAGACAGAATAAAACTGATTTATAGGTTTTATTATTTCATATTCTTATGAAAAAAAAAAAAAAAGCAAGTGTGTTTCTTTCTATTTGAAAGAACTCTAAGGCAGTAAGTGTGTGGTGCTGACGAGCCAGCTAATGGAACTGTGGGAAACAGTACCATATGTTCCTGATAGAAACTCAGATACAACCTGACCTTTATTGTCCGGTTGCACTATGTTACCAACTCATACCACTGGGCGTTCTTTTTAAATGAAGCATCTCCTTTTCCTGTGTTCCTCATCAGGTTTTTGTTGTGGAGCCTATCTTTGTGGTCAACAGGTAACTGAGGTTGATAAATGCATAGGCTGCATGTCATGAAGCCAAAACCACAATGGCATACTGGAAGAGATGATGAAAACTTTTTTTTTTTTTTTTTTACTAAGCCTCTTATAGTAAATATAAGTCATACAGAACCACAAATGGCTGATGGTTAAAAAAAAGTCCAATAGTTTTCAGGATAATACATAAATGGATGACTATGCATGAAAAGAAAGTAAATTGACAAGAAAATAGTATGTATCAGAAAATGGAATCATATGTAAACACTTTGAAATAAAAGTGGCAGTATTTGAGAGTTCTTAGTGATTGGTCTATTGGCCTATGGTTTAAAATGTGTCTTATTAATTAAAATTTTTGTTTTAGGCATTTGGCACATAGGTTTCCCTTTAATTTTCTGTCAGGATTGTATCTCTAGTATGTTGCTTATTGCAGTGATGTTTTAATAACAATAAGTTTCAGCAGATGTTGTTATTTTAATAACAATAGCTGTTTCAGCAGAGAGCTTATTTTCTTGCTGGGACATAATGATGTGAATGGTGGAAATAATTTTCCATGGTCAGTGGAGTAGCTGAACTATAGATCTATCAAGTTTTAGGCTTGAAATCACTTTTTGTTTTCTGCTTCGAAGTCAGAGTCCTCCAAGACTGGGGAACACTGTGCTCCGTGTTTCGTTACAGGGAGAACAGCCTTTGGAACGACCAGCTCCTGAGAGAGGGTCCCAGAACCTGCAAATTAAATAAGGAATAAAAGAGTAATTGGGTATAAAGCAGAGTATGGCTTATCCCCAAGTCTGAATAAGAGCTTTTTGCTCTCGAGAGAAAGGCAAAAATAGAGAGATTAGGAAGGCAGCAGCCTGATTCTCACCTGGGACCTTCCTGGGCAGAGAATACCAGGCTTTACTCTAGTGCCACTGAGGCAGAGCCTTTGGTTTCTATGTGCATTAAAGTCTGAGCTGCTGGCTGCCATATTTGATTCTTTCTGGATGTGGTTGGCTTGTTGGCTTGTTGTTCTTTGTTCTGTTTTATTTTGTTTTTAAAGGGTCAGGTCTGGCTTGGATTCCTTAGACTTCTTTCTAGTGGGTGGCTGCAGGTCCAGATGTTACCTGGAATCCTGTTTCTCGGACGTCCACTACAGCAATCTGACCCCCAAAGGCAGTAGGGAATGAAGGCAAGAGAAACTTTAACTAAGCACAACCCTCCTGCTCCTCTCAGGGATGCTGCTCATGATGGTGATGGAGTTTGCATTGGCATCAATGGCGCCATTAACGTGTGATGGTTTTTCTTCTTCAACCAAAGGGAAGCTCTGTACCCAACAGAGGTCAGCTTCCTTTTTGAGCTGGCTAGTTAACAAGTAGTTTCCCCTTTCTGAATACGGTTTACATCCACCAGAACATTTGCCTAACTGGAAAGCATTCTCATGTCAGTGGATGGGCTAAATGAAAGAGCATCATTTTCCTAGTGGCCGGCATCAGCTGCCATAGCCAACTTTGGCAGCAAAATGATAGTATTAAAAATAGCATTATGATGATCCAGTCTTAAATAATACATTCCCTGATGAACTTTCCTTGGGAAACTGTGTATCTCTGTCTGTTAGGAATCCCATGACCACTTTCAATAATTTATTTTGTAGAAAGAAAAAGAAAAAAGCATGTTATTGGTCTTAAATTTTTTAGTCATGTGCTGTTGAGTGATTCTGTTTCTGGAACTTCATACCAGTTTTTAGTTCACTCAGTTCTCTTTTCTGTGTTGGGGTTTTTGTTGCTATTTAACATCCACTGAAAACATTTCTTTTGTGTGCCCTGCTTCTTTCAGTTGTGCTTTCTGAAATGAGCAGATTGTTCACTTTAGCAACTCTTGATTGAACTGGTACATGTCATATTGTTTAAATGCCATAGACACATACCTACCACATAATAAAGATCCACAGACAAAGGGGGTGGAAAGCAAACCAAATTCTTGTCATTCCCCCCACCCCCACCCCCCATTGCCCCACATTCTCCTTGTCTCCTTGTTCTTGCCCTGTTTTGTGTCTTGCAGGGATGACAAACCCATGCAAGAAGCAGCATGGGTAGCTCTTGAGTGCATCACAGTAGGGCGTCTCCTACATGGCCTCTGCCTCACTTGCTTTAGGGACACTTACTGTGTCGTCATAGCAGCTCAGCAAAGGAGCGCATTTGTACGAGGAAACAACACTGTCTTTGTTGTATACAACTACAAAAGTGGTTTTTGTTGTTTTTTTTTTTTTTCACCTAGAGGTTTATTGTATGTGAGAGTCAAAGGTTCTATTAAACCTTTTAAAGGTAATCTGATATTACCTTTTCCAGGTATGGCAATGACCTTTCAATCTGGTCACCCTGGATGCTGACTACATATAGAGACCACTCAGTGAGTTCATCTCCCTATGAAGAGTGTCTTTCATTATTCTCAGTTTAATTCAAATACATGCACTCAACGTCTAAGCAGGTGAAAAATCTTTCAAGGACTGAGTTTTCAGCAGATGTGATGGCAAGTTTCACATGTGCGAGGCTCTGTGTTAGGTTGGGGATGTGGGAGGGAAAGCTCCCCTCCAAGCTGGATAAATCTCAGCCTAGGGTTCTCTGTGTCTCAGTGCAGTAACCAGGAGCCCAGCAAGCAAGATCCTACATCCAAGGATGTAGAAAGAAAAAGACAAGACGTGTGTTTGTTGTTTTGCATGTGCTTCAGTATTGGTCTTAAAGTTATTTCTAGCCATATGGTTGTTCATGTGTGTGTCAGGGCTTATTTAAATAAGGGGCCAAATGAGATAATTTTAAAAAAAAATCTATTGACATAGACATAGTATTAACAGAACTGAAAGGTGGGGGGAGTTCCCTTTTAAAATAGTGATCCACTAAACAGTGTTTTCCACTTCAAGGAGGCTTAATAAGCACTAGTCTACAGTTTTTAAAGAATTTCATTAACGTGTTAAGGGGAAGACAATCAAGGCTTGCTCTAATTAGAACACGGTAGTTAAAGAAGTATCTTAAATAATTATCTCTCATACATAGAAAGCTACAAGTGCATTTTGAACCAGACTAGAGACTCTCCCCCCATCCCCCACCCCCCAACCTCTGAGAGAAAAGAAAAACTTTTCTTTTGGTTTAGTTTCGTCCTGGTATTACTCTGTTATCAAATGTCTCTGTTCTGAAATGCTTCGCAATTTACAGGGATTTGTACAGCACTCTCACTGCATTCCTAAGCAACCATGTATGGTACCCGTGGGCCTCTTTCTTTAAATGCAGATGGGAAAAGTTTTAAAATTAAAGCGTTCTTTCCTTTCTTCCAGGGTCTTCTTGCAGGTGGCTGTTCTGATAGGAATCAGCTATCTAGGACCTTCAGTTGCTTCCAGTGGACATGAGGGTTTAATGATGGCTTCTGTCTCTATGGCTTTTGGATTTTTCTCATAGGTACCTTGGGTGTAGCTCCTTATTACCATGTAACAGTTGATGGGTAGGATTCATATGGAGAACATAGCGCTGGATCTAGATTCTTTCAGGATAGTGAGATTTTGCTAAAGCCACAAGTAAAGCTTGCCAGACTCGAATCTTGCCACAGGCAAAGAGGCAGGTAAAAATTCTGTTGGCGGGTGCTGTCCCTTCCCTCCAGAGATCATAAATTCCAAGTCTGAGCACAGAAGAGTGTCCGCTGGTATAGATTGTCTTCTTGCTAGGATCCCTGCAGTGGACGATTTCAGTGGACCATGCCTTGACTTTACAAATGCCTTGACTAACAAAACTAAGATAAACTACAGTAGGGAGTACTTCCCCAACCCCACCTTTAATGTGCTCAAACGGGAACCTCACAGGCTGCTTGGTGGAGCCACTGTGTTTTGGCTCCTTAGGTGATGCAGCACATCCGGTGAGGAGATTAGCTGTGGGACTGAGTACATGTGGAGCCCGGACTGCAGCAGCAAATCATCAAGAACCCTTGCGCTTCTCTTCAGCTGTTTGTTGTGCCTTCAGGATTCGGGGCTAGAAAGTATTCCCTTTTTAGTTAATAATCTGCTCTCTGGGATTTCAGCATCGTGAGTCAGAAGCTTATGACCGGCTCCACTCTGCTCTTTATTACCTCTCCTGAAAACAACTGGAGAGCCCACTGTGTCAAGAGAAACTTTAATTCTTCAAGGGAGATTCTATTTTTTCCATCGAGACCAATATGTCTTTTCTTGTGACAGTCCTGATTACTATATTTCTCCATTTTTAAGCTGTCAAAAAGACAGTTAAGCTGCAAAAGAATAATGGGTAGTTTATAGATGTTAATATGTGGCACCCCAAACCGGGGGCTCAAGTTGCACGTTGTGTTTTGTCGTCTTTTTGCAGCTCTCCGCAGTGTATAGCTAAGACTTCTGCTTTGCAGCATGATGAATTTTATATCTATGTCATTAAGCCTGAAATTGAATTGCAGCCAACCCTTCGCCTCTCAGCTGCATCTGAAATCTCCAAAAGAAGATGGGGCAAATGCATAGTCCTCTTGATTCAGTGCTTATCTAGTATATAGTGCATATCCTTATTACAATTAGGATAGAAATAAAATCAACTGAGAGTTATGTCATCAACTCTACGCGCTGATTTATCTCTTGGGGTGGGAGGGAAACAGTTCCACACAGGATGGCAGCTTTGGCACTTCTAAGTTTCAAACTCTGGGGCTATTGCCTAGCTATTTCCTTTTTGGATTCGTGCCAGTATCTTTTTTTTCCCCCACTGCAAACACTGAGGTCTGAAGGTATTTTATAACAAAATTATAAGTATATGGAGGCAGGGCCACTTATTAAACATTAAAACGGTAGCACAAGAGTGAGATGATCTAAGGAAGCATTAAGGAAAATGAGTAGCTGTCCATGAATCTTAACCTCAAGCCCTCAGTGTCTAGAACAATGATGGGCATGGAAGGATTCAAAGGATCTTGTTACTTAAGGAAACATACACACTAACTTTTTTTTTTTTTCCACAGAGGAAAACATTTATTAGAAACCTACATATAAAAAGTTGAGTGCTAATTGTTTTGGTTGAATAAGTGTTTTAAAGAACAAACATTTGGACTGGGACAAATCTGTAAATATCTGTAGTCCATGTCATTTTTTAGCTGAGACAGAGCTAATCTACTTAGAAGGTGCTCCAAGAGAGCTCCACGTGGGAGACAGTTTTGAAGCAAACTTTGGAGAAGAGGTAGGAGGTATGGGATCTGGGGAGGAGTATTTAAGGCAGTGAGACCCAGAGCTATCAAACAGGCAGTGATTTGTGAGGTCTGTAGAGAACTGGGGGTTCTGGCTTGCTCAGGGCATCAACAACATTCTGAGAATAACGTCGTTTGGGAATATAGCCTTTGGTCCTAAACTGAGAGAGTTGGATATAACTTGGTAGATGTTGAAACGATCCTGAGCTAGACCAGAATGTCTGTGTTAGAGAAAAATTGACGATGGTTGATGCTAGACCAGAGAAACCAGGCAGATGTGTGAAGCACATTATTGGGAATGAGGAAATGTAAAAAGCTGAATAGATGGGAATCGTGTAGATGTGGGACGAAAAGATTGGGACTCCATGACAAGCGAGGCACAGAAAGAATCAGCTGGCTGGAAACAAAAACAAAAACAAACAAACAAACAAAAAAGACACTGTCTTCTAGAGAAGGGAGAACTCACTGGCTGTAATGAGTTTGACTTTAGGCACTTTCATCTTGGTCCTTTATGAGAAAATTCAAGAGGGAGAACCAAGGAAGCAGTGAAACCTAAGGATCAGGTGCTCCGGAGAAAACTGATGGTGAAAAATTAGCTGCCTTTGTCCCTAAGCTGTGTGGGCTTAGGGGAGGTGCTTTGCTCCTCTCATCCTCAAAGCAGTCCTAGGTACTACTGCTGAATCTGCCATCTTTGATTACGGTTATTCACAAACCACCCTTTCCCAGCACTCTTTGGATTGGATCTCAGGGTCAGCTCAAAGCTTTACTTTTCCCACCCCCAAACCACAGTGTAATTTGAGCTGAAGTAGTGTTGTCCTGCTAGCTGCTAAGACCCTCCACTTGTGATCTAAATTCAAGGGACTTTGGGAGTCTCTTGTAACTTCTTGTAATTTATCCCATTAAATTCAAGATGGCATCTTGCATACAGAAGCAATAGTGTCTTATAATAAACAGGGTTTATGAAATGAATGAATTAGTAAAGTGATTATGCTAAAGGCATTTCAGGTATTTAATTCATCATAACCAGCTAATGTTGTCTTAGTCTTTCTCTCTCTTTTTGCATTTATTTATTTATTTATTATTAATTACAATTTATTCACTTTATATCCCAGCTGTAGGCCCCTTCCTCATCTCCTCTCAATCCCAGCCTCCCTCCCTCTTCTCCTCCCATGCTCCTCCCTTAGTCCACTGATAGGGGAGGTCCTCCTTCCTTTCTATCTGACCCTAGCTCATCAGGTCTCATCAGGACTGGCTGCATTGTCTTCCTCTGTGGCCTGGTAAGGCTGCCTCCTCCTCAGGGGAAGGTGATCAAAGAGCCAGCCACTGAGTTCATGTCAGAGACAGCCCCTGTTCCTCTTACTAGGGAACGGACTTGGACACTGAGCTGCCATGGGCTACTTCTGTGCTGGGGTTGTAGGTTATCTCCATGCATGGTCCTTGTTTGGAGTATCAGTCTCAGAAAAGATCCCTGGGCCCAGATTTTTTGGTTCTGTTGGTCTCCTTGTAGAGCTCCTGTCCTCTCCAGGTCTTTCTATCTCCTGCTTCATTCATAAGATTCCCTGCACTCTGCCCAAAGTTTGGCTATGTCTTAGTCTCTTAATGAGTGATCTGTGCCCAGCTTTCACATGCTACTTTTTAATTAACATTTATTAGAAACAGAAGAAGAAAACATACCTGTAATCTCCTTGTTATCTTTTTCTTTGAGTTAAGAAAGTATGATATAAAGATAGATTTTGCTCTGCATTAAACATTCATCAGCTATGACTTTCAATGCCAATGTCACTGATGGTCATACTCTACCTGTTTATACAAAGGTGACATGCACACACATTACACATATGCACCTTCCTTCTTTTCCCTCTCCTCGTGTTTTAGATTCCAACACAGACTGTGAAGGTCTTGATGTCTGAGATTATCCATCACCTTATTAGAGAAAGGATGGCTTGTGACAGGTTCTCACAAAGGAAACAAGGTGGATTTTAACTCTGATCAGCATAGTAACTCAAGTATTAAGAGAATTGCACCAAAGTCGTGAAGACAAATTATCTTCTCCAATAAGATCAAGCAGCCTACTGAAGCTGGAAGTCAGTTCAGGTCAATAGTCCCAAAGATGAGAGTATTTAAAGTTTTGTTTCTAAAGACACTGACCAATAGGAAGGCCACCAGGGCTGTCATCAATAACACTATTGGCCCCATAGCTTTGGCTACATTGTGTTCTGGTTCAAGCCAGCCTCACAGACTGTCTGTGGTTTTGAGAACTGGAGGAATTTGTGTTTTGAGAACCCTCATATCTTGGCATAAAGCGAATTTAAAGCCTTGTTGCTCATCATTTGTCATCTGTTTGAGAAAGAGCGTGTGATTTGTTTACTTGTAATGAAGGTTGACCATACTTCTCCAGGGGCTTTTAGAAAGGCAGATGTGTCAACTTGCAGATTTGTCCCCATGAATGAAACCACAAACAAATCTTTTTCTCTCTCCCCTCCCCCCTCCTCCCTCTCTTCTTCTGTGGCCATCTGTGCCTCGTTCCCATTGCCAGCCCCTCTTCAAGTGGCTTATCTTTGAGTGAATTCAGAAACTTCAAATTATAAAGGACACCCAGATAATTGGCCTGGTCTCCAAACTATCTGTCCCCTGTCCAGCTGCCAGATTCCTTCTTAATGAATACATCCACTGACAGAGGGATCTTAAGCTTGCCCACATCGTGAGAAAATGAGCTTGCCTGCTCTGCAGCAGCTTGCAGCATGGAGAAGCAAGGACAGCCATTGCACAAGTTTTCTTTGAATGTAGTCTCCCCCCCCCCATAAATGATACTTTGAGAATACAGTTAAGGGTTATTAGTTTTCTATTTCATGCTTGGCCTGTGTGTGAGAATAACACAATCTGTCACTGCAAATCAGTAGCTTTATCTGGTTAATGTGAGTGTTTAATATTTGGCTCGATTAAAAATTAACTGATGAAAGTCCATGTCATTGGAATCCGAAAATGCCTTTTGTAAGAAATATTTCAAAGGCATGACCAATGAGTAAATTAGTGGGTTTAAAAACATGGAAAATGGAGGGGATGGGTAATAAGAAGGAAGATATTTGACTTTGCCTTAAAACCTCTACCCGTTTGGCACAGTAAAATGTTGGAAAGGACTGCCATGGTTGTCATTGCTAAAGAACAACACAGATTTTTTGTTTTTGTTCTTCAAGATAGGGTTTCACTGTGTAGTCCTGGCTATCCTAGAACTCACTTTGTAGACCAGGGTGGTCTCAAACTCACAAAGATCAGCCTGCCTCTGCCTCCTGAGTGCTGGGATTGAAGGCACGCGCCACCATCACCTGGCCAACTTGCATTTTTTTTGCATTTGGCATTAAGTGAACAATTTTTTTAAATTGCCCGTACAATTACATAGAACAGTACATCAACTATTAATTTAGGTGACTTTTTCACAATACAATCTGTTAATTATGTTTATATAATGTTGAGTGTGCTACCTGACAGAGACCACACAAGGGAGGAAGATTTGGGGGGAGGAGGGCTCATGTTTTTAGAGGGTTCAACTTGTGACTGCTTGGCGTGAGGTGCTTGGGCAGGGCCTCATGGTGTAAAGAGTCTGTTGTGGGTGATGTTCCTGACAGATGGGGAGGGCAGGGATGAGCTACCCCTCAGAGCTGACCCACATTATCTACTTTCTCTGACTGGGGCTCACTGCTGTGGGTTCCAGATAGGGACCAAGCACTTTAAATGTAAGCCTGGGGCTGAAGCGGTGGCTCTGTGGTTAAGGGCAATAGCTTACTCTTCCAGAAGGACTGGGTTTGTTTCTCAGCATCTACACGGTGGCCAATAACCATCTGTAACTCCAGATCCAGTGGGTCTGATGTTCTCTTCTGTCTTCTTCCAGCACTAGGCTGGAAAGTGGTATACAGGCACACATGCAGGAAAAACACTTTTGCGCATCAATAAAATAGAAGTGTGACCCAATGGAGAACATTTCATATTCAAATGCTATCACAGGTCAGGTCCTAGAGCAAGATGGTTTGACTTTCAGTCCCGGAGGAGGTCTAGGGATCCAGAATCAGCAGCACTGACAAGCTTGCCTAGAGCTGCAGGACAAAAGTGCTGTAGCTGAGGCATTTGTGAGGCCAGGAAGGTACCCCAGGGAGTAGACAGAGCCTGGAGGAGGAACAAAGTTGGGGAAATCTGTGACCAGTTGACATGGGTTGTAGGGACATCCTGGCTGGAGCAGAGAACACAAAACAATAGGATCAGAGAGAGGTCGCTGGTGATAAGCCTCCTACAGGGGCTCTTTCCACCCAGGCCAGTCTGAGAGCCTCAGCCTGAGACTGAGAGGAAATGAATGGCCAGTGAGAGACCAGGGGCCTGCCCTAGGGAATGACAGTGTGGATGCTACCGTCTTGTGTGAGGAGCAGGGTAGGATGCAGAGATTGTATAGGAAGATGTGGTGGTGGACTATTTCAAGTGTCACTCGTTTTCATTTTAAAACACAGCGATTACCCCTCCTAACCATTTTCAGATTGCTATGGCAGTTGTTTTAGTTGTTCACGAGTTCCTCCTCATCTCATATTCTCTTAATACTAGCATTGTCTGGTGGTTGAAGACCTCCTATGGCCAGAATCCACAATGGAGTAAAACCCTCTTTAAAGACTAGTTAATAAACATTTCTTGGAGGAAAATTTGTTGAGGAAAGGCAGCTGTCATAGAATTTTCCTTTAGGTGAAAACAAAGAGCAAGACCATGGCATAGATTCCATGTATGGGCCCTAAGAAGGGCAAGCATTGCGGTCTGCCTTCTCTGTGATTTCCAGCCTCCACTTCTATGTATCTCCAGATGAGACCTTTTCCAGCAGTGGTTTAGAATCAGGGAGCTAGGGAGGTGGTGTTCTTGGCATCTAGTAGGTCACCCACTTTCCTGGTATGGTTGCCCAAGACTACGCTCCTCAACCTGTGGGTCGCGACCCCCATGGAGCCCTTTCTCAGGGGTCACCTAGGACCATTGGAAAACACAGATCTTTACATTATGCTTCATGACAGTAGCAAAATTAAGGTTAGGAGTAGCAACAAAAATAAGGGGGTCACCCCAACATGAGGAACTGTTATTAAAATGTCACAGCATTAGGAAGGGTGAGAACCGTTGTCCAAAGACAACAGATTACTCAATAGAAATGATCAAACCTATTTAATTTTGAAAGATGTGTATCCTCTATTGCTTTCTATAGAAAAAATTCACAAAAATTAAAATGTGGCTTAATGACAGAATATGTGCCTAACATGTGATTGATCCCTCAAGGCCAAATACACACATATATCCATGATTAAGAGTATACACACACACACACACACACACACAGAGAGAGAGAGAGAGAGAGAGAGAGAGAGAGAGAGAGAGAGAGAGAGAGAGAGAGAATAGAGTTGCTTCTGGATATTTTTCTTCCTTTGGGTCTGTGTTTGTAAACTATTTTTTTTTTTGTACTTGCTGCAAAGGGCAATCTGTTTTCCATTTGATGTCCTATCATGAGCTCAAGACCCTGTGGGGACTTATGAGCCAGGTGGTCTTGGTTCTAAAAGAACAGTCCTAAAGGACTAATTGGAGACTTCTGTAATACTCCATGAGACAATTCTGTAAACCACCCACCCACCCTGTCACCAGAGAGAGAGTGGAACCTGCTGATCACCACATATGATGGCTCTTGGTTGTCACTACCTAACCAACAATTGCTGTTTTTTGTTTTTTTTTGTTGTTGTTGTTTTGTTTTGTTTGTTTTTTTACTTTTAAAAATGGGCTCTTCTCTAGGTAAATAGTAAAAAATGGGCAAGCATTCATTAAATTAGATTAAAAAAAAAGGTTGCGCTTTCATCTTTGGGGTCACACTGAAGTGATGAAGGGCACAGCAATCCTATTTCTCCACTGGACAAACATTTGCGGGGTTAATCCAAGGTAGTCACGTTTGCCCAGCAGCGCGAGGGTTCTATCCAGAGTCGATCAAAAAAATTTATACTCTTGGGTGTGGTAGCTCATGTCTGCGTTTCCAGCACTCAAGACTGGGGATGGAGGATTGCTGGTAGTTCAAGGTCAGCGGGGATGGCGGGACAAACCTTTAACCCCAGTACTTTAGGGAAGCAGAGGTGAGCGAGCAGGTCTCTTGATTTGAGGCCAGCCAGCCTGGTCTACATAGCAAGTCCAGGACTGCAGACTCATAAGATGAAACCTTGTTTCAGACAGCGACAAAGCAATGCTAATTATGCACCAGGCACTGTTCTAGGGGCCTAGAGCTGAATCAAAAATCAGGATGCTCAATAGCTCCTTCTCTTACATTCCTTGAATCCTGTAGTGCGGGAACTCAGAGCTGTACACGGTTAAGTAGCTGAGTAACAGGAGAGCTGTAGAGAAAGGAAGGGGTGACGCTTGTGTGCATGAGGCAAACAGGACTTGTGTGTCAGGGAGCATGACTGGAGTTGACGCAGCAAAGGATGAAGGCCTTTGTTCATAAGCCGCCCCAGATTTAGTGCGCTACCCTTAAACTTACCATAGGTTTAGAAGTCAGCTACTGTGCAGCAACATTAATTAAAGAGAGCTACTATTTTTGGATTATGTGCCTGAAGCACCTTGCCACTTATGAATTTCTGATTCATCTCTCCCCTTTCTATTTATCGCAGCACTGGCCATTGGCCTGGGCATTAAGAATCAGGAAGGAAGGAAACAAGCATTTTTTGAAACCCCATAAGTGCCAGACCCCAGGTTTAACCTTAGGAACCTCCTAAGAGTGGGAAGCACCATTCCTGACATGGAAATCTGAGTGACTTCTCCCACTAAGACCTCCCACTAAGAGGTGAGACCAGGACTTACATTCAGGCAATGCAACCCCACTGATAATTAATGTCCTCAGGAACGTAAAGAAAGATTTAAGCATTTAAACAGAAACCTACTAAAAATGACAAACTGATACATGTGGGGCTTTTGTTTTCGTTTTTTGTTTTCCCTAAGAAGCCACTTAGTCATCTGTATTTTGGTAACAAGGAGATGAAATCCTTCTCACAGTATAGGTTCCAAACAGTCTTTCATATCTAAGAACAATGAAGCTTCGAAAGGAGCCTCTTCTTCTCTGGCTCCAGTATCTGGGCGGCTTTTGAGAAAGTAAGTGGTCACCGTTGCTTCGTCTGGGCCAGACACCTGACTGCCGTGCACGTCCAGGGGTCAGCACACTGAGAATAACAACCCTCGGTTGTCCTTGATCCAGGCAGTGACTTCACCAGCAAATTGTAACCTGCCTAATGCCTTTAATAAAAAGGTGGGAAGGGCTGCGGCTTCATGTCCGCTGTGCTCCTGACTCCCCTGCCATTCTTATTTTAGGCAAGACCTTTGTGTTTTTTTTCCCCAGAGTCCAGAGGCAGAATGACATGTTGCTCAAATTTACAAGAGGATGATCTATTTTTTTTTTTTTTTAGAGTTAGCTGTAAATTTTGTTTTACTCAGAAATGAGCCCACCTTCAGCCAAGGTGATGTTTCCGTGCCTGCATTTTAATTTGGATGCTTCATCCCAGAACAGGGCGGTGTTTCCATAACAACTCTTGAACAGGATACATGCAGCATGAGGATTCACAGGGATGAGGGAGGTTGAGTGTGGGCCAGGAAACGCCTTTCTTCAAAGAAATATAGACACCAAATTCTGACCAGAGAGGTAATTCTTCTTACTTCCTCATTAAATGTCTTTGCTACTAGCTGTTTTGTTTGAGACAAGGTCTCAGTATGTAGCTCTGACCAGTCTGGAACTTGTCATGCAGATCAGAAGTCTGCATGAGAAGACTTCAAACTTAGAGAAGTCTGCCTGCCTCTGCCCCTAGGTACTAAGATTAAAAGTGTGGTCCACCACACCTGGCCAAATGGCTCTTTTCTTCTCTAATTTTTTTTAATTAATTGATAATATTTCTTCATTGCTGAGTACAGCTGAGTTGAATATTTAAATAACCGCACGTTCACATGCATAATGTAAAACTTAAGAGTCACGGAAAAAATGAACCATGTGTGTTAAATTTTTTAGTAAAGCATAGATAAATATAAAATTAAATGTTTTCCCAAGCATAACTAATGTTAACAACTTCTAAGAGCAGAACAGCATAGTATTTCATAAGAAGCAAAAAAAAAAAAAAAAAAAAGGAAGAGAAATTGTTATTCAAGTCCAGGGAAAATAGTAACCTTTCATTAGGCAAGACCAAGTTCAGCATGAGGCTCCTCTGTGGTGTGGACTGAACAAGCCAACTGTTTATCCTTGTTTATTGACCAGTGTTAAATTTATAAAGAACAGTCCAATAATGCAGCGTTGAAGAGCTGTTGTTGTTGTTGTTCTAATCCATAATATCCCAGTGAACTCATACCATCAGTGTCTACATTCTTTTAGTAGATTTTGTATAACAAGTACTGCTTTAAGGACAGGGCAGGAGTTTGCCTCTGTGTGAAAAGGAAGAAAGCCCTGCCCCTTTGACCTCACTTTTTTGGGGGTTATTCCTGATGTCCCCAAGAAGCAACAACCCCTTGTCACACAACTGTAATTTGTGAGTATGAAACTTTCACAACTACAGAACATACTAGTGTCTTCAGAGACCTCTGCTCAGTGGTAGTCATTCCACACAGCAGCAGCTGTGCAGGGGAGCTCGCTAACATTTATATCCAGAGCTACTGAGGACCCAGGCACCATTTCTAGCCAACTTGTTAAGAAACAGGTGTGTATGTGTTTTAGAATATACATACATTTACCGATTTTACCAGTTTTCATTGTTTGGGGACAGGTTTTGACTCTGTACCTTAGGCTGCTCTTGCTCAAGCTGTACTTTGGGTTGCGTAGGCATGCCTATCTTCACCTCTGTAGTTTTGGCGTAACTGGCATGACTTACCATGCCGAGCTAAAAATCTTGTTTTGTTTGTTTTTGCGCTCCTTCATATTGAACCAGAAGCTTCAAGCATTCTGATTGTCTTGGCTACTGTTCTATTGCTGTGACGTGATGCCACAACCACAGCAACTCTTATAAATTATCAATTTATTTGGACCCTGGCTTACAGTTCTAAGAGGGTTAGCTCATTATCATCATGGCAGGGAGAGTAGCAGCAGGTAGACAGGCATGGTGCTGGAGAGTAGCTAAGAGCTTACATTGTGATCCACAGACAGCAGGCTGAGAAGAGGAGAGAGAGAGAGAGAGAGAGAGAGAGAGAGAGAGAGAGAGAGAGAGAGAGAGAGACTGAGCCTGGCTTAGGCTTTGGAAATCTCAAAGTCCATCCCCAGTGATACACTTCCTCCAACAAAGTCACACCTATTCCAACAAGGCCACACCCCCTAATCCTTCTAATGCTTCTCAGACAGTTCCACTCTGGTGGCATTCTTATTCAAACCACCGCACTAAGCACACCCTTTACCACTGGTAATAACATATCTATTATATGTTATATATATTATTATATATGTGATATATACATATATGTGTGTGTGTGTGCTACATAATTGTCACCAGTATCCATCACTAGGACTTTCATGATCCACAGATGAAACTCTTCTCCCATCAAATAATAACTCTGAATTCCCTTTTTGCTTTCTCTGTTCATTAATTTGACTCTTCCAGCTACTGTGTGGTAGTGGAATCACACAGCATTTGTCCCTCTATATCCAGCATATTTTGTTTTTCCACAATATACAATACCATTCTGATATTCAGAATACCATACCTTTTCAAGACAGAATAATATTTTAGCCAATTTGCATTTAGGAAACATTTTCTCACAAAATTGAATTGACTTTTTTCCCATCAGCCAGTCATGACAGCAGATAGTTTAAATTTAAATCTAGTTAAACAATAGAGGTCTGAACATTATTTGTTTTAGAGTCTGGTGGTGTTTTTCTTGTTGGTGTGGCCAACTTTGTATCAGAAACAACTAAAGAGGAGATTAGCTTTATTTGTTGGGTTCAGAGAATCCAGCTCATTGTTTTTAATCTGTTGGTTCTGGGCTGATGGTGACGCAGGACACTGTGGCAGCAGGAGAGAGGAGGACAAAACTATCCGTCTCATGGCAAGAAGTAGAATAGAAATGGGAAGAAACTATGACAAGATACCCTTGCAAAGACACACCCTCAATGACCTGCTTCCTTCAGTCAAGCCCAAACTTTCATTACTTCTCAAAAGCCCATTCAGAGCCTGATCTATCAATGAAAGAAAACATTGATGAGGTCAGAACCCTCCAGCTAAAATTGTCTGTGGAAAGGCTAGAAGTAAGTTTTAATAAATTCCTAGGTACTTCCCAATCCAAGCAAGTTATCAATCAAGAGGTCACTGTGCTGTGAAGAGCAGTCTGGGAGCCAAGCAGCATGATCTCCTGCAGCTCTGTGTGAAGCAGACTCAGGACCCCAGGGGTCCTTTTCATCACCCACATCACCAGTGCACTGCTATCCAGCCACACAAGGGAATTTCTCACAGCAACAGTTGGAGAATCGGGGAAACGTGGCTAATGATTTGCAGAGACATCTCCCTTCTAAATGGTTAACATTTTTTGAAAGTTTCGGCTTCAGCCATCTGAAAAATTCACTTAGTGAAATGATTCATTCCAACTCACTGTGCACGAGACGGTAAGCGATAGCCAAGTATAAGAGCATTTGCTGAGATGGTCTATTCTCTTTTCCTACCTCACTTTTAAGAGTGGAGAATTAGGTAAGAACCCTCAGGTGGGTACACACTGGCTTTACCAGGGGAGTTTTGGTTTTACCATTGAACCTAAATCGTTGTGTTGTAAAGTCAGTAGCACACATAGTTATAGGAGTCCCTGGCATTCTGTGTTGGCTAGTGTGGCTCTGGGGAGGCTGCTTGACACAGATTGACCTTTAGCCACCTCTTTGTGCAGTAGGGTGTGATGGCTTCTAGCCTGGATAGGAGGGCTGGCTTGTGATGGAGAGACAAATAAGTAGATTGCAGTCCTGAGGGCTGTTCCTAAAAAGAAGTGCAGAGGGGCCATGTGCCCTGCTTTTGGTAGACAAATGGCTTTTTTTAAATAGATGGAATTGGCCATGTGAGAATTGGAAAGAGTACCACATGTAGATGGACATTTGGAAGGGCCTGTCAAGCTTCAGAGTGGTAAACAGATCAACGTGACCGGAATAAGGCTAAGGGTAGAACTGAAAGGCCACAGAACTGAAGACAAGGCTCACCCAGAAAAGCTGTCATACTGAGTTAGAATTGTGTACCATGGGGAAGACAGTCAGCAATGGCTTTTAGCTGGACAGTGAAGGAGCCGCCTGAAACTTCACTGAGGACAATGTTGCTGACTTCACTGGTAGCTAGAGGGAAGCAGGGAGGTCAGAGAAGTGGGACAAGTGTCCGAATTCAGGAGCTGAACAGCCTTCCCAGTTTAGGAAGTGAGAACAGCCATGGCAAACAGCCTGAAAGGTGTTTCCAAGGTACGTGCAAGAAGGTCGTGCACTGCAGTTGAAGGAGGTGGACGTGCCTGATCAGCACCGAATATATGTGTTTAGCAGAAAGTGAACCTTCAGTAGACGCCCAGTTAGCATTCCCTGGCAACACAACTGGCTGTGTAGACAATACAGGTTCAAGCGTCATAGGGAGGGACACTCCCAGTTTCCTGTCTGAGAGTGTCAGCACGGATGTTCTTGCAGTGGGTTATGAATCTTCTGTCCCTTTTCCTGCATTTCTTTCTTGCCACAGTCTGGGGATGTTGGAGTGCCGCGTACATCTGGTTTGAAGAGGCGACTATGGCAACCATTTTAGGGGGAAGCTGGGTTTGAAAGTAGCTGGTACCAGAGAGGCTGGCGGTCCTGAAGACATAGTTCTGCTGCCTCCAGTTTTGGCGATTCCCGAAAGCTGCTTCTCTCAAGGCCCTGGATGTGATAGCTTGGTGCAAATGTGAGCAGCGGCAGGATGCTGAAGAGCTTGTTTAGGAAGCCATTTATCTCACGTAGACAGAGCATCTGAGATGACCTTAGCAGAAATAACAATGATGGTGATAACAGCACCACAGCCTTTTCCCTGGCACAAGAAACTAGTTTTGTAATGAAAATGGAATTTCCCTGGAGAAATAGGCGAGTGAGATAAAAATAACAAGATATAAAATAGTATCTGGTTGTGTTCTGTTCTCTCTTCTACACTTGGCCTTGTGTGGTTTACTTTGTTCAGCTGCCATGTTGCGGCTCACTTCATCTGACTCATGTGTCCCTTGGTCCAAAGGAAGAAAGATGAGTGTGTGGGTTTAGAGGCCATTAGCTGGGCCTTGCCGTGAATTTGTACCTCAATACACCTGGCAGAGAGGGGGAAGTGTCTTTAGGGTAAATATTGCCTTGATGGTGGAAGCCCAGGGCTTTATGGAATGAGGGGTAATGGGTTTGTTTTTCCCACAGTTCTGGGGCCCAAATCTGAGGCCCCCTGCACTCAGGTGTGTTTATAACCAAGAATCATTTAGAGCCTCAGCTGAAGCTAGTTGTTCTTGCCATAGGTGAGAGTCTTATAAGGAAACTCCTGTCATAACAAAGGATGCAGCTTCCATATGCTGTGGTTGTGTCCCCTACTCTTTTACCTAGAGGATGCCAATTTCTAAGTGGGCATGGGGAAGATTCCATTTTTATGTTGACTCTAACTGGGGGGGGGTCTATTTTGCTGGACCACCCTGGTAAATGGTGACAAGTTGTGGTGGCCATAGCACATGGCATCGTGGAGAACCCAGCCAAGCTCTCCTGGGTCCAATTTTATGCAAATTTGCCTAAAAGAATGCCGCAGACCATGAGCGTGGGGGACAAGAGAAGGTCAACACAGTCTAATGCGTTTTCTAAGTCCTTTACATCTGCTCTTATCCCCAAAATGTCTCAGTGCCACAGAGCATATCATCTGTTCATCGCCCACATATTATTTATCTGCTACAAGCACAGCGGTAGGTGTTGAAAAGAAGTTAGTATGTCCTCCTGAATGTGAAATTGTGCTTCTCTGTCTATAGCTCCTCAACGGTACACCGCGACAGCAGGCCTCTGCGTGTATTGAGTAGTCTGCAGCTCTTCCACCGCCCACCATGACAGTGGGCTCCTGTGTATGTTGGGTGTGTGAATGTGGTGAGTTTCATTTCAGATGGGCTGAGAATGTAAATCGCATGCCAAGTGCCGAAGAGTCTTGGTATCACTGAATGACTTCAGAAATGTTTCCTCATCTATATATTTCTATATAATTTTTATATTAACTGTAATTTAAAAGGATGACATTTTGGACATATTAGTATAAATAAAATACATTTAATATGGTCACTAGAAGGTTTAAAGTGGTATACATGGCTCCCATTGTGCTTCTGTTGGGCATTACCAGTGGGGTCTTCTAGCATCTTAGTATATGATGCAGTCACCTTTTTGTGTGTGTTTGGGAACTATATAGGAAGGTAAAAGATAGCCTTTCTTTTTACACAGATGCAGTATAGTTTAGATATCTTGCAACATTCTGTATAACGCATTTAATAGTATATTTCTATCTATATTTATCCCACTATCTGTCCACTGAAGTAGTCAGGCAGGCTTTGCCTTATTTTTATAGAGGAAGGTGCAGAGTGGGGGTGACTTGCCAATCTGCATAATTAGAGCTGAGTTGGGAATAAAATTCCAGCCTTTGAACTTCTATCTCTATCGGAAAGAAGACTGTTGGAAATATACTGAAGCCTCTCCATATGAACATTTTAATTTCTCTACCAAAGACAATAGAACACAGTCCATTCAGAAGGGTATGTGCAGGTGTACAATTATCTAACATATATCAGACGTTTCATGGTGTGTGTGTGTGTGTGTGTGTGTAAAAACTTGTCTATATTTGTCTAGATTTGACATATTCATCCAAGGTTGAAGCCAATTCTCAGTGTTAAGATTCAACTCCTACTGGGTTCTTAGGCTCCTTAGGGAAGAGCAAGTGTAGGGTAGCAGGACCATTGTCATTGTCACCATTAGAAGATACTTTCTTCTGTTGGAAATTAGTGACTCTCATGTCAAGTTCTTGGTGGTATAAGGCAAGGCTGAGAAGTCCTGATTGAGATTCAGTCATCCATGAGATAAAAAGACAAGGGAAGTTGCCTGGAACTTCAAGGCAATGCATTATAACCAGGAAGTCATTTGACACAAGAGGTGGCTGGTGGCTTAAACATGGGGAGCTGCAGCTCTGAGGAAGAGGAAGGCTGTCTGTCAAGGGAGGTGAATGTTGCTGGTGAGATGTGCGTAGTTGCTGAGGGTACCAAGGGACAGGTTATTGGGAATGTGTTACAGACTTTCTATTTCTTTATGTTCAACTGAGAGTTGGCTTAGATTCTCTCATCGTTTTGAATACATGAGTTTTGAAAGGCTAAAGAATCAACATCAGTACAAAGTCCCAATTTATTTCTAATATCAGAGATCAGACCTCTACTCTTGCCTGATGCGTCTAAAACAAAAAGGGGGAACTGTAGAGAGCTGCGGAATGCTGTGCCTTAAAGATGGAGCTGGTTTCCGCCTTCCACCTTCCCGATGGTGAGTGCTCTCTGTCACGAACAATTCCACATTTGGCTAAGGCTGAGGATCTGGCTTGCTTCCATGTATGTGGACCTATCTGCATTGCCCACGTGGCACGCTGGGGTTGGCTACCCAGAGGCTATTTAAGCTGTGGGCTGGCTTTCCCCAGGGTCAGATGATTGTTCAAGGTTCCTGAATAAACTGCATTGAAAAAAAAAAAGAAAATAGCTATTGAAACAGTCAATAAAGCGTTTTAAAGTTAAAAAAAAAAAAAGAATCAACAAAAAGAATACTGATAAGCAAGTTACCAGTCATGGCAGAGAGCTTTTAGCTTTTACAGTCCTTCCTTCTGCCATCTAGCAGAGAGATGTGTGGTGCACCTGACCATTGCCTTGGACTATTTACATGCCCTGAAGGAACATGAGTTTATATAGAATTACTTCATGGCTGTGACCAAAGCGTACCAGTTGCAGCATGAGACACAGAAGACCTTTACCTGTCTTTCTGAGCTCTCTTTGATCTTATCCCAACATTTTCTGAGTTCTAGTTATTTCTTACTACCTATCATTTGTCACCTGTAACACACGTTCTAACGCCCTATATACACACTGATCATATGCTTTAGTAAGCCACAGCTTGTTCTTTGTCTAAAACTATTACTTCTACCCTACACATCCTACAGTTTGAAAAGTTTCCCAGTAGAAGGGTTTTGCTGTCTTTTCTTCTTAAAAGCTGTATTTAATTGCGTTTCCTATGGTTGAGGCAAAGAAAGTCCTTGGGTCTTTGTGTTTTGGAGGATGAGTCGTCTTGGGGCACATTCCCTCAGTGGAAGCCGCAGTCACCTCTTTTTGCCTTATTATTCTTTGCTTAGCACTGAGAAGCCTGGCATGCTTTCTGTTGGAATGAAGAGATTGGCAGAGCCACCGTAGACAGCAGCACCGCAAAACACTGTGGCAGAAGGTTTGGTCTACATACCAAGGCAGCCAGAGGATTAATTGCATTCTGCGATCGCAGAAAAGGCGCTGAATTATGCTCTTCATGTTTTAAGAATGGCAGGTGTTTGCTTTGCTGTCTCGTACACACTGCATCACATGAGCGGAGAAGCCAGAGTTCAGGAAAATAAAGAAATGAAAAGCACCAAAGTAAAGATCTCTGGTAGCCAGCTAGCTCTCTAAAAGGATCTAAGGGTGGACTATTTCATGATTGGAACCTGGAAAGATCAGAAGTAGGGTGAGAAAGTGTTTCTGTTTCCAGAGATTTGCAGGGTCTCATTAAAGTATGTTCCACTTGGAAATCTAATTTCAAGTATGAAATCAAATTTCAAGTTGCCAGCTATCCCTTGATCCCCTACGCTTTTGGATTAGAGTGTATGTTAGATAAAATTGCTTCTACTGTTCCTATATGTATGCTTCTTTTGTGGCTCTGAACAAAGACATCCCCCAAAACGTCTAGGGCATTCCATATTCTTTATGCTGCTTTTTTTTTCTGGAGCCTGTTGATCCTTCCTTCAAGAATGTACACTCTTCACAATCCACAATTATGACTACAACACCCGGTATAAGACCTTTGCTTGGTGGCCATCCCTTCAATCTCTTTGCACCCATAAAGGTTCTACGCGGCTGCTTGACTTGCTTGGGAGAAGAGATAAAGCAGGTGTCGGCCTCTGGGGGATTTTCCTACCATGATTGTTGTCCTTCTGTGTGGCACCTCACCCTCTCTTCGCAAAGCTGAAAGGGAGAAGTGTTATGGCTGCTGGTGTTCAGGGTTTGAGCTGACTACATTTTGGTTTAAAATGTCTAATGGCTCAGAAACAAAATTATTCTGAACAGGGCATTTCCCTCTGGAGGAGAGTTTTGGCTCAAGAGTAGACCTCATTCTCATCACTGCTGTTTGGGTGTGTTCAGACGCTGCTCTGAGACTCTGGCTGGGTGATGGCTCAGTCTGTGCCCAGCTTGCACAGTGCAGGGGGACTCTACTGGACTACCCTGACAGAGCATGTCTCCAGAGGGAGAGGTCAGGCTACCAGGTCTTTGGGTAGAAAGCTAGCTAAGACGTTCTCATGTTTACTGCGTCTGGGCGAGTCCCCAGATACCTTTCTTAACACGAGGAGAATGAGGATGCTTTAGTTAGTGAATTCTGTGCAACAGTTAACCTTTCTGATGGCCCTGCTCCTCCCCCATGCCTGTCACACCTGCAGAAAATGTTACACCTTATATCCATGTTGTAGCTCATGGCTGAAGAACCGTCTAGGTGAGATGTGGGCAAAAATGGTTCAAAGACTGTTTCATACAGTCCATTTAGGGAGCACCTGGTTGGTGTCACACATACTGTTTTTTCTGCCCTATGTGGAAGCCCCTCTTCTTTGTTATCACAATGTAACTCCTGATCTAAACTGCTCAGAATGGAAGCTTTTCTGATAGTGTTTTGATTTGATATATACCTTAATCTATTGGAGTGACATTCTTAATTACCAGAATGATTGTAGATTTTACCATCCAGACTGGGACTTGTGAGTCCGACCCTGCTAAGATGTTTCTAGCTTCGTTTCTAAGCAGTGTCCACTTCCCTAAGCTATCTTTTTAAAAATCATTGTTTTTAATTTTGCATGTATGTGTCTCTATATGTGGGTATGTGTGTGTGAGTGCAGGTGTCCACAAAAGCAAGAGGCATGGGATGCCCCTGGAGCTGGAATTACAGGAAGTTATGAGCCACCTGGCCCAGGGGCTGGGCACTGAACTTGGCTCCTATGCAAGGTGTGCTCACTTAACTGCTGAGCCATCCCTCCAGAGTTTCCATAGGCAATCTTGTAAACATGCCTGTGTCTACGAATATAAGACCTCAAGAAAAGACACAGCTGGGTGCTAGTCCTGTGTCCCTTCCTGACACAAGAAAGGGATGCATCACAGATATTCCTTCGGTATAGATTTCTATTTTATTGAGGAAAACAAAACGAACAACAAAACCCCAGAGAATACTCATGGGCACGTAGGGCCATGCTTGGTGGTGTGACAAGCAGCCTGTTTCAACTGGACTAAGAGATTCCACATTGTTTTATCTCTGCATGCTCAGGTGCGTTCCTGGGTGTATTTCTAGGTCAGATTAGTGCTTCTTCCATTAGATAGCAAACTTCCAATGACACTCTGCTTGGTTAACTTTCTCTGCATGACCCCAAGGGCAGGGCTGTGGGTCGGTGGCTGGTGATTTCTGGTTTCCAGTGTACTTGATGTTCTTTGGAGAATAAAAGGAGAATGTGAGGGCAGATAACCAAGCAGGTGACAGTCCAATGTACTCCATATTAGCAAGAAGATTAATAACTTTATGAACAAGGAAAATTTAAAAAGTTGTTTGTTTTTACTTTCAACCTTGAACTTCAGTCCCCCTTAGTCAAATGAATAATCCATTCTTGGAACATTTTAGGAATTTACTTATGTACAAGAGTGGAAACCAAGCATGCCTGCATGCCTCAAGGACTGATATTGGGAGAAAATAAACTTCCCCCAGCTAAGGAACTCTTGTGGACCTTATTCATTTTTTTTTCACTTTCAAATGAAACTAAATTAGGCCCCAGGAAAAGGATGGTGAACCTTCAAAGAGCCAGCGGGGCTGGCTGCGTTCTCTCTTCTCTCTCTTTGTGGCAAACAACTGTGGGTGCTGGTGCAAAAGTGAAGCTTCTGCTCATGCAAAGGTGGGAAGGTGGTGCTGAGAAGACCTCTCCGCTGTGGAGAAGTTCAGGTTGCAAATGTGAGGCGCTTTGTCTACACCTCAGAGGCGCTGAAATGTGTCTGTAATGAGCTGGGACAGGAGCAGGGTGGGATGAGGGTGGGAGGGAGGAAGCCTCCACCTACACAGAGCCGGCTCTGCTCCCGTCTGTGCATCTGTGCTCACTTAGGTTGCTCTTTTCTGTTGCCTTCTATGAGACCGAGGCTCACCTTGAAGCCCTTGGTTGTTTTTTTTTCTCTGTTCAGCCAAGCACAGCCTGGCTCTAAGAAAGGAGAGCTGTGCCTAGAGGCCATGTTCCCTCCTTCCATGATGCTGGCTCTCTCCCACGAAGCTCCCACAGTGGGCTTGGCTCTTCACTTTCCCACACAGCATCGCTGCCCTTATTGTGAGGGAGATGAAGCAGTGCTTAGGAATTCTCGTTCCCTATGAAAAGCGTGGGAATGAAACTCATCTTCTTTGTATTTTAAAAATATTTACTACTGTTATTTATTATTGTTAAGAGGTTGGGGGAGAGAGAGAACACATGTGGTGCAGGGGAGTGCCTGTACCATGGCACATGGAGGTCAAATGAACATTCTGTGGAGTCAGTTATCTCCTCCTCCCTTTCCACGGTTCTGGGGATTGAAATCAGGCCATCAGGCTTACTCAGCGTCAGGGACTTTTATCTCCCAAGCCATCTTGCTGGCCCCACCATTCCACTTTCATAAGTTGAATAAATGATTTGGAAGTTTCCTGTATACTGTCTATTTGGAGTCATTCTCCCTACTCCTCACGTTTTTGTTTTTGTTTTTGTTTTTTTCTGACTCTCTTGTGGATGATCTCCTGCATTTCCATAGCTTCATTCATTATCCCTCTTTTCAGCTGATCCTGCAAATTCTAGCTCATGCTTTTTCCCGATAATCCTTTCTATCTGGAATTCTGGAGTTAAACATGGTTTCAATCTCTTCAGCTCAGCATTAAACTCTTCACTGTCTCCCGCTAAAACCTCTCCTGGACTCAGCATCTCCCGGCCTCCCAGGGACACTTGCTCATGCCTTTCTCTAGCTACCCCTGCTGGGAGTCAGCATCCCTGCTGACGTCACTTGACACTTCTCAGCATCCACTTCTTGTCCCTGTCTTGCAGCAAACCACCAGTCCCAGCTCATGCTCGGATCTTCATAAGCCCAATCCAGTTCCTTCCTACTCTAGTTTATCCTGTGTCTTCAGTGGATTAGTTTAAAATTCTTCATTTCTTTTAAAAGCTCTACCTCTCCTACAAGGTCAAATCTTTATTACCTACACTGCTTATGCCTGCTCCTGCCTTGCATTTCAACACACATGAAGGGGTCCAGCACCATTCCTCACTCCTTTCTTGATCCCAACCTGTCACCTCTGTTTTGGAGATTTTTTTTTCTGCCTTTATATCCCAGAACACTCTGCTTCTGTCAAAATGTTCTAAAATCCCAATCCTTTCCAACCCAATGCATAAAAATATAGGGCTGGCCTCAAAATCTTGACTTCAGTGACTTCCAACCTTTTTATATCACCCTGCCAAGTGTGGTCACATGCTAGGTGATATATGCAAATGCTTTCTATACTTTTTCTTCTACTTCTCCTAGGTGTGAAAGTGTTGCGGGCTGTGTCTTATTTGTTTGCATATTTATTACCATACTTAAAATATAGAACTTGGATATAAGTGCTCAGGGACATTTGCTGAGTGGAGTACAATGACTGCTGACTTTTACTTTATGTTCAGCCCTGCCTTCCTTTCTTTCTTCCTTCCTTCCTTCCTTCCTTCCTTCCTTCCTTCCTTCCTTCCTTCCTTCCTTCCTTCCACAGTTATATATTATAAGCCTACATGTGTCTTGCACTCTGTTGAGCATGTGAATTCATCATTTTGCTTGCTGACTAAAAGTGCACAGATTTTTTTTTATTGACCCACTGTATTTTCTGCATACCCTGCTTAGCTTTTAAATAATAAGCAGTTGTTTTAAATGCTACCTATGTTGCATCTTTGTAGTTTATATCTGTGATTAAACTTTGCTTCCAAAACATTGTGTCTTTTTGGCAGTTTGAAGTTCTGGTTTATAAGATTGGTTATCTATCCCGGTCAGTGGCGTTTGAGAATATTGAAAATTGTACTCCATTTTTGTGTTCAGGACTACTACATGAACTAGTTTTCCAAGTTTTTCTGAAATATAGACAGTCTCCTAAATCCAAAATGCAACCTGAAACATTAACTAACAGTTGGCAATTCAGTGTCTGTATTCTTTGATGCTTTTTTTTAGTATATAATAAAACCACAGAACAAAACAGTAGTGGATTGGAACTGCCATCCATAAGACTGGAAAACAGTATTTTTAGATTATGTTATTTTTTTTAAAATTTTTCTTATTAATTACATTTTGTTAATTCTGTATCCCAGCTCCCTCATTCCCTCCCCAATCCCACCCTCCCTCCCTCATCTCCTCCCTGCTCCTTTCCAAGTCCACCGATAGGGGAGGACCTTCTCCCTTTTCATCTGACCCTGTTTTATCAGGTATCTTCATGGCTGGCTGCAAAGTCCTCCTCTGTGGCCTAACAGTTCTGCTCCTCCCTTGGGGGGTGGGAAGGTCAAAGAGCCTGCCCTTGAGTTCCTGTCAGAGATAGTCCTTGTTCCCCTTACTATGGTAAACCAATTGGTTACTGCGCTACCATGGGCCACATCCGAGCAGAGGTTCTAGGTTATATCCATACATGGTCCTTGGTTGAATGTCAGTCTCAGAAAAGACCCTGTGCCCAGATGTTATTGACAAGGAAAAGAGCTTTTTGAATAGATACATGAAAGTATAGTAGAGTCGGTGGCTAGCGCATTAGTGGGACAATGGAGGGAGCCTTTCCTCGCTCAGTGCTATCCTGCACATCATCTTCGAGACTTTGAGTGAGTGTCAGTCCCCAAACAAGGATAACATAGAATAATCTCATGTGTCATCCCCATGAAGAACTCTGCAGGCACAGCTCTGCTCATCTGCTCATTGCAGCACCCGTGAGCCTGTGTTTGTGGAAAGATACTGCCTCCAATGCCAAAACCTAACAATTTTGTTTTCAAATACCTCAAAACTAAAATAAGAAACCTTGGTGACATAAATGTTCCAAATTCAAAATATCCAGAAGTGAACTCATCAACTTCCTGTTTGAGCCTGCTCCTCCTTGTCTGTCTGTCTGGTTAATGACATCATCATGCAGCGGGACAAAGCCTAAGCTCTGACATGTTCTCTAGCTGCCAGATGGAGCTTTCCTGGATGAATTGTAGGGTCCTGTCTGTCACTGAGCTTCTGGATGCGCAGGCCTTCACCCTTCCTCCTCATCTGAATTCTGCTTCTAAAATCTTCCAGCTCGATCCCTCCTTGACTATGTTTTTAATTCTGCTATGGCATTAACTCCTCATTTGTTCGTGACTGGCATGGGGTTTCCCATTTCATCTATCTGCCTATATATTTGTCTATTTGTGTGCATGTGTGTATGTATGTGTGTAATGTGCATGCCTGTGCGGCATGTGTAACATTTGTGTGTGTGTGGGGGGGGTGTAAGGCCAGAGATCAACCTTGTATTTTGGGACAGACTCCCTCAACTTGGCGATTGCTGACTGGGCTAGGCTCACTGACTTGTGACTGGCAGGGATCTGCCAGTACTGCTGTAACAAGTACATACCACAATGCTAGGCTTTTAAATGTGAATTCTAGATCAATCCCAGGCCTTCCTGTTTGTAAGGAAGCATTTTATCAACTGAATTATCTCCCTGACACCAGCACTGGCCTCCAAAAATTATTTTAAAACTCATGTACAGACAAATGCACCATTTTTCTTTCTTTCTTTCTTTCTTTTTTTTTTTTTTTTGTGAGTTTGAGAAATGACCATGACCAGACTGGCAAGAAGTAAGCTATCTGTCACTTCTTGTTTTGTTTTGTTTTGTTTTGTTCCAAAACAGGTTTTCTTGGTGTAGCCCTGGGTGTTCTGGACTTGCTCAGTAGACCACGCTGGCCTCGAACTCACAGAGACCCACCTCTCTGTGCCTCCCTGAGTGCTGGTTTCACAGGCATGTGTCACCATCCCCAGCATGTCACTTCTTAAAAGTTCTTTCCTGTTGCTCTTCTGTGCTTCTGTGCTCACATCCTGTCCTGCCCTGTGCCATCCTATCCTGTGACTGCTGGTCTCCTCTGTGTGCATCGTGGACTGTATTTTCCAGTGTGTCATAAACTGATCTTATATTGGAATACCTGTCCCCTGTCCGCGTATTATCTTTGTCAGTGCCCTAGAATGCTATCAACATATCTCTAGTGTGCCCACTGGGAAATGTGCAATTTTTCCAAGCTTAAGTTTCCTTATTAGCAGGTAGCCCAGCAAGAACATAGAATAAAGAACATAAACAAAGCTGTGCATTGTGTCAGAGGCCTTTAATCCCAGCATTTGGGGAAGGTGGATCTCTGAGTTTGAGGTCAGCCTAGTCTCCAGAACAAGTTCCTAGACAGTCTGGGCTACACAGAGAAACCCTATCTTGAAAAACAAAACAAAACAAGAATATAAAGAATCCCAACACTTTGTAAGAAGGTTGGTTCTTGAAGAAAACCCTTTTATCTTGCTAGTCAGTGACTGGTGGAGACATCAGAAAAGCAGTTAAATCACTCTGAGGGTGGGGCATGGTGGCTTAGAACTAGTGTGAAGAAAGAAAAAAAAAAAAGATCCAGAAATGGGTAGGAGAGAAAAAAGAAAAGGAACAGGATCTGTGAAGATGTTGGAATGGACTGCTGTGTGGACTGTGTCCATCATCCTTCCTCAATGGCCTCAAGACACTGCTACTGTGCAGTGTGTATTCTGTTTGGAATGGTCCTCCGTGTTGAGAAGGATATCAGAAAAGCCAGACCTGTCATGGGAATTGTAATGTCATTCCTCTGGCCTACCATGAGGGAACTGTGAGTTAGTTGCTAGCTCCTGGTGTGCCAAGCAGAAAATATTGGCTTTTTGCCCTTCTGATGTTCACCCCCAAACTACCCAACACTTTAGGCTGTTTTCCTCTGGTATTTTTGGCACCTTACTGCCTCTAATAGGCTCTGTCCTCTTCATTTCCTGTCCCCATCCCACCTCTCTCCCAGAACAATCTCATATTTAAAATACATTCAACTGTCCTTTAATCAAAATTAACTTTTGTCAACATTCTTTCTGCATTTATAAGAATTACAACAGGTTTTATACTTTTTATTTTTGTTTTTGAGACAGAGTCTCAGGTAGCCAAAGCTGGACTCAAACTCATTATGTAGCCAAGGGCAAATTTGAACTTTGTCTCTCATGTTCTGGGATTACAGGGATGTACCTGGTTTATTTGGTTCTCAAATAGAACTCACAGACTTCTGCATGCTACCAAATAAACTAAGCACACCCAGTTCCACAAATAGGTTTGCATTATAATTATTTATACATGTCTCTAATGTCTGCTGAATGGGATAAAAGGTGCTTAATTTCATATCTGATGAAGTGAAGTTCCTAAGTAGTCATGGCAGTTTTGAGGACAGTGAAAGGAACAAGGCATTTCTTTTGCATGGTGGTGTTCATCTTTGGATGTACACATCATTTTCACTTTACAGGTTTCCTCCACTTGTGAATGTTCCCAAGTGACTGTCACATGATGAAATCCTTCACGGTGATGCCTTTCTGAACACTGGATTAGAAACCAGGCTAGACAGGTCCAGAAGTGGTGAGGGCATGGGAAGCCTGGCTGACTGCTGATGCAGAAAGTGAGAGGCGGGAGAGGACCCTTCCCTTTTCAGGAGGGGGACTGGACCCCCCTGCACCCACTCCTCAGCCACCCTTGGAGTATGTGTGCTGTCAGGTTTAAGTCACCAACAGAACGCTGGACCCCAAAGCCATGCTCACCGAAGTTGAGTGAAGCTCATTTTCAGTGCTTTCCATGCTTGCTCTGCGATGCAGAGCTCCCCACTCCCCTCTGCCCACATACAAACTCCCACCACCCTCACGCAAGCAGCCTGCCCTGCACAAGTCCTGAGATGAGAGGAGATGGGCCTTGTGTGAGACTCAAATTTGGGATTCTCTTCTGTGTAAGTGGGCCACATGCCTGACATTTGTTCAGTCTCTGGCCACTTAGAAAATGTCCTGTCAGGCACCTCAGCAGTGTTTACCCATCTTACATTTGCATATGTTCCCCTTTCTCAGATTGGGAGGGTACAGTCTCAGTTGCCTCAGGAACAGCGCCCTCTAAGGCTATACATTCTTGTGGAGGCGCCAGGAGGACCCCTTCCATCCCCTGCAAACAGAAGACCATGGGTCAACCAGAGAAAGGACCAGTAAGGATGAAGCTCCCATTGCTGTTTTATCCCATGCATCTGGTCCTTAGTGGGAGTGACAACTCCTCATTCCTTACATAGAAATCAAGTCCTCACAACCTTCAGCTTCACGAGCTTGATTACTGCTTCTAGAGGGACTCCTTCTTCCAGTTCCCTTTCCTCCCTCTGCTTCACACAATACCCACAATCCTTCTTTCCAATGTGGGTTAGAAGCTGTGGTTGGGACCCCAGTGACTACACCTCTGCTCCTTGAGTGCTCCCTCAGCCCCTGGCCAACAAGTCTGACACCATACATGCCTGCCTCTCACTTTCTGACACTTCATACTTGCTGGAGGGTGCTAAGCCCTGTGGCCCTTCAGGACTCTCATCTGGGGACACGATTATGTGGGTCTGACATGATTCCAGGAGAGGTAGCTTTGATTAAAAAACCAACAATCCCCTCAATATGTTTATTGCATCCAAAAGTGCATCCAAGATGTTCTCGTGCCTTTGTGAGTGTGAGCACATGTGTGTGTGCCTGTAAAGTCAGTGCTCAGTGTCTTCCTCAGTTACTCTGTACCTTATTATTTGGAACAGGGCCTCTCCCTGAACCTGGAGCTCAGCAGTTCAGAAGCAAGACTAATTGGCCAGCCAGTTCTGGTGTCTGGTGTCTGCCCCTCTGGTACTACCTTTACAGGTGTGCCATGACACTTGGGTTTTGTATAGTGCTAAGGATGAGAATTCAGGTCCTCATGCCTGTGCAGCCGTGCTGTTCTGAGCACAGTCCCTAGCATCCCTCGTGCATTTCTTCTATTTTTATTTTTATTAATTACACTTTATTCACTTTGTATCTCCCATAAGCCCCTCCTTACTCCCCTCCTGATCCCACCCTCCCACTCCCTTCTTCACGAATGCCCCTCCCCAAGTCCACTGATAGGGGAGGTCCTCCTCTCCTTCTTTCTGATCTTAGTCTATCAGGTCTCATCAGGAGTGGCTGCATTGTCATCTTCTGTGGCCTGGTAAGGCTGCTCCCTCCTCAGGGGGAGGTGATCAAAGAGCAGGCCAATCAGATTAGATTAGGTGATCAAAGAGCAGGCCAATCAGATTATGTCAGAGTCCCTCGAGATGGCTCAGCCGTTAAAGGCTAGGCTCACAACCATAAATAAAAGAGTTCCTTTACGCATTTTAAAGGAAGATATTCAAACTACTCCTGGAGCTGTGCAGTACTATTTTAAAATTCAAAATAGTGAACTGTTTAAAGTTCCCTGTTGATCCCTGGGAATTCTTAAGTATTGTCATACAGTTTGCAGAGGCTGCACCCCTGGGCCTTTGCACTGAAGGCTTGAATATGGCCATGCACATGCAGCCAAAGGCCATCTTATTGTGTCTCTTGGGAAAGCTGTACAGATTTGAGGCAGCTCTGATCCTGGAGGTCTTCAAGCATTGGCTCCCTCTTGAGATCCCCCTGATCAAGAGGCAGGTAGATGCTCTAATTCAGTCTTGTCTTCCTTTCTCTCGGTCAAGGGATCTCCATTAAACCCACCCAAACCATAGTTATAAATCCCCATACCCGGAGCAATTTAATCAGGATGTGCAGGGAGAAGGAGACCCAGAAACTGCTATTTTGAAAGCTCCACAAAAGGCCCCTGGGCCATGGACACTAATGTCATGATCACACTCAGTAGCACATGCTGCCCTGTGTTCTCCTACCACCGCTGGACTGCCAATGCTGGATTGTTTGTCCAGAAAAGTAAAGCTTCTTAGCCGGTGCTTAGTCTGAGGTCAGATTTTCCTTTGGAACAGGAAGCAAATGCCAAGTTTATTTTAAAAGTGTTCTCGGTCTACCTAAAACTAGAGGGTAGAAAAAATCCTCCTCGGGTAACAGTCTCACAGGGTAATGGGTTCTTGCTTCCTTTAAACCGAAGCCTGGGTTTTAATCAGTGCTCCTTAGGGTTTTGCTTTTGTTCTTGTTTCTCTCCCCCTCCCCCCATTTGACAGAAACTGGAGCCACCTGGAATGACTGAGCCTCAACTGAGAAATTGCCTGTATCAGATTGGCCTGTGGGCATGTGTGTGGAGCATGTTGGGGATTGATGACGGATGTGGGCAGTGCCACTCTGGGCAGGTAGATCCGGAGAGAATCAGACGATGAAGCCAGTAGGCAGATTCCTCCATGGTCTCTCTCTTCAGTTCCTGCTTCGGTTTCCTGCCCTCAGTCTCTTCCCTGATTCCCCTCAGTGATGGAATGTTACCTGAGAGTGTTGGGTAAAATAAACCCTTTCCTCCATAAGTTTCTTTTAGTCAGTGTTTTATTACAGCCGTGGAAAGCAAGTTGGAATCTATTCTGTTACATAAAGGCGCCCTGTGACTTGTGAGGAATGTGTCTGCTGGTAAAGTTCTGTAGTATGTATGGGAAGGCATTTAACCTGTTTTCGATCTGTGCAGTGGGCACTGTCTCTTGGCAGTGGGGACTTCCTGGCTGACTGGTAAGTGATTGTTTGTTTAGAACTTGAAAAGAGACAAGCAGCTACAACAGCTTGTGTTCAGCGGACCGCACAGGCATTCTAGGTTAGGAAATAAGGAGCTCAACTGGCGGTTTGTTTTATTGTCAGAGTGATAGAGTTTCACAGTAAGGAGAGAGTCTGACTCCCAGACAGGAAAGAGTTACGTGTCCGTCAAGGAAGACTGAAAACTCGGTTGAGTTTTCCTGAGATTGGAAAGATCCATTTGATATCTGGTGACCGAAGACCTTTCAAGATGACACAGAGTAGCTTTCATTCTGAGGGATGGGCTTTCAGGACTGGGCAGATGACATTTGTCTTGGTCTTTAGTCCCTTTGCTGTCATGTTTATTACTGCTAGTTCCTAGTGGGAGTGCGGTCCTGCTCCTAATTAGCCAACAGGCAAAAAGAAAAAAATTAGTTGAATTTAAAAAAGGAAAGAGGAAATATGTCTTGAAAGTTTCATTAATTGCAAAATAATGCTAAATGGAACATTCAATAAAAATACTTCTCAGAAACAACAGTTATTCTCAGAAAGGGGCCATCAAAGCTGGGTTCTCGAAAGCTGAGGAAATCCCAGGAACAAAACCCAAATGTCTGGGAATTGAGTTTCAGAAGAATTTTTGAGTTGGTCCTGCTTAGTAATTTATGAAATAGGATGGGTTCACTGAGTGTTAAAAATCTGTTCAGCTGGAATGGGACAGAAAGTTCAGCCTTCCAGGAACTATGCATGCTCAGCTTGTCTGTTGTCATACTTTTTAGTGTCGTTTATTAAGCCGTGGGCCTAGGTTTGGACAGTCACACTATGGCTTTTGACAATGACAAGGATCTGGTCCCTTTAACAGACGCTGCTAGCAGGTTATGGGAGAACCATGGTGCTGACTGCTCTTTCAAGAAGGTAAGGGTTTGTAATGGCATTTGAAACATTGTTTAGACATACATTAGAGCCAATCTTGAAGATAAGATTTCCATCCCATTGAGATGATTTAAAAATTGGACTTGCATTCAGCAGGAAAAAGAAAAAAAGAAAAATAAATGAAATCAACTCTCCTCATTGTTTAAATTGTGGACCGACGTTAGTATGTGGACAGAAAGCTTATGCCTATAAACAAGCATTTTTGAACCTGGGCAGAAGGCCTGATATAAGAGTTAATTTTGATCCTTTGGTAAATGAGAGAAATAATTACTAGTTGCAACACATGCATTGAAATTGCCTTGAAAAAAAAAATCCGAAATAGCACTCAAGCATAATCAAAGGGTGACCTGTAGCTTCACTTTCTTAATCATGGGGGTCAATAGCTTGAGATAACAGTCTGGACTAACATGAGTGATTGATTCCGGTACGATCAGTGTCCTTTTAATCAGTTATAGATTCTACCTGATCAGCATTACCTTCACTTACAGGGCTATGGGCTGCTCTCAAATAGAACACCTATAAGTTTGATAACACTGGGTTCCCTAGGGGCCAATTACTGCTAATTTTACTCTACAATACTTCTCCTAGTATGTGTTTTTGAAAGATGAAATAAATAAGGGAAATTACTCATGGAATATCAGACAACATGAGAATGATAATGACGAAAGTATCAATAATGATTAAACCACCAACAGCCAAACAAATTATCAGTCTGCAGTGGACATACTGTCTTTTCTGTGTTCTAAACATGTTACAATTAACTTTTTTTGATCTGTGGAGGTACCTTAAAATAGATTACTGCTATTTTTAAAGTATTATAAAATTGTGGTAAATTTTTTTAAAATGTGGTTTAAAAAACTGTAAGTAATGTGGAGTTTACCATTGTAAGCATTTTTAGGTGTTCAGTGGCAGTCAGTGTTGCGCAGTACTTTTTCAAATTGCTTCTCAACTCTTCATATGGGGCTTTCACAGGAGTAGCTCAGTCCCCATTAGACGACTCAACACAGAGTCCCCATTCCTTCTCTTCCAGCCTCTAGCTGCTGGCGACCCCCATGCTGTCTAAGAATTTGACTAGCCTAAGTGACCCATGGAAGCAAAATCTCACTTGTGGATATCTTCAAGGTTCATTCATGTTGTGGCCTGTGTCAGGATTTCCCCTCTTTAACCAAACAGTGTTCCGTTGTATGCATATGTCCCAGACTGACTGCGTGTCAATCACTCGCCTGGCTGGCTTCGGGTTGTTGTTGTTGTAAACCAGGCTTTGGTGAAGGAGCTCAGAGTCTAATCAAGTCCCCATTTTCAGTTCTTTAGATTCCGTACCCAGAAGTGGGGTTTGGGGACCATATGGTGGTGCTATTTTTAACTATTTGAGGAAGAACCATGTTGTTTTCCACACCAGCTGCACCATGTTACATTCCCAACAGCTCATAAGAGTTTTGGCTTCTCTACTTCCTTACCAACCCTTGTTTTGTTTTGTTTTGTTTGTTTGTTTGTTTGTTTTGGATAATAATGTGCTTATTTGAAAACTGTTCTTTGAGATGCATAAATTTTATTTATTAATTATTTGCAAATTTTATTTATTAATGATTAGCAAATTTGCATCCTAATGAGATTTTTTTTAACATAAAGAATTAAATTTTGATTCAATATTTGGTGCTGTAGGACACAGCACCTTCAAAATTTATTGATATTTTGATTTGCTAATGCTGAGAATGCCACTTCATATTCTGTTTGTTTTTTAATACTAACCATCCCACTGAGTGTGGAGTAATATAATTATGGCTCTGAGTGACATTTCCCTAGCAATTAGTGATGTCAAAACATCTTCTAACATGATCATTGGCCATTTATTTGTCTGAGTTTTTGTTTTGTTTTGTTTTGTTTTGTTTTGTTGTGAGACTGGGTTTCTCTGTGTAGCCTTGGCTGTCCTGGATTTGCTTTGTAAACCAGGCTGGCTTTGAACTCACAGAGATTTACCTGCCTTTGCCTCTCTTAGTGCTGGGATTATAGGCATGAACTACTGTGCTCTTTTAAAGAAACTGTTATTTAGGTTTTGTTTATTTTTAAAAATCCAGGTTATTTCTTTTGTCGTGTAATAGGAGTTCTTTATGTTCTCTGGGTAGTAAGCTCTTACCAACACAGTGGTTTGCAGATCCCTGGGACTTATGTTGGCCCAGGTGTTCTGTTAAGCACTTTGTATACAGGGCTTCACCTTTATATGATCTGATAGGTAGATATTACCACCTTATTTAACATGCATGGAAACAGGGCTCTGGAGTTTAAATAACATATTCAAGATCAGAGCTAGGTTTGGAACTCAGGTGTGTTTTATGGTAATCTCATGCAACTCGGTGTGGATATTCTGCACCCTAGATTTATAATTTTCCTTCACTTTCTCTTAAAAAAAATCAGAAGTATAATAAATGTGGTCTGATATTATGAACAATAATCATTCCAGAAAGTTATTATTTTGTTTGAACATTTCACGGATGCATGTAATGTGTTTTCATCAAATCCTCCCTATTCTTTCTCTTCCAGTTTCTCCCTCATTTCCCAAACACTTTTTCCTCCCAACTTCAGGTGCTCTGTCATTTAGCCCACCCAGGCCACTTAGTGTTACTGGATAGGCTTTCAGGGATCTCATCCCTGGAGAAAGCTGACTCTCCCTCCCCCAACAGCCGCTCATTGCCAATAGAGCTCCTCACTAGAGGCAAGGTTGCAGTGAACCTTGTCCATACTGAGGTCTTGGCTAGCTCGATCTTGTGCAGGTCGTGTGCATTCAGTGTAAGCTGTTGTGAGTTCATGTGTGTAAGGGCCCTGTCATGTCCGGCAAATGCTGTTTTGCTGCAGAATTCCACTCCTTTCTGGCTCATACAATCTCTCTTTGTGCTCTTATGTTTTGAACCCTGAGCGTGGGGACAGGGTGTGATATAAATGTCCCATTTAGAGTTGAATGCCCCATAGTCTCTTGTTCTCCCAGCACATTATTTTAAAGAAAATCCTTTTGGGCACTATCTGGGTAAAAGAAACAACACCACCAGCTCCTAGAAGCTATCCACATGTCCCTTGACAAATCACAGCCTCATGCCTTTCACCAAAGGGAAAATTTATAGTAGCTTTCATGGTAGCCAGTTCCTTGCCTTTCCTTAGACATTGGCTGCTGTACATGAAGTTCTCAGTGACCTAAATAGTGTGCTTATCGCTTGACCTATATACATGAAATTAGTATTTCTAGTTTGTGTGCTTGGATTCTTTTGTTCACAATTAAGTTTGTGAGTGCTGGGGGAGGAGTTTGAGTTTTCCCCATTCTTTCTTGAATTCTGTTGTGAAGCCCTATCTAACATGTGACTGTACCCTGTTGCTCTAACTACCATGTATAATGTTTCTGGGAACATTATTGTCACTGCCCTTTTGGTGCCCAATGCATATATTCCTGGTGGGTGTCTGTTCAAAGAGGAAAGTTGTTATAGATATATTACCAAACAGTTTTTCAAAATGGTCATATCCATTCACACTCCTACCAGCATGTGTGTTTGTTGTTTTGTATAGATTCCAGATTTAGAATTATTGTTCTCTTCTGCGTGAGTCGTTCTGGTGAGAATACTGTTAATTTACATTTACCAGGTTTCTAATTATCATCCGACAACTCTTTTTTGTGTTTACTGGTTATCCTCTTTTGTGGCGTGCCTATTAACATCTCTTTCATGGTTTTTGATGGTTGTCTTTTTCTTGATAGACTTGTATGAGTTCTTCATGGTTTTCATCCGTAAGAGCTTTCACAAATCCTATGTGTTGCAAACGTCTTTTTCCCCGTCTGCGTATTGTCTTTGTTACCCTGTTGGGAGAAACCTTTTGATGAAAAAGATTTAATTTGTGTGTAGTCTGATTTATCACCTCCTCATTTAAACCTTGTCTCTTGTTTCCTACCCTGAAGTCATGAAGACTTTTCTCCTGTGTTAACTCCCTAAAGTTGCAGCATTTGCCTGTCATGTTTATATCTATGAAATGCACCTGGAGTGTGTGAGGTGACTCTTTTGAACTGGGGGGAGGGTCATGTTTTCCTTTTTCATATAAAGATATTTTCGTACATGGATATTCCATTGACTTAGCCACAGCTCTGTGGGGGAAATATCTTTTTCTAATGCTCTGAGTTGTTAGACTTAAAAGAAATTAAGTCTCTCTCTCTCTTTCTCTCTCTCACAGTGTGTGTGTGTGTGTGTGTGTGTGTATTTCAGGGGCAGGGAGGGGCTCTTGGATTTTCTTTTCAGGTCCATTAGTTCCTAAATCTCTATGTGTCACAGTGCCACTTTCTACCACGGCTTTATAATAAGTCTTGGTATTGTTAAAAGAAAACTCTTAGGGGATATATCAGGGATGATTCTGTTCAGTGAGAGGCCATTGGCTGGAATAGGTGTAGGGATAGTGGCAATGGGGGAGAGAACATTAGTAGATTCTGACTCCAAGGATAAATGATGATTTATGGCCAGGGAGCAAGGTGGGGTCAGCAGGCAAAAAATAAATAAGAGACATCAGAGACTTCTTGTTGAAGGTAGGCCAAGATGATAAGATAATGAAGACGAAAGGGAGGAGATAGGAGGAATGTAAGGTTTTGATTAAATTGATTGGGTGGAATTCTTACTCAAACTGGGTTCTCTAGAACTGAGGAGGAAGCAGAAGGCCAGGGACTATTCAGAAAGAGGGCTCTGACAAGTTTCCGATTTGGCCAAGAGTGAGCATCTTTGTTAATGTGTAATAAGTCCTTCACTTCATCTTCCTTTCAAACGATGTCTTAGGTGTTCTTGGCCTTCTGGGTTTCCATGTCACTTTTAGAGCTGGTTTATGAAAACTGATAAAAAGTGCTCCTTGAGATTTATATTTGGATAGTTTCCTCCTCTTGATTTGTCATAAAATTCATTTTGAGGAAGCAGGAGAGGCAATAACATAATAAAAAAAATAGCAAAGAATAAAGAAAGACACACCTTTGCCAGTATTTATTTCTAAATCTGTGCGGTCCTAGCTGAACATGACGTTGCTGAAGCTGGCTTTTTTCTAAGAGACTGTACCTTCCAGGTTCAAACCACAGCTTCTTTGACTGGGGCGGAGTTTTCAACTTACCCTCTGCCCTTCACGAGTCTCTTTCTCCTATACTGCTCTGTTACCTTGGAATGGGAGAAACAAGAAAAGGCAGACTGTGAGTGGAAGAAAAGGCAGACTGTGAGTGGAGGAAAAGACAGACCGAGTGGAGGAAACACAGACCGTGAGCTGAGGAAAAGGCAGACTGTGAGTGGAGGAAACACAGACCGTGAGCCGAGGAAAAGGAAGACTGTGAGTGGAGGAAAGCCCATTCTGACGCTGGGAGAAGGTGGAGCCGCTGGTGCCAGGGAAGCTGACTCCTTTGAAGAACCAAATCATAGCACGTTTTTTTTTTTTTTTTTCATTTGTAACTTTACCAGATGCTGGTAAGCACCTTTATGTGCAAGACTCTTCCCTCTTGTCGGGAAAGACAAGAGATCAAGTCCTTAGTCCTATGAAGCATTGATTCTAGTCATAAAGTCAGTACCTACTCAAGTACAATACTGAACATAGACAATGATACATCTATACAAGGAAAAGGAGAAGGGGTGCGGAAGGGAAGCAAGGAAGGAAACTTGCACATGTCTGGGAGACAGAGGGCAAGTAGGAGGTCTCGAAGCAGGCGATGGGGTGGTGGAAGGAGGATCAGAGGTTGGCTGGATCAAAGTGCCTCTCGGTGGTAAGCCTTCCCTATGGTGTCCTCTGTACCCCATATCTGTCACAAGACAGATGTTAGCTGTCACCTCAAGCAGGTTTCAACCACCATCTCCCCCATCACATACTCCCAATCTCTTCTGACTCCCCTTCCTGTAATAAATAACAGATCTATGCAAAGTGGCTAGAGGCAGTTTCACAGTTAAACTTTACACTCTGGGTATTTTGCCAAGTGGCCTGCCCCTGGAACATAGCCCCCTTCCAACATTCCGACAGCCCTGTTGGATCTGCTGCCATCTGCTCCAGGCTTTGCTTGGGACTGAAGGGCCTGCAGGGCAGAACTATTTCCTGTAACTGGAATCTTACACTTGGCCTTCCAGACATCGACAGACAATTAGATGAATCCTAAGCTGGAAACTGCAAACAATAAACAGAAAACTGCACATAATGCAGAATGCATGCTGCTTCCCTGTCGGGCAGCATACACGCGAAATTACCTAAGCACAACCCATGAAGCTCATTGTCAGAATGGGCTTCAGGGAAGGGTCAAGGCCTGATGTGTGCTTAGATGCAAAATGGGAATGCAGATTACAAGATTTCCTACCCTGTGGCTGCTGATTGGTTTAGGTGTGTCGAGAACAATCAGGGGGTACTGCTGTAGCCTGTGCTCGCTGACTGCAGGTGTGGTGGGAATGAAAAGTATTACCATTGCAGTGACTGCTGTCATCCATCCTTTTTTAAACATGGCCTTAGTAGCTTAATGGGCTTCAGGTCACACAAACTGTAGGAGTCACAGATTATTTCCTGGGGCTGGGGCGATGGCTCAGTGGGTAAAGAACTTGCCAAGAAAGGACGAAGGTTAGGTGAATTAGGTTTCCTAGCATTGGTATAAAAAGCACCATATTGCATGCTCTAATCCCAGCACTGGGAGTGAGACAGGAGGGTGCCTGGAGGCTTACTGGCCAGCCAGTGCTAACCAGCCAGCAATACTGTCTCAAAAGATGAGCAGATTGGGGAAGACACCCAGCGTCGACCATGCTACACCAACATCCAGTGCGTGTAGATAAGCACACCAAACCCCACCCAGCATATTGATTTTTTTTTTCAGTTTTTCATATCAAAGAATGGTGGAGCAAAATGCAATCTGTATATTCCACAGGGGCCAAACGAATACTTCTCGAGGTGCCACACATAACTTTGTGAACACAGAATCTGTCTCTGATCTTACGTGTTCAGTGTGATATTCAACTCTAGCACCACAACCGTAGCACTATTCTTACAAGGGCACCAGATCTTTTTATACTGAGAATTGATGTCATCTACAAACATGTTGTCCCACATTCTTAGCTATCCTAAGATGTATGTGGCCCGCAGGCACACCTGTCAGGGCATGAGCACTGTAAAGTTTTCATCTATATTTCCTAACTTTGGGGAAGGTTGGACAGGAGGCAGACGTCTCTGCAAGCACTATTTCCTCAATGCTTTGGCTCCTGAGTAGTGAGGGGAAGAAAACATTGCTGTGCCACACACCATTCATTTTGCCTTTGAGTGAGTGGGTGAGAAGAGTTCAGAAGACCTTTGTGCATCCAGTGTGGGAAAAAAAAAGTGTTTCTCAATGTTTACCTCCTAAGGTAGATCAACATGAACTGCTTGTCAGGAAGTTAAAAAACCAGATTCTGCAAGTAAGTAAGTAGGAGTTATTGGACTCAGAGGCTAGAGGAAGCCCTTTACTCCATCACAGCATCCAGGAGGATGAGGGTAAAGACCGCTCAAGAACGAGGATGGAGAGAATGGAATGAGAAATGGCTTCATTGGCTCTTTTAAAAAGTGAGCAGAGAGGGGAATTCCATCTGGTAGTGTAGGTTCATTCTTCCCTTCCCATCCTTACCTCTCACTGCCGAAGATGCTCTAAAACCCCTGGGAAGCATCTCGTGCAAGTCTCATATCTTGAAATGTTTATTTTTATGATCGATTATGTATATGTGTGTAGTATGTGTGTGAGTTTGTATAAGTAAGTACAGTTGTCGGAACTCCCTGGGGGCTGGAGTTACAGGTGGTTGTGAGCCTCCTGACACGAGTGATGGTGATAGAACTCCAGACTTCTTCTAGAGCAGTACATGATATAAACCACTGTGCATCATTTCAGCCTGAAATTATAGCTTCTTAGCCTTCTCATCTCACACATACGCATAAGCACTTGATAAGACAATAGGTATGTTTAATTAGTATGACCAACTGTTTCTATACTGCAGGCCAAAGCATTGCATTTACCCTATAAAGAGACACAATTTGACAAATAACATATATAAGTAAACTTAAAATAGTCTTTTTTTTTTTTTTTTTAAAGAGAGCCTTGACCTTCTCTCTGCTCTCTGAGAATGGGAGTATTACAAAATCCCTCATCCAAATGTCCCACTTGCTTCTCAGCTGCCAGCTGCCTGGACAAGCTGTCATGGTCTCTTTGGCACTTTAGACATGATTTTTCTTAGCTCTGGAGTGAGAGAGTTGACTAAGGTGACTGTGTGGTTCCCTTCAGCTCAAAGTGTCCATGGTTTGCGGTCAAGGCTGTGGCTACCCTGACTTCTAGAGGACCTGTGTCGACAGCCAGCACTCACAAAGCAGCTCAGAGAATCCAATGCCCTCTTCTGGCCTCTGCGGGCATCAGACATTCACATGATGCACAGATCCATTTACAGTCAAAACATTCGTGTGCACTGTGGTGATCTGAATGAGGGTTGCCCCATAGGTTTATATGTTTGGATGATTGGCCTTCAGCCGGTGGAACTGTTAAGGAGTGATTAGGCGGTGTGGCTTTGTTAGAGGAGTGTCACTGTGGAGTGGCTTGGCTTTAAGGTTTCAAACACTCAACCATTGCCAGTGTGGCTCTCTGACTTCCTGCTTCTAGAGTGGATGTTTTCAGCTGTTCCAGGCATCAATCCTTTGCTCTGCCGTCATGGACTCTAACCCTCAGAAACCATAGCCCAGTTAAACACACTTTATGAGCTGCCTTGATCGTGGTGCTTTGTCACATCAGCAGAGAAGTAACTAGCACACAAAAATCTTTGTGTAATTGTTCAGAAGTTTTGAAATGTACACTGTTGTGACGGTGGCCACCATGCAGTGCTCTCGGGATCTAAAACTAATCATCCAGTCTGAGACTTTCCGGAAACTTTTCTGTTTCATCCTTATCTCTCCATTTCTTGCCCCTCCTTGGCCTCTAGTAATCATGTTTTTACTTTCCATCTCTAGAAGAACAGCTTAAGCTACGTGTAATTGAGGATGTTATGCAAAGGTTGTTATTTTATGTCTGACTTATTTCACTTAGTAGTTCCTTTTTTAAAGTCACATGAAATTCTGCCACGTATACACACATCATTTTTTTATTTTCCATCTGTTCACGTAGCTTGGGTTATTCAGTGACTTAACTGTGATGATTGTGCTGGAAAAGACGGGGGAGTGCAGACATCTCCTTAACGTATGGATTTTAGTTGTGTTGACTATATGCTGAGAAGAGGGCATGCTGAACCACATAGAAATTCTAGTTTTAGGTTTTTGAGAAACCTACATTTTCTTTTCCAAAGTGACTATTCTAATGTATGTTTTCACCAACAGTGTGTAAAGGTTCCTTGTCTTACACAGCCTCACCAGCAGTTTATCTTTCAAACAGGAGCCCCTCTAACCCGTTTGCCGTGTCATCTCATTGTGCTTTTAATCTCCATGCCCCTGATGATTAGAGATGCTGAACATTCTTGCCATGTATCTGTTGGCCATTTGTGTCTCTTCTTTAAAAAAAGGAAAACTGTCCATTTAGATCCTTTGCATGTTTTTAAAAATTGAGCTATTTTCTTGCTATTGAGTCATTTTGGTTCACGGAATACGTTGAATAGCAGTTCCTCGTCAGTTATATATAATTCGCAAATAGTTCTCATGGTCAAATTGTTTTTTGTTTGCCTTTGACCTTCACCATCCCAGCTGGAGAGCATAAATTTTAGCTGGTGATTTTATTTTTCTGGTGAGGTTCTAAAAGAATCTTTTAAAGGAGTCAGTGAGCTTTTAGGAGGGAAAGAGCATTTTTGTACCCCAAGACTTAATCCAAGAAGGCCTTGGCAGCTCCCAGTCAGCTGTCACAAAGCAAGGCCCAGGTTTTGCATTGGAAAAAGCTCACATGATATAATTTCCATGTGCATTGGATAATTAGTTTTGCTAGAAAACAATCTAAGAAAAAAAATGCACTCTTATTCTGGCTTATACTTGTACTATCTACATTTCTCTATGATATTTGCCTCTTGGGAGTTTTTCTTTCATAGAAAACAGGCTTGATGGTTACTCTTACTGCATTATCAAACTTAAACATTGAGAAAAAACATTCTTATTTGGTTCCTGTCTTTCCCGTGCTTTTAGGCTAGATTGTAAACAAGCTGTAATGCAAAGAGATGTACAACAGAAGCTGCTTTGGAAAGAGAAATTGAATTTATAGGCAGCGAGATAGGATAATTAGTTTTTATATTTAAAAATATCCTCCATCCAGAGGACTCTGCTGTCTCCAGTAGAGAATTGAATTAAGTCTGAATCCCAGTACCTTGAATAATTTCAAATAATTCAGTGGCAACTCCTAAGTCTGTATAAAGTATACACATAAATCTATGTGGAAAACCACAGAAAATATACATATACATGACGCATATGTGAATTAAGGTGCCAGTTTAAGCCCAACAGTTCAGATTGTGCTAATCGTGTATACTTAGAATTCTCAGGCTTAAGTGTTATTGACACAGCATAAAAATAAACCAATTGGTCCTATGTGTGCTCTTTTTTTTTTCTTTCACTAGTTATTTGGAGTTCAAAGTCAAACAAATAAAAACTTCACAGTTTCTTATGTGGAAAGTAACAACTGTAGCTAGCACTTAGGTTTTGGTAAAGCTCATTCCCCATAGAATGTTTATTTAAAAGTCCAGTGTAGGGAAGACAAAGGACACAAGGTCATCACCTTCTGCCTACCTTCTCTATCAGCCAGATCATTCCATCTCAATCATTCTCAATAGGCAGAGACCAGATGGTGGTTTTAGATCTTCAGGTTTCTTTTGGGGGTTGGAGTGGGGAGGTCTTTCATAACCACTCTTGGGGGTGCATCCTCTCTTATGTGTGCTGTCTACCTTTCCTGGGTCTGTGAGGACAGGGCGGAAGGGCATCCCTCTATCAGCTGTTCTGAAGTCTCCCACATCTGGAGTCAGTCACTGGATCCTTGCCTATCAAAACTGCCATCCTTGACATCCTTCTTGCATAGGAAATCTAAGAGCAGGATGGACCAGAGGATCCAGAGCAAATGGATCAGTGGATCAGAGCAGAGGATCAGAGCAAATGGGCTCCTCCGTCTGCTTTCTCCTTTGCTCTTGACAGGGCAGGACTCATGAGGATGAGCCCCCATGCCTGCTCTGGGGGGGGGGGTCATAGGAGGTTTCCATCGGCTCTAAGATCTTGATCAAGTTCTCTGCTTCCTCTCCTAAGTCTCTGTTTCACATGTGAAGAAAAGAGATTGTTAAAGCATAAACCTGCAGGTCAGCTTTGGTTACATCATGTTCCAAGATCATAGCCAAAACCTTTTGTTGAACTGAAATGCTAGAGTGGGTTTAGTTTGAAATAACTGAGCCATTCATGGCCTAAGGATAGGAAAACTTTCTGTTGTCCAAAGGTGGTTTGTGGTGTGTGGATGTATTTGCTTGCATAAAAATGTGGGATGGATTTGGAACAGCATTTGTGTTGTGGGGGCAGAAAAAAGAAAACAGTGACACCCCTAATAGCACCTAAAACTAGGAAAGGTTACATAGGCAAGTTTGTTTGTCATCACCCCATTCAGATGCAGTGTCACCGGCTGCTGGAGGTTTACGGAGTCAGATCAAGTTTCGTTTCTCCTTCTCAAAACCATATTCTCGTTCGCCATGTGCTGCTTTCCATTGCTGACTGTTGCTGACCAGTGTTAATGAGAACATGGTCTCTCTGCCATTCATTTGGGAACGAGGCTAATGGTGACTCTTTTTCTTTTAGTTGGTTTTCTTTCAAATTGCTATATTCCACTCATGCTTAATATTTTCAAAGATTTGTTTTTTAATGATTGATGGATGGATGGAATGTTTATGGGTGCTTTGTGCACAAGTGTTGGTGCACTGTGTGCATTCGTGGTACCTAAGGAGGCATTGGAACTGGAGTTACAGACGGTTATAAACTGCCACGTAGGTGCTGGAAATTAAACCTGGGTCTTCTGGGAAAGCATCGAGTGCTCTTACCTGCTGAGCCATCTCTCCAGTACCCCCTTTTAAAGATTTATTATTATTGTTGTTGTTCTCATTGTTATTATTATTATTTGTGTATCTATTTGTGTTGGTATGCACACATGAGTGCAGGCGCCTGCAGAGGCCAAAGGCATCAGATCTCCTGGAGTTTCAGGTGGTTGTGAGTCACCTGATGCGGGTGCTGGGGATTGAACCCGGTTCCTTTGCAGGAGCAGTACACATTCTTAGCCACTCAGCCATCTCTCCAGCCAAGATTTCTTCCTATCTTGGTTATATTTTCTATGTGTGGGCGTTGTACCTACCCGTGAGTCTGCACACTAGCTGTGAACCTGGTGCCCACCAAGGCACAAAGGGTGTCGGATCCCCTGGAACTGGAGTGCCTGATGGTTGTGAGCCACCATGTGGTGCCGGGAACCAAACATGGTTCCTGTGTGTGAGCAGACAGTGCTTTTATGCACTGAGCTATCTCTCCAGCCCCTTCATTTAATTTACAAGAACTCCAAGAGACCTAGAAGGAGGAGAAGGCTCATTCTTATTCTTTATGCTTTTAACTAAGTGGCTTCAAAGAGAACCTTGCCTTAAATGTTTAGAATGCTATTCTTTCAATTTCTCATTAAAAAGTAATACATTAGACATAAACTTGCTTATCAGCAAACAGTTGCATTAGTAATGTTAGTTATTTTTAAATAAATAATATGTTCCTGAATTTAATATGTGAAAGTCACAAGACAAGTGTGGTGAAGCACACCTGTAATTCCTCTGATCATTGCTGAAGCAGAAGGTTTAAGAATTTGAAAATAATCTGTTTCAATAAATAAATAATAAAATTCAAGAGGTTCCAAAAGACATGTAGTGAGGGTTTTTGTTGTTGTTGTTGTTCCTAATTCTGTCTTTTCCCAGGATCTGTGCAATCAGGATCTTGTGGTACACACACACATGCACTCACACACACACAGGCACACGCACTCCTGCGTACACACACATTCATGGACACACATGCACACATACTCTATAAATAGATGATGGAGAGAGATGGATATATGCTGCTGTATACATATGGACACAGCTTTTACGTTTGTGTGCAGAGTTCAATGTTCTTTAAATTGATGTTAGGGTGCCCTGCATTTCACTATCGCTTCCTCTCTGCTAAGAATAAGCTGTGTTCGCTATGCGCTGACTTATACCCAATCCCTTCCTGATTGACACTTAGGCTGTTCCCGCTTTGTGCTAGGATGAACATTAGTGCCTTGAACAGCTCTGTGTTGCTTTAGTTTGTATAACTTTACAGAAAATATCCTTGACGTAGAATTTCTGTAGCCAAAAATGAGTCCATTCATCATTTTGATTGATTCTGTCAAATTGCCCTGAATAGAAGCTAACAATTTACAGTTCCACCAGCAGCATGAAGTCACCTGCCGTTTTCATACCTGTGAAAATAATAAGTGAGGTGTCTGTCTCAGCTTATGCTTCTGTTTGCCCGTTCCCTTAGCCCAAGTCATGCTGAATACAACAAACACTTTGAAGTGAAAAGATGTATTCTTGTTAGAGACAAGTATATTTCAAAGACTTGTTGTATTTGTGCATTTGTTTCTCTTACTTATTTTTAACACCAGCAAATTACATCTGCCTTCTAGAAAACGATATAGTTAGTTTCTATATGGCTGCTTTACTGACGGCGAATAGGCTGCAAACATTGGAAGATACTGTGTGTCTCCCTTCACAAGATTACCGAAATGTATTGCTGAAATCTGATTTCAACTGACTTTTTTTTTTTTAAATAATGCATTTCAGATTGATCTAATCAGGTTTTGATTCGTAAGGGCACATCACATGTTATGTTCTGAGAGACGATAAGTCAATTAAACTCTGACATATGTTGCCTTTTGCAAAAAAAAGTACACAGAAATCATATTTTAACTAACATGATAGAAAAAGTAAGATAAAAACGCTTATCTTCTGGCTATTTGTCTTTGTACTGAGCATTAGATGAAATTTACTTGTGGCCGTTTTTCTTCTGTGTGTATGGTGTGTGCACGTTCTTGTGCGCGTAGAGGCCTGAGATTGACGTGGGAGTTTCCTCGATGGCTCTCCACTGTATTCATTGAACCAGAGGCTCTCAGTCTAGCCCAGAGCTCAGCAAAACAGTGAGTCTGCCTAGGCCCCTTGCCCCAGGATCCCATGTCCATCTTTTGAGTGTTGTAATTGCAGGAGAGTAATTACTCTCACCTAGCATTGAGTTGCGTAGTGGGCATCTGAACTCCAGTCCTCACACCTGTGTAGTAAGCACATTAGCCACTGAGCCATCTCTCCAAGCCCCTTGTGGCTGTTTTAACAGCCATGGCTTTGCTATAATACTTAAGTTCATCTGGATGATTTCATGGCCCCTGTCAGAAGCTAGTGGCAGAAGATGTCTTATATCTGTTGAGTGTCTCTGTTCATGTTCCTTGCCTGCTCAGGCAGGAGTCATGTGAGTCTCTAAAGGTGGGAAAATGCATTGTTCGTTTCTTGGTAGACATAACTTTCTGTCTCACACTTGTACAATACAAGCATGTCATTAGTATCATGAAAGGCTGATCGACAACTCCGTGACTCGCTTGACATTTCTTCTCCCCTATGGACCGCCATCATTATTTCTTCAGGCCATGAATATTAGGGGGCTTCTTTGGTAGATATGAAACCTGAAAACTGAGAATCTGCTATACAATAGTGGATATTTTCTTTTAGGATAAATATACTTATTACAAAAGTGTGACTAAGACATGGATACCATTTCTATTGCCTGGTTAAAATATTCATCAATTTCCAAAATGAAATTGCCCTGTATATCTAAGAGTACTTTAAAATTTCGAGCTATTTTACACTGACAAGAAGCACACTAAAGTTCTTTCCTGAAGCTGGACTTAGAATTTTAGTGCCAGAAGGAGATTAGGAGATGAGCCTGTTAGGAGTTAATTCTGATTTTTTAGATGAGAACCTAAAGCAAAGTGGGAGTTAGAGTCATTGTCATGAGTAAGAAAACTGTTCTTCTTAAAATTGTTTCAGAAATTGTGCTTACCCTCTGTTCAAAAGGAAGCCCATTGGCTGTTCAGTCTCCAAATGAGCTCCCTAGTAAGGGATATAGGGGCTGTCTCTGACATGAACTCAGTGGCCAGCTCTTTGACCACCTCCCCCTGAGGGGTGCAGCCTTGCCAGGCCACAGAGGAATATGATTCAGCCAGCCTTGATGAGACCTGATAAACTAGGGTCAGATAGAAGGGGAAGAGGTCCTCCCCTATCAGGGGACTAGGGAAAGGGCATAGGGGGAGAAAGGAGGGTGGGAAGGACTGGGAGGAGATGATGAAGGGGGCTGCATTGGGGATACAAAGTGAGTAAGTTGTAATAAATAAATATATAAATAAATTAAATTTAAAAGAGAGAAATTGTCCTTACATGTGATTTTGCTTGTTTGTTTGTTTGTTTTTAATTTTGGAAGGGAAAATGTATGTCAGTTCTAGGATCCTTAACCCCCTCTTGGCAGTTCATCCTTAGTGAAAAATCGGTTTGTTGAAGATTCTCAGGAAACCACACAAAGGTGAGAAACATCTCATTGGCATGTGTAGACACACACATCCTCCTGTATTTAACTGGTAAGATAGAAATTAATCCCTTTGTAAATAAGGTCTTCTAGTACCCACTGGTCTAAAGATGCCCTGTGCATTGCTTCAGTCATCTTCAGTGGCCTTTCCACCACCTACATTTCCTTTTTCCACACCAGCCAGATAAATGTTCTAGAAAGGCATGTCCAACCTTAGAGTCCTCCTGCCTAAACTGTCCACCCATAACAATAAAACCTCATATGAGGCCTGATTTTTGCTCACTTTTTATCCTCCTCCGTCCCCCACCTCTTGCTGACCCCCTAGCCCAACCAGCTACAGCCCAGCCACTTCCCGACGCCCCAGGGTACAGGGGTGCATGCCTGTTCCCCAGCTGCTGCAAGTACCCCTGCTTCCCTCACCTCTCCCTTCTCTTTCAGTTCCTTAGCCTTTCAGACACAGCTTCTCTGACTGGCTGTCGTTCAACAAGTATGCACACTTGTTCCCTCTGTGCGCCATGTCAGGATTCTAAATGCTGTTCTCCATCTACTCCTGAAAACCCTGGGGAGAAGGAGGATTATTATCCCTCTTCCATGCACGTGAAAGCTGAATTCCAAGGCTGCACAGCCAGCCTTGAGGACCAAAAGTCACTTTCTACTTGTCGCTTGATTTTTATTTGTCTGTGGCATGTGTAGGTCTATGTGAGTAGGCATATAAGCTTATATATGTAAGATACACTGGCATGCATATGCATATATGTTAATTTATTTTGGAATAATCATATATTATAAAATGTAAAAGATACAGAATATGAGACCCTCTCCCTCATAACTTCACATTCCAGCTAATTCTCATTAAAAGCATGACCGCGACTAGTCTTCTGTGTGGCTTTCTCTCCATGGGTGCGCATAAACATACGGGATTTTATTTTTCTATTTGTACCAACATTTCCAGTTTCCATCTTGTCATTGTTTCTCTAACAGTATGCCTTGGGGCTTGTTCCATGTCAATATACTGAGAGCTTCCTCTTCTCTTTCATGCCTAAATAATAGGCCATGATAGTAATACACTGTAATTTATTTATTAGTGCCTCTTTGTTGGAAACGTAAATTGTTATCAAACTTCTGGTGGTACAAACAATGTTCAAACAACAAGTTTCCTTCAGACATAATTTTATCCAGCCATGAGTTTATTTGCAGGCTAAAGTAGTAGAATTAGAATTTGCATCCCAAGGTGTGTATCCTTATGATTTTGATACATCGGTAACTCGTCCTTCCTAGAGGATGTGCCCGTTTCTTCTTCCCTGAGGCACTGAGAAGTATGCCTCTTCTCCCAGCCCCACGTATTGTCTGCATATCAAAACATTTTGATGTCTGTTGTTCTACTGTGTTTAATATGCAGTTCTCTTATGACCACAGTGTTTCCTGATGTGTTTCTGAAGTATCTGGATTCTCTCTTTTAAGCTTATTGTCCTTTGAGCTTTGTTGGATCCTTTTTTTTAGTATTGATTTATAGACATTCTTTACAGATTAAGGAAATTTGCCTTTTGTCTGTGATTTATGTTCCAAATAGTTCCCGGATTTGTCATTGGTCTTTTGTCTTCGTTTATGGTGTTGTTTCCCATGCAGAAAATTGTTATTTTCATGTAATCAGATTTATCAGGTTTCTTCTTTTACGGCTTCTAGGATTTGAGTGAGTCATCCTTAGACCGACCTTCCCCACTCCTAGTCTATAAAATCCTCCTCTTTCTGCATGCCTATCTGTGTGAGCTTGTTTCAAGTAGAGAATCAGCCGACTGTTGTAGCTCACTGTGGAGTCAGGCTGACCCAGCTGCCCTGCTTCGTGTAGAGCTCACTCTGTAATCTTGGAGAGAATTTGACCATCAGTTGGTAATAGCTATATTCTAGGGTTGCAGGTTACTATAGAGATCAAATGCGACAACACAAGGAAATGTCTGGTAGTGTGTTGTGTGAGGATTCCTTTCCTCCATTCCTTTAACAGCTCCAGAACAGTACTTTCTTCTTTTGAATTTTCCTGCTACCTTGGCTTGCCCTCCACCTGCTCCAGAGGCGCTCTCAATAGGGAACCCAGAGGCAGCGCTTTAGTGCACATTTAGTTTGCTTTGCTGTTTATTTTGAGTGGAGAGGAAGAGGCTGGAGTTCTGGCTGGAGCCACCTGGAGTGCCACAGGTCCTTCTCTCTCCCTGCCAGCTGTGTCTCAGCCTCTTGATGATCCTGGTGCCTTGAAGCATCTTGACCTCTGTCTCTTTCCATGGGTCAGTGATGAGAGTCTATTGAGATACCATGTGGCTCCCTCACTGCCTCTGTGCCATTCTCGTGATGACCTTGCTTTCCTGTTGTCACATCTCTGCCTTGTATCTTTGTACACAGATGCCCAGTACATTCCCTTCCAAACATGAGCTTTGAGAAGAGCTTGTTTGTTGTGTTGACTGTAAGAGCTCCAGATCATTTAGCTCTTGTCTTGTTCCTGTTGACTATGTTGAAAAGAATGATTCATAGTAATGCTTTTTAGTGGATGATTGCCCTGCGGATTTCTTCTGTGCCATCTGTTGAGACTTATTAAAGTTTTACTCACCATTATTTGAACTCCTTCAAATGTTTCACAGTAACCACACAATGTAGAAATAGCAGGGATTTGAAGCCAGCTAAGAATGTGGCCTTGGTTTTCTGATTTTTGTCTCTGCTCTTCCTTTCCATTCTCCATGCTCTCTATAAATATTTTCTTTCTTTCTGTACTCTTTGTGACTTTCTTTCTTTTTTCTTCCTTCCTTTTTCCTTCCTTCCCCCTCTCCTTCCTTCCTTCCTTCCTTCCTTCCTTCCTTCCTTCCTTCCTTCCTTCCTTCCTTTCTTTCTTTCTTTCTTTCTTTCTTTCTTTCTTTCTTTCTTTCTTTCTTTTCCTTCTCCTTCCAAAAGCACATTGAAATTCCAGAGGTAGAAGATGCAGCAGTATAATGCAAAAGATTACATCAGATTTAATTTTGCCGATACCTAGTTATTAATTAAAGTAATTCTGGGGGGGGGGGGGCATGAATGTCTTGTTTATGGGTAGGTATCATGTCAGTTGTGACTAATCTGAAACATGCTAGACTAGTGCCAGGAAAAACATTAAGGGACAAAAAGAGGGGTATGTCACTGGGGATACAATTTTGCAGTAGATGCCAATTAATGGACCGACAACTGGTCAGTACACAGAGGACAAGTCACTACGCAGTGCTCAGCTCTGATGGGGTCATCTATATCATACGCCACCACCTGACCCCACCGCCAAGGCTCAAGGGTCATTAGGGAAGTGGACGCAGAAAGACTGTGAGCTCTAGCAGTGAACATCTGCAGCAAAGCATGTTCATTGAACATGACAGGGCCCTTGCACACATGCTCAAAACCTGCACAAGATCAAGACAGCCCACATCAGAGCACAGAGGGGGAGGGGCTCGTGAGGTGCCACCATCAGTGAGGAGCTATTGCCCATTGATGGCTGGTGGTCAGGGAGGGGAAGGGAGAGTCAGTTTTCATTAGGGCAGTGGTGATGGAGAGGCCACTCCAGTACATGCTCATATGGGCAGCGTTAAGCAGACCCCTTGGATTCAGCTCAATGGAGTTGAAGGGGAGAAGTGGTGGGAGGTAGGGGAGGGGAGAGGGTTGGATGTGGATTTGATCAAAACACATTGCATGCTTGTATGAAACTCTCAAACAGTAAAAATGAAAACTAGACAGATTAAAATAATTCGCTATTTCGTTAATTTGAACACAACTCTTTACTAGAGGCAAGTAGATTAGAAAGCAGAAGATGAGGAAGGCCTGGCCTGTGAGCACAAAGAAGGACCTGCTGGGCGTCAAGCATTTCACTTGTATTATGACACATCATTTGTGAGGACCATAAATGTGTCTTTGTTGCATATTTATAATGGTAAAATTGAGCTGAAGGGAAGCTGAGTGACTGGACATTCTTCACAGTGTAGCGAGCCAGGCATCAGATGGGGTGAATCTTGTCTGAGAGCCTGGGTTCTCGAGCTGAACTTGCATGACCTTCTAGACATCTATAGTCTAGTGAGGGGGCGCAGGTGAGGAAAAGAGATGCAACTGTGTTCAGCAAAAAGAGGAAAATAATGAACACTTTAGAAAGAGAAACATATCGATATCCTTGAATTTTCTCTCTTGTTGAGCCTTTTGGTCCTGTGTTCTGTACCACGATTCAGTGTGGTGGATGAGAAGGAGGTGGAGAAGGAAAGAATGAAGAGATGTCACTATTCAGCTTTCCGTCCAGGCCGTACTTGATAAACGTGCCTTTTTAGGTAGGTGGACAGGCTCTGAAACAGTTTTGGGAGTCTGTTGAAAAGGAGTGCTGTTTGTTTGGCTCTCGCAAGAAGCTCACTGACGGAAGCTGCAGTGAAGTCATGGGCTAAGGGGCTAGCTGTTTAAAAGTGCCCATGCCTCCTGAACTCCCATGGCATGTCGCTAGACTGTTCTGCAACTCCAGCACCTCTAAAGGGTGCTTTCCTACTGCTCATTTCTATTGCTCAGACGGGGAGTTGGTGGGCTCATTCCCCACCGTCTGCCCATTACCTGACATCCACTCAGGAGCGGTAGACTTTCTCAGAGGCTTGTCAGTCCCTCTGTGGAAGATTTCAGTTATCTGTCTCTTTTGCTTCTAAAAGTAACTGTTTTCCCCAACTTGAAATCTTGCTGTATTCCTTAATGTTTTGAAAACAAAATGTGCAGTGGGAGAATTCTGGCTTTGAGACGATTGGATCGCTTTGTTCCCTGGCACAACAATCTTTCCTTTGTATTAAATATCTGAAAACAGGAGTTCTAATAACATTTTCATAGTTCCCTTTGAGATGGTTTCTTATTTTACTTTTTTATTTGGGGACAACAATTCAGTTCTTACTGTTCTACTGAATTCAGATGTATTTTCTCTAATGACATGGAGAGAGGGTTTCCCCTTCCTCTTGGAACTTCTTGTTGATTCCTTAGGCTGCAGTGAATGGCTCCCATCACAGCGGGATGACCAGCTGGTCAAAGCCAAGGTACCCGATCTACGGGCTTGACCGTGAACTGAGTGGCTGACCTAGCCACAAAAAGACAAGGTGAAAAAATAGACTAAAAGAGCCGCACACCCACTTCTTATCTACAAAGGCAGAGGGGCTGCGCCAGGGCTCCAAAGACCTAATTTGGAAAGAGAGAAAGAACTGATTCCAAGAGAGAATGGAATCCTGACCCTGGAACGAGTTCTATACTCTGGTTTTATATTTATACATCCCATATTTATACATCCCAGAGAGATAGGTAGATTAGCTGGACAGTGACAATGAATTTGTTAGCAAATAGACTTGCGCTGAAATCCCTTCTTACTTTTTACATTGTTACTTGGGCTTTTATTACAAGGAAAATGAAGTGGATGTTGTCTCATGTCTGGCAAGCTTATTATTTTAAAAATCCAATTCTGTGTGGCAAAATAGGACATTTTTACTTTTCAGAAAACTAATATAAGCCCTTTCCTTCGATAGTATAGATAATACAATGCAATGTTCTATTCTATTCTATAGTATAATAAATGTAATTTATCCTCTAAGACTATCTATTTTTTTGTAAAATCCAAAGCTATTTCCTTTTCTTATTCCTTTGTCAAACGCACACTGGCTGAGTCGTTGTTAGAGAAGGCTGCCCCGCCCTGCTGTCTTTTGGCCAGTGGGAAGAAGACAAGCCATCACTTGAGCTAACTACTTCTTGTTCCTTGTTCCTCTGGCAAATGTTTGTGTTGGGCTTTATCTGTGCCCAGAATTATTCGGGCTTTCCCAGATGTAAGCACTTAGTATGATGTGTCTCCAGGCAGATGGGACACTTATTTTGTTTCCCATGTCTGAGCATCAGGCCCTTAACGTCACTGTTCCTAGACTTTTGGGAAGCTGGGAGGCTAGCAGGAGTTTCAGCGAGCCTTGGGCACTGGGATGGATTAGATTATTTTTGAAGTGGAAGAACCTCCTATGCTTCCAGCACATTTAACTTGCCTTTTCACACTGAAGCTGGAAAACCAGTCTCTGAACAGACAAGCTCCTGTGTTGTTAAGAAATGCTTTCCCTGGAACAGCCTGACAATGGCCACCTGACCCAGCTGGCACCTGGATCTTATGAGCCCACTTAGACTCCTGTGGAGTTTGATTTCCCCGCTTACCCTTTCTAAATAAAACGATTTGCAGTACGAAGTGGCTTTACCTGATATGGGCATTTCATTATATAACACCATTCTTATCAGAGAATCTTTCTGGCCTTGACTCTATCCTTTTTCCCCTGACCCTGTCATATTTGGCCTTATTTTTAACTGTGTTTCTTGCTTAGACATTTTATTCCTCATTTCTCTCACCATGAACTCCCACTGTCTGCTAGGAGGTGTAGACACATTGGACCAACTGACTGCACCTTTCCCTAGTTTGTTATACAATCAGAGTTCTCTCTATATATAAACCCAACTCCTGAGAAGCTGAGTTCCATTCCGTCCCTTAGGACTAAGGGACTGTCCTGCCCCAGCTGTCTGTTACAGATCTCTGCTGGCAATCAGCCCTGCTGATCAGGTGACCCTAGACAGGCATCCCCTGACACGAGTGTCCGACTGTGTCACAAGAAGCTGTGTAGAGTGGTAAATACTCAAATATCCTTGGATAAAATAATGCTTAAAGTCTTAAATTATATGCCTCAAACAATTTACATAATAAATCAAGAATTTGGGGATCTGAGGAACATTAGCATGTTTTGGGTTTTGTTGCTAGGGAACTCAGACTCAAACTTCAAATGATATATTTCTCTCCATTGCACTCTCTCTGTGTCTCTCTCTGTGAAAACAAATGCACTCTTTCATATCTGCGACCAGATTGAAAGACTTAGTTGGATTATCCAGTGGATAACTTAAATGAACATACTTTGTTTAGGGTGGTGTTAATGTGAGTAAAGAAAAGTAGCAGATGAGCAGTAGCCAGGCAGGTCCAAAGCATAACTGATACATCAGGTCTTTGGAGCATCTGAGTTCAAAGGTTTAGTCTTCATTAAAATGCTCAGAGGTTTTTTTGTATTATTCTGTTTTGTTTTTTAAAATAAAGGAGGAGGCCAGCTGTGGAGATGGGTAACAGACAATTAGCTAGCAGATGTGTGTGACAATATTAGCCAGGTCCATAATCTCTCCAGTGTAAGAGACTAGGTGGCAAAGTCCTGTTAAAGGTTAAAGGTCAACAAAAATGAGCCATTTTGTTCTCTCTATTCAGCAGAGCTTCATGCAGATAGTGGGGTTTGAACTGTGATTCTATTTGCCTTTGGAAGACCCTGGCTGAATCTAGCCCATCATTGCAGTGGTGAATGGCTGGAGGGGGTTACTTGGGAAAAACTGAGGCCAGGATGCAAATAAAGGCAGACAGTCTCCCTTTAGGTGAGGGCAGCAGTCCGGCTTCTACAGCTGATAAAGTGCTGCCCTCTTGTTCTGTTTCCTGTGTGTTCCTTCACGATCCCTATCAGGTATTTCATTCAGGTTTCACCCACCTGGCAAAGCACCGGTGCCAGGAACTGTCAAGGGGCACGGGCTGTCCCTGGGCTGTGTGTAGCCCTCTACAGAAGCGCCTTCTCTACAAGTGTCTCCTGGCAGCTGCGTCTCTCTTCTAGGGACAACAGCAAGCTGCCCTGTGGTAACGCTGCCTTTGCATGAGTCTGCACAGACATCCACAGGCTGTGGGAGGTGACAACATTTTGCTACAACATTCTGAGTGGCTGGCTTCAATGTGAGCATTCTTAGAGGCATCATGAGCAAGGGACTGCTGACAGCCAGGAAAGCCACAGCCTCTTTCTGTTACACAATGAAGACCCTTCACCCCGGCCATGGGAGACCACTTTGAATTTTTTTGTGTGGATTTGATAAACACGATGAGCAAATGTCTGTGGGAAAAGCGCTTTTGTGAGGTTTTCTGATAATGGACAGCTTAAATGACTGAACTTTTGGCTGGACCATGTTTCCCATTTTTAATTTACTAAAGGAATTCACTGAGGAGTCCTCGGCCTTTCTCTGCGTTCATTATAGTCAATACTTAGTCATCCAAGTCAGCAGAGAAAATCGCCCATGATGCAAACCTATGACAGGCCCCAAGATAATTTGTATTTGATTTTGAGTTGGAGCCAGCAGGCATGTGTACATCCATGCACTCAAACATTTGCCTGCTTCAAGGTCCAGTCAGTGCTATCCATCCTGCCTCCCTCCTTTGTGAAGACAGGGATAGGGTCAGTGGTACATAAATGATGCAGGTACAGGTGGGGACCAGGCTAGGGGATGAGGGAAGTCACCATCAAGCCTTACAGTATAATTAGGTATAGGGGAGATACCTCACCAGTTTTCTTCTGGTAACATCACAGGAACATTTTGTGGATGCTTTTTTAAAGGTCAGAGTGACACCTATGTGTGATTAAAACAACAGCCTAGGAGGCTTTTAATAAAAAATAACTACTCTGCCTCAGCTGGCTCCTCTCTTACACTCACTTTCCTCAGATACCTGTTACCTTGCTATCCCTGTTTATAGTTCTTTGGATGCGTACCTCCGTCTCTGTGATTGTCGATTCCTCACACTCATCTGTGGCTGCTGAGTACTGGGCACTGGGCGCAGAGCACGGATCGACAGGTTGTTTGTTCTCATGTTCTGGAGGCTGGCACCCCACAGTCAGGAGTGAGCAAGATCATGCTTGCTGGAGGAGCCAGAAAGGATTTCCCCCATGGCTCGCTCTTCTAGTTCTTGCTGGTGACCATTCAACTTTGCTTGCCTTGCAAGTCTCTGTCTTCTTAAACTTAAAAACAAGTGTGTGTGTGTGTGAATCTCTGTGTGTGAGCATGCGTGTGTGTAGTTGTACAGGCAAGGGTGTGTACATACATGTGGAGGGCAAAGGTCAAGATCAGGTGTCTCCCTCAATTGTTCTTTACCTTGATTTTGAGACAGGGTCTGTTAGCTAACTTGGACCTCAGAGGTTTGGCTAGACTAGCACCATAGGGATCGCAGCTCATAAGACTAGAGTTACGTGTGAATACGGTTATGGCCAGTTTTTCACAGGAGTTCTGGAGACCAGAACTCAGCATTTTACCAACCGATCCACACCCCTAGCCCTATGCCTCATTCTTGAAATGTTTCCCTCCTCTTGTAAAGACTCAGTCATACTAAATCAGGACATGGTACTTAGCATCTGCAAGGACGTTGCTTCCAAATCAAGTCACCTCCTCAGGTACCAGACACTTGCATGTGCCTTTTTAGGGTTCATAATCAAACCATGACACCACTGTTTATCATCCCATAAACATTTGACTGTGTTGTCTTCCATTTAAGGTAAATGGGTTTCTCTCCCTCATTTTGCCCCATCTCTTTCCCAAGACCTCCATTGCTTCACTTCCTTCCAATCCAAATCCTTGTGACCTCATTTCTGATTCTGTTCCCCCATGAGAGCATAATCCACTAACAACACAAGAACATTTGTCTCTCTGTGTCCCCACCTTAGCCCCTCCAGTGCCTGTCAGGCAGTGCCACCATGGCTAACACCTGTTCTTTCCATACCAGCGTGGTTCTGCCCCCTGTTATTTGGACTTTGAGTGCAGAATAACTCACTGCTTGTTCATCAATGCTATGGGTAAAATGCAGAATTGGAAAACCAATAAGGTTCGTGTTCTTTATCAGTGTGACTGTGAGTGCCTCTGCGTGCTGTCTTAGTTCTGGTTGGAACACTTTGTACTATTTGTGGAGTGACAACATAATTTCTGTTTGTATAGTTCCTTAGAATCTATGTTTTTAGTCTTTTTTATTTTCTTGTTAGATGCTGATGCAGTTTTCTACCTTTGAATCTGGAAAGATCATTTATTACTACATTGAAATCCTCCTGTGTTACAAAATGAAATGAGACTGTATCCTGTTATAAAACATTTGGCCACACAAGACAGTAGCCACCCAAATCTCTGGTCTTTGTCTTTTTGTGAGGTTCTAGCATCAGGTGACTTAACTAGTGGAAACCACACTTCTATATTTCAAAACTCTTTCCTTTAACAAAAAATTTAAAGATGGATATAGAGATAGAAATCTTGCCCAGTCAGGAAATTAAGAGATAAGCTGTTGTTTACTTTCACTAGTATATAAGGAATGCTTAGCACCTCCCCCCAAATAGATATAGCTATCTTGGAGTAAGTTATAGAACTTTAAAATGGAATTAATTTAACTTTGAAAAACAAAAAGCACACACCCTACTCCTTTCTCCAAGCTTTTCCACTTGGTCCAGAAGATCGTCTGTGTTCCCTTGGGACCTGTTTTCTTATCTGTTATCCATACATATTTATACTAGACATGTATTTGATCTTAATAGCTGTAGAATGTAGCTGTTAATTACTTCAGTTACCCTGTACATTGAAAGGTGGTTCCTTAGGGCCTAGTGTTGAAGATGCCTAGGGCGAGGGCAGACTTGTGTTGGTTGGGTCACATTATTTTGTGACTTACCCCAAAGTATGAAGAGCCCAGCATTGCCTTAATTATCCACCCCCACTGCAGGACAGCTGAGCCTTTCCTGGAGGGTGGGGTTAGATGTGAAGCTGACCGAGTCCAGCCTGTCACCCTTGCATGTATAGCCCTGCAGTGAATCACACTTTCCAGCGTCTATATCTTTTTTTTTTCTTTCTTTTCTTGTAAAGTGATGCGCCTGGGCATTTCTTGCCAGAGTCATTTTGTAACTTGAGTTGAGGTAGCTGATAAAATGTCAGCATTCAACCTGTACGCAGCGGCAGCAGTTTTATAGGCTCTCCAAACTCAAAAAGCAGTGAGTCTACCGAGAGTGTCTGTTGATTGATCAGCCAGTAGGTCAGCACCTTCTCGTAATGCATAGATTGGGACAAGACCATTACTAAGGGTTAGTGCATTTCATTACCATTTTCAGTTGAATTTGGGTTTTAGATCTTAATGTTGTTTTTTTTTTTTTATTTGTGACATTTGTGAATCAGAAAATTAATGTCCTAGTCTTGGAGGAAGTAGCACAAACCTTTGGTTGGTACCTGCATCTGACAAGGACTGTAATGATGGTACTCTCTTGCATATTGGGTTTTCATAGGACATGGGGTTTAACACGTTATTTGGGTAATTGCCACAGCGTCCCTGAAAGCTGTTGCCTTTTCATGTTCCTTACACAGGGCAAACCCAAGACAGAACAATTCTAACAAGGGAGTAGCCCAAGGCTAGTGAAATTTCCAAACTGAGAAAAGGAAACCCAGACTCCTAAAAACTGTAACTCCCCCCCAGGCTGGCAAAGGCTCCTCTCAACTTACGTTCAGATTGCATGCTGGACCATTTCAGTTTTTGTTTGTGTGTTTGTTTGTAAGACCTGAATTTGAATGAATCAACTGTGGCTTTCTGATGAGAAGCGTTCAGAAGTGTGGTCTGTAAGGCATCAGTAGTGATGACATTTGAACCTTGGGACACAGGCCAGTCCCTGCAAAATGAAGATGGGACCCTGAGTTGTGACATCACCAAGTTCTCTTAGTCTGTCAGAAATAATGGTTTACACTGAGCTGCCTGCTTTGCTGTTACTTCTCATCCGTGACTGGTAGAATACACTCCAGCAAAGGTCTTGTTATAATTCATGAAGCCGAGAAAAGTGGCCAGGGCTAAGCCAGGCTGGTCTAGTCAGTTCTTTGGGGCCTCAGTCCTTCCGTCAGTCAAGGAGAGATTATGGTGTGAACTGCCAGGCTCCTCCCTCTTTGTCGCCCATGTGCCCTTGCTAGGAATAAGCATGCAACCCCATGTCCTTTGGGTCAGTGCACCCAACAACGGGCTTCCATCAGAAGCCCAGACCCAGGTATAGGCAGAGCCCGTGTTTATAACTTTCTTGTTTACATTTCACCTCTGAACACATTCCCCAGACCTTTGGAAGGCTTCATACCTTGAGGTCTTTATGTTGTTCTCAGACCAATGTTGCGGGGGTCTGGGCAGCATGATACCCATGGACTGCCAGGACAGTGCCTGTGACACTCCCTTGAAGAAATAATCTTTGCTTTAGTTGGAATCCAATACTCAGTGTGACTAACAGGGGCAGGACCACTTCCCACCCTCCCCTCCCCCATTCGGTATATTACATAAACATTTGGAAGTTTCACCGATATGGGACTGTAAGAAGCTAGCGCTGGCAATCATGACCCCAGTGCAGAGGAGCTTCCTTCAAAGGAAGATGGGTTTCCACCGGAGCATGTCCTGCTCTTTGTTCAGTCACGTTACACATGGCCGTTGTTGTAAACCAGAAAAGCCACCAGGCAGGCATCTCTTTATCTACCAAGCAAACATTCTCCATTGTTAGTTTACCGTACATCAAAGCAGCTTTCTGTGGGCCGAGGCTTTCCAAGCAAGCTGCGACTCCTGAAAGTAGAAACTGCGGTGAGAAAACTCCAAACAGCTCTCTGCGGGTGGAGATAAACAGTGACTTTGTATTTACATCAAGCACGTGAGACACAGGTGGGGACTGATCTTGACAGGAGAAATGCTTGGCAGAAAAGGTAGCAACAGCAGTTTTTGGAACTTGAAGTCCTAAGAGTTTCTTTACTTTTTTTTTTTTTTTGAGGGGGGGCGTTAGTTCCTCTTAGCCACAAGTGTATATATTATTTCCATCTTGCCCACAATTTACTGAGAATCATCTTTCTAATATGCTGGGGAATCCTAAATTAAAAAAAATATCTCAGTTTCCTAAAAACAGACAAGTGTTTTTAACTCTAATAATTATATCACTCATATCTAGACTGTAAAAGGAATTAAGAAAGCCTCTAATGTTCATCTCAAATAGTTCCCCTGTACTCAGATTTATACTGCCAATAGCTTAAGTCCTAACGGAGAGATTTTGACCTGGTGTTTGGAGAAAGGATTCAGAAACCGCTTGTGAAGACTCAGTGGTGCCGAGGCTACCCCTAAGGATGTGATGTAATGTTGGGAGCACAGATCACGTGAATTCTCTTTTGCTCATTGCCATGCAAACTTGTGGAAAGATGGAGTGAAAGGATGTGGAAGGGTGATGGAGTTCTTTGAATGACCACCAGCATGGCAGGTGGTCAGTGAAGTATCAGTTGTTGGTGTATACTGAGCCGCCTGATCTCAAACCCCAGCTCTGCTCTTTGCCTTTGGAGGTCTTCAGTGGCTCCCTTTCCTCATCTGTATGGTGTCAAGTGAAACAGTGTCTTCCTCATGTGGCTCTGCAGAGCTTGGAACTAGGGCCTGGTTCATCGTAAGTGCTGGCAGGGAAGCACTGTCTTCATGAGAAGACAGCTCTAAACTGGATGCATCCTGAGAACGATGTTAAGTGCTGGTGAAATATGTCCTTGTTTAGGATTAGTGCCTGTTGTGGGTCCATTTGCTTACAATTGATCAGATGTGACACTGCAGGTGGATTTATGCTACTGATTTTTCCTCGTTCTCTTTACTTTCGGTACTACCTCCTTCTCTTCTAGATCTGAGTATTTCATTACTGACATTACTGTCCCTGCAGAATGTCTCCCATGTAGAACCTACACAGAACTGACTCTATCATATTTACTTGCATCTAAAAATAAAAAAACCACTAAGAGTAAAACAAACAAAAACAAACAAACAAACAAACAAAAAACCCTTATTTGGAAGACAGGGTCCAATGTAGCTCAGGCTAGCCTCAAACTTGCTATGTAGTTTTATGGACTTGGATGTCCACCAAATCCTCCTGCTTCCACCTCCCAAATGCTGTCATTTTAGGAATGTACCATCATCCAGGTTAAATTAAAACACCATTTTTGTAAGATTTTTCTAACCTTTTGAGACATGAAGATATATGCAAAAAAAAAAAAATGAGTAGATAAAGGAATTTTTTTGAGGCAAGGTTTCAAGTCCTGGTCTCACTTTGTAGAGATCTACCTGCCTCTGTCTCCCCAAGAGCTGGGATCACAGGAGTGCACCACCATGCCTGGCTGATAAAAGGATTTTTTTAAATGTTAATAAGCAAGCAAAAAGTCAAACAGTTTGGGCTGTTGGTATGTTTTCATCTAACTTGAAAGCAAATCCATCCAATAAACTATGACATGAATGTTCAAGATTTAACAAGTTGTGTGTCAATATTCGCTTCTCCATTATATCTAATCATTTTTTTGAGTAAAAATCTCAGTGATGTCTTTGAGGCAGTAAGAACATCAAATATAAAATACCCTTTTGGCACTATTCGCTCTTTTCTACCTAAGATTATCTATAGATAACTGTTAAATGCTGAAGTTACAGAAATATCCCATCTCTAAGCCTGGCTTCACGTTAACTATGGTAACAGGCAATATACATTCCTTCCTTTCATTCTTCAAAGTTAGCGATTCCACGTATAGTCATCCTCAAAGTAAATAAAAGAAGTCTGAGTTTTTAGGCTTGAATTATGAAAATATCAACATGAAAAAGAATACTCACATAGTTTATCAATGACTATCTTCAGCTATCTCTTTCGTTCTCTGGTAGGAATATATATATGATATATATATATATATATATACATCTATATATATACACACACACACACATATATATATATCATCAACAACACAACATTCACTAGACTTTCTCCCATTGTAGAAATAACCAAACAGAATTTATAGTAATCAGAGAAGTAAATAGCCTTTTACGTGAAATGGTTTTGAAGAACTTTGCAGATATAGTTTATGATCTTCTGCATAATTTAGCTCTCACCACTGCACTGATGATTTGGTTTCCATTCTTTTGGTGATACTCAGACACTGCCACCATCCTCAAATATGCTGGGTACTAATTTAACTCACAGTTAAGCCTGCTTTTCTCCATGTTGAGATGGGGTATGACACATCAGCAGGTGTATTTGTTCTAGGGTCAAATGGTTCTTGGTTCAAATCCTGGCCCAGTACTTGTTTATTTTGTGGTTTGACATGAAGAATTGTTAAAGAGTTAAATGAGGGAGTGTTCATCTAAGTACCGCATTCTAACCGATTGCACATGGGTGCTCCAGTGAGGGAACGGTCATAAAGGGCCCTCGATGGATGCTCTGTTAACTTTGATTTCCCGGTCTTGTTCCTTGGGATCCCTGCAGGGAAAGAGAAAACAGTAGTTTCTTGAAATTACCATTGTACACAGGGAGCCAAATGTTTTGATATCAGAGGCCTGTCCCTCCACTGTAGGCTTTGGTTAACTACCCTTTGTTAAACTTGAGGTTGACCTTTAGTGTGTGATTATTTTTAAGAGCACTTTGAGGTCTGACTTTCTGAGATTCTGTGATCTTGTGAAGCCATGAGTTAAAGAACAGAGAGTTGAGTGGGTGGTGTTCGTCACAGTAATATGAAGGAAGAATCAAGTGGACTTAGGGGCACGTTATATAAGACGGCTAGATGTGAAAGAGAAACTGCTCTAATTCCAATGCCAACTATGTCCTTTATAACACAGTAGCACCATAGGACACTTTCAAGCATCTTTGCAGAAGATTTCTGATAACCTCCTGGGAAATGCTGATTTGGCAGGTCTCTTGGCTGCATCTCTGCGTCTTTGACATGCTCTGTGTACAGCGATTGCGAAATGAGTAGAGTGATAGTATGAGACACTTCCGAAATGCGTTACACCATGGAGCAAGTGTTATTTTGCCCCCAACTAGCACCTTGTCAGACTTGTAAGACCACTCCATGAGAAACAGTGTGTGAACTTCTGCCCTGCTGTTATAATAACCCAGAAATGTGGTAGAACTCGGATGTCATTTGAGTCAATCCACATGACCATGCTAAGCTCCAGCCACTCACAGGGCCTGGAGGAGGCCGGAGATGAATAAGCGGCATCCAGCTTTGCAACACATCTGGGAACTCCCCTTCGAGTGTCACACTGCCTATGTGACCAGGGCCCGGGCTACACGGCGGGAGACAGCATCCTCCCGGGTTATTGACTCAGAACTGGTGAAGGGTGTATCCAAAGTGTGCCACAGTGTGGCATAGACATGTTTGTTCCCTGTCTTGCTACAGAGACCCCATTCACTTCAGGGACGCCCCGTAGATAAAAGAAAAGTGTGGCATCCAGCCACGGGGGCGTCGGTTGGACTACGTGTAGGTTTCTTTGTGCCCACAGTCATCTGACCACCTTTCCCACACTTGAAGTCAAAATAAAACCTAAGGGGGGAGGAGCCTGGAAAATTAAACTATAGACATAGGAGGCCGTCCTTTTTATGGAGATGTGGCATCTCAGCGTTGGTTGAAACTGATCCTCGTGTTTATTTCTTGTTGATGACATGGGGCTAGAGGCCTGTGGCAGATTTCGCTGAGAAAAGCCACTTCCTTTTACTGGTCAGATTTGTGGATTTTTTTTTCCCACTGGGTTTCTCGGCCTGTTAGGCCTTTGGAAATGTTCTGGCAGGTTGAGCAGTTGTTTTGCTCATGTTGTGAGTAGCGTTTCCCTGACCTCTCATTGTTTACTGAAACAGTCCAACCTGTTTTCTTTTAAGAGAAGCGTGAAATGAAGGGAGTCAGTCAGAACACGCTGGCATTGGTGTTGGAAGATGAGCTTTTGGGCTACTTGGCTCATGCTTGCTTTTAAGGGCTCAGGGCTCACTGGCCTCCGTGGTTCTTATTCTCATGATTTTTTTTAAGGAGTCTTCTACAGATTTTTTATTTTACTCTTCACCAGAACAGATGCATGTAAGCTAGTAATTTGTTTAAAACATTCCCCCCCCAAAAAAAACAACAACAACAAACCCTGTGAGCTGTTAGGGTAGCATAGGACATGGTGAGTTATCCAAGCCTCCCGTTTCAAGCAGTGGCGTGACAGATGTGTTCTGAGTGGACAGCTAAGCCCCAGACAGCTCAGGGATGTGGTGACAGAGCAGCCCTCCCTCCCAACCCTCTGAGTCCAAGTGGAGGAAGTGATAACACAATCCAAGACAGGTTGAGTCCACCATGTCTGTGTCTAAGGGGTCATTTCCCTCCCGTGTTCTTGCCTCTCTGTGTTCAAAATCTATTTCTTTGTCTTTCCCTGTTACAGGTCACAGTCCCCTAGTCTTGCCCACTGCAGGCTGACTTAAAAGGTGAAGAAACATCAAGATTAGGTCCTATCTTTGAAGGTGAAGAACTATGCCTCATCTATATGCTGTGGCTGTCTACTCCCCTCTCTCCACCTTTGTATCTACCTACAAGCGCTTTCCTGCTTGCTGTCTTTCTAGTTCCGACAGAACATTCAACAGGAATCACTTTTTTTTTTTTTTTTTTTTTTTTTTTGCTGTTGGGAACCTTACAGGAGCTAAGCTAAGTGATGCACATTCAGGACACCACTCAAACCGTCATATTCATTCTCCTGGCCAAACAAAATGAGCAACCCACTCAGGCTTGATGATGGTTAATTAATGCTATGTGTGAATTCATAATTATCAGCTTGATTGAGAATTACCATTGTCTGATCATGGCTATGGCTTTGGAGTTGTTCCTTTTATCTTTTCTATCATGAAGCCAACAAATGCCAGGCTGCCATCAATGCTGAAGGCCCAGTTATGACCAAAGAGGCAAAATTCTCATGGTGCTCACATGAGAATACTTAGATACGGACAATACGCAAAATGAAGAACAAAGTCTTGGTAGACAGAATGCATGATGGGGGAAACACGGGGAAGGAGAAAACTAGCTTAGATTGTGGTCTCTAAACTCTGAATTTACTTTGATATGGGACTCAGGTGAGGAAGCAGTCATGGGAAGTCCTGGGATAAAGCTGGACACATGAGCAAGAACAAAGCCTTGACTAAAATAGACCACTCTTTCCTCCCTGTCTCTTACAGAACGACCTCCTGTATCTTCTCTACTTGGGGCTTCAACCTGATCATTCCTTCAACCTCTAGGTCATTGAGAACACTCACACCACATCGGATCCTGTTGTTAGAATGCAGGGGGAGAGATCGGGGTGCTGGTGAGCCCAAGATGGGCCTTTCTGAAACCCAGTTCTGACTTGCCACTCTGTCTCCATAACTCTCATATTCAAGGAACCTACATTTTGTGAGTCTGGATAGGATATGATATTATTTCTTAGAGAAATATCTTAGAAAATACCTTAAAATCATGTGACAGACTGAAGAGGTGACTCAGTAGCTAAGAGCACCTGCTGCTCTTCCAGAGGACACAAGTTCAGCTCCCAGCACTCCCTCCAGCTGCCTCTCAGCTGTCTGTAACTCCCTCCAGGGGATCAGGCAGCACCCGCCCCCTTGCACACTTGCTCTCGTGTACGTATACTCATATGCATACACACACACACACAGGCACGTGTATGCACACTCATACGCAGTTACACTAATGCAAAGAAAATATTTTTAAAGTTGTGTAAAACTCACACAACTAGTAGGAAGCAATATAGAGCTTCAGATGCAATCAGGTCATGTCGAGCAATCTGCTGCCAGACACATAGCACCGTCTCTGCACACATTCTCAGAAAAACAAACTGTTTTTCCTTTTTAAATAATTGTAACTCATGGGAAGCTGCAAAGATGGTATGGAGAGGCCCATGTGCCTCCTCTCCTGTTTATCCCCTGTGGTAGCATCTTGCTAATCTGGAATGTATAGAATCATGTATGTAACACACGTACTACCATTCCAACACCAGGGAGTTGACCTCTAGACCTTACTCCCATCAGTCTTGTGTGTGTGTGTGTGTGTGTGTGTGTGTGTGTGTGTGTGTCCTGAAGCCACCATAGTCATCAAGATATAGAGCTGTTTCATCATTGACGAGAGCTCCCTTGTCTAATGGCAGTTTTGCATATGAGCCATTGCAGCAGATGTTAGCTTCCTTTTAGTCTGGACTGCATTTTGGATCAATCTGTAGGAAAAGGATTCTGAACTTTACTGCTATTGTGGCTGCCATGGAATCTACTTAGTTGAGACACAAGTTTAGTTCTTTGCTCTAATTTATACAGAGGTATGTGTAAGCCCAGAATAATAAAAGAAACAAACAAAGGGGAAAAAACACATTGATAGCTTATTCAGAATAGTGAATGTAAAGTCATGGGTCAGCCCAGTGTTGGGGAAGCCAGGAGAGGAAGATCCTCGAGACTTAATAGTCAGTCTGCCTAGCCTAACTGGTGAGTTACAGGCCTATGATGAACCCTGAATCAAAAAGATAAGGTGGATAAGCACACAGGGATTGCTTGGTTTTGCTCTGTTCTCCGCATGCATGCATTAACACTCTCACACGTACCTGCACTTGCACACGTGTGTACCTGCAAACATACACATACATGCATTCACCTGCATATACGTACACACATACACAGATACACACACACACAGAGGAGATTTACACACAGAGGACACACACATACTAGATTTGAGTCAGTAATTTTAACTGGCTTTGGGAGCCTATCAGTTGCTACCTAGTTGGTTCAGGATGCTGATAATACCAGTTCTGTAGCTTCAGTAGTTGACTTCTGAGAGGAACCAACACTTCACCGTGCACAGAACTTGAAGTTTTCATGCTTTTTATGGGGGTGTTTACTACAGCATCTCCTGAAGCTGAATGAGAATTCAAATACGCCAGAAGGGGTTAATGGGTCACTTGAAGAGTTGGCACATTTCTTACAGAAATCAGAACAAATGACTTTACAAAAAAACACCCTTTTGTGGGTGAAAGCGAGGAACCTTAGGACGTGCAGTTAGCAGTGAGAACTCAAGGTGCAGGCTGAAATGGAAACATGCTATAAACAGACCAAGAGAGAGAGACAACAGACTTAAGGAAAAACATCTGTCTCTGGATCTGACATCCAAAAGCCGCATCTGTGGCCTAGGATCAGTCTTGCAATGCTTAAAACAGGATTGTGGAGGGGCCCAATGCAGGCTCTGCAAGTTTCTCTCTTTTTTGTTTCCTTGAGGGTCCCTTTGAGTTCTGCCCAGAATTCTGCTACGGACTGATGAAATGGTCTCATATGGTCCTGTTGCTGAAGTAACAATACTTAGATGTTAACTATAGGATGATGGTTGGAAAAGGTTTTCACCTCTAGAGTTCTAAATGCACTTATCAGAGGGGGTGTTTACCTTGTCAAATGAAACTTCTGGAAATCTCAAGATAGATTCTTCAAATATTTCATATTTCACACAGGTGTTGGGGCTGGGGAGATGGCTAAGTGGGCAAAATGCTTGCCACAGGATTGTGAAGACGTGAGTTCCGATCCCAGGAGCATGTGATCTGGGTATGGGAGCATGCATTTGTGTGCTTTTTTTTTTAAAGATATATTTATTTATATATTGTTTATATGTCATGCAGCCTGCATGTGTGCCTGCACACCAGAAGAGGGCCTCAGATCTCACTAGGAGCCACCCAGTGGTTGCTGGGAATTGAACTCAGGACCTTTAGAAGAACAGGCAGTGTTCTTAACCTCTGAGCCATCTCTTCAGCCCTGGGAGCATGCATCCGTAATTTTAGCACTCTTAGAGTGAGATGAGAGAATTCCTGAAAGTTTGTGGCTAGCCTGGCCTACCAGGCAGTGAATAAGAGACCTTGAGTAAAGGTGAGGCCTCAGGTTGTTCTTTAACCTCCACCTACATGGCTGCACACACACACACGCAGTGGGTATGTGTATGACGTTGGAGCTAAAAGTAGATCCTGTTGTCATGAAGCCCCAGCGAAAATGAAGAACAGTTATTCAATACTAGTTCAAGTTTGTTAACCCAGACCCTTGACTTACTCGTTATGTTTCCTTTTTATGCCATCAATTTGATTCCCGGTGCACACGGTGGAAGGCTCGTTTAAGGAAGCAGATCAAACGTGTTCCATAGACATGCTGATTCTCAATTTCATTCTCCTTTCACCCCAAAATATTAATAGTGGGTTGTGGATGCCCCCAGTTCCTCTTCGGTGACCTTCCCATGTTGCCTGAAGACTTCCATAACTGATGTAGAACTTAGCCTAGGTTTGTGTAAATAATATCTTGGGCAACTGATTAAATGATTCTTCTGCCTCTACCCTCCTTTCAAGTGCAGGGATTACCAACATACCCAACCACTTCCATTTTCTTAAGGCATAGATAGACCCCTTCTAATTGTTTTTTTTTTTTCTTCACCTGGTCAGGTGTTAAAGAGAAACTTGCTGCAAAGGAAGGGTCAAATTGTATAATTCTTTCTTGGAAGAACTATCTAGAACTGCTTGACCACAATCTAGAGAAGGCAGGTAGGTTTTATTCAGACTACCCAGAAATAGTCAGATAGGAAAAATGTCACCTGCTCACCTGTGTGAGGTTTGCTGCTCCATCTCCTTATACCACTGGAGAGACTAGTTGAATCTTTCTAAAACAAATATTGGCCTTAGGACTTTGCATCTTTTTAGTATCTACACAATTAAAATGCAGCTCCTCTTTAAGATTTTTTTTTTCACAGAAAATGATCTGGTAGTGAAACAATGATATACCAGATTCCTTCCACTCAGCTGGGTGGCCAGCTGAGGACATCATGCCTTTCCCAGATGTTCAGGGCATCCATCAGTGTTCTGTGCTTGCAGAGTGAGATGCTAGAGTCTTCTTTGTGGTTGGATGTTTCCCATGGAGTTTCTTCTCTGTTAAGGGCCTAGAGAAGGGGTTAACAGCAAATCAGAGACCATATCACCTGGTGGAGGGTAGAAGGGGATTGTTTTCTGGGGGGGAGTGTCAAGTTTACCATGAACTAGCCTGGATGTGTAGCTCTAAGTTCTAATCAACCCCGTTATCTCAAGAATGATATATGGATGGGAGATTACTACCTTTGGTTTTTGAGATGAGAATGATTGCTTGAGAAGTAAAAACATCTGGATGTGGTGGTGCACGCCTTTAGTCTCAGCACTTGAGAGGCAGAGGCAGTCAGATCACTGTGAGTTCGAGGCTAGCCTGGTCTATAAAGCCAGTTCCAGGACAGCCCAGGCTACACAGAAAAACCATGTCTCGAAAAAGCCAACCCCCTCCAAATACAATACACAAACTAACCAACCAAACATAACATATGTTTGATAGGATAGTTAATTTCTGTGTGTGTGTGTTGATTTGTTTTATTGAATGTATTTCTATGAAGATCCTAAACAGCTATTTGTCATTTATATTTTCTGAACCCTAATTATATATAGGTATCATAAAAATTTAGTATTCTGGGATTATGGGAAGAGAGAAACCAAGGGTCAGAGTCAGAAAACTGGTGTGTGGGCCAAATCTTGTTCACCAGCTTCTTTTTTTTAAAATCATAAATTATGCATAATGATGGGTTTCATTATGGCATTTTCATAGTTATGCATATTATATTTTAATCATATTCACTCCAACCCTATGTTGGCTCTCTACTCCTACTGATGACTTTCCTCTTTCAAGCTAGTAACACTTTTTATTTTATTGTCTGTGTGAAATCTTACATATTCACTCAGGCCTGCTTATGGAAGCATGGGTGAGAGCTGTTTCGCTTCCCATAAACATGGGCTCCTTACCAGTGGCTACACCACAAAAGAAAAGGTCTTTGCGAGCAAGGATTAGCTACCTGTTGACTGCAGGGAGAGGTGAGGCTCTAGGAATCTCTGCTTACCTCATGACAGGATGTTGAAGGCCTAATCTTGAGATGGCCTTGTATAAGCAGTCCCCACTGCTGAGAGTTCAAGGTTGGAACGGCCATGGCATATGGAGAAGACAGCATTCCGAAGCAACTTCCTCTTCCTTCAGCTCCTTCCACTCCCTCTTCTATGATGTACACTGGATCTCGAAGGGAATGATAAAGATGTCCTATTTATGGATTAGTAGTCAGCAGTTGCTCATTCTCAGCACTCATAAGACCACTTATGAGGCTCCAACATTGCTGCTGCCGACTGCAGAATCTCTTTTTCATCAAAGCTGGCGGAAACAATAAGCCATACATATAAACACGTAGAGCAGTGGTTCTCAACGTTCCCAATGCTGCGACCCTTTGATGCAGTTTCTCCTGTTGTGGTGACCCCCAACCACACGATTATTTCTCTTGCTACTTCATAATTATACTTTTGCTACTGTTATGAATTATAATGTAATATTTGATATGGAACCCGCAAAGGGGTTGCAACCCACAGGTTGAGAACCTCTGATTTTGAGGGCAATTTAATAGATCATCTTAATGTCCACTTAGCAAAATAACAATATCACTTACCAACCAGGACCTATGACCTCCATAACTATTGGGCATTTGACCATTATGACAGATGTGGGTTCTATCTTGTAGAATAGATTTCCCAACCAATTGGATTGCAGTTGTCACCACCCCCCAACAGGCTTGCCACTAATGTACCAATGGGCATACCTTTCCTGGCATATTGGTATTGTAGTGTGCAGTATTTTCACTGAGTAAGACTCACCGATTCTTTTTGTAAATAAAGCTTTATTGGAACATAGCAAGGCTCACTTATTTATGTCTTCTTTCTCACTGTCACTGCAGTGATGAATAATTATGATAGAGACCATATGGCTTGGAACATTTACTATGTGGTCCTTTACTAAAAACATCCAACAGTTTCATGAAATTTACTTACTCGCTCATTTATTTATTATTTTACCGGTTGCCAACTCTTCTAAGACACTGGGGGCATGCGAAGAGGAGGTAAGATGTTCTGATACCTAAGGACTTAGAGTCTAACACAGACAAGTCAGCCATCATCTCACGAGGCAGAGTGTGGCATGTACTATCAACAAGAGATAGCTAAGTTGCTGGGGTAGTTCAGATATGCTGAGGGCCCCTGATGAAGAGAAGGAATTGAGCTATGCACAGATTTGCTCCCATTACTATGACTCTCAGTAATTTCCCAATAGGAACTTCATGAGAAATAAGTCATTTGTTTTATGGAATTTTATAAATTATAGTATACAAATGGTAGAAATGATTTCAGATATTACTTTGTGTGCAAATGTCTTTATCTGGATGCAAGCTTCCTGTCACTATGGGGATAATTATACTTCTACAAATGTATGAAGGTTTGAAGGAAGGCTTTCCTTGCTCAGGCTACAGATAGAAGGAATTCCTTTTCATTTTTTACTGACTGTTCACTTAACGAAGTAAAAATAAATGCTACAGCTCTCAAAGGATTTTGGAGAACCACTCAGACATCAATGGAAGATTTAAAAACAAGATACAATTATAGAACACTAGCCATGCAATAGTACAGCTCTTCTGCAAACTGCCATCGCGTCTTTTGGTGAACTCTGATTGGCTTGTTGAAACCCTTTAAGGGATCAGCCACCTACCCCTGGGGAGAGTCTCTACATGGAAAGAACCCTGTCCAGTTTGAAACTGTTGAGGTGAGAATCTACCTTTTCACTTAATCTACTTGAGGACTTATGTCTTCTTGGTAGTTTGCCTGACTCCCATCCTCCCTTCCTTTCTTAAGACAGGTAACATATATCCCAAGTTGACCTCACTTCACAATGCAGTTGAGGATGATCATGAACGTCTGATCCTCCAAAATGCTGGGATTTCAGGTAGATAGCACCATACTCAGTTCATATAATTGCTCCTGACTATCAAACCCAAGATGTTGTGTATGCCAGGTAATGCTGTACTGCCTGAACTACATCTCCAGCTTCCACGGTGTGCTTTTCAAACACTTATTAAATTGACATGGATACAGACAAACACCATGCATTCAAACTTAGGTGGGCGATTCGGTAGCGGATTCTCGCATTTCAGGTTACTTTAAAGCTGAGATAAATGAGATTTCATCAGTTCTGCTTTCAGCAGCAACAATATCAAAATTGTTGGCTAAATTCTGGCCACTCATTTTTTACATTCATAGAACTAACCGAAGCAGGGCTAATGCAATGAAGTCTTAACTTAAATATATGACTATGAAGCATTACCTATGAAAAGCATAATATTTTGATAAAGTGAGTGCATTTGGTAAGAAAGCTACTGAAAGAAACTATCAAGTGCTCAATACGGTAACAGAATTTTTTTTAATTATTTTTATTAGTTACAGTTTATTTACTTTGTATCCCTCCTGTACCTCCCTCTCTCCTCCCCTCCCAATCCCACTCTCCCTCTTCCCCACCCATGTCCAGCTCCCAGTCCACTGAAAAGGGAGGTCCTCCTCCCCTTCCCTCTGATCCTAGTTTATCAGTTCTCATCAGGAGTGGCTGCATTGTCTTCCTCTGTGGCCTGGTAAGGCTGCTCCCACCTCAGGGGGAGGTGATCAAAGAGGAGGCCAATAAGTTCCTGTCAGAGACAGTCCCTGTCCCCATTACTATGGAGGACACTTGGATACTGAACTGCCATAGGCTACCTCTGTGCAGGGGTTCCAGGCCATCTCCATGAATGGTCCTTAGCTGGAGTATCAGTTTCAGAAAAGACAGGAGTCTACCACAGAGGGCCTCTGAAAGGCTCTTCCCAGCAGGACATCGAGGCAGATAGGCAGATGCTGAGACTCATAGCCAAACTTTGGGCAGAGTGCAGGGAATCTTATAAAAGAAGTGGGAGATAGTAAGACCTGGAGATGACAGGAGCTCCACAAGGACAGCTACAGATCCAAAAAGTCTGGGCACAGAAATGTTTTAAGAAGCACCAAGAGCAAGTAGTTCAAGTTCCTCAGATTCAGCAACCCCCTGCAGTTAGCCATCTGACAGCACTAGCTGGATGCCCCCTGTCTCCTTGTATTGAGAAGCAGAGACCAGCTTGATCCCAGTCCTCTTCCATACTCCCCAGAGCCTGGTTGCCCAGTAGAGCAGAGGCTGCCCCAGATAGAGTGTAAAAGAGGTGAATGCAACTCTCTTTGCATGGAAAGCACATTTCAGGGCATTTACTGACAAGTAGGTGTAATTACTGCATGCACATATGAGGGCTGTATTATATCAAACTGTCTAAGTAAACAGAGACTCCGCTGTCCTCCTCAGCTCCCCCCACCCCGGGTATTTCTGAATGGGATTGCTTCCTCATTTTCTTCTAATGTCAGTAGCAAGGAAGTCAGAAGGCATTACCTCTTCAGTGGGGAAAGAACACTGAAAATGCGTGTGTTTGTAGCCAGCTGCAGTGGTAACTCCACAGCCTGGCTTCCCCATTCACCCTCCCGTTGCCATGCCCCCAGCCCCCTGGCGTCTCTGCAGGGAGTTGTCCTGAGGTTTTTATTTCCAGGGATCACTTTTGAAGATCCTGCAAAGCTTAGGTGATATTGAATTACTGATTACCCTCTGGTTCTGTTCCCGCTGGAGGCATTCCGGACAGCCACTGATTTGTCCCATTTAAAGCGCTTGGTGGCATGAACTCACTGGGTTGCTGCCCACATCACTGCATTCCTGGGATGCCTTTCACAGGCCTTAGCAGGATCATCTGACAACTGCCTGTGAGGTCAAGGAACTTTATGCAAAATCAAATGCTCACAGCCAGGAGAAACCCTTTTCTGCTCCATCCCTCCTTGGGCAAAGAATACGTGTTGTTAAGGCCCCTTGGTCCCTTGGTGAGGAGGCTGTGGAGTCCCCGGCTAGTTTCACATGATTTAATGCTGGGCAGAGTAGGAAAGTGATTGTATCCTCTACTGGGCCCCACAGAACAGTCACCACCCACACTGTTTATTCAGACTGGGATCTTGGCCATTTGGGGTTTAAGCCAGAAGAAAAGGGGGGCGGACCAAAGCTGGAATGAACACTTTTGAAACTCTGTATTCAGGATGAAATGCAGCCAAGGAGTCTTTTTTTTTATCTATTTAAAATCAATTAGTGGGATCATATTTTCATTTAGAGTGGATTGTTAGCAAAAATCTAATTGTGTCTGTTCTCACCCAGGTTTTGAGTTTGGGGTAGATGCACTGACGTGAGACTCAGCCCTCTTTTCTTCCCATGTCTGATGCTACTACCAAACTATGTGTGGGCAGTTGGGCAACCCTGACCTTTGACCAGCTTTCCATATGAGAATGAGGAGAGAGGTGTGAGGAGGAGAGAGTGATGTAAACAAGCCTGCTCTGCAGTCCGGAGCTTCCCAGGCAGATGCAACTCCATAGGAGCTTAGCCCGAAATGGAGAGTAGGGAAAAGCAAAGGGCAGATCCCAGGCTTGGGGAGGAGTCTCCATGAGGCCCCGCATCCATCTGTCCCTCGTCAGGACTGCAAAAAATTATCGAGGACATGGGAGATTGTATCGGAGTTTTAGAGATCTCGAGAGGAGATTCCGGGACCTCCCTGGCTACCCACCCTGCTATTTAGCAGTTCTTCCAGCCAGGACATTCTTTCTTCTTCGCAGCCTCAAATGTGCGTGTGGTACTGCGTGGGGAGAAGCTCCTGGCCCAGGCCACTCCCACGGTGTTTACTCCTCTGATGGGAAGGAGCCCATTACTGGCTTCTCCTTCAAAACTGCAGGGGCTTAGACCTCTTTCTAGAACAGTCAGCCTGTAGGAGACCAAGGATGGAACAGGACAAAGGTGGGCCAGGGGCCCGAGGAATGACATTGATGGAGATGAGACAGGTTAACAGACACTACGTCTGGGCTTTTTGTGTATTTATCAAGGACTAAAGAACAAAGTGCCAAGTCAGAGGATGAGCCTTATGCACACGGAGGGCGCTAAAGCTCCTGCCGCTGATTTTAAAAGAAAAGAAAAAAGAATCCCCCAAAACATGGCGGCCAGGACTTCACTAGCTCCAGGACTCTCCCCTAGTGTTGAGCACAGGAGCCAGGTAGGGGATGTGGCTCGGCTGCTGAGCTTGCCAGCATGACAAGGCCTGGACTCCGCTCACCAGTAAAACCAAGTGCACTGTATGCTTGAACCCTACAAATTTGTAAGGTGGCAGCAGGAGGATCAGAAGTTCAAGGTCATCCTCAGCTACATAGTGAGCCAGTCACACACACACACACACACACACACAGAGAGAGAGAGAGAGAGAGAGAGAGAGAGAGAGAGAGAGAGAGAGAGAGGAATCAAAACAAGGAGGCCAGAGAGGCTCAGCAGTTAAGAGTGTTTCCTGCACTCCCGGTTTCCAGAGTCCATGTAAGATAAGTCACAGCTGCCTGTACCTCTACCCCTTCAGGATTTGATACCCTCTTCTGTCCTTTGCGGGCACCACACACACCACATACACTCATAAATGCACATACAAATTCATAATAAAAAGCCTCAAAAAAACAAATACCAAGAGCTAAAAGACAGAGAGGGTGAGAGACCCGCCCCAGGCAAGACAGGGCCAGATGTCACTGAAGGGGTACTTCTGTCCTCCAGTCCACTGATGGTGCTCTTCTCTCACTTCCCCTGGCCTCTCTGTCCTCCTCAGCAGATGTGAAGGCCCAGCCTCTCCGCAGCAAGCTACGGGCCCATTGAAAGGACATCAGATGACCCGAGCAGCTGGTTGCTTCCGCTTTTGTTGGATTATGTCACTGCCTTTCTTAGGCAGAGGTTTTCTCCTCCACCCAGCTCCCCAGTGTCCTGGCCTCAAGTACCAGTTCCTTGTGTTAAATGAATGACTCAGGGAGTGGCGCGGGGGTGGCCGTGTGAGTAAGTGAGGCTCCGCGCACTGAAACAGCAAGCCGTGTGTGCTCGCAATGATTCCGTCTGATGCCCCACAGCGCTGTGAGTGGTCTCAGAGGTGGGCTGCTGAGCGCCTCTGTCGCTGTGTCAGCAGCACCCAAACTAAGATGGCTGTGGGCAGTATCTTGTGGGTCCACGGACATACAGGAGGATGGAAGGGAAGGGCAGGTGGATATAATATGACTATATCCTTCATGCAGAACGTTGCAGACAACAGTGTAGCTCCTGAGCACCCACAGTTCATTCAAGAAATAGCCTTTTTTTTTCTCTCTCTCTACTGGTTTTTCTTTGTAGCTCAGACTGGCCTCAAACTCATGGCAATCCTCCTGCCTCAGCCTCCCCAGTGCTGAGATGACAGTTGCACACCAAGCACACCAGGTTTCAACCACAGTTTATCCAAGGTTTGAAGAGAAGCTAACTCTTAAGACTTCTCTGGACTGGCCCTGACGGCAGCACCCTACCCTGTTACTCCCAGAAAGGACCCATTCAATCCTCGCTGCGGTGGCATGTATCGGATGATGTCCTGTGCACTTTGGTAGTGTAGGTGACGCCTCGGATGGCTCACTGACTTTAAAATGCACAGTTATATTCTCAGGAGATGGTCTTTTTACTGCTTGTCTTATCACCGTAGCGCTGATTTCGGTTTTTCTCTTGATGTTAAGCCTTTGGGCTGCCTTCCCTGTAGTTCTGGTTGTTGAAGCCTCTTTTTCCTTGTAGTACCTATTTGTGGATTCACTTTGGGAGCACAGGATAATGGATTATTTTTTGTTTTCTCATAGTGGGCCAAATGTTCACTATACGTTATGGATACTTAAAGGAAGTGCTAGTTTTGGTTTTCAGCATCTTTGGACATGTAAGGAAATTTGTGATGAGGGATGTCATTATTTTTTCCCTTTATGGTTTATACATTTATGCAACTCTCTAGCCTAAGTTTCTTTTTAAGTTGAAAATGCTTTCTTTTTATAAATGTTTCAAAGTTCACTGGTTTTACTGAGATTTGGAGCTTATTTGGGGAAAGAATGTAAGTTAGAGATGGTTTCCTCTACCTGTTCAAAATTTAGCCTCCCCCTTTTCAGTTTTGCGCTATCACCTCACATATGAGGCTCTCTTTCTCTCTCCCTGTCTCTCACATTTATTCATCTGTGTCCAAACCAACACTATAACATCTTAATTACAACATATATGCACATATCAATATCTTGATATATGATAATGTCCCTATCTTATTTTTTTTCAAAATTATTTCTCTAGTTTTGAATTTTCATCTTTTCTCTACAAAATTTCAAGCCAGCCAAGCATGGCCATTAAAATAAAAAACCCTTCTTGCATTTGAATATGAATCATATTTGGCTTATGCACTGGCCTGGGGGTGTTCATGTTTGTGTTGACACTTGGTGCCACTGAGCATAACGTATTTTCACTTCTTTAGGCCTCAGAGCTTTCAGCCAAGTTTTATGTGTGCATATATACATAATATTTCATATGTCTTGAATCTCTTTTTAGATATTTACTCATAGGCACCTGATAGTTTCTTGCTCCTGCTGATGGAATTTTATAAAAATTGCGTTTTCTAGAATGTTCATTCTGTTTTACATTAGGACATGCTGCTCTTCTTTCCAGAAGCCTGGCCAAACTCTTGTGACTGTGTGTAGATTCCCATGGGTTCTCTGTGTGCTCAACCATCGGCAGATAATGCCACTTTCCCCTTTTGCTGCTCCTCCCGGTTTCTCTTACTCTTTTCCTCTGTTGGTTTGCACTAGAGACTTACCTTGCATGGTGACAATGGTGGTAGGAGAGAGGTCATGTTTATCTAGTTTCCGATGTTAGACTGACTGTTCCCAAGGTGCAACAGCGGTTCCTAGTGAGGGGCTGTTTGTGCGTTGGTCCAGCTGCCATCAGGCTTTCCGCTTTATGGGCTTCCGTTTACTTCAATCTTGCATTCAGTCCATAAAATTCTTTTGGTTTTTACCCTCATTTTTGTAGCAGAAGCCTATCAAAACTGGACCCATGGGAGACACAGTCACAGTTTGGATGCTTGGAAGGATGTTTTTCTCTATGGTCTCACATGACAGCTTGTCTGTCTGGAACAAGAAAATGTACGTAAAAAAAAAAAAATCCACTGTTCTTCTGAGGTTTGAAGCATGGCTCTCATGACGCTGTCTTCTAGGGTTGCTGTTAGGGGAGACTCCGTCCTGATTCCTTATGCTTTGAAGTGGGTTGCTTTACTTTCTGCCTGTAACTGCACAATCCTCGCACTGTTAGAGCTCTGAATTTCACACTGACTTTTCTCACTTGTGGGTCAGTTTTCACCTACTGTGCTGAGAAGTCAGTGACTTCTTGCACTCTGTCAGACATTTGCCTCTTTTTGTAATCTCTGATCTCTTCCCTAAAGTCTTAATTTAGGTGCTGTCATTCCCTGGCCCTGCCCTCTAAGCTCACATCTTTCCCTCCTGTTTTCCATCTAACTGTCATTTTGCACTGTTTTAAAATAATTTCTCTAATTTCAATTTCTAACCCACCTGCTTGGTTTTCATTTCTGTAATCTTAAATTTTCCTTTTTGATGTATAAATAGAGTTTTGAAGCATTCTATTCTGGTTTCAGAATGTACACACTTTATGCCGTCTGCTCTTTTTTTTTTTTTAATGTTTTTTCCCTCTGTATTGCTGCCTGTCTGTAATGCCTTGAGCTCTAGATCTCTTTAGAAGCCTTCCTGGTGTGTCTGGCTGTCTTAGCTACCTGGTCACATTTAAGAAGAAAGACTTACTAAACTTATTGGAATCTTTGAGGTTGTGCAAGCAGAATGTTAAGTTTGAAAATTGCTGTAGAATGGTATGTTGATGCCATTTGCCAAGAGAACTCATAATGTTAGCCTTAAAGACTCTTTGTGGGGGTGTCCAGGAGGTGACCTGATTGTTGAGAATACTCCATGGGATCAACACCTGGTCTGCCTTAGTGCCGGGAGCTAAAAGGAGCAGTGGGCCTAGAAGGATAAGCCTACAGTGTGCGCATGTTCTGTTTGATGTCAAGTAGGACATGCCACTGCCTAGAAACCCTCTCAGAGGCCAAACCCCTGACATCACCAAATGGAATGGAAGATACCATTCAGATAATTGGAGCTAAAAATAAAATCTACAGCTCTGGGGCCAATACTAGTCCTCAAGCAGCGTTCTCCTCTTCTTTGGTGGCTCCTCCCTCTCTCCCAGCTGCAGCTCCAGAGGTGTCTAATGATGTTTCTGAGCCTACTTCTGGTACCTACTTGTTCTTCTCAACATCCTAACTCCTGTCTCAGGACTGGCTTCCCTTAGTCTGAGGCTTCCCTTAGAAGAGCATTCACTCATCCTTTCTAATCTTCTTTTTGTCTCCCCCCCCCAACCCCAAGCTGAGGACTGAACCCAGGGCCTTTCACATTCTACGCAAGCTCCCTGCCACTGAGCTAAATCTATCTTCTGAACCCTTGTTATTATCACTCCTCAGTGGACCCAGATATGTTCAACTTACAGCATGCCGGGCACATTTATCTGCCTGAACCCCAGGATGGCTACGGATGCAGCCCAAAATCAAATCATAGCATTACTTTGTAATTTTTTCTTGTAACTGGTTTGCATGGTTCTCAAGCAGCACTTTGTGGATGACAGCAGTGGGTTGCAGTGTCCAAGGCTGGACATGCTGTTACACTTTGTAAAGGTCATCCTCCTTTTAAGTTTAAGCGACATATCAGCTGACCAGGAGGACATACAGTGTGTTCAGTTCTCCGTCTCTACCTGCAACTCACAGGTTACATTTGAGTTTATTTTCCTCAAATCTGTATTTTAACTCACTGTGTTTATTTTGTGCTGTTCCTCTACTATCTGCGCCTCCCTGAGATACCTCTAGAAATTCCTTTCCTTTCTTTTCCAGATCTACTAATTTTCTCTTTCTTCTTTGATCCTATTGTTTTAGTGTTATTCTTAGTCTTTCTTTGATCACTATAACAACATGAAGCACAATGGTATGCAATCACTTTTTGTAATCTGCTTCTGATTGTGGTATTTCCAATCTTAAGATTTGATTTTTAAACATTTCTTTCTATAATTGGCCCTCACACGCGTGTGTTAGTGTGTGTGTGTGTCTGTGTGTGCATATGTGTGTCACAGTATGCATGTGTGTGGGCCTGTGTGTGAATGTGTGAGTGGGAGTATTATGAGTATATGTCTACACACACATGTACATTTATGTATGTGTGTATAGTTGTGTGTGCATGTGTGTATAGAAGTGCACACACCCATGTAGGCATGTTTACAAGTCCATTTTCACAGAGATTTGGTTTTTATGGGTCTCTTGCAAGTCTTGAATCGTGAAATCTTTTTGTTTGTTTGCTGTTTGGAGACAAAGTCTCTCTACCCACTGTAGGTAGCCTTAAACTGAAGGTGTTGTCCAAGACTCAAATTCTCTGATACACTTGCTTTAGCTTCCCAAGTGTGCCACCGTGCCCAACTCTACATTGTGAAACTGTCACTACCGAGGGCTTCCATATTTGTCATCTCTAGAGAGTTAAGTATTTTAGTATCCTAGAGCTGTGTTTGTATTCATTTCTTGCCGTAGTGTTCTCAGGAAGCATGAATTGAGACTCTGTAACTTCTTGTGGTTTATTTTGGGGACTTTCCCAAGAGTGTCCTCAGCTATGGAAATCATTATGTACCTATGGCTTTTTCTACTCTTCATCTCGGAACCAATGGGCAATGACAACTTGAGGCTTTGAGATGAGGGGCCTCAGTCAGGCCTACCCATTTCATGTAAGAACAAGGTCATCTGGATTTTTCTCATGACCTCATGTCTTAATATAGGGCAGAATTGATTTAATTAATTAATTTCTATCCTAGATCAGAATTTCTTTGTGTTCTTGGCTTGTTAAACCAAGTTGCTAATACTTAGTTACCTCATTAAAATACATTTTTGTGTTAAAAAAAAAAAGAACAAGGTCATCTTTCTGCATGGGCATTTGAATCCAGGCATCATCCCACTTCTCAGTTGGTAGTTGTGTTGGAGACCATGAAGTCAACGTTTGGTTGAAGTTTTGGCTTCAATATTTTTGTCTCTGCTTTTTCTTCACATTTTTCTCCTCTTCCTTGTCTCTCTCTCTCTCCCTTTACTTCAGGCTTAGAACTATGACGTTTTCTTAAGAATTTTAAGTCTTTGCACTGGAATAGGAGCCACATAATCTGTTGAATACTCCAGTGCAAAGACTTAAAGTATTTACTTTGTTGGAAGTAAATACTCAAGTCTACCTTTGAATTAAGCCTATTACTTCTTAGTTTTTTTTTGCTTAACATCATGTGAGATAAACCTAGAACCTACTACACCAAACCTGGAATTGATTCTGAAGGATATGGATTGTTGGAAGTCAACAGATTGTTTAGGGCCTGGGGAGATGTAAGCATAAAAACCAAGATTCCAATTTTCAGGAGTTCCGTGAAAGCCAGGAACGGTAGCCTCCTGCTCATGTAACCCAGAGAAATAGAGGAAGGAGGATCCCTGAAGTTTGCTGCAACCAAAATAGTAAGTTTCAGGTTGTGTGAAAGACCTGTCTCAAAAACAGCACACATACTTGGATGTGTGTGCGTGCATGCACACACATAAACACACACACACACCCACACACACACATGATTCTCTGAAATAAATTTGTCCATTGTTACATTTTACTGAAAGAAGCCAACCTCAATGCTGAGGAAGCCATTTTCTCCTACCATCTCACCCTCTCCACAGCCAGTCAGTAGGAAGCTGGGATGAATTAGAAAGATGGCCACTGTTTCCTTACCACGTCACAGGGAAGAACACTGTTATACAGCCACCAGCTCTTGGCTGGTTGTCCAGTCACTTGGACATGATGGTTGAGCCTGAATCACTGTGACATTTTGGAAAAACCACAAACTCTTTGTATTTTGTTTTTATTTTTCTCTTCTACCATATATGGCAATACTACTCATAGAGTCATTTAAATGGTTTATGATAATACAATTTTTTTTCTCTTTTTCAGTGGGATGGGATGGTGTGTGTGTGGGGGGGTATATTCATGTTTATGTGTGTGCCAGAGGGTGGATGTATGTATATATGTGGGGAGGGTGCATGTGCCCATAAAGAGACCTGAAGTTGAGAGTGGGTTCTTCCTCCATCACTTTCAGCCTTCTTGTCTTTTCCTCTTCTTCCTTCCTTCCTTTCTTCCTTCCTTCCTTCCTCCCTCCCTCCCTCCATCCCTTCTTTTTTCTATTTGAGACAGTCTCTAACTGAACCTGGAACTCAATATTTGGGCTGGTCTGGCTGGCCAGCAAGTCCTTGGGATCTCCCTGTTTCTACCCAACCCTAACCTCTACCCCAAGTCTTGGATACTGGCACACACTGTTGTACCTGGTTTTTAGTGGGATCAGAAGTAAGGTTCTTGTGCTTACATAGCAAGCATGTTATCCTCGGAGACCTCTCCTGAGCCCCTCCACTTCCTCACTTAGAAAAAAACCTCTCCTCTCCTTTACTCTGCTCTCCTCTCCTCTCCTCCCCTCTCCTCCCCTCTCCTCTACTTCCTTCCCCTCCCTTCCTTTCCTTTACCCTCCCCTTCCCTTCCCTCTCCTTTCTGTCTTTACCCTCCAGTTTAGGGTCCATCACCTTCCAAAGCTGCTCACTGAAGACTGAAACCATGGAGCCTTTCCTTCTGCTGTTAATTTCTTTGAGGTTGGACATTTGGGCTATGTAACTGCCATCACATTCTCCAGTCCTGTTTCATTCTTGTGCTTGTTGTGTTTTAGCTCTGCCCTGAAACTGAAAGGGCCAGGTCTGCAGAGCCATGGTTTACACAGTGTTACCACTTCCCCAGTGTGTGTGTGTGTGTGTGTGTGTGTGTGTGTGTTTAGCAGATTGGTTGATGGAGGAACAGCCCAAAGGAAATGTGTTCTCCTAAATAGCACCAGGCTTGGTCTCAGAGAGCTGGGACTCTGGCTCTTTTCTGCTCAGTGTGTCCTGAGCAGACCATCCCTTTCATGGAGACGCACCTGGCAGCATCGCAGATGCTCATATAATCTGCCACTCAAACTGGGCCTGTTCAGAGAGTGAAAGGGGCACTATTAATAGTTTTGCAGGAACAACAGGTGTACACTGGGACTCTCCCTGACAAGCTGGGACATATGGCCACCTTATGTTATAGATCACCTTGAGTGCTTCAGGGAAATTTGCACAGCTGCTCCTGAGATACTGATCTTTGAAACAAAAATTATCATCATGTACAAAGGCTTCCCTCCAATGGCTTAGCTTCATAGGTAATAAAGTGGTTTTTTTTTTCAGACATTCTTGTTTTCTCAGATACATTTGTGGCTCTGATTGCTTATTATAACTAAAGTTACAGTAGGTGGAAGATTTGAGCACACTGGTGAGCGAGAAATGCCTTCATTTTTGTGAGTCCCCTATACCTAAGAGACAACAAGGAGCCTTGTTTCCCAGAGTTCTGTGCTTTCTTTTCTTGGGTGTTTTGGAGTACAGGGATCCTCTTCCCACTATCCCTGGCGGGAAGGCCTATGAATGACAACTGACAGACTGTACTGTGTCTTCATAATAGCAGGTACCTAGTGCTGTGGTTTAGCACTGTGCAGTAGGGTTTTAATAGGCACAGGATAAACTATTGGTGCCTGGCTTCCTTGCCCTGGAAATCCTGTTCTCACGTGGTCACTGTGGATGCCTGCTCACCGACACTTGGTGACTGTGACTTCTGACGCAAACTTGGAAGAGAATATTGAGTGGTAAAATCATCATGGGGATGATGGGTTCCTTGGTGCTTGTGTTTGTGAAGAGCTGTCTTGGTTGGAACACAGTGTTTCAATACAAAGGAAAGTGGAGTAGGAGGTGATGGTCCAGGAGCAGCTTCAGAACTGCAAATGACTAGAGCATGGAAAGTTCCAGAGGAGCAATAATCAGCTTTTACTTGGCTGAATTAGATGACATTTGAGCTAGGTTTGAAAAGTAGGCTTTTTCCTGTATGGCTGAAGTGGCGGAAGGCCATCTTACACAGTAGGAATGGCATGAAGAGAAGCCTTGAGTGAAACTGTGTGACATGTTTGGGGGACCTGGGAGAGTCCTGTATACACAGAAGACAGACATCTCTCCGTGACGAAGGAAGGAATCCAGGTTATGTTAGCCAATGGAAATTGGATAAGGTTCACTTGAGCGTGGTGACGTCAACTGAGTCATGATTTAGAATGGCAGTCAGTTGCTATGAGACCAGAGCCGGGAGATTAGGTCTGAAAAGGCCTCAGTTTTAGGAGAGACAGAAAAGTGAGAGTAAAAGGGATGAGCCAGATATGAGATGCAGAGTTGCAGCTGATTGGGTGGAGGGCATAAAGCAAAACACCAAAGGGCTGAGTGGAGGGTGTTGAGGAAGAGATGAGTGCCAGTGACAGGCTTGGTTGGTGTCTGGGGAGGTGTGTGGAAGAGCTTTAACAGGGCTTTGTATAAAGAAGGTTCTCTGAGAACAGCAGGTTCAAAGAAAGGAAAGGGAAGAACAAAGAGAAGGAGGCAGGAGCCTTGCCTTCTGCCCCTGCTCTACAGCTGGCAGAGGGGGTGATGCACTGAGGAGATGTATCAGGATGGCTGATTCTTGGTCTCTTGCTAATTGAGCAAACCCAAGAAGAAGGAAATAATGGGTAGAAGTTGTTGGTTCAGGAAGAAAAAAGCTTTGAGCCACATAAAAAGGAAGAGGAAGAAATGGGCTGGAGAGGAGGCTGGACAGAATGTGGGAATGTTGTTGTATGGCAGGAACAGACATTCCATCACAGAGAAGAAAGGAAAGCTTTATGGCAGGGGAAGCGGGCTGTGTGAGGAGAAATGCCTCGGTCGGCTCCTCAGGCCACCTGAAGAGGACAATGCCTACCTCCTCACCAGCCTGCACTGAGAATCCTCTTTCTCTATGAAAAAAAAATGGTGTTTCATTCTCTTTTCCATCTGTTGTAATGGCAGATAGATAATCCTTTCTTGGTAGAAGCTAAGACGGACCATAGTTTTCTGAAGGCCACCCTCAAATTAATTCCTTTAAACAATTTTGTTTGAATGTGTGTATGTGTGTGCATGCATATGCCATAGTGTGTGAGTAGAGGTCAGAGGACAACTTCCATGGGTCCAGTTTCTCTTTCCATCATGTGAGACCTGAGATCAAACTCAAGGCATCCATCTCAGCAGCAGGTGCCTTCACCCACTGAGCCTTCTCAAAATCCACACGTAACTCTAGTCAGTTCTTGTATGGGAAGCCCTGTTCAGGACTTTGACTTGCAAAGTGCCTTTTGTTTTCTCTGTCTGGCCCTTTGGCTGCTGAGTAACCATTTCAGTTTCATGATGGTACTTAGACAGCATTGCACCAGTTGCGTTACTGACGTGATCTGCCTCAGTTGTAGTACATGGGCCTCAAGAATGTCAGCAGACAGAAACTGGGTTAATTTAGTGGCTGCCTTGGCCTGATGCATCTGAGAGAGAGAAGGTGCCTGGCAAGGTATCTCATCTTGAAGTCAGAATCCGGAAGGTGGGAGGCTCTTTGAAGCCTCCTCCCTCCACCTTCTTTAAGACAGCACCATGATCCTTTCTCTTAATACTTCTGAGGAAAGGGAGGAGGGGTTCCCAGAATGTGCAAACTGTTAGAAAAGAGCAAACCACAAGCGAATCCAAATGTTTATGCTAATTTCTCCTAATGCTGGTGGTAAACCTGTTGTGTTGACTGTGGTACAGAATGAATCAAGGCATAAGTTGCTCAGGAACAGTTTTATATGTTCTATAAGTTCCGTTGTTTTTTTTTTTTTGTTTTTGTTTTGTTTTGTTTTGTTTTGTCCTAGGTAATGCTTTCTACAAATGTTTGTGGGAACAAAATATCTCATAAGTGCCTACTTCTGTAGTTCCTGCCACATATTTTCCCTTGACTGTTATACTTGCCCTCCATGTAGGGTCCAAGATGGGGCTGTTTATAGACTGGATATTAAGAATGGGTTAGTGTCTAAAACCACTATAGTGGGTCATCACTCTTCAATCCAATCATGTGACTTTGACATTTGCTGAATGAGTTTCCGTAGGCACCAGCAAAACTGCACAGAAGGCCACCTTCTTCAACCCTACCTCATTCACTTACTCAGTTCCTTAGAGGACATTTAAGGCTCTCAGAACCCCTCTCTCTCTGCACTGTCTCTTCATTGGTGCTCCCCTGCTCTATGGCGGGCTTACACCCCCTTTCTGAGAGCCACTGTTGGCTAATAACCTAAGGCATCACTTTGATAGTTTGAAGCTCCACTTAAGAGTGTGCACTGCAATACGTTTTACAGAATAAGTAAAATATGATTTTACAGAAAAATCCGAAAATAGAGAAAACAAATAAGAAATGTCATGGTCCACGCCATACAAACGAAGTGCAACTTGCTGCTAATAGACCAGCATTTTGGACAGCTTGTCTCCTTGACACTGCCTGGAACTTACAATCTTTAGGTTAGGGTGTAACTTGGCTTTACAAACTCACCAGAAACTGCCTGTTTCTTTGGGAACCATATTGCCCCATGCATAACCGTTTGCGTTTTGCCCTTCCTAGGTCTTTCTCTGACTCAAATAATACTCATAATTGGCGTGGCTGTAAATATTTCAAAATGTATACACAAGAACAATGCAAAAGGTATTTAAAGGCATCACACCTCCCTGAAGAGAAAAGCACTGGCACAGTGGGGTGTGCGCTGCTCTCATGCTCCAGCGCACGCAGCTCGCACGCACTATCCCCTCACCTGACGTCACAGCCTGCACGTGGGTTTCACGGTCATTGCCGTCTTCCACTTCCTTCCTTTCCCCTCTTTGCTCCTTGTCTCCGTTACTTCTCCCTCTATCCTGACTGCTAGTGTTTGAAGCCTATGTGTATCCTTCCATGCATCGCTCAGCTCACACAACCACGTGAAACACGTTCAGATCCATGCACACATAGGTCATGAATTTTTTTTTGTCAATTTATAAAAATCAGTTTGCATTGTCCATTTTATGCCTTTACTTTTTCCTCATGTTACAATACAATATTAAAATATCTGGTCTCTCTTTCACATGACTACATATGATCCCTGGCTGTCATGAAACTTTTTAAAATATCTGTATGAATTTATTTAAGGGTTCGAGAGATGGCTCGGTTGGTAACGCATGAAGACCTCAGTTCATATCCTCAGCATCCACATAGAAGTAAGCCACAGTGGTGCCTGTCAGGACCCCAGTGCTAGGGAAGAGAGACGGGTGGATAGGCAGGGCTTGCTGGCCTTCCCATCTAGCCAACTGATGAGCTCCAGGTTTGGAGAAACCCTGTCACAAAACTTGAGGTGGAGAATGATTGAGGAAGACTCTGGACGTCAACATCTGGCCTCCAGGCACATGTGTGCACATATACATGCACATATGTGCACATGCAGATGCATACATCACTCATGCGCACACACAAGGTATTTCTCATCTGAATTGCAAGGAACTTTCTAAGGTTAAAAATACTTGGTTTTAAGCTATGGCTCAGCCTGGCTGCTGTTGCAGAGGACTTTGTTTTGGTTCTCAGACACCCACATTGTTATACTGTGCAGGAAATCCAACTGGCTTGTTCTTAGGACCCTCTCAGGTCCTGACAACATCCTATGTCTTGTGTCACCTGGGCCAGATGCTTCAGATATAACTGGTCTGCCACACCCACCTGCTCTCTCTCTCTCTTGCTCTCTCTGCTTTTGTTTCTCTGTCGGGGTGCCCCCTGCCCCATCCTGTCTGTCTGTCTGTCTCTCTCTCTTTTCATTCTCTGTGTCTCTGTCTCTCTGCTCTCATGGCTCACTCAGGCCCTAACTCTCTTCTGCTTTCCTTCCCATGAATAAACTCTTTCATATGAGATCTGTTGTGTGCATGGCATCATGTTTAAATAAATCCTAACATATATCAGAGAGCTTACAACCAACTGTACTCCAGTTCCAGGAGATCCAACACCCTCTTCTGGGCAATGTGGGCTCCTGCATGCATGTAGTCCACATACATACACTCTCAGGCACATGCACATAAAATAAAGGAAATCTTAAAATATGCATATTGTGAAACAGAATAGTTTTAGTGACTTAAGGACATTTTAAGATGCCTGTAGAAATACTGGTGGATGATAACAACACTGAAATTTAGACAGATGTACCAACAGTATTTAATTGTACTGTATAAATTGGTAAGACTAACTAGGATTCTGATTAAACAGCTGACCAAATTACTTGACAAAAGAATCATAAATGTAGACTTGTAAGTGAACTTAGATTTATCATCTCACCAATGATGAATACAGATTAAACAAATCAAGATATGACTGTTTCCTCTCTTTCTATTGAAAAATATTTTAAAAATAATCTCAAATGTAGCATGATTCATTTTGTAGCAAGTATGCCTCGGTGTGTGTGTGTGTGTGTGTGTGTCTTGATTAATGACAGCATATCTTTCTGAATAGGTATAGGTATTTCCAGACTGTGTTCTAAATGGTATACCATTTGGCAGTTTCTCCAGCAGCATGTGACAGTTCTTTCTGGTTCCTACCAGGAGCTGAAGCCTTTAGATTTCAGGAGATGACAGGCTGTCAGGTCCCTTGAAAATACAAACATCTAGACAAACGACGGGCCACACAAGACCGTCCCAATGTCATTTTTGAGTGAAGTGGCTAAGAGACGACCACAGTTTACTAGGTTGAGTTCTGGGGAAGTATTATTTATAGATTGTACCCTAGGCCTTGAGTACATTCTTTTTTTTTTTTTTTTTTGGTGTGTGTGTGTGTGTGTGTGTGTGTGTGTGTATGATTTAAAAAAAGGAAAACCCTGACATTATTTAGTTACTAGTTACTAGGGGTACTAGAAATTTTCCTCTAAACTTTATTTGGCTCCTTTGGAGTTTTTGTTAGAAAACTTTGGCTTTTTTTTTTTTTTTATATAACTTTGGAATGTCCTACTCTGGTTTGAACCACCCAGATGTCAAGGTGAGAGCTAGCTCATTTGTGTTTCTCATAGCTTTGAAAACATCTTGCACGTGACAGACAGAGAATCCCAGAAGCCCGTAAGAGAGTCGCATCTCACGGAGGCCTCATGAGCGGCCGGGATGCTGGTCTCAGTAATGGACCCTGTACTCTCCTCTGCGCATGTCCTCCTCCGAGACACCAGCTGTCTGCTCGGTCTGAGCTCACCTTTCAGTCACATCCTGCCTTACTTCCACCAGTCCAGTCGCGTCTCTTCTTCCTTGCTCCTCTGTCTCCTCTCCCTCCTCTCATAGCTCTCAGCTTTCCAACTCTAAGAAGTTTGGCTCCTGTGTCATTACACCTTAGATCATGTGCTCTGGCCTTTTGACCCACCTGTCCATATCATGGAAGCAACTTGATTGGCTGATCCTACCTCTCCTCACCCGTGCTTTTTCTGTTGATAGACTTTCTGCTTAACGGAACTGCTTTGCCTGCACCCTCCTTTAATTTTTTTTTAATATATATATATCATTCTGAGGCCTTGGTGTGAGGCCTCCTTTCACTTTGAGATAGACCACACAGATTCTGTCAGCAAGAAGATTCTCAGCAAACTGTCCTGTGAAAGAATGTCTGCAGTCGGGGCTCAGCAGAAGAGAATCTCTGGGTGACAGCAGTTCTCAGAGCAGAGAGGACAGCAGATGGGAGACGTGGGAACTACTTCATCATGCACCAGGCTGATCTCAGTGTGAGGGAAAGTCTCGCTCCCTAATTCTGAATTGACTGACATCTTGGAGGAGACAGCCTGAGCATCCTTTTGGTGCGCGTGTGGTTTGATGTGTACGACCCATCTTGAACACAGTAGCCTTGTGGTTTATCTTTTACCGAGAATTGCTTCTTTTTTCTTCCTTTTCTAAGAAAAGGCTAGGCTCACGAAGTAAGGTCTTTCTTGCGAGCTCGTCAGCAGTGGTTATTGTGTGAATACTTGTTGGCATTAAGATCAAACAGCACCCAGCCCAGGTGATTTGAACAGCAGTTAGACCAACACCAGTTGTATTGAGCACCTGATGCTGGAATGAAATATTTGGATATTTGCCCATAAAAGCACCCGTGTGGCTGCCACTCCCTGCTACTGTGAGAGATTTGCCTGTTGTCATATGTTTTCATTTGAGAATGTGAGGCCAGCCTTTGTGGTGTGGGAGGGAAACAGCATATGCAGACACTGGACTACCCGCCTGGGTTTACTTTCCCTGCTCTCAGTGTCCCAGCCACTTCCGGCGTTAGCACCTACTCCTAAGAGAGAGAACAAATGCACTCACAGAGCTGAACTTTCTCCATGTCCTTTCTCCCACCTCCTTCCTATGGCTTATTCTCATGTAAAAATAACAACCTTTCTTCGGAAGAGGTTGGAATTCTGACCTAAGACTCTGAGGCTGGGGTCCTGCATGGCTTATGACCAGTTAAAATCTCCAGGAGATTTGTGGTTTTAAAAATCTCTAAAGTAGGACACCCTGTTTCATGTGGCTGCTGGGGCATCATTACTTCTTTCTTTGTTCTTTTGGAGAAACTCAGAACTTTTTTTTTAATTAAATGCAGTTTTTAGGCATTGGAAGGTCTCTCTGCTGACAGAGGATCACTAGAAATGTCACATTCTACAAGTCTATGCATTAGACTCCTCTTCCCATAGAACAAAAAGAGGCATGACAAGGTTGCATTTCTAACAAAGCCTGATTGCAGCCTAATAAAACCCTGGGCAGGAAAGTTGGGAAGCATCTGAGTTTCACGGTGGCACAGCCTCGCTCCAGCACTGCCATCAGGGTGTACTGGCATCGAGTAGCTCCAAGATGCTGGCAAAGAGGTCACCAGGACGGAGACTGAGACTGCATCCAGGCTACCACAGGGCCAGATGCCATGCAACTGAGCATTCTGGAAAGCAAAAAGTAGGTCCCTGTGTAGCTATGCATGTCAGAAGGACTCTCCCGTCAAAATAAAATATAAACAGTCTACTACTCAAACCCCAAGGAAATCTGGTCAAGGTTGAAAGGTGAAAACTTAAAATATAGGTATCAATGCTGCCAATGAATGATGCCACTCAGGGACTTTTGTGGGCTCAGAAAATCGAGACTTGAGTCAAGAGACATGGAGGCCAGCTGTTGTCACTGGCTCTTTACTGAGGACTTTGGAAAGAGTGAAGAAATGGTGACTGGATAGATTGAAGGTCGCGAGAGGGGATAGGCTTTGTCCTTGGGATCAGGTGAAATGAAAAGAGTGCCAGAGGAGCAGAAGTGGGTCAGAAGACAGTCAAACTAGGAGGATGGAGATGCTCGGAGGAAGCAGCAGGGCAGGGCAGAGCGTGAGTCTGGAATTGCTGATTGGAGCCCTGCAAAAAAGACTTGAGAGAAAGCTGGAAAGCTGATGGCTGCACTAGAGAAACTGGAGGCAGAGCATACTCACAGGCGAGATAAGCTCATTCTTAGACATATGACCGAACCGAACACAGATAAAAATATTATCTTTTAATCCACTGTCTTTCAACAGGCAGAAGTTCAGTTTCTTTGAACTTCATTCATAAAAGCAATACAGATTTAAATTAGTATATTTATTTGCTAATGGAAGTTTAGCTACAGACTCATGGCTGATTAGACTACTTCAGATCAAAGGTTTCAGCAAGACATACTTGGAAAATGTAATACAGGGATAAAATTTTAAGCCGCTGATAAGATAATGCTCAGTGCTAATACACCACTTGCTATTTTCTAAAGAATGGCAGACTCTTCTTCCTCAGGCCTGATGTCATCACTATCCACTTCATCCAGATCCTAGCAACAGGGTGAGGCCCACAGTCTGCCCTCCAAGGCCCTGGAACATTCACATTTTGCTTTCCTGCTTCTCCTATCATCCATTCCAATAGTCCAGGACATCCCAGCACTCTGTTCCTGTCCCCTGTCAATGTGAATACCCTGAAGGCTCTCCAGTTCTGAAAAACAGTGTCCTTAAACTGTCACCTTCTTTTTTTTTCTTTTAACAATTTCATGTGTATATGGTGTGTGCATGTGTGTTGTTTGCATGAGTGGGTATGCTAATGTATGCATTGTGTGTGTTTGAATATGAAGGCCAGAGAATGATGTCAGGAATCATCCCTGGCTGCTCTTCTACCTCGTTCACTGAGGCAGCTGCTCAATCAAAACCAAGGCTTAATCATGCCCCCAGGCTTGCTAGCCAGCTTGATGTGGGGATCCCCTGCCCCTGCCTTCCAAGGCTGAATTACAGGTGGCCCTCAAGATCATGTGGCATTTAAGTGGATTTATGCAGATCCCAACTCTGCTCCCCTTGTTTGCACATTGTGGTGGCTCCCGCAGGCTAATCTGTTTGAATATGTGGTCTCCAGTTGGTGGAAATGTTTGGGAAGGATTGGGAGCTGTGTACTTGTTAGAGGAGACGTGTCACTAGTGGCTGGGCTTTGAGGTTTCACAAGCTCATGCCACGTTCAGTTAGCTCTCTCTGCTTCCTCCTTACTGGCCAAAATGTAGGATCTCAGCTGCTGCTCCAGCATCATGCCTGTTACTATGCCCTCTGCCATGGTGGCTGTGAACAATAGCCACTGAAACCATAAGAAATGCTCTCTTCTGTAAGTTGCCTTTGTCATGGTGTCTTATCACAGTGGTAGAGAAGTTGCTAAGACACATGGCAGGTGCTATGACTGCTAAGCTGTCTCCCCAGACCCCTGGATCCTTTCTTTGCCCGGCAGTGTGCTATGTGGTACCACCACGTGTTTTTCAGGTTTCTCAAGCTGTGTTACTGTGTTCCAAGCCTACGATTTGCCACATCTGGTCCAGTCTCTCCACAACTGTTCACCATTCCAGAGATCTGTGTCAAGCATGCCAATGAAACTCTTGTGTGGGAGGGAATTATGGGGCCGGTTCAGGGGACTTTCAGAACCATGTCGCTCTTCCTTCCTATGGTGATTGGAAGCGGGGAAGCATCTCTCTTCTCTGCTCGACCTTCCTGCTTCCACCACAGTGCTTCTCCTCTCCTTGCTGAGCAGCCACCTCTGGGCAAGAGACCCGCTGTTCCTCCTTTCTGCATTTGGAGAAATTAGAAAGTTCGCCTCAGCCCAGGCCTTTAAACACTTCTCTGCCTTTTCTCCCTCAGGTAGTCCATCTTCTCCCTGCTCTCCTTTCACGTAGGGCCCACACGTAGCCTATGTAAAACCATGTCTGCTTACTAGAATTGACCGCATGCATCTCCATGTTTTCAACTCTAGGTTGTCTGTGCCGACTTGGACAGCCTAGCACCATCTCAACACAAGCTCCATTACTGTCTCCTCTAAGTTCACCCTCCCTATCATTGCTAGTTAGGACAGCATCTGGTAATGCACGTCTATCCTGTCCTCTAACTTTAGCCATCTTTGTTTCCATCTTTCCTTTCTTCTATGTGCAAATATTCCCTCACTGCATTTCCTCCATTTCAAACTTTGTCCCCGTGGCTTCCTAGAAGGGAAATAGGTGAATAATCTACAACATCACCCACTTTGCTTGTAGACTCCTCTAGATCAGGAGCACCAAAGTGACATGAACATTAACAGTGGAGTGCCTCTATCAATTCCTAAACTTGATCCAGTTCGTAGACACAGAGCAACTTGAGTTAAGGAGAGGCAGAAAAGACCCCACAACACAACCGTTAGAACCCACCTCTCCCAAAGCTCCTCAAACGGATCAGTAGTATTTTATCATGGTGACACTGTACTGGAATAAAGGCAGTAATCACACACTGGCCCGAGCTGACACTGGTTCCAGGAGACCCAACACATCCCCACAACACATCTGACAGAGCAAGGCCTCAAGGAAGTCACACTAGTCAGAGCCAGGCCATAGAGGAGTCACACCGGGCAGAGCAAGGAGGGGCCTTTGGAGATCAAGAGGCCACTCAAGTTTCATTCTCTTTTGTGTCCATTCCCATAGATGCTTCAGCTACACAAAGCCACAGTGCTTTCCTCTGCATAATTCGGGCCAAGATATTGCTGCAACTTTTATAGTCCTTGCCTGAGAACTTCTGTAACTAGTTGCAAAGGAAAAGTGTGCTTGCCTTAGCCTGAGGGCTGTAGACTCCTCAAAGGGCTTTCCCTCTTGTCCGTGCTTCTTGGTTGCAAAGCCTCACCCAGTACTGTTCTCCCTCCCCCGAAATACCATCCCCAGACGTGGCACATTCCCCTCCTTATTTTTGCATGTGCTCATGCTTCCTTTGCCTGGTATTTCTTTTTGGCTCCCTTCTCTGGATTTCTGAGGTGCCTGTTTTTAGCACAAATATACCATGTTCCCTTGTAAAACGTTTTTCCCTGAAACAGCCAGGGAAATGACCAAAATGTGTGGATGGATTAATTCTCCAGTGCCGGGGAGGGAGAGAGTGTCTTTCCATGGATGGGCTGTTAGCAGTCTTCATAAACAAACGACTGCCTTGTTTATACCTTTCATCTGAGTCAGCATCTTTTAAATCTGTTAAAGGTGAAATAAGTGCTTTTTGTTTAAGGAAATCATATGGAAAACACAGAAATATGAAATGTTCACTTTGTTTAATGTATAAGTCTATTTCACGACAGGTGGCCTTTCAAAGTGCACAAATAAAACAAAATTGCTTGGCTCAAACCTATCAGAGAAGGAATAAGAGCCAGGTGGTAGGGCCAGGAGCAGATGGGCAATATTTACTTAAAGCTTCATATTTTTTTCTTGCTAAGTGTCCCCCTGATCAAACACCTTCCTTCAGATAGCAAACTCCCATGTCTTTGAATAGACTTTTATTACAAAGGTAAATTCCTACACCCGGTTTCTCCTTTTTACAAAGTCAAGGGTAGAAAAACCATATGGTACCCATGGAGTGCGGAGTCTGGGCTAGCTTAAACATTCCAAGTCTCCTTGCAGACTTTTCTTTGAAGTTTCCAAATTTCACAGTCAAAATTAAAATAGCATAAAAACCAAATTGAAACTAGTGTGAGTCTCAGGAATTTTTTTTTCTGTACCAAATAAGGAAATATCAATGCGGATGATCTGTGTGAACTTGGTACAGTCAAGGCAGATCTCCATAGTGAACTTCTCAAGTGTCTGCAACCCTGTGCACCAGGCAGTCATTCAGAGCTGTGTAGATCTTTAGGAAACACTGCAATCTTTTATATCGCACGTTTTCTCCAGCAAACATTCATGAAGCTTATAGGGAGAATGTCCCATCTCTCTTGAGACGATTAGATCGACAGAACTAGTTTCTACTCTTTCTTATATATGTGTCTTTAGCATGTCTTTAATACTTGGCAATTGCCCATCACTGTCTAGATCTAGCATCAGTCCTACAAGATGCTGTTTCTTGGTGTGTTCCAAGACGTGTAAGGCTTGACCTAAGTCTGAGCCCTTCATCAAGAGAATGGTGTAATTTGAACCATTCAGAGGCCACAGACTTCCTTCTCAGAAGAGTTTCTACCTGCATGGGGCTGGAGATGTAGACAGTAGACTATGATAGCAGAGGAACTCTAAGACCTGTTAGGAAAGGCACATCTTCAAAAAAAAGAAGAGGCTTCCAGTGAGAGCTGTTAGGCCCTTAAGAATGTTTACAAAGAAAGGTATGGTCTCCCCTTTCCTGGCAGCACTGAAGTCAAAACAAAGAACCCCAGAATGGTCGAGTGCTAACTTCTCTAGAGTTTGCGATGAAGCCTCACAGCTCAGCAAGTTCAACATTCCATTTAACCGTCTTGCCTACCCTTGCCTTGCTGCATATTCCAGTCTGCAGAGTCTGGAAAAGTTCAAATTATTTTTTTTCCTGGGTGTGTAATGGATTCTCATGCTTTACATATTGGGATCATTTAGAAAGTTATTTATTGGTAAGTAAACCTACTCATCCTCAGTTATCCAAATTGTTGTCCCTTTTCTCCACTGACACAGAAAGTCACACTTAATTTCTTCAGTATATGCCCAGTGTCTCCTTGTGCAAGAATATATGTATCTATATACATATACCAGATATATACCAAAAATATATATTCTTTTTGTTCTTTCTTACACAAAACGATGAGGTTTGTTACTCATATAGCTTGTTAGTTTAACAGTATATCCTTGAGATAGGATGGCCCCTTCTTTTCTTCATGGCTAATACGCTGCCTTCATAGTATTGTACTATTGAGAGATACCATCCCTCATCAGTTAGCTTACTCCATATAATATAGTGGCTTCAGCAACAGCTGTTTTATTACTTCCTAGTTCTGTGGGTCAGCTATTTGGATTGGGGTCAGCCAGTGGTTTTTCTGCTGTTCTTGCCAGAGATTTACTTGTGTGGATACAGTCTTAGGGCTACATTACTCCTACAGCCTCATTCCATGATTGCTGGTAGACCCTCACAAACCCACAATCAATCCTCTCAGCACGTTTACGTGGAGTACTTCCTGTGGGCCCAGAGACAAAAGGGGCTGCGCTCAACGTGGAGGTACCAAGAAGGCTTCTTCTTGCCTTGTATTCCCTAACATCTCGTCAGTGAAAACAGAGCTAACCTCTGAGGCAGAGGGAAAGGAATGCAGAGAGAGTAAGTCCCTGGAAGTCCTTACATAACTCCCCGCTGCAGCAGGTATAGCTAAGCAGCTCCTGTTCGCGGACACCTGGCGATGTCAGTCTCTCGGCATTGCAAATGCTCCTCGGTAGATAGTTGTGTCGTAATTCGGTTCATATGTGAGCATGACAAACCACCAGAAGGGGATTGCTGGGTGAAAGGGCAAATGCTTGCTGAGTTATCTGTGTATTCTGTTTCTGCGGCGTTATTTCTCTGGTTATTTTAAGCCAGTGTTTTCAGTCACTGATTTAGGAAATTTAAAACTATGGGAAGAGTTTAACGTGAATACATTATAAACTTATCTTTAGTGAGAGAGAGAGAGAGAAAGAGACAGAGATTGTGTGTATGTTAGTTATGTGCATATACAGAGGAATGCCAAAAAAGGTGTTGGGCATCTTTTTCTATCGTTCTTCACCTTATTCTTTTAAGATAGGGCCTTTTGCTGAACCTGAGGCTCGCTGTTGTAGCTAGGCTCACTGACTGTTGGGCCTGGAGGACCTGTCTCCTTGCCATGGGGCTGGAGTGACAAGCACGTAGAGTGTGCCCTGATTTTATGTGGGTGCTGAGAATTTGAACTCAGGTCTTCTTGCTTCTACAGCAGGCACTCTTACTCAATGAGACCTTTCCCCAGCTCCAAACTTACCTTTAAAATAACAGGTGAACTCTAAATCAGATGCTTTTGAATAAAGTAGCATGTATATATTAAGGAAGTATATCTCACATGTCAATGCTTTGTGTCGTGCTCATGAGACATTTAAATTGCATATGGTAGCCGATTGTGGTGGTGTGTGCCACCTGTAATCCCAGCACTCGGAGAGGCAGAGGCAGGAGGATCTCTGTGAGATGTAAATGTAAATTGCATGTAGTATCTCACTTAATTTTGAAAACAAGTCAATGAAGTCATTTGGCTCCACTGTGTGTGTTTGGGGGGGGTGTGCACGCATGTACACACAAGTATGCATTTAAAGTTTTGATGATTTCCATGACCTGTCTCAGCATGTATGTTATAGATAGCCAGGATGTATACCTAACAAACTGTGACAAAGTTCCCTTAGGGGAATCTCATTTGTGGACATTTGCGTTCCGCATCTGGCTCAGCTTCAGGTGACATCATTTGCTTGACTTCCTCGTTGGCACATTTACACAATACTGGTGATCCCGCTTTTTCCTTGAGAGACCTTTTGTTTTAATTCAACATACTTTATTTCTGATTTTAGATTACTGGGGGACATCCTTGAGTTTTGTTTAATACGTTACGTCTCAGGCTGTCCAAGTATCCAGAAATGAACCCAACCTGGACTACAGGAGGACCTCTAGCAGTTAGATATAAGGCAGCATTCCTCAGGAACTTGTGCAACCAGTTCCCAGTTGCCAAAAGGAGTCATTCCCCTCGTCGCTGGCAGAAGAGACACGTCTCCATGTCTCCACTGACGTATACCTGAGGCTGCCTATCAAAACCCACACGTGCTTCTAGGCTCCCTCAGCCCCACAAATACTTGTTATACATTTCAAAGTCCCGGCAGCTTCGTACCCCTTCTCACCTCCTCCTCTACCACGCGCTTCCTCCGGCTCAGAGGCTTCCCTCTCCTCAGCTGCTCAGCTCCCTAGAACCCACCATTCTTACTGTTTTCTCAGGTTCTCTCTCTCTTGCCATCCTCTTTGACCTCTGTCTTCTCTGCTTCCCTGCTGTTCTTCCTGCTCTCACAGATAGGTCTGGCTGTGTCCAGCCTGCTGGACATGTTCAGTCTGCTTCTTTTCCCCCCTGCCCTCTCTTATTCACAATGAGAACCTTAGCCATTAAATGGGGCGGTCATGTCGGCAGTGTCTTTCCGGCACCCTACATACAGTTTCTAAGACGTGGCTCATCTCTCATCCCTCTCAGCAGTAAATCTTGAGAGAAAAATTCTGTCTGAACCCATGTGCTTGCTTTTGGCCTTCAGAAAGGAGGAGTTGTTTTTAAATAAAACTTTGTCCTGGCCCTCCTGCAGCAGACATGGAAAGTACAGTTTTCCCTTTTCTTTAATTCACCCTCAGACATTTTCATAGGCACTTGGTCACAGCAAAGAGGGCCCCGTGTACAAGCCGCCCACTCTCTGAAGCATGATTGATTAGCAAAGCTGTTCTGCTCAAGGGCAGTCTGTTTTCCTGAGCCTGGATGTTGACAGGTCCGACATGCACAGATTTTAAAGCAGGTCGCTCGTCCAGGCTGTAGGCTGTGGGCCAACATGCTTGTTCTTTTGGGAGAAAAGAAAAAAAGGACCCAGTTTGGGAATCAGAGGAAACTATATGGATCTGAACCTAAGGGGAAAAAAAAGGCAGCTCAGGTATCCCCACTCCTTACTGCAAAGCCACTTGCTGGTGTGGGGGTGCCAAGAAAACTGTGGCAGCAGAGGAAATGCTCAGGGAAGGTGAAGATAGGGACGTACTGGCAGAGCCTGTGCAAATAGGCATGAGCCCCATTTGACTAGGAATCTCTAAACATCAAAGAGAGGCATACATTTAAAGAGAAACTTGAGACCGAATCAAAGTCGCTATGATGGAAGTTTGGAAAGACAGCCAAGCAATGACAGCATAAACAGGAAGAGGCACGGATCGGATCGTGTCTCTGCTTGCTCATTTATTGCATGGCATCTAACAGAGTGTCTTCTATAGGGCGGAGCCCTCACTAATGCTTAGCCATAAAATGATGGGTCTGAATGTAACTTTGGAAGCCATTTTGTCCAGGTCTCACTATTTCATACACAAATAAACCGAGGCTCAAACAGCGTATAGTCCCAGTATGTTTTCTCAAGGCACAACCAGATTCTGAATTCTAGTGAAGTTAGCTTTTATAGGCTTATGCTGTCAGCATTCAAGTGATTAAGTGAATGAATGTGCTGTGGCATTCAGGTCCCTACCCCCAAAGGCCCATGCTAAAAGCTTGGTCACCAGACTATGGTACTATTGGGAGATGGTAAGATCTTTAGGATTTGGGGTATAGGAGGTGGAACTTAGGCCAGTGGGGTCTGTCTGTGAATAGGACATCCTCCCTTTTTTCTTGTTTCCTGGTCACTATAGGTGAATAGACCTCCCCTTGCATGGTGTACTATGATGCCAGTCTCAAGGAAACGGGAACTATGAGCTAAAATAAGCCTTCCCTCCTACGAAGGTGATTTATTTCTGGTATTTGTTATAGTAGCAGAAAGCCAACTAACAAACTAAATACATTGTTTTTATGTAGCTCTGGCTGACCTTGAACTCACAGAGTTCCACCAGCCTCAGCCTCCAGAATCCTGAGATTAAAGACACCACTACACTTGGCCTTTAATTTTCTGTGTAATGTAGTTTACTTCAAAGCCCTGCATTCTCTAACAGTATGGGTGATAGTCTACTTCATTCAGTTATGTATTAGCCGTCATTCACTCTGTGTCTGTCTCCTGGGGTGGTGGGCAGAAGGAGATTTGTGAGGATGAACTTACTAGTGTCTTTTGAAAGACAGTCAGGATTCCGAGTTTCTAAACATTCTGGCCATATAAAGAAAGTCTTAAATGTCAGTGTTGGATGAAAACATGGGCTTTTCTTACAATGATGTGTTATATGCTCAAGATATAAGTAGCCCTGGGGAAAAAAATCTGCATGAGGCTGACAATGCTCTTTTAGTATACTCTAGTCAACTGGGTATCAGTGTAGCCATGGGACCAAATATAAAGAAACAACTTGTCACCTCTGTTGTGGGTATTAATATTTACTATTGATATATCTTTTAGTTAGGCAGCGGTTATTCCTAAACCAGCTGTATACCCAAATCACCACACAGAGACTGAGATTTATTTAATTAACCTAGAGCACAGTGCTGGGCAATGATTACTCCATCCTAAACCTCCAAACCCGCATAGTTTCCTATCATTCATATTTTACCCAGTATACTTCCTTTTAGTTATATCTAAGGTCCAGTCCATCCCTCTACGTGGTTCCAAGACCTCTCCTCCGGATCCTCTCCTCCTCTCCTGCTTCCTTCCTCTCCTCCCACTCTGAACCAGGATGTCCCACCCTATATTCTGCCATTGCTCAGCATTGGCTGGTTGTTTTAATTGACAACATAGAGAACAAATGGTGGCATGTTTACACAAACTTGAGACAGGTGATGCTTAGAATAAGATATCCAATACAATGTCTGTATTGAAACCAGATAGCGGGAGCGGGGGAGGGAGAAATCAGCATTTGAATGAACAAGGGTAAATTGTATACATTCCAAAAGTACCTCTCACAGTGAGTGCTTCTCCACTGTGGCCACTGGTGCAGGTAACACAGAACATGCCAGAACTGTCTAAGCACAACCTGCAGCAGGCTCCCCAGCCTCACATGACCACCATCCCATGACCCAACATCCTATTTCTGTCATTATTTTAGCCTTTGACTCTCATACTACTGAGGGGGATGGGGATACATTTTTGAGAGTCCCTTCTAAAATACATTTGGCAGAATTTCTTGTCCTGGATCAAGGCTGACAAGTAACAGAATTGTCTAGAACCTCACTTTCCTCTACACGGTGTAAAGGGTTGGATAATATCATATCTTTGGGAGTAGAAATCACTATTATACTTGGTAAAGAGGACACTTTAGAAGCCTTTTTTGTTGTTGTTTATCTTCACTGGTGCCTCCTAAATGGTTTCCTGTCAGGGGTCGGGGGGGAAGAGAACCCAAAAAACCTGCCTGGAACTAAAAGCAGGGATTCTAACGCAATGTGGGTTTGGTTTTGCTGTTTGGTGTGAACAGTTGTGTGACTCTAGCTCTAAGAATACCGGTAGTGGTGTCTGCCTACATTCTAAGAATTTAAGGAGGTGAGGTTTCTACAGAATGAAATCACCCAACATATCAGCGAGGCTTTCTGCAGAGCGAAAGCAAGAATAAACTCAAACAAACAAAACAGGAAGAGTCTGAAAAACAGTAAGAGGTGTGTTGCTCAGACACTCTGGATCCTTGAAAGTTTAGGTGCCGTTCTGCCTGCTTCAGAGGTGTGTGTGTGTGTGTGTGTGTGTGGTGTGGGCATGTGTGAGTGTGTGTGTATGTAGGGTATGTGTGTGATTGTGTGTACATTTGTGTGTAGTGTGGATGTGTGCAGGGTGTGTGTGTGTGTGTGTGTGTGTGTGTGTGTGTGGTGCGTGGTGGCTGTGAATATGTGGCTGTTTTGCTCTGTTTGATCTTTTGTCGGCTCACAGTTTTCTAGTGACTTCAAGTCCTCTTGCAGTACCCCAGTTCTCTCCTTCAGATTGCAGCTACTTTGCTGAGCTGCAAAAGCGAACATAACTTTCTTACAAAATAAAGACCAAATAACCTAAAAAGCCCCAATGGAATCTATCTTTGAAACAATATTACAGAAATATTTAAAACATTGAAATTTTTCCGTGGAGAAAATCCCACCCCAGACTGAGGAGGACAGCCTTGTTTAACCGGAGGCTTTCACTGGTTTAGTATTTCTCCTCTACCCTCTGCCTGCTTTGCTAACAAAAGAATGCTTTCTCTGGTTGTATACCTCACCTCTCCATATCTCATTAATTATGCTTTCCATTTGCATTTAAAATATTTAGTGATGATTTGACACGGATAAGGGTAGGAGGCTGAATATTACATTATCTTATGAAGGGTTTTTTTTTTTTTCTGTTCTTCCTTGCACCCTCCCTCCCTACTTCCCTCCGCCTTCCCTCTCTTTGATATTCTCCCCGAATTACTATCTGTGAAAATACAAAAAGCCAACTGTAGACACGTCTGACACCTCCAGATGTTATTCCATTAAAGAAGCTGCCACCCCTGGAATTACTTCTGAGAACTCGGTGGTTGGCATCAGACTGCAGGGCAACCGCAACAGAAAGTAACAGAAAGAGCCACCTCGTGAGCTCCGAGCCATACCTGGTCTCTGCAGCAGGGAAATCATTTCTCTGTGTTCAGACCCAAGGACCAAAGCTGGAAGATGTTTTGAGAAGCAAGCGGTGTGCTGAGAATGCCCAGCTCAGGAGGGGCAGGTGAGAACACCCCAATTTAGAAGGTGGCAAGGACTCCGTGGGTCAGGTTCCAGTCATTTTAGCATCCTTGTGAGGACTCCAGCCGTTAGGTACAGATTAAAATCTGTTTCCGCCAAAGAGTGTTTGACCTCCGTGTGTCAACCAGCCATGGCTTTCTTACTCTTTCAGGGCAACATGATTCTGGCTCACCCGTGCATAAAGCATTCTATTTTCTGTTCTAAGAAATAAAAATACGGGCAGAAGATAAATTTGAAGAATATTTGCCACTTCTGGTGGTTAAATGCAGTCAAAGATATATGATCTTGATGCTAAAATACTGACATTTCTTATACATATTTATCATTCTAAAGGAAAAGTAAGGTACAGTGCAAAATTGAGGTATGAGAAATTTGAGTGACTCAAGCCAGAGAATGCACACAACTAGATGCTCACAGCTGCGGGGACCCTCTTAGCCCTTGGCCTTCACGGTAGACTTCTTTTTTTTTTTTAATTAAAAATTAAATATATTTTAAATTTTAATTTATTTTTAACTAACAAATAAAAGCTGTGTATAGAGGCTCTCGTACCCCGTCCCATGTGATAAAGAGCATGCTGTTCCCCCTTGCTGCCCGAGTTAACTAAGCATATTAGCCGCATGCAGCGAGTACGCTCATTAATTTTCCATACACTTGCTTGGCTTTGATCTTCCCATTTCAAAGCCGAGCAGACCATCCAGGGAGAGAAATGATCACACTGTGTGTCCTTTTCTCCGGTGTGGGCAGCCTTTTTAGTCAGGAAGCCCCTTTGGGGAACCCAGTGACTAAATAACACAGCCAGACTCCCCCACCCCCTCATCAATATCTAATTAATATCGATCCTTTGCTTGGCTTCATCTTGTTTCAGAACCTTCAAAGATGAACTTTCTCCATAAATGGCCCTTTTAAAGTATATATTTGAAATATCTTTAAGCCTCAGAGAACAGTTTTTAAACAAGTTGTACATTGATTTCCTCTGACTCCAAAGTATTTCTTGAGTGAGTGTTTTTCCTGAAAGATTCTTTGGTTCATGGAACACAAAAACAAACCGTGTCCTGGGTTGGTTGAGGTTTTAGGGGTCTAGGTGACATGGCACTTGTTCTCAAGGATTTCAGTTTCACTAGAGGACATAAGACACTCCAACAAATGAGCCAAAGAGAAAATTCCACGCTGCTGATTCCTGCAGACCTACAAGCTGGTAAGATTACAGTTCTATTGAACACTAAGGAACCCCCACTGCTCTCCCGCATAGAATGTAAAAGGTCTCTACTTTCTGGGGTTATAATTATGGTGACTGAATTTTTCCATACCAAAAATTAAGACCCATGGCCTGACAAAGGATTCTTGTGCCACTTCTAGGTGTGAGACCACCCATAGTCAGACTTTCTAAAGCGGGCATTTTCAGGCAGGCCCCATAAAAGTAGAGATTCGTTAAATAGGCATGTTTTTAGACTTTTCATTAAAAGCCTATAATGCAAACAGTATTTTATTTTGTATCTGAATCAACACGTTATATCCTAAAGCACTATTTTATAGCCTTAAGGTATGTGTTAGCCTATTCATAAAAAAAAAAAAAAAAAAGCAGAGTGCTGTGTAGAGTAATAATACCCACCATTATCCAGGTGGGGTAAAAAGGTCCCCAGTGGTCTACTCCAGGCCTTTAATTTTTCCTTTTGAAGATAAAAGTTCCTTATTTCACTTTCAAGGTTCAGGATTTTTTGAGCCGTGCCAGTGATGGCCATTGAGGCGTGCCAGATGTAAGCAGTTATGAGCATTCACTCTTGAAAAGAGGGGAAGGAGCGACTTTTTCTTCCTATTTTCTCCCCATACTATCATCTGCGGTTTCTACAGGTGTGATTTTTCAGACCACCAAGGTCATGGGGATGGATACTGCTGGGTTTCTATAGCCCAGGCAGGAGCTCTTGAACTGTGTTGGGGATATAAAACTGGCTGGTGTTCAAGGCCTGCTTGACCAAATGCTAAGTTACCCACCCAAAGCAGCACTGGGTTTGGTAGGCCAAAAAGATGCTGACCGCAGCTTGCTGACAGACACAGGTCTACTTTCCCAAGCTGTGAGCTGTCCTCTTCCCGAGAATCACTCTAGTGCTTTCCCAACTCTGAAGTTGGGGACAGAACTACAATAGGATGACATCATTCTAAACTCTGTGCTTGACGACTGGACCAGCCTATTGTTGTTGGAAGAGAAATTGAAGTTTGGAAAACTGATGTCTTCAACCAATGGCTTCTTCACTGAAGTGACTTCAAAGGTGCCAGGGCTTTTCAAGGATGACTCTCAGCTGGGCCAAAGTTGAGTTCAAATAGTCTTGAGCATGCTGTGTTTCCTTCTGTCCTAGGACACTTCCTTGGAACTTTTTATCACAGTATAGAGTTGATACACTACACTTTTTAGCAGACAGTATCTGTCAATTATTTTACAAGAGTGCCGCATTTATAAATTTGCTTATGTGGGTACATTTTCTGACTATATTCCTTCCCATAAAGCATACCAGGCGCGGGGCTACAGTGATGGTTCAATGGTTAAAGTGCTTACTGCTTTTCTGGAGGACAGGAGTTCAGTTCCCAGCACCCACATCAGGCAGTTAACAACCACCTGTAACTTCATTATCTGACACTCCTTTCTGTCATCCTTGGGCATACACACATATGATGTGTGCATGTGTGCACTCTCTCTTTCTCCCCTCTCCTCCCCCACCTCTCTCACACACAGTTAAAATAAAATCAAGTCTTAAATAATATATACCAGATTATCCACCCAAGTAACCTTCAAATTCAACTTCATTTCCCTATCCATCTGTTCAGTCATTCAATAACTATTTTCTGTTTTGTTTTAACATTTATTTACTTGGTCTGTGTGTATGTGTATATATGTGTATACATGTGCACACATGTTTGCCATAACATGCATGTGGAAGTTTGAGGACAACCTGTGGGAGACAGTTCTCATTTTCTTCCATGAGGATCTCAGGGATTGAACTCAGGTTGTTAGGCTTTACAGCAAGTGCCCCCAGCACCTGAACCATGACTATTTGTTGGATATGTGCTGTGTGGAGGTCACTTGCTGGCTGTCAAAGATACTGCAGTCAACAAAAAGACCAAATCATAGCCCCGTTGTGGCTTGTAGGCCACCAAGTTGTGTTAACAAATATGCCAGTCTTTGACCATTCCTAAATTTTTAATCAGAATTTCTTCTATGTCAAAACGCCTTACAGAAACAACTTAAGAGGACAAAGGGCTCGTTTTGCTTATGCTCTCAGAGTGCTCAGTACATCATGGTGGGGGAGGGGTGCTGCGGAGCAGAGCAGCTCACCCCATAGCAGCCAGGAAGCAGAGAGTGGTTACACTCCTGGGCTTTCTCTTCTTCCTTCCATCAGTCTCTTCCAGCCTATGGATTAGTCACTTATATTTAGAGTGAGTCTTCCATACTTAGTTAATCCTTTCTTGAGGGGAGGGGTGTGCTTACAAAATCTCCTAGTCAAGTCATCAGTCAAGGTTGACCTTTGATTTATGAGATCACAGCTTTGTTTCATTTTTTTTGACCCCATGAAAGCAGAGATCATTCAGTGTTACCTTCCTCAGGGACTCAGAACCTAAATGAGTATTGAGCATGTGGAGGTTGAATGAATAGCTGTGAGATGAGAGGATGCAGCCCTTCAATTACAAGGAATTTAAAAGTCTCCAATATATTTCTGGATTGTTTTTAATAATGCAGAAGAAATGAAACCATTTGTTTAATATTCCACATTCTACTTTGAGGCATTTAGGTATTTCTAATGGTCAAAGGTTGATCATGTACAACAGCAGAGCTAAGTAGACCCACTCACTGTGTTCCTCTTTTCAAACATGCTTTGCTGGCTCGACAGCTCATTCGCTGCCAGCATTTCAGAGTCTCCACATAATGCATCCGGACCCTTTAGACTGTGTCCTGAACCATAGGCCATTGTGAATTTCTCAGCAAGCCCTGCTCATGTGTGATAACCTACAGCAAGTGAGTTCACCTGAAAACCTACCTCAGATGTTTACATAGAGAGGCATTTTACCTGTAAAAGAAACACAGATTCATTTGAGTAGGTTGGTGACACTGTTGAACACAAATATTCTGTTCTTGAAAAGACTTTATACACATAAATGAAATTCTGGCTAGAAAATGAGATGTGGTTGGAGAGAGGTCTATCGTAGGAGGCCAAGGAGATTTAGAATTACTGAGAGACAAAGCTCCAGAGTGGGTTCTTTTGCTTTCTAGGGCCTGGGAAAGAACTTCTGGGGCTTGGCCTTCAGAAAAGAAGAGAGAAGCTTTCTTTTACAAGGGTTGTGTTCTTGGTTTCTAGAAAAGTGATGTAGATTCTGATAAGTTGTGTCTCAAAAATCCAGCTCTGGACGCTGAGTTTGTGGACTGGACATTCTAACCTAATTAATTGCTGAAGGTTGTGGATTGCACTCAAAAACTTATCCCCAAACACTTACTATTTTTCAAATAGAGGAGGGGCTCTTTCATATTATTAAATCACAGAATCAATTGTGGTATATAAAATCATTGATTAAGCTTTGCATCCCAAACCAGTTCATATTTGATTTAGTCTAGATGATGTAACTGTTAATTTGGAAATTATTATGAGGAGTGGAACTAACAGTCTTACACTTGATTCCTTTTAGGGTGAATGGTGAGAAATAGCTCCTTTTCACACAATAGCCTGGGAGAACAAACACATCTTCTCCTTTGCCCAGCCCCACAGTAAGACTGAGATCACCATGGGGACCTGTGTTAGAAAGAGCAAGGCTGAGCTACAGTAGGTCCTCAATTTAACCTGCAATCCAGCTAGCCCTGTTTAGTGATGATCAAGGTGTTCCAGCTAACTCACCATTCTGTTTAACCTCAGATATCCAGCACACCACTTCTCTAAGACAAGTCTTTATAGAATTCAAATACTACAAAACATAGTTGACTCCCAAACTATACTCAAGACATCTCATCAGTGTTAAACAGCAGCTCTCAACCTGTGGGTTGTAACCCATTTTGGGGTTGAATGACCTTTTTGAAGGGGTCGCCCAAGACCATCAGAAGACATGGATATTTACATTATGATTCATAGTGTAGCCAATTGTATTAAAGGTTTGCAGCACTTGGAAAGTTGAGAATGACTGGTGTAAAAGATCTTTGATGATCTCGCCAAGTCCCTGTGCCACCATGAAGAACATCAGCCATCCAAGAAATGGCTGTTGGTAGAGAGTAGGTACTGATCATAGACTGGTAGTGGCTGACTGAAAGTGGCACTTTTCTGGGTGTGGTAGTGTGTGTAGGGGAATACCAGGTCTTCCATTCCTGGGTAGCAGGAAGCTGTCTGCCACACTGACTCAAGTGAGATAGTCTATGTGAAGAACTGAAGGCTGAGTCCAACAACTGGAGGAACAATTGCTAAACAAGTAACTTCAACCCGTTTACCTGTGATCAGCTTGGCTTATCTCACTTTTTTTTTTCTTTCTTTTTTGGAGTAGGAACTTCCTATAGTCATCAGAGCCTCAGTGACAGTATCTTATCTCTAACTCGGGACAAGCAGAAACTTTCTGACTTTTTGGCAATGCTCAAAATTTCAATATTTATTTACCTTTATGTATGTAAGTATATGATGTGTGCACATGCTTGTGTGAGAGAGCACATTTGTGTAGTAACACTTGAGTAGAGGTCCTAGGTCATCTTCAGGCATCTGCTTTACCTCCCACCCCATGTCTCTTAATCACTGCTGTGGGCTACAGGCTAGCTTGTCCTTGAACATTTTGGGGCTTCTCCTGTCTTCACCTCCCCTCTTTCCAGAGGGGATGCTGAGATTACAGTCATGCCCTGGTGTGCTCAGCTGTAAGCCCAGGCTGTCAGACTTGCATGGCAAGTGTTATTACCTATTGAGCCATCTCCACAGCCATTGCTTATGAACTTAAATTGAGCATCTAGGGAAGATAGTAGCAAGCAACTATTGTTAACAAAGAGTTGACGTCACAGGGAGTTTACCATTCAGTTACACTGTGACTGCAGACCATATCCTCTGGAACAAGTCTGGAAAGACAGACTCAGGAGTGGCAGATCTAAAAATCTCCAGTGACTTCACTCCATGCACTGTTAATGAGGGTGAGTATTTAAAGTGTTTTCTGTGATGCATTTTGATTTCAATTTTAAAAATGCAATATCTACATACCTTTGACATCCAAGAATTCTTCCTACATGTGCAGATGTCTGGCCATTATTGATTTTGTTTCCTCAGCAAAGACAAAACAAACTAGGAAGACTGGAAATATTTGTGTGGGAGACTGGTTCAGTTGATAAATTGATGTGAAATAAAATGCAGTAGAGGGTATCCATCATCTGCCTGAGATACAGCCCTAGTCAGTTTTTCAGAGCCTGTTTTCTTGTTAAGACATATCATTTCTGAATGAAGAGTTAACAGAAATACTCTTGGGATTGTTTGTTATGGCTGATGTTTTCTAGCATCTCTCAGTCATCATTGTTAACTGTCCCGTACTTGACACTCACCTAAACGTTTGATCAAATACGCGGGGAACTTCCCAGCTATTCCCTGGGTATACTCATTTACCCCTGCTGGAGTTCCCATGGTGTGGACTCCAGCTTCATCTGTGGGGCCAGATGGAGCTTGCCATCTGAAAACCACCCCTACTTTTCAGGGTAGGACCGGGTTCAGCTGAGCAATACTGAACCATTGTTTATTTTTATGAGATAAAGAACAAAGACAAACAAAAGAGCGAAGTCTGCTTTCAGAAACATTCAAGTGATGTAATTTTTATTAGATGAACTAAATGTTAGACGTGGCCTGGTTTTGATTTAAGAGATTTCAATTGTTCCGCAGGGTGTGCATGCCCAGGGTGGTTGGGTAGCAGTTACAAAAATGATCCTAGGAAGCCTTTCCACCCTTGTCGACTAATCTGGATCTTAGTGACAAAGATGCCTGGGTCCCTAGAATGGGGGGGGAACAATATACGTGGGGTGGAAGTACAGAGCGAGCACTTCTGTGAGTCTCTGGAGTGGACTTTCTTCCCTGTGGGGAGATTGACCAGATGTAGCTAGGTTAGTGCCCCATCTTATTAGGTGTTCTGGAAAAACATTTCTAGAATAAATGGTTTTGCTCCCAAACATTACCCCAGTGCCATTAAGGGTACTGTGGGTGTCTACGGACCCTCATAAAGATCTCCCTCATCTGGTCACACCCATCCCTTTTTCCTAACAACACTAGTGAACAACACACCTAAACAAGAGGAAATCTTTGGAGACTTTTATAAAATAAAATGGTAACTTCTATTTTTGCAACAGATTGTTGGTGTAATACCCATTTTGCAAAACAGGGAAATGCTTAGGGCTGGAGTTTCTGTTTTGGGTAATGAAAAGGGGTATTTATAGGAGAAGACAAAAGAAGAGAGAGGGCTGCTGCCACTGGCTAAACAGTTGGGCTGTTTTTGTGTGTCACCTCAACTGACAAGTTTTCCTTCGATCCTCTCCATGCATCCTAAGGCACTCTGCTGAATCTTGGGCTCTGTTAGCTCTTGACAGTGTAAACCTGGTTTTCCAATTTATGAACACAGTTCAGGAGCTGTGTTCTCTAGCTGGAGAAGGGAAAACTGCCTGTGAAAACTGAAATGGTGTAGATGGAATTTAGAGACTCACATGTCCCAGAGCACAGGTGAAAAAAAAAGAAAAAGAAAGGAAAGGAAAGGAAAGCTTCAGGCTTTGGAAAGTAAGATACTTTGGAAAGTAAGGTAAGAGGTCAACAATAATGTATGAAGATTGAGTTCACTCAGTGGGTAAGAAGAACACTTGCAACATAAGCCTGAGGATCTGAGTATTGTTCTCCAGCACACAGGTAAAAATGGGGTATGGCAGCATTTATTTATATACCCAGTGTCGGGGGTCCAGAGACAGATGGATCCTGGGACCTCTGTGGCTCTCCAGTCTGGTGCCTCACTTCACGATCAGTGAGACATGCTGTCTCACGAAAGAAGATGGAGGGAGTTAGCAAAAGAAACAGCCTTAGACCCCTCGCCTTTACACACACAGACACACACACAAGAAAGCATGCCCCCCACATACATGTACACATATGCATACAATGCACATACACACAGAATAACATATGATTAATATCTAATATGGGAGTGATTCTGTCGTGCACTAAATGTGTTAACTAAAACATACACAGTAAAATACAACTCTTCATTGTCAACCCGCTTCCACTCTTCCACACATTATAAGCTAAAAGGCGGTCAGCCCCACAGATTCAAAAGCGAGATGGAAATTGAGGGTCCTGTGGTAAACAGTAGGCAGGGAGGGGTGCAATCGACACATGTGTATAATAAAGATGATAAATCTGCATAAGTATAGCTGTGATGAAATGTGTATAAAGACTTTGAACTCCACAGAAGTAAGCAAAGCATAAATAGATAGCATGCTCAGGCAGAGAAACCGAGTGCTATTTTAGCACTTGGACTAGTGATAATTTATTGTTCGGCCTCTCCCGTTGAGTCAGTGTTTATGCAGTGCTATATATTAACTGAGACCAAAATAGTCTGTGCACATCACAGTCTTGGATAGATTACCAAGCGATCAGCAGAAGCTACATCAAACAACCACTCCCCTGCAAGAAATGGATTTATAATATTTAAAATACCATCCTAAAAACTCAAGCTGTTTTGACAATTTTTGTCTGTTAATCAGGATGGTTCAAAAAGAGGTGGTATGGCATATGTCACAGAAAAAGACAGTTGAGTGCTTTGGAAGCCAAAGCAAAGGCCAAGATTCTCTGGATTCAGATTCTGGCTCTTACTGGCAGGGCTGGTCTCTGAGCCATGTGTGCGTCAATGAGGACAGCTACCTCTTATTGCTGATGTGATGATGAAATGGGGTCAGTTGAAACAGCGTTTATGTAAGATGAGCATTCAAGGTGGCCTGGCCAGGGACCTAAGGAAGTGCTTACTTATGCTTGCCAGAGCGAGCATTAGCTACGTAGGTTCCAGCACAAGCCAGTGAAGTGACTTTAGACAAGTTACCCAGCCTCCTTAATGCGATCACAGAATCAAAGCAAAAGCATTAAGAGACTGGACCAGAGTCAAGATGATGTCACATATATGTTCCCAAGATCACCTTGGTCAGGTGGAGTGATGGGTGTACTTGATTGTCAGGCTGGTTGACTGAGGAGTGTGTGTGTTAGGGTGTTCTGAGAGAGTGGGGAGTGCCCAGACTGTGGTTCACGTCAAATGGAGTAGGAGGTGCTGCATGCCGGTATTTCGTTCTCCCCTTTCTCCGTTTCCTGGCTGTCTGCGATGTGAACTTTTCCTCTGTGACTCACCCTCCCCAGGAGGGACTGACACCTCTGAAGCAGTGAACAGTCCCTCCTAACAGGTTATTGCCATGAGATACTTGGTCACAGCGATGCGAAAGTAATCAATATGTTTCTCCAAGGTGTCTTTTTCTTCTTGGCTCTGACTGACAGTCACATGTCTGTGTCTGTGTGGTCCTGGAGCCAGTTGCTACTTGTGGGGGCAGGGCCCTTGCTGCAGCTCCTTGCTCTGTGGAGTGGAGGCTCTACAGCAAACCGTCTTCATAAGAGGCACAATACGAGAGAAGCGTGGTTATCTTCGCCAAAATAAATTATTCTGCTTAATGTACACAAGAGATGGGACATGAAGAGAGCCAAAGGCATTCTCTCCAGGCCACTGTTTACTGTTGAGCCCGTGTGATTACAGATGTCTAAATGCCTTCCATAGACACATTTGCCCAAGGTCCCCCAACCATACAGACGGTGCTGCTGTAACTTCTGTCTTCTTAACTCCTGTCACGCAGGCAGTGATCTCAAGTCAGCTCCTCCAAAGACACTTTACTTCTCCGTCGTTTTGAAAATTTCTCATTAGAAGCTGCTTCAGCCCCAGGAGGCATAACTCTAAGCTGGTGGCCATATGCAGGTCCTATCTGCAGCTGCCTCTCATGAAGGACTGTCTCTACCCAAGAGAAAGAGAGAGACAGAGACAAAGAAAGAGAGACCTGTATACCTAGCCTAGCCTTCTCTTTCCATGCCCTCTTGATCTTCTCTAGTGACGGCCCAGCTCATATCACTCTTTTTGCAATCTAGACAAGTCCTTCCACAATGGCCCCCAACAGGAGGACGCCTGCTTTCCTTACTGTATGTCCAAGAGGGTCAGATATGTTACCTCTGTCCTTCTTTTCCTTGTTCTTGGCCAAGGGTAGGGTCTTGTCTGGAGAAGTCATTTCCTGACTTTTTCAATGGCACTGCAGTCTGCCATGCTGTTGTTGTCTTGGTTTGTTTTTATCCTTCTTTGGCGTTTCACGGTGCATAGCGAGTGGCGGGTCCGACTCCCACCGTCAGTGTGATGTGCATTTATTCACTTAAGGATCAGCAGGGTTTCCTCACTGCAGGAAGCACCGCTACTCCAGGCATTCGTAGATGCCTTCAGGTAATTTAGGAGCCATGGTCTGTATTATCTGAGAACTCCCTTTGCAGTGAGTGGCTCTTGTCTGCAGACAAATGCTCCAGGTAGGCACATGGGTTTTATTGCACTCTGAAATGTTTCCTTAAGGAGACTGGTGTGAAGCAGAGTTCTATGCAAAATTTTCTGTCTTTCTCAGGGTATGAGTGTTGTGTGAGCAATAAAATCAGGGAGCTGGTGCAGAATGAGCCAACGAAGCTGGTTTTATGGACTGGTTTATGGTACAGATCTCCCTGGGAGAGCCATGTTTGCACAGCCACTCCTTGTTTCAGACCATGCAAAGTACAGGACAGCTGTAGTAGCTGCTCCCCTTCCTAGCACCCACCCATGGGCATCCCTAATCCCTAGGGGGCAGTGTTTGTTTTCCCAGAGTGCCTTAGCACAGGCAAACCTAGGACATACGTTTTGTTGTTGTTTGTTTGTTTGTTTGTTTGTTGTTTTGTTTTGTTTTCTGCATGTGGGTGATGTGTCTATGCTGCCTCTGGCCCTGTCCTGGATATCTTTTTAGTATCCTGGTTATAAGAGTGTGCTGGTGGTCAGCTGCCTGGTTAATCTGAAGACATGCTGGTGAAATCTCCTCCTTCAGCAGGCTGCAGCTGATAGGTGTTTGTTGTGACAGTTTCTGGCTTTAGCTCTGCAATAGGACTCCAGAGTTTCAAAAGATCCTGATGCCCAAGCCACAGCCCGAAACAGTCTGCCCTTCTCCCTGGGCATATGACTCAGAGCACACTAAATGATTTCATAGTTAGCAACAGCTGCACAGGAGAGAACTTGGGGAACAAAACAGGATAGGAGGGGAAAAATAAAATGAGAAAGCAGAGAATAAAGCTCAGAGCTGGCCAGGTATGCAGGAGCAGGGAGGTGCAATGGAGAGGTGCAACCAGCAGCTGCTGAGTGTACCCAAAATAGAGACGCTGACTGCCTGTGCCCTGCCCCTGCCTCAGAATCCAGGCTGTTCTTGGAGAAAGGGCAGGATCCTTGCAGAATATTCCACATGCATTTCATCTTTTGAACTATCACAGGAATTGTCTCCCAGCTGAGGACCAGTAAGTTTGGGTTCACTGGAGTTTCTACCAATGCTGGTTCCTTTTCAAAACAAAACAAAACAAACAAACAAACAAAAAAACCATGTTTATCATGAGGATTTAGTAGAAAGATACTGAAGGTGAGGATGTGCCAGGCATTCTGCAAATGGCACCTTATAACCAAAAGCATTAGAAGAAAATCACAAGTCTGTTTCAGTATGAATTTCTGAACTCTTATCAGTCATTTCTACACTCTGTCCCAAATGGCAGTGATTCTGAGACACTGGTTTAGGAGAAGAGCAAAGAAAAAAGCCCAACATACATCTATTATCTCTTCAAGCTCTCTGCTGATTCTGAGATCCTCAGGGCTTGAGGGCATCTTTACAGGTAAGGACACAGGGCCAGTGAGAGCATCCTTACAAGTAAGGACCACGGTGGCAGAGGGACCTCAGGGCTCTCTGAGGTTATATAGATGAAGGGACTCCACTGCCTTCTACTGCCTGCTCTGTGCTTCTTGGTTTCTCTTTCTAATGACTTCAGTCATCTGTCCCACCTCAGCATGACAAGGAGGGTTACATGAGATGGGCTGGGGACAGCAGCCACGCAGGAAGGTAATTTTAACAAGGTTCCACCTTTCATTTACAAGTCAAACTGAGATGAACTCTAAACATGGCATCGTCTAAATTAGAAACCTCACTAAAGGCGGCAACAGTGTTTTCACTTCTGAGTGTAGAGGCAGAAAATAAGTTGTCTGTTTCTTTTCTTACTCAGTGTTCTGAAAGCCCGGGGTTATCAGCTCTGCAGAACCTAATGAAACACGTTCTCAGCTCCTATTTGTGTTTGAAGACATGAAAAGTCCCTTGGATAGCAATGAATCAAAGGGACTGTTTGTTGACCTGTTCCCACTGAGTGTTGTGAGAACGCTGGTCTGCAGGAGCCCACAGACCCCTGAGTGGGCTTACTGGTTATTCTTTTTGCAATACCTATAACAAGACAAAAGATGTGTCTGCCCATAGCTGTAGCAGGAGCCACAGGAGCTGAGAGTCAAGGAACCCCATTCCCAGTAGGGGTCAGGGAGTGTTATTGGAGATGCACTCACCCAGCAATGTAGCTTTGGTCTTCACTGCTACTCCAGGCAGAGTTCCCACCAAGGACAGCCCCTTGTTGGCTGGCAGTGAACTCCCCTTGTTGCTGTGGTGGGCCTGGGAAAATAGAAAACACCATGGAGACTAAGCCTGGGGTGCAGTGGGCGGACAGCCCTTGACTGTTCCTCCTCCTCCTCCTCTCTCCGGGGGAGGGACGATCAATGTGCCCCCCCCCATAGATCCAGAGAGCTGAAGCCCTTTATTTTCCACTTCACAAAGGGGTAGAAGCATTCCTGCTGCAATTTTTACTTAAGAACAAGAATTCCTAGCAACACCAAGAGCTTCTCTTGATTAGGGGATTTTTAACCTTTCTCTTTCTGCTTTTAGCTATTTGACTGGGCCACCATGCTGAGATGGATTCAGAAGGCCACTTTACCAAGTGATATTTATCTTTACACTATTAAGACTCATTTTTCATAGCCTGTCTAATGTTCCTAAAATATCTGCTAGGGATCTTTAGTGGATCTGGAAAGAAGGGGAGAAGAGAAAGGAATGCGCTTAGATATTAGCACAGATACCAAATGCTTGCTTAACTGGGGTCTGCAGTGTCTCGTGAATAAGGTTCATCCCAGCATCATTTTGGCACATGCCACGATGCAGAAATCTGAGTGAGAAGGGAAACCTGGAAGTAAGCGATTGGTCAAGCAGAGCACAGGGAAAGCAGGGAAACCTAACATCCCCTTCACAGCACGTCGAGTATGTGCTGTGCTCCATCCATGTTGCTAACTCGTCCTCCCTAGAGTCCTCACTCAGGAGCCAGGTCCTGTGCTTCTCTCCCACTCATGAATGAGCTAGATCTGACTTGATGGGACTGCTGACTCAGGGACTAGTTCTTCAGCCCACACTTTACTTCATGAGGAGTAAAGCCCTGAAGCCCGTGCTGAAGCAGTTGGGACCTTCAGCCCCTGCCTCCCTTCTGCATCCTAGCAACTGCTTCTCTGGGCACCACACACCATGGATTAGAACTGCCACAGTCTCTTTCTCTCTTTCCAGTAGAAAGTATGGGAAGGATTCCTGCTTGTTTCAGGCACACTCAGCACCAGAGAGATGGAGCAGAGAGGGTCCCTCCAGGACCACCGGCTGCCTTTTAGAAAGCCGACGTGCTCTATGGGTTTTGAGGACTCGGGACCTGTGAAACCACAGCACCCTGCACGTACCGCATTGCAAACTCTGTCCATTTCTGCCCAGGCCTTGAGAGCTCTTGCTCCTATTCTCTTATCCCATCACAGAGCCTTTCGTGGGAGACTCCGGAGGCTGCTGCTCTTTCCTGCTCTCTGAGGCAAAATGTTTGTGTGTTAAGGGCTGGAGAGTAGGCTAAACAGCCACAGGCATCCATGCTGGGCTCAGGACGCCTGCACAGAGATTGCCAAACAGGCTCAAGAATGAAAGCAGAAAAGCCAGAATATCCTCCTGCTGTATTTTAAGATTATTTTTAAACGGTGTTGGTGCTTTTCCATTTTAATTGAATCAGATCCCATGACTTTTGTGATCCCCAAATCCTCTATAAATTCTCTGCAACTGCCTCCCCCCACCCCAGCCAGCTAAAGCCCCCTCCTCTCCTTTGCCTGGGAACCTGCCCTTTAAATTTGACATGGCTGGGATTTTAATCGCTCCTCAAAGGCACAGTGACAATTTCACAACAAAGCAGGGATGGGCGGGGGGGTGAGTTTTGTTTTCTGCTCTGATTAAGAGAGCAACTGTTCTCGCTTTGTCCCCCAGGGCCCACTCTTGGCACCAGACTGGGGAGACCTCGAACTTAGTGTTGCAACATCCATCAGCTGCAATGAGTCTGGGGCCCTCAAAGGTGAACTGCAGCTGTTTGAAGAAAATGCTAAAATCTTGTTTAGAAGATTCTCAGCCCTTGTTTTATAATCTTTCCTTCCTGGCAGAGGAACCAGGAAGCTTTACTTTCCCAGGATCTCTGGCAGGTAATTGTTTTTCCAAACTAAGCTTTAATCTGATGGGAATGGACCTTCTTTGCTCTGAGAACCTTCGCCCACGTTCATAAACTGTTTCCACCTTGCACATTGAAGACTTACAGCAGAATGTCCCCTCCTCCAAGGCACGTTTCCAACTCTGGTTGTAACTTAGAATCGTTTTCATTTCTCAGCAGCACTTATAGATGTTCAGTCTTTTGGCATCATGGAACACCTTCCGGTCATGTGGCTGGCCATGACCAGGTGGTGGCAATCTTCTGAGGATGACAATTGGCAACACCTCTCATTCAGTGCCATTACTTATACCTTTATTTTTATGTGAATTCGTGTTTTGCCTGCACGTGTGTAACTGCATTATCTGCATGCCTGGTACCACAGATGCCAGATCCCCTGGGGCTGGAGTTACAGATGATCCTGAGCTGCCATATTTGTGTCTATGTAAGATGAGCAAAGGCTCATAACCACTGAGCTTTCTTTCCAGCCCACTCAGTTCCAGTTTTAAGCAAAATAATGTTACTGGAGTCAGGGGCAGAGCCTATGTCCTGGCAGCTCAAACAAGCCAGGCTTAGCCGCTTGTCCCGAAGAAGCTCATTGACAGTAAAAAGAAAAGAAAAAGAAAAACAGATTTTTTCTTTCATTATTGGCCACATTAAAAAGAGAGACAAAGAAATCTGGTGACACCTTAAGTCATCTGGTCCTACCATCAGACCAATCTTTAAACAGAAGGGAGGAAATTTGAATAATGAAATAGCCCTGGTCAGTGTGGTCCAGCCATCACTGACTCATCATTGTCTCTCCTCTCAACTGTTTCCTGTAAGGTGGTCTATTACGTTACTGGTACTGTGTAAACTCCTTTTTCTCTGCAGGAGACTAGTTCCCTCTCTGGTTGGCACCAGGTTTCAGGCTTTTCCATCTTCTAGCACATTCCCAGGGTTGTGTCTGGGGATGAGGTTCCAATTCCCCAGGATACCTTGTTTCAGCATTCCAGATAGCTAAAGTGCAAGACGGGAATGTTTCTTTAGGATGGCCTCATTTCCTTCAGGCATGGCGGTTACAGTAGCTTGAACTACCGTAATAGTTTCTTCCACAACCAAGCTGATATGGTTCCTGGGCTCTGACTTGTTCTGACTTGTTCCTGGGCTCTGACCTTGCTCTGACCAGGGATCTTGCTCAGGATTTTTTTCTCTCACTGGGACTATGCATTTAGGGAACTGGCTGACGACCAAGTGTCCTTGCCTGTCTTTGCCTGAGCTTTCACTCCCATGCTGGCTGTCTTGGTGATGATCTTCTTGGTAGAAGGTATGGTTGAGTTGATGCTTCACCCTGAAGATGAGAATATACAGGTACAATCTGTATATTCAGGTAATACCCAATATACAGGTAACACACAACAACTTCCCTAGTTATTGAAGTGAATCTCGGAGACAGCTTAGAAGCTGACAGGGCCCTAACTCCACCTCCCTCTTGACCCAGATTTGGGATTTTGTGCTTTCTGATAGTTCCCCTGAAAATGTTAAAACCAAAACATTTGATGGGAAAAAGTCTAACTTGCTAAAATGTCTTTGTTATACATCCAACAAATGTTAATCTGTTAACACTTCCACTCCGTTCTCTGACACTGGAAAAGCAATTGAAAACATGAGCAAAGATTCCAATTGAAGGCAGCCAGTCTCCCATGTGTTTATGATCTTGGTATCTGGAGTGACAGTGTGAAGGTGAGGGAACCTCTAAGAGGTGGGGCTTAGGGAAGGTGAAGCACTGTCCTTCAAAGAACCTAATGGAGGTCTCCAGGGGTGCCAGTTCTCATGACACTGGGTGATTAGGAAAACAGCGAGACTTGCCTCTCCATGGTCTGTGACTTCCTCATTTGCCATGTGATCTATCTGTCTCATACGTGTCTTCACCAATACAATGACTCCCATCCTACACCCCTCACCAAAACCAAACTAAAAAGGATGACCAATCTTGGACTCTTAACCTCTGGAACCTCTTTTCTTCAAGAGTGTTCATTTTGGGATATTTCATCCTAGCAACAGAAAATGGTGATGTGGAGGGCTATGATGATAAGTACCCAGGTGACCCAAGAGAGAGATGCTCCCAGACCGGTGTAGATTTGGCTGAAGTGTGAAATCTCATGGCAGGCATTCAGTCTGAAATCTTGTGGCAGGCACCATAGTGAAACTCTTAGCATAGTACCCTGGAGAAGACGTGTCTCTTTTGCCAGAGGTTTTGTGTTTCAAGAATTCCTTGTGTTGTTTTCATTTTGTAGAGTTGAATCACATAACTGCACAGAGGCATAGCTGCGTACTTAGCCCTTCGCCTAGCCTTAGGAAAGCCATGTTTGAAACATTCTGCCAAAGCAGACCCAGCAGCTTAAGATGAATAGAACTGCCCAGGTCCACTTAGTCACAACCTGCTCCTCACTCACTCATTCTCTCAGTTATTTACTAAATCATTCACTCAGTGTTTTATTTCTTCATCCATTCACTCATTAACTAGTAAAGGTTTTATGAGCAAGCATGGATGATACATTGGAGGCAGCCAAGCAAATAGGAATCTCTTCTTGAACCCACTGCATGGGGTTATAGTTCCCTAGTGCTGCCCAGGTAGGTAGCTGACCACATGTGTTAAATTGTAAGCTGTGCTTTCTTCCTCCTGCCCAGTGTGTTTCTAGTATCCAAAATGAGTGGAGAGGGAATGAGAGACGTGCTAGTTTCTCAGCCCAGGTCTCATCATTGTACAAACACTTTACCAGTCTGCAAATGAATTTATCCCATGGGTTCTCAAACCCTAATTTCCATCTTGTCCCTGCTCCCTATCCTCATAAACCCCTAACTTGTCAGTGGCCCATGCAGAATGCTGACTGGGGTCCATTGAATGGCTCTTTGGGGAAAATGCACAATCAAATTCATGGACCAGAGCTTGCAGTTGAGACCATTTCTTGGATTTAGCTCGGCTTGAAAATGCTATCCATAATTTTCACCTTCCATCTCATCATCCCAAGTCAAATTTCCTCCCATGGGTGAAACAAAGCCACCAGCCTAGCCCAGGCTGGCATTCCCCTGGGATGCCCTGCCTCCCTGTGCTGGCTATTGCTGCAGTACAAGTCTCGTCTGTTTGGCCTGGGGGCATGCTGTGCTGGGTTTTAAATATTTTGAGTATGACTCTTGGAAGTAATATACATAGAGGAGTTTGTAGATGAAACAACACAGCATTAGATATTTAAGTAACTGCAACTTCCAAGTCAGTCAACTAACAAATGAGGTTTTCAAATATGCTTTCATGTTCGAAGCTTAGCAAAAGATAGACAGTGCCGTGTTATTTCTTACCACTACTGACATTTGGCGCAGTGACGTTCTGGAAAATGAACTGTATCTGGACCTTACAAAGTGACTAAAGGACCACACGTGGTGGCCTTCTAAAGAACGACATTGTTTAAGGAAGGTAACGTTTAGCAAAATACCAGTGTCCCAAAAGATATCCAGGAGCCAGATGTGGGTTGGTTAGTATGATATCAAATGAAAATGGCACACATCAATGTTTGAAGAGGGTGTGTGGCATGGTTTTTAGAAAATTTTCATGAAAAACCTGTGTATGAATACAGAAAACAGAGGCGGATTTTCATTGTAGGAAGACCACAAATCCTCTTTAGGCTGTTCATGATGGATGGAGGAATGTCCGCATTTGCTAGTTGAGTCTCAGGAGAGAAACATCTAAGGGTATGAAATGCCAGGAAACCCAGCCTTAAGCAGAAGAGTAGAGGAGTAAATACAATCCCAAACATCCATGCATGTGCCTACTAGAAATGCTACTTTTGTTTTCAGTGAGCACTCATTCAGCTTTATGCTCTCAGCTGGGTTCATTGCTGACCTACTATAGAAGTGGCCTGATTGCCACTTACAGAATCACATAAGACTCACCTATCTCTTCTAGACCACAACGTCTTATCTATAAAATGGGGATAAAAATGATCCTTAGCTCATAGATTTACATAAGAATTACATTATTATATGCAAAATCCATATCTATGTACATATGTGACTATATTAATGTATAATATTGATAAACATATAGTATCATTTAAAAATTATTTATTTTTATTGTATGTGCATTGGTGTTTTGCCCGCATGTGTCTGAGTGAGGGTGTCAGATTCCCTGGAACTGGAGTCACAGGCAGTTGTGAACTGCCATGTGGGTGCTGGGAATTGAACCTGGGTCCTCTGAAAGGGCAGCCAGGGCTTTTAACCCCAGAGCCATCTCTCTAGCCCCATATAGTATATCTTTTGAGAGTGAAAATTGAATACATGCAGCACAGAAAAATTATAAGCATAAGATATTTAGCCTAATTTTACTAGAAAATTTATGATTTACCCCAAAACCAAATAAAAGATTCTTTTATTCAAGAGGAAAACCCTCTCTATGATAAAATTTCATGTTTTTTGTTGTTGTTTTTAAAGGAACTGCCAACCAAATTTAATCACAGTCAGTATTCTATAGTAAATGGTTCTTCGTGCTCACTGGTCCCTAAAACTCCTAAGCTCAGCCATGTCAAGAATATGCCAGATGAGAAAAACTCTGGGGCAAATGAGAAGTCTTATCAGATTATTAGAACTCTTAGTAATAGAACTGGGTTTATAACAGTCAGGGAATGACTATGTGATCAGATACTAACTCGTTTCCAAGCTTAGCTCCGCATGAGGATAGAGTTGTCATTCCTCTTTTGTGCAGGATAGAAATGTACCTTTCTCTTCCACTTTGTTTGCCTAAATCTATTTAGAGCAACCAAAATAGGAGGGCAACTGCACAGGCCCTAAAATGCACTTCCTGTGTCCTTTTTTTTTTCTTTTTGTGCCCTACTCTGGGTCTTAAGACTATAACTTTTTAAACATGCCATTTATTTTTATTTTAGTTTAAACACCCCCTTCAAAAGCACCAGGAGAAAACATTCTTAGCTCCACTGAGAAAACAAACATGTTTAAACAAATAACATTCAAGACGTTCAGGTAGAGTCGGCGTTTTCCGCTATGACTGTATTTTAGCAGTGAGACCAGGAAAATACACCCTGAACACTGATTTTTTTTTTCCCTCCTTTTCACGGTTTCAGTCTCTTTCTGGAATAAAACACATCATAGCTTTCATAGTAGAGTCTTTTGTTGTTCTCCATGGTTATACCAAAGTGGGAAATGGAATGCTATTGTCATTTTGGTTCAGTTGTAATACTGTTCATTGATGCCCTAGGCAGAGTCAGTGGAAAAAATGCAGGGAGCAGTGCTTTATAGTGTCGCCTCTTTTTCTCTATGCGTTACACCGTCACCCATTATGGAGTAGCTACTACCTCGGCCCAGTAGCTGTGGTGATTAGTCACTGTGACAGTTGTTGGGTCTGTGGTAAAAGGCAGAGAAAATGGTCACAGGCTCCTCACCTGGGATTGTAGCCATCACTCCCTGCAAAGCTGCCAGTGATCTTGGGAGGTGCGAGAGAGTGTATAAGAAGTGGAAGGTTAACTTGAAAGGGGGGATCCATAATGAGATGAGAGTCGGTGGTGATGAAGCTGTTTTAGGGTCACCTGTGCTCCTGTAAGTAACCACTCAGTCATGATCTATAAAAGTAACCCCAATAAACTCACTGGTTGACAATCTGGACTTTGGCTGAATGCAGCTTTGGCCTGAGGCTGGTGCCCTACTTGGGGTGAGCAGATGTTCGTTCCCATCTCCCCAGAAAAAGGTAGATAGAGCATTGTGCAAGGGGAGCGAAGGGCACCTGTGAAGGGAATGAATCCCAACTAGAGATCCGCTAGTTCACCCTGGGCAGAAGTGTTTTTCTGCTTTCAAGACCTATTTAGGTCAAGTTTGGTCATTTTTAGCTCATTGCTTCCCATTTTGATCTCTGATTCCCCAAAGATCCACGATGGGAAACTAGACTTTGATTAAAAAGCAAAAATTATCTCAGGACCAAGTCCAAGTTGTTCTTGCTCAGTAAACGGCTGAAGTGAGGAGTCACATAAGGGAGCATTTTCATCCCATGAGTGAGTTCATGCTGAAAGGATGAGGGAGGGGAGATGCAGCTCTACCTATCTCTAGAACTGCTCTCTGGGAACGCGTTCCTTCATTGCGATTTGGCTACACGCAGCTTTGGTAAGCCCATCATGCACTGCATTTTGGGAGGCAGCTTGAATAATCTGTACCTTCTGTTTATTAGTAAGCCAAGCATGTATCAGAGTGGACATCCCATCCCTAGCAAATACGTTTTTATCTACCGTGACATGAATTGATGCACTCTCTTCCCAAAGGCTCTTCAACTTCACATTACCCTTTGTGTGGTAAGGCTGTTTGTAGGTTCATTTAACCAGATTCCTAGAAGACTAAATATTGTCAATTGGTTGGTCATTGTCACTTGCCTCTCGGATCATCATCTACACTATTCTTGCAAACCTGAACTCTGCAAGACTGTCAGTCACTAAGAATTTTCATTATGTTTCAGCTGAATTTATCAGTACCTCCTGACCTAGGTGCCTCTAGAAGTGAACTGCCCTCATTCCTTCTGTGCTAGCAGAAGCGAAGGTTAGGCACTTGGAATGTATCACTGGCTATGCAAATCTTTTTATTTCCTAAAATGTTAAAAGGCCAGATAGTAGAAGTAAAGGTGTGGGTTCTCTTCTTTTTAACCATTAAGCTGAGTTGGGCTGAAACTTTAAAAGTTTCCATCGCCAGATGAGAGACACACGTCACACATGAGTGCTTAGGCAAAGCAGAACCTAGCAAGGTTTGGGACTTCTTCAGTATAGAATAAAACATTAATTCAAACTCAGCTCATAATATTCCACTAACATAATTTCAAATATGAATCATTCTCAGTCTTCCAAAAATATCTATTTACTAAAAACAAATAATGAAAGATGGCTTCTCAGGGTCTTTGGCAGAAGGCCTTACCGTGGTATAATTACCCTTTTGGTAGCTGGCAGCAGGTACTGCCACAGCATGAGGAAGGCATGCCCCAAGAGCTCAGTCAGTGAGCAGCTGGGCAAAGCTCTCCTCGTGTTTCATTGTTTACATCGTCATCCGACTTGTAACTCATCGTGCACACCCGGAAGTGTAGGCTGAGGCCACCTCTGAAATTCTTGCAATTAAAAACATTTCATATATTTTTTTATTCTTTGAAATTTTGCACATCCATAATTTACATTTCGTGGGTATTTGACATGATCCTAAAGATAAAGTTAATCTTGGTTTCCTAGGCAGCTTCTCCATGTAACCTGAAGGTAATTTCATGTGTTAGCTGTGACACACCCTAAGACATCAATGCTAGTGCCGTCATGTTGAGGCTCAAATGCTCTTGGATTTAGGGCATTTCAGATTTGAAGTCTTTACACACTCAACCTGTACCAGGGACCCCAACATTTGAGTGGTCAATTATAGAGAGAAATGGAGAAGGTAAATATGGAAAGAAGGTGAAATGGGAAAGCTCTAACATGTGACCAGCCTACCGTCTGTGTGTCAGAAGGACCTATGAACTCTCAGTGCCAGCTAAGGGTTACTTCTGAACTGGGACTGGGACTGAGTCTTTTCTTCCTAAATGACAGAAATGAAAAAAAAAAAGTCAACCAAGAACTGGCATCCCAGTTATTAATTGCTAACATTGAACACTTGCTACACACCAGACACTGGTCTAAGCTCTTTGCTGTATTGGACAGAAAACTGAAGTCCCCAGAAGCTGCCTGGTCCATGTGGTGCTGGTTGGTGTAATGATTTATTTATTTGTCATTATGACGGCTAGCAGAGTACTGATCATGAGCACTTAGTCCTTTAAAGCACATTGCATTCAGTAATTGCATTCAGTAATCCCTTTAATTCTCATAAGAACCTTGTGTGATATATGCTGTCACTACGCCACTTCATAGATGAAGAAATTGAGGCTCAGAAATATCGAGAAAATTGCCCATGATCACACAGCGAAAAGTGGCTAGGCTCTGGTTGGATGGGTTGGCTTTGGTGCAAGGCTTCCTCTCATGCAGTGACCATGGATTATAGGCCTAATCGAGATGATGATTGCATTAGTTTAGTTGTTTTATTACAATGAAAATGCAAAAGTACATACATGGAGCATCTCTTGGTTCTTCTCTCCAAATAAAAATTTCAGGTACAACAGGGCATTGGTGGAATATGCCTTGATCCCAGAGCTCAGGAGACAGAGGCTGGTGGATCTCTGGGGTTAAAGCCAGCCTGGTCTATGGAGTGAGTTCTAGGACAGCAAAGACTACACAGAGAAGCACTATCTCAAAAAAAATCAAATAGTAGTAACACTATCTGTGATGGCCTTTGGTGTCTATACCTTAAGAAAAATGGAAATTAAATAGACTTCTATTTTCATATAATTTAGGAAACAAGACCAAGTGGCTTCTGATAGACCGAATAGAAGTTCCCCTGGCATGAGTCAATTAGATAATGACTGTTACTAGCCATTGTCTATTTGCCTGTAGACTTGAGAAGTGTTCTTGTAGGATGGAGGGTCAGAGACTAGAGACAAGCCAATGTATTCGATGTTGTCAGGACAATCAGCAGTTTCTACTGAAGATAATTAATTCTCCAAAATAAAAACTAATAAATGCACTGGGTGCTGAATATGCAGGGCTTGGGTAGTTGTTGTTCAGCTGTTCAGGGTGACTGACAAGTTTGGCTTTGATTCCATGAGAGGATGTATGGTCACCACTGGTCAGCAGTGCACACCTTCAGATTACTGGTCTTTCCCAACCTGTAGACCACCTCAAAGCTCAAAGCTCTGGCTTTCCAGGAAGACTTGGGACTTAAATAAAGAAAGAGAACCTTTAGAAATGCATACTGCAAAAGAAAGAGAGAGAGAGAGAGAGAGAGAAAGAAAGAAAGGAAAGAGAAAGAAAAAAAGAAAGAAAGAAAGAAAGAAAGAAAGAAAGAAAGAAAGAAAGGAAAGAGAAAGAAAGAAAGAAAGGAAAGAGAAAGAAAGAAAGAAAGAAAGAAAGAAAGGAAAGAGAAAGAGAGAAAGAAAGGAAAGAGAAAGAGAGAGAGAAAGAAAGAAAGAAAGAAAGAGAGAGAGAAAGAAATGCATACTGCAGAGGCAAACTTTACAAATAAATTGAGCAGGCTTCACATTCCTTCCACTGGAAACAGGTCAGAAGCTATAGTGCATTAGAAAATTCAAGCTACACAATAAAGTGTTTTACGGATCTGGGACTCTTGATGCCAGTTAAGGGTGACTTTTAAGCCTGATATAATTTTTGGAACAGAGTTGGCATCTCTAATAGGATTGTAGCCAGTGGCAGCAGTGATCTGTAACCATAAAAATGCACCCTCTAGAGCTGCCATGCCAGCTTGTGGCATGGGGAGTCAGACCCAGTATTAAAAGGGAATCAACTGTCCATGGCTCAAGAGGATTTAACTGTTCTTGGCAATGCAGAGAAAAAGAACATATGGGAGCCCTTGAAAATCCTAAGATAGCCCCTGCCACTCTTCAGCAGAGCCACCCAGCCACGCCACCCAGGTGAGAACAATCTGATACCCCTATCAGCTTTTACCTTGATAAATGGTATTTGATAGTGAGGCTCTACCTGAGAAATCTGTCATTAAAAGAAAGGTTAGATATTTAAGATAGGTAGGTAGGTAGGTAGATGGATGGATAAATAGATAGATGATAGATAAGTAGATAGATAGATAGATAGATAGATAGATAGATAGATAGATAGATAGATAATATATGTAAATGGAGTAGACAGTAATGGACAGAGGGAGGGTGGGAGGGAAAGAGCAGATGGCCATGAGAACCAGCTGAACACTTTTCAACGTGATGTATTCTTTGTGTCATCATACATCAGAGAAGCCTCTGAAAGCCATTCAAAACAGAGGGCACTTCCATCAGAAACGTTCCCCACATTCCACTGCTGTAACACCTTATCATGTGCCACATTTAAATCTGTAGCTGTTGGTGCCCCCAGATTAAGTGTGAGAAGGCAAGGATTACATCTTATCCTTCTGTGCAGTCTCAACACTGAGTCCACTGTGCAGCATTTGGTAAATGCTTCCCTAGTAGGAAGGACAGAAAAAAAGAAGTTTGGAGGGAAGAATGAGCAATAAACTCATAAAAGATACTGCTGTTATGGCTGGTGCACTGCACTAATATGAATATGGCTTCCATGACCATAAGGCTCTTGTGTGGTCCCAGCCTGCTGCAGTGAACGGTAGGGTACCTGCCCGGTCACTTTCACTAATGTGTCTTAGTCTAACACATTCATTTGTCAGTGTTTCATTAGTATCCCGCACTCTCAGAGACCCTGGCCACTCACGTCAGCCGGGATAAGTTCCATACTGCACCCCCAAGTCCGCCCCTCTCATCTTTCAAGTCACACCCCTTGGTTATCAGCTTCCTCCCTTCCACAGTAAATCCCTCCCTCAGCGTTAGTGAGAGCTTCTCTCCTGATGTCTCTCTTTTCCCTGTTGACTATCTCTGTCTGGGACCTTGTACATATATAGAGTCCCGAAGATTTTCAATGTCCACAGCTCTCTCCCCAGGAAGACAGCCAGCAAACAGCTTCTGATACTGGGTGCCAGACTCAGTGTCCCGGGCCCTGCAGCCCTCACTTGCACCAAATGTGTGTCTAAGGCCTGGTTTACAAGGAGTCAATGGACTTGTTCTAAGGTGGAGAAAACAGCTTTAAGGTGATGCAAGACCTCTGCCCATCTGGAGCACTGATTTCAATCTTCCACTGTTTCCAGCAGTGTCTGTTTTCAACATTGCCATGAAGTGTGTGTGTCACTTAGTTGTTCCTATGGGCTTGAAGTTTTTTTCTTCTTCCTCTGTATTATAAGGTCTTTGAGGATAGAGTATTGACTTACCCTCCTTTCACTTTATATGTAGGCCATTGTCATTCAGCAAATGCTTTTTGAAGAGGTGAGCATGAAATGCCTGGGTTCTTAACCTAAACCTGCAGAGTTTTGAGCTTGACCCTGTCTGCAGTGACAAGTATATAAAGAAAGGACAGATACACGCACAGAAAAGCTGGTATCTAGTGGGATGTGCGCCATGAGACACACAGCAGCAGCTTAGAAAATTGGTGACTTGGTTTTAAATACCTACATCAAAGAGATAAGGTTATTCCGTACAGCTGGACAAGGAGACAGGTTTAACTAATCTCTGTAGAGGGTCTCTGTAGTACAGCAATTTTAGGCTATAAACATCTGAGAGGAGGAAGGTGAGATGGACATTTTCTTTGCATGTTGTCAAATCTGCACATGGACCAGGGAAAGGCTTTGCCATACCCTTGGGTCCGAGGCACTGGGGTCCTTGGCATGGCTGTGCTTATTTAAACAGGGCACGTTCACTCAGGACTTCCTCCATTCCCCACAGCCCTTGGCCTTGACCCAAAAAAATTTCTCGTGGGTCGTTTTCATGTGCCACACAGGAAAGATCTGGGATCAGAGTGATCTGTTCACCTCACTGATGTGTAGAATGAACGTTGAACAGGGTAACAGGGGCAGGATTAGGTGCTGGTGAGGATACTGCTGGAAAGGTGAAAGCAGAAGGCCCATTCGCCTGAAAGGTGGGAAGGTCTGCTGTGAGGGCCCTGTCTGGAAGATGGAAACAAAGCAATCTGGCAGTGAATCCAGAGGAAAAGACATGAACTGGGGGAGCTTTAAGCCCAGGAAGAGATACAGAGACCCACAGTCACCAAGGATGTTCGTCTGAAGCAGACATTCCATCAACGGTGTTCCTTCCTCAGGGTTGCCACTCTTCCCCCAGAAGAGGTCTATCCATCTTGGTGTCCTCGGGCCACTTACAGGCTCCTGATAATGGTTTCTATCTGGAACTGAATTCCTGGAAGCAGGTCCTGCAGCAGCTCTTGATGATCTAGCCAATGGGCTACCAAGGTGTCGATCACCTTGAACGTTATAAAGGTGCTTCCCCTTGATCCAACAGTGCTGTTTTGACACAGTGAACATCAGCTTCCCCTCAAAGGCTTTCAAATGCACAGGGTGATTTCAGCCATCAGGAAGAAGGAATGCTGCATATAGAACCTGGATTCAATAAAACCAGAATTTTCAAAAACAGCTCTTAGCATCTTCTACTACAGACACTGGTCTGGGCAGAGCTTTTTGCTTTATTGAATCCAGCTGAATAGCTTGACTACGTTAATAATGGGGCTTCGTTTCCAACCGCTGCCTCCCAGTGTTTTCCTCTAAAAGCCTTATGGTTAGCTTAAGCAACTGCTAATACATGAATGATTGTTGGTGGCATCATTTCCTGCTGTGATTTGACCACCAGGATGAGGGTTTTGTTTTGTTTCATTTTCCGTGTTCATAATCTGTAGTTCTATATGTGTGACGGAAAGTGATCATTTTTAAAGTATAGTGAAATGGTCTAACTGCAGTCACGGTTTGAGGTGCATTCAGTTTCTTTACACGGAGAGATGTGAAAATGCGGTCATTTGTCTGAAAAGAAACTATCTAAAGATTTTCCCGGATCACTGAATCTGGTATTTCTGCTGATAACAGATAGGTAGCACTAACTATGGATTTTTAGAGTAAACAGATGTTTTTTTTAACCTCATGCATTTAAGAGAAAATTCTATTCAGTTGGCCCTCAGGATGGGCCTGGAAATTTGTGTCACCTTCAGTTTCCTTTTCCCTGGACTTGAGTTTGAATGATGATGGCTTTCATATTTGTAACTATGACAAGGTGTAGAAAACAAGGTCTTATTTGCTGTCACGAATGAAAACATAAAACATACCCTGTAAACAGTAACATAGCATAGTAACAAAGCATAGCAAACCACAACAAGCGCATATTGGGGTCCACATTTCCTGAGTCTGATTCTAGCTGGGCACTTTCTTATTTATGACATTAGACATTACAACTACCTGCTGTAGCTCAGTTTCCTGCTGTGTGAAATGGAAGTAATTACAGTACCTATTTTGTTAGGTCAGGATAAAGCTTGATATTTATGAAATGTTTGTATGCAGTGCTACTAAAATGACATATTGCCTGTTTTTATTATTTGGCTGAATACTTAGTTTCTACTGGGATTAAAAAGTAAAGTTTATCGTTTGGATGGCAGGCAATCAGATTTAACAGAGGGCTAAAACTTCACTAAGCTCTTCTGGCAAAAATCAAGTTTTATTTATCCTAATGTGAAGCTTGAAGATTTATCCTAATCTGATTTGTCCATTGCTGTGAATTCATAGGGGAGTAAAGTATGGGATCCCCATGCTACTAAACAACAACAAAATTCCCCTCTGATCAAAACTGGGCGCATATGGTGTAGCAACAAAACTGGAGGGTAGATGTAAGAAAGCATTGGGGAGTTGAGAAGAGATAGATGTTTGCGGGGGCTGGAATTGTTGAGTAAGGAAGGCCTCACAGTAGGTTCTCGGGTGGAGCAGGCTGGGGAGATGGACTGAGAGTTCAGTTCTGCCATTCGGGAGGCACCAGCAAGGCGAGGATGCAGAGATTAGTGGAAGTGCAGGGGTGGTGCTGAAATCTGCCCCATGCCCTCATTTAAGATGCAGGCTACGATGCCGCTTTGATAGTCACTGGAGACAAACTGAAGACTTAACCTAGTGTTCGAAAATAAGGAGAGAGGGGCCAGACAGTGATGACCTTCTCAAAGCAGGCAAATGAGGCAGGATCTGGTTCAATAGAAAATAGGAAGTGAGAAAGAGGTAGGAAACACTCTCTAGAGTGCTTGGCAGCTGTGAACCCGCACGTCTTCCTACAACAGCATGTCCCCAAGCGTGGGCCTGACACCAAGCCCTCCTGCAGGGACAGTAAGGATGAGTTGAGAGATATAACCAGTGGAATGTATCTGACCTGTCAGAAGTGGCAGTGGAGCCCAGGAAGGGGCTTTACGTGAAAATAGAGGGGTTTTCTTTGGTGGGTTGATGTTCGGTGTGTGGTCCTGTACAAATGCAACCCCATCAGATCTACATTTCTACTAGTGCAGAAATAGACAGCACTTAATGTTTATGGTCATGGATCCTTGTTCCGTTAGGTTTGGGGGCACTTTCTGGGGGTGTCCCATGGCTACGAAAATTAAATGTCTTTCTTATTTTCTGTCATTGGGTGATGTCCTCTGTTTCTTTTTCTGGGAACTTCCCAAGATCTGAGTGTAGAACTGGTAGCCCCAGGCAGCTCTTCTCTGTCATTGCTCCCTGTTAAATGAAAGGAAATAAACAGCATCTGGGAAGGGGAGTCTGTGTTCTAAGAATTGCTCTGGTTTACACATCTACACTCAACCCGTACTGTGGGTCACATGTACCAACCAGTGGAACAGGATGAGTCACTCTTCAGTTACACATAGAGAACCGTGTTTCTGAAATCCAGCATTGTTGGCTGACGTGTGGAAGAGCCTCCTGTGCCAGCTGTGTGTACCGAGGTTCAGGTAGGGAGAAAGGGCCTCTATGCTGAGCAGTAGAGTTCAGTGTGTGGGCAAGACCACCCCTGGCCCCCAACGGCAGTGGATGCTGACGACAAACCATCTTGCAAGACCCTCGTGACAGGTACTAGAACTGTTGGTGAAAACCTTTGATAGCCATCCAGGAAGCCTTCTCTGCCTAAAACATGCCATGTGTCAGTTGAGCAGGAGATCAGATTGGTGGAGGGTCAGAGAGAGAAAGAGAGAGAGAGAGAGAGAGAGAGAGAGAGAGAGCTCTTGGAGCATTTAGGAGCAAGGACTTTGCTTAAGCCTATTACAAAAAGGAAAGAATTCCATCTCAGGACCAGTGGGCGTGGTGCTGCATGACCGTAATCCCCACATTCAGGAGTCGGTAGTATGGAATAGTGCAGTTGAAGACCACCAAGATCCCAGGAGATGGAAAAGTCACCATCTAAACAGAAAGAAAACATCAGTGTCAAAGGCAGCAACTGTATTCCATCTGCTAGGCACCTGAAATTTTGACAGAAAATATACACACACATATAGACTTCAAGAGAACAACCGGTGAGCCAGAGGCCGTGCTCACCGAAGTAGTCCAAGGCAGGGATTTCACCAGATGCAAATGAGCAGAGAACAATATATGTGGCTGAAAATAACCGTTATGCTCTGAACTGGGGAGGGCGTGAGGCGGAGGTGACCTTTTCAAAGGTTGAAAGTTGTAAACTTTTCAACCACATTGTTTTGGTTGCTGGGTGAAAGGATCACCCTGGGTACCATTTTGGAAAAGTGACTTTTTAACAAAACTACTTCCTGTGGCATATTGGTGATATAGTCCATTTGGGTTTGGCTGCAAAGGCATACAATTTAGATGTCTTTGAATCATCTGTTATTTATGGAGAACTAATGGAAAGGAATCTAGAGGTACCTGGCTCCACTTTGACAGCAAGAAGTTTGGCCACTAGACCCAGAATACCCTCGCTGTACCCCAAAGAAAGTACAGATGGCCAAAGTTTTCCTCCCAGCCCTGCCCCATCCTGTTGATAGACCACAGGGACAATGGCATCCTGCCAAAATGAAGAAATGCAGGTTGGAAGGGGGTGGCCTGAAACTGTCCATTTTCTCCTCATCCCCCCATTCCTGGGCCAGACATTCCCTGAAGGGATCCTCTGAAATCTGGGAAACAGGAAATGCTAAGAAAAGTTCTTCTGTGCCTGGCCACGTGAACTCCCTCTCTTTCAGTATTGCAACAGACTTTTGGAAGAGCTCTTAGGGTTGTGGTTGAACCTTCCTAGGCAGACAGCCTTTGCTCCTGTGAGAGCATGGCCAATTTGACTATTCAGCCTCAACTTCCCTCTTTCTAAACATGTAAGCCCTGATGCTCAAACCAGGAAAGACATCCACCCATCTCAGGTGGTGCCAGCAGGGCTTCTGAGAAGGGGCCTACACTGTTGCTTGTACACATCACCACTGCCTTTTATCAAACCCTGTTTGTGTAGACAGCTAATAAATAGCTACCTCCTACCTTCTCCACCCCCACTCCAAACACACATTCGGCTTTGATAATTTCCACTTATAAATATTTTGATGCAATAATTTTAGGGCACAATGGCTTTGAGCAATTTGCCTTGTCCTCTCTCTCTCTCTCTCTCTTTCTCGTTCTTTCTTTCTGTCTCTCTCTCTCTTTCTGAAAGCATTGAAATGTTCCACATCTTGATAGGAGAGTGGGTTTCTGGGTTTTATGTGGCTGTCAGTATTCATCAAAATATAACATAGGTTGTTTTCATTTTGCTCAAGGTGTATCATACTTAAGTGAAGAAAAATTTAAGATAAAGTAGGTTCAGTTTGGAAAATAGAAAAAAGTGGACAGAAGGTAAACAGACTCCACTTAAAGAGACTTGGAAACATAAAAATTGGCCAGCTAACACTGAATGCTATGTTTTGTGTGCAGACAGTTCCCACTGTGTGGGAAGTCTTTTGAAAGGTAAGCTGATTCAGCTCGCTTATCAAACAGTAGCTGCATGTGTGCATTCATGTAGTCTTGTGGGTGTTTCGTACCTCGGTCCCTTTTTCATTCAGGCCATTTCCTCGTTCAGTTGGATTTTCATTCCTATTTTGCTAGTTCAGCTCCCCACAGTATCTAACATCCCAGGCCTGTAAGACATGAATGTCCAATAAATGTTCAATTGGCCATAGGGATGAACTGATTCCCTTCTCTCTGGAACATTCTGTGGAAATAAGGCATCGCACATTGGCTTGAAATGTGTTTGTAAAAGTGGAAAGCTAACGGAGACATCCATACTTGTATTCATTTGGAGAAATTTTCCTCCTATCTCTACTCCTAGAAAAAAATTCACAACATATACTTAGTAAAAATAAAATATGCCACCAATATGCAGTTGTATTTGTTTTAAAATAAAAAATGCAGCACCAAAGACTGTGGAAGCAATAATGAGGGCAAAAGCAGTGCTCGCTCTCTCTTGCTCTCTCTCTCTCTCTCTCTCTCCCCTCCTCCTCCTTCAGTCACCCTTTCTTATTTTTCTTTTCCCCTTCTTTTCTTCCTCCCTCTCTGTTTCTCCCTCCCTCTTCCCCTCTCCCCTTCCCTCCCTCCTTTTCTCTCTTCCTCTTCCCCACCCCTCTCCTTCTCTAGCTTTTCTCTGTCTCTGTCTCCCCCACAACCCTCTTTGAGACAAATCAGAAAACCAGGAGTGGAAATTCCTGCAAGCTGCAGGAATCTGTGTACTTTTTCGCATTTAGATGATGGTACCTGGAGTTTTGAGGTTGGATGTTGTTGTTTTCTGACAAGCCAGACTCTGCCGTGGTCTCATCTTGAAACCAGAGAGGAAGGGAATGAGTTGCTAATATCAGAGGCTCTGGAAATTCCCCTTTTCTGGTACACGAGTCTTTAAGAATAGCTCTCTTTCAGTTGTGTTTTTGTAATTCAGGTGATGCTCCATGTGCCCAGCCCTACTTCTGGCTAGCGCTATTTACATGGGCACACTTCTGGCTATCTTTAGGATTAGCTGGAGATGAGGGACAACTGCACTTTTCACAAAAAAAGACGCAAGACAAGGATTTTTTTGGGGGGGGCCTTATTGTTGTTGTTATCTTTTGTTATTGTTTTAAAGAACATAGCCCAGGCACCAATCTGTGCTCACATGATTTTCAATAAGTTTTTTATATAGTATCCTTTATAAGCTAATAAATCCCCCATGAATTGACAACCTACAAGAACTTCTGTAAAGTTCCGTTGACATTTTATGTGTTAATATAGAGGGTCGGTTCCTGTAACGGCTTCACTGGCGCTGTCTCCAGGTCAGTAGAATGAGAGATCATTTTACTGCCACTATGTCAGGAGGTACCATTTTGAGGATGGACACAGGTCTGGCATCCCAGTGGGGACCTGGGAGCCTGGCTGGGTCCAGTGGACTCATGGGTAAGCAGGGCATGCCCTGGCTGGTAAAGGCCCCTGGAGGAAGGGCCTCTGGAGAAGGCAGATCACAAGGCTCACAGCCTGGCTGGCTGCCTGGGGTCTCCTTGCAGGCTGATGGTTGGAATGTAGGAGAGCATGTGACAGCCAGTTCCCAGACTGTGCGCTGAGAGCCTATGCTAATCAGCATGGTCTCTGCTTGGGTTAGGTAGGCCAGGTAAACAGTATCAGGTTCTTTTTGATTTGGCAGCAGAGACGGGGGACTAAACGCTTTCACTGTGGGGCTGCTCTGAGCAGTTGCTTATTAACTGTACCTCCAGGCATCAAGTCAGACAGGAAAAATACCTTCTTTATGGACACCCCCACTCTCTGTCTCCTCACTGCTCCAACATCCTTACAGTCTACTCTTCAGCCTGGGAAATCTCCTACCTGGAGAGGCACAAAGAGTAAGTGTGGCCTCCAGGGCCCTGGAGGGCAGCCTGTTTCCAACCCAGTCAGAGATTCCCAAGGATCTAGGCCAGGTGAGTTTAGAGCTAGATAAAGCTTTTCATTTTCATAAGAAATATTTTGACTTTTGAGTTTCTTTTTCCTGCTGCAATAGACCCTGTAAATGTTTGTTTTTGTTCTAATTTTGGCTTAAGAAAAGAAAAGAATGTTTGGGTACAGTGTAAAAGTTCTCTCGTGTCCAGACTGGAAACTCCCTAGTTGCTCTGAAACTGGACAGGCGAAGAGTATTTGTTTCTGTCAATAAACAGTGCGTGCCTGGTCTAGACTTAACTCAGCTAAGTAGAAGGAGTGTGCCTAGGCCTGGGTCAGGGTTTCGGAGGACTGCAAAGCCTGAGTTTAGGAAATAAGCCTTCCTCTTGCCATGCTTTTTTTTTTTTAATCTTCAAATGGGGACCCCACCGTGTTCCCCTCATGGTGTTCAGATAGCACGTGACAGAAACACAGGTGTGGCCTCTACACGGTGTGCTGCGCTACAATTAGAATAAGTGAGACAAGCTAAAACCAGCCGGAGCTTAAGGTTGAAGTTGAAAACAGCCAATGCCAATTTTCACTGAAATAATGTGAAGAGAAGGACGACATAGGTGCCCCTCCAGGGGACCCTGTTCAATGGCCTCTGTTGTGGTTTTGTGTAAGGGTATTTCATGAAGTAAGCCATCGTTTTAAGGTGCAGAGAGATGCCTAGTGACAGGTCCCGGGAGGACACTGTCTGCACCCCTCCCGGGAGCACACCCCAGGTCCCTGGCTGGGTGGAAATGGAATAGACTGACTTCGCTTAGATGAAGGTACTGTAACAGATCTGGTTCTGGCTTTGACACTGGCTGACACGTCACTTTGGGGCCCAGAGCCCTGAGAAACTGACCATATTCCTTCATTTTCTTGCCTTCTGGTGCTCAGCCTGGAATCCTAACCCCAAATGGTACTTAATTCCTTAGGGGAAAATATTTGTCAAACCCACCATTAACTTAACTGTTTATTTGTACGGAGGCTTTCTAATTTAGCACCAGGACATGGAAGAGGATGGCTGCAGATCTGTGTCCACGTTCTGGCTCTTACACTGCACACCAGCTCGGCACAGACAACATGGAGAGGAAAGGGAAGAAACGGAAGGCAAGTCCTTCAGGGTCTATGTGTCCACTGTAGGCTGCCTTTGTGGCAAGCATTGCTCCTGGGACCTCTGCTTGCCTGAGAGGTCAGACTTTGAGTGTGCAACACCCTTAGTAGTTATGGGGTTCGCTAGGTTGTAGTTTCTGGGCAGAACAAGATATGGACCTTAAACGTAGGCTTGGCAAGAGATCCTTGGGTTTCTGGAGACACTTGAGTTTCTGTCTGTGTGAACATCAACTAGATGTGTACTTGGATGCCAAGCAAAGGTAGCTGGAAAGGGGGCAGAACAACTTTAGGCATTTGTAGAATGCCAGGCCCAATGAGTGTGACGTTTCCTCCTGAGAGACATTTGCAAGCGTGTGTGTCTGTGTGTGTGTGTGTGTGTGTGTGTGTGTGTGTGTGTGCCTGTGTATGTGTGTGTGTGTCTGTGTATGTGTGTGTGTGTCTGTGTATGTATGTGTGTGTCTGTGTATGTATGTGTGTGCCTGTGTGTGTGTGTGTTTGTGCCTGCGTGCGTGCGGCACGTGCATGCACTCTGGATGTTGTTTCTTAGGAGCTATCCACCTTTTTAAAGAAGAGATCTATCAGTTTCCTGAAACTCACCAAATAGGCTAGGTAGAGCTGACCAGTTCATGCCTGGGACTCCCCAACACTGGCATTATAAGCCTGTGCCACTGTGCCCTGGCTTTTGAGCTTTTGAAAGTATGAATTCTAAGGAGCAAACTCAGATCATCATGCTTGCATACGGAGCACTTTTCTGACCAACCTTCTCCCTGTCTTCGGAGACATTCTTAATTGTTACCCATAGACAAGAGTTTGTATTAGCATTTAGTGGGTCGAAGCCAAGAATACTGCTAAACATGCAGGGCATCCCTCCCTGTCCCCTAATGAAGACTCATTTGGTTAAAAGTTTCATTGATGCCAGTCCTAAGCCTTACAGTATCACTGGGCTGATGTACGTAAGAAAGTCACTTGCGGTCTTCCCTCAGGACATTTTGCTGACACCTGATGCTGAGTCTCCATCTTGCCCTATTCACCTCTGTCTCATGCCTTCTCAGCTGTTTTGTTGTTGCTTGATTCTCAACAGGATTTGTGAGTATTAACTGGGTCCTTCAATGCTATAATGGCTTCTAGTCTTACCTGGGAAATGTCTTCAAGCAACAAAGAGAAGAGTCCCAGTAAGGCCCAGTGATTGTGACAGTGGTTCTCAATGGCTGGACAGTGAGCCTGGGATATGGAATATATACCTCTGACCTGCCAAGAGAACATGGCTGGGTAGCCCAAAATGGACAGGGAATGACAAACATTCATGGGAGCAGGGGAGGAAAAGAGGGCTCAAGGTGACCCTGAGCTCAAGGCAAAGGCTCAAGTGGCTTGCAATTTACAGGGTGCTCAGCATCTGGCTAAACATTCCTTCCCTGTTCTTAGATGCTACCATTTGCTAAGAACAGATAGCTGCATTTCTCAGTCCCTTTGTCGGCCTTGCTCTTACCCCCTTCCCTATTACTGCTCTTCCCCTGCCACACCCAAAGGGGGTAGCAGAGAGCAGCAGGCTATTTTACTCAAGCATACTCAACCACCTCTTAGTCATTGCCTCCCCTGACCTTTACAGGCTGGCCCCCAAATATCCCCCTTTTCTACCTAATACATCATCACTCAGTGTACATATAAGTGCATGCTTATATGGAAATCCTGTTTGACTCCCTTGAGAGCCCTTCATATGACTCACCTATGGCATGGCTATCACTGAAGCAGAGTTATACTGTGCCCTAGTCTAGTTCCTTTCTCAAAGTCTATTTAACTTACTGTTCTCATTGATAGAGGGACTAGCATGCTACTAGAGTGCCTAGTCTGTGCAAACTCTCTTGAGATTATTTATTTATTTATTTATTCACTCACTCATTCATTTATTTTGGTTTTTTGAGTCAGGGTTTCTCTGTATAGCTCTGACTGTCCTGGAACTTGCTCTGTAGACCAGGATGGCCTTAAACTCATGGAGATCCTCCTGTCTCTTCCTCCCAAGTGCTGGGATTCAAGGCATGTGCCACCACAGGCCAGCTTCCCTTGGGATTCTTGGCTCATGACATTCTTACCCTGTACCTGTATATCTTTCTACATTCTACAAAGATACCTCTTATCTTTGTAAAGTGTACTAAGGGTTCTAAAGTGTACTGAGATGTTCTGTAGCTTGGCAGAGGTAAATCGTGCTGTGGTAAATTTGGAATTCAGTTCAGCATCCCAGGCTTAAAGTTCCCGGCAGTTATGGACCTGACTGAGTAGTTTTAGTTCGTATTCATCTACATGTTGTGCAAACACACAGCTTCACCAGGTAACAACCCCCAGAAAGGCAGACAATCAAATGCAGACCCTGCCCTGGATGAGGAGACAAGGGGCAGCAGTACACACACACACACACACACACACACACACACACACACACAGTCCTTTAAAACAAGGCTTGAGGCAGAGCTAGAAAAGGCCTCTGCTCAGTGTGCTGGGTGGGGGGGGGGGGTGGGACTTGATCAGGAAGTAGCCTGTGACCTGAGTCCGGAATGAGCTCAAAGGTGAGAGTGCCCCCTCAGCTGAAAGCCATGGCTTCAGCAGATGCCACCAGCACTCACAGTGAGGCTGAGCGTAGGCACATTCCTGTAATCCCGCCCTTGACACTGAGACAGAAGGACTGCTACAGGCTGGAGGTCAGCCTTAGTTTGATGTAGTGAGGTGACACTTACTTCCTCAAGACTGGGGGCAGGCTGATCAAGTCACAATGATCCCTTTTTTCTTCAGTTTGTTTCCTCCCCTGTGATAATTGTACCTTCAGGCAAGAATACCAAGAGGCAAGTACATCTCTCAGAATGCCAAGTTCAAGATCAAATTTACTGGTTCTGACCTTGTTTTCTCCACCTTTCTCCTTTTTCCCTCCCTCTCTTCTCCCCTTTCTCCTTCCCTCCTTTTCTCCCTCTGTAGAGTAGGAAGGTTGAGATACAGAGTCAAAGGCCAAGGAAAATAATTTATCAGTCGAGAGGAAGCAAGCAAGCAAGCAGTAGATGTTTGTGCAACATTTTGGCGAGCTGATGAAACAATCTTTTATTTTAAAATTTTCTTAAAATAGGAATGTTTTTAAATTTTTGAATACCCTGAGTTGGGCAAACAAGGTGTTGCCAGGGCTGCAAGTAAGTAATGACCACATCAAAACACCTGTTGGGGGAGGTGTACAAATTTGGTGCTCTAAACAGTTGCACTGGTTTGGTGTCAAATGCATGTTTCTAGGCACTCAAACTTCATTTTCTCTTAGACAAACTTGATATCTATTTATAGCTATTGGTTGAGGGGGCTGTCACTTGCAAGCAATACAAATCAATCAGAGCATGAAGATGAGGTTTTGCAGGTTGGTTATAAGCAGAGCCTGCTTTGATTACAGTCCCAGGGTCCCCTACCCAAGCTCTTGCTTGAAGTTCTGAATTAGTTTTTCTGATTGCCTTCCCAACTGCCCCAGTGACTTCTGTAGACTTCATACATGAGCACAACCAGGTTGGCTGCCTTCTGTGGGAAGGAACCCTCCCTTGACATTAGCCAGTGAGTCCATTTAGTCCTTTTCTAGAACTTATCCGAGGACTCAGTACATTACTGAAAGCCTCTGTCAAACAGAAAGCCAGTGTTTAGTGGGCATTTGGTTACAACTTGCTTGTGTTTGAACGTTTATATTTATAATAGTGCTAATCTCCAAGGGACTCAAATCACATTAAGAGCTTTATCTGGGGCTGCCAAGGAAATTAGCATGTATCTGCATGACTAGGAACTATGAGAAATTTGGGTGGACTGACAGAAATTTAATAAGTGCCAACTTTCGTTTCAATTATCTTTTCCATGAGAATTTGTTTGGAAACCCAAATGTCAGGCCAGGCCATTAGCATTCCCTGTGCATCCAGGTACCCCTGCTCCTCCACAAACCTCTCTTGCTTGAACGGCCTAGGCTTTCTCCCAGCACTTACGGCCGTGTGTCTGGAACCCTTGTGTGGCAGGGATGTTCTCCTTTACCTTACCCTCCTGACTTCACACATCCTAGTCTCTCACCAGAGGGAGAGTGGATGTGTTTCCCCTGTGTCCACCCCGGTGACCTATGTAAGCCGCACCCATCAGATGCTGCTGGCATGAGTGTTAGTTGGTGGAGACCGGATGGTGTGGGAAGGTGGAGATGAGGGGAACTTAGGACTACATACTCCCCATCAGTATAGGGATGGGAGTTTTGGGGGGAAATCTAGACAATTTAATTTGACTAATCTATGTGGCTCATTTATAGAAAATGTACAAGCCTGGGGAAAAGCCTTCTTGGCAATTAAAGAGATGAAAGACAAGCAGGGAATGCCCCAATTGCACTGCAGAAGAAGAAACCCAGATGACTGAAGAAGTAATTTATGGAAACTGCAGTGGGAGCTCCGTGTAGTCAGGAGGAAAAGCAGCCTGTGTGTATGGCTAGTGAACTTGGAGTGTCGCCTGTCAAACTGGAAAAAAAAGGGCAAGCATTACTGAGGGTCTGCTGGATGAGCCAGTGACCCTCCCAACCCCCACCTCGCAGCTCTTCTGACAGGCCACTTTTGGAGTTGCACTCTTTCCCAGAAGCACTTTTTAAAAACGTGCTCCCTAAGCTTCAGTCCTTTCTTTAAAACTATATCTACTTACGTGTGTGTGTGGGGAGGGTGTTGGTGTGGGGGTGTTCATGTGCCACAGCGCATTTTGTGTTTAGAGGACAACTTGTACTAGTCAGTTCTCGCCTTCCATCACATGGGTCCAAAGGATCAAACTCAGGTCACAAGGTTTGACAACCAGTACCTTTACCTCCTGAGTCATCCTGCTGACCCAGGTCCATAGCCTCACATGGAGACTGTGGGGGAATGAGGGTCCAGCAGAGGGTCATTAGAAGGCTGAGAAGGAGTCTGGTTCTAGAATTCAAGGCAAACATGAGAGTGGGGCCAAAGAGAAGGCATGAAGGCACAGTAGTGATGGTTTCATGGGCTAGGGAGGAATCTAACTCCAGAAATTAGTGAAAGGAAAACAAAAACAAAATAAAAAAAGCTAAGAGGAAAAAATGGCAAACCGAGAGACATAATGAATAAAACAGCAAAGATAGGCATTGCAATAAAAGGGTAAGCATGATCAAAGTGCCCAGTGGGCAGAAAATTAAGTTTTCAGTTTTGGGCCTTACTGGATACATAGCCATTTCTTTTATTTTCTTCCTTTTTAAACTTTTTCCTTTTTTTCCCCCTCCACAAAATGCACTGGAACATGAGAGCAAAGTTCTTTCTGAGAGCAGCTCTTGATGTGGGCCCTATCTACAGCAAAGAGCAAGCTCAGATCTCCATTTCTCTCCTCTTCAGGCTGACCCAAGCATGCAGGGTCGACCGTATCTGCATACAGGAAACTTCTCTCCCTGAGGCTGAAATCCTGATGTGAAGGGAGCCCTTTCCACAGACAGCCATGCAGTTAGGCCTTGGGCTGGTTTCCAAAGAGGGCCTAGATAAAAGGCTGGGAGTTACAAGTCAGGCTAGTCACATTTCCCTCCCTCCTCACCGTCCACCCTTGCCAGGTCATGATCATAACTGTGATTTTTTTTTTTTATGCCTGAAAGGAAAATTGGAGATCCCATCAAGAAAAGGCTTTTAAGAGAAGGCTGATTTATTAATATGCTGTTGTTTGGACTCTCATTGTTATCATATAAATGATTCCAGCTCCTTTCCACATGGGTCGAGGTGGCAGATGACTTGAAAGTGGGCCAGGAGAATGACAAAAGCAAGTGTAAATTCTGCAATTTCACCCAACATTTGGAATAGAAGTGAGCTTTCTTTTCCCGTAATTTGAACTTCTCAAACAAAGAGATGTCACAAGTAACGGGGCACCTCTGCATTCGAGGGGTTTGTTTACAATACCTGCTCTGTATCCAAGGCGTTTACAATACCTTGGCTCCAAACAAGCCCGTTTATCTGGAACTTGTGTTTAGGGAGGCCATGTGATACAAACTTTTAGGACAGAGAGACAAGGCTTCGAGTTCAGTTCTGGGTTTTCTATTAGCACACATCTCTGGGAAAGACATATTCCTGTCCATCTGTGAAATGGGCAAAGCCACAGTGGTAGGTTATATGAAGGCTACTCTGCTGATATGGCTGACCAAACTTTATCAAGTTACAGCAGGGCATTCATCGGTTTCTATTTTTAGCAAACACCTCTAAACCCAGTGAGGGAGAAGCTTATGGCTCACCTCTGGTTCACTTTTAACTTAATGGTCATTTTGGAGTCCTATGTTCCAGGCCGCAGGCCTAAGACCCGGAAAGTGCTGCCACCTAGTAGGATAGCAATGCATCTTTGCAGGGTTTTCTCCTTGTCTAGTGCCAGATGCCTATTTGGGCCAGGAAAAACCAGTAAGTTAGATATGGTGGAGCATGCCTTTAGTCCCGGAACTGAAGATACAGGCTTAGGCAGATCTTTGTGAATTTCATGCCATTGTGGTGTATAGAGGGAGCTCCAGGCCAGTCAGGGCTACATAGTGAGACCCTACCTACCTAGATAAATAAATAAATAAAAATTAGGATGGAAGTCCAGAAAGATTAAGGAACAAACTAATTTCTAAAATAACAAGTCTTTTCTTATATTTTCATTTCATTTATGTGGTGCTGATAATTTTTCAAATTAAATTTTCCTCTGGGCATTTCACACTAAAAATGATAGGTTTTTTTGTCCTCTGTAATTGCATTTCTTTTTTATTTTCTTATGTTATGACTTTCATATCACAGACACTTTTTGCCTAGAATGTTAAAAGTATACATCAGCCAGCTAAAAGGAGGAAAATGGAAAATGTCTTAATAAAAATGGAAAGGGGTGTGTGTGGATCATCCTCTTTTTTGTTCCAAACGAGGGGAGCCTGAAATGCTTGCTCTACCTCCTTGCCAAGGTTGATGTAATGGATCCCAAACAGTTTTGAGTTATTGAAAATGGGGGAAAAAAACTCAGTTCAACAATCTTTTGAAGCTTGAAAAGGCAACTGGCCTCACAGTCTGGTAACCAGAAGGCAACTGATGGACTGTGCTCTACCGTGTCTAAGGTGGCACAGGCAGGCACGGGAATAAGAAAACTCACACGTGTAAGGTTTCAGGAGAACAGAGTACTCTAGTGGCTGAAGGACAACCTTCCTGGAAAGACCATAAAAGGACCCTATGTGTATCCTGAAAATGTCCACTTCTACTGCATGAGGACGAGGGACCCAGGCAGCAGCTCAGGTTGATGGAACGACTTGCAATCAGAAGTCACCAGGAAAAAGCTTACATCTGTCTGACAGGTAGGACACATCAAGAGAAGGCTCCTTTCGTTCTTCATGAGCTCCCCTCAGTGTGGTTCCATTTGAACCGGGGCCTACACAGCCACACATAGAAGTAGGTTAGGTGGGACCCTGACAACCCTAGAGAGTCTAATTAGACTCTCTCAACATTAGAGTCTCTCAACATTAGAGAGTCTAATGTCCGGTCCTTTGAAGTTATAGCCCCCTAGAATGGATCATCAGTGTCTTTATAGGAGCTGAGAAAGCAGTGGTCTCCAGTCAGACCAATGGCTTTTCTCTCTCTGGAATGCAGGATACCAAGGACGTCAGGTTGGCACATAGAGTCATCTCCTGGATAGTTTAAAGAACTGCCAATCCAGGCGTACAGCACAGGATAGAGTCATGTCTTTGAGAAGTGGTGTGGAGTCTCAAACCTGTAGTCTAGCCAGGAGGCTGAGGCAGACTGCTGCCAGTCCAGGACTGTATAGCTAAACTGTCGCAAAATAATAATAATAATAATAATAATACAAAAAATTAATTGATTAAGCAAAAGTTGAAAGAGAATACTCTTCTTGCAGACAATAAAGCCTTGCTTGGATTTCTTGTTTTCTCAGAAACATACAATACAGACATGATAGCAGGGAAATTAATTTTTTTTTATTTAGAATAACTTTTAGGAAAATAATTACCTTTTCAGACGACATGGCAAGTTAGTGAAACATACTTAGTTAAACCTGTCATCATCAGCCGAGGACTTATGCCTCGAGGAGGGGTTTGAAACTATCATTCAGAACCTTCCTCCATATCTCACACACACACACAGACACACACACAGACACACACACACACATACATTTCCCAAGTGTTTCAGGATGTTAGAATTACCTCCAAAGACATTTAAATGGTGCTGCAGGTTCAAAAAGAGATGAAAAGCATATAAAATTATAAGATTTACAATTTCAAGACTGTAGGAGGAAAGAAAACACGTCAAAAAAAAAAAAAAAAAGCATGAGATTTGGCCCTTTCTTGTTACTCTCCTTTATCCAATGCAAATCCCTCTCATTAATTACGGTACTGATAAGTAACTCTGTTGGGGCTGGAGGCAATTGGAGAATAAGCCTCTGGAGAGCAGGCTCACATCATGTCAGACTTCCGGTATCAGATGGTACCATGATGCTTAGCACTACATGCTTTACATGGCACCATTTTCTGGGCTGTCAGGAGTGGGAGGCATCAAGCACAGCCAAGTTCTGTGTCAGTACCCACTGCCAGGGCCCTCTTATCCAGTAGAGGGCTGAAGCCACGGGAAGGTAGGACTCGGCAGTTCTTGGGTCTAAAGAGAGCTTAATCATTCCGAGTAGCCATTGTTTTACTCTTCTAAATGAGCGAGAAGTGCAGAATTGCTACTTGCTAACATCGGAGCAGATCTAAATAGAAAATAGGTGAGACAATCAAAATGGAAAGACAAACCTTTGGAGTCAAGGAGGGATGGCAAAACAAGGCAAAACCCAGCCGGCGACTAAGGAAGGGGAGGGAAAGACAAGGGTATAAAAGAGCTGCCCCACCTGAGTTCTGGTAGAGCCTGGAAAGGCCAAGTTGGGAGGCCTCAGAGGGCCCACTTGGGTCTTTTCATCCAGCCTTATTGGTGTCCCTCAAACCTGGCTGTTGGGTCAGGAATAGCCACAGGGTCAGGGGTTGAGGCCCTCCGTGCAGAGAGAGAGTGGGACCCATGACCACTGACCACTTACCAATATGTGCTGGCCCCAAACTCAGCTTCCTAATTCTTCTCCTCAATTGGGGGCATTAGAGACCTTGTACTAAACATGCCCTCCCGCACATGCGACCCCAGAAACGGCTTGTTAGGTTTTACCACTTGAATCACAGCTCAGCTCCACAAAAGTCCAGCCTCCTAGAAACAAACCTAAGGACTGGTCCATGAGCACTGACAGGGTCTTGTGAAAGGCTGTATGCCTTGGGTCTTAGGATTTACAGGTCATTGTGAACTAATGAAAAATACAGAATAGTATTTAAGGAGAGCAGACTTCCTTTACAGAAGGAAGGCTGCTGGCTGGGTTACAGGCCCTTCGACTGGGAGTGAGTCAGGACTGTGGCTAAGCAGCCCTCTACACAACTCCCTTGGACCCTACAGTGTTCACTCATGCCATGGACACAATCCTTTTGATTCTGAAGAACAGATCCCCAGAAAGGAATAAAGTCCAGTTGTCACTTCAGAGGCTCTTGGGCCAGCTGTTTTAATATTCTAGACAAGCCTCAGGTGGGACTTGTTTTTTGTGACTCAGGGAAATGTTGATCTCCTTCACATTCCAGATTTCCCTGTAAAGCAGCTCTGAAACAGCAGGGCTTTCCCTGAATTACATGGAAAGAATTCCCTCCTTTGGGATTGGAGTCGCTATCAGCGTAAACACCCCTGAGGCGGCGAGGTGACACATGGATCAGCCAACAGGGCCAGGCAACAGACTCAGAGGAGTACAGAGCGCACCACACACATTCCCGTGGGATCTAGTTCTGCAGCGTGCATGGGAGGCCTCATGACTTGTGGTTTCCCGTGGTCACAGGGTTCTTTTTCTGATAATGTAGCCTCAAGGACTGACTCATCCTTCCCTGCATACACCAGCTGGCTGTCTTTGGGACCTGCTCGGCATGGTCCCAAACTCCTAACTTAATTCCATGCCCTCAACTTCCTCAGCTTTCTCTACTTGAATGATTTTTCCTTTATTCTTCGGGATTGAACCTAGGGCCTAAAGCATGCTAGGCAAAGCTAGCACTAAACTATTTACCCAGCTCTCTTTGAAATCCCCGGGGTTTGGGTCCTTAACGTCCTACACACCCCTATCCAGCTCACCTTAAAACTTCTCAATGCATTTACTCTGTCTTCTTTTGTCAGTTGTGAGCACCGCTAGTTTCACGGCTTCATTTGTCATGTGTCTCCCCAAGGACTGGGTCTTATACATATTTTTTACCTCCAAGAAGAGAAGCAAAGCGTACTTGAAGAAGCACCTGTGGCCTTAGTTCAAATCTCATTGTAACTTGGGCCAAGTGGAGGAACCTCTCCGATGTAGTCTCGTGTCTCGTGTTGTTTATAAAGCTTTGGGGCCTGTAGTTCTCATTCTGCATCTGCGATTTAGTGTCTGGCCAGAAGTAGACACCAGATAAGTGCTTTCTGAGTCCCTTTGGGTTGCCTGACTTAGATTCCAAAGAGAGATCAAAGGGAGGAGAACCAGGGCCTCTCTCCTGAGAAAAACCTCCATGAAATAGGAACTTAACAAAGTTTGCACTGTTTTTTGTTTGTTTGTTTGTTTTGTTTTGTTTTTTATGAAAAGAATATCACACATGGATTCAAAATTAGCCAAGGTGTTCCTTGGTGAAAATAACAGTTTGCTAGACCCAGTGTCCCCAATCATACCTTCACCGACCCAAACGTGACCTTCTCATGCACTTAGGGAAGAAGCTCTCTTGAGCTGGCATTTTCGGAGTGCTTCTGTGTAATGGGTGTAGCACTGTTGTGTGGCTCGTTGTCATACAAAGCCGTGGTCACTGGCTTCTCCTAAAGTACTAATACAGTCCTGTGCACAAAGAAGTTCAGTGACTATTGCTTCAATGGCTACTCCTTTCGCAGTCTGGCATCACAATTTCAGTAGATGGGATTACTGAAAAGTCACAAATAGAAATTACGGTGTTGACCACCGACATGCCAATCCAGTTCAAGAACTTTCAGCTCTGACTGAGGAATCGCCAGTGCACGTGAGCCCAGAGACTTGATTCAACTCCCATTCTTAGTCCAGTCAGCAAATACATGCAGATCTTCTGCAGGCGTTGCCTGGCAGGCTTCATGATACAAGCTACAAGATGATAGAAACAGTTACCTTGGAAGTAAAGGACCCAAGGGCACTTCTCACTTAAAATACCTATCGTCAAAACACTGGTATGCTCTGGACAGTGGGTGGACCTGTGTGGTTTCCTGACTTGCCTGCATCAGGTTCACTTAGGAGAGTGGTCTTATGTCTGTGGCCTCTGGTCAGCCAGCCATCAGTGTACCCTGGAGGTTCTGCTGATAAAAGAGATTTTAGCCCCCCCCCCATCCACCTCTCTCCCCCTACCTCTTTTCCTCCATCCCTCTCTCCCCTTCTCCATATATGGCCATCTAGTTCTGGCAACAGAACGCACACTGAAGGAGACCCTCTCGGTAAGCAGCTACCCCAGCCTATCTCCTCCCTGTGTTAATGAGCCTGAGTCCAGATCGCCAGCCTTGACCCTGCTCAGCATTCACATGCTCCATTACTAACAGCTGTTGTCAGCGACACAGACTCTGCGTTTTCCTTGAGACAGAGTGGGTTGTCCTTTCTGCACTCAGGAAGACCATCTGAGGAAGGAAGAGGCTTGTCAAAGAGCCAGCCAGTGTGCCTTGAAATGCATCTGGTTTTATTCACGCTGAGTCTTTCCAGGTGAACTGAGCTAAATCATAAACTACAAAACGAAAGCAGATTTTCCTGCACGCACCCACATGGAACACACTGCGTTCACCATCGTGTATCAAGCCCTGCCTGAGACAGATGAAGTCACCCTTCCTTCACTGATGCTTGGATTGACAGTGTGGATAGAAATCCTCTCCTGTGGGCTGCTCCAAGAACCATCTCGACCATTTTGACTGCCGCAGAATGAACGGTTCCCTGGGCTGCTGTGTGGGGAGCTAGGAACAAGCTGAGACTGGTTTGATCTTGGGGGTGCTTTGGGGTGGATATTAGTAGGCTGTGAGCTTGAGGTAGAGCGTGGGCCTCATTTGTCCCAGACCAAAAACAGTAGGAAGAACCCACCTTGTTGAGGCCACAGCCAGTCTGCGGCAGATGCTTGAGTTCATGCAAGTCTCCCAGGAAATGCTCTGGAGGCAATAAAGCATGGAACTTCCAGAAAAGATGCCCATGTCAAAAGGCACTTGCCGGACCAGGCATGGCTGGAAGCAGCAAATGTCACCTGTGGGAATATCTTCTCTTTTGAGCTCCTTACTCCAACGTACCCTACTCTGGGATTGAACTCATTTTCAGCAAATCCCTACTTGGGAATGTAGGTTCTTTCTCCCTCCTCCCATCAGCCTCAGTCAACACTTGCTGATTTGAACAAGTGAGAAATCAAACATTTGGCTCCCAACTCTGGTCCTCCCTGTTTAATCAGTGAAGAAGCCCCCTCCCCACCCCCTCCAAACTCCAGCAGCAGGGTACTGATGACAGCGATTAGGCCAAGCTTTCAGTTCCCATTTTTGGCATGTTTTCATGAATTAACTCTTGCTGTGACATGCTGGGCCATGCCACACATTCACAGGCCACATGGCAGGCACAGGGGGCCACTGCGTGTGTGGAGCCCTGCAGCGTGAGTGTGCCCAGCTGCCACCGATCCCGTGGAACATCGGTGCTCATGTTCACACGCGTATACACAAGGATGCACGCTGGGGCAGGCGGGATGATGACAAGAGACAAGGAAGTAAATGACCGCATAGCAGCCTCGGGTCCCAAGAGTGACAGTGGTACGTCTGTCTACATGCTAACTGCATGGGAGGCGTGGAGAGTCCCATCTGGCCCCCAGCAAAGCAGAGCTTCACACTTTTCTTCCAATCTGAGGCACACTGGCTTCTCAGGACTAATTAAAATTGGCACGAAGGCAGGCCAGGCATAACAGTGAATGCCTGTGGTCATAGCCACTGGCATGCTGAGGTGGAAGAACCACTGAGACCTGACTGGAGACCAACCCAGGTAACAAAGTAAGACCCTGTCTCTTGAAGACAAAACAATGATACAATAGGTGCTGTGTAGAAACGTGGAGAGGCTGGGAAGGACTTCCGGTGCAAATAGCTGGTTCATGCTTATAAAGGCAGAGAGATTGGAGGCACAGAGAAACACTAGAGGCCTAGTACCTTTTCTCCTGCTAGTGGGGAGAGGGGCACAGTTCAGAGGCCCAGCAGTGGGGCCTGAGCCTAGGGAGCTCTGAGGCCAGAAGGCGCCTATAGAAGCAAAGTGCGCTTGAGATGGACCACTCTGACAGGGATCTGGAGGTAGCCACCTGCAACAGTTATGTAAATATATATCCTGACACGCACTAGCACATCCCAAGCCAAGGATGCACAAGAAACAGAACAAGACTGTGACAGTGCAAGACCAGATGGTGCAACAGTTTGCAGAGGAAGGAAACGCAAGGCCAGCAAGAATGTGAGCCTCTCTCTCACTTGTCGTGGGGAATGAGTGCTCAGCCGGCCAGGATCCTCACCCAGAACAAGCCTGCCAGCCCATCCTACCACAGTTTGTTTTTAAAGAATAACCATGGCAGAGGAGACATTCCTAACCAAAGGAGTCTCACCTCCCCAGTCCGCATCCCCTGTGAGCAGAGCGCCTGAACCAGACACTCTGTCTGATTCCATGCGCTATAAGATTGTTAGGCCTCCCCCTCAGGCATATGTTTTTAAAATATAGTTCATATACCATGAAATTCCACTTACTATGAAAAATTCATTGTTGTTTTTTTTTTAGAATGTTCAAAAGGGTTTACAACCATCACCACTAATTCCAGAACTTTATTGATCTAAAAGGCCTTCTGTACATAATTGCCTGTCTCCCCAACTCCTGGCAACCATTCGTCTGACTTCTGTCTCTGAAATTTACCTATTCAGGACAATTCGTATAAGTAGAATTGTACTGCATTTGAACTTTTATACCAGGCTTCTCTCGTCTAGATTTTGTTTCAATGTTCACCCAGCCTGTAGTACATTTCAGTGTCTCATTCCTTTTATGGATAAATAATATTCCACTATGATGTACACCATATTTTATTTGCTAACTGTTACCAATTAGCAAATAAATAGTTGGATTCTTTCAACTCTTTGGCTACTGCAAATGATGCTGATAAGAATGCTCATGTACAATAGTTTATATGAGCATATGTTTTCATTTATATTCATTAAATACTAGGAGTTAAACTGTTGTCGATTCATGCAGTAGCTCAAAGTAACGATTTAAAGACCATCAAACTGTTTTCTACTGTGGCTACACCATCATGTTAAGGCTCCAATACTCTACAACTTCACCAACAGTGTGTTTTCATGTACTTACTGGTCACATCAGTATCATGTAACACAGTGCCCATTCAAATTCTTTGCTGATTTTTCAGATTGGCTGGCTATCTTTTTATTACCTAATTGTAGACAGATTTTTGCTCATTGTACTTTCTTAAATAATACCATAACATAAACTGATACTCACCCAAATAATAACATGTTGTAAATCCAAAGCTGGAAGTGACTGTGCACCAGGAAGGGCTCTGGCCAAAAGGAGAAAGTGAAAAGGGGAAAGTGAAGCAGAGAAACTCTTACAGAGCAAAGCTATAGGAGGCAGTTTCCTGGGGCCAGGGCGGGTGAGCCTCCTCCACCCCCCAAAAAAGACTTCTGGCTTAAATATAAAACAGACCCCACAAATTCATCTGTTTGAGCCCTTGATCCACAGCGGGTGATGCTGTGTGGGGAGGTAGTAGGACCTCTAGGAGGTGGGTGTTATCAGGAGTGGGGGTGGGCCTCCAGGGTTCTAACCCAGCCCACTTCCTGCCCTGCCCTGAGTCAGCAGGCAGCTTCACACTTCTGCAGCCATGCCTTCCCAACACGGTGGACAGCATCCTCAAATCACGGGTCAAAATAAACCCGTCATCTCGTAAAGGCAGGTAATTTAGTACAATTACAAGGAAGAAAGCTGATACCAGCATGCTATGTAAGTGAGTACCTCACATAAGTGTCTTCTTTTCTGGCCAGGACCCTGCAGGTCAGTGTGCCTATATGCACCAAATGGTTATAATGGACTGAGAAAACCCATGCCCATTAAAGCTACTGTGAGTTTTAACAATATTACCAAGAAATTACACAATAGTGACAGGTCAAATGTAAAGGCTCCTCAGTGCTCCCCACAAAATCATGTTTGTTTCGGTGACTAAATGAACAAGCAGGCTGAAGATGAGGTGCCAGGTCTGGGTACTGATCAAGGCTTCGGTCTCTTTTGTTATGAGCCTGGTAAATGAAAGAGCATAGCTGTCAACCTATACCCATTCCCATGTTCGTCTTCTGAAGTATGGGGCTGACCATGCCTCCCTGTGCAGGAGGGACCTGAGCCACAGAAGGACGGGCAGGATGGGCAGCCCTCCCTGCAGGATTTGCACAGCCCGTGCTTACCAGAAGCTTGTATCTCTGCTTCTGTCCTGGTCAGACCTCAGCCGGGCAGGTCAAGTGCTCAGTGGGCCAAGGAACCCTTCGAGTTCCTGCTAGGGCCATATCCATACGGGAGCGTAGCAACTGGATATGGCCGAGTACCCTTTCACCTGATACCCTTTGACCAGCCTTCTGGCTGTATGATCTCTAGTACATCACAGACTCCTTTGTATATCACTTTCAAACTTCTGCTCAAGAAATGAAGCAGCCTGCCTTCATGTTTCTCATGGCACACCCTTGTTGGCTCCTGAGACCCACTACCTCATTTGCATCCGAGCTAAATTTTCATAACAAAATACATCCCAAACTTCCCTGGCCCAACCCACTGCAGGCAAGCAAGTTTTATTTTTGTTGTATTTGGGCTTCTCATCTCCTGTCATTCGTCCAGCAGGTTTCTAGTTACAACCAAATGATGCTTAGATTAGGTTTCGTTGTATGTATGTCTTTGGCCTGTGCTTCAAAGAGCCCTGCCCTCTGGGCCCAGCATCTCTCCAAGATTGAGCTGCTTTGACTGGGCGATGGAGACCCTGAGGAGTAAGAGTGTCACTTGCCGTGCCTCACCAGTGTGTCCCTCTCCCACCCGGAGGCCAGGCAGCTGTGTGGCCTTCAGCTAGATGTTCACAGGTCATTTTTCCCTTCCCTTTTCCCTCCAACCTTCCTTCAAAATTTTTCCCTATTTTCGAAGACTAGGGAAGGCTCAGAATCCAAGGCACGGGGAACAGATGCAAGTGTGCCACTGACAAAGCTAGCCTTTTCTGCAGAGGGAACCCTAAGGGCCCATTTAGCACAACGAGGCTGCAGAGGAAATCCTGCCCAGCCAAACGATAAGGGGGAAATGGAGTCACTTCCTCCCCAGCTGCTTCACTCAGGTAGAAAAAAAAAGCCCTCACTTCCTTGCGAGTGCATGCTTCTGCTTTTGCTCGGAGCCAAGCCTGGTGTCAAGACAATCACGGCTTCCTTGTCCACAGGGAGTGCTTCCGGGCTTAACTGATGGGTTGTGCTCAATGCCGCTCTTACCTTCTCTGCTGCTGTCCTCTTGGGCCCAGCAGTTTAATATCAGCAAACAGATGATGCTTGGAATGAGTCTCCTATCACCTACAATTCAGAACCACCCATCTTCCTTGTGTCTGCCTGACATAGCCCTTGCCCTTGGTCATCTTCTTTGTTTATGAAACACACTAACACAGCCAGCTGCAATGTCATAGAGTGCAGTGCATTTACTTGTAGAGAGCATTGTGTAATCGTGTCTTTCCAGTGTGGGTAAGACACTACAGGTCTCCCTTGACGCAGGGCAAGCAGTCAGACACTATAAGCGGGGGAACCCAAGCTGACAGTGGAACGCTTTCAGCTTGGTGGTATGTGCGCCATGACAGCAGGAAGAGGGGCAGAACTATATTAGAATGCGACTGGAGGGTTAAAGAGAAGACTCGGCTGACGAAGTGCTCGCTGCGCACACCTGAGGGCCTACATTTGAACCACACCAGCACCCATGTAAAACCAAGGATGGCATGAAGCATCTGCAGTCCCATCACGAGGGAGACAGGAGGGTTCCTGGAGCTCACCAGTCATCCAGCGGAGCCTAACTGTTGGATTTTATGTTCAGTGTGTCTCAAAACGTAAGACAGAAAGCAACTGAAGAAGACACCCAACGTTAACACCTGGCTTTCATTTGTGTATGTGTGTGTGTGTGTACATGAATGCGTACATGCACACCCATATGAACATGCACTACTGTGCACTCACGTGTGTAGGTGCACAGCATGCATACATGTACACCCATACGAACATGCACATACGACACCCACAAGAATGCAACTGGAATCTGAAAGCTTAAATAAGAGTAGGAATGTATATAATGACTTCAGAGGCTTCATCACAGGGATGGTATTTAAGGTGGGAACAGGAAAGGGGACTGACAGTGATCCGGGCAGAAGCCAGGAGAGTCAATTGCATATCTGGACCATCAGAGGAGGAGGTGCCTGTGAAGGGCACAGCAGGGAAACCTCCCTGAAGACAGGGGCTCCAGAGAGTGTGGAACATGGATGATTTGCAATGGTCAAGACCCTCATGTACTGTGACAGGCATGCTGGCCGTCAGCCACACAGCAGGTAGGACTGCCATAAGTGGCCTCAGAGGGGGGGTGGGGAGGAAACAACCAAGACTATGGTGAAGTGAAGGTGGAAAGAAAACCCAAGAGAGGGGTTGGCAGCTTGTCTGGAAGGGGAATGAGAGAAGATGCCAGTTAGGGTAGATCTCGAGTCACATGGACATTGGGGGAAAATTGGAACATTTGTATGCCAAGACAGTGGAGACAGTGGCCCCAGGCAAGCTCTTATGGTAGTTTGTGCCCATTGGTCCCAGGTTGCTCAAAAAGTTGGCATCAGCTGCTGGGAGGAAATAGCCCATGGGAAAGGGGGTGCTCCTTGGGGCAGTCGTGGGGAGCAAGAGGGGATCCAACAAAGGGTCGGGGATTACTTGGAAGCTGTGAGTTGTAGACCAGAGCAGAACTGCGTCCACATACACACACACACACACACACACACACACACATACACACACACACACACGCACGAGTGTGGAGGTGATTGTTATGATATGCTAGTACGTTTTAAGGTGTATTTCCATTTTGTGGACTCGTTATATGGGCGTGCCGATCATATTTCCAGGCATTTAAATTATTTTGGGGTCCTCCTATTAAACACAGCCTGTTGGCTTCATTAAATTTTCAAGATAAAGGACTATAAGTGGAATTGCTAAGGAAAACGTAACGTTTTGTTGTTGTTGTTGTTGTTGTTTTTGGTTTTTAAGTTTTTTGTTTTTTGATTTTTTTGTTTGTTTGTTTGTTTTAGTCCTTTCAAAATCATTCCCAGACTCCAGGAGTTTCTTCATTCACCCTTGCCTAGGATCACAGCCTTTACAAAGCTTCTTAGAATGCCCAGCCCCAGCCATCCCAGCCACACCCTTTCTGGCCCTTGATACTATTTAAATCTCATCCATTTTTTGCCAACCAGCTCAGTTTGAGATTCTCAGTTTTATTTTCTCTTAGCCTAAGTGATGTCTCATAGAAGATTCTGAGCGAGGGAAGGAAAATGTAGAGGGTGAGCATCATCCAGGGAGGGGTGTATGAGAGAGATATGAGAATGGGCTCCAGAGACAGGCTGACAGCTACCCTGAGGTGCAGTGTAGAGCAATGGGACACTTGTATCTGAGTGCTGGCCTGTCTGTCGCTGTCCATTCCGGCTCTGAGTTGGATTCTTTGTCCTGCGGGTCACCCTGGGTGAGCGCAGACAAAACTGTGCCTCACAGTGTGAAAAGTGCGAAGAGCCAGCCTGGGGCTTTTTCTCATATGAGGTGGAGACCAGTTGAGGGCAGAAAGACCTCTCCTGGAGCCTCTGAGCATCCCTGGTTGCTGCAGATGCAGTGAGGAAGCTTTGTCAGCCTTGACATGAGCAGAAACCCTGCATCCACTGGGCATCCTGTGTCAAAGGTCTAGATTTTTCCTTCCTATCTTTGTGGCCTTTAAAAAAATTTTAATTTTATTTTAAATTATGTGTATTTGGGTGTGGGGGTGTGCATATGAGTACCAGTCCTCACAGAGGCCATAGGCATTGGTCTGCTGGAGCTGGATTTGCAGGCAGCTGTAATGGCCCAGCCTGAGTGCTGGGAGCTGAACTGGGTCTTCTGCAAGAGCAGTGTATGTTCTTAGCCACTGAGCCACCTCTCCAGCCCCTTTATTCTTAATACATACAATGAGCAAATGTGCATTTTAAAAATGGCTTTCAGACTTAAATAATGTCAGGCTGTTCCAATAGACTTCAGAAATCTCCCTGATCAGGATGTTTGAGAAAGCAAGATTCTCTCCAGAAAACCTCTTCAGAGGCTCAGTTGAGCCCACAGGGTCCCCACGCATGTTGGGATTACAGAGGGTAGGGGTTGGGGGCCTCGTGCAGTCTGCAGAAGTTAGATGATTCAGCACCACCCTGTCCTACAGTCTGATGACTAGTAACCTACACAGCACGAGCAGGCTTTGCTACTTCACGTCTGTGTTCAGGGCTAAAGCTGGCCTGTCGGGAGCTGGACAGTAGCCTCCATGCCGGAGCAAGTGTGCATTGCCACACAGCGAGGTGGGGCTGCTGCAGAGCTCGCAAAGGCCGAGATGGAGGGCCGACAACAGGACACACTGCTGTTCCCGTGTTTGTTCCCCGTCTGGTCCACACTGACAATGACCTGAAGGAACGTAGGTTACTCTTCATGGCCACCGATTGTACAACAGTGGGTGAGATAAAGAAGGTTCAGGGTTAGGCAATTTCCTTAAGGCCACAAACTAACAGGTTTTCAGAACCGAGGGGTCACCCTGATCCTTCTGTAAGTTCAGAGGCCTCTCCAGACCCCTGGGGCTGCAAAGCCCAACCCCCCACTCTTTGGGTCAGGAGGTACTGATTTAGCTCACCTTACTCTCAGAAGGCCGTTTTTCTGTACAGTGCACTTGGGAGATGGTCCGTGGGATGCTGTCTGAAGCTGTTGATGAGGAGAAGGGGTGAAGGCCTGAAAGGATTCCCCGACTCCAGGAAGAGAGGGGTCTCGGGGAGACATTGTTTCAATCCCTAGCACTATGCACCAGGCAGCCTGGGAAGAAACTACCTTCCCCAACCCCAGAGTTGTCTCTGCTTCTACCACTTTCTCAGGATGGCTGTAAGACCAGGAATGTCACGTGACCGGTGGGTTAATTTGTTTGAGATTTTGCCACAGAAAACTACAGGAACTCAAGGAGCAGCCTGGCCGCTCTCAATGAAAAGCAGAATTACAGACAGCCCAGGATCAAAGACACCCTGAAGAGTGAGAGATTCTTTGGCTGGCTCTTTAGGGACTCGTAACACCCAAGGCTATCGATGAGATAGGAGAGGCCCGTTGAACACGGCAGCTGTCTTTCTTCTAATATCCGCTGGTCAGGTGGTCCACTCTCGTGCACAAGGAAGGCTGCTTCTTCAGGAATTGTCAGGGCGGACCTAAACTGTGATTGAGGGTACTGTGCATGTATTTCATTTGTGCCCTTTGCTGTCTTTTTCTGGAACTCAAATTTAAACATATAAATTTTCCCCAACAATAAATATAGAAAAGGAAATCATTTGCGCCCCCTCATGGCAAAAGTTAATCTAGCCCCTCCAGAGATATCCAGCATTTGCTTGGGGCCAGCAACTCATTGCACAGGTGGCCACCATCATTAATATTCACCTTGGCTGCTTGTTCTGTGGCCATGGGTCTAAGAGTATCCGGCACAGTAGAACTTCTCAGCCTTGGTGCACTGGTGTTTGGATGTGAGTTGTTCTCTCTAATAGAGGCTGAGCGTGCCTTACAGTATTTGACACCCTGCTAGCTACCCACTAGATGCCAGTAGCTGATTTGCCCCAAATAATAAGGACCCAATACTTTGAGCCATCCCAGGGGCACAAGGTGGTCCTTCATGTTGTCGACCACTCTAAATCATAGCCACTTTGCAAACAGTGATATTGGTCAGAAGGCCGCTATGAGGTGGCGAGGGCACTTCCACACAGTCCCTTCATAATTACTGGTACCAACCTCAGTGCATCGTCAACAGGGTTCTAGGAACTTACTGTTTTAAAAAAATGAATGGCTAAACACTTCATGTTCAAACATGTTTCATGATATTGCTTATAATTCCTAAAGTGTGAAACACTAAATATATATATATTATTGTTGTTTATAAAGCCTGGTACAGAACACTATGCACTCATGAAAAACAGCCATGTAAATATATGTCTAATAGTGCGAGCAGCTCTCCTAGTCATGCCTTTAGCCTCGCCTGTAAGATGTCTTCAGGCCCCTCAGAGGCTGTTACATACAGAAGGGTTCATAAGCACATGGGTAAAGCAGGTCGAATTCAAAACAATGTGAGGGCTGAGGAAGTGGCTCCGCTGGTAGAACGCTTACTGTGTAAGCAAAGGATCTGCTTTTCATTCCAGAATTGTGTGCAAAGCTAGGTGCCGTGGCACACAGCCAGAATCCCAGCACCTCGGAGGGCAGAGTGAAGGGCATTGGACCTGGGTTCAAATCCTGCATCTCCCACTTACCGCACACATTCCTTCACTTCTGTGAGTCTCAGAGGCTTATACTACCCCTTACTCAGTAAGCTCTTAGAGTGAGCTAGGTAGACGTCATCAGAACAGCATCCTGTAATCTTGGCCGTTACGCCAAGCCCTTCTCACAACCCTCACAACTGCCCCATGACTGAAAGTCCCTGTTACAACAGGCACGAGAGATTTTCATCTTCTGGACAGGAAGAACCAAAACGACTTTGTAAGATTGGTGGGAAGAAGAAAGAAGATAATGTATGTTAAACATTTAGTGCAGTCCCTAGGATACAGCAAGCACACAATGAAAGCGTGTAGGTGGCGCTGCTTGGCCCATGCTTTATTTATTTATTTATTTATTTATTTATTTATTTATTTATTTATTTATCTATTTATCTATTTGTTTGTTTGTTTGTTTGTTTAATGAATGAATGGCCATGCTAGCAAAAAAAAAAAAAAATTGCAAAACTACCGATTTTCCCCGATGTCTCTCCTGACTGGCTTCTCCTGAACACCTTCCTGTCCATCGCCCTCTTTACTATTTAGTTGAGGTGTCCCTGTTCTCATGGAGCTTTGTACAATAAGAGCCTCTAGTTTTGCATGTGATATATTGCCCAGTCTCAGAGCTCCTGGCGAGTGAGCAGCTGCTTCCCAAACCGTTGCCTGCAAAGAGTCGTTTTGCATTTCCCTCTGACATCGGAGGTCACCTGGCAAGATGAGGTAGCTGTGCCCAGCCTCTGTCCTGATGGTGGGGAGGCCTTCTGAGCTAATGGTGGCTAATGTTCTTTCTTTGTCCTTCTTTCTGTCCCCCTCTGCAGGACGCCTTTGTGGAACTCTATGGTCCCAGCATGCGGCCTCTGTTTGATCTCTCCTGGCTGTCCCTGAAGACCCTGCTCAGCCTGGCCCTGGTGGGGGCCTGCATCACTCTGGGTGCCTACCTGGGCCACAAGTGAGGTCCACGAACCTGCCCCAAACAAATATGCAAATATGCAAAAGGTTCACTAAAGCAGTAGAGATAATATGCATTACCAACTATGTACCATGAAACAAAGGTGTGATCTTTTTGTAAAAGCAGAACACACACACACACACACACACACACACACACACATGCACACATTCAGGCAAACAGTCGAATCAGCTATTTACTGCCAAAGGGAAATATCATTTATTTTTTACATTATTTAGGAGGAAAAAAATGATTTATTTATTTAAGACAGCTCCATTGAAACTCCAGGCTTTGAAGACCCTACCAGGAATTGCCGAGAACCATGGTGGCTCCACCTGCTGGCCTGTGCCTGTGAACACAGATCTGTTTTCCGTATTGACCGGACTGGCCCAGCATCAAAAGAGCAAATGGCACCGGACCCTGACTGCTGGGGAAGCCGGTTGTCTGGCTGCTGGGATCTGTGGAGAAGGCTTCAATGAAATCTATATTCGCTGGCCCTGGGGACTGGGGAACTGGAGGAGGCAGGTGCCTCCTAGGAAGTCTGGTCTTCCTTGAACTGGAGAGGGGACTTTGTATGTGACTCCCATGGTACATACCCAGCCAGAGGACAAAGGCTGGGAACTTCCAATGGACTTGGTACCCGCTGAGACTTCCCCACTGAAGGACAGTGATGGGAAAATGCCCTTAAACCACAGGAAATTATTTTTTTAAGCTACCAATTGTGCCGAGAAGCGTTTTAGCAGTTTATACAGTATCATCCAGTACCTTAAGCCCTGATTGTAGATATGCATATATTTTGGATACACCCCATCCTTCCTCCAATACTCATCTGTCTGAGTAGGAAACAGAGGCTTCTGGATTTGAGGAAGTGGACGTGTGGTGACTTCTTCATCGTCAGGAAGAATGGGGTCACCCAGAGCTTCGGGCAGCTACAAGTGCCTGCTTTCAGGAGACCATCATCTGCAGAACCTCCCTGCAGCTTGGCCACAAGGCCTCAGCCTGGCCAAGCGTGGCCCTCACCAGCCTACACACGGGGCTCAGAACAGAGCAGTTGGTCTCTGAATGTCTGGAAGCCGGCAGAGCTCAGACTTGCACAGTAAGAAGGAGCAATAGTGAGACTCGCTGCCCTCCAGGCAGGCCTGCTCCCCTCACGCCCTCCAGGCAGGCCTGCTTTGTCTGGAGCGGGAGAGACACCTTTCCTAAGACACTTGCTCCTGCAAAGAAGAGAAAGCAGGCTCAGTGCTTGTCCTGCCAGAGGGCGTGGTAAGGGCAGGGACAACACCCCCCCCACACACACAAAAGCCTGTGGCCCTCCAGGCAGCCATGAGCACCTGTTAGCAGTGGTCTGTCACGTTTAAGGCAGGGCTTTAAGTTACCTTGGGGAGGGTCATAAGTCCTAAGGAAGCCCTGAAGCGAGGTTCAAGGATTCAATGACCCACGTCTATGGAATCACATATAAACATCATCTTGTTGTAGCTCGGTTTTATTTGAAAACCTGACAGAGGGAATAAAAGGCTTCAGGTATGTATGGAGTGTGGAGATTACCCATACATCCTGGAGCCAAAAAAAAAAAAAGGAAATTTATAGAGGAATAAGAAAAGAAGTAAAATATCCAGCTAATGAAAGGGGAAACTCTTCTTCCCAAGTTTAGAATTAGCATGGAGACATTTGTGGAGTAACTTCGTGGCATTATCACGCTCTGTTCCATTCATCTGTGTTAACTTTGGAATGTAACATTCAGTGTTTATTACTGTGGTTGATATTTCAAAAGCTGCTTTCAAAAAGAATACATGCATCTCAGCGTTTTTTAAAAAATTGTATTTAGTTTTGACCTCCAGAGTTTTTGTTAGTAACACAAACAAAAAAGATAATTTTTCCGTTTGAGATATTTGTCTCTTGATTCCTCAAAAGCATTTCTGAAAACGTGGGGAAAGCCTGAAAGAGATGAGGGGGGCTGAGAGAACCTGGGTTTCATTGCCCCCTCAGCTGTGTTGCTTGAACTCACTTCTCTGCCTGGATACACCCCACCCCCACTCCACGGGATTGCTTATTGTGATAGATATAGCTGTTGTTCATTTGACCTTGTTTCTTCAAGGTTTAATTGTCCCCCGACGATTCAGCATTTAACTCAAGTTACTTAGGATTACATGCATGTTTGGATAAACCCATGAGGTTCATTCTGTTGGAAATCCAGATGGGAAACAAGGCAAAGGGTTAGAATCTGGCTATGGTGGTTGGGCCTTCAGAGAGTTGCTTTGTAGATGCATCAGGAGCCCTCTTGCCCCCCTCCTCTGGGCCTGCAAGAGCAGGATAGCCAGACCTCCCAGTAGGTTTCAGAGAACAGTATGAGCAGAACTTTTCAAGTTATTCTAACTTTTAAGCAAAATGTTATCCTATGAAAGGTTTACATTCTCCACGTGATGAATATGGAATAACAAACCCTGTGCTGCTATCCCGCCAAGATAATTGCAATGGAGTCAGTTTGCAGTAAGCGCCAAGTGGCGGGCTCCTTCAAGCTGCTTTTAGAAGTAACGATGAAGAACATAGACAATTTAAATATAAAACCTGTTTCTCTTTTGTTTTTGTTGTTATTGTTCAAACTGGGATTTGTAGAGTATTTGAAAAAATGTATATATATATATATGAGGAAGAAGAAAAGAAGAAGAAGAAGAAGAAGAAGAAGAAGAAGAAGAAGAAGAAGAAGAAGAAGAAGAAGAAGAAGAAGAAGAAGAAGGTGGTCATAGGATTCCTTCAGGTGTGGGGTTTTGTTTCTGATTTGAATGGCAAATTCGCCAGTCACTGGACCCAGAACTGGACAGTATTGTGGCAGCACTTGCTCTAAGAGTAGTCGATTGTTCGTTTTTCTTGTTAAAAACATGTTAGGTGCAAAGAGTATATAGAGAAGCCTTGACTAACCTTTTTCTTCCTCCTCGTTAAAAAACAGTCTCTATTATTTTACAGTCAGGCAACAGAGAGCTGTCCCCATACATTTCATATTAAGAAGGGTTTCACACCCGAATTTCAATTCCTCCATAAGCTTTGGAATCTTCTCTGCGTCAGTCAAAAGCATCAGAGACAGCTGACGAGGGGAAGAGCACCCCAGCTCCTCCCAGGGCTCTGCTGCTCACCCTGGCAATCTGAAAGAGAGATTAAAAAAAAATGGGAGACGTTCATCTCCAGGGATTTCTTAGGGGCTGACCACGTGTGCAGGTTTGAGATTTCTACAGCAGCCACAGTTAAGGAGGCACGTTCATGTAGTTCAAAGAAAACCCTCCATCTTGCCCGGCTTGCTTGTCTCTGCATGTTCGGGTGTGGCCTTCATTCATACACACATTTTTTTCACTGGCATATACTTTTATTTATTACATCTAAAAGCCTCACTGTGTCTGGGGGGGAGGGGGAAGGGGAAGCAGGGTTTACAAAGTGCTTATAAACTCAGAAGGGTTACATAATCAGGACTGAATGTCGGTAGTGGGTTCATTATCCACATGCCTAGCTTCCACACTTAATAGCATAGGCAGAATTGGGAATAGTCTGTATTTGTAATCAAACCTAGACTAAAAAAACTCATAAATGTGAGCCTCAACTCTAACTGTGCTTTCAAGGTGGCGGTGTCTTTATACTTCCTTATCACCTATGGTCAGAAATGTGCACCTAACCTATCAGGAAAAAATAACAGGAAAGGGTTGAAATATAAGCCAGCCTATGGAAATGAGGGAGCTGCTAAAGTTCTATTCTGATTCTTATTCTATGGTGTCTATTGCAGCTCAGACAAATATGGTTACACACTTTTTAAGAAATACAATTCTACATTGTCAGGCCCATGAAGGCTCTAATCAGATCTGTATTGTTGCCCAATTTGGATCTTTCAGGGATTTTTCTATGCCATTAGTATAGGGACAAAGGACATTTGTTATGAGGCGGGAGAGAGGAAGAATCTTAAATGAGTACAACATTCTCCACATTGGACCAGGGTATGAAGGTCTTTAGCAAAATCAGAACTGTGGGTAATGAGGGACTCTTTTGGGGCTCGATGTTACGTTCCTCTGAAGGCTTTTTGCAAGTAAACTCTATGGTACATTTAGATTCCAGGGACACTGACAGAGTTCGAAGTCTGGCTTCATACAATAGCATATGTTTCAAGTTGGTTATGGCTAATGAGTGTTTAAGCAGTAAGTTTGACATTTTAACCAACGGGATATTTAAACAACAACCTTCCAGTTGGTAAAGACATCTGTTTCTCAATGTTTATTATACACAGTGTAGAAAAAAAAATAGGTAAGATTGAATTAAGTAAAACAGTGAGAGTGACTTAGGTAAACGAATGTAGCCGTCCCTTAACCTTACCCAGGGAGTCCTCCAGTCCTCTACAGACACCTCCGTGTTGTGCATCTCACCAGGCACAAAGAAAAGCAGGTGAAGGGCAGATGGTACCTTAGCGTCTCATCATGGATATCCAAGAAAAAGAGCCCAAAGCCAGTGTTTGGTGCCCCAAGTTCAGAGCAGGAGACAGAACAAGTCGTGGAAGATGGAAAAGCCAGCTCATCAGGAATCCTGGGAATGCCACTGTGCCACGCGGCTATGCCACCACGCCTGCACCTTCCCACTTGGCCCTCCAGCTGGCCCACATCTTTAAGTTCTTCCCTCCGAGATAACATCTGAAGGACTGATGGCATATTCAGGCTCCTTTAAGAGACACTTTCCTTTGGGGGGGGGGAGTTGTTTATTATAATATCTTCTTAAGTTTTCAACTAAAGTTTGCTTTGGCTTCAGTTATATTGGGGTTATTTTTTAAATAAAGTAATGTACAAATAAGTGTTTTTTGTATTGAAAGCTTTGTTATCAAGATTTTCATACTTTTATCCATGGCTGCTTTTAAGGTTGATACTTTTAGGTGTGGCTGATCCCTACAGCACTGTACATACAAAAATATATATAAGTGTACTTTGCATAGTTAAGGTAAAGTAAGTCTCAAGTTGGCTACCATTAAATATACTGGCACTTGGTTTGTGTTGTTGGAAAACATTACATTGCCATTAAACTCCCCATGTCTGTCTAAAGAAAAATAAAGTGCAGCGTGCAGCATCTTTTGTCCTCTGGAACTGTTTATAACATGCTAACATGGCTGTGCCTGCCACTTGTCATTATCAAAGAAGCTTTTGGAAAGCCTTCTTAACAAGCCTCTAGGACCATCATGAAAGAGTTCTAAGGAAGTCCTTGGAGACCAGGTGAAGGGATTGCCTTACTAGCGAAAGGACCTTAGTAAGAACACTTTTTGTTTCTTGGCTGCTAGTTACCTGCGCTGGTTCAGGATGGAGCAGCCATGAATTGCTTGAGAGAATTCCTGCTGCTGTTTGGTTAGTTTTTTCATATGATGGGGATCCCAGCCTCCACTCCTGTCCTATTTTCACTGCTCTTACTGTAACAAAATATTCGGACAAAAAGCAACTTAGGAGAAAAAGGATTTAAGATCACAATTCTAAGTTATAGGCTATCATGGCAGAGAAGCTGAGGCCATAAGAGCATAAGACAGCTCGTCACATCATAGCCACAGTCAACAGAGGAAGGCTGAAGATGTGCATGCTTGTGCTGGGCTCAGTTTCCTCTTCACAGTTCATGACCCTCTGCCTCAAGAATGGTGTTCCCCACACTAATCTGGGTCTTCCAACATCAAGTAACTTAAGAGAATTCCCCCATAGACATGTCCATAGACCAACCCATTATAGACAATCCCTCAAGGGGATTCTTCCCAATTGATTCTGGGTTATATCAACCAGAGAATTAAATCTAACTATCACCATGCCACAGTATGAAATGTTATATGAAAAGGTAAGAAGCTGAAAGCTACATTCTGAAGCTAATATTATAAAACAACCAAAACCAACACTTGCGTTAGAGTATAAGTTATAAGAGACTCAGTGTTTCTTAATTATATTTGGGTCCTGATATTTTAAGCCTCAACTGTACAAATTTTAAACCTTCAACTTGACTCAAAGGCCTGTGGTGGTTAACATCTGTTTAAAATCTACTGGATATAAAGCCATGCAAAGGCTATCACCTGTTCTGACACCTCAAAAAGGAGGAATTGCCTTTTCCTATACCATAAAGAGGACTGAGATACAGAAGATACAGTACCCTCGTGTTCTCAGTTACCACAAGGTAGAATCCTTCTTCTTTTCCAATGACCTGATCTCCAGGCTGAGGCACACAGAGCCATGGGGTAGCAGCCACCTTTCTGAGCAGGCCCAACACTTGAGATGTTTACAGGACTTGTCATGTCGTGGCTTTTCTTCATAAAAGTATCTTCCCAACAATAGCCCTGAGGCCAGACATGTTCTCACCCACCTCCTCCTTTTCAGTCATCTGTCACTCACCTGCTCTCTCTCCAGACCCTACCTGGAGATGCTTGCTGATGTGCTTGCTGATGTGCTAGGCGGAGCACCAGACAGGCAAACTCACATGATCAGCTCGTGTGGCAAGCACTCTATCTGCTGAGCCATCTCACTGGTCCAGTTCATCGATTCTCTTTCAGAAAGAGACAAGCAGGCAAAATAAATGACACCACAACAAATGAATGGCTGGAATGCGGGGGACATGTTTTGGTTGTGTTTGTGGTTTTTGCTTGTTTGTTGCATGCTTATTTGTTTATTTATTTACTTATTTATAATTGTGTGTGACTGGGTGTTTTGCTTGCATGCATATCTGTGTACCGTGTGTGTGGCTGGAGTTCACAGAAGCCAGAGGAGGTCCTAAGGACCTCCTTATCACAGATGGTTATGAGCCATGTGGGTGCTCGAATACAAACCCATCTCCTCTGGAAGATCAGCCAGTGCTCATAACCACTGAGCCCTATCTCCATGGTTTTCAGACAGCTACTGGGGGAGTCCCCGCACTTTTTAAACCCTCTACAAAGTCCGTGCCGAATTACCCAAGCGCTTTCCTAGGAGTCATCATTACTTCATGGACAGGCCATAAATTATATTATCTAAGGAAGTTCTGACATGGAACTTAAGACTAATTTCCTTAAAAAAAAAACTTTAAAAATGAATTAATATCTTTACCAACTATTTACATTTAAATTTCAAAAATTATTGTCAACAGAAATGTATGGTAGTGGCTTTTGCCTTTCTGACATCCTTAGGTGGCACACGAGATGACTTAATGGAAGGCCCCTCTTTGGAAGTCCAGGTCCCTCTGCACTCCATAATAAGCCTCTAGCAGCAAACACAACCCAGCAGGGCAGGGCTTGCATGCGTAACTGACTTTACCAGCACCCAGGAAGTAGGTTGCTGGACAATAGTATTTGTAATAATTATTCAAAAAGTATATAGACACCATGATTAAAATCATTTAAATAAGTGGTGTCAACTCTTATTGTCAGAAATATGAGAGACGAATCCAACGTAAATGTTAGCTTTTGAAAACATCATCAGGATAAAATGGGGAGGTAATGAAAATATTAACTGGAAGACAATGTCAAATGTGTAGGGTTTTTAGATAAATAAACTGTTTCTGCATTTCTTAAAGGGGATTAGTCTCAAGTCATACAATGCTTTTATGTACACAGAAAAATTATTACATTTTATTCGTGTGTGTGTGTGTGTGTGTGTGTGTATGTGTGTTAGATAACAGGACAATGTGCAGGAGTTAGTTCTCTTTTTCACCATGTAGGCCTGAAGGAATAAACACAGGCTGTCTGGTTTGGCAAAAAGCCCCTTTACCCACTGAACCATCTTACCAGCCCTGTTACACATGCTTTTACAGTGAGGAAATTGATTTGTTTGGCATTCCCAGTTGTGCTTACAGGAAGAGGTGAGAAGGAAATGGATTCAGGGTGATTACATTTTGTTGGCCCTCAAAATCTACATCTAGGTGTGAGTTGCATCTCAGATCTCTATTGCTCTGGTACCAAACATAGATGGCTGGCTAACCAGAATGGGAGATATGCCGTTCTGGGGGCATATCTGCCTCCTAGCACCAGCCATAAAGGACAGTGTAAACTACAGCAAACTACAGTCAATCTTCTCTGATAAGTTCCAGGAGAACCACTGACCCCTGACCCTTCAGCCGGAACAGCTAGATAGATGGTGGCAGCGTTTATTGCCCTAGAGAATGACAGAAAACTGTGGGTTGCATGAAGACCAGATCTGGTGAAGGATAGTCAATAGCCAACTGTCGGCCTGATTTAGGGGTACACCCGTGTAAATCCTAGCATGCTGGAGGAACATGGGACTCAGGGCTGGCCTGGGCTACATAGTGAGAGCTTGTCCAAAGAAACAGTCTATAGGTTGACTCTATCCTGTATCTTTCTCTCAAGCTGCAAATTTATGTACCCAACTAAATGTTCAGCAGCTCCTCTTGATCAATCTTTAAATGTGTTAATTTTAATATTATCCAAGCACAATTCTGATATAAGGCAGCAGGATAGTGGACCAGTGATGAAGGTTTATAGTTTTATGACAAATGGAGATTTAGAGAGAGAGAGAGAGAGAGAAAGAGAGAGAGGGTGAATGAGAGAGAGAGAGAGAGAGAGAGAGAGAGAAAGAAAAAGTATGGCCAGAGGCCTGTGATGATGTTTTATTGTGATTGTAATGTCATATTCTTTAAATACAACAAAATTCATAGAGTAGGTGTTATTATCACCAACTTTTAATCAATCAATACTTAGAATACTGAGGCTAAGGAGGCCTATTAGCTAAGGTAGATGAAATTACATTGCAAGATGTATGCACACTGAATGCAATGGGTTCTCATTATGATGAGTAAAGCCCAAAGTACAGCTGATAACTAAGATTAGAGAAAGAACGAGTGCCTGCAGCAGGCAAGGGGCACACAAAAGTTACTGTGAAAGCAGTGCCCTTTTAGACCACAATAAAGGAATTGGGTCATGGAGACTTACACATGAGCATCTTAGCCTTTCAAGGCTTCTAAAAGCCAGAGAGAACGGCCTTCTTCCCCTCTCACTGTTTGATTCCTGAATATGGAGTCACTGCAGCACCTCCTACTGGGTTCTGCTCCTTCACACTGAAAAGATGAAGCTTCATTTGGATGCACGTTATTTAAAAAATAAAATTCCTTAACCTGTGGTGTCTTCCTACTTCCACCTCTTTATCTAGCCCCCAAGGTTTGTGTCTTCTGAAGACTTAAAAAGACCTTTGTTCCTCTTTGATAAGTTACAGAATAGATCAGAAAACACTTGCCTCTCTTACCCTCTTTCCTATTGGAAGAGGGCTCTGATTTCTTTTTGTTATGTTTTTTTTTTTTGCTCAGTAATTTGCAGAATAAAGGCAAGAGTGAGGTTTCCCCTACTCTGTAAATACCCTTCCCTGATGTGTGTGTGTGTATTAGTGTGTGTTTATTAGTGTGTCTGTGTGTTAATGTATGTGCTTGTGTGTGTACTATTGTAATTGTTTCAGAATTCCATTGTGTTGTTTGCTACTTTTTAAAATGGGTGCAGCTGATTTCCTTTCTCACCTTATTTATCAACATCTGTGTCCTTTGTAACATCCTTAACCTATACTTCTTTCATTGTTAACGAAAGACCCAACTTAATACAGTGTTTTTGTCCATTTTGTCTTTTCTTTTCTACTGGACAATGACTCTTTCACATGATTTTAATTACAGAATCCTTTCAGGTTCTCCTACAGCTCCTCCAAAAAGCCAGAGAAAGAAAGACTCTGAAGGGGAACCATCAGAAACTCTGAAAGCGTAGCCAGGTGTTTGTGGCACATCCCTTTAATCCAGGCAGGGGTTGTTCTGTGGGTTCAAGGCCGGTCTGTCATAGAAAGTTTTAGAGCACCAAGGGCTGTATACAGGTGAGAACCTGTCAAGACAAAGTTTCAAGACCCTGAATGCCTTGCTTTTCCCTCCTTGCACACTAGAAGTCTATCTGCATAATTTTTACAGATGTCACGTGAGAGCATGGAGCCTGGGAGACAAAGAATAGTTTACTGTTCTCAATACTTGCAGGTACCAGAATAATTTGTCTTGTTAAGAAGGATCCATACATCCCAGTTTTACAGAGCAATGTGAAGAGAGGTAGGTGATACCCACAGACAGCATTGTAACACAGGACAGGAACTGTGACCTTATCATAGACAAGAAGCCTGTCTGCCCTCTGCTTGAGGGGAAACGTTGGCTCTGTCTTCTAAGGTAATTCCCTGGATGAATGTTTGTGAAACCCTGTGTGAGGCAAAGGGCAGCAAACGCTTTGCTTGTAGCCTCAACAAGAACAAAGGGATGTCCGCCCACAGTGAAACGGAATAAGCATGCCAGGCCACCAAGATGCTTAAGATAGGCAATACACACCTCTGGGATTTTCCCCTCAAAGATGAATGTCCTAGCTACAGCCTCAGCCCTGCACCATCCCAGTTCTTCTGTTTTGTTATTGACAAGTCCCAGTCTCTGACACAGCGAATCCATCAGTCTGATAGATATTGCTTTGACTCTAGACTGCAGGTTTCAAGGCTGTGCTTACTGAGTGTTCAGAGCTTGCAGTGCCTGGACCTGGGGATGTGTGGTTCAGGTGGTAGAATTCTTGGCTAGTTTGCATGAGATCTGGGTTCAGTACCCAGCACCACACAAACAAGAAATATGGTATGTGTCTGTAATCTTTGCACTCAAGATGTGAAAGCAAGAGAGTCAGAAGGTCAAGGCCAGCATGAGTTGTCTCAAAAAAAAAAAAAAATTCCGATGCCTGGAACTCAATCTACATTTCTAACCTGTAGTAAACTTCATGGGCCAATATCTCTTTAAAAGGATTATACCAGCTATGATCCTCATCCCCAGTTGAAGAGCTGCCTCCAGGCTGCTGATCATCATATACACCCTTGAATCTCCTCTGTTTGCCCACTTACCATTCCTGGCCCTGAATATTTGCTAACAACTCTGCTGTGGCCTATTAGGGGCCAATGTCAACATGTAACCTACACCTAAGACCCGGTCCTGTCTCAGCTTCTCCTTTCCATCCTTTCCCCATTTCCCGTATTGAATACTGTGGAGAGCCTGCATACATTCTGCTCATCTTGTGGGCTGATGAATGAAGTCTGTCATTCAAAATACACTTCTCAAATGTTGTCCTACCTGGAGGATGAGGAGACTAGACTCCAGGCGCATGGTATGAACAACATGCCCTCCCGTAAAGGAGCTCTGGTGCGGTATCTGGCACCTTTAACGAATAATCTATCTCAAACCGTTTCATGGATTCGTGGTGTTGAGGAAAGACTTGCTACTTAGATTTCTAAATGCCTTTTGAAATAGGTTGCTTGGGGTCAGTGCCTACAGGTAAACCACGCTCATGTCTCTCTTGAATGATGGCCTCACAGCCACATGCTTTTAGCATTTTCCAACAGTCTTTGTGTGTATTGCCCACAGAGCCTGGCCCCTCCATCTCAGACCCACAGGAAAAGCTGTGGCTGCTGCAGAGCTCACAAGTAGAGCATAGTGTGGGCTTTGATTCTCTATCCCAAGGGGATGGCCATTGCTTATGCCCATGTGGGACCTCTCAGCTGGAAAACAACAAGAGAAAATAAAGAACGGATGAAATATTTATAGAAAAATTATTTCTCACAAGCAGGCTTTTGTTCTAAAAGCTTTTAGAAATATAATTATTGTCTCCTTCTTGGGTTTTTCTGTTTTTAATATGAAACACTTTAAAGCACTGGTTTGATTTCCAGGAAGCAATAATCCATCGTTGCCTTGGGGTGGTGTTTAGGAAAGAAACTAGGTCTCAAAAGACAAAACGTTTCCATTGAAATTGCTCCTGGGGCTTCTTCAGTATTCTTGTATAATAAGGTTTCTGTCCCAGGGGCAGAGTGAGCCAAGCATCTTTCCTTTGGCACCTCCTGAAGAGTTTTTGTCCTATCAGAAACACAGCTTGACTCTTGGACTTACCCTCAACCTAGAGACTGTACCATCCCAACCCAAAGAGCCAGCTCTGGGACAGCACTGCCAAACCAAAAACAATATGTGAATCTCCTGTGTGATTTTCCTTTGCAGCAGTCACATTAAAGTTTTAGGCATAATCTCATGAAATTAAGCTTAACGATGTATTTTATCAAATTCAATATATCTCGTCCACCTATAGTATATCTGAAAATTGCTGAGACAGTTTGTATTCTTTTCTCACAATGTCTCACACAGCTGGTGGTGGCCATCTTGGAAGGCAGAGTGCTGCTTCTGCCTACTGAGCAACATGGCTGTGGCCTCTCCCTCCTCATGCTCCTCAGGTGTATTCTGGCTAGTTAAGTGGCTAAGGCAGGAACATCGTTTTACCTCCCCCCACGTCTCTTTGCAAAGCTTACTCTGATAGTTTATTGTTAGTTCTAAAGGGAAACCAGGTCTGAATTCTATCCAGTGGATGGACTTTTAGTCTAAACTGAAGCCAGTGAACCTCTGATATCAGATCAGGGTTTAAACTCCCACTCAAGCCAAAGAATTTGCCTCCCTAATCCCTTCTTTCTCACAAGTTCAATGGGGTGTGGTGGTTGTCAGACTATGCCCAAGCAGCCTCATGGAATTATGATGTAAAGATCAAAATAATGACTGTTAAGGCATTAGGGCAGCACATAAAATGAAAACCAACATGTAGAGGAATTTTAATTCAGAACATAGCTACTGTGGCAAGAGATCACATCCTGAAAATGTAGATCTATGTGATCTGGCTAGAATATAGAGGCACCTTTAATCCAAGGAGACAGAGGCAAGCAGATCTCTGAGTTCAAGGACAGCCTATCAAAGAGCAAATTTCGGGTAAAGAAAAACTTATGTCCAGGTGCAGTGGTACACACCTTTAATCCCATCACTCAGGAGACAGAAGCATGCAGATAGATTTCTGAGTTCCAGGCAGTTCTGTCAGGAGTCTGATTGAGTCAGTGAGTTAAGAGGCAGTGCAGTGGAGCTGAGTTCATGGCAGTTCAGTTCATGGAATTCACAGCCAATTTTTACCAAGAGGGTTTTACAGAGAGAAGCTGAAGAGAGAACAAGCTAGACACAGGTGAAGACAGGATGAGCCAGAGAACGAGAAGGAGCCAGAAGATTAGAACAGATTGCTAGAGTTAGTTTTGGGCCAAGCAGAACAATTCAGTGAGAACCTGAGAGAAGCCAGATTAAATAAATCAGTTTGGAGAGGAGTTTGAACCAGAAACAACTGAGTTGAACAGTCAGCCAGAATTCAGAAAGAACTAGAAAGAGAGAGCTTGTTCAGCAGTAAGTCTCAGTGCTGAAAACATTCAATGTCTAGATTAAATTGTATGGAAGCTAGAAACTTCCAAGACTAAGCCTAGGTTAGCAGACAGAGGTAGTCAGCCTCCGAGATGACAATTAAATCAGGAAAATAAAAGATACTTTTACAACAACATTATTTACTATTCCAAACCACTAAAAGTTGTGCAACTCCAGAAAACAATCAACCCACAATAGCTACAAAGATGAAGCAAAAATTCAAACAAAGGAATGAAGAACAAATTTCTGCAACTTTCCAGTGTCAACAATTTTCTTAACCAGTACCAAACCTTGACTTGTCATTTTTATTTACAGGGACAAAAGAAGGAGAGGTGGTGAGAATGATGAATGACCCTCTGGGATAATAAACAACTGTGGTCCTCAGAGCCAGGTACACATCACGGGAATGTGGCTTGATATTACCCAGCAATAAACTTACTTGCAATCTTGACAATGGCTCTGCCGAGAGCCTCACACGTGGACCCTATTTTCCAAAACCAACAGTTTGAAGCGTCCAGAGAGAGCTCCTGCAATATCACCAGCTGCTAACCACTGGGCTATTTCCTCACACTAATAGCTTTTAGATTAGTGACATTAGGTCCTAACATTCCCTAGGACACCATTTAAACCTTACCTTCTTTAAAATGAAGTTTGGGGGCAGGGGAATTAGAACCTGTGTTATCTTCATTCTTAAATCATTTTCTCCCAAGTGTTTCTTGAAAACAAAATCCCATCTGCCTTCACTAATTACTTTCTTTATGTTCCGCCACTTATGCCACACCAACTTCAAGTTCAGCTAGAACACTGCTAATTATTCATCTTATCACACTCTGCTCGGCTCCACAAGAAGCCATGGAATCCATCGAGACAGGAATCAAGGACAGCGCCTTGGGCTTTGTGAGGCCACAAATTTTTCTTTGACTTCATTGCACAAGAACAAGATTGCCAGGGTTAAATAGCACAGAGCATAGTCCTGTCTCCAAGCCCTCTTTTGCTAGCTGCTGCATAGTATATAGAAATAAAAGGCCACTCAAATGAGAGCTTGCTAAGAGTATTGATTCAGGGTTTACCATACTCAGTGAGGGAATCCACTACCCGTTTTCACTGAGGATGTGAGAGGCAGAGGCAGGTGGAAGAATGAGTGGACTTTGTGACGGGTAAAAGGGAAGGCTTTGTGAATATCCCAATCAGAGAGAGCTAGCTTAGGGGAGCTAGAGCCGACTGGAGTGGAAGCAGGGCTCTCTTCCCGAATGATTAGTTAATGATAATTGACTTTTCCTGTTTGGTCCTAAACTGGAACGGAGATGGGTAGTAAGCAAGCTGTCAATTGGCATCTAAATCTAACCATTTAGGACTGGTTATTACAGGTGTCATTGCACGGCTTCTTGAATTGTTGCCAGAGGTGGTGGGCTGGCTTCCTGTAAGTCATCTACCTAGCAAACAGGATTCCTGTGTTGGCCACTGAGGATAATGAGTTCTTATCTTAGATGGGTTGCTGCTGACTATCAGCCAGGGGTCTATTTTTATTCATGGTCTTGTCACTGTCTAGTTGTTTGTCTCATAGGTATGAAACCAAGCCAGTGAGGACTATAGGACCCTAGAAAAACATCAACATAAGGAATAAGAAATTATCAAAACAGGCCACCAGACTTATGCATCATCTTGGCAGCCACCCATTAATTAATACCATTAATGACATCCTTTGAGTCCTTCTCAGCCACTACACAGCCACACAGCTTCGGAGATTGTTCATGTCTACTGCCATGTTGCCTAACAATGGACCTTCAGTGCATAGCCCATTCTGCAAAAGGCCCCCAGGAGGCGGGTGGGCAGAACACAAGCATAGAAATCAGTGGTGTGGCTGTGCATTGGGATTCAACAGGTTACTTAAGGGGAACCTGGGTGCCAACAGTTTTCTGAGATTAAGGACTATGGTTCATCTCCGTGGGCTGGAGCCATCCTGAAATGCATAACCAAAAACCCTGGGGGCATGGATTGTCTTCAGGGGAGTGTGGTGGGTAGGCTTTATGTCAGACTTGAGATCCAACTGGGTTCTAATAATGTCGTTTCTACAAGCAGAGGATGAAAATCTCTACTCTTCACTCAGCACTAGGGCATGATAGACAGCAGGCTAAGCAGTTCAGACCCACTTGTCTTGGGATATGTCACAGCTGTGCTATATTGTTGGCACACTACTGATAGAGTCTGTGGATGTAGCTGGGTCCAGAACAAGCTTCCAGCAGAGCCATGTCCCCTTTGTAAGCCCTAGAGGAGGGCTGGCTACAGGCCTCTCCTACTGTCTGATAGCCATCTATATCCTTGGTTCACAGTCTCATCCCTTAATCTCTCCAATCTCCCCATCCTTTATCCCACCCTGCTGTTCACTCTGGCCCGGTACTCCTGCTTACCTCTCAAAAGACCCCTCCAATTAGGTTCAGCCTACCTGGATGATCCAAAACAATCCACCCATCTCAGGACTCTCAACTCACACATTTGTATAATCCACTTCCCCGTGTAAAGTAGCCTAGTCTCAGGTTCTGGAGATTAGAGTGTGGGCATCTTTTATTCAGCCTACCACAGTAGGTTATCAGACAGAAGTCCTAAGATGGTATTTATCTCTGTGATGCCTCATAGATAGCAGCACAGAAGCCGAGGTCTGTTAGGAAAGGTGACTCTCAGAAACAGTTCCTAAACTCCTTCCATTCTAGGACCTTTGAACAGCATCCCTGCGTCCTGCACCCCATCTAGCTCTCTGTGTTTGACTTCTGCACACAAGCATCAGCCTTCCCACTCACTGTGAGTTCCGGGCCTTTCCATGCCTGGCAAGAGGCTCTGAACATATCCCAGACATAACAAAGGGAGGAAGATATTGATCATCACTCTTGACTCTAAGTAAAGCCATGTTCATGGAGTATGTGTTGAGGACATATGTGATCACCAGCCCACATCCTACCTCTGGCAGTAATACTGACTGGCTGAGCCCCTGATCACACTGGGTTCTAGTACCCAGGGCACAGCCTATCTGTTATCCTCACACACTCTAGCTCATCATATAGGCAGCATGATGCTATCACTCTCACATTCACAGGCGGGGGTTGGGGGAGAGCACTGTTTCTTGCTCTCCAAAAATAAGTCAAGACCCTTTTCTTGTGTTGTTTCCACAGGCTACTAAAAATAGGAAAATAATTTAGACAGTACTAAATATACCCCAGTAAATCTCCAAAAAAAGGATACAGTATTTTTATACCTCAAGACCATTGCTATAGGAAACTGTTTTACTTGTGAGGATATATTTGATGTTAAAATTCTGTTTCAAAAGCCAAAACTTAAATAAAGCATAGAAAGGAAACCCGAAAGACCCAAAACAAATGTATTCCCAGAAAGTCCTCAAATATCCTTGGAAAAAATCATTTTGTCCTTGTAGGTCTCCATCTACTAAAATTCTGTGGAAACAAGGGTGCTGTCGGGCGATATTCAAGGCAGCACACAGTCCAGCCAAATCTCCTGTCATGACAAAAAGCCCCGGCTCTGCACTGTCCCGTGTGTCAACACCAGCCACACATGGCTCCTGAGGATTGGAAGATGGCACCTATGAGTGAGGAGTGGAATTCTTTTTCTTTGCTTTTTGGTTTTTTGACATAGGGTTTCTCTGTGTAGCCTTGGCTGTCCTGGATTCACTTTGTAGACCACGCTGCCCTCGAACTCACAGAGATCCACCTGCCTCTGCCTCCCTGAGTGCTGGGATTACAGGCCTGTGCCACCACGCCTGGCTGTGAATCATATACATATTTGGTAAGAGTTAATTTTGTTCAAGTTAAAAAACCCCTACACAGTAGTTACTTTTCTTGTTGCTAGCAGGGCCCCTGTCAGGAGGGAAGGCTTGCTTTGTCTGATGGTTTCGAGGCTTCCGTCTACTAAAACTAAGAAGGGACAGTGGCACCAACAGCTGGATCTGTAGCAGATGGAAGTAAGGCAGTGTAGGTCATACTGTGGACTACACACTTACACTGCCCAGCTCCCTGCCCCCACCCCCAAATGGAACTCAGGTCCTCGCAAAAACTTTGCCACCTCTGCTCTATCTCCATTCCCTAGCAGGATTCAAAGGAGAAAGGAGGGGAAGGCAGAGCCCTCTCAGGTACACGGAACAGCAGCCAGAGTTCAGCCGAAGAGGGAACAGAGAGGCCCCTTCCAAACGGCGTTGGCCTCCCTGGATGTTCTTGGTCTCGCTCCAGGCAGCTGCAGACACCAACGACTCAGCAGCTGTGGAGAAAGCGGGAACTTGGTCCAGTTAGATAAGAGTGCTGGCCGCCGGCCGCCAATCAATCAGAAAGCTTTTAAGATGGAAGTGTATGAAATATGTATTAAATACCAGGAAGAAAAAAAAGCGAATTGAATGCAATGAAGTTTTCAACTTAGAAACCCTCTAGGGAGGAAGGTACAGCCTGACATAAAGACAGCTTTAAAACCTCACCCACGTAGACTGACACACATCTACCTAAGGGACTGGTAGGGCCCTTCGGGTGAGGTCCTTTTCGTGGGGGAGGGATGGGAATGGTTGGAAACTGGTACTTAGACTCCCCCTGAGCAAACTTCCTTTCTGTAAGAAGCAAGAAAACCAGTCATTTGTGCCATTGTGCTTTGCACAGTCCTCTGCCTTCCAACCGCCACATTCAAAGCCTTTCCTGAGGCCCCGTGGAGAAGGTGATCATGCTTCATATCACCTTCTAGGCTTTGGTTTCCTGAAGGCCAACGAAGAATATGGAGACGTGTAATCCTACACTGCTCCTGCACTTGTGCAGCTTGAGTCTCAATTAAAATGTTTGTTTACTTATCTGCTAATCTCATTATTTTTTCTTAAATTCACTTCTCAGTGAGAGTTCAGGATCCAGCATTCAACCACTTCTGAAATGTGACCAAAATGGAAACCTGGAGAAAGAGAACAACGCCATTCAGCTAGGGGAATGGAATAAACAGAAGCCCAAACAAATGTCTCCAAGTGCCTCTTTCCTAATAGGAAACCATTTTCTACAGAGAAGGCAAATGCACAAAGAAGTAACTTTTTAGAATTTTATTAGTGATTTTATCGTGGTAAAGTAAGCCACAATCCCAGTGAGAATTCTCGCTGTTATTGCTAGAAATGCATGGAGCCTGTATTTATTTTCAGCAGGGTTTGGTATCATTTTTATTATTGCCCTTCACAAAAAGCAAAACAGAAACCACCTGAGCCTCTAAGAGGGGGATCAGATGTTATCTGCCCTGCCCCCTCTGCAGAGGAAGAAACCACACAAAGTGATTTGCTCTGAGGTCAGCCAGCCCCTTAGTGGCTGGGGTTAGAACTTCTAGCCTTTAGCTGTCCACTCTGCTAAATTCCCTGGAGCTGGGTTGCTCAAGTGCTCCCTGGAGACATCCGAGAGGCAGTGTGTACCTGGTAACTATGCCGACAGATAGGCTTTCTCCCTACTACTCCCAGTTGCACCAGGTGGAGTCCCTGGGCTCCAGCCACCTCACCATCAAGGCATTGGGAGGAGGTTCTTTTGGTCCTGTTGTAACTAATACCCCTTGGATGGAGTCCAAGATCCTTCTTGTTCTGAAGTGTCCTTTATAGCCAATAAGTCACAGCTTTATTTTTGCGTCATCTGGTCATGCTCCCCCGGCCCTCATACAGTCCCTGCTGGTGTCACCCCCAGGGCAGCACATTCTTCACACTGAGAACAGCTCTCTCATATTTATGTGTTGGGATAGAGCGGTGATGGGAGGAGTACTCCCCAGCCTCAGGGTCAGCCCCACTGTACTCATGATACTCAGAGCAGGGCCATTGCTAAGGCCAGTCCTGCTGGCCTGCCGGCCCTGCCAGTGAGCACCGATGCACCTTTCGGAAGGTTCATCAGTGGCAGGTACTGGAGGGTGCAGGGGATGGGGCAAAGCAAGATCAGGAAAGCAAAGCAAACAGAACAAATCCATCATGCCAGCAAAATAAGAGGCGAGCAGCATGCCACGTTTCAGGGCTGGCTTGTCGCACACATTGTGCATGCACAGAACTGGTCACAGGGATGTTTCACAGAGACCATGTGGGGAAGCACCCGGAAGCACCCAGCAGTCTCGTGTATACATGAGAACCATGAGTTATAGTTCCCTCTTTCAGAACCTCACAGGCATATCAAAGGCCAGGAGACATTCTACGGCAAAGGACCCCTGGTATCAGTCTAGCGCCTGCTGCATCTCCTGGCACACAGGGAAAAGAAGAGGGGACATGGAGATAGAACCGGAACATACCTAGAAATATCACCTAAGAGTCACCAGGGAACTAGAAAATGAGGGACAGCCCGCCTGCTACCTGCCCTGCCCCAGCTAAAGGCTGCTACTCATCTCTCCAAGCTAAGCTTGGCCTCCATGCAGGCTTTTCCACATGGCCTTAGAGAGGCTAGCTGACGGTCTCATGACCAGGGGAATACCATGCAGGCTGCTAGCTCCTCACAGAGCTTTCTTGCTTCACCTCAGGCAGGTATCTGCTCTTCTCTTTCTTCTCAGCACTGGTACACACACACACACACACACACACACACACACACACACACACACACACACACACGGGAGAGACGTGCTGCACCCCTGGGGATGGGGTGGGGAGGGGATGGGGACATGGCATCTTCAGCAGTGCTGCCACCTACTGGCCCATGTCTCTGACAGCCCCAAAGTCACATTCCAAAGACCAAGAATTTTTGTCTCCGGAGCAGGACAATCATCCCAGGTGCCTTCTATCTTTTTAAGAATGATTCCCTTTGAAAAATGCATCTCATTTGATAATGATCATATTGACAACTCCGTGGCATGTTTTAACCATATCAGGGAGTCTTGAGACCTCTCACCCACCATCCCCACATTAGCTCCTTCTCTGGCAAGTGTTCTCCTTAGGGTGATGCAGTGTTTCTGCAAACATGGGCCTGGGGTCGCTCCCACCCAAAGAAGTCCCTGACCTTCTTACCATCTCTATTCAACAGGATTACTATGGTTTGAATGTTCACCTATGTCCATTCCCAGGTTTATATGCTAAAATCCCAAGGTAGGGAGATCAGAGGCTGAAGCCTTCAGGTAGTGATTAGAACATGTGGATGGTGCTCTTATAATTCAGATTAGTCCCCGTGGATTATTTTTTTACATGAATTTATTGTATATGTGTGCAGTTGTATGCATGCCACAGTATGGTGTGTGTGTGTGTGTGTGTGTGTGTGTGTAGACAACTTGCAGAAATTTGTTCTCTCCTTCCACTTATGTGGGTCATAGGGATTTGAACTCAGGTTGTGAGGCATTGACTAGAGCCTTATTCTGCTGAGCCCTCTCTCAGCAGACTCTCAAAAAGGACCCTCATAAAGCTGGGTCTAGATGTCTTGACTTTTTACTTGGGAGGCTGAAACTGGAGAACTACAAGTTCATGAATTCAAGGTCCTCTTTGGCTACAGTTAGTTCAAAACCAGCCTGGAGAACTTAGTTAGATCCTGTCTCAAAATTAGGGGGAAACAGTTAAAAGATGACTGATATAGTTCAATAGTCTAGCAACTTGCGTAGCATGTCCAAGGCTCTAGGTGCGATCCCCAGTTCCATGAGAGAAAGAAAGAAAGAAAGAAAGAAAGAAAGAAAGAAAGAAAGAAAGAAAGAAAGGAAACAAAGGCAGAAAGGCAGCAGGGCAAAGTCTGCTGAGAGGTGTCTACCCATCCTCCAGGTAAGGCCACAGTGAGAAGAAGCCTTCTGGGGACCCGGATACAAGATGGAATTGTGGGGATGAAGCAGTGCCCCACCTTGTCCTTCTCAGCCCCCAAAACCAGGAGAAATAAATTGTTATTATTTTTATGACTTCTTGTTGTTTCTGGAGCCCAAACGGACCAAGTCAAGGACCTTTGTTTAATTTCCATTTTATCAAGAAGACCAGTCTTTATGGACATGGCTGCGGTGCCTGTGAATCTACAGAGCATTCCTGAGCCAGGTCCCAGTCGGTACAAGCTGTTTGTTTCCTGTTTCCTTTCTGGTTCTCAGCTCTCTGGCTCTGCTCCCAGGACTCTATGCCATCCCTCATCTGGTGTCTCCTTGCTTGCTTGTCTCTCAGTCTCTTTCTCTCTCCCTCTTCCCCACTCCTCTGTCTCTCAACAGTTTTCATCACTTCCCCATTTCAATCTGTGACACCATCCTCCTTCCAGCCCTGTTCCTAGATGCAGACAATCTCACAGTTTACACTGGAATGCCGGGGGATTTGGGCTGGGATTTCTTACCTGTCTGTCGGCACCTCTTCATTTGAAATTTGAAATGGAGAGATTCCTTGCCTTCCACCTCCATGTCACTGGAGGATCTTCTGAGTCAACAGATGCTCATCTACTTGATTATGACAAGGTACTGTGATGGTCCAAATGGGCCTAGTTGGGAAACCTCCAGTCTGTGACCTGGGCACACTGGGAGCCTGGGTGTGGAATGAAAAGGAGGGGCCAAGAGCGGGAGATAGAACAGTGAGTGGTATTTGTTTTCTTCGAAATCCATGGTGGAGATGGATTTCCAGAAATTTCATACAAGTCACTGGTGAATTCCCATTATCAACATTCACTTTCTTGCTTTTTTTTGTTTGTTTGTTTTGTTTTTCAACTTTAGTTCTTGGAACCATTCACAACAGATAAACTGCTGACCCAAAAGGCAGTTTTCTGTCACAAAAGATAGTTTCAAATTATTGGTAAGCAACTGGTGGTGATTGAGAAGTGAGAGATGATGAGACAGGGGGGATGATCATTTAAAGGGATCTGGGGACATGCATAGCAGAGCCAAAGAGGCCAGCCTGGGAGTTCCATCCTGGGCCACACCTGTTCAAGTTCAGCAAGAGCAGCACATCTTAAAGGCTCCCCCCACTGGGATGGGTAAGAGTGAGGCCCTTCAGCCCAGAATAGGAAGCACAGCCCACACAGAGAGATTGTAGCTGAAGTGGGCAACCCAAAGTCAGGCAGAAACACTGGGGACCTCACCTGTGGCTCTCAGCTGGGACCTGTGATGATGTGGGGTCTCCAGCACCTGTAGAAGTAGGAGTTCAATGTCATGCACACAAGCATGCACTCTACAGAGGCTTATTCAAAAGCATTCCAGTTCTCAAGTTTTTATTTAGCCTGGGCCTTTAGCATCCTTGAACGAGCCTTGGGATCTTCCAAATCCCACTATGTTAGGATCTTGGTACTTTGTCTAGTCTCCCCCTTTTGAAAGGGTTCACAAGACTGCCACAAGCTCAGGCCCTGAACCCTCCAGCCCTAAAGGACCTCAGCCATTGATCTCAGCTTTTCTTGACGTCACCATATCTGCCCCCCACATCTGAGAAGCAAGGATCAGACAGCAAGAAGCCATGGGGCCTGCAAGGTGCTCATTCCTGCCCTCCTTCAGTGCTTACAAGCCCAGAGATGCAGGAGGAGCATTGCATGCTGTTCAGCATTGTGTACCGTGACCTATGGTGCTGGGTGACACATGCAACAGTGAAATGTGGCCCTTGGTACCCTCTCCTCGCTCTGTCTTCTCTGCCCTGCTTTCTCAGCCTCTCCTGCCTATTCATGGGTTTGCTGGCCTCTTTGGTTCATTCTGTTTGTTCTTGCATTAGGCCTATCCTTGTGTTCATATTTCTGGCTTACTGGGCATCAGCAGGGAAGAAAATTTTGGTACCCGCACTGGATGCTTTTGCTGCTGCCCTGGGATCTCTAAAATATCCTGCTCCTCAGGAGAGGCTGAAGTGACAGGGCTTCTCTCAGTCAAGGTCAAATGGCCAAATTAGCTTACAATCAGTCAAGAGGCTATAGCAGAGATTAAACACACGTCCAGTGATCACACAGGGCAGAAAACAGCTGTCATTGGAGCCTGGGGTGGCTTTCTTAACAGGGAAGGTAGACTGATCTTAATGGGGAGTTCCACAGCCAGGCAGGAGACCTGACTGAACAGGCGAGCAATGTGACTTTTGGGACTCAGCTGTCAGAGGAACTCCTCCCCTTCTGTGAGCGGAAGGCTTCATGAACGCACTGGCCCTGCACTGGTTTCACTGCCGCACGGCTCATCTGCTCATCGCAAATGAAAGCGGTCTTGGCTTCGTGGGCACCCCGCCCTGGCAAGCGCGTGCAACCACTTTGTGCATCCTGGGCTGTGAGAGGAAGCCAGGGGCCGGTGTACCAGGCTGACGCCTGCATGACTACAGGGGAACATCACCCACCAGCCTCCCCTCCACACAAACCAATGCCTGGTTAAAACCAACCTGAGCGCTAAAAATAGGACAGGGAGCACAGTAGATGGAGGCAGAAATGAAATTCGTTTCTGACCATAGGGGCTGGCAAGTCTTGTGTCTTCCCTAGGTTGGCAGGGTGGTTGGTTGTGCAACCCACGGTTCTTAGCACACTGCTGCTTATCTGGGCTGGCAGTTAAACGGACCACACAGAGCAGGTCTCCCGCAGTGGAGCTGAAATTAGCCCAGGCCCAGGGCCAGCTTGGGATAGGATGTTTGCAGATTGTATTAGATGGAAGCAGCCCCTGCAGCAGTTCTCTGCAGGAGACCCTCCCTTGCCAAGATTACTCTCCCAAGCTACCCCTGTGAGCCCCTGGGACTGAGCACACATGGTACTGTGGATATCAGAGAGGCAGCAGTGACCACAAACACAGACATGCATGAACACACACACAGCCTGAATTGCCCATTGGGCAAAGGGTCATGACTATATATTTGGAGGTCATTTGGCCATCCAGACCATCCCTGCTCCTTCTAGTGCCTGCTGGAATGCATTTAATAATTGAAATGAGAGGTTGGGGGACCAATCAGTGGTACAGCCCTTGCCTAGCATGTCCAAGGCCCTGGGTTTCATTCCTAGCACCCGTCTCCTCCAATTCATAAGATCTAGAACCCCTGCTCAGATGTAGCCCATGGCAGCTCAGTATCCAAGTGGGTTTCCCTAGTAAGGGGAACAGGGACTGTCTCTGCCATGAACTCAGTGACTGGCTCTTTGACCTCCCCCCACTACCCCCCCCCTGCCAAGGGAGGACCAGCCTTGCTAGGCCACAGAGAAAGACACTGAAGCCAGTCCTGATGAGACCTGATAAACTAGGGTCAGATGGAAGAGGAGGACCTCCCCTATCAGTGGACTTAGAGAGGGGCAGGGAGGAGATGACAGAGGGTGAGTGGGATTGGGAGGGAATGAGGGAGGGGCTACATCTGGGATTCAAAGTGAATAAACTGTAATAAATACAAGAAATTAATTAAAAAATAATTCCCAAAAAGGCCGTTTTCATGATGACTTATTTTAAAACTTTTTTATCAGTACAAAGTCCTGATAAAGTAAAAATTTATTTCTAATATCAGAGATCAGACCTCTACTCTTGCCTGATGTGTCTAAAACAAAAAGGGGGAACTGTAGAGAGCTGCGGAATGCTATGCCTTAAAGATGGAGCTGGTTTCCGCCTTCCACCTTCCCGATGGTGAGTGCTCTCTGTCACAAACAATTCCACATTTGGCTAAGGCTGAGGATCTGGCTTGCTTCCATGTATGTGGACCTATCTGCATTGCCCACGTGGCACGCTGGGGTTGGCTACCCAGAGGCTATTTAAGCTGTGGGCTGGCTTTCCCCAGGGTCAGATGATTGTTCAAGGTTCCTGAATAAACTGCATTGAAAAAAAAGTTTTAAATTATATGTATGTGTGTGGGTCTGCAGACGTATGCAGAGGTTTACAGAGGCCAGAAGAGGGTGGCAGGTCTCATGTAGGTGGAATTACGGCAGCTGTGAGCCACCTGACACGTGTGCTGGGAATCTAACCCAGAGTCCTCTGGAAGAACAAGAAGTATTAGCTACCGCGCCATCTCTTTAGCCCCAGAACGGCCTCCTGAATGTTGCTGGTCCCATCATTTTTTCCTCGTCCTTCTTACTCTCTTCTGCCTCCTCCTCTTCTGCTTTCTGTCTTCCCTTCCCCCTTTTCTTTCCCACTTCAAGTGTCAAATTCCTTCAAAATGTTTATTCCTTTCCCTATTTTTAGTTTTGGTTTTTAGACATACAGTCTTCTTAGAGAGTGCACTTGGGCTTTGAACACACTATCCTTCTGCTTCCACCTCCCCATGGCTAGGCTACCCAGGTATATGCGACCATACCCAGCCTTAAAATGCTTATTTGTATTGGTGTCCTTGCTCACCTGACACCCCATAAGTATAACTTCTATGCTGTTTGCTGAACCAGTGCTGGCCCTCTCCTGGCTTTTTTCAGACAGTGTCCAGCTAGGAGGTGCATCCTTCAGTCACTCCTCAGTCCTACAATAAATTATAGACCAACTGGTTGTCTGGGAGGGAATTTGACTGAGGCTCCAACCTAGCTTCTGCCTCTATCAGGCTGGCCCTGGAAGAGGTCTCCTCATGTGTAAAGGGACTAGACAGTCTCTCTGTCCTTACCAACTATGGGAGGCTACATCCTTGGTACCAGTTAGTGTTAGGTCTTGGACAAGATAAGTGCAGCCCCTTCACGGGTGTCTCTCTGACCTTCCTGCCTCAGACTTAAGTTTCCTGTAAGTGAAAGCTATGGTGAAGTTGGTGACCACAGGCTGGGTGTCAGCTTTCTCTGCAGATGGGGAGGCGGCTTCAGCTGGGGAGGGAGAGCTCACCTGATGGGTGACCATTGGATGGTCTTGCTTCTGTGGAACAGAGCTGCTATTTCTTGGCCCAGACACCCACCACATCTTAAAGCCACCGGTGTCATGAGCCGGTTGTGGAAAGTGGAAATGGGCAGGATGTGGTTTGAACTGACAAAAGTGGAGCAAATCACTCATCTCTGGGGGTTGGCAGGGATCCTGAGGGGTGGGAGAGGCTGTGCTGACTGCACAGGCAGCCTGCCGTTGTAAATTGGGGCAGCCCAGCCACTTTCTGTCTCCTAGGATAGTCAACAGCTATCACACATCCAACCACGAAAAGACAAGACCAAAGTGACAGTGCTTCTCATTTCAAGAGAAGACCTTTGTATCAAAATAGTGCCCAACACTCAATAAATTTTTGAGCACGTTTGTCTTTCATAGCAGGCTGGAGAGCTGTGTTCGTGGCTGAGGTTTTAGATAAGAATCTTAAACAGGACTATGGTTATGAGCTTAGACAGTGACAAATGGTCAAGAGCAGAGACCCTCTGAACACACTGGTCTCGGTACCAGGCAGGATGGGACCTGACTTAGTACTTAGTACTTAGATGGGAGGAAGTAACAAAGCAGGCTTCAGCCTCTTAAGATTCCTGACGTTTGACCCAAACCCATGCCATGCTTCTTCTGTGCTACAAAGAGAAAGAATCTGGCCCTTGGCAGCCAGGATCTACCATGCCATTGTAATGCTCACCAGAGACTTGACTTGGACCTGTCTCTGTGTCTCACGGCCATGTGAAGGCCTTCCCATGTGTCCCCACACCATGACCTCTGGCTGGCCTATGGAGACAGTCAGCAAACACGAGATAAAGGAACAATTAATTCTAAACAGTGTAAACAACCAAAAGTCTACTAGTGTGCTGGTTGGTTTTTGTCAACTTGACATAAATCTAGACACAGCTAGAGAGAGGGAAGCATTGTTGAGAAAACACTTCCGTTAGATTGACCTGTAGGCTAGCCCATGAGGCATTTTCCTGATTGGGGATTGATGTGGGAGAGTCCAGCCCACTAGGGGCAGTGCCACCCCTGGGCAGGTGGCCCTGGAGTGTATAAGAGAGCGAGCTGAGCAAGCCACGAGGAACAAGCCAGTAAGCAGTGTGCCCCCATGGCCTCTGCTTCAGTTCCTGCTCTGTCTTGCCTTTTTTCATTTTTTTAAAATTTATTTTTAATTTATTTATTCACTTTCTATCCCAATCATAGCACCTCTCCTCCTGGCCCCACCTTTTCTTCCTCTCCCCCACCCTACTCCTCAGGAAAGAGGAGCCTTTCCTACTAACTACCCAGCACATCAAGTCTCATCAGGATACATCCTCTTCCACTGAGGCCAGGCAAGGTAGCCCTGCCAGGCGGGTTATGATCAAAAAGCAGGCTACAGAGTTCATGTTAGAGCTCCTCTTACTAGGGAATCTACTTGAAGTCTGAGCTGCCCATTGGCTAGCTGTGTGTAGGGGGCCTAGGTCCAGTCCATGCATGGTTCTTGGTTGAGTGCTTCAGTCTCTGCAAGTCCTGCTGGGCCCTGGTTGGTTAGCTCTGTTGGTCTCCTTGTGGAGATCCTGTCCCTTGCAGGCTCCTCTACCCCTTCTCCTACTCTTCCACAAGCTGGTCTTGCCTTCTTAAGCCTATTGCATAAAAAGCACCCTGCTTGCCTATCCTAGGAGGAAGGCTGATGTGAAAAGACAGTAGTTACACGATTAACTACTGACTGACAGTGGCCCACATTTCTTAGAATCACAGAAATGAATGGGCATCATCTCTTTATATTTCGGAGCTATACCCACAGACAAACATAGCTGGCCCATGTTCTCTCTATCGGGACCATCCTTTGTGTGATTGTCATCATTTGATGTCTTTGTTGAGAACAGCTCAGGCAAAGAACCATCTCCGTGCCCTGCTGCTTGGCTGATTTTGCCATGTCTTGGATAGGTTCTCTTCTGACCGACTTGGGAGTAGCCACATGGTGCATCTGGGCCCCAGCATCCTCAGGTCTAAAATCAAGGCAGTGATACAAAATACCTCATCCTGGGTGGTCGTGGGAATGACATCATTGGTGAAACTGCTCACACAGAGCTGGGTATGGAGTAAACACCCGAGAGAAAGCAACTCATTTTTTTTTAAGGTTCTTTCAGCAGCATAATAGTCTTTAAATCATGCAATCTTATCCTTTTTTTTTTTTCCTGGCATAAACATGATCCGGCACAGCCAATGTTGTTTAATGTTTGCCTGGCTTCCTTCCCTCTGTTTTCTGTCTCTGGGGAGGACAGGAGAGGAAGGACATCCACTCTCACAAACACTACCTCTGAGTGCCTCAGATTAATGTGCAACACTGAGCTGAGATGACTTTTTATTTTTAGCATACATGAGTATATAATGCATGATACAGTTTATACCACAGATGTCAGTGGGGAAAGGAAAGACCACTCAAGAAATGGAACTGGAATTAACTAGCTAATTATTTACAAAAATATGAATCTACTTTAAGAGAGAGGGAGAGACTTACTCTACGCTCAAAATATCACAGATGGATCAGAAAGCACTTTGTTAAATATGTGTACTTCAGAATGAAGAGCTGTGTCCATGGGTGTGGCCCTGGGGTGGAAAGGGACGAAGCCCAGCCGTAGCTGTGGCTTCAAAAAATGTGGCCCCTGTCAGTGAGCAGCTAATCACAGAACTCCTGTCTTTTCACACCAGCCTTCCTCCTTCTGGGAAAGCCAAGCAAGAAAGTTTTCACCCAACAGGCTTAAGAAGGCAGGACAGAACCTTCCTCTCCCCCCCAACCCCCAAAACCTTTTGGTAGCAAAGAGAATTCAGTACTTGAATTTTTGGTGAGCCCCATTATCTAGCCATGAGAATAATAAAAAGCACAGGGAATTGACCACATAAAATCAAAGTGCATGAAAATCACAAATGAATAAAATCAAAGGGTAATGTAAGATTGGTTTAAATGTATTCCACTGGGTTCGTTATGTTTTATTCACTCTAAAGAGCTTTGTATATGAATGAATTAGCCCTTTGACTCTAACATGTATCATATACCACTTCTCTCTTTTTTGTGGTATTATTAGTTTTTTGTTCCATAGAAACTTGGAAGCTCTTTGAAGTTAAATTTCTAAATCTAACAAATTAGTTATAAGACGACTTCACTGTACATATATCTACATAGTCGCCTTTAGCGTTGCTTGAGACCCAACCTTGCACGAATAATATAAACTACACTGCAGAACTGTGAGCCGTTCTTAGAATCCTCTTTGGGTGGGACTACTCAGAATTTTAGATCTATGTTCTGCTGTCTTAAAGAGGGGATAAAGAGCAAATACATATTTTTTTTTTTTTTTTTTAGAATTCAGACAGAAGGTTGTCAGTGTTATAGGCCTGTCTTTCTTTCAATGCATGTGTCCATTTAATTTTGCCCCAAATACCAAGGACCTGCCTACCTACCATTCACTGAAAGCTGACAGAACCCTGACCAGCAAGACTATCACACCCAGAGGTGGACCGGAAGCTTTGAGGGTTCAGAGATACCATCCTTCAGTGTCTTCTCCATCCTCACAGCTGAGAGATCAATGTGTCCCTTCTCAGGTGGGTGCCATTATATTTATCAAGGCTGGGCAGGTGGATGTCCCTCACCCCCCAGAAAACAGTAAGACAGGCAAGGCCAGGCTGGGAGGCACAGGTCTGTATTTCAACTGCTCGGGAGGCTGAGGCAGGAAGATGACAAGTTCAAGGCCAGCATGCGCTACAGATAGAGTGTAAGGCCAGGTTGGGCAACTAAGTGCAATCAAATCCTAAAGTTTTTAAAAATAAGACAGGGATTTGGGGATATAGTTCAGTGGTAGCTTAGTATATTTGCTTAGTATGGTTAAGTACTCAGGTTTAATTCACAGTACAGAAAATTAATAAATACATAAACATATCAGTAAATAAATTTAACTGAATAATTTTTTTTAAATCCAAAACAAGCAAAACCAAACCAAAACTAAGACAGGTAAACACAGACTGCAGCCCCCTTATGCTCTTCACTGTGTCCGTATCACATGATTAACCTCTGGTAACTAACAAATACATTTTATTTACTAAAGATAGCCATCGACTTAAGGTCAGGAGTGAACCAAGTGTGCAAGGTCCTCTAACTGACCTGCCGGATGCTTGGAGTCATGTAGACCAACTGGGAAGCCACTCGTGTCTAGATATAGAGAAGATGTTTGGCTTCTGAGCAAGTCTGTCTGCTCATAAATCCCATACGAGGAGAAGGGTCTCTGCCAGCACACGCAGGCCTTGCATTCGGTATGCCCTTCATTGAAGTTAATATCATGACTGAGAGTACGCTCAGTCTGGGTGACACAATATGTAAATTGAAAATTACATTCACAGCCTGCTTCCAAGAGATCAATTTATGAGCCGAGTGGAAGCTGGAAGCCACCGAAGTTGAGGCTATGATGCCATGGGAAGCAGGAACTGGATGATGTCACACGGCCGGCCTGCTGCGGGAAGCCTTGCTCTCAGTGTATCAGTGCCCCTTGCAGGAGGCACTGAGAAGCATTTATTCAGCTCGCTCACAGCGGATGCTCAGTGACACTAGCCTGCATTAGAGAGAAGCCAAGGATGTGACTCCAGGACATCAAAACAAGGGTTCAGGAATGTCTGAGCAAAGGAGAGCAGCTGGTTATAGATGCTTCAGGGGACGTGAGGCTTATTTAACACATGTTCTACTCTTCAACTGTTGGGAGAAGAGATATATGGATAGCATATGTACACTTTAGAGCACTGGGCTCCTGTCTGAAGCATCATGACACCAGGTGTTTTTATTCTATTAAGAAAAAAAAAAACCATGCAAAAGAACTAAAAATAATTTTAGAATTCTCTCTTAGATTTTTTTTTTCCCAAACAAGTAATCTACTTTCTTTTGGATAGGCTGCTTTCCAAAGTGCACCAGAAAAACATCAGGATGAAAGAAAACAGATATAAAATCTCTCACGAAGGGTTTGGGGTAGGTATGAAGGTCCTCCATAAGAGGATTTTAAGTTTTTGTTTTGTTTTTTAATAGCCGAGAGCGAGACAAGGAAGTACTTTTACTGTTCCTTTGGCGAGTATTACTTTTCTAGTTCAAGAAAGGCCCTTTTCTGGGCTTTGAGTAGGAATCCTTGGTCTGATGTTTCATCTTGTGTGGTCAGTCCCACATTTTATGTCCTACCCCAGAAACATAACCTCTTACAGACCAAAGGTCAAGGCCACCGTGAATGGCAAATGTCTCTGGGATGAGCAGTAGCTAGATTCTCTTCTTTTCTGTGCTTTTTCCTTCCTCTTTGCCTCAGCCTCCCAGGCTGTAGGGATGCACCCGCAGATGTCTCGGCTGCCATATTGAGCACACACGGTTTCCTGCTACAGTCTCTTCCTTCCACTCTTCCCCACTCACTGTTCTCTCCATTTCCTGTTCTCTTGCTTTAGCCTTTTGGATGCTTCTATAGCCATCTTATGTATTAAATCTTTTTTTGTTTAAAATACTTAGTAGGGGCCTGGAAAGATGGTTCAGTGGTCAAGAGCACTTTATATCTTCCAAAAGATATGAGTTCAGTTCCCAGCGCTCACACTGGGAAACTCACAACTGCCTGTAATCACACTCTGACACTCGTTTTCCATAGGCACTCCTACCTATGTGTATACACTCACACAGACATAAACACATATACTGACCTCTGATGAAGACAAAGATGCCATCTCTGAGACATCCTCAGCTCCTCAGCCCTAACCTTCCTATTTACCTGTTTCTTGTGGGAATCAGGACGTGGGGATGACATAGGAACAGTAGATGAGAAAATGCACAGCATGTCTCGACAGAGACAGACCTCGAGGAGATGCAGCCTCAGACTGAAGCACACTGAGGGCAGACAGCCACAACCAGAAACAAGCCAAGAAGGCCCCTCTCCAGAGTGTCGAGGAGAGCACAGCCCCGCTGCAGCTTCATCTCCAGCTTCTCGAAATGAATTTCAAGAAGAGGGATGTCTGCTACTGAAGCCACCCATTTTGTGGAGCCTGACTACATCAGTGCCTACAAGCTGAGACTCTGGCCTCACCTCAGCCTCCTCATTCACAGAGGCTGGCTTGTAGTGCTGCCTAGAGAGCTGAGGAATACACTGCACCGACGGACGCAAGCATCTCCCATAGGCAGGGGCAAATGACGGGCAGACTGTCCCATCCTCCTCCTCAGGTGAGGGGGTTGTTTCTCTACATCCTGGCAATAGTGCCTGCTTCCCTACGTACCCACTATGCACACATATGCCAGATAAATCACATATACACCACACACACACACACACACACACACACACACACAGAGTCTGCATATGCCAGACACAAAGCATGCACACATCACAGGCATTACATACAAACATGAGGGACATCAACACCCCCCACACAGAGAACACACCACACTGTACCATGTAGAGCACACACCCACTACATACATGCACCATACATATCACACACACCACATCATATACACATACTACACTATGCAAACCATACCACAGACATCTCCTATACACACACCACACCATACCACTTCATACTACAGACATGCAGTATGCACCACGTTACACAGCCATACCTCAGGTCTATCAATCACACATACCAGACACACATCACATATATGTTCCACATACACACACATTCCATATTTCACACACACACACTACACAGTCCACACACTACCCCATACTGACCTACCATACCACACCATACATGCCACACACCAAACATATCCTACATACCACAAATACACACATTCCCCAACCACATTTACACTTACACAGTACAAAATACACACACACACACACACTGGTTGGCTCTGTTCTGTGTAAAATTCTCTACTATGAGTTAGCAAAATCGGATGTATTTTGTCCTGTAGAACTCCCAGGATGCTCATTTCTGCCGGATGCCAATTATAGTTTGGAAATGAATGAGGGATCTGAATCTAGGGATGGTCCTGGGAGGAAGGTGGGCATCTCCTAGCTTGGTCCGGCTCCACCTGAAAGCACTTATCCGTGTGGCTTTAAGGCTGAAGGTGTTACATCCGTGTGGCTGTAACACCTTCGGCCTTAAAGCCACAGTAGCTGCAGGTCTAAAACACTGGGAGAAATTAGGCACATATTTTCCACTTGCTAATGTATGCAATCCCACCAGATACAAAATGGGCAAAATTTATGGTCTTTTTTTGAGCCAAGAGAGAATGAGCAAATGGATGGAACAGAGAGAGGAATGGAGGGAAGGAGAAACCAACAGACACGGAGCAGTTTCGTTTGGCTGTTTGCATCCACCTGGAATCCCTGGAAGAGCAAGACTGCAGCACCTGCCCAGAGCGCAGGCAGCCTGCTTATCATCCCTACTGCCTCCTACAACACTTGAAAATGGTTTTCAGAGGAACCAGGTGACACTCCAAGTGTCCACAGCTCAAATGAAAAGCAATGGGCCTCCCAGCCTGCGGCTGCTGAGGGAACACTCGGATGTGGCCATTTTTAGTGACTCCTGCTCTCTGGCTACTGGCCTCTCAGAGCTGACCTTGAGGCAGGCACAAACAAAAGCTGCCACCTACAAATCTGTGCAGGGAGCTCCCGATGCCAACGTGGTACTCCTTCACTCTGTTACCCACCCAGTCTGTCTATACTCAGTGCAATGGGAGCAAGGCTCCTGGACTGACCTCGCTCCCTCCTAGGCCTGAATCATCTCACCTTTAAGCCACAGCTAGTAGCTTCAAGCCATTACCAGTGAACCTCCCCTAACACAGCCAGATCTTCCAGGAGGACAAGAGTCCCTGGAAACTCTAAACACCAGTTAGGCAAAATCCTAAATTATAGAGTTCTCACTCCACAGAGAAATGCAGAGTATAATTTTGCCTCCTCCAGAAGCCTACAACATGGTTTCTGTTCTCCATCTGCAAAATGCATTCTGCTACCTTGTAGGTACTTCCCTGAGAGCCATTCAGGACATGTCAAAAATGGGATGAAGACCTATCAGCTAAGTGTTGTGCAGGGATATCCAGCATGGAGGGAGGGGGAGTAGGGAGACAAGAGGGAGAGAAGAGAAGGAGGTGGGGGAGAAGCCAGAAAAAGCAGAGAGGACATATGAAAAAAGGTGTGGGAGAAAAGGGAAAGGGACCATGTCTTTCGATTTTTTATCAGCACCAAGTGTTTGTCACATGCCATGTAGGAAGCACTGTAGCAGATAAAGTATAAGATGGTACCTTTATGTGTCACAATTTCCAATCCAGACAGAAAAAAGAACAAATTCTACACCACCAGCAACTTCCAGCTGTGAAGAATCCCTGGAGGGAAGGGGTGGTGCAAGGTGAGGGAGAGAGCTTCCTGGTGGATACGCTCTGAGCTGGACCATGGAAAGAGAACTGTCATGAAATGTCTAGGCCAGGAATGTCTAGGCTGGCACCTGTGTGCGGAAGCTCTCCTGCTCTCTGGAAGATCCCTTGCCCTCCAAACTCCCCAAGTCCCATAGGGATCTCTTCAACAGAGGTCTACAAGTCCTTTATCACCAACCTGGAAGACAGTATCTGGGACATGAGATACAGAGCCCAAATGCTGAAAGAATGGGGTTGACCTTGACTTTTAAGAAACCTACTTTATTTAGGGTTATTAAATGTGTCTTCCTCCCTTCCAACCCTCCAATACAGGGTAGGAGGGAAAAGGTTATTGGGGACAGGAGGCGCAGTTCTTTCTGCTACTTCCTGCTGGTTAGGGTCCTAGGATTCTTTTGGGGGCAATATCAGTATCAGACGTCCAGAAGTTGAAGTAGCCAGCAAATCAGCAAACAGCAAACGCAGCATCAGGACAAAACAGCAGCAAGAAGTTCTCCTCCAAGCAGCTGCGCCTTCTTCCTCTGGGCTGTCATATTTATACCCCCTCAAAGTTCTCAGAATTCATCTAATTCCACCTGGCAAAGACAATACTTCTCATGAGACGCTTAACAGGTGTGGACAAACTAAAATTCCCCAACTCGGAATTTTCAGAAAAACATGTTTACATATCGTAAACTAAAACATCCGCAACAGAATGGCATGTGACTAAGAATAATATTTACTGGGCTGTAAATGGGAGAACTTCCTCCTTGGCTTTTAATCCACTATAATCCCCTGAGGTGGTGTTGTTGTTGTTATTGTTGTTGTTCTTCTTTTTACAATTGATTTGTTTGTTTATTATTTATACAGTATTCTGCCTGCATGTGTACCAGCAGGCCTGAAGAGGGCTCCAGATTTCATTATAGACATTTATGAGCCACCCTGTAGTTGCTGGGCTAAAGGAGCAGGAGTCCCAGGGCTTAAAGAAGGTGAGGCTGAGGGGGAGACGAGGATCAGTAAGAATGGATTATGACAACCTGGTGCTTTCTCAGAAAATTGGGAATAGCACTACCTCAAGATCCAGCTATACCACTCCTGGGCATATATTCAAAAGAGTCTCCACCATTGAACAAAGACATTTGCTCAACTACACTCATGGTAGCCTTATTCATAATAGCCAGAATCTGAAAACAACCTAGATGTCTCTCAGCAGAGGAATGGATACAGAAATTGTGACACATTTATACAATGAAATACTACTCAGCTATTAAAAACAAGGAAATCTTGAAGTGTGCAGGCAAATGGATGGACCTAGAAAAGATAATCCTTAGTGAGTTTACCCAGAAGCAGAAAGACACACATGTTTATATACTCACTTATAAGCAGATATTAGCCATTTAATTTAGGATAACCATACTAAAATCTATAGACCTAAAGAAGTTAAACAACAAGGAGGACCCTAGGGAGAATGCTTAAATCTCATTCAGAATGGCAAACAGGATAGATACCAGAAGTGGTGGTAGAGAGGGAACAGAATTGGAGCCTAATATAGAGGGTCCTCTGAAAGGCTTCACCCAATAGGGGATCAAAGTAGATGCTGAGATTTACAGCCAGACTTTGGGCAGAGCACAGGGAGTCTTATGGAAGAAGGGGAGGATAGAAGAACATGGAGGGGACAGGGCCCACAAGGAAACCAACAAAGCTAAAAAATCTGACCCCAGGGGATTCTGAAGAGAGTGATGCAACAACCAAGGACCATGCACGGAGAGGACCTAGACCCCCTGCTCCGATGTAGCCCATAGACAGCTCAGTCTTCATGTGGGTTTCTGAGTAAGGGGAGCAGGGGCTGCCTCTGCTACACACTCAGTTACCTGCTCTTTAATCACTTCCCTCTGGTGCTGTGACCTTGCCAGTCCACAGAAGAAGAGGATCCAGGCAGTCCTGATGAAACTTGATAAGCTAGGGTCAGATGGCAGGGGAGGAGAACTCCCCCTTTCAGTGGCCTAGGGGAAGCAGATATGGGAGAAGAGAGAGGAAAGGTGAGACTAGGAGGAGTGGAGGGAGGAGGCTCAATCAGGATATACAATTAATAAATTGTAAAAAATTAAAAAAATTAAAAAGAGTGGCTCATGCAACCTGCAGGGCCTCCAAGGGAATGAAGGTAAAATTGGGTCACGTCTGAGGGCGCATGAGAAGGCAGAACATGAGGACCTTACCACTTGGCAGAGAAATCTTTTCAATGAATTCCAGGCCAACACAAGGGGCTGGATTTGTGTTTTGCAAAGATGATCCCCAGCTTTAATGTCTTTAAGCTCTAAGGGGCTTCCTATGTTAATGAGTCATTTTTTATAGACCCTCTGTCATATGTACCCATCCAGCACTGGGTCACCCAGGTGTGTCCATCTGAAGAAGATGTTCAGGTATGTGGTGCAGGCAGGATGGGGTGAAGAGGAAAACCCTGAACTAAGAGTCTGTGGAGGCCTTCAGCTCTGAGGTAGTCAGCATGTCATTATTCTTAAGATAAAATACGTTTTCTCATAAGTCATTTGAATTTTTAAAGTCTCTATTTCATAACACATCAGAAGCGGGTTTCTATACACTTGTTCCAACAAGGGATAGTGTATGTAAATCATGCGATTAAGTTCTTACTAGGTAAATCAAGAACATCTGTGTGGGTGAGTGCCTAACGGCCCGATGCTGGTGATTTGCTACGGGGCTTAATGCTATCTCGATTCACATTGTATCTCAGAGCCAAGAGGCCGTCCACCACTGTCACCTCACTTATTCCTGTAACCACCAAGACACCAGCTCTAGGATCTGGCTCCAAACCTGCTGTTCTCATACCATGTAACCATGGATAAGACACATCGAATTCACACAAGAAAGGCATGATAAGAATCGCATGATTCAAAAGAAAAAAAAAGAAACATTACTGATTCTTTTAGTCCTTGGCTGCCAAAACATGACCAAAACTGGACCATACTTTGCCACTCTTCTATATACTCATTGCTGATTTTTTTTTCTTTTCCATTTACAAGAGAAGATATACCCCAACAGCTGTGGACTTCTCGGTTGTACTTCATTTTTAACATTTAAAGATACTGATTGTATGTCTATGTGTGTGTATGTGTCATGGTATTCATGTGGAGGTCAGAAAGCAACCTGAGGGAATCGGTTCTCTACTTTCACCAAGTGAGGTCTGGGATTAAATTCAAGCCAACTTCAAGGCCCCAGGCAACTACACCCATGAGCCATCTGCCAGTTTGTACTTCTTCCTGGCTTGACTCTAGAATGTCTCCAAGCCTGCTCAATGCTTTGGATGATGCTAATTCCCATCTAGTTTGTAATTAACACATTTGCAGCAATTTAGGTTTTGGTACTTGGCTGTGAATTACTCTGAGGCTAAGTAATTATGGGAAGTGAACCAAGCCAGGGGCATTTGTATTGCCAGTTTCCAGAATATTCTAAGTGGTCAGTGATAGGTGGATGAAGAAGTGATGTTAATGTCAACAGGAAGGACCATCCAGGTACCTTAGGGATGTGTGACACCCATGAGTCAGCCTTCTACGATTAGTAGTTATAAAATGATCTCACTTAATTTACTAAGTGGCAACCTTAAATCATACTGTAGTGCTGAATATGGTCCTGAAATCATATCAATGATTCTAGCCACTGGTCAGGCCATGTGCTTCCTGAGAACCTTTAGAAAGAGGTGTTTGCTGATCGCACTAGCCATGATTTACAAAGACTAGATGGACAAACTTGGAAAATCTGCTAACTAGAGGCTGTTTGACCTACAGAAGAAGCCCTTCTTAAATGTGCAGGAAAGGAGCCATACAAGTAACCGTTGATCTCAGACTCTTTCACATGTTAGGATAAAATTCAGCTTGCTGAAACGCTTTTGAAAAACATTTCTCTTTATTTCATGTGTATGGATGTTTTGCCTGCATGTATGTCTGTGCATCATTTGTGAGTCTGGTCCCAAAGAGGCTGGAAGAGGGCACAAGACAGTTGTAAACTGCCCTATGGGTGCTTGAAATCAAACCTAGGTCATTAGGAAGAGCACTGATGCTCTTAACTGCTGAGCCATCTCTTCAACCCTAAAGATTTATTTGTTTCTGTATATGTGTGTCTTGTCTGCATCTGCATACATCTGCACTCCAGTTGTACATTCATACAGTTGTTGAACCATTTGGATGCTGGGAATTGAAATCGGGACCTCTGGAAGAGTAGCCAGAGCTGTCTCTCCAGCATTGAACTGCTTTTTTAATTTTTATTTTCTTTTTATTAATTACAATTTATTCACTTTGTATCCCAGCTGTAGCCCCCTCTCCCTCCCCTCCCAATTCCACCCTCCCTCCCTCTTCTTCTCCTATGACCCTCCCCAAGTCCAATGATAGGGGAGGACCTCCTCCCCTTCCATCTGGCCCAAGTCTATTAGGTCTCATCAGGACTGGCTTCATTGTCTTCCTCTGTGGACTGGTAAGGCTGTTCCCCCCTCAGGTGGAGGTGATCAAAGAGTCAACTCATGAGTTCATGTCAGAGACATTCCTGTTCCTATTATTAGGGAATCCTCTTGGACACTGAGCTGCCATGGGCTACTTCTGTGAAGGGGTTCTAGGTTATCTCCATGAATGGTCCTCAGTTGGAGTATCAATCTCAGAAAAGACACCTCGGCCCAGATTTTTTGGTTCTGTTGTTCTTCATGTAGAGCTCCTGTCCCCTCCAGGTCTTTCATCTCTCCCTTCTTTTATAAGATTCCCTGTACTCTGCCCAAAGTTTGGCTATGTGTCCCAGCATCTGCATCAATACCCTGGTGGGTAGAGTCTTTCAGAAACCCTGTGTGGTAGGCTCCTGTCTTGCTCCTTCTTTTTTCACTCTTCCAATGTCTATCCCATCTGCCTTTCTGAATGAATATTGAGCATCTTACCCAGGGTCCTCCTTCTTGATTGACTTCCTTTGATGTACAGATTTTAGTATGATTATCCTATATTATATGTCTAATATCCACTTATAAGTGAGTATATACCATCTGTGTCTTTCTGCTTCTGAGATACCTCACTCAGGATGATCTTTTCTAGTTCCCACCATTTGCCTGCAAATTTCATGATTTCCTTGTTTGCTGAATAGTATTCCATTGTGTAAATGTACCACAATTTCTGAATCCATTCCTCAGTTGAGAGACATCTGGGTTGTTTCCAGCTTCTGGCTATTACAAATAAAGCTGCTACAAACATGGTTGAGCAAATGTCCTTACTGTGTACTTGAGCCTCTTTTGGATATATGCCTAGGAGTAGTATAGCTGGATCTTGAGTTAGCATTATTCCTAATTGTCTGAGAAAGCACAAGATTGATTTCCAAAGTGGTTGTACAAGTTTACCTTTCCAGCAGCAATGGAGCAGGGCTCCTCTCTCTCCAAATCCTCTCCAGCATGTGTTGTCACTTGAGTTTCTGATCTTAGCCATTCAGATGGGTGTAAGGTGAAATCTCAGGGTTGTTTTGATTTTCATTTCCCTGATGACTAAGGATGTTGAGCATTTCTTTAAGTGTTTCTCTGCCATTTGATGTTCCTCTATTGAGAATTCTCTGTTTAGCTCTGTACCCCATTTTTTAATTGGGTTACTTGATTTGTGGCTGTTTAACTTAAGTCCTTTATATATTAGCCCTCTGTCAGATATAGGGTTGGTGAAGATCCTTTCCCAATCTGTAGGCTGTCGTTTTGTTCTGATGACAGTGTCCTTTGCTTTACAGAAGCTTTTCAGTTTCATGAGCTGCTTTTTAAGGTAATACAGTCACTTCCCAAATGAATCGTGCTATCAGGTATGGCTAATAAGGTATTTGCAGAACACGCAAGAAGCAAAACCACAGAGATATCAGGACAGAAAACCAATGCATGACAGAAAAGGGAGAAGGGAGCCCAAGGGAGCCCCGAGCAAAGTCTTGCAAAACGAGAAAAGCAAACAAACAAAAAAACAAAGTGTGGCTTTCATCCCTGTCACCTGCTGTGGTGACAGCCCTTGTAAGCAGGGAGAAAGAAGTACCTTATCCAGGTGGATACAGCCCTGCTGGAGACAGGGCTAGCACCCACCCAGCAGCACGTGGCCAACAGCAGAGGTCAGAAGCCACCAGACTCGGATGGAGGCTTCTGTCTCTGTGCGGGGATCACCTCAGCAACTCCTCCTGACCTGCATGAGGGTTTCCTACTAGATCCTCCCTGGAGAACAAGCACCACCTTCAAGCCAATGTGATCCTATCCTTGTCTTCTATTCTTCAGCATGTTCTGGGCACTTCAAGAGCTGGGGTCTCCTGATTCATTAGTTTGCAGTCTCCCACTTCCTGCCTTCAGAGAGCCAAGGGGTTGGAATAATACAGGCAGATGGAGTCACAGCCTCTGATCAAAGCACAACACTTGGGGAAATCTCTTGTTTAAACAACAATGGATCAGGTTGGAAACTTACACAAAGAACGAAATAGAATTCCAATGGGGTTTCTGTTATAGTTATTTTTGTAAAACAGTGTTTGTTTCTCAGTTTCTCTCTTAAGCTGGCTCTCACCAAAATGCTTTAGGCTCCATTATATTCTTTTAAAGAGCGTCACATCGCAGTAACCGAGCGTTATTACTCTCTTCTTAACCCTCTAAACTAATCTCGCTTTCCCCCAACGTACATCCCAGAGATACTTGCATTTCGTGGCTTTCTCACTCCAGCTCCTCTTTATTGATGTCTCTGGACCTCTGCCCATGGCTGAATTCCCTCCTCGCTCCTCTAACTCCTCCTCTCCTGGCTGGCAGGAGATCCAGCCCTAGTCTCTCTCCTGCTCAGCGACTGGCTGTCAGCTGCTTTATTGGTATAATCATGGGACATTTGGAGAGCACTGTTTACACAACATTAAGACAAGAGATTCTCAGAACAAGGATTGCAACCAGATACAGGGGATACAGAAATCTGCATTTGAATTCCACAATGACCTAATCCCTACTGGGTTCCCTGAGGGGAATTATAGGACGATACAGGATGTTGTACACACATCAGACACACATCTGCAGTAACCTGTGCTCTCAGTGACTCACTGGGCACAATTTAGTATTCATTTAAATATTGCTTAGTGTTGATAAACTTGATTAATAATATTACTATTAAAATGTAATTGATAAGTAATGTTATTTACTACCTGTATCTTTGTTATGCATAATTATTTTTATTTCCTTTAAAGTAAATCTCATCACTAGAGTAATAGTCCCTCCACCTGGCACATTTTGAAGACACCTGTATTTGGACAGTTCATAGGTGGTTTAATAGCTGTACTCAAAGACAATGGCTCAGTGTCAACTTGTGGAGACAGTTATCTTTGGCCCTGGTCAGTTTAAGTTTTTGACATCAGTGACTTGGAATAAAGCCTAGAATTTATATGAATCAATAAATAGTAGAAAGGCAGAGTCGAATCAGAAAAAGCTAAACAGTGACATCATCCTTCATTATTTGAATCACACTACTATGCATTTGCAGCACTTTTTAATGTTCCAGGCTCTGTGTTGCTGTTGTTTTGAGAGAGACTCTCGTGCATCTGAGGCTGGTTTTGAACTTGCTATATGGCTGAAAGTGACCTTGAATTTCTGATTTCCTGCCTCCCTCCACTTCCTGAGTACTGAGATCATAGGTTCGTACTACCGTGCCCAGTTCCTGTGCTAAAAATCAAATCCAGAGCCTCATCCATGCTAATCAAGTGATCCTCCAACCTAAATATGCCTCCAGCCCACATTCATATCACTAAAAGAACAATTTTGAAGGAATATACCGGGCAGAACAGATTTGGTAATGGCTTATCACACATAATCTAAATTATCATGGCAATGAGCGTGCAATCCACAGTCATAGTAATAGACAATGTTGGGCCACTTCGGCAGTGTACATGGGTTCTGATACTACATATTAAAAGAGACACTTAAAATAAATCATGTATGTAAAGGACTGAAAGGAAAAGCAAACTAGAACAAGAGGAAGCTCCAGGAGGGTGTGTTGATTTATTTTTAATAACCAAAAGATTATTTCCCCACAGACATTGTATACTACTCATCTATGTACTTAAAGTCTTGTTGGTGGCCCCAAACCTAACAGTCAAATTGTCTGCTATTCTTTCTTTTCTTGTCTTGTCTTTCTTTCTTTCTTTCTTTCTTTCTTTCTTTCTTTCTTTCTTTCTTTCTATGTGATGCAACCATGGACTATGTTGTCCTCAAATGCGCATGCCATCATGAGAAATGCTCAAAGTAATGCTGAATTCCCAAGTATCAGTGCAGCTGGTCGTTGTTACTTGGTGGGATCTTCTTATTTCACCCTTTAACATTTCCTCCCCACCCTGTTTTACCCCCTAACACTAGATAGGAGAAAAATATGAATAGAGAGAGGAGATGAATTAGAAAAATCCCTGAATCTAATTTCTTTCCATTTGTTTCTTCTTTGATCACAGCTACTAACAAACAGAAACCAACCTCCCTAAAAGACCAACAACCATTGACTCCACCTATGGGGCCCTAGTATTTATATACTCTCTGAAAAGTTTCCAGAATTCCAAATGTCACACAATCGCAGAAACCATCTGTTGCTGGCAAAACCACACTTCTGTTAGAGCATGAGGCAAATCATTGTCAGTTGCTGTGGACAGTCTGAAGCAGCCCCTCTTCCCTACACCTGGGATTAAAGCGAAAGCCTATTCTTACAATATTTATGTGTTTCTTTTAAAGAAACTAAAAATGCAGAATTCTCACTAGCTATCAGGGCTGAAGGAGGAACATCCTCAAACGACGTAGGTCTCTCCTCTGGTTGCTGAAGTCCTTGGTTACTGTGCATCTGGTTGCCCTGGGGTGACACTTGGGGTCACCGTTTGTGTTCTCTGCACACATCACAGCTGACCAGGAGTCCACCTCTGCATCGCTTTTCCTTAAGTTCTGAGTCCAGTTGGGAAGTCTATTAGTTATTTTCTCATTGCTGTGACAAAAGTAACTGCCATACCACTCCTAGGCATATATCCAAAAGAGTCTCAAGTACACAATAAGGACATTTGCTCAACCATGTTTGTAGCAGCTTTATTTGTAATAGCCAGAACCTGGAAACAGCCCAGATGCCCCTCAACTGAAGAATGGATGCAGAAATTGTGGTACATCTACACAATGGAATATTACTCAGCAATGAAAAATAAGGAAATCATGAAATTTGCAGGTAAATGGTGGGACCTGGAAAGGATCATCCTGAGTGAGCTGTCCCAGAAGCAGAAAGACACACACGGTATATACTCACTCATATGGACAAGTAATATAGGATAAACCTACTAAAATCTATACATCTAAAGAAACTAATCAAGAGAGAGGACCCTGACTAAAATGCTCAATCCCCATCCCGAAAGGCAAAGAGGAAGGACATCAGAAGAAGAAAACAGAAAACAAACTAGAAACCTGCCACGGAGGGCCTCTGAAAGGCTCTGCCCTACAGACTATCAAAGCAGACGCTGAGACTTATGGCCAACTGTTGGGCAGTGTACATGGAATCTTATGTAAGAAGTGGGAAAGAGCAAGATCTGGAGAGGACAGGAACTCCACAAGGAGAGCAACAGAAATTAGAACAGGGGTCTTCCCAGAGACTCATACTCCAACCAAGTACCATGCATGGAGATAACCTAGAAGCCCTGCACAGATGTAGCCCATGGCAGTTTAGTGTCAAGTGGGTTACATAGTAATGGGAAGAGGGACTGCCTCTGACATAATCTGATTGGCCTGCTCTTTGATCACCTCCCCCTGAGGGGGGAGCAGCCTTACTAGGCCACAGAAGATGACAATGCAGCCACTCCTGATGATACCTAACAGACTAGGATCAGAAGGAAGGAGAGGAGGACCTCCCCTATCAGTGGACTTGGGGAGGGGCATGAGTGAAGAAGGAGGAGGGAGGGTGGGATTGGGAGGGGATGAGGGAGGGGCTTACAAAGTGAATAAAGTGTAATTAATAAAAATAAAAAAATAAAATAAAGTCTCAGTGACTTAACATAATAAGTTTCCATTTCTTGAAAAAAAAAAAAAACAGTTTATTTTGGCTCACAGTTCCAGGAGATAGCCATCATGGTAGGGAGGTAGTGTCAGCTGGAACTTGAACCTTAGCTGTATTGTATTCATAGCCATGATGCATAGAGAGAGGAATGATGTGCTTACACCACTTTTCCTTTTTCCTCAGTCTAGGAGAGCATCCCAGGAGATGGTGCTGCCACACTTAGGTCTTCCTACTCAATTAACCCGATCCAGACAGTCCTTCATAGGCATGCTTGGAGGCTTGTCTCCTAGATGATTGTAGATCAGATCAAATTGACCATCAGTGTTAACCATTACAGTGAGGAAGCATCAAGAACTATAGCCACAGAGGCCTGGCAACGTGGGCCTTGTCTCTCCTCCTTAGGCTCGGGTCCACTTATTGATTCAAGGCTACATCCTAGCTTTGCTCTGAATCCCTCTTTGCTCAAACGGTGCATAGTCAGCTTTTGCTATGTCAAAAAGCTGCAAATCATTGTCAGTTGCTGTGGACAACTGACAGCAAACCAAAAAATGCTCAGTTCCAACCTGGTAGCCTTTACATGCTAGCATCACCACAAAACAGCTCTAGTGTGTTAAGTGGGTATTTGGATCATAACCGTGTGGTAGATTTGCTTTCCACCAAGCACCGACCTTTACACCATTAGAGCAGGAGGACAAAGATTCTGGCCAAACTCAGTCACTTACCTTGAAAGTATCATGTTTCTGGAAGAACTTGAAGAGGAACGCTGGGGAAAATAAAAGTGCTGGAAGGATGTGAATAAAAGGGAGCCCCTATTCACTGCTGGTGGAAATGTAAATTAAGTCAGCAAACATGGAACCCAATATAGAAGCTTCTTAAAAAGTAAGACTAGACCTTCCATACAACTATATCAGCTCTGAGTGTTTACCAAAAAGACTCCAAGTTGGTGTATCACAGAGATATTTGTACATTGTTCTCGAAGCACTGTTCATAATAGCTAATTTATGGGACTAACACGTCCAGCAGAGGAGTGGACAAGGAAAATGTTCGTGTACAGAACAGGGACTTTTTTCAGACATAAATAAGAATCAAGTTATGTTGTTTACAGGAAAATTAATGCAACTGAAGTTAATTATATTATGCAAATTAAACCAATCACAGAAAAACAAGTTGGTGGTTCCTAGGTTTATGGAAAGGGTGTATGTGTGAGTGTGTGTGTTGTGTGTGTGGTGTGTGTGTGTGTGTGTGTGTATGAAAGTAAAAACTGTCTCAGGGGACAAAGAAAAGCAATGGGTGAGAAATAGTTATAAGGGTCTGAGGGAATATGCTCAACAAAAAGTATACACACATAAAAGCCCCCCAAAACAAAATAAATTAAATAGAAAGACCTCGGGAAACAGATTGGCTTGTATTTTGGATCTTAAACTATGCATGCCCTACTGTAAACATTTGGTTGAGGGTACATACCTTTATGAATCAAGTATCAGTCTATCGTTAACACTTTTCACTTGTATGTGAATTGTGTCTCTCTCATTTCTGGCCCAGAACCAAGGAAATGGCAAAGCCACTACATGACTGCTTGCTATGAGTCTGACCTGACAGCTAATTAATGGGCTTTATTAGGCTTGGTTGGGGCAGGAGGCCCTCGTGAGCCAAACTGAAGACCCAGTTGGATGTCAACGGTCAGGTGCCTCCAGTGAAGCTCAAACATCATGAATTCCTTTCCCAAACTCCTGGCAAAGTAATGGCCTTGTGTTCCTCATGAACAAGCCCTGCTAGATAGACCAAAGCAGTCCCCACAGCTTTGTTTTGATAACTTGCCAGAAAATGAACCAGAACATGAACGTTAAAAGTTCCTTTGTGATGGAAATACTTGGGAAAATATGCCATACTAAACTATATCTGGGACTTCATCAGAGGAACAGGATAAGACTGATGACAGGTGGAGACATGCTTGGTTTGCCTCTGTACGGTGGTGATATTGACTGTGGATTTGACAGCATGGAGATTCACCCAGGAGACAGGCTTCCAGGCACGCCTGTGAGAGGTTATTGAGACTAGCTTAGCATCTGGACATGGCTCAGAGGGATTATCTAGACCGAATTAACAGAGGTGGGAAGACAGGGTAACTGTAGCTGGCATGGGCCCAGTGTGCATAAAAAAGAGCAAGCTAGCTGAGCACGAGCATTCATTGCCCTCTGCTTCCTGACCATGGATGCGATGAGAGCAGCTGCCTCAAGTTCTCGCCACCACAACTCTGTGCCACCATGGACTTAAGCTAGAATTGTGAGCCAGAGTACAGCGTCACTTCCTTTAGCTGCTTGTGTCAGGGTTTTAATCACTACAAGTTGAGTGATGACTACGGTCCCTATTGTGATGGACTGTGGACTATCATAGTACATAGTGGGTCTATATATCATAGGAATGGAGTTTTATGTATGTGGCCTTTGTGTCTGGCTTCTCTTGCTGAGCAGCTGGAAACAGTCTGTCATTTCCTCAGAGGCTTAAATACAGAGTAAACACAAGAACAACAAGTCCATCTCCAAGTATGTGTATTTCTCAAAATGAAATATATGTCTATAAAAACGTACTGTGTACAAATGCTTATCACGGTATTATTTTATAATGACTCCAAACTGATACAAACCCAAATACCTATAAACTGATACATGGATACAATAAAAATGAAATAAAATGCTGTATATACATACAATAAAATATTATTCAGCAATAAAGGAATGGAGTACTGGTACCTGTAGTAATATAAGTGAAACTTGAAAGTACTAGGCTAAGTGAAAAGAGCCAGTCCTGAACGCAGCCCCCTCCCTCCTCTACTTCCAGTCCCACCCTTCTGCCCTCTACCTCCTTTTCCCCTCCCTGTCTTCTCAGGAAAGGGGAGACCCCCTTTCCCACATCAACCCTCTCCAGCACATAAAATCACATCAAGACTGAACACATCTCATCACCGAGGCCAGGCAAGGCAGCCAGCTAGGGGGAAGTGATCCAAAAGCAGACAACAGAGTCCATGTCAGAGACCGCCCTGCTCTACTTGCTGGGGGCTCACTCATATGAAGACCAAGCTGCTCACATATCACACAGCACCTCTGGTGTGGCATATTCATAACAGACATATCCATGGGGAAGGAGAATGTACATGCTTATGGGGGGAAGGAGCAGGAGAATAAGAAGATGGCAGCTGAAGAGTGATGGGAGTGCCCCACAGTTGATTGTGGTGCTGGTGGTATAACCATGAACATTTAGAAACTCACAAAACTGCATACTTTACATAGGCAAACTGGGGAGATGGTTTGCCATGCAAACACGAGAATCCTGAGTTTGAATCCTTAGAATGCACATAAAAACTGGGCCCGGCAGCACATGTCTGTAATCCCCAGCAGCTCATCAGCCAGACAGCCTGGTCTACACAGCAGTGTACAACAAGGTCAAAGGTGAGATAAACACCCACTATTGTGTCATGTCATTCGGGCACCATGACATTCACAAACCCATACTCACACACAAACATGAACACACACACACACACACACACACACACACACACACAGGAAAAAAAAATCAATGGTAAGTAAACTACATCTCAATAAAGCTGTTAACCAATAATAAAATATTTAGAAGAAAATAATAATGAAACTACAACATAAACCAGCACTTTGGTGCAGTTAAAGTGTAGAGTCCTAAAATGTCCTTAAGACACAACAAAGACTTGTACATGACTCAAAAAAAAAAAAAAAAGAAAAGAAAAGAAAAAAACCAGAGTCTGTCTATAACAAATGATGACTATTGAAGCCTAATAAATGTAAAAATAAAAATAATGGAATAAACGAAAGTAGCATGATGTGACCAGTAAATTGAAAGTCTAATTTGGGGGAGAAAAGAGCAAGGAAAGGCGCCTGTAAAATACTTCCGTAAAAGCAAAAGGAGCAGAATAAACAGACACTACCAGGGACGGTAACTACAGCAGGATCACAGAAGACACAGAAGGGAAAACAGAAAAGACCTGCCACATGGTTTTATGTTAAAAACTTGGAAAATACAGTCCTCAAAAACAACAAACGACAAAATCCAAAACACTTCCTGAAACCCACTAAATAGAACTCAAACAGCGCTAAGACAGTGATTTGACCGTGGAGTGTCTCCATGCCCTTTGTAGGTGACTTTTTGCTGGTCTAGGACAGGGAAAGGCAGCAGGCTCACAGAGTGCAAGCAAGGCACCAAGAAGAAAAGGAGGCAACAACAGGAGAGCTAACCTCTGCTGAGGTTTGTTCACAATGTAAATGAAGACTTGCCACAGGGCCTGGAGGTGGTTCAGTGGCTGAGAGCATTATGGACTTGGGTTTGATTCCTAGTACCCACATGGTGGCTCACAGTACTGTGTAACTCTAGCCCCAGTGGTCCAGCCTCTGCAAGCAGCAGGTACACACGTAGTATACTGACAGATATACATGCAGGCAAAATACCCATACACATAAAAACAAATGTAAAAAATTAGTAAAAAGTGCTGGGCATGGAGGCACATGCCCTTAATCCCAGCATAAGGGAGGCAGAGGCAGGAGGATCTCTGTGAGTTGGAGGCCAGCCAGGTCTACAAAGTGAGTTCAGGACAGCCAAGGCTACACAGAGAAACCCTGTTTCAAAAAACCAAAACCCAAAAATAAGAAAAAAAAGAATGAAAGAGAGAGAGAGAGTGAGAAAGAAAGAAAGAAAGAAAGAAAGAAAGAAAGAAAGAAAGAAAGAAAGAAAGAAAGAAAGAAAGAAAGAGGGAGAAATGGCTAAGCAGTTAAGAGGACTGGCTGTTCTTCCAGAGGTCCTGAGTTCAAGTCCCAAAACAACATGGCAGCTCACGACCATCTATAATGGAATCTGATGCCCTCTTCTGGTGTTTAGGTGTATATGCAGACAAAGAACTCCACACAAAATACATAAAAACAAACAAACAAAAAATAAGAAGAAAAGCCCATCAAAGTTTGTCATGTTTGTAGATTTAAGAAACACTACAGAAAACAAACAAACAAACCACCAATGCTCCCCAAAAAGGACAAAAAAATAATGATATATTTTATTCTACAAATTGAACATCCACTTTCCTTTAAAAGACAGGGCACAAAATGGTTATTTTATATGTTTTAGCATTTTGCCTACGTGTATATCTATGTACCACATGCATGCCTGGCACAGAGGCTAAAAGAAGGTATTGAATCATCGAATCATCTGTAACTGGACGGACAGATAGTTGTGATCCACGGTGTATGCTGGGAATCTAAGCCAGATCCTCTGGAAGAGCAGCAGTGCACTTAAACACTGAGCCATCTCTCCAGCCCAGCTGTCTTTTTATTTTTATTTTGGGGAGTGGTAGTGCTTGGGATCAAACCTAGGGCCTCATGTTTGCAAGACTGTCACTCTAGCAACTCAGTGGTATCCCCAGTGCTCTTGTGTAAAGAGAAACTGTTAAGAACCAGAAATGGAAGGGAGCTCTTTAATCTCAGGAAGAGATCGATCCTGTCAAAAACCTAGAGCCCTATACTGGTATAAATGGTGTTGCCCAAAACAGGGAGGTGATGCTACCTCTAGAATTAGGCACTAGGCATGGGTAACATCCCAGTGGAGTGTTGGTAAGAAGGGCCCAGAAGACTCCTAAACCAACACACACCATTGCCCTTAAAGGTAAGACCCTAAGCTTCCAAAGAAGAAAAGAATCAATAGCACTAGGACCCAGAGGATGAGCTCAGTCCTGATGTGACTTGATGAGCGGGGGGGGGGGGGGGGGGGGGGGTGTGTGTGGATGTGTGGGCTCCCCTTTTCTGAGGAATAGGGAAGGAGGGATGAGGGGAGAGGGAAGGATGGTAGAACTAGGAAGGGGGAGCTTGAGATGGGGGTGTAAAGTGAAAGTGAATAAATAGATTAATTTAAAAAAAAGGAATCAATACCTTCAAAGCCTAGGGCACACAATGATGACCGGCCAGGCAAGATATGCCCAATGGTGCAGTAGTGGTAATTTAATCTAGGGATTAACCAGTGGTTGTCTAATTGGACTTGGGACTGACTCAGTGTGAGAAAATGCCTTGTTCTGTAAACTTAGTCAACTACCCCTGGCTGGAGATAGCACGGACCCTGTGAAGGACCTCCTGCAATCGTTAGCTGTATTCTAAATACGTCTCCTCATACCCACAGGTGAGTATAGCTCCCACTCTTCTCTTTACAGCAGATGGAGATTATTACACTGATCTACAACTAGTCAAAACTCGGAGAACAGGTAATCATAGAGTGCCTAACTCCAGCGGACACATCTACAACACAACCCCTACACCTAAGGCTCAGGGACTATCACAGACAATGAGATGGAAAGACTGTGAGAGCCGGAGAACCGGCATGCCTGCTGTGAGACAGTGCCATCTAGACGTGACGTGACACTGTGGAGAGGCGAATCTCGAAGGACCCCACCCCTAGCTGAAGAGCTTCAGGCAGTCAGTGGCTGCTGAGAGGAAAGAGAATCCATTTTCTCCACACACAGGTCCCCCGGTCGGCGTTCAAATGTAAGTGGTCAATCCTAAACACCTGTGCATACGAGCAACACTAAACAGACTCAGCAGGTTGTAGAAGCGTGTATTCGTATGTCACGGCAATAATTAGAGAAGAGGTCATGAGTTAGACAGGGATTGGGAACAAACCAAAGGAGCTGAACAGAGTTGTGTAGAAATTGTGTAAATACGGTACTTATGTCTGAAATTCACAAACCTAATTTTTTAAATAAAAAGGCAGAGACATCACAGACAAGCATTGCAGCTGATAAAAGAAAGCAGCAAGTCTCTGGTTGCAGGATTAACATAAAAACAAAATAATATATTCTTTTCTACCTGTCAACAATAACGAACAAGAAAATAAAACATCAGTCTTCTCATACCCCCCTCCAGAAAAAACAAAAACGCATAAAAGACCTGCGAGATAGACACCTGGAACATTTAAAAGCTTTATGGAAAATTATAAAACTTTATTAAGGATAAAAGGAAGAGCCGAATAATGGGCAAAGAGACTCGAAAGCATAAACACTTCAGTCCCGCCTACATTATCTATAAAGGAATCTCAGTCTCTCTGGGTGGTTTCTAAACTCTCTCTAGCATTTATATGGAAAAGTAAGTTGACATTGCCAACATAGTGTGGAGAAAGAGAAAGGGCAGGCAGGCGAAGCTGTCTTCAGGGAAAAACATCCCCGAGAGGCACAGAACCCAAACCAGGGTCACAGAAAAGGAGCCCAGAGAGGGTGGAGCTCAGCTGACAGAGTGCTTGTTGAGCACTGGGTTTCTTGGATGTGGCGGTGCGCCTCTGAATCCTGTCATTCAGCAGGAGGATCCAAAGTTCTAGCTCATCCGTGCATACATAGCTGCTCAGAGGCCAACCTTGTCTCAAGATGACAGAGGAAGAGGAGGAAGAGAGAGGAGGGAAGAGGAGGACAAGGAGGGAGGAAGAGAAGGAAAATGAAGAGGAGGGAGGAGGAGAGAAAACATGTGGATTGAGGAAAGTGACCATGGCAGAGGCGGCTTCACAGAATCAGCTTATTTATTAAGAGAGGATGGACATACGGCCTCTCATGTAAAAGCCCCAAGCAGACTCCTACATCAGTGATGCAAAATCAAACTGGATAAGAATGGAAGACCTCACCGTGAAAAGCGAGCATCGTAAACATCGGGGTCCGGGGGAGAGGGAGTCCCTGTCTCGGAAAGCTGCCAGGCTCTCTGCTGAACCCTGCTGAACCCTGTCTGCTCCATACCCTTTGCGTCTTGCTTTCCCAAGCAAGACTCTTAACTAACACATCCTCAGCCCCTTCCCTTTTCATGACATACCCAGGTGGGCAGAGGTTGGCTGCCCAATCTCTCTAGACCCCTAGGTTTACCTGGAACAACAGAGACAGAGGAATATGGGTCTGAGGCAAGCAGCACCTTCCTGAAAGACCCGTTTGGATCCAGGAATATCTCTTTCACTGAGTCTCATGCCTCTTTTCCCATCTGTCCAAAACACTGAGCATGCTCCCTGCCATGTCATCATTTCTTTTCTCTTGAGACAAGTCAGAGAAGACTCTGTTGCGTGCAGCTAACGACTGTAGGTGACCTCCGACCTCAAAACTGAACACAGCTTTTTAGCAATCACACTCCATTCATGCTAGAGACAAACAAAACTGGCTTGGAGATCATAGCTGCAAGCTCTATAACAAAAGAATTGATAAAAGACATTTACTGCTATAGAGAATTTATATTCAACTAAGAAAGAATTAAAATAAAATATAAAAACAAGTTAAAGATACCAGAAATACACTAATAGGAATGTAGGGAGGAATTTGAAAATGAGAAGTAGTTCTTTTCACAAAAATATGTATGTGTGCATATATACTATTTAAGTTTTATAAAAACAGGATCATAGAATACTCTGAATCACAGTATTCAGAACCTATGTAAGTTTTAAAAATTATTAGTAGTATGGCATATATGTGTGCATATGGGCATGCATGCCACAGCACACGTATGTGAATTCAGTTCTCTCCTTCCATGTTTATGTGGGTGCTGAGGGTCAAGCTTAGGTCACCTAGCCATCTCACTGGCCCATCATATAATTTTTAAGTAAGATGAGTATGTCTGACAGTTTAGCCATATCCTTAATGCAAAAACATACATAATATGAACACCATATCATTATTTATATTTACATGATGGTGTTTTATTGAAATAAGACGTTGTATCACTCCCTCTCCCCTTCCCCTCTTCAAGCCACTCCCAGCTATCCTCCCTAAAACCCTTCCCATTCTCCCATGCTTTCACTTTGGCAGCCTTTTTTTGCTTTGCTTATTATTGTAACATACATGTATATGTATGTACGTGTGTATACAAGTATATATAAACACAAGCTGAGGAGTCTGTTTTTCCTTGTTTGTTTGTATGTGGTTTCAGAGATGACCACTATCCATTGGAAAAGCAGTTAGGGGGCTCATTCCTGGGAGAAGCTGGTTCTCCTCCTCCCAATAGTCGCTGGCTACATGTGGCTCTTTGTTTAGTGGGAGGGCACCACAAGATGTCTGGCTTCCACGCTGATGTGTCTATTGATACTGCTGCTCTTCTGGGTTTTTTTATACCGCTAGTTTGAGTGGAGACTACTTCATAGCAGACTTTCTGGGACTCTGGCTCTTCTAATCTTTCTGCTCCCTTTCCAAGTTGCTGCTGTGATGTAGATGTATCTGTTGGGAGGGGGCTCCCCCAAATCTGTTGATCTCTGCTTCATGCCCAGCTGTGGTTTTCTGTGATGGTGTCCATGCGCTGTAAAGAGAGGCTTCTTCGATGAGAAGTGACTGCTACACTTATCTGTGGGTATGAGGATGAGGTTTAGAACGTAGTAAGGAAATGTGCAAATTGCAGTCAGTAGATTCTTTCCCAAGGTCCATGACCTCACTAGCCCCGGGAAGCTGACGATGTTTCCAGTAGCAGGCATGCCGTCCCTCTAGCTGAGTGAGCCTTAAGTCCAATTAGACAGCTGCTGGTTGTCACTGACAGGTGTGTGCCACTGACTGTACCTTTATGCATGCCTTGTCATGCTGGTCATTGTCGTGGTTCATACGTGTTGCTGCTGGGTAGGGCTGGTCAACAGCTTCCCTCCCTTGGCAGCTTGCACGGCGTTTTCTGGAAGCATGGAGGCTAGACGGCGGGAAGGAGGCTTTCAGGCTAGATGCAGCTGGAATCGTGTGAGTGCTGTGCCCTAAGTGTGAGGTCAGCAATAGGGCCACCTTCAACCCCTGAGAGGATAATCTACATTGTGAGGAAGTCACTTGGACTGCCCTGATCAGTCATCAAAAGAAGGTTTCCTGTGCCTGGTGCTAGGGTTTTTGTTAGTCTATGGTTCTTGTGTGGAGTATTATCAGCCCAAGTGGCTTAACTCCCTTTAAGACACATATTATATATGTACATATACATGTATTATGCATGACTTCAGGTAAATATAAAGCAATACGATTCAGTCGGGCCTGGTGGCACACGCCTATAATCCCAGCACTAGCACTCAGGGAGACAGAGGCATGTGGATCTCTATGAGTTTGAGGCCAGCCTGGTCTACAGAGCGTGTCCAGGACAGCCAAGGCTACACAGAGAAACCCTGTCTTGAAAAAAAAAAAAAAATCATTCTAAAGTAATCAAACAGCCTCCCTCTTACTGCTGCTCACTATGCCTTCTCTTTCTGGACTGCCCTCCCTTCCTCCTCTCCGCTTGGAGCCTCCTCCCACTGTTTTGTTTTCCACTTCACATCACCTGTACCTGCTATTCCTTACCCCACCCCTTCCTTATTTCTCAGAAGAGGGGAGCCTCCCCCCTTGCCGTCTACCTCAGCTCATCAAGTCATACCAGAGGTGAACGTGTGTCCTCTTCCCCAGTGGCCTGGCAAGACAGTCCCTCCAGGCAAAAGTAAGTGAAAATCAGCCTGCTTTTTTAAAAACTTCACAGTTTGGGAGGAGGGAGGGGCTTATGGGGGGATGCAGAATGAATAAAGTGTAATTGATGAAAAATTTAAGAAAAAAGGGAAAAAAGTAATTTAAGAACCTTAAATGACTTTCAAAATTGGAGGAAAACATGGAGTTAGTCAATTGGCATGGAGCACGTCTCGCCCCTGGGGGCAATGGTCTCCTGAACCTACTCAGACCTCGGACACCACCACTGCTAGTTCTAGAACTGACGCAGGATGTTCCAACGAGGGGTTAAGGCTTCTCATAATATTTCCTATAAGCCCACACCTGTTTGTCTATATCCCCCATTTTTATTCATTATTAGCCAGATAGAGCCAAGTAATTGTGGTAATGATACTTGCTTTTTTGCCCAATGCTGGAATGCTAGTAAAGTTAGGTATGCCCTGGTTACTCGCATGCCTCACTGGGTGCCTATGCCCATTGATGCCCCTCACGCTATGACTCTCTTCAGACAGAAAAGGGATCTTGGAACTACAGCCACCATTGTTACTACCATCTCATTGACGGCTGTTGGAGCTACCACCAGGGCATTAGCCATGAGTCATACTGGGCAGACTGCTCAGACCCTGAATAATCATTTAGCCAATGTAGCTCATGCCTTAGTTGTACATAAAGGAATTAATGCTCAACTAAAAGGAAGCTTGATGGTGTTCAATCAGAGGATTGACTCTTGCAGGAGCAAATTGATACCCTATGGCAAATCGCTCAACCTGGCTGTCAATGAAAGTATGCTGGACTTTGTGTCACTAGCATACAACATGAGAATTTTTCCTGCGCTGCAAATCTGTCTAAACAATTGTCGAGCTATATTTTAGGTAATTGGGACTGGAGAATTCGATACTACGATGGAGCAGCTGAGAGTGGCCATTGTCACAGTAAATTCTACCGGAGTGGACGCAGGACTAGCCACAGGATTATCATCATGGATCGCTGCAGCCATGAATCATCTGAAGGAATGGGCGGGCATGGGAGCGTTAGCAGGCCTTCTGGTGTTGGTCTCCTTGGTTTGCCTGTGGTATATATGCAAGATTAGAGTCTCACAACAGTGTGATGCAGCCATGATCATTCAGGCCTTTACAGCCATTGAAGCAGGACATTCTCCCCAAGCATGGTTGGATACCATAAAAAGCTAAAATGATACGCTCAGGATGCGAGGCTAAGCACTGCACTCAGGGTCAGCCGCTTTGGACCCAGAGAAGAGCATGTCTGATTGCATGCGGGTTGATGCCCCAGGTCCCGCCTCTGAGAAAAAGGTATCAGACAGGTCTGATGCTCTTTGGGTGGATGACACCTAAATGAACATCTGTACAAAGTCCCAATTTATTTCTAATATCAGAGATCAGACCTCTACTCTTGCCTGATGCGTCTAAAACAAAAAGGGGGAACTGTAGAGAGCTGCGGAATGCTATGCCTTAAAGATGGAGCTGGTTTCCACCTTCCAGATGGTGAGTGCTCTCTGTCACGAACAACTCCACATTTGGCTAAGGCTGAGGATCTGGCTTGCTTCCATGTATGTGGACCTATCTGCATTGCCCACGTGGCATGCCTGCGTTGGCTACCCAGAGGCTATTTAAGCTGTGGGCTGGCTTTCCCCGGGGTCCGAGGATTGTTCAATGTTCCTGAATAAACTGCATTGAAAAAAAAAATAAATAAATTAAAAGGAAAAAAAATTACTTACTATCCAAAAAATCCCATATTATAATCTGTAATATATATATTTTTCTGCATGTTTATAGTTCTATCTATATTTTTAAATATATACACACATCTGTGTTTGTACCGAAAAAAAAATAAAAAAAAAATAAAAAAAAAAAAACTTCACAGTTTATTCACTTTGTATCCCCCCTGTACCTCCCTCCCTCCTCTCCTCCCAATCCCACCCTCCCTCTTCCCCACCTGTATCCCTCCCCCAGCCCACTGATAAGGGAGGTCTTCCTCCTCTTCCCTCTGATCCAAGTCTATCAGGTCTCATCAGGAGTGGCTGCATTGTCTTCTTCTGTGGCCTGATAAGGCTGCAGCCTGCTTTTTAATACAACTCAGGACCACCAGCACAAGAGTAGCATTGTCACAGTGGGCTGGTTCCTCTTACATCAATCATTAATCAAGAACCCCACCCTCACCCGGAAGCCTTGCCTACAGCCCAATCTGGTGGAAGCATTTTCTCAATTGGGGTTCTCTCTTCCCAGATGAATCTAGCTTGTTTCAACCCAAAACAGCACAGGGTTGTTTCACTCCATACCCAACGTTTAGGAAAAATAATTAGTTGTTAAAATGTTCTCTTTTTCCTTTCTTTCCTAAAGCATGAGAAAGATGTACACAGCATTGGATCTACTTATTATGGGGTGTTCAGATTATTTCATGGGAGAAATAATAGCATATTCATTGTATAAAAATGACCAGAAAAAAACTTATATTAACTTTTCCAAGAATAATCTTTGACAAAAATAATGCTTGTCTTTAATTAAGCTCAGCACTGGAGAGGCAGAGACAGGAAGATCAATATGAGTTTGAGATTGGCCTGGTTTATATAGTAAGTTCCAGGACATCCAAAGCCAAACAAAAGACCTGTCTCAAAACAAGCAAACAAATCAAATCAAATAGATATTGTAGCTTTATTCTCAATTCAACTTCAGTTTCTTTTAAATAAGCACAAAAGACCATAATGGTTCACTCGTAATGATGTTAGGCCTCGTAAGTGACGACTGCCTGTTTGGTTTTTATTCTCCTGTCATTTCTACACCGTCTTGGTGACGCTGTGCCTCTGCAGTCAGGACCCCAGGCCTCCCAAGACCACGGAGCAGAGACACCCCTGTCATTCGCAGCTAAGCCACAGGATGCCACTGTTGTGTTTTTACTATAATAAACTTGTACTTCGATAGGGTTGAATGAAAAAGGACCAAAGAGGAAGTCTACATTTTCAAATAAACAGACTCATGGAAACTATTAAAGGCTTACGGGTCAAACCTATCTTACTTGTTGTGACTAACTGTTCGATTCCTTTAAATTAGATTTGAACATTCAGTCAGACTTCTTATCAAAGACAAGCCAGTGTTAAAGCTAAACAAATTGTTTTTTTTTGGGGGGGGGGATAGGTTAAAAAATGTGAACACCTACAAATGCCCCAACAAAGGCCCCAGAGGTGTCACTTCTTCCCCGAGGTTTCTGTGCTCAGCAGGTGAAGTCAGCTGCTGTACTTACAAACTTCTAAGACACCTGCGACACTGTCCTCTACATGCTGGCAAATAATACCTTCACTCGTACTTAAAACTCAGGAACAGAACATTGCTTTGAATGGTGTCAGTCTATTTTTTGAAGTGTGTCGTGTAAATCAAATTTGTTCCTTTTCAGTATCAGTCACAGTAATGCAACATGCGCTTATCAGCACCTGCCAGTGTCACATAGAACAAGACCAACATGACCTGCTCTTGGAGCTTGTGGCGTACGAACTGCATTACAACTATGTGCTAACTCATCTCTCTGTCTCTCCTATAGCAGACAACTACTTGTTATCCCCAGAACACACACTTGGATAGACTGTAAACATTAGTTGCATTACTAAATGACTCTCCAGAGTGAGGTACAGTAGGAGTGCCAGAAGTTAGGACACTTCTCCTGTCAAGAGGTGCTAGGAGCTGGGGATTAGTTGGCTAGAGTTGTGGTGAGAGAGAAGGCATGCTCAGTGTGGGGTGGTTTGAATGAAAATGGCCCCTATAGGCTCATGGGCTTAACCGTTTGGTCCTCAGTTATAGAGCTATTTGAGAAAGGTTATGAGGTGTAGCCTTGCTGGAGGAGGTGTGCCATCAGCTGTGAGCCTTATAGTTTCAGACACCCGCGCCAGGCCCCACGTCTCTTACTCTGCCTTCTGCCTATGGATCAGAATGTGAGCTCTCAGCTGCTGCTCCTGCGCATGCCTGTCCGCCTGCCGGCACACTCCCTGACGTGAGTAGTCCTCTGCCACTGTAAGAAAGCCCGTTTAAATGCTTTCCTTTATAAGAGTTGCCATGGTCATGGTGTCTCTTCACGCTGACTAAGGAAGAAGATGCAAGACCAAGAAGACTTGTTATTCCTGCCGGCAGTCAAGGAGAGGCCTGGGCCCCAAACAGCCCAAGCTTGGCTTCATCCAGCAGATTTGTCTCCTTACAAAACTTTGATCTGTGGGGTGAATGTCGCTGTCCAAACCCACCCCATGAATAAGGCAGAGCTAATCCCCAGTGTGAAGGTCATAGGAGGTAGGGCCCCTGGGAAGGGACAGGCACGAGGAATCACTCATTAGTGGGATTAAGGCACTCTTCTAAAAGAGCCTCCCAAGGCTGCCTCAGCCCTTCGACCATGTGAGGACGCAGCAAGAAAGTGCCATCTATGACCCAGATAGGGAGCCTCCATTGCTTTAATCTTGAGCTCACCAGCCCTGGGAGGAACATCTTCCTGTTGTTAGGAAATACTTCTAATAGCATCTGGTTATGCTTTATTTAACTATGGTCTGGGGGGGGGGCCAAGTGGCAGCCCAGCTGCTGAGAAACGAGCTAGCCCACTCTCCAGCAGATTGGTAGCAGAGAGGAGCATGACGGATCTGCTGCTGAGAGATAGACACGGGGTTCCCTCAGCCCGCTCTGTCCCGCACACTCAGCAGGAAGCCTGGCTGCTGCAAGCATGTGAGATGCGACTTCTTTGTCCCAGTTCTTCACATACCCTGGAGTCACAGGTCACAGGTCACCTAAAGTAGGGGCAGCTCTGAGAGGGTCAGTGTGAGTCATGAGACCGGAACACAGAGGGATGATGGTATGAGTGTTATCAGGTAATAAATTTGTAAGCTCTAACTCAATTCAGGATGTTGGTTGCCTAAGCAACCGAGAGGTTAAAACCACAGTAAATTATGGTTGGCCTTATCCAAACAGAGCGGTTACTGTTTTATAATAGGGAATTATCACCCTTGCTGTTGGCTGCCAAACACAGCTCAGCATGGAAAAAGTAACAAGTTCGTATCAGTGGAAAGCAGAATGCCTCAAGTAAGGTCCAAGGTCCGAGAAGACCGTGTGTGGAAAACAGAAGCCCTGCCTTCAAGCCACAGCCTGGCTCTGATGGTAGTCCCTCACCAACAGCTGTGCGGCATTGTCAGCTGATCCTTGCCTCTCTAGAGCTCAGACTGAGCTCCCCATCAGGGAGTGCTTGATGTCCATGAGCTGACGTTCATAAACACACCCTGCTCTGCAGAAAAGGGCCTGCTATCACTAAAGATAACAAAAAGACATTAGGAGCCTGGGCCCGGTGGCACAGGCCTGTGATCCAGATACTTAGGAGACTGGGGCAGAGGGATTGCAATTAAAGGCTTATCTGGGTTAAAAGTTAATTTCAAGGCCAGCCTGGGAAACTCAGGTAGACCCTTTCTTCAAAATAAAAATTAAAAAAAAAAATTGAAATGGGCTTTGGGATACAGCTTAATGGTGAGCACCTGTCTACCAAATACCAGGCCTTGGGCTGACTCTCCTAACAAGTGCACATGCATGCCTACACACACACACACACACATGCACACATACACACATTCACACACATGCACACACATATACGTTCACACACATACACATACACACATGCACTGACATGAGCACACACACGCACACACACACTATTAGCTGTTCGGATGAGTGAAAATATCTGGACAAAGGAAAAAAACATTTATTAATACATATATATATATTCTTTTAACTTTTTTTTATTTATGTGTATAGATCTGTGTCTGCCCATGCCTGTAGGTGCCCACAGAGACCAAAAATATCAGTTGCCCAGCTGGAGTTACAGGCAGTTGCGAGCTGCCTAACCCCAGTGCAGGGAAGCAAATTCCTTTCCTTGCTGCAGCAGAAAGGAAAAATGCTCTTAGGCACTGAGCCATTTCTCCAGATTTAAAATATTTCTTTTGAGTTTTAAACGAGTTTTGTTAACACTTTTAACAATGACCTTCAAATATACTGGCTTTTGAGTTGTTTGAAACTTGGGGCTGTCTTCCGGTCTTTGATGAATTTCCCAGTGTTTGTGTTGAGTGCCTCCCTCGTGCCCTCAGAAACCAGCCCGTGCATATGATTTCTCTTTCTCTCAAACTCTCCCTCTCCTCCTCCCTCCCTCCCTTGCTTTCCCCCTGTCTCCATCCTTCTTTCCCTTCCTCCCTTCTCTCCTTCTGTTCCCCATGTGAGTTCTTTCTACCCAGAAACATTTCTTTCCCTGTGTCCTTTTCTCCTTGAAGTCCCAGGTTGGTGCGCAGAGACAGGGAGCACTGGCCCACAGCTGCACTCTTTGTGCCTCCAGTTAGACTGCCCGCTCTTTGAGGAAGAGTCCAGGAGCAAGTGGCTTGTTTTGTTTACCTACAGAACCCAAGGATCCTTTCATTCATCTGGCACTCATTGTGAGAGGAGGAAGATGAGAAGGAAGATGCAGAGGCCACAGCCTTGGCTTGGAGGAATCTATGCCAATCAAGCGGCTGCCTTCATCTCTCTATCCCAGAGCATGAAGACTTCAAAGCCTCACACCCACACCATTGTGTTCTACCAGCACCTACACTCCCAGAAAGACGTACAAGCAAGGTCAGGAAGCACAGGTGACTTCATAGCTTCCTGAATGTGGCCTCCCTGAGCCTCAGATTCTTCTCCTCTCCCAAGGACACCGTTGGAAGACACGAGCCCAACCTCTCTTCATAGGGACTTGGTTGAATACTATCAGCTCTCAGTATGATCAAAATAGTCCATGCAGCCACGTAACCACCATGTCAGTACAAATAGAGCTAGTGAACAGCCATCATTCCAGGAAGGTTCTTCTCAGTTCTTTCCGATCAGTCCTCCCCACACCAAGCATCTGATTCTATTATGGAAGAGAAGCTTTGCTTATATTTACATGGAAGCAATCAGATACATTGTATTCTTTTGGTTCTGGCCTTTTAAAACTCAACATAATGCTCATCTGTGTTGCGTGAATTGGTAGCTTTGCTCTTTTTCATTCCTAAGTAGAATCTCACTAGATGAAAGCGCCATAATTTATCTGTTAATAAACACAGAGCCTGTTTTCGTTTCTCATAGTATGAAAGAAAAAGCTGCTGCTGCAATCCTGAACAGACCCTTGTGTGTGCATTTGTTCTCACTTCCTCTGGCTGAACACATGGGAATGCAATGTTTGCACCTAAGGTTACATGTATGCTGTCTTTCTAGAAAATGGTCAACTTCTTCCTCCCAAACTGTCTCAAGTTTTGCATTCTGACCAGCAATGAAGAAGAACTCCAGCTGCTCTACATTCTTTCCCATTTTTTTAAATTTTTATTTTATTTAAGTTTACTTACTTAACACCCCAAGGGTGTCCCCCTCCCTCCTTTCCTCCAAGCTCCACCCCAATTCCATCCTCCTTCCTCCCACCCTTTCCTCTCAGAAAAGGGGAGTCCCCTTCCCCCTATATCAACCTTCCCTAGCACATCAAGTCACAACAGGATTGAGCATATCCTCATCCCCTGAGGCCAGGCAAGGCAGCCCTGCCAGGGGGAAGTGGTCCAAAAGCAGGCAATAGAGTCCATGTTAGAAATAGCCCCTCCCCCGCCTATTCTTCAGGCGACCCACATGAAGACCCAAGCCTCCCATTGGCCACATATGTGCAAGGGACCTAGGTCCAGACCATGCATGCTCCTTAGTTGATGTCTCAGTCTCTGAAAGCCCCCATTGGTCTGGGTTAGTCGTCTCTCTTGGTCTTCTTGTGAGGTTCCTGTTCCCTCAGGTCCTTCCATCTTTCCCCTAACACTGCCACAGGACTCCCGGAGCTCGGCCCCAGGCTTTGCTACAAGTCCTAGCATCTGTCTCACTCTCCTGCTGGCTGGGGCCTCGCAGAGGACAGTCATGTCAGGCTCCTGTCTGCAAGCATAGCAGAGCATCATGAATAGTTTCAGGGCTCTCCACCATGGGGTGGGTCTCAGGGTGGGTCAATCATTGGTTGGACATTCCCTCGATCTCTGTTCCCTCTTTATCCCTGCACTTCTTATAGGCACGGTGATTTTTGGATCAAAGGTTTTGTGGGTGGATTGTTGTTCCCCTCCTTCCACTAGTCCTGCCTGGCTGGGAGGTGGTCAGTTCAGTCTTCATGTCCATGCCTGTTAGCAGTCTCCGCTAGAGTCACATCCATGTCCTCCCAGGAGCCTACCCTGTCTCAGGCCTTCAGCTTGACAAAGAGATTCCCCTTTCAGTTTCCCTTCTTGTTCCCAGCCCCCCCACTTCCCACCACCATTCTCCAGCTTTTTAAAGCGTGTGTGTGTGTTTGTGTGTGTGTGTGTGTGATGTATATGCATACATATATATACATAGATTACTATTACTATTACTATTACTGCTATTACTACTATTACTATTACTGCTATTATTTTTTGAGACTCAGTCTTTCACTGGCCCAGCTTACTATTCGGTTCGGCTATGCTGGGCAGCCAGCAAGCAACCGGGGTCCCCCTTGTCTTCACTCGTCCATGCTGTAGCAGGCACACATGGCCTTGCTAGCTTTGGGGGTATGGGAATGTGAATTCAGGCCCTCCTGCTTTCACAGCGAGTACTCTTACTCACTGAACCATCCCCAACATTTATGTTATCATCTGGAGGCCTGTTTGGTTTCTCTGTTTTAAGCCAGTCTTATAGGTAGGAGATAAGACCCCTTGATTTCAATTTGTGGGATGCCTCTCCTGGCGATTCTTGGTGTTCCTTGACTTATAGATGCAGTGCTCCAGTCTCTGCTTCTATTTTCGCTTGTTCCTCTTTTTTTCTTGGCCTCTCTGTCTCCTGATGATCTTCATGTAAATATATCCCAGCCATTGAATTTACGGCTGTTGTGGCACACACACACACACACACACACACACACACACACACACACCACATACACACAGTAATGAGAAAAGAAACCAGCACCAGGGCCTGCTTTAGTCTTGGGTGTGACCTCATCTCACTTAATTACATTAATTATCATAATCAATTACAAAGGCTTTCCAAATAAAATCATATTCTGTGGTTGCAGGTAAACAGGAATTGGGGTGGTGGTAAGAGGCACTTTTTGAACCAGCACATCACTCATTGATATGCTCTATTTTGAATTTATTCTGATGCTAGCTGAATAAAGGCTGGAAACATGGCTCAGCTGTTAAGCAACTTTCTGGACGCCTGAGGACTGGAGCTTAGATGCCCAGAAACCAAAATGCCTGGCAGTCATGATGCCTACCTACAATCCCAGCCTTGGAAGATTGACTTTTATGGCTACACATCAGCCACCTCTGGGTTTGACTGAGAGACCCTGCCTCACTAAATAAGGTGAAGGAGCAACTGAAGGCAATTCCCAACTCAAGCCTCCATGTGCGCAAGGGCATGTGTGTCCATACACACGAGTGTCCACACACATAAAACCATGTATGTACTCGTGCACACAAGCACAGAGAGAGAGAGAGAGAGAGAGAGAGAGAGAGAGAGAGAGCAACAGAGATACAGAGAGATGGAGAGAGACAGAGAGGGAATAAAAGCAAGGGAAATTTTTACCTTTCTTTAAATCATCGACTGTAACAGTGCTGGTTATTTAACAGTCTCAATGGATACTGGCTGAACCAAGGTAATTCATAAAAAGAATAACCAATGTGCAGGGAGTACAGTATCGAGGGAGTGGATAGAGGTGGAGGGAGCATTCCTTGAGCTCTGTACTCATGGTGGAGAAATAATGGAAGTGAGGATGGGCTACAGAGAACAAGAAGGAGAACAAATCATGGTGCTTGGTGAAGGAGGGGTTCATGTCTGACATGCCACGTGGAGTCACGGATGACCCTCTAGAGTCACAGAACCATATTGATGGAGTATGAAGCACGAGGGTCATATCAAATTTAAGGAAAGTATGTGGCTCGTCAAGGCGAGCCCAGTGGTTGTTGGTAGATGTCTAGAGAAAGGTGGAATTACTATCTTCCCTTTGCTTCACTGTGCCTCTTTTCACACTTTTTAAGATTTATTTCTTTTACATGGATGACTGTTTTCCTGTGTGGATGTATTTGCATTGCATACATGCCTGGTGCCCACAGATATCAGAAGAAGATGTCAGATCCCCTGAAATTGAGGTTGAGGACAGTTGTGAGCCATCTTGTGGACCTTCTACAAGAACAGCAAGAACTCTTATTCTCTGAGTAAGGCCCAGGTGTACTCTGCTAATGTGAAAACTGTGGTGGCTTTAACGAAATAAACCATAGCACCTTAAAGCATCCGTAAGATGAGCCATCTTGGAAGGTTTAAGGTGGACTTTCGACTTTCTACCTCATTTTCACCTGCTCCCTAAACTGTAACTGTGCACCTGATATTTAAGACGTGAACAAAGTCGAATGTAACAATCACTAGTTGATTTTTCCGAGGTTTTGTGCCCAGGGTAAATACTCTTTATAACACTTACTTAACTAATGCTTTATTATTTTTTCAGTTGTTTCCATCTAAACTCCAGTGTTGAACACTTTGACTGCTTCAAGCTTGGCCCTAGCACACCTACATCAGAAGAATTGTGTGAAATCCAGCAAAACCAAGATAACTAGATGAGATTATAAATCACAAACCATGCGTATGGAACACAGGAAGGAAACTGGAGACACTCTTCCAAAATACAGAAAATTTCTGGAATAATTAAAAGTTGTTTTTAAACGCCCCTAGTTGAGAGAAAAAGAAAGAAAGAAAGAAAGAAAGAAAGAAAGAAAGGAAGGAAGGAAGGAAGGAAGGAAGGAAGGAAGGAAGGAAGAAAGGAAGGAAGGAAGGAAGAAAAGAAAGTTGCCAGTATTTGAAATGTGCAATGGTAGAGGTTATTCATTTTCAACTAGGTGGTTACTTTTGCTTTTGGAATTATTGATTAATAACTCAACTGCTTTTAACACACTCACGTGCATGTCCCCTGCTGTGCCACGTTACTACAGTGCGTGCATATCCAATGAAGTAAAGGGCGTATTCGCCTTTTGTACCTGGGCATGTTTAATTAAGCATGTTCAGTGCATCTATGCATAATGCAGGTGTGCTTGCTCATGTATGTGTGTGCACAGGCAGAAGCCTGAAGAGAGTCTCTGGCGTTGACTCCATGAGAACCACCCACCTTTATTGTTTGGTTTTGGTTTTGAGACAGGATTTCTCCCTAGCATGGAGCTCACAAAGAAGACGAGGGTGTCGGCCTGTGAGCTCCAGGGATCTGGCTATCTCTGCCTCCCTCATACTCTGTGTGTGTGTGTGTGTGTGTGTGTGTGTGTACATGTTATATGCAAGGGTGCATGTGGGAAGGGATCAAATGCTCATGTGTGCACATGCATATGAACACAGGACAATGTCCTGTGTCTTCTTCAGTTTTTTTCCCACCTCATTTTTTGAGGCAGGCTCTCTCACTGAATCTAGAGCTTAGTGATTGGCTAGACTGGCTGACTGTCGAGCAAGCCCCAGGGGTGCACCTGTCTCTATGCCCCTAGAACAGGGATTGCAGGAACACGTTACCACACCTGGCTCTTTACATGGCTGCTGTGGACCGAGATGTAGATCCTCATGCTTTCAGAACAAGCATTTGATAAACTGACCTCTCCCAGCAACTTGCCTGGACATTTTTAAATTTTCATTTTTATTAATTACAGTTTATTCGCTTTGTATCCCAGCTGTAACCTCCTCCCCATCCCCTCCTAATCCCACCCTTCCTCCCACTTCTTCTCCTATTACCAGTCCAATGATAGGGGAGGTCCTCCTCCCCTTCCCTCTGACCCTAGTCTATCAGGTCTCATCAGAACTGACATCTTTGTCTTCCTCTGTGGACTGGTAAGGCTGTTCCCCCATCAGGTGGAGGTGATCAAAGATCCAGCCCATGAGTTCAAGTCAGAGACAGCCCCTGTTCCTTTTTAAAACATGAGTTCTGAGGTTCAAACTTGGATCCTCCTGCTTACAATGAGCCATCTCCTAAGCCCCATCATCTTAATAAATATGAAGACCTGCCCTTCTGTCAAACTCAAGTTTGGTGTTGATGTATACCTGCCATTCTTCCCTAGTCATGCATTAACCAGCCATCATTTGACCTAAAGCATCATAGTCACTAGTTTGCCTATCCCAAAGGCAAGAACTTAAGCTCCTTCTCTTCCTGATTGAGCCCTTGTCCCACACTGCCTTGCACAGAGATGGTCATGGAATTATTTGGATTCTGGCATCTGACAAGGTCCTAGCACATAATAGAAATGGAAAGACACTTCAAAACCGATTCATTTCCTCCCGCTCCAAGCCTGCCGACAGAATAACGAGAGTATGCTTTGTATTTTTAAAGTGGACATGAGCCTCAGCAGCCAAGGTCCTTGTTAAGGCACGCTCCACCTGTGACTAGCTTTAAGACGACTTCTTTTGGTCCTCTGAAATATTACCAGTCATTGTCTCATATCTAAAAATGAAAACAAGGCCAGGAAGCAGGTTTGTTATAAGGCTCCTTTCCAATGAGAAGAACAAATTCCCTTCTGGCACCTAAACTGGCTCGTCAGGTTCTTTAGCATTACATTAGATGCATCCCAGGTATGAACACAACCTGGAGCATTCGTCATCTCTTTGGTGGGAACAAAGATGAGAACCCAGCCCGGGCAAGTCCCTTAGACCGTGCTCTGTCCTGTAAGAGAAGTGCAGCCTGGGTTGTCCTCCCCTTTCATACCATTGCTTTCTTTCATGTGTTTATCATTGACCAGGCGATTTGTGCCAGAGCATCTCAGCCCACCTGAAAGTGGCTTTTGGCCATGGCAACACTTCACCCCTGAGCACCTACCTTAAATGATACCTATTCAGTCACAGAACTGTGGCCATAGCAAGAAAGTCAACATCAACTGGATATCTAATGTATAATCCGTATTTGGATTTCTAAACAAGACCTCAGAATCTTATATAGCTGGCATAGTGGAGCATGCTGTGAAGTCCTAGCACTCGGAAGGTGAGGTGGAAGGATTATGAGTTAAAGACCATTCTGGACTACAAAAATCTTATTTTAAAAACTAGGATGTCAGAGATGGAAGATGGCTCAGCAGTTAAGAGGACTTACTGTTCTTGAAGAGGGCCTGGTTCAATTTCTGGTACCCACATGGTGGCTCACAACTATCCATAACTCCAGTTCCAGGGAATCAGCTGCCTTCCTCAGGCAAGCACAAGATACATAGGCATACATGCAGGGGAAATGCATATATACATAAAATAAAACACAGTTTTAAAAAGTCATAAAAATAAAATGCCAGTTCCCAGATATGTCTCAGCAGGTAACAGTGCTTTGTTGTTCAAACATATGAACCTGAGTTCAAATTCCCAGAGCCCATGTAAAATGGCTCCATATGTGTTCTGGAGGGAAGGGGCAGAGATGGGAGAATTGCCAGGGCTTGCCGCCCACCAGCCTAGCTCTGGGTTCAATGAGTGATCAAAGAAATAAAGTACAACACCAGACATCCTCCTCTAGCCTCCGTATGGGCATGCACACACACATGCTGCTTTTTATAGCTTTAAAAATCTTAAAGGAGCTCCACAAGGAGAGCAACAGAACCAAAAAATTTGGGCCCAGGGTTTTTTTTCTGAGACTGATACTCCAACCAAGGACCATGCACGGAGATAACCTAGAACCCCTACATAGATGTAGCCCAGGGCAGCTCAGTATCCAAGTGGGTTCCATAGTAAGGGGAACAGAGACTGTCTCTGACATGAACTCAGTGGCTGGCTCTTTGATCACCTCCCCCTGATGGGAGAACGGGTTTACTAGGCCCCAGAGGAAGACAATGCAGCCACTCCTGATGAGACCTGATAAGCTTGGGTCAGATGAAAAGTGAGGAGGCCCTCCCCTATCAGTGGACTTGGGGAGGGTCATGGGAGGAGAAGAGGGTAGGAAGGAGGGTGGGATTGGGAGGGGAAGAAGGAGAGGGCTACAGCTTTAAATTAATTAAATTAATTAAAGTGTGAATATGCAATTCAGGTTCATGTATTGCCTTTGGTTTTCCCATCTCTTTCAGTGTCTTAGAAAAGTAGCCTGTATGTTTGTTTAACGCTTGTTTTACCCTTACTTAGCGCGTTAGTCGCTTTTCTCATCTTTGTAACCAAAATCCGTGAGGGAAACAGCTTAGGCAAGGAAGGAGAAGCCCACTGTGGCCAACAGCTGAGAGAGGATTTCAGTCTGTCTCGGTGGGGAAGACACGGTGGAGTCCACAGCGGCTCACCCCATGCTGGCAGACAGGAAAGAGACCACAGACCATGCCCAAGGAGGCCAGTACCTAGTGACTGGCTCCTGCCTGGTAGACCCCATGTCCTCAGGGTTTCTCTCTTGCTTCTAAAACAAAGCCAGTAGCTGGGCACTGTCTGGCTCATTCCATATTCAAACCAACCACTTAGTATTTTTAAGTCTGCACCGTGTTTTTTTTATTTTATTATTTGTGTGTGTACATGTGTGTGCGTGTGTGCACATGGATATGTTTGTGTGTGCACTATGGTGTGTATATGCACATGAGAAGGCACACAAGTCATGGCACACATGTGATGATCAGAGGACAGCTTTATGGAGTCAGTGCTTTCCTTCCACCTTCATGCCAGCCCCAGGGATGAATTCAGGTCACCCACCAGGCTTGAGCCTTGGGCTTTGTCCGCTGTCCTGGTTAATCCAGTGCTCCCTATGACTGACTCTGGTTGAGCATTTTGGATCATAGGACCACACAGGCAATGGAGTGTGCTGCTGCCAGCATCACGTTAGAAGCAAGGTGTGTTAGATAACCAAGCACCTGGATTTGATAACCAACAATAGGTCAACAACTTATTTTTAAAACACATACTCACTCAACTGCACAATGAACAAATCTGTGTGGGCGTTGCCTCTGTGTGTGTGATGAGAGCTCAGTGCACCTCAGCTCTTTCACTCAGCAGCTTTTGTGGGCGTCTTTTTGTTATTGTTTATTATTATTATTATTCAGTAGTAGGCAGGGTCCCTTTCTTTGGCACAGAGAGGAAGATGTTTGAAAAGCCTCCTTAGAAACCAACCAGAACCTTGAAAAATCTAAAAACTCAGTCTTCATCAGAACTCTTTTTTTTTTCAATGCAGTTTATTCAGGAACATTGAACAATCCTCGGACCCCGGGGAAAGCCAGCCCACAGCTTAAATAGCCTCTGGGTAGCCAACCCAGGCGTGCCACGGGGGCAATGCAGATAGGTCCACATACATGGAAGCAAGCCAGATCCTCGGCCTTAGCCAAATGTGGAGTTGTTCGTGACAGAGAGCACTCACCATCGGGAAGGTGGAAGGCGGAAACCAGCTCCATCTTTAAGGCATAGCATTCCGCAGCCATGGTTGGATACCATAAAAAGCTAAAATGATACACTCAGGATGCGAGGCTAAGCACTGCACTCAGGGTCAGCCGCTTTGGACCCAGAGAAGAGCATGTCTGATTGCATGCGGGTTGATGCCCCAGGTCCCGCCTCTGAGAAAAAGGTATCCGACGGGTCTGATGCTCTTTGGGTGGATGACACCTAAATGAACATCTGTACAAAGTCCCAATTTATTTCTAATATCAGAGATCAGACCTCATCAGAACTCTTATCTAGATTCCAGACTAACCGATTGCCAAAGACAGGGTGGTAGAGGGCTTTGCCATTGGTCACCTAGCCTAGGGGCACAACAAAAAGGGCCCTACAATCCACTGCAGGCCCTTCCAGAAGTCCAGTGTGGAGTGCCAGCTCATAGTTTGCAAATCACATGAATGACCTGTAAGCAGGGGCTGATGTTTGGTGTAACCTGCACACAAATAGGAGCCTCTCAGGAAGAAGCTGGCTGAGTTTCCAGTTGTGTATTAGAAAGAACTAGGGGATGGAAAAAAGAAAGGAGATCTTGTCAGTGTCCTTTTGAAATCTTGGATTTTCAGACTTTCAGGGCAATTTGTCCGACTAAACCTAAGCATACACCTTGGCTGGGGACTCTGGTCCACCTTTATTAACTGTATAGATGGGACATTTTCTGTTGGCCACCATCTCTACCGGCAGCAGCAGTTCCTAAGCAGGGACTCAGTGCTATGCAATATGATGGCTATGTCTACAGATTCAATGCAATTCCCATCAAAATACCAACACAACTCTTTACAGACCTTAAAAGAACCATTCTCAACTTCACTACCCACTGGGGGCGGGCGCACTGCTGATAATAAAGCCTTCTGGGGGCCAGAGAGATCACTCAGTGGTTAGGAGCTGCTCCTTCTGAAGACCAGGACGGGGTCCTCAGCACCCAACGGTCAGCCATAGCCTGTAACTCCATTTCCAGGAGATCCAACATGGTACACAGAGACACATGCAGGCAAAACACACATACACATAAAATTAAATAACATTTTTTACAAAGAAAAAAATAGAAATGAGTTGGGATCCGTGCGACACCTCAGTAGGTAACAACATTTAACACCAAGCCTGGTGACCTGAGTTCACTCCCCAGGACCCGCATGGTGGAAGAAGAGGACCAACTCTCACAAAGTTGTTCTCTGACCTCTACGCACAGGCCATGGCACTCATGCACACATACATACATGCACTCAGACACACAAATAAGCAAATTTAAATTTAAACAAGAGAAAGAAAATTCTTGAACACTGAGTCAAACATAGATACATAAACAAAACTGATCTGAAGTGAATGATACTTTCAGCTTCTGGCAACATCATTTTAGCAATTGTTCTTTGGGGGAAATAACCTAATAAATATAAAATTTGAAAGAGTCTTGTGGACTCAAGACTTGACATGGAGTCACAGAAGATTGATCTTAATGAAGATCTGTTTTTGGCTGCCATCTCTGCTTTCAAGGTAATGAACTGTCTCATTAATTGAACTTGAGAGTCACCTTTTGATTATGTGCACAAGTGAAGGACAGGCAGGTAAATGGGACATGATGAGCAGTTGTACTACACGGGAGACAGGCTTTATTTTATCACTGTGTGTATGAGAACTTCCCACTCATTGTCAAGTCCCTCCGGAAATGCCCGAGAACATGCCAATCTCAGAGCACGTCAGACTTGTGCCTGGAGAAAGCTAAAGAGCAGAGAAAGGGGCTTGTTTGACACTGTGTGAGAAAATGGTCTTCACGTGACAGGATGAATTAAGGAGAAGGCCTGTGTTTATTTCCTTCAGCCCTGGTGTTGAGGAAAGCTAGCTGAGAGGTGCTAAATAATAGTGGAATCCAAATCTCCTTGCTTTGTACTGTCTTGTGAACAGCTTGTTTGGTAAGGGTCCAGATTTATTGAGATAGATTACACCCTGGTGTGTAAATCACTTTGCAAAAGTAAATCAGGCAGATTTCCATAATTCTTTTGGGCCTCTGGGGTGCAATTGAATACGGTAAAACAATAATATATTATTAAGTGGGACCCTTGAGGTGGCTTTTTCTTAGGGAGTCCTTGTTGAAGAGTCTGATTCATTATCTTACAGTAAGCACCTCCCTATTTCTGTCCTATTTTCTCATTATTTGTTTATATGTCTGCAAGGGAAAGAGGCCCCAGGTTTGGAAGGCTGGGGTCAGTTCCTGTGTTTCTGGCAGAGGGAAGGCATTATCTGTTCCCAGGGAAAACAAGACAACGCCACATGGAGGACACAAGCCTGCCTTTCATCCCGGTAAGCCAGGGCTTCCCTCTTCAGCTTCCTGACGCTTTGAAAAATGGCCAGCCTCAGACCTTGGCACTCAAGACCAGCCTCAAAACCTGGTACTCAAACCGTGGCTTCCTCATGAACTTGTGGATTTCAAACATGGTTTCCTTAAGACATTTAGCTTATATTTTGTTCGACTCAGGATGTGGCTTTGTATTAAAGTCTTAGTCTCTAGTCTCTAAGAGGAAGAGGTAGTTAGGGCTCAGGAGAAATCGTGAAATATTTATAAAACTTTATATTGAAATTAAGATAACTCATTTAGAAATTGGTGGTGTGGGCTTATTGAAAATGTAATTACTTTTAGCCGTTGTAATTTTTGTTCCTCTATCATGGACAGAGATAGTACTTCCACAAACAATGCCTTTCCATGAAACTTAATATTCAAGAGAGGATTTAGGTGATTCAAGATGAAAAGAAATCACATGCTTGGGTAAATTGCTCTATTAGCGACCTCTGAGCTATATTCCTGGGTTTCCTGGCTTCATGAGTTTCTCTCTGCAGAGAGGTGTGCCCTGTCCCCATTGCTCAGCTCCAGTTTCACCATGATAGCCTACCCCCAACTGCTCTGTAATCCTTCCTCCGCACTCATTCTGCTCTATCTCATGATGAAGTAAGCAGGATTTACAGCCATTTGCCTATGTCTCTTTTTCCCTTCTCACGGCTCTCCTGATTTACTTCTGAATTTATTTTCTCCTTTTACAGCAGTTTCTCACTGTGTCACTTTAAAGGAAAAGAGCAAGAAGAGAGAGCTGTGTGGCAACGCACCATGTTCTGCAGATCAGGGTTCTCGTTCTGATTGGATAGCTGTGCCTTCTTAAGCAAGCAGTAACTCGGTAGGAGCTTGAGTTATCCCGTGGTGCTGTTCACTAAATGCATATAATGTGTTTGTATCTAATCTGCCCCATAGTCCGTCCCCTCCAACTCCTTCCCTATGCCCCTACCATATTTCTTTACTAACTTCATTCTCTCTCCCACCTCTTAATTGTAATACCAATTGAGTCCATTTAGTAAGGCCTGTGTGTGTATGGGGGTGAGACCATCTCTGGAGCATGAGTAGCCTTTCAGGCCATATCCTTGAAGAAACTGGCTTGCCCTTTCTGAGTAGCCATCAGTTACCAACAGTTCCTCAGCTAGGGGTGGGACTCCATGAGCCGTTTCCCCATCCACACTAGGATTTTGGCTCTCTTGATCTTATGCAGATCTTGTGCACTCAGTCCCAGGCATGGTGGGTTCATGTGTGCAACTGCTCATCATATCTGGTAACTAACAGCAGCACCTTCTGACTCTTACAGCCTTTGTGTGCCCTCTCTCACAAGAATCCCTGAGTGCATGGCATGGCTGTCCCATCTAGAGCTGAGCGTTCCACATGCTCAGATGTGAGTCTCACATAATTCACTATCTACTGCAAAAAAGAAGCTTCTGTGATAAGGGTTGAGAGGTGCAGTAAACCGTAGGTATAAATAAAAGGACCTAGGGGTAGCACATTGCTGTGTCCAGTTAGCAGAATAATAGGATCAGCTGTCCTTCAGGCCTATGGCCTAGACAACCCCAGGTTTTTGGCTCAGTTAACAGTACCAGGCACGGGTCCCATCTTGTGGTGTAAGATTTAATTCCAGTCAGAAGGTGGTTAGTTACTCTAACAGTGCCCATGCCACTATTGCCTCAGCGGGTATTTCTTGGCAGGCTAGCGACTATGCAGCTCACAGAGGTCAAAGCAGGGTGAAAGTAATGATGGCTTTTCTCCCCTGGGAGCATGCACAGAACCTCCTAGCACTATAAAAGCTAGCCAGTGGGAATGAAGCGTCTAGGTTAGTATTGGCTTTGCTTCTTCATGTCCTATGAGTCAAGTATGTGATATCTTCAGTGATAGGGTCTTATTACCAAGGTCTATAGAGTAGCCAAGTAGCCAGCTTTCAATATATATATATATATATATATATATATATATCTCATTATATAATGACTGTTTTCCCATGCAGTCAGATGCTTTCTGATGCCTCTGTAAAATTCTACATTATTCCATCTTGTAGATGGTTCATCATTTGCTTAGCTTAGCTACATTAGTATTTTCAATTTTTCCTATTTTATTCTTTTTTATTTTTATCTTGGTTTTTCTGAGACTGGGTTTCTCTGTCTAATAGCGTTGGCTGTCCTGGAACTCTCTTTGTAGACCAGGCTGGCCTCAAACTCAAACTCACAGAGACCTGCCTGCCTCTGCCTCCTGAGTGCTGGGATTAAAGGCAAGCACCGTCATTACCCAACTGTGTGGTGTATGTGTGGGCCATGATTCCTATCACATAACTCAGGGTTAGAAGTAATCACAGAAATCCCATGAATTGAAGTCACCTATTTTACAGATGGAGTTGAGGCCTTAAAAAGCCAATATATTTGTAACAAATGTCATATATAATGAATCCAAAACACAGACTGGCACCCCAAATGTCTGGGATCCCATGCAATCCTCATCTCACCTCCTGGAACATTTTCTAAGCCATACATAAGAAAACATACACCTACCGACACACATCGTACATGCGGACGGGTACACGCTGTAACTGAAGAAGAATTAGGCATAATTTACAAGTTCGTTTTTAGTTAAGAAACTTGCTACAGTGTTACATGGATCCCGCCACAGCGGCATGGTTCAGGACTCATCATTCGAGTCATAGCAAGGCCTATGGGTGAGCTGGAAGTATAGGGAGGACATTGGTCAACTCCCGTGTATTGAGTATCGGGTCCATGCAAGGAAAGGCGTCATGGGTATAGATATAGAAGCCCATCTAGAGTTGAGCACCCCGCAGTCTAGTATTCTTTGCACGTGAGTGATTGTGAGGCTCTACATTAACCATTATCTGCTACGAACAGAAGCTTCTGAGTTAAGACAAGCACCAGCTGTGAGTGCCGAAGCACTCGCCAGAGCTCTTCCCGTTGGAACCTACTAGGTAAGAAAAGCATCACACCAAACTATCCCAACTGCTGAGACAAACGGACAAATACTGGCTTTCCCCCAGTGTTGCTATCTTTAATGCTCCTGTCCCAAGATTACACACCGAATAAACCACAAAATATGTCTGGAAGCCTAAAACAAGCATTAAGTGTTTGAGAGACTGCTGGTGTCAAAAGGGGAGCGGATATTTCAAAGGCAAGGAGTTGCTAATAATCTTTTGAAGGTTTTCAGCACAGAGACGTTATGGAACAGGTAAACTCTGGTATCTGTGATTCCTTCCCCATTCACCTTGAACAGCTATGCCTCCATACCACGCGAGCAACTTGGGCTCCTGTTCCATCTGGCTCTGCCTACATTATAGAGTTAGCACCAGCATGACTCGGGCAGGACAGATTCGCAGGATGATATCACTTGGTCTATCAGCAGAGACTTGTCATATGGCTGCTTTAGGAAAACAGACTGAGCCGGAGTAAATAGATCCCTGAAAGGCTGACTCACTTTCAAATCTTTGCAAATGATTATTGCATGCCTGGTATGTTTTAAATACCTAATGGCAATGCCGCACTTCATATAATTGCCTTCCCTAACATTGGTGGCAGCTATAAATAGTCTTCTTAATGTGCCCAGAAATGTTCAGATTCCAGATGTTCCCACAGTAAAGGGACCCAAGCTATAATTCCCACCTCGTTCAGAAGCGCTGGGACAGGGAAACTTGATAAGCACATTTTTCTCTCTCCTACAGATCCCCACCACCCCATCCTCCAGGCCAGCACCCAAGACGACTCCACATCCCTTTGCCTGGGGACCCAAGGAACCTCCAGAGATTGATTCCTGGACCTTTCTTCTCCTTCTGAAAGAAACCTCCAGAGAAATCCACCTCAGAAAAGGCCTTGGGCCTTCTCCAGGGGTGCTTTCCTATGCCCATTTATAGACTGTTGGGGGCAGGTCAAGTGAATGCCTCCTGGTCTCTCTTTGCTGAGGTTTACTTCCCTTGACTGTGTGATCGTGAATTCTCAGAAAAACATCGACGGATGGAGACATGGCTCGGTGGTCAGCAACACCCCCTGCTCCTCAGAGGAGCTGAGTTCCGATCCCACAATTTGAATTAGGACCTTGACCATTAGTTAGTTTGAATTGCACTCAAATATACAGGGCTATTTCAGCAAACCCATTGTCCATTAGAACCAGAACCACATTTCAAATCACTTTATCCCTGACTCAGACATCTATAAACACACCTTCAAAGATTCCACTGAACGGGGCAGGAAGTGGAGACAGGAAGATCAGGAGTTCAAGGTTAGTCTCAGCTGTACATCTTGTTGGAAGCCAGCCCACAGGACATGGTGTTCTGTCTCAACAACAAATAACAACAATAAAAATAACACAAAATAAAACAAACAAACAAAAAAAACCCAAAAATACGCCATGCGTCATGGGTCTGATTATCCCCCATCCCCAGCCTGCATTAGAGAGGAAAATTAAGAAGAAGGGTCTGAAAGCCTCTGGGCCTGAGTCCCATTCTTATGGAACAGATGGAAGGGCTGCTGGGGCACCCCTCTTGGTGTGATTAGCAGTTCCAGAGAAGATTCCCAAGGAAGCCCAGGGTTGAGAATGGATTTCATGAATCCATTTTTGCATACTCTCTGGACACCTGTTGGTCCCTGCTGTGGGCTCTGCAGATCTAGCCCCAAACAAACAGATTCCCAGATTCATGCTTTCTTTGGGAGCCTTTCTAATGCTGTCATGCCAAGGCCAGACTTGGCTCCTCACTCACTCCTGCCCTTATCTGTTCTTATAAAGGGACACAACAGTATGTTGAGGAAACTCCAGTGCCAAGCTCAGAGCCATCGGACACTGCTGGTGACCAGCGTCAGAGATGCTTGGGGTGCTATTTCCATGAATAAGAAACACGCCATCAGGGCTGGGGATTTCAGACCTTAGGGCAGGTTTGGGAACAATTTCAACGGTGTCTTCTCTTTTGCTTTCCGACTACTGACAGTCTCCTTGCCTCCTGGGAGAAAGTAAACAAGGAGGGATGCCACAGAAAGTGTTCCAAGTCTGTCTTAGCTGAATATTTTGAGTTGAGGAAGGGAGGCAAGTTCCCCCAACAGAAAGCTGAAGTCTAATTTGGCTGATTGGTGGACAGTGAAGACTGATTTTACCAATTTGTTTATGTGACACATATTTTCTGTAAATTATTTAAGCCCTTAAAAAAGCACAGGGATATATCAAAAAGCTCTCCTGGCAAAAGCATACTTAAATGAAGCGTTTGGACTTTCCTGATTCCAGTGGTAATGCTGGTGAAATGTTACAGCCTTGGCCTTTCTCACTCCTGTGACAGAGCAGCTATCCAAACAACCCAGGGAAGGAAAGATTTGCTCCAGCTCACTATTTCAAGGGATTTCAATCCATTTTAACGGGAAAGGCGTGGTAGCTTGGTTCTGTCTATGGCTTCGGTTCTCAATCTGTGGGTCACGACCCCTTTGGGGGTCAAATGACTCTTTGGTAGGGGCTGCATATCAAATACTTACATTATGGTTCATAACGGTAGCAAAATTACAGTTATGACGTGACAATGAAAATAAGTTTCTGGTTGAGGTCAGCACACCATGAGACACTGTATAAAATGTTTGCCGCATTAGGAAGGTTGAGAAGCACTGATCCATGGCCTCTCTGGCTTGTTCACACGTGACAGACAGGAAGTAGAGAAAATAGTCAGAGCCAAGGGCACCTAGAGCCTTCCAAGGCCTGAGGCCTTTCTTGCTCCAGCCAGGCTCCAACGCTTTCACAATAGCACCATGAGCCTGTGGGCAACGCTTCAGATGCAAGCAGTAACACACGCCTGGCTAGAGAAGAAATGGGGGTCGTTAATCATCATTTGCTAAGTCTCAGAGCCTTTTGGGTTGTATTTCCCCATAGTGGAGAAACTTAATGACTCTAGTGATGGAACAGAGAAATGTTTTCGAATCTTTTGTAAATCATGTTGCTTCCTCTTTTAGTAGGGCTAGCAGGCTTTTAATAAAATTTTAAAAAGCACATTCTTATATACGTAATAACTACATAGCAGCATTTGAAATATTACGATGTTGGGTCTACCGTGAACTCATAATGGTTACAGTGATAAATCCATCCAGATAAAAGTCAACACTGAGCCCCAGTGGTCACTGAACATCTAAACAGCCTTAAATTCCTATTTTAGGGATGTTTTTCTGAAAGAAGAGCACAAAGGATGGTCACAGATCACCTTGAAGTATACAGATATTACAGTGGGCCAAGTCTGTGGGAGGCGTAGAATGGAAATGTGAGTTCTAGAAGGAAAGGAGTGATATAAAGTTCCAGGCCCTAAATAGGAGTGAGCCATGCCCTTTCTACACGAGCCGCTGTGCCGGCTTCCGCTGGTGCTGTTCATACTCCACTGTGTGTACCTTAAAAGCTCCACAGCGCCTGCTCTCTTAATGTCAATATTTACATCGCTCTGCAAAGGATGCCCCTTGCAACTGTTTTAACTTAGGGTGAAATTTTTAAATGTCAACTAAAAATATGTGGGCAGGTGTCTGGTTTTGTTTTGTTTTGTTTTTAATAGTTTTATAAGCTACAATAGCAAAGTTGAAGTTGGATACTCAGAGTTTTTGTTTGACAAGTAAGGTTTCCACTCTTGTGGGTATGTCCCTGGGTGACCTGTTCCCACGTACGGGTGGCAGACAAGTAGGGGAATACTTAAGCATTACTCCTTGAACAAATGGCTCCCTTTAAAGGAAGGTGCCTGTGGAGTAACTGTTGCGCTGTGGCTTTCACCGGTAACCAGCACTTAGAGGCTGAAACAGAAAGATAACAGAGTGAATCCTGGTGTAAACAAACCAAAAGAAATGTTATTTTAAAATGACAGCGTTCCATATTTATTTGTATTTATTACAATGTATTCACTTTGTATCCCAGCTGTAGCTCCCTCCCTTGTCCCCTCCCAATCCTGCCCTCCCTCCTACCCTTTTCTCCTCCCATTCTCCTCTCCCAGTCCACTGATAGGGGAGGTCCTCTTCCCATTCCATCTGACCCTAGCCTATCAGGGCTCATCAGGACTGTCTGCATTGAATTCCTCTGTGGCCTAATAAGGCTGCACCCCCTCAGGGAGAGGTGATCAAAGAGACAACCACTGAGTTCATGTCACAGACAGTCCCTGTTCCATTACTAGGGGATCCACTTTGATACTGAGCTGCCATGGGCTACAACTGAGCAGGGGTTCTAGGTTATCTCCATGAATGGTCCTCAGTTGGAGTATCAGTCTCAGAAAAGACACCTGGGCCCAGATTTTCTGGTTCTGTTGCTCTCCTTGTGGAGCTCCTGTCCCCTCCAGGTCTTTCATCTCCCTATTCTTTCATAAGATTCCCTGCACTCTGCCCAAAGTTTGGCTATGAGTCTCAGCATCTGCTTCAATAGCTTGATGGGTAGAGTCTTTCAGAGGCCCTATGTGGTAGGCTCTTGTCCTGTTCCCACTTTTTCCCCCCCTCTTCCTATCTCTATCCCATTTGCCTTGAGCATCTTACCCAGGGTCCTCCTTCTTGCTTAGTTTCTTTAGATGTACAGATTTTAGTATGTTTATCCTATATTATATGTCTAATATCCACTTATAAGTGAGTATATACCATGTGTGTCTTTCTGCTTTATATTGAATAACAAGAAACCCAGAATACCAAAAATAATCCTCTACAATAAAAGATCTTCTAGAGGCACCTCCATCCCTGATCTCAAGCTGTGCTATAGAGCAACAGTAATAACAACTGGATGGTACTGGCATAGAAACAGACTGGTGGGTCAATGGAATCTAATTGAAGACCCAAAAATAAACCCACACACTTATACACCTGACTTTTGACAAAGATGCCAAAACTATACAATGGAAAAAAGACAGCATCTTCAACAAATGGTGCCAGTCTAATTGGATGTCTACATGTAGGAAAATGCATTAGATCCATGCTTATGACCCTGCACAAAACGAAAGTCCAAGTGGATCAAAGACCTCAACATAAAACCAGACACACTAAACTCGTTAGAATAAAAAGTGGGGAAAAGCCTTGACCTCATTGGCACAGGAGACAGCTTCCTGAACAGAACACCAACAGCACAGGCTCTAAGATCAATAATCAATAAATGGGACCTCATTAAACTGAAAAGCTTCTGTAAAGCAAAGGACACTGTCATCAGAACAAAATGACAGCCTACAGACTGGGAAAGGATCTTCATCAACCTTATATCTTACAGAGGGCTACTATTAGAATATATAAAGAACTCAAGAAATTAAAAAGAAACAAAGCAAGTAATCCAATTTAAAAAATGGGGTACAGAGATAAACAGATTTCTCAATAGAGGAATATCGAATGGCAGAGAAACACTTAAAGAAATGCTCAATGTCCTTAGTCATCACAGAAATGCAAATCAAAACGACCCAGAGATTTCACCTCACACCCATCAGAATGGCTAAGATCAAAACTCAAGTGACCATACATCCTGGAGAGGATGTAGAGAAAGGGGAACCCTCCACCATTGCTGGTGAGAATGTAAACTTGTACAACTACTTTGGAAATCAATCTGGTGCTTTCTCAGACAATTAGGAATAGTGCTTCCTCAAGATCCAGCTATACCACTCCTAGGCATATATCTAAAAGATGCTCAAGTATACAACAAGGTCATTGGCTCAACCATGTTCATAGCAGCTTTATTCATAATAGCCAGAATCTAGAAACAACCCAGATGTCCCTCAATGGAGAAATGGATACAAAAGTTGTGGTACATTTACACAATGGAATACCACTCAGCAATTAAAAACAAGGAAATCATGAAATTTGCAGCCAAATGGTAGGAACTAGAAACAATTCTTTGTATTTATAACCTTTATTTACTGACTTACAAATACACATTTACAAATCAAAAAGAAAAACGAAAGAAAGAAAAACAGCCTGGCAACATGGCTCAACAGGTAAAAGCGCTTGCTGCAGAGGCTGATGACCTGAATTCTGTCCCTGGACTCCACATGGTGGAAGGAAAAACTGAGACTCTTGCAAGTTGTCCTCTGCTGCATGTACACTGTGGCTCATGTAACCTCCACACACATGCTCAAACAAAAATAAACTTTTAAATATTTAGAACATTAAAATTTCTCTAAAATAAATGAACCTTAAAAACCAATATTTTAAAAGATTTCTTCTTTTAAAGACAGGATCTTATTCTGTATCCCAAGCTGACCTTAGACTCTTGGCTATCCTCCTGCCTCAGCTTCCCAACTGCCAGGGTTACAAACATGAGGCACTAAACTAAGTTAAAAATATTTTTTCCTTAAAATTTTTAAAAAGCAAATTCATTTATTTATTGTCAGGCTCAGCAGCACGTCCTTTTTCTTTTCCCCGCTGGGCCATCTCACCCCATTGATAAGAACTTTTTCATTTCTTGATGCTGTGTATGTACGCACATACACAGCACGGCATGCAAGAGGAGGCCAGAGGGCAACTTCCAAGAGATGGTTCTCTCCTCCTGCCATGCACATTCTGCGATAAAATTTAGTACATTAGGCTTGGTGGCCATCACCCTCACCTACAAAGCCATCTCACTGGCCCCATTGTTTTCCTAATGAGGCTCTTGGTACTGTCATTCTTTGTGCCTGGCACTGACGAATATGATGCTAGCTGTGTTTTGTGTTTGTTTTAATCTGCCATGTTCATATTCCCGTGGAGACATATAACATGGTTTGGTTATTTCCTTTTACAAATACTCTGGAACCTTTCTAGGGAGCTGACAGGAAGGTTCTCCCTGGGCCACTTCCTGGCCACTAGTACGTCCCCCTTTTACCAGATCTCACCCTGACCTCTTACCTGTTCAGGCTGTATGAAGATGATTGGAAGCATTCATGCTCATCACCCCTACTGGGAAGGTAGTGTTACACCAATCCACAGATGACCTCGAATTAATTTCTATTAGTTATTTTCAGATGGAAAAACATGATATTTAAAGAACGTATTACCGACAATTCATGGGCCCCATCACATCCTGAACCCTCAGAGCCCCATGAGTCCCCATTGGATACACATAAAATACGTTGTTACCTATGGCCGGGACAGCACACATATGACATGCTCAGGCAGACCCACGAAGTCATCTCAAAAAGAGAGGTCATGAAATGGAATTTTCCAGCTTAGCTACTCGGAGCAACTCAGAACAAAAGCATCTTAGATTGCTCATAGTGCCTGGCACAGCGCCTGGGCCTGGCAGCAAGCGCTACAGGATTTGTGTAGTAAGTGATTTGAATAAAGGATCCGTTTTACCACACCACTCAGAATGGGGCTCTCATGGCTAATTTTCTTCCTAAATATCCCAAGAATAGTTTTCTTTAGAGTCTCTACAGATTCCCATTGGGCCCTCTGCAACCAGGCTACTGTGATCATACACACACACACACACACACACACACACACACAAATACAATAAAATACATAATAAAACTTTTATACACTGCAGGAGTATAGTAACACTAATTTACAGTTTATATATTTAATAAACATACAGACAAGCAGATGGGTAGATGGAGGAATAGATAATAGATAGATAGATAGATAGATAGATAGATAGATAGATAGATAGACAGGTAGATAGATAGATGATTGACAGCTAGGGATTAGAGATACTGGGGTGGGGTGGTCTCCGACGCTCATTTGAAGCAAACACATTCAGACTGCTTGTGTCTCACTGTGGTGTGGGAAGAGAGCAACAGAGGTGGGAGCCTTCTTCCAGCCCTTGGAGTCCAGTCCTTGGGTGTTCTGTCTGTTATCTCCTTTCCTGTTCTTGTAAGAGCAGTTGCTCTGTTCTTCTCTCCCACTGGCTTCTACAGCCTTCTCCAAGCTTTTCATTAATAAGTATTTTCTTCACATAGGGTCTTCTTTGAAAGCTCTACAATCCCATCCAACTTCAACACAGAGGTCACACATCATAATACTTTTTAAAATAAAGTCACATCTGTCTTACCATTTTGGGGGTAATCAGTTCATTTTGAGGCTCCAACATCCCAACACCCTGATTTTTCCCTCAACTACATCACCAAGCTCTTGTTGTGAGTCTACAAGCAGCTCATCACTGCTGTGCAGGCCAGAGACTTGGTGCACATCTTAGTTCCCAGGCTGTGACTTAAGTCCCGTCCTGGCTGCCAATCTGCTCCCTGACTTGACATCATCACCTGAAACTGTAAGCCGAATGAATAAGCCCTTCTTCCCTAAGCTGCTTTTGTTGGGGTGTTTTATTGCAGCAACAGAAAGGAAACTAGAACGCTTGTTTTCCTCATTTTAAAGCTGCGTGTTGAAATGATGGACTAATGTGGATAAGGCTTTTGGCACCAGAGAACCACAGGGCACATGACACTGCTCTGTGATGTTGTTACTCTCTGAAGAATAAGTCACATGCTACTTTGGGAATGAATTTTTTTAGATGACATTTCCACAGGCTTTATCTGATGACATTGATTTTCCAGAGTTTAGCACCTTTCTGAGTGTCTCTCTCCCTCCCTCCCCTCTCTCTCTTTCAATATCTCTCCCCTCCAACCCACCCACAAACACACTTAACTGTCTGTTGAAGCCGAAGCCCTAGGCTTTCCAAACTGCTGCTCATCCATGGATTTTGGGATCGGCTCTGCTTTTGACAATCACTTGAAATGGAACATGAGGCTCTGAAACATCTTGCTTTCTATGGCTCGCTCATTTGGGCCCTCTGACTTTTGTAGGCATTTGCTTGTGCTTTGCAGTTTGCTCATGTTTTTGTCTTTTTGTGTTTTGAACTCTCGTGCTTGACCATTTCCCTTTTATTTTTCAAGTACAGAATTTCACTGTCAACTGATTCTGAATTCAGATCTCTGAACCCAAACAGGAAAAACTGGGTTGGGCTGTGTCGTAGTTTCTTTTCCATTGCTGTGATAAACACCCTAACCAACACCATATAAAGACAATGTTTACATTGGCATTTACTGTTTCGGAGGGTTGGAGCCCATTCCAACATAGCAGGGAGCATGGAAGCAGGCAGGCGGGCATGGGGGTGGAGCCGTACCTCCAAAGCACATGAGCACACAACCACAAGCCAGAGAGAGAACTAGCTGGGAATGACACAGAATTGTGAAACCTTAAAGCCCACACCCAGTGGCTCACCTTCTCCACCAGGGCCACACCTCCCAATCCTTCTGAAACAGTTCCATCAACTGGGAATCAAAGATTCAAATACATAAGCCTCTGGGGGCATTCTCAAACAGGTCATCACATCACAAGTTGTCTTAAAGAAAGGAGCCCTGAACTTGGTAGCACAGATTTCAACAAGACTATAGCCGCTGCCTCATTGACTGTCACAGCTCTAATATGACACATTATCATCATACTCATTTTAAGAATGATAATTTTATCATGTTGAGAAAGGAATAAACACCAAAGCCACATCGCTACTGAGCTGAGAAAAATGGAATATTTTCCTCTGGCATGTCACATTTTGTAACTCTAACCAACCTTATTTCCATTTGATTAGAGGAGAAATGTTCAGCTGAGGACTCAGGAAATTGTCTGTATCTTCATCTACTGGCCAGGTGGGTCACAAGTTCAAGGCCAGCCTGGGGTACATATCTAGACATTGTTAGGGTTTGGAGGAAATGAGATAACTCAGGGGCTGAGGAGACACTCAGCAGTAAAGCACACTTGCTGCTCTTGCGGAGGACCCAACATTGTTCCCAATATCCACATGGTGGTTCACAGTTCTGGGTCTCTAACACATTCTTCTGGTCTCCGTGGGCAGAGGGCATGCACATACGGCCACGTAGGCAGAGAATTTATACACATGTAAGAAAAATAAAATCTTTAAAAACTGCTCTGTGGAGTTATGAAGGACAGCTCTTTCCTGGGTAGCTGGGATGGCAGATATTTTCAGCATCTGATCACCGACTCTCCATGTAACAACAGTTAGAACTCGTAGATTAGAAGTGAATGAGTGAATGAATGGATGGATCAACAGTCAGGCTAAATCTTGAGGTCACATGATCATGACCAAATTCTAGGACAGTGTCTTCTTTTGTCAAAGAAGACACTTCCTAACTACAGTTCCCAGAGATTGGAGTCCATTAGATTCCACGGGCACCTGCACACACACACACACACACACACACACACACACACACACAAACACACAGGCACACAATTAAAAAAAAATACATACCTTCTGGCAAAATCAAACGGTATGAGAAGTTTGGTGGCAAGTTTGGGCAAGGGTTTTAGCAACCCTCCCCAGCATAACTCTCCTGGCCAGGGCAACGACTTTGAACTTTTAAAGCTATTGCTTTGGGCAATTGCCTTATCATCATCATATAATATGCTCGTGTGGCTGATGTTTGATTTATCCCTCTGAGCTAATATGTGATACCTTTGATAGATCACTATTTTAAATTACCATGACAATAAAAATTACTTAACTTTGTTGCAAGCATTCTGTTGGCTGCTGTATCTTTTATTTTGATAATTAAAGAGTCTTTTCTCCCATATCTCCAATCGTATTCCTTACTTTTCTTTTGCTGTGACAGAGCATCCTGACGAGGGCAACTTATAGGAGGAAGGTTTTACTTGGGGCTTATGGTTCCAGAGGGGTCCATCGCCATCATGGTAAAGAAGTGTGGCAGCAGACAGGCATGGTGACTAAGACAGCCCAAAACTCACATCTGCAAGCAGGAATGTGAATTAACTGGGGATGACATGAGGCTTTGAAACCTTGAAGCCTTTCCCCCTTCCAGAAATGCACTTCCTAAAGTAAGGCACACTTCCCAAGCTTCCCCAGACAACACCGCCACCTTGGGACCAGGTAGTCAAATGCCAGAGACTATGGGGGAGGCTCATTCACACTGTCACGGCATTGCTACTTCCATTTCGAGTTGTTTCTTCCTGTGTTTCCAAAACATCTCCTCTGTCTCTCGGGCTGCACCACTGTTTCCTCGACTCTCACGCTTCTTTCCTGCTAGATTATTACTTTATGTTTACCTTCATTTTACTTTACTTCATTTGATTTTTACCATACTGGGAATCAGCCCGAGTGCTTAGGAGCACTAGGACAGCACAGTGCCGCTAAGCCACCTCAGGCTGAATGGCTTCTGGACCTTTCCATTGTATAAGTTCCATTCACTTCTGTGATGGAATAAACAGAAGATATAGATTTTGAGTCCAGCCTGCCTGAAAATATGCTCTTCACGTTTGAGTGAATTCAGGAGTGTGCCAAAATCAGCTGAAATTCACTCTTCTCGGTATCTAACAGGCAATTATCCCAAGTCCCTGGCCTGTGAGGAGGAGCCAGATGCCGGGCTACAGTTTCTGTCGGTCTCCTCCTCCCTCCCCCTTTAGGCACACTCCTTTACCTTCGATGTCCAATACACAGTACCTGACTGGGGCTCTCTTCCTTCATGGTCCTCATCCCTCCCTCTGTTGTTCCAGGGGGAAGATTTCTGTCCTGATTCTAGAGACTTTTGTCGTTGTTTCTTCTCTCTTCTCCATTTCCGTCTCTGGAAACTACTGCCAAATCTAATGCTGGGCCTGTGCCCATCACCTCCCATGACTCCTTCCTCTCTCTCCCATAGCTCCTTTATCATTCGTATTAACTTACCTAGACTTAACGTTCTGATCGCCACATTGGATATTTTCATTTCAGCTACTGCGTTTATTTAAAGTTTTAAGGTCCAGTGAGATGGCTCGGCAGGCAGAGGCATGGGTTTGTGTACAGGACTGATCTCCCTGAGTGTCTCAGGCCCGACAAAGCAGCAGGAGAGACGCAACTCCAGTCCCAGTTCCTCTCACCTCCACACACACTAACGCACACATCCATCTACCTACGTACAGTAATAAATAACTACTTAAGGGGCCATTCTAATAACTGCTTATTGCCATTTATATCATTGTAGCCCAGTTGTGAGGTTGCATTGGTTGGCTGGTTGGTTGATTTTCTTGCTTGCTTTTCTCTAGATAGGGATTCAGGGTGGTTTGCTGCTGCTGTTGTTTTGTTAATTCTCTTCTCTGCATTAGTTCTACCTGGCAGTCCCTTTTTTGGACTTTTTCAAGCTGATCGCTCTCAAGTGGCCAGAGATCCTCACCTGTCAGCAGCTCCTGGCCACATATTTCGGAGGATCCTGCCTAGATGCCTTCCTGTCCATGGGCATGTGAACTTGTGGGTTATTTTCTCTGGAGGGACTCAGGGAGTCCAAGGGAGTCCCCCCATACCCTGAAGACAACAGCCACCTTCTCCATGCCCCTCAGGCATGGCCTTCCAGTCCTGCTCAGTCAACGTCCTGCAAATGTGCCCTGAACTCTGCCCTCTGATTGAGGCTGTTCTTCTATATTTGCTTTTCATGTCATTGGGTGAGAAAGGAGAGGTGACAGGCAACCATGTAGAACAGGGCACTCTGGGCTCTCTGCTGGTTAGTGCTTGTGAATGTCAAGACACTGTTCCCTTGATCCGGAAGAAAGGTCCTAAGATGGGCCTGCTGTTTTTTGTTTTTGTTTTTGTCTTTTTGTTTTTGTTTTGTTTTGTTTTAATTCTCTTTTCTTTGCTCACTTATATTTTCCCTTTGGTTTGCACTTTCTTCTTACACTGGCATCTCCTCCTCTTCCTCCACAGCTGCTGCTTTTCTGGAAGTTTCTAAATGCTCCAGTCTTCTTGCTGGGAAAAATGGATTAGAGCTGCTTTGTTTGTTTGTTTGTTTCCTTCTGGGCCAGATCAAGTCTCCAAATTGAGGACTTCAGCTTCTAATTACAACTTTCTTCCTGCCACAGGGGAGTGGGGCATTGCCAGGTCCGTTAACAGCGAAGCATGGGGCATAAGCTTGTATTTATGGCAGATAAAGCGGTTTTAAACTCTCACTTTGGGAGAAAACTACCCAGTCCCTGGCCTTTAGAGGGTTGGGCTACCCAGGCCAGTGTTTTCACTCCACTATGGTAACCTGAAGCTTCATCCTCACCCACCCTGGATTTTTCTAACTGTTTTTGGTCTGTGGAGATTTTTTTAAACCTGTTTTTACTTTGGATTTCATGAAAAATAGTTTCTCACCTACCCTGTGTATACCCAGTTCTTCATTACAGATATCTCTCTCTGCTAAGATTTCATTGTGAAGGAGGAAGGTCCCAGAAAACTGGACTTTTGAGGCTGGACTGACAGCACAGCAATTTAGAGCACTTGATTTTGCAGAGAGCTTGGGTCCCATTCTCAGCACTCATGTGATGGCCCACACCATCCATAACCCCAGTTCTAGGGAACCTGATGCTCTCTCAGTAGTAAAGAAAAGAACACACAAGCACAAAGCTGTGATTGGGCAGTCTGGGCTCTGTTGGAGAAACTGCAGACACTCAGCATGTTTGTTAGAGTTGAATAGGGAAGCGGGGCTATGGCAAACAGCTGAACAGAGGTGAGGTATTCCTACAGATATGCGAGGAGCTGGGTTTGAGGTATACTGTCGAATCAAGGCAGTTTAGCTGATGCTGGTAGGAGCAGTCTCTGTAGGGGAGCCGCGTTTGGTCTGTAAATCTTCCTGGGGTGGCTGGGAAAGGTCTGCGGTGGGCATTTTCTGCACACACCATCAACATCCACACTTGGACCAGAGAAAGGCTTTGCCATGCATGCCTCTTAGCCTCACCCCAGGCCTGGCTCAGGTCAACAACACACTTTCACTCAGGACTTTGTTCACTCGGGCCTTTTTCTGCTCCCTATGGGGTGGCAAATATTTTCCAGCCTGGACCTATTTCTGCATAAGCATCTCACCCTTTAGCTTGGGACTTAAATATTTATGATGACAATTCTTACTGCTGTTAGACATTTTAAGTGAAAGAAAATTATCATTTTTGTGCACTCAAGCAAATGACTTAATCAATTTCTCCTTGACTTACACAAAGGAAATTTGAAGTTCATGCTTTAGAAAGCTTTATGTAAGACTTTTTTCTCCCACACTGCACATCAAACTGACTTTTTATTCAACCGCTAATAATGTTGCGATAATTAAGATAAGCCTCTGGAACATTGTGTGAAGACAAATAGAAATTCCACTTATATAATTAGGGGGGAAAAAGTGTTCAAGTGACTGCTACCAATGGAGGCAAAATGCAACTGGGCATTCCCATCAGGCACGTATGGCGTCTATGAGTGGGTTTTCAATCTGCACATCTCTCATAACAGAGAAAACATTGCTTCATCTCAATAAAACAAGCAAAAAAACAACCAAACAAACAAACAGAAAATGAAGGAGGCTTAATTGCAGGTGCTTTTTAGGATTTAAGTCCTGTTAAGTGTGTCCTGTAGCAAACTTAGAGGGTGCTGGGCTTTTTTCCTATTATTTCCTTTCTGTTCTTTAAGGGTTCTTTAGACTTCCGTTCTTTAGACTCTGGCGAATCTCATCTTTACTATCTGTGTGTACTGTGGGAAGGAACTGGTAAATTTGGAATGGAAAGTGAGAAGAGGAGCACAGAAAATACCTAAAAAGGAAGCCTCACCAGTGGAGATGGGTACAGACAGCTTCTATATCACTGGGGATCATGCTGGCAATGCAGGTTCCTAGATCCCTCCAGACTTTTAGACTCTGCCTGTTAATGAGCTTCCCATTAAACTGTGACAACACTGCTTCCAGAGACACTGGAGATCAGAGCTGTGTCAGACAGAGAGGAGAGGGTAGACTTTCCAAGGTCACTGGCTCGCAACCGGACCAGCTGCTGCTTGTAGCAGCCTTGTCCTACCTCATCCTCACAGCATTCGTGATTATAACTAAGCCGTTATTGAGTTCCTATTTTTCTTTCTTGTGTTGATTGGATAACATTGCAAAGTGTTTGTTTTGGTTTCTTTTCTAAGAAAAACATTTGACTTTGTTGATGTTCTTTGATGTGTATTTTCTACTTCATTAATGTCTGCTTTTGCTATTTTTATTTTCTCCTTTTTTGATTTTATTCTACTATTTGTTCTGATTCTTTCATAGACTTGTAAGCATATTAAACTTTACACTGTCCTCTTTTCTAATATAAACACACAAGGCTACAGAATATTCCCTAAAAACCACTATAGCTACATCTGACGAATTCTGACACATAATTTTGTGTTTCTACTTAGTTCCTAATATTTTCCGATGTCTACTGTGAAATTGTGCTTAGCACATTGACAGATTTAAGGTATTTTTCAGAAGTTTTCAGATGAAGGTGTCTGTTAGACATCATTTTCATTTCTATCTGAAATGAACTATGGGTAGATATTATGGCCTCTGTGACTGCAATCCTTTCTTTATTTGTCAAAGCAGGTAGGATAAAATTCTCCGAGAGATGAATTTTGGTAGCTTCTCCCATAAGCTGTTAGTATGTGTTTATTTAATGAAGATTTTACTCGTGAATACAATGTGTTTCCAACAGTCCCCATTACTTCCCCTCAAATTCTTCCTCTATTTCCACCATCTCTTTCCCCTCCTGACTTCATGTGTGCATGTGCGCTCTCTTGCTCTCTCTCTTTGTTTCTCTCTCTCACCCATGGAGAAAGCTGGAGAGATAGCTCAGTGGTTAAGAGCACTGGCTGCTTTCGAGAGGACCAGTTTGATTTCAGGCATCCACACAATGGCTCACGATCATCTGTGACCTCGGTTTCAGAGGATCTGACACTGTCTTGTGGCTGCTGCACGCACCAGGCATGCATGCACATGGTGCAAAGACAGGCAGGAAAAACAGCCACATGCATAAAACAGACAAGCAAAACCCCACCACTGGTGCTGCCTGTATGTACATGTGTGTATGACCATGTGCGCGTGACATATCAGACTCAGCAGTTATAAAAGTTAAATATATATCAAGCAGGCATCAGCTTGGGTTGGGGTGGGGGGTGTTGGGTCGGATTTGTGGAGAAGAGTGAGGGTAAATATGATCAAAACACTTGTGTGCAATATCAAGTTCTCAAAAAGTTCTCTTAGTATAAAATATTATATTAAGAAAGAAAACTACTACTTTGTATACTAACTTTGAAAATTTATAAAAGATATTTCTCTAGTTGTGGCTTTCTAGGTTGGCCAGGACTCCTCACACCGGAGCATCTTCTGGCTTTTTCTGTTGTGACTGAACACATAGTAGTTAAGGGTCAGCCTTAACCTCCCCAGTATCTTAATTTAGATGTACTGTGATGGAACTAGGATTTACATATTTCAAATCTGCAGACATTTATAGCAATAATTTGAATGCGCCCTACTCTCTAGCTAGTTTCTGTTTCTGGACTCTGGCTGTACACACACTGGAATTCTGACTCTCTGTATCATGTTTTTAATCTTTGCTTCATATTTTTATGTGCTTATTCATCTTAACTACATCTGAATCCTTTTCAGATTCATCTTCCAGATCACAAATATTCACTTCTGCCCTACCTACTAATCAACCTGTCTGCTGATTTTTTTAGAAACCATATAATTGCTATAAATTTTCATTTTTCTACTTGGATTCATTTTCAAATTTTGTGCTATATTCACGTTTCAAACTTCCTTTCATTTTGAAAATCACATTAACTATAGAACATATGTATTCTTTCTGAGAAAATATGGAGACATTTAGAAGGTTGACGTCGGTCTGCTGCTCCTGTCTCTTCTCACTCATGGTGTCTTATCTCACTGTGGTTTTCTCTCTCTCTCTAAGTTATAAGATGCTTATATCCTGTATATGCTTTACCTGTATGCATCCGTGGAGATCTGGGTTGACGTATATCATTTTTCTAGAAGTCACTTGTTTCTGAGACTCAGCTGAGGGCTGCTAAACAGAAGGCTTCAGCCTAGACAATGCTGGAAGTTTCTTAGAGCACATTAATAATGAACCGAGATGAAATCTTGTGAAGCCTGGGTTCTGGTTACAGAATTTCAGGGCTTTTCTTTCTTTCTTTCTTTCTTTCTTTCTTTCTTTCTTTCTTTCTCTCTCTTTCTTTCTCTTTCTTTCTTTCTTTCTTTCTTTCTTCAAATGGCATCAGAGCTTTAAGAAGACAAACTTTGCTAGAAATTTCTGTGCACTATGCTTATTTCCTATTCTTCTGAAGTCAGGTCTCAGCTAGAAACACAGCCTCTTGTTTCCCTGGCTTGAGGATGTGGGCTGAACTCTGGCTCCTCACACCCAATGTGTACCTGTCAGAGGGGAGGCTCAAGCTAGTACCTTGAGCACAAAGCTGGCTTTAAAATTGCTAGTCACAGAGTCCATGCTTTCATTTACTGTTGGGTTTGGTGATTTTCACACTCAGAGTAATTATTTTAAAACATGACTTACATTTTTTATTAGAAAACAAAGTATTAAGAACAACGTGTCACAAGTAAATGAATTTCATCCAGGAATGAAGATGGTTGCATCAGTCAGGGTTCTCTAGTTATAGAACATACAGAATAAATTTTCTTATCTAGAAGTGGATAGATTAGAATGACTTCCAAGCTGTGATCCAGCTAGTGCAATAATGGCTATCTACCAATGTCAGGTCCAAGAAGCCAGTAGGTGGACATCCACATGGCTGGATGTATCAGCTTGTCTTCAGTACACACAGGAATCCCAAAGAAGTAGATTCTAAGGCCAGTGAAGGAATGGACTTGCCAGTAAGAGCAAAGGCAAGCAGGCAAAGAGGGCTGGCTTCCTTCTTTGATATTGTTACTTCAGCTTCAGGTGTGGCCCAGATTAAAGACGGATTTTCCCACCTCAGAATATCCGGATTAAAAGTAGGTCTTCCCATTTCAAATTATTTAATTAAGAAAAATTTCCCTCACAGGTATACCCAGCTACATGAGCTTTAGTTAATTCCAGATATAGTCAAGTTGACAACCAAGAATAGCCATCAAAAATGACACAGTAGAAAATCTATTCATATAATTCATCATAGTAAAACTTAGTGAATCTTTAAAAATGATTTAGATTTCCTTGTTATAGTATGTGTATGGGTGTTTTTTCTGCATGTGTGTCTATGTACCATGTGTGTGCCTGATAACCATGGAAGTCAGAAAGGGGCATCTGATCCCCTGGAACCAGAGTTACAGATGGTTGTGAGCCACCATGTGTAAGAACTCTGGTCCTCTGCAAGAACTGGAAACCCTTAACCCCTTAGCCAAAATCTTTTTTCTTAACTTTTATTAGTTCTTTGAGAGTTTCATTCAGTGTGCTTTGATCATAATCACCCCCACACCCTTTCAGATACCCCCACCCTCTACCCACCCAGCTGTGTGTCCCTCTTTCAGCCTCTTTGAAGCCTTCAACACTGCTTTGTGTTCCTCAGACATCCCTGCAAGTGTTCTCTTCCAAGGAGGGCCCAAGGGAGGATGCTTGAAGCACACACAGAAGGGAAAGAGAATAGGCACCAGAAGTTGATGAAGAGGGAGAAGACATGGGGAGGGGAACAAGAGAGGGGATCAGGAGTGAGGAGGGCAAGGGATGGGAGGTGGGAGGTGAGAGGGAAACTCACAGGTCTCTGAGACAAGCTGGAGACCTGTGACAGGGAAGGCTCCTGGGAGGATATGGGGGTGACTCTAGCTGAGACTACTAGCAGCAGGGGAAATAGAAATGGAAATGGCCACCTCCCAGCTGGATAAAACTTCCAGTGGTGGAAAGGGACACTAACCTACCCATAAAATCTTCAACCCAAACATTACACTGCTTACAAGATTTTGCAGAGATGAAGCAGAGATTGAAGGAATGGCTGACCAATGATTGGCTCAACTTGAGACCTATTCTTTGGAAGAAAGCCAACTCTTGACACTATTAAAGATGCTCTGCTATGTTTGCAGACAAAAGCCCAGCATAACTGTTCTTGGAGAGGCTCCACCCAGCAGTGGTTCAATACAGATGCTGAAACTCATAGCCAAATGTTAAATGGAGCTCAGGGAGTCTTGCGGAAGAGTGTGAGGAAGGAGAGAGGAACCCAGAGGGGACAAGAACTCCAAAAGGAGACCAACAGAGTCAACTAACCTAGGCCCATGGAAGCTCATAGAGACTGAAGCATCAACCAAAGAGTATGCACACATATGTAACTTATGGGCAGCTTTGTCTTCATATGGATCCCCTAGCAAGTGTAGCAGGGGGTTTCTCTGACATGGACTCTGTTGCCTACTTGTGGATCACTTCCCCCTAGCTGGGATGCCTTGTCTAGTCACAGTGAAAGAGGATGCTCTTAGTCCTGATGTATCTTGATGTGCCAGTATGGGTTGGTATGGGGGGAGGCGGCTCTTCTTTTCTGAGAAGGGGAGAGGAGAAAAAGTGAAGAGGGTAGCACCAGGAGGAGAGGGAGAGGGCTAAGATTCAGATATAATGTGAATAAATAATTTTTTAAAAATACTGAAAAGTAAAAAGAGAGAGAAAGATAAAAAAGAAGCACTTAAAGAAACATTCAATATCCTTAGTCATCAGGTAAATGCAAGTCAAAATGACTCCGAGATTCCATCTTACACCCATCAGAATGGCTAAGATCAAAAATTCAAGTGACAGCACATGCTGGTGAGGATATGAAGAAAGGATAACCCTCCTCCATTGCCGGTAGGAATGCAAACTTGTACAACCACTGTGGAAAATCAATCTGGTAGTATCTCAGAAAATTGGGAATAGTTCTACCCCAAGATCCAGCTATACTGCTCCTAGGAATATGCCCAAAAGATGTCCCTCCATTCAATAAAGACACCTGCTCAACTATGTTCACAGCAGCTTTATTCACAATAGCCAGAATCTGGAAACAACCTAGATGTTCCTCAACGGAGGAATGGATACAGAAATTGTGGTACATTTACACAATGGAATACTACTCAGATATTAAAAACAAGGACATGACGAAATTTGCAGGCAAATGGATGAAACTAGAAAACATCATCCCGAGAGAAGTTACCCAAACCCAGAAAGACACACATGGTATATACTCACCTATAAGTGAGTATTAGCCATATAGTACATATAGTACAGGAAAACCATGCTACAATCCACAGACCCAAAGATGCCAAGTAACGAGGAGGGCCCAGGGGAGGGTGCTTGAATCTCACTCAGAAGTGGAAGTAAAATAGACATAAGAAGTAGAAGGAGGGCTGGAGAGATGGCTCAGATATTAAGAGCATTGTCTGCTCCTCCAGACCGGAGTTCAATTCCCAGCAACCAAATGGTGGCTCACAACCATCTATACAGGGATCTGGTGCCCTCTTCAGGCATGCAGGTGTACATACAAAATAGAGCTATCATATATATTAAATAAATAAATCTTAAAATAAATAAGTAGAAGGAGGGAGGGAAATGGATGGGAGGGGAATTTGGATCAGAATTGGGGAGGGGAGATGGCTGGGAGAGAGAACAAAAATCAGATGGGGATCATCTCTGGGACAGGAGAGGCTTCCGGAGGTCTTTGGGGGTGACCCTAGCTGAGACTTCTACAAGTGGGGAATATGGAACCTGAGGAGGCCACATTCTGTAGTCAGGCAGAACTTCCAGTAGAGGAAGGGGGACACCAACACACGCACAAAACCTTTGACCCAAAATTTGTCCTGCATACAAGCAGTGTAGGGACAAAGATAGAGGGAATGGTCAATGAATGACTGGCCTAATCTGAGACCCAACCCATGGAGAGAGCCAACCCCTGACATTATTAATGATATTATTAATGTTATGCTTGCAGATTGGAGCCTAGCATAACTGTCTTCTGGGAGGCTTCATCCAGAAGTTGATGTAAACAGATGCAGAGATCCATACCCAAATATTAGGCAGAGCTCAGGAAATCTTGTGGAAGAGTGGGAGGAAGGATTGGGAGGGAGGGGGATGGAGGAGTCCAATACATGACAAGAGGACTTACAGAGTAAACTAACCTGGGTCCATGGGGCTTGCAGAGAGTGAACCACCAACCAAAGAGCTTGCATGGGTTACACATATGTAGCAGATATGAAGCTTGTTCTTTATGTTGGAGCAGGGGCTATCTTTGACTCTGTTGCCTGCTTTTGGATACTTTCAAATAGCTGGGCTGCCAGTAGAAGAAGATCTGCCTAGTCCTGCTTTGACTTGAAGTACCAGGCCCCATGGGGGCAGGGCTCCCCTTTCTCTGAGTATAAGGGGATGCGAGAGTGGGGGAGGGGATGTCAGAGTTTGGCTGGGAGGAGAGAAGGGAAGGGGCTGCAACCGGGCTATAAAGTGAATTAAATAAATAATTAAACAAAAAGGCGGGCAAATGTAAGGCTGGAGCTGTGGCAACCTGCCACCCCAAGCCCACTTCAGCGGATGCCCCAGGCTGAGGCAATCCCCCTCAGCCTGTCCCAACCCACCTCAAGGCATGGGGTGGCCCACCAAGCTGAGGTAGTAGGCCATCCCAAGCCATCCTGATGCCCCAAAAGCTGTGGTGACCCATTGCCATCCCTACCCCTTGCAGCATTGGGGAATCCCAACCTCCCACTGCACCTCCAAGAGCTCCAAGAGCTCCAAGAGGCCAATTAAATACTCTGTAGCAAGTGGTTCCCTGCCAGCTCCCCTCCCCACCTCAGGGGAATCAGGCGCAACGCCTCAGGGGGAGCTGTCCAAGGTGACTCCTCCTGCCTCAGCCAACTGTCCTCAACGGGAGCTGTCCACGGTGACTCTTCCTGCCTCAGAATGACTAATGCTGCGTCCATGAGAGTTGTCCATGATAATGACAACCTTTCCTACTTCATTCTACTGCCTTCGCAGTGAACTCTTTGTAAATTTTGGACACTTTGTATACTTTGCAACCCCTCAAGGCAGAAAAGCGGCCAGACCTCTGCCTGAGGAAGCTCCAACAGTCCAGATCCCCTCCCTCCCCCCACTTCCCTCAGACTCTGAAACCATCATCTCCAGCCCCTAAGTAGGACTCATCCCAGATTACGTAAATTTGAGGTGAAAAGACTGGACAAAAACCTACCAGCCCCTGAGCTTTCCACAAAAACCCACCAATCTCTGAGCAAGAAAACTGACCAATCCCTGAACGGGGAAGACCACCAATCCCTGAGCTTCCCACAGCTCAGGACTTGAAATCCCACCGATTCACACTCTGGAAATTCAGCCCCAGAAAGCTCCGCTCCTAAGGATTCCTATAGAAAAGCTGTGTTTGCCCCAGTTCCCTGCAGCCTTCTTCCAAGAGCAGAGGCAGCAACCACTGGATCTGTTCCCTCCTCTCCTGGATTTATCCCTATAATAAATCTCTTTCAAGAGATTTACTGCCTGCTACGACGCACTCCTCCGAAAAAGAAAAAGAGAAGAAAGAAGAAACGAACAAGGAGCGGAGCTCCGACTCCTAGGCTCCTGAGCTCATTGGGGTTGGGGCAACCCTCCCCTGGGAGCTGCAACATTTCCCTTGAGGAGGCCTCCTCTCAAAGCTGTGTGGTTCCTGGGCTCCTGTGCCTCAGGATACCCTTGAGATACTGCCCTACCCAGAGTTGGGAGAGTCCTCGACTACCGTGTTTCAGGATGCCCTAGGGAGTCTGTCCAACCTCAGAGCTGGGGCACCTTCCCAGTCCTCGAAGTTATGACTCAGATTTGTGGCCAGTTGTGAGTGGTCTAGACTCCTTCCTACCTGATCGGGAAGGTAGGCCAACTCACAAAAATAACAGCGAAAAACTCAAGATGTCAAGTAGTTAGGCTGGCCTCAAATCCTCTGTGTAGCTCAGGGTGACCTTGAATTTCTGTATCCACAACTGCTGAAATCACAGGTGTGTACCACCATGCCCAGTTTATGTAATATGATGGGTCAAACCTAGGGCCTTGTACAAGCCACACAAGTGCTCTTCCAACTGAGCTATATTCCTGCCCCTAACATTATCTCTTCGTTGGAATTTTCTAAGTTAAAATATATTTTCATAATTTAGTGGCCTCTTCTAAGCACATTATCCCTTCCAGATCACACTTTCTTTTCTATATAACCATGTGACCTAAGAATTTTCTATACTTGATAGGAAGAGACACATGAAGAAACCAGTTAGTTGGCAGTCATGTCTGGGAGAAGTCAGGGTCACTTCGACATTCTAGCAGAGCCTGGTTCTCCCAGGAAAAGGAGATGAACTTCCCAGATAAGCTGTCCTCCTTTCCCCAGACTCATACTGAGAAGTCCTGTCCCTAAGCTCATCACAATGTACCTTCCTTTGGGGACAGGGTTTGTAAATAGGTAAGTAAGTTAAAATGAAGCCATTAAGATGAGTTCTGATCCAATAACATTGTATCATTTTTTTGTTTGTTTGTTTATTTGTTTTTGGTTTTTTAAGACGGGGTTTCTCTGCATAACAGCCCTGGCTGTCCTGGAACTCTCTTTGTAGACCAGGCTGGCCTCAAACTCACAGAGCTCTGCCTGCCTCCTGAGTGCTTGGATTAAAGGAGTACACCACCATGCCCAGCATCAGGACTGTACCTTTATGAGAAGTTGTTATTGGGACACTGAAACTCAGAGCAGAGGGACAACCACAGGAAGACACAGGGAGAGGGTGGAACCAGCAGCCCCAGCAAACAAGGCTCAAGCCACCTGTCCCAATGTGATGAGATAATTAATGGTGAAAGGCTAGAGAGGAAAGCCAATCAATGTACTGAGAAGAAAAGCAGATAATGGGTCCAATGACCCCCAGTTAGTCCTCCATTACAATTTGGGTTACACAAATAACACAGATTCTCCTAGTCATGTTGCACTGGAGACCTCACTTACAACTCTGATCTTACTTTTGGGGGGAAGGAGGAGTAACTGTAAATAAATATTTCTGTCCCAGCCTGAATTGATATTAGGATTAAATAAGTCAATTTATAGAAAGGATTAGTACTTTCTCTTCTTATTCAGTATTTGTCTTTGTTTGGTTCCCTTGTTTAGATGGGAGCAGACACAGAGACCCACAACCAAACATTAAGCGAAGCTTGGGGAATCATGTGGAAGAGGAGGAGGAAGGATTGTGGAATCCAGAGGGATCAGGAGCACCACAAGAATGCGGCCTACAGAATCAACTAGTCAGGGCTCACAAGGGGCTCACAGAGACTGAACCAACCATCAGAGGCTTGACTATCATATGGGTTTGACCAAGGTCCTCTGCATGTATGTTATAGTTGTGTAGCTTGGGGTTTTTGTGGAACTCCTAACAGTGGGAGTTGGGGGAGTGTCTCTGACTCTTTTGCCTGCTCTTGGCACCTTTTCCCTCCTATTGGGTTGCGTCATCCACCCTTTATATGAAGGCAGGTGCCTAGTTTTATTGTAACTTGTTATACCATGTTCTGTTGGTATCCCTGGGAGGCCTGCTTTTTTTCTGAAGGGAAACAGAGGAGGAGTGGATCTGGGGGAGAAGGATGGGAGGGACTGGGAGGAGAGGAGGGAGGGGAAATCTTGGACAGAATGTAATATATGAGAAAAGAAGAAATACAATTTTTTTTAAAGATTTACTTGTTTGTTTGTTTGTTTGTTTGCTTTTTCAGTGTATGTGTGTGGTTGCCCACAGAGGTCAGAAAGGAGTACCAGATTTTTTGAAGCTGGGGCTAAAGGTGGATGTGAGCCAAATACCATGGGTGCTGGGACTCAAACTTAGGTCCAGAGCAGCAGGAACTTTCAATCAATGCATCATTTTTCTAGCCAAAGCACATATTTCTTAAGTACCTTTTATGTGCCAGGTAATGTTTTATGCTATAAAGGTATAATACAGGGAGGAAGGGAGGTAGAGAGAAAGAGAGATAGAGCAAGCCAACCCTTACAGAACTGATAGTGTGGAAATGGATAAAGGATGAAATGGAAAGTGATTCTAGAGAGAAGAGTGGCCTAGGTCAGATGGCACAGGCTCCAACTTCTCAGGACATGGTGTAAAGGGGACCATGAATCTGGAAATACCAACACACTTGGAGGAGATGCTGCAACAGTCCTGGTCTCTGACCCGGAAAAGGACTTATGAAGGTTGCTTATGTACAGTGTCCTGAATTAGGGGGGATCTGTTTAGAGACAAAGGAAGTTTGGTGGTTCCTCATGACCCAGCAGTGCCATTCCAAGACCATACTCCAAAAAAAGATGACAGTAGGGCTCAGGCAGACACTTGCATGTTTTTGTATGTTCTCAATAGCTCCAAGATGTAGGCAACCCAAACACCAATGTCCATGGACAACTGAATATTCCATCAGTGTGTGGTAGATCCAGACAGTAGAATATTATTGAACCTGTAAAAGAAACAGAATCCTGAAGGATGCCAAACACAGAGAAGCAATGAGCACACATTATGTCGAATGACATAAGCCAGATTCAAAGGCAAAAATACTATACAAAGCCAGGTGTGCAAGGTTCTTGGAGAACTCAGGATAATAAAATAGAGTGGATACACAAGTCTTGGAGTGGCAAGAGGACATAGTTATCTGATGGGCGCCAACTTCCCGCTCAGAATGATGGGAAAGTTCTAGAAATAAACAATGGTGATAGTGATAGTAAAGAATCTAATGCTACCAAATCACAAGCTCAGAAATTCAGAGAGAGGTCAGCAAAGACGATTTACCAGTTAAAGTTTGATACCAGGACCCACGTTGCTAGAGGGAGAAAAACCAACTCCCACAAGTGGTTCTCTGACCTCTGTACCCATCACGGCATGCACACCACAACCCCCACTAAATTAATGAAAAACGTAAAACATTATTAATATACAGAAAATAGATAGATAATAGCATATTTGGGGCTGGTGAGATGGCTCAGTAGATAAAGGCGCTTGCCACTAAGCATGATGAGCTGAGCCAATACTCAGGATCAACATGATTGAAAATGAGTATGGACTCCGGCAATTTGTCCTCTGATCTCCACACTAGAGCCATGGCACACCCTGAAAGATAGATAGATAGATAGATAGATAGATAGATAGATAGATAGATAGATAGATAGATAGATAGATAGATGAAATAGCTCTTTACTGGACAGAAATGTGGTATGTGTCACATACATTCTTACTGCCTGAAGGAAAGGGGGTGGGGAAGGAGAGAAGAGCGGAACACCACTCAGGCTGACCTCTGTGCTCACACAAGCCTCCCCACTGTTTCTTTTTTCAATGCCTTCCTCATCTCCACTCCAATCCTACTTTCCATTTCTTGATAGTGAGACCTAAAGAACTGAGACCACTCCAAGATCAGAAGCAAGATGGCTGGGATTCAGCTCCCAAGTCTGCCACTTGCTAGGTGGGTGGTCTGAGGTCCTCAGTTTCCCCATTTCAAGGGGTAGGTAATTGTGGCTTGTCCCTCACCAGGTGGTTGTGAGGACAGGAGGATGTCAGCCTCGACCTGTGCTGAGGGGCTGAGGACATACCAAGTTCTATAGAGACGTCTACACTGTCAGAATGGCAGGACTGGGAAGTTGCCTCCAGGGAGGCTCTGCTGCTGGCCGCCAAGCTCGATGAGAAATCTTCGGTATGGCTCCTAGAACACCATGATTCCTCTAGAATATTCTAAGCCCCAGCGTCTTAAATTGTCTGCTCTGACCTCCATGTGGCATGGTGTAACTGAATGTGAAGTGATAAAAATAATGGTAACAGCAAAAGGTTTTTGAATGCTCAAGATCCAAGCCTTATTTCAAAGTCAGTGCACAGTAAACCTCGGGTGTTCTTGGGAGGCCTCACCTGCTGCCTCGGTTCTGAACACACGGCACACACACTTTGCCCTTCACGGGCCGACACGCTACAGGGCGCCACCCGATTTGAGATGATTACACGCTATGAACGGCAGTGTTTTGCTTTCATACAAAGTCTTCTACTCTAAAAAACAAAAACAGAAAGTGTTAGTATTTCCTTCTGCCAGCCGTTGGCACTTGAGAATCAAATCAGAATATCTTTAGGTTGTGTTATGTTTGAATATTTGACTTTTAAAGTTGTCGTTTGGGTTGCTAACTAGACTGCCATTGTTTTTTCTCTTTAAAAGTTACGCCGTTGTGGTGGCACACTCCTTTAGACCCAGCATCAGGGAGGCAGAGGCAGGCAGATCCAAGTCCAAGGCCAGCCTGATCAACAGAGCTAGTTCCAGGACAGCTAGGCTACCCAAGGAAATTCCGCATCAATCAATAAATAATAAAATGAAGTAAATCATTAAATGGAGTTTGCCTTTGGGTTAGAACGGAATTTCCAACAATTTCTGAAATGGACTTAAACATACTTTCACCATTTTATAGTATATATATATATTTATGTAAAATGGCATTCCAAGCAATGATGATACAATTAAACGTCCATCAACCCTGAAATACATAAAAATGTTCCGTATTCTGCAATAGTCAATATTCAGCCAAGATTCTATTATTTATGTAAAATCCAAATAACATACACACCTTACTTGTGTGAAAACTTGATTTAATCTTTAATAAGTAGCAAAACTACATGTACACTAGTGTTTTAAAATAAATTTATTTATGATTTACTATCATAGATTTGTCTATCTATTTTACATACCTAAATACCTGGGCTCACGTTAGAAATTCTTAGAAAAAAGGGGATAATGAATGGAAAAGGTTCAAACAATCTTGCTCTATGCCCCCTAGGCACCCTCATGTGTAGTGCTCCTTTCTTAGTGAGATCAAATGGTCCTACATTCCCATAGGACATGGATTGCAACATCGTCTACAAATAGAAGACAGAAAAGACAAACAGGCGGCTGTCCCCCAGTTTGGGTGCTGAGAAAGAGGGAGAGCGTATATACCCACTGGAGTGAAAAGCATGTCCTCGTACCACAAGAAAGATAAGCAATGCTCGGGACAGAGGCAGGAGCTGAAGCAGAGGCCACGGAGACGTGCTCTTACTGGCTTCTCTCATGGTTTTCTCAGCCTGCTTTCTTACACAGCTCAATACTGTCTGCTCAGGAGTACCCCTGCCCCCAGAAGCTGGTCCCTCCCACACCAACCACTAATCAAGACAGTGTCCCACAGGCTTGCCTACAGGCCAGTCTGATGGAGGCATTTTCTCAATTGAGGATCTCTCATCTCAGATTACTGTAGGCTTCACCTAGTTAATATCCTAGTATAAAACATTCCAAATTTTTAAAAGTCCCAGAGTCTTTAAAAATTCAAATACTTTAAAAGGCCAGTCTTTTTAAAATATCCAGAGTCGTTTTTCAAAGTTCCAAGCCCCTCTAAAATAGCCAGTCTTTCTAAAAATCCTGTTTCTGTAAAACTACAAAGTCTCTTACCTGTGAGCTCATGTAAAACAACAACAACAAAAATAAGTCACATATTTCTTATTCCAAAGGGAAAGAGTGAGGACACAGTTATAATCAGATCAAAGCAAAACCAGATGCCCAGCAGTAGAAATCTCAGTGTCAGACTGCTGGGACTCACTCATGATCTTCTGGGTGCCTCCAATGGGCTCTCCAACTTTGACAGTGGCAGCACACACAACTTGTTTCATAAGCTTAGGCCAGCTCCACTCTCCAGCAGCTGCTGTCCTTGGTGGTCAGCCCACGGTACTGGTTTCTCCAAAATGCTGCAGTCTCTACTGCAAGAATACGGTAACCTCTCCTAACATCTCCTCAGAGACCCTGGCCCTACCACATGGTGTCAAGCCTCTACTTATTCCCATCCCTCCTTCACGGAGCTTCTACTGTAACATAAGCTGCACCTTTGCCAGTGTCCTCCCATGGCCTCTCGCAGTATCAAGCTTTGGGTGCTCTTCATGGACCTTTCATGCCTTCAAGACCAGTGCTACCTGGGAAGCTCCAAGTTCTGCTGCCAGCACACGATAGAGCCTTGGACATCTCAGAGTCACAGTATTCATGTGACTGCCCTGAGGAGAGACTTAAGACCCGCGTGATGCCTGTCTCTTCTTAATCACCACCAATTTCTCAGCTCCAGCTGGACCAGCAGCAATTGTTCTAACAAAGCAAACGTTTTACTTTAGTGGTTCTGTTCACCTTTTAACCATGGCTGACACTTCAGCTACAGCTGGCCAGGACCAGTACATTCTTAACTCAAATATTTTAAGACCTCAATAGAGTCTTCGAGGGACTCTCTGTCTTCCTTCTGAAACTCTCAAACCAGGCTTCTAGCATCTGCACTATTCTCATCATTGTCCCGAGTTTTCCTAAATGGCTGACTGGAACCCAAACTTCTAAAGTCCTTTCACAATCCTCCCCAAACATGATCAGGTCTGTCAAAGCAACACCCTATTATGGTACCAATTTCTGTCTTAGTTGGGGTTTCTAGTGATGTGAGAAAACACCATAATTAAAAACAACTTGGAGAGGAAAGGGTTTACTTTAGCTTCTATGTCCCAGTCACAACCCATCATAAAGAGAAATCAGAACAGGAACACAAGACATTGGGTAGCTCACAGGTGTAAAATTAAAGCAACGGACTTTTCTATGTCCATTCTGGCTCTCAAATAATGGCACAGAGACCTATTACATTTTTAAATAAGCTTTAAGCACTACAGCAGGGCAGATTCTCATCCATGCTAACCTGACTATGTTGGCCTTGCTCTGTTTCCCAGCTCTGTGCCCATTACCTGACATTTAGTCTGCTCTTTTGCTATCTGTGTCCTCATTGTGACTCCTTCCTGTCAACCTCTTCATGGCTACCTCCTCATGGCAACCTACTCCCTCTCTTTCTCTTCTCCACTTGGCACCCCTCCTCCTGGGATCACAAGTCCTACCTCAACTCCCCTGCCCAGATAGAGCCTGTTCAGCTCGTTATTAGCCAATAAGAGATGATGGAGAACAATCTTAACACTGAAACAGGAGATGCTCCATAGAAATGATAATGCCAATGTCATTTCTGTAACCAGATCACGGGGTACAGAAATCAGCATTTGAATAGACAGTACACAAAACCATCACCCAACACACAAGTGTCTATAACTCCAGCTCCAGGGTATCTGACACCCTCTTCTGCCTCTATGTGTATCCACACACACTTGGAATGTACACACACACAGACATACATGTATACATACATTAAAAAATAGATAATAAAAAAGCACTTCATCAATAAACTGTGTGGTGAGACTATAAACTTTTTATGCTTATTTGCTCATTTCGGTTATATTAATTTGAATCAATGTTTTTTTTCTACAGTTATCACAGCATGTATCATTAAGAAACAACTTACAAAAGAAACGATGTCTAACAATTGTTGGTAGATCTCAAAGCTCCTTTTACAGATCCTCTGTACACAATTTATGCAAATACAGATAAAAGAAAAAATTATATATGAAGAAGCAGAGACTGGCGGACTTCATTATGACACCTTCTGAAGATTATAGCCAATCAGGTGAGGTCAGGCTTAGATCTCAAGACCTTAAGTAGATCTCAATCCTCTAGGAAAGTGAATAAGGTCATCATGACACTCATGAGAATCTACAGAAAGGAAGAGTTAGTGAGCATGAGAAAGTAGCTCTCAGAAAGCCCTGTGTCCTGTGCTAAACTACAATAACATTCTTGGGAGTTCATGTTTTCACTCTTCCTCCTGTGGGGAAGTGGTGAGAAACTGGGCAAATCTCTCTAGAGAAAATAATTTTCCCCCAAATAAAAAGAAGCAACTCGCCTTCCGTCCCTCAGTGTCCCCCCTCTGGGCAGCAGTCCCCATGCACGTATGGAAACACAGACCATTCCTATGTTTTCAAGTTCTACAGATGCTGCTGAATGCCAAACCCCTCGGAAGTAAAATGATTGTACTTCAGTCCTTAGTTTAGTATTTATCTCCAAGGCACTCTATAATTTTAGACATCTGTGTTAATGGATGAATGGATGATTGAGACATAAGAGTAGGAGAGAAGGAGAAAAGAAGGAAGAGGCATGGGGGAAAGAGACGGGATAAAGGTGAGTTGGGATGGAGGGGACTGCTGCCTGGGTACCCAGTGGGATGTGATGGAACAACTGATGAGTATTAAAGGGATGGGATGTTGGTTCAACAGGTAGTCAGAGCTGAAACTGATGTTTAAGCATGATAAGATTGGTGAGCCTGCTTAGGGATGACGAGGTTCCTGACATAATTCTCCTTCCTAAGACAGAGAGGCTTGTCTGTCATAGCTTCTATGTAGTCTCAATAACAGCCACGGACATAGATGTAGGCTTTCATAGAGGTTTGTCCTCAGAATGAGCAGAAGCTGAAATGAAGGGAAGCAAGGCTTAGGGATTTTTTTTTTTAAATAATGAACCTCCAAACTGTTAGGCACCTAACAAAGAACCGCACATTGGAAGTAAAATTGTAGACCATAAAAATGAACAAAAGAAGAAAACGAATGGGCTCATTATCTGTGGGACAGGACAGGTCACCCACTGGCTACAACCCAGGCTAAATTACAGTGCACAAGGCCATCTACCCCACATTTTTCCTGTCATTCCTGAAAGCTTTTTATTCCAACTTATTTTAGGAGTGGCAAAGGTGAGTTTCTAATTCCGTCCCTCTCTCGCTCTTTTTATAGCGCTTGAATCTTGGCGAACATCAGTAAAAGAAAGGTGTGGCCCCCTTTTCTATATTTTACCAGCAACAAGTTTAGGGACCTGTGTTTTCTGCTCCTACAGCTTCCTCACCTGCTGTGTCCAGCGACAGCTGTAGCATCACAGAGTGTGCGGACTGCCTGCCAGGCCACCAGCCCTGACAGATGGCATGCCTGGTGCTTATAGGTATCACTTTAATAACGGTGAGAATCTCTTCTGCCCCTCCTGGTATCTGTCACAGAGCCAGGGCCAGGGGTTCCATTAGAAAATGCTCCCAGGCAACAGGAAATCACCCTTTATCTTTGAGCAAGAGTTTGCAGCGGGTTTCTGGGAAAGGGCAGGAACTGGAGGGACCCTGAAGATCCTGACACACCTGCCCACATACCCCTGTCCTCCGCATTTAGTGCTGACTGGCTTCATTGCCAACAGCTGCTTGCTGCCTTGTTTCCTGCTTTGAGAACCTTGTGTTGCTCTGGTGCTCCTGGGAGCAGCCTCCGCCCATGATTGACAGGAGATGGTCTACAAACCTTAGCTTCCAGTTCCTCGGGGACAGAAAGAGTGTGCTCGCCAGCTTCCGGCACAATGGCTGGTTTCTCTTCCCCTCATCATTTCCCCATAGTCTTAGGATCTCCTGGGTTCAGCTCTGGAGTCACTTTGCCTGGAATCTCTAATTCAAAGGGAGGGATTGGGACATGGTTGGGAGGGTGGGGAGGCCTTTGGAGAAAAAGATGAATTCTATAGCTTGCACTTTCTTCACAGTTGGGGGTGGGGCAGGTGGGGCTAGAGGATGAGTGACAGGGACCCTGGCAGTCAGGCTCAGGGTGAAGATTAGTGAAGCGGTTAGATGTGGTCCAGCAGTGTCCTCCTACCAGGCCTTTCTCCAATGAGAAGGTGTTGGAGGTTAAGAACAATACAGACAGCAGGGGCTGCCTACATCTCAGTCATACCTTTAAAATTCTGCCTAGTTTTGTTTTCTTCAAGGTATTTAGGGGGAGGGTTTTTGGTTTTGTTTTAGGGAGGACCTGTTAAGAATAAAACTTTCAAATTTTCTTTGATTGAAGATTTCATTTTATTTTACTTTTTTCTCTCTCTCCTTTGTCTCTCTGCATCCTGGAACTATCCTGGAACTCTCTATGTAATCCAGTCTGGCTTTGACTGTATTCTACCTTTTTTTTTTTTTAACTTTTATTAATTACACTTTATTCACTTTGTATCCCCCCATAAACCCCACCCTCCTCCCCTCCTAATCCCACCTTCCCTCTCCCTTTTTCATGTATGCCCCTCCCCAAGTCCACTGATAAGGGAGGTCCTCCTCTCCTTCCTTCTGATCTTAATCTATCAGATCTCATCAGGAGTGGCTGCATTGTCATCTTCTGTATAATGGTAAGATGACATTGGTAAGCCTGGTAAGGCTGCTCCTCCCGTCAGGGGGAGGTGATCAAAGAGCAGGCCAATAAGATTATGTCAGAGGCAGTCCCTCTTCCCATTACTATGGAACCCACTTGGACACTGAACTGCCATGGGCTACATTTGTGCAGGGGTTCTAGGTTATCTCCATGCATGGCACTTGGTTGGAGTATGAGTCTCTGGAAAGACCCCTGTGTTCAAATTTCCTGGTTCTGTTGCTCTCCTTGTGGAGAGCTGTATTTTACTTTTGAATGACAATTTATATAGCTCTTTTAATTAAAAAACAAATGTGTGCAATGCGCACACACAGGATGATGTCAGAGGACCACTTGAGGGAGGCATTCTCTCCATCACTTGGGTCCCGGGGACTTTACTGGTTATCAGGTTTGGTGACATGTGGCCGCTGAGCCCCTTGCAGGTGTGGAAGCCTACACGGGAGTTATTCTGTTGTCTGGGCTTTGTCTGCTAACTACTTTTGCTGGGCTGTGAACACTGCTTATACCTAGGTGTTCTCTCTGTGCGTGAGCTCCCTCCCCCCTCTCTAATCTAGTCATCTGCTCTGGGAGGTGCCGGTTAGTTTATGTGTCTAGGGATGGCACTGTTTTTCTTTCCTCGGCTACTTGGAGCCGAGGACCCATATATTCTATTAATCCTAAACATTATCCTATGTACCATCTTTGTGAAGCTTGGCACTATTCCTTTCTACTGTCCTGAATCCTGTTGGGAGTATAATGGCCTTATTCTACCTTCCATGTACAACAGGCTCCATTGGTTCTATCTTCCAACCTACAGACTCTTAGTTCAGCTATCTACACAACTGGTTAGCCCTCCCCACCCCAGCCCTGAAGCAGTTCAAACATCCCTACTTTTCATTTCCAAAAGTTCTATTTTGTATCTTCAAGTACAAGCCGTATTTCCCCTCACTGGTTACACTGCCCATGGTTTTCGCTTTTACGGCTTCTCATCTGAGTAAAACTCTCTGAAAACCACAACCAGTGCCAATGCTGACTGAACTCACAATGGGATGCCCCTTTAATATTTGCTTATATTGTTATTTTAAGCTTCATTCCACAGGAATGCTCTTGTTTTGTTCTGTCTTGTTTTCTGTAGGAATCCAAGACATGGTGAATCGCAGAAGTGCATAATCATCTTAGTTCTGTTGGAGCCAGATGACTGGAGGTAGTCAAGGCAACTGAACCATCACCACGTCTGTGCAGGCTCCCCTGATCCCTTTCCATGGGCGGACACTCGGCATCTTTCCACCACCCCTGTGGGCCCCTTGCATCACACTGTCCTGACGCTTCTGAGTCTTCCTTCCTTCACTAATCTTTTAAGCCCTTAGTATTCCACAGGTGGAGCTATAAGCCAGGAGAAACCTGTTCTGTAACATCATTTTTTTGATTGTCATCTTTCATCTTTATCCCATAGGGTCTAGGGGCATGTGCACACTCCGTAAGCCAAAAGGTATGTTAATACAATGCACGGGATGAACCCATCAAATACTTCTCTGATGAGATGCTAAAAGGCCATGCCAACTGGGAGCTGCCGGCCCTGGTAAATGACAATGCTTTTCCGCTGCACCTGGCAGCTAGGTGGTTATGACATTACCATCATTCTCCACTCTGAGAGCCAGGAATGATCCAGTGGAAACGATCTATCACACAGCAACACTTTCAAAAGTTTCAGTAAGGCTGTGCCTGAGACCAACTTCCTTGGGCACACTGAGAGTTTCGGATCTCCCAAAGCGATTTGACAACAAACAAGAACACAGCATTGTCAAGTTCAAATGCCTCCTGTCTGCTTGCTACTTGCTTTCCTCATCTCAGCCACACACCCGTCGAGGAAAGTGACCACAACACACATGCATTTACACACGTACGTTTACACACGCCTGTGGCCAAGCTGGAAGTGCAAAATAGTAGGTTTGAGTTAAGTTTTGACTCATTAAAATTTCAAGTTAAAAACAAAGCTACATCCAGGTGTGATGGCTCACACCTCAAATCCCAGCACAAGGGAAGTGGAGGCAAGAGCATCAATAGTTTAAGGTCATTTTCAGTCACATAGTCCACCCTGCCTCAAAACGACAGAAGTAGAATCACACTTGCTGGTTATCGGTGTAAATATAAACTACCTTAGACTACTGGATTTATTTTTTTATTTTTTTATTTTTGGCAAAGCCACTCTGGGTTTTTCTTTTTTCCTTGAGTCCTTCTTTGCACAGAATCAACCGCTTTGCTGTGGGGTTTCATGGTTCCAAACAGTTATCGTCCTCTGCCCCCTAGTGGCGTCAACTTTTTTCCTTTCTCTTTCTTACTCCGTTTTTTAACTGTTGCTCATGACAAAAGCCACTCTTCTCATATCTGTACAAACATGTGGCAAAATGAAATTAACTCTGAGCATTTTCCCCTGGAAAGTAGCCAGAATAGCCTTCTTAACGAATTAAGCTGAGTTTGGAACTGAATCACATAGGATTGGCAAAGTGACACCTTTTTGGTCCCAATCTCCAACAGTTGATCAACACCCTGGTAAGCCTCGCTCATGCACCTGCCAGTGAGAGCCCAGCCTGCCCTCACCGGGATGGCACACCATGGGCAGCCCTTCTCTCCAGTGTAGTGCTGGGAACTGGACATGGGCTCTAGAAATAGGTAGCAGGACAGGCTCCATAGTCATCCTAGAAGAAAGAAGTGGTCCATGCCCTGCTCCCAAAAAGGCTCGGGGGGGGGTGGGTGGCCAGGTGGACCTGCCCACCTGCCCACCAGATGCACTTGAGGATGGTAAGAAACACGAGGGTGCAGAACCCCCCTCACCTTCTCTCCCTTCACCTGCCCTGCCCTCTCTCCCTCAACCTCCAACCTCTACCCCACACCACAGCTTCAAGGTTGTCGATGCATTTTCTTCTCATCACCTGTTGCTAAGGAAAGCCCACAATATGCAATCCCACTTACATGAGGCAGGGTAATACACAAATATAGCCAGGATCGCCAGCATGCATGGAAAGGGCCGAGGGGGCAGGTGAACTGGTGTCGTATGCTTTTTTTAGAAACATGAACTTGTTCTGGACAAGAGTAGGAGTGGATTGCAAACAACAGGAATGCAATCAATGTCACTTGTCAACCAATACAATCAGTCACCTTTAAAAAGGTTTAAGGCCATAGCTTTTGTGAGTTTTGCCAGAATTCTGAGGGAAAACAGATCTGTTACAAAGCTAAATAAACTATGATGTAGTAAAGTCATAAAAACAAACAGACCAGTGGAACCATGTAGAAAGCCCAGACAGCTCTATATTTTGTCACCAGATTAGTGACCCTGGGAGACACTACAGGACACTAAGGAAAGATTTGTCTTTTAAAAATAGGAGGTTGGGTCAATTGAGGAACTTTATAAGGGAATAACGAACCTCTGCTCATAGTCCTCACATATGCAGAAAATACTCTCAGATGTGTTTTAACGGACACATACTAGGGACAGTGTCCTGCCTGTTTTGTTGTTGTTTTAACTTGACGCAAACTAGAGTTATCTGGGACCCTCAGTTGAGAAAACGCTCCCATCAGATTGTCTGAAGTACACTTTCCTGATTGACGGCTAATGGTGCTATGTGGTGCTACCCCAGGCAGGTAGTCCTAAATGTTATAAGAAAGTAGGCTGAAGATAACCGGTGGTGGTGGTGGTGGTGGTGGTGGTGGTGGCGGCGGCGGCGGCACGCCTTTAATCCCGGCACTCAGGAAGCAGTTAGGCACTAGACTACATAAAGAAACCTTGCTTCAAAAACAAAACAAAACAAAAACCAACACACACACACACACACACACACACACACACACACACACACACACAGATAGAGACAGAGACAAGAAAGCTCGCCACGGGGAGCGAGCTGGTAAGCAGCGTTCCTGCATGCCCTCTGCCTTAGTTCTACTTCCAGGTTCCTGCCTTGAGTTCTCGCCTCGATGGAATATGATCTGAGTGTTGTAAACCCAAATAAACCCCTTCCTCCCCGAGTCGCCTTTGGTCTTGACAATTTGCCACAGATAGAGAAACCTCAACTCGGCTGGAAAGGTAGCTCAGGTGGCAGGGTGCTAGCCTACAATACAGTGCATACTGTTGAGAGAGAGGGAAGCTCGGTTCACCGCGCCGTGCCTCAGCGTCCTCGGATAGGGAGAGCTCTAAGCTACAGAGAGAAGGCTGACTTGGGTTCAGGATTTGAGCGGATAGTCTATCAGGGTGGAGAAGACAGGCAACAGGCGCTCGCAGCGGCCAGTCACACGTACCCTTAGGAAGCAGGGAGAGATGCTGCTGCCTCTTTGCTTGTTTTCTTCTTGGTTTTCAGCCCAGGATCCCGTCCATGCAATGGTACCACCCCTCAGTCTCCTCCCTGAGAGCACCCTCACAGACATGCTCAGTAGTTTATTCAAAAATCTTGTCATGTTGACAACCAAAATAAATAATTGAAGGGGGCAGGGGTGGGGTAGGGAAAACAAGCAAAACAGAAGGACTTGGGCAACCAGGAAATTATTCAGCAAGCTGTAACAGGTGTCATATGTCCTTATGCACTTGTAAAAACCCAGAGAACATTATGAGCTGAAAAAAAAAGATAAATAAAATTAAAAAAAAAACATGGACAGAAACTATGGACTTCAGTTAGTGGTGCGCCTTTACACTAGTACTAGCAAGATGACACATTGGCCAAGGTGCTTGCTACCAAGCCTGATGACCTTAGTTCATGCCTACCGGCCCGCATGGTGGAAGTAGAGAACAGAGCCCTACAACTTCTCCTCTGACCTCCACATGGCCCCCTTGCTTGCCTGAGCACATACACACACACCATAGACAAATAAACAAACAAGGTGTAAAAATAAATGTACCATACTAACGGTGTGTGAAAACTGTGGGTGTTGGCGGTGGTATATGGGCACGCCACTTTTCATGCTCATCATTTTCTGTGAATTTGAAATTGCTTATAAATATTGTCTACTCATTAAAAAAATAACAGAATCAAAAAACAAAAAATTGGAAAAAGTATATGTAATTTTTATCACAAAGGACTAATTTTCTAATGTGTAAAAAGCTGAGAAACTGAAAAGAACTAACAACTTAAAAAAGAAAAAATGGCAAAAGATAAACTGATAATTCACTTAAAAATGAAGAAAAATGGTTCTTGAATGCCTAGAAGAGGTTTGGTGAATGCCTTTAATCCCAGTATTCAGGAGGCAAAGACAGGTGGGTCTCTGTGACTTCTAGGCCAGCCAGAATTAGATAGTGAGCGCCTGACAAAAGAAAAGACAGAAAGCCAAGAACACATGTCCCTCATAATGAGACAAGTTAGAAAAACTATACTGTGGTAGCCGTTTTAACCAACCAGCCCACATAAATATTAGAAGCATGTGTGCTGTGCTGATAAGTACAATGAGCATTATATGCTGAGCAGTGTTGGTAAGAATGCAGAACAGGACTGCAGAGATGGCTCAGTGCTCAAGGGAACTTACTGTTCTTGCAAAGACCTGAGATTAGTTCCCAGCCTCCAAAACAGCGAGTTCCCAACTCCCTGTAATTCCACTTTTAGGGATCCAACATCCTTCTCTGGTCTCTTTGAGCACCAGGCACACACATGGCACATACACACAAATAAGCAGTCACAGAGTCGCATAAAATAAATACATTTTTAAAACACAAAGAATGCAAAACAGCATGGTCTTTTGTGAAGGGGAATTTGGTAACATCTTCAGAGTCACTCTGCTTTTACCCTTTGAGTCAGTAACTCCACCTCAAGAAATCTATTCTAAGGAGAGAGTAGGGAAATGGCACCACAGAAGCCTTGTGACATGTGACTCGTGACATAGCAAACAACCCAAATGTCCATCCTTAGAATGAAGCCATCCACCACATGAAGGGTTATGTTTGCCACTGCAGGAAGCAAAGGGAAGCTCCTTCAACACTGACGTAGAGAAATCTCCAAGACCTATCGTTAGGCGGCAAGGGAAGGGATGGGATGCACAACCCTGCCATGGCATCCTACGCTTGGGAAATAGCTTTTGAAAAAGAAACAGGGAGAAAAAAGGAAGTCAGTAAAAACAAATGGTTGTAATCCCGCTGTTTTGAGGTGGAGTTTGGAAGCCTGCTGTGAGGCTGAGGGAAGCCTGAGCTTCATGATAAACTAGAGGCCAGTTTGGCTCAGAACTATAGAATAAGAGTGTATGTCAAGCTTATATATCATATATACATGTGTATACATATATCATAGACATATATCACATATACATATATGCTTTACGATATAGAGCAAGGGGTGGTTGAGTGACGACAACCAGAATGGATCTCTGGGCAGATCGTTCCAATATTAATACTGGAGCATATACTTGTATATACAAAATAAACCCCAGAATCATTAACAAGCACCCCATTTTCTTGGTCCCAGGTCACTGCAGAATAGCACTCTTACCCATACGCCCTTGCCTGCTATACTTTTTTCTACAGAATGGGATCTTAAATGGAATTTTAGAGAAGGTCATGCATTTTTAAACTGTATATTATGAAACTGTCAAGCATGTGGAAATAGAATAGGACCATGAGCCTAATGTCTATGAAGAAGGTGGCAGAAACTCGCAGAGTGAGAATGACTTTGGTCTTTTGTAAAAGCAGTATTTCTGCACATTCCTGGGGAGGGGGCACAGGAGCCAACACCTTAAAAAGCTCCCAGCAATCCAAGTCAGACCAATTTGAGCCTTTAAAAGAACAATGAATGCCATGACTTAAACACATAAAATATGTAAAAACTATGAACACACACGATCAACCAATCAACAGTCCCTAGTAGTGGAACCTAGGGCACTAACTCTTTTGAAGAAAAAAAAAATCAGAACTTATCATGCCTTTTCTGAGCAGACTGTAATTCAGGGCAACAAGAGAAGCTTCGTATTTATGAAAGAAGCCAGCCAGACATTTCCCAGAAAGTCACGTGGTTGACATTAAAGGGAAAAGTGGATCTAGGCTGCATCTCCGTAGATGCTCAGGCTGTACAGGGAGAAGGTGGCAGGGAGTTGGATTTTGTGCTGAACAGTAGTGTCTTCTAAACCCTTGTGTCAGTGTAGGGGTGTAATGAGAATGGCCCTCTCTTGTAGGCCTGTGTGTTTGTGTGCTCAGTCCCCAAACTGGAAGCGTTTGGGAAAGATTAGGAAGTGTGGCCTTCTTGAAGGCGGGCTGTCAATGAATGCGGGCTTTAAGATTTAAAAGTCCATAGCAGGCCGAGTCCTCTCCCTCCCTCCCTCCCTCCCTCTCTCTCTCTCTCTCTCTCTCTTTCTCCTTTTCCCGCTCCCTCTCTCTGTCTCTGACTGCTGCCTGAGGATCAGGACGTGAAGCTCTCAGCTTCTGCTCTGGCATCATGCTTGTCGGTACAGTACTACATCCCCTGCCATGATGCTCATGGGCTAGCAGTGGACTAAAGCTCTGAAACAGTAAGCAAGCCCCTGATTAAAGTGTTTTGTTTTTCCTCTTCTTCTTCTTCTTCTTCTTCTTCTTCTTCTTCTTCTTCTTCTTCTTCTTCTTCTTCTTCTTCTTCTTCGTCTTCTTCTTCTCCTTCTCCTTCTCCTTCTCCTTCTCCTTCTCCTTCTCCTTCTCCTTCTCCTTCTCCGTCTCCGTCTTCTTCTCCTTCTCCTTCTCCTTCTCCTCCTTCTCCTTCTCCTTCTCCTTCTCCTTCTCCTTCTTCTTCTTCTTCTTCTTCTTCTTCTTCTTCATCTTCTTCTTTGTCTTCTTCTTCTCCTTCTCCTCCTCCTCCTCCTCCTCCTCCTCCTTTGCTTCTTCTTCTAAATAAGAGTTGCCTTGGTCATGGTATCTATTTACAGCAACTGAACAATGACTAAGACAGTATCAGCAAGCCTTCAGAGGTTGAACATTTTGCCTACATGTCTATACACATGTAGGCCCATGGGAATACATGAACACTGGCAAGAGTAGGAAAGAGCAACCCCACCTTAAAGTAGAGAGGTTAGAAGGTAGCTTCCACTATAGAAGACCACATGCACAGTGTGCATGAAGAGGGGCCACCACACACCGAGGGTGCTCTTCCTTCAGACTGTTTCACTCCTCAGAAGCTCCTCTGGTTTAGAGGTCTTGCCATAGCCATGGCTGTACAGACGGAGTGCTGAACAGTGCTGATGGGTAATACGCAATGGCAATACACAGCACAGGGAGGTTTCTGCAAGGATCTGTGACACTGCTTTGTTCACCAGGAACTGGTGCCACACAGTCCTTCAGAGGAGCAAATCCCAGAAGATGAACCCCACAGGAAGCCAGATGACAGGAAATGGGATGGGATGCCAACTGAGTCCTTAGATCCCAGGTCAACTACAAACCTCTTCAGGCCTACTGGGTATGGTCCAAGTGCCTGGTAAATTGTGAGCTCTGGTGACTTCTTACCGTCCTTATCCTCAGTGCCCCCAGTGTCTCATTGTCACCTGGTCCAGAGGCTCTGGAAGCCTTGTGCAGAAGTGGTTCAGATTTCAAATCAGTCCACACCTCTTTTCAGAATCTACCAGTTTGCTGAGACAACACACAGGTACGTGCTCTCAGACTTTAACCATCCCTCCGTGTTTGACACCTTAAACTTTGGACATGGTGGTTCTCTCCAACATGCCAGTCTCTAACTTCCTGCCAGTTGGGCCATTTGGAATCATTGCTGGCGTGGAATTTGATTTGTGTGCCTAGGAGTGTCACACCTAAAGGAGGAGGAGAAGGAAGGGAGGAGCTGGTAGGGAGGAGCCCTTGAGGAGGGTGCTCGCTGCTTCCAGAGGCACTGGCAAGTGAGGCCATCACCGTTCAAAAAGCCTGAGGGAACCGTATATCCTCTTACACTGTCACCAGAAGATTCATTAGTTGTCGGCAGTGGAAGAGGTCTCGGACACAAGTGTGGCTGCTCACCTCATGCTCCATTGTCAAACAGAATCATATTTGGGTGGAGAAGCCCTTCCCATGAACCTCACCGTGACATGCCCTCATCCTCCAGTCACCCCTGGAGATCCCTCCACCACCACAAAGCCATCTCTGCAGGTCCTGGCAGTGGTATCTTCTGGGCACCACATGAGACAACAGCTTGTCTTCCTGGTGACCTCTTTCAGTCACCTCTGGCACTGCTGTCCTCTCCTGGCTGTGGGTCTGCCAATGTCTCTTCTTCCTTCATTTGCAGCCTGAGATTCTGAGACTCGCCTGTGGCTAGGTCTCACCCAGGGCCAACGAGGCTCCGGTGTCACTCAGCCACATAGCTGCTACCTATCTCAGTCCCCAGTTCCTGAGTGATTCTGTCAGGACCTGTTATTCTGTTGTGAATAATTACTGCCCTGGCTTTTGATGTATTCAGTAAGGTCATTGAGCTTGTTATGCAGAAAGAATTGAAAAAAGAAGCACCGGCTTTCTCCCCTCTGCTTTCAACAGCTGTGATTTTCCACCTAGGCTGCAAGAGAACAGTTCAGGGGCCATTCTGTGCTTAGGGCTGCTGCCCAGGGATCTTTAGGAGAAAGGGAGGTGGGCATCCTGTGCTTAAGGCTGATGACTGGTATCTCTCTGAGGGAGATGTGACCACAGAGCTCAGCTCACCAACTGACTGGCTGTTGGGGGCAAATGCAAATAGCCCTCATTAAGGCAAACCCCCAGAAACAGGCCAGTCACTGGCCCCTAGCACTGTTTAGGGATTCCTGAATTTCACAAGCCAAGATACTGTCCTAGTGGATTAGAATGGGCTCTAAGGCTGGCATGCGTACTATCCCTGGATGAAGAACAAAATCTGGGGATAGAATCACAGACTCACCTGGAAGGAGTAATATGACAAGCAAGACAGGCAGGTGAACCCAGGGGTAGCCAGGACAACCAGAATCAGGGAGAGGTGAGGAATCGGTCCCAGAGCTACAGCAGGTGTACCTGCTGGCATAGCTTTGGAGTTCTAGACTCCAGGACTGCATCAGAAACCACGCACTTGTATTGCTCTGTTACAGTGGCTCTAGGGGACCAAGGCGGGATGTGCCTGTGCCGATCCTTCCACAGCTTCGCACCCAGAGAGTCTGGAGATTTTCTCTACACATTGCTGAACCTGTTGATGGGCTGCCTCAAAACAGAAGCTTCCTACACTGCAGGGTACTTAATAAACACACGCACACACACACAGTCGCAGGTAATTATTACTGGGAGGTACATGAGCATCTGTGTACATTTGAAATTGTTTCTAGTGCTTCCAGGGAGGAAGAACAGTATATGACCAGATGGAAGCCTCTGTCTTCCATCTCTGTGTGTATAACATCAGCTTGCTCCAGGCTTCCTTCAGCAACACAGTTCTTTATGTTCTTGTGTTAGAAGTGGATCAATCTTGTGCTGGGGTCAATTGCTAAAGGGACATGTAAAGTTTCACCTTTTAGAACAAACAGCTTCCCGGAAGCTTCTGGGAAGCGGTGTGCTTGGCCTTTTAGATGGTTTCTGGTGACCAAAATCAGCTTCTCATGCTTGGAAGGCAGGCACAGAACTGGCTGGGCCACTGCCTCAACTCTGCAGTTTTTAGCATGTAGCATATGCCATTGAGATTTCAAAGCTCTTATTGATGAGTTTTATCCAAGCAGGTGGAAGGGAGGAAGGAACTGGAGGAGGGAGGAAAAGATGGAGGGAAGGAGGGAGAGGGAAGGAGAAAAGGAGGAAGAAGGAAATTAATTTAATAAACTTAAGCCTTTTGGAATCTTGACTTGAGGCAGTCATTTTTTAATGACTTTCCCAATTTATTTCCTGTCCTGTCCTGAAGATGTATCCAGGTAGAAGGGTTGGTGACTCAACATTAGATCACCACAGAGTCATAAAACTAACAGATTCTCATGAGGACAGACACTGGCTATCCCTCCCCGTCCATATATGGATGATGGTGCAGTGAGGGCTACAGACTCTTGTTTGAATCCTCTCCAAACCCTTGGGGGACAAAAGCCATGAATATTCTGGATGCTTAGCTCAAGTCCACTGTGTGAAAGGACTTTTGCAAGCTCTTTGTGTTGTGAGCAGCTGCATGTCTATAGGAAATAATATGGCAATTCATTTTTTTTTCTACTATAAGCATCCATATTTGACATACATTCTGTCAGCGCCACCTTTCCCCCTCAGCTTCCGCTTCTAATATTTAATTGTAACACGCTGTGGTTACAAAAAGCTGAATCCATTGAGATTAAAAAATGAGTTGAAAAAAGTGGAAGAGCACATTCTTTGTGGTGAATACTAATCTTGCAAGGCATTTTATTTCCGGGGAGTCTGCCAAGAGCAAGCACGGAAGAGTCAAGGATTGGAATGAGTCACTGCAGCCCCAGCCACAGGAGGTCGGAGGCACAGACAAGGAGAACAGTCAAGGGCTTGCACTGGAGGCCAGGAAGAGCTGTCACGTGAGCCCTAGAAGCAGAGAAGGTCTCCAGTCAGGTGGCAGAGTGAAGGCCCTCGACAGACTAACCTGGACTAAAGTGCAGGCAGTGTGGGGATCAGGAAACCCTGGGCCAGAGGGTGTGAGAGGGAGCGGAAGAGCCTACCTGAGCAGAGCTAGCTGGACCACATGGGAACAGGGAAGCAAGCCCTAAAGAACAGTTTAGTTTTTGTTCTAAAAACCTACCAGAGACTCCTCAAGAGCTGGTATGGTCTTTTATATTTTAAAATGATGGGTCGGATGGAAAATTAGTGGGTAGCTACCACAAAGGCACCTTTGACAGAAACTCACATGGGACATCATGGCAACTCAGATCAGCAAGCAGTGGATGGTTAAGGATGATGGCTTGGGATATGCCTTAATGATGAGTTGCTACGTGGAGGGATGGGAAATGGATCATTGAATTTGTCTCTGGGATGGGAGGAGAGCCTTCAGGTGTGACTACTGGTGGCATTTGTCATGATGACGACAGTTTGGGAGAGAAAGGTGAGCTTGCAGTGCCCAGTGAGCTATCCCTACGCAGAGCACCGGTGGACAGAGGAGCTCACTGTGCAGTAATATTTAAAGATAATGCCAGGTGTGCTGCTGCAAGCTATAATCCTAACACCACCAAATGGAAAGTGAGAATGAAAGCAGATCCACATGGGATCTTCTGAGGGCCGGGGACCGGCTGGAGTAAGAGCACGGGGAATAAGCTTGAGGAAGTCCTTGCCATGCTGAGAGGTGTCCATCTCTCTAGGCTATGGGTGCTAATTGCCAGGAAAGCAGTCAGAGTCAAATTAACAGAGTCTTGTGTGCTATGCTGAAGATGGGCGGCTCTGTTTGCACATGGGAAGAGGCACAGGGCCTGGTGGCACTTGGGAGGGTGAGGTAGATTGCAAATTTTAGGACCTCTGGAAAATTGGTGAGATCCTGACTTACAACCTGAAAACAAACAAACACGATAAAAGGCTGAGGAGTGTAAGTCAGTGGTAGAGCACTTACCTAATGTTCACGTCAGAGAAAGAAGAGGGGAGCGAGAGAGAGAGAGAGAGAGAGAGAGAGAGAAAGAGAGAGAGAGGCAGAGAGTGACAGACACAGACACACACAGAGACAGATACCCAGAGAGATAAGATAATTTGAGTGAAAAGGGGTACACCAACGGCATTCAAACCTACAGCCAAGGGAGTGATGGAAAAAACATACTAGGGCATTCTTTTCCTGGGGAGACATAAACAAATCCCCATTGACCCCACGTGGAGCACCGATGACAGACCAAAGAAACAATGCTGCTCACGTCCAGCTTGGTGAACCAATGAGTTTGTCGGGATTCCCTGAGAGTATGGAGTACTTGGTGAACTTTCTCACAGAGAATCCCCCGTCATAGCATGAGCTATATTATTATTGGAGTTCTCAAGTGTAGTCAACCTTGCAACTCCTTTAGGCAGGATTACACTGGGGGTGAGAGATGGAGTGGCTAGAATCTGAGGTGAAGCTTTGATTGCCTCCCCTTCCATGCAGGAATCTTAATACCCTCTCTTGTAAGTCATTGGCAGGCAATCACAGCCTGTCTGATTCCATGATGCCAAAGGCATTGTCAGCCTCAGAGGACTGAGCTCCACAACAGGGACTCATGAGGGTGCTCAATAATCTGGTTGACAGGACTTGGTGATGAAAAGGGGGTAGGATGAGTTGGTTGTTCCCCAGTGGTCAAACTGTGGTGAAGGAAAGGGAACCTGACAGGTTTGTGACGCTAAAGGCTGACAAGAAGGACAGGAGCCTCCCTACCTCTAGGGACCATAAGCTTTAAGGGAGAGGAGAGAGGAGAGGCCAAGGGATGGGCTCTGCGGCTAACATCCTTCAGCTCAGGAGGGAAGAAGTCAATAAGCTAAGTGCACAGAGAACCTGTGGTCAGAAGCCAGATCAAAGCAAAGTAGGAAGGAAGGCACCCAAATGTCTACAAGAGGACGATGATGGTGAGCAAGCCATCAAGTGCTGAAACCATCTCTGGGTCAGCTAAAGGTGCTGGGGACTGTGGGATGACCATGGTCTAGTGAGGACCTGAAAGTGAGGTCAAAGGACATAGATGGAACCCGCCTGGGAGGAGCTGGAGGTAGGAAGGACCAGAGTAAGTCCGCTCAAATGGAAGGCTCAGGAAGGAGGCAAACAGAGCAAGAGGTCCCAAGATGCTGAGCAGCTGCAGTGCGTTGAAGAATTCGGTTCTCTAAGCAAAACAACTGCCAATTTCACTAGCTAGGCTGTACCTGTGCCTACTAGCTGGTCTGTGGACTGACTGAACTCCCTAAGAGGAGGGAGCACGGAGGGTCATTGAACCCTTACCTGAGGTTCCAGCCATTTGTTTGCAATTCTGCCCTAATTGTACGTGGCCTGGCGTATGCAGGCTGGGGACAACTGAGTAAAGCGGGTTGCATCTACGTGGCTATGGGGAAGACACCATTCATGCTGGGTGAAGACTTTGCAGCACAACTGTTTTGGGGTCATCCATGCTCCTGTACACAATCCCTCACCCACATCCTGTAGATAAACCCAAAAAACTCATGGGTTGACTGTTGGTAGAATTACACGCACCTCTGTTGTTAGAATCTTCCGGGAATGTAGAAGTTCTTTAGGTCTCCACGGGGGAGGAATTCTGAGGCAGGAGGGTAAGGAAGGTCCAGGAAGAAAGAGAAAGGAGGGAGGTCAACTTAGGTTAGTCTCCTTTAACTTTCCTTAGGGAAGTGCTGACCATGACTGAGCAAGCGGTGGGGGCCCGCAGAGGCTTAGAACTTGAGCAGAATGGGAAGTGTCTAGGCCATGCATAGAGCTGGTCAAGCAGCTCCCAGACACACTGGGGACTCAGGGCTGGATCTGTGCACCAGGCCCATCCAGTGGCGGCATAGGGCCTCACGGATCTGCAGGACAAGCCTCTGGAGCCCTTGGGGCTGCATGTAACCATGGGTACAAGCCACAAGCAAGCCAATGTCCCTGGGGCTGGGGGGCTTGCAGGGCTGCAGTGTTGCCATCACCATGGGGCTTGTCTCAGCTACACATACTTCACACTGGAAAGCCAGAGAGGGACAGGGCCTGCCTTAGTGTACAGCACGAGAGGCATCAAGGCTGAGGACATTTTGGGTAGGTGGAGACTGTTGAGGTCAAGCAAGCAGAGGGTCAGGGGAGCAGGCATGCTAGAGGGTAGCAATGGAGACTGGTGTATCCACATTCTCCCAGGGCACGTCACGGACAGGTAAGCAGACCAGAACCCACTAGTTAGGAAGAGCTGGGAGATGCCTCATTAAGTGTTTGCATGTAGAGCGGCACCGGCCTCTCCCAGCCTTCTGTAGTCTAAGAACTGAGATCTGTGTGAGCTCTGAGCACAGTAGCTCTGACTGCCCTTTGTCCTTTCTGCTTGGTGCAGTGGGCAGAACTGGAGGTGAGCGCAGTGGACTGGAGCGCTCCTCTGCAGGAGGGAGGCCATCTGGGCAGCAAGGTATGGACATCAGACCCTTTTCCTTCCCGAGAGGCACAAGTCAGCCCTAACCCTCACGGAGCAGTGTGGTTGACAGAGCAGGGACAGAACACAGAAGCGCTTTCAATGGCCTGCTGTGGGCTGAGCACTGGGCCAGCTCCGAGTTCTTCCCTGCCCATGTGTCCCTACTCCACATGTCCCTTGTAGATGCATGCCTCTCCATAGTACCATCATTAAACATGTTCCAGAGCTAACCTTTGGGTCCCCCCTCAGGCACTCCACTTAACTGCTTTCACAGAGTGGGGGGTCCTACAGACGTAGGTGCTAAGTTTATGAGGGAGGTAAGACGCTTCTATCCTTAGACTCCCAGAAGATAAAACAACCCCCCATACCCTATCAGGATGCGACACTGTGCCATACACCCCAGCAGGATGAGGCAAAAAAAGATACGCAGACATATAAACACACAGCAGGATGAAACATACACCTAGTAGGAGGAAACACACACACACCACCAACAGCAGCAGGTTGAAACACACAGACACACAGATACTCACACAGACAGACACACAAACACATACTTTGAATTTTTTGCGCTTTTAGCTGTACTGTCAAGTTTTGCAAAAAAGTATCCCAGTTTACCAAGTTGAGTTGGCACTGTACAGAAATAAACAGCCATATTGGTCTAGAAACGTCAAACTTAACTGTTTCCCATTTGTTTGGGTAACACACTATTAATTATGTAAGGTCGTATCTGCATGGGTTTGGTTAGAGAAGCTAAGAAAGTGTTTATTAAACACCACCTCTTCAGAACATACAGTTTGGATTCTTCCCACAAACAAGAACCAGGTGAACTCTTGAAGCACGTCCTGGCGCGCTCAGACTAGAGGCGGAAGACAGCGGGCTAGCCACTTACATTTCTTTTCCTTCCCAATGTTCCATCTTGTCCCTAGTTCTGTGGAAGGAAGCCAGAAAGAACACGACACCCTACACACTGTAATCTGAAGAACACGAAGACGGAATTTTGTTGTGAGCACAAAGATCCCTGCACCCACAAACAACTCTAGGAATGCTAAATGAATGCTAAAATGAACACAGAGTTGCCTCTTCAAGGAAAAAAGGTATATGACCCATTTTCCACCCAGAAGGCTGGGAATGGAGGTCATTGGGTGCTCAGTAGCTTGGTGATGTGAGTTATCTGAAGGCCGGCCATACCTGTTCCCACAGCCAGGACCAGAGGTGGCTAACAGGCAAAATGACCTCTACGCTACTGGTCTGACTGAGATCAACCAGATCCTTCCCTAGACCCTTAGGACGTAGCTCAACGGTAGAACCCATCTTCCTGGAAGAAGTGATACTTTGAGTTGAGTTTCAATGTGCTTGTCTCCTTGAGCTCAGGGGGTTGCATTACACCAGGAAACTTTTTCTGAGTCATAGTGTGCCTAACTATGTTGGCAACAAATTGCTCAAAGTCAGACTCTAGAAGTTGGGACCAGCAACAAAAGTCATGCTGAACAGGACTTCCTTCTTGCCTCTAGCAGATGGATACTCTGCTGGGCCTGGCGTTCACAGAGGCTCCCACAGAATTTCCATTGATAACTGGAGGGCTCAAAGGTGAAGATTACACGCAGGTGACATTCTAACAGAAAAGGAATGCGTGTGTCTGTGATACGTGGCTGTTCCGTGCACGTCGCTGCCCCTACCAGGCCTGGGTCATCTTAAAATGAGGTACTTAGAGCCTGCTGAGGCACTCTATACGTGGCCATCAAACATATGGTAGGTCAGGAGGCAAATCAAGGGTATTGTTGGCTTAGTCCTGGCTTACAGGCAACTCTTAATGCAAAGCTGGTTTTGGCACTTTCAGGCACTATCTGGGAGGCAGTTTTATTACAGAATTGGAAAGGAGTATGGGTGAGTTCAAGGACTGGACATACAACACTGAAAAAAAAAATCCCAACTGCCATTTTAATGTCCTTTCAACAGATAAGACCAGTCATTAGAGGAAAGTCAAAGTTCACCGGAACAAGGCAGGAGACCAGAAAGTGAAAGATTTCAGTGTGAAGCCAGCAGCACTTCCCTGTCCTTAGACAGTACGAATGACAAGAGTAATTCCAGTTGTAAGCAGGAGGGAAGACATTCTACAGCCTTCTTTTGCCCCCTCCCCCTTTACACAGGGCAGAACACTGTGTTCTCAGAACAAAATGAACTCAAAGCCAATACACATAGCCCTTACTCACAGGTAAGTTCAGGGCAGGAAAACGGCCCAAAATAGGGAAGGTGGCTGGAGGGCCATTTGTCCACTTCTTCCCGATGTGTTCAGTGTCTTCTAGAAGGAAAGGGAGCCATCCACCAATTCTGGCTTCTGACATTTATGTGGGGCTAGAGTCCACCTGGTACTGACCTAGAGCCTTAAGGCCTCTCAAAATCAGCAGTCATAATCACACCTGAGCCAGACAGCCCAAGTCCTGTGCAGGCTTTGAGCCATCTATGGATTCTTGATCAAGGCTGAATAAACACTCAGCCAGATGGGGCGTGGAGGAGGGGGCAGCTCTCCATCCAGGAAGGCCAGTGAGGCAGGGTTCTTCCCTAACTGAGCAGGACTCAGTGTGAACTTTGCTCTAATTGATACAGCGAGTAGGGTAAGGGGATGGAAAAAGAAAAGAAAAATAACCAAAACAAAACAAAACAAAAAAAACCCAAAAAACAAAACCAAAAACTATCCCAAGTACGTCAGAGCTATTTGCACTTTCAAACACTTATCCAACATACCGATCATCATCGTCAGAGGCCAGATCAATGACAATGATGAAAGCAGTTTGCCGAGTCACTTGCACAACATGGGGGTTATGGAGAAGAGCTGAAAGAAAGGGGAAAAACAACAACTAGTATTCAAGGACGAGAAATACAAGGCCCTTTCTCCACCAACAGTTCGTCTTCTCTTCCATTTGCTGCTTACAAAGGCGTGTGTGCTGTGCTCCCGATTTTCTGAGCAGCCCAGCTTCCCGCTGGAATAATGACGTCTGTTACATGGAAGGCTCCACTGAGCCACTGACCTGGCAGTGGGGAGGCAGGTACAGACCACACAGCCCCCACTTTACGGAGAGTCTCTACTTTGCATCAGGGGAGGCCTCAAAAGCCCCTTTGATAAGTGCTCACGGAGAGTCGACCCTCTCCAACAGGGCACATTCTTTTTCTTGGTTAGGGCCAGCGGTGACATCACAGATGTTACTCTGCAAGACTACAAGCACACCACAGCAGCTTTCTGCTTTTCTTTTCCCCTAACCCTAGGGAAGGCAGGGTTAGACAAATGCTGGTAGTTATATTCTGGCTGCACGCTATTTCTGTATTTTAATTTCCCACGGGAAGTGCCCATCATAGGAACCAATGACACCTCCTCACAAAGCACAAGCTGACACAAGGAACAGCAGGCACTAGGAGTTAATGCAGCATCTCTGCCATACTCAGTGATGAGGATTACTTTCTAGTCCACGTTAAAGAAAACTGTTAAATAGTTTTTGTTTTGTTTTTTTTTTCTGGCAGAATGGAGTCCATGCCCCTCGTCCAAAGCTACACTCACCAGTAGGTGGCGCTAAAACAAAATCAATCAAAAGAAAGCAGGCCACACTGGTTGGGTCCCTGGCCCCAGAGTGGCCTGATGGACAAGGACAGAAAGCCTGGAGGCCCAGGATCTGGCAGACAGCATGTGGCTGAAAGAAAAAAGAACTGGTGTCCAGGTCCCAGTAAGATCATCAGTCTCCTGGGCGCTTGTGGGCCTAATGCTTCCTCTTCCCCCTTCATGCCCTTTCCCAGTGGTCTGGATTTCCTCACAGGAGGCAGAGGAAACACCCCTCAGGGAAACCCTTTCTCCTGAATACTCACTGTGCAGATGTCATGGCTTTGGGGGGTCTTCACATATTAAGTGCTTTATGTGAAAACCCAGTCCAGTTTTATAAGCAGCTTTACCACTATTAGAAGGTATCGTGGCTAAAAGAAGGGAATACATTCTCCTTAGGAAATAACTGGGGAGGCTCCTACATAAGAGCGCGGACACTTACTCTTGTCTGTGCCTCTTTAGTCCCTTCACATAGGTGCAACATAAGAAACTTCCTCTCTGCATGTACTATGTACCCCAAGTCTCCAAAGGGAACTTCTGTCTCCGCAGTTCCTTACATGCAGTGTGTACGCAATGTCTCAATGACAGAATGGACAGCAAGCACTGATGGTCCCGGGCATGCACAACCACACCAGCTCCATCTTGTTGCTTTCTCCCACATGTCTGCTGGTCCTGGTGGGTGGCTGCTCTGAAGCCATCATGGAGTCCACAAGTATTGACTCTGTTGACCACTGTCCACAGGTTCTGACCTCTCTGGAAGACCCATACGGTGGGTCCTCTTCTGCAAAGGTGACAGGTGAACTCTGCCCAGTGTGGGGATTTAGGCACTGATGAATTAGAAAGTCAGCCCAGCTTGACAGGAAATAAGGCACTGAGCAAAACTAGCAACATGTGTCTGGCTTCTCTGACCTATGACCCACATGGTGATACACAGTAAGGAGGGAAGGGCTAGAGGGTGGGGCAGGATCAGGGCCCCTGGGATGACTCTACTTCCAGTCTGAGGCAGGGGGCCTTGTCAGGAATTCAGCTCCGTCAGCTACTGGGTCCAACACCGTGCTGGAATGAATTAGCTCTTCTTCTGTGGCCTCAGGCAGTGGTCTGGGCTAGCCAAGGCAGACCTGAAGGGAGACTGATGGACACGGAAGCCACCTGTCTTCCACACACAGCTCTCACTTTGCATGCTTACGACAGAAGGTGCATTGACCTGTTCCTATGATCTCCTGGAGGAACTGAAAGCCAACCTGGCCCTGCAGGAGGTCCGCAGGTTCTCTGCAGGGCTCTGCTCTATGCGGTCTCCATCTAGCCTGCTTTGGTGTCTACCCTGAGTAATAATACAAAGAGAAGAATAACCCCAGCTGTGCATACAGTTGAGAAGAAGCTCAGTCTCACTACCTCATTCACTGCAGCTGAACCTGAATATTAAGGAAACAAACAAACCCCAAACCGTAGTGCAGGTTAACCTCAACCTTCCACCTATTTCTTCCAATCTGGAGCTGGTATCATTGTCTGAAGACATGCCTGAATGCGGAGACAAAAGTAGATGGATCCAGTATTTGTAAATTTCGTATTTATTATAACAAAAATTATGCCATGTCCATTTGTGCATTCTGCGTCAATATAGCTCTGGATGTGTGGATGGTCTAAGGGACTCTGTACAGTCATGCTGATTGTGGCAGCAGGAAGGGACACAATTAAAAATGTCTGTAAAAGGTTCTGGGATCCCAAGGGCAGGACCGTATTATCTGCACAGAAACACGCTGAGCAAATGGCCCACACTGAAGATGAGCTAGGGGGGGATGGGGCGGGGAAGGCTTTTCAGAGGGGCTGGGAGTCAGTTATTTAGGCTGTGTCCTTATACCGAGACTACAAACACTTTAAGCTTCACTATGTAACACTGAGCTATTTACAATAGGAATTTCTCAATCAACTGTTCTCTCAGAGAAAATTAGTGAATCCCAGTGACTTAAGTCACCTGACAGAGTAAAGCAACTCCTAGGAGTTAGTCTCCATATTCTACAAATGTCTATCATTTTCAAGACAAAAAAAAAAAAAAAAAAAAGCCTTTCCCCACAAAGAAATACACAATTACAATATTATTAAATCATTTAGCAATGACAATTTGCCCTGCCTTCCAAACAAACCAAACAACAAAAAGCCATTTTTAAAAATATTACATTATCATTAACTGTTTCTCTGTAATATATTAAACCTTTTGTTCTTTGTCTTTACACATTTGATATGTTAGGGAAGGAAGTTAACAAATTTAAGTCATATTGGTAAAGTGTCACTAGAGAAAAGTGGTAAATATTAAAAGTAACCAATACAAAGAGAACCTACAGAGGAGCTGCAGAGGCGGGCGGGGCGTGTCTGGGAGGAGGGCAGGAGGTAACAGCCCTGGTTTAACGTGAGCCTGGGAGACTCTCTCAGTCTTTCTGGTTAGTTTATTGTTTAGAACAGTGCCCAGACTGGGTCATAGTGGCGTGTCGTAACAGTCTGGCAGCTGATCCGCCTGGAACTGCCTCTGTGGCTGTGGCTGTGGCGGCTGGGGGGGTGGTGGCAGCTGCTGCTGCTGCTGCTGCTCCTGGTGATGTTTCATGATTTCTTTGACTTCCTCTTCCAGCTCCGGCGGTATGATAAACTGATCATCCGGATCTGGCTGAGCAGGGGCTGCAAAATAGCCCCCCGGCTTTCGGAGAGGGGCATCTGCGGCAACCTCTATCACATTGTGGCTCCTTTCCTGGGGAGCGACGGAGCCGTTAGCCCGCCGTCGCCCGATGGTCCCCACAGCGGAGAAGTCCGCCTTCTTGCACAGACCGGACTCATCCTCGTTGGCACTGATGACGATGCCCTCATCGCTGGCCTCAGCTGGCACCTGCAGCAGGTGCTGCTGCCTCTCCTTTTCCTTGGCCCGGCCGCAGTGAATGTCCACTTCCACCTCTACCCGGCTGCCATTGCTGAAGACGCCCTCAATGGGTTCTTCATCATCACTGTCAAGGCCGTTGTCGGAGAACGCGCTGGAGAAAGTGGCACTGGACAGCTGACGCTGGAAGGAGTTGGACAGGCAGACTGGGTGGAGCATGCAGCGCTGCTCGTTGGGGTAGGCGGGGCTGCTCTCATTCAGGACTCCAGATGGGGGCTCATCGGAGGCAGTAGAGCCCACCTCACTACTCATCTCAGAGGTGGACAGTTCACTGCTGATCTCGGATGCCATGCCACTGCTGGAGGAGGGCACACCCAACCCGTCTGGGGGCCGGTCCTTGATTACCATGTTGACAGAGGATGGGAAGATTCCGGGGCTAGGGGGTGGCATGCTCCCTCCAGCACTGAGCTCGCAGCAGCAGAAGCTGTCTTCAGTGACACTGAGCTGCACCACCACGGCACTGATGCTGTCATGGCAGCCGTAGCTCTGGGCCAGAGTGCACAGCTTCTTGGCAGCAGCCAGAGCATCCGGCACGTTGCGCACGGCTTCCACGGCCTCTTCAATGGATAGGCTGTCCCAGAGCCCTTTGCTGCCCAGGATGAAAAACTCATCCTGTGGAGTCAGAAGCACTGACTGGACGTGGGGGCGAGGCACCACACTGGGGTGGAGGAAGGTGTAGCCCAGGATGCGTGTGGATTCTGTCACTCCATTGACCTTGCCATCCTAGAAAGGAGAATTTCCAGAGAGACAGTGAACACAGAGCACATGTGGCTACCAAGCTGCCCACCTTCCCTCCCCCTTGCCTCAGGGCCACTGACTGGGCCATAGGAAAGTGCTGGGCATCCCAAGGAGGAGGCTTATGTGCCCTATGTATGGAATGGCTAAAGTGTAGATCTGGGATTGTAAGGAGCAGCAGGAACAATAGGAAATTAAGAGGGACCACATTTCTACGAGGTGGTCAGACCGATCCTTTCTCTTCGTGACAAGCTGATGTCTAGCCCCACGTGACAGGCATGCTCACTTGATTCTAAGGAGGTAAACCACCCCATCCAGAAGTACCTATGACAGGGACGGTTCAACCTCATGACTCTGCCCATCAGCACAGCCAGCATGAGGAAAGGTTAGGGAGTCTTCTGTGATCCCCCAGATGTTTGGGTCGCAATGCTCATATGTTTGGAGAGGCAATGTTAATAGAAGTACCCATTCTTAGGATTTTCTTGAACCCAGCTTCCAAGGTCAAATGTAGAAAGTAAGGAGCCTTTTCAAGCTAATGCTGTTCAGACCAGCGGCCAAATCCAGGCCACTTTCCAGGTAAAAGATAAATACTTTTAAAACCTTAGCTGCATTTGCTGCTGTGTTCTCTACCTTCCAGGTCTGCGGGTCTCGGCCTTACAGCCATGTCCACCCACAAGGAAGCTCTACAATGACGAACGCAACTTGTGTGAGTTTCTGGATGAGCAAGTGCTTCTGGGAGAGAGTGGCCCATGCTGCAGCTCCACCACCTGCCTTTGCCTGGGCATTTCCAGTTTCTTGTCCCTGGGTGCCTTTCCCACTGACGTGACCCCACCAGCCATGCTTAAAAGCAGGTGGCAGTGTAGGAACTGAGACGCGTAAAACAGGCTTTGAGGCATTTTCAAACTCTCTCGATCCTAGTAATAAAATCTGCTCCTGCCTGGTGTGGGGTCTGGCGAGAAGCACCCTGCTACTCCACCACCTGTCAGCTTGTGCTGTGAGGGCATTTTCAAGGTGCGGAAGGGATGAAGTGGAAACCCTTCACTGTGAAGGCTCAGCAGAGCAGGCAGAAGTGAGGAAAAGAAAAGGGGAGATCAAGGCTGGCCTACACGGCTGCCTTGTGCAGAAGACATCTCCGTTTTTGGTGTGACTGCTCAGTTCGCCATATTCTGGACCACTCTGGATGGTCTGCTACCTAACCTGTGTGCATCAGCCTTGTTAACCCTCATTGTCTGGGACAGCCAGGGAACTAAACTTTGTGGTGCGCTCAGCACTACCTTTTTCTCTTCTGGATACTAGCCTTCACCCCTCAATCTCAAATTGTGCATTGTTCTGTGAGTTTTACAGCTAAGAGGAGGTTAGGTTCTTGTGAGCAGATGTGGGTATTTCCAGGCTAATGGCAGGTGGCCAATATACTGGCGAGCCAGTAAACAAAGAACTACAAAGCAACTTTGGAAGTTTCACTGCCAACACTCATGCTATACTGTTAGTCTAGGTTTGTGTTTGTTTTGTTTTGAACAGCAATACTATTGCCACTTGGGACTTGGTCAATCTTTGTTGTGGGACTGTGCCCACACTATAAGCTGCTTAGCCATATACCTAGCTTCTACTCTCTATATGGCAATAGTACCCCAGTTTTGATGATCAAATGTATCTCTAGGCCTTGAATTTTTCCCTCGTGCCCTTTGAGAACAGTATTACTCAACTGGCAAAACAGAAAATAGTTGTATACTGATACAGACAACAGAGTTTATGTGTCAGACTACCCCTAGAAGGTGAGGCTGGTATCTGTGACTCCCACTTTACACATGAGAAAACACAGGCTTACGAGGGTTTAAAGCTTATATCCTTCAAGTGGCTGAGCTCAGACACAAAACCAGCAGCGTGATTTTAGGAGGGAGATCCACTGGCACAGTACCCATGAAGCACTCCCGCCTTCATGGCACCTGGTCAATGCCTGATTACTCTACAGTAAACTACAGTGACAGTCCACAGTAATCTAGAGACAGCACCAAGGCATTCACTTTGGAATACCATGGATTTGGAATTAGAAATCTACACTAATATCAAACGTTTCCTGGAGTCTCCAGCAGGGGGCGTGGCTCTCCCTGTTGTCTGAGGAAAACCCTCTCACCTCAGTGATGATGGCTTTGTGTTGCTTAATCCTCTTCCGCTCTTCTTCACAGCTCATGATGTATGACCTGGACAGAGGCAGTGGCTTCCCATTTCGACAGAGAACCGTTTGGCACTTGCCAACGTTAGCAGAGGTCAAAGTGAAGGGTCCTCCTGGGTCCACAGGGTCATGCTTGATGTGGCACAGGACGGCAGCACCACCGAGCTTCTGCCCAGCAGTGCCCAGCTTCCTGAACCCAGAGAGGAGAGTGAATACTCAGCTGCGGCACCACACACTGCTCATTCAGAAGAAAGATGGCACCAGTGCACAGGGAGCAGGCGCAGCCCTGCTGACCAAAGCTAGCTGGCTTCCGAGAGAAAGGTCTCCGGAACCGGACAGTATACGTATTCACAGGAGAGGCGTGTGCTCACGAAGTGGCGGCAGTGAACCTTTTGGTTAAAAGCCACATGCTGACCGGCCTGCAGTGTCTAGCCTGCGGCCCTGAGCCAGCTATATGGCTCCAGCACTACACTCCAAACATTAAGAAAGAGCTGCTTCTCTCCCCGTCCACCTCGCCACGTCCTCTCTGCCCTACACAAATCACAACAGGCATGAATACAAGGTATAATACACACACTGCACACTGACCCTAACCACCTTCCTTCTGAAGGATGCTGGCTTGCCCTGTGTAGCCAAGGCTTTCTTGATCAGCACTGTTTATTCTATAAAACCTACTGGAAAGGATTCTGGTATCAGACACAAGTGTCTTTCCTTGACCTTCCATTGTCCCCTAACCCATGTACTTATTGAATGTTTGAAGCACCTACAAATCTGGAGCATCATAAAGAGCAAAGCACTCTCTTTGATCACAGGTCCTACCAATGCTCATTCCTCCAAGCCTCCTGCAACGAACCTTGACAGTTATAAAAACAGAAACAAAAACAACAAAAAACTACGTCTCTTGCCTAATGAGGGCAGGAAAGACCCTGAAGCACTGTCAGAATCTAAGTTCAACGACTGGGAACAGGAGCCATGGAAACCAGGGCCACCTAGCCACACACACTTGACAACTTAGGCACAGAGAACATGCAGTTAGTAACTCTGAGGACTGATGTGCTCCCTGGTCCTATACCCTGTTACCTGTTATGGACAATAGTCACAAAGAAGACCCTGCAGGTGGGCCTCCCGTACAGATTCCATGACCAGATCTGAATGCTGCATGCTTCTAAGGTAGCATTACCTTCAAATACAAAACGGCTTGAACAGAAGTTTGTAACCAGAGTCTGCTAGAGTGCTATGTTGAATGTATGTGTGTGTGCGCGCACGCGCGCACACATGTGTGCATAAATGCCTCTGTACGTCTTTGTATGACATGCTGCGTGTCATCTGGGACAAGGTGGTGCTGAAATGTAAAATGTACTGTGTGGCCGAAGTATCCATGGGGGTCTCAGGATCCTGCCTTTACAGCCTATTGGGCCTTGGGGTACTTTGCTTTACCTCTATATACTTTGGTTTTACAAACAAGATATAAAGAGTAGCAATGCATATCTCACTGGGGAAAAAAATCAGGGCATGTAAGGTAGTTAGAACAGTGACTATTTGTTAGCTTTTATCACTGTGCTCAATTGCTGTCTGTACCCACTAGGAATCTGGCAGACAGGGGGTGTGCTGGAAGCGGGGCCAGAAACCTGCCTGCCTTGGCTCTGCATGAGGCAGACACAACTGTGGAGGCTTCTGGGGACAGCATTCCACAGCAGACACTACCTATCCTGGCTACAAAGCCATCGTCTGTGTTAGGTTACTCAGGGGGAGAGGAGGGAAAGAGAAAGACCTCAACAGTGCTGCAGGTTCCCATACACAGGATCCCCGTCAGTAGGGATCCTGTCAGAGCAGGGTCTGCAGTACATATTCCCAGTGACTCAGTGAGGCAATTCCTTTACGATCCATAAAACCCTCAGAGTAACAAAAGGACGAGAAACTCTTCCAATAAAGAAGTCCTCACAACATTTGTCCCTAAGGGCTCAAGTGGCACGCCCTAGTTCTTGCAGTGACCTTTAGGTGCAGGTGTAAGTGACAGGCAGCAGCCTAGGAGCCTGGAACACGTGCATCAACACTGAATAAGGGAGAAGACAGCATATAAAGAATGTTGTAAAACTAGCCTAAAATTTGACCTACTTAGTTTCAAACCAGTGAAAGCATTTCCTATTGGTCAACAAACTGGGAAAGAAATGATCCATTCCAGAGAGACATCCACACACCATTCAGGAAGATCTAAGCTGTCCCTGTGGTTGGCTGGGTGTTGTAAATGAAGAAGATATGTTATCAATAGAGGCCATGAAGTCCCAGCTCTCTGAGAAATGAGAGCGCTGTCACTCACTTAAGGAGTATAAGCACATCTCAGACTGAACCCTATGCCAGCCCTAATAATCAAACAACACAGACGGCCTGCATGCAGCTGCAGCAGCCAGCCAAACGCACACTGAGATCATCGAGTATCAATTTCTAATAAGACAGAAGCACCAAACAAGAGCAAGAAGCGGGACCTAGTGATACAAACTATAACTTCAGCACTCAAGAAGCTGGGGCAGGAGGGTTCTATGTTCAAGGCTACCCCGGGTTACATAGTAGGACTGTGCCTCAAAATAAACATAATAAATAAATAAATGGAAGAAATCATTTACCTTTGCATGACAATAAATGTATTGACCATGTATTCTTCCTCATTTTTCGTTTTCTGAAGCTCTTCAGCCAAGATGTCACTCATGGTGCACTGAAGGAGGTAGGGTACCTCCACATTCCGGTCTCCATCAAACACACCATAGAGGGCCTCCCGATTGTCCCGGAAGTTGTTCACAGACAGTGCTGCCACACACAGCCTGCGGAGTAAGACAGCATTTGTGATGAGCCCACCCGCCTTCTCTTTCTTATGCCTAACGCAATTCTCTCTGTCTCTAAGAATGCCCTGGCTGGTCTCTTTCTTCTTGTCTCCAAAAGGATTTGAGTAAACAGAGTTCAGATGGTTTGCATGAACTGATTTCTGTGTGGCTTCCCTTACCCTCTCTTCCAATATTAGTATTTTTAAAAAATTATTTAAAAATTTAAAAATTATTTATTTTTAATTTTTACGTGTGTGAATGTTTTGCCTGTGTGTATGTATGTGTAATATCTGTTACCTGTGGAGTCCAGAGTTATAGGTGGTTGTGAGCTGCCATGTGCTACAAGTGAACCCAGGTTCTCTGCAAGAGCAGCATCTGCTCTTAACTGCAACCATCTCTGTAGACTCTAAAGACTCATTTTGAATTATTTGTGTGTGGTCTGTGTTGGAGTGATGCTTGGACACATGAGTGCAGATGCCTGTGAGACTAGAGAGATCAGAGCCCCTCAAACTGCATTTACAGGCACAGCCTTGACTGGCCTGAAGGCCAAACTGGGAACTGAGCTTGACTCATCTGCAAGGGGAATATGAGTGCTCCCAACTGCTAGACCATCTCTCCAGTTACAATTTTATTTCTAATGGAGAAAGAGGAGAGTAAGAGAAATGAGAAATAATATTAGGATATAGCCTCCAACCTACACATACGTATAATAAATAGTTATTAAGGAGAACCTCCATATCAAAATAGAGTGACAAATAAAACATGGGGAGGTAATAAAGAGTGTGAAGTGCTTGGAAAAGAAAAGCTCAGCATTCAGCCCATGGTGCTGGCCCTGCTTATTCCCTGGGAAAGACTGAAGCTGCAGGAGGAAGAAGACACAGTGTTGGATGGGGAGGCCCAGGACATTGAACATAGGAAGGCAGGATTTGTCTCCAGAATAAAACCAAGAGGCCAGGCACAACACAGGCCTATAATCCTAGTACGTGAAAGGCTGAAGTGAGACAATCAAAAGTTCAAGGCCAGCCTAAACTACCTGGTGAGACTCTGCCAACAAACCCTACAAAAACAACAGCCAACAAAAACAGAGAGGAAAAAGGATTTGGAAAGAAAGTCAGGGCACTAGAGAGTGGTGGGATAATGTCAAACAGCTTAATATATGAGAGCGAGAGCCTTAAAAAGAAGAGAGACATAAGAACGTTACACATTTATAGCTACAATTTTGATGAAAACTATAAATGTATGGATACAAGAAGTTCAATAAACTATAAATGTATGGACACAAGATGGTCAACAAACTATAAGAGGAATAGGAAAAAAAAAGCTTAACTGAGAAAGAACAAAATCAAATTGCTTAAAATAGGGGAAAAGGCAGGAGGTTGGGGTGTAAGACAAAGCCATGAACGGCAGCAGATTTCTTGTGGCAAAACCAGATGAGACGACTGCAGAAGAGCATCTTTCAAGTACAAAGCAGAAAACAGTCTAGATTCCCAACCAGTGAAAACAGCTTGGAAAAGTTATGGCTGACGACCTTTCAGATGCACCTGAAGACTTCACTGTAAGAAACACAGAAAGGAGATTTGCTCTCTGCCGAACAATGAAGCCCAATGTAAAGGACAAGTGGGAAAGACAAGTGTTCTTGCCAAATGGGATGTGGCACCTGCCACCTGGAGGCAAGGGAAGCTGTTCACACCCAACAATAAATACGATGTGTTCCTCCCCTGCCGCCTTATATCTGGCTCAAAATGTCCGTGGTCCTGATGCTGAGAAACATTACTTTAGAAAGTAGAACACTCAGCTAAAAATACTAACAGTATATTTTGGAATTTTATAACAAATGGGGAAGTAAAAACGCAAGACAACAGTAGAACAAAGGTAGATGGAGAAGTTGAGATGTTTCTAACATTCTTTATGAAGTGATATAGAATTGGAGAGAAGCTGTACTAAGTAAAAGATTATACTATAATGATGCACACACACATACACCCTAAGGAACACACACACACACACACACACACACACACACGAAGATATCATGGAAAATGGGGATAAAAGCATTTAACCCAAAAGAATTAAGGAAAAAAAAAAAAAAGAACAGCTAAGATTTTTTTTTTTTTTTTTTAAGAAAATAACCAATTTGCAGGCAAATGGTGGGAACTAGAAAAGATCATCCTGAGTGTGGCATCCCAGAAACAAAAAGACACACATGGTATATACTCACTTATAAGTGGATATTAGACATATAATACAGGATAATCATACTAAAATCCTTACACCTAAAGAAGCTAAGCAAGGAGGAAGACCCTGGGTAAGATGATCAATCCTCATTCAGAAAGGCAAATGGAATAGACATCAGAAGAGAGTGAAAACAAGGAACAAGACAGGAGCCTACCCACAGAAGGCCTCTGAAAGACTCTACATAGCAGGGTATTAAAGCAGATGCTGAGACTCACAGCCAAACTTTGGGCAGAGTATAGGCAATCTTATCAAAGAAGGGGGAGATGAAAGACCTGGAGGGGACAGGAGCTCCACAAGGAGATCAACAGAACCAAAAAAATATGGGCCCAGGGGTCTTTTATGAGACTGATACTCCAACCAAGGACCATGCATGGAGATAACCTAGAACCCCTAACACAGATGTAGCCCATGGCAACTCAGACTCCAAGTGGGTTCCCTAGGAATGGGAACAGGGGCTGTCTCTGACATGAACTCAGTGGCTAGCTCTTTGATCACTTCTCTCTGGGGCCAGGGGCAGGCTTACTAGGCCACAGAGGAATATGATTTAGCCAGTCCTGATGAGACCTGACAGGTAAGCTAGGGTCAGATGGGAGGAGGACCTCCCCAATCAGTGGACTGGGGAAGGGGCATGGGAGGAAATGAAGGAGGGAGGGCAGGGTTGGGAGGGAAGAAGGGAGGGAGCTGCAACTGGGATACAAAGTGAATAAATTGTAATAAATAAAAACATTTTAAAAAAAAAAGGAAAAAGAAAACAAGCCAGGCTTGGTAGTACACACCTTTTATTTCTGCACTTGGCAGGCAGAGGCAGGTGGATCTTTGTAAGTCTAAGATCAGCCTGGTCTAAAAAGAAAGTTCTAAGATAACCAGGGCTGTTTCACAGAGAAACCCTGTTAATAAATTGAATCTAAACTTTAACCTATTTTCATTGGGTATAAATAAAATATCTAAAAAATTATCCCGCCGCCAAACCCAGAAAAATCAAACTGGATAAAAGCAAGATACGACTATGCAGTGCCTAGTATAAAGAGCATTTTAAATACAAAGACACAAACAGGTAGAAAAGTATTAAAGTTAAACACCAGCATATCACCTTCTAGCCACTGATACCCAGAAGCACTTGGTACCTGGATCCCCAGAGGCCACACCTGACTGACTCAGGTAGGGTAGGTGTCTTCCTGTCCTTCATTGGTCTCACCCCCAGCCCTGCAGCAGCCTGCCTGCAGGTAACACACCTCCCCTCCATTCCACGGACCCAGCTTAGCTCTTCTCGAAGTCTGCTTGCAGGTACCCTTTCTTGCACCTCAACTGCACTCACTGGACACTCCAACTCTTGTTCCACACCCAGGGTCCTCCTAGCCCTATCATCTCTGTCTTCCAGACACATACTTTGTCCTATTACGGCCTACTTGCCCCCACTCCCCTGTCTCCAACTCTCTGGGGATCCCACCTTTTGGTGTAGAAAGGATTCCCTACCTCTTTCTCACAACCTTTCTCAGCCATTTCTTCTAGCTCACTCTATTCTTTTCTGCCACCCACAGACAAGGGAATCAAAAGCCACAGCACTTTCCTAAGATCCAGAGAGGGCAGCAGAAGCCAAGGAACGAAATACCCATCTGACAAAGACAAGACCAGACAGCATCAGTTTGAATCACTGCAATTATCCTAAGTCCAGATGCCCAGACACCAATGCAACACTACAAACAGAAACAGCCAAGACACTATGCTTCCACCAGAGCCCAGCAAACCTGCTACAGTAGCCCTGGGAAAGGAAGCACAAGAGAAGAACTTCAAAATAGCTATCATGAATATGCTCAAGGACCTTAAAGAGAATATGAATAAATCACCCAATGAAGACAGTAAAAATACACAGTAGAATGAAATAATGAAAACATTTCAAGACATGAAAGTAGAAATAGAATCACCAAAACTAACTAAATAAATAACTGAAATAAAACTAGAAATGAAAAATTTAGGGAAAGAAGAAGCCAAAATATTTTATTTGCAGATGATACAGTTTTACATATAAAAGAACCTTAAAAATCCACCTGGCAACTTTTACAGATGAGAAACACTTTCAGCAATGTAGCAGGATATAGAGTTAGCACACAGAAATCTTCCTACACACAAATGACAGACTGAGAAAGAAATCGAGGAAACACATTTTACAATAGCCTCTCTCTATATATATTTCTTGGGATAATTCTAAGCAAGCAAGGGAAAGAATTGTAATAATAAAAACTTTAAGGGACTGAAGAAAGAATGTGAAGAAAATACCAGAATATAGAAAGATCCTCTAAACTTATAAATGGGTAGGATGAATACTGTGAAAATGGCCAACTTCCAAAAGCAGTCTACAGATTCAACAAATCCCCATCAAAATTCCAACACAATTCACAGAAACTTAACAAAAACAAACAAACAAACAAACAAAAACCCAACCAATTTTCAGCTTCAAATAGAAAAACAAAACAAAACAAAATTCAAGATAGCTAAAACAATCTTGAATAATGAAAGAACTACTGAAAGTATCTCCATCTTAGATTTCAAGTTGCACTACAGTAACAAAGCCAGCTTGGTTATAGCATACAAACATGATTAATGGAATTCAACTCAAGACCTATACATAAGTCCACACATGCCTGTGGGTACCAGATTTTTTATTTTTTTTTGACAAGCCAAAAATAGACACTGGAGAAAAGACAACATCTTCAACAAATGGTGCTGGTCAAACTGAATGGCCATATGTAGAAGAATACAAATAGACCCATATTGATCACCCTACACAAAACTCACCTCCTGATTGATCAAGGACCTCAACTAATGCCAAATACCCTGAATCTCGTAGAAGAGAAAGTGGGGAATAGTCTTGAACTCAGGAGGCAACTTCCTTATCAGAACATGATAGCACAGGCACTAAGAACAATTGCCAAATGGGACCTCATGAAATTGAAAAGCTTCTATGTGGCAAACTACCCCATTATTCACACAAATTGGTAGGCTACAGAATGTAAAAGATCTGTACCAACTACACATCCAATAGAGGGTTAACACCAAAATATATAAAGAACTAAAATAACTGGACATCAAGAAAATAAAAAGCCATTAAAATGGGGTACAGAACTAAGTAAGCAGAGAGTTGTCAAAAGAGGAAACACAAATGACGGAGAAACTAAAGAAATGTTCAACATCCTTAGTCACTGGGGAAATGCAAATTAAAACTACCTTGAGATTTCATCTTGCAGCACATGTTGGGAAGGATGCAGGGAAAGGGGAACACCTACTCACTGATGGTGGGAATGTAACCACGTTCAGTCACTATCGGGATCAGTGAGGTGAGTCCTCAAGAAAGCGTGGAATCTATTCACCTCAAAATGCAATACATTGGAAAATGACATGAAATGGACAAATTCTTTGAAATGTATAAATTAGTAAGTTCATGTTAAGCAGAGTTACTAAAGAAAACAGCTCATATAACTAAAGAAATGAGATGTTTGATTAAAAACTCTAGAAAATTCCAAACTGAATGGCCGGAATTCTCCTTCAAACATTGAAGAAAGATCTAAAGTTCACTCTGTACAAACTTCCAAACTCCCTAGTTCATTTTATAAAGCCAATGTTACTATGGTATCAAAGATAAGAAATGACATGAAAAAATGAAGATCAATATTCATCATCGAACACAGACTTGTTCAACAACTTATCAGCGACCTAAATTCCTCAACGTGTAAAAAGTGCCAATATAACATAAACACATGGAATTTATCTTTGAAACACAGGCCCAGCTAACATTTGAAAGATAACGAAAGCCAAAAAGATGGCTCAGTAGTTAGAAATACAGTTAAGAACTGCTTTTGTAGACACAGAGCTAGTCTGTGTCAAAAGATCTAGTTGTTTGAGAGTTTTGCCTGCAGAGATTTTTTTTTTTAAACCATAATACTCAACAGAGGGTTCAAACTGAAATTCAGTTTTCAAACAAGAAGGGCCTGGAGTGACCCTTAAAGCCTTATCTTGCCTTTTATTGGGACTATTTTCTTCAAGCAAACAAAGATTAAATACATTTATGGAGAACAAAAGAAAAAAAAAAAAGAACTGCTTTTGTAGACACCTGGAGCTTAGTTGTCACCAACTACATCTTCTGGCTCCGAACCCCTCCTAACTTCAGCTCCAGGAGGAATCTGATGACTCTGGACTTGGCACCTATACTTATGTTAACACACACACACAGTTACACAAAATTAAAACAAACATACTGACACCAACCTTTGAGCAGGGTGGGGTGGTACACACCTTTAATCTAGCACTTTGGAGACAAAGCAAACAGATCTTTGTGAGTTCAAGACCAGCCTAGTTTACACAGAGTTCCAGACCCACCAGGACTATATAGTGAGATTGTTGTTATTCAAGACAGTACAATAATAAATAATAAAAACAATCAAAGCAGTCTACCATATCAGACTCAAAATGGAAAAATGTGGTAATTTCTCATACATAGCTAAAGAATTTGGCAAAACATGATATCCACCTATTCAAAAACAGAAGTAGCATCTACTCTTTTGCCCCCAAGTGATTTGATCTTGTGCCAAGTAGAATGCTGGCACAAATAGGGTCAAGAGTCTCAAAGCCCCGTCCCCTACTGAGGAGCTACTGGCAATGGATGGCTGCTGGGAGGGAGAGTCACTCTGTCTTGAGGGTTGGCGCTGACAGTTCCCATGCCCCAGTGCACGCCCTACCCCCACTCCCCAACACATACAGGTGGCACTAATTAGATTTTAGTAGCTTATAAAAACAGACAATACAGGAGCTCTACAAGGACAGTAACAGATCCAAAAAGTCTGGGCACAGGGGTCTTTTCTGAGACTGATACTCCAGCCAAGGACCACTCATGGAGATGGCCTGAAACCCCTGTACAGAGGTAGCCTATGGCAGTTCAGTGTCCAACTGGGCTCCATAGTAATGGGAACAGGGACTGTCTCTGACATGAACTGAATGGCCTGCTCTTTGATCACCTCCCCCTGAAGGGGGGAGCAGCCTTACCAGGCCACAAAGGAAGACAATGCAGCCAGTCCTGATGAGACCTGATAGACTAGGATCAGAAGGAAGGAGAGGAGGACCTCCCCTATCAGTGGACTGGGAGAGGGTCATGGGTGGGGAAGAGGGAGGGTGGGACTGGGAGAGGAGGAGGGTTCAGGGGGGATATAAAGTGAACAAACTGTAATTAATAAAAAAATCCCTTAAAAAACAGACAATAGATATAAAGTTGGGGGAGGTATTGTGAGCACTACGTGGGGAGTTAGAGAGGAAAATGGAGGGTAGTCACGATCACACTTCATTTTAGACGTGTGTGACATTCTCACAAATAAAGAAAAAGTGCTGGAAAGGTAGCTCAGCAGTTGGGAGCACTTGCTGCTCTTGCATAGAACCTGAGCTCAATTCCCAGCACTCACATGGTAACTCACAGTCATTTGTAACTGTGATTCCACAGGGACCTGATACCCTCCTTTTGACCTTCATAGGCACCAGGCATAGATGTGGCTCACAAACATAAATGTAGGCAAAACATTCATACACACAAAAAATAAATCTAAAAATTAAAGAAAAAAGAAAGTTCTATCTATCCATCCATCCACCCACCTATCTATCTATCTATCTATCTATCCATCCATCCATCCATCCATCTATCTATCTATCTATCTACCAACCTACCTACCCTCAGTTTGACACAAGCTTGGGTCATCTAAAAAAGGACTTCAGTTGAAAAAATGTTTCCATCAGAATGGCCTGTAGGTTAGTCTGTGGGACCTTTTCCTGGTTAATGGTAAGTGTGGGAGGGCCCTGCCCACTGTGGGTGATACTACCCCAGACAGGAGGTTCTAGGTTATGTAAGAAAGCAGACTGAGCAAACCACGGAGAGCAAGCCAGTAAGGAGAGTTCATGGTCTCCTCTTCAGTTCCTACCTTTAGGTTCCTGTCTTGAGTTCCTGCCCTGCCCTGCCTTCATGATAGTCTGTAAACTATACCAAATCCTCTCTTCCCCAAGTTGTTTTCAGCCACAGTGCTTTATCACAGCAACGGAAAGCAAACTAACAACTGTGTTTAAAAAATATCTTAAAAACTCAAAGTAGTTCCTTTAAAATCAAGAGTGAAATAAGGTTATCTATTCTCCACTGAAATTCAATATAGGGCTTCAAGCCTAGCTACAGCAATAAGACAAGACAAAGAAGCAGAAGGGATACAAACAGGAAGGAAGCATCAAAACACCCCCCCACTTGTAGACAATAAATCCTATGCACCCCACAAGAAAATCTCAGAACTGCCAACAATTTGCAAAGCAAGAAACAAAATCAGCAGCTTCTGTTTAACAAGATTTCTGAGATGCTGAGAAAAAAAAAATGGAAATAGTGTATAATAGCTTTTTTAAAGCTCATAATAGCTTTAAAAACAAAATATTAAACAAACACTGATAACAATAAAACACACGGTAATAAACCTACCAAAAAAGTGAAAAACTTCTACAATCAAAATCTTAAGACATTAAAGAGAGTCATAAATACTAGAAGATGGAAAGACTTTTCATACTGATATACTGGCAAAATTAGTTTTCTGAAATGGCTACAGTACAAAAAAACAATTTAGTTTCATGTAATCCCCATCAACATTCCAAACATTGGAATAAACAATATTGGAATAAACAATCCTAAAATTCATACACCAACAAAAAGGCCCTGAATAGTTAATGCAACTCTGAACAGATGAACAATGCTAGATTTCAAATCACAGTACCCAACTAACTATTATAGAATAAACTACAAGGTCTTCAACAAATACAGACATACACACCCAGGGAACAGAACAGAGGACCCAGAAATAACCCATGCAGCTACAGCCACAACATGTGGCTGCTTCCTCTTCCTCCCCTATTTGTTTTAAAACAAAAATATCACTGACTCCATTTTGTGTTGACCACCTACTCCTGGGCATGGGATCTACCCTGAGGTGTGGTTAATATACCCAGTGACCCCGCTGGGGAAACCTAATTGCAGCTTTGTGGTCAAGAGTGGGAGTCTTTGTCCACTTCCCCTCTCAATGCTGGGACCCCAACTGGCTTGAACCTGTGCAGGCCTGGCTGCACCGCCATAGTCTCTGTGGCCACAAAATTTCTAACCAAAATGCTGAAAGCATGAACTGGAGACAAAATAGTCATCATCAGTAAATGATGCTGGGAAAACATTACATCCACATACTGAGGAATGAAACTAAATCCTCATCTTTCCTCTGTACAAAAACAAATTAAAAACTGATCGAAGACTTTACTATAAGGCTTAAAACTCTAAAAAAAATAAACTCAATTTTATAATCATCTTAAAATTTTATTATTTTCTTTGCTTGGGCACAGTGAAGTAGTTTTTTGTTTGTTTGTTTGTTTGTTTTATAATAATACAGGTGGACACTCTTAGATTCACTTTCTGCCAAAGCTTCCCAAGTGTTTTAGTGTGAGACAGGCCCAAATTACTCAGCTGCTTGGGTTCCTGCAGCGGATGTGAACCTACCTGAGAAGAAAACTCTCCATACAGGGAGGAGGAGAGCAAGAATAGACATGCACTGAGACTTGGAGGCAAAGGCACCGCAGTTCTCCCTGTCTTTGAGGTGGCAAACAGCTAGCTTCTTGCTGAGATGACCAGTTTGTTTAAAAAGAAATAATACACACAACACATCTAGAGATAAAAAAGACAAAACAACCATACCCCGCCCCCTCCAAAACACATGTGATCAGTCCTGGCATCATCAGACTCAAAAGCCTGAAAGTAAAGGAAGGGCTGGGGCCAGGCAGTGGTGCACACCTTTAATCCCACCACTCAGGGAGCAGAGGCAGGCAGATCTCTGTGAGTTCCTGGTCTACATACCAAGGTCCAGGGCAGCAAGGGCTACACAGAAAAACCCTTTCTAGAGAAAACCAACCAACCAAGCAATCAATCAAATAAAGTGAGGGCAGGTGCACTGGGGTTAGGAGGTTTGATTTGCCTCTGTTTTTTGATCTAGCTGATGGCCTGGAAGTGTGTTCACTCCAAGATAGATCACAGGCCAGTGCATTTGCCACTTACACACTTTTCTCAACCTTAAGGTAAAAAAAAAATATGCAGGAAAACCAGATCCAATTGTTGCTTGCTTAATTCAGATAAGTAGACAATAAATGTCCTAGAAGTAGAAAGCAACCACATCCTGGAATTCATGAGACAGTTCCTTTAGTCAAACATACAACTACCTCCACAAAGACACCCTTAGTGTCCTGAAGAATGTGCCAATCTCACAACACAACGAGAGCACAGCGTGAGGTTCAGCCAGAGCCCGGGCAGAGTGGAGGCAGCTCAGGTGTTCTGCCTTTGTGGAACAGTGGCACAAGGCCAAATTGCCCCACAGGGAACCAGGAAGGCATCCGCGCCTTTCCTATGCCCAGAAAAGCACAACCCTACTGTTTACTCCCCACAGAGGGCATTAAAAAGTCTGTGGTTCGCAGCCCTGGGCACTAGAATCACCTCAGATACTTTAAAACTTTCTAATTAAATGAGTGGTGAGGGGGCTGTGAGGGTCTCTCTGTGTCTTTCCCTGTCTGTGTTGGTTTTTTTTTTTTCAATTCCCCGGCCTCCACCTTCTGAGTTTGGGGATTACATGCCCATATGGGAATGCTGTTGTTTTATCTGACTAGTTCTAACTACACCCAGGATTTAATGAGCTTTTATTGGATCATTTTTCACTTTCTATTCATTCACTATTTTCAATACTTTGTGTTCTTATATCTTAGCCAAAGAAATAATGACTATTCTACTTTATAGGATTCTTTGCTTTTCTAATCATCATAGCTCCTCATACAATGTAAACAAGTCTGTGATCAGCTTGATTGCATTCTTAGGAAAATCCACATTTGTAACTAGGAGAGGGCTGATTGGTGAAAACAGGTTATAAAAAGAAATTCTAATAAACTTCTCCTAGTGACAAGAGAGGCAGATGAGGGAATCGAGATCAAAGGCTGCCAATCTACTTAGACTATGGGCATATTCCAGTCAGCCGGGAAAAGTGATCTTGAACATAGACAATCAGCTACTTCTCTCTTGGTAAACAGGCTTCCCAGAAAGATAAAGGGGCTTTTCAAAGGAGCAGAGATACATTTCAATCTCTAGCCTTTTCCAAACACTGGAGTCTTACATAGATATAATGTGTCAGCTACACGGTATCCTAGCAACATCCCTCACAAAAGGAGAGTATGTGATGCCAAGCAGGTCCCCTGCCTGGTGTTTAAACACTGAGGGTGAGACTCACTCTGAAGAAACATGCTCTAAGAAACTCCACAGGAGGAAAGGATGTGTTACCAGGTCTGCGAACCAAGAAAGGAAGCAGACGACAGGCAGTTTTGGTCCCAAGTGGGACAAGAACACAACGTACTTGTTTTTTACTCCTGATGCTTCAGTGTAACCATGACTCCATACTGCTGGGGCTCCAGATGCATCTCCTGCTGAAGGCTGGTCAATCTTGAAGCAGCGGATGTTACTAAGGAGAGAAAAGGTGGCAAGAATCATTAGGAATGGATGAGAGCTGCCACCCTCACCTGAGAAATGAAACTGCCAAGCGGTCTCCACCTTTGCTGTGTCTACTGTGAACGAAACACTTATCAGCGTCAGGAGCCTGCTCCTCAGGTGCTTTACATGGGTAAAGAGAACAAGGGCATGGATGCAGCACAAACAGCAGTTTTCTTGGTGACTATAGAGCGGCAAGTAGAGACTGACAGATTGCACACTACCTGTCTGCTCTTCTCTCAGTCTTGGCATGAGTAAGCACAACTTAGGACAACAGGAGATGCTCGGTTGATAAAGTACTTATGCCAGCTTGAGAACTGGAGTTTGACGCCTAGAATCTACACAAAAAGTTATAATCCCAGCACTGAGGAGGCAGACAGGACCCTTGGTCAGCCATCCTAGCCTAACGGTGAGCCCCAGGCCCAGATCCTGGTAAGAGACCTTGTCTCAAACAACAAAGCAGATGGCTCTTGAGCAATTAGGTTGATCTCTGGCTTCCATGCATACCTGCACATACATGAACATGAATACATACATACTTAAATAAAACTAAACTTAAAAGGAAACAAAAATTAAGTATCACGTTAAGTTATTATTCTTACTCCATGAAAAGAACAAATACCACAGTTGGGCCATGGTTAGAGAACCCTGTAGTGTTCATCTTCAGACCCAACTCTGTCCAGATCAGCCGTTCAAAGAGCCAACAAACACTACTGAGGACTTGGCACAGCCTAGATCTCCAGTTTTTTCCTTACCATCTACATTTAGGCTAAAAAAAAAAATACAACAGGCATACAAAATTTCATTAATAAATTACTAGTTCACTGCATGTTCTAAGATGTGAGCTTCAGATCCTCCCTCAGCTGTTAAAGGGTTCAATTGAACCAAAGCAGCAACATGCAGTAAAAAGGAGGAACTGCTCACTGTTTTTAAAGCAACCTATCAGATATCGCCTAGTGCTGCTGGGCAGGACATGCTGACCCATGGAAGGAGCCCTGCGAATGAGAGTGGGCACAATACAGCCTATTTATTGCATTATTACTATTGGGCTTTCTTTGCATAATTTAAACAAAAGAAAAAGTAAATACATGTATCATTTCTTGACAACCTAACTCTCTCTCTTTTTTTTTTTTTGGTCAGGAATCCAAGAATTTTAAATACCAGAATATTTTACGTAAGAACCAGTTAAAATTTATCTAGTGTTCACTCTAGTTGTAGAAATAGGTCACTGGAATTTCTCTGAAATTAATAAACTTAGCTAAAGAAAAGGTTCTAAGGGCTGCAGAGGTGGCTCATTGGGTAAATGGGAGTTGCTGTTTAAGGAGGAGGACCGGAGGACCCCACACTCACAAGGGGCTGGGCATGGCCGTGAGCACTGTAACCCCTGTGCTGGTTGTGGGATGTGGGGGTTAGGTAGGGACAGGAGGATTGCTGGGGTTTGCTGGCTGTCAGCCTAGCCACAGGTTTGGTGAGAGACCCTGCCCCAGAGTGGCAGAGCAGTCACCCCACACCTTCTCTGGCCTCTGAGAATACGCTTATGCGTGTTCAGGTGTGTGTACCCCCACCTCCACACACACAGTATACCCCAATTACTAGCCCACTTGGAAAACAGCTGCTATTAATATAAAGTTAATTCTTCACTTCATAGTGGGCTGTAAGTCCTCTTTTCAACAGTTTCAATCTTATCAATACAAGGCATAAAAAGTGAAAGTGTGTTGTGAGCTCACCGCAGGAGCTAGCACTAAGCTCTGTAAATGCTGTCATGTTCCTGTCTTCATCTGTCACACACCTGTGCTACCCTCCTGATTCTAAGGACAGCTGATGCTCCACTTCCAAAGACACCAGTAACCCTTACAGACCAAAAAGTTTTCTAATCATTACAGGAAAAACCTGAACGTCTCTGACTCATTCAACAATCTTTTGTAAGGAAGCAATCAGCTCTCTAGTTTAACCATGTAAGTGAGCAGGCTTTTGAGAAGATGGCTATGGGGACTGTCTGACATCCTGGCATCTGGAATGGGACTGAGCCCACGAGGCTCCGGCCAGGGAAGACTTCCTCTATGCACTCACTCTAGCTCCTGGACAAGTCCGATAATCCCTGGTCACAGTAATGTGTGGAAACTTCCAGAATTACTAAGAAAACACAGTCTCTGGGACTAACCAGAAGGTAACATTTTCAGTATTATGATTCATCCTTACTAATTATTTTTTAACTCTGAGAGCACAACGCCTTCACCACAAGAGGTAGGTCACTCCAGTAACATATGCTCATGCAAAGACTTTAACAGATTTATTTATGCAAATCTAACTGTGGGAGACTTTCCTATCATCTAGTATCTACTACCTATTTGTCTGCCTATCTACTTACCTACCATCTATCTTTCTACCTATCTATCATCATGCATCTACCACCTATGGCAGTTAAGCATATTGTTCTAATTATGTCACAAATATTTTCAAGTTATTTTATGCTAATTCTAAACACAACTATAAATAAGATGATAATTATCTCTGTGCTTAAAATACACACTAACTTTTTAAAATGAAAGCCTGAACTGAGGATTTAAGAACAGTTGATGACTTCTGGGGGATAAAGTCGGTTTTCTTTGAGGGTGTGGTAGGCTGACCACATTCCAGTGGATGGCCTCACACCTAGCAGTATATGAGTGGACTGGTTATTTAAACCCCACAAAGTTTCAGGGACTGGGAGGTAGAAGTTTATCTAGAAGGAACTGGGGGGAAGGGCATAGGTTGGGGATAAAGAAGCAAAAAAAAAAAAAAAAAAAAAAGAGAGAGAGAGAGAGAAAATGAATAAAAAAAATTTAGTACTACACAGACCCCTAACCTAAGTAAGAGTGTTTCTAAAGGTCTTGACAGGATGGGTAAGCCACTTTTAAAGGAAGCTGAAATAAGCTGGCTTCTCTTACAGAACCAATCCGAAATGTTCAAATATTTGCTTTTTTTCTTGATATGCTAATAAGCATGAACACCTTTTGTTTGTACTTCTTTTGTTAAATATTAACAACCTTGGCTCATTTTCTATTTGAATAAAAACTTTTTCCTTTTTTGAAAAAAAAAAAGGGGGGTTATTTTATTTTATGCACATGTGTTAACACGTGTGTGCAGGTGTCTGCTTAGGCCATAAGAGGTTATCAGATCCTCTGAACAGCATATGCTCTTAACCACTGAGCTCTCTCTCCAGCCCAAATAGAAACTTTTTTACTGGCTTATAAGAGTGCTGTCCACTAGCAATATCAAGACTTTAAATTAGTTTTATAGTATTTCTCATGTGTGTTTAGTAGACTAATATGTAGACTAATATATATGTACATTACTACACACACTGATTTCTCTTACTGAAAGTTCCTCAACCCTTTCTGACATAAAAATAATTTCTAGCTTATGAACAGAGTCAGATAATTTTATTCTACCTGAAATTTATCTGGTACAATTTCTCTATACAGCTAGTCCATATAAGGAGAAATCTTGATACAGTTCTTTTATATCTCTTGGAAATAGGTTCTCTCACTCTGTAGCTCAGGCAGTCCTGTAAATCACAGTATACCCTCAGCTGACCTAGAACTCATGGCAGTCCTTCTGCCTCAGTCTTCTCAGTGTTGGTTTACAGGTGTGAGCTATCACGCCTGGCACTGATCAATAAATACTCATGAAGATGAAAATACATGTTGATATTTCAAGGTACTCTTAGCTCTTGAACATCTCAGAGATGATGCCAGCCATTCCTGTCAGCTTAAAGGGCATGAGGAAACCAAGGTCTGAGGACTGAGGGAGTTAGGCTACACTCCCTAAACAGTGAAGAAAAAATCAGGTCTTCCCAGTGCTCTTTGTTTAGGGCGCATTCTGCAGTTATATACCAAATTAATTTTTTATTTAGTAAGTATTTAAAAAGCCAGCAAGTGAGCTTTAATTGGACCAGGTGGGTTCTACCCAGGAAGCTGGTCTTTTTTTAAGCTTTGATTTGGACTACCCAAAAGGTTCCTAATGGTCCATTCACCAAAATTCTAATATAGTCAGTTTTTCATAACATATCATGGATGACTTCCAGCAAAAGAATCCAGCAGCATATTATAAGAACATATGGCAGAAACAAAGACTACGCTGTTCAAGAATGCTATTTATAAAGGCAAGAGCCGACAAGCACATAGGAGGAAGCAGAAAGCACTCCACAGGCGAATACTCTGAGTATTTGCTACCTATCCTTTGGGGTAGGTTTTACATGTGCACATATTCACATGCACAATGCACACAGTTAATTTGAAAAAATGGGATAATATGTGCACAAATCTCTTTGTAAATTTTCTTTGTCTAATACTATACTCTAAAGAGCCTTTTGGTTACTACTATAGCCTGACATTAGGGTGTTAATGTATAAAATATTTGCAAAGCACAAGTTATTTAATTATATTAACTATATCTGGAGTTCTGCGATGAATATTCACACAGTGACATCTTTTCTACTGACGCTACATTAAACTTCAAGTGGTCACACTTTATCAACATCTACCATGAGCTCTATCAAGAAGGATCTAACTGCAACTTGTCTGCATTCCCTATTATTATTTTTCGAAGAATCCAGATTTTAGTATCTAATACCTTCTTTTACATCATCTACCTCCTTGGAAATCTTTCAGTGACATTTGCATTTAAGCATCACCATCAGGTTAGCAGGAGCCACTGGGATGTATGCTCCCATCTTGGACCATACCTTCTTTCTGAGTTCTCTTCTTCTGTGTAGATGGCTACTAAGTCAAAGGAATCTTCCCGTTTCAAGTGTTTATGAAGCCGTAAATCCCACTGCTAGTGAATGCTGGGGTGGGGGGTGTGACACAATGCTTCACAAATACTTACTTCAGCAGCTCCAGGCTTTTGTGGTCCAGGGTGAGGCGAGGGTTTCCAGTAAGGTCTAGCTCTTGAAGTTTAGGTGGCAGGTTTTCTGGTAACGTGATTTCACTTAGCTCATTACAGCTCAGGTCCACACACTGAGGGAACAATGGAAACAAGAAAGATGATCTGGAGCGGCTATAGGTTCCATGGTTGTGCTCTGCAGATGAGCACTGGTCAGAAAAAAGGCAGCTGCCTGCCACTCTACCATACATTTAAGGACGTGGCTACATAAACTCTTTTTACTTGCTTAGACTGCACTATTCACCTTTTCCCTTAATGCTTATCTCCGCATTTAAGATAAAGCATTAACTGGAAAAAAGGACTAGGTCTTTTCTCATTGCTTATATCTGTGCCTGCTTGGACCTTCAAGGTTATGTCAACATTAACATGACCCCAAAGGGCCTTCTCAATGCAAAACAAAAGATGAGGAAGACATAGAACTTAAAAAACAAAACAAAACAACTCCCTGGCAGCCTACAGACTGGGAAAAGTTCTTGACCAACTCTACATCTGACAAAGCGACATAAGGAACTCAAGAAATTAAACACCAACAAACCAAAATATCCCAATTAAAAAAATGGGTATAGAGCTAAACAGAGAATTCTCAACAGAAGAAAATTGAATGGCCAAGAAGCACCTAGGCCTTAGCAAATCAAAACGACTTTGAGATTCTAGCTTACACCTATCAGAATGGCTAAGACCAAAACCTCTCAAGTAACAGCACATGCTGGAGAGGGTTTGGAGAAAGGGGACCCTCTTCTATTGCTGCTGGGAGTGCAAACTTATACAACACTGTGGAAATCAATCTGGAGGTTTCTCAGAAAATTGGGAATAGATCTACTTCAAGACCCAGCTATACCACTCCTGGCCATATAACCAAAAGATGCTCCACTATACAACAAGGACACTTGCTCAACTATGTTCATAGCAGCTTTATCTATAATAGCCAGAAACTCAAAACAGCCAGGTGTCCCTCAATCAAAGAATGGATAAAGAAAATGTGGTACATTTACACAATGGAATACACTCAGCTATCAAAAACAAGGACATGGGGTGGAGAGATGGCTCAGAGGTTAAGAGCACTGGCTGTTCTTTCAGAGGTCCCGAGTTCAACTCCCGGCACCCATATGGTGGCTCACAACCATCTACAATGTGATCTAATGTCCTCTTCTGGCATGAAGGCACACATGCAGGCAGAACGCTGTCTACATAATAAATAAATAATTTTTTAAAAAAATAAACAAGGACGTGATGAAATAGAAAATATTATCCTGAGTAAGGTAACCCAGAGCCAGAAAGACACACATGGTATGTACTCACTTGTAAGTGGAGATTAGCCATAAAGTACAAGACAGCCATGCTACAGTTCATAGATACAAAGAATCTAAGTAAAAAGAAGGGCCCAAAGAAGAATGCTTGAATCTCACTTGTTAGGAAAAATCAGACATCTGAAGTAGATGGAGGAAGGGACCTGGGTGAAAGAACAGTGGTGAAAGGATCAGGTATGGGGGGAGGGTTGGGAAGAAGAAAGTGGGGGGACATCTCTGGGATGGGGGATGCTCCCCAGAGTCTATGCTGGTGACCCTAGCTGAGACTCTCAGCAGCAGGGATACGGAGCTGAAAAGGGTCATCTCCTGTAGCTAGGCAGGACTTCCAGTAGAGGGAGGGGGATATCAACCCCCACACAAAACCTTTGACCTAGCCAAACAATTATTGGCATGCCACGGAGAGCGCCCACTATTAATAATATCCTGCTGTACTTGCAGACAGGAGGCTAGTGTAACAGTCATCTGAGTGGCTTCACCCAGCAGCTGATGAAAACGGATGCAGAGACGCACAGGAAAACTTTAGGTGGCACTCAGGAAATCTAATGGAAAAGGGAGAGGAGGACTGAAAGAATCAGAGAGGTCAAGGACATCCCAAGACAACCTACAAAATCAACTAACCTGGGCCCATAGGGGCTCACAGAGACTAAACCCCAACCAGAGAACTTCCATGGGACGGGCCTAGGACCCCCACACATACATAACAGATACGTAGCTTGGTCCTCATGTAAGACTTCTAACAGCAGGAACAGGGACTGTCTCTGACTCTGTTGCCTGCCTTTGGATGCCCTTCCCCTAACTGGACTGTTTTGCTTAGCTTCAATAGAAGATGTGCCCAGTCCTACTTGACATGCTGAGGCAGGCTGATATCCATGGGATGTTGTCCCTTCTCTGGAAGGAAGTAGGGCATAGGGAGAGTGGAGAGGAGGGAAGAGGGCGGGACTAAAAGGAGAGAAGGGAGAGGAAGTTCCAACTGGGATGTAAAGTAAATAAATTAGTTAATGAAAAAATATAGACTATAGTTAATGTCTAAAAACAAACAAACACAAACATCAAAAAAAAAAAAAAAACAAAATAAAACAAAAAACCAAAAACCTGGACAAGAAAATAAATAACCCAATTACAAAAAGCTGGGTACAGAACTAATTGGTTTTCAAAAAGTGAAACACAAATGCTGAGAAAGACTTTAAAAAAATGTTTTACAAGCCAGGCATGGTGGTGCATGCCTATAATCCCAGCACCCAGGGAGGCAGGGGCAGGTGGATCTCTGTGAGTTTGAGGCCAGCCTGGTCTACAAAGTAAGTCCAGGACAGCCAACACTACACAGAGAAACCCTGTTTCGCAAAACAAACAAACAAACAAACAAACAAACAAACAAACAAACAAACTGTTTGATATCCTTAGCCATCAAGGAAATGCAAACCAAAACTACTTTGACATCCTACACCAAAAGATGTAATTTGACATATTCATATCAGAATGGCCAAGATTTAAAAAAAAAAAAAAATGACAGCTCATGAAGGCAAGGATATGGGCAAGAAGAACACTTACTCATTGCTGGTGGGAGTGCAAACTTATACAGTCACTATGGAAATCAGTGTGGCAGTTCCTCCGGAAGCTAGGAAAAGATCTACCTCAAGATCCAGATATACCACTCTTGGGCATATATCCAAAGGTCTCTATATACTACTACGGGAGACACTTGCTCATCCATATTCATTGGTGCTCTATTCATAGTAGCCAGAAATTGGAAAACACCTAGATAGCCATTAACTGATGAATGGATAATGAAAATGTGGTACATTTACACAATGGAAAATTACTCAGCTGTTAAGAAAATTATGGAACTTTATGTAAATGAATGTCACTAGAAAAAGGTCACCTTGAGGGAAGTAACCCAGATCCAAAAAGGGAAATGTTGTATGGTCTCTCTTCGATGTAGATGTTAGCTTTTAAGTTTTAGCTATGTGTGTTTCAATCCAAATAACCACAGAGCTTATGTGCCTAGTAAGGGACCAGTGGGGAGGAGGGGATCTCCCAAGGTAGGGCAGAGAGGTTAGTGTTATGAAAAGATAAAAAGGAAACTAGAATAGGAGGATCACGTGGGGGAGGGGATGGGAAGAAGGGGAAAGGAGGGAACATGCCGTGGTACGACTAACACCAAAGACTGTTTGAAAAACCATACAGAAATTTACTATTTGTAGAAGCATGCTAAAATATATAAATAGGACAGAAACCTAAAATGGAGTCACCACATAATAGGGGTGACAACACCCCAACTAGACATCTCATGCCACCAAGTAAAACTTCCAGTGCCAGGAATTTGTTACATTTTTTTTTTTGAGACCATTGGCTCAACAATGTTGGGAGACTGAGTACTTTCTACAACTTGCTGGTCAGTCTGTATTGCTGAAGAAAACACTTATGTTATCAAACATGGAGAGGCTGAGCTAGTACCCAATTATAAGCTATGACTTGTTTCATGGTACTAGAAGGTACTCTACACGCTTCTGGAGGAAAAACGGAATCATCAGTATCCTCCAGCTGCAAACTCTGAGATCTGCAATAGCAACATGCCTGCATATATACTGGTGCAACAGTGGCACAAATGACAGTAACAAACAACTTTTTGATTGGATTTAAGGCCTACTGCATGAGATGGAACCCGTACCTAACACTGCCAGAGTTGGCAAGAACCTGAAACTAGGTAGGTGACCAGCCTACGGAAAAACCTGTAACATTATTCTGCTAAGGAACATAGCAATAAAATGATATCCTGCTATAGCCATAGACCACTGGCTCACTGTTCCCACATTAGAGAGTGCAGCAGATGGGAATTAACCAGAGACCCACAACTGGACAAAGGCAGAGAAGTGAGACACTTTGGAGGACTCAGTGCTTAAGGAGATGCCTTCATCAAATCCCTCACTCAGAACTCAGACAGCTATACAGAGTAGTAGGTGGGAAGATAGCAAGAGTCAGAGTGGATGGATGACGCCAAGAAAACTGTTTTCAGACACAACAGGATGGACACACATATGAACTCACAGAGAGTGTGGTATCAGGCACAGACCTGTACGGGGTTCAAGCCAGATGGGATCCCAGTACTGACAGGGGGTTGTGGACATCAGTCCCACTGCTAACCAAGAAGTTGTTCGCAAGTGATGTCAAAGGAAAAATAAGCTTTCGGTAATGGGGTGTCATTGGGAATATTAACCACACTCCAGGCAGGCCACGTGCTCAGAGGTAGTTAGATTTCAAAGGAACAAAGTCAATGGTAGTTTTGTGGACTTTTGCTTCATTTTGCTTTGTTTATGGCACTTTTTCTTACTGGTCTTTTGCCTGTTTGTTTTGATATTTCCTGCTTTTTCACATTTATTTGTTGTTATTTATTTTTATTTTTGAAAGACAGTGAGAAAGAAGAACAAAGCTAGGTAGGGAAGGTGGGAGGTGCTGGAGGAGTTGGGGGAGGGCATAAACAAAATATATTAAAATTAATTAAAATTAATATAAAAAATTAATTAAAAAGTTCATCCACTGAACTTCCCCCAGACATGTAGGAAATGATTCATGATGCAGGAACACAGAAAAGAAAAAACTACCCTGGAAGGCTGCATAGTTGGTCTTAGGAATGCTAACAGCCAGTCAATAGGACAAAGAATTGGCTAGGTCAGTTGGGCAGGCAACCCATCTCTATCATCTTATATGTGACTACAAAAACCTTGAATTCTGAAATCACCACAGGAATGTTTGTCAGTTTGAGGCAGAATCAAGGTCTAAACTATAGATATTTCATTTTTTAAAAAGCTAGAGAAAAAAGATGCCTAAGAAGAGAAAGGTAAACAACCAGAAGTAGGCCTACCAACTGACTGAGCAAACTCTTCACTGTAAGTAAGAAGCCAAAGTATAGCATTGCTTTTCAAATAAAGGTGTACTTGGATATAATTATTCAAATGCAATTAATATTTAAACCCAATCTGAAGGTAGCTTTCTTTTCAATTGCTATGTACTAACTTCATTGATTTTTCTTGAATAGATTTTGGATTTAGTTATGAATATTTAAACAGACAAAAATCACAAACAGTGTATATATTTGTTTTCTAAAAGTCTATACTCTACCAAACAGTATTCAATTCTCCCAAATATTGTATATCCTAATATAAGAAATAAACTGCAAAATTTGAATTGAAGAAAAAGCATCCTGTATAACCCTAGAACCCTTGCCCCAGATATAGCCCATTGCAGCTCAGTATCCAAGCGGGTTCCCTAGTTAGGGGAACAGGGACTGTCTCAGACCTGAACTCAAGGGCTGGCTCTTTGACCTCGCCCACCCTCCGAGGGAGGAGCAGCCTTGCTAGGCCACAGAAGAGGACATTGTAGCTAGCCCTGAAGAGATCTGATAAGCTAGGATCAGATGGAAGGGGAGGAGGTCATCCCCCATCAGTGGACTTAGAGAGGGGCAGGGAGGAGATAAGGGAGGAGATAAGGGAGGGAGGGTGGGATTGGGAGGGAGTGAGGGAGGGGGCTACAGCTGGGATACAAAGTAAATAAACTGTAATTAATACAAAAAATAATAATAAATACAAAAAAAGAAAAACCTTCCTGTATTACAGATCAATTTTTTTCTTTTTACGTTTTAATACTGGCTATGGGTAGTCTGCGGCAATGTTACAGGCGACTGGCACATGCTTCTGTGTGCTTTGGTTTTACTCAAAGATCGTAGAGAAGAACCAGTATTTTCATGGTAAAGGAAAACGTTATTTTTTAAAAAGGGTAAAGCATTAAATGAAAATGAGATGAGATTTTTGACTGAAAAAGACCTGAAAGAAATTGTGAAGTCATCCCAAGCTGTCTTCCACAGGCCTTAGAGCAAGAGCACTCTGCCCTTCACCCACAGGAAATGCGAGCATGAACGGAGAGCATCCATGGCTGCTTCTGAAGTCCATTCCCAGTGCACCTTTGCACAAGAGCGTCGGTAAGCACTGGCCCCGTTCCTATCTACTGTAAGGTGAGGCACAGCCTTGAATCCAGAAGTATCTGGGCAAACTAGAGTTTAAAAACAGATGGAAACATAACCAGCCAGAGTGCCCCAATTTCATAGGCATGTTGAAATGTAGCCCAAGCTTCCCATTGGTCAGTGCCTGGGGAGGCCAGAACCAAGTGGCTTTAATGGCCACCTTCTGCTTGCTGCTTCTTTCCCAAGCCCTGTGATGGCGCTCTGCCCCAAACGAGAACTGACACCAGACTCCATGGCTGTCAGAACATTTCCTAGATGGCTGTTCTTGTATCTGATTCCAGGCCTTGGACGCTGGTTCCTGGTTCCTGCTGCTGTGTGTGCACCACAGAAGCCACCCTGACTTCAAACATCGGAGCCCAACTACTCTACCCACCTGCATCCTGACCTAGCTGCTTTCCATCCTCTGGTTTTCTGATGAATGCATCCTTTCCTTCTACCTTAACCCAGCCTTCTCCCCAGACTGTGAGGAATCTTTACAACAAAGCACACTCTCTCAGCAAGCAAGGTTGCTTGGTTCAGCTAAGTCAGGCTGAACTCTCAACTGACTTCGAGCTTGAACTCTCCTCCCTTGCTATCTATTTTCAGCTTCTTAGAGGCACTGATTAAAATAACTTAAGAGTCCATTCCTCAGGGATGAGCTTACGCAGCATGTCCACAGAATGTACAACACATACGAGAACCCGACAAACAGCACTTGCTGACGTGGTGTTGAAATCCCACAGCATAAGACATACTGACCAAGGTCTCATTACGGAACATCTATTTCACTCGCTTAAAAGAAATTCCACAAAAAATTACAGTAAGTTACTAATTTAAAAATTATTCAACTGAATATTTGGGTTTTAAAGCAGAAATACTACATTAGTAATGTAGCCTCTATGCAGTTCAGTGGACCCCAAAACAGAGAACAAATACCAGTGGCACAGCCACCTTGGTTTCTGGGACATGCCAGCCACCAATGGCCTAGAAATGGAGCCAGGCCCAGGTCCAGCCAGGCCAAGCCTTACGCTGTGATGTGGAACACATTTTTCTCACTAGCTGACTGAAATTAGTTGGTTATAGGGAGTTAAAACTAGCCTGGATACACGAGACCAGGTCTTTTAATAAAATTCATTTATTATTTTTTAAAAATTTATTATAGTTTATTCACTTTGTACCCCAGTTGTAGCTCCCTCCCTCGTCCCCTCCCAAACCCACCCTCACTCCCTCATCTCTGCCTATGCCCCTTCCCTAGTCCACTGATAGGGGAGGTTCTCCTCCCCTTCCTTCAGACCTAGCCTATCAGATCTCATCAGGACTGGTTGCAATGTCTTCCTCTGCGGCCTAGCAAGGCTGCTCCCCTCTCAGGGGGAGGTGATCAAAGAGCCAATCACTGAGTTCATGTCAGAGACAGCTCCTGTTCCCCTTACTAGGGAATTGACTTGGAAACTGAGCTTCCATGGGCTATATCTGTGCAGGGTCATGTCTTAAAAAACAAACAAACAGGAAAACAAAACAAAACAAAAAACAACTAATGCTATGAAGGAAGCTATGAATAGACATTTTCCTTTGCAGTGTGGTACTTAAGGGCACCTGGTGAAAACAAGCTAAATAAACCATTATCTTACCCTTTAAAATTATTCTGTTATGTTTTATAACTGCAATGAATATAACACCTTTATGAGATACACTGCAACTACCATTGTACTTTATTTTTAAGGAACAATGTGAATAAAATGTAGAGTATTAGGCTCAACAATAAAACTATTCTTTCTGTACTAAAAATAGACTCTATAGTCTACGAGCTGAAGAGGTGTCTTATTCAGTGAAATTACTTTCCCTGCAAGCTTGGTGACCTGATTTTGTCTCTAGGACCCATGTGAAGGCAGAACAAGAGAGCAACTCCACACAGGTTGTCTTCTGATCTCCAGCATGCCATGGTATACACATGCCAATACATTTATTGTATATGTATGTATCATACATACATAATAATAACAATAAAACAATTTTAAAAGAGGCTATAGGCTTTGTTTTGCAGTGAAGACTTCCACAGGTTTATTAATCATTTGAAACCAGGAATTTATTTTTAGAAAGTTGAAATGTGTAAATATACCATTTAGACTTATAAAAAAAAAAACAACTTTTTTTCAACAGCAATTTGGGCACATAAAAAAAATACTTGCTTTTACTCAAACTCCAGCCACCTGCCTCCTAAAAAAATTAATATGGGAAATGATACAGCATACAAAAATGGAATTAAAGGAAACTGATTTAAAAGCAGTACCAGAAGCAAGCAAAAGGGAGTTTCAGGGCAGCAGAAATGGCTCAGCAGCTGAGGATACTGACTGCTCTTGCAGAGGACCAGCATCTGGTACTCAGCATCCAGATGACAGCTCACAATTTCCACTTCAAGGGGATCCAGTGCCCTCTTCTGGCCTTCACAGGTACCATGTACACATAGAATACATTTTCTTTTTAAGAAGCAACACACACATACACACACACACACACACACACACACTAAAACGAAACTTTAAAGGGGGGGGTATAAAGTGTGCTATATAGAAAATAGCAGAAAAAAAGGAACTCAACAGAAATAGTAAGTACGGATTTTAGAATCCAGAAATTTAAGGAAAAAAAGCTAAGATAGGATTAGCTTTCACTCAGTAAGACCATATTTTGGCATGCAGATAACCTAGAACAGATATAGCCCATGGCAGCTCAGTGTCCAAGTGGGTACCCTAGTAAGGGGAACAGGGGCTGCCTATGATATGAACTCAGTGGCTGGCTCTTTGTTCACCTCTCCCTGATGGGGAAACAGTCTTGCCAGGCCACAGAGGAAGACAATGCAGCCAGTCCTGATGAGACCTGATATGTTAGGGTCAGAGGGAAGGGGAGGAGGACCTTTTCTACTAGTGGACTTGGGAGGATATGAGGGAGGGAGGGTGGAATTTGGAAGGGATGAGGGAGGGGTCTATAGCTGAGATACAAAGTAAATAAACTGTAATCAATAATAAATTAATAAAAAAGGAAAATAAATCATAAAAGACCGTATTTTGTAGGCTACAGTAAAAATCTGAGAAGTAAATGTCTATTCCTATTCCCCCACTTCTCACCCTATGGGTGCTAAGTCATGATAGTCAGTGTTAATTGTCAACTTGACAGAATCTAGAATTACCAGTGAGGATTACCTTGATTAAAAGAACTGATATAGAAAGGCCCATCTGACTTGTAGCAGGCCTACCTCCTGAGTGGGGGGGCTCCTGTACTGCATACATAGAGACTACGCTATGCCCAAGCACGCACTCATCCCTCTCTCTGCTGACTGTGAGTGCAATGTGGCTAGCTCCAAGCTCTGCTGCCCTGACTGAGAGCTCAAGTCAGTCCTTTCTCCTGTGAGCTACTTTTGTCAGGGTCTTTTACTGCAGCAGGTAACACTAATTACGATGTAAATACTGAAACTTAGGGCTTCACACTGTATCGATTTGTATTTTCAACAGGATATTTAAAAAGAAAGCAAACAAATAAGAAAGCCCACACCAGAACGAAATTCTCTGCACCTGAGACTTACATGACATTAAGCCAGGCACAAAAACTCAACAGGGACAAGGTTGTGTGGAATCTCCTACTAGCATGTCAGCCTGAGGGAATGCCGCCACAGCCCAGCCCCCACAGAGTCTGAAAAGCCACAAACCTTGACTTCCGGGAGCTGCATCACTTCAGGAAACACTTCGATGCAATTGGAGTGAGCAATCACTGTATGCATGCGCCTGCAATTCATGATTGTTGTTGGGATGGCTTTCAATTTATTCCCACTGATATCAATTTCTTCAAGTTCCTCTAGTTTTGCCATTTTACTAAAAGAAATGGATGGGAGAATCAACAATTAACTGTACAAATGCAATGAGAAAAAAGTGGAATTTATGACTTTAAAGGATCACTTATAATAGTCATTTTTATAGAAAATTTTCACTGTTGCTTTTGAGAAGCGAAACGTTTAATCATTTCCTTTCCTTTTACTGAACACACACTTAAGCGCAACTTTTAAGCTGATGACAAAAAAGAAAGTGGAGGTTCTTTTCCTCTCAGAATTTCTTGTACCATGCAGCTTAATCTGAACTCCAGTGGGAATCCTACTTCAACTCGTCAACAGCCAACATTAATTACCGTGCCTGCTTTGAGCTTAGGCTGAGAGCATAACTCTTTGTGTTGGGATGAATACTCAAGAGGATGCAGAGGACAGTACAACAGCTCTTATTAGGTGAGCTTTTGTCCTCAGATCCAGCACCCAAACCATAGTGGATTACAAAGTGGTGGTGAGGAGCAAGGTAGGTTGAAAGACATCTAATTCGTCTCTTCTCATTCTAGAAGAGCCTTCATTCAAGATAATTCCAAAAGGAACTCCTTTCATGTCTTATTCATCGTTTATGTAGATGGATCATCTCAAACTTACTTTAGTGACATTTTAATGTAATTTAGCATTTTATTTAAGAATATTTTTCCAAATGTGTAATTTTAATCATTAAACTAGGGAACACTTTAAGAACCAGAGTTGCATGCCTTTTCTGTCAATCTGGAGGACGTAAGTTCTTCACCAAGACAGCATTCACCCCTCAGATCCACTTCCCACCTGCTAAAGAGTGGTCAAAGACTGTGGGAACCCTCATGAGCTTACAGTCCCTGGCATTATTTCTACTCACGCTTCTCCCTGTCCCAACACATTTAAAAAATGGACCAACAAACACTACTGCTGTGTCACCTCTCAAATGTTAGAGATTATCTCTTTCTTGTCTTGATATAAACATATGCCTCAGATATAACAGTAAGTTTTCTTATGACATCATGTCTTTTCATATCATAAAACACATCCACCAGGCTATGTGGTTATACTACAAATAATAATATAGAAGCATGAGGTAGTTAATTTAATGACACTTGGAAATCATATGTATTTTAATATGTTGTCCCTCACATATTAAAAGATATATGAAGAAATCAATGAATAATGAGGCATGAAAAATAAAGGAAGATATGGAAATTAGGCCCGAGTAAGAAAGAGTTTTCATTACTCAACACAGAAGGAAGGCAGCTTAGCAACGTTTGACCGCTAGAGCATGCTCACAACCATCTGGTTAGTGGGCTATTTGGAGGGAGGGAGACAGTCTTGAGTATGAGAGATGCTACATCTCATGACCCTATGAGAGAGAAATCATAGCTAGATTATTTTTTTTCCAAGTACATAAAAGTCTTTTGTAAACTTCATCTTGGTGATTAACACTTGGCATGGGTAAGGAGGCATTGCCTCAGAGCCAATGATCACTTTTCACACAGGTGGCTGGGATAATCTCTTGTGCACTGTGTAAAAGGTGCCTTCTATTATTCAAATATTGATCTCTGTGCCAGCCCAGAGCTGAGAACTTTGGTATTGTTAGTGAACATCTTCTCCATCACCTTCAGACTAGTTTAATAAAGAGCTGAATGGCTCATAGAAAAGCAGAAGAGGATAGGCTTCTGGCAGAAATAGAAATGCTGGGAAAGAATCACGTTCCTGGAGTCATCAGCCAGCCATGGAGAAAAAAAAACAGGTGCTGGTGCTGAGGAGAGGTAACAAGCCACGTGACAGAACGTAATTAGTACAAACAGGTTAATTTATGTTATACGAGTTAGTTGGGAACAAGCCCAAGTTAAGGCCAAGCTTTCATATTAATAAAAGGTCTCCATGTCATTACTTGGATGGCTGGTGGGTCCAGACAGTCTGGTGATAATTGGTGTCCAATGTTGATAACAGATACCATCCAAAGAGATTTTTAGTCAATTAAAAAACATGAGAGTGACTGTGCCCATTCCCCAAACATTATCTTTGCATTCCACGGTAAAGTACAAATGCATAGAAGCAGCAGTTTAACCATCAACATCAAATGATGGGGAGATGGGAATGAAAAACCAAAGCCATGTCTGAAGTCAATGCATCCCCCTCTTTCTTCAAAAGACTGGGAGGGAGCCCTGGCAGCACAAAGAATATTATTTTGATTTGGTGCCTAGGCTGAGCTGCAATGACCAGCAGAATACCACGAGGGTAGTTTGCTCCTTTGATGTCTAGGTGTGTGTCCCAAGTCCTAACTTGTAAGATAAATGTCAGTGAAATGGAAGTAGAGTAAATCCTCTTGGCAAGCTCAGTGTATGGGGCTTTGTGAAGGCAGAAAGAATGCTACTGCTCCGAGACCAAACAATCAGACTATCCTAGGGCAGTCCTTTACAATGTCAAGCAATTTCTATGGTAGTACAGGTCACCACTATATTTTTGTCTTTTTTTTTTTTTCCTTTCCTTCCTCCTCCTTTTTGAGGTGCTAAGGAGAGGTGAGGAGCCATGTGGCAGAACATAATTTGTATAAATGTAGCATGTCTTCTGCATGCTATGTCAGCTTTCTGACCCTGTGCTACACCATCCAAGTTTCCTTGTATGTGTGTATGTATGTGTGTGTGTGGTATACATGTGGGTGGTAGTGCGTGGAGGCCACTGAATGTCTTTTTCTACTTCTCCCCACTCTGACTTTCAAGATAGTCATTTGTTTAGTGGTCTACTATGAAGGAAGCAAAAAGTTCGTAGGCCTTCTCACTTGAACATGGAGCCCAGCGATTGGCAAAGCTGGCCAAACAGTGAGCAGCATCTGCCTGCCTGCCTTCCCAGAGCTGGGGTTACAGTCATATGTTGGCATGCCTGCTTTTATGTGAACTCCAGGGATTGGAAGTGGGGTCCTCATGATTGTGGTGTGAGCAATGGACCCAGTGGGTCATCCCAAGCCAGGTATGAATAAAAATGGGTTCCTGGTTTACATGCCAACATGTTCTTTCATATACACAAATGGTGAACAAATGATTTGACTATAGGTAATATTCACTAAGTGCTCAAAAAATACCATAAAATAAATAAAAAACTACCCATGCAGTTTTACTCAATACCACATAAAAAATCAATAGGTTCAAATGGTCTCAAAAGTTGCTATTACCAACCTCCTCGACGGGGGAGTCTGCACTAAGTGCTAAATATGAACCGAATCCTATAACATGTATTTTTAAAATTTATTGCTTGTTTATATGTATGTGTCTGTGTGTGTGTGTGTACATGCTTGTAGGTATTTAGCAAGTCCAGAAGAGGGTGTCAGGTCCTCTAGAACTGGTGATATAGTTGCTTGATCTAGATTTGGGGTGTTAAGAACAAAACTTGGGTCTTTTGAAAGAGAAGCAAACCTCCAACTACTGAGTCATATTCTAGAAAGCTCTATGTCGTCTCTGTCTCTCTCTTTCTCCTTCTGTATGTGCAAGTATTTTTAAGAAGAAAAGCCTGTTTAAAAAGTGAAAGTCTCTGCATGGCGGTGATATACACCTTTAATCCCACCACTCAAGAAGCAAAGGCAGGTGGTTCTCTGTGAGTTAGAGGCCAGCCTGGTCTACAGAGCTAGTTCTAGGACAGGCAAGGCTATATAAAAAAACCTTATCTCCAAAACCCAAAAGACAAAAAGTTGTTCTAAGGCAATACTTGTGGATTTCAGCTTGCAAAAAAGAGAACTATAAATGAGGGAGGAAGAACAAACATACTTGACATCACTTTGGGCTGGAGCTTCCGCTGTGACATCTCCCCTTCTGTGAACATGTATGTAAAAACGTCACATTACAACCCTCTGTTACCTTGCTGGGAAGCTCTGAAGCCGGTTGTAGGCCATGTGCAGGATCTTCAGCCGTGGGTGCCCTGTTAACAAGGGCACACACTTATCCGTGAGGCTGTTGTTTGTCAAGTACAACTCCTGTAGTATGCTGGTCGTTTCCTCAGACAGTGTGGCTGGAGGCAGGGTTTCCAGTTGGTTCGCAGATGCATTCAGGAACCTCAGGCTGCAGGGGCAAAATGCAGGGAACTTCATTAATAAGCTGGAGCTCCCTCAGCAAATCCACAAGCTACAAGAGCGGGCAAAGGTAGGAGCTAGGTTTAGAAACAGGAATTGGTTTCAGGGAATTCAATTCAGGAGGCGTATGGATCCCCAGCCTACAATCTATGGTGAACATAACAGCAATCTGAAATTAAACACGGAAAAAAAAAAATCACCTTTTACTGAAATTCAAAGATCACACAAAATGCTTCTTTTTCTAGCTGGTAGAGAATGGAAGAGGCAAGGTTAATAATCTGACTTAGGGAAGAAAGCAGTAATCACTTCTTTTTAAAATAAGGAAGTACTTATACTCAAAACAATTCAGTTAGATCACAACAAAACTGAGGTGATGTGTTCCTTTTCATTATGATGTTTGTACACGTTTTACTGTCAAATATTCACAGCAATCTGAAGGAATCTACTCTGTAGCAAAATAACGGACTACTGCTAGCAACAGGAATGAAGAATTACAAACAATGAATCAATGGCTGAATCTCACAAAAACAGTGGTGAGAGCAGCCAGACACAGCTGGCTTGGTTACATCACTACGGAAGCCAAAGACAGACAAAACCACTGTGTGGTAATAGTTGTCAAGGTGGCTACAGTGCATGGGTGCGTAGGAAGTCAATACAAGAAGTTGTCAGATGTTTCTATCTCCTTGGACTGAGTGTGATTATACAAGTATGTTTACTTAGATGGTCACCAGGTCCTACCCTCAGGATTTTCCTATGTACTTTCCCATACTTACAGTATACTTCAGGAAGATTAATACTCAAACAAGCAGGCAAGACAATATATGCTGCCATGGTTACCAGATGATGGTGTGAACAATGGTAAAATACAAATAACAGGTTTATACCTATGATAACTCAAATCATTTCCTTCCACTTACTGTGAAACACAGGCTCAAGATCAATGCAGTGAGGACAGTGAGAGAACCCTTGCCTCAATAAGGTTCCATATTATCCAAGGGGCAGCATCGACAAGGTGAGCAGAGCATGTCACAGTTCTGGACTCAGATAGCAGGTGTGCATGTGCAGCAGCAAGGCATGCTGTGCTCAGCACACAGAGTCACCAGCCAAAGTGGTGGACAACTCCACCTGCCCACCACAGAGACCTGCATAAGGACAGACACCTTTCTCATGGTGCAAAAACATTCTGGTTTAACAACTAGTCAACATGCAGAGAAAAGCGACTGCAAGAGACCCAGCCCTACAGAGGACATCAAATCACACCCAATCATCCAGGCTCAGGGAGCATCACGAATGAGGAGACAGAAAGACTAAGAGTCAGAGGTGGTGGGTGTCTGTAATGGTATATACTCACTCATATAGACATGCAATACAGGATAAACCCACTAAAATCTGTACATCTAATGAAACTAATCGAGAGGACCCTGACTAAAACGCTCAATCCCCATCCTGAAAGGCAAAGAGGATGGACATCAGAAGAAGAAGAAAACAGGAAACAAGCTAGAAACCTGCCACAGAGGGCCTCTGAAAGGCTCTACCTGCAGACTATCAAAGCAGATGCTGAGACTTATGGCCAACTGTTGGGCAGAGTGCATGGAATCTTATGAAAGAAGTGGGAAATAGTAAGATCTGGAGAGGACAGGAACTCCACAAGGAGAGCAACAGAACCAAAAAATCTGAGCACAGGGGTCTTTCCTGAGACTCATACTCCAACCAAGTACCAGGCATGGAGATAACCTAGAACCCCTACACAGATGTAGCCCATGGCAGTTTAGTGTCCTAGTAATGGGAAGAAGGACTGCCTCTGACATAATCTGATTGGCCTGCTCTTTGATCACCTCCCCCTGAGGGGTGAGTAGCCTTACCAGGCCACAGAAGATGACAATGCAGCCACTCCTGATGAGATCTGATAGACTAAGACCAGAAGGAAGGAGAGGAGGACCTCCCTTATCAGTGGACTTGGGGAGGGGCATGCATGAAGAAGGGGATGGGAAGGTGAGATCAGGAGGGGAGGAGGAAGGGGCTTATGGGGAGATACAAAGTGAAAGTGAATAAAGTGTAATTAATAATAAAAAAAAAGAAAGAAAAAAAACATTTTTTTTCCAGCTGAAACAGGGCAGGTGAACATAAGTTCTCACAACAGCAATGATAGCACCCACAAGGCCATTGCAAACTCAAGCCAGAAAAAACCAAACACCAATCCAAGCATAAAGGGGACAGGTGAGCATAAGGTCCCACCACTAGCTGAGGGGATGCTGGTATTTGACAGTCGTCCGGAGATGAAAAGTTTTTTTTAACCATGTGTCCCCACGCTCTAGGACAGCCCCCTTCAAGACTATTTGGGAAACACAAATTAGACTCCTTAGATTAGAGGGAGGAAGGAAGAGTCTGAGAATGAGAACACAAAGGTGGACGGGTAGGTAAGTAACAGCTGATCTGGTAAAAGTTGAGCACATCGATCACATTGTATCAAATTATCAAAGCAGTATTCAAGTATTTTAAAATCCATCTTGGTTTAAACATTCGATATTGATTCCTTAGCATATGTTGAGGAAAAAAATTTTAAAAAGAAGAATATAGAATGTTGGATACAGTTATTTTTCTCTTGGAATATTTTAAAGGCTTTCTATCAGGAGCCCTTCCTGGTACTGTTCCTCTCAGTGCTCATACTCTAATTTAACACTCCAATTCTGCACACACACCCCACACCTATACACACACCCCACTCCACTACTCATCTGAGGAAAGCAACTTCCCCCAAATAGAATATTTTCCATCAAAAGAACATGTATTCTTTTGACATTTAAAGAAGAAGGGGGGGTAGGTAAGGGTTGAAATGGGCTGTAGAAACCATAAAAAAATCACAGGAAATTATAGCTGTGCGTTACAGACTAGAAAATAAAAGGTCATTCACTCAGTTTTCAAACTGGTCTTAACTTGGAAAAAAAAAACAGTTTTTGCTAGAATTCTTTATTTTTTAGGCTCCATTCCTACAAGCTGACTTAAATATTCCAGTTACAAACTTCCTCTGTACAAAATTAGAATAAATTAAAATGTAAGGATTGCATTTTTATTGCCTTTAAGATATCATGGAGCGGTGTCAATTGGGAAACCATCTAACAGCTATTAAAATACAATTCTCTACAAAATGTGCAGTTAAAGACACAGAAAAGACTGAAGAGAGAATGAATTCATGAATATTTGCATATTTTTAGGTCAGAAAAGGGAAAATGTTGTTTTAAAAACACTGACACATCACTGCTTATCCATAAAGCTGCAAAAAAAGATTTTAAAAGCCCTTGCATCTGAACAAGAGGAAGAAAATTATTTCCAAGGACTTCTCATTGGTGGCTTGAAATTGCCAGCTTTTATGGTACTCTCTACTCTCCACAGAAAATTAAGAGTCAGAAAAACCTCATACCACACTCCTCTAAGAAATGAAGCTAAGATAGTTGGAATTATGGGCGTTAGTGCCAAAGGATGGTTTTGACCCACATAAAGCACAATTCTGGTAATGCTAAACATGTGGACGAACACAAATTTTATTTTATCGCGATTTCAGGAAAATTAAATGCAATAGCCATTTTCTTAAAATAGTCTTTCTTCAATTTGAATATTTTACCAGGAGCCAAATTGAATAAATTTAATGATCTAGATGCCATTCTTCCTCCAGAAGGAACAACTAACTAATTTAATGTGCGAAACTGTCCAGTGTAGAGCAGCTGCCTAAAAGACTAGCTGCATTAACCCTCTCCCTGTCTTTATCCTACATTCCTCAAGACATGATGGTGTTAAGTATTCGTAAACTTCCCCTTACCAATTTCTATAATATCAGCATAAAACTGTTTAATGTGCTAAGAAATCTTTCAGCCATGTAGCTCCTCACGACATAATTGTCTAATTAAAGAAATGGCAATAAAACGCTATCTGTGTTTTCATTTATAAGCTGTTTTATAGAAAGCAGAATATGCCTCTATTTTCCATCTCCCTGGATGTTCTCATTATCCTAAAGATCTCACATGTTTCACGCAAACGGAAACCGAAGCCGAGAAAGGTGGATCACTTGGCGGTGGTCATACAGTGATAGTGGCACGGACAGGATTCTGTCAGTCTCAACAGACCATTGTTCCTAACACATCTCTACAGAATCCAGATGTAAGAAACAATACTAAAACCTTCCGCAAAGCCCCTTTCTCCAAAGCTGCCGGGGTCTAGCAGGATCTGCTGAAGCAGTGTGGAGACTGTGTTCACAACACATCAGACTCAATCCCTATAATCAATAAACAGCTCTCAGCTCAACACCTCTTCTTAGCAGAAAGCTAAATGCACAGATATGGTTCCTGCCCAAGAGCACTTGGGAAGCCACAGCAGGACTGAAAGACACTTTCTGCCTCTGGAGCTACCGTTCTGCCTCGGCTCACTATCTGCCTGGCTCTCGGTTGTCTTGTTTTATTTGATTTCCAGAAGTTCTCAGATATCCTAAAAATTTACAGACATCCTATCTCTGTAGAGGAGTGCAGGGTTTGGTGCCACAACAGACTTAGCCTGTGGCAGGATGCCAGATACCGTGCGTATTTGGACTAAATTTGGGATAGGTTGTAGGCCTTGTTCTCTATTTTAATCCAATGGCCAAGAATACAAAATATTCTACTTTTAGGCAGAATGCTATTTCTGTGGCCCATGTTTTAAGGTGTTATAGAATACAAACTACATTTCTTGTTATTATTTATCTTTCAACATCTACTTTGACAAAGCCTCAGGGCCTTTGCAACACTTGATGATGGTTACTTAGGATACATGGCCAGCCTATACAGGTAATACAGACGTGTAACTCCAAGTTCATGCAACAGCACTTAGCCTTACTCTGTGATATACAGTGATTTATGCCATTGTGGGCTTTCTGAGACAGCGTTTCACTGGATAGCCCAGTCTCACTTCAAACTATATATTCTCCTGCATCAGCCTTCTGAAGGCAGCTCTAATTCGTAAAAGTTAGTTACAATTCACTATGCTCATGTTATATCCCACTAAGCATTTCGAAAACATGATCACAATTATTTGTTGTTAATTATTTGTTGTTACTCTACTACAGAAGAGTAAGGAATGAGGGTAAAGGACACTCAACCTTACAAATTCACATCAATGTTATCTGGAAGTCCTAAGGACTTGGACAATATAACTTTAAATAAACCCACAGGAAAACAATACATATTTAACAAGCTGCTAAACTCAAAAAATTAATTTTAATGGCTTAAGTAGTTAACACTGATCCAGTACTGCAGATACACCTTCAGACCAAATCTGACCTGTCCTTCATGAGGCCCAGCATGTGTTCTCCTATACTGTGTTCCTATTTTCCTCTCACTAGTCTGTGTCTTAGATGACTTTAATACCTCTGAAGAGTTCTGGATCACTACTTTGTAGAATGTTACTTCATATGGGCTGTTCCATGGTTTAATAACGATAGAATAAGGCCACATAAAATTGCGGTGGCCTTCACAGGCTCAGATATTTGAATATTTGGTCCTCAGTGCATGGGACTGCTTGGGAAGGGTGTGGACATGCAGCGTTGCTGGGGGAGGTGTCACTAAGTGGAGACTTTAGGCTTTCAAAGCCCACACTACCCACGCAGCTCTCTCTTGCTGTCTTTCTCTCTGCCTGAAGAGAGCCCAAACGTTGTACCATTTTCAGTGCAGCGTATTAGGAAAAACACAAAGCCAATGTCACACTACTGTCAGCTTTAACTCAGATTACTCGGTCTTACCAATTATAACCACTTAAATTTCCACCTCCCGTTCCTGCCTTGTAGCTAATAAATTTGTAGGGAGATCAGTTAAGACTGTTAATATTCCCTTATGATATTTTCACTTTAAATTTATTTATCCATTTTTATATGCATTGGTGTTTTCTGTTCATCTTCTCCTATGTATGTAAAGTCAGACAACAACTGGCAGGCATTGACTCTCTCCTTTTACCATGTGGGACCCAGGAACCAGCTCAGGCCATCATCCTTAGTGCCTTTAGCAGACGAGCCCTCTTGTTGACTCATTTACTATCTTTTGCTTTCAACAATTTTGTTCAATAATGTTAACCCTCTCTTTACTTATAGTTAGCAATTTGAAATTAAACTGAAATTTCCTATTTATTTACTCATTTTTTTAAAACTTTGGGCAAATAAAGACTTGCAGGCATTTATTTTATTCTATGGAGAATAGTTCATTACTCTCATTTATCACTGAAACCATCTCAGAGACAGCATGTTTTCTCACATACTTTTGAGTTCATCTTGTGTTTTGTCGGCTCTAGTGCTAGAATCGATCCTGCTTTACATCTGTGTTTTTCAGGGTGTTTTGATATTTTCTTCATATAACCTTTGAACATTTCGTAAGTTTATTCCTAAGCATCCAATCTTTCTTGATGTCATTTAAATGGGACTCTGCAATCAACATACTCTCACTGGCTATTGCTTGTACGTATGAAGCCCCCTGATATGAATTTTATATCCTGTTACTGTACCCAACTGAAATGTTTAGAATGAGTGACTACTACCAACTCGAGATTGTTCAGGTATACTATTACGTTTTATGAAAAAGAGAACTCTTAGCTCTTTATTGCTAAGTCTCATGCCTGCGCTTAATTTTTGCATAATTTCATGGCTAATATATCCTATATAATAGCAATGGAAATAGAAGGCTTCCTAGTCCTGTTACCAGCCCTAAGCAGAAACACCCCAGGGGTTTCTATTAAAAAGTGGCTTTTAGAATTACAGTGTATGTACACAGAGTAATGAAGTAACCCTATGGCTTCCCATTAAAAAGTGAATTATGGTGTTTGCATGTAAGGGCAATGAAGTAACCCGCAATGCCTATCTTTTAATGAAAACCTTTTTCACATCATAATTCATGAAAACATACACAACATTTTGTTCATTAATCTATCATCTAATGAACATGGGTAACTTTCACTTTTGAGGTGAGTTTAATTCAATCAAATGCACTGATGTGTGTATGCATATGCTTCTGCGTGCCTGTGTGAGTACTTCTGTGCGATATCTGGTCTTAGCCATTATGAGATTACACACAGACACATATTTTTCTTCTATAGAATAATTTTTTAAAGGAAAGAGGTTTCGTCCCAACAGTTACCTAGTACTTATACCCCATTACTAAATCATTCCACACACACCTGAAAATGGTGTGTGTGGGTGCACATGAAAACATGAGGTCAGTGCTGAACTGGGTGCTTTTCTCCTTAGCTTTTTAGGCAGGGTCTCTCACTGAAGCAAGAGCTCACTAATCCAGCTAAATTACCTGTCTGGCAAGCCCCAGACATCTTCCTGTGAGCCTCCCAGCAGTTGGGGAACAGGCAGGAGCCACCACTCCTGGCTTTCTGCCCTTGGGGCTAGCGCTCGGGAGGCCTTCACGCTTGTGTGGCAAACACTTTTCCCACTGGCCATTCCCCAGGCTGTCCCTTTGAATTTTTATATGATCATTTACTGACTGACTTACCGATTTTCTACTGTAAGGTCTCCAGTTTCCTGCCAAAAACAATTCTTGGGATTGCAACTGTAAACGCCAGTTCAGCTCAATGTTTGTACCATCATCTCCAAGGACCTAAACGTAATGCCAATCGTTCCGTTCTCTTCTGCTCACGTTAATTTACCTCTAACTTCGAAGTTCTTCTCTACTGCATTTTCAGTTTTCACATTTGAGTTTGTTTATTCTTAAAAGAAAACTGACTGACACAAAAAGCTTAGGTCATAATTTCGTCATGTTGCTCCATTATTACTTTGCATTAATACTTTTGGGGAGTCTGATAACTATCTAAATATGTGCTCTTTAAAGTCCCTTTATCTTTTTAATACAGCCATGATAGGTTTTATTTTTCAGAATCTAAATCTATTAGATCTTAGAGTTGATCACTGAGTTTTTCCAAGTACATAAACAGTAGTTCTTTTCAAATACACTTTTATGAGAAAAATGTCTTGGACTTTAAATATTTGTAAATTTTTTTTCTGTCCCACTACTTTCCTTCAAGCTCTCAATATGTAAATTCTGTTTCTTTGGGGCCAGTTTTTCATGTCCCCTAGTTCATCTCTAACCCTTTTATTTCTTCATTTCACTTTCACTTCTCTGCTTTCTTTAAGCCTCTTTCTGAATTTTTATTTAGAAGTATTACCCTTCCTCCATCTGGTAATATGCTGCTCATTTATAATGAGTTCAATGACCTCTCTTTGAGTTTGTGTTTCTGTGCTTAACCTCCAAATTTTTTATCTTCTGTATCCCCCAGTGCTCACGAGTATATTTAATTTTGCTTGGAATGCTGTCTTAACAATAACGTAGGGAGGATGTGTGTTCTTTTGTTTTTCTTAGGCACTGTTACTATCCATATGATCATCATTTCCCTGTTTATGCTCATGACATCTGGTTATTTACAAGAGTCTTTGAAGGATTTTTAATTATGTGTACATGTGTGCAGGTTTGCTGTATGTGAGTACAGTGCCTGTGGAGGCTAGAAGGCATCACACCTCTCAGAGCTGGAGTTATAGGTAACTGTGAGAAGCAGAATCTGGATGTTGGGGAGTGAACCTGGGTCCTCTGCAGGGGCAGTACGCCCTCCTAAGCACTGAGCCTCTCTCTCCTACCTGTGAGGTTCTAAGTCATTGGGACCGTGCGCTATGCTAAGCAATTTTGTCTGGAATGACAACACATGGATGGTGCGTCCTCCAATGTTCTGTTCTCGACCTTTGCATTCCTGCTTTGCTTCCTTTCCCTTTCACCAACCCAGTGACTGACCCTTTACACTGCACTTACTGTGCCTACGTTTTAGATGTTAACTGTGGGTCCAGACTGCCAGCTCCCCTCTGCTCTCCTGCTAAGTGTCTCATTCTGTTTTGGTTTGATATGAAGCCTGAGAGTAAGCTGGGAGGAATGGAATTTGAGACTGCTTGCTGAAACCTGAAGCTTACTTCTTTTTCTTTTCGATCTATCTCTTTTGGAGCTCAGATGAGAGAACCTGTCAGTCAGCGGCAGCTAAAAGAGCAACGTTCCTTACACAGCTGCTCCAGGTCAGCAGCTCACAGTCTGCATATGCTTCATAACTGTCCAGTAACTCTCAGAGGCTCAGAGGCTCATCTTCAACCCCCGTCACTCTTGGTTAAGTGGGTCAGGCATAAATTCAAAATCTAACTACAAGGGTTCTGTCTGGAATTCACAGTTGTACACACCTCCCATCCTAATGCATCTTTGTGGTTTCTTAAGAACAGGTACCTTTTTTTCTGACCAGTACCAGAGCAAACAATTCCAGCTCATCTATCATGAGAGCACTAGTATATGTGTGACAAATGTCAGCAATGCCTCTGAGAGCACTAGTACGTGTGCTAGTTAAAGCCACCTGGACCATTCCAGTTAGCCCTATGAATTAGTCATCAAAATATGACACCTTTCAAAATCATGTAGTTGGCCATCCTCTGCCGTTCACCCTTTTCTTCCCCAGGTTCAAGGAAAATCTTGGAAATCTTCTGTGTAGTGTTCTAAATCTCACTGGCTGATTCTCTCCTTTGACATACTAGCCAGTGGATTTTGATGCTAAAAATCCCCGAAAGTGCCACCATGTACAAATATTTGAGAGACACGGGAGATGAAATATATGCCCTGTCCTATGTGCCACTAAACAATTTCTGTGGATGAGTCTTCTTTTGTGGAAATCTATTTGTCAGCAGAGCCTCCTGCAGTCACCTTGAGCTTTCAGTGTTTGGGAGACCTCGCATACTATAATTGTGAGACTGCCCTTGTTAAACATGTCCATTCTGGCTCTAACAGCTAAGTCAGTAGAACTAAGATAAATGCCAGGAATCTGCAAGTTCTCTAGAGAATTCTAAAGACATGCTTTTAGAAACAGTTTTAATCTACCGCAACCCTAAAAACATCAAAACTTCAAAGATAGCTTGCTTTAAAAAAAAAAAAAAAGTGGGCAACTCAGCTCTTCAAAATGCCAGAAATATCTGCCTTTGCCAAAAGGCACCAGTTGTCATGGTCATTTGATTATTCTCTTCTGATTTTCTGTTCTCTTTTAGTTCCTTTGATATTTGTACATATTCTGTGTGAGTCACTCAAACTTATGGTTTACGGTGTGACTAATATGCTAGATAGATAGTTAATGAGCACAAGAGAAATACCATGAACCTCACTGGCACATAGATGTCCCCACCCCCAGCTCCCACCTTTGGGCATCCCTCAGTCTACTCCAACCAAGTATTAAAATAGACCTGATTCCCACCACTCCTGGGATCTAGGCACCTTTTCTTTAAAAACATTGATTCCAGTTTTATTAGTTGGACTAATTCCATTGGAAAAGCTGTCTGGCCATCAAATGTGCATGAAGACACTAGGTGGACAGGGGATCAGTCACTGCCAAGATTCCAAGAAGGAACAGAAGGATGGCAGTACCCCTGGCTGTGACTCATCCACTCTAGCAACCCACGGGGAATTACCTAGCCTTCCTCTGACCATCTGCCAGTGACAGCTAGGAGTCTGAAACTCCTTCAGTGTTTCCATCGCGAGACCTCTCAACACAGAGCAGAAGGATGTTCCATAAGATGAGGATTTGAATTTTACCAGGTTACCCAATAGAACCAAATCCTGTTCTCTCTCAAGATACAAAATCACAATTTCTAAATATGTGGTCCGTCAAATTTCACACCCCTCTACAACTGTGAGCTATGAGCTTACATTTAATTGTTATAAGGGTACATGTACTTATATTTACAGTGTGACATTTTAAATCCAGTGTAGAGTATAAACTACCACTTTTGAAAAGCAACTCAAATCTCAAAGGTGTATGTAAAAATTAAATTTTTACACTGGTGATCAAGCCATAAGAATGCTAATAAGATGGGCCCTAAGCTCCTGGAAGAAAATGAAAACTTTACTAAAAGTCACCTAATTGAAAGTAATTTCCCTATTTGGTTACCAAATAACTCTGTTAACAGGGCAAGCAGATTAACACATACTATTTCTCAGTTATAAATTTTAACCTAGAGCTGGAAACAATTTTTTATCACAAAAATATTTTTAAAAATCTATCTATTGTTAAGATTTGAATTACGGAGCAAACTGAAAGAGGAATTTAAATGGTTACAGTAATGCTTAGAGCAACCTGTTAAAAACAGATAGTAAATTCATTTTGTCATACAACCACAAAGTGTTCTTCCTCGTACCAATAACCCAAGCTGTCCCTATTTTCTGTCTTTTCTATTTTCTTAAATCTAACTCCTATTGTATTCACTGTACAGTTTTGTTTTCAAACTATGCATTAGTTTAAACAAATTGGTGGTAACAGTTAAAGTCAATCATTTTCAGTGTCCCACAGCATCTAGCACTGTAGCTGAACCATCAACTATGATAAATCACAACTGAATCCACGTACAAGAAGTCTGTGACAAGCCTGATTCCTCAAAAGCCCCAACACTCCGGAGGCTTCTCTGACAGCCACTGCTTCACCTTCTTCAGTGCTTGCAGACCCCCACTGCCGACCATAACTCAAAGGGCCTACCTTTCTCTCCCCCTTTTCTCCATTTTCCTCCTCCTAGCAGCTCCCAAGATTTATAGCTTGCCTACTCTGTGGTTTTTCTCTCAACCTCCAATCATTTAAATGTTCACTGGATTTCACAAAGAAAATAGAATTTCACTTCACATTTAAATTAATCCCTCATAAAACCAACTTCTTCAAATGCTTGGGTACAAGTTATTGTTCAAAAGTAATTTGCTTAAATAGGAGAGGAAGCTGAGGAAATAGCTCAGTGATAAAATATTTGTCTATAATCCAGCATACATCAGGCCCTGGGTTCAATTTCTAGTACCTCAAAAAATTGATATTAAATTTTTGATTATTGGGAACACCCACCCATTGGGGGTGGCACCATTCCCAGGGCAGAGATTCCCGGATTATGGAATGGTGGAAATGAGTTGAATACTACCATGGACACATTAGTGCACTGTTCTCAGCAACTGACTGTGCATGTCATATGACCGTGCGCTTCAAATTCCTACTGCCTTAACTTCCCTATAATAAAGGGATTATAACCTGGAATTGTGAACCAAATAAACCCTTTCTCTCTTAAGGTGCTTTTATCAGGGTACTTAACCATGGCATTAGGAAATGAAATGAAGACAATCAGATAATTAAGCTAATCCTAAAAAGGCCCGCAGAACTCCTGTCCAAGGAGCAGTATAAGACTTCACATCCCATTCCCACTTATTCTTGGTGCAAAACTCCTTTCTCTACACAGAGCAGTGAAGTCAGTAAAGATCTGCAGGATGCCACTTTCTCCATTCTATACACATGATAGCTAAACCATTTATTCACATACCAGGGGAGATAATGAAGTTCCCACGATGATTAAATCATCGGTGACAGACACCGTCAGGTAAATTCTGAAGACAGTCAAAATGCTTTACCTGTCGGCCTTCATGAGGAGGTTAGGTGGGAGTTCAATGAGCTGGTTATGCTGTACATCCAAGACTTCCACCGATGTCCTCTCTAGCCTTTCAGGGAGCCTTGCCAACCGGTTGTGTCCTGCCAGCAATTTCCGGAGACTACTATTACAAAATAAGCTGGATGAAAAGGGACAAAAAAGCAGAAAGCAACTATTTATACAGGGCTATCTTGGGATGAGCATTAAAAAAGAGTAAGATTTAAATAACTATCATTCCACAAATTATACATTAATTCAGGGGAAGCCAACAGGTCATTTTAATTTATTAATTGTAGTTAATATATACAAGTGTCTTCCCTCTATATATGTATAGCACACGGGTGCCTGGTGCCGTGAAGGTCGAAGAGGGCATCCAGTCCCCTAGAACTGGAGTTACAGATGGTTGTGAGCCACCATGTGGGTGCTGGGATTTGAACTCAGTCTTATGCAAGAGCTGCCAGTTCTCCAAACTGCTGAGATATCTCTCCAACTTTAGCAGGTTTATTTTAACACAAACTTGGAGCTATTTGTATTTCAGTACTTTCTATATTTGTTTCCTAGAAGGAGACACTGAAGAGCTTAGTTTAATCTTGATTGACAAGGTGAGCATTACACAGCTGTATGCTTCTCCCACCCATAGGGTTAATTTCATGTCCAGAGTCTGAATAAACATGGCTGAGCAATCTTTAAAGATGACCAACAGGAAACAAAGTCTGCAATGCATGAAGCTTTTATAAATACAGCCAGAAAAAGTTGCATTTCACTTAATTTATATTTCATAATTCAGTCTTTCCCTGTTCTCTCCCCAGTGCCTATATGTTTTAGGAAGCCATAGCTTTATCCTATACCAAAGTACACACGCTCTTTTACAGAGAATGGAACAAGTGGGTTCAATTAACTGCAGTATGAATATCAACACCTACAGTGCTTCTGCATTAGAGCTAGGTACATCTCGGGCACTGTGTATGTGTGTGTGTGCATTCATAGAGACAACATAGGTGAGCACTGGCTATCTTCCTCAATCATTCTCTATGTTTTTGAGGCACAGCCTCCCACAGAACCCATGGCCCACCCACCAGGTAAACTGGCTGGCCTCTGGACTATAGGGACCCACCTGTGTCTGCTGCCCACTGCTAAGGTAACAGCCACGTGAAAACACGCCTGGCATTTATAACGTGGGTACTGAGGACCCAAACTCAGGCCCTTCTTCTTATGGGACAGGCACTTTATTGACTGAGCCATCTCCCCAGGCCCTGGTCATAATCTTACGAGTCAACTAAACGAAGCCTGAAGTAAAGATCCAATAAAGGCTAAGCTGAATGTTACTTATCATATATGCATTGACATTTTTGATTGTATATTAGTGGAAACAACTTTTCTCTGTCCTATGACTGGTTAAAGGTGTTGAAAAACACTGAATTTAAATTTTGGTAGCAACTGGCCGTCAATTAAGTTTAAATTAAAGTTAACTGTCAGTGCCGTGGTCAGAAGGGGCACACATCAGATACCAGGTGTCACACTTATGGCAGCACTGGGGTGAACACTACAGTCCTCACAGAACATCCTCCACAACAGCCGGAGAAAGACTTCTCCTTGTTTACCAACTACCTGGGTAGCCACATTTAACTGGAAAAGATTTATGTATATCTACAGATACAAGAAATCATCACATGGCTACCGTAAAAATCTTATCATTAAGGAACAAATTATGATGGACTGGCGAGGTGGCGCAGTGAGTAGAGCTCTTGCTGTGAGGCTGACAGTGGGCATTCGGATCCCCAGAACCTGCAAAAGCCGGAAGAAGTGGCACTCATGTAGGAAGTCCTTGTGTGTGCACGGGTAAAATGCAGATCTCCACACACTCCAGGGCTACTAGCCTGATGTAGCATTGGTGGGTAAAGACCTGACTTCCCAGCTGGACAGTGAGGACTGACTCTGGCCCCCACGTGTGCAGTGTGTACATCCACCTCTTTCAACGTTACTTAAAACAAAAATTATGAGAAGGTAAGTGTCAAAGGAGAAAAGGTGATTGTAGATTTCCTACTTCAAATTAAATTTCAAAGAAAAAAAGACAATCTACTCTTTGGAGGTTTAGCTAACAATATCCACCTGCCTTGTAGCCCACTACCACCAAAATTATATCCTAGGAAAAACAAAAATTATCTAGGGCAAGGTAGACAGACAGAGGTAGAGATTCTAAAGGAATTACAAATCCCAGAGGTAAACCACTTATAATGTTTGCTAAGTCTCCTAACATTTCTTCTGGTTTATTCACACTTTTAAACAAATACCACCAACTGGAATGGATTTACAATGTCAGCCTGACAGTCAAAGGCTTACTTTATTCTTCACCCACGACAATATGTAAATAAAAAACAATGAATGTGTTTTAATACAGAGTCTCTTGGGATTCATAACATGCTAATACAAACACTAAATCAGCATAGTATTTTATTTTGTATCTTCTCATTTGATCTGAAATACCTACCGGGCAGGAAGTTCACATATTTGATTATGGCCAATATCCAAAACTTCTAACTTCCGGCTTTCACATACCCATTCAGGCACATTTTCTAGGCAGTTTCTAAAGAGAATAATATAAAAATTACTATTTTAAAATTTAAATCTGGTCTGAAATATGTAGGGGTTTTTTTGTTTTTTGTTTTAATTTCTATGTGTCTGTGCGTGCATGTGCCCACTGAGGTCAGGAGAGCATAGGATCCCTGGAGCTGGAGCTAAAGGCAGTAGTCAGCCACTGGTGTGCTGGCAGTGAGCTCCAGTTCTCTGCAAGAGCAGCGCATATATTTTACTACTGGGCCCGCACTCCAGTACCTCAAATACAATTTCAGAGAAACAAAACTTTAAAATTCAACATGGACACAGCATCAGTATCACCTCCAACACCTAAAAGATTTTCTACAAGTCTTTAGAGACTGCTGCACACTCAGAAAGACGGTTACTATTGAGAAAATACACAGTGATCCAGTTAAGTCAAGTAATAAACTGACACATTTTTATTTTCAAATTTGCAATTTGTCATTGGCATTAAAATAATTCCCAATTCTACTTGGCATCATGGAAATACAGCTATTGAGAAAAATAGAAAGTGAAATGATTCATTAACAGTTAAAACTTAGAATTAATTATTTGGAAATGTTTACTTGGGAATTTGGCAATAATTACAGTTACTAGTTACAGTTACTAGAAACTGAACCAATAACAACTTTATTAAATTATCTGACCATTAGAAAAATATACTATACTTAGATTTCTTCCTTTAACCTTTAAATAAAAATATGGGAAGTAACCAGGTACACACAAAAACATATAGGTATTTCTCCCTTCTTCACCCCTCAGGCAAGGGATGCAAGCAAAGGCCTCACACATGCTCATCAAGATGACTTCATTATGAACAGATGAACAAATCTGAGGAAGTATGATGCTTGGGAAAAGGGCAGAAAAACATTTTAGAAAAATGGCAGACTGATACATGAAGTTAAAAAATTAAATTATAATAGTTTTGATTAAAATAGTAAAATAGAAGGCATTATTTTCCTATTATTTATATAGGTACACACTGCTGTGCTCCAAAAAGTGTTTAATTTTATAATAGTTAACTCCTAAACACAGATTAGCAAGATAGGGAAGCAGAAAAGACCCAGACATGAGATTTACAATGAAAGATGAACAATATTTAAGTGACAAATTCAGGTATCTGGCCTAGGAATTTTTTAACTGATTTATTTTTATTAATTACAGTTTATTGACTTTGTATGCCCCCTGTAGCTCCCTCACTTCTTCCCTCCCAATCTCGCTCTCCATCTCCCTTCTCCACTCATGCCCCTCCCCCCAGTCCACTAATAGGGGAGGTCCTCCTCTCCTTCCTTCTGATCCTAGTCTATCAGGTCTCATCAGGACGGGCTGCACTGTCTTCCTCTGTGGCCCGCTCAGGGTGAGGTGATCAAAGAGCAGGCCAATCAGTTCATCTGACCTAGGAATTTCAATGGATACCATTTACCATTACATTCTAGATGTAAGATGAAAATAGGTTCACTCTGTAATCAGCTCTCTGAAATATATCTGCACAAGGTATTTATATGTAGCTATGTATACAAACATGTTTTCATTTAAAAGCTAAAAAATTAAATCCAGAGTTGCTAAGAGGGGTGGGATTAAAAACCAAAGAACTTATGTGATGTTTGACTTTAAGTTAATAAATGAAACCGTAGAAACTTTTCTGGAAATTCATGAAACAATTCAAAGAACTTTATACCTAAGTTATAGTAAAGTTACAATTGGAATAATTTTCCCAATAGCTGAAAACCAAAAAGGTGCTTATTGTTAACATAGCTAAATTTGTGTACTTTCATGATGAAAGGTGAAGTCCTATACTGCCAGCTCACAGTGCCCTTGGGATTACAAAGGGTGATCACTCACAAGCACAACACAACCTGTACCCTCAAATGGCTGAAGAGCTGGCATCTTCAGAGAGCCAGAGGCCATGTGTTCTGAAACTCTAGTTATTTCCTTACTGAGTTTGAATTTTAGTGGATTAAAATTACTGGTTTCACTTGTGTAAATGCATGCTACAGACAGAGTTGGGCCCTTACATCATCAGGGAGAAACAATATATTTTTGTATTTTAGGCACTGGAATAAGTGAGGCTCATTGCAAAAGCAAAGCTGAATTGACGTCAGAGGCTCTGCCTACCTAAAAAAGCTAAGAGCCCAACATCTGGAGCTTTTGGCAGGTACATGTGTGTACAAAGTGACAAACAAGAACTTAGAGAAAACACACAAGATGGGTTAATGTATGTAAAGGGATATTGGAACCAAATCACCTTGAAGTCTCCAATATTTCAGCCCCAACCTGAGGTCCAAATTGTTCCCATGGTGGAGGGCTCTACCTCAGAGGTAGGGGCTTGCTTAGCTTGGATGAAGCCCTGAGTCTGAACTCCAGTTGGGGTGGGGGAGTGGCATCCAAAAGGCAGGCATTTGGGCTTTTTGTTTAGTTTTTTAAGTGAAACTTTAGATTAAGTTTAATTTTTATTATTTTAAAATAATTTGGATTTTATTTTCTTCAAAATCTATAAAAATCTTGGGGTAGGCTCAGATAGAAACATCTAAAGAACTCTCAAAGAAGCCAGGAGTTAAGTGAGAAGCTGTCTTCTTACCTGGAGACATCCATGTAAGACAGGTAATTCGGAACCGGGTAAACATCAAGCTGAACGAGCTCTAGGAGGGAAAACCACAAATACATTACTATGAACGTGGCTCTGAGGGAGAATAGCACTGCAGTTTTGCTGTCCTCTGTGTACTGTTTTCTTGTGTAACTTTAAAATTGCAGGAGAGCAGAGACATCTTCCAATACCATGTAAGACATTCATTCTCTGCTCCTATTTGTTTACATGGTTTCTCACTGTTAGGAGTGCTAACCTGTACCTAAAACATCACTCAAATGAATACCGTAATTTTAATACTCACATAGTATTCATAAAAGCAAAGGCTTCCTGCTTTTGATCCCTCATGACTGAAGAGCGAATTCTGGAGAGTCATAAATGGGGTCTGCTAATCAAGTTAGCAAGGTTTCCGAACTTTATGAAATGGACACCACTGTCTAGGTAGGGCTCTGTTCCTTGGGCCGAGCAGTTTCTGGAAGGCCTGCTCTCTTAGTTCACAAGTTCATCTAGCTGCCCATTCTGGTTCCAGCTGTGAGAGGCTTATCGATTAGCTTTTGGCCCCCACTCTCCTCTTTACACCGTTTGAGACACCCACCTTACAGTGGATGAGGCACTCATCCCAATTACCCTGACTGCAGGTTCTCTTAGCTCATGTGAAGTCCATCTTAGTAGGCTGGATAACTGGTGTGTGGATTTTCTTGCACCTCTCTCATCAGTGTAACTCGCCTACTGTGCTCTCTCAGGTTATGTCTGAAAGTGTCACTTCTATCACACACCTTTCTTCCTGAGGATCTCTCCTAGATCCTATGAATTGTACTGTATTCAAAGTCTCACTATCCGACTCACACCACACGTCCTATAATTAATAAACAAGCCCTAAAATTAACAGCCAAGAATCTTACTTTTATGACATTCCAGTGGGTACATAGTTCAGGTTTATCTTAGTAATCCCATTGTCAGTAGAATACAAAATTGCAGGTCTTGAAGGGGGCCTACAATGGATTTTCCTTCCACCCTCTAGTATTTAATCAAGGAGCCAAAGTAACAGTTTACTTTGCCCCTCACTTGAAGCAGAAGAAACAAATGGCGAGTAGGAACAATTTTATTACAATACACAAAACAAGCAATACACAAAACAATTAAATTGTCCCTTCTGATTCTGGTAAATACCAAGTGAACAATCTTCTTTTATGCCGTTTATCTTGGAAGGATTTGACACTTATCTTAGTAAATGAGGAAAGAATAACGTCAGTAAGGCACAGGTGATGGTGCCAGGTACACGGAGCAGCTTGGGCGCAGTCTGCCACTTACCGTTAGAAGAAGCATAGAGTGCTTTTAGGAAATAGCCACAAATGTTCAATGTCCCCAGCTGATTCCGTTCGCAGTGCAGAACTTCTATGTTGTTGAAAATCATGGCATCCAGATCAGTAAGTTTATTGTCTCGCAGGTCAAGCTGAGTGACGTGCTGCACGAAGTCCACTCCATCTGCTGCCAGCTTTCTGAGGATGTTCAGTCTTAAGGAGGAAGGATACAAGCACAAGCGACTTAACTACAGTACTGCAAATAAACTGCTGAATCCAAGCACTGTGCAGTAATGAGAAAGGACCCATGTCTCACCATAGTAGAGTTGTCTGTTCCTTCTTTAATCTTAGCATCTGGCCTTGTTTAACTGGCAAGATTCTCTAGTTATTTTTAGCTACAATTACAAGACATCTAGGCCTTTATGATATATTTTGAAACACAATTTAGGAGATAAAGGCTGGAAGAGGAGCAAGTCTTCAAGAGAAGAAAAAATATCCACTTACACACTTACTTCCAAAGAAAGAAGGTGAGAAAGTATAGACACCATACTGTAAAGAACTTTGGAAGCAAATCCAGAACCACCAGAGACACGCTACAGCTACAGTGGCTCCCTAAAGGAAGAGATGGGATGCACGGAAAAGAAGATGGGCAATCACAAAGAAAAAACTCAAGGATAATGACTTCAGGTCACATACTGAATGGGAGCACCAGAGATGGAAATGTAGGTACAGCGATTCTTGATCCTCAGGATCAGGACTGAGAGCCAAAGCTATTTCCACACATGGAATACTACACTACTTAAAGAGCAAAGCGCAGAAGACACTGAACACTGGCAAATAGGAGTTATTGAGAAATCATAAAATAAAGGACATCAATGGGGATCAACAGTTTTAGAATGGATTGAAACATAGGAAAAATGGTGGGTTCTTCTACCATGACAACTAGTTGGTTAACTGGAACTATTGCAGATGAGATGCCAAAGACAAGCATTAATGGATCAATATGACAAAGATATGAAACCGATTTAACAAATATAAATTAGTTTCCACTTCGAGAAAATAGATAAAAATGTCACTTCTTGGTACCAAGGTTGGAAAGAAACAATTCTCCCAGGTGAGAAAGCACTGAGTGTGTACACTTGGTTAAGGCGCTGGTACTACGCACACAGTTTAAGACCAGATGTCCTCTGCAGTTTCTGCCCTTTTAAAAACAAAACAGAGCTATGTATACGAACTATCAAGAGAATCATCAGAAGGCCACCGAGCGAAACACAAGGCTGAGCAGCAGCACAGGGCTAGGATTTGTCAACAACCAAGTCAGCACACGGCGTCTTCAAATGTCCCTAAAGTGATGCTTTGTTTCCTTCTGTTCTTGTTCTGGGTTGCAAGAATCAACATTTGGCTTTAAGCCAGAAATTTCTCTATTTCCAAATGTTCAATAGACTATCAGACTAAAAACAAGCCTCATCTTGGACACAACAGAACTGAAGGAATTTAAAGAATCTTTCATGTTCTCTACCAAATATACTTTGAGTAACCATAATGACATTATCATCTTCATTTCCAACAGCAACCCGCTCACAAGTTACTGCTTTGGTACTAACATGATAAAAATCTTTATTTTAATGAGAAAGTCTAGAAAGAAAGGAAAGGAAAAATGATGTTCCTATGTGTGGAAGAGTAGCCAGGAGAATTATCTTCTAGCTCCAGGTACAAACCTTGACCAATAGCCACCTATCTCTTATCTGTGAAATGAGAAAAAACATCTTTCTTATTCTGCAATATAGTTAGGAAATTGAAAGAAATGTCTGCATTCCAGTTCTATGTATACTGTGAAGGGCTGTGGTCATGATGATGATGAGGATAGGAGAGTGGCAAGACAAAGTGCTTCACAATGTTCTACAGGAGAACTCTAAGTATGTGATGGGTGCTGCAACAACGCACAAAATACAGAGAACCTACAAAGCAGATGCTACTGAAAAGAAAACACTCATGTGAATCCCGGGGTGTGAATGGCAGGGAGAAGCAGGTCACAGGGAGCTGCACTGTGGCCTCCAAAGGCAGGAGCAAAGTGCGACCTTCAAGCATACTACAGACTAAGCGGAAGGAGCAGTAACACGGCTGGCCACGCTCGTGTGTTGCTCTTTTAACAGTGTTTACCAAGGGCTTCACCTACAGATGCTAACACTGGGGGATCAAGGATGAGCAAGAGCACTGCCTAAGGGGCAATGACAAGGGACCTATCTTAGGAATTTCTAAGACACCACGGTTCACCACACACTTCCATCAAATGTGATTTGCTATACAAATCTAATACATCAGCTTTTTCTGTACAATCAATCTGTCATAAAGTGCTTGAATACAATAGCTATGTCAAATCACTAATTCTAAAATATGAGTTTCTAGCTCATTTTGGGAAAAAAGAAAAGAAATGGTTCCCCAGCCCACATTGGAGGAGACATGTGAGTGGCTCTAAGACAGAACCTTACTTGTACAGGACTTGTATGGTAGTGGGCTGAAAGCAGATAAAAGAGCTAGGAACACTTAGCTCATGCTTCATAGGTACAGGAGAGTATGTAAATAAAGAGAAACAAGGATACATTTTCCAGCTGGCAACTGAAGGGAAATTGGTCCCAAGGAAGACAAAAAGAGCTAAGGAAACATCTAAGAATGATTAAAATCAAGACGGTCAAGAAGAAAGATGAAGCTGTGAGTACACCCCACCCAGAAGGTAAAAATGCAGAAAGAGAAGCCAGCTAGGAAAGAGAATTGGGACTAGCTACCGCGGGGGCAGGGATTCTTAATGCTACAGAAGAGGGGTTTGATCAAAGACTGTCAATGTGGGAGAAAGGATGAAAATAAATGGTAGTTTTTTAAGTCTGAAATAACATTTCTTTTGGAAGGACATACAATAAAATTAGATGTTTGCAGCTGGGTATGGTGGCACCTGCCTTTAATGCCAGCACTGAGGCAGGTGGATCACTGTGAGTTTAAGGCCAGCCTGGTCTACACAGCAGGTTCCAGGACAGTCAGAAGATTACACAGAGAAACCCATAATTCCACAAACCCACAATTCCATAAAGAAAACAATAAATATCAACTTAGAGGAAACTCTATACCATGTTACTCTACTAGCTTTCATTGAAAGTGCAGGGCAGAAGTACAAGCAAATCTGCAATTTGCCCTCTGCTTTAGCACAGAAACCCAGAAGGATGCAGTTACCTATGCACTCAGTATTTACCAAATGTCCAGTGTCTCCTCTGATGAGCAGTACCTACCCGATGGCAGCAAAAAAGTCTCAAATTAGAATTAGCAATCTCAGGACTTCACAAAGCTCTAAGAAATGTTACTTCTAGACACATTAGAGCAATCTTATCTGTAAGTTCCTTCAAGAAAAATGACTGCTTTGTCACATTTACCACAAAACTGTGAAACTGATCTCAGGCTTATTACCTGAGGTCAGTGTCCATCATTGCTGGCTATAACAAAGCCCTAACACTGAGTCACTGAAAAAAAAAAATGGGACTAAATTCTGAAATAAGAAATTATATTCAAACAACCCAGAGTTGAATAACATTACATTAAAAAAAAAATTAACCAGGCAAAGTGCTGGTCCTTGTCTCAGTCTAAAAAGTTCTCAAACTCAGATAAATTACAATTTATATTTGCCAAAATAAGAATTCTAGCCCTGCACACCCTTAATACTCCCCTAGTTAGGAAAGCCTGCCTGCTTTAGGGTGAGGAGAAGATAAAACCAAGCAGTTCTGTTGACAGGATGTATGGTCCACAGGCCACACCACGTAAGGGAGAAGAAAGGGAGAAGATGCAGCTACTTTACTGAATGATGCTCAGAAAGCACCTGGGTTAGCGAGAGACGAAGGTGGGCTGTGAAACAAGAACAGGCCCACCTTCCACAAGCAGCAAAGATGCCAAGAGAGACAGCTGAGCAGGCTTCATGAGTCAGGACAGCCCTCAGTCAGGTAACAGCTGAACATAATCCCCGCTGGCAGTGCCCAGCAATTCAACTTAATTCTCTCCACAATTCCATAAAGTAGGTACTATTACTAACTGTAATTTGTAGATGAAAACCAGAGGCATAGAAATTAAAGCACTCGAGATTTACAATGCCTAGTAAGCAGACATTACCTTCTGGTTAATGGAGAATTAACTTAGTTGAAAAAGTACTAAACTAAGCAAGCTAACATTAAAGACTCAGTCTTGTATACTGCTTTTAAGGAGTTAAGTCCACGCAGGCACTTGTCTTTCTTTTAAAAAGGTAACATTTAAAAAGCATTCTCCTTGGGCACATATCTATGGCTCAGTTGTTAAGAGCACTTGCTTCCTTTGTTATGGACCTGAATTTGATTCCTGGAAGCTACATAGCAGCTCACATTTGTGTGTAACTCCAGTTCTAGGAGACGTGATACTATCTTCTGACATCAACAGGCACCAGGCATGCATGTGGTGCATACATGCATTCAGGCAAAACTCTCATATACATAAAAACAAGATAAATAAATCTTTAATGGAATGAAAAAACAGATCCTCCTTGTGTAAGGCTTCTCTGTGATTAAAAACTAACAGAGCCTTGCCTACCCAAAGAATGACTAAGCATCCATGGTCAGCAAAGACAGGGCCAGAAGGTTCACATTGGGTTTAAGTGTGATCTCTGATTTTACAAGGGATTAGCTAAACTTGGATCTGACAGGAGATTATAAAATTTATATTTTTGTGAAGAATGTTTGGATTTCCTCAGGGTCTGCTGTTATGTCCCCCTTTCAGTTTCTGATTTTGCTGATTTGGATAGTTTCTCTCTGCCTTTTAGTTAGTTTGGCTAAGGGTTTGTCTATCTTGTTGATTTTCTCAAAGAACCAGCTCTTGGTCTCATTGATTCTTTGAATTGTTTTCTTTGTTTCTAATTCATTGATTTCAGCTCTGAGTTTGATTGTTTTCAATTGTCTTACTCTTCTTGGGTGTGTCTGCTTCTTTCTATGGCTTTTAGGTGTATCATTAAGTTGCTTGTATGAGATGCCTCCAAATTTCTGGAGGCACTTAGTGCTATGAATTTTCCTCTTAGCACTTACTCCCATAAGTTTCGGTAAGTTGTGGCCTTCATTTTCATTGAATTTTCGGAAGTCTCTAATTTCTTTTTTCTTCCCTGACTAAGCTGTCATTGAGTAGAGAAATGTTTAATTTCCCTGTGTATGTAGGCTTTTTGTTATTTCTGTTATTGTTGAGGTCTAGTTTTAGGCCATGTTGGTCTGAGAGGATACAAGGGATTATTTCCATCTTCTTGTATTGTGAAGAATGGTAAGCAAAGCTCAGAGCCACTTGAATGAGTTTAGAAGAAATCAAAACAATTTAGCTTAATGGATACTTTAAAAAAAACAAGAAAGAAAAATATGAAGAGATGCTGCACTGTACCAAATGGCTCAGGTAAAATACAGATAAGAAAGACTAAGAACACTCTCCACTGTGTGCTCGATGATTTTCAGTTAACATCAACAGTTCTCTACCCCAGTGCGCCTACAGACTGATGCAAATTCAAACTGGGTTCAAGTTTACAAACCAAAGCAAGGTGGAGTCATTCATCAGTGGAATTTTTTTAAGGCAAACTTCAGGGATGAGCAAACCACACAATTTGACATTTCCTCCCTCTCAGTGATAGCCCACTAACCAGACAGTTTGGCTAACTCACCGCACAATACAAGCAAGTCACTCAAGTGGGATGTATTTCTCAAAAGAGGTTACCTTAGGTCCACGTGTTTAATATGAGGCATTCTTCTTAAAGCCTGTAGCCTGAGGGTCTCCATACAGTTCCCAGCCATGCAGAGTTTATCCACAGCAGTCAGCTTCTCCAGTACCTCTGGAATGTCAGTGAACTCATTAAAGGAAAGACCCAGATAGTTGAGCTGGTGCATCTTCTCCAACTCAGCCGGGAGAGAGTGGAGAAGATTCCCATCCAGCAGGAACGTCTGCAAACTATCAAAAAGGACAAGGGTTACACAGAAGAGTGTACATTCTTACACTTTATCATCAACAGACAAGTTCATGACGATCATGTTACTACAGGGCTGCAAAATGCACAAGAACAAGGCAGCAGCTAACAGTGGACAAGGAGGGGGAAGATCAGAAATAAGGACCTTAACCTTCTATTAAAATGGGAATTGTTACCAATCTTCTCAACTGCAAAGGCATACGTGGAAATGTGATAACTGTAATACAAACCAGCCCAAGTATATATCATTCCCTTTTTTTTTCCTTAAAATTAATTTCTTAAGACTTAAAATTCAATGACTCAGAAAAGAAAATGGAAACTCCTTCCATTTAGATGCACTCATTCATGAAGAACCTCAGTTGAAAACAACTGTATTTGATTTTCATTCAGCTTCTCTATACTCTTTAACAAGTGAACTCTACATAGACCAACAGTGCCTTAGTGCTAGGTCTGAGGCCGACACCTCGTTGGCAAACATAGCAAATTAATCAATATGATGTGCCACTTCTAAGCTTTCCACAAACAGCCCCGGTGGTTTAAAGTACTCACTTCTGCATAGCTCCAACAGCTGCTGGGACTTCTTGCAGGGCATTACAAGATACATTCAGCTCTGCTAGGGTTGGAATGCTGCAGACCGCTGATGGAAAGGCTCCTAGGTGGTTATTGGAAAGGTTAAGGCTCTTCAGTTTGGTGAATCTACATAAAACAGAAAGAAGAAACAAATGTCACAAATGCATGGCACAGCCTTGAGGATAATCCTGCTCAGCTCCATGGTCTGAGGGAGAACTCGAGGCCTTCAAGGTTTAGGAGTAGCAAAGCCAGAGAACAATTCTCGGTCCAAGGCCAGTGTTTTAACTAAAAGGTACACATATTCAGCAAGACCTTTTGCTGTAAAATCAAGCTGACTGAGGCGTAAGTTCTACTGGAACTTTTTAAACTGTACTGCCTTTTACACAATTAACACCAAGTAAATGGCCCTGGGAAGGAGCCTGAGCAAGCAAAGCTGGAAAACATGGCTTTCGTTGTCTTAGACAAGTGCAAAAATTTTCCTCTCACCTCCAACCCTACCCAGTATAACAAACTATCAAAGTCAGTTTCCTGGACGACCAAGGCTCTGCCTGCCCATTCAATACAGCACTTGATGCCGCTGCCCACACAGCCTTCTCAAAGATCTCATCTCAGTAAGGTTCATCACAGAGCTTCCAAACTCTCTCAACCCTCTTCCTCCATATGAACATTTTCCCCTTTATCTCTTCTCCCCCCATCAGACCAGTTCTCCTGGCCAGTATGTTGTCTTATTCTTGCTCTATAATCATCGTCCCTGAAAATCTCACTGTTGCCTGATCAGCTCACTCAATCCAATCACAAACTGCCTTTGCTCTGAGCCACCCTACCTCTTCCATCAAAATATAAATTTACCAAATCTTTATTCCCACCCCAATAAATCCTTCCACCTGCTTTATTTTTGGTAAGGTCCTTTTATTTTCTCAGTTGTCCAAGAAACCAGGAGCTGTCTTTAATTTTTACTTCTGTATGTACTCACATTTACACTCTGAACATCATTTCTATGTGAGAGGAGAGTCAATAAAATCTTCCCAAGACTTCCCCAGCCTAATACTTGAAACTAATACTTTACACTCTGCCAAGAGCAGACATATGATCACATGACCTATTTACTGAAATTTATAATGAAAATATTAAGCTGTAGTCCAAAAGAAATTTAAATTTTTATTCAACGTAGAAAACTGAAAATGTACCTACTGAACAAGGTCAGAGTCTTGGCATTATTTTTAATAACAGCTACATTACTGGATACATGAATATAGATATTTTAGTAATTTAAATTGAAAAAGGCAAATTATTGTTTAACTGAATCACCATTTTTAAGTTGTTTTCCATGTTATACTTTGATCCATTAGCTCTTCAAAGACACTTTTTATTGCTCTATAATCATCTTCCTTGGAAATCTCACTGCTGCCTGATCAGCTCACTCAGTCCAATCACACACTGCCTCTGCTCTGAGCCACCCTACAACACCCTCCCAAATACAAGGTAAGAGGACAGGCTATGCTATTCTTAGTGCAGCAGTTTGCAATGGATGCTTGAGGAACCTCCAAAGAGGCTTCTAAGACCCTTTCATTAAATTCCAAGGTCAAAACTATTTTTACAATACAAGGACTCACTCCACATGCTTTTGCTGCCTGTGTTTTCTCTTAGGGATCTAACAGAAGTTTCAGCTTGCATGTGCTTGTGAGAACACACCTGACTGAATGCACCAAGAATCCAGATAGACAATAAAAGACTTGAAAAAATAGAAAATGATGACATCCATTTTGAAATTTGCGTTATGAAAAACTGTTTTCACTAAAAAGTCAGTATTATCTAAACTTTATCTTGCTTTTTATACATAAATCTGCTTGAATTTCTAATTAAGTAAAAACATCAGAATATAGAATTCACATAAAGGAAGGCTACTGATGTTTTCCAAGTTTTGAGAGGGCAAGAAAGTCCTGGAATAGGGTTGCCAGATAAACTACAGAATGTCATTAACTATGGTATGCAGACAGTTAATTTTTTTCTCATTAAGTATGCATGGGATATACTCAGGTTAAAAAAAAAAATTTGTAACTCAAATTTAATTGGTCCTTGCTTCATCCCTTCTCCCCCTCAAATATGGCAGCTTTCCCTCAGAAGTCTTTGTCACTGCAGATGAAACCACATTCAAGCAAAACAGTGGCCCTCTTTCTAGATGCTTTCCACACTTAGTAAGAACAGGGCATAGCTTGAAATTTTGTACACTATCAAACTGAAAGTTTAAAAATATCTAGAAAGTAACCGATCCAATAGACATTATCCACAAAAAGAACAGGATTTCAAAGTCAGTACGAATTAAAGGGGGAAACAGAAAATGTGGCTTTTGGAGAAGTCAGTAATGGTGCTGGACAAGGTAAAACTCACTCTACAAATATAAAGAAAAGGAAGTACAATTATTTTCTGAATCAACTCAGTGACAAGGAACTAAAGGACTGAGGCCAGAAGTTCTCAATCTGTGGGTTCAGACCACTGGAAAACACATATTTCTGATGGTCTTAGGAGCTGAGTCATTGCTCAGTAGTAAAATTACAGTTATGAGGTCACCACAATATGAGGAACTGTATTAAAGGGCCACAGCTGTGGGAAGGTGGAGGACCACTGGCTTAGGTCATGGAAGTGGTCCTTACTCTTAGGGCCAAGCATCCTCTAAAGAACAGAACAGGACTTTCTTGCCATGTATCAACAGATACAACAGCAGTTGAAAAGGAGGGAATCCAAAGTGAGGTATCCGCATATAAGACACATACTGGTCGGGGAATCTCTCACCCAAAATAATTGGAATCATAAGTACTATAGATTTGGAGGAGTATAGCATAATATATAGTCTAATGCATGCATGTATGTATGCATGTATGTATGTATGTATGTATAAAACAGTACTTGGGAGATTTTGTCAGTATGGACCACTGGTTGAACATTCATGGTCACATGTTCCAAAATATTTATAGAGTATCATAACAATACTCAAAAAGTTTCATATCTCTGAGTATTCCAGATTTCAGACTTTTAATTAGGGAATAGATTTCGACTCCTAACACTAGATATGAGAGAAAAAAGGAGAGGCAAGAGATGCTCTGAACAAAGCCGGGGGTCAGAAAGGGGGTAACGTTATTGTTAGACAACTTCCTACTGATTAGGGGCATCGCGTTCCTTGAGGAAAGTTTGCTCTTTGCCAGCAGGATATCTCATTTCTTCTTTGCACACAACCACTTAATAAACTGTGACCAACAACCACCCAACAACCCACCCTGCCTCTTGATGCCTAGCATTTATTATATACCCTCTGAAAATTCCCCAGAATTCCAAATGTCACACAATCACCGAAACTATCTGCAGCTGGCAAAATCATGTCCTTGCTGGAGCATGAGGCAAACCACAGTAAGCTGCTGTGAACAATGTGAACCAGTCCCACATCTCCACATTAAAATAAAAACACACTCTTATAATATTTCTGTATTTAAAAAAAAATTCCAAGTATCACTACAGAGCCACATTCAATGTGGACACTCCTGTCTTTTTCTAACCAGAGTTTTGAATCTGTAGTGCTGTAATCTGTTTTCTGCATATACAGAAGAACTCCAAGAAGTCTAAGGTTTAGAGTTGCTGAGACAGACGAATTTTACTGCTGGAGAATTATGACTAGGAAAGTTGGGTTTTTGGAAATAATCTTTACTCTCACTGTGCTTTTTCCACCTCTTGGAAGAGTTTGGGGGACTGGCTGTTCAGGGATGGATGATCCAGGGCGTAGAAAATGTGGCCAAAGGGATTTGTGAGAATACTTGTCTATCAGAGTCAGATCCCACAGTTCGCAGCTCTAGAATAGGAATGTAAGTAGAGGCCCACATCCGATGTATTTCAAAGTTTAAATTATACTCAAGCTAGAAAAATGTGCAATAAGTTCTTTTCCTCATGTCAAATATACAGTGCCCCATAAGTATAGATTCAGATTACAGGCTCTGGGCTCCAATACTATACAGCAGCAGCCAACACCACTTTGAAGTTATTTTATTTCTCAAGCTCACAGATAAAATGGCAACACGTAAGTTGTGTGATGACATAGATACAGCCTTGACTCTAGCCATCTTTCAACACAGCACTGTTAAGAATTCAATATAGTGCTCGCTTCGGCAGCACATATACTAAAATTGGAACGATACAGAGAAGATTAGCATGGCCCCTGCGCAAGGATGACACGCAAATTCGTGAAGCGTTCCATATTTTTAATAAATAAAAAAAAAAAAGAATTCAATATAATTCTATCACTATACAATATAAAAACTATCATGTCAGTATATAATATAAAAACTATCAGTCACCATTCTTAGCCACGAATAAAAAAATATATTGTAGAAAAAAATGCTATCTTTACACTCATTTTCTCCAACAAGAGTGGACACATCAGCCATAGGAATAGTATTTCAAATACCTTATCTATTTACACAGAAAACAATTTCAGAATAGTGTTCCCAAACTACCAAAAAATATAAAGACTGACTTCACGTTCCAAAGTAAGTAGTCTATTTCAGAAAAAGAAAAGTAGCCGTTTCCATTGGGCCCACAACAGAGCTCAGAGGGTGAAATAAATCAAAGTAATGTGCACACAGAGCCTAAAACAGAAAATCTTGATCATTAAAATGATGCTGCATGATACAGCGTACAGCAGTAGACTGAGCAGACAGCCGCAACACTTCAGGAGTTGAGATTGACCTACCCCAAAGCTCTGAGGAACATTTTTGCTTTTCAGCACTACTAGCACAGCAAAGTCCAGGCCTTGGATAGACTCCAAAATTTTCAGAGACAAGATCAGTGACTATGGTTTGTTACAAGTTTGCCTTTCAAACTAGGGACATTAAAAGCCCCATGTATAATGAAGTACATGATTACTTGTTAGGAATGGGGCCTCAAGTGACAGGTGCAAAGTGGAGTCAGAGACAAGACAGTGGAATGAAAATATCCATAGCACTACTAGCCAGGTTGATGCAGTTCCTTATTCTCACCCTTCCTCTATTTACATCATAAAAGCACTAAAACCAGACAGGAGATGTTTACAGTGCTAAAACATCTAGGGCTGTCATGTATTAGTCTGTGTTATGAAGTCCTTACCTGTTCCTTTCTGCAGCTTCAGAGAGATAACCAACAAGCTGCAGAGAGGAAAAGCTATGCTTAAAACTGTTACTGGGGAAGCAGGGAAATCATTACTTTTGTCCCTTCCTCTTAAATAGGGCAACAACACACTGTGCAAATGTATCACTGTCTGTGCCGGCTAGTTCTGTCAGCGTGAGCTAGTGTCATCGGGTAGGCGGGAGCCTCAATTGATAAAATGCCGCCACAAGATTAGGGTTTAGGTAAGCTTGTAAGGTATTTACTTAATTAGTGATTGGTGGGGGAGAGACCAACCATCCAGAGGGAGGGGTCCTGGGTTCTGCTCCACGGAGAGCAAGCCAATAAGCAGCACTTCCCCACAGCCTGGCATCCGCTCCTGCCTCCAGGTACTTGTCCTGCCCGAGTTCCTGTCTTGATGTCCCTAGATGATGAAGTATGGTATAGAAACATAAGCCACACTCTTTTCTCCCCACTGTGCTTTTGGTATAGTGTTTCACCACAGCAATAGTAACCCTATCTAAGACAATGCCTATACTTAGTTTTAAATAAATTTTTAAACTAAATTGAGATATACTCCAAATACCCCCTTATGCTGACGGTATTTAAGTCTGTAAAAGTTGTCTTTTATAGACTTACAGAGTGGTTAGTTTCTTAAACTGATCACAAACGCTAAAACACATTGACTTATGTGCACAGGGTGCCCACTGTTACCTCCCAAATGGAAGCATCTGTAAAGCAGGGCAACCACAGGCCTACAAGCTTGCTTCATTCTGGCTTCCTAAGAACTTCTTAGGACAAACACACCACAGCTAATGAGGAAGACCTGTTGGAGGCTGCGCTGATGCTCATTACTGGCCCTCTCTGTAAACCTGCGTAAGTCATTATACCTGATTGGCTAATTAAAGAGCCTACACCTGGGCAGGGCAGAATGGGGTAGGTGTGGCTAAGGTTCCTGGGCTTTGGAGAATCCCACAGGTATCACTGGAAGGACAGAGGAAGGAGGAAAATGCCAGGATGGGTTAGCCTGGAGAAAACACAATGTGGGCCAAGGAAGGGTTTCAGTAATTGTATGAAAAGGCCCAGAGGAAAAACTATAAGCAAGTACCATGGGATTATGGATGAAAGGTAGTCCAATTGAGGAGAAGTAAGGTGAAGGGTATTGGATGGGGGGACGAAGGTGATTTGGACAGTGTAGGTAGGAATATATGCCCAGTCCAAGGTGAATAAGGCAATTATGAAATCTAACAGGTGTCTGTGTCTTATTATTTGTGATAACAGGTTAGACAATACTGCTGTGATAATCACAGGGCTAATAAACATTATATAGTCCAACACCCATTTTATTAATTACTACAACATAGAGTCATTTTTATTCAAGGACTGGAAAGAACAAAAGCTAGTGTTCTACAGCATCAAAAGTGAGAGAACCAAATAAATACAAAGGTAAAACAAACAAAACCCCTGACATTCTTCATAGATTGTTTCCTTCTGGGCTTATTTGTCACAGTTATAAAACATACTTGATTTTTCTAATTCTTAGAATTTATTCAAAGTTCTGTTTGTACTGAATTGCACGGAATAGGTAGATGAATTTGTACATGTTTAGGAAATAAAACCAAATAATATGATGATTATTTCAGACATGATATTAACTAGTCTTTGTTACACGTAATTTTATTACTTTTCGTCAAGAACTAAGTACGTTTATGATAAAACATAGCTGGGTTTTGCTTTGGTCAGGTTTTACTACTAGACATTGAACCCAAGGACTCACTCACTAATGCCAGGTACAAGCTCTCAAGTGAGCTGTGCCATTTTCCCTAGTAGTTTTACTTTTAATCATATCTATAAGTACTCAAAGTGAGCATCACAACAATACCTAAGAAGGGGAAACTATCCCTGCCTTCCTCAATGAATTTCTTGAGCCATCTGTCCATCATCATTACTATAATTGTAACTATTAGGGCAGAACTCACATGGTAAGCAAGGGCTGTACAAGTGAGCTACATTCCTAGTCTGTTTTCCTTAATTATCATCCAACATCAGTGAGTTCATTAAAATGATTCTACAATGAAAGGATTTCCATTTCAGAACATCTGCTCTTGTTTAAGTTGTAGTTTCCCTAGTGCAGAACATAGAAATGGGAAGTTCATTTTCAACATTACATCGCGAAGGAACTGTGTGAAGACTTAGCTTGGGCTTGGTCCTCACTCTGTATCAGTTCTAAGAGGCAACATCCTCAAGAGCTCAGTGGCCTCACTGGAGAGTTGTGAGGCTGCTGGAACTGGGAACACTCACTGAACGGGCTTCCATAAGAAACGCTGCTTTTATTTGATAACCAGAATAACACACGCTCGTCTTAGTATGGTAAATTCTAGGAGCATGGAAAGAACAAGTTGTAAGCTTCTCCTAATTCTTTCTAATTACATCCTCCCCTGACAGTAGATAATTTGGTTCACAGCCACATCTGCTGTACTGACGATTTCAATTTTATTGCTGGGGCTGTTTAAGCCATAATTCTGAAATCCAAAAGATCCTGAAGAAAAAAAAGTCTTGAAAGCCGTGGTGGCATTGACTCAACTGGTACCAAGATGACCTACTGACACAGATGTTTGTTTGTTCTTTAGAAAGAAAAATGTGCTGGTGTGTCTGCCTCCAAGCCCCACTGATGGGGTCACGTATGCAAGCTGTAGTTTTGTTATGATCTGAAAAATCCTGCATTCCAAAACATAAATGGTCTCAAAAGTGTTTGAAAAGAGTGTGAATTTGCATTTCTAAAACTACAACTGAAACAGAAAGAATATGTATAATTTAAATTTGAATGCACGGTTAATATTTTAAAACAAAACCCTGCAAGCTCACACTCCACATCAGCCACATCACTTCCTCCCCTTCCTCAAAGGCTGTCACTCACATGCAGTGTTCTAGTCCTTCCAACTGTCTCTAATCTAAGCAAAGAGGACAACAGCCCACTTTCATCTGTCTCTCAGTGAAGCTGAGTAACAGTCACAAAATGTCTTTCACCTGCTCTGCTCATTTTTCAGTGGACTTTGAAAAGGCCTTGTCAGTCTGAGGAGCTCTGAGCTGATCTGCGTATAGTGTATGTTGGGAATATTCCCTCCTTGTAGTACTCCTGTAGTTGACTACTATGTGCCTTTTGCAACACATTGATTTGTAAATTTTACTGACTAAAATTTATTATTCTTTCTTTTATGGAGCCTAGATTTTTGTTCAGTTTTTTTTTTCCATTAAGAAGGTTTTCTTACTTCATCTCAAAGTGATAAAAGCCACTTAAAACTTCTTTTAATATTTACACTTTTAATAATTTCTATATTTATCTTTATTCTGCGCCATTTACTATTTCTTTACTACTAATTTTTAGTTAATATACTGAATGATGGCATTTTCATTTACATTGTATATTGCACTTTCGACTTGCCCTTCCTTTCCCCTGCTAGTTCCCTTCCTCCCCCAAAATAGTCATCTTTCTGTTCTCATGACATCTGCTTTGTCATCATCATCGACTGGTAGGAGCAGTCTGTTTTCTTTTAGCAGCTAATTACAGTAACTATGTACACCATCTTTTTCTGACACTTATTTAAATAATTTATACAATGGGGGAGAAAAGGATTGTTGCTGCTTAAACAAAACAGAGAAAAGCATGGGCAACAACACGCAGTGTGTATTTTCTGTACTTTTACAGCTTCCCAAACCATGCCTCGCTGTTCTGAGAGCCCACCTTGAGGTTTTCAGCTGGTAAAATGGTGGAGAAGACCATCTACTAAATACGTAAGGTTTCTCTTTAGAAAGCAAACCTGAGGAGGGACCCAAAGCCCTCTTCATAGTGTTTAGGAATACATGACCTTAAGAAACAATAGGTAAGCAACACCCTTGACTTCTGTCTGCTCTTCAGACCGAAGCCCTGGCATCTTGTCAGGTGTGACATAACCAACTCACTAGACTCATGAACTTACTGTTATGCACGCTTTGCCATTGCCCTTTGAGCTGTACTGTTTACCTTGACTTATAGAGTTAAAAAAAAAAAAAGCATAGGGTTGTACATGTAGGATCTAATCAGTAAATGTTCTTGTTTCAATGACGTTAAAGAAGAATTAAAATATAAGTTTGTCTTTTTAGGGAATGCTTTAATTTGCCATCCAGCGGCATTCCTTTGTAATTATTTCCAACACTGAGTATTCTTTTTCTTTCTTTTCTAACTTCAGAAAAGCGCTGCTTGTGAGTTTCCTGGTCTGGACTGGCCCGATCTAGCAGGTACAGAGCACATGCTCCTCCTCCTGGATTTTACTTTCTGTAGCAATCCTTTTGCTCAGAGTTGGAGCAGATCTTTTTGTAGCAGTAGATTTAAATTTTAAGCCAAGTGAAATGTTAATATGTTTATTTTTATTTTCTAGTCATATGAGAAGGTGTTATGTTTATTTCACTGGCTCCAAGAGTCATTTATGGTGTTGAGAATTCAGGTAGGGTGGTTTCTATTTGCTCAAACGTTGAGAAGCTGGTGGCATGCCACATTTGATTTGTGTACTTCTGAGCATGAGAAGAGAGGTGGGTGCTCCCTGGACGGGAGCAGAAGAGCATACATAAACCCATGTGGCTGCATCTCAGAAGGTGTAAAGGGCTGACCATGCCAAGAAGTTGAGAAGAGATGCAAGTTCATCTCCAGGAGAGTGTAAGGACAGGGTAAGTGCTGGATGAGGCATGCCTTCTGAGGGGCAGATGTTCCCAGTGAAGCTGAGGCTGGACCTGGGAACCAAGGGTTTTTCATGTCCCCACAAACAAAGCCCCAGGAAGACCATGAGGTAGAAGGTATTTCCTGTTACCCCCTCTGCATGCAGGTCCATGAGCCTCTACCATACAAAGAACTCTGCTCTGTGACTGGAGGGCCTGACTGAAGCCTGAGATAACAGAAGAGGCTCAAATGTCCGTATTAACACCAATGTGAGCTGAGTGTGGGCAGTTCATGAACTTTCTTTTGAGAAACACTGATTTAGAGGGCATAAACTACAGAGTATATATACATAGAAATACTAAGCAAGACAAATTCATACAGAAAACAAAGGCCTATGGCGGTAAAGACTGGCTAACGCCTTACCACAGAGCACCTTAACAGAAAGACACTGGTGTTTACCTAGAAAAACTTCAACCTAAATGAATAAAACAACACAGGACGCATGATTCGTATTTATCACAAAAATAATACCTCCCCTTCCTGTCACTCCTTACATGGTAGGGAAGGGTGGCTAAATTCAGGGATAAGCAAAGCTATCCTTTATCCAAGTTGTTCTGTTTGACCATTGTTCATTTTAAGCCCAAACACCACCAGAAAGAGGGGGTGTGCTCTGCTTGTTGCACAGGCCACCGTGGATATCCTGCTGGGTAAGTGTCATCATCCAAACCTCCCATTCAAAGTTCCACCTGAATGGCATATGGTGAACTGCATCAAAATTAGTCACTAAGGACAAAAAGCAAACTCTTCCGGGATGTTATTTTGTAAAAGTTACACAAGCGTGTGTGAACACTGGGCGTTAGCTGTGTGTCTGACAGGAAAAGGGAAGACTACTCTAGCAGTGTGCTCACACTGTCCACCAACAAGACAAATTCACAAGCCATCAGCAATGATGCCAAGGATGTCCCCCATTTCCAAGTCACAAAGACATTTATTACCCAGTGCCATAATATAGGGCATCTGCTAACTGACCTCACACTCATTCTTGTCCCCAAGGAGATAGGCAGTGAACGGCTGACTGCAACTCAGAACAGCAAATACCTACAAATACTGTGTAGTACTAGACTCTTCAAGTTAGGTTAGGCTTAGAGAATACAACAAAGAGCTTAATTAAAGCAATGGGAAAATGGAGTTGCACAGAATAAAATAGCCGAATTAGAATCTACCAGAAGCTTTTAAAGTCACTATTATTCACCACATATTTATCTGGAAGTGGGATAAAAGTTAAAAAGCATCTTACATGACTCCAAGAAATCACTTGTACAAAGTTAACACAGCCTGGGTGATAATAATCTTTTCCTTTGAGTTCCTTTTTAGAAAGTGCTGTCTTGAGAAAAAAAGAAAACAGACCATGACTGCTAGAGGAGCTGAGGAGGCAGAGAAAGCTGAAAGGAAGACTAAAGACTGCACAATCCCAGAGCCCTAAGCCATCTCAAGGCTTTCCTTTGATCCAGAGATCAGGGCAGGAAAATGGGAAGCCTATGAAATAGAAAGCATCCCAAGAGGATCTAAATTCCATTTGCAAAGCTCAGCTGTGCAAGAACTTTGAGTGTGGGTAACAGCTAACTGGAGGGGGCATTCCACACATTCTCTAAAATTCCTTAATCTTCTGGCAAGCCTCAAAACCCTGTGCTGAAAATCTCCAATTCCCCCAGCAGCACCATGCGCTGGCTACCTTCCTCCTTCGCATGAGCGAACCCTCTCTTCAGCGATTCCCTCCAACCTTTACAGCCTTTCTTCACATAGAAGACTGTGTCCCACAAGGCTGCAGTATCCTAAGTACTGCAATCGCAGACTGCAAAATGAGACCACTATTTCCCTAAGGTCAAGAAATTCACAAATAGATGTCGATTTGGAAATTTTTCTAATGTTTATTACAAGAGGTGTAACAAGCAAGTAAGTATAGAGAATGTTTATAAATCAGAGGATGAATGAGCACACAGAACTGGAAATAACCACACTATTCAGGACAGCTTTGGAAATGTGCTTTGAAGGGCAGATAGGACAGAAGTCAGACTAGAGCTTAGGAGGTGGTTAAGGCAACAGGACGGCATCTGCTAAGGGAGTGGCAAGAGAATGTGAAGTATTTTAGAAACTGGTGGTAGTTTTTGCTTTGCATTTTTCCCCACTTTTAGGGAAAAAAGAAAACAAAACTTATCACACTGTCCATTTAAAAGTTATTTTCTCTTTTCCAGCTACCAATTCTTCATTACAAATCTCTGTGTCATGTTTCCTGAGTGGTCTCATTATGCAGTTTTTTTTTTTTCATCAAACCTTCAACCAAAGAGAAATGACGAATTACCAGTTTCATTTCCTTTACGAGTTGCCACAAAAGCCTGTTGCAGAGAGGCGGCTTATGAGTAACACAGGAGTGAGTGACTAACCGCAGTTCCCACTGCCCTTCTCTCATCTGCTCATTCAGTGCACTGGATGGTCCCCTAACAATGGCAGCCAGCTCTGGGGGAACCGGATTTCTACCTGTTAGGAATTCAACGCTGAGCAGAGCAAAGTGGATAAACAGAATAAACAGTTAATAGGGTCAATTCTCTCCTAACAAGAGAGAGTTACATTATCAGTCTCTAAAACAAAAAGTAAATTTAATCAAAGGTGTAAAAGTTAAGGTTATATACTACTATTTCTATGCTTTAAAAAAAGCTTTCACAAACTATTTCATAGAATTCTGTGAAACTGCCAAGGAATAAATAATCACACCAGAACAACAGCAACAAACAACAATAACAAATTTCTACTGAAAGAAATGTTGGCTAAAGATCTGGTGATACCTCCTAGGCATATGTCCAAATTATGCTCAAGTATACAAGGATATTTGCTCAACCATGTCCATAGCAGCTTTATTCATAATAGCCAGAACCTGGAAACAACCCAGATGTCCCTCAACAGAGGAATGGATACAGAAATTGTGGTACATTTATGCAGTGGAATACTACTCAGCAATTAAAAGCAAGGAAATCATGAAATTTACAGGCAAATGGATGGAATTGGAAAAGATCATCCTGGGTGAGGTAGCCCACAAGCAGAAAGACACACATAGACTCACTTATAAGTGGATATTAGCCATATCATATAGGATAAACATACTAAAATCTGTACACCTAAAGAAGCTAAACAAGAAGGAGGACCCTGGGTAAGATGATAAATCCTCATTCAGAAAGGCAAATGGGATGGACATCAAAAGAGGGAGAAAACAGGGAACAGGACAGGAGCCTACCACAGGGGGCCTCTGAAAGACTCTACCCTGCAGGGTATTAAAGCAGATGCTGAGACTCATAGCCAAACTTTGGGCAGAATGTAGGGAATCTTATGAAATACAGGGAGATAGAAAGACTTGGAGGGAACAGGAGCTCCACAAGAAGAGCAACAGAACCCAAAAATCTGGGTCCAGGGGATCTTTTCTGAGACTGATATTCCAACCAAGGACCATGCATGGAGATAACCTAGAACCCCTGCACAGATGTAGCCCATGGAAGATCAGTGCCCAAGCAGTTTCTCTAGTAAGGGGAACAGGGGCTGTCTCTGACATGAACTCAGTGGCTGGCTCTTTGATCACCTTCCCCTGAGAGGGGAGCAGCCTTCCCAGGCCACGGAGAAAATCAATGCAGCCAGTCCTGACGAGACCTGATAGGCTAGGGTCATATGGAAGAGGAGGAGGACCTCCCCTATCAGTAGACTGGGGGAGGGGTATGGAAGGAGAAGGAGGAGGAAGGGTGGAATTGGGAGGGGGACGAGAGAGGAGGCTGCAGCTGGGATACAAAATGAATAAATTGTAATTAATAAAAAAATAAATTAAGTTAAAAAGATCTAATGGTACATTTATCTTTTTATATGTGCATGGTTGGAATGTTATAATGAAAATTATTAATAATTCATATGTGATTCTCAAGTCACAATACAAATTTCTAATGATATTAAATACTACAAAATTAACAAAATGACATGAATAAATTGAATCCTTTGATGATAGCTAAATACTAATGGCCTCAATTCTCCCAAGCAAAACACACAGACTGTTAGAGGTGTCGATTCAAGTCTGGAAAGTAAACATGATTTCCAAGTCCTTGTGCCTCTGGGCAATGACCTGTACTGAGACACATGGGCAGCTGCAGGGGAAGATACAGAAAAGCCTACAGGTGCCCTATCTTGTCTGTGGCTTGGCTCCAAAAGGGTAAAGCAGGGAAGTGAACTGTTCTAGAAGTCAACACAGCGTCTGCCTCTCCCAAGATTGTATGTACACTTTTCAGAAAGTTTCAGGCACAGGGAGGGTCTGGAGGAGGGCTCCACTCTTTCTGTTGCTGCTACCTTTTATACGGTAGTCTCTGGAATGTTCTCTCCGGCTTTGTATTCTCCTGACTCAACTTCCTGTCCAACTGTAGTCCCGAGTCCTTCCAGGGTGCAAAGGCATGATGATCAATCACCTTCTGCAACTCCGCTCATGCAGATGAGGGACCGTAAGACTCTGCCTATCTTATCACTGTGGGAGAGAAGGCTTTGGTTTTCCAGTCCTAGGAATTGGTACAACTCCTGTGTCACAGGTAGTATAATTTGAAATCATTAGATATACCAGAAGAAACAAGTTTCACAAGATTATAATGTAAGGCTTAAATAAGAGCAATATGATTAAGCTAATCAATGATCTCAGAGAGGACAAGGGCAAGAAAAGCCATGGCCATATTTGCATTAGGAAAGTCATGTTCACAGCCTGCTTTCAAGACTGTTTAAAAGGCATTCTGGTCTAGTACTATTATTCTGCTAAATGGACATAGTAATTAACTGTTCCCTAAGTTCTTATCTTTATACACAGAGACTGATGCATCCTCACAGAAGATCTTTTTGTTGTGGATGACAAATAATACAAAGACCTACAACTCATCAACATGCAAAGAGACTAGGTACTCAGCTTTATAAGGGTAAGCTCTATCACAGTCCTTGCAGCAAGGCTCAAGGGTTTTTGAAGAGGAGGTGGAAAGATTTTCAAAGCCAGAGCGACTAAACATCTGCAGCAAAATACTATTTAAGAGGACAGTACAGCGGCACACGTGGCTTCACGGTGGCTGTGACTCTATGCCAAGACCTGTAATGCTAGCCGATGTCCCAGCAGGGATGACCTCACAGTGGCTATGACTACAACAAGACCTGCACAGGCTAACCAACATCCCAGCATGGATGGGGCTTTTATGCAGTTCCACCCCTAACTGCAGAGCTCCTGGCAATTGATGGATGCTGTGGGAAAGGAGGGTAAGTTTTTCACAGGTATTGCCCTAAATAAGCTCCAATGCTCCTGTTTATTACGCTACAATCATGCACATACAAGCAACATTAAGTGGACTCTGTGGGTTTAAAACCAGACCACATTATATGAAGGTGTTCTGATGAAGTCTCCAAATAATGAGGAAGACAGTCCCAAGTGGCCATCTCTTGCCACCAAGTGAAGCTTCCATTTCCAGGTCTGGGTTACATTCAGTTGAGTTATTGACTAAAGGGAGTCCCATGAAAATCCCCTAACAACCCAGGCTGTTGCCAACACAAACTGGCAGCTGAAGGCAACACCCATACACTTCTCTGAACATGGAGAAGTCCAGCTAGTGTCCTTGGTACAGGAAGGTACTCTGCAGGCAGCCAAAGGAAAACATGAACAGCAACCTAGTACAAAGTCTGTGGTCTAACATCTACCTACAGATGACACACCCTGTGGGAGTAACCACCCAATTTCTCATCTCACTGAAGACCTACTCTGAAGATGGAGTTCAGACCCAAAACTGCTTGGGTGACCAAGAAACTAAGCAGAGACTAGATAGCCCAGAGACCTAGAGTAAAACCAAATACTACTGGTAAAAGTAGTGATGACATGACTCCTAATAATATTCTGCTATACTAATATAGTCATAATCCCTGTACAGCCATCATCAGAGAAGCTTCCTCCTGCAGCAGATGGGAACAAATACAGAGACCCTCAGTCAGACATTATGCAGAGAGAGCGGCAGACAGACATACAGACCTTGGAACACACAGCTCTAAATGAGATCTGTCTGTTAGATCGTAAGTAGCTTCCCTCAGTGCCCGTGGCTCCTCTCCGCACCTCTCACCCTGCCCCTTACCCTAACCTCTCCAACCCAGGGGCTGAACTTTGCTTCCCTCCACCCAGCCTCTGATCCCTATATAACTCCACCATTTTGCCCATGTGCTCTTGGTCTTGAGTCACTTTTGGGTGGCTTGGCATCTGCCTGCCTTGCTTCTGAATCTCTCTTGGTCTGCTTGGCTCCTTCTATGCTCTCTTGCCCCTCCTCCTGCCATGGCCTGGTTTAGTCTGGACTCTTCCAGATGCCTCTGGCTGTGTTCTCTCTCATATCTACTCAACCATATGAAGGAGCAGTCATGCTCTCATTTCTCATTCAGTCTCCATTCCATCCCTCCCCTCAGAGGTCAGGAAACCTCAAGGAAGACAACGTACAAACAGTTTAAGAGGCAGGAGGATGGAGGGCACCAGGAGAACACAGCCCTCCAAATTACGAAAGCCCTTGAACTCAGAAACTGAAGCAGCAAGCACAGGTCTGCACCAGGCCCTCTGTGTATATATAAACAGATACACATACATACTACATACATACATACATACATACGTGTATGTATATCTGTATATACATACATACATACACACATATATATACACAGATACACAGATATACATACACATATGCATGTATTATGTATGTGTATCTGTGTGTATATGTGTGTGTATGTGTGTGTGTATTTTGGCATTCAGTTTAGTGTATTTATTGGATTCTTGAGTGTGTGAATGAGTGATTCTCTGATTCTTTTGTGCCTTTTTGGGCTGTTTTTCTTCTGTTAGTTTGCCTTATCCACTTCTGACTTGATGAACATTTTATCTTATTATATTTTATTGTCATGTTTGATTGTTAGGAGCTTGTTCTTTTCTATTGAGAGAGGAAAAAAGAAAATTGTCTAGTTGGGGAAGGGAGGAGGAGAAGGAACCTGGAAACTAATCAGGATATTTTGTATGAGAAAAAAACTATTTTCAATAAAAGGGGAAGGGGAAAGACAACATTAAGTTAGGAGGCAAAAGCGGATGTGTGAGCTTGGAGAGAAACTAGAGGGAAGGGAGAGGGGTCGACTTGATTAAAGCACAATATACGTACAGATTAAATTCTTAAGCGACAAAAAAACACCTTAAGACAAACGTTAGCAGTCAGGGCCCATGCTAGCTTTGCTTCCCTGTTGCAGTCTATCCAGTGTAAGAGCTGAGAAGAGGGCTCTGCCCCTTGTTGATGGACGGCAGTGATAGCAAAGAGTAATCGAAGACAGGTGAAATGTGTTTAATAACTTCTGTCTAACAAAGTAATTTTCCATATATGGAGTTAAATAATTTAAGTGTGATCATAAGCTTGTGAACAATTTATTACAGCATCAGCTTATATACTAAATAGAATGATTAGTACATTAATCTTGTTTTAGGTAAAGAAATTTACCTTAAATTATAAACATTTCAAGCACGATGGACAAAACAAGGAGAATGAGCACACACAAATTGTTCCTGTCTGAGTGCAGTCCCCACACTGAGCTCTCCAAAGGCGGCAGGCACCGTAAGGAACTTTTGCCATTCCTTTACGAAGGAGGAAAGAAGATTTCACCCTAAGTCTGCCCCTGTCATAGGATTGTTTTGAACTAAAGAAAAACAGTAGGCAAAAAAGATGCCCGCTGGTCCCATTAATTTTCCTGAAAAACAAGAGAGATGTACACGAACGTTATCCTCCATATGCCTGAGGGAGGAAACACTGTTAGCACTGAGATGGGACTCAAGGGGCAGAGGGTTCTCTACACACAGACCTTGGCAAGGTAATGGCTATCTCCTCTGGAGTCCCTACTCCTCCTCTTCCATAATGAACTCCCTTTCTCAGTCTGGTATATAGGCCTAAGGTTTGCTCTTCTCCAGGTCTTCATTTTCCTGTCAAGACTCCCATGTGTTTGGAATAATATAATGCTTTTCTCTTGTAGAAAAAGGTAGAGAAAGACACTTGCAAAACATACAAAGTTTTGATTTCCTTACACAAACTCTAGATCTTTCAATGACCCTACCCATAAAATTTCAATGAATGGAAATTGAGAAATTACTAAAAAAAAAAAAAAAAAAAAAAAACCAGAAAAAAGCTACATACATCAGTTTGGTAAGATATCTGAACATCAGTATAGTTCAGTACAAGTACGCTCAGACAATTAGCTACTACATTAGAACCAGTAAAATTAATTTTTATGAAGAAAAGTTAAAGGTCCTTCAATAAATAAAACAGCAAAAACTTGTCCTCTTGACTTTACAAAAAAAAATTATTAAAAGTAAGTGTCTATCGCAAACAGCAATGACTTTTATTACGACTACTTGGTTCATTTAAATGGAGATGGAGTTGGCTATGTGAAAGAAACGTAAATAATACAGGATAGTTATTAGTGGCACAGAATCAGGAAAGAAACTATTAAAACCACCAGAAATTACTGTTGCTTTCCCTTCTAAATGCTGAACATGACGTTGAAAAGTTCCAGTGCCAATAAAGGAAAAACAAATACTGGAAGACCCAAGAACAATGTTTTCCCTCTGAAACTGCTGACCTCTGTCACTTTCCAGACTCAGAATGCTGGTGCAAACTCCAACTTAAATGTTCTTTGAAAACTGATCATTTGCTTAAGATGAGTATTTACATTTAAATGAAAATGTAAGACACACTGTACTTTAAAAACAACTTTTATCTATTTTATTGTATGTAAAATTTCTTCCTAAAATATTGAAATCAGAATTTGTCTTAATAGAAGTCTAAAACTTAGTTCCTTAAACTTAGTTAAAATATGAAAATAAATTACTCTCATTACCTTTCAAACAGATTCCCAGTTAAACATACACTAGGCATTTATTAGCATAAATTTCTTATATATACACAAAAATAAAAATTAGGAAATTGAGAGTATGGCATGTCAACACACCCCAAACTCTATGAACATTAAAAATGTACATCACTGGGTAAATGCAGGGACTCGTGGCTACGCTAGATGCTGAGAATAAGTGATGGCTGAGTGCTCAGTCCTAACCAGGTCATTTACACCTCCCTCCCTAACCCTGGAAGCACAGCCTGGGTATCACAGCCACTGCCACAATGATCTCAAGACAAGACTGGGCCTGTCCTTAGACATCCACGGATCAAAGAGGGGCTCAGGAGTCCTACTTCTCCCTGCTGACTACTGGCTCCTGAGGGCTTCTGCAGGAAAGACCATCACTCTGTGCCTGTGTACCCACAGGTGAGCCCAAGCTCCAGTGGAGAGCGCCAACTCTGTAGACACAGGTGGTCCTGGTTAAATTCAGCAACTGACAAACACAGTAAAAGATGTTAAAGAAAGGAAGGAAGTTTAGGAAAACAGGACTGTACAAATGTATGAAAAGGATGGTAGGATAGAGAGTCCTGACAGGGGTGTGTGTGAGAGTAACCAGAACGCAATATATACGGATATGTATATATAATAAATATATATTACATACATGAACAATATATACTGTATTAAATTATATAATATATAACAAATTCTTATATATATAACAAAACTTGCTAAACTATAATTTTAAAATGTACATTAGTGATTTCTGAACTATATTTATGACTTCCTTAAATATATATTATGGTTTTAATCCCTGGTATCAATATATGTACATGTGTGCAAGCATCTTTACTATTTACTTTTTAACTTTGAAAAGATGAACAACAGGCTGTCACTCAGGTACTGCATAGAAAGGTATTGAAGGAGGATGTGGTTTGAAGCCTAGGTTATCCTCTGAAGGGCACTGTAGCAGCATCCTCACCTATGTCTCAGACCTCACAGACCAAGTCTCTTACTTATACCTGCTCAGCCTGAAAGCAACAGAGAACAAACAGCTCTTTTATAATATAAAATGTGATACCCTTCTGTCTTAAACCAAGTCATTTGAGTAGCCCAGTCTGGACTGCCTGAGACAAATATACCAAGATGACTGAATACTCTGTTTTGCTTTTCACAGAGAATAATGTAAGAGAAACTGGATACATGCACTCACTGTATGATCCATTTATATAGACAGGTAAGACTGAGTCAAGTGTCAGAAGCCCAAACAGATCATCTTTTGGTAACAATGGAGGCAGTGGGTCAGAAAGAGAGCTGCTATGTGCTGGTAATAGTTGATTTCTTAATATGGATAGTAGTTATATGATGTATTTGGTATGTATTTGGTAGGAACCCACCAGGCTACATGCTCCTGTCCTATATTTTTGTTATACAGCTAAAAAAGAGTATCAAAGATGCCAGATTCTCTCCCCTGTGCCAGGAAGAGAGTTTATTCCCAAAGAAACTAAACCAGAGAATCACTGGTTCAAAGGTATCAGGTTCAGCAAAACATTGTGTTCTACAAAACAGGGAGAGTAGACAGAAATCCACACGTAAAGCCTTGAGATTGTGCTTCTCTTCCTCACTCAGCTGAGTCTTGGCATAAATCCCCCAGACAGAAGCCAAAGGATTCCTCTCAAGTGAAACTGCCACACCCTGGAGAAGAGGTACACTTCCTGTCTCTGCTATGTGCAGGCCCAAAGAGCAAATGCCTACACTGGCTGCAGGAGCGGGGCAGTCTCCAAGTACACGGTGTTAAGAATGCTCAGTTCTGTCAGGAAGCCTACATGAACTAGGAAGAACAAATGAATACAAAGGAAAAGAAGAGCAAGCACACCAGAAATGCAATCACAGAATTTAAGTTCCTTAGCTGGGAGCAACAGTTCCTTGCTAACAATGGTAACAGTGAATGCTAATTGGATCAAAAAATGATAGCAATATATCAAGAGAATGGGGAAAGAGTTGTGTTTGAAGCATGAAGCAGGAATAGTATGAGAAAGCAGAAGAACCAAGGCCTTACCTTCTTAAGACAGTAAGCCAGCACTGAATGTCCAGCATGGCAGTGTATGCATAATATTTAGAAAGAATGAAGAAAATAGCAGATGCAAATGGCAAAAAAGTGACTCACTTGAAAGCAGGACTTAGGTGGAGGGGTGTACTGGAAATTTAGTCAACTATTTGTTATAACCTTGTTTAGTAGAATTTTAAAATTTACATACAACTTTATTTTAGTGAGGGAGAAGTATACACTTTTTAAAACACAAAATAAAACAAAATCATAAAAACAGGAGATAAGAAACAGGTTAGCTGTAGTGGGAAACCACAGCAACTCCTCATTCTGCAAAGAATTCCAACCCCAGGTGCAGCTGGCAGCACAGGAGCCTCTGCGTGCCTCAGTCATACATGTGTGTCCATGTCCATGTGCACTGTGCGCATGTCTGCGGAGAGGAGTGAAGGGAGAGTTCAACAGACAGCTCAGGAGTCACAGGATGGGGTGTGGAGGGGGTGATCAGGTGTCTCAGGCAACTAGGAGTCTCTGAAAGAAACAACGGGCAAGGTGGGACACCTGGACCCCACTGAACTCGGGTCCACATGGACATCAACTTACTTCACAGATACTCGCTTTTGAGGACATTTCCTGTAAGTGGTAAGAAACTCATCCTACATAGGTCTTGACTTTCGATTACTATGGAACACTTAGGTAGAAAAACAGAGTAAGTAATGTCAACCAGACATTTATAATTCTATCTGCCAAATGTTAACGTTTTGCCATATTTACCTCTATACTTTTTTCTTCTTAAAGAAGTAAACGTTACATTGAATCTGTAGATTGCTTTTGGTAAGATGGCCATTTTTACTATGTTAATCCTGCTAAGCTATGAGCATGGGAAATCTTTCCTCTTCTGATATCTTCTTCTAATTCTTTCTTCAGAGACTTGAAATTTTTTTCATATAAGTCTATAAGTCTTTGACTTGCTTGGTTAGGGTTACTCCAAGATACTTTATGTCTTTTGTGGCTATTGTGAAGGGTGTTGTTTACCTAATTTCTTTCTCAGCCCTTTTGTCTTTTGTATACAGGAGGGCTACTGATTTTTTTTTTTTTTTAGTTAGTTTTGTATCCAGCCACTTTGCCGGTCTAACTGGATGTCCACATGTAAAAAAAAAATGCAATAGATCCATACTTCTCACCCTGCATAAAACTAAAGTCCAAGTGAATCAAAGACCTCAACATAAAACCAGAAACACTAAATTGGTTAGAAGAAAAAGTGGGGAAGAGCCTAGAACTCATTGGCACAGGAGACAATTTTCTGAACAGAACACCAACAGCACAGGCTTTAAGAGCAGCAATCAATAAATGGGACCTCATGAAACTGAAAAGTTTCTGTAAAGCAAAGGACACTGTTATCAAAACAAAACTACTGCCTACAGATTGGTAAAGAATCTTCACCAACCCTATATCTGACAGAGGACTAATATCCAGTATACATAAATCTCAAAAGAAACAGTTTATTCTGAATAGATTCTTGAAATTAGAAGGAACAACAATAAAACTCATTACTCGTTCACAGTCTATTTGCAGATATTCCAGGGAATGAAGTTTGTTTAAAAAGAACTGCTCTTATGTAAATCTACCCAATGAATCACCACAGCCATAATTTTAAAGGCAGGAAACCTTATGGAAAATTTCAAAGTGATAGCTGATATTGCCCTCACTATAAAGCAAATTATTACCTTGCTTTCTTAAGGGAAAAATGCAGATACATTATACCTGTCACAATAGTAAAGAGACCATTGCCAAATGGGCTGGCCCTGTACTTGTCTGGTTCCCCCAACCCTTCCCAAGGACTCTAGCCCTTCTGTACGCTCACCTTTGTAGTTCACCAAGTCCTCTGGCAGCAGGGAGGCTGGGGTTTTGCCTTAGGAAGTTTTGTTTTAAATTGAGATGAGTAAGGTCTTGGCTGTAGAAGAGGTTGGCAGGAAGGTGCTCAAGGCTACAACACGAGAGGTCTACTGAGCTTATGCGCTGGGATGCAACCTGGAGGGAAAAACAGTGAGTTTAATTCACTTTGTTCTGTGAGTTATTGTCTAGAGATAAAAATAAGATGTCCCCCTTTGGGAACCCAGGAACACCATGAAAGTAGCCCTTCTTGTCCAAATACAAACAGATAAAGTGTGTGTGTGTGTGTGTGTGTGTGTGTGTGTGTGTGTGTGTGTGATCTACACATACACTTGGCACAAAACAGAGCCTACTCCTATAAAAACCACACTGGAGCATGCTTAAAGTGACCTAGCACAGGAGGGGCCGCATAGAGCACAAGTTCTCTCACTAGGTTTAGTGATGTCACTAGTCTCTGGTACAGGTGGTTTTATTCCTAAGAATATCAAGTTAAGAGACTTCTGAACAAACTAATGCAGGAGTTTAGAGGAAATACACAATCAAGAGCTTTGCAGGAAGACAGATTCTAAGTATATTGATTTAAAAGAGGGCAGAACAAGAAAAGGAGCAGCAATGGCTTCCTACTCATTGCAATATCCTTTCATAAAACATAATCAGATTCCATTACTTGCCTGCTATATAAATGCCTAAAACTGTTAGTCCACAAAGTTTCCATAAGATAATTATAAATTTGTTGTGCTTTTGTCTCATGTAGATGCTTTGCACAAAACAATTCTATGTACATGATTATCTAGCTATATAATGCCTTATTGGTTAAATGACTCCTACCCAGGCCAGGCAGGATCCCAGGGTTACAAACCAAAATGCATGATGGAGATACAAAATGTACAGGGTAAGTTGGACATCTAAAATGTTATGTCAATTTATAATGAAAGTACATAGACTGAGCCCATTCATATATCTTAGCTCTTTGGTGGTGCTGTAATATCATAGTTCTAACCTTCCCCTAACTTAGCCTCTGACTTTACCACAGCTTTTGCAAAAATATAAACAAACAGATACTTTACTTTTTATCTGTGATCAACCTGATGTACTTTTCTTTTACCAAATTCCAAGTTTCTTTTTCCTAGCTAAGAAAAAGCAGAACTGAGTCCTGGGAGTGTAGCTCTGGGCCCATAGACAGAGATTCTCTCCAAGGCCCACCACCTGGTCACTGAGGTAAGGTGACCAGACAGATGACTGATCTCTCTGAGCCTCAGTTTTCACGTCTGTGGGACAGGTATAAAAACACAGCATCTAGTCCCACCTTCATGCCCAGAAAAACCATCAATAAATGTTGCTGTTATTGCTATTCTTACAAAATAGAATTATTCATATTTAATATTCACTAGTACTCAAATTTCTTTGATGCTAAAAAACTCTTCAGGAAGAAGTAAATATGCACGAAACATACTTTGCTAAAGTCACATTTGAAAGTAAAAATACATAAATTATTGTGTGCGTGTGAAAGCAGAAGGGTGCCGGTATGCAAAGCCTCGAAGAGATCCACCTCAAATGATCATAGAAGTCTGGGTTGGCATTTCAGCAATTTCAACTTCCCTTACATTTGCACCACTAAAAAAGAAAATTCCAAAGAGGGCCAAGTTTTGAGGTAAACCAAAAGGATTTAAGGGTTTGGGGTAGGGACAACAGATGTTAATGTACAAAAAGCCAGTTCAAAACCATCAGAGCCACAAAGGATTCCTATTCATGAGAACCATGCAAGATGCTATATGTAGGAAACTGGCTGAAGTGTACAGTCAGTAAAGCTATCCATTCAAAACTAAGTGCTGAGCACCTACTGATAAATCAGACAGAACAGATCCTGAGATGCAACAACAAAACAAGACATTCTCAGCCCTCATCATATACATACCAAAGGGAAAGGTAATTAATGATAACTATTGCAGTAATAAAAACTACAGAGGCTCAGAACACAAGTTGAGGGTCAGGAAAGCCTTCCTAAGGGATGTGCTATCTAAACCTGAATCGAGACTCAAATGGAAGTCTGTGGTTTGGGGATTCTGCTTTCCACTTTATTTATTACCATCTCCCCCCACCCCATCACAATCTACACGCAAAACCCTAGAGGGAATTGCAGAGTATCCTGATCCTCTGGGCACAAGGGCAGATAAGCACTGCAGGTCTGAGCAATGGTAGTGTTCCAGCTGCTGACACTACAGGCTAATCTAATAGCTACTGATATAGCTAATCAGACAGAAGGCAGAGAGGACCTACCTCAGAAACCACAGCAAAATCTCAAGTGATTTGAAAATTAAAAGTAACCTATACTATTCTACATATAATACTAGTCCTGAAAACATTCTAAATACACACACATGCAACTTGCAACTCCACATATTATATATGATAATGGTATGCCCAATAATGCCTGCTCATATTGTACTAGTGATTGTTCATAAGGAAATGAAAATAGGAAATGGAGGACAGGAGATTTTAAATTGATCTTTACTGTTTGCTCCTTGTAAGAGGGACAACAGAATATACAAGGTAACTATCAATGTGCTAAAACTTGGGAAGGCCAGTACATGGACACCAGAGAGAGGGAGGGAGAGAGAGAAAAGGAGAGAGAGACAGAGAGAGGGAGAAGCAAGCCTGGGGCTTCACACATATTAGATAAGAACTCTACAACTGAGACATAACAGCAGCCAAGAAAATATAATCTCACCTCTGTACTCCTCCTGTGTGTCTGAGAACACATGTGCATTTAATTTGGAGGAAAAAAAAATGACTTCAAAAAAATGGTGGAAGTGAGGAAAAGAGCTTTCTGGCTTTCCTTCTACTTAGTGTTGTACTTGCCATGTGTACCTGGGGCATTTCCTCCTCTGTGGCTAATAATACCCATAGCCATCTGTTACGGGCAGATGGGGGAGGGGCTCCAAAATACACACGTCTGCTCAAATACAGTGGCTATTACCTTACATGCCCAAAGATGTGATTAAGAATCTTTACCCTGCATCAGCCAAGTGGACCCTAAATACAAACACACACACACACTTTGAAAGGTGTGAATGCGGTTCCTGCCCTTCGCTGAATTTGCCTTAAAATAAGTTTGATAAAAAGGCCTGATGGGTGAAGGCCTATAGGTGCAGGAAGATCAGCAGGCAGCCAAAGGCGTCTAGAATACAGAACGAGTTCAAGGACGGCTTGAGCAACTTAGCAGTATCTTATCTTAAAATAGAAAAGAAAAGAGGATGTGGTATGGTACATGCCAGCATGCACAAGACCCTGTGTTGGATCCTGAGCACCACCAACCCTGGGCAGGTTAAGAAGCCTTACTGTAGAGACCATGCAGCAGTAAGAAGGCAACAGTAAGAATATACAGAAGAGCATCACAGTCTGCACACGTAGCCAACAAAAGGTGTTTCTCAGCACATGCTGGCATAGGGAGAGTCAATGACTGAGTTCAGACCAGAAAGAGGTAGGGTCACCCCAGATCTTATGGGGTATTTTAGACCATTCTAAGAACTCTGGCCTTTAATGTAAGCAAAATAGAAAACTTCAAAAGGTTCTAGGAAGTACAGCATGGTCACCGCCATACTCATGTAGCTTTCTGGGTTCCATGTCTCTAGGCTGCGTGCTTGTAAAGGAAAGGGTTGCTTTATCTTGTTACTGAAACAACCACACTGAGCACTAACTATGACCATCAGGATGGTGTGCAAAAAGGATGGTCACTGGCCCATCTCCCAGCTCCTTCTACCACTTTCACAAGTTTATCTCTGGCCTACCTAGTATACTGTTCCCCTGGAGATTACTTTGATGAAAACACATACTATTTTAACAGAAGCCTAGCACTGTTCCCTTTGGACAAAGAGAAAGAATTAAACTTCAAGTTGTCCTTGCTCCATTCCTCATTCTTGGCTACAAGCTGGTACTGTTGGAGGTAGGAGGAAGTAGGTGCATTCACAGGATAAAATCGGCCAGCAGGGTCTCATGGGAACCATGGTGGAAACAGGAACATCTATAGTATGAATCCCATGTGCAACAGCCATGGGGCAGTGAGCAGCCAAGGAGACCATAAAGGCTACCACAAGCTTCTCCTTTGGCCAGACCCATATCCTAGGACCACAACAGAAGGAGTAAGTATATCAACACAGAACAGCCAACGTGCATCTCACCCAGAAGAGAAACTCAGTATAGTGAAGGATCAACTCCTATCGTAAAGCTCAAGTAAGTTAAACTAAGTCAAAGCTCCAGGCCACAACTATGCTTGGCCCAGGGTGTGAACCACTATTAACCTCATCTATCAGGCCAGGGCCTGGACAACTGTTAGATAACACCAGGAAACCAGGGAGGGAGGAGGAATATTCTGCTAACACCCAAGAAAAATGGGAGCATAGCTAGAGCACAGAGAAGCAACCCTTAGAAGAAACATAAGCTTGGGTGTGAAAAAGAAGCAGTAGCAGGACACGCACACTCCTCCAGAGAAACGGGAGACATCTGCTGAGCACACAGATTCCACAGAAAGGGTGAAGGCTGGTGGGATCATCATTCCTTGACGCCATGGCTCTGCCCACTCCAACCCCAAATCACTAGTCCAACTGAACAATAGTTATTCCCAGTGAATAATCGAGGAACGTCAAATCAAACCTGAGAAGTCTATAGGAAAAGTGCACACACACACACACACACACACACACACACACAAAAGTTACAAAAATCTGGAAAGTGAAAGAAACTAGCCTATATGGAAAACGCCTAACACCCCCATTCTGGAAGGGATGTCTCAGGAATCTCACAACTGAAATATAAAACGCCCTTTGCAGAAGCCACAGTGCGTGCATCACACGAGCACACTAGCCCTTTTCATGGTGACATTAAATTTCTTGATGCTAATTATCATTTTTTAAATTCTGTTTAACAGATACAGAACACCTATAAAATTAATTACAGGTCTTTTGCTTTGTGTGCAGTTGCTGTTTTGTTTTCTAAGACAGTCTCACTGCATCCTAATAAAAGTATATTAAACAAGTAATTTTGGACATTGTAAATTTCATCTAGATTATCAATACTTTAACATTCCTCTTCTTTCAAAAGTTGAATGATTGAGGGCATATATTAGAAATAAAGCATGTAAACTTACCCTCCATTCTAAATGACTAGCAGCAATGAAATGTAAAGCTAATGAAGGAAATAGGAAAATCCAGAGACACAGGTAGATCACAGACAAAAGTTAGAGAGGATCTATAAGAGGAAGAACACAAGAAGGGTGGAGGTACCATGACCTAGGGAGGATGGGCCTTCAGGCTCAAGAGTACACAAAGTATCTAGATAATTGCTCAAGAACCAGGTCATAGCAGTCTAGAAAAAGCAATGAAGAGAAACAGACTAAGAGATCCTACCAGGCATTCCTAACTGTCTGCCATGGAAAGGGAGTAGATGGAGATGACGAGAAGGAGGCATCCTCACACTACCAGGTAACCTGAGGGAACTGGTCCATATATATGACAACATAGGCAGAGCAAAGGTCACGGCCAGCCATAGATATGGCTATCCCTCCACTAACAAATGGCTATGGCATAAGGGACAATGCTGCTGCACCTGCCCAGTGAACTCACTGTGAAGCCTAACCTGAACATATGAACCTGACGCCTCACACTTCCAGAGTCAGAAGCATTTGAACAGGGCCAGCTTTCCAAAATGACACTCATAGTTAATTCCCCCACTCCAGTCCCTGCATATAAACCCCGCAAAAAAGCAGACACTCACTTGGGTGGAGATCAAATCTGAGCTCAGAGTACCTTCTTCATTTCCTTATTAGCAAAATATGTGTAAAAGATGTTCCGAGACTGTTACTAGCTGAGTATAGTCTAAAAGGTACAGCTACATTGTCCCAAAGATAGCACCTTCTAGACAAGGAGAAACAAGGCATAAAATACACCTCATACTCTAACTTTTGTTTTACTTATATACATACAAACTCAAACAGTTCAACAATTGCAAGTAAACTACTGTTTTGTAGTTAGAAAACTGAAAACCAAAAAGGAAAAATGGTTAACTTCTGGGTTCCATATGCAAGGTCTATGTGTTGAATATACAGTTCAGATTCTTTTCTAAACATTTTATTATTTCTTATTTCCTAAATTTATTTATTAGACCAATGAAAATTATAGTGATAATCAAAATGCAATGCTCTAGGCTAAAAACAATGAAACTCCTAAAAATAAACAAACACAAACAGGAGATAAATAGCCAAGCACAGTGGTACACACCTGTAATCCCAGCACGCAAGGAAGCAAAGGCAGGTGGATCTCTGTGAGTTCAAGTCCAGCCCAGTCTACAAAGCAGGTCCAGGACAGCCAATGCTACACAGAGAAACCCTGGCTTGGAAGGAAAAAAAAAAAAAGATAAAATTTTAAGAAAAAAATGTGTATTTAAGTCGGCCTAAATCTTCAGACAAAATTTTTCAGCTTCAACAACTATTATGAGTAAGGCCAGGAATAAGCCTTTAATTCCAGCACTTAGGAGGCAAGACAGGTGAATTTCTAAGTATGAGGATAGCCTCTAGGTAATGCCTTGCAGGTCAATCAGGGCTACATAGTGAGATCTTGTCTCATAAAGAAGAAAGCAAGCCAGCAAGCGAACAAGCAAAAACCTCTGCATCAAAACACATACACATGTGCACACATATGCAGGTGTTCGTGCACACATACACACAAACAAGAGCACACACAGGACTGTGCACACGTGCATAGTAAATATGACTAGATCCTGCAACACTGGCACCAACTTAACCTGCCCTGGGGAACCCAGAGGGCATCTTGTGTTCTTCAGTGTGTGTTATTAACATAAAAATGTGGAGGGGCTGATCTCCTGTGTCTTCCAGCAGTACATGCCAAAACGCTGCTTGGAAACCACCTTTTAATATACTATTAGTAAACTGGATTCTGCTGACAGCATCTATGGTACAGTGTAATCCTGTCAGTAAATTTTAGTTGCTGTGCACATTTCAATTTACAACTTTTGTAGAACAATGAAAGTACAAACAAAAGAGCAAGGCAGCAAAATGTATTACATACAATAGTGCAAGGACTTGATACTTTCATCCCTTTCTTTACAAAGTGGTGGTGACAACGGCAAGAGATATTACATTGACTGAGAAGCCAGACCTCACGACTGTTGTGAGATCCATCCATTAGCTCTCACAAGGCTGCTGGGAAGTAGGTGGAACAGGTTGCTGCATAATAACAGCGAAGTGTTGTTTTTTATTATGAACTATGCACATCACTGTCAATATAGCATGAATTCAACTAGCTGCAGTTGTGAGTAACAAATCTATTAACAACTTGGAGGAAAATAAACACAAAGCCTGGAGAACTTTTGTTTCTGTGTGTTGGTCTCACAACATTAATGAGTAAGTAATTTACTTGGTCCCCAGTTTCTAAAGCCAGGAAAGCAATAGTCACAAACTGTGGTGCTCACATAGTATCAATGCATCTGTCAGCACACCAGAACACAAAAGAGGGGAGCTGCTACACAGGGGATCTGAAAACCAAGTGACAGAGAAAGCAGGTGGAATTAATTCCCAGCAATGCTTCTGAAAACACACTGCTGGAAAAAGATAAGTATGCACAAGGACACAAAGACCGGGGTAATTCTACAACACTTAAGGGGATAGCAATTGGAAAAGCAAGTAGAATTATCCTGTTATACCAGAGAGAAAAACAGGAATCAGTACACAGGAATGAAGATCTCAGTTCACTTATAAGACAATAACTGATGTGTTGGCCCTAAAAGAATCTGATCCTTTTTTTAATTTTAAATGTTTATTTTTAATATTAATTACAGTTTATTTACTTTGTATCCCAGCTTTAGCCCTCTCCCTCATTCCCTGCCAATCCCACCCTCCTTCCCTCATCTCCCTGTCCCTCTCTACTGTCCCTGTCTACTGATAGGGGAGGTCCTCCTCCCCTTCCATCTGACCCTAGCTTATCAGGTCTCATCGGGACTGGCTGCAATGTCCTCCTCTGTGGCCTGGTAGGGCTGCTCCTCCCTCAGGAGAGGGGGAGGTCAAAGAGCCTGACACTGACTTCATGTCAGAGACAGTCCCTGTTCCCCTTACTAGGGCATCCACTTGGAGACTGAGCTGCCATGGGCTACGTTTGAGCAGGGGTTCTAGGTTATATCCAAACATGGTCTTTGGTTGGAGAATCAGTCTTTTCTGAGATATCTGTGCCCAGATATATTTGGTCCTTGTGGAGTTCCTGTCTTCTCCAGGTCTTACTAACTCCCCCTTCTTTTATATGATTCCCTGCACTCTGCTCAAGTTTTAGTTATGAGTCTCAGCATCTGCCTTGATACACTGCTAGGTAGAGTCTTTCAGAGGCCCTCTATAGTAGGCTCCTGTCCTGTTTCTTGTTTTCTCCTACTTCCAGTGTCCATCCCATCTGTCTTTATAAGTGCAGATTGATCATCTTACCCCGGGTCCTCTTTCTTGTTTCACTTCTTTAGGTGTATAAGTGGACATTAACCAGATAATACAAGAAAACCATTCTATAATCCACAGACCTAAAGAAGCTAAATAACAAGGAGGACCCTGGGTAAGATGATCAATCCTCATTCAGAAAGGCAAACAGGATGGACATCAGAAGAGGGAGAAAACAGGGAACAGGACAGGTGCCTACCACAGAGGGCCTCTGAAAGACTCTACCCAGCAGGGTATTAAAGCAGATGCTGAGACTCACAGCCAAACTCTGGGCAGAGCACAGGGAATCTTACAGAAGAATAGAAGGATCAGGAGGGGACAGGAGCTCCACAAAGAAATCAACAGAGCCAACAAAGCTGGGCCCAGAGGGCCCTAAAGCGACTGATGCACCAACCAAGGACTACACATGGAGAGGACATAACCCCCCCACCCCCGCCCTGGCTCAGATGTAGCCCATAGGCAACTCAGTCTCCATGTGGGTATCCTAGTAAGCGGAACAAGGGCTGTCACTAACATGGACTCTGTTGCCTCCTCTTTGATCACTTCCCTGGTGGTTCAGCCTTCCAAGGCCACAGAAAAAAAGGATGCAGGCAGTCCTGATAAGACTTGATAGGCTGGGGTCAGAGGGTAGGGCAGGAGGTCTCCCCCTTTCTGAGGAGTACGAGGGAAGAGGGGGGCGGGGGGGAACTAGAAGCAGATGAGAGAGGGGGCTACAATTAGAATGTAAAGTGAATAAATGATAAAAAAATAAATTAAAAAAACCCATAAAACTGAAAAAAATTTCAGTTTTTAAATTCTCCCCTTAAAACTTAAATGTATTTTATTAAAGATAATATTATACAGACAAAAATTTACATTATTTTAAAGTATTAATTACGGCAGTATGGATACCCATCCATCCTTCTATAAGTGCAGCAAAAATTGTTTGAAGAGTTCCACCAAGGTTTCTAGTTACAGAGATAATAGCAATCATTGGAACCTGGAAGAACAGTACCTCATACAAATAAAGTGAAAGATGTGTTTTCTCTATCTTCCTTCTAGCTTCCTCACTTCCCTGGTGGGCTTGGCAAGAGGAGGGCTAATTCCAGCATGCTAGAGAAAGAACTTAGGAAGGGTGCAGAAACTGGGAAGGAAAGTAGAGGAAAAGGGGTGGGCTTGAAGTGGTAACAACCTCCATAAATACACAGGCACTGCATCAGATGCTTCTATTATGAGAAACTCTACTCTTTGTATAAAACTGGATTCTAGAACTTTGGAGAAAATAAAATTAAGTAGTTTTAGGCTGATTTATCTTACAGTTAAGTGAAAACCCCTTCTCTGGAACAACAAAACCCTGTGGAAAAACAAAGGTACTATTAACGTAGGTGTACCTAAAGTATGACCATAACTACATAGGAATTAGTCTGCTGTTTTACTAACTTAATCAGTTTTGTACACCACAAACAAATTTAGGCAATCCAAAATACTTCATTTCTGCCTGAATTCAGAGTAGAATGTCTAAGTTCTCTAAATGCCTATTATCTTATTGGTAATTGGGGAAAATTCCAATATAGCTTTTTTCTATAATGAAATCCTATCTATAAATAAATCGCAGTAAAGCTTCCACAGGAGAGAAGTGAAACTAGCAGAAAACAATGTACAGAGGCATGCGCACTGTGCATTAATGTCCGTTGTACCCTTCTCAGACTGCAAGGCCAAAAATTGGTCTAGCCTGTACTCTTGTGCTTTAGCTTTTCGATGTTTCTTCCACACTGCTCAGATAGAGCATGACCATGTCTATATTTTATGACCTTTCCACAAAATCGACCTCTGTGTGGAATAAATTTTAATCTTGATTTTTGTGGTATAGTGATATGAATGAAAATAGCACCCATAGGCTCATATCTTTGAAAACTTGGTCTCTAGTGGATAGACTATTTATTTAGGAAGGGTTAAGAGGTGCCTTGGTGTGTCATTGGGGGTGACCCTTTGAGAGACAGTTTCTGTCTCTGTCTCTCCACCATTCCAAGTGTCTTTGTCTCTCTGTCTCTCCTCCTTCCCAACCTTCCTCTCCATCTCCTCTTCTCTCCTCTCTTTCTCCTTTCTTTGACTCACGGGCGGCAATCAAGATGTGAACGCTCAGCTGTTCCTTTGCTCCACCATCATGGACTCTGACCCCCTATAACCGTAAGTCAGATTAAACTCTTTCTTTTAGATAAGTTAATTTGGTCACAGTGTTTTAGCACAGAGACAGAAAAGTAGTAAGACAGAAGTCAGTACCAGGAAGTAGGCTATTGTCCAGACAGGGCTGATCATGTTGCATACTGTTTGTTTGTTTGTGCTGTGGGGTGATTTTTTTAAATGTAACTGTTGTTTGTTTTTGAGGAATGTAGAAGTCTTTGGGTCTTTGGACTAGGAAATCAGTTGAACACTGTAAGCAGGGATTAATGGCCAACTTAATAGGAGCTTGGAAGACAGGGGTGCTGTGAACAGTATGAATAGACAGCTAGCTCAAGAAGTTTCAGAGAGGAACAATTCGCAATGTGGATATAGACCACTCTGACATTTTGGCAAAGAATGTGGTTGTTCTTCTTTGCCCTTGTCCTAAGTCTGCCTAAAGCTAAATTGAAAAGCAAAAGACTAATTTCCTTGGGAGAGATTTTAAGATGTCTAATATTGTCTCTAATCACATGATTATTAGTAACCACTCTAATGCAGCTCAATAATGAAAACACCAAGAGGGATAAAAAAAATAAAAATGTATAGTTTGCAAAGACTAGAACCAGGAAATTTAAAGTAGGAGCCAAGGCTTGGGCTAAATGAGTTAAGAGGCATAAAGAGAGGCCTGATCTGAAATAGAATAAAGGAAAAGATGCCCTGAGGGCACTACTAAAAGGGAAAGAAAGGCCTGAGGGATTTTCTGCCCCTAACAAGCAACAAAATTAAGCAACAAAATCACATTCTGCAAACGTGATTCAAGGAGGCCAGCTCCATCCCAAAACTGCAGTCAAACTTGGCAGTGTTGTCCACATGGTTTTGGCTTTAGAGTCATAGGCTACAAGAGAAGGGGGTGGGGGGTCATAGAATATTCCTCTGGAGTTAAAGAGAGCCCCAGAGTCCAGGTGTGCCCCTGACAATCCATTGCATGAAGCTATGAAAGTGAAGCTTGGATTGTGTTAGAGACCCCCAAAATGTTGGAGATGCTGTAACTGTGGGATGTCTGCCAAACAGAGCTGCATACAAGGAATGGAGCTAGCCCAAGAGAAAGAAGCATATTGCAGGCAGCAAAGCTGGAAGTGGGGGACCATCAAAGAACTTTGATGTCAGACATGGAGCTACAGGATTTGAAGTTTTTCCTGCTAGATTTCAACTTTGTTTTGGTGTAATATTTCTTCATTATGCCCTCTTACCTCACTTTGGAATGGTTATGTATATTCTGTGCCATTGGCTATTGGAAGTATATAATTTGCTTTTTTAATTTTGATTTTATAGGGGGTTATAATTGAGAGCCTTAATTCTCAGAAGAGACTTTAGACTTTTTTGTAGAAATATGTGGTATAATTTGGAGGCCTTTTCCAATTACCCTCTCCTGCTCCCAAATAACTGACCCAGAGACCTATTAGATTTATTCAACAAGCATTTAAAGCACTAGGTCATCTATTCTAACCCTCTATGCTAGTCTGGCTACTTACTAGCACATGCCTGGAATTACTTGACATATTGTTCCTACCTGAGGTGCTTCTGCTCCATCAGGTAAGTCCTCACAGCCAACTCCTCATGGGTACATCCTTTCACTCTCTCTTCTTCCTTCTTCTACCCCTACCTCGTGGTCCCTGAGACCTCTAGATTGGGAACAGAAGTCCAAATTCTGTGTCCCCTCCTGCCCAGCTACAGGCTGCTCAGCTTCTTTATAAACCAATCAGACATAATTGGAGAGCAATCTTTACACAACATTGATAAATGATCATGGCAGTCCTGACTGCAACCACATCTTGGGGCACAAAAATCAGCATCTGAATATACAGTGCACAAAACATCTTCCAACATTTTTCAAATTGTATTGGATCAAATGCATTTTATATTAGGAAATAGCTACAAGCCAATAAGAGTCAGGTAGTAGAATGTGGTCGTTTGAATGGCAATAGTGGTCCTCACAGACTGATATATTTGAATACTTGGTCTCTTGTTGGAGGTTGGTCTGATGCCTATTACTAGCCCTCAAGATCTGGTTACACCTATCCCTGTTTGTAAACCTGCCTAAGACATACCTGATTGATTGATACCTGGGCAGGGCAGAATGGGTGGGCATAGCTAAGGTTCCCAAGGTTAGATAAAAGGAGAAACACAGGAGACAGACTGAATGGAAGAGAGAAGAAACAAGAACAGCATGATGGGTTAGCATGGAGAAGGAACCATGGAAGTTGGAAGAAAGGACTTCAATAATGTCATGGAAAGGCCCGGATGAAGAATAAAGGCACATATTTATAAGATTATGGATGGGAGGACAGTCCAGATAAGGAAGATTAAGGTGGATGACATTGGATGGGAGCTGGAAGATGGATGGTGAAATTACTGAGACAGTGTAAGTGAAATACCTGCCCAGCCCAAGATAAATAAGGCAATTATAAAATCTAACAGATGTCTATGCCTTGTTATTTGTGATATCAAGTTAGATAATACCACCGTGATAATCTGAGGGCTAATAATAATAACATATAGCACAACATCACTTTTACTTTACAACAGTCCCTGATGGGTCTAACTTTTTAAGAAGGATTAGGAGGGATAGTTTTATTGGAAGATGCATGCCACTGGGAGTCGACTGGCTTTGAGCTTTCAAGAGATTCACATCATTCCCAGTCTGTGTATGTGTCTCTCTCTCTCTCTGGGTGGCAATCAGGATTTGAGCTCTCAGCTATTCCTGTGCTCCATCGTGGACTCTGACTTCCTGAAGCCACAAGCCGTATTAAATGCTATCTGTTATAATTCGACTTGTTTATGGTGTTTTATCACAGTGACAGAAAAGTAACAAAGGCATTCTTCAAGGTTTGTTTTGCTCCTGCCCTTAATAATCTTCCTATGCCCCAACATCTCATATTCAGTTACCAATATTTTTCAGTTATCACTACAGAATTGGTACAAAAGCAGTTTTTTAAGACATAAGCAGATATGCACATCAGCAAAACCTTAGGTCCTCTTCTGATTCTACAAACTTGGTGGCTTACCCTTGGTCAAAGGACCCATCATTGTTTAAAGAATGACTGTGAAGCGTGAATTGTGAGTTTCCAGAAAATTCTTGTGTTCTTCAGAAGAATGATTCTAACAAAGCTTCTTACTTAGCATTAGAAACCCAGTGTAACACATGGAAGCAGGGTCCCTAAAGCACTGGGGACAGGCCAGGCTGACTGTAGACTGCATTAAGTACACATTATAGATGACTAAGTCACACTTAAAGTGTCCCTTGCAACTTCCACTAATGACGTGCATCCATCTTAATCCTGTTACACACCAGTGGCTTGACTCTAGTGGTCAAGTAAGTATTCTCTGAGTTAAATCTGGACCTCAGAACATTTTTTAGTACATGAAACTGAAAGCTCATTATGGCTCACCATAAAGCTTATTTTTATTTAAAGGGTGTCACTTAGTCATCATTTCACATAATACTTAATTCAGAAGAATTCTGCTCTGCCCTTCACAACAATGACTTCCTTCTCAAATCAGTGTCCTGAGACACTTATTTTCCTTTGACCGAGGGTAATCTCAGTGTCCTGAGACTTAAAATACTACCTTTCTATGTAGAGTTACACAGCAGGAACAGTAACAGCAGTGACATGCCTGCTAGGAAGTCAGTCTGCCTGCCAATGTAAGTCTGCAACTGCCAATACACTGCCTACATGAGCACAAAAGCACTCAGACAAGCCAAATGGCCCTGATGAAACCCTGGTCATCACACTTTTTCATTAGTTAATGTATTTATTTACTTTACATCACCGATCAGATCTTCCCCTCCCTCCTCGCCTCCCCTAAGGCCCCTCCCTTCTCAAAGAAGGGGAGACCTCCCATGGATGTCAGCATATCAAGTAGTACTGGGCACATCTTCTTCTGTTGAAGCTAGTCGGTTATCCAGTTAAAGGAACAGGACCCAAAGGCAGGCAACAGAGTCAGCTCCTGCTGTTAAAAGTCCCACACGAAGACCAAGATGTACATCCATTACATATGTGTGGGGGTCCTAGGCGCATCCCATAGAAGTGCTCGGGTTGGTGGTTTAGTCTCTGTGAGCCCCTATGGGCCCAGGTTAGTTAATTTTGTAGGTTGTCTTACGATGTCTTATGATTCCCTTGACCTCTCTGGCTATTTCAATCCTTCCTCTCCATTTTCCATTAGATTTCCTGAGCGCCACCTAATGTTTGGCTGTGGGTCATCTGTTTTCATCAGCTGCTGGGTGAAGCTACTCAGATGACGGTTATGCTAGTCTCTCTGCAAATATAGCAGAGTATTATTAATAGTGTCAGGGGTGGGCTCTCTCTCATGGCATGTGACTCAGGCTGGGCCAGTCATTGGTCAGCGGAGTCAAAGGCTTTGTGGATGAGTTGGTGTCCCCCTCCCTCCACTGGAAGTCTCTCGGCATTTCAGGCCTACACCCCCTGCTGCTGGGAGTCTCAACTAGGGTCTCCACCATCAACTCCGAGATGCCCATCTCCACCAACTTCTGTTCTTTCTCCCAGTCCTCCTCTCTCCCTACACCTGATCCCTACCTCTGTTCTCTCACCCCCTCTCCCCACCACAATTCCCTCTCTCCATCTACTTCAGATGTCTATTTTATTTCCTATCTGAGTAAAAATCAAGCATCCTCCCTTGGGCCCTCCTTGTAGCTTAGCTTCTTTGGGTCTGTGGACTTTAATATGGTTATCCTGTACTTTATGGCTAACATCCACTTATAAGTGAGTATATACCAAGCATGGCTTTCTGGGTCTGGGTTATCTCACTCAGTATGATCTTTTCTAATTCCATCCATTTGCCTGCAAATTTCATGATTTCCTTGTTTTTAATGACTGAATAGTAGTCCACTGTGTAAATGTGCCACAGTTTCCTTATTCATTCTTTGGTTGAGGGACATCTAGGCTGTTTCCAGAATCTAGCTATTACAAATAAAGCTGCTACAAACATGGTTGAGTAAATGTCCATGTTGTATGGTGGAGCATCTTTTGGGTATATATCCAGGAGTGGTATAGCTGGGTCTTAAGGTAGAACTATTCCAGATTTTCTGAGAAACTGTTATACTTATTTCCACAGTGGTTGTACAAGTTTGTACTCCCACCAGCAATGAAAAAGTGTTCCCCTTGTTCCACATTCTTGCCATCATGAGCTGTCACTTGAGTGTTTGATCTTAGCCATTCTGATGGGTGTGAGATGGAATCTCAGAGTTGTTTTGATTTGCATTTCCCTAATGACTAATGATGTTGAACATTTCTTTAAGTGCTTCTCAGCCCTTAGAGGTTCCTCTGTCCAGCTCTGAACCCCAGTTTTAATTGGGTTATTTATTATGTTGGTGTTTAATTTCTTGAGTTCTCTATATATTCTAGATATCAGCCCTCTGTCAGATGTAGGGTTGGTGACGATAGTTTTCTAGTCTGTAGGCTACAGTTTTGTTCTGTTGACAGTGTCCTTTGCTTTTCAGTTTCAGGAGGTCCCACTTTGCTAATCATGTTTTAACCATGTAAGCCAGGCTATTTTAAGGTCAATGAGGTCCTCAGAAGAGACCATCATGGGACATTTCCTTTCCCACAGAAAACTTGGAAAGGGGCATTATTAGAAACAGTGCAGGTTGACAATTCATGATCGAAAATGGTAAAATCTAAAGTAATCCAAATATTTTGAGAGACAAGTAGAAACTATCCTGCATGATCTAAGGTGACCAGCAGCAGCCAAAATACAGAGGCACTAACTATACTGTACCAAATGACCTTCATGCTCTCTATATACAATATACACTATAAAGCAATTCCAAAGTTAAATTCAGGGTCTCTTCCCTAAGGACAGCTCACTGCGCATGTGCAAATATTTCCAAATCAGAAAAAAAAAAATCAATCAACCAACCAACCAACGAACCAACAAACAAACAAAAAACTGAGACATTTCGAGTTCCTAACACTTAAGGTCAGAATTATTCAAGCCAAAATCCTACCTGTAGGTTTCACTGCATTCAAATCAGTCGTGTTATTGTTCGAAGTCTGTAAGTTGGTGCCAAGTGCTAAGTTATTTCCAACATCTTTTAGCTAATCAATAATTGAAAACATCCAATTTGCCATAAAGGAACAACTCATTATTCTTTGAAACCCATTTGTAATAGCAAGCACAATTATCTCAAGCAAGGCTGGAGAGATGGTTCGGTGATTAAGAGCATTTATTGCTTGTGCAGAGGGCTGTAGTTCAGTTCCCAGCTCCTTCTAATGCCTTCTTGGGTTCTTCAGGTAGCCCAAGTACGCAGATGGTACACATATATCAAGCAAAACATTCATACACATAAATATTCTTAAGAATTTAAGGAAAAAAATAATCATTATCTGAGACGTTTGTTAAACATGAGAAAGGAGTGGTTTGTGGTTATATTTCTAAGACATTTCTCACTGTACAGATTTGCACACAATCAGAGAGAACCCTATACTGTATTGGAGATATGCAGAGAAAAGAGGTACACAGTTTAAACAGCATGGCTATGAACTGTTAGTTGTGGCAGGTGGGTTACAGGCATGTTACAAATATTATCTCGACTTCACAGTATTTGACAATTCTTTAATTACAGTTAAAAACACAAAGCTGATATGGCCCAGGCCTACATTTCCAGCATTTGGAGGCAGAACAAGAAAACTGCCACAATTTAAAGAGTAGCCTGTGGCTACAAAGCAAGTACTAAGTCAGCCTAGGCTAAGCAGTAGGACCCCCAACCCCACCCATACCCCACCATACTCCCATCTTACCCGCATCTCACAAAACAAACAAAAGTAAAAACACATATACACAATGCTAAACTAGTAACCCAAATCCACTTTTAGCCTTCGTAAATTAATGAAATATTAAGGTTACAGATTCACAAGAAAGAATAACTTTGAAAAGAAATCATGGGATTAATCAACATGTGTGAAGAGAGCATTCTCTAAAATTTTGGCTACAAATGTGGACACATAGGTTAGCATTTCCTCGGTGGCACAGGTACATCTGAGGGGAGGCTGTCCTCCTACCACAGTGAAAACACACTAGACACATGACTGCATGATGAATAAATACACTCCTCTTTTGACTTTTTATACAAGATGTTTACTGAATTTTTAAAACATGCTGCACATTCAGATTTTAGCGATGACTTCAAAACCAATGTTGTAACCCTCCCAAAGGATTCTTAACTAACAAACACACACCCAACACAATAAACCCAAAGCTCCTGCCTTTGGCAACCAATCTTAAGTGCTACAATTACTCTTCAATAAACTTTTATCAACTTTCCCAAAACCAACTGATATAACAAAAACATTTCTCTACAAGCTAAAATCCAAAAGCATATACTAAAAATGAAGAACTTCCTTTTAAAATTACTTATCTAGTTCGTGTTGATTTAAAAGTCACTAAACTTAGATTTTTCTTTATGCTGCTTATTTTCATAAATCCTTTTCAAAATGAATCCTGTGTTCTCTCAATATAAAGAAAAGGAAAGATGTTTTTCATAGTGACCTTGAATAGGACTAAAAAGTAGCCAGTTTCCTAATAGTACATATAAGGAATGTAAGTAACAACCAAAATTGAGAGTAAAGCCATGTCCACTCCACCCTCTGTTAGCAGCCTCATCCTATTCTCCCTGGATTTGGGGTTAAAGAGATTATCACGGTTATTCCCAACACAGTGGTTTACAGAGGAGTGCTCAGAGCCTCATTATATAGAAATCTGACCCAAATGAGTTCTTGACTCATTTCTTCTGTAACAGCTCATTATAGATCCTTTGGGTTTTTTTTTTTTTATCAGTAATAATTTCTAAAAATAAAATGATAAAATAAGATGAAACAAAATGAAGTATTTGCAGTGTTGGAGAGCTAACAGGACCTGGCACACACTGGCCAGGTGACATGCACCCTGTTAGCCACTCTGAAAGTTTCTCACTCAGGCATCTGATGTTTACAATTGTAGAAAGGAAAGAATCTGTTTCTAATGTTGGCACTATGCCATTCCCAGATCCTGGTCTTCTCAGATAAATATCTGTCACTTTCCCAAAAAAGGTTCCATGATTGAGAACATCAGAATATACCTCACTCAGATAAACAGAACATGTGTTCTCTTATTTGCTGGAAACAATATGAATGAATGAATGAATGAATGAATGAATGAATGAATGAAATATTTAAGCAACTGCCTGATCACTTGATGATGGCAGAAATGACGGTCATAAAATTAACTTAACATAGCCAGGTGTAGGGGGCGGTGGCACACACCTTTAATCCCAGAACTTGAGGAGGCAGAGGCAAGTAGATCTCTGTGAGTTCAAGGCCAGTCTGGTTTACAGAGTGCCTTCCAGGACAGCCAAGGCAAGGAGAAACCCTGTATCAAAAAGCAAAACAACAACAATCCCTCCTCCCAAATTAACATATTTGTTTAGTCATACACACATACACTTACTATGCCAGTGTAGATCCATTACACATACAATTCATATAAGCCACAGGAGACAGCATTATTTTTCCCTTGATCAGATAAAAAAACTTAATATTTGAATCTCAGGTACAACTATAAAAAGGAAGTAATGGGATAATGCCATATTCAGACATTCAAATCACTAACCTTCAGTACACACAGCTCCTCCCGACACTCAAAGCCTTATTTAGAAAGCAGAGATGTTAAAGCTCCCATTCCAATTAATTCACTCAACAATAACCAAAGTAATTAGATCTAAGACCCTCCGCCCTCCTAGAAACACACATTTTGGAGATATGAGTGTAAATGGTGCTACGTATGCACACGGCACTGTCTTCTACCCAGGACATCACATTTCAGCACACAGACACCAAACACATTCTTTTGTTTTTCTGGTTACAAGGTTGCACGCCACTTAGGCTGGTCTCTGGGTAACCCAGACTAACCTTGAAATCATGATCCTCCTACCTTGGCCTCCCAGAGCTAGGAATACACATGTGTGCCACCACTCTTGGCATTAGGTATCAAACACTTCCTGTGGAGCAGGCAGAATCAGCAGAAGAGAAAACTTGCAGAAGTACCCTCTCTTGCCTGCTACCTCCATGTTCTCACTCATATCACAAACACCGTACCTCTGCCCCTCCCCACCATACTCCACTGCCTCCCACTGAAGAAGTCTGGTGTCTACATCTGTTCATGATTTAAGCAATTAGAATGAGAGGCTCATTAGAGAGATGACAGCACTAAATAACAGAGATGGCACATTAGCCAACCACAGCTAAGAAAGTACTAACCCAGCTAACACCTGACAACCAATCACCAAGCTGGAAATTAGCATTTTCACACTCTTCTCAGGAGACAGCTCATGACTCTCTCACGCTTTGCTTTTCTGTCTGCTCCTGTATCAGAAGCTCTTTGGACATTCAAATCATATATGTGGAATACAATTAGTGCTATAATTTCCAGCTGAGACTTTAATTGCTCACAATTCAAAGTAAAGGTCTAGAGGGTATGAGATACGTATTGCTGACTCTGTGTGTGTGTGTGTGTGTGTGTGTGTGTGTGTGTGTGTGTGTGTGTGCGTGTGTGTGTGTGTGTTTGTGTGTGTGTAGATTAACCCAGGGTCTTGCACATGGTCTACCACTGAGCAACAACCCCAGCCCTAAAAACCATTCTTTACTTTTTCCTTTTCCTCGCATTCTTTATATAATTTATTGGCAACTCTGTCAACCTCCAAAACACATCCCCATGGGCCGTTTTCAAGGCCTCTTCAGTTTTTCTACCACAACTGTGACCCTCACCTCTGCTAGATTAACCAGGCTCCTTGCTTCTGTCTTACTCAGTTATCACACGTGTAACTTTACAAAAGAATGTTCTGTGGTGGTTTGCCATTTTCTGATCAACAGAACTGAAATGCTACACCACTGTATCGCACAGACCTCTGCCTATTGTGACTTCCCTTTCTTACTTAAGACTCCAGCTTTGCAGGCTTCGGTTCCTCATGTATCTTCATCCTCTACCTGGAAGGCCTGTCATCCCACCAGCTCTTCCAACAGTCACACTCTTCTTGCAGGATGTTTCATTTAAATGCCCTCCTTCCCCACTGCTGTGTCCCAGAACCTTGTATTACTCATATGAGAACCTGCTAACTTGGTTTTTTACATATTTTCAAATTTGATTAATTTTACTTATTTTTACATTTTATTATGTAAGTGTTTTGTCTGTGTGTATATATATGTATCACATGCAAGCCTGGTACCCAAGAAGGCCAGAAGAGGGCATCAGAATTGGAGTTACAGTGAGTGGTGAGCTGTCAAGTGCAGGGAGCCAAATTCAGGGGTACATTTAACCATTTCCCCTGCTCTCCAGTCCCATTAATTTCTTGTCCCTTTACTTAAGTAAATCCTTAAGTAAATGCTTACATAAATCCTACAACTGATAGGAATTAAACTTTTCTTCATTATATTCTCAATGCACAAATCACGGACCTGACCAAAAGAAGATATCGAGTTAAGCAACTTACCAACTGTATGGTACTCAACAGATAAAACCAGTAATCTTTTTTTTTTTTTTTTTACAACTGGGTCAATCAAAATAATATTCTGTGTTTTACTTGGCAGTTTACAATTTTCTTGTCTACACCCTCATCACTATTTAAGATTTGTATCTCAGGGGCTGGAGAGGTGGCTCAGCAGTTCAAAGCACTGTCTGCTCTTCCAGAGGACCCAGGTTCAATTCCCACATGACAGCTCATAGCTGTCTGTAACTCCAGTTCAATGAAACTGACACCCTCACGCCAATGCACTCAAAATAAAATTAAATAAATTGAAGGAAAAAAAGAAAGAAAAAGAATGGGTGGTAGGCACACTTAGAAAAACAAAAAGACTATCTCAATTCTGTTTAGTGTAAACAGCTCACACCTGGCCTAATCTACTACTATGTATTTGGTCTACAAGATCAAAAGTATTTCCACATAGGTCATTTTACAACTAAATTGTATTCCTGAAAACTGTCAGTCATAAAAAATAGATTAAAAAAAGTTATCATGCAGCAGAGAGGACAAAGCATGACCAAATGGAATATGGTGCCTTGGATTAGAAAGAGAACAGAAAAGCAACTGTAGGACATATGCAGTCAGATTGATATGCCAATAAGGGCAGTCTCCTGGCTCTGATGAATGCGCCATGACTCCATGTGCAGGAAACAGAACAAGGGGGATGTGAAAACTGCCCTGTACAACATTTACGTAAATATAAAATAATGTCAAAGTAATTTAAGACAAGGTTTATGTCTTAGTTCAGAAGAAATTCCTTTGCTTTGACAATATGCTGGCCTTTTATTCTGAATAAAGGAGAGAATCCAACAACTGATTTACTGCTTTGAATCCACAGTGTTACTTAACTGTGAATACACATTTTAAAACTATTTAAATACAAAGCATATTATTTGATCCTTGTCTCCTAATAGCTGTAAGCACAAGGTGACCTTGAAAATGATTGGACAAGTATGTGTGCACTTCGTGTCACAGTTAGCCCGCATATAAGACTACAGGGGAAGTGCTATCTTTGCCATTTCCAGCTACAGACTGCTGCCCCGTGAACTCAGAACCTGTATTTGTCTTAGATTAGGAGCATCTTCTAAGTACCATCAACCAAAACCTGCCAATGCTTTTCTGGAAGGGAGAAAAGCTAAAGATTCTAAGAGCCAGCCCTCACCAGAGAACAGCAACTCGCCTGTCATCGAAATGAGGGAACACCACAGAGAGCCTCTGAAATGACAGGCTCTAGTTTTCCATTAACTGCCTCTACAATTATTTTCTTACTCACTTGCTTGACAAATAGCTCCATCATGTAACGGTATGAATCATACTGAACTTGGATAACAAATTGGATTGTAAATTTTAAAACATGACAGTGAATTCTGTGGTAATGTTCCTGCACCCCAGAGACCATCATTTAAAATACACACCCAAAACCAAAGCACTTAGTGCAGCAATCTAGCCCATTACTTCACAATAAGATGCAAAAATGCCTGCTCACAGAGAATCTGAAAAATCGGCACTTACTTATCTCCTTTATAACGCCATTCTGGTTTAATACACAGGTGCAGTATTTCACGAGACAAACACATATGAACAACACACAAGGGCCTACAGGAATATAAAATAGCCAGAAAAAGATAAAAAGAATGAAATTACTCAAAAAGGCAGAATAAAAGGAAGGGGTGGGGGAAGACAACAAACGTACGAAAATACAATCAGAAGACACAGGAAGCTTGGAAGCTTGCTATTGTGTCCTGTGCTTTTGTGTTTATCCTATCCCGGGTCAGTCACTGAAATACTCTCAGTCTATTGTTGTTTGTCTGTAACATTAAGATAGCCTTTCCAGTTTACTCACTGAATGTATGGTTTGCTAAAATCTCACACATAAAAATGTTTACTTATTATTGTTTTTAAATGGGTATGGGTGTTTTATGTACATGCATGTCTATGCAATGCTGTCAGAGGCCAGAAGAGGGTGGCAGATCTCCTGAACTGGCGTCACAGGTGACTGATAGCTGCCATGTCAGGGATGAGAACTGAACTCAGGTCCTCTAAAGATCAGCAACTACTCTTAACCACTGAGCCATCTCTCTACCCCTGTATAAAATTTGTGAAGGCTCATTTTCCTCATGTGGGACTTATTTGAGCGACCATATTTTTAAGCCTTTATTGGTGCCATTTCCGTATCATGTGTAGAAGACACCATCTCACAAAAGGGCCCTGGTACTCTGGCTCTTACGATCATCCTGCCCCCACTTCAACAACATTCTCTGAGCTTTAGGTGTAAGAGCTGCACTGTCGATACATCCCGGTCACTTCTTCGTCTTGTGACCAGTTCTAGATCTCTGTAACAACCTCCGTCTACTGCAAAAGGCAGTTTGTTTGGTGAGGTTGAGAGCTACACTTATCTGTGGGTAGAAGAGTAAGTATTTACAATACAGGTACAAATTGTGTTGTTTTAGGAAAGTGACTGTAGTATGTTCTCTCTAGAATCCATGACCTCTCTAGCCGCAAGTAGCTGGCTAGCTCTAGATTTACAGTAGCAGGTACGAATTCCTTTCCAATGAGTGGACTTGATGTCCAAGACAGCTACTAACTAGACCAAGAAATGAATGCAACTACTGGACCACTGTGGCTACCTTGACAGGCCAGTCACAGGTTTCGCCCCAGATGAAGAGCTACAGGCAATCAATGGCTGGTACAAAAGGGAGAATCCCTTTTCTTCAAGGATACTTCCTGATAGTTATCCATTCCCAAGTCAGCAACACTAAATGAACTTGGTAGTTGTATTACACACACACACACAACACTATACCATACCAATAATAACGAAAGAAGTCATGAGCTTGAGAATGGAGTTGGAAATGACTTAAAATACTCAGATAAAATTCTCAAAAAAAAAAAAAAAAAAAAAAAAAAAAGGAGGGAAAGAAACAAAAAAAAATACCTTAATTTTTAAAAAATGCTGTTTGGGGGCTAGTAGACAAAGCCAGTGATAAAGAAAAATTGATGGCGGGACCCATATTTAGCTTTTTTAACACTAAAAGTTGCTAGTCATTAGCATATATGAAAGAGAAAAACAAAGTGTAGAAAACTGTGTTTTGGAACTAAGTGAGACACAAGCAAGTTCTACTTACCTTGGAGACTTGTCGCAGCCACCTTAAGTACTCCGTGAAAGTATCAAAGCAGATGTAGTAAGTCTGGCTTTGGGGCCCCGAAGAGCTGAATGCTAAACAGTGCTGGTGCTTTTTCACTTCTTCCACCTAGGAAAAGATGCAGAGAAAACAGGTAAACCAGAGTGCAGTGCAGAGGTGGCTTCTTAATCAGATTTGCCTCTCTCTGTCCCCACTCGTGCTCCCCTTACTATTTACAGCCAATCTTAGTTACAAGGAAATCAAGAAAGGGGGATTTTTATCTTCATTAGAGTTCACCACCCAAGTGAAATTTCCTCTTCCTGTTGAAAACTGGTAAAAACTCTTCCTTTCTTATTCTTTATGTAAATATCTTAACAACAGGGCTTTGGCCTTCTTCCTCTTATAGTTAAAGTAGAAAACTCCCATTCACAGTATATTCTTCACAAAGAGAAAGAATTAAATAAAACATGTTACACAAACTCCTATCATTTTCTTGAGAAAAAATTACCCGACTATAAGCCAAGTCACAAAGAATGTACAGAAGGATTTTTAAATGATGAACAATGTTCAAAATATAATCATCTCAGAATTCACTAACGAAACTTAGTTTAAAATCTGTGTATGTTTAGAAGGTGAACAGCACGCTTCTAAAGCATCCGTTTTAAGAGCTGAAGACTTCCAGGGTCTGTGTGCGGGCAAGTGTTCCAGGACACCTACGAACCCAGTCCCATACATGACACACTTTTCAACTATGTACTCCTAATCATTTCAGAGCCTAAAAATATACATATAACCTAAAAAGTTAGAACTCAACAAATACATGACAAAATCTATGGGATGAAATCAAGAAAACACGGGGAAAGTTAATATATTTTAATATTTAGAAAAGAAAGTAGAAATTAATTTGCTTAGCATAGAACTTATCAGCAAGAAAATTCAAAACCAAAAACTGAATGAACTCTATGCTAAATGACAGAAATAAAATAGAAACTGGAGCCAAAAAGATGGCTCAGTGGTGAGCCGACACTGTGCTCCTTCCAAAGACCTGAGTTCCATTCCCGGCACCCACACCAGGCAGCTTACAGCAACAGCCTGTAACTCCAGCTCTCAGGGATCTGACTTCCTCTTCCAGCATCCACAGGCACCTGTACTCATGTGTATATGCTCCCTACATACACACAAACACTTAATTAAAAAGAAATTACATCTGAAATGTAAAAGAAGGATGTGATGGTTCAATGGATAAAGGCACTTGCTACCCAGCTCAACAACCTGAATTTGATCTCCAGATCCTACATCATAGAAAAAGAAAAGCAATTCTCCCAAGTTTTCCTCTAACCTCCATACCTACACTATAGCACCCATGTGTGCCCACATGTAAATAACACTATAATTACTAAATTATGGTAAAATGTAAAAAGATAATCAGACACATAAACCAGAGAGGGTGTAAAATTACACCCTGGCAAACAGATTAGGCACCATCTCGTGATGTGAATATGTTCACATCCTGGAGCCAGTAACTGCTCCCAGGTGCATACACTCAGAAGGTGTATTCTCAGGTCACTGCAGGAATTTGGATTGAGTTCTTCACTGCTCAGGGCCTGTCTAACCCATCACATGAGATTTTACTCTGGAAACCCTTGCTAGCACTTTTAATGCCAAGAGTATCCTCTGCACCAAGGACATGGGTATTCATCAACCCTTCACCTACTTCTAAGCATTTGCCAGATCTCTTACAAAAGTTAAGTCAACATAAGTAATTCTGGCTACAAGCATCTGACAAAGGAGTGGCATGTGTTCCTATTTCAGATCTAAGTATACAAGAGCAAGGCTGTAAAGACAGCACTTAACAAGCCACCAGTCATTCATTACAAATACCTAGAGCCACAGCTCCAATGTGGGTGGGAACAGGAAGGTGGCTAGAGCTTCTTGGCTTGCAGTTTGGCCCAAGAATTGAGCCTGAGATTCAGGGAGAGACCTTGCCTAAGAGGAGCAGGCAGAGAGTGACTGAAAGGATACTCAGTGTCCTCTTCTCACTCGTACTCATATATGCACATGCACTCACACGGACACACAAATGAAAACGAGTGTTCAAATGGACAGGAACCAGGAAATGACAGGACCATTACTTTTTCCTCTGCCACAGGTCACAAATATTAAACAATAGACGAACGGAATATCAGGCAGGGTCCCTATAGAAATGTACAGAAAGAGAAATCAACTCCAAACCCTAGCAATTCATAGCGGTCTTGTGATATGAGCCAGAAGTCACGACTGGAAGCCATCAAAATCTAGTAGTTAGTTGTGCTACCATAGGATAACTTCAAAGCTAGATCTTTGTTGTTTAATTTCTGGGTGCCCTGTGCTCCCTCTGTGAAGTATATGTTCTTGTCCCTTCACCACAGGAAATACTGTCAATTGTTGACCCATTGTCCTGTCAGTGTCCCAGGGGCCAGAGGCAACAGGCCCAGCTCCCATTGTCTGCACCTTCCTCAGTCTGAAAAGTTCTCCTAGACTTTTCAGGACCTCGACTCAAACCAAAGTGAGATTCATAGTTTTGATGCTGAAAGAATTTAAGAGTAGCCAGTTTGTGAAGCAGGTTGGAATTTAATAAAAAAAAAAAAAAAAAAAAAATGTTTTAGAGCAGGTTTAACCAAGGAAGTGAATAATGGGTACTAAAAAGAAAGCAAGGTACACCCCTAGAGCCCAATGGACTTCTCAACAAAGAACTGCAGGAAGTAAGACAAGCCCAATGCCAGTACAGGCTCAAGGGCAAGTCGCCTGTTCTCTGTTATGAATGTCAAAATCATTTCCACATAAGACCAAATGTCCCTGAGCTCAGAAGTTCTCGTGTAAACAATAATTTCTGCCTTAAAAAAATATATTCACCAGGAGGCATATCACTCTAAGATTATGTCAACAATGCTATGGGTAACAACAAAAATCTGGAAGCAACCCAAATGTTCATCAGTAGAAAAATTACTTTTAAAATTATGGTAATTGTGAAATATTTACAGATTAGAACATTCAGAAATGAAAACTACAGAAACATGAAATATATACAATGAAAAATCTTTACCTCAAAAGAATGTCCATCATCCTCCTAATCAGGCTGTTCCAGTATTTACTGGGCATTGTGCTAAGTGATGTTTGCTATCTGCTTCTGTCTATCATCTGCCTATGAACCTGGTACTTATTCTTTTATTTTCGTTTGCTATATATCCAATAAACTCACTCATTTAAACCTGAAGGTATGGCCATCGATAATTCTCTGTATTGTCCAGAATAAAAGGTAGACAGTTATTTCATTTATTATTCATTTTTATCTAAATATATATTAAAGCCTTACTTAAATATATTTTCTAAAAATCTGTTTAACTCTAAAGAGCAAATTTAGCATGACTACACAATGAATAAAAATGTATCTGAAAAGTATTTTTCAACATTTTAAGAGTGATTTAATTAATGAGACTCTGATATGATTGCAGACAGAAGCCTACCAGAGTTGTCCTCTTAGAGGCTCCACCAAGCAATAGTTCGAAACAGATGCTGAGACCCACAGCCAAGCACTGGGCAAAGCATAGGGAGTCTACTGGAAAAAGAAGGGGGAAGGATAAATGGAAAAGGAAGTGACAAAAGCTCCACAAGAAGACTATCGGAGCCAACCAACCAGGGCCCAATGGAGTCTGAAGCACCAACTAAGGACAGTGCATGGTCTGGACCTAGATCCTCTACTTCTAAGTAGCCAATGGCACCTTAGGCTTCGTATGGGCCCACCAGTTAGGGGATTTGGGGATCTCTCTGACATGGACTACATTGCCTGCTTTTTGATCACTTCTCCCTGATGGGACTTCCCTACCAGGCCACAGGGAGGAAGACAAACTCAGTCCTCAAGTGAATAGATGAGCTGGGGTGTCTGGGTAGAAGACACCTGTTTGAAGGAATAGAAGATAGGGGATGCAGGAGGGGGGGTGGGACTGGGAGGAGAGGTGGGGGCTATGACCAAGATATAATCTGAATTAATAAAAAAAAAGAAAAGAAAGATTGCTTTAACTTTTTATAAAATTGCACTTATATTTGTGTGTCTGTGTGCACGAGGGCCAAGGTGCATATGAAGGTCAGACGACAACTTGCAAGAGTCAGTTCTGTCTTTCTACCATGTGGGTTCCAGGGATCTAATGCAGGTCATCAGGATTGGCAAGTTCCTCTCCCCATGGAGACAACTCACTGGTAAACTTTCTTTAACAATGAAGCCATTTGTTATTTGAAAATTGTAAACTAATCATGTTTTGCTGATGTGGAAAACTGACACCTCAGCAATTGCCACAGGACTATGACCAACCTATCCCACACTTCACGTCTAGCTCTTCCACATATAAACCAAAAAGAAAAGGGGGAGGGGGGGAAGCTCATGCATTCAATCTGTTTTCCCTTTACCAACTGGAACAGAATGACAAAAAGAAATAGACACACATGAAGGAAAGCTCAAATTACAAAAAGTAAATTATTGTCTCCTAACTGGGTCAACAGGTTTTAAAGACTCAGTTTTTCAACAAGCTCCATTATTTTAAAACAGTGCAAAGCAGGTTTGACAAGATCTACTTGTAAAAAGCGGAAGCTATTAACTTTCAATTCAGTCAATAGTAGAAGCCCATCCAATAACAGGCCTGGGAAACAGGATGAGTCTGAATGGCAATGCTAATTATACCAGGATTTTTCTGACCTTACCTGAACATTCCACGTGCTTTTTCTCCTCTCTGAGAATAATAATCTTGCTCCCACTGTATATGTCAAAAGATTTTTCACCCTTCAAGTTCTATTACTGTTACATCTTTCATTACAAAATTCTCTCTTCCCTAGAGAATGCTGCCCTTTTACTAACCTCCCACAGTGCTCTTGCTTTCTGGCTCTCTTACCGCTTTAATGCAGATGATGATGTATCCAGCCTGCATCTCCTGATATGGAATCAGAAGCTGTTCAAAGTTGGTGACTCCCATTTCCTAGTATCAAACAGTGTCTTCCCCCACAAAAGACATTTAATAATGTCACATATATTTACCCAGCATCATAAAGAGACAGACTTTAGGTCTAACAGCAGCAAACATTAATAATGTTTGTATTTTCAAATAATCATCCATGATGACAACATGAACAACAAAACTTTCAGTAATCCATGAAGTAAAAAATGTTAAATAATGAGCTGCACTCGATGGGCTGTGGATATGCTCACTTGGTAGAATGCTTGCCCAGCATATGCCAAGCCTGGGTTCAATCTCCATACCACATGAAACTGAAACTGGGTGTGATGGCACACACTTGTAACCCCACACCTGTGACCCCAGGCAGGAGTGTCAGGAGTTCAAGGTCATCCTTGACTGCACTCACCAATCCTTAATGCTCAGACAAAGGCTAATAAGCAATGGTTTCAAAATGGAAGAGTGAATAGATCTAAATCTACCTCCAGTCTGGCTGAAAACCCATTGTGAAAGTCTTCACAGCCATCCTAGGACTAGGGTACACTAGTAGAGCAGAGAGCAACTAGCACGGGGCACTCACAAGGACAAACCATACTACAAAGCTGCTGAGCATCAAAGCCTCTTATCACTATGCAGATCCAGCCTTACCTTCAATTCTGACTCTTAGAATAGAACAGACATTTGTCAACTTAAGTTTATATTTTTACCCTAATCAAAAATACTTATTTTTAATTATTTTTTCTCTAATTGCATTCTCCACCTCCTACCTCCTTTTTCATATAAGAAGGGGGGGGGGAATGCTTGTTTCATATGTCCCCAATTCCAGCAAACCTATTTCTTATCTAAATCTTTCCTCTTTAATAAATTACATCATGTGAAAGCCAGCAAATATTGACATGTGATTATAGTGATGCCACCTAATTCAACAGAGAATTTAATACTTATTTAAAAATAAACCAGCAGAGAATTTAATATGTCCACAAAAAAAGTGGTTCTATTATATTAGCAATGGGCATAAACTAGTCAAAATGCCCATAGAAAAGCCACCAATAATGTTGGAAATATCTGTCAAGTGTATAAGTAGCACTTCCAGTTCAAATATATAGCTAGCCATAGTAATAAAGATGCCAATCCTGCTAAGTCACTACACACAAACAAGCAGAAGGTAATGGAAATCTAGTCAGGCTTCAGCACACTTGTGTATTCCTACACTCAGACTTGGGCATGGTGTCCTGTCCTATGAGCTACATGCTCAGTAGAACAAAGGATGCCTAATTATAACGGATTTATCATCTACACTCTAAAACAGAACAAGGACATTCTGCCAATCCACTTTCTCTTGTGATCCAATGGCGCTGCTATTTTTACAGATCCAGTAAACAATGCCCGCCAGTGGAACACATCAGAAAGTGAGACTTCAGACAAGTCAAATCCATCTCCCTCATATGACACAGACGGCTGGAAGGTCCTTACTAATGCTAGAGTACTCTTCAGCATTCTTGCTTCACACTTACTTTCCCACCAATCAGTGGTAGAACATGCATCTTCCCACTCAAGCTGTCTTTCACAGATGATACTATCAAGCACGTCCCACACAGGATAACCTGGCGTCTTGTCCACCGATTCACTGGCAACTGCATTTTGCCTTTTCGGACATTGTACATTCCTGAGAGCTGAATCCGTTCCGAACTCCCAGTGCTCTGAGGTTTTCCTAAAACAAACACAAGCAAACATGTCACACGTTAGTCCTTAAAACAATCTTTCCCCCTTGGCTATAAACTAGATAAGTTAATCAGAAAGCAAGAGTTACAGGGGCACTAATACAACTAAAGGAACATACAGGCATTGTGGAATTATGGTAATAAAAAAACCCTAATTGTTCCCCATGTGTATTTTATTATCAAGTGAAGAACAACTTTTTTTTTTCTTAAAACACAAGAAAAAGATTGTTTTGGCCTCTTTTTTATTATCTATTTCTTTATAATTTGGTGTATATTTAAGGAGATGGATAGAGGATTTTTCTGGGTGGCTAGTCATTAGTCATTAGTGGCTAGATAGAAAAGAAACATTCAGCATCTCTTAAGTCTTACTGGGATTAACTGCTGGTTTTCTCTCCACACTCATCCAATGCATATTTACTAAAAGTGAGAGGTAAAACTGATTGTTCTGATAGGAACACACCACAAGACTGTGGTGGGGTGAGGCTGAGGACCGCAACATCTGTGATTTGTGGAGAGAGGCAGGGAGCAGCACCTTCGGAGACTCAGGGAGAGGCTTCAGGAGTTCTGAAGATGGAAGTGAACACAGCACCACTGCATTCAGGCAAGTCCTATCAACACAATACAAAAGCTCTACTCTGATTTGACACGATGCTTGATGGAACTATAGAAATATCAACCACTGTCAGATGCTTAATACATCAGAAAGAAATAAGAGACAGATGTCCTGCAATGGGACCCAAATGAGAAATGACATATTTGGAAGTCTAGCCACTGAGGACTGGAGGGGGAAAAAAGCCCAAGAGATATTATATTATTAAAAATTAACAAATAGTTGACAGGCCAGCAATGTGGCCCATGGGGTAAAGGTGCTTGCCACCTGATGATGCAAGCCTGACAACCTGAGTTTGATCCCTAGGACCATGGTAGAAGGAGAAAACTAACTCCCAGAAAAGCTGTCCTCTGGCCTTTACGCACACACACTCCATGGAAACACACACAATAAATAATGAGACTTTAAAGTTTAAAGGAACAGCAACAAAAGACCCCCAGGGTTGACAGATGCCTAATGCTCATCAAACATGGAGCAAAAAGTGCCAACACCACTTAAAACAGACTTCAAGTGTTCTCAGAGAGTGTTGAACCCACCCAGTAAACACAGTTGAGCAGAATGTTATTTTCTAATAAGATAGCATGTTCTCATTTATTTCCTCTTCCAGCATGCCAGAATGTTTTGTAAAATGACTACTGCATCATTCAATTTTATGGTAGCTGGGCAAGGATGAAATGCAATGGTACAGCTATTAGAGCCAGTGCCTAGACAAAACCCATCCTTCCCAAGGTCCCCACAGGAAGGGATCTGTGTTGTTCATCAGTACCAATCATCCCACAGTAAGTAAGGAGCCAGGGACTGTTCATAACACACAGAAATTGCCACTATTGCTATCCTGTTATGCACATGCTCATTTGTGCCAAGAAAGAATGATGCCTGATGTCCTACTCTGCTTTCTCTTGCTGTGATAAACACCAGGACCAAAAGTAACTTGGGGGGGTTTACTTCAGCTCACAGGTCACAGCCCTCACTGAAGAGGCAGGCAGGAACTCAAGGCAGACACATAGAGGAAGGAGCTGAAGTAGAGACTATAGATGAGTGCTGCTTACTGGCTTGCTCTCTGGCTGCTGTATTCAGCATGCTTTCTCATATAGCCTAGAACCACCAGACATAGTACTGCCCACAGTGGGCAGAACCCTCTGTCCATCAGCAGCCAAAAGAATGTCCCACAGACATGCTCCAGACCAACCTGATAGAGGCAAGTCATCAATTTTTAGTTCCCTCTCCCCAAGTATGTTAAGCTGACATCCAATATCAGCTACCAAGTGAGTCCCGTTTAAGACTTCCTGTATGGGACATATTCTCTTTCATAGAGGAGACAGAAGGGAGCAGATAAGGTTCTAAGAAAAATTAAAATGGACTAAAATAGTACACTGCAACGGAATCCCAAAGCCCCATTTCTCCAACAAAGGATCTGATTAAAACACACCCACACCTTCACACACAGGTATGAATACAAAGAAGCACGTATTTTATTTCACTACATCAGAGAAGCTTCAAGGACACTTAGAGCCTATCATGTTTATTCAGATTTGCAAATAACTCTAACAGAGACTAAGAAGGGAAAGTAAAACAAAAACCAGGGTACATAAAGGAGAGCCTTTCAACTCTCCAAATCCAAATACCTCCTAGAAACAGCCCACAGCAAACCAGCAGACACACTGATTAGGCCTTTAATTAGAATGGACATATCAACAATGATTGATCTTTTATTTTCTAGTGAGGAAAGTTTCCCAAGAGTTCCACAGTCAAGGAGCACAAGGGCAAGACAGGTTTGTTCTAGGAAAACACTAAGATCTCACTCTGAATCAAATCCCACCCCCACCCCCACCTCTAGTTGCTTCTCTTCCTGGGTGTTCCACATCAGTCACACCCTCAGAGCTGGCTGAGTACCAGCTGCACTCTGGGGAATATGGAGGTGACTGAGGTTAATATACACCTGGACAATCACACAGGCACACCCTCTTTTGTGTCAGACTTCCTTATTCTCAGACATTGGAATTATTTTAACTCACTGGCAAGTCACAAAATTTTCACTTTAAAATTATTCCGACTGCCAGTGCTCTAACCAGTAACACAACAAAAACGATACTGTCTGCCAATTTAAAGCAGTCAATGCATAGAGTCAGGGCTGTGGAGATGCTACCCCAACTCCTTGCAAGATATTCTCACAATTCAGGGGGCTAGGCTCTGAAAGCAAACATGTCAAGCTGAAACAGAGAGAAGACAACAGATATTTAAAAACGTGCACAAATACTCTCTCTTTTACCTACTCACATGGCCCGTGGCAGAACCAGCAAGATGGTTCTGCAGGTAAAGGGGCTTGCCCCTCTAAGCCTGAAGTTCTAAATTCAATCCCTGGGACTCACATGGTAGGACAGAAAACTCCCACAAGCAGTCCTCTGAGTCCTGCTGCGCAAACATGTATGCATGCATTCATGAATACACATAGTAAATGTAATGTTCTTTAATGGTGATCTATACTAACCCCCAAGACACTGTTCCATGAAGGGGTTAAAGTCCCTTGTAGGAAATTATAACATGATTTGGAGGATGTGCTTTTGAATGACTTACTGAACATTCTTCTCCTGCATCACACACAGTTTTTTTACTTATTTCTTATAGTTCAATTGCTGGCTTGGTAGTGGTAGGAAATGTCCATCACAGGCCTATGCAGGAAAGCCAGTAGGTATGCATGTGTGCATGGCACACACCCTCCAGTAGCGGTCCCCCTGGCTTATCCCTGCAAACAGGCTCCACAGCCTAGTGCTCCAGGTGTTGCCACACATGACTGTGACCAGGCCAAAGCCCACCAGGAGGAGGCATTGCCAAGGTCTCCACAGCACACCGGCCCTTAAGCATGTCAGCCATCATTTCCAGTGACTCGCTCATGGCTACCGACGACTGCTATCGGTGACACCGAGGAAGTGGCCAGTACCCTGGGGACACTGTCCCCCATCTCAGGTCTCCCCTAGGCTGACCCTGGCTGCTGGTCGGCCAGCTTCTTTTTCAGGAAGTCTACCTCCCATTCGTGGCCAGTGTTGGAGTCTCCTGAGCAGAATCCACCCTTCACCCTCACTCCCCCACTCCCAGACCTCCAGAAGCCTGATCACCTGGAGCCTAGCTCCTGAAACAGTGAAGAAAAGCCAGTCACCCATCCTGGCCAGGCCAACACCAGGGCTCCTGTCCTGACCTGGCAGAATCACCAGCCCACCCAAGTTTAAGTCATGCTAAGCCAAAGCCCTTCCCCCTCCCACTCCATCCTGTAAACTAAGAAGGCCACAGCAAGCAACAGACAACAGGAGGAGCTGGAGAGAGCCCTGGCTTGGTTCACAGCACTGAGCTTTCCTGACCCCATAACTGCCTTGCACCAAACAGAACATAAAACTCCCAACAGCCATCCTAACAAAAAAGTCCACATAAGCAAGACCTACGCAAAATCCTAGGGTAGTAAGAAAATCTTCCCTGTACTACACAGCTTAAAGCTGCACATCGCAGGATGTGGTCGGGGACATGTCTAAGAATCACTTGGCCTTCAGTCAGCTATAACAGACATACCATTTTGGAATCCTGTTAGTTAGTCAAAGACAAAATGCTGCTTTCAGCATCACCACCAAACTTTTGGTTTTGTGGCAATAAATCTAAAAAATTTAATACATCTGCAACTCCTACAAAGTAAGATTTTCCTCAACAGATGTATTCTTCATACTCATGAACTTCAATTTTGTACTCACTACAAACCAGCTATTTAATTTTTCAATACCACATAAACACACTTGAAAAACAACATGAAAGAAAGCTATGGAGTCTAGGAGTAAATTTTTTAAATGTATAGAGGGTTAGAGAAATGGCACAATGGTTTAAGAGCACTTGGAACCCAGAGGACCTGGGTTCCATTCCCAGCAAAAGGCTCACAACTGCCCGCAATTCCAGTTCCAAGGGAATTCAACACCATCTCTGGGCCTCTTCGGACACTCCTGCATGCATGTAGCATGTACATGCAAACACACACACAGCCACACACACACAAATTATATGGTATATATAATATTCAAAGAGTAAATATGCATAAGCATCAAATCTGACAGAAATGCAACTGGATTTATGTGACCAACCTCAAGAAAATAAAAGATGATACTAAAAAGGGCAAGAGTCTATCAACTTTCCTCAAATTACATTCTAAACATTTTTAAATTTTGTTATAAACAGTACATTACTTTGAGAGAATTTTAATATCTTTTGTACCCTTCACTTCCAGTACTCTTCACTCCTTTATACAGATCCAGCCCCCGTGAGATTATTTTCATTCTGACTCAGTATCTTAGCCTTTTCTTGTGGGGCAGATCTGTAATAATAAAGTCTGTCTGCCTTTGTGTCTAGGAAAATCTTCATTTCCTTTGTTTTTAGTAATATCTCACTGCATGGAGAATTCTTTTCTTCAGAATTCTCAAGATGCCTGTCCAGCCACTGCTAATTAAGTAAGAAGTGTGCTGCCATTTCACATGTCGGTGTAGCGTACGGCACACACTGCCTTGCTGCATCTTAAAGATTTTCTCTTTACTGCTGGTTTTAAGCAATTTGTTTTTTCTCTTTAATACATGGTAAGGGGGGAGGGGGCATACTCATGGGAGCCAGAAGACAATCCTAGGTGTGAGAATCTCTGTCCACACTTTAGTGATGGGTTTCCCCTGCCTCTGCTTTCCTAGGCTAGGAACATGACACCACAGCAGGCATTTTTTAATGTGAGTGCAGAGAGTCAAGGCAAGCACTTCCCCAGTGCCCTGAAACTTGATGGTCGATATATTCCTTCACATTTCTTATATTCAAGGCTTGGAGCTTATGGTCAAACTGAGAATTTTGCCAGTAACTCCTGCTTTGAATACTTTCTCTTAAGGGTTTCCAACTGTACATATACAAAGTTATTGAAATTATAACTCACTGAAATTCTATTTGTTCTCCTTATTGGTTGTGCCAACCACTGTATCTTCAGGTTTACTAATCTCTTGTTCTGTGTTTAAATGTTTTTTTTTTTAAATCTTCACCAAACCTACATCTGACAGAGGGTTGATATCCAGAATATATAAAGAACTCAAGAAATTAAACATCAACAAATGAAATAATCCATTTTTAAAATAGGCTACAGAGCTAAACAAAGAATTCTCAACAGAAGTATATCAAATGGCAGAGAAACACTTAAAGAAACCTTAGTCATCAGGGAAATGCAAATCAAAACAACTCTGAGAGTCCATCTCACACCCATCAGGATGGCTAAGATCACTCAAGTGACAACACATGCTGGAGAGGATGTGGAGAAAGGGGAACTCTCCTCCATTGCTGGTGGGAATGTAAACTTGTACAACCATTTTGGAAATCAATCCGGCACTTTCTCAGAAAATTAGGAATAGTGCTACCTCAAGTGTTACCACTCCCGGGCATATATCCAAAAGAGGTTCAACCATACAACAAGGACATTTTGCTCAACTACGTTAATAGCAGCTTTATTCGTAATAGCCAGAATCTGGAAACAACCTAGACGTCCCTCAGTTGAGGAATGGCTACAGAAATTGTGGTTCATTTACACAATGGAATACTACTCAGTAATTAAAAACAAGGAAATCATGAATTTGCAGGCAAATGGATGGAACTGGAAAAGATCATCCTGAGTGAGGTAACCCAGAAACAGAAAGACACACATGGTATGTACTCACTCATAAGTGATTATTAGACATATAATATAGGATAAACATTCTAAAATCTACAGACCAAAAGAATTTAAACAACAAAGAGGACCCTGGGGAAGGGGCTTAATCCTCAGTCAGAAGGAAAAAAAGGATAGACACCAGAAGCAGAAGAAAGGGAGCCTCCCACAGATCTCCTCTAAAAGACTCCACCCAACAGGGATTGCAGCAAACACTATGACTCTTTTGGACAGAGCACAGGTAGTCTTATGGAAGAAGAAGGATATTATAAAAGTATACAAGGGGAAAGAGGCCCCACAAGGAGACCAACAAAGCCAGAAAAACTGGGTCCAGGGGCCCTACAGAGACTGATGTATCAACCAAAGACCATGCATAAAGAGGATATACACCCCCCTGCCCAGGTGTAGCCCATAGACAGCTTAGTCTCTATGTCAGTTCCCTAGTAAGGGGAAAAGAGACAGTCTCTGACATGAACTTGGTTGCCTGCTCCTAGATCACTTCTCCATGGTGGGGCCACCTAGTCAGCCCACAGAGGAAGAGGATCCAGGCAGTCCTTGATGGGACCTGATAGTCTAGGGTTCCACAGTAGGGGCGGAGGCCATCCCCTATCCGTGGACTAGGGGAGGAGCATAGGGGAAGAAGAGAAAGGGAGGGTGAGACTGAGAGGAGATGAGGGAGGGAGCTACTATTGGGATACAAAGTGAATAAACTGTAAATAACAATAATAATTTCTAGTATATGTGCTATCTCTAGAAGCTCAATGTGGGTACATGCACACAGAAAAGTATCTTCCGCATCTCCCAGCATGCTATTGCTTCACCTTCAGGAGCAGACAAATAAGAAGTATGGGAGCAGCTTATATGTCCTTGCAGTTAACCCTGTCACTCACACTGCTACTGTCAGTTTAGTTAACTGACTGTTTTCAATATAGGTCTTTTTGTTCACATCACTGATTATTTTTGTTTGAATACCATTCACCATGAATTCTACCTCGGTGGGTGCTAATCTGTGTTTCCACAAATAATACAGAACTCCTCTAGGACAGTTATTTGGAGGCAATTTGTTTATTGTAAATTTATTTGCAGGACAACAGTCTTGTGCCAATAATAATGTTAGCAAACAATGCCCTGATGGGTCCTCTTTTCCACACTGGCTAGAAGGAACTTGCCTTATTCCTGGGCTGCATGAGGGTCAAACTTTACCTCTGCCATGCTGTTCAGAGTTTTCCCAGCCATGCATACTTTCCTCACAGGCATGCTCTGATTAGTACTCACTATGGCTTTTTGCAAATTTCTAAAACTTTACCTCCCTGAGCTCCTCTTTCCTCTCTATCACCAAAGTCTAGTGTATGCAGGCTACTTCCTGAAGCAACAGGACTATGAGTTTGTTGTCAATGAAATTTTTCTACTAAGTACTTCCTAGAGTCTTTGTTGTTGTTGTTTTATTTACTTGTGTACTCTGTGTGTGCTGTGAGACTTGCAGAAGTCAGTTCTCTCCTTCTACCATGTGGGTGCTAAGGCTCAACCTGAGGTCATTAGACTCGGCAGCCAGCGCCTTTCCCTACTGAGACAGAGGCTGGAGAGATAGCTAAATGGATAAGAGTGAGAACTGCTCTTCCAGAAGACTTGAGTTCCATACTACAACCCATGTCAGGCATCTCCCAACTGCCTGTAGCTCCAGATCCAAGGGATCTGACTCCCTCTTCTGCAGGACTCCCTCCAGGGACACTTACACATACACAGTCACACAGACACACAAACACATCCACATTTTTTTAAAAAGTGTACATTTACAAATTCTTTTACATTCTTCCTCCAAAAGCTGCTGCCTCCTTCCATTCCTGTTCTATGTGGCTTGCTTCTTAATAAAAAAATGACAAAAGGAACAGTAGCAGCTTGCAACCTCCAAAAAGTAGGTCATAAAAGACACTGGACTTGGATACCACTCACTCTCTCTAGGATTTTATAGAGATAAAACCCTTTTGTGGAAGCCTGCTGCTTTGTCATGAGGGCAGTCAGCAAGGAACTGAGGCTTGGAACCACATGCCCTGTAAGCATGGCCTAACACAAACAGATATCAGTCCCAAAACACTGCAGTCCCTGGGACATATGACTGTGAACTTCGACAGAACCTAAGCCAGAACATTCAGCAAGCTCACATCCCAGCTCCCAACTCAGAGAAACTATTAAAAAAATAAAGGCTTCAAAATATGAGCCACTGAAATTGAGGACACTGACTAGTATAACCTTACTATGTTGTTTTACTTTGTATAAATTAGTAAACCTGGAAATAGTAAACAGAGAGAAAGCAAGTAAGAATAGCACATTAAGCAGTCAAAACAATTTCCAAATGTTATGAGGCTTGTGTCAAAGCTGAACCAAAAACCTAAGAATATCTGAGGACTGTGCAGTTAATGGAGAAATCCAATATGGCCCCAGAATGAGTGACATCACTCAGTGCTCTCACTTCAACTGCTCTATCTTTTGAGCTTAAACACTGATAAACTATGAAGTGTGTTCTTATTGGACTCAAATCCCTAAATCCATTTTGACTAGCTCCAGTGATAGAAAGAATGAATCTAATCACTTGTCTAGGGCCATTTCAAGAGCCAGCAAATAGACTAAAATGACCCTGTAAGAGCCCAAAACCACATCTGGTAATTTCGTCTCTGACCAAAGGTAATGTCACAATGGCAAGCCACGGCAGAAGCTCTAAAACAGACTGAAGTCTGGTTGCTCTTAGCTAATGAAAATGACAACCAGCCACTAACTAGATTGAGGGAGAGTTACTTTATCCCTCAGATCAAAATGCATTAAGTCAGCTGCCCAGTAATTCCTGCTTCTTCCTGATAGCTACTCAATTTGATTAGGGCTATTTCTAGCACTCAAACTGCTACAGACTTTTTTTTTTCTTTATTAATTACACTGTATTCACTTTGTATCCCTCCTGTGGTTCCCTCCCTCCTCCCATCCCAATCCCTCCCTTCATCCACCCTCTGCATGCATGCCCCTCCCCAAGTCCACTGATAGGGGAGGTCTTCTTTTCCTTCCTTCTAATCCTAGTCAATTAGGTCTCATCAGGAGTGGCTGCATTGTCTTTTTCTGTGGGCTGGTAATGGTGCTTCCCCCTCAGGGGGAGGTAATTAAAGAGTACGCCAATCAGAGACAGAGACAGTCAGAGACATGCCAGAAACAGTCCCTGTTTCTATTACAATGGATCCCACTTGGATACTGAACTGCCATGGGCTACATCTGTGCAGGGGTCTTAGGTTCTCTCCATGCATAGTCCTTGGTTGGAGTATCAGTCTCAGGAAAGACCCCTGTGCTTAGGGTTTTTTTTTTTTTTTTTTTTTGGTTCTGTTGCTCTCCTTGTGGAGTTCCTGTCCTCTCCAGATCTTACTGTTTCCTACTTCTTTTATAAGATTCCCTGCACTCTGCCCAAAGGTTGCCCGTAAGTCTCAGCATCTGCATTGATAGTCTGCAGGGCAGAGCCTTTAAGAGGTCCTCTGTGTCAGGCTCCTGGATTGTTCCCTCTTGACTCCTTCTTCTGATGTCCAGTCTCTTTGCCTTTCTGGATAGGAATTGAGCATTTTAGCAAGAGTCCTCCCTCTTGATTAGTTTCTTTAGGTGTACAGATTTTAGTAGGTTTATCCTATATTATATGTCTATATGAGTGAGTATATACCGTGTGCATCTTTCTGCTTCTGGGATAGCTCACTCAGGATGATCTTATCCAGATCCCACCATTTACCTGCAAATTTCATGATCTCCTTGTTTTTTATTGCTAATATTCCATTGTATAGATATACCACAATTTGTGCATCCATTCCTCCACTGAGGGGCATCTGGGCTGTTTCCAGCTCCTGGCTATTACAAATAAGGCTGCTACAAACATGGTTGAGCAAATGTCCTTATTGTGCATTTGCGCCTCTTTTGGATATATGCCTAGGAGTGGTATAGCTGGATCTTGAGGAAGCGCTATTCTTTGTTGTCTGAGAAAGCACCAGATTGATTTCCAGAGTGGTTGTACAAGTTTACATTCCCACCAGCAGTGGAGGAGGGTTCCCCATTCTCCACAACCTCTCCAGCATGTCTTGTCTCTTGAGTTTTTGATCTTAGCCATTCTGATGGGTGTAAAGTATAATCTTAGGGTCGTTTTGATTTGCATTTCCCTAATGGCTAATGAGGTTAAGCATTTCTTTAAGTGTTTCTCTACCATTTGATATTCCTCTATTGAGAATTCTCTGTTTAGCTCTGTACTCCATTTTTTTAATTGGATTACTTGATTTGTTGCTGTTTAACTTCTTTAGTTCTTTATATATACTGGATATTAGTCCTCTGTCAGATATAGGGTTGGTGAAGATCCTTTCCCAATCTGTAGGCTGTCGTTTTGTTCTGAGGACAATGTTGTTGAGTATTTTTGCATCAATGTTCATGAGGGAGAGTGGCCTGAAATTCTCTTTCTTTGTTGGGTCTTTTTGAGGCTTAGGTACCAAGGTGACTGTGGCTTCATAGAATGAGTTTGGTAGTGTTCCTTCTGTTTCTAGTTTGTGGAATAGTTTGAAGAGTATTAGTGTTAGCTCTTCTTTGAAGGTCTGGTAGAATTCTGCACAAAAACCATCTGGCCCTGGGATTTTTTTGCATGGTAGACGTTTGATGACAGCTTCTATTTCCTTAGGGGATATAGGACTATTTAATTGGTTTACCCAGTCTTGACTCAGTTTTGGCATGTAGAATAGGTCAAGAAAATTGTCCATTTCATTTAGATTTTCAAATTTTGTGCCATATAGACTTTGGAAGTAAGACCTAATTATTATTTGGATTTCTTCAGTGTCTGTGGTTATAGACTTTTAAGCCATGAAAAAACTAACAGAGGTTACAATTCATTGTACAAGACTCATTAAGTAATGGCAGAAAATGTGTCCTATCCCCCAGTGGCCTTAATGATTCAGTAAACACAGAGCTAAAGTCATTTAAATGTGGAGAGAAAAATCTACCAGAGCAAACACTCAAATAAGCTACAGCAAAATTAGTTATAAACTTTCAAGTTATAAGATTATTGCTGTAACTGTGTGAGTCAGCATAAATACTGAACGGGAACCAGTTCTAGTGGAAGGCCTCAAACTTTTTAGTATACACCAAAAATCATCTGAAACCCTGCAAATAAAACACAGATTGTAGGGGTTCACCTCCTAGAGTTTTATATTCAACTATTCTGTGTAGGTACCTGAGAATTCACTGAGACTATAGTTTGACAACACCAGCTTCTGGCACAAGGTTGTCAATGGCTCCTCTAACAGAGGCTCTGCAACACAGATGCAAATGGACCATGCTAGGGGAAAGCTTATGTTCCCAGACACCTTTACCTCTAACCTCTACATATCAAGGAAAATGGTAGTTTAGCTGGTTTTAATAGTCGATGCTCAGGTCTCAATTATGATCATCTGCTCATTTCCAGGAGCAATAGATGAGTAGCAATCCTAGTTTGCTTCTTTGTGGCTATAATAAAACCTGACCAAACTCAACTTGGGAAGGAAAGGATTTATTTTGCTGATACTCTCACATCATAGTTTACCATGAACTCAGTGGCTGGCTCTTTGATCACCTCCCCCTGAGAGGGGAGCAACCTTACCAGGCCACAGAAGTAGAAAATGCAGCCAGTCCTGATGAAACTTGGTAGGCTAGGGTCAGATGGAAGGAGAGGAGGACCTCCCCTATCACTGGACTTGGAGAGGGCATGGGAGGAGAAAAGGGAGAGAGGGTGGGATTGGGAGAAAATGCATGAAGGGGCTACACCTGGGATACAAAGTGTATAAACTATAATTAATATAAATAGAAAAAGAAGGAAAGAAAGAGAGAGAAATAAAGAGATAGAGAAAGAAAGAAAAGAAAAAGGAAGGACGGAAGGAAGGAAGGAGGAGGAGGAGAAGGAGGGAGGGAGGGAGGGAGGGAGGGAGGGAGGGAGGGAGGAAGGAAGGAAGGAAGGAAGGAAGGAAGGAAGGAAGGAAGGAAGGAGAGAGAAAGAAAGAGAGAGAGAGAGAAAGAAAGAAAGGAAAGAAAGAAAGAAAGAAAGAAAGAAAGAAAGAAAGAAAGAAAGAAAGAAAGAAGCCAAGCAGGAACCTGGGGGCAGGAACTGAAGCAGAGACCTGGAAAAAAGGCTCTTTAAAGGCTTATTTGACTTCTTTCTTATATAACCCAGGACCCCCTGCCTAGGGGTAGCACTTATCCACAGTGAGCTGTATTGTTGCACATAAATCATGAATGAAGAAAATAACCCAGAAGAAGCCCACGGGCCATCTTAATTGATAGTGCCTTAGGTGAGGTGCTTTCTCTGAAGCAGGTGACTCTAGCTTGTGTCATGCTGACAAAAATCAACCAGCACAGGAGCTGTCTGATATGACTTCTGCTCTTAACTTCTGACAAAGAAAACACATTTGGAAAGCTTGTCAGCCCAAAGTCTCCACCATCTGCTGTTTCCCATGAATGGCAGTCTAACGTTCCTCATGCACAACTTCACACAATACCCTAACAGTCTCTCAGCATCTCCCGAAGTTGTCTTTCTTATTCGAGCCCCCTACTTTCAGTGGCTGGCACCATCACAGAAACACCTGCACTAACTCCTGCTGCTGCCACCTCTATTGTGACTGACAGCAGCCCTGTCCAGGTCCGCAGGTCACCTGTCTGCAGCCCTCAACATCTTAAGTTACCTGTAATCTATTTTCTGACCAAAATAATCACTCTGGCAGACTCTATCACCAACCTTCCTGACTTTGGTACTTCTGCATAAAGAATGTCACAAAGCACAGGAATGTAAGGGTAGAACGCCATAAATGAGGAGAAGTGACTGAACTTCATGGAGCTGGGAAGCTGAGCAGCAAGCAGGCCTGAGGGTAGGCTTAATTCAAATCTGGACTTCTGAAAAACTACAAAGTACTACCTCTTGTGAGGCTTTAGACATCTAAGAAATGACTAATTCTTAAATCGGGGGAGGGACCCTATATGCTGCTAAAATTGACATCATATTCAGCTATTTCCTTCTGATAGAACTGAGTCTCTCAAAGGTAAGGAACAATGCCATGGGTGGAAATCAGGGTGATAAAGCTACACAAGACAATTTCACAGTCCCCTCCACATCAAGTTTTCACTGTGAGATGCTTTTATTAGGAATGGTACCCTGCCATGGACACTCACGGGTCTAAGCAGATACTAAGATAAAATTCTAGCACCAAGCATGAATGACTTGGAAAATCTCTACCACTGTTCCACTCTCTAAGATACAGTAAAAAACCTGACGATATTTCAGTTTCCTTTCCTGATAGATTTCAGCCATGATGCATTCAGAAAATTACAAGGAACAATTTCTATATAACCGTAATTATATTGTGACCAAAAAGTTACAACATAATTCAAAACTCTTTCCACAGTGATTCTCTCTAGGAGGTAGGGTTACGGACTTTATCCCCCACATTATATTATATACCAAATAAAAATTTGTCAAAATACATTTTGTTTATTTCAAGGGCAAAAACACTTCCTAAAAACTGCATTCAATTCCTCTGCTACCTTAGGTAATTTTCTGTTAACTACCATTTTCCCTACAATGTTAATTAGAGATTAATAGTCTAGAATCAAAAGTTCAAAACTGACTTTAAAAGCTACTCTCGGGACAGCTAGATGGCTTGGTAAGTAAAGCTAAGGCTGACAACCCAAGTTCAATCCCTGGACCCACATGATGGAAGGAAATTATCTTCCACCCTCCACACAAATACACATACACACACACACACACACACACACACACACACACAAATAAAATGTAATGCCCATCATCAAATATCTAAGCCTTACCCATTCCAAACATATGATTCTCTCTCAACTTATTAAGAATCTCTAAAAAAAAAAAAAAAAAAAATTATAAAACCTTCCACATTCCTATGATATCCCAGGGGAAATGGAAGGAACTTTAACCTTCTTCAGAGCTACACATAAAAAGGCTACAGAGTGACCACATAATTTTCCCAATTACAGTATTAAAAAGAAGCCAGGCACGGTAATAGATGTCTGTCATCCTAGCACTTAGGAGGTAGAGTGTACTGGAAGTTTTGGTTTAAAAACTCAGTTATATCATGTAAATATGTTTTTGTTTTAATCCCAAGTGTGGAATACGGGATTGCCTTAGTTTATCCACAGCTGATAACAGCAGGTTGGAGAGGGGATTGGTCTTTACCAGCTGGCCTTAACGGAATACTGAGAATTCTGGGAGAGTATACCAGAGTCTAGAGAGATAAAGGGGCTTAGGGGAGATGGGCCAGAGGTGGAAGGCGGCTGCTGGGTTTGCTGTCTGCTAGATATCTTCATGATTTTCCCAAAGAAGCCCACAACCCTAACCAGCCGGAACTAAGTAGAAAGAGGTCTACATCCTCTTTCCCTTCTTACTCTCATCCCTAGGATTGGAGGATTAGAAGGGAGTTGGAGGATTAAGGAACCCTGAATAAAGTATAGTTTAAAAACTAGCACTTACAGTGGAGTCATAAAATCAGGTATTCAAAATCATCCTTGGCTACACAGCAAGTTCAAGGCCAATGTGAACTACATAAGAACGTGTCTCATAGACAGACAGACAGACAGACGGACAGATAAAATGCTCCATTATCAAACGTTTGAAAGAAAAAATCTACTATTTTATACTATTATAAAATTGATAGTTAGCAATTTTTACATTTGCATCTTCTACATACTTGCAGTCAAAATAGAAATACTGTTATATATTCTGCTTTATCCCCTCCAACTTGTATCATATACCATTTTCCAAGCTGTCCGTCTTTATATCTTAAACACTTGCAAACTATGCCACATATGACCTCTTCCTAGCAGATAACTGAGCTTTTATTTTTTATTCTTTTCTTTTTTGGGTTCCTTGGCTGTCTTGGACTCGCTTTGTAGACAGGCTGACCTCAAACTCACAGATCCACCTGCCTCTGCCTCCCGAGTGCTGGGATTACAGGTGTTCACTGCAACACCCAGCCTGAGCTTTTATTCTATGAAGGACTAGAAGTTTTTACCCCAGACTCCCCATCAGTGGTACTGCTTCTCTAGCCACTAACTGTAAAACGGCTGTAAATCAAAGTGAACCAAATAACAAACAAACAAACAAAACCTTCCACTGCTGGGTATTTTTCCTATAGAAATGACCATCATTCCAGACATTCTAATAACACACACACACACACACACACACACACACACACTGTTGACAACAGTATTTGCATATGAATAAGACACGTAATAAGGAACTATTAAAAGAAAGTACCCTAAAAGGAGGAGGGGGTCCATATGTTTTTTGTATTTCTACTTAAAACATTCTAATTTTATTTAGCACTCTGTATCATTGTCTTTTTTGCTCCTGAACCCTTAAAAATAATAATAATAATACTTTTTCACCATAAGAAAAAAAAGGGGGGAGAGCTGTCTCCACTAGTCACTAATACAATCATTAAAAGCAAGGACATACTCAGCCACCAACAGCACAGCAGATGTAAGAACCACAAGCCATCTGCTATTGACGGTCATGGGTCTTGGAGTGCTGGCTATCATATGCTAAATGGAACATACAGCTACATGGAATAGTCTTTTAGATCTAGGGTGCTGATTTAATTTCTTACAAGACATATCCACAAATCAGTCTTTGGACGTCAGGGTGTTCTTTTAATAACCTCATAAATCTATTCCCCCTAGGTTTTAGAGTCCTTCTAATCTAACCCCATCCCCTGGCTTATAGATTCTAGTGTGGGCAAAATATAGGTACATTTCTTTTCTATGTGCAAACTCAAAGCCTAAGCTAAGATGCGGAATTCACTATGTGTTCTGTATGTTGCCTAGTAGAGAAATGAACATAACTAATATATTTAGCCCAATGAAACTATGCAGCAAATTATTCAAACAACAAAATTTCAGCTGAAATTTTGGGAAAGGGAAAGAAAAGCACAGGAAAATGGGTGTCTGTCTCAAAGCAAATCTCTGTGTCCTCTAACAATCTTCAGTTAACATAGCTGAACAAAACATTTGTCTAGAATTATCAACCCAATTATTTCAAGGTTCTCTTCTAAAAAAATAAAGATTTTGTTGTTATATTAAGTATATGTTAGAAGCATGTTATGAAAAAAATATGGATTTAAATACATAAAGAAGAAATGACCTCAAAGAAGTAACAGTAATCAAGCCAGAAAAAAATAATCAGGTGAGAGTTTTGTGTTTACTACAAAAATAATAATGTGTCACTTTTAGTATCTCTGAAAATTAGCAAGCAAACTCAGTCCCAAAACTTACTGGCCATAGAAAAAAGTATTTGGGAGCTCAAACTACAAATAAAGTAGCAAGAACAAAAATCTTTGCAGAAGCATGAATTTACAGTCACCATGAGACCTTAATCAGAAACTAAAGCTCACTTCATTCTCGCATGGTTTACAAAAGCAGCATGATATTCTACAAGTGTGTCCTGAACTCACATTTTTCAATTTCACGTAGAGAGAAATTCTCATTCTCATAGGAGAATAAATCATAAAATATCATTAGTCAAAACAGCACCGAAGACTCTGGGAAATGATTATAATACACCCAGAAAAAGTAATTCTCACTTCTAAAATGACGAACACTACACAATGCAAAATAGATTTATCTTTACATAACTGTACAAAAACTACCCTGTGCTGTATTGCCAGGGACTGGCTAAATTGTTAACAATTCAATTTTTAATTCCTGAACATACATAGCAGTTACATTTTTTGCCTCGCTTGGAATGTAACCAAAGCCACACAACTGGTCCTGACCAACAAAATGTAGGTTGGGACATACATGCCGTGTCTACAACTGCCTATGAAACAGCCCACACTGTGCTCCACATACTTTCCACCCACTGCCCAGACAGAAAGACTCACACCAGCAGATTCTGTGAGGGCTCTAGGGCATGGATAAGCCACAAGACAGAAGTCTAGGTTCCTGTGTCAGCTGAAATGGAGCTGCCTGATGGACAGATAGCCATGGACTCGGTCAAGAGAACTAACAACAAGAACAAAAGAACTATTATGCTATGCCACTTGATCTGTATAGCTGGTTGCTGCATTAACTAAAATCTCTCTATCACAGTTACATTCAGGTTAAAATTAGACCATCACTGGAGCAAGTTTCTAGGTCTGGGAATGCCAAGACTAGGGTACTAGGTTCCTTGTTCGTGCAACATGCAAACAAAGCAATAAAAACCTGTAGGCATGCCTGTTAGGACACACAGATTTCAACAGCATAGCAAGCAGCCCATTCCCAAATAAACAGTGATTCTGAGCTGCTTGCAAAAGACCCCATTTAGGAGCAAGTGGCTACCTGCTGTTGAGCATGAGAGCCCAAGAGCTGCACAACTACCATAAACTGTATAGACTGAAGTAATTTATTATCTCTAGCTCTAGAGTGTACAAGTTTAAAGCCTAGATATTGGTGGATTTGGTTCCTGAGGCTCTCAAGAGAGAAATGGCATTATGCCGCTTTCTTGAATTCTGGTGTGTCCAATGCTAATTCTTGGCATTTCTTCAGCTTGTGATCACCTAACTCATCTTTCCTTCTGACTTCACATCACCACCTCCTTGGTTTGCATCTCTATCCTGTTGACTTCTAAGGGTGTTTGTTGTTGGATTCAAAGACTAATCAATAATGGCCCCATCTTAACTAGTTAAGTCACACTGAGGCGAAGCTGGACAATGATTTTGGAACAGCTATTGATTGTACAACTGGCCTCTGCTTTCAGTCTTATTTTCTCCATTTTTTTAATTCAAAAATTAAGCTTTTACTACTTTTTTCCAGTATTGTAATACTTTTTCAGCAAATGCAGTTGAGAATGTTTATAAAACCTATTATCACCTACTTACTACCATGCAATTCACCCAAGAGAGCCCTAAGTAGATTACAAGGCATAGGTATTGTTTTGACTTGAAATCCTAGGGTAAATGCCCCAGAAATGAAGGCATCAGGTCTCTGGGCATCTTATCGAGAAATCTAAACTAATAAAGGTTCAGAGAGCATCTACTGGGGATTTTCCTGGGAGGCCGCACTGTAGGGACAATAACCTAGCAGAGGGTCTATTCAGCATGTAAACAGACTGGCAGTGTGAGCGCTTCACTCTAAGGTAAACATGGTTTCTTTAACTATTTTAAGAGGAGCTTTAGCAATTGAAAAGAACTTCAAAATCACCATGATCTTGGGAACTATTACAAACTTACCGGTTCAACATATTTTACCGCCTACACACAACTCCTAGCAGAATTAGTATTTATTAATTAAGTTTAAACAAGCTGTTAAGTCAACTTATTATACAGAAGATCTCCATGGTTATTGTAAAACACTGAACATGCTTTACAATGTTTTAAATGAATAGCTAATATGTAAAGTAAAATTTCAATTTAAAAATAAAAGTAATTGCCACAACAGTCGAGTAGCTGCGATGTGCTGACAAATGCCAGTAAACGTCTAAAATTACTTCAATGCACAGCAGGTGAACGGTGAGAAATTATCATCTCTACACACACCAACAGAAGTCAGCCCACATCTCAGCCTCACAGCTACGACAACTCTGACCTGTTCTGCTTCCCAGATATGGCCTGAATCTAAGTTGTTATGCTTTCCTGTAGAACAAGGTCCTCTCACTGCACTCCCTTGCTCCTGCTCTTCAAGTCCCTGTGGTAGCTAACCACACCCATCAGCACCTGAAAGTTATACTTGGGCCTTGACAGAGAACCTATGAATATGAGTTCGTATGTAGGCAGGGTCTCTGCATATGTAATTAAATTAAGAAGAGATTTTATTAGATTAAATCAGGTCCTAACCCATTGACTATAGTCCTCATACAAAGAGAAACTTGGAACACACAGAAGGAATAGCACAAGTGGGAAATGGAGGTAGGGCTGGAATGGCAGTGTAGTAATAAGAGCACTTCACAGGCATGTGCAAGGCGCTGGTTCGATCTGCAGAATGGGGAGAGGAGAAACAGGCAAGGATGAAGTGACTGGGGAGCAGGAGAGAGCAAGGCGAGGCAGAGAGCGTGAAGAGGGAGACCCAAAGGCAGGGCTCTAGGACAGGGTGTAAATTCCTAGGGAAAGACCAGCATCTAGAGCAGCAAGATGAGGAAGGAGAAAGGACAGGGAGGATACCCACCAGTCAGATTGTGGGGGCCAGGCCTGACCAAGCCAGTATAGTGCTTGGATCTTCCTATCCTGGGAAAAAAGATAACTGAGGTAGAGTTGTAAATTTGACATGAGTTTCAGATCAGCATGGTCTACACGGACAGACACTATCAAAAATGGAGGGAGGAAAGGAGAATTGGAGAGAAAAGAGTGAAAAGGGAGAAGGAAAGGAGGAGGGAAGAATGGGAGAGGCACAGCAGAGACTACAGAGTAATGTATGCAAACCAAAGATTATTGACAAATGCCAGCACCCAGAGGCTAGGAAACCTTAGGACGAAGTCAGTCCCTTACTCTAACCTTTCCTTTACAGGATAGATTCTGTGCATGGCCCTGCCTTCTCCTCCTTTGCTTACCGGCTACCATGAGGTAAGAAGCTTTGCTGGGTTTGTACATCTCCACCATGACACTCTGCCTCACTGCAGAAACCATGAAGCCAAGGGACCCCCAGCTGAAACCACAGCCAAAACAAATCTGCTGCCTCTAAGTACATTTCCTCAAGGACTTTATCACAGCAGCAGGAACCTAACACAACTGTCTTGTTATCAGTAAGTGCAATAAGACCTCAAATTCACTTGAACAAAGAAAGCTCAACTCATACATCATCTTGCATTAAACCAGACAGTAAGAGCAACTTTGTAGAAGTTTCAGAGAAGAGCTGACGATGTGGAGAGTAAATGATATGTTGGTCTGAGGAACTGCTGAGGAACTGAGCCATCTCAGCGTTGTTACTCTGGACTCTCTTCAAATAGTTGTCTCTCTTATCTAATATAGACAATACTTCAACTCACATAATCTCATGTAAATTTACAGGAAAACGAAATGTTTTTACAAGTTTTAGAGTTGCAGATATAATTTTACACTAAGATTTGAACAAAGCTCTGCTTAGAGAACAGTAAATTACGTATTTCAAAGAGGATGTCAAATCCTCAAATATATCATTCTAACCCTGCAAATAACATTTATGTACCCCAAATATACAACAGTGTATATAAACAATGCCCCATGAAATCTTTGTTCATTTTCTGTTACCCTTGGAAGTGCTACCTATCTGTTAGAGGAATAAAGAGTTTCTCAAAACCGTAGAACCAATTTTTTTATTTTTTTAAATTCTTTATTAATTACACTTTATTCACTTTGTATCCCCCTGTGGTTCTCTCCCTCCTCCTGTCCCAATCCCTCCCTTCCTCCACCCTCTGCATGCATACCCCTCCCCAAGTCCACTGATAGGGGAGGTCTTCTTTTCCTTCCTTCTGATCCTAGTCAATTAGGTTTCATCAGGAGTGGCTGCACTGTCTTCTTCTGTGGCCTGGTAATACTGCTCCCCCCTCAGGGGAGGTGATTTAAGAGCAGGCCAATCGGTTCCTGTCAGAGACAGTCCCTGTTCCTATTACTGTGGAACCCACTTGGATACTGAACTGCCATGAGCTACGTCTGTGCAGGGGTCTTAGGTTATCTCCATGCATCATACTTGGTTGGCTTAGAACCAAATTTTAAGAATAAAATTGCTTAGAAAATTAACAAGCTAACTTGAAAATATAACAACTATCAGCTCCATTGCTGCAGTCAAATGCTTTAAACAACAAAAGGGAAAACAGGAGAGAAAAAAAAAAGTATGGATAATAAAAACTAAAGAAAAGTACCAATTTTCCTTCCCTTCCAAATCTCTAAAACCTACCTGGAATTACTGCTATAAAGCCATCTAGAAGGAAAAACTAGACTTGGCAATATAAGTTATCGGTTATCAGCTCAACAGACTTACGTAAATTTATCTGTAGATTCTCTCTTCTTTAATGTAAACATAAATATGCCTGAAAGTGACCTAGTAGATTATTTCTTGTGTTCAACATAAACGTATTACATATCAATGCAAAGAAGATTAAATTCCTGACTTTTGTTTTCTTTTATCTATAAAGAGAGGACCCAGGAAAACAAAAAAAGCTGTTTTGCATACAATTTGTATAGTGAAATAGAAACAAAGAATCCTTTAACTCTACGAAAAGACAGCATTTTTAAGTCACTTATAAAAAGAAAAAAATTGAATTTGATGAGTACTTTGAACTATTATTCTTTGATTTGAAACTCAAAACAAAGCAGTGGCAGTTCTCCATGTGAACAGAGTGGCCAAATATTGACTTTATATCAAACCTGGGCATCAGCACTGGCAATGACTGCTCAAATCGCAAGGTGCCATTCAGACTGGAAGATGGCCTGGGTAGTAAAGTGCTTGCTTGAGCACACATGAGGACCTGCATTGTGATCATCAGCATACACACAGAGCAGGCTCAGAAGTATGTGTGCAAGCTCAGCTCTAGACAGGGTGGAGAAAGGAAGGTTTGTCTCAAAAGGTAAAAACGGCAGTAAACAAAGATGCCTCTTCCCTTCACATGTATACACACAAAAGGAAAGGAAAGGGGAAAAGATACTATTAGAAAGAGGGAGGAGAGATATGCTACATTATAAAACCACTAACTGCGCTGTGCACCCTGCAATCACAACACTGAGGAGGGAGGCAAGATCAACAGTTCAAGGTGGTTACCATTAGCTACATACGAATTCAGTGCTAGCCTCTGGACTGCAAATAAGCAAACAACTAGCAAGAAATTCATATTCTGAATATAAAAAATATTTAAAAATAAAAATGATAATCTGTTTTTTTTTAAAAAAAAAAAGCAAAATACTAATTTGTGCCCCAATACATATACACAAACAGATCTAAAGCGCCAACATAAAGTGTCCAAGCTCCATTATGAGGGAATACAAATTACTATCACACTAAGCTTACTTTACCCACCAACCAGAATGGCTGAACTTTGCCAATGAATGACAGCACACAGCAATGAAGGAAGGTAATCAGAAGAAAGCCCAAGAAGAGGGATGACAAGATGGTTCAGCAGGTGAAGGCACTTGCTGTCCAGCCTGAAAAACTGTGACTACATGGGTAAGGAGAATCAAGTCCCACAAGTTGTTTCCTTAACTCTATTAAGTGAGCCCTGGTACACTCACAGACACACATGGGGGTGGGGGGAGACACAAATGTACACTATATATATATATATATATTACATTAATATATATATTAATGTTTAAGGTCTTTGAGAATGAATAATTTTTTTATAAATTCACTGAGAGCGATGTCCCATTTTCATCTCTTCTCTCTTTATGTCCATAGAGTGAACAGTTTAAACCGCATATGGTGACAAGTCTGAGTTTGTATATACTACACATTTACTCTAGAAGTAGAAAAAAGTTAAGACCAGCAGTTGTCCTGAAATCTAAAATTAACAACTGCATATTGAGTCCTAAAACATGGCTGTGCTGCCTGAAGAGTATCTCAGGAAGCTAACTGTGAATCTCCAAAGTCTCCCAGTCACATGTGCTTATTGGTAAATGAAAGAATACTCACATAAAGCAAATGGCACACATTAATGTTATGATGGCATTTGGGGGCTCCTCTCATTGCCCATTTCATACAACAGCTCATTTACCTGTCTTCTGGTTTGTTTTTCCTTTCTCCTGACAGGTAATGATCCAAGACCAGCTGCTTTTGTTTGTCTCCCTAAAAACTCCCTCACTGCTAGGAATTTCACGCAGCAGAGGATATTTCAAGGCCGGAGGAAGGGACATGGAATTCACAAAACAACTCTGATAGTTAACAATTCATCTAAAGATTGTGGCTCAGGAGGAACGCCGCCTGACTAGGATATTGCAATTCTCTGGGTTGTTTTGCTTTTTTAAATATTAATTCGCCTTGAACAGGTGTCAGGTAGACACTTGTGGAGAGCTGGGAACATCTGTTTTCTTACCACTGGGTCTCACCAGGGACCTTTCTGGCTTTGATCAATGAATTAATTACATATAGTAACCACCCAGAGATCTCAACTGAAGAATTTAAAGAGGGGACTGAAGCAATCTTTCAGGAACAAATGAGCAATAGAAAAACAGAAACAATGATTCACTTCTTCATCTGATTTTTCTGGAGTGAGGAAAGCATAACGATAAACCTTCATAGCAATGCAAACTCAACTCCAAATACTCAGGGAGGAGGTGCTGTGTGGTGTGTGAGTGCTTGTGCCTGTGCACATATGGAAGCCAGAGGAGGGCACCAGGTGTCCTGATCTGTCACCTTCTGCTTTATTTCCTTGAGATAAGGTCTCTCACTGAAACATGTAACTAGGCTGACACCAGAAAGCCTCAGTGATCCTCCTGTCTCCAACCCTACCACAAAAGCATGCACACACAAACACAGTTTATAGAAATTCATGGTCATGCCTGCCTTAAAAAAAGGACGGGGTGGGTGGTCACGGAGGTGCATGCCTTTAATCCCAGCACTAAAGAGGCAGAAGCAAGCAGATTGCTAGGAGTTCAGGGCCAGCCTGGTCTACAGAGTTCCAAGACAGCTGGGCTATTACACAAAGAAACCCTGTCTCAAACAACAACAACAAGGGGTGCTGGGATTCAAACTGAGGTCCTCATACTCAGATAGCAAATGCTCTGACCCAGGGAGGTGGCTCCCCAGTGCCAGTCCTAAAATGTTCCTGTCATCATTTCAAAGGGTCTCTCCTGTCTTGACAGTTTAATGTGCTCTACTTTTACAAAAACAGGCCAGTCCTGTGGAGACTTACTAAAAGAATGTATTTTGGTAATTTCCAAACAATAACCTAAGAAATATGCAGAATAGGAGAGAAGTGGTAAGTAGAATGATAGAACATTTGGTTCCAAGCCTTGGGCAAGTTAAGCTCCTTTCTGAATAATATAGAAAATATAGCAATTTCTGAGGAAAAGGCAAGGACGAAATCCAGGCTACAGTACTCAGCTCACAACCCACTAGAATGGAACATCAGTGGGACAGACCGGGAGTCTAGGACCAAGCCACCTGTGTTCACAAGCCTCCAGAGTAACTGATGCATGTCAGTGAAAGGCAGCTTTATTGACAGGAAAAAAGCAGGTTTGCAATGGCCCCAGCTTAGAAATGGGCTTCAGGTATTTTTTTTTCGGCTCTGCTTAAGATTCTAATTCTTTCCTTTCTAATACATCTACTGAGAGTTACTACACACTGCAGGGCAGTGTCCTGGACACAGCTTCCCACCAGTCAGCCTAACAAACACCTTACCATGAACTGATACTTTAAAAATAACCTCAAATGTATCAATGATATTACACTGAGCCTTAATCAAGTTCCAGCTAAGGTAATATAAATCCCTAAACCAGACCATTTTGTATAGGGAAGGCTGAGATATAAAAATGTCTTACATAACTAGGGACACAAAATAATCAAGCTGTACACAGAAATTGAAAAACAATGATAAATAAGAACACTCAGTGGGGGAGGGGGGTCAATGATAAAATAGGAGGTGACATGCTGCTTGGCTTATTCCCACATTTCTTTCAAATCTTTGCACAAATACCAAGAATCCTGCCTCGAGCAGCTGACCCTTAATACCACAGCCTGCCTCCCCCATTCTTGGCATGACCTTGCTTCCCTTTCTCTTTCACAGCACACATCACTTCATCTATTGTAACCTGCTTACACGCCACGTCAATTCTTTAGTATTCTGCTCTGACCAATACGATGAAGATTTGTAGAGAGAACTTTGTATTATTCGTGAACCATCCTGGGCACCTTCAACAGTGCTTGGGACAAGAAGTCATTCAGAACCTGATAACTCACAGTTGGTGTCAGTACGAGGAGGCTATGAGTAAATAGCTACAATACATATGATAGGCTTAATCATATAAGATCCCTCCAGTGACAAAAGTAATAATCTATTCTTCATCAAAGTATGACTTTCATTTATGCATTTTCCTTACCATAATAATTTGAAGACTTAACTAAAACAAATGAGTTAAGACTAATATTATACAATACTGCATTACTGTATATAATATGATCAAACATCAACATTTATAGATAGCCTGGCTAAAAAAAATTCTAAGAAATAGCAATTTGGGCTTAGATTACAAAAAGACAAAAAAAGTAAAATTTATCTTCTCAAACAATTAGCAACACATAAGCAAGATACTAACAACAGTTTTCTGAAACAACTGAGAATTCATAAGCTCCTTTCTGGTTTTCAGGAGATGGCTGACCAAAAAAGTATTTTATTTGTGTATTTGATAAATTCCCACAATGAATAATAATGTGCAAATGCTTTCCCTTATCTTTGTCTATGGATAGAGTCCCTGGCAGTCTATCAAAAGACACCTACCTAACTAGGCTCCAGGAAGAAAAGCTGAAGTTTTCCTATTCTAATCACCTTCAACTCTTCCCTACTTCAAATATTCAAATATTTCTGTCTCAGAGTTCAGCCAAGTTCACAAACTATCTGGCAAAACAACAAAATACAAAGGACCTGAAACCTTGGCAGGCAAAGTAATAAAGGCTAAAGCTATGCTTGCAGGATTCCCGCCCCTCCTCTACTAGCTTCAAAGCCCTTCTTCACTCTGTCAACTCATTAGGGAAGCAATATAACAGTGCTTTAAATAAAATGTATTCTGAAGCCAGATGGGCCGACATGTGCCCCTACTCCCAGGAGTCACCCATCTTAGCTCCCTCTATAAAACTCTGAACAGTTCCTTCCCCATCATATATGGGGGACTAGCACACAAGCCAGTGTTTCCTTAAGGTGCACTGACCAGCACACAGTATTATGACAGCTGCTTAATAGTATCTAAAAGGTTTACAAACTTAAAACCCTAGATTTAACACTGTACTTTCACAAATCCAGTTATGTCTAATACATTTTAGATTCGTCAAGGTATCAACTATAAGCTGTCATCTATTAAAGTATGGTTGCAGAGGGCAAATTAAGAAAAGTGTTCAGCATATGGGAAGCTCAGAAGCAATTCTAAAGTAAGGATGACAAGAGTCAATATCAAACAAGATATCAAGAAACCATTAACACACCTTAGATATGAAAAATAATGGAGCAGCGCTGTGTCTCAAGAACAGTGCTCCCAGGGAACAATGTAAAGGAGATTAGCAACAGAAGTAATGAGAAACCTTCACTACAGCAATGAAACAATAATTCATAGCAGGGAAATAAAGGTTTAGATTGTAAAACAAAATTAGAAAGGAAAAAGTGAATGCTTACTTTCTAATGATGGGATAAAACACCACGACCAAAAGCAACTTGGGAGGAAAGGATTTATTTGACTTTCAGGTTTCAGTTCATCATCAGAGCAAGCCAAACAGGAAGGAACTCAAGACAGAAACCTAGAGGCAGGAACAGAAGCACAGACCATGGAAAAATGATGCTTACTGGCTTGCTCTCCCTAGCTTGATCAGCCTGCTTTTCTTATACATACTAGGACCACCTGCCCTTGTAAAATAACACACACAATAAGTTATAGCAGAGCATGTCAACCATTAATCAAGAGAACTCCCAACAGCCACGGCCACAGGCCAATCTGATAGAAGCTTCTCAAATGATTTTCTCAATCATTTCCAGATGGCCCTAGCTTGTGTCAAGTACCCTGCAGCACAGTTCATATTTTAAGGCTGACAGGAAGATGCCTAAGCGGCTTACTCACAACACATAAGATAGTGCTATCTAGCCCTTTGAATAAAAGGTTTGATAACTATCCTAAAACACTCTCAAATATTTCAAAATAGGTGAACCCAGTGAATAATGAAGAGTCTAGAAATGCTGTACACTGTGAGGTCCAGACACATCATTCTCTGCTCTGTTCCTTTAAGAGCCATCTCTCTACCTAAATCATTAATTTCCTTACAAGTAAAAATACTGTTACTTGTTAAAAATGACTTCTCTCAAGTACTATAAACATGCCTCCTTTGAACGTTTAAATAAGAGAAATTACCACAATGCATCCTGTTTTTAAATTTGTTTTTAGGTTTATTCATTTTATGAATGAGTGAACCATCATGCAGGTGCTGGGAACTAAAACCAGGTCCTCTGAAAGAGCAAAAAGTGCTCTTAACAGCCAAGACACCTCTCCAGCCTCTTTTATCCTTTTTTCAAAAACAAATTGACAAACATAATCTAAATTATTTTAAGCAAAAAAAAAAAAACCTAGTTAAATTATTAATTAAAATCTGAAACAGTAAAAAGCTCTTAAGAAAAACTATGTGATGGTTCATTTTCTCAATCTTCAAAATCATAGAGTATTACACTAACTTGCCAAACATTCCATGAAGAGGTGGCTTGGCACTTCTCCTGGGAAAAGAAAAGAATGTTAAATACACCGGGGTGTGCACTGAGCATGCCTGTGTGTGCTCATACACACAAATGGCTATATGTATGTGTATAAAACTATACGAATGTCACCTTGCATTTTTAAAGCTATCACTGTCTTAGAGAGCCACTTAGCCCCAGCACAGAAATGATGGTTTAACCCAGTTTCTAGCAAAGGTCACTACAAAAAAAGAAGGCCCACTGACATAAAGTAAGTGAACTCAGATGATGCAGACTTAATACTGTAGAATTAGACTCAAATGTTAGGTCACTACGCTCCAGGCTTGAAAATCAATCAGCTAGTCTAACCACAGCAGCTCGAATGGTTAAGAGCACGGACTTAAAGAATCATGCTTGAATCCTGTCCTTAATGTCAGACTGACATCACGGAAGATTATTCATCCGTGAAGTAACGAAAATGAAACTGTTTATCTTTAGTATTTGGCAATTTCTGATATATAGCGAGCAGTCACCAAAACTGTTAATTAAATTAACGCTATGATATATACCAAGCTCTATATTCAAGCTAATGTAGGTTGTGATTGCTACAGAAAAAGTAAAGAGCACACGGTAGGAGAATGGTCCATCACAGGTCAGGAATGGCCAACATTAACTACTGATTAGACCAAGCTCTGTCCTGGGCCCTTAGAATGGGTGATTCAAACTGGCAAGCAGGCAAGCTGGCATGAAGGAGAGTCGGCAGCAGATGGTAAAGACCTAACTTCCAATGTACAGTCATCAGTGAGAGCTGGACCAAAACATCTCTATGCACTTGTGCAACCGCACTCCACACTTGTAAGGCTTATGCATATGTTCTAACAAACTGTCCTCATCATTAAACTCTATCATGAACTACATTCTTAACTGTGGTCATTTCCTTGTGCACTACCTATAACGCTTCAAATACAGGGATAGCCCCTACTTTCAAAAGGAGAAAAAGGAAAGAAATTTAAAAAAAACACTTTGGGCCAGCAAGATGTCTCATAAGGTAAGGTTGCTTGATGTCAAGCCTGAAAACTTGAGTTCAATCCCCAAACCCACACTATGAAAGGAGAAAATAACCTCCTAAAACTTACCTTCTGACCTACCAACCTACACACACACAAACACACATACACACACACACACACACACACACACACCCATTTTTTTAAAAATTTTCATTGAGATTGAAATGTTTAAAAACTTCAATGCAAACTCAGCCTGACAGAAGTAAAAAAAAAAAAAAATCAACAGTTTAAACCCTGTTTTTCAGTGTCTTCCCCTTTACATTGTGTTCAGGGAAGCAAACATTTTTTAGAAACTATCAAAATTCATTAATACAGAGGTAACTTAGAACCCCTGTACAGATGTAACCTATGACAGCTCAGTCTCCAAGTGGGTTCCCTAGTAAGGGGAACAGGGACTGTCTCTGACATGAACTCAGTGGCTGGCTCTTTGTCCACCCCCCTAAGAGGGAGGTGCCTTACCAGGCCACAGAGGAGGACAATGCAGCCATTCCTGATGAGACCTGATAGGCTAGGGTCAGAGGGAAGGGGAGGAGGAACACCTCCCATCAGTGGATTTGGGGAGGGGCATGGGAGATGAAGGAGGAAGGGTGGGATTGGGAGGGAGTGAGAGAGAGGACTACAGCTGGGATACAAAGTGAATAATCAGTAATTGATAAAAAAATTAAAAAATAAAAATGCATTAAAACAAGGTAAGATGAAGAAAAAGAACAATAGTGTTAATTTAGTGAGAAGAGAGTAGCAAAGTGAGAATATTTTCCCCAGAAAAAGTTGATGCCATCTCAGACATCTGAGAAACCATTTATCCTAAAAGGACATCAGCAACAAAATCAACTGCTTCCTAGTTATGTCCACAGAGCACAAATGTGACAGCAAATAACAGTTTTACTTGAGAACCAGAAAATAATCATTAGAAATTGAATAAGTCATGCCTGAGAAAATATTCTTTTCCACAAGCCTTTAGGCTCAAGCACTTTGAGATACTGGCACCTCTCCAACTCCAGAAATAAAGCTTAGTCAGTACAGTGCACTGTAGCCCAGCTGCTTTTTCTGCAGCATGTCGGGGAAGGGAGAGTTGAAAGGTCTATGAGTCAACATTCCTGATTAGAAAAACATATGCTTAGATTTGTAAAAACATCTCCTTGGTTATAGGAATTTAAATTGACTATAACCAGATTGGAAAAATAAGAAAATTTATTTTTATTATTTTTATTCAGATAGTGAAAAATGCCTCGCTCACTAATTAATAAGTAGTATACTCAATAATTAGTAGACTAGGTATTAGGGACAGAAAATAAAAATGGTACTAAGCCAAATCACCTACACTGTTCCCCTCAAGACTACCTCCTAACTTATCAACTCTTAGGCTTTTAGTGACAGTTTCTGCCATTATTAAGTAGTCGTTTCAATAAGCTGTGATTTACTGTCAAAATTCAGGTCCTTAGTAACCTCCAAAGTTCCCTACTGCTATCAGAAACTGACTCAAGGAAATGCAGCTGGAGCATTTTGCTGTCCCAACAGCATCCTACAAAGCTCAGCTAATAAACTTAGAATACTTGTCTAAAGATCACGGAACTAACAAAACATACAAAGACATAGAAAAAGGGCTATCACACCGAGAGAGGGAAAAAGCATACTCCTTTGTAGTTCCAGTCAGTCATGAGCAAGTCATCTCAGTGGAAGAAATGCAAAACTACAAAAGAAACATGGTTAGAACTTTTCATGAGGCTTATGGTAGTTATTAATGTACCTGTACCTTTAAAACTACATGGAAGCAAGCACTATACAGTACAGTCAAATGGTGAGTTGATATAACATACCAGAGATCATGCAGGCACAATAATCATGGGCTAGCCCATCGGCCTCCACATCCACTCCTGCTGAAAATGTACGAACATGTCTCTCTTTTCTAAGTTAAAAACTAGGTATCTGAACAAAGTTTATTTCCAAAGCAAATCCAGTCATCCCACAAAATTCAAAAGAACCACAAACCAAGGAACAATTATTAAGCATTTACCAGGGCAACAATGAAAGTATGCTTGTCTTTGCTTGCCTGGGGATCTGCTGAAAAGAACCACTCAGAGCTCCAGGCCAGTACATCCAAGCTCCTGCCAGGTCTCTTGCCAACTTAGCTCAGCACTCTAGAACAAAGCTAGTTTTCCTCCTTGCAAAATCCAGTGTCCCACTTCTGCAGCAGTAATGCACGTGCTCCCCGCCCAAAAAGCTGTGAAGTCTAGATGACTTCTACTTAGTCTCTGTCAGATCTCTCCAGCTAGTCACTTCTTGCACAATTTTTCCTGAAGGTCTTAGATCCAATCCTTCTACTCTTCAAGTACCCAGGCCCAGGTCTTGATCTTACTTCACCCACGCCCTACTTAGCTACAGCAATAGCCACCTAGCTCCTTTCCCTGTCTCTAGCCTCCTTCTCCTACCAGGAGTCCCTGTAGGTAAATCCACCTGGACGTCTATGCCTTTGTCTAGGTCATTTCCAATCCTTGCAGCTATCGAACATGACACAATGGCTTTCTGAAGGTTGTGTATCATGTACTGATACAGATTACAGAGCTTTATAAATGCGAAAGCCTTAATTCTTTTGGCAATAAATCTTACTGCAATACTTAAGAATGTCATGTAACTTGTCCTGCCTTATCACAAAGCAAATAAACACTGACTTTTTTTTCTTAATAGCCATGGAGTAAGAGCACATAAGAATATAATAAATTACATTCATAAAAATACTGACAAAAAAGGCAGGGGTCCCAGATTGACTGGCTTCCGCTTTATGACGTTACATCTACTGTACCAGAAGTGTCTATCCCTAACATCTGTAGGTTCTCTTGGGGCTACTTAGAGACCTCTTCTAGCATGTTGGACTAAAGTTATTTTAGGAAGTGGTAAGACTCTCAAAACCAAACACCAAATGTGTTAAGTTTTCTCATTTTTGTGACTTGCCTGGCAAAAGCAACCTAGGAAGGAGGGGCTCATTTGGCTCACAATTCGAGGCAGGCAAGTCATGGAAGCAGAAGCAGAAGTAGCATGGCATCCCCATCCAGGAAGGAAGCAGAGAGAAGTGAATCTTGCAGCTCAGCCCCTTTCCTCCTTTTACACAGGCAAGAAAGATCCCAGCTTGCAAAAACATGGGTGGGTCTTCCCTCCTCTAAAGAAGTGCCAAGGTTTGTCTCAAACCCTAGATCAATCAAGTTGACAATATTAGCTATCACACTGAACACATCATATTTACCTTTGTATCTTACCTTTAAAAACTCTCTGAAAACTGGTGGAAGACAGTGGCCCTTTTTTATGCACTGTTCATTTCCTGTTATTCCTGGCTTCAGTTTCATCATCTTTTATCTCATGAAGTCACCAGTCTCATGCAGAATTTGTCTTATTAGCTGGTAAACACCTACTTTCAAACAGGACTCTAACTATAACAAACAACATACAGAGGCCACCGAAGCTGTTGCTATGGAAAGTAACAAAGGTTTGTATGCTTATTTTTCTTGTATTATGTGTACATCTACACGTATAGATGAGTTTAAAACTGGCCTTTCAAGTACAGCTTTAAACTATTTACCTTCATTAGTCACAACTAAAAGACTACATCAGGAATTTATAGGATAAAGAAACAAAGCCAGACAAAACAGGAACTTGAAACAAAAGGTTTGGAATCTACAGATATAACTGGGGAATGTGGACAGTCTGATGCCGGGTGAGACCCTGATGAGGAATCGAGGGAGTCCATCCCACCTTCTGTTCTTGGGCTTTACTACTGCACCCACCCACAGCACCAGAGCACAGCAAGATCAGCGTTCTATATGCCCCAGCCCGCCAAAGAACTTTTAAAAAGAGCTGAGAAAATTCTGACAAGTTATTTTTAACATCCACTATGTATTTGGTTCTTCAAAAGAAAAATACTGTTTTTGCTTTCTTTCAAAGACAACTTGGTATCATGTGACTGATACAGCTAAACAGATACAGAGAAAGCCATCTTAGATCTTTTTATGGCATAATTCTGTAACTCAGAACAACAATATCATCTAACCATATGGAACCATTTAACTGTATTTTTTGTTTTCATGAAAACAATAGGTCATTTTTTTTCATTTACACTTAAGAGAAAACATACTACATACCAGACCTCATATGCTCGCCCACTTCCCACAGGTGCTCATTTGACATGGTAACAGTGTGGCCCTGTGGCTGGCTCTCTGCCTTGACACAGCACCTTGATGTGGTGTTGTTTAATTTAGCTTTATGGGCTTCCCTGCCACAATATCAACAGCTGAGCTGAGAAATACAGTAAGCTGCCTCACTAGCAGGATAAAGCTGGTTTTTTCACTCTTCCCTTATTTGTTTCCACCAAGGTAGAAGGGCCTAGCACAACTGGCTCCTGTCACAGAAAAAAAAGATTATGGAGATAAAAATACATACATAGATAAAATATGAGAAATTTTGTATACAATTATACATACTAGCAAAGGGGGAAATAATATGTGAGATTTCAAAAATCCTAGCAATTTTAATGGACTATAATTTTTCTGAAGATTAGAGCGGTCTCTGAGCACATACAGTAAGTAACTAAAGACAGATAAAACAGGTAGATAAGAATGGCAGTGAATGAGCTATTCCAGATACTCCTACTTGCCTGTATTCTACATAGATAAATAAGGTTAACTACGTGTTTTTTAAAAAGTGAGCAATCTAATCTCAAAACAAACAGAGAGGGGAGGGACATCCTCTTGAAACAAAATACACTCTTACAGTTTCCATGCACTATCAAAAACCAAACCCCATGCCTTCGCAATCATTCTTGTTTCTAAATATGTAAAACAGAACAAGTAAATGGCAGCATGTCTTTAATCCCACTTGGGAGGCAAAGGAATCCAGGCCAGTCTGGTCTACATAGTAAGTTCCAGGCTAGCTGAGGCTACATAGTAAGACCCTATCTTTAACAGGAAGAAGGAGGGAGGGAAGAAGACAGGAAAGAGGGAGGGAGGGGAGAGAGAGATGTTTTAATTAGTTTCTGGTCCTGCTCCTCAGTAAAGCAGCAACGCTGAGTATCGTCCGTCTGGTATGTTTGTGCATGTGAGCACATGTGGAGGCCAGACGACTTCTATGGAGTCAGTTCTCTCCTTCCACCAGGTGAGTTTGCTGGGGATCAAACTCAGGTTCATCGCTTGGCAGCAGCTCTCTTCTCCCTGAGCTATCTCTCTGGTACTAAATTAATTTTTTTTATTAAAAAAAAAAAGAAAGCTTTCACTATACATGTTTTGAAGGCACACTTGACTGAAATGATGCTTTATAAACAGCATTAAAAAGAAAAAAGCTTTTTGTTACCTTTTGACAAAAAGCACAATTTCAGTACAAACAGGGAGCTTGGGGACTGATTTCACCTTAGACTTACCATGGTCCTTTGGGAATAGAGCTGCACTGTGGATCCTGCCTTACCCTGGCTGTCCCTAACAAGTCATCCATCCCAGTTCCTGAATTACTGTCTTGTCTTCTTGTACTCCCAATTACCTGGCTTATCCAGAAAAATGCAAGTGTGCCCAAACTATACCTGAGCAGTGTAAGACAGTTCTTCTAGAGCAATGTGTTTTGAATCAAAAGTTCCTCACCAGCTGATTGTGACAAATAAGTACTAACTTGGTCTCCAGTTAATGACACTGTGCTTTGAGATGCTCTGGGAACTGAGAGAGGGAAGCCAGATGGAGAAAGTAGGATCTCGGAGCTACCATGTTCCTAGCCTATTCCTATCCCTCTGCATTCTTGCTACCACAGCATAAACCATGCTGCTCTGCCATGCCCTGTCTGACATGAAAAAGAAAACTTCTAACCCTGTGAGCTAAAATAAATCTTTTGTCCCTTTTAAGATGGTTCTGTCAGGCATTGGGTCACAATAACAATTAAAGAAACTAAAATAGAAAAGCAGTACCAGAACTAGGGTCATTGATAGGGCTTCTGTGAGGGTTTTTTAAATGGTTTGCAGGAAGAATTTGAAGAAGCAAACTACTCAAGCCTAGGCTGCTGGAGAGTAGAGCTTTTAGTGGGTGATTCAGGTGGATTGTAGGCAGTGAAAACCAAGTTGATGAGGTTTCACATGTGTATAAGGATGCTTCTCTGAACTGGTCTAGAAGCTGAGCATAGAATGCTACAGTAAAGAGCCTTGTTAGCATTGTGCCCATGAAAACTGTGGGAAGTTGGCATAATCTAGCTGAAGAAATGTTAAGTTGCTTGTGACATGGCCACCACTAGCTACTTTCAGCTAGGTTTACAATGAAAATTGGGTACAAAGAGCAAAACTAATAGACTTGGAAACTTGTACCTTGGTGAGAAAAGTCTGTGCCAAGTTGGGTCGGTAGAAGATGTGGCTTCTGAAGAGATTAGTGCCATTAAAAAATAAGCCAAGGTCAGGAGTCAATCCCATAATGGGCCAAAAACAAAACAACGACCAAAACAACCTGCACTCCAAAATACTCACTGAAGATACTATTCTCTAGGTCATATGGTTAGATCCTGTCTCAAATAAGTAAGTAATAAAGTCAAGAATTTTACATGGGACAAAAGAAAAGGTGTTATGATGGTCTCTCAGGAATTACCCACCTTAGGTTCTAGGTGATGAGGACTGAACATATCAAAGACATTCCCTTGAGGAGCAAGTACCTCTAGAGTGCCCTGCCCACATAAGAACACCTAGGAAGTAGGCTCATAGTTCATTTCCTTGAGCCCAGTCACCACGGTACTCAGCCAGCATTTCCCCCATGGCCAGGGGACCCAGCTGGGCACTGGCAACTAACCATGTTGTCATCCCCATCATACTGGTTTTCAAAGCATGACAAATACAAGAGTTATGGAGCCATGGAGACTTCCTAGATTTTAAGAGAGACGGGAAGGATGGCTCAATAGTTAAAATAAGAGGCTGCTCTTGCAGAGAACCCAGGCTTGATTTCCAGCACCCACATGGTGGCTCATACCATCTGTAACTCCAGTTCCTGGGGACATGAAAGCATCTTCTAGTCCTTCTATGAGGGACACATGAAGGATGCACAACACATATGTGGGAAAACACCAATACAAGCAAGTGTGCATGCACAGAACACACACACACACACACACACACACACACACACACGTGCGCTTTTTCACTCACTGGGGAAGGCCAAGGAGACCAGGCAATGGATAGGGGAAGCAAAGTCTGAGTGAATGGTATGTGAAGTTAAGAGGGTAAATCAATGCTATATATAGAAGAGCCTGAGCCCTGGGATGTTGGTGATGCCAGGAAGTAAAACAACTGCCAAGGAGAGCTATATGCAGCAAATGGAGCCACGTCTAAGGAGAAAGGACAAGTGGGCTGAAAACAGCAAGGCCACTGGACAACTGCAGCTCATACTATGTCACTGTGTGCTCTGAATGCCAGACAGAGCTTTTACACAATAGGAGGTTGTCTTCCTAGGTTTGGTCCTCCTTTACTTCAATCCTTCCTCTTATTCTATCATTTCCTTTTGGAATGAAAATGTTTCCCCTCTGATACTATGCAACTTGTCCTTTATTTTATTTATTTATTTTTAACTCAAAAATTTTTATGGCATTAAAATGGTAGTAGATAAATAATTCTACAAATTGAAAACCAGTAGATCTATGTGTGTACACTTAATGCTTATGAGTCACAGCAGAGATTCACAAGAAAGTTAACTAAACAATGATATGGTCTTAGAGAAAAATAATATTGTAAAACCGTTGATTATTCGGACTTAAAGAAACATTTGTAACATGAATTAAAATGTTGAGGCAATTTTCTAGATCTGACAAAGAAGAGTGTTTCTCAAATAAGGTATATCACACAATTACAATACTCAAATCTTTGTCCTCTGATATTCACTATCATGTTTGAATTATGTAGATGTATGCATTAATTTATTGGCAATATTCAGTTTCTCTGAGCAAGTGGCTTGTGTAATTCCCATCCTTCTTGACTCATGTGATGGAGAGGTACACAGAGAAGCTACTTCTAAAGCTTAGGAATACCAGTGAGGTAGTGGTAATTATGTGTAATCCAGCCATTTGGGAGGCAGAGGAAATAGGCTCAGAGCAGGCCAGCCTGAACTGCATGCATATAGAGATGCTCTCAACAACAACATGAACCAGAAGCTTAAAACGGATAGCAAGCATACTGCTTTTTTATTTTTACAAGGACTTGGGGCTAAGAATCTGCCTGCAGTCTCATGGGAGACTTTGGATTTTGACTGTCAAACTATACTGGAATTGTTAGGACTGGAAGTCTTGGAAATGAACCAAATGTATTTTGCATTATGAGATGCCATAAGCCTTGTAGGGACACACGTGGAATGTTCTGGTATGAATATGAAATGCTGCCATAGGCTCTTTGGTAACCAGTTCATGATAGACTATATGCAAAGAACCAGATGCTTTGTGAAAGAGGACATGGCTAAAGAAGGTAGATCACTAGCGACAGGTCCTTGGAGAGATTCTATCCCTAGCCTCTTTCCTGTCTGCTTTCTGGCCACCATGCAATGTGAACTGCTCTGTTTCATCATGCCTTCCTCGTCTAGATGGATTCAACAAAGTTAAAATATATCCTTCCTCCCTAAGCTGTTCTATTGGATATTTTCACAGTGATGAGAATAACAATGAATATACTGAAATATAGTTTAAGGTTCTCTAACAACCAATGCAATGGAAGGAACTTAAAACTAAAGAGGCCTCTTTCTAATTTCCAAAGGAGAACACAGCCTCAGATAAACTGAAATTATTATTGGAAGTTATATCAGTAATCAGTATTGATATAACATGAAGATTTGCTCTCTTGAGACAGAAGGGTATGTGCCAGTGAGGTCTGATTAAGCTAGACGTATTCTCTGAAGCATGTGGCAACTTGAAGCCTCCAACCAGAAGTCACTTTCCTAACTTCCATTTAAGCAACCAGCAAACTAACCATATAGTTCCACACCCTGGGCAAAAGGCAAAAGACAGACTGAAGTCTATGGGACTATGTGGTCTTTCACTTGTATGTGTGGTATGTTTCTATTTCTCCTGCTGAATGGTGACTCAAGCCAACATGTAATGCTAATTGTACCTTTTATACTAAATTTTATATAGATCCGTGAAATAGGAAGACAAGTTACTTTTACAAGAATTAAATATTTTGGATAAAAATCAATAAAGTGAATCAATTAACAGAAAAATAAAGTAGTTTAGAGAAGAAACTATAATAGAGCAATGGCTGATACAAATCTTGAAATAACAGTTCCACTCCTGACCCTCTAAATGTTACACTAGAAAATGCTGCTCTGTTCAGAATGAGGGTTTAGAAGCAGCTTATTTCCCTGGCTCTACACAAAGTCTACAGTGAGGAACGTATTAAAAATAAAAGTATCTTTATTGTTTTTAGTAGTGTTTAACTAGTTTTTTTTTAACGTAACCAACAAAAGTGTACTTCTAGTCATGTTAGTTGAAGTTTTACATGAAAGATTAGCATGCTAAGATACAGAGACAGAGCCAAGTGTCAGCTTTCAAGAAGATAATTCAGTAGCAAAACAAAACAAAACTGAATGGCAGGGCCACCAGGACCCTTTATTCAAATTATTTGCAAAAAGTATAGCTAATATTAATAGCAATTATTAATGGACAGTCTTTGGGGATACAGGAAAAGCTGGCCAGTTTTTATTCATCTCTTTGTAAAAAGCATTCTTAAATTACAGATGATATTTTTTTCAAGAGAATTAGATGCTCAAAGAGAAAGTTTGGTGCACCACTCTCCCCAAAAAGGTACTGGTATACCAAATGTGGCACAAACAGGTAAATAATAACATACCTAAGTAAGGGTCACAGAGCTAGGAGATAATATAACCAAGGCACTCTGAGTCCATGGGGTTAAGTATGGGTGGTATGGATCATGATTTTTAAAAGACCATTATGGTTATAAAAATAAAAACAACAAGCATCACAGTTCAAGTCACAAGGCCCAGGAAATGAGAAGCATCAGATTCATTGGCCTATTTGGAAAAATACAATAAAAATAATGTTTTAAAGTCTGTGTCACTCTAGATGAGTAGAATATTTTACATGTTCACTCCTCCCCATAGACTTTTTATCCACAGGTGTCATTATTAAGAAATGGAGCCAGGAGGTGGTGGTGCAAGCCTTTAATCCCAGCACTCAGAAGGCAGAGGAAGGTGGATCTCTGTAAGTCCCAGGCCAGCCTGGTCTACTGAGTGAGTTCCAGGACAGCCAAGGCTAAACAAAGAACCCCTGTCTTAAAAAACAAAACAAGGAAGGAAGGAAGGAGGGAGGGAGGGGGGAGGGAGGGAGGGAGGGGGGAGGGAGGGAGGGAGGGAGGGAGGGAGGAAGGAAGGAAGGAAGGAAGGAAGGAAGGAAGGCAGGCAAGAAACTCCAAGAAAACAAGAGATAGGCAGATCACTGGGGCTTGCTGGCTTCCAGCCTAGCAGAGCAAATGGGAGCCTCAGGTTCAGGGAGAGGCCCTGCCCCAAAGTGTGTAATCCCAGCACTGGCAAGGCTAGGCAGTCTCTGGCAGCCTGGTCTCCTTGGTGTGACCCTGTCAAAACACAGGGAACCACCCCAATTTTCTTAATGTCGGAGGTCCTCTCCATCAGCTGGCCATAGCCTGTTGGGTTGTTTTGCTCTGATTTGGGCACATTTTTTTTCCTGTATCTTTACAACATTATCTTCTCTTATGTGGGCTCCAAATCCAGTATGAAAAGTAAAGATCCAGCCTTGCCAGTACTAGGATTACACACCTGCAGAACCACCCAAGCAGAAAACTAGTTTTAAATTTACCTTTTTCTCCCTGTGAGAAAGCTTTATGATTTCTGTTATTTTTGTTTGTGTTCATTTGTTTTACATACACACACATAGATACTATAGCCATTTTCCTTTCTGAATAAGATAGCACTGTTGTACAAATAGTATTAAGATTCATAGTCTTAACACTGTCACACCATGTAGCTATCTGCATGCAGATACAGTATAGAAAGAAACCGGAATTATTTTCTCCATTTCAGCCCCAGTGTGCAGCTGCTATAACAAAGCACAACTGCTTCTGTATTCGTATTCGCTTTTCCTGATGATAAATATAATTTGCAAATCATAAATAATTAAATGTTGTAAACATCATTTAAAGCAGCAGAACAGAGGTACACAGCAGGAGTCTTAACATCGCTCCCAGCTTTGCACAAACTGGCCCTGTCCTCTCATGACGGTGACGGAGAGTCTCCAAGCGTCCTTTCTCTGCTAACAGTGACATCACCATTGGCAGGCCTACGCTGTAATTGTTCAGAAGCACAGCGCATCCAAGCTGCCCCCTCTCTACCGTGCAAACACTGTATTTAGTGAGCAATATAAACAATGCATCAATTAGAGTCTTTTAAAATTGAGTCAGACAGAAAAGCATACCAATTATCTAGTTTTCTGTGTTTTACAACACAATTTTAGAGCTATAATTTATTTGCCTTAAAAGTCACAAATAATGACTTCTTCAAATTATTCTCCTTTCCTCTACATTTGTTATATTAATCTTTTTTTCCATAAATATCTATATATTCTGACTTATGACTCATTTTGCCCTAAAAAGACCACATTTCAACTTCTCAATTATATCAACTACGTCAAAAAGAAACCACAATCACTAAATTTAAAACAGAGTCCTAACTCTGCAGAAGAGGAGATGAAAAGACTGTATGAGCCGGTGGGAATGGAAAACACTAAGGCAACCAGGCCTTCTAGACACGACAGGACTGATGTACATATGAACTCACAGAAACTGTGTCAGGATACCCATATATAAGCCAGACTAGGCCTCAGAGTTGACAGAGGAAGTAAGCATATGACCCCATGCCTAAAACAGAAGCTAACTCCAGTTTACAAACCGTACGTAAGAGCACGTCTTATGCTCGGCAGTAGATGGCCAACACAAACGAGCTCAGCACTGTTTGGAGGTTGCTTTGGGGCGCTTTGGTTTGTTTATTTGTTTGTTTGTTTGTTTGTTTTGGGTGGTGTCATAGTGCTTTGTCTAGACAATTTTTTATACCTTACAGGTCTTCTGCTTACATGCTACGGTTTCTGGTTTTATGTTTTATGGGATTTCTGTGTATGACAATTTGTGTGTTTCCGCATCTCTGTGTTTCTTGTGCTTGTTCTTTGGCTCTATTTTTGTCCTGTTCTGGCTTGTTTTTATTTGATTTTTTTTTTCTTAGACGCTTATTTGTTTTCTACTGAGAATGAGAAAGGAAGGGTGTGGGTTTGGGTGGATGCTGAGGAGGGAAGGAGCTGGGAGGAGCTGGAAGTCAGGAAAAGTCACATCAGAATATATTGTATGAAAAAAATCCCAGGATGCTAAAGTGTCTGATTTAAATATTCAAAGCAGGTTGGTGTTCTGTTGTAATTCACTAAAAAAAAAAAAAAAAAAAAAAAACCCACAAAATTTGTAATAATGAAACAACAGGGTTAACAATGTCAGCAACTGCAGAATCAGACTACAGACCATTTTACAAACCAAAGCAGGTTAACCGATGAAAAGTCTCATTTCTTCAACACATGGAAAAATTAATTGGCTTTAACAGTGTGTGAAGGTTTGTTTTTACTATCATTTTGACACAACTTAGAATCACCTGAGAAAAGGGAACCTTAATTGAAGAATTGCCTCAAGCAGAGAGCCTGTGGCCATGTCTGTAAGAGGCTGTTCCCATTGGCCACTGGTATGGGAGGGCCAAGGCCACTGAGAAACAGTACAATCCCTCAGTGGGTGGTCTGCACTGTATTAGCAAAGCAGCCGTGCCTGAGCTGGACACCAGCTTGTGAGAAACCTTCCTCCACGGTGTTGGTGTCAGGATCCAGCCTTGAGCGTCCACCCTGACCCCCTCAGTGATGGGCTGCTGGCCAGAGAGAGTGGGAGCCAAATAAACCCTTTCCTCCCAATTGCTGTGATGGTTGTCACGACCAAAAGCGAAGTTGAATTAAGTGGTTTCTGGTTTTGCACCACTCACATAAAACAAATTGTTCTGAACTGAAATTTCTCTTCCATCCAAAGATAAGGACTGTAAATAAGGCCGTAAAGCCTGTGGGAGACAGCATAGCTAGTACACCAGCTTCACTCTAAGGCAGTAACTAAAAAGGAATCTCCACTTTCACATTCCTAGAATTTCTCTGAATGGTCAGAATATTATGCTAGAAAATTCTGTATCCTCCTATCCCTCCCTGGGAGGACAATAATGCTTTAATACTGGTTCTCTCGACCTTTGGCACCACTAAAATTTTGAGTCAGATAATTCTTTCTTGTGGGTTATAGGATGTATCACTGTCCAACAATAACAAAAGACAGAATTAGTCTTCATAGTTTTGACAACCAAAAATATCTCCAAATACAGCTGACTGTCCCTGTAAGCAAAACCAGCCCAGATGAGAACCACTGCCCTAGAGCTATCCCACTAACTGTCTCTCTGCAGGGCCTAAAGAAAGAAAACGGGCTCAAAGAGTGACGGTAGCATCAAAACTCTTCCCACGGTGTCAAATATTAAAGTGAACTGAGGCCCACAACTTGGAGCAGTGCTTGCTTCACGCCGTCCTTTGCACCTGACCAGCCGACTGGCTCCCTGATGTACCAGCCTCCTTATTTTCAGGTCCGTAAATGACCCATCAGAACAAAACTGTGAGCATATGCATTTTCTAATAAAAGTCTTTCCTTATTTTCATTATGAAGACTATCTACTGTCATTCATTGCCCAAGATGAACGGTGATTCAGATGTATTATCCCTGTAATCCCAACACTTGGAGGCATAGGCAGAAGTCTGAGGCCAACTTGGTCTGCCTAGCAGGTTCCAGGGCAGGGTCTGCATCCTACTCAAAAGCCAAACTAAACGCAGGAGAAAGGACAGGTGGATGGTGGTAGCTCACATTTGCTGTCCCAGCACTTGGACGCTAAAGCAGTAGTATCAGTAAGAGCTTGAAACCAGGCTGTGGCTACACAGTAAGTTCCAGGACAGCCTGGACTACAGAGACCCTATCTATTAGAAAAAGAAAAAAGGTAAGAAAAAAGAAAAAGAAAGGAAGGAAAAAGAAATTAAAGGAAGGGGGAGGGAGGGACAGACAAGAGAGGGAGAGAGGAAGGAAAAAAACTCAAACAACCAGAAAATGTTTTTCTTCAAATCATCAAGTGTGCCCCTTTCAGTCATGCAATCCATGGATATATGTAACACATTATTTTTGTAATAAATGTTACATGTGGTATTTAGTAAAAGACCCAAGGAGCTAAGTCTACATCTAGTAACTATAGGTGAGACCTTTTTTTAAGTCTAGAGGAAAATGCAACTCATCATTCATCTCGGGCAATGAATGACTGCAGGTAGTCTATAGAATGCAAAAGACTTTATTAGAAAATGCATATGCTCACCATTAACACACACCATTTGCATTCTCTCTGAGACTGTGTTAACCACTAAACTACTCAGAGACTCTTATCCACAGCATCAAAATTACTGACATCTGAGAATCAGCGCCTGTCTAAACAGTGGTCAGGCTGTGGAGAGGGCTAAGTAAGTAAAGGCATTTGCTGCCATACCTGACAACATGAGTTTGATCCCTAAGGAGGAGTTGGAACCCCAGGACCCACATGGTGGAAGGAGAGACCCAACCCAATTTTGTGTTCTACCTCCACATGAGTGCCCCTTCCATATATATTTAATGGCATACAATATATCTTATATATATTTATAGAATAAATTCATTTAATTCTAGCACAGACATCAAAGAGTAGACCAATGAAGAAAAAAAGATAGCTCTCTGCTCAAAAACAACTGATATCAAATCAGTCAAAATCACTACATTGCTCTTTATATACACCATCTTCAACAACATGAAGTCATTATCCCTTGTTACTTCTCCAACCCTAAAAAAATATACCAAGAAGCTGCATCTTAGAAACAAATACTTGAATTAATAAATAGGATAAAATTATCTTTTTAGAATCTTTCTTTTATAAATTCCCTTACATTTACAAAACATCCTTAATGCAAAAGATGGAAGTCATATCTAAATTTATGCAAATAAATAGTTGCCCGACAACTATTTACATTCTACGAAATGTTGTATCTAGAAATAATTTAATGTATGTATAGATATATGCAAAGATTCCATCCTCAGATTTTGCTTAGGGAGGGAGTGTCCTTATTCCAATACCCTGTGGCTAGCAAGGGACAACAATGGTTGGTCAAACATTCCTGAGTAGTCACATCTTTTTAGTAGTTTCAAATGATAATACTGTATGCCAACCTTAATATTCTACCACATTCAAATATCAAAAGTCAATCAAGTGAAACTGCCACATTTCATCCCTCTGTCCTTCATAATTTTTGTGACTCTAAATGTAAATGATAATCTGTAATCTGGGGCTTATATCTTCCCTTGCAAATGTAAACAAAAATCATAGACAAGTGCACAAATGGGCAAATCTACAAATTTGCTAAGATCCTCGGACAGATAGGTCCTGGGGAAGAAAAGATAAAAAGAAAACATTTTGTTTAAATGTTTGACACAAACCAACCCCTTTTGTGTCTGATAAGCGTGAAATCATAAGTGTGGCTGAAAATACAGCATTAAAAGGGCCTTAGGACAACAGAGAATCAATCCATGGTCACAACAGAAATACAAAGAGTGTGACAACAATGACAGATCACACTGGCCCAGGCATCTGTGATGGGAGCAACTGGCACCTCTCACCCCACGGTTGTGCAGCCCGGCTTCTCAGAGAATCCAAGTATCAGAATTCACAACTGAACACTTCTCAAGCACTGGCATTTCCCAAGCCAGCTAAGATCTGTGGCTACAGGTTCTTTTCAAGCAAACAAATCACTCTCTCTTCATGAGACTGTTTTGTTTTGTTTTACTTTTTTATTATTATCATTTAGTACAATTTATTCAATTTGTATCTTGGCTATGTCCCCCTCCCTCCCTCTTCTCTCCCTATGTCCTCCTCTAGTCCACTGATATGGGAGGTCCTCCTCCCCTTCTATTTGACCCTAGCCTATCAGGTCTCATCAGGTTGCACTGTCTTCCTCTGTGGCCTGGCAATGCTGTACCCCCCAGGAGGAGGTGATCAGAGAGTCTGTCACTGAGTTCATGCCAGAGAAAACCCCTGATTCCCTTACTAGTGACCCCACTTGGAGACTGAGTCAATGGGCTACATCTGAACAGGGGTTTTAGGTCCTCTCCATGCATTGTCCTTGGTTGGGGTATCAGTCTCTGCAGAGCTCCCAGGGCTCAGTTTTGTTGTTGTTGTTGTTGGTTTCTTTTGGCTCTGTTGGTCTCATTTTGGAACTCCTGTCCTCTTCAGGTTGTTCTATCTCCCTCTTCTTGAGACTGTTTTGATGAATATTCAAGTTAAAAACCAGAGTTGAATATTCATGCTTGTCTTAAATCTAACAAAACTAAAATCATATATTCACTGGTTTTCATGTGAAGCCCAAGGGAGATCTCAAGATCACACTGCAGCAGTTCAGACTGCAGTCAGGCACAGGCCACACAGCAGGTCAGCAGAGCAAGAAGGACCTGATGTACAACTAGGAGCAAAGCTAATGCCCAGGACACAGAGCCAGGCTGGGCAAAACAAGACAGCGTTCCCAACAAGCAAGGAAAAACAGGATCTGTGCAAACACTGCAAACCCCCTTCTAGAAATAGGCTCAGAATGCAGTTTAGATGAATGTTCTCATTTTCTTTCGGTTACTGTGATAAAACACTAACCAAAAGCTTACAGCTTATACTCAGTCACAGAAAGAAGCCACCGCAGGAACTGAAGCAAAGACCATGTAGGGGTGCTGCTTATTGTCCTGTTCCTTGTGGCTTAATTAACTTACTTTCTTATAAAACCCAGGCCCAAAGGTACAGGGTGGCACATTCCCACATCCATCATTAATCAAAAAAATATCCCACAGATATGCCTGCAGGTCAGTGTGATGGAGACAATGCCTCAGGGTCCCTCTTCTCAGGCAATTCTAGTTTATGTCTAGCTGACAAAACTAACTAGCAGTAAACAAGACATAAGTAAATGGAACAGTGCTCCAAACATGAAAGTATTAACCATTTAAACTAACATTAATTCAGCTTTTCTCTTAATAGATGTGTGTGTACATGTGTGTTGGTGTCCTCAGAGGCCAGAAAAGGAAGTTAGATCCCATGAAGCTGGATTTGCAGGTCAGTGTGAGCCCCTTGATGAAAGTGCTAGGCTAGAAACCAATCTCAGCCTTCTGCAAAAGAAGCAAGTGCTGGGCCATCCCCTGGATCACATTTAAGTTCTCCTAAAACCACTAGTTACTGAGCCTGTATGACACAGATTTTATATAGCTTAATTAAGTCATCACAAAATCCTATTAGGCAAATATTATTATCAATCTCACTTCAAATACAAAGAAACTATGTTGTTGTTGTTGTTTTTTTTTTTAAGTTAGTTTTCTTAAACTCAAATAGCCAATGAACAATAGAACCAATCTTCCAACTAAGGCTATTTTTAGTCTAAAGCCAGCGTTCTCAACTGACAACAATAAAATGCCCATAACCTCCAAATGCATGTTTGGCACACAACCCCAAAAGGTTAAAGTTACTGACAGCACCTTGTTGTCGAGGATTCCACTTGCATTTATGACCTTCTATATCTCACACTATCAAGAGGTTGGGAAGGGATATATCATATGGTAAGAGGAAATCAATCCAAACATCACAAGAGTCAACACGTTTTGAGTACTACTACATTACAGAATACGGAATAGAGCACAGTATTCTATAATGTTTCTTAAAACTGGTGTGTGGCTAAACTGGTGGCATATGCCTTTAGTCACAGAACTAGGAGGCAGAGGCAGGGAGATCTCTGAGTTTCAGGCCAGAAACTCACAGAAAGTTTCTAGGTCGCACAGAAAGTTCTAGGTCAACCAGAAATACTCAGAGAAACCCTGTCTCCAAAAACAAAAGCAAACAAACAAAACAAAAACAAACAAAAAAAGATATGTATTTTATGACAAAAAGGAGTTATAAAACCATCATTCACTTTTGGTGGGATGCGAGTTAATACGGCCTTTATGAAAGTCAGTTTGGAGGTTGCTCAAAAAATTAAAAACAGAACTACTACATGACCTAGCTATTTCAGTCCTGGGCATAACACAGAGAACTCCATATCCCACCACAGAAATATGTGTACCCTCATATTTATTGTTGTTCTAGCCAATAAGGCAAAGATATGGAACAACCTACTTGTCAACAGATAAATGGATACTGAAAATCTGGTAATAATATAAAATGGAATACTATTATGCTCCAAACAAAAATGAAATCACAAAATTGTCAGGAAAACAAATGGGACTTAGAATGTGTAATATTAAGCAAAGCTACCAATGTCAAAAAGAAAAAAAAATGCATGGTGTCCCTCATATGTGGAGCCTCACCTACAATGCATACATGTATATATGCAAAGGCAAGGAGGTGGACTTGTGGGTGTAGTGTCACATATACCAGGGAGAGTAAGACAACGTAGCATCAGGTGGTGAAGGTAGAATGAAGAAGAACACATGAATCCTGAAGGATATAAATCTAATTGTTTTTCTAGTTTTAACTGCTGTGGGCATTTTGGGTGGTGGTGGTGCTAGTGGTTTTGTTTCGGCTTGTTTTGTTTTTGTGGTGGGTAAGTGAATATAAAGGTAGTGACGGTGAAAATGTAAAATCAAAGTGCAGCTCCACAGCTTCTGAAGGGCTGTGCTAACTATACAGAAGTTCACTGAGATATGTAGACTTTGGGTCTAGTCAAGCACTCATTTGATTAGCTATGTTAACCTAGCTCCGTGATGTCTTTATTTTCAAGTTCTTTATAATAACTGATTTTTATTTTTCTAAAAAAAAAAAAAACTGACAAACCAGACACTTCAGGCTAAAACTGAAAATATTATCCTAAATTAATTTTGAGCAGGAACACAGTGAGGATCCTTGAACTAATGCTAAAGTCAAGTAAGCACCCTGAAGACAGCTGTCACTGTTCACTTACTTGCCTTCTTCCAAGTCAATGCCTCCCAGAGCTATGTATGCTATAATTACCACAGCTACCGCCAAAAACAAGTGATATCTAAACTGAAAGAATAAAAGAAACGATTTCTGAACTCTTCAGATGTCTTTATGTTCAGCTAAATGAAACAACCTTGACTTTTCATTCTTGCAAAAGCTTAATGCTCTCCAGACAACTATCATAGATACCATATACCCATGAAAAAAAAAAAAAATGACTGGGTCATGCCCAGAATTACATAATTACACACAGTTAAAAGAACTTAATTCAACCTTTCTCTTTTACGAATTACAGAAGTGAAAGCCAGGAGCTTCCCTTGTGATGCTAATACCAGCAGAATTACAAAGGAGCCTGTGCTTTCTGACTCTGATTCTGGTGCTCTCAATCTTCATCATCATGAGTTAAATCAACAAGAAACCAACACACACCAGCAACTTTTTAGCAAATCTTTAATGGCTTGGAATTAATATAAATTTCTTAAAAAGACAATTATCGTTCAGCCATCTGTCTTAACTAGCTGGAAGGAAGTGAAAGCACAACATAACAAATTAAATGTAAGACAGCATCTTATATACGGACACCAGCTCCAGACACAAGAGTATCTGTTTCTACAGTAATTGAATTCTGGACCACATAATGAAAAGAGAGATCAATTATTGAGTAATCTAAATGGCAACTCTATGAATTAGTACCTGTTTGGTCACAAGGTGGCTTTGACAAGTCATTTTACTTCAATGAGAATAATTATGAAGCTCATAGGCATCCCTTCCAACCCTTAGGGAGCAGTCATTATGTGTTTGCACAGGGACACACAGTGATTGGATAAGCAAGCAGACAGGTAAAGGTTGTTCAGAGGACCACTGACCAATGAGAGTGTGCTGTACACTAAGAAGACAGAACAGGTGGGGAGCAAAGACTGAAAGAGACCTTTTCTCATGCTGCTAACGATGATGTGATACCTGAAAAAGGTACAAAGGTCTAAAAAAAAGAGGATTAAAAACAAAAGTGGGAGAAGAGGATTAGAAGAGAAGTATAAAGGCCCGCGCAGGGGTGAGCTTGGTGGCCAGAGACTGTGACTGAAGCAAGGAGGAGAGAGAAGTCCCCAAGTCTGAATGAGAGCAGAAGGAGGTTACTTCCAGGGTGTTTCCATCTCGTTCTCAGCACAATGGGAAACCCCGGGGAGGTCTTAAATAAGAAGCCCAGCAGGATCTAATTATAGGTGAATACCACAGGATGATTAAAGTCTAACCACCCTTTGAGTGTTTACCACCAGCAAAGATCAGCCACATCTAACTAAATGTGAACACCTAACTAGATGTGAACTAAAGCCACATCTAACTTCATAGTGACCAAGGAGTGAGAACTGACTGTAATAAGAAAACAAAATAGTTACAAAAATGATGAAACAGGGAAACTATTAATACTACAAGGAGTGAAAACTGACTGTAATAAGAAAACTGACTGTAATAAGAAAACAAAATAGTTACAAAAATGATGAAACAGGGAACTATTAATACTACAAGGAGTGAAAACTGACTGTAATAAGAAAACAAAATAGTTACAAAAATGATGAAACAGGGAACTATTAATACTGCAGATTCCTGCTACACTGCTCAGAGTATTAGCAGACCATTTTAGGCTAAAAGCATGATATAAACTTTTAGCTTTTATTGAACCGACTAAAGAATTTTTTAAATTTTAGTTTTTATTTTCTGATCATTCTAACAAAGAAACCTGAATAAGAAATATGTTACAACTAAATTGGAAAATGAATGCACTCTAGACTTTATTGATGATACTAGCTAATCTAAATGAGTCTTCAACTGAAGATATTCTAGATTATTTTTTCTCATATTTAACAAATTACACTATAATATTCTCATCCAATATGTTATTTAACATAAAAGATCATCTTAATTTTGCAGCAACTTTCATATATTGAGGTGTTGGCATGTCAAAATTTGCTTCAAATGGTTCAATGGTAGATCATAAATTAACATATATTAAAGGCAGAAGACTATAGAAATTCATGACTTGGAAACAAAAAATATTCACTCAATTGACCATTTGTTTTTATGAACCAAGGAACAGGAATCTGTTGCAATTACAAAGCAAAGAAAATGTCCCTTCCTTCATAATTAAACTGAGTTCTGTGTGATTTTGAAAATATTATGTATAGCATTTGATGAATTACAAAAAACATGAAGCAATGATAGAGACATGTTTAAACTCTGGAACCAGTGGCAACAAGTGGACCAGCTCTAGATTCAAGCATGAACGTAATAAACAGCCATCTGCATTCAAATAACGTTAACTGATTTTTTGCCTAAGTCTCCTCAAAACCTAGAAAATGGGTTTACAAGATTAAAATTGTTAATAAAATTTCTAATAAAGTTGTTTTCAACTATCCCTTTGTTACCATGTAAATTGCATTTAAAATATGGACAAATTTAAAAGAGCCCATTGGGGCTGGTGAGGCAGCTCTTAGGATGAAGGTGCTTTGCCACCAAGTCCTATGGTTCAATCCCAGGGCCCACATAGTACTCCTTCACAGTGTCCTCACTCTGACCTCTACACAAACACCATGGCATGCATGCACACAAGCACACACAATAAATATAACTTCTGTTTAAAAATTAAAAGAAGACAGTGGGCCCAAAAAGTAAATGATGTAATAGAGTATTTTTCCGGGCTTTGAGAAAATAAACAGACATTTCTATGAATGTTTTAAAAACACATTTTGGAAAATTTTCTAAATTTGTTCTGAATTTGTGTTTAAAAGTTACTTTCCTCAGCAGTCATACTTAATCATTTTACTCATTTCAAAGTCAGAAATAATTTCTTTCAGTCTTGGTCTTTCGTCCACAATGACACAGTTCAAAAACATAAACACCAAGACATTAAGCAGGCACGATAAATCTTCTTTATGATGGTACTCAATGCTGGGCTTCTGATTCCACAATACTGAAAAGTTTGGTCAAGATTCATATCCAGTTTTCCACTAAAATTAAGTATATCTGATTCTATAACTTCTAACTGCACTTAACTTTGTCTCTTTCAATTACATGGTTTCTGAAGTCTGTACATAGAATGCTACATGTATAAACAGTTGGCTATAATAATTTCTAGATGTAAGCTATTTCTAAGAGCTCAATTTCTCATAATCTTAGTTTTAATAATCATTTTTTGCAACAATACATTGTACTTTCAAAAGTGTTATTTCCTACCCAAGGTTGATGAACAAGGACAACAGCAGTGGCCTTAACACCTTGCCACCGTGTCTGCTTCCCATCACCCAAGAGAACACAGCTATAAACCAACGTAGACATCCATAAAATCATTAAAACTGTAATACCTAAAGACTTAAAGAGGTATGAGTTTCTTGTTGGGTCACCACCTAGCTGTCATCCCCACCCACACTTTTCTGACCCTGTCACTGAAAAAGCCTACACCAGCCTCTTTCCCAGCTGCATAAACCTAGTATAGTCACAACCAAACTTGGCAGGATAACATGCAGACAGAGAAATAAGAACTACATAAGCTGACATCAATTTGGGATACTCAGAGAATTTTGTGGCCTCTCATTACAGATATTTTCTCATTCCAGTTATTTTTCTCATTCCAGTTATTACAGCCCTTTTGAAGTATTGCTCTTGTTTAAAAATTAGCTCATCTCCCAGAGTCATGAAACACAGTGCTTGATGGCACTGGAAATTGATGCTATGCTTCCTGCCTCACAGGTCATTTTGGGATCTCCTCATTACAGTCAGTCCCTTTCATGTTCAAAGCGCCCAATCACTGTTCTGGGCGTAAAGAATGAGAGGTAATGTTGGGTGTTGGTTTGTTTGGGGGTTTTGTTGTTGTTGTTTTCTTTATTCTTAGCAGCTAAAACTTTTTTTTTGGGGGGGGGGGTCAGGCTGTGGCTTCTTCACCACACTGCACCTTTCAAGACTTTTAAACCTAGATTTTTTTTGATAGTTCCTAAGATAAAAAATTAAAACTGAATACCAGCGAAAACAAATATATAAAATCGGGATTCTTGGTAACACCCCTCTTTTCTCGGATATAGAGGCATTTACTAGATTTTTCATATTCTCCCAGGAGGCTAAGACAACTTAACCTCATATCCACTCTTTTACGTCTGAGGTGGCTAAGCAGCACCAGCCAAACACTGCATATTAGCATCTTTTGTTCCGGCCCACTTTGTGAGTAATGGTGGTGGCAGTGAAAAAGGCTACTTCCGGCAGTGCTGGGGCGGAGGGGGTTGTTATTGTTGTGCTCCGAAGTTCTGAACAGGGTGGAGAAACACAATTTCTACAATGTAAAAACAGTACACTGTCTTTTTCCAAACAGCTGTTACCTACTTATCTATTCGGAAATGCAATGAAATACAAATATTTGGGGGGCAATTCAATCCCTGATGTCTAAAGCCCTGCGCCCACAGTTGTTCATGTGACTCATTACCTCAGCCTATGGTACAGGTGTCATACTCCAAACCATTGAACCACTCCATCTAATCTCGTAAAAACGAAACTGGTTGTTGCCATCTACCTGCTCTGTCTTTTAATATACAAAGAAAGGGTAAAATCCAACAAAAAAAAATGCAAATAACGTCCTTATTTCGAGTTCATAAGGTAGTGAGTATATTCCTGCATATTGGGCGGCTTTCTCAAGTGTAAGGAGGAATTAGGATTTCAGATTTCCCTGGTCTAATATAAGCATATTACTTAAACTTTTGCCATTCTTTTTGGAATTTTAATTTTATTGATCTGGTATTTCCTCATCTGTACAATCTTTGATGCTGTACTAGTATAACTCGGAGACTGATAACAAGTTTATAACCAAAGTGAGCTTTGGTTTGGTTTGCTTTGCTTTGCTTTGGTTTACAGTTCTGGAGAACAAGCCCCAGGCCCCAGGCCCAGACATGTGCTATTTTTCACTTGCTGTACTTATATTCAAATATACACATGTATCCCCATCCTGTAATCCTTTTAGAAAGCCGACACAGGAGGACTACAGGCTCAAGGAGGACAGCTTGAGATCCTGTTTCCAAAAGAAAAAAAAAAATCTCATTTCACACTCAAAGAGTTAGGGTTAAAAAGTTTTCATTTTACTCTCAAAGAGTTAGGGTGTTAGGGTTAAAAAGTTTTATTTCAGAGATAAGGGATTCTTCGTATTAAACCAAAAGAGAATCGATACTTATCAGCCCTATTTCCCTACACAAATTCAAGCCAATCAGAGAAAATGGGAAATTTAAATAGAAGAGGAAGATTAGTAGTTATTGAAGTCGGTCAAAGTGTCTTGGCTTATTGAACTTTGGTGGTATCTTTTCCCTTTGTCTGTCACCAGTTTCCTATCTGGGGTGAGTAGACATTTGTGCACATCTCCCCCATGAATAATGTCACAAAACATCTTTCTTGGAGACCACCACTTCATGCAGTGGGGATCTCAGAGCTGAGCTTCGAGAAAACTATGGCCAGAGCTAGCTGGGACTGAGGGCAATTCCAGCGCTCAGGAGGCAGAGGCAGGTGAATCTATTTGAGTTCAAGGCCAGCCTGGTCTGCTTGAGTTCCAACCTAATCAAGATGAGACCCTGTCTTTAAAAAATATATATATATTTAGAGGAAGGAAGAAGAGGAAAAAAGAAAGCTCTGGTAGCAATATGAAGAAAGGAATGACCAGACATCTATGTGATAGTGTGAACACGATAAGCTCCTGCACGCAACAGTGGAGGTACAATCAACAGTGTCTGTGGAAAAGTGAGAAACTAAAAGGGAGCCCTAAGGAAACGCAGCTGCGAAGGGATCTGAAGGAAACAGCAGTGATGAAGCAGGCTCGGGCTACCTGCACCACCGAGTCAGGACAGACTGGTAAGAGGCTGAATGGGACACTCACGTGATTTCTTGCAATGTGAGATGTGCAAACCTGACTAAAGGGCTGTAGGTGTCCAGGACCACAGCCTATAGGAAAAGCTCATGGCAATCTCCCACTTGTAGGTAGCACCTGATCCTCCTCAAATTCTGTAAGAAACTAAAAGCACAGTTGTGGGTCTTCACACTATATCTCAGAAGTACAGACTTATGCAGAGGAAAGAAGATTCAAAAAAGCCAAGGAAGAGGCGAGCCTGTTACACAGAACAGCTTCACTTGCTGCAAGGTAGCTGTGCTTCCATAACCTGCCTATTCACACACAGAAACACAAAGGTGAGTAGAGGGAGTCTACAGGGGTCGCCATGGCTAAGGGAGAAATCTGTCTTGCAAAGACCAAACAGGCTCGGTCCCTGCAACTCTAGCTCCAGAGGGATCCGATGCCTCTAGCCTCCAAAAGCACCTGCATTCACATGCACACACCCCACACCAGGACAGACAGACGCACAGATACACCACATCTTTTTTAAAATTATTTATTTTTATTTTACATGCATAGGTTTCCTCAGGTACCCTGGAAGAAGTTACAGTTTTGAGGTGCCGTTTGTGTGCTAAGAATTAAAGCAGAGATATCTGCAAGAGCAGCCAGTTCTAATAACCTCAAAGCCGTTTCTCTGGCCCCATAAATCTTTCTTTTTTTTTTTTTTTTTTTTTTTTTAAGTGAGTAAAGAGTCTATGCTTGGAAATTTTCTGAAAGAAAAAAAAATTTTTTTTGCAGCATTACACCATTTATAATAAAAGATCTTGACAAGTATAACCGGGATGGACGTTCCTTAATTTTAAAAGGTATCTGATACATACAGTATAGAAAGAAATTTTTAACCAGCTATACGAATCACTGGGCTAGACTTTGTAGATTTAGCTGCAAAGTAGTAATTTATTAAAGTAACTGTTTTAGGTACTTTATTTTGTAATTCATGTCTAGGATAAAAGCACTCTTTCCCACCATCGCCTCTATTACAACTATTATGGAAAAAATATACCATCACTATTTTAAAGTAGGTTATAAATGTATAGGATAGGTATTTCCTTTGAGTGATATATATTAATTATTAAAAACTCAAACTTATAAAATTTTAAAGTACTCTAATTTTTAAAACTTAAACTCTAAACATAAACTTCCATGAAAAGCATATAACATTACAGAAACAGAAATGGTTTCTAGAATAATATTTAAGCATTTCAAGTTTGTTATCTTGCTTATAAGAGTTACAGAAGCAAACTGAATACATAAAGACCTAGATTCAATTAGACCTGATAAACATTTTACATTACATTTTACAATACACCACACTGTCATCTACAACATCTGCAAATTACAAAAAAAAAAAAAAAAAAAAAAAGTATGGTATTTTAAATAACTTTCTGATTTTGTACCAGGTCACAAGTTGAATAGCCCCAAATTCTGGGTCTTTAAATACAAATTAATCTGCCAGGCTGTGGTGGTGCACACCTTTAATCCCAGCACTCAGGAGGCAGAGGCAGACAGATCTCAGAGTTCAAGGCCAACCTGGTGTTCCAAGCCAGAAGACAGCCAGTGCTATGGAGAGAAACTGTCTCAAAACACACATTCTCTCTCTCTCTCTCTCTCTCTCTCTCTCTCTCTCTCTCTCTCTCTCTCTCAATCTTGTTCTTTAAGATTTGTTTTGATAAGAAAACAATGACAAAAAAAAAGTCTGGAATCTGCAACTCTAGCCTAGCCACAGGTAAGAGCCACAAGTGAGCAAAAGCAGCAGGTACAAAAGCAGAAGGTACATGCTGTGTAAATGACTGCAAAAGGGTGACAGCTCTGGGCCCAGTGCGGTGAGCCTTCTGACCCTGCTCAGGCTCCGGCCACTTCCACCCCAGTGCCTCTTTGTCACTCAGAAAAAAAACTTCTTTCACTAGCCCATGTGCTCTGTCCAAATGCCTGCTGAGGGGCACACGAACCTGGGAATCCCAGTGGTGCCCAACACACTGCATAGCACAGCTATAAGACCCCTGCGTGAGTTCTGCGAAATGTGTCCATTTAACCTTCAACTACTGCCCATCTCCTATTCTCTACAAAGCACATTTAACGTGTCGACCAAACACTAGTACTCAGAGAATGCTGAAAGAAATGCCGTGTTGCTTCTGCATTTGTATTATGCCTTCAGACAAGAGCCATTCATTTACTGAGACAAAACCTCTCACTCGACTAGGTTGGCTAGCCATGTTGCCCCAGAGATCATCTGCCTCCACCTTACAGTGACAGGATTACCAGCCTGGCTTTTTAAAAATGGGTTCTGGAGATCAAACTCAGGGCCTCAGTTAGCGGTCTTCCTCAGCCTAGATTTCTCCAACACAAGACACACATTTGCCATGTACATGTGCAGTCCTTGCCTTATGGACAGTGCCAGTAGGATGTACATTCAAAGCAATTTTTATCAAGTCTTTTCTTGTAAGTCTGAGTAGACCACCAATAACAGACAAAATCCAGCCGTGCATAAAGCTCATTTGATATTCACTCCCACCCCAAACTCCGAAATTCCTACAAAATTGAATTGCATTATCTAGTTTACAATGTAAAAAATTAAAATAATTGAAAAATACAGAATTGGAAGAGAGTGGAAATGTGGAAAAGCCTGACGTCTAGCCGCTGGCGCACTGTCGAGAGGAAGCTGAAGCTTGGAAAGAAAACATAGAAACACACATGATAAAAGCAGGGTTTAAAACCAATTCTACTTGGCTCCAAAACTCATCCATTTTACCAGTTCATGAGCCACAGTAAGTGCAATGCCAGTAGCAAAAAGAGTGAAGAACAATAATAACACCATAAAAAGGAGAGGTGCACAAGCAGTGTCAGGAATGGGTTCCATCTCATGGAGCAAGCCTTAAGGCAGATTAGCTACTGACTGGTTACTCCCACAAGCTCGTGCCACCACTGCCCTAGAATAGCTAGCAGACAGGACGCCATTGTACATCAAAGGGTTTGTGGGTGGACTGGTTTTTATGTTTTCCTTTGGTAGTCTGCAGAGTACCTTTTTATACAAAAGACACTAAAAGGCTGGGGAGAAGGTTCTATATAGGCACCAGCTCAAATTCTCCATGTTCAATGGGTAGGTGTTGTCTTCAGCAATGGGGCCTTGATTTCAGTTTGCAGAAAGCAACCTACATATAGTGTTGACCACAGCCTGTGTTGTTCAGTATTCCCACGGGACCTCTGTGGCCCACAACCCAATTAGATTTAATCTAATCCCAGTACTGGAAGCTTCATTTGGATACAAGAGATGGTCAGTAGGAACTCTGTCTCCCCATTATTTGGCAATTTCATTTAGATTGTCTTCATATTTGTATATATTTTAGGAAGTTTCTACTATATTAGGCTTCCATATTATCTCTCAAATGCCCCTTAATTTTAGCTGTGTCTCCCAAAAACCTTCCCTCAATCCTCTCTCCCCACTTGTCTCAGTCTAGACCCCTCCAATCCATCCATAATTATCTATTGTATTTCCCTTTTCCAATGAGATCCATCTGTTTCCTCTAGTTCCTTACGGTATACCTACCCTCTGTGGTTCTATAGATGTAGCTTGGGTGACCAAGAACCAGAAGCTAGATAGCCTGGGGACCTACTGTAAAATCCAATACTACTGGTCTAAAAAACAGCATAGAAAAGAAGTAGTGATAAAATGACTGCTAATGGCATTCTGTTGTACTCATAGATCAGTGCTTGTTCAGTCATTATCAGAAGCTTCCTCCTGCAGCAGATGGGAACAAAAACAGAGACCCACAGCCAGATATTACATAGAGAGTTAGAGACCTTGGAACACCTAGCCCTGAATGAGATATCCCCATCAGTTCTCTCCCCTCAGAGCACAAGGAATTCCAGAGAGGAGAAAGAAAGAGTCTAAGAGCCAGAGCAGGTAAAGGACACAGGAAAACAAGGCCCTATAAGTCAACATGAGCAAGGCTCACAGGAACTCAGAGACTAAAGCAGAATGTGCAGGGCCTGTGCCAGGCTGTACCAGGGCCAATGTGTATATATTACAGCTTCCACTTCAGTGTTTCTATAGGACTCCTGAGTATGCAAAGGAATGGGTCTCTAATTTTTGTGACCTTTTTGGGGCTCTTTTCCTTCTGCTGGCTTGTCCTATTCAACCTCAATGTAAAATAGTTATTGTTTGATCTTTTATTTTGTATATTCTAATATTATCTCTTAGAAGCCTGTTCTTTTCCAATGAAAGACAGAAAGGTAGTGGATCCAGATGAGAAGGGAAGTAAGGAGGAACTAGGAGGAATAGAGAGGAAACTGTAATCTGAATGTGTTATGTAAGAAAATACTCAATTTCCCCTCATTCTTGTACACAGGACTTCTACTATCCAACAAGCATCTTTCATTGGTTTTCCATCATTGTTAGAATAAATCAGCCACGATGCAAAGTGATGAGGGTAGAATACCTACTTTAATTCTCATTCACAACCAGCTGACAATGATAGCCTCCTTATTTTTCAACATGAGCAAATAGACTCAAAGATATTAAATATCTTCACTTGGGATCTAGAAAGCAGCACACTTGTGATTTAGACTTAGGAGTGTCAGCCCCTGAACTGCTCTTTGTAATAAAAGTCCCTTACTTTTCACGATGGTTGTAATAAACTTGGTTTTGCTTTTTGAAAAAAAAAAAAAAAAAAAAAAAGAAAATACTCAATTTCCAATAAAATAGGAGAGGCACTCAATAAAAAGAGAGAAAGGCACCTGCATAGCAAGACACTTGTAAAGCACTGTCAGCAGGCTGTTAAGGCAGGGCAGTTAGAGGCAAAAAGCCCATACAAAGCCAAGGAATTCCATGATATGGGAGCAGGAGACCACTCATCTAAAGAGGCAGCTCCTTCTTTGGTTCCAGCCTGTAGGTGGGCTTCTCTTTTTGATCTCATTAGGTTTTGCTGTTTAAAAGTTTTTTTAATTAAATATTGCACTGTGTTATATATGTGCGCACTGCCCCTCCATTCTAGCCCCTAGAGTCCTCAACTTGAGAGTGCTGGGAGCACTTGTGCTGGGAGCACTACCACCATTCCTAATTCAAGCAGGAGTAGTCAGGTGTAGAACCCAAAGGGGCAAAACAACTGAAAGTACAAAATTAAATGACCCAATACACACATCTGTTTGGTCTAGGTTGAAATTAGTTATTACCGATATGTTTTGTTCTTAGCTTTTTCATTTCTTAACTTCTCAGAGGGTGCACAAAGAGCAAGAGGGAAGGGAAGGATAAGAACGTTTTTTATGATCAAAGTCTACCTTTAGCAGAATTCCTCACATACCAGCCACAGAGTCTCTACAACATCACCAAGCCTGAACAAGATTAATTTTCATGATATAAAATTAGTCACTTTTTACTAGCTCTTGATTTTAGCCAACAAAACAAGCCAAAGGAAAAGAAATATGTCAGTAGGATTACACTGCAAAACAAGATCTTGAAATTAAAATGAACATTTGACATGTCTAAGAGTTTGACCAAAAAAAAAAAAAAAAACTTAAGCCAAAGTTTCAAACAAGAGCATAGCTAACATAGCCAGCTAACTGTCCATGTGTTCTTGATCTATTCCATGTTTACTGTGTTTTTGAATAAAGTCCAAACACTGCAGCCGCAACACAAGAGAATCTCTGAAAAGAAAAGCTGATCTAAGACGGAAAAAAGATTTTTACTTTACAGAGGAGTAAATTTTTTTTTTTTTTAATGTTTCCAAGTATCTATCTTTCTAAACATTTTACTTCAGGCCTCAAGACAATTGTTTCACCTATGTCCTTCCCTTGGTAAGCTGCAGGGCCTCTGATTAGCCCCACCACAGACTCAGAATATTCGTGGGAGTGAATCTCACCTTGTCACTTTCTGAAATTATACTCAGTGATACCGGTTTTTTTGGTTTTGTGTTTTTGTTTTAAACAATGCTATGAGGAACAGGGTGTGGCAGCATACATCTGTAATCCTCAGGAAGTACAAACAGAAGCCTCAAAAATTACAGGTCATCCTTGGCTTACAAGGTTCAAAGCAAGACTGAAATACATTAAATGGTCTCAAAAAAAATAAAATTTGAGGCTGAGGATATTGCCCAGTGGTTAATAGCATTTGCTGCTCTTGCAGAGAATACATGTTTGGTTCCTAGTAATCAAATGGTGCCTGACAACCACTATGACCCTAGTCACCTTTCTCTGACTTCTATGGACACCAAGCACACATGTAGTGCACATATGTACATGCAGACAAAACACTCATACACATTAAATTAAATTTAAAAATAATACAGCTATAAATTGTCTTCAAGATTGTTCTTTCTTCTACATTTCCCATAAAGTACTCATCACAAACAAAAAGGAATCAAACGCACGTTTTTTCTTAAAGTGAGGAGGAGTAGGATTCTACAAGACTCTATTCCACAAGGACCTAACCTTACCGTCTCCTCCCACTGGAGTCACCAGGAGAAAAGTCAATCTGCATTCAGTCCACTGTCTTTAAAGGGAGAGAGACATTTTCAAAGAGATGGGAAGAAGTCTTATTAAAAAAAGAAAAGAAATATATTTAAAAAATAGTTCGCTCAGCAGCATGTACTGTAAATATATTTAAGAAAATGGCTTTTTCTTTCTGAACTACATCAAAAGCCCAAAAGCTGAACAATGAGGAGGAACAAACAGCAGAAGTAGTACAAAGGAGGGAGAAAAACAAAAATGGCCAAGAAATAGTACAGGAGGAAGATAGCACACTGCACACACTAAGTACAAAGGAACCTCAACCTGCAGAATGATCGTTCACACTCACTTCCATTCCCTTGTCCTGCAAATGTCGGTTTACCAGTCATCAATGAGCTGTTTCATTTATATTTCCTTTTGGAAAACTGTTAATAATGACTGGATGCCCAGGCTAAGGTATGGTTTGCTTTAACATATGTTCTCACAGACTGAAGGGGGTAGAGGGAATTACAATTATTTAAAAAAGGAAAAAAAAAGGGAGGGGGTTACCACTCCCTAGAACTCAAAAATGACTTTTCCACTGGTATTTTTTTCAAACCCTTAGAGAACAGACCATTTTACAGTCATAAAAACTCTGTAAGACATTTACCTGAAAATGTCCCTAACCTGGAACTTTGACACTCAGATTTAAAAAGCTTTGCTTCAAAAGAACTAATGAAGACCTTAAGGGCCCGATGCCTAGTGGGCAGTACGCAAAGCGTTTGCAAGGGTGCTTATTTCGGTTGCTGTGTTCATACAGTCTATATGTCTAGAAGGTTCACGCTCAAGACACAGTGAGTGCTGACAGCTGTAAAACTAGGGAACAGTACCAGGGCACCTGAGGCAAGCCAGCACTCCAAGGCAATCTGGATTTCCCTGCCAGCTGAGAATGAAGGGGGACAGGGGTGGCTGTGCTAAAGAACTCAAAAAAGAGAAAAGCTATAAATACAGCCATTGCCAGTTTTAAGAATCAGCACTCTTCCTGGGTACCTCAGAGAAAACAGGGCCACCCGAAACATCAGTCTGGCCTGCTTTAGAGAGGCAAGGAGAAATCAGAATACATCTTTTCTAAAATCTCAAAGAAAACACAAGACACACAGCAAGAGAAGTCAGTGTGACATTACTAACATAGTTCTAGTAGTAAGAAATGAAATGGAAATTAAATTTGTATTTATCTTACCCAAGATAAGAAGGAAACTATTTCAAGAGGCACTAGATGCAATAGCCAAGCTCTGCTTTGCTACAGGGAGGCTAGTCAGTCTCTGCTTCAGTAGCTGGTAACTAATGAGAGATGATAAATTCTCAAGAAACCCAGGCCTTGTCTTTTCTGTAGTACTCAACTGACACCTACTATGGCATCATGCATATGTTGATTCTGCACAAGTGACATAGTTCATTCCCTGCATCTACTGAGCTCTCTGAAGATTAGGTTAAAGCCACCTCTGTCTGAACAAGTTGGCTTCTTACGTATTCTCCTACACCCATCAGGCATTAGCATCATCACCATCAGAGACAAACACCTAAGATCATTTATACTCACACAGTATTGAGCACGGCAGGTGCTACTGGTAGCTCATTCCCCTTTTGACTAAAGTTCACTTTTGTTGACCATCCTTCTCTTCCATGTGTAGCCATGTGCTTCAGGAGAATGTCAGCCGACCCCAGTCCCTAGCTCCAACAAGTTGGCTCTGATTGTAGCTGGTTTAGAAGGGCCATGTGAAAGTTCTTCTGGGAGCTAAAAGGATGGCTCAGTGGTTAAGAGTTCTTGCTGTTTCGGAAGACCCACGTTCAATTCCTAGCAACCAAATGGGAGCTCACAACCATCCATAACCCAGTTCCATAGGATCCAATAGGCACACATGTGGTGCACATACATACCTACAAGCAAAACGTTCATACGTAAACAGTAAAATAAATTGTTAAAAATGAAAGTTCTTCCCAATGAAATATAAGAAATCTAACTGTGTGTTCCAAGGAGTGATTTCATAAGGAAAAAATGGCAGTTATTTCCTGCACACCTCCTTCTTAACTACTATCATTTCTGGAAATGCTACCTGCAACTGCTGGAGCAGCTAAGGAAGAAGAGGGAGGCCCACCTGAGAGCAAAGCTCTACCTCAAGATGGCAGAGCTGGGCACGAATTTGAAACCTTAGTGACATCTATCTCTGAGTTCCCAATGGCACCACACACTTTCTGGATCCAGCTCTGAATTCTTCACATTTTGAAAAAATAAACCTCCTTAATCTTGAACTTTGCTCGAGTCAGGCTCCCACTACCTGTCGCCAAAACATCCCAAATGACTCACACTAGAGTGTCACTTCACCTGGGCACAAGGCAGGACTACCTTCCTGGCTCCCTGGGGGCTGGACAGGACCCCTGCAACTCTGTATGAGAGTGGAAGCTTTTTCACATCTAGCAGTGCTCCAGGCACTGTTCACTCCACTGGCCTCTCAAGCAGGATACCATTCAGAGCTCTCTCCTACTCCACAATTATTACGCACGAGATTCACAGGAAATCCACCTATTATATAGACTAAGACATTAAAATCATTGAGAGTTACTAGCTGGTTTAGGGAACCTTGTCTTTTAGAAAACATCCCATTTTTAAAAATAAAATAAACATTAGTGTGAACTTCGGATAGTAACAACCGAAAATGGGAGGAACTGCTTATGAACTTACATATTGAATTACATGTTGATTACAGAATTGTTTATGAACTTTTACATATTGATACAGAATGATCATCAATGCCGAGCATAAGAAAAAATTCAAAGGTTTATTCCTTTGCATCACACTGTATATATAAGTGTATATATATATATACATATATGTTCATATATACATACCATATATATACACATACATATATATGGGCTCATTTGGCTGCATAAGTCATGTCAGATTGCTGGTATTTAGACAGCTAACTCAAAACAAAAGCTGTTGATTGTTGAAACCTACTGTGGTCCTGAAGAAAGATAGCAACTTAAATTTAATGCTTTCCTCACACATTGTAAAATTGACCTAAAGCCATATGTTTTCTTCTCATTTGTAAGTAGAACTGGATACATTCATATGTCATTGTTACCCTTACATCAAAATGGAATAGCAAACAATGGTTTCCATGACCCTTTGACAGACAGCTAAGCAGCCCCACCCAGATACATCTGACAGGAGGCCCAGTCTTTGAACCTGTGGATCAAGAACTAAGTTTCTTAAACACTTTCGATCTATTTCATCATATTCTTCAAAGCACTGTGCCTCTCGATACTATTCAAACTGCCACCTATTCATCCTCTTACCCAAAAGCCTTTGGTGACACCCAAATACATTTATAACACTGACACACTACTGTGGCACTTTGGTTTTTCTTTAAGGCAGTTCAGAAAATTAAAGTATGAACTCAACGTTCCCCACACCTTTCAGAGTGACCAGACATGACGACAGGGTCCCTACACACAGACCTTTGCACCCCAACACTGATCCAGTCTGTCAGAGTGACAAGACAGGTGACAGGGAATGCCTGTTCCACAAGGTTGAAGGAATTTCACAGCAGAACAGAAAAACAGCTGAGCAAGAACTGAGGCACAACCAAGAGGCGAGAATCTAAGACAAAGAACAATGGGCACACTCCCCACCATGCAGAAGGCAAGATAGAGGAACAGCTGCAGGGGTGGACAGGCAGTACAGGCAACAGGCTAATCACATGTAACAAATGCCTCAATCACAGTCTTTTTGAGAATCTGTAATAGGTGACAGCAAGGAAATAACCAACTACCTCCAAAAGAATCAGCCTCGGGATCAGAAGTTACTGTGGATTCTTTCTCCAGAAGAAATCTTCAAAATCTACCAAGCTTTCCAACTAAACTTGCAGACAAAAAATATTACAGTTTTTAAAGCCAAAACCATAAACCACACTGCCATTAGTCTAATTTGTAGGAAGATAAGCCCACAAGCACAGGGCCAGTCAAGGCATGCATCAGGAGGGGTGAGGTCAACTGAAGTTAGAAACTTGGGCAAGTACCCACGCTATGCTGTAAGGAAACAGTAACAAGTGAGAGTCTAAAGTCCCACTACTTGGTAGAGCACCAATGAAGCTCCATGAGTCTTGCTGAATAAGAAGTAGCTCTCACAGGTTCTATGTTAAAGACTTGGTCTCCTGCATAGGGCAGTTTTAAGATGTGCTGGAAACTCCAATTGGTAGGGCCGTTCCTGTCTCAGGATGTGCTCTAGAAGTAAAATATCACTGCATAATAACATCAAACATGTCTACAGATAAACTTCATTTACCACAGCCATAGGAAAGTAAGTAGGGCTAGGGAGGTGGCTGGGTGGCTAAAAGCAGCAGCTGTTCTTCCGGAGTACCCTAGTTCAATTATGGCCACTAACAGCTGGAGTTTGCTCCAATTCCAGGGGCCAACACTCTTTCTGACCTCTGTGGACACCAGGCACACACACTGAGCACATACCTACATGCAGACAAAACACTCATACACATAAAATAAGATGTTAAGAGGGAAAAAAAGAAGCAACTAATATGCCAGCATTCTACAGCAGGACAAAAGGCGGAACCAGGGAGTCCTTGGAAGCTTGTGGTCTATCTAGCCTGGAATACACAGTGAAACCGTAACCAAGCAGAGTGCAGACAAAGACCAGTGTCATCCTCTGACAGCACACGTGTACTATGGTACACAGGCACCTCCACTCATACACACAGCTAACATGTGAACATATAAAGAAATACATGCACACTTTTTAAATTTTTACTTAATTACAGGCTTAAATATAGTAAAATATCTCAGTAACTGTCAATCTCAAGTCACCACAAAAATGAAAAACAAAAATTCTGCACTATTTTTCCCAAAAAGAACTACTGAATGTTTGGTTTACCATCTGTAATCCATCTGACGGCTTTCTCATGTATCCAGTGGACTCCACCCATAAGCAATCTTTCAATCACAATTCTTAGAGCACTGTTTTTATATGTACATAGTTTATTTCACAGTAGAACTGCCACAGTACTCAAGTATGTTTGTCACTGTCATTTGCATCCAATTATTCAGTGGCATTACTTTCTAGCAAATACTTCACAGATTTAAGGAGCTAATTTTCTTTGTTTAACTGTGCAGCCAGCTTTAACAAGGCTCTAATATGATCACACTTGAACTGACCCAAATAATCCTTTAGAAGATGACTACCCCATTCCATCACTCTACTTTGCAAGATGTTCCATCAACAACAGGAAAAAAGGAGAGAGGGAGGGAGGAAGGATAGGGATGGAGAATAGGGACGGAAAAAGAAAAGCAAAGCTCAACTGTTAGACCAACTTGCCTTAGGTTACAGAACTATGGCTAAGGAGACTAAATCTTAGCAATTCAGCACTTATGCACCACTTATTCATTCTCAGGAGTGGGTCTATATGCACACTACCAGCAGCTTCTCAAAAACAAACAAACAAAAACATCTTAAATCATTCCGTTCTTCCTCTTTACTTCACATAGCACAGTTCTGCATCCACTGGTGAAACACAGCATATTCTAAACCAAACCCAGGATAATATCTATTTTTAAATTGTGAAAAGAGGGAGAAATGGCATTCTTTAGCCTCTTTTTCTTCTCATTTGGATTTTAAAGATGCTTGTCTGAATCCCCTTGCTTCTCTCCTACCTTCATTGCTAGTACAACCTTAAGAAAGAAAACAGTCCTTTAAGTACATTCAGTCAGAGGAAATAAATCCTTTAGAGCACAGGGACATCTATTCTCCCCTCCCCTGCTACCCTCAGCTGACCTCAAGCACTTTGTTCCAAGTGCTTGAGAACAGAGACCAGAAGACACATTTTCTGTTATATACCAGGAGTTATCAATCCACTGGGTCACCTGAGAATCTCCTTTAGAGCTATCTTGCCAAGTTTGCTTTTTGTCTGGAGTTTGGTTTTGTTTTAAGGAACAGAGGAAAGAGAAAAAGGAAAAGAGATCCTCACAGCCCTCTCCATCTTACCCCTCCCCCACACTACCCCAAATGACTGTGAGAACTTCCTGAAGTGAGAACACTATGAATAGGGTCTGGCATGCAGACAGGAAAGATACTGCAGGCCTAGGAATGCTCTGAATGAGGCTTCTATGCAGCCATGAAACTAAAAGGATTCAGGAGCTACACAAAGGGCCTGGCTAGTTAATGGATTCAGTCCTTTATTTTACAGTATAATTAGGCAGCATACAAATGAAAGGCTTTTCCAAAGAGCTGAACTGAACTAACAAGGCCAGTCCCCTCTACACGCTAGCCCTCCTCCATTGAGTTGATGCTGCTCCACTCTTAGACAAACACTTTGGGGGAAAGTTACCATATATAATCATTTAATCGACCCATCTGAAGAAGTATGAATCATTTTTTACACATTCAAGCTTTATTCCTTTAAAAGTTCTCACACACAATTTGTTTTACAGACAGTGTTCAGACAGGGCAAAGCTATCTCCTCATTTCCACAAACATCCCACACACCTCACACTCACTTTACAAAATAATAATAACATAGTCTCCAAGCAATTCTGCCACAAAGCCAACTTTTCAGATGTGCAGCTGTCCTTAAGAATCAACCCACAAGCCGGGCATGATGGCACACACCTTTAATCCCAGCACTGTGGGAGGCTGAAGCAGGCCGATCACTGTGAGTTCGAGGCCCAGCCTGGTCTACAAAGTGAGGTCATGACTACACAGAGAAACTCCTGTCTTGAAATACCAAAAAAAAAAAAAAAAAAAAAAAAAAACAACCCACAATTTACTCTGGATCACTGACATCAGTATCAATTCTCAAAACCCAAATGACAGATGATACAGCAAAATGGCTCCAGAGATAAGGATAGAACCAACTCCTGCAGGCTGTCCTCTACATATCAGCCTTCATATATCCATACACCACAAATTAAAAAAGAAATGTAATTTTTAAATTGATAAAAACAATAAAGCGCTAGGTAGTGGTGGCACACAGCTTTAATCCCAGCACTGGGGAGGCAAAGGCAGTGTTCAAGGCCAGCCAAGGCTATACAGAGAAATCCTGTCTCAAATAATTCTAAATAATAACAACAATAATAATAATAAACCAAAAAATCAAAAATAATAAAGCGAACAAACCCATAAATGAACTCCACAAAGGCTCTGCCTGTATCATTTTCTTTCTTTTCATTCTTCTACTAAGGACCCTCAAAAAGGATTGATTTTACATCAAAAACTTAAGGGCAGGCAGCTTTTTTTTTTTAGGGGTAGCAAAAATGTATTAATGAATTACAGAAAAACATAGAAAAGCTAGGAGCTATTAAAATCCCTCTAAATTAGAACTATAGAATAGCATCTTTCCAATTAAGCCATGTAACTAGCTCAAAACACAAGAAAAATTAAAAAGTAATAAAGACAAAAGGCAAAAATCTAATGGAAAGAAAGAAAGAAGCTGAAATGGAGCAAAACTCTCTGAAACAAGTAAAAATGTCAAGTGCCATATTTTCAAGACTATGAAGACATTTTCCTTTCCACTGTATTTATAAAATAGTGTGGTTGGTCAGGAGCCTGCCACACAGGGCCTCTAAAAGGCTCTACCCTGCAGGGTATCAATGCAGACGCTGAGACTTATGGCCGACCTTTGGGCAGAGTGCACAAAATCTTATGAAAGAAGTGGGAAACAGTAAGATCTGGAGAGGGCAGGAACCCCACAAGGAGAGCAACAGAACCAAAAAATCTGGGCACAGGAGTCTTTTCTGAGATTGATATTCCAACTAAGGACCATGCATGGAAATAACCTAGAATCCCTGTACAGATGTAGCCCATAGCAGTTCAGTGTCCAAGTGGGTTTCATAGTAATGGGAACAGGGACTGTCTCTGACATGAACTGATTGGTCTGCTCTTTGATCACCTTCCCCTATTGGGGAGCAGCCTTACCAGGCCACAGAGGAAGACAATGCAGCCACTTCTGATGAGACCTGATAGACTAGAATCAGAAGGAAGGAAAAGAAGACCAGTGGACTTGGGGAGGGGCATGCATGGAGAAGGGGAAGGGAGAGAGAATTGGGAAGGAAGGAGGCAGGGAGCTATGGGGGGGGATACAAAGTGAATAAAGTGTAATTAATAAAAAAAAAAAGTGGTTGTAGTACCATCATATACAGCAGCAAGTGTGCTGTGATGGGGGGAAACCATAAAGGGAGCAAGTGGAGGAAACAGAGTCGGAAGTTACCAGTACATAAGCCCCACAATAACTATGTCCTGGTCACTACTGCCTGCCCATGGCACATACATCCACACATGGATACAGTTAACACCATTTGTCAAAAGACAAAGGGTGGAAAGTGAATGTTATGGGATGAATGCACATGGCAGAGTTAAGGCTAGGGTTAAGCCTATTTTCACTGCTATCAAAAAATACTCAACAAAAAATTTACAGCCGGAAAGACTTATTCTAGCTCAGTTTCAAAGTTCCAGTACAAAGTTAACTGACTACCTCCAGTGCCGAGGCCTCTAGCAAAGCAGAAACCCTCTGGAGCCTGTGCAGGAGACTATTCCTCTTATGGTGGGCAGGAAACAGTGAGGAAAATTAACTGAGGACCAAGTATAAACGTCAAAAGACATGTACTCAGAGACCCTACCTCCCCATTAGGCTCCATCCCCTAAAGTTTCCAGAACCTCCCAAAATACTGCTACCATCTGAAGACCAATGTTCAAGAGATGATCCCACGGGGACATTCATATTCAAACAATAACACACTACCTAACAAAGCAGAGACATTGTACTAGGGTTCTCTAGAGTAACAGAACTTATAAAATGAACACACACACACACGATTTATTGAAATGACTTGCACACTGCAGTCCAGCTAATGCAACAGTGACTGGCTGTGGACAGAAAGTCCAAGAATCCAGTAGTTGCTCAGTCCACGAGGCTGGATGTCTCAGCTGGTCTTCAGTAGATGCTGGAATCCCAAGTAAGTAGGCTCTAATACCAGTGAAGAAATAGATAGGTGGGTTGAGGGTATGTAGGCAAAGTAGGCAAAGAGCAAAAGCCTCCTCCTTCCATGTCCTCATACAGGCTTCCTGCAGAAGGTGCGGCCCAGATTAAAGGAGTGCCTTCCGGCCGCAAGATCCAGATCAAAGATGTGTGTCCTGACTAGAAATGGATTCACCCACTTCAAACCAAGCAAAAAAATCTCCCACAGATTGTAGTTCATTCCCGACGTAGTCAAGATAACAATCAACAATAACCATCAAACATTTTTACATCTGAGGAAAGCTCCCATAATTTTTTTCTACTTGTTTTCTTTTTCTCTAGTTATTATGCAAGGTAATCCATAAACCATGCAATGCAATTCTGTCTTCCTCTTGGGAACTCAAAAAGCAATCCAGCAGTCAGCTCTGTAATTTTAACACCAGTCTGTCACTGAAACTGTTATTTGCAACTCATACAGTATTTCGGGTTCTAATCTTTAATTAAATCATAATTTTTGTGTAATTTGTGAAAGCTCATCATTGATATATAGGAAAGAAAGATTAACTAATATTCACTATTTGTAACTAATTTTTCTAAAAAAAAAAAAAATATAGTCACAAGGGTCACTGCTCAGTTGGCAGAGCGCTTGCCTAGCATATATGAAGCCCTGAGTTTGATCTGCTCAGCATTGCATATCGTGGTGCACACCTATGATCCCAGCACTCAGGAGGTGGAGGCAGAAGGATCAGAAGTTCAAGAGCATCCTCTGCTATACACTAAGTTCAAGGCCAGCCAGGGATACACAAGACCCTGATGCAAACAGTAAGAACAGAATCACAGAAAAAGGGGCAATTATACCATTAGGAGTTTCCTTTCAACTAGAAATCCCCCACAGATTTAATGGGCCAGTGATTATCACTTCAATACTGAAAATGCTTTGAAAATGGAGCATTTTATTGAGTACTAATGCTATTATTAAAATCCTACTCAAAGTATGCTCTAATTTCTTTTAGTATTACAGCTCTACCCAATAACATTCCCCATAAAGATAGCACATGTTCAGTGGCTTATAGCTTCCAACATCCACACATGCTACTCAGGACCTTTAACATGGAACCACCTTTCAAAGGCACCACTTGAGAAGTTCACAATAACAAGCATGCAATGGCTTCTCATTTCTATGAAATGTTAGTTTATGAATGGTCTAGAGGCATTCAAACTACATTTTCACACATTACTACTAGGTAATAGAAGCTCAGACTATGTTGCTGGTAGGTGGCATATTTTGTTTCTCATTCTCAATCACTGTAAGTAAATATTCTCCTGAATTCAATGTGTAAAAGAGCCTGACCTGGTCCACCCTTTTTATTAAAGGTCAGAAGACATGCAGATCTAACAGCTACCCAAAAAGAAGAAAGCTCAAAAGCATGTTCAGATTTAAAGCTTAAATATAGATTTATCTTAAACAAATTCTATTAAGCCCTAAAATGAAATACTATTCTTCCCTTATGTAATTCCTGCTTTCAATAATACTCAAATACTAAGTTTAAAAACATCAAAGTAGGTATGATAAGACATACTTATCAACGACCACTGCATTGGGGAGCTTGAGACAGGAGAAACACAAGTTAGGAGCCAATGTGGAGTATACAGAAGTTCTAGGCCAACAGACACTGCTTAGAAAGACATACATACACACACACACATGCACATATACATTCATACATACACACCTTGTCTACATACATACACACACACAACTTGTCTATATACATACATACACACACACCTTGTCTAAATGTATACATACATACATACACACACACACACACCTTGTCTATATGTATACATATATACATATACATACAGAATTTATCAGGCACACTTCTCAGATCCTCTTCAAGTATGAGCTCTGTCCATGTCCTTTCCTTGTTAATACAACAGTGTGTTAACACAGGCTATAAAGCAAATTAAGGAATTCAAATTCCAAATTCTTAGGGTAAGGCCAAAAATAAACTGGCATCTCAAGAAATCTATCCACAAATTTATATTATTAATGTATGAACTAAATATTTGTATATCTATAAAAAGATTATATCTACTACTGTATAGCACTATAATAACATAGCATGATAATAATCACCTTTAACACAGCAGTGGAAGAAGAGGAGGTAATAACATCACTGAAACTTCAAACATCATTATATGTCCATGATGTTTTTTTCTGGTTTTTTTCCTTGTAATTTCTCTCCTGGTACTTTTTTTTTTCCCTTGTTCCATCTCTGCTCATTCAACAAGAACTGGGGTACTTAACAAAAGAACCATTCTGCTAGGCTTTAAAACTATAAATACCAATTTCCACAGTCAAGTGGGAAGGCCCTGAGAATAAAGCCACACAGCACACTGAGTAAGGCTTATGACAGATGGATAAAGCAGAGCTCATCGGATGGCCTTCTAACTACTATCTGACTACACATCAATTCAAACAAAAAAAAGCACCTTCTCGCAGGGAAATGTGCACAAAAAAATTAGTTATCATACATCCAAGAAAGAAGCAGCATAGAAAATTATCTTGGTTGCTCTAAGTCAGGGTTCACAAACCAACAGCGAGCCATGGGAACCATGCAAGAGAACCACACAGGATGCGCAGAAAGCACTCTGGATGAGGTGGGGAAAAGGCATCCTACTCACCAGCTGCAGCCTGGTGAGCTGAGAGATCTTAATTCTTATAGGAAATTTACAATGTTTAATTAATGACACTTCCTTTTGAAAGATTTCAAATTGTGTCCGCTTTAATACAGCAGGTAATGTGTGTCATATGGAGCCCAGGGTACCAGTTCTCCACACTCTTCTAAATTCTCCAAGAGAGCCACAGGAGACCTGCTTACTTTTCTAACTAATTTTAAATGTAAATTTCTCCATAATAAATCCTAAAACTGCTTACCTCTTTCCTGTTCCTGATAAGTTGATGTCTTCAGAATAAGGAAATAATTCAAAGGACTAGGACAACCAAGAAAAATGCATGTCTTTATCCTTGAATCATGGTCCCTAGTAGTGTAGCTGGTGAGGAACAGCAGGCAGCTCGGACAAGCTGGAAGGATGAAAAGAAGCCTAGTACACTGGGATTATCTTCCTCCTACGCCCCTACTGTGATGATAAAAACGAAATTACAGGTGATTAATGGTGACCACAGCTGACCTCAAAAAGGATATCCTTAAAGAATATTAAAAAAAAAAAAGTCAATGGAATGGTTTCTTATTATTCTTAAAATCAACTCCAAAACACTAACTGTGCCTCTAAGGCCTGTGTCTTCAGACTCAAAAAATACTTCTGACCTATTTTGTATTGTATTTAAGATGGGGGAGTAGAGCTGTGAACAAATGTGATACAAGCAGAAGCTGGCCCCAAGTAAGTACCTGCACTCTGGTTCCTTCTGTCTGCAGTTAATCCCAATTCCTTCACTGAAAATCTCCCTCTAGATCCTTAAGGCCTCCAGCCTTCACACGTCTATTCCTCTTTCTGGAATGCTCTTCCACGTAGTATCTATTCCAAATACCGTATACAGTAAGGATTCACAACATACTCTACTCCTGGTGGCACATATCACAATTACAATAGACTATACAAGTAATTTTTTTTTTTAATTGGGAGGTGAGACAAGGTCTTGCTCTTTAGGACAGGCTGACTGCCAGTTTGCAGCAACCCTCCTGCCTTGCTTCCTGAGTGGTAAATTGCTGGAAGGTGACACCACATCTGGCTTAGTATTTGGTAAAGCTGCTCTTTACTCTGAAGTCCCGAAAATAGGGACCTTATCTGTCTGATTACAGACTGACATTTCAAATGCACCAAGTTCAAGAAATCATAAGGAAAGGGGAGAACACTCCTTGTGCTTTTCTTGTGATAATAGGTGCCTTGTTCAAATTGGTTTAATGTTCTGGAAAAAAATCAAGGGCTCTGTCGGATTCATGTTTTCCCTCAACCTCCAAAACACCTTATACCACCCACCTTGGAAGGTAAGCCCTCCAAGTGTTTGAGCTGACTGAGCATGTGTGTGTTGGGGGGGGGGAACGGTATCTCATATTTTTAAGGTTTCTGTTACCACTGATGAGTGACTTTTGAACACAAATACAACTTCATGCCAATAACTGCTGACCTTGTAAATACAAAGTTCCTGCGTAAATCAACAGCAAGAGAGTGCAGCTATCCCACCAGTCCTGTCAGAATTCCAGGTCCAGAGGAGTCCTGCTGGAAAGCGCACATTTCCCCAACTATTCTGTCTGGTGATTTGATGTGAAGAATTAACAATCTTTCTCAAGAGCTTCTCTCCTGGTCCTGAATGGCTTTTTGAGAAACCTGTGATTTTAGTTGTGACCAAGTTTGACTAAGCAATGAGCTAGAAATTTATAGAAGCTGATTCAGTCAGTAAAGAGTTTGTATGCAAGGGTACAGACACAAATTTGATGCTTAGAAGTGAGGTAAAGGGGCACATGCTGACCATGGTGTCACAGGCAAGAGTTTCTTTCACAGCCCTTAGGAAGTTTCTTAAGAGGAAATTATGGAAGCCAGGGAGGGGAGACGGTACAACCAGTAAAGTGCTTGCCATACAAGCATGACTGCCTCAGTCCACTCTGCAGCAGCCTGGGAAAGAGCTGGGCATGGTGGGACATGCTTGGAAGCCAGCACTGAAGAGGCAGCGTCGGGATCCCTCAGGCTTGCTGGCCAGGCCAGTCCAGACTGGAGCGCCATGAAAGACACTCTCAATAGAGGTGGGCGCCACCTGAAGAAAGACACCCAAGGTTGATCACTGACTTCCACACACATGCACTTACACACATGTACACACAGAGAAGAAATGTACAGATACACTGGAACTTGGATATAAAATACCCAGATCTAGGAACTTGTGTACATATTTGAGGAATTACATTCTTAAGAACAATCAAAATAATGCCACAGCTGGACCTCAATTAGTAATCCCTGCATATAGTCCAGTAATGAGCACAAAATACGAATTCAATGCTGTACAATTAAGAAGGAAAATGACATGGTCAGCAGTTTCTTACTGGTATTTATTACTTAGAATACATTAACTGTCCTCTATATCATCCGGTTTGCATATGTGTGTATTCGAATATGGGTGTGTATGTGGACGCATACACATAGATATATTTAAATTTTACCATGGCCTTATATTATATTTTATATTCTATATTCTTTTATATTCTATAAAAAGATTTAAACTCTATACCACTTTTTTAATCTAAAAATGGGGGGGAGGCATTCACCAAACAGCTCTTATCTGCAAATATAATCGAATCACAGGGAAGAAAAAAAGCCAAATTTTTCTCCAAAGTAATCCAAAGGTGATTTTACAAATAAAAAAGAAACAACAGAGAAAGCATAAACCCAGTCGGTCATTTTCTAGGAGATATAAAGCATCTGACTATGCCACCTACTTCCTCTCCATCCATGCCTCTCTCTCTTACTCTTAGAGACTCACCGACTGCTATCAAAATAACCTGCCCAACGCAAGCAGCCAAATCTACAAACCATGCCTGGCAATCTGTTCCTAATCTCTTGTTTATCCTCACCCTCCTTCCAGTGCACGATGGCACACTCTAAAGCTGCTCAGTAAAGCCGGACCTTTAGAAAAGTCAGCAGCAATTGAAAACAGTCACAAATTCTCAACATTTAAGGGTGACTGACCCAAGAAAAGGTACACTACCGTAAATATGCCCAATTCACTAAAAAGTCTGACGCCAAATGAGGCCCAACTCTGAAGTCCTAGAAAAAATTTGTTTTAATTTATGGGTATGTGGTTGAGGCTGCTTGAGTTTTTGCACACCAGAAGAGGTGTCCTGGTCCGCTAAAACTGAAGTTACTGACAATTGGGAGCTACCTGGCATGGGTGCTAGGAACCACACGCTGGTCCTCTGTAAGCAGTAAGCGCTTAATTGCTGAGAACCCAAGAACCCTTTTCTTCACTCATCCTCTCTACAGTCTCAGGGAAACATCTGGATTGTTTAAGGTTAACTCCATAGATCCAAGTCAATTCTGCTTCTGATTATTTCCTTCAGCATTTTCCTCCTTTATTTTTCTTCTCCATTCATCCCTATCCTTTGCCTCTGTCTCTTTCATCTCAGAATAGAAACAATGTTCCCCCAGGACCATTTACTTCTACTCTGCCAGTGAGGTATATCTTGTATGTGCTCAACTTCACAACTTGTCAGGAGTTCATTTTGATAAATCTTCACTTGTGGAAACTAAACTTCAGATCAATACAAAGACTCAATGATTCCTCATGTCCTTTCCCAACACTAACTCTGAAAGACTTAACACCAAAAATTAGCCCCTGTCTGCCTATCATAGAGACGACATCTCTTTCATGTCTGGAATTTCTTTCGCTCAATATAACCCATCAATACTCTTTAAATAAAAGCATTTCTCAGAGCTACTTCCTCAGAACTGTGTTCATGCTAACATTCCATGCTGGTTACTGTATGTCAACTTGACCCAGACTGAAATCACCTGGTAATTAAGGAACCACCTCTATCAAGGTCGCCTTTATTAATGGTTGATGTGAGAGGACCCAGCCCGCTGTGAGCAACAGCATCCCCAGGAGAGCCTGGGGTGTACAAAAAAGCAGTCTGTGCAAGCCATGGGGAGCAAGCCAGTAAGCAGTGTTCCTCCGCCGTTACCCTTCGGGACTCACCTCGGGTCCCTTCCGACTCTCCTTCATGACAAACTATAAGCTGTGAATGAAATACTTTCCTCTCCAAGCTTCTTTTGGCTTGTGTTTTACCGCAACAAGAGATGCAAACTAAGGCACATTACACTCCCAAATTCCATCAAAAGCTTTAACTAATACTCTAATGTAAATGATCTCTGTGCTGATCAGACATACCCGATGTCCTTCAGTACCCCAGCTCAACATATTCAAATTCTAACTTATCTCCCTCACGTATTTAAAGAGTCCTCAAGTTATTAATTGGAATACAGCCACTCCCCCTGAAGCCAGGTGAAACTGACATCGAGAACCCTGTCCGCACTGTTTGCCACTATATCTCTACTTCTCAAAATGGAAAACATATTCAAATTAGTTCAGAAATGATTTTTTTTTTAAATCCTGACTTCACACACACACACAAGCACATACTGCACATATAATTAAATACTAAAATCCAACAATTCTATGCTCTAAATAATTCCTGTACGTCCATGGGTTTTTCATCTATACACATCCAAATATATTCAGTCCACAGCCCAGAGGCCATAATAGCTATTAATGTAGCCCAACATATCATAAATTCACTTAAAACATGAAGGGTTTTGAACTCTGTGGGAAACAAAGTCAAGTCAAAAGGCCAAAAGGTTGGGCACACCCTTTTTCTCATGGAACTAGGTAGCAACACCCACCCTCACCCCACCCCATAACTTTTCCCACATACCCCTACTTCCTGGTCTACTCTTTCCGATCTTCAAAACCTGTGACCTCCCACAACCAAAGCAGAGGTGGTTATTTTCCTATTCGGCACAACCACCACAACCTTAAAAATGGCAGAGACCTTGCTGCTAAATCTTTTCTTGAGGCAAAGGCAACAAGGAACACCCCTTGCTGGTAACAGGAAGAAATGGCAAGAATGAATTCTTGTTGACTAAATGCTCTACTCACAGCAGCCTCCCAGTCTAGGGACTTCCTGCAGCTCCTCGTCCAGCTCACTCGCTTGACCCTAACCTTCCTTTTTAGCCCATTACTACTGCTAACCTCCTCATCTAGCCCTTCACCAGTCCAAGTTATTCACCATTCTTGACCCATACTGAGCTGCCATTCACTCTTTGTTTCAAAAAGTCTTTCCCAAAGACAAGCATCTACCTCCTCTTTACAGAACCCCAGTGACCAAACATAGTACAATTCCACCAACTTTGGAAACCAACGCGTTTACTGGGTTAGCTACAGAGCATGGATACATAAGTTACATAAAGAAGAATGGGTATCCCCAAAGCAGCCAGAAGGTCTCATCCCAGTATGGATAACAACCTTCTCATAGCTGCACAGATGGAATCTCCCTTCCATTAACCTTCCACAGTCAATATACTCTCGTACCTCTGGAAGCTATGTACAATTGTGGCAGAATTATATACAGCTAAGCTGGGACACACTAGAGGGAGTGACTCAGGAGCTAAAGAGGACCTAAGGACTCTCCCCAACCCATCCTTCTATGAGGGAAGGTCAACAGATCCAATCTCCAGGTCTCTTGCAAGTAGTGAGACCTGGATGAGAACCGCATGCTTGGAGGACAGTGTTCAATACTTTTGTACCTTTCATATCCAGTCCTTTCTAGGAAGCACTCTACTTTGAGGAAGTTGGATGGCAATTGCCTATATAAGTTCCCATACCACCAGACAGAAAAGCATTGCCATTCAAAAATAACACATCCTGAGAACTTCATATATTTAGTAAAAAACATTCTTCTTAGACCTGTTCAATTGTGTCCCAAGGCCATAGTCAGTACTCACATTTATTCTGTATTTGTTTGGTTGGTTAATTGGTTTGGTTTTTTCAAGACAAGGTTTCTCTGTGTAGCCTTGGCTGTCCTGAAGTGGGTTTGTAGACTAGGCTGGCCTTGAACTCAGAGATCCACCTGCCTCTGCCTCCCTCAGCGCTGGGGTTACAGGCATGTGCCACCACATCCAGCTTTTATTCTGTATTTTTCCAAAGGGACTCTCGTAAGTTAACTAAGCAAAGTTTGTCACTTTTCTGAGTCTACACTTAACTAACCAGTAAAAAACAACAAAGCCGCATGGACACTTGGAAGCTGGTGTAAACCAAAGCTGCACGCTGAAGGGAGGGCTGCAGCCGGCTCACTCAGACCTCAGCAGAGCCAAGTCCTCCGATGTACAATCTGAGAAACAGACAGGACGCAAACCCTCACTCATGTCACCGACCTCCAACTATAACAGCCAGTCTGTACATTTTACTAAAGGAGTGATACCTCACACCTACTACTTTCATACACCGACCCACAATCCTCATCACCCAGACCACAAATTAACCCATTTTATGATTTCTACCACCAGGCAGTTAGCTAGTGAATCCCAGGATGGGTCTATAAGTCCCTTTTCCTCCCTCTCACCGTCCTATTCTGCACCCCAATGTCTCTCCTGAGCCACACCTGACTCTTACAATCAATCCACTCCCAATTCCTAATGACTCCACCCCCAATTTATTCAGCATCAGCCCTTCTCAAAGTCTACAATGTCCTTGAAAACATGGGGATCCTGTTAAAATGGTAACACCTGGGACACGTGGAGTCTGCATCCCTAACAAGCTGGAAGAAGCTGCTGGTCCAAACAGCGCGTTTCAAGGAGGAAAGCTCCAGAAATGCTGTCCTGGAATACAGTGCTGACATTCTTAGCTTGCAGGCAAGGAGGACCCTAGGTGACAACCGTGAGTCATGAATTTTCTAAGCCCAGGTTTCTATGAGAGGTAAAAACGGAACTAGTGGTGAGTGGGTGGCACAGACCAGTAATCTATTTAGCACTATGGGGGCTGAGGCAGGAGGCTGCAGAGTTCCCAGGCAAAGGAGGATTACGTAATGAGACATTATCAGAAAGCATGAGGGAGGGAGCAAGGAATGGCTCAGATGTCCTCTGATCTCTTCTAGTGCGAAGATTCTAAACCCTCTATGATGTCCCCAAGGCTGTCACCCAATTTACACCAGTAAAGCCTGGCAAAGCTATATCCTTGAGTGAACATTACACTTCAATCATCATGCTCACCCAGTTCTGACTTGATAACTATCTACAGTGTTGGTCTATTCTAAAAATAAAATAAATGATTCTATAAGATAAGAAGTATACTGTGCATGGATTAACTATAAAGGTGCATTTCAAAGCACGTTAAAGATAAATGAACACTATTTACGCCTTAAAACACCAGTATTATCTGGAATAGAGTTGAGCTAGGCTAATCTGTCAGTTCCTTAAAACCAGGCCTGCAACCACATTGTTTTGATTGCACTGAGGGAGACGCAGCGCCAATTCTCTATTAGCTACACACTGACTGAGGATGGAACACAAACATCCTGACCATACAACACAATCCCTGCTCTCTGAAATGGTCTTTTGTGTGGTGTCTTCAGAACAACCTTGTCCTCTTAAGCAGTTCCAAGATACACACTTACAGAGCATTTGTCCTCCTGTATTAGAGAACAAGGGCTCATTGAGCTTCTCCTTGTGATCACATGTGCTAGTAACTATACTTAGATCTCACTGCTGATAGCATGTCTGTTAATACATCCCATGAAATCAGCCTGTCAGGTATGGATACTGTGGTAATGAGTCAGCTAAAGTCTCTGTAAACATTTCCAGAGGGCAAATCAGTGCTAATGGTGGTGGAAATGCATATTGGCAGATAATTAGCTTGAATGCTGAACAGTCTGCATTATAAGTATTTTCATTTGACTTAGAAGCATGACTTATTTTTGTCAGACAAGATCAGAAATATTTTATGATATATGTCAGAATCTTACAGCTGATGTGAAAAGGCAAAACGAAGCTCTTCTTCCAGGGTTGTCATTCACATTAATACATAAGGCAGTATTTCACAGAGCCAGCTAAGGAGAAGGTAATTCAAAAGACTGCATTAGTAAAAGCTTCACCTTGCCAATGAGAGCAGCAAGTTGTCCTCCACCTGCTGTGGAATGTACACACAAACATATACTCACATATAGATATATATATACACATATCTACATACACATGCACATATACAAATACACACTTATACACACATAAATATACATATCTACAAACATATACATATGTCCTATGCATATATACACACACATATATATACACACACAAATATATACTCATTCTTATCTATATGCATACACACATATACAAATGTAGAAAGCTCACATGCACATACACACATATACACATATACAAATAAATACTGTAACAAAAAGTTTAAGTGCCCTACCTGTGGGCAGTGTTAGAGCCAGCAGGGGGAAAACCCAGTAAGTTGGGTTTGTTTATGTGAACACCTAAGAATTGTACTTTCTCCTAATCATCACGAGGTTTAAAGGATAAAAAATGGTCCATGAAGTTTCAGACAGGAAAACTCTAAAACTTTTTAAAAGCATCTGGTCATGACCCAGTTGGGTATCATTCAAATTTTACATTAACGTGGTCAACACATGGCATTAAAATGCCTTCTTTCAAAAGATAAACATAGTATTTCCCATAAAATTCCTTACTTAAAAATAAAACATGACAGGCCTTAGAAAAAGAGAGAATGTCTTCAGTATAACATGGGCCACTGCAAAGCTTCAGGTAGCCTCAACGTACACACATTCACATCTAAGCAAAATGGTAAAGTTAACAGATGCTTGCCCGAGAACCAAGACACTAACAAGCTGTGATGCAAAGGCAAGCCCCAACTAATTCAAGCAAATAAAAATGCCTGGGTGCCTAGGGGAGTGCTTGGCACATGGTGGAGATGAAACTGGGGTGACTAACCCTAACAATCCAACAGGATCTCAAACTAAACCGTCTAAACAAGTTAGGAAGTAAGGCAGTAATTACTCCTTCCGGCCCTTCAAGGGCTCAAGTTTTCCCAGAGTGCACTCTGAGCCAGGTGGTGGTGTTACCCGCCTATAATCCCAGCACTCGGGAGGCAGAGGCAGGCTGATCTCAGTGAGTTCAAGAACAGCCTGATCTACAAAGAGAGTCTGGGTCAGTCAGAGCACACTCTCTGTAGTCAGGAGCCCCCTTCTTTTCTGCTTTTAGAGTAACCTGTGAGAACCATGCTTCCTTCAGAAATACCACCTTTCGGCTGTAAATGTTACCATGCCTCCAAAAAGTGCCCCAAAGTGTTCAAGTGTCTCAGGCATCTTAGGAAAATCCTATCAGTCACCTCAGATTAAAAGCACCTTTGACACCTTTGACAGATGCTCAATAGTAACAACCAAATGAAAGTGGTCCTCCATAACTGATCATCAGGGCCAATAACAGTATATCCCCATCCCCGTTCTTCCTTAATGAGCCCTAATTAACACTCATTAACATCGGTGGCAATTTACTATTGCTAAAAATAACACAACTGCATTACATTTATGTAACATCTCACAGTTTACAAAGCACCTCCACATATATCCTCAAATCTCAACCTCACAAAGTTCTTTCAGATGGCTTTTTTTAAATCACCCTTTCTCCCTCTCTGACAAATGAGGCTGAGTGGAGTTAAAGGATTTAGCACAGGCGTCACATTAAGTGGGGAGGCTCACAGTCAAACGCAGACCTACAGTCTCTTCCCACCAAAACCGAGCAACGTGTGGCCAACTAGTACCTGGTGTGCAATACTGTGCTCCCGGGCACTTTCATTCTTGTCCCAATTGGTCCCCAGCAGCCTTACACAGTAGGAAGTAAAGGAAGGAGAGCTGATGGCTCAGTCAGAACTCAAGCTCGGAGCCTACTTGAGTTCCAAGTCTGTGCTCCCCAATACCAAAGCACCACACGTAGCCACAGGGCCATACTGTGTTCTACATCAGATAAAAGGAGACACTTACTAGTGAACTAGTTAACGCTGCCATCAGATATATGAGCCTACATTTTACCTCTGCTCTCTATGCAAATCCAGACAGACTGCAAACTGGCAACTCAGTTTGTGTGTCTGCAATACTGAGGGAGAGCACTGTCTACTTCATGGAGTTAGGATGAGGATTAAATTAGTTAATATTTATGAAGAACTCGAAACAAGGCCACAAACTTTGATGTTTGCTAAATAATGACTACTACACATTTTTTCAAATTATACGGCAGATTACAAAAACACTGAGGCGGTTTAAATCTTTTGCACTAATTTTGCAAATTAAAAGAAGTGATCTCTGCTTTGTTATTGTGGAGGATAAAAAGAAATGTTATTGCTGTGCTGGTTATTTTGCGTCACTTTGGCACAGCCACAGTTGTCATCTGGGAAGAGCGAGCCTCTGCTGAGGAACTGCCTTCATCACAGCGGCCTGTGGGCATTTTCTTGATTAATGATTGATAGGGGAGGGCTCAGCCCTGTGGGCAGTGCCACCCTGTGCCAGTAAACAGCATTCCTCCTCAGCCGCTGCTTCAGTCCCAGCCTCCACACTGCTGCTCAGTGTCCACCCCTCATTTTCCTTTTGAAAAACATAAGCTGTAAAGTGATTCAAACCCTTTCCTGCCCCAGTTGCTTTGGTCATGGTCTGTATCAGAGCAGCAGGAAGCAAAGAAGACACGTGCACATAACTTAAATCAGTTTGTCAACTACAATGTTATTTCATTCAGTACCTCAGAGCAAGGAGTCTGTATATTTCTCTCCTAAGCACGGATGTATTCAAATCTAACATCTACTTCCAGCAACGATGATTTAGAACCTCAGCAGTACAACTAAAAGCCCAAGACCAAGTGTAGTGGTAGACACTTGGAATCCCAGAATTTAGCAAGCTGAGGCTGGAGGATTGCTGTAAGTTCAAGGTCAGCCTGGGCTACACAGCAAGAACTTAGGTCAAATAATCCTTAAGAAAAGAAACCCAGTTCTCTACCAAGTAAAATCTTGTAAAGCCAAAAGTCCAATACCACTACAATTTATATCTCGCGAACACTTAATAATTAAGAACAGTCACCAGATTATGAAAAGATGCTTAACAAAGATGATAGATGCTCTAATGTGATTCTTCTACATTTAACATCATTGCTTCAACCTTCCTCTATCCCTACTTTATCATTTCTGGCATTTTGGGGAGATCATGTACCAGAGTCCATAAAAGCACCAGTCCCAGTATCACAATACTCTGCTACATCAAACCACACAAATGTGTGTGTTTGTAGGGGGGATTAGTATGGGGGAAGTACAAATGCACATAGAGACTGACAACAACCCCCGGTGTCATCCTCAAGAACACCACCTAATTCCTTTCAGTGTTTCTGATTGGCGTGGAGCTCCACTGTTAGACTCTCCTGGCTGGCCAGCATAGCATGCCATATGGACCAACCTGTCTCCCCTTCACACGCTACCATAGCCAGTATTTGAGTGTTCTAGTGATCTAGGTCTGGTCCTGCTGGCAAACCAAGCGCTTTACTGACCAGGCCATCTCCCAGTACTCAGATCGTCATGGGATGAGGATGTAGCTGAGAGTACAATATACACTGCCTAGCATGCATGAAGCCACTGGACTCAATCCCTAGTACCAAAACACGCTAATAGTAATTATGATTGAATCATGATCACTCTTCATGCAACTCCTTCCCAGGTCAACCAGGGAAAACCTCAAAGCCCCAAAGGCAGCCAGGCCTACTGACTTCAAAAGGCATCTCAGCTGTCCATTTTCTAAATTCCAAAAATAAACTGTATTTCACAATAGCCTTCAGGATAACTGAGATTTCTCCACAAAGGGAATTAGAGGAATTTTTGGTAATTTAAATAAGAAACTGAGATTAATGCCTAATCAAAAGAAAATTATTATTCCAAGTGTTCAAAATTTGAAACACAGAATTGTTTTTAAATCTTCTGTAAGCCAGGCACAGTGGTGCATGCCTATAGTCCTAACACTCAGAGAGGCAGAGGCAGGCAGATCTCTGTGAGTTTGAGGCCAGCCTGGTCTACAAAGTGAGTCCAGAATAGGCAAGGCTACACGGAGAAACCCTGTCTCAAAAAGCCAATAAGTAAATAAATAAATAAATAAATAAACAAACAAACAAACAAAATTTCCTTAGGTGAAGGGAAGGAATGGGTGGATATGACCAAGATACATTATATACATGAATGATTTTTTTCAAATGGCTTTAGGGCCAGCAAGTTGGCTCAGTGAGTAAAGGTGTTTGCCACCACCCCTGAGCACCTGAGTTCCATCCTGGGTCCCACATGGTAGAAAGAGAGAACTGACTTCTGCAAGCTGTCCTCTGACCTCCACATGTGCAACGATAAATACTAAGAAAAAGATGTAAAACTTACTTTGATCTATAAATGAAAAAAACTATATCCAAACAGTGTTTACATTCTAGCTCCAAACTAACTCTCAACCTAGTCAATAAGGAATACAAAAGAGACAATCAAATAAGCCTGTGTGTTGCCACCCTTTAGGCAATAGTGGTAGAAGCTGGAGAGATGGCTCAGTGGTTTAAGAACACTCATCGAAAGCCCAGTGTAATGGAGCACACCTTTGATCCCAGCACTTGGGACACAGAGGCAGGCACTCTCTGCGAATTTGAGGCTAGCCTGGACTTCCAGGCCGGCCAGGGATACATAGAGAGACCCTGTCAAAAAAAAAAAAAAAAAAAAAAACACTCACAGTGAACTGGGGTTCAGTTCCCAGCACCCAGGTCTAGTGGGCTCACAACTACCTGTCACTCCTATTCCAAGTGTTCTAACACTCTCTTCTGACCTCTGCAGGCATGGTACTCATGTAATGCACATACATAATACATACAGTCAGGCACATACATGTACATAGAAAATAAGTCTTCTTTAAAAGTAATGTCCATATAGGAAGTCAAAGCATAGGGAAAAAAAAAGTAGTAAATGGACTGAGTAGCCTTTGATCTCTTGTTTTTTTTTCCTCAACAAATTCAAAAGTTACTGGACAGAAATACTCCATAACATAAATCTGAATTTCCTATCAAATAAAAAGCAAAACTCTCTGAGGAAAAGAAAAGTTTTCTCAATGAGTAAAGAAGACAATTATTCAATTTAAAAAAGGGGGGAGGGGCAAGTTAAATCTCCTACTTCCTATCTTAATCAAACAATAGATAGATAACTGAAATTACAGCAAGAATATCTGAAAGGACTTTTACAGTTTTAGGATGAGGAAGACATTCCTAAGTATGACAGGGTGTGGGAACTCAAAGGAAAAAAAATCGATAAGAAATTAACAGATAACAACAATGTAGTGTTTTTTTTTCCCTAAATGAACCTCCCAAAGAGATTTGTAAATTATCAAGAGATGAGCACCCCATCCAAAACAGATTAGTGACATCAACAGGCACTCACACTGAGTTTCTAATATGGAAAAACGTTCAAGGAAATATGAATAGTAATTTGTTAAGGTTTTTCTTCCTCGAGAATACGCCATGCACATACTTCACCCACAAATACAACCATCATCAACCACCTAAAAGCACAGTGAGAGCCATGTGTATACATGTGTGTATGTGAATTCAAGACAGAATATGGAAAGACGTGTGCATAAAAGCCTTTCTTATTTAAATATGAGTGTCAGCTCAGCCCAGCCATCCCATCTTTCTAAGAAACCATCAAGAGAAATACCTCCCTTGCTTCATTCAGCATGTGGGATACATACTGAATCGTCCAGATGCGATATAACTTGAGCCTTTCTTTTTTTTTTTTTTTTTTGTACTTCTGTACTTTGAAAAAGGTTTCTGTTCTCACACTAAAAATGAACAGTAATCTTCAGGGAATCAATTGACTCAGTAAGTTAACTTCTATATAGAAAAGTAAAACTTTTGCTTAAAGAAATGAGTAAATCAAAATGGAAGTGCATTAACAGGAAATCTCTCTTAAACCCTCTTAGAAATACCTGGAAATTTGTTTCCAGAACTCACAAATTATGTTTTTGTTACTACAGATGGTAGATAATAGATAGATAGAAAGATAGATACATAGACAGACAGACAGATAGATGATAGATGATAGATACAGACAGATAGCATATTTAAGGATACAGACTTTAAAACTCAATACACAACAGAAATACAAAGATCAATGAACAAAGTTTTTTCAGTTGTTCACACTGTACAAAGGTAGAACCAACAGGTCCTTCAGTAGCACTTAACATAGGTACTGGAATAATCAACTGCACAATTAACTTTATAAATTAAATTATATGGAATTTTTAGTTTTCATAGTATGGAACAATTTGTATATTTCACATACAAAGGAAATGTATATGGAACAATTAATATGCAATATTTTTTGTACATGTATGCTTGGAGAGAAATTTGTTTTTCAAATACACTCTAATTTTTTTAAATTCTTTTTTGAACATTTGCATTCTTCTAACTACTTCAAGTTGAAGCAAGATTCTAAAACTCAGCCTCTCTTCAGCCAAGCATTTTAACTTGTATCCTAACTCTCCCGAAGGGTAGGCAGCATCAATGATGAAATCTAATCTCCCCCTGCACAGTGAGTGCCCAGCTGCTGGCTTCTCAGTTACAGGGTCCCCCCACAGTCTGTCACAGTGATAATGCCACCTCGCAAAGGCACTGATTAGAAGCAGGCAACAGAGAAACTATGAAATGTGTAAAGAACAGTTTCTAAACTTTCACACTGAGTAATTAAAGCATAAACAACATCTAAAAATAGTTAGCTTTCACTAAAAATAATGAAAAGAGTCACTAAAATAGTGAACTTTCCTTACAAGCTCACAATGTGGAACCGGACCCTGGAGAGCCTATTAAAATCTGTCTGTACTTAATTCTGATACTGACTTGATCTGTGAGTTTACTTTCCTCATCTAGTAAAATACAACTGTACTAAATTATCTCAATTTTCTGAATTCCCTAATCTGATAGTGTAGTGGGACTTTTCTTTTTCTTTAGTGCTTTTCCTCCTGCCGACAACGGTAGGTACTAGTGCACGGACACACAGCTCACCACAAATTAAAACTGACCAACCACAGCTGGAGAACGGCTCAGTGGTTAAGAGCACCGCTGCCCTTGCAGAGGAGCCAGCTTCAGTTCCCAGAGCCCACAGGGCAGCTTGCAGCAGCCTCTAACTCCAGTTCCAGCATTCTGGTGCCCTCTTCTGGCTTTCATGGATACCTACCTACACACACACACACACACACACACACACACACACTCACTCAGGTGCATACACACATACATACACATAAAATAAATAATTCTTTAAAAAATACTCAAGCAGCGAGTTCTTAACAATGAGGTAAACTATACTCCAATAAACTATGTAAACAAGATTGTAAAGGGAACTTTATGAATGAATTAGGAAAAGGATTTAACTTCAATTCATCTCCAGCATGCTAGATTTTACTTTAGGAAGCATCAATGATAATGAGAATAAATAAAACATTGTTTATCTTCTTTAGTCTATCCAAACAGACATCTCCTTTGACTGCAAACTTTGATATATTAGATATAAGCCCTTTCTAGCTGATTTGACAGTTTTGAACCAACAATACAGAACTCAATACAACAACTTTCAAAATCCATGGAAAATCAGGCTTTCTAATAGTGTCTGAGAATAAGAGTCTGAAGAGATCTTGGACTTGCCCTACTTCCAGGCGCCTCATTTTACAGATGAGGAAATCACAGCCCAGCATAGGTTCAAATGAATGCCCAAGTAGATCTGCTAGCTCACACCTGTGGCCCCAGGAGGGGCAGGACAGAAAGATCTCATGTCCAAAACCATACTAGGCTACATAGCAAGACTTGTCTCACAAAAACAAGGGCTGAGGAGGTGGCTCAGTGGTGTAGAATTCTTTGTCTAGAATGTACCAAAGGCTACTGAGTCCCTCCTCAGCATCAGGGGGGAAAAATGCCCAAAATCCTATCAAGTTTACCAACTCTAAGAAGAGACTGGTTTCTGCAAACCACAATACCTCACAATCATAGTTTCCTCCCAATCAGACTATGAAATAAGAGAACTTTCACCCCCAAAATGTTGTATTTTGATAAACGTTTAGTTCACTTACTTCCTTGTCCCCACAAACATACACAGAGCATCAACCAAAACAAGAACCCCAAGATAGCTCCAACAACAACAACAAAAGGCACTGCCAGCCACACTCTTATGGATAAGGAAAAAAATAAAGAATAAAAAAATAAAAATAAAAAACCTCTCCCAAGATATACATTTCTTACAGCAACTCCTGAAAACTCAATCTGTGCATAAAAATCTCAAGATCTAGACCAATGTTTCAGACGTTAACTAAACATAAAACCCAAAAATTAAATAAATAAAAAGTAATAAAAACCCGCACAGATCATGCTTACTGTTGCTGCGTTTAAAAATATGCCTGGTACTTAACAGGAACGTCCAAATGTCGCAACCTATCACTAACTGAGGGGGAATAGGAAAAGATCTATTCTCCAAGTGCTCTTCACCAAAGATGAGTCACCAGAAACACCGACAAACAAATCTCTTCCTGCTTGGAAAAAATGAGAAAAACTAAAGGGAAAACAAAACAAACAAGCAAAACCACTCATTCAAATTCACTTATACTTCAAATTTCCAAAAAGAATTTTCACTGAGTATCAAAATGGTTCACAACTAAATTATTTCCAATTATATTCAATCTTCCATTGAATAAACTTATATGCCTGGAAATGAGACTAACTTATTTTAAGTCAGGCTTCATTTAGAAAAGTTTATGGCAAAAATTCTGGAAATTTCTTCCTTTTGCTGAAATATTTATGTCTTCAAACACAAAATATATACTACATACAAATAAAGCATTTCCTCAGTGTTCTCACAATACTGCAGTTACAGAAGCCGCTAGACATACTTTATCATTAGAGGTTTTGTAAGGAACAAAAACAGCATCAAAGGAGAAACTATTTCAACACAGATATGTGGGGCAGCTATGCTTTATTTCCACCTAGCATACAGAAAGTGTTCCAGAACGACTCATGATAACAGGAAACCATTACACCTAAAATACTTAAGCTGTTCTTCCTTAATTGGTGACAGCTACCATGCATGATAAAAATTACTATACCACATAACTTTAAAGATCTATGTCACGGCTAACTGAGTATCCTAATGTTCTTTAATCAAAGTACCATTAAAATCCATTCTTTCCAGATCCTTGAGTTTTCAGCTTACTAGAATTGTCTAAATCCTTAATTGAGGCTTCATGTAAAACTAAACAGTCAAACAGCCTTAGGTTAAAAATTCCTAAAAGTTGACCGGGCAGGTGTTTGGTTTGGTTTGTTTATTAAAACTGTCTTTAGAAAACCAAAGGTAAACATAAAGAGTCTGCCTTAGAAGTGATGACTCCTAATAGGCTAAGGTCAGATGGAAGGGGAGGAGGACCTCCCTTATCAGTAGACTTAGAGAGGAGCATGGGAGGAGTTGAAGGAAGGAGGGTGGGTTTGGGAGGGAATGTGAAAGGGAGCTATAGGGGGGATACAAAGTGAATAAACTGTAATTAATATAAAAAAATTAATTTAAAAAAAAAGTGCAGGACACTAGGCTGGACCCAAACCTTCGGGGCCAATGCACCACAAGCAGAGGGGACTACAGTGGAGAACTGCAGAAGGTGGGCTGGAGGGGCCACATCTCCCCAGGCTGGTATGAGGCATTTTGATAAGACCTCTTCCTCAACTTTCACAAATGCCAGATGTTTTTAAAGAAACAGCTTTCCCACTGAGTGGACTTGCAGAGTTTATGGCTAAGCATTCTCCTGTCCAGAGAGACTGGGCTGCATAAAATGTGACACATAACAAAATCATTAAATGCATGATGCCTCATTTGACAGATGTCTCATTAAATTAATCTCAATGCTGAGGTACGGAATGCCTTTGAAAGAGGGTTGCTGTTAACTCTAGGGAAACTCTGCGGGGAAAATTGTTCTCCCAGAGTCCACAGAGCTCAGTCACGTGAAAGAGAAGATATTAACAGTATGTGGCACATGAGAAATCTCCTGCCATGGGAGAAATGCCTCTGTGTGCATGTGCGTCTGACACATCCCTGGGGGCCCAAACAGGATGGAAGTCAAAAGAATGAGGACACACTCCACTCGCTGCCGAACAAACTACACAAATTCAATTCAACAAACGTTAAGCAAAAATACCAAGATTTACACAAGGCGTAGATCCTATATGATGCCGGGAAATGCTACCTTCCTAATAAATCAAAGCTAAACTCCATTTTGTAAGAGGACAAGAACAAGCACATCTTACACAACTGCTTAAGGCAGCTGATTTGACAATGGATTTGGTTTTGCCGCAGTAGTGCGGATTGACCCCTGAGCCTCACACAGGCTAGACCCGCACTCCTGGTGACTCTCAGCTCGGGGGAAAAAGCTAGAACTTGTAATCGGAGACTTCCCACAGACTGATTTACACCTGTCTACTCGCTACAATCACTTTGTGAGTACAAAACCACCACTATTTTCAAAATGCTTGTGAAATTCAGAGAATGCTTGCTCTCTCTCACACAACCTAAGAATTACAAAATGATACAAGATGTCAACACATACTACTTATTGTAGAGTTCTAGTAATTCTAATTTCAAGGAGATACGCTCTTCAGAGATGGGTATTTTCATTGCCTTAAAAACTCTCAAGTTATCTCTTCAGACAAATTCCTAACGAAGATTTAACAACAAGAAATATTAGGATAAAAAACTAATCACTACGTAAGCTATATCAACTTTAAGTATCACGATTTATACCCGAATTTAGAATGTTTCAATTTTTTCTGTACTGTGCTTACTTGTCAACCTTGGTTCTTTACATTTTGAAAGGCCATGTGATAAAAACAGAATCATCTGCACTTTACAAGAAACCCCACACAGGACTAGCCGATAACAGCACCTCATTATTCACATAGCATGTTTTCTCTACGCTTTCAGTGAAAATTCAAGTGTAAATGAAATTCAGCACCAATTCATAGAAAGTGAGTTGAATTACAAAACAGAGGCTCTCTGCTTGCTAATCTCGGTTCTGCAGTGGATGGACCGAAAACCTACAGCAAGAACCAGATCATCAATCTGAGAAGGCTGACACCAGGGACTCCTCCCTAATGGTTCTTGAAAAGACAAATGAGATCATTTGTGTGAAAGCCCTTTAATATTTTTGAAGGCAATAAAAAGCCAATGTCTGTTTTTTATCAAACGATTTCACATACTTCGCATGGAAAATAACAAATAAATGAACATGAGAAAGTGTTAAGCACAAAAACAACAAAATAAATTAAAATGCTTTGTACTTTCAAAGCACTGTTGAAGCATACACTGGAGTCACATGTTCAAACCACACTGCTCAGTACCACTGTAATTATGGTAATAAGAACCTGCTTGTCATACAATGCGGATGCTAACCACCCCTTCCCAATCTCCATGTAGGAAATCATGTAAGGCTGAGCATTTCCAGAAGAGAAGGAGCGGGAATATGAGAGGGGAGCAGGCTTACTGCCAGGGAAGCCCACATATATGCATCTCCCAAGAGCCGTTACACACAGGTATGCTCTCCATTCTGGCAACAATCTTTCTTGTTGCTGCAGTTTGAACTAAGCAGACAACTAGAGCTAAAATAAAAGGTGATGAAAAAAAATTTAAATAAGACTTTTACTACTGCCCTATGACACCAATGCCCCAGGGAGTCCTAAAGAAAACAGCTTATTCATGCTTAGGTATTCATAACTTAGATCAGCTAACTGAATTCTAAATTTTTTAACTTAAAATTACTCTTTCAGGTAAAACTTAAGATGTGTGTTTTTTAAAGAAAATTAAACATTAGCATAATTAGCAAACTTAATGTAACATTTGTTAAAACCACTTGAATTTCCTAATATTTTAAAACTCAAAGAATGCTCTTGTGATAGGAGCAGTAACAATTTCAAACTAAGCTTTTGGTAACTGTAATTACATAGTATTTCTCATCCAACACCTATTTCATTTAAAGACTTTTATTTTACTTCACCCAAATAAATATTTAACCATTCACTGCAACTGTAAATAGCTTTAAAAGCCCTTAAACAACCTGAGAAAGACTATAAATACTGAAACCTAATTGAACAGTGGCCTTCAAGAGAAGTTTTCTGCTTCGTGAAAATAAGAAATAACGTGGCTGAGAAGAATACAGATAATGTGCTCAATTTAAATATATTTTCAGGCGATCTCAAACTTCCTAGCTATCTCTAACTCCACCTAACTCCACTAGAAAAGACGTGCAACAAGAAATTCAAGAAGGCACTTACAAATTATCAAAGCAAATCTGCACAATTTTCCAGTGCCTTCTTAAAGGAAATCATTTAAAACATACATGAATTACCCTCTCCCTACACAAAAGAACTCACCACCAAAATAGAACACCCTCCTTGTAGCTGTCCTGTGTTCCACTGGAGCACAGAAGCAATTTCTAGGAATCTCCTCAGCCTGGGGTAAGTCTTTACCATAGGACAACGTGCAGATATGCGGGATCACCTTGCAGCCGCGCCCTCCTATTACTAACAAGCATCCTTGTGAAAACTGAAACAGCATCTATTGATGCTGAATTTTGTTCCATGACAAGTATCAGTACAGAGATGCTTAGTAAATGAAGTTAGGCTTAAAATAAGTCCAACTTTGTTCATGTGCCAAAACAGACACTCACACATGTTTGCAACCATCAGACACCTTCCTTGTAGAGCACATGTGCCCAGGCGTCAGATTTGAGCATGGGCTGGATCATTTGTGCAGAGCATCCTCACTTTATGAGTTACTTTTATGAGCATATACACAGACGCCTACATCTATGTATCCTGTGCTCAGACAAATAAAGCAGCAAACTCAGGAGGTAACAATTACCTTTTCATAAACAAACAAAAAGATTAAAATAAACACACCAGAAATTTAAGATTTAACCAGAAATCAGCTCATTTTTAAACTGAGTTGGAAAGAAAACTGCTTATAGCCCACTCAGAATATTTTAAGCACTACTGAAAAGACAACCAAAAAGAACCCAAGATTTAAATTTCAGAACTATGACATCCTAACCTTTCCTACAGATATTTATCCTGATTTATCCAGTCATGAACAAAGCAGAGAAAAGCTTCCTCCACATATAAAAGCGTGCTCAAATATTATCTGTTGCTTATACCTCACTTCATACCCATTTCCCTCTAAGATTAAGAAAGACTGTCATTCTCATCTTAAAATACTCTCCCTTACAAGTGTGATTACCATTTGGTGCCTGTGCAAAGAAATATATCCCACGTCACAAGAGCCATGAAAGAAAAAGATAAAGTTGCTACACCTACACTTTTCTGGGAGAAAAAAAAAAATTAAAAGCTGTATCATCCATTAAGATACTAGCTGCAGGAAAACACTATTGTATTACAATTCGGTTTTCTTTATAAGGCAAACATTAATCAAAATATCCACTTAAGTTCCTAAAAGCTTCAATAAAACTTAGAGGGACAGTTCCTTCAGGAATACTGTCTTTCATATTTCAATATGGACATTAAGGACTAATTCATTTCAACTAAACTGCAACTAGAACATATGTTGGACAAAAAAAAAAGAAGAAAGAAAGAGAGAAAGACACACAGACAGACACTACCAACTGTTCCAGAAACGCTGGAGTCAGGGGGTTGTTAGCATTCCTTTTCATATACATCTACAACACCTCAAGTTTTGATTCTCCATGCTAACTTATTTTAAACAGAAGTTCTGACCACTAAGATCTCTTCCAAGCAGAGAAAAACTCAAGGGGCTTACAAAGCTAAGATACAATAACCACTACCCATTAACTCCTCAACCTAGTTCCAGACAAGTCTCTAGGCAAAAGAGAAGCGTGACGTTGGTCACACCAAAGAGTTCATTCAGGTCATATCAGAGAGGCAGTAGGCACCGACTTCACGAACTCTAGTCTGCTTCAAGTCCCCCTGCAGTTCTGACAATAAAGGCTGTGAGACAGAAACAGGCCAACTCATTTTTTTATGCAAGATTCAAACATGGAGAGGAAACTGAAATAAAGCAATTTAAAAGTGCCTAGGGTAAGCAGCACTCAAAACAACGAACACAGACTCAGCCGGGGTCTAAGGAGACTCAGTGAGTAAATACGCGTGGCAGGCAGTGGAACAAACAAGGGCATCAGTTGACAAGAGCAAAACTCCCAGAGGCCCACACTACACTTACTGCCTGTGAATGGCCAACTGTGGACATCTGCATAGAGATAGGGAAGGCATCATGGAGCAAGTTTTTGTTGGTCACTGTCCTCTATCCATATTAAAGCGTCGGAGAGTTACCCAAAATCCCAAGCTGCCCAAACAGAGCAGAGAACAACCCAAACCACCAGAGACCTGGGGGAAGGCACCTTTATGGATACCGACTGGTACCTCTCTCGGGTTGTACCTGTTTCCTGTATTTCCTGGTGATTTTGTAACCTCGTCCACCCAGCTTTCCCACCTCGGCTCTCGATATTCCACTAAAACTTGTAGATTTAAAGAATGCTCAATTTAGTACCTGCACAGATGGCATGTGAACAAACTAGAAAAGGGCATCATACTGACCCACCAGGCCCCCTGAATCACTTCTCGGTCCCTGACAGGGCTGGAATCCACACATCAAGGTGCAGGCAACATCCTTACCTGCATAGAACCGGATGAGGCAACCAATCTCCGAGTCCATGCCTTCCTCCTGCACCCTCCACAGCTCCCCAAATCCCAGTTGGAAGAGGTAGTCATTTTGGATCTGCAATGGCTTCTCGTCCGCCTCCAGGCGCCGGGTAGTCTCTCCATGGAGCTGCACATACAGGGGGGGCGGCGAAGACGTCTTCTGCGCGGTCTCTCGGATCCTCCCCGGAGTCGACAGAGGACCGCCCGGAGTTGCAGCTGCCACCGCCTTATCCTCTCGGGGACCCTCGCCGGCCATCGCGCCAGCGCCATCGATGGCCCTCGGGGCTTTCGGCTGCAGCGAAGGCGAGGTCTTCGGGGAAGGCGGCCGAGGCGGCCCGGGGCGGCCGGGGCGGTGGGGCGGCCCGGGAGCCCCCGTCGAGACCGAGGCCGGGTCAGTCTCCAGCTCCTCCGACGACGACGAGGAGCCGCCGCCGCCGCTGCTGTAGGGGTCCAGGCGATCCGACACGCTCTCGGCGCTGGGGCTCAGGCTGAAGCTCTCGGTGTCGGAGGCCGGGCGAGGCGCGCGGGCCGGGGAAGCGGGGCCGCCCGCGAACAGCTCCCCGGGGCTGGAGTCCGAGGGCGCCGGGCTAGGGCGGGGTGCGCAGCGCGTCCAGGCACCCCCGGGCAGCGGCAGGTCGGCGGGGGGCGCGCGCGAGGGGGCCCCGACGGCACCGGGAGGGTGGCCCGGGCGCCGGCCGAGCGCGCCGTCCGCGGTCTGATCGCCGGCGGCGGGAGGCGGCCCCTGGCCCGGCACCTTCACCACGCCGCCGCCTTTGTGGCCCAGCTGCAGGAGCCGGGCCGCCACCTCGGCGGCCGTGGTGTCCAGCGTGCAGAGCACCGGGCGCAGGTAGGACGAGGCCATGTGGCGGTCGGAGACGTGCACACAGCCCCGCTGGAGCTGCTGCCTCACCCAGTCCCTGTCCGACGGCTGCAGCTGCAGCAGCTGCCGGTGCTTCAGCAGCAGCGTCTTCCTGTCCAGGCTCCGGGTGCACAGCGACGCCGAGGCCGAGCAGGAGGCCGGGAGGCCGCCGGCGGCCGAGGACGCCGAGGACGGCGACGAGGACGCCGAGGCGGCGGCGGCGGCCGACAGATTCCGCTTCAGCCGCCCTCGCCTCAGCAGCAGCGAGTTGGCGCCGCCGCCGCCGCCGGCCGCGGGCCCCGGGACGTCCGCGCGCCGCCGCCTGCGCCCGGTGCCTCCCGCGCGGCCGGGCAGCGGCCCCGGCGGCGCCTCGCGGGGGGCCTCCTCTCGAGCCGCGCCGCCGTTCCCGCCGCTCGCGGCCGCGGCGCTCAGCGCGGGATCCGGACTCCGGCCGCCCTCGGCCGCCGCCGCCGCCGGGGCTCGGTCGTCAGGCGCGGGCTCGGCGAGTCGCTGTGCCGGGGCTGCGGCGGCGGGCTCCATCGCAGCGGGGCTTCGCGTCGCCCCCACCCCCCCGGCTCGGGAGGCAGCGGCGGAGAGGGAGACGAGGCGAAGGTGGGAGACGGCGGCGGCGCGCGGAGAACGGACGCGCCGATGGCGTTCGGCGCGGCCGTTCCAGGGGATTATGTGGCGATCCGGAGCATTCCGTCGGTGCCTCGGTGTTCCATCCCGCGCGCCCGCCCGTTTCGCCGCCACCGCCCCCCCCAGCACACACACACACGCCCTCCCCGCGGGCCCCGGGCTCCCCAGCGCCAGGCCCCGCCCGCCGCCGGACAGCCTCAGCTCCGGGGAGCTGCGGCCCGAGCTCGGCTCATGAATATTAATGCAGCGCGGGAAGGCGGGCGGGGCGGAGCTTCTCATGAATATGCATCGCTAGCATGACGACATTCCTGGGCGGAGTGGGGAGAGCGGGAGGCTGGGGGCGGGGCCTCAGGGTAAACAAACGTGACGCGTGCGTACGGGGGTGGGGCGGGGCTGTTTCCCAGGAGGTTTCTCCTCCGACCCAGACCAGAGGTGGCGAGAGGGGGACCCGTTGCACTGTGGGGGTTGTAGTTCAGCTCCGAGGCGAGCATTCAGGAGAGACCAACAGCAAACTACAAGACCCAGATACCGTCAGGCTCTACCCACCCTCACCGCCAGCTTCTGGCCCTAGTCAGTGGGTAGTGTGCCCTCTGCTGTTGAACCCTGCTCTGTGTGAACGTTTTTCGTTAACTAGTTTCTTGCCCGCTTGCCAGCTGAGTTTTAATTTCCCGGCTACTGGAGAGTTAGGGCTTTCGGGGACTCTAAACTACATGTGTGATACACAAATACACAGCCTACAGGATCTCTGGCCAGATCTATTTCTGAATTTTTTTCAAGGCCCATGAAGACTTGCAGCATTGAACACACTTCGCAAAAACCACCCAAATTAAGCCCATCTTCTTTCTACCCAATTAGGACAAAATAGCCAAGGATTTGTTTCGAGTCTTGTATACCATTGGTTTTAAATGTAAACGGAGATTAATGACACAAAGCAGTAGATCAAGGAAGAAATGTTAGAATGGAGACATAGGGGTATAGGAGATAGACTAGATAGTCACTTTTCAGACTTTTAATTGCATACTCTCCAGGACCTGCTTTAATTTCAAGAAACCTTGGCCGAGGAGAATGAGAGAACTGAAACTCCTATAAAGGCACCTTGTTTTTAGGTTACCTACGCGTCTCATTGAAGAGGGATGGAGAAAGCAGCCAGGTCAAAAATAATTTTTCAATGATTCTTGAAGTTCCTAAAAATTATTTCCTATATTCTTTTTTTTTTTTAGTCTTATTTTGGGGGTTAGAGATGGCTCAGCACCTAAAATCATGGGCCATATAATAGCTTGCAGAGAACCCATATAATAGCTCAGCCCAAAGGCAGTGCACTCACGTGATGCACAGACATACTTCAGACAAATCACTTCTCTAAATAGCAATAAATCTTTTTAAAAGATTAAGTACTTTCTGGCACTTGGAAGGCTGAGACAGGCAGAACTTTATGAGTTCAAAACTAACCTGCAAGCTCCAGGCCAGCCGAGGCTGCATAGTGAGACTCTATCCCCCACCCAAAAAAAAAACCCGATAATAATAATATCCTACACTTTACCCTTTGATTTTAGAAACTAATATTTATTATAGTAATATTATACACACACACACGCCCTAGTGATAGTGCCCTTAACCCTGGCACTCAAGAGGCAGAGAATGGGAAATCTCTGTGGGTTTGAGACTAGCCTGGTCTACATAGTGACACCCTGTCTCAAAAAAAAAAAAAAAAAAGGTTATAGTAATTATTGCCAGATAACTGTTAGAGCAATGCATTAACTCAAGCAGTTAGTTAAATCCAATTTGCTTGGATTTACAATCACCATGGAAACAGTTTGGCTATGTCTGTGAGGGTGTTTTCAGACCTAAGCTGAAAGTGGGCAGCACCACGTATGGAATAAATGGAATAAAAAGAAGAACGTGGCCTGAGAAGTGGCACCACGTGCCCAGTGGTCTCCTGCCGTCATGCCGTCCTGACATGAAGGCCTCTACCCTCAAACTGTGAGCCAGAACACATCCTCATTCGGGTACTTGAGAGCCTGGTGTTAGGTGTTTGTGACAGCAATGGCAAAAGCAACTATCTCAAAATAAAGAAAAAGTGGATATGCCACACAAGCACAAAAGAGCAGCAATTGTTGAAGCTGGAGAAATGGCTCGGCTGTTAAAAGGAAGAGGGACCTGGGTTCAAGTTCCACACCCACGTGGTATTTCACAAGCATCTGTAATTCCAGTTCTGGGGAATCCAATGCTCAGCCTAGCCTCTGTGGGCCTCCTGTGCATGTGGTACTCAGACACACATGCAGGCAAAACACCCATGTACATAATAAATACAATTTTCAAGATTATTTAAAGCAGGCATAAAGAATTGCAGTTTTGCCAGACTTCATGCATAGAAGCTGTAATCTGAAAGACAGCCTATCTCATACTGCCCGGGAATCCCACTGGCAGGGTTAACATAATGGCAGGAAATGTCCACAGTGTGATCCTAAGCCTTCATGAAGTGACTAAGCAGATACAGAAGGAAAGAAAGAAAATGAGAATTTCTAAAAGAGAAGACTGTCCTCATAACGCCAGATAGGAGAGACACCTGTGGTTGAAACAGCAAATTGGTAAAGAGCAAAGGAACGTGAGCTCGGAGGTTTCTGTATCACGAACTAACATGCAGACGCCCTGCACCAACCCACACTCACTATACAGTGGCTGTGAACAAGAGAAGAGTTCTGATTTTAAAGTAGTAAAAACCTTTCCAGGCAGCTTCCAAATAGTTGGGGTAGGAAACGCATCATCCTGACCCCAAAGCACATCACACAATGCCCCGCCCTCTGAAGCATTCCACGATTGCAATCCACAGTGTTTCTGTCTAGCCACATCCTCTCAGCAATCACTTTCTTGTGGTACCAGGTCCTCCTACATGCTAGGCAAGCGCAAAGGATGGCATCTTTCTTTTAATTCCCCCCCTTCCTTTTCTCACCGTGTGTGTGTGTGTGTGTGTGTGTGTGTGTGTGTGTGTGTGTGTGGTATGTTCATGTTCTGTGCCCTGGTGGACATACGAAAGTCAGGACAAACCCCAGGTGTCAATAATCATCTACCACCTGGGGCCCAGGAATTGAACTCAGGGTTTCAACTTAGTGCCTTTACCTGCTGAACCATCTCGCCAGCCCCTTAGAATCTCATCTTAAAATGTTCAAAGATAATCCTGAAGTGAAACATTGTAAAGCCTGATGTCAACTTGCTAAAATATTTTCACAGCTAAATTTAGACAGAGAGAACATAATCTATTACTTTCTGCTGCATGATTTATAAGTGACTTGCTGCGCTCTGCTCCTAGGTTAATCCTGGGTAGATCCTTCGATCTAAGATAAAAGAAAGCATATTTGAAATTGTTTTCTAATATAAGCAGTTGGAATTTTAATGGAAGCATGAATTGGTAGCTGAGATAGCTCCTCTCTGAACTGGTTAAGGGCTCAGCTGTGTCCAGAAATAAACTCAGAAAGACACAATATACTATGCAATACATTTAGTTTGTACATTATGAACAAGGGATCTAATTATAGCTCCACATTTGTAAATCCCTTGAGCTACTAGTGGTTTACCATCCTAAATTGCTCAATGTTTACTCATTCTATTTTACTACGAGGGACCCATTTAGCAAATTACTGCTCTAGTGCACTAAATGGGCCCCAGGTGGCCAAACCGAATTAATATGTTCTCTGTTCAGTGGCAGGATGAGACTGTCTGGGCTCTCTGAAGTCGTACCCTCCCTCATAAACTTCCAGTGTGAATTCTGCTAGCATCTGAGACCGCCAGTCTCACTTCAGAGTCCATTTATAGATATAGCTTTATAGCTTTGCAGATTTTAGTGAATCTTTTTAACCCCTAATCATCTCTATTTTTTGAGAGGGGAAGGATTGAGATTCCTAACAAATGTCCTTCCTACATCATATCAAAGCATTTCCTGGTTTGTCCATGCCTACAACAGAAAAGTTCTCAAGATAACAATTCCCCCTGTCTTCTGTTTTTCCTTGAAGCAGCTAGGCATTCTTTTTTGCTGCACTGTGCAGAGATTAGAAGAGATGCCATTAGCAAATAGGATAGACACCAGAACCGGTGGAAGAGAGGGAACAAGATGGGAGCCTACCATAGAGGTCCTCTGAAAGGCTCACCCAACAGGAGACTGAAGCAGGTTCTGAGACTCATAGTCAAACTTTGGGCAGAGAGCAGGGAGTCTTGTGGGAAAAGTGGGTTAGAAGGACACAGAGAGGACAGGAGCTCCACAAGGAGACAAACATAGCTAAAATATCACCCCAGGAGCCCCTGCAGAGACTGATGCACCAACCAAGGACCATGTGTGGAGAGGACCTAGACCCCCTGCTCATAGGCAGCTCAGTCTCCATGTAGGATCTCAAGGGGAGCAGGGGCTGCCTCTGTCATGAATCCTGTTGCCTGTTCTTTGATCACTTCCCCCTGGCACTTCGGCCTTGCCAGGCCACAGAGGAAGAGGATCCAGGCAGTCCTGATAAGACTTGATTAGTAGGATCAGATGGCAGGGGAGAAGATCTCCCCCTTTCAGTGGATTAAGGGAATGGGATGGGGAGAAAGAGGGAGGGAGGGTGGTACTGGGAGGAATTGAGGGAGGGGGGCTACAATTGAGATATAAAATGAATAAATTGTAAATAATAAATAAAAAGAAAAAAGGATTAAAAAAAATAAGACGAGATGCCATTAGTCCCCTGGAAATCTTACCCTTTCCCTTCTGCCTCCTACCACACACAGTAGCCTTGGGCTCCTTTCTGTCAATGATAAAGTACCTTGAGCTGAGGTTAGAGATGACAAAAAAGCATCCCCTCATGACTGGAGATTAGAAGTTCAGGGTCAGAATGAAGGCAGCACAATTCTTACTCTCTCTATAGTTTCCAGGGGTTGTCGGCATTGCTTGGTTTGTAGTCATGTCCACTTCTCTGCGTCTGTCATCACGACGCCTTCTCCCTGCCTCTGTTTCAGGGTGATGCATGGAGTCTTGAAGGAGAGTAGTGGCTATATCAGGGCCCGCCCTAATCCTTTCTGACTTCATCCCAGCTGGATTATTCTGCAAAGACCCTGATTCCTGAGGTTCTGTGCAGATGTGAACTGGGGAGAAACACTGAACCCAGTGAATTGATGCTTTGGGCCACTCCTCAGGAACATCAGTCTGAATAAAAACATTAATATTTTTATTAGTCAGTGTATTGATTGTGGTCACAGACGAAGTTCTAAATGGATGTGTATTGTTGACATGAGCACGGGTCATCCGGACCCTACTGCCTCAGATCCATGGAGAATGGCAGAGCCTTCCTTCCCTGGTCCTTTTGTCGAGGTACACAGCTTCCTCCTCCCGGGTGTTTACAGCCTGAGACTGCTCCGGTCTACAGGTCTCCTACCAAGATTGGCTGCCCCTTTCTCCTGATACAATAAAGCCACCTCTTCTATTCAGGTGTGTGAAATGAATGTGCTGGTGAGGAATCCTCTTCAGAGTACACAGCCCACCGAATCCCAGCCGTTTTGTATGAGTCTGTAGTTTCTTCAACCCCCTCATCCCGGTTAGACCAATCTCTAAGCTGTGCAGTGAGTCTCGGCAGTGGGTGAGGGTGGGTGGCTGTGCACACGGCACAACCTGTAGGAGTCGGTTCTCTCCTACCATGTGGTTGTGGGAAGTGAACTCAGATCATAGGCTCGGAGGCACGGGTCTTTTCCTGCTGAGCCATCTTACCAACCCTCTGACTTTGAGAATGCAGGCATCCTCCATAACTAAACTAGAATTACTGTCTTTACCATTCATTTAAGTACTGTTTCTGTGTCAGGAACCAGGTGTGATATAAGGCATTGGGTATATGATGGTGAACAAAGTCTCACTGTTATCCTCCCAGATGTAATAAACAACCATACCATTTTTTCTTTTATGTTTACATTTATTTCTATTAATTACAGTTTATTCACGTTGTATGACGACTGTAGACCCCTCCTTCATTCCCTCCCAATCCTACCCTCCCTCCCTTTTCTCCACCCATGCCCTCCCCGAGTCCACTGATAGGGGAGGTCCTCCTCCCCTTCCATCTGATCCTAGTCTATCAGGTCTCATCAGGGCTGGCTGCATTGTCCTCCTCTGTGGCCTGGCAAGGCTGATCATCCCTCAGGGGGAGGTCAACAAAGAGCCAGCCATTGAGTTCATGTCAGAGACAGTCTCTGTTCCCATTACTAGGGAACCCACTTGGAGACTGAGCTGCTATGGGCTACATCTGTGCAGGAGTTCTAGGTTATCTCCATGAATGGTCCTTGGTTGGAGTATCAGTCTCAGAACACACCCCTGTGCCCAGATTTTTTTTTTCTCTTCTTGTGGAGCTTCTGTCCCTTCCAGGTCTTTCTATCTCCCCCTTCTTTCATAAGATTCCCTGCACTCTGCCCAAAGTTTGGCTTACACCATTTTTTAAAGAGTGCTTCAGAAAACAAACACCGAGAGGCAAATCTCAGCACAAGGTGTGTGGGGGGGTGTCCTCTAAAATCAAATCTAGCTAACTTCATAATATTCTCTTCTCCCTGATATTACAGTAGTTCATTACCAGATCTCAGACTGGCCTTTGGAGATCACAACCCTTCACTCCCAAGCTGTCTTTAGCTATTCTAAAGACAGTTACAGTAAAATAAGAATGTAGCTTCAAAAAAAAAAAAAATCAGTAACTTCCAGCTCTCTATTGTCATAGGTACCACCTTGTTACAAAACATGGCCACTGCACCAGTGCTACATCATGTGATCTCGCCATGTCTCTGTTGTAAAAAGGAGATGCCAAGAAAATCGAGAGGGGTTTGTGCCCAACGACCATATTAATACAGTGACAGATTGATAATGAAAACAGCAGAATTGACATTCTCCATATCCTACACAAACTATAGTTTTATACCCAAGCAATATTTGGTGTTCAACGTTGGGAACCAGCCACTCTTTTCTACAATAGTAAAGTATGACCTTGGGGAGACATCTGACCTGCAAATGGCTGATTCATTTACTGGCTTTTGATGTGAACAGGGGTTGAACTGAGCAGTGTCTCTAAAATATCTTATACCACAAACAATAAATTTCTGGTTCTGTCTTAGAAGCAAAAGCATCTAATTTGGAATATTGGCAAATGTTTTTGTGAGTCACAAAGCAGAGACCTTCACATTTAGATGCTATTAATTTGAAACAAAAAAGAATGTTAATACGGATTCTCGCCATTTAAAAGACTTTTTAATGCATTGAGAATAACAGCAGGTTTGTCTGACATTTAAGACAACTGTTGGGTGTTCAGTCCTTTAGAATATGGATTTGTCATGGGAAAGAACCAAGGTAGGAGAAATCCCACAGCTCTTGATCCCCAACTCCAGGGTTTTCATCAGTTCCTGCTTTATGATCCTGGAGGGGTCAGGATCTTATTCACATAGTCCACTCAGCTCACAAAAGCGAAATCCTCTGCTCTCATGAGGATTTGGGCACCAGGGGACATGGATAGGAGGGTGAGAGCAGTTGTGGGTCCTAATCCCAAAATCTTTACCCAGCAATTGGGTAAAGAAACACAACATAGTCCTATCATGAAATACTAATGAGGAAATGGTAGCAGAGTCCCACTGGCATCGCTGACAAACAGAAAGGTGAAGAAGCTTAACAAATGTGTCCATAAAAGGAAGCATGCAAGGAAGCACAGAACATAGCCCCTGCGTTGACTGGTGCCTTCAATCTTGGACTTGGGTCTTCTCCCAGGTTAGTGATTTATGCATGATACATCCTGAGATGCTGGCCGAAGCAACAGCCACACCTTCCAGTTACGTGACCTTCGTGGTCCACAGACAAGGAGCTACTGAAGAGGTTCTCAACCTGTGGGTCGAGACCCCCTTCAGAAAGCTCCGTCTCTGAAAATATTTACAATTCAAGTCATAACAGTAGGAAAATGAGAATTACAAAGGATCAACAAAAACATGTATGGTTAGGGGTCACCACAACATAATGAAGGTTGAGACCCACTGCTCTCTACAGTGTGCTGTGTTCCCAAAGCCAAAGACGCATGGCTGATGAAGTGTTTTAAACACACTTTCAGCTTCATCATCCCTCAAAGAATGCTGATGGAGAGCCCCAGGGACATTCCCAGTGGTTGCTTCTTGACTTCAGTGTACTTGAGTCTTTGTTTTACATAAGGGTGTTCAGCCAGGCATTCGTGTCTTACATGCTTTCCATCTGTGCATTTTCTGTACTTTCCCTCTGAGAGTTTAAACAACTCTTCCACATTCCTGGAGAGAGGAAGGCAGCTCATGAGATTCAAGAGCCTAAGGAAATACACAAGACTCACGAAGCTCCTCCCTCCTCAGGGTGACAGAACCAATCTGCAGTTGCTGCCAGAGGGGAAACTGTCCAGTGGAGCTGCCTGAAAAATGTTCAGGGAACTGTGGCAACACACCTTTCACACGCCATCACTGTGCAATGCACTTTTGTGATACGGCTCTCTCAGGTCACTTGTGCTTTGGTAGGTGATACCAGTAAACTCCTTGCTCCAGTGTGGTGAATGTGGATGTGTGTGACTTTCGATCTGTTGTCTAGGAAACAGACATTGGTTCACGTCTCCCTGAGGAAAGGTCAGGCCATGTCCCTAAGTGGCTAAATTCAGATAATTTTAAGAGTAACTTAAGTTGGCCGGTGGATTATGAACATAACACGATTCAAGAGGGAACGTTAGAAATCTGTTTAATTGCAAGCGCGGTCATTTCGTTTTGAACTGGTGGTGGAACTCAGCACGTCACACCTTGATGTAGGGCACCACCACTGAGCTACATGCTAAACCCCAGACCTCAAATCAGAAGATAAAAATGCTTAATGCTTAATGCTTTTTCTTTTTCTTTTGGAGTCAGGGTTTCTCTGTGTGACCCCAGCTGTCCTGGAACTATCTCCACAGACCAGGCTGGCCTCTAACTCAGATCCACCTACTTCTGTCTCCCAAGTGCTGGGATTAAAGGCATGTGCCCACCACTGCCAGGCTTTTCTTTTAGCTCTTTATGCGTTTCTACTTATGGAAATAAGTATTAGGGTACAATACATTTTGCCATCTCTGTATCTCCCCATCATTCAAACCACATTTAAATAAGGCACTGTCTGGGGCTCTTTTTAGACGAGTTCATGAGGAAGTGAAAATGAGGAAACATGTACCTATAGCATGCCAGAGTAGGATGATAAGAACAGAGCACGCGGGGCCTGGCTCAGTGGTTAAGAGCACGTTCTGTTCTCACCAAGGACCCACCTTCAGTTTCCACTACCCACATGAGAGCTCACAACCTTCTAAAACTCCAGCTCCAGTGGGAGCTGATGTCTTTGGCCTCTATAGGCAACTGCACGCTCATGGGAAAACACACACACATAATTGAAAAGGGTATCTTTAAAACGGACGTCACTTAGTTTTTGTAGCAACGTTATTGTTGGTCTGAAATTTAAATTTTCTGGGGAATACTATGTTTTATCTGGCAACTTTATGCCAGAGCCCTGCCAGGACAAGCAGGCATATTTTCTCATTTAATTTTTTTTTAACCCTCTGAATGCCAAAAACGAGGTCCAGCACCCTGGAGAGGTGGCTCAGTTGGTAAAGTGCTTGCTGCACAAGCCTGAGGACCCATGTAAAAAAGTTGGCCGTGGAGGCATCCACTTACAATCCCAGCACTAGGGAGGCCTGCATAAGTGGATCCCCAGGGCTTGCTGGTTAACCAGCCTAGCAAAATCAGTAAGCCACAGGCCCCGTTGATAGACCCTGACTCAGAAAACAAGGTGCCTGACTCATGAGGAACATCAACCATCAAAGGCCACCCTCTGGCATTTGCACACATGCGTAACCTCCACACACCCACATACAATGCATGCCCCGCCCCAGACAGACAGACAGCCCTTCAGAGGCCAGAAGACCTACCATTCTTTCTGATGAGATGGTTTTTTACTTCACCGGTTCCTAAAATTCTCTAGAAAAAGATATGATTTAGTGTTTCTCATTTTTATTTTAAATACATGAATACCGTAAGCAGGAACTTCTCAGGAAGGGCTCCTCTGAGAGGGACACCTGTATAACACATCCTCTGTCTAACACATTCTCTCCTAGCCTGAGCAGGCAGGAGTCCAGCCCCAGCCCCCTCGGCCAGTAGAACCACCTCTCCTGCTTCCCCTAAAGATCTTTTACCACTTTTCTGCTTCCCTTCCCCACAGGGGCAGATATTCCTGCTAGCCTAGTCACTGGCCTGGAGGGTGGTGACTCAAATATGAGTTACTGATGACATCTTCACTTCCTCTCAGAAAAGAGGGAAACAACACGGTCGCCACTCCCCTTAGTGGGACAGAACTTCTGAGCGCTTCCTCCCTCTGGCAGCTCTGAGCCTCATCTTTTCTTGGAACATTTACTTCAGAGAAACACATCCTTTTAAATTCATTATCCTCCCCTTTGGGTTATGCATACAACTTCTTTTAAGGCTCTGGCCAGCTTTATAACTTAGCCTGGGAACCACATCTTTGAACATGATCAAAGAAGAAGATAGTATCCCCAAACTCCAGTTCCCCAGGAGCACTGGAGCCCAACTGCAGTGGCTGTTCCGTTCTGAGCTGTGAAATTGCTCCTGCCTGGGACTCTGACAGTCAAACCCAGAATCTGCATGAAAGACTCCTGTCAGAGGTCTCAAACAAGCTTCCTTAACAAAACCCACAAGCCCATCTGGGTTACTCTGCCACAAAGAGCACAGCCCTAACCATGATCAGACAGCTGACAATCTGAGAACAGCCTCTGTGGAAAAAGCTGAAACAGCTTTGGATGTTGCCTGCCAGTGTTCCCGGAAGAAAAGGTGAGATACAATGGAGAGAAAGGAAGAACCAAAGGAGGAAGGAAGGAAGGAAAGAAGGAAGGAAGGAAGGAAGGAAGGAAGGAAGGAAGGAAGGAAGGGAGAAAGAGCAAGAGATAGCTTTTAAGAATAAAAACTTGAGGAAATGGGAAAATACAGAGAAAATAATTAGAGAATGGTTGATATCTCAGATAACAGGAGCAGAAATCATGAAAGATAATTTTCACAAATTAAAGGGTATGGTGCATTTCTAAGTTGTTAGGAAATTAAAATATCAAGTAGTCAGAATAGGAGATTAAAAAAATAGATGTCATCAAGGTATACCATCACAAAATTCAGAATAATGAGGTCAGAGGAAAAATGGCAAAGCTTCCATGAAGAAAACAAAAATAGTTCTACTCAAAATTTGAGGACTCAGAATTTCTTCAGAGTTTTCAAGCCCCAAAGACGATGGTGCATGCCTTCACACCACTGGAGAAAAAAAAAAAAAAAAAGACCCTCAATATAGTAGAATTCAACACTTGCTCAGAACACTAGCCATTCATTAGGGAAGAAATGAATACATGAAAACAAACTGAAAGGGATTCAGGTAGACTGAAGATACTCTTTTGGATACACAAACTCCCAAGCCTTCTCACTGTTGAGTGAATTTTGCATCTCGGATGCTGCTGGGGAAAACTTTCCAAAAAAGTGACTGAGATACCTGGAAGTAGAGATGGAATCCAGGAAGCAGATTCCAGCTCAAGAACAGGGAAGAGAGTCCCCAAGTCAAGAGTGGAGATCCCCAAATGGAAGGTGGACCTAAAAGGACAGAGAGACTCCACAGACCTCCAGTGAGGTTTCCACGGACATACGGAGAAAACTCCTGGGATCCGTGTATTCTGCATACATTGTCAGTCAGTGAAGAGGTTAGGACTTCCTCGGCAATATGGAAAACAAACAGCCAAGTGAAAACACAAAGCAACTATGAACTGCAGAAGAAAACAAAAATTTTACAAGAAAGAAAGGTTAGTCATAAAGATACTATATGACCTGGGGGTATGTTGGCTGCAAATTGATGTAAGCAAATTTGTTACATCCCTAATTCAGAAGACGCACAGACACAGAGCACCTAGGAGCCTGGGTGGTGAGACCAAGAGTGTCTATAGCAGTGAGGGGAAGGAAGCGTCGATGTGGATAGGGTCCTTGTGCTGTGGAGGAAACACCCAAATAGCTAAAAGGGAAACGGGTGAAAAGCTTTAGACTTTAGGGAGAAGGAAACAGGAGAGCAGACAGCTGCCATTAGAAATTAAAATTGTTGTACTATTTATGTAGTTTTTATTTAGTCTATTGATGATTACATCAACCTGTATGGATGTCTATGAGCCAGAGTCTCACTGTGTAGTGCTGGCTGGCCCAGAACTTACTGTAACCCAGGCAGGCCTTGAATTTGTTTGCATCAGACCCCCTACTTGTGGCTCTTAAGTACTGGGATTGCAAGCAGGTACCACCAGCTACAAAGCTACAGGGCTTTTTTTCTTTTCTTTCTTTCTTTTTTTTTTTACTTCTTCTTTTCTTCTTTTTCCTTTTTTTTATTAATTACACTTTATTCACTTTGTATCTCCCCATAAGCCCCTCCCTCCTCCCCTCCCTATCCCACCCTCCCTCCCCATTCTTCACCCATGCCCCTCCCCAAGTCCGCCGATAAGGGAGGTCCTCCTCTCCTTCCTTCTGATCCTAGTCTATCAGATCTCATCCGGAGTGGCTGCATTGTTATCTTCTGTGGCCTGGTAAGGCTGGTCTCCCCTCAGGGGGAGATGATAAAAGAGCAGGCCAATCAGATTATATCAGAGGCAGTCCCTCTTCCCATTACTATGTAACCCACTTGGACACTAAATTGCCATGGGCTACATCTGTGCAAGGGTTCTAGGTTATCTCCATGCCTGGTACTTGGTTGGAGTATGAGTCTCTGGGAAGACCCCTGTGTTCAAATTTTCTTGTTCTGTTGCTCTCCTTGTGGTGTTCCTGTCCTCTCCAGATCTTACTATTTCCCACTTCTTACATAAGAACCATGTTTGTAGCAGCTTTATTTGTAATAGCCAGAAGCTGGAAACAGCCCAGATGCCCCTCAACTGAAGAATGGATGCAGAAATTGTGGTACATCTACACAATGGAGTATTATTCTGCAATGAAAAATAAGGAAATTATGAAATTTGCAGGTAAATGGTGGGACCTGGAAAGGATCATCCTGGGTGGGCTGTCCCAGAAGCAGAAAGACATACATGGTGTATACTCACTCATATAGACATGTAATATAGGATAAACCTACTAAAATCTATATCTAATGAAACTAATCAAGAGAGAGGACCCTGACTAAAACGCTCAATCCCCATCCTGAAAGGCAAAGAGGATGGACATCAGAAGAAGAAGAAAACAGGAAACAAGCTAGAAACCTGCCACAGAGGGCCTCTGAAAGACTCTGCCCTGCAAACTATCAAAGCAGATGCTGAGACTTATGGCAAACGGTTGGGCAGAGTACAGGGAACAAAGCCACAGTTTTAAAATCAGAAGGATTTTTTTTTCTTTTAGTTGGTAGGACAGAAGAGCTGCAGGAACAGAACTATAAAACCAGATTTCATTTGCAGAAGCATGCTACTGAGGTGATCCATTGAGGGAGACAGCGGAGAGGAACAAGGTTGCTGGTGACAATTTCACAGTTACCGAACCGGGAGGTTGTTAGCCCTGCAGAAAACATGGCGTTGAGAAACCACCAAAGAAAGCGCGGAAACACACACTTCACAAGGGTCATCTGGAGTGTCAGAGGGGACGCTCCACGTAACGAGCAGTCAGGAAGTCCTAGGACAGTAGATGGCTCGGTAAGTAGACTGAGATGGCAATGGAGGTGGGGGGATGGGAGGAGTCAGCAAAGAGACCCAGAGTGTTAGAATACTCAAACATTTCTAAGTAGACTCTGTATAAGAATTAAGTTCCCATCCTTCATTGAGCCTTATATCATTTAAAAAAAATATTTGGGGTTTTAGAATGATTGTGTATTTTTCCAGGACACCACACAAAGAATAAGATCCTGCTTTCAGTGGATACACAGTTGTCTTTCATGGGACAGTAACACAAACCCAGCATTAATAGGAAAGTGAATCTTAGGGCATCTTGTCATTCCTATCCTGGTACAGAGCCCCGTCCCTGCTCTTTAGCCACACAATGATCAGCATTGTCTGTCTGAGATGACTGTTTGAACTAAAGTTCCTGGCTTGGCTGGGATCTTCCTTTTGGCTGCATTTCCCCAGAGATCAGCTGCCTGTCACAGGCTCTGCGCTATTGACACCCCAAACAAGATACAAGCACAGAAAAACAAACAACACCAAGCTGCTCTTCCTTGCTGAGGAGTCAGAGGCTACATTCAAACTATCAAATTTTATATTAAATTTCATCTTGAGAAAGAAAGTGAATTTCCTGGAAGACTCCTTATTCATATTGCTGATTTGAATTCAGGACTTGGAGTCAAGACTAAAAGCATAATTGGTAGCAAATGTTGCTTCATCTCCCCCCCACAATCTTTTCTGTATTGCTTCCTAACATGGCTTGTACTACACTCGCTCACACCCTCCAAACAGATGCGAGATGAACAGAACAGTCTAGTTCTTATTTTTTTTAAAGCTTACTACCACATTTTAATGCTGATTTCCCCATCTGCCCTTGTAACTTACTGCTTGCCTTCCAGACAATTCAATCTTCGACATACCAGAGATAAAATGTAGTTAGAAGAAGGACACAGCTTTGGAATTCAAACATTCCATGCAAGCCTGTCAACAGCACCCCAAAGTGTCTAACTGGCAAATCCATGTGTGCCAGTGTGTTTGGGGGCTTCTCTCTGAACAAATGCAAACAAAATGAATAGTCTTCAGCCGGCAGGGAGGCAGTTTCTGAGTCCCACATCACAGGGGCTGAGCACGGCAGAGGCAGCCTACAATGCGATGGCCATATACCTGTACAGGGCCATTGGCAAAGCAAGTGGATAGTTGAAATGCCATTGAAGATAGATGGAAGAGCGATTGAAATAGAACTGATTGATTAGAAATTTGCAACTACTTATCTATGCTTGATAACACCCATAAAAATGTTTTTCAAAGAATATGATAGCGAGCTCAGTTTTGAATAATACACAAACTTTCAAAGTCCACTGATAGATCAATAACAGATTTGCTTTGAAACTAGCAAACAGAACAGACCCTTCTCCAAGGTCAACTGAACACCATTAGAGATTCCTCCTGGGGTGAGGACAGATTGTGGAAGTGGTTTGTGTGCAGCCTAGGCAGCTGCACTTGCTCTGTAGGTCCTTTGGCAAGAGTTCTTGCTCAGATTCCTTGCTGGAGTTCACAGCAATGTTTTAGAAGGGGAAGGAACCTGGGGCCAAGGTATCTGGGCAACTCTCTAGAGCTGGAAAGGGAAGGGGCTTTTCCAGGAGCTTCCAGAAAAGAAGGCAGTCCTGCCAACACCCTACTGTTAGAGCCGGGACCTCCCAAACTGTAGGATTAGGCATTTGCATCTCAAACTGCTAAATTTGTCGTCCTTCAGTGTAGTAACCAAAGGAACCCAGCATGCAATGTGTTTTGGACTCTTCTTCAGCCCGGGCTGGCCTTTCCCATAACTGTGGCCAACTGAAAGATGACAACACATACCTCTCACATACCTCCCTCCACCAGGCCTATGGCTGCACATAAAATATTTGTAATTAACAGTAGAGAAAAATATTATAAGTACTAGGATCTCTGCCTTGGTTGAGGAGCAAAGTGTCAACAAACGTTTTGTGTATGTGCATGTGATGTATGTGCATGCACAAACATGCCACAGTGTGAATGTGGAGGTCGGAGGACAAATTTTGGGGAGTCAGTTCTTCCCATCCACCATGTGAGTCCCAGGGATCAAACTCAAGTTGCCAGCATGGGTGGCAAGAATGTTTACTCACTCAGCCATCTTGCCAGCCCCCATTTTATTCTTTCCATTTTGCCTGTTTTGTTTTGAGACAGGGTGTCATGTAGCCAAGCCAGCCACAGATTTACTGTGTAGCCTAAGCTGGTCTTGAACTCTGATTCTCCTACCTCCATCTCATCTGCCCAGGTAAGTGGCAACAAATTTTCAAAAACAGAATGCAGTGTGCTTCTGAAGCTCTTGAAAATAAAGTAACTTTTAAAGATGAAACTTAAAGCCAGGAATAAAGATCACTGGACTAGGTATTTTTTCTCCTGACATAGAAAAGGTTAACAACATCCTTGCAGAGGTCTCCAGAAGGAAGGAGGTGGCAGAGTACAAAAGAAAAAAAAAATGTAGTATGCTAGCTCTCTTGGGGTTCCTATTGCTGTTAAGAGGTACCCATGACCATGGCAACTCCTGTAAAGGAAAGCATTTAATTGGAGCTAGCTGCCTTACAGTTCAGAGGTACGCAGGCAGATATGGTGGTGGACAAGGAGCTGAGAGGTTTACATCTTGATCCTCAGGCAGCAGGAGATGACCACCTTATGCCTTGCTTGAGCATATGAGACCTCAAAACCTGTCCCTGCAGTGACACACTTCCTCCAACAAGGCCACACCTCTTAACAGTGCCCCTCCCTAGGAGCCAAGCATTCAAACACATGAGTCCATGGGGACCATTCCTATTCAAGCCACCACACCAGTCAATGAGATCGAAGCAGAAGGATGAGAAGTTAGTTTTCTATAGTATTTTTTTTTTTATTTTTAAAAATGGTCCCTTGACATCCCATCAGTTGTTGAAGTGGAGAGAGAAGTTCTTTGGAGACATTAAATGAGCAGGGCACTGGGGCTCTTTCTGAGTCTCCTGATGTCAAGCCTCTGCATATGTTATATCTCTGCTGACTGTAAAAGGGAAGCAAACTATCAAGTACACACACACGTCACAGCCTACAGGTGCACATCCTCCAGAAATAGCAGCAAACCACTTCTGAGATGTTTTAGTCACCACTGGACCTGGTTCCTGAAAATATTCGCTGAGATTATTGGCTCAGTCTTCTTTAAACCACAATCTAAGGGCCAGACACTCAGATGGGAGTTCCCACCGTCGGAGTGTGAATTCCCATCATCGGAGTGCAAATTCCTTTCTGGGACCACAGGCGCTGAGGTCTTGAGTGGAATTGATAGGAGTTAAGAAATGCTTGGCTTTAGAAAAGCATCCAAGCAAGGCCATGCCTTGAATCTGCACAGACTATGGGATGTTTCTAAGCCCAGTTTTCATCACCCAACCTGAGAGGAGAACATTTTAAATGATCAGTAGTGAGTCAAAGCAGAGAACATGTGCCCAGGCTTCGTCAGCCTTTCAGAGCTGTAGAGGTTTCAAATAATATTACTTTGAGGGATTAGAAGAATTTTCTGAATTTCTATGCTGATATATTCTAAACCCTCAGTTATTTGCTGTTAGGTACAAGCATTTACAATTTTATTACTATATGAATTTTCAAGTATCAATCAGATCATATTCATCACCCTCCCCAACTTCTCCAAGATCCTCCCTACTTCCTAACTCAACTTCATGATCTCTCTGTCTCTCTCTGTTCCCCCACCCCTCCTCTCTCTGTCTCTGTCTCTCTTTCTCTCTCTTTTACACACACACACCTCAAAACAAAAAACTAATAAGACAAAAGTTACCAAAACAAAACAAAAAACTCCAGAAGCTATGGAGTCCATTCTGTACTGGCCAACTGCCCCTGGGCATGAAGCACACCGGAGTGTGGTTGATACCCAGTGACACTCACTGAAGAAAGCTGAGCTTTGCTCTCCCAGCAGGTATCAATTGCAAATAGCTTATTGGTTAGGGTACAAGACCTTGTGTTCATGTCTCAGTTCTCTCGGTGGGGATTTTGTCTGGTTTGAACCTGTGTAGGTCCTGGGTATGTTTATTTTGGATGTAAGGTTTCACAGCTCAGGCTGACCTCAAACTTATAATGCTTTTCTTACCTCAGCCTTGCAAGAGCCCAGATTACAGACATGGTTACCATCTCCCATGGTGTGTGCTGTGTTACCCCAGAGCCCAGCTTTTGAACTGCTCCATCATTCTGGTACACCTCTCCTGCTGCTTATAGTTAGTTTCCACTCCTTCTTGAACTCTTAGCAACTATGCATCTGGTTCCATCTTCATAGGGCTGCTTTCCTTGGGCATTTCATAGAAACAGAACTATCCAATGTGTGGTATTTTATACCTGGCTTCTTCCACCTACTGTGTGTTGAGATTTATAGGCACAGCTTGTGCCTGCATTTTTCTTGTTTAGGGATGGACAATATTCTGTTACATGGATGACGCACATGTTGTCTGTCTAGTCAAAGGAACAGAGTTATTTGGGCTATTTCTAAATTTCTAATCTGGGGTGTGAGATAGACCATGTACCAGAAGTGTGGTGTGTATGTGTGTGTGTGTGTGTGTGTGTTTGTAGCTTATGTATGTGTGTGCACACATATGTTTAGATTTGTTTGCCCATGCATGCCAAAGGTTGGCTTCTGCTGTCCTCCTCCATCCCTCTCTATCCTGTTTTCTGAGACAGGCTTTCAGTGCACCTGAGCTAAAACATCATGTAGCCTGTCCAGGCAGTGAACAGAGTGTCTCTGCTGCTCTAGTTCCAGCGTTACAGATGCACACTGCTGCACGCTGCTTCCTGAGAGTACGGGGGATCTGAACTCAGTCCTCTGGCTTATACAGCAACTGAACAACCTTTCCAGCCCCTACATCTTTACCTTTTTTTTTTTTTTTTTTGGGAACTGCCAAACTTTTTGCCAAAGCACATGTGCCATTTTACATTTTAGTGATGATCAAGGATTCACCAGGTCTATTAAACTTGGCTATTCAACATAGCTTTATCTGAGGTGTAGGCTGTATTGTGTCCCTTACAGAAAGATTTGAAGTCCTAACTCCCAATATCTTTGCAAGGGACCTTATTTGGAAATAATATTTGTAGACTATCCAGTTAAAATAGCGTCATTGGAGTGGGCTTTTATCCAATATAACTGTGCCTTAAAAAAAAAAAAACTGGCAATGCCTTGAACTTGTACTTCTGGCCTCTACAACTATGAGACAATAAATTTCTGCTGTTTAACCCAGTTTCTGGTACTTTGTTAGAGCTCCCTAGCAACCTAAGACAAAACCTCAACCCCAGGGTCATAAAGTAAGATACAAGGTATTTAAACAAATCCATTTTCATCTTAACAAGGAATAAATGGTCTCTTTTAAGGAATAACTAGGAAAACATCATAGCAAGACTGTCTCTAGAGACCATCTCATCTCCCCATTAACTGCAGGGCTGTCTGGGTTATGACCAGCCTTGATGCATGACCTCTTCTCTTCTAGACCTCAGAACACGCTGGGAGCCTAAAGGTGATTACAATACAGGGGCCTCTGTAAGAAAGTGAATTATGGGGGGAAAGGGCTTTGATCAGCCCACTTACCAAAGCAGAAAGTCAAATTTTAAGACATTTGCATTTTCGGATATTTTTACTTAGGTCTACCATGGAAACCAAAGCCTCAGTTATCACTCGGTTTTTCCCTTTCACGGTCCATTTCTGTAACTAACAGCAGGAACAAACGCTGCTCTCATGGCTATCTATGCAAGCACTAGATGTGTTTTCCATTGGCCTCTCCAAATCTGCTATCTATTCTGTGCCCTCCTCTGGGCAGGAGGTCATATGAGCTGGTCCCTCCTTAAAGCCTCTTCCAGAGCTCACCTGGGGTATCCCTGGTGACAGCTGCCAGGGGACAAGGCAAGTGGCGTTCAGATCTCCCCCTCCAACAGCACCTTCTCAGGCTACCCAGGTTGGCTTTCCCAGATGTAGTACCTATCCCTGGCTTGCTCTCCTTACTGTGGTTCAGGTAAGGATGCCCTCCCTTTGCTTTGGAGATATGCCTGAGGGTATGTGATGCCTGCCCTTTACCACATCACAAATTACCTCAATAACTAAACAAGATGCGCTGATGGCTGGATTCTTTCTCTGGGTCAGGAGGCCAGACGTGGTTTAGCAGACCCTTCTGCTCAAGGTCTCTGTAATGAGGAGTTGGCCAGACAGCATTTCTTTCGGGAGCATGCAGCTGTCTTCTGAGCACATAGCTTGGGAGGTTATTGGCAGAATTCTTGCGGACATATGGAGGGCCCTACTTTCCTTCTGGCTGTCAGCTGAGAGGCACTTCCAGTTCTTAGAAGTGTCTATTTGCTCTGCTTTGTGGATCTCCTACAATCTTGTGGCTGATTTCCTCAGGATTCATGGGAGACTCTTTTACTCTAGTCCTTAGTGAGACTTGATCCTAGGCGTAGTGTCCTCTCATGTCTGCTATATTTTATTAGATAGAGTCACATAAATACCCTCCATATTTAAGGCCAGGAGAGTATCCAAGGAAGTCATTGTAGAACTATCCTGAAAGCCATCTTAGAGTGCTTCCTGTGGGGCAGACAGTCAGAAATATGTTCCTAGCCCTTGAGTTATTTCTCCTAATCTCTGGCTGTCTCAGCTACTTTTCCTGTTACTGTATTAAAATATCCTGACAAAGGCAAGGAAAGGGTCTATTTCGGCTCATAACTCAGGAGTTCAGTCCGCTGCAGCAAGGAGTCTTGGCGGCAGGAGCCTGAAGCGGCAGCTGTTTGTATTGTGTCCACAGATACGCCCCTAGGCCAGCTTCAACTCATCAATTGAGACCTGCTTCCCAAGTGACTCTGGGTTGCGGCAAGTGCCTATTTCAACCTAACCCGCACAGCCGTGGTGCACAAGGATCCTATGATTTATCTTCAGAGGATCCAAGATAAGAAATACAATTACGAAATAAAAGCTAAAAACAGAAACAACGTTCTACTGCGGTGGCCTCGCAGTGCTGCAGTGAGGCATGCAGCGGAGTGATACGGAAACATCCCATGCAGGGAATCCTTAGAGCAGCCTCAATCAGCCAGTTCAGGATACACAGTTCCTAATCGGCATGGCTGGGGTCTCATCTCCTAAACGATCCCAGATCCTGTTGTGTTAATAATTAATGTTATCCACCACACTGACCTACCTCGTCTCTCCAAGAACTTCTCCTCAAATCACCCAGTGGAGAGTTCTGTCTGTTCCTCCAAGCCTCTGCCTGGTAAAGCCCTTCAGCACATGGTTATCTCTGTGTCCAGGTACTTTTCTGAGCCTGTGCCAATCTGGACTCTGGAAAATCCAGGCTGCGCTTAACTGTTTAACACAGCAAAGCAAAAGGTGGTGGAGTTCCCTTCTGGAGCAGGGGAGAACAGTGAAAGAAGAGAGGCAAGAGGCAGTGTGCCCCTTCAGAACAGCAGCACCAATATCCCTTGTGTTGCTTGAGAGAAATGCAAGTTCTTGAAACCGGCTCTGACCTGCTAAGTCAGCCAATAATCTATGGCTAATGAGCCCTCTAGGTGATCATTTGCTCTCCTCAGGTTGAAAAACGATTGGCTCCAAAGAGAAGGCTCAAGGGCTAGGAGCTTGCATCTGTCTCTGTGTGTAACAGTAGTGTGTTTTTATTCCTTTTTTGCGTGTGTATGTGTGTGCACAGGTGCATGTACGCATGCATGTGTTATGTATGTTGAAGACAGAGGTTGACTTCCAGTGTCTTCCTCCATGCTGTTGAACATAGAACTTGCCAATTTGGCTAGTCCAGCTGGCCAGCTTGCACTGGGGATTACCTGTCTCTGCCTTCTGAGTCCCACAATTCAGATATGCTGCAAAAGATAGGGCGTGGGTGCAAAGGACCCAAACTCTGGTCTATAGGCTTGTACACAAGAATTGTTACCCACTGAGCCATCTCCTCAGCCCCAGAAGTAGTGCTGTTTCATAAGAGAATGATGAGGAAGGAGGAGGGAAAAGGAAGACGGACCAAGGGAGGATGGGAAAAAAGAAGAGATAATCTCATTGTTCCAGTAACTGACTAGCCATGGTATGCCTATAAATGCTTAAAACTAGTTCTCTAGGGTGTGAAACCTTAGGTTACAAAGCCCTTCTTTATCACATTTGCTAATTCCTGTTGTGTCAATATTGCCACCTCAGCCTTTTAAACATAGTCACATAAAATAGGACTAGGACTTTGTGATGGCTAAAGTTACATTTTAAGTTTAAATTACTGTGCTTAAGAGATCTATAAAGCAAAGGTGCCTCTAACCTGTGAGCCCCACTTCCTCAAGGGAACAGTTAACTTCCTGGAATGCTGGGGGGAGGGGTTCATGTAAGATACTGAACCTTGTATTTTCACTTCTGTAAACAACCGTGGTTGCACTAACTGCACAAAGACACAGATGATGACACGTAGGCAGGGGTTAAGAGGCAGGAAGTGCATCAGGATGGATGCTGGTCCCAAACTGGATGAAAGCGCAAGTAAATAGTCTTACGGCTTTTGCATTTATAAACCCCTGACTAATCTAACTTGGCACCATACTCTGGGAATCTTGTGTATGAACGTGATTGGTATCCATGGTCCTGGCTTGCTTCACATTTGGCTCAAACATTGTGGTAGTCTTATTCTCTCCCAGTGCGCTTAACAACATTGCGAAGAGGCTGGTGTGGGCTCAAGCACATCTACTCAGTGAGGTTCAGGAGACAAATTGTGTGGGGAACTGCGCTCAGCCCAGTCAGACTGTCTGGGAGATGTGTACCAGGCTGCATCATTTGTTCACATGAGGACCTCTCAAGGGTAGTGTTGCTGACACTGGAGCGAGATGATTCTTCGCTCTGGACATCGAATGATGCCTCCCCTCACACAGACAGCAGCTAGTGCCTTTCTTGTCCTCCTTTTCTTTCTAGACATTGACAAATGTCTCCTAGGTGGGGCGAACTACTTCTGGTTAAGAATCAGTACCTTAGTTAGACCATGGACCCTTTCAACTCTTCAGATTGTTGTTTAGAATTTTTACACATGTCTACCCTGTATAATAGTTTAGTTACATCCCACAGTTCTGACTCTGGCAGCCTTCTTCCCCCTGTTGATACTGACTACACTTAGATGGCCTCTGGCCAGTGTGCCAGCGTTTGTTATTCATTTTCTTGTTTTTCTCTGCTCACCGGCCAGATTCTGGTTTTGACAGGGGTAGCTTACATAGGGATACTATTTATATATCTTAGTACTTCATTCCTAGTGACTATAAAGCCAGTTTCTCTCTCTGCCTGTTTTAGTGTCCCTGTTTGTCCTTCTTAACCATGTCTGGGGAGTAGAAGCCACCTCTGTCTTCCTCTGTCTTCAGATTAAAGAATACAATGAGCCACAAGTCTCTAATCCTCCTCTCTCTCTCTGCCCCAAGATTTAAAGAACAACAAGAGGTCCTTAGTTGGAGTATCAGTCTCTGGACCCCCTGGACCCAGGTATTTTGGCTCTCTCCAGGTCTTTCTATCTCCCCCTTCTTCCATAAGGATTCTGGCACTCTGCCCAAAGTTTGGCTATGAGTCTCAGTATCTCCTCCTATACCCTGATGGGTAGAGTCTTTCAGAGGTCCTCTGTGGAAGGCTCCTGTCCTGTTTCTTGTCTTCCCTACTTCCTTTGTCTATCCTGTTTGCCTTTCTGAATGACGATTAAGCATCTTCCCTAGGGACCTTCTTGTTGCTTAGCTTCTTTAGGACTATACATTTTAGTGTGTTTATCCTATATTATATGGCTAATATCCACTTATAAGTGAGTATTTATCATATGTGTCTTTCTGCTTCTTGGTTATTTCACTCAGGATGATCTTTTCTAGTTCTCACCATTTGCCTGCAAATTTCATGATTTCCTTGTTTTAATTGCTGGGTGTATTTAATTCCATTGTGTAAATGTATCACACTTTCTGTATCCATTCCTCCACTGAGAGACATCTAGGTTGTTTCCAGGTTCTGGCTATTGTTCAAAGGAAGCCCATTGGCTGCTCAGTTTCCAAGTGGGTTTCCTAGTAAGGGGTACAGGGGCTGTCTCTGACATGAACTAAGTGGCCAGCTCTTTAATCACCTCCCCCTTGGGGTTGCAGCCTTGCCAGGCCACAAAAGAAGATATGCAGCCAGCCTTGATGAGACCTGATAAGCTAGGGTCTGATAGAAGGGGTAGAGGACCTCCCCTATCAGGAGACTAGGGAAAGGGCATAGGGGGAGAAGACGGAGGGTGGGTAGGACTGGGAAGAGATGAGGGAGGGGGCTGTAGCAGGGATACAAAATAAATTGTAATAAATAAACATATACATATTCTTTTTAAAAAAGAAGCAACAAGTGGCATTATAGCCTTTGTATCGTAAAAACCCTTCTTATATGTTAGACATTACGTACTGATTATATCTGCTCTGAGTAAACAGACCTCACTTAAGAAAACCAAGATGATCTCCACAACCTGTCTGATTTAAAACCGTGGTTAACCAGCTTGTTAAGCAGCTTCAATGATGGAGGCAAGAAAGCCTTCATTACAATTAGTTACAGATATCTGAGTACCTTAAACGAAAAGGCCCCCTGCTCCTGGCTGTCCAGGGTGTGGCATGGGGGAAGCTTACAGTGAGCACCACCTGGGGTTACTAGGCAACTGTCTCCACATTCTGAGCCTCCTGCTTAGCACTTCTCTTCTGAGCTCATTTCAGTGCCAAGCAGGATAATTCCAGCTTAGCATCTCCAAATGTCGGAAGGTCACTGTCGGGGAAGGGCCATATGAAGCTCCCTTCCTTTTGTTTTGTTGCTATTGTTGCTTGTTCACTGAGGGTTTCCTGTGTCCCAGGCTTCGAACTTCAGATCCTCCTCTCTACCTCCTAAGTGCTGGGGTTAAAGGTGTGTGCCACCACAACTGGCTTGTAGCCTTTTTTTTTTTCTTAAGGTTTCTTGAAAAATGACCATCTATTTTTTCCCCTTTAAATTAGTATATTATACACTTAAAGAATACATTCACATTAGGGAAAACAACATTTAATTATGTAAAACAGATTTTTTTTATTGTCAGTCATTGTACGTTAAAGATGCTATCCTTTCCAGTTTAAATAGTACGTAAAATATAAATGAAATATAAATGTTACCTTTTTTTTATGTCACCCTTAAGTGCTTTATATGCCAGGACTTTTTTTCTGGGTGTGACAGCACATATCGGTGTTGATATAATGTTCTTGTGGAATATACACTATTTTCCGTTGTTCATTAACATGCTGATTTCTCTACCCCACTCTCTGGTTTCAATCCAGACATTGAATTGTGATGTTTGTTCTAAGCATCCCCTGTCTCAAGTTTGTGTAAACATGCCACCATTTATTTTCTGTATTGTCAATAAAACAACCAACCAATGCTGAGCAATGGAGAGACTAGGGTGGGACATCCTGATCTGGAGGGGAGGAGAAAGAAGAGAATGGGAGAGAAGTCAGGAAGGGAGAATGGAGCGGACAGGATTTGGAACCACCAGGAAAGATGAACTGGATCAAGGATATGACTAAAAGCAAGTATAACATGGGAAATCTGAATGGGAGGAAGCTATGTGGGCTTGGAGGTTTAGGATGGAGTAATCATTGCCAAGTATTGTGCTCTAGATTAACTAAATAAATCCTAGTTTCTGTGTAGTGATTTGGGTATACAGCTGCTTTAGGAATAACCAATTTAACTAAAAGATAATTCAGTAATAAATATTAATAATAAACAACATACCAGTAATATCAGCACTTAAGAGGTGGAAGGAGGCAGGAGAACAAACAGCATTCAAGGCCAGCTTTGGCTATGGCGTGAGAGCAAGGTCAACCTGAACTACATGGAACCTACCTCAGTAAAACAAGCAAGAACACACAGACGCTTACTTCCAAAAAGCATTCCAATATTTCCTATTTGAAGTGTTTCTCACAATCATTTCCAGTTGTGTCTCTCTCAACTTCTCTTTTGTCTGTCCTTCCTCACACAAGGCAACCACTTAAAAAAAATAACCACGAATACAACAGAACAGGAATGAAGGAGAAAAGTAAAACCATATACTGCAAGAAAGGTCAGTCAAACACAAAAGAAAGCAACACTGAAGCAACTGCAGGTGAAAAGTAACCACATTTTGCAAACAGCTAGCAAAATGGTGGAAGTAGAAGTTTCAGAGAATGAAGCATTACCTAGAACCCCTGTTCAGATGTAGTCCATGGCAGCTCAGTGTCCAAGTGGGTTCCCTAGTAAGGGGAACAGGAACTCTCTCTAACATGAACTCAGTGTCTGGCTGTTTGATCACCTCCCCCTAAGGGGAGAGCAGCCTTACCAGACCACAGAGGAAGACAATGCAGCCAGTCCTGATGAGACCTGATAGGCTAGGGTCAGAGGGAAGGGGAGAAGGACCTCCCCTATCAGTGGACTTGGAGAGGGGCATGGGAGGAGATGAGGGAGGGAGGTTGGGATGGGGAGGGAATGAAGGAGGGAGCTACAGCTGGGATACAAAGTGAATAAACTATGATTAATATATAAAAATTTTAATTAAAAAAGTTTCAGAGATATAGTAAATACTTTATACATCCAACACCTAGTATTTATGGCATATATTAATCTGTGTATATTAAATGGCACTGCTTTAAATCCAAAGAGGCTAAGCTGAATGTGGTGATTTGAACGAGAACTCTCCACCACAGGCTCATGGATTTGAACACTTTTCCCTACTTGGGGAGGTTATGCTGCCTTTAGTAGGTGGAGCCTTTCTGGAGAAAGCGCATCAAAGGGGGGGCCTGAAACCTTGCTCACCCTCCAGTTTACTGTCTCTGCTCTCTGTGAGTGCGGCTAAATTGTGATTCCTCAGCTTCCTGCTCTGGCCACCACGCCCTTCCTGCCACTATGAACTGTGACTCTCTAGAACTCTAAAGCAAAACAAACTCGTTCTTAAGTTGCTTTTGGTCATGCTATTGTATCACAGCAAAGAGTAATACACTCACTGTTATGTGGGAAGGAGAAATGTCCCTGAATGTTTGAACCCTTGGTCCCTGGATGATGCAAGGTTGTGGAACATTTCAGGAGGTAAAGTCCAACTAGAAGAAGTGGATGACTGTGGGGGCAGGCCTTGAGGGTTGTAGAGATCTCTTCTTCCTGGTTGGCACCATGCAACAAGCAGCTCCTATATGCCCCTTCCATAGTGAGCCAAGAGTATCCAGCTGGCATGCTTTCTTCCCCATAATAGAGTGTTCTTTCCAAACTATGAGTCACAAGAAGCCCTTCTTCCCTTAAATTGTTCTGTCGGATATTCTGTGCTAATTGAAAAGCAGAGAAATTGTTCTGATGAAACTGTAATGGTAGATACAGATACCACTCACTTGTTAAACCCACAGGATAATGCAACTTGAAGAGAAGGTTTTTATGCACTAGGCCAACACAACGTTTTTTAAAAAATAAAAGCGACAGCAAAAACTTTGCAAAGGGGAGGGGAGGAAGCAGAATGGGTTCCTCTACTTCTTCCTAAATCTAAAACTGGTCTAAGAGTAAAATCTATTCATTAAAAGATACAAGTATTTGAAATCTGTATGAAACCAACAGTTGATCTAAAGACAGACACATTATGTTGAAAGTAAAAACAATTCAGCAGCAGCCACTGAAGGCTGGGTGGCCACAACATAGGCCTTGAGTCAGTCTATAAGTAAAAGGGTTCTGCAGGGAGGGCCCAGTGGGCGATGTGCTAGGGGTGCAAGCATGAGGATCCGAGTGTGGAACCCCAGCATCCAAATAACAGCCAGACATGAACTGTGCATCTGGAGCCCCAGTGCTGTGGGGTGGCGGGACACTCACCGACCACCAGGGCTTGCTGACCAGCCAGACTCTCAGAAGAGGTGAGCTCTAGGTCCAGGGAGAGATCTTGTCTGAAAAGCTAGCATAGAGGATGAAAGAGGAAAGCATGAGGAGTTGGTCTCTGGCCTCCACAGGTGCACGCATAGGTGTGAGCAGCATCTTCACACAAAGGACCAATCATCAAGAAGATGGGACAAGTAGAATGTGTTTTACCTAGTAGTCAAGGGACGCATGCACACACACACTTAAGAATGAAATAAATCTTTGGAAAACATCAAACATTTGTAGTGTGTGTGTGTGTGTGTGTGTGTGTGTGTGTCTGTCTGTCTGTCTGTCTGTCTGTCTGCATATGGTATGCTCGTGCCATGGCTGAGTAGGGGAGGTCAGAGCACAGCTTGCAGGAGTTGGCTCTCTCCTACTTTTTGGGTCTGAACTCAGGTTGTCAGGCTTAGTGGCAGATACCTGCTGAACTATGTCCATGTCACTGTCTTATTTTGTTTTGTTTGAAACCAGGTCTTGTTCTGTAGCCAAGGCTGGCATGGTGATCCTCCCAACTTGGCCTCACAAGTAGTGAGGTTACAGTTGTGAGTCACTATACCATCGAGGAATGACTTTTTGAAGTTGTAAGCTTTCATTTTAGAGTGATGAAAAGATCAAAGCAGTCCTTGCTTGTGTTGTTAATGTCCTAGGTGCCACCAAACTATTGACTTTAGAATGATCAGTTCAACATTACATGGAGTTTTATGAAACAAACAAACAAACAGGCAAGCAAGCAAACAAACAAAAAAATAACCATGTAATCCAAGCACTAAAGATACTGAGACAGGGGGATAGCCATGAGTTTACTGCTAGCCTTGGTAATATTGTGGGACCTTGTCTCAGGAAAAGGAAAAAAAGAGGAGGTAAGAAGGGAGACGGGAGAGGGAGAAAAGGAGGGAGTCATTTCTGCCGTCTCCTAGTTATCAGTGAAGTGTCACAGTCATGTGCCTATGGGGATGCATGCATGTCCTACATGGCTGTGTGGCTTCTCCCAGGTAAGAGTCATCAGACTTACTGATATGGGATTGTCCTTCTGGGAAGCGGGGAAGGCAGAGAGCAGGAGCATAGAGAATCTGATGGAGGCCAGAGGGGCATAGAGACTGGACTGTGGTCTCTATAAGGTTGAGAGCCAGGCACAGATGGAACAAATGCAGAAGTCAAGAAAGAGAGAAGGCTATGGCTGAAGACCTGGATGGTCAAGGGTATGGCTGAGTTCAGACAGGCTCGTTCCTGGAGAGACTAAGCTGAAGATTGGCCTTAGCAAAAAGTGGCTTCTGGGGTCAGGGAATATTCTAATTGTGAGCCCACCCCTGGTTGAGCATCCGCTCAGCACTGGCAATCCCCTGTATAAAGGCAGGGCTTGGGTGGGACCAGGTATCAGCCTTCAGTATTGGGGAGTGGCCAGGTTATCACTGCAGGCCAAGGTAAGGGGGAGGTGTTAAAATTTAGGTCAGCTATACATGGTGCAAGTAAAAAAGGAGCAAAGGCTTTTGAAAATGATAGTAACATGCAGCAAGCATGTGAGACCCCAAGTAACGCTACTCAGCACACCTCCAAGTTCTGGTAAAAGGCACGGGTCAAAATCAGTCAATTTCATGTGTCATTGCTATAGTAATAAGCACGTAGCCCATGGAAGCCTCTCACTGCATATATATCCAAGGATAACCTCCAACTTCTGACCCTGCTTCCTCACCTCAAAGGATAATGCCTATGGCACAGGGGATTGAACTCAGGACCTTGCGCATATGAGGCAAGTGCTCTGCTAGCTGAGCTACATCCCAGCCTTGCTAGATAACAGTTCCATTATTAGATACAATTTACAGATAAAGAAAAAGAGAGCTGTTGAGATTAAGGAGCATTTCAGGTTATAGAGGGACAGCCAGGGCTCCATCCTTCTTCTATCAGACTTAATGCCTATCTATTAACATCAGAGAAGAGTCCACCTGGCTTTCTTCACCCAGAAAGCATTCCAGTTGAACAGCCCCTGGCTGGCGACTGAGAAGAGCAGATGTTCTGTTCTGCATTACAACTTCAGTTCTCAGCGGAACTCAGGCTTTCTTCATCCGCGTCCTCACTCTGTCCGCTGTTTACAGGAGCCTTTTTAAAGTGGGAACTTATGAGCAGTCTCTCCAATTTATTTTCAAGGGTTGTAAAGCACCATGTGCTCCTTTGCAGAGCTGCCTCCTTGAGAAAAGCTGTTTCTTAATCCGGGAGAGACAAGTGGCAAGTGAGCTGGTTCCAAGGCTTAGAAAACTGCCACCAAATGATTTCTGTGAGAAACCAGACCAAAACACTTAGAATTTTTCTGGAGGATGTGCATGCAGTCGAGGGCTCAGCACTTGGGAAGTGGAGGCAGGAGAATTGTGGTAAGTTCCAGGCCAGCCTGTACTACAGCGTGAGATCCTGTCTCAGAAAAGGAAATCAATGCTGACTGGGGAGATGACCCAGTGGGCTAAGTGCCTGGGGCACCCACATGAGGTCTGCCTCTAGATCTCTAGATCTAGGTGCTGGTGTCAGCAGGGTGGAGACAAGTGGATCCCCAGAATGTGCCAGTCAGTGCAGCCAACAGGTGAGCTCCAGGGTCACTGAGAGACTCTGCCTCAAAAAAACAAAATAAGGTGGAAAGTAGTAGAGAAAGTCACGAGTGCACAGACGTGAGCCAGCATAACATACACACACATACACACACATGTAGGCAGAACAGGAAAAACTGTCAGGTTTATTTTACAGAGAAGATTGAAAGGAGGTCCCTAAAACCCTATGGACAAGATATAAACAAGGACTCCACCAATAAACATGATGTCATGGAACGGGGAAAGCTCACAGGTCTCATCCCTAGACAAAGAGCGTTAGACAACTAAGGAATGCTGAAAGCCAGAGAACTAGTCTTCCCCGGGGAAGAGCCTATGCTGGTTACCCAGTACCAGTGGTCAGCCTTGAAATGACATATACACTCTAGAATAACACACACACACATACTACACACTCAGTCACTCACTCACACTCACACACTTGCACATACTACACACCCGTACACTCACACTACACACACACACACACACACACACACACACACATTTTAAATATTTATGTAACAACAATGGAAGAAAGAGTCCAGAGGACATGAAATTGAGTGAAAGCAAGGTGAAGAGGTCTATGGTAGAAGTTGGAGGAAGAAAAGAGAAAGAGAAAAATGATTTAATTATATATATATATATAATTAAAAATTTATTTATTTATTATTTATTTATTGATTGATTGATTTTACATCCCAGTCACAGCCTCTCCTCCCTTTTCTCCCCCTAATTCATTCCTGTCACCTTACTTCCCCACTATCCTCCCCTTCTCCTCAGAAAAGAGGAGGCTACCCAGGACTGAACCTCATCTATGAATTGGAAACTTACTTGTAAATAAGGGTTTTGTTGGTATAATCCTGTCCAGAATCTAAAGATGGAGTCATCTTGGCTCAAATGTGGGCCAGAAATCTAATGGTAGGTGTCCCTATAAGAAAGAGGTGACAGTTATATGCAACATTATGACATGAAAGAAGGCCGAAGTGAAGACAAAGACTAAGATGCTTTGCCCCATATGCCCTGAAACTTCAAAAACTAAAGAAAGGCATGAGTTGAGTTTCTCTTGTGGCCTTCAGATGGAATGGCTCTATGCTCACCTTCATTTCAGACTCTTAGCCTCATCAAGCTGAGGGTAAGGTCTGCTGTTTTAGCTCACTCAGTTTGTGACACACGAGGCCCTGCTCCTTTAAAGTATATAAAAACCAGAGGTTGAAGAGGCCTGTTGCAGTGCAGTGTCTTCTACACATGAGAGGGACATTGCACACAAGAACTCAGGCAAGAACTTGGCTATCTATATATGACCAGGACAAGGTCAAACCAGTCAGCATTCCAGCCTAGTGGGAGGAGAATCCCTACAGGAATGCGCCCCTAGTCAGTTGCCCGTGTTCCAGGATGGCTCCAAACCTATGCACTTAAGGACAGCACAATTGAACTCAATGGGTTTTTTACGAAATAAGAAGGAAGAGGACATGAAGTGGAGAAGGGGCGTGTTGAGGTGTATACAATCAAAATACACCGTACATAACTATGACATTTATGTACATATACACATATATGTATATGTGTGTGAAAAAGGAGAAATCTTCTTAAATTCTGAGTTACAACGTTAGAAAAAATTGCTAATATAGTTCTGTTTCCATGGTTTCAATTGCCTCACCTGTGCAAACAACCATGCTTCAAAAATGTTAAATGGAAAACTCTGGAAGTCAGCACTTCATATATTCTAAATGGCACCCCATTCTGAGTAGCACAGGGAAATCTCAAGGCATTCTGTTACATCCCTTCTGAGTCATCAATTTGTCCAGGAGGTCTGTCCTGAGCCACCAGCCTGCTAGTCACTCAAGAGCCATCTCCTTTATCAGAATGTGTATCTTTTCAGGGCTTGGGTGTCAGGCTTGATCCAGTCCTCAGGCTTGTTGGGAACAAGCAAAATACACTTAATTCTAAGTATTACCTTTTCATTTTCATCTCCATTTAATCATAGGGAGAGACTAAGTTCAAGGTCCCCTGTCCTAGGGGAGCTGAGGTCTTCCTAATAGCTGAACAGCTTCTGCTGTAAGGAGACAGACATCTCAAGGACAACTGTTGTAGGTGTCAATTAATATTTACTATTGATATATCTTCTGGTAGTGCTGTTAGTCCTAAATAGCTGTATAACCAAATCACCACACAGAGACTAGGTTTATTTAATTAAACTAGAACACAATGCTGGGCAATAGTTACTCCCTCTTAAACCTCCAAGCCCTCATAGTTTCCTAACATTTAGATTTCACCACATTATACTTGCTTTTAGTGATATATTAGGTCCAGTCCATCTCTCTATGTTGTTGTCCCAAGATCTCTGCTCCTGTCTCTCTCCTAGCTCTCCTCTTGCCCTTTCTCCTCCCACTCATTTTCTGCCCTCTGGCTCCTCCCACTCATCTCCTGCCCTCTGGCGCCTCCCATCACTCAACATTGTGGCTAGTTGCTTTATTTTGGCCTGTTTACACAAAGTTGAGACAGGATGCTTAGAATAAGTATCACAATCTCTGGATTGAAACCAGAGAGTGGGGGAGGGAGGTAGAAATCAGCATTTGCATGAACAAGGATAAGGTATATACATTTCAAAAGAACATTATACCAATAGACAACTTGTAAGGACACAGTTGTCTGAGTCCAGGCATCTCAAGGACAACTCCATCTTTCTGACAGGGTCAAACTAAGCTCATGTTCCCAGGCCCAGGAACCAACTCCTATTCTGATTGATGGAAACTCCCTTGCTCATCTCCTCATGAGAGGTCAAAATATGATAGGACATTGCTACGGTCCACCCTGCTCTCCTTCGCTTTATGGTTTCATCCTTTAAATATGCTGTATAATGTCCCTCAGGGCCTCAGTTCAGCTCCTGAATCAGTCTTCAGCCCTGATCAATCAATACTGGCTTGATTAGAATAGATTTTTTTGTCATCTGCATTGACCTGGTATTTGGGTTATGTTGGATTTAAGTGGACCCCACAACAAGGTTCAGATATGCACTGGAGTCGCTGGAATGAACCTCCTGAGGGTACAGGTGACCTACTGCTAAATTACTCCAGAATCCTCCAGCAAGATTAATAACCAAGACTACAGAGACACACTCATGGGGATCATTTGTACAAGAAAATAGGACATCAGCATGGAATCCTTAGGTTGGCTCCTGAATTGTTAGAGGGAATAGGAGACAGCTGTGACCATCTTTGCTTATATTATTTAGATGTTTCTCATCTATCACATTTCCATGCAAAATGTTCGTTCATGTCACCATCTAGATCATCTTCTGTTTTTATATTTGGTCAGTTCTACATAAAACAACCAAAGGACCTGCAGGATGGACCAGCAGTTAAAGATGCTTGGCACTGAGCCTGATAACCTGGTTTGTATCCCTGGAGCTCACACATTGGAAGGATAGATCTGATTCCCAAAAGTTGCCTTCTGTCACCCGTTTTTACATTGTGGCATGCATATGTCTCTCCCGCTTCTAATCATCACCAATTAAATAAAGTGATAAATTGCTGTATTTTTAGTTCTGTGTATATCTGTGTTGTGTACCATAACTGTGCAGGTGTGTGAGGAGGCCACAACTAGTGTCCCCCAGCACTAGAGTTACAGGCAGTTGTAAGCTGCTGGACTTGAGTGCTGGGACCTCAGCTCTGGTCCCTTATAAGAACAGTAACTGCTCCTAACTGCTAACTCATGAATCATCTTCGCCCCCTTTAAAGTAGAAGACAATATTATTTGCATGAGTTTTCTTTTGTGCATCTTGTTGTTATTTGATTCTAGAAACTAAACCAGCTCTGCTCATCATGGGTAAGTGTTCCACTCTAAGCTGCATCCCAAACCTGGCTTTCCCTTTCCCAATCATTAAAAAGGAATCTTCTTTTTTTTGGTATGGTCTGGACTTATCAAAAGATGTGAAGGTGTAAGGATACTTGCTCAAAGGCAGGCTAGTCCTGGATTACGTAGTCCTTTTACATTCTTAACTCCTGTATCACAAAATCCTCATACATCTTTACATTATGATTCACAACAGCAGCTAAATTACAATTATGAAGTAATAAAATGAAAATAATTTTATGGCTGGGGGTCAGCACAACATGAGGAACTGTATTAAAGGGTCACAGCATCGGGAAGGTTGAGAAACACTGGTCCAGCGGGATTTTTTGGAAAACCATGTGAGCATTATGTTGTGTGGCTTGAGGGACTTTGAAGGTGGGACTCTTGATATCCAGTTCAGATTTCTGAGTTCAAGAATGCCAAGATAAAACAAATCGAGGTTGTTTGAAGCTGCTAAGTGTGAGCTAATTTAGCAGAGCAGCAGTAGGCGCTCCTGCGCATTCTCATTTGTTCGGCCCCACAGGCAGAACTCTACCTTCAGCCCTGCAGGAAGAGCCCCACCTTCAGCCCTGGAGACCAAGAAGGGGCTTTCTAGATGTGCAGGCTCAATTCACTTGCCAGGAGACATACAGCAGGAGTTCGAGCCTTCTCAGCTGCTCCTACTCCCTGCAAGATGCTGTCTGACCCTAAGAACCCTCTCCCCCTGGGCCATCATACAACGGTGACAAATCCTGCTTTCGTGAGGACTGATGTGTGTCCAGGACCACGGTGGTGACACGACAGAAATGACCTTAGCCCCTGTCCTGAGGTGAGGGTTCATAGAGCCCCTGGTTTAACTAGCTCTGAAGCAGGTGATAGGACCCAAATGACAACTTTGTCACAGCAATGAGAAAAGTAAAGTAACTGTTACAAGCAGGTCTTCTTTTTTTAAGGGTCACATAAGGCAACATAGCCCCAGCAGTCCTGCTCCACAGCCCTACCCATTGTGGAGAGACTCAAGCACATATATATCCTCTGACAGTTAACAAGGGTAGACAGGAAACAGGTTGGGTTAGTTTCTGTCAGAAAAAATTAAAATTAAAAATAAGAGTAAAAATAACAAGATACACCACCCCTCTACATAAGACTTTTTTACTCTGCTACAATTTCAGGATATCCAGGAATCTCATGGACACAAAGATAACCCAAACAAACCCATATTTGGTTCCCTTGTGTAATTTTCAGAATGAGCAAAGGCGATAAATGAATAACGGGATGATTAATACGGTTGTAATTATTATAATTAACCAACTAAAAGAGGAGTAGGCCCAGCTCCTAGCCTACACCAAGTTGGAGAAGTGCTTTATTTCAGAAAGATCCCTATTTTGGAAGCACGGAAAACTCCGAAGGCCTCATTAAAATAGGCTGCCTCCGCTCAGAATAGCAAGCTCTTACGTGTCACCTCAGGACAAAGCCAGCCTGTAACTCCCAAGGTCTGGAGGTTAACAGTGGGAGCAGGAGCCTAATGACTAGAGAGAGAGTAGCAGGACCCTCTGGGAAATCAGTCTTGCTTGGACATGTGCTTGCTCTGCAAATGGCTCTCAGCTGGCTTGAGGCTGGTCGTTAGACTCTCTCTACCCTAATTAAGCAAGATGTGGGGATCCCATGTCCCCCAGATGTGGGTCGTCTGTTGTTCCGGAAAAGCTCTTTGATTAGTTGGCAAATATGACTTCCTTGTGTTTAAGTGGCTCTGTGCACAGCCATGCATGCGAGAACTGTGGCCAGCCAGACTGCCATGTTTCCCGCCGTCAGAGCCCTCCATGAGGGTGGCAGCGCTGCTGCGGCCACCAACCGTCTGCTTCTTGCTTGGCTCCTGCCGACAGCAAGCCCTTGAAGGGTGTCAGTCAGGGCAGTAAACTAATGCCCTGACATCTGTGGGCTCATCTATGCAGTCGTGCACTATGATTCACGTAATTTCTATGGGAAAATGTTTTCCACATTTTTTTTTAACGATTTATAACTTGCACTTAAGTAGTTGAAGAGAAAGTCTCAGTTGAGGAATGGGACAACTCAGACTGGCTTGTGGCCATCTCTGTTGATTGATGCAGGAGGAACAGCCCCTTGCTGGTGGGCCTGGGCTGTGCAAGAAAGCTGGCTAGGCAGAATTGCCGAGGACAGTCAGGAAGTCACCTTCCTATGGTTTCTGCTTCAGTTTCTATGTGAGCTACTGCCCTGACTTCTTCCCTCAAGGAAGGGTTGTGACCTCAAAGTATAAGCTAAGAAAGTCCTTTCCTGACCAAAGCATCTTACACAGCAGCAGAAAAGCATACCAGAGCATGTAGACATGACATGAAACCGGAGGTAAAACTGTGTAAGAAACAAAGTGCACTCAGGAGAAGGGAGAGAAAAAAGGGGGAGGCAGCTGGGGGTGGAAGAGCATGCTCCGAGTCCATCCTATATATGTGTGAAAAGGGTCTCACGTAGCTTCATATAACCAAGTGATTGCATCGATAATGACTGAAATAAATTACAGGGTGGTACATAAATTCAAGTGTTGTGTACAGCAGAGTGTGTGAACAGAGGCTCTGGAAAAAGGTTTTCTCAGTTCAGATTCTGACCTGGAACCAACCTTCCTTCCTTCCTTTGTGTGTGTGTGTGGGGGGGGGGGGGGGGGTGTAGGCTAGAATTCTACCCTGGGTGTCATTCCTTAAGAGTCATCCAGCTTCTCTTTTGAGACAGGCCTAGGCTACACTGGCTGGCCAGCAAGTCCTACAGATTTACCTGTCAGTCTGCCATGAACACCCTGCAGTTCTGGGAACACAGATATGCATCACATGCCTGGCTTTTCATGTGGGGTCTGGAGGATTGAACTCAGATCCTCGTGTTTGCACAGCAAGCGCTTTCCAGCCTGGGTCATCTCCCCCACCCCTAGGTGAGCCGTCCATCCTATTTTGCATCATTGAGTGTCCACTCCTTTGAGTCTGGCTGCATGAACCTGTGCAGGTTACATGACTACCAAACAGTGTCAGCATAATTTTGGAAGCTTCTCAGTGTTTGTACCAAAGATTTCACGATTTATGTCAGCCTTTTCCACTCTGCTAAATGCCCACCCTTGGGGATGGCAAACAAAAGGCAGGCCGAGCCTAGGTGGACCCTCAAAAGTCTGATGAGCTGGAAGCTCCAGGCATGTCTTCATCAAAGAGGGTAGAGACAGGAAGAAAACAAGAGACTTGATTTGCCGTCCACAGAAGCTGGGGTCAGATATGACCCCCCCCCCCCCCAACTCACACAGCCATGGGCTACTCTTATTTTACCATCTAGCAGGTGAAAGAGATTTGCTTTGCCAAAGGTGAAGCAGAGACCCTCTGACCCAGGATACGTGGCCCAGGAGCCCAGGGATGGTGCCTTCTATAGTGGGCATGGATCTTCTACATCTATTAAAAACCAGCACAATCCAGACATATCGCAGGCAAGTCTGGTGGAGAAAATTCTTCAGTCAATGCTTTTTCCAATGACACTAGGCTGTGTGAAGCTGACAATGAAAAGCTAAGTCAGGCACCTAGTAAGTACCAGCCCCTGGATTCTCTGCATGGGGTGGGGTGCCGGAAGTAACAAACAAAAAGCCACACCGAGAGCTCATCTCATCCTCATCAAAATGACTGTAATCACAAAAACGAAATCTTTGGGGCAGGAGGGGCCTTTACACTGATGCACGGATGTGAGTTACTTCAGCCACTATGGCAAGCAAACACACTGAGATTTAAAAAAAGGGAAAAAAAAAGCCAACCTGACACTAGGATTGCCGTGATTCTGAAATGCTCGTGCTCCATTGCATGACGTGGAAACACATCCCTGGTGTCACTGTGCGGGGTTAGCTGAGGTGGGAAGAGCCACTGTAAAAGTGGATGGCACCACTTGGCTCCCAGACAGCTTCAAAGGGAGAAGTGGGCTGAGCATCACTGCTCATCTCTGTTTCCTGCCTGAGGACACCTGTGAGGAGGTACCTGATGCCCCTGCTTCCTTGAGCTCCCTGCTGTGATGGACTGTACCCTCAAACTGTGACCCAAACTAAATCCTTTCTCCTCAAACTGCCTCTGTCAGGTACTCATTTACTTGAGCCATGTTCTCAGCAGCGATGACTATACCTTCTATAGCATTCTCAGACACACACCTGAAGGCACCTAATGCAACATTCAGAAGAAACTCTCACACACTTGTTACTATAAACTATTGACAGTAGCCAAGTCATGGAACCAGCATAGGTGCCCATCAGTGGATGAACCAGTAGTGTAACACAGATACACGATGGGATGTTAGTCAACCCTCAAGAACATGAAATTATGATATTTGCAGGGTAACAGAACTGGAAATCACACCAAGAGAGTAAGCCAACTCACAAAGACAAGTGCTGGACATTTTCTCTCAGATGTAGAATGGAGACCTTAAACAACAACAAAAAGATGACAGGAAAATAGAAGGGACCAGGCATAGTGGCACAACGCCTTCAATCCCAGCACTTGGAAGGGAAGGGCAGGTGGACATCTGTGAGTTCAAGGCCAGCCTCATCTACACAGTGAGTTCCAGGACACCTAGGGGGCTACTTAGAGAGACCCTGTCTCCAAAACCAAGCAGGCAAACCAGAAAGGAGCTGGAAGGGAACTGATTTGGGTGGAGAGAAAACGAGCAACGAGAGGGAGCGATCAACAGATGGTAAAGGTGTTACATAGGTGACTGAATACGTGTGCTGCCCATGAGCCTGGAGGCGTGCTGAACGTTATCTTGCACAGATAATATCATACATGTTAGTAAGTAAGTGTTTATTGTAGGAGGGCATTCTAAACGGCTGTCCCCAAAGACACTAATCTGGCCGGGTACCGATAATTTACACCTGTGTCTGTCTGATCTGCTGGCTGTTCTTGCTGCACGTGGCAGTACACACCTCTACACCAGCACTTGGGAGGCTGCAGCAGGAGGATAGAGGATTCAAGGCCAGGGTGTGGGCTGTACAATAAAACCCTGTCTCAAAAATAGAAAGTACAGAGGAACACTTCTAAATTAAATTTGCCTTTTTATTTCTAAGGTGAATTAAATATATGATATTTATTGTATAGATGAAAAAATACATGATGCTTATGTTAGCCCTACTATGTGTACCGGATGTTTTTGAACGGCCGGTGATGGTGGCTTATAATATCATCAGCTGTTTCAAGAGGAAAACCAACTCTGCCCAATAATGGCTTTGTCTTCATGTATTCTATGGAATCAGTATAAACAAGCACATTTTGTCAAAGATGAAATATCTGACATTATTGCTAGTTCTGATGTTGATTCCATTTCCACACAGTGTTAAAAATAAAATATTTCACAGAAGTAATTTAAATATGATTTTTTGGAGGAGTGTTGTCCTGTGGAGAAATCTCACATTGTTCATACTGTTAGAAACTCAAATGGTCTTGGCAGCGATGTCTTGATGATGCATTCCACATGGCTAATGAAAGTAAAAATAGACCCGTGGGGTGACGTCAAACACAGAAGCTGCTGAAGCACAAGAGAAACAAGAGTGAAAAGACAGCATAGAGTGGGAGGAAATATTTGCAAAGTGTTTGCCTAAAGTATCATAAATGTCCAAAGTATGTACAGATGTCTATGGGGCCAGCAAGATGGCTCAGTGCGTAAAGGCACTAGATGCTCATCATTGCAAGCCTGATGACCTGAGTGGGATTTCTGGACCTCTGTTGAGGGGAAAAGGAGAGAACTGCCTCCACAGAGCTGATCTCTGACCTCCTTATGCATGCCATGACATATGTGTCCCTGTATCTCTCTCTCTCTCTCTCTCTCTCTCTCATTCTCACTCTCTCACACACACGTTAAATAAAGAAATAAGCACTCTTATGATCATAAATAATCAAACACCATAAACAATCAAAATAATGACCCAATCATAAATTGGGCTAAGTATACACACACCGAGACACACACAGTAACAATTATTTTTAAAGGAGAGAACTCCTGAAAGTTTTTCTCTTGCTACCATATGTGCCATGGCACTCATGTGTACCCCAACCCAGAAAATAAGTCAATAAACATATAAGTGTGACAGAGCAACCAAATAAACATTTCTCCCCAGGAGACAGCAATGGATGACAGACATATGTAATGTACAACTACATGAATGACCCTTGAGGACATCGTGCTGAGTGAACTAAGCCGGAGTTCACAAAAGTGGGATATCTAAGTCCGTCAAACTCACAGAAGTCGAAAATGAAATGGTGTTTACTTCAAGCTGAAAGAAGACAAAAAAAAAAAAAGAAAGAAAGAAAGAAAAAGAAAATGAGGCACTTACTCAAATAGTTTACAGCCACAGAAGATGAAAATGTTCTAGATATTTGTTCGACAACAGTGTGTGTTTAGTTAGCAATACTAAATTTGGGATGCTTAAAACTGGTTATATGAATTAGGTTTATGTTATGTGGCTAGTGGGGTGGGGGTTGAGAAAGGGTGTCATGTGGCTTGGCTGGCTTTTAACTCACTACGTAGCCAAGGCTGGTGTTTAACTCACAATCCTGCCTCTACTTTGTTATGTTTTTTTTAACTAGAATTTAAAAAAAGTCAAATGGGGTATAAATATCTTTAGAGTTGTTTGTGGCATACACATACTTGGTACCCAGTCAATTATAATAGTCCTTAAATAGAAATGTTAGCTGACATAATGTATAAATGTGTGTGCAGACCAAACTGTAAACGTGCCATATTTTACACACACCAATCTATGATGACGCTGATAGTGGATGAAAGCATTTTTGCCTGGACCTTCATTATCATGTCTTGACCTAACTCTGAGCTGTACGCATAGACTGTGTCTCCTTCCTCCCTGCAGTGGAGAAAGCACCCTGTTCATATGAACGGGCCTCTGCAGACCCTGATGTTATCTCACGTTGATTTTCAAAGACTTCATTCACATCTACATATCTCTCTTCTTGTCTCAAATTATTGATTTCTCACCCTCACTCTGACTCACTGTCTCTCCCTCTCACTCATGCTTCCTTCTTCTCTGTGTCTCATGTGTTACAGACTGTCCTTGAACTCAACCTCTAACCAAGGGTAACCTTGAACTTCTGTGTTCTTGGAGTACACCTGCTTTACATGGCACTGGGCATCGAATCCAGGGCTTCATATATGCCAGTCAAGCACACAGCTGGTGATATTATAAGCCACCATCACCGGCCGTTCAAAAACATCCGGTACACATAGTAGGGCTAACATAAGCATCATGTATTTTTTCATCTATACAATAAATATCATATATTTAATTCACCTTAGAAATAAAAAGGCAAATTTAATTTAGAAGTGTTCCTCTGGACTTTCTATTTTTGAGACAGGGTTTTATTGTACAGCCCACACCCTGGCCTTGAATCCTCTATCCTCCTGCTGCAGCCTCCCAAGTGCTGGTGTAGAGGTGTGTACTGCCACGTACAGCAAGAACAGCCAGCAGATCAGACAGACACAGGTGTAAATTATCGGTACCGGCCAGATTAGTGTCTTTGGGGACAGCCGTTTAGAATGCCCTCCTACAATAAACACTTGCTTACTAACATGTATGATATTATCTGTGCAAGATAACGTTCAGCACGCCTCCAGGCTCATGGGCAGCACACGTATTCAGTCACCTATGTAACACCTTTACCATCTATTGATCGCTCCCTCTCGTTGCTCATTTTCTCTCCACCCAAATCGGTTCCCTTCCAGCTCCTTTCTGGTTTGCCTGCTTGGTTTTGGAGACAGGGTCTCTCTAAGTAGCCCCCTAGGTGTCCTGGAACTCACTGTGTAGATGAAGCTGGCCTTGAACTCACAGATGTCCACCTGCCCTTCCCTTCCAAGTGCTGGGATTGAAGGCGTTGTGCCACTATGCCTGGTCCCTTCTATTTTCCTGTCATCTTTTTGTTGTTGTTTAAGGTCTCCATTCTACATCTGAGAGAAAATGTCCAGCACTTGTCTTTGTGAGTTGGCTTATTCTCTTGGTGTGATTTCCAGTTCTGTTACTCTGCAAATATCATAATTTCATGTTCTTGAGGGTTGACTAACATCCCATCGTGTATCTGTGTTACAATACTGGTTCATCCACTGATGGGCACCTATGCTGGTTCCATGACTTGGCTACTGTCAATAGTTTATAGTAACAAGTGTGTGAGAGTTTCTTCTGAATGTTGCATTAGGTGCCTTCAGGTGTGTGTCTGAGAATGCTATAGAAGGTATAGTCATCGCTGCTGAGAACATGGCTCAAGTAAATGAGTACCTGACAGAGGCAGTTTGAGGAGAAAGGATTTAGTTTGGGTCACAGTTTGAGGGTACAGTCCATCACAGCAGGGAGCTCAAGGAAGCAGGGGCATCAGGTACCTCCTCACAGGTGTCCTCAGGCAGGAAACAGAGATGAGCAGTGATGCTCAGCCCACTTCTCCCTTTAAAGCTGTCTGGAGCCAAGTGGTGCCATCCACTTTTACAGTGGCTCTTCCCACCTCAGCTAACCCCGCACAGTGACACCAGGGATGTGTTTCCACGTCATGCAATGGAGCACGAGCATTTCAGAATCGCAGCAATCCTAGTGTCAGGTCGGCCTTTCTCTCTTTCTCTCTTTCTTTCTTTCTTTCTTTCTTTCTTTCTTTCTTTCTTTCTTTCTTTCTTTCTTTCTTTCTTCCTTTCTTTCTTTCTTGGGCAATGGAGAACAAAGATGGACATCAAGACTGTGTGATACAGGGAACCGAGTGTTGAAGTTGGAATGAGACTTTAACAGCAATGCAGAGAACCTCCCTGGGTGATTCAGAACCCATGAAAGTTCCAATTCCCCAGGGGAAGCCAGGGCACCTCCCAGGTATGGTTGGTTCATGGGTGGGGGGTAATGAGATTAATGCTTTAAAAGGCAAAGAAGGCCAGCAAAGTGGCTCACTGGGTAAAGATCTGGCCACACAGCATGAAGACCTGAGTTTGGATCTCTAGTGGTGATCTGAAAGCCAGGCACAGTGGCACATGTTGGTGGCTCAAGTCTTGGGATTACAGAAATAGAAGACTCTCAGGGACACGCTGACCAGACAGTCTAGCCAAATAGCTGAGCTTCCAGGCTCAGCGTGAGACCCTGGCTCAAAATATAAGATGAAGAACAATTGAGAAAGACATTCGATGTGGACCTGTGTCCATCCGTGCCACACACCCTGAGCACTAAATAGATGAAAAGTCATTTATTTGATCCCTACTCTGCTTATCACAAACTAACCCAGTGAGCTTCCCATAACTGACACTGAGTAACTGAATGAGTTGCTGTACGTGGGATAGGAGCTGGGGAAAAGCAGCAAGGACCTGTGCCCGGGCCATGCTGGGAGCAATGAGAGAAGAAAGGAAGGTGGAAGGCTTGTGTTAGGGAAACAGAAGCGGCACTGAGCGATGGGACTAAAATCACCTAGGAGGCACCCATCAGTGGCTAGGCCATGGCAAGGAGAAGCTCCCAATCCTGTCTCAACCAGTAAAATAAAGAAAGGAGTGTAAACACACAGTGCCGCCATGAGATGCCACCAATCTGGCCACGTGGGATGCAGGGAGATGAGAAGGTGAATAAAAAAGGTCTCCGAGGCACCTGGCTATTACTCAGGAGTTGTAGGTAAGGAATCATATTTTATGGGAATGAGGGAGTCCCAAGAGCCCTAAAAATCGTACATTGTTTTGAAGCACAACCCATGTGGAGAATTTTTTTTTTTTTTTTTTGGTACTCTGTCGTCATGAGCTGCTGACTCTAAAAAGACAATTACTTTTGAAACAATTGATTCAATAACTTTAATTAACCTGGAAACCTAAATGGGTCCTTCTGGGACTTTGTTCTGTTTGGCCCATCTTTGAAGACTCTGACCCCATGACTTTCTGCCCTGACTGAGTGATTCTGTACAACCTAAAAGTTTCCTCGGGCAGTAGCTCCCAGTTCTTTTATTTTTATTAATTACACTTTATTTACTTTGTATCCCCCATAAGCCCCTCCCTCCTCCCCTCCCTATCCCACCCTCCCTCCCCATTCTTCACCCATGCCCCTCCCCAAGTCTCCCGATAAGGGAGGTCCTCCTCTCCTTCCTTCTGGTCTTAGTCCATCAGTTTTCATCAGAAGTGGCTGCATTGTCATCTTCTGTGGCCTGGTAAGGCTACTCCCCCCTCAGAGGGAGGTGATCAATGAGCAGGCCAATCAGATTATGTCAGGGGCAGTCCCTCTTCCCATTACTATGTAACCCACCTGGACACTAAACTGCCATGGGCTACATCTATGCAGGGGTTCTAGGTTATCTCCATGCATGGTACTTGGTTGGAGTATGAGTCTCTGGGAAGACCCCTGTGTTCAAATTTCCTTGTTCTGTTGCTCTCCTGTGGAGTTCCTGTCCTCTTCAGTTCTAATGGACATGTCCTGTGTGTCTCAACATTACTTACCTAGCAGGAGGGTGTTCTGAAAACACTCTCCCAGCTCTGCAAGGCTAACAGCGAGCCCTGGGCAGATGATCCTGTTTCACAGGGTGAGAAATGGCCATGGTTTAGTTTGAATAAAATACTCACAATAGTATCTTTCTCTGTCTCTTTAAGCTTGAATTCAAGTGGAAGTTGTGTGTAAGAGGCCCACCAGAGACCCTAACCTCTCTCTCTGCAGTGGGCTAGTTGTCAAGGTGTGGCCACTGGTGGCAGCCTCAGCCCTGAAGGAGGAGGTACTGGAAATACAGATTCACAAGCCTACTCAGGCCAGTTGAATCAAGGCCTCTGCAGCTAGGCTCAGAGATAGCATGCTTTATTAACACAAACCCTTGGCCACGGGCTCCAGTTTGAGAACTACCAGACCTCACTGTAGGTAACCAAGCTTGTTTTAGATTCGGCCTCATACAAATCCTTTCATGCATGCAACTCCATGTCTTGAATTATTTGCTGTGAGTGATCATTGTGTGTCACTCACTCGTGGCCATTAATCATTTCTCTCTGGGGAAATGAACAAAACAGAGGAGGTATCAACTCATGGTTCTCAGTTAAAAACAAGATGCCAGTGGGACTCAAATCCCAAAGAAGCAAGGAAAACAATTTTCAATACAAGTGTGTCCTAAATAATATTATAAATAACATAACAAATACAAGAATGATCACTGGATTTAAAAAAAAACAGAGGTCATTAGAAAGGACAGATTTAGTTCAGATGAGGATTCTATCATGACTTGATAGAAGAAATGAACAAAAGAGTAACGATGGTAAGTTGAGGTTCTCGTTATAAATAACTCCTCGAGGAGGTTTTACTGAGGAAATTGGGAGTGGTGGGCTGGCAATTGGGTGAGAATTTATCATCAAGGGAAGAAATGTTTAAGTGATGGAAAGTGCTAGAACATATTTTATGTTAGTGATAAAAGAAAGAAGTTTGAGCTGGGGATGTAGTTCTGATTACCCCTCACCCATGAAGCAACAATCCCTGGCTTCCCCTGGGGAATTGGAACTTTCATGGGCTTCTAAATCACCCAGGGAGGTTCTCTGTATTGCTGTTAAAGTCTCACTCCAACTTCAACACTTGGTTCCCTGTATCACACAGCCTTGATGTCCATCTTTGTTCTCCATTGCCCATGATTATTCCCTTTAACAGGAAATGCATCAGAGGTGCCCATGCTTTATCTTATTTGACAGTGTTGGGTCTGCTTTTTTCCCTTCCCTCTACAAATCAAACCTAGGTCTTACACATGCTAGTCAAGTACTCCATCATTAAACTATATCCAAGACAGGATCTCACCATCTAGCTCAGGTAGGCTTAGGATTTGCTTAGTATATCAGGCTGGCTGTAAACTCATAAGCCTTCTGCCCCTCAAGTGCTGTAATGAAAGGCCCAGCCCCAATCTGCTTCTACTTATTATTATTATTACTACCAATCATTATTTAATGACATGTATATGTATGTGTTTGAGTGTGGATCTGCTGTGCATGTGCCTGGAGATGCAAGAAGAATGTAGGATCCCCTAGAGCTGGAGTTACTTAAGGTTGTGAGCTAATGTGGATGCTGAGCGCTGGTCCTGTGGATGAACGGTATGTTTTCTTAAGTGCAAGGTCATCTGTCCAGGCCCAGGGTTTTTCTCTTGACCAAGTGTGAGTTCTGGGCTTAGCATAATGTCTCCCACATGATATACTTCCTCTAGGATTGATTTGTAGCTGGAGGAGAAAAAAAGGCACAACAGTGCAGCCTCCCACATTCTAAGAGATGCACCATTATGACACCATGTGCAAACACTCTAGTGTACACTTGCATAAACACAGATGGTAGGGCATTGCCATCCAGTGCTGTGCAAGGAGCCCAATGGGTGAGGCTGCTGCCTATGTAACATGCTAAGCATCTTTAAAAACAGATAAGAATGAGTACAGCCTAGAGGATGAAAGAAGGTGTTTCAGAGCAACACGTAAACCATTAATAGGGCCATTCAGTGTCATTGCCAAGTGTTCACTGCAGATGATTGACCAGGTGATGCTTATCTGTGACTGGCAGCACAGCTGGTTTGTTTGCACAAAAACACTCAGGTCGTACATCCTGCTAGGATGTCACTAGGCAACAGGGTGTTCCAACTCCAATACAACCTTACGGGACCACTATTCTGTATGCCGTGAGTGGTGGAGTGAAGCTTTCTCATGTGGTACAGGGTTGTATTGTGATTGATTCCAAGGCAGCATAAACCATTAGCTATGTAACTAGAGCGGAAAGATACATGGCACACCTTTATTAAAGCTGTCAGCGGCTGGTGAGTTCCTTCCCACATTAAGCAACCATGTCTTCTACCCACTCTAGTGCTATGATTTGGGGAACCCCCAGAAAAAACAGTGGTACATCACTGTCCCTCACGTCATAAAAGTGACTATAGCAGCTGTGTGTCACCTTGTTTTGCTCCTCTCCTTGGCAGTGTCAATGTTGCACTTTATTTTCACTTATTATAATGTCTCTATTGTGGAGTGGGGTGCAGCTCAGTAGGCGGAGTGCTAGGCTAGACGCACAAAGCCCTAGAATCGATCCCCAGTACCAAAGAAAAATGGTGCTTGCTTGAAATCCCAGCATGGAGGAGTCGGAGGCCAGGAGGATCAGAAATTCAAAGTCATCCTCAGATACGGTGAGTTAGTTTAGAATCAGCCAGCCAGAGCAACAGGAGACCCTATATCAAAGCAAGCAAGCAAGCAAGAAAGCAAGCAAGCAAGCAAGCAAGCAAGCAAGCAAGCAAGAAAGAAAGAAAGAAAGAAAGAAAGAAAGAAAGAAAGAAAGAAAGAAAGAAAGAAAGACGAAAAACTGCATTAAATAATTAAATAACATTGGGGGAGTGTTGTGTTTTTAGAACTCTTCCATTCTTTGACTCTAGCACCTAAGCAAACCTGTTCTGATTTTCTCTGTTTCCTTCCAGGCTCTATTCTCTGGAAAGCAGCAAGTTTTACATATTATTTTGTTGTCTTCTTTTTAATGTTTTTTAATTTATTACAGTTTATTCATTTTGTATCACAGCTGTAGCCCCTCCCTCATCCTCTCCCAATCTTGCCCATGACCCTCCCTCAGTCCACTGACAGGAGAGGTCCTCCTCCCCTTCCATCTGATCCCAGACTACCAGGTCTCATCCAGACTGGCTGCATTTTCTTCCTGGTAGGGCCACCCCACTCGGGGGAGTAGTGATCAAAGAGCCAGTCACTGAGTTCAAGTTAGAGAGAGACCCTTATCCCATTACTAGGAAGCCCACTTGGAGACAGAGCTGCCATGGGCTACATATGTACACGGGTTCTAGGTTATCTCCATGCATGGTCCTTGGTTGGAGAATCAGTCTCAGAAAAGAGCCCTGGGCCCAGATTTTTTGGGTTCTGTTGCTCTTCTTGTGGAGCTCCTGTCCCCTCTAGGTCTTTCTATCTCCCTCTTCTTTCACAAAATTCCCTGCACTCTGCCCAAAGTTTGGCTATGAGTCTCAGCATCTGCTTTGATACCCTGCTGGGTAGAGACTTTCAGAGGCTTTCTGTGGTGGGTTCCTGTCCTGTTTCCTGTTTCTCCCTCTTCTGATGTCCATCCCATTTGCCTTTTTGAATGAGGATTGAGCATCTTACCCAAGGTCCTCCTTTTTGTTGCTTAGCTTCTTTAGGTGTATAGATTTTAGTATGATTAACCTATATTATATGTCTAATATCCACTTATAAGTGAGTATATACCATGTATGTCTCTCTGCTTCTGGGATACCTACTCAGGATGATCTTTTCTAGTTCCCACCATTTGGCTGAAAATGTCATGATTTTCTTGGTTTTAATTGCTGAGTAGTATTCCATTGTATAAATGTATCACAATTTTATATCCATTCTTCAGTTGAGGGACATCTAGGTTGTTTCCAGATTCTGACTATACCAGGGGCAATCAGCCCTGGACACCTAACATAAGTGAAATTCAAGAAGATAACCTTACATCTATGCTTATGACGAGAATAATGGAGGAAACAAATAAAATGTATAAAGAAATAGAGGAAGATAAAGTCAAACAGATTATGGCCTTCTGTAAAGAAATACAGGAAGATGCAGCCAAACAGTTTGTGACCTTCAGAGAGGAAATAATTAAATCACTGAAATAAATAAAAAAAAAACAGAGGAATGTTCAAACAGGTGAAGGAACTGAAGGAAAAGCAGGAAAATACAGTCAGACAGGTGGAAGAAATCACCAAAATGGTTCAAGATCTAAAGATAGAATTGAAAAAAATTAAAGAAAATACAAATGGAGGAAATCATGGAGAGGAAGAAGTTAGGGAAGAAAACAGGAACTACAGAGGTAAGCATAACCAACAGACTAGAAGAAATGGAAGAAAGAATTTCAGGTGTGGAAGATACAATGGAAGAAATCAATGTATCCATCAAAGAAAATATTAAATCTAAAAAATTCCTGACACAAACCATGTAAGAAATCCAAGACAACATAAAAAGACAAAGCAGAAGAATAATAGGAATAGAGGAAAAAGAAGATTCCCAGCTCCAAGGCCCAGAAAATATTTTCAACAAAATCATAGAAGAAAATTTCCCCAATTTAAAGGAGAGGCCTATAAGCATACAAGAGGCCTACAGAACACCTAATGAACCAGACCAGAAAAGAAAATCCTCCTGCCACATAATAATCAAAACAGTAAGTATACAAAACAAATTTAAAATACTAAAAAGCTGCAAGGGAAAAAGGCCAAGAACATATAATGGCAAACCCATGAGAATCACACCTGACTTCTCAAGAGAGACTATGAAAGCCAAAAGGGCCTAGATGGATATCATGCAGACCTAAGACAACACAGATGTCAGCCCAGACTACTATACCCAGCAAAACTCTCAATCATCATTGATGGAGAAAACAAGATATTCAATGACAAAAACAAATTTAAACAATACCTACCCACAAATCCAGCCGTACTAGAAGATACTAGAAAGAAAAGTACAACCCAAGAAAGCTAACCACATTTGGGAAAACACAGGAAATAAATATCCTCACTACAGCAAAACTAAAAGTAGCCAAGCACACAAACACACTACCACAACCAACGTCAAAATAAGAGGATCTAACAGTCACTGGTCATTAACCTCTCTCAACATCAAGGGACTCAACTCTCTGATAAAAAGACACAGACTAACAGAATGGATGCATAAACAAGACCCAACAATCTGTTGCATACAAGAAATCCACCTAAGTCACAAAGACAGACATTACCTGTTGTCTGCTTTTTAAAATACATATATTTTAATAATTCATTGAGAATTATACAATGTATTTTGAGCATATTTACCCCAATTTCTCCCCCTCAACTCCTTCCAGACACCACCCCAACTTCATGTCTTTAAAAAAATATTAATAAGCCACTCATTCCAGTTTATGGTGTTCATATATTTTTAGGGGTGTGACCATCCATCGTGTCAACCAAGGAGGAGCCACACCCTTAAATACTGGTTCTCTCTCCCCCAGGATCTCCGAGCTGCTTAAAGTTCACCAGCTAAGGGTGGGGACTCATGAAACCCTCATCACTCCGCTGACTGCTGTTCTTAGGTAGGCAACCAGAGCAGCTGTGAGTTCACAAAAGCAGTGAAATACGTGGTCCAAGTGCAGAGAATGAGTGAGTGTAGAGGACTCAACCAAAAATGGGATATCTATGTCTCATCCTCTCCCCAGGCTCAAGGACCATCTTGGAAGAGCAGGTGGGAAGACTGTAAGAGCCAGAGGTTGAGGAAAACCTGAGCAAAACAGCACTTTGTGGATCGGGCAGTCTTACAAGACTGAGTCACAGAGCATGGATAATTCTGTGGTCTCTTGCTTGCATTTTATCACCAACATGTTGTTTTGAACGCACAATGTTCAATTGCAACATACCAGATAATAAGTTACAATCACACAACTCCACTGAGTAAATGATTTGTGTGTCCCTTTTAGTCACATCTAGCCTCTGCAAATTATTCCTTAGGATCAGATTCCAGGAGTGAGTGGGGTTACTGTGTGCAGGGGAAAACCTCCTTGATTATGACCCCCAGACCTACCAGAACTCCAGACTTAGTGCTCAAGTACAGCTTGCAAACGTTAGTCAAGGTGTCCGCAAGAAAAGATGGATGGTTCCTTCAGCCATTGCACTTGACAGGGTTTTGTGGAAGCTGTAACCATATATAAACCCAACAATGTTCTGTTCATGTCCACTTTTGATCTGCTGCGTTATGGGCACAATATGGAAATCTGTGTCACCTGTTCCTAAGCAACTTTGAAATGCCCTGAGCTTTTCTATTTTTTTTTTCCTTGCAGGTGGACCTTTCTGGGGATATATAATTGTACATAATTTACCCAGCTCCAAACACTGGAAATTGGAGACCGTAGCACACAAGTAAAAATCATTTAAAAAATCCTAAAGTAAGCTCTCAAATATTTAAAAAAATTAAATCACGTTCATTTAAAAAACACATGTATATTTGGGCAATAAGGAGGATGCTGAATTTTAGAAATGTTGAAGTGAGAAGGGGGCCAATTTTGGTACCCTAACCCTACCAGTGCAGTCTCAGCTCATTCTCCACCTCCTTGGAAACTGTGTGTCAGGAGGCGCAAACTGCATACCCCCCCATCTTTGTAACAGACACCAGTTCTCATCCTTCTTGCTGTTTCACGGTGGGTGGGAGGTAAAATCAATAATGAGCCTGGAGACTTAAAAAAGTCTAAGGACAGTACTAGCGTTCAAGGCAAATATGCGTCAGGGATGCTGTCATCACTAGCATATCCCAAGCAAGCAAGAAAGACATTACTGCTAAAATTAAGAAATTGAAAAAAATTTGCTGATGTAGGTCAGCTCAGAAAAACAGATAAGATTTTGGATGACTGGTTGGTCATTAGCACATCAAAGTTTTAGGCTAGTCTAGATAAACTGGCACTTTGATTTCCTGAGAAAACATTCAAAAGTTAGTAAAAAAAAAAAAAAAAAAAAAAAGTGAATATCTACTTTCTAAAAAACAGTCTCATAAGTGTGTAGAAAAAAATTGGATTTGGTTTCAACCAGTGTGTGTGTGATGTGTGTATGAATCTATGTGAGGTGTATGTATGGTTTGGGGGGTCTGTATAGTGTGTTTGTTGTTAGCGTGTGATATATGTGTGGTGTGTGTTATGCATGGTATGTGTGTATGTATGCGTAGAGTATGTATACTGTGTATGTGTGGTGTATATATTTGCATATGTGTGGCATATGCGTGCTGTGTATGGTATGTGGATATGTGTGTATGGTATGCAGAGGCTCTGTGTGTGCATGTGTTTGTATATGTATATGCATGTATGGCGTGTGTGTGTGGGGTCTGTATGGTATGTGTGTATGGTGTGCATCAATGTATGGTACGTATGTATGTGTATAGTGTATGTGGTGTGTATGGGTTTGTGTGTGGTCTTCATATGGTGGGTGTGTGGTACCTATGGTGTTTGTATGTGTGTGTGGTGTCTCTAGTATGTGTATTTGCATTTGTGTGGTGTATGCGTAATGTGTATATGTGTGTGTATATGTGTGTGTGGTGTGCATCATCTCTGTGAGTGCATGTGCCTGTATATGCATACATGGAGTGTGTGTTGTGCATATATGTGTGTGTGTTGTTTGTGTGTTTGTTCTGTGTGTGTGTTGTGCACTGTGGTTTATATATGTTTGTGTGTGTATGCTATGTGTGGTGTATCTACTTGGTTTTAACAAAATCTCAATCATTTGATCTTGCCAATAAAGACTCGGAAGCCAGAAGCTTCGGTGAAAGCCTGCTAGCTCAGAGAGAGAGAGAGAGAGGCAGAAAGAAAGAGAGAGACAGACACACAGAGAGACAGAGACAGAGTCAGAGAGAGACAGAGAACCCAGTTGACCTTCCTCCTTAGCCAACATCCCAACAGAAGAAAAGCTACTTCTATACAGCGACTGAAAAAACAAAACAGACAAAAAACTCAAACTGAATGTCCCTCCTTTCTATTTCCTGTGCACCCCTCTATCCATCCTATGACTTCCTCTTATTCTGTATGTATTTTCTATCTTCACTCCCTGTCAACTGGTTGTTTGCTTCACCTTTTGACCTGTGGTTGACTTTATTTAATTCGGTTTACAATACTTAAGCAGAAAGTTCTTGGATTCAGGGTGTGTATGAGGGCGGAGCCACACCACGACTGGAAATAGGCTTTTCTAGTAAACAACATAATCTTATGGGGTTCACAGTGTGATCAAATATCCTGCAACATTTCACCCTTTTCGTCTAAGTAAAAAGGAAAGATTTTAACTCCATGCAGTAAAACTATTTATACTAATGAAGCTCTTTCTGCCAAGCTCTCCACAGTGTGCAGCTTGTGTATTTTTGAGTTCTGTAAAATGTTCATGTCAGTCTCATATGTATTCAGCAGTCTGAATGGCCTGAGCAGTTTTTAGTCTGAAGCTGATCTTTGGGTGGTGTTTGCCAGTTTAGTGGCAAACACATCTCAAAACTATTGAAATTTTTCATTCCGATGTCAACACATTCTTACAGTATATTGGTTGGCCTAGTTTCTCAGTTTTTTTCCATAACCCAGTGTCTCTAGCTGCTGTTGTTCTTTCTTCACTAACATTAAGAAAATTTAGAGTTAACTAAGCATTATTTGGTCTATTCCTGGGTGTCTTTACTCTCCCTTTCTGTTTAATAAGCACCTCTTTTAAGGTATGATTGGCTCTTTCCACAGCTGTCCGTCCTGTAGGATTGTATGATATACCAGTAATGTGCTCTATATTATAATATGTAAAGAGTATCTTCACTTTACTGGATACATGTGTGGGAGCATTAGCAGTCTTAATTTGTGAATGTATTTCCTAATTGCCATTATTTCCAATAAGTGTGTAATTACACAATCAGCCTTTTCAGAACTTGAAGCAATTGTCCATTGAAACCCTGAGTAAGTATCAATGGCATGGTGCCTGCACCTTTGTTTTCTAGATATTGCAAAGTGAAACACATCCATCTGTCAGATTTCATTTCTTTTGGTCTCCCTAGGGTTACTTACAGCAGGTAATGGAGTTTAGTTATACAGAGAACACATAGGACTTTTTGTTGTTGTTGTTATTTCTCTGGCTTGTTGCCAAAAGATAGAGAAATTTTTTCTTTAAACTTTTACTATTAACATGACATTTTTCGTGACATTTTGAGGCTTCTAACACATTTCCTATTAGTAACTGATCAATCTCTCTCTCTCTCTCTCTCTCTCTCTCTCTCTCTCTCTCTCTCTCTTTGTGCCAGTGGACCTGGCAAACCAGTATGAGGCTGAATATGAGTAATACATAATGGATAGTTTCTACTTCTGGTGGCCTGTTGCAATTGCATAAATAACTAAGTGAATCCTGAGTTTTCAGAAGTAAATTCAGCAGTTTCTATATGCAAAAAAACTCTTTATGCTTATTGAGATCAGTAATTATATTAAGAGATTCGGGAAGATCTAATAATACCATCTTCTCCTGGCAGCACCTTCAGTCTACTTCAAAGAAGATGATGGGCATCAAATAAACAAATGTGGCAAGATAGCCATCTTTATCTCGATTGCTGAGAGCAGGCTGACTGTCAAAACTGTGAACATGCGTGACCCTGAGAAACTGACTGTCCCTCAAAATTCCTGCTTTACAGAAAGTCTGTCAGATATTCTGGACCAGTAGCCTGAAGATTAGATGCCCCAACAACACGGAGAAACCTTTTGGCGACTGTCCAGGCAGTCAACTGTCTCTTTAATTTCTATTTGTTCAGAAGCTGCTTGCCTGCACCTCTTCCATCTTAGCTAATTTTCCTTCTGAAATCTGTGATGGGGTTGAAGACTAGATAGTTATAGTCTTTAATTGTAGTAAAATGTTTTTAGGTTGATATGTAACTTATAATAAGAAAGTGATTTAGGTACAGAGCTTTGAACACAAGGGTAGGACTCACTAGACTAGAATACATAGTGGAATACTTTCTCTAAGATTGTCAAATGCAAATGGACTGACATTGTAAATATAATTGTTACTTAATAATTCTCATAATTATTTTTATTCTATATAGTTTTTTAATGTTAGAGAAAAAGCCAATTTTTTTTTAACAGAAAGGGGAACATGCAGTGGATATAAACATGTTTTTGTTTTATCCCAAGTGTGACATGTGGAAATGTTTTTGGTATATCCCCCATGGAAAACAGCCCCCCAGTGAAAAGGTGTGTGATGTTTGTCAGCTAGAAGCTGTCGCATGCAGGGTTTTTGAAAAAGCTAAGCACATATGCTGGGGTGAAAGTCTGTTAGCTCAGAGAGGAAGAGAAAGCATCCAGCTGGCCTTCCTCCCCAGCCAGTGCCACAAAAGAAGAAAAGCTTCTTCCCCACACCAACTGAAAAAATAAGCAAGCAAGCAAGCAAACAAACAAACAAACGAATGCCCCTTCTACTTTCTGTGCATCTCTCTTTTTGTCCTCCTGACTTCCTCTTACTCTCTGTTTCTCTTTTTTTTTTTTTTTTTTTTTGTATCTTTATTCCCTGTCAACTGCTCTGCCTCTTGACCTGTAGCTGACTTTATTTAAATCCTGTTTACAATATTTAAGCAGAAAGCTCTTGGACTAAAGGTGTGTGCTAGGGCTGAGTCACACCACGACTAGAAACAGTTTTCTTTTCCAGTAAACAACATAATCTAGGGGTTCACAGTGTGATCAAATATCTACTTGTTATAGTGTGTATGATGTGTGTGTGTATGTGTGTGTGTGTGGTATGTGTGTGTGTGATCTATCCACTTGTTAGTAAGGTGTTCGTGTGTATGCATTTGCTTCTCTTTCTTCCCACCCTTTATCTTTTATCCATATTTATTTTTATTACTTTATTTATCTTTTATCCATATCTATTTTATTATTTTATTCATCATTATTTTATTTATCATACTACATAGTTTGAGGCCAGCTTGGGCTACATGAGATTCTATCTAATAAAACAAATTTACAAGCAAAAAAGCTAACAAAAATTCCTCCTCAAGCTAGAACCTTAAATTAAGTCATATAGTTACCAGACTTAGGATCACAGCCTGTGCCCTGGCAAGCCAGGTTCAGCCCCCTGTCCCCAATAAGCCAATTTAAAAGCCAAATTAATAATAAAAAGCAAGGAGGGATATTTATTCAGTGTGGCCGCATTGGGAAAGACAAACAGATCTAGCGAAGGCATCCCAGCCATCTCCAGGGTCCTAGCACGAGGTTTAGGCAAAAGCAGAGGGGAGGAGTTAGTCCTGGCTAAACAGGCCTGGTCATGGTGCAGTCCTGCCTATCTTGTCTCTGCTCCAGTCTCTCCTACAACAAGGCTGGTAAGTTACCCACACCGTGTGAAACCCCTGCCTGGAGCTCAAGGTTCTCTGTCTGACGCCAGAGCTGAGATGTCCCTTTTCCCAGCATGAGATTCCTAGAGGAAATTCTAGTTCCCTGGGGTGCCTTGTTTCATGGTCTGAAAGCCTTAAGGAGGAATGTAAGTGTCCTTTTAGAATATCCTCATCCCTGTCAGGCCAGGGATGAAGTGTAAACAACTGTTTATCAAGTGTAAACAACTGTTTGCTCAGCCTACTATTTTGATAGAGTCTGTGTCTGAGAGCAAAGTCATATCATGCACCAAAACTGGAAACTTCAAGGAACTGTAAGCACGTGACAGTTTATAGCTCAGGGAAGCTTTTCTGGTGTCTCAGAAGTCACATTAAAAAACCAAATGATGGTTTCTAATGTTGTCTACATCCCTGTTTTAATATCTTGAAATTGGCAGATAGGGATTTCAAACAATAATGACCGCTGATTCATTAAATGATTCAATTCCAGTTTATAGACATTATAAGTCCTCAATAAAACAATGAGCAATTTAAACACCACATTACCTAAACAACAAATACTTCCTTAAGGTAAAAAATTATGTTTGTAAAGAAAACGATAGCGATCTTCTCTTCTTTAGCCCTCAGAAGTCCACAGCAAGCTGAAGCATGTAAGGATGCGATATCTGTAATCGTGACATACTTTAAATGATACTTATATCAGAATATTACCAACAGTGGCTTCTCAATCAGCTTGGTGTTTGTCTTAAAAAGTGAGATGAAGGCAGGTATGGTGGCACATGCCTATAATCCCAGTGCTCAGAAAGAAGGTATAGGCAAGAAGATCAGGAGTTCAAGATCAGACTCCCCTTAACAGTGAGCCTGAAACCAGCTCGGACTATGATTGCTCCTGTCTCAGGAAACCAGGAGAAAACAATAATAACAACAAAAACAAGGGGCTATCGAAATGGCTCAACCAATTAAGCGCCTGCTATGCAGGCATAAGGTATCCGAATTCAGATACCCAGCACCTTATAACAGTATTTTCTCCTGCTGGATGCCCACTGAGGGCACAGGGATGGAAGAGCACCCATAAGTTTGTGCCAATGAAGCTGAGCAGTGTATAGTCTAAGCCCACACTTGTGACACTTCACTGCGATAATTTTGTCATTCTTTTTTGTTTATTTAGCTTTTATCTTTATTTATGTCAACTGTGTTTATCTGTGTGTATTCCTGTGGAGGCAAGAGGAGGGCATCGGTCTCCTGGAACTGTAGTTGGAGTGATTGTGAGTTGCCTAACATGGATGCTGGAAACTAAACTCAGGTCCCCTAAAGAGCGGAAAGTACGCTTAACCAATAAGCCATCGCTCTGGCTCTCATTTTAACTTATATTATAAACATGCCACCATTTATCCATTGCTATACCATGGTGAACATTCATGGCAGAAAATAACCCAGACTCATTATTGTGTTGAGACCTGCTCTTCGGATCATAGCTGAAACCGTTCTGCATTCAGGATCCATCTTTGTTCATGAGGTAAAATTAAGTTCCATTTTTTAAAACTCTGCTTCCCAGAAGTAGTTATCCATAGCTGACACTAACAAACCCTGCTGGGTGTCAAGTTAACCTACACTAACAGACCCTGCGGAGGGTCAAGCTGACCTTATATTTTACTGTGGCTCAATGGAGTCGTAACTCATGCTCTGTTATCTCCACACTTGGTTACACTCTGGCTGCACTCTGGAAGACCCTAATCACCACCTCACTTACCTCACAGAGGACCAATCAACTTAAAGGTTAACTGATAATACTTTGTCTAGTTGGCCAAAATAAACTTAAAATGTGTTGTCCCTCCTTGTCTTTCGTGCTTGTTTTTTCTGTAAAAAGGCTGCTCTAAAAACAGACTGGCCTCACAGTTGGGCTCCTGAGTCTTTCCTGTGGCCCTGATCACAATCAGCTGGAAACAGGAGTTCAATAAACCATCTGTATCTGACTGAGACCAGAGTCTGACTGGTTTGTGAGGCTATTCTTGGGTTACAACAATTGGATGGTCCTGAGGCTCACAGGGATACACAAGGTACCGTAAGAGCAGAACCCGCAGCTGTGCCTTTCATGGTTTCCAGGGGCCACTAAGTTCTGGGCTCAGGATGCTTTTCCCTATCTGCAAAGTTAGATTTGTAGTATCATTTTCCCTCTATGCAATCTGTTTCATCACCACTTGTAATTGGCTTTTCTGTGTCCTCTTGTGGCATTGTTAGGATTCCTAAATAGTGGAAAAAAGTCTCCCATTTCAGCTTATAGCTACAAAGACCACTTTGCCAAGTAACACAAACACCACATCCAGAGAGTCTCCTTGGCTTCTAGGTGGGGGGTGGGGGTGCTGTTAGTCAGCTGACTGCAAAGCATTATTAATTATACACATGTCTTTTGGTGCACATCATTCTCTAGTTTTTGACTATATACCTAAGAATAGACTTGCAAAGTTACAGGGTACATACAACATCGGGTTTAATAAAGGTTTAAAAACCTTCTTGGGAAATGAAGGTTTTCCAACATGGTGCTGACATTCCTGGCCCCGCTATGTGAGCAACTCACTGATCAGCACCCTCTCCCTCTCTTAGTCTGATATTTAAGCAGGTGAGGCTTGTCGAAGGCATCTTGCTGTGGTCTTAACTTGCATATCTGATGACCGCCAATGCTGGGCATATATTTATTGGCTATTTGTTCATCCTCTCCTGTGAAATATCTTTTTCTTTACCTATTTTTGTGTTGTCATTTTCTTACAGATTTAGAATCTCCCTGTACTCAGAATCCAAGCTTATGTTTACAAATATCATCTTCTACTCTAGCTTACTGTCTCACTCCTATGATGCTATCTTTTGGTGTATAGGAGTTTCTGGGTTTAGTGTAATCCAGTACCAACAAGGAATTTTCAAGAAAAGTTTAACAAAAATTTGAACTGAATAAAAATGCAAATACAACATATATGGAGTGGTTCCAATACAGGGCTTAGAGGGGGGTTTTCATTAAATGCTTTCTTTAGAGATTAAGGGTTAGCAAGATTGCTCAGTGGTGAAGACTGCACACTACTCTTGCCAAGGACCTCATTTCGATTCCTAGCACCTATGTTGGGCAGCACCAGGGATTCTGACATCCACTTATAGCCTCTGTGGACACACAAACTCACATGTAAGAACCCGCACTCACACACACATATACACGTAATTACAAAAAAATTTAAAATATATCTTTAAAAAAAGAAATTAAAAAGCTGTGCATGGTGGTATGCGCTGCACTCTAAGTCTTAGGAGGCTGAGACAAGTTAGAACCTAGCCCAAGTTGTAGAGTGAAATCCAGAACCACGTAGGTTATATAGCCAGATCCTCTCCAAAAAAGATGGGAGGGAGACAGGAAGAGAGGAAGAAAGAAATACCTTAAGTATCTGTCTCATAAACTAGCATTGGATAAATAAAACCCAAAGTAAATGAGAAATAAAAATTATAAAGAACAAGAATAAAGAATAAATAGAAAACAATCATAAAATCATTAAGGAGCTGGAGAGATGGCTCAGGGGTTAAGAGTGCCTGCTATTCTTGTAAAGGACCTGGGTTCAATTCCCACCACCCACATGGTGGCTCAAAATCAATCCTGTTCTGGGGTATCTAATGATGTCTTCTTCTGACTTCTAAGGGTACATACATAGTTCACATGCATGCATACACACAGGCAAAACACTCATGCACATAAAATAATTTTTTAAAGAAAAAAAATTAGTTAAAACCAAAACTTACTTCATTGAAAAGACAATAAAAAAATAAAATTCTTGATAACATCTTGCTCTTTTCATGAAACATGTTGAGAACTTTCTTCCCCACCCCATTTCTGTTTTGTTTTGCTTTAATCTGTGTGACACAGGCTCTCACAATGCAGCCAAAGCTAGCCTTGAACTCACAACTCCCCTGCCTCTGCCACTCTGGGCTTTTTTCTTAATCTTTGGAAAGAACCAACTGTTGGGAGAATTTTCCAATGAAATTACTTGAGATTTTTTGTTTGTTTGTTTGTGAGCTTTCTTTCTTTCTTAATGTGTCATCCATTTTAAATTAATGGGCTTAGTGTCTTTATTAAATATCAAATATTTGAATTAAAAATTGTCAGTTTTTGCAAAGGCAGTTTTTTAAAGCAACTTGTCCACTTCATTTTTTTATTAAAATTTTAGGCACAAGAGTTATCATGATATCCTTACAATTTTCTAAATGGACATTTGATGATTGTGTCATTTTAAATTTCTTATTTTGTGTTTTCTTTTGTCATGTCTTTTGGGCATTGTAGTTTTGTTCAATTGCTAATTTAGTCTGTATCTTACTTATTTTCTTATCTTTTCTAATTTTTCCCCCTTTTGTTTGCTAACTCTACTTTATTTCTCATTAGTTTTTAGACAATTTAAAATTACAGTCATTTATTTATTTAACTGGAAAGGACACATATGTATAATGGCTTGCTCGTGGAGATTCGAGGACATCTTGAATAATTTGATTGTCTTTTTCCAAAGTGTGAGGCCCAGGAATTGAACTCAGATCATCAGGCTTGGCAGCATATGTCTTTACCCATTCCCATGAGCAATCCTGCCCTCCCAGCTTTCTAGGTTTCTGAGATAGGGTCTCACTATGTAGTCTAGGCTTCCCATCGTTTCCAAATGTTTAGAAACTTTTCTTCTTAGCTTTTATTACATTTGTAGCTTTACTCTACTGTGGCTGGGAAAATAATCTTGGTATTGCAACTTCTCAGTTTCTTGGTGGCTCTCCAGTGTTTAAAAAAAAAAAAAAATGTTTTCTACGTAGCCTTCCTCCACAGTTGCTTTCAGAAACAAGCTCAGGACAAATCAGCTTGTTTGGCTGTTTCCAGATAAGTAACTACCACTAGCAGACAGTGACGCCACCACAACCCATTGATCACCAGGATCCCAGTTCCCCCCAACAACACAAAAGTCACCAACATACCCACAGAGCTCATCCTTAGAAACACTTCCTATTTTCTCCACAGCCCATGTTCTGCTGCATTTACTGTTGCTTTCCTGGCTCTTCTTGGCAGGCTCTACCTTTCCTTTCTTTTTCTCTTTGTTTTTTTCCTCTCTCTTTCTTTTTTTAAAAACAGGTTCTCATGTAACCTAGGCTGGTCTTGAACTAGCTCTGCAACCAAAGATGAATTTGAACTTCTAACTTTCCTAAGCCCCTACCATCCTGTTGCTCACTCAGATTGCAAATATGAGCCACCACACTTATTTTTTTAAAAATAAATATTTTAAAAATAGATATTATTAAGAATCTCATACAATACATTTGATCATTTTTACCCCAAATCCTCCCCTTAACTCCAAGATCTGTCCCCACCTCCATACCCTTCAATTTTGTGTCCTCTTTTTTTATTTTTAATTTAAAAGCCTGTCTACTCCAATTGGGCTATCAACATATCCAAGTATGGGGACAGGTATGGGGGCATGGCCAACTTGGAGTCACAGCTTTAAAGAAAACTGCCTTCCCCCTCCAAAAAAAAAAAAAAAAAAAAAAAAAACCATAACCTGTCCACAGCTCCTCAGTACCAGATAGGGCTCCTGGACCCTTTCTTCCTTTATGCTGGAATGCTGACTGGCAAGGTCTCGTGCTGGCAGCAAGCTGCCGTGAGTCTGCGAGCTCAGAAGTCCTGCCATTTCCAGAAGACACTCTTTTGCTCTGGTCCTACATAATCTCGGGCTCTTACAGTCTTTGTACTCCCTTTCCTGCAGTGGTCCCTAAGCCTTCAGTGAGGGGTATGATATAGACCCCTGTCTATTGATGAGCCACTCACAGTTACTTATTCACTGAACTTGACCAGTTGTGAGATCTCTGAGATCTGAGAGCAGCACTAACTTGGTAGAGAGACATGAATTTAGAGGGAAGTTTGCTACTCTGCTTGTTTAGCAAAATAATAGCAACCGTTTTATCCTTGGGTCCTGTGAATTCCTCCAGCACGGGCTCTTTGAAGTAGCAGGCATGGGTCACCTCTTGTGGAGCAGGCCTTAAGTTCACTTATGAAGTGGTTGGTTACCCCATAACCATCATGCCGCTATTGTGTCCATGGGCCTATCTTGCCATGTCAGTCATGGATGGATGTGGTATCATGTCATAGGACCCAGGGCTTCATGGATGCTAGACAAGTACTCTGATGGTTGATCTACATCTTCAGCCCAGACTCCACATTTTTCTTTTCAAACTTATTTCTCCTTTCTCCTCATTCCCTGTGTTAAACTTTCTCAGCAGTCTAGTTGACAAGTAGCAAACGCATGCTGGGTCCCTTTGTTCATCTTATTCTCAACCTCTTCACTTGTTTTTGAAGTGTATACCCTTTGATTATTTTTGTCTGATGTGTAACAAAATAAATAAACATAAAAGTAAAATAAAATAAAAGAGGTCACCTGTCTGTCAGTAATGCTCCAGTGGCACATGCCATATTTTCGGCATCTTAGCTGGTGTGAAGAAGAAGAAACAAAGTTAAAAAACAAAACAAAACATAGGTTTCACCTCCCTGGCTAGGGCCTAGGGTACTAGAGGATACACAGTGACAGGCTGGGAATGCTATCAAAGCAACCAACATGTGTGCCAGACAATATAGTTCACATCCACAGACTGTATAATCTTTTACATTGCGAGATTTCTGGCCTAGTTTTAAATTCTAAAAAAGAGCATATGATCCTAGACACATTTGTGTTATTTAGATACAATCTTATTTAGCTATTTATTGTGGGTTTTGTCTCTGTTTTAGTTTTTAGACAGTGTCTTAGTCTGTAGCCCAGACTGGCTTCAAACTCATGGTTATCATTCATGCCTCACTTTCTCAAACGTTGAGCTTACAGGTATGAACCACCACATCTGGCTGTTAGGTGTAATTTAAAATAAAATAAAGGTGTTTTATATCCAAGCTGACCATTACCAGCCTACAAAAGTGTAGTACTCAAAACAGAAATGAAATAGTTGTAAATTTTTACCAAAGGACTCCATAATATTGCTTTCATCTGAGTGGACTCAGGAGGAAAGTGACAGAAAGTATAAATGACCAGATTCCCCAGGGCCAAATGAAAATAAAAACAGAAAACTTCCTTCTGCTGAGAGTGGTTTGGCAAGATGTTCTGAGAAAGGCAGTGTCTCAGCCTATCTGAAGAACTATGTCAGCTATCCCAGGCTAAGACCTATCATAATTTCCAAGTTTATTAAAAAAAAAAAAAAAAAGCAATTCCATGAAGTTTTTGTCACCCATTCTGAGACTCAGTACTATCTTGTGTCCTCAGGCTATTTCCTCTCCATGTGTCTTTAGTGAAGATGACCGGTTGGTCCCTAGTAACCTCCAAGATACTAAGCTCAGCAATTCTGGACCTGCACCTCAGCTTTTGCATACTTAGATAGCCTTTCCTCCTGGGTCCTAGGCCTCCACTTGACCCTGAATAATCTACAACTCTTTATGGATTTTTCAAAGTTAATCAGAGCAAAGTATACTAGATGCAACTGTAAGACAAAACAAGGAGCCATCTGGCCCAATGTTAGGCCCACTGCTAAAGAAAAGGGACACGGTGCTGTGTCCTCACAGGTATCTCATTACAATGAAAAAAAGCACAGCCTTGCCCGATGACATGCCTGCCTCTGTATACCCAACACAATGATGTCACGCCCAAGGGAGGAAAGCCAATATCCCAGGCTTGAAACAGGATCCCCAGGCAGATGAAACCAACAGGGCACCCGTCTCACCAGCAGATGCAGCTGTAAACAAACGGAGATGAACAGAAACGAGGCCTTTTGTTGGTTGAGCTTCCAGGCCTTGGGGAAGCTGGGCATTATCGTGTATGTCCTACATACTGCCAGCAGTCATACGCTCGCCGCCAGTTCACGAGCACAGGGGGTTTTCCCAGCCTCTCCCCTGTATGTGAAATGTGATAAGCTAGAGATCAGGTGACTTTCCCAAGCTCTGCTCAGTCTCCCTCTTGTTTTAAGCTCTTGTTAGGGGCCCGATAAATAGCACTTCTTTTCTTTCCTGATCTATGAACCAGCTCAGAAGTAAAACAAGGAAAATGTCAGTGGAAGCTACAGATCACCTGTGTCCCACTGATACTGAAGATGTAGCTTATCTCTGTAAGCAAAGGGACCTCACAAGAATGAGTGCCCTTCATGGCATCACAACAGCCTCTAACTCCTACCTGCCCTGCCTTGCTTGCCCTACTGCAAGCTCTAAGGAGGAGAAAAGAAATCAGATTCTGTTCTCTATCAACTGAAACATTCAACCTTCTTTAAGCAGAAGGGAAGATGAGTCACCAGGGGCCCCACCTCCTGAAGGAACCATCAGCTAAGGGGAGGAAGTGATCTCAAAGATAAACTTGGATGCCTTTCTCTTATACTGCAAGCAAAGCCTAGCACCAGTCTTCAAGCAAAGCTAATCTTTTGCAGATACAGGCATGTATGTGCAGTGCGAATATATGTGAGAATACATGTGCACATGCACTCAAGTACACATTTGCATGAATTCGCAATTAATACATTTGTGTTCACATGTACAGATGCGGGAGGGTCTTGTGATGCAAGTGTGTAAAATGTAACCATATGGTTTTTCCTTGAGCATGCTTGCTCTGAGACCTTTATATTTATTATAAGCTTAGGGAACTATAGCTGGGCAGATGCTCAGCTATTCTAACCTGAAAACACTGGCCTGGCCTACTTCCTGCCATGTGGCCCATTACCTACCATCTTAGTCTTGTCCTGGTACCTGCTTCTTCATCCATGTCCTGATGGTGACTTCTCCTCTCCAGTCCCCACCTGACACCCTTTCTCTGGAGCCAGAAGTCCTGCCTCCTAACCTTGTTTCCGCTTCTTGGCAACCAGGTTTTTATTAAAACCAATCAGAAGGTGATGGAGAACAATACTCAGACAGCATCTCCTCATTCTCATTCGTAATAATGAGAATACCAAAGTCTAGGCTGTAATCAGATCTGTACTGGCACAAAATCAGCATTTGAATACACAGTGCACAAAAACATCACTCCAACACTAGTGTGTACGTGTGCATGTACACAAAGATGAGTTGTGGGTTTATGTGTGTTTGTAAGTATACAACTGTATGAATGTGTACGAGTGTGCTGGAGTAGGTGTGCCTACTTTTACATTTCATACATGTTCGTACCTGTATTGTTTAAATATTTGTACATACAGGTGTGTCTACAGAATATGAATATGCACTTTTATGAATCATGTTTAGGAACCAGGGTTTTGAGTATGTATTTGGATAGATGCCTTACAATTATCAAAGACTGCAATTAACCCAAAGAGTATTGTAATTCTCTGGACTTAAAAATAATTTATAAGTGGCCAGGCATAGTGGTACACACTTTTGATCCCAGCCCTCTGAAGGAAGAGGTAGGCAGCTCTCTGTGGGTTTGAGGCCAGCCTGGTTCACAAAGTGAGTCCCAGGACAAGAAAGGCTACCCAGAGAAACTCTGTATAAAAAAAAAACTAAATAAATAATTAATAAATAATAAACAACCATGTGCAGTAAAAGATCAAAGATGCTAAATGCCATGAAAGCGAAAGGAGAGAATTGTGTCAGCCTGTGGGACAGCGGGTGTATATGAGGTCAGCTTGAGAGGAAATGGGAGATGACAGAAGGGAAGTCCAGACAAAAGACTTTACCCAAGCTCGGGACAAATATAGAAACATGGCATGCTTAAGGTCACCTGCATCAGACACACAGAACTGGATGAGAATTGCGAGGTGGTGTAAGAGCGCCATTGGCCTTTCTTCCCCATATTTCCGAGGGTACATGGCGGTGCATGGTGGGAGATGGCCAATCTGTGGGTTAGTCTGGCTCCTGTACTGAGTATCATGACCTTCCCTTCTTGCACAAATAGACAACTGTTTTGTGAGAAGGAAAGGTCTGGGTGGTACCAGGGCTTGGGATGTGAGGTCATTACCTTGGGCTAGGTGAGGCAGGGGGAAAGCATGAGACAGTCACATTGCAACTGCTGTGAGGAAGCGGAGAGCTATGATGCTGATGGTTGTACCCCCTGGGCCCTCACCCCGCGGAACTGTGCCGCCCACGCTCAGGGAGGGTCTTCTCACCTCAGTGTGCTCATCCTAGAAGACAAACCCAGAGGTTTGCCTCCCAGGTCTTTCTGGATCCTGTCAACACTGATAGTCAATATTATCCACCGCACAGTTTTTAAAAAGTAATTTCTTTTTATTGTTTTTATTTGTGTGTATGTGTGTCCACATGCATGTGTGCATGCCTACAGGGTCGACAAGAGGGCATCAGGTGGCCTGGAGCTGGAGTTATAGGCAGCTATGAACTGCTAGAAACCTGGGTCCTCTGGGGGGGGAGGGGTGAGCAGAAATTCTTGTAACTGATAAACCATCTCTCCAGCCCCATGCTTGTCTTTTCCACGAAGGCAAAAAGGAGGTTTACAAGATCTAGTCACTGGTTATACAATGGTGTCACTAAGAAGGAGGAAGAAGATGAAGAAGGAAAAGACGAACTCAGCCCTGAACCCCTGTCTAACTTGACAGTTTCTCAGAGAGACCCTCTACATCCAAGACCCCGGAAGGGCTGACTTTGGGGCTGTGTCCTCTTCCTGCCAGGCACCAGAGAGTGGCTGCTTCTCACTACATCTTCCACGGGACAGTGTTCCCTTCTGGAGGAAGCCAGATCCTGTTCCATCTGGAATGTGTTGTCTCTAATGACTCTATTACAGCTAAGAAAGAGTTACCCAAGAAAACTCTCATGGAGAGTCCTCCTTGGGAACACAGATGCTGCAGTGTGCACACTTGTATGCATGCATGGGCCTATAAGGGATGGAAGTCAATGTCAGCTGTCTTCTCCAATTACTCTCCTTTTTTTTTTTTTTTTTTTTTTTTGAGACAGGGTGGTCCTGGCTTGGTTCATTGTCAGGTGAGTCCCAAGGACCTCCTGTCTCCTCCCCAGCAGTAGGATTATAGCCGTGCGCTGCCACATTTGGCTCTCTTACTTTGAGTACTGGGATTGAACTCAGAACTCATGCCTGCACAGCAGGCATTTTACCAATGGAGCCAGTTCCCCAAAACTGCAGGTTCTTTAAAGAATGAAGGAGAGAGACGGCTCTTGCTCTGGTTGTCTCTGCTCAGACTATAGGAAGACACATTTGGGACAGGACAAGGACTTATCCAGTAGTGGATGAGCTGACAGTCATCATCGGTCATCTGTCGACAAGTCCCCAAAGACAACAAGCTGCAGCCAATGGCTCTTGTGGGGGTACCTAAAGTATAGACATAGCCATCCAATGTACCCACCCGCTCTGGAGAGTCTTGGGGGATCAGAACCCAGCAGAGATAGGGGGTTGAGGATAGGATAAAATTGGAAGGGCAAACAGAACGGCAGCTCCAAGAATGGAGAATGGCTAGCCAGAAATATGTCAGGATCCAAGCAGCTAAGAGCCAACAGTGGGTGGATTCCTGAGGAACTGGAAGAGATTGAAACAAAAATCAAATGTCAAATTATGCAGACACGTGGGCTAGGGACTGTCTGTGGCTCCAAGAGGCATGGAACAACCTCAGGAAGGAGCTGGCAGCTCTGAGGTCCCTCAGCCTGAAGGAAAGAAAGTGGCTAGCAAACTAAAATCATAAGCTCCCAGAAGAAAGAGTTCACACATGACTCTTGATCTATCGGTGGTTGCCTAGATGTTGGCTGCTTGGCTGGTGGCCTAGGTCCCTTAATTACACGTTGGAATGGTTGGTTTGCCAGGGTTTCCTCCTCTTTTCTTCTCGCCTGGCAGCTGTTCCTGACTTAACAAATGAGAGCTGCTGCTATTTCGGCATCAGGGCCGAGAAGGGCATCGGAGCATCTCTATGGCAAGCTGAGCCCCTCCCACCACCTCAGCTCCTCAGACCTGCATCCTTCCTAGTCTGCACTGAAAAGCAGATGACTCACTCTATCTGTGAGCCCTTTATCTTGTTGACAAACCAAAATCCTCATCCATTGCAATTCTCATGGAAATTTAAGAAAATTGCTAGAAATGTGGACTTTGGAAAAGGCTGTTCAGTTTGTGCTTTCCTCCCTGCTCTCACAAGAGTGCTCCAGTAGCTGTCAGTCTCGGATGCGGTCCTGTAGGGATTACAGAGGCATGGCGATTACAGGACTAAGCTTCTCAAGGCTTTAAGGAGGTGGCCGATTTTCTCTGTGTGTTTGTGTGTGTGCACCCGTCAGAGGTCAGCGTCCAGTGTTGCTCCTCAGGCGCCATCCCCACTGTTTTTTAAGATAAGGACTCTCACTGGTCTGGGGACTAGCCAAGCTGGCTACGTTGGCTGGCTGGAGAGCCCTAGGGATCTGTCTGTCTGTGCACACATGAACCACCATGCTTGGCTTTTTTAAAGAATGTGGGTTCTGAGGAATCAGACTCAAGTCCTCAGAGCGGCCCTCTCCACACACCTCATTCCACTTTTATTAATAAAGCCTTCCAGAATGATCCAGAAGTTGAGTCCAAGAAGATATTCAGAATCCTAGCATTTGAGAAAGGGCTTTGGTATTATCTAAGCCCTTCTGTCAGATAAGTGAGCTGAGCTTGGGAGAAGTGTGGCTTGCTTTCAGCTGAATGGAGTGTCAGTGATTTGAGTGAGCATCTCAGTCTCTTCAGCCATGCCTCATCTACAAAACATAGACAGTAGTTCCAGATATTAGGGAAGGAATGCGAGAGAAGGGGAATTAAAACACCTTGAAAACAATAAAAACCAGAAATGCAAAATCAAGGAGAAGAATCTTTGGGGGGAAAAAAAAAGTGGTTTTTGTTTCTAGACCAAGTAATCATTCGGAGAAACATTTATGCACCATGAGTCAAAAGCCCTCTCCAACTGCTTAAATATGTTTCTCAAAAGGTTCATTACATTCTTTTCCCTCTGCAAAATGACAAGCAGTTATGATCCATATCTTAGCAAGCAGTGACATCCCCTAGTACCCAACACCATGAGAAGTCAGGAACAGAAGTTTAGCCTTCATCTCTCCATTTTTATCCCCAGAACAAAGAAAAATTATAGGCATTGTGCTGACAGTGAAAGAGCAAGCTTTCCCCCACTCCGGTTTTTGTTGCTAGGGTATGAGATCACGTGGCCCACAAAACTCTCTCCCATCTGCCTGGCTTTTTGAAACTTCCCTGAGACCCAGCTTTTACAGTTGAGCAATTAATTATCTCTAATGCGCAGGAGCTACAGAAATAAAGGATATTTCAGAGACAGTAGTTCATGACCTTTTTTTTTTTTTTTTTGCCTTTGTTCTTTTTACTTAGGTCTGACCTTCTGCACTTACTGGCACAGAAAACTACTAAAGTCTGTTGGGTGAATACTTCAACAGACCAATTTCATTTGCACCTAATCCTTTGCTACAGTTTAGAAGGCAGAAATGATATCATCTCAAATATTAAGATCACTAGACAACAAGCTTTTTTACCAAGATTCAGAATTTCACTTTAGCATCTCAATAATCGCACCAAGCCACACCCACACCATTTCCTTTGGAGTCTGATAACAAACAAGCAGATAAAAACAACAACGTTTGATAGTGGTGATTAAATTTTATTCAAACTATAAACATCTGTGGTTAACCTGCAAATCACATTCAACTGTAGACAAAAATAAACAGTAAAAAGAGTTTCTCTCTGATAAAATACATAGAAGACCTAAATAGAAAGTAAGCAGAAACATACATATTGATTTTATGAATGGGCCAATGGAGCACAGAATTGATGTTTATTTGTTCCTAAGAGACTCTCTAAAGTCAATTATGGTGTGTGTTTGCTTCTATGTAGAGGTAAACTGTTCAGTCAACGGTAAATACACTACAATCTGGAGAATCATAGAAGGAAGGTACAGAGTAAGGGGATAGAGGGAACAGAAGGATCTCATTGGAAATAGACTAGATAGTTATGGCTAGATGGGGAGGGGGTGAACTGGGAAGATCAACTTGGAAGAAGTGAAGGGATGACAGAGGGAATAGTGAAGAGACGGCTAAAATTAAAGGCTGTATGAGGGGTACTATGAAAACCAATCACAATAGAAACTTTAAAAATGTATGTGAACATACAGGAAGGCAATTTAAATGAAATTGGCAAATAGCAGGAAAGACAGAGTCCCAATTGGCCATCTCTTGTCACTAAATGAAGCGTCCAGTACTGGAATTGGGTTACACCTAATTGAGTTAAATCTAATTGGCTAAAGGGGTCCCATGGGAATCCCCTCAGAAAACAAGGTGGTTGCTAAGATAGTAAGCTGCTCTCCACAAACTGACATCAAGGCCCCATTACTGAAGACAACACTTACACAATTCATTAGACATGGAAAAGTAGCAGTAAAATGACTCCTAGTGATATTCTGCTGTGCTTCTAGATGGCCTTGCTCAGCCATCATCAGAGAAGCTTCTTCCTGCAGAAGATGGGAACACAGATAGAGAGCCAGAGACAGACATTATATAGAGAGTCAGAGACCTTGGAATACACAGCCCTGTATGGGGTAATCCCCATCAAAACCCCTCCCCACAGAGCTCAAGGAACCCTATGTAAGAGGAGGCAGAAAGCATGTGAGAACCAGAGGAGACAGAGGATACCAAGGAACACGACCCTGTAATCAGCGTAGTCAAAGCGTTCACAAAGACCGAGGCAGCACACACAGGGCCTGCACTGAGTCCTTTGTATATAAACTATGGGTTCCAGTTTAGTGTTTTTATGGGCTTCCCAGGGAGTGAATGGGTCTCTTATTCTTGTGTCCTTTTCCTTCTGTTTGTCTTGTCCAGCTTCGATGTGACAGTTTTTGCTTTACCTTATTATATTTAATTTTTTCGTGTTTGGTTGTTATCTCTTAGAAACCTGCTCTCTTCTAATGAGAGGCCGAAAGGGAGTGGATCTGTATGTGAGGGAAGGTGTGGAAAAACTAGGAGGAGTAGGCGGGCAACGGTAATCAGGATATGTTACGTCGAGAAAATAAGCTATTTTCAATAAAAGGGGGAAAAGAATCTCTGAGGTCACCAGAATCTCAAGGTGGATTCCAGATCAAGAAGTTAATTGTAAAACTAATTAAGAAGAATAAAAATTCACCAACAAAAGCAAAGCAAAACTGGACTATAGCTTCCAGAGACTAAGTACCATGAATCACAAGCAGAAACAGCCAGAGGCTTGGCTCAGCGTGGCGGCACTTGACTAGCATGAGCAAGGCCCGGGTCCCACCCCCAGCACTGTAGGAAGAAACGTCAGCGTGAGGAGGAACGAGACAAGGGACAGAGGAGAGCTTAGAAATAGAACTGTGTATGTACCGGGAATTGTTGTGTGACAGAGTTGGAGTCACAGCTGGGGGTAATTGTGTATCCAATCACAGCTCTTAGGAACCTCAGCTCAGTCTACAGAAAAAGAAGATCTGAGCACGACACGGCAAAGGATGAGCAATCTATACACACGTACACACTCCCAAACTCGCGCAAACGTGCCCACACACAAAATGGACATTTTAACTTATTTTAACAATTATATTGTAGAATATGTAACTACAGTAATTCTATAATAAATGTGATATGTATGCTCATATATTAGGAATTTAAGGTCTTGAATGATTTAAATAAATTCAAACCACAATGATATAAAGAAAGAAACGCTGCATAAGACTACGAGGCTACTAAAAAGAAACGCAGGGCTATCTAAATTAGCTTCGGGTCCCTTAGCTCTTCCTTGCCAGCCCTCTCGGCCTTCCCTTTGTCACCCACCCATCTGCAAAAACACTTTCTGGCATGGACCCCTAGCGGGCACGCTGGGCTGGGACTCAAGTAGATGATTTTCACTCCCTCTCCTGTCCTCCTTCCCAGTCTCTCCGGACTTCCCTTTAGTCCTGCCGCAGCCGCTCCGCCCACCCTACCTCCACATCCTGGTGCTCCATCTCTCGGCGCAGACCGCGTCCCTCCTAGCTCTTCCCCACTTTCCCTCTCAGTCTATTTCCACGTGTTTGTCCCACCCACCAACCCACAGGGATACCTTTTACTAGGGACCCCACAGCCACCACACGTGACCAGGACCCAGCGTGCACCACAGCAACCAAAGAGCGGATCACCCACCACCCAGCAAAGACAAGACCAGAGAGCTACGCCAAGAAGTTTCTTTCTGTAGAAGATGGGAGCTAGTACGGAGAACTAGGCAACGTACGGAGAAGAGGCTTGTGGGCACTTAGTCGTAAATGGAATGTCTTTCTCAAACCCCTCCTCTCAAGGCTCAGGGATCTCTTCAGAAGAAGATGCAGAAAGATTGATTGTAAGAGGAGAGGGTATGGATAATTCCAAAGAAACGTCACCTTCCAGACAACAGGACTGATACACACATGAACTCACAGACCTGCACACATTTAAGCCAGATGTGTCCCAGCACTGAGAGGAAGACAAGGGTATTCTACAATTGGTGCCTGCTGGAAAAGGGAAAAATCCTTCTTCTGCAATGGAGTCTCACTGGGTGCATGAACCACAGTGCAGGGCAGGCCCCATGCCCAGGAGTGGTTGGCCAGTAGAATATGAACTCGGTGATACTCTTGAGGACATTTCGTTTCATTTTGCTTTGTTTCAACTTTTTTTTTTATGGTCTTTTGCTTGCTTGTTTAGATTTTCAGATTTCTTTGTGTTTCTTGTTTTGGTTTGATTTTGGTTTTATTTCTTGTTTTTGTTTGTTTGTTTGTGTTTTTTTAAAAGAGACAGAAAAAGAGAGAGGGAATAAAGGTGGGTGTAGGGAGGTGGAAAAGTTCTGGAGGGAGTTGCAGAGGGGAAAACATGATAAAAATGTATTGTATGAAAAACCTTTTTAATGAAAATATTTTTTTCATTTATTAATTAATTAATTTATTTTACACTTAGAATGAAAGGTAACATGGCTCAAATTTACATTTTTCTTCACGTGATTTCCTTAGATCTTTTGATTAGAAATTGAATATATTTTTAGGTATACATTTTTGGCTGTGTCTTACCATCCCCTCATTCCTTCAGAAATACCATACAGATTCTGAAAATATTTTTTAAAAGATTATTGCACCCAAGAATTTCAGTGAAAAAAAAATATGAACTTGGAATGGTCCAATGAATTAGAATTAAACAACCAACAAAATCCAGACACTGACCACACAACGGCAGATCCTGCCATCAGAAAATAGATGCTTTGGGCTTCCTGGAGTTTGGCTTAGCCTCGTGGCTTGCTCAGGTACACCAAGTGTCAGCAAAGGTGAAGAGGTGAAGTTTGTGAGGAGTGTGTAAATGCAGTGTCCTTTTAAGTGGCTGCCCAGGGGCACTGTGGGAAGTTTACATGGTGAGAAGGCCTCCAGTCACAGATCAAGCCCTACTAGAGAAGTAAGGCCACACAACACTGTCCGTGCAAGCCAATTAGGACCGTTTCAGAAGAAGCACCTGATAGTACTTGCCAGGAACTGGTGTTAGAATATTGTATAGCAAAGACTACCAGATTCAGCTAGGGGCACAGAAGAAATAAATCTCAAAGAAAAAAATGGTAGATCTACGGACATCAGAAGTAAAGCTTTTTATTTAACCAGGTCCCTAACAGAAGAAGAGCTATAAGATGTCTCGCAACACTGGGACAAGGGTTACAGATATAAAATACCTAAGGATTACAAACCAGGGAGAAAACGAACTGAAAGTATGAATAAAACATTCATTGCTGTAAAGACGGAGTGGTTATAAGTGTAAGACGAGACTCAAGCTCATTGTAATCAGAGAAACACAAATCATGTTTTTAAAAAAAATGCCATACTAGAGCTGGGCTGGCACACACCTGTGATCCCAGCACTTGGGGAGAGACAGAGGCAGGCAGATCTCTGTGAGTTGGAGGCCAGCCTGATCTACCATCGAGTCCAAGACAGTCAGAGTCCAAGACAGTCAAGGCTACACAGAGCAACCTTGTCTCAAACAAACAAACAAAAAAAAAAACAAGATGCTACTTTACAGCCACTTGACTAGTAAGAAAGAAACAGTGAATAACGTGGAGGATAGACTTTGATTGTATCAGAACGGAGCCACGCTGCTGCCGCCCACAGGAAGACTCGGGAAGCTGTGAGAACCTGTAGAGGTATCCCTATGGCCCAGCAATACTGACTCTTGGATCTAGGTAATCTTTATGACAGACAGCCAGAGATGCAGGTCAGAGCGTACATAGTGGCATCGACTGCCTCTGTAAACAACTGGTAGTAAGTTGCTTTTTTTTTTTTCTTTCTTTTTTTGTGGAGAGGTTTTCACGTAACTAGGATGGCCTCAATTCACTATGTAGCAGAGGAGGATCTTGAATCCCAGATCCTATGTCCACCCTAGAAGAGCTGCAATCACAGGTGTGCACCATCTCACCTGGCAGGGCATGCATTTGATGCCCCAGGCTGGGACCATAGTTGAGTTGGTTGAGTTCTTCCCTAGCATGTATAAGGCCCTGGGTCTGATTACAAGTATGGCATAAGCAAGGATTTATACATAACAGATTTGGAGCTAAGTTGGTATGTGGGGAGGAGGGTGAGAAGAAAATAAGAAAGGAGGGAGGTGGCAGATATACCTGACAGAAATGCTGGTGAATGTCATAGCTGGTAAAACCCAGGTTTTATGTTCCAGTGACATAAGGAAGGCTCTCGTGTTGCCCATGCTTTTTTTTTTTTAACTTGGCTTTTAGAATCACAGCTCCATCAGCAAGACTCTTGAGGTCGCAAGCAGAAGGCACACTACAAAACTATTTTTTAAAGTTATTCTCCTTTAGCTACCCATCCAAGCCTAGTCTCTTCTCCATTAGTACCACCCTAGTTGGCATGAAGCAAAAAGATGGCCACTGGGACAGCAAGTAACCCCCCAGGCCTGCTCTTCATCATAGAGGAAGAAACTGTGCATTGACCGTTCTCATGGGCTTGTTGCTTAATCTGACCGTCAAAAAGCTCGTGGCCCTCCTGACTTGCTTCCTTGGCACATTCTGTTCTCTGCTTTGCTGCTTCATATGATCGCTGCTTTAAATACAAAGTCAGTGTCTCTACAGGGACACATACCTCATAACACTAAAGTGTAATTTCTTTCATCTGGTTTATATCCAAATATAAAACCCAAACTCCTCACATGTGTGCTTATTTATACCTTAAAAAGCTATTCATGCAAGAACCAATAGAAACCCCAAACTCTTCTTGTGTGTGTGTGTGTACCATTTTACCTAAAAAAAAAAAAAAAAAAAAAAGTTATTCATGCAAAAACCATTTGTTCTTTAAGGGCTTCTCCTGGCTCCGTCTGGTCTTGCTACTTTGAGTTGCTGAGCAAACAGATTCTCAGTGTGAGTGTGATGAGTCTGGGCGGGTGGGGCAGTATAAGCCAGTGACTGGGCCTCCGCTAAGCAGCTATGAGGGCAGAATCCAGGAAAGTCTATAGGAAGGAGTAGGAGGAGATAAGCCAGAGTTTATTGCTCTGAAAAACAATAGTTCTGCCTTTGACCTAGGGCTGTGTGGCTTGGAATCTGTGACAATGACAATACAGACATCGTGTAAAGGAAACCTATCTCAGATGTTACAGTTTCCAACCAACAAAGCTGTTGACACCAAGGGAGAAATCCCTAGACCAAGCACCCTCCACTAACGCTAACACCAACACACCACTTTTCACCACAGGGAATCGCTGGAGCTCAGCTGGTTTCACAGAATGAGAGGCAGTCCCACAGTGGAACATAAACTCAACAAGGGCTAATTGCTGCAACGAGGATTCTCAAAGGGTACAATGTGGTCCCAGGTTAAACTGTGTCGCCCCAGAGCAACCTCAGGGCAGTGAGCAGGGAGAGAAGTGGGACCCCTCACTCTGCTGGGGTCATGGCAGTAAGATCCAGCACTCCTCTGCACCTCGCTTAGTATTTCTAACATGGCTGTCTTTAAGGCAGCCACATACTAACTTTTCTTAATAAGCAGATTCCTTAGAGAAAAGCAAGAAAGAAGCTTGTCTTTCCTCCCAGCACACATCAGAGAAGCTTCCCTGATTTCCCAGATTTCTGTAGACCCACAAGGGCAGGAAACGAAAGATCTGGGTAGGTAGAAGCAGAATCCTCGGGTTGGAGGGAATCTCCAAAGTGTGTTTTGTTCCCGTCTGCCCCTTCCCCGTCCGAAGCCACATCCACAGCCCTGAAGCCCTTGGCAGTTCCTTGTGCTGAAGATCTTAAGGACAATGAGTGATCTATCTTGGTGACTCCTTCTGGTGTCTAAGAATACCCAGTCAGGAAATTTGGCTTTGTGGGTAAATTTGGACTCCTCACACACCCATTTCCTCTGACTCTGATCTCTGGGGGAGAAAGAGCACACCCAGTGAACGTGTGTGAAGGTTCTCACCAAAGTAGCCACTGTCCACCTGCCCCAGCTTCTCTGCTCCAGGATCAGTGGTCCCAGCTCTTTTCATCTGTTTTCCTTGAGTCTCTCTTGGAGCCCAGACCCACCTGTGCCTCACCTTTAACCTGTGTTCTAGTCCGCCGGTTCTTAGGCGACCAACATAGGCTTCCTGACCTGGGTGTCAGAATGTAGGACTTTCAGTGCTAAAATCAGGGAAGTCTCCAATAAATGGGGATGTGCTGCCCCCTTGGCTGTCTATAAAAGACATGCACCACTGGACAAAGGACCGTCAAGTGACAGAAGGGACAATCTCAGTGAATGTGGTGGCACTAACCCGGAGGCAAGGAGACAATCTTGATAACTGTGTTGGCAGTTCTGTAGTGGTCTCCGCTGAGTCTACTCTGGGATTTGATGTCTTGTGTCCTGGCTCCCTGTCAGCTCCTATTCTCTTCACTGCTATTCATATCTATATTTGTTCAGGGGCTTCCTTCCTGGCTCCCCTTTCTCTTCAAGATCGTCCCTTTTCAGTGGCGTTGGCTTGGATGTCTAACTCTAAGCACTCAAAATCCAAACTACAGGAGGATAATGTCAAGCAGAAGTTTATTTTTCTTTCTTTTTTTTTTTTTTTTAATTGGGGACTTGGTCCTCCTAGGACAAAGGCTCAGCCAAAATGCTCCTCAAGTCACCCACAGTGATAGGTTAAAAACAATTGGGCTTTCTGTCTCTTTGAACCAAGAGAATCGTATGTTACTGTTTTATATATTTTCCTCTTGTTGGTTATGTTTTACTGATAATATAGCAATGAAGGAAGCTACAGTTTTAGTTGGCTTTTTGTGGGTGCCCTCAGCTGAATCAGAGAATCTATCACTGTGTTACTTCTTAGTAAACATAAGGATTAAATTAAGTACATGTACCACTGTGTTACTTCTTAGTAAACATAAGGATTAAATTAAGTACATGTACTCTGAAAAGACAGCGTGGGTTAGGGTCAGTGTTAAGTATTAGATCAACTTCACTGAGTATATTGGCTCCTGCACATGGAAGGCAGAGACAGTCAGATCTCTGTGAGGTCAAGGCCAGCCTGGTCTGCATAGTGAGTTCCAGAAAAGCCAGAGCTTTGTAGTGAGACCCTAAAAAGTGTTAGATCAACTTTGAACAAGAAAGAAAAAAACAAACAAACAAATCAAGGTGGAAAAAAGTTGGGATACTGAAAAGGTCTCTATATCTTAACGCATGTTAAGCGATAGAAGGTTGTAATTAGGAAATATAAGAAGGAGGGGGAGGGATGAAAGAAAGAAGAAAAGAAAAAGGAGAATATGTGAGATATTGAAGAGTACAGAAAGGGTGTCTTACAGTAACAGGGTGGAGAGACATAAGAGGCCCCAGATCTAACTCAGCTACAGCCAAACAAATGCCAAACCATCATGAGACAGATATGCACGAGTGGACATTAAATACCAGACGAGAAGAGGTGAAGAGAATACTTCCGGAATGAATTCCTGCCGCCATTGCACTGAGTCAACAGGAGGCGTTCTCAGGTCCCCCTGGCTCTAGTGCGTGGCAGAGAAGAGAAAGGGGACTGTCGGCCTCTGCAGTCTCCGTGTTCACGGGTGTCTACAGAACTTTGGGAGCTGGAAACCTGTTTCCCAGATGCTGTCTCCGCTGTGCTCTTCTCTCTGCTACTTAATGTCTACCTGAAAAAGAACACGGCTGATTCCAATCCCAACCCCGTTTTCCAGCTACGCATAAGAATTCCTTGTGATTCCTTAGGCTGAAGCAAAGTTTTCCTTCTTGACATTTCCATCAGCTATGCCTGCCGTGTCCTTGAGAACCTCAGGGCTACTAATCTTCTCTTTGCAGCTTTTGCTTTCTGCTTTTGTTGTCGTTTGGTTGGTTAGTTAGTTTGGTTTTTTGAGACAAGGTTCTGCTATGTAGCCTTGGATAGATGAGAATTTACTATGCACACCAAGCTGGTCTCAAAATGGCAGTGATACTGTGACTCTGTCCTAAACTGTTGTGTCCAGTTGGGTTTTGGTTTTGAGACAGGGTTTTACTCTGTAGCCAGCCTGGACACACTCCAGTGATACACAAATCATGATACACAAAATCTGTGGGGGGGGAGGGAGAGGGAGAGAGAGGGGAGGGAAGGAGAGAGAAGGGGAGGGAGGGAGAAAAAGGAAAGGAGAGGGGAGAGAGAGACAGAGGAGGGGGGAGGGAGAGAGGGAGAAAAAGTGAGGGAGACCTAAAAAAAAAGGAGTTTTTCCAAATTCTCTTCTCCACCTGGGGAGAGGGAGAGAGAGAGAGGGAGGGAGGGAAGAAGGAAGAGAGAGGGGGAAAAGACAGAGAGAGAGAAGGACAAAGGGGGAGAAGGAAGGAGGGAGAGAGAGAGGTAAGGAGAGAGGGAGGGAGCGCTAAAAAAGGAGTTTTCCAGATTCTCTTTCCCACCTGGTATGGTAAGGCCTCGAAGTTTAGAAAATACAGAGAATAAACAAATATGTTCTCCGGGGAAAGAGCAAAACATAACAAGGCGAGAAGGAGGCAGACAGAGGGGAGACAGCTGGTACCTTTCTGAGCTTAGCCTGTGCCAGAGGTTCTTAAACTTTGGTACTCTGCAGAATCCCTCGGAGGGCTTGTTAAAACATGGGTGGCATTTTAAACAGGGTCCTGTGCAATGCTGATGTTGATGGTCAGGACATGTCACTGACCACTGACCTATCCGGATCTCTTTAAAGAACTAGGAGTCTAGTCAAGGAGCTCACAAACCTCAGTAAGGTTGTGTGAGAATGTGCACGCCTCTGAAAGCTTCGCCAGCCGATTCTGATGAGTAGGTTCTCATGCATTAATTAGCCTCTGGGCTCTCGGTGAGTGCTGTGTGGGGTCACGGCTGGCAGAAACATCACCATCACCTGGGTACCAATTTAAAAACCAGGTTCCCAGGCTCCACCCAGCCCTTCTGAGTGGGTACTTCCAGGGCGAGACCTTACTATCTAGGATTTAAGCCTTTTGGGTTGTCCTGGTCCACACTGACTTTGAGCTAGATCTTTTAACAACTACTTTAATAAAATTTCCATTAATTTTCAAAAGTGGTTGAACCAGAGCTTCTGGACAACTGGATATGTATTCTCACAATGTAGGTGGCCAATTGCTAGAGAAAGAAAATTTTATCCTCCGTTTGTTTTCACCGGAGTGAGAAATTAGATCCAGGGTGGCTACAGAGTGAGACTCTGTCTCAAAAACCGAAACCCAACTGGCACACGCCAGTTTAGAGCAGTCACAGGATCACTGCCATTTTGAGACTAGCTTGCTATAAAAGTGAATTCTTGTGTGTCCAGGGCTACATAGTAAAATACACGTGTGTGTGTGTGTGTGTGTGTGTGTGTGTGTGTGTGTGCGCGCGCGCGCGCGCGCCCCCACAAGTCAGAGGCATCCAATCCACCAAGTTTACAGGTGGCCGTGAGTTGCTTGATATGGGTGCTAGGAACCAAACTCAGGACCCATTCAGTACCCCTGAACTATTTTCTCAGCGCCCCCCCCCCAAATTCTGCTTTCAAAAGAACTTACTTGATTTATTTTTATTTTAATTAAAATATTTTATTTTTATAATTTATTCACTTTATATGCTGATGGTAGCCCCCTCCCTCATTTCTTCCTGGTCCACCCCTCTTCCCCTCCCCCCCAGTCCACTGATAGGGGAGGTCCTCCTCCGCTACTCTCTGACCCTAGCCTATCAGGTCTCATCAGAACTGCCTGGATCCTCTTCTTCTGTGGGCTGGTAAGGTTGCCCCACTAGGGGGGAAGTGATCCAAAAGCAGGTAACTGAGTTCATGTAAGAGACAGTCTCTGCTCCCCTTACTAGGCACCCACATGAGCTGCCGTGGTCTACGTCTGAGCAGGGTGTCTAGGTCCTCTCCACGCCCGGTCTTTGGTTGCTGCATCAGTTTCTGCTGGCTCCCCTTCAGATAACACATCTAGGCTATTGCGTATATCCACATCACGTAACCATCCAGACCACAAGCCTCCCAACAGGAAACATGAGACAATAGCTCCCCCTTCAGGTCACGGTGATCAGTGCACCCATTGCCATGCCCTGTTCCAGGATTCTTCAGAAATTGTTCCTTCTCCCGTGTCCCTATGACATTTTCTACTTTAGGCACATCATGTCTGTAGTATCACATAGTTCTTTTATGACTGGCTTCCTTCACTCAGAATGTTTTCTATTTTAAGTAAGACAGTCAGTCCTGTTCTTTCTGCTTGGAAATCCCCCCCGGGGGTGTCTCAGAGCCCACCTTTTCTCTGCACGGGTCAGACATCTGGTACCTTGTCTGGTCCTAGTCCAGATACCTTGCTTTTTTCCATGCTCATGTCCAGCTGCAGGCTCAGCCGTGTGTGTGGGGGGGGAGGGTGTTCCTCCTTGGACTTTGTCAATTCATATTCCCCACCTCCATCTTCAGCGCCAATGGAGTTCTTAGCAGGAACAATGGCCTGAACAAGCTGCCAGGACGCTTCGTTCCGCTCCGTGTCAGGCTTGGAGCTGGTGTTCTGCCAAACTGCGGTGCTATGTTCTTGGTACAGAGTATACGTGAAGCCAGGCAGCAGCAGTGGCAGCAAACTCCGGAGTGCCAGCTCTCCCGCACTTGCACAGCTCTGGCTTGGGGCCTGGTGTGAAAAACAGGAGGTACAGAGGCTGGCACTGCCCAGGGTTTGCACTAGCTGTCCTGGGATTCCACAGGTAAGGCTGGTAAGGGATGGCTGCTTTCCAAAGGAAGCTTCCTCATTGGTGCTGAATTTGATTTGCAAATTCTTTAGTAGCAGGGAAGGGATGCAGTGGAGACAGTGAGATGCCTGACTGGGTTAAGTCACTTGTTCCCAAGCCTGATGACCTCAGTTCCATCCCCAGGATCCATAGGTGTGTGTGTGGGGGGGGGAACTCCTTCAAGTGACTGCCAACACACAGATAAATAACTAAATGTAATTGTAAAATGTTCCTAGTGGGTTAATGAAAAGCGGATCTGACAAAATGAAACCTACTGTTCTGGAAAGAAGAAGATGCTCCCTTCATTTGGCAACCCTCACGCATCAAGAGCATTTGGTTTAGCAGCCAGAACTTGATTTGATTTTGAGCTGCAGCTGGAGGATGCCCTGGTCCCCTAGCTCGTTGACAGTTGTGCCATTCCATCCTGCAAGACTGGCTTTTGGAGAGACAGAAGGAAGAGGCGGGACCAGTGGGGAAATGATTAGGACTGGGGTCTTTGATGAAGTCAGCGCAATATGAAGAATTTAGATTTCAAACATCTACTGGAATTGGTTCTCTGATACCTGTAGGGTTGGCTGGGTGGATATTCTGGGCTGGTACACAACTTTAAAAAAATTTTTTTTTTCTGCATCTTCACATCGCTTAATCGCTGTGCCTCACATCACACTGGGAGTTCTTTATATGACTGACACTTGTCTCTGACAACTACCAGAGCCACACCAACTTTAGCTTGTGTTCTGAGTGAAAGGAGGGAAATTGGTGGCTTTCAAGCCCCACCCTTTGGTTTTTGGCAGGAAAAGAAAGTGTTCAGAAGAGTTAATTTGACAGGCATCATTTGTTGGACATTTTATTCCATCTAGTTTCTATATTACCACATAACACATTAAGAAAATTTGGATTTTTGGAACCCATTTTTCACACACAGTGTTTGGAAGAGCAAAAAGTGATGAGTGCTATTTTAGGGTCTGCATTTTACAGAACAGCAACTCTCAGTAACAAAAAGCAGGCAGAAATGATTTTGTAATTAAAGAATGGCGTAGTCAGCAGGAAAGATGGTGTGATGTGGAATGATGAATAAAACGTAGTCTTTCCTCCTAATGATCTTGCATCCGTTATGTGTGAGACCAATCTGCCATAGTAGCTGTGACCATACTTTGAGGATACACGGCCTCCAGTGAGCTTTATGGGGACTACCAGACCACTTGTTTGCAATCTTAGCAGATGTCAGATGTGGAGACACCACACTTAGCACAGGGGACAGAGTAAAGCAAGCTTCTCAAGGAGGCATGTCTGGTTGGTCTGCAGAATCTGAGGAGGAAGGCTTATGAGGTCATACCTCAATACACCCAAGATGGCTGAGGTTCAGCACTGTCTGCCCTTTAAAATGGTGACTGTGATAGGTGTCAGGCCGGGTTTACACGTGCACACGCAATTTTTGCTTCTCCCCCCTCAATGCTGCAGATGGAGCCAGGACCTCGTGCATTCTGGGTGTTCACCCTGTCCACTCTTCTTTTTTGACTAGCCATGTACTTGTGTCTAAGAACCAGATGCCTAGAGTTGAGTTTTGAAGAAACCTCCCTCTTTGGGTTTACCTAGACAGGGAAGCCATCTTGGTGAAGAGATTTTTGACACTTTTGTATAACATCAGAAGTGCACTTATTTTTTTTCTTTTTCTTTTTTCTTTTTCACCAATATTGAGTATTCTGTCTGCACATGCACCTGCATACCAGAAGAGGGTGTGGAATCCCATTACAGAGGGTTGTAAGACAACATGGGGTTGCCAGGAATTGAACTCAGGACCAGTGGAAGAGCATCTCTCCAGCCCCTATTTTTCAATTTTTAAAATAATCTTTACGCTTAATCATTTTCTTATGGTGGGTACTGTGGCTAATTTTATGTCAACTTGACAGAGGCCAGGCTAGTCATCTGACAGAAGGGAACCCCAGTGAGAAACGCCTTCCTGAGCCTGGGCTGTAGGCAAGCCTGTAGAGCATTCTACTACTTAGTGCTAATAGGGGAGGGCCCAGCTCATTGTGGGTGATGCTAGTCCTGGCTTCTTACAGACAGCATGAAGAGCAAGCCATAGGGGGCAGCAGCCTCCATGGCCTCTGCACCAGCCCCTGCCTCCAGGTCCAGGAAGCATAAGCCAGTGCTTATAAGGAAAACTAAGCCAAATAAGCCCTCTTGTTCGTGGCGTTTTGTCAAAGCAATAGATACCCCGAAATAGTGGGAAGGGTATGTGTATATCATGATGCACACGCAGAAGTCAGGGGGCAACCAACAGGAACTGATTTTCTCCTTTCAGCGCTTAGGCTCAGACTCAGGTTACCAAACTTAGCTGGAAGTGCCCTGTAGCCACTAACCCAAAAGCACAACGTTAAATACAAATGTAGAACAGTTCTTTAGGTACTAGTGGTAGTTTAGTGGTAAAATACATGCTTAGCTTACACACGGGTTCAAGCTCCAGCGCTCATGCATGCACACACACATACACACACACTTCTCTAAAGTAATTGCATGTCTGTGACACTGAGGAGAAAAGAAAGTATGTGCCAGGCTGAAGGGCAGTGGTTGCTTAATGTTGCTAGCCGTACTGAAAATAGGTTTTCTCTTAGAAAAGGACTCTGGCAACACATGGGAAAGCGTCAAGTCCCTTAAGGCCCTTCAAGCACATAGTTTTACTTTGGAAGACTATACCTCAGAATAGCAATGCCTATGCTGTTTATGAGATGAGCAACTTTCTGAAGCAAGACAATCCTCCCTGAGACCTGTTCCTCTGCCCCTGGTGTACATCCAGATATGCCAAGGAAAGTGAGGCACTCCACCGCTTCCGGCCCTGAGAATGTCCCGGGATGGAGCCACATGGCGCTCGCCTTCCTATGAAAACCCTGCATGAAGGCCAGCTGCAATCTGAAAGAGGATTCCCAAGGCAGCCATCTCCATCCCGGAAGAGGGAGCCTAGAAGGAGCTTCGAAGAAGCCCGGAAGGGAAAAGGCAGCCAACCCCAAGACCTTCCCACAGTCCCACGCCCCAGAGCTGTGATTCTTCCCAAAGGTCAGAGGTTGGCTGACACTGGCCTAGTTTACTGTGACCTGAACAGGCCAGGCCCCCAGCCACGAGCAGGGACCCGACTGACTCCTCTAAGTTCTGAAGCCTATGGTGGCAGAGACAGACGCAAACGACCTGGTTCCACGGGTCTGCTTCCGTGTCCCGCTGTCCTGAGGGCTTCTCCCTGTATGGGACAGAGCAGAAGCTTCTCTCGGGCTGCAGTGCTGGTTCCCTGGCAGGGCCCAGGTGATTGTGAGGCAAGGCACGGTGGCCTACCCGGCTGGGCATGACGGAGCCCAGCTTAGGAGGCTGGGGCAAGCAGACTAATGGGAGACCAGTCTGTGCCGCACAGTGAGTCAGAGGCTCTTCTGGACTATACAGCTAGACCTTGTCTCAAAAACAAACAAACAAACAAACAATTTAGTTTAGGGTGTCCTGGTGGTTCTGTTGACACCCAGCGCCCCATATAGGAGAGTAGAAGAGCAAAGGAGAGCAGCAGTCACAGCCTATAGCTGGGGGAGGAGCATGAAGCCAGGGCAGCTATCGCCCGGGTCAGCTGCTACCGAGGGGCCAGCACCTCAGTCTCAGTCAGTGGATGTCCTGGAACCCCAAGGAAGACCAAGAGCCTTGTTTCCCGTGAGTATGCACATGGATAGGCCACCTCAGAGCAGGCCAGCCGGAGGGTGGATGTCATTTCTCACCTTGGCCTATATACGAAAGCTTAGCCTGGCATTGGGGATGAAAGGGACTAAAACGGGTGCTGTCTACAGTATGCTAGGACAGGGGTACACTCAAGACTCCTCGTTCTGAGGCAGCAGTCACCTGTGCAATTCAAATACGGCAGGAAAATTTGAAGATCTCAGAAAGGGCGTGACCTGGGCAGTCAGCCCCTCTGCCAAACAGCCTAGTCTTCTGTCTTCTGTGTGTGTGCATGTGTGCACGCATGCATGTGTGCATGTGCCTGTACATATGGATGCACATGTGTGCATGTGTGTGGAGGTCAGAGGTTGCTCTATTCCACCATTCTCCCCTGTGTTTTTTGAGGCAAGGTCTCTCATTAAACTTGGAGCTCACTGATTCAGCTAGACTGGCAAGCCCCAGGTATCCTCCTGTCCCTCTCTCCCCAGCTCTGTGATTACAGGCACATACTACTCTGTCTGGCTTTTTATGTGACCAGGGATCCAAACTCAAGCACATTACCAGCTGAGCCATCTCTTAGCACATCTGTCTTTCTCTCTCTGGCTTTCCTGCGCCTGTTCATGGCTTCCACTTCACTGTTACCTCACGTCTGAGCACCTCTCCTGTCTTTCTTTTTCCTCCTCATATCTCTGTTCCATCTCCTCCCTGTTTAACTCCTGGTTATGGCTATATGGTTGTGGTGCCTGGAGCCTAATGATGGTCAGGAAAAACACAAAGCAGAAACAGAGAAACCCAGCAAAGCCCAAACCCACCATCACTCTCAGGCCTCACAGCTGCGCTCAAAGGCTGCTGCTGCCCCGAGCAGCTGCTTCCAATCTGTCTCAGCTCACCCCTCTGCAAATGACATCTTCCAATATCAAAGGCACTTCCAGCTGTCAGAATAAGGTCTCCGACTTTTCATATATAGGACAATTATTGCTGAAAACAGATTATGCAAACATAAACAAGCCAAAGGAAGGAAGGGAGCATGGTGGGCTGCCCCTGCTTAAATTCATCCTTTCTACTGAAGCAGGCACTGAAATGACCTCAAGTCTTTAGAGCAGAACTGGAAAGGCACATCCTCCCAGACCCAGAAGGTCGCATCAAAGGAAAACAGAAAAGGGGATAAGGGAGTTTGATTTCTGGGCGAAGTGTCTGAGACAAAGGATTGGCAGAAGCTAGAGTTAATTATTTATCTCTCTCCCGCCCTTACTCCTTCACTCCCACACAACAATACATAATGAGCACAGAAGAAAGCAAAGGGAATATTTAACAAGGTGGGGATAAAACAGCCAGGGGCCCAGGGAACTCGAGGATTAAGTAGGGTGACCTTCTTAGGCATTTATGAAGGTCCTCCTCTCCTGGAAAAAATAACACATACACACACACACACACACACACACACACACACACACACACTAGAACTGTACTAGGCATCAAACTAGAGGTCCTCAGTAGAGTTCAAAGTTAGGAAATGAAGGCTGTTAGTCTTGCCCTGCAGCCCTAAGCAAATGAGCTAATTTTTTTTTTCTCTCCCTCTGTTTGCCTAGTTACTGGGTGAGGACCCTGAAATTGGACTGGAGGTTTGTTTTGAGGATCCAGTGTGATCAAGCTTAGGAAAGAGGGCGAGGCCTCCCATGAGAGAGCCCCTCATGGGAGGTGTGTCACCGTGTTTGGAAGTGTCAGGCCTTTCCAGCTTGCCGAAGCGCCCAGGTTTATTTTTAAATGTTATTGGATTTCCTACAAAACGACGACAGTCTGCAGTGTGTGTTCCAAGGGTCTGCCCCACTCACAACGGCTCCCATTAAACCCACAGTTAAGCAACAAGGTCAGTATCAGACCGAGGAGTAAAGCCCCACAGCTCCCAAGGGTGCCCTGCCAACACGGAGGCCAGCTTGTATTGCTGGGCAGTCAAGACCTTGGGACTTAGACCTTTGGGGGCCAGTTGTTGTCGTAAGAGCTGGGATTTTGAAAGAGTAGGTTAACCCAGATACACAGAGAGGTTGAGGCATGCAGCCAGGAGACATGAGGGTGGGAGCTGACGGAGTTCCTGTTGAGGCCGCCTCACCATTAAAGTCTACAGCCTAATGGAAAAGGCTAGGTCACACCAGTCAGACAGAGGCTGCAGGGACACTTGGTCTTTCAGTTCCTGACCAAACCTGAACAGAGCTGGAAAGCCACGCCGCTCTCCCTGTGAACTGGGCACAAGCTGACACATGGCACAGCTCGCCAGCAAGTGGAAGCTGCAGACGTCAGCAGAACACGGAGCCCCGGTGCGTGGACTTCCAAACTCCACCGCGACCTAGGCAGGAAAGCCAATAACGGTGGCAATCGCACTAGGAGCCTAGGGCAGTGTCTGCAGGAGTCAGACCTAGCTGGCGGCCAGCCAACGACAGGAACACTGCTGTCCCTGCCGTCACTGGGATTTGCTGGTCTTTTCTGCGCAGGCAGAGATTAGGTTTCGCTGCTACTGTAGATAATCTGTTTGGGCCGTGGTCATATCAGCACCTAGTGGGTAAGTGTGGAACGGAGAGTGATGTCTAGAAGGGATCCTACCACAACAAGTGGAGAAAGACTCTGCGATGAGCAAGTGGATTGAGATGGCCTTGCTTCTCTACTGTATCGGGGTAAGAACTAAAGTGGAAACAAAGGTTTCTGGCCCTGTGTTTCCACCTGTGGCGGGAGCATATTTAAAAGGGCGTAGTACTAGGAGTTGTGGCCACGGAGTCTCTCAGGCCCGTATCTTGCTGAGGGAGCAGGCTGTCGCCACATTTGGCTGTGGCACCTCATCCATGAAACATCGTCCCCAACAGTGGATTAGAACAGCTGGCCGGAACAGAATTGACCTGCTCGGCTCCAGACAGCAGACAAGATGGCCGCTGGGATGTGTGGAGTTCTAATGCCACCCCCACCCCACGCTGAAACTATAATCCATAAATCTGTGAGTGAGACTTCATCTGAAAACAGGGGAAATTCCCCTACAGATTTCAAAGGGAGTTTGCCCCAGGTGACGCTTCATCCTGGACCAACAGCCTCCAAAACTGGGGGGACGTTCTATGGAGCTTTAAGCCACTGAGTGTAGCAATTTGTTCTAGCAGCCCTGAGGAATGAACACAGTTACCCCAGTGAACGAGCTGTTTCCAGAAGCTGAATGAGAACGGTTATGAGTTAAACTGTATTCCAAAAGTTCCAGGACCTCAAATATGACTGTATTTGGAAGCAGAGTTATTACAGATGTAATATCAATACAGTCCTTAGAAAGAAAGAAAGAAAGAAAGAAAGAAAGAAAGAAAGAAAAGAAAAGAAAGAAAGAAAGAAAGAAAGAAAGAAAGAAAGAAAGGAAAAAGAAAGAAAGAAAGAGAAAGAAAGAAAGAAAGAAAGAAAGGAAAGAAAGAGAAAAAAAGAAAGAAAGAAAGAAAGAAAGAAAGAAAGAGAAAGAAAAAAGAAAGAAGAAAATTTCAACTTACAACCAGAGACAGAGAGGCAATCGAATGGGATGAAATCAGCCGTTTATATTTACAATCAAAGGATGGGGGTAAGATCGCCAACAAATTGGCAAAAACTAGGAAAAAACTAGGAAAGAGGCCCGGGGGGAATCTCCCACAGAGCTCCCCCCCCCACTGCCACTTTGACCTTGGGTTTTCCAGCCTCTAAAGCTCAGGAACAACACGCCTCTTTTGTTTAACTCATCCTGTGAGTGGAATGATGCCTAGCTAGAGGCACAAGGAAATGCCGTGGGAATGAAGAGGACCCAGGAGGAAGGAGAAGCTGGGAGGCTGTGGCATGCTGAGGTCTGGAGAGCAGCAGATAAAGAGGCGAGGTCCTCCTGGAGGACTCAGGGGAACGTGGCCGCCAAGCAGGCTGCGGAAGCCCCAGCGCGACCTGACTGTGTGCTGCTGCTCCCGAGGTGGTCGGTCACCCTGGGATCCTCAAAAGCCACCTGCCGTTCTGGAGTGAGCTGACATGAACTGAGGATGTAGTTCACTTGATAGCACGCTTGCCTAGCACACACCAAGCCCTGGGCTCAGTGCAGTTAAGTACCACACAAGCTGGAAATGGTGGCACACGCTACCGTAATCTCCACACTTGGGAAAGTGGGGCAGGACAATTAACATCCTCCTTGATGACATAGTCAGTTCAAGACCAGACTGGGATGTAAGAGACCCCGTCCCTCCAAAAAGATGTTGACTTTGAAAGGGGGTAACTAGGGTAAATAATTCTGACTAAATTGGTGTAGAAAATGATAATGATGTGCATGGGAACAGGAGTCTAGAGAGATAGACACTGCCTAGGAAAGGGGCCTTTCCGTGTTGTTAGAAGTGTCATAGATTCTTGGCCTATCAGTCCAGGACACAGTGCTGACTGCACAAGGATTGACTTGAATACCCCTTAGTAAGGTTACTACCAGGAAGATTAGGAACACTTTTATTGTGTTCCTAAAAGAACTTCCCAAGTTTCTGAGGTGAAGGGGGAGAAAGACGAGAAGGAAGAGAGACAAGGTGTGTTTCCTTCTCAGTCAAAGAACAAAGCTGAAAACGAAGGATGGACCTCCCTGGCATAGAATTAAAAGGCAATGCCAGGCTTCTGTGAGCCCAACAAAGGGCACTTTCGCTGAAGCAACGTCAGGGCTCTGATAACTCCAAGGGACATTTGATACAAGACTTTCCAGAGAACCTCCTAGAACTGCTCATCCTCCCTGTGTTATACCCCACCACACAGCAACCCCAGGGCCAGAGTGCTGCAGAGGAAGGATGTAGAGTGTTCAGATGCTAGTCTGGAAAGGAGGCAGACTGGTGCCTCTGGTTCCCAGTTTCAGGTCTTTGGCAAGCTTAGGAATGAGGGGTAATATGAAGAGGTCCGAGTTTCCCAGGAGCTCAAGTTGTGTGGTCTAGTGTTTTGGCCCAGAGCTGAGGTGATAAACCCTAATGACACCTATTTTTAAGGGTGAGGTGCTCTAGAATGTGCATAGAATGCCATATGCCTTGGGAATGAGAAAGAGAACAGGAGAAAAGCAAGATGGAGTCACTGACAGCAACTGCCTTTTGCCATCACGACAGATAATTACCCTTGGAGCTCTGGCTCACCTAGATCACTTCCTGTCTTCTCTGTTAACAGACTCAAGAAAGGACTTGTATTTAGAGCTGTTGGTTCATGTGAAGAATTGAGCTAAGGTGTCTCTGTTGTGGGCATTCTATGAGTTGGGGCAGGGTAGAAATACCAGATCCATCCCAGACCAGGCTTGGATTTTAGGACTTATGTTAGGAGTCTATAGAAGAGGAGCCCATAGGAGCTTCCCAGACAGGGCTAAATGTCTGGATTGATGACTCACTTCTCAAGGGCTCGTCAGCAGGCCAGGTGACCTATATACGGGCAGGAAGAAATGTGTGCTTTGAGGAGCACCAAGGAGGGACTGCTCAGAGCACAGTCAGGTCACATCCTGCTCCACTGGGGAACTGGCTCTGAATTGCTTTGCTGCTCTTTTCCCCATGCCCTGAGAGGGAATGCAGTGTGTGAAATGGGGCCTCTCTTGTCACCGGCTGAAGTCTGTGTCCCTTCGGCGGTGGTGACAGTCCACAGAGGAGAGGAGGCAGGTGTTGACATCAAAGGCCCCAAAGATGACAAACCCTTTTAAAGGTAGCAAAACCTTGGTGACGCTGTTTTCTGTGGTTACCCCAGGGGTGGACTATAGGCCTGCCGAGCTATGGGTTAATGTGGTGAAAATGAGGGAAGAAATTAAAAATGAACAATATGTCTTGACTGTCGTGGCAATATTTGACCAGCTGTTACAAGAGCAAGCCCAGGAAGGATGAGCCCGTTTATAAACAGAAATAGGAAGAAGAGGATGGAGGGAGTCGGAGCTGTGATATTAGCAAGTCTGGAAAAATTTCCTGTTTCTCTATCCAAAGTGCTAGGAAAGGAGATTAAAATGAGTTTTATTGGGCCCAGGGCTTGGCTCAGTGGCAGGAGCACTTGCCTACCAAGTGCAAGGCCCTGAGCTCTACCTTCGACACTAAGTATAAACAGAAGGAAAAGTTGTGTCTAAAAATAATTTTAAATGGCAAAGCTTAGGAGGACACCGTAATCGGGCACTGATGTTAAGCCCTGGGGTCAAGATCTGATTGAAGAGATCTTTCTGGATTGGACATGCAGCTTAGTCGGTAGAATGCTTGCTCGGTATGCTTGGAGCCTGACACTGGATCCCCAGCACCAGAACTTCTTGGTACACATACCTGTAAGCACAGCACCAGTTAGGTGGTGACAGGGTGATCAGGAGTTCAAGGTCATACTCAGCTACATAGGGAGTTTGGGGGCCAGTGTGGGCTACATGAGATTCTGTCCTTAAAAATGAATAACCTAGCCAGGTGGTGATGGTACACACCTTTAATCCCAGCGCTTAAAAGCTAGAGGCAGGTGGATCTCTGAGTTGGAGGCCAGCCTGGTCTACAGCTTGTGTTCCAGAACAGCCAGAGCCATCCCGAGAAACCCCAACTTGAAACAAACAAAAAACAGCAAGAGCAAGAGAGGAAATAGAAAACCACTTTTTATTAGCCCAAGGTATTGTACTACAATGTGAGCAGGTGATGTTCAAGGGAAAAAAATAAAGCAGTGTAGACTCCACATCTAGAGAAGTTTTGTTTTGTTTTGTCTTGTTTTTAATTTATATTATGTGTCTGGGTGCCTGTGGGCCACCTACTGTGAGTGCTGGCAATCAAAGTTGGAGCCTCTAGAACAGCAAGTACCCTTAACCACTGAGCTGTCTCTCCAGCCTCTAGGGAAGGGTTTGAATGTGGCTAGAGGCACAGACCCTGGCCAGAAACAAACATGTAAGAAACTTACTACATTTCTGTGAAAATTATTGTTTGAGAAATCATGAAGCTGACCTCATCCTTCTTAAAGTTTTGACTGAGGCAGACTTAACATGAACTTTTGAATACTCAGGAAGGAAGTTCACACACCTAGAATGTGCTAAGGAGAAACCCATCCCAGGAAGGGCTTCCAGAAAGAAACCAAGGGTGTGCAGAAAACAGATGTAGGGTACCTGAGGCGGATAGCTCACAGAGAACTATAGCTATTGCAATTGTACTGGCAGGAATGAGAACATTCTAAAGACAACTGTGCCCTTGACTGTTAGACTACTGAAGCAATGGAACTGAAGGAATGCAAATTTCACCAAATACACAACATCCTGGGAGAAGAAAAATGCTGAAGCGTGCCACCAGCCAGAGGAGGAATTTGTCCCCACCTCCATAACCCCAGGAAGAGATTCTGCAGAGTTCTGACAATGTATTTGACCACCTGTAGGGCAGACAAGCCCAGAAAATGAAGAACCAATGATCGGCAGAACTACATGGCCCAGGACTGCTTAGCTTTTGGCTCTACTTAACTCTCAACTCTCTGCTACCCCAGACCCAATTTCTCAGGGTCACCCTGACCCTGCAACAGAACACCAGCTGCAGCTTCCCCTCCCTCTGTCCAGGCCTCCTGTGAATTTCTTGGAATCAATAAAACAAAGAGTTGCTTCTTTGAGTGCCACACCCACTCCAGCGTCTGGTGTAGCATATCAATGGATAGCACTACTCAGACTAAGAGACATGTGTCCTTCAGGATTATGCTCTCTGGAGGTCCCTGGCAGACCCCCCCACACCTGGCAAAGAGATGCGTTCTGAGATTTCTACGCTTTTTCGGTTGCGGTTGTAGGGCTGGATTAATGAGTTTTTTGATCTTTCTTTATGATTCCTGAAACAGCACAACTAACTATTCAAGGAAATATATTTTTGATAGATTATTAAAAGCTTTAGCAAGAATAGAGTAAAAGAAAAATAAGTAATGAATCAGATTTAGTATTAGAAAGCATTATAAGAATAGTGAAAAAATAATGGGCTCCTTCTTAGGAAAAAATAGCATAAGCAAGTACAGCAGGCTCGAGCATGCCTCCCTTTAGCGTCTTGTTTCTAAGGAAGATTATAAATCTTTAGGAAAACTTATGGGAGGATGGTTGACCAAGGTGTATTTAGACTTTAATGTAGAAAAAGACATTGGCAGGTATTTGACTTGGCTCGGAGGACTATTACAGCTCCTGACTTTCCCCTTCAGTGATAGTGAAACCACAGTTTGAGGATTTTGTTTCTTGTTTGCGTTGATCAGAAAGTTACTAGACCAAGATTTCTTGTGGGCACTACTTTACGCTTGGCTACACTTTTGAGTTAAAACATAAACTTTGTATCCTTGGCAAAAGTTTGAATGTTTTGGAAAGCGTGCCAACTTTAAGGTGCTTCCTTATGAAATCACTATAAAATTATTAGACTGACTTCAGTAAAATCACAGCAGTAGAATTACTCTCTAGTGTGGTCTCTGACTGTCATTTGCCTGAAACTGTGCCTTCCTGATATCCAAATACCCTGATTCTCCTGTGGACGCAGGGAACCCGGCTGGGCTGGTCCGTGGCATTTGAGAAAAATCAATAAGATAGACAAACCCTTATCCAGACTAATTGTTACAGATACATCTTGCAGTCCCTGCAGTACAAGCAATTATGGGGAGATCTGACAGAAACTTAAAAGAGATGCTCATAGAACAGAAAGGACATAAAGAAGACTATCTCAGGGTAGATTAAATGGTGCTTTGTTGACATTGAATTTTTTAAAACTCAATGAGACAAGTAGCAAAAATATACTGGATTTAGAAAGGACTGCCAAATTAGATCAGCATATAAAACTCCTAGTTCCAAAAAGGAAAAAAAGGAGGTATGTTGCATCGGAGAGGATATTTTACATTTGTTCTGATGGGGGTCGGGGAGCTATAGATTCCACCCAAACTGATAAAAATCAGATGAGAGAGAGAGAGAGAGAGAGAGAGAGAGAGAGAGAGAGAGAGAGAGAAAGAAATACTGAAGATTTGGCTACACACAAAAGAAACAAATGAAGACCAGAACAGGTAATGTATATGCTGAACTTTCTATCCTTCTGTGTAGGAACAGCTCTGAGACTGGCTGAGACATAAATGTCTATGCATAGCCAATAAATGTTATTGGCTACAAAATCCTCAGGACTTATGCCATTCTTTTAAATGGCATAGATAAAAAATGGTAATACAGTTTGGTATACAATCCAGACTGGCTTAAAGAAAGATAGACATTTTTCACCTGTCCATATAAAAAGCAAAAAAGTCACCTTTAATTGATCCGTGTACCTTGCACATCCCATGCATATGTAATTGTAGAACTATATATTATTTGTGAGTTTATATATTTACAAAAGAAAAGAATCAGACACCAATAGAATGGAGATGGCCTTGACAAGGCTCATCCTCCAGGATGCTGAGACACTAAAACACATTTATTCCAGCATCTTGCATGATCCAACCCTAGGCTGCTTCAGTTGCTGTTTCATTAAAGCTTGATTCCAGGACAACTTCAATACAGCTAGCACAACTGGTTCAACCTTTCAGACTGTTCCAAACAGGAACATTTTCACAGAATTTAAAGACTGGATAACAAATGTTACAGCTAGATTTCTTAACCATTTTCCAATTCTCATGGGCCACCCCAAAGAAATACTCTACCCCAAACCAGCAGGAATGACTTCTCATTCCCTTAAAGTGGGGTGGGTATGTTTTGGTTGTTCTATTGGATAATGGATGCTTGTCATTAAAAGGAGTTGGTTACCGGAATGCAATGCCTTAAAGATGGAGCTGGTTTCCGGCTTCCACCTTCCCGATGGTGAGTGCTCTCTGTCATGAACAATTCCACATTTGGCTAAGGCTGAGGATCTGGCTTGCTTCCATGTATGTGGACCTATCTGCATTGCCCCCGTGGCATGCCTGGGTTGGCTACCCAGAGGCTATTTAAGCTGTGGGCTGGCTTTCCCCAGGGTCCGAGGATTGTTCAATGTTCCTGAATAAACTGCATTGAAAAAAAAAAAAAAGGAGTTGGTTACAAGTTATTAATAGTCTAGATCAGGAAAAAAACAAGGTATAGAAACTAATAAACAGGGATTTCTCTCTTTCCTTATCCTTTCTTTCCTAGATAAGGGGGAAGGAGCTGATATATCTATATCTATATCTATATCTATATCTATATCTATATCTACCCTTTTCTTCACATATATTTAGAAATTTTATATAAGAATAATAAAAGAACAGGGTAGATTATTGAATCTATTCATAAACCAAGACACATTTTATAAGCCAATAATCTAACATTGGTGTTGATTTTGTATGTTGATACAAAATTAAGGTTATTTTTGATACATTGGATTATATTATTGTATATCAATACAAATTTAAAGCTAGTTTTGATACACATGTTTAACTCATACAAGGTATCAGATCTATACAACTCATTTATAACTACAAGGTTTATTTCCAGTGCTTTTAAAAGCTGATATTACAAACTGTTTAGGATGGTTAAGATTCAAGTTAATAGTCAATCAAACTCATGGTCATGTCTGGTTTATTACAGAAATATATATCCTAGGTTGAACAGATAGTAGATAGCTAGAAACAAGGAACATTCACCTATTCAGATACATGATAGATAGATAGATAGATAGATAGATAGATAGATAGATAGATTGATAGATACTGTTTATATATTATATAAATGTATCTAGATAGATAGGTGGTCTTCAAAAACCTCAGAGACCTACAGAATATGGCAGTTAAGAATATTTTTTATTAATTTAAGGTTTTTTTTTTTTAAAAAAAAACATTGAAACATGTCAGCACCCCATTCGACTTGAAAGATGATGAGCATTGAACAATCTTCTTTAGGAGATGACTTCAATTATGGCAACCTAGCCATCAGGAAAAGAAAATGCCCTCGCTTCAACTGCAGACAGAATGCTGTCTGAAATGGTCAAGACTTGGACATAGGCCAAGTCGACTGCCAAGCTCTACAAAGACAGGGAAGCAAGCCGTTCATAATCCCTGCTTCACAAGAATGTCAGATATTCTGGGCCAGAAGGCTGGAGATGATGCTCCAACATCACAGAGAAATTTGGGCACTGTCTTGGCAGTCAGCTGTCTGTCATTTCTATATTTTGGAAGCTGCCTGCCTGCACTTCCTACATAGATATTAAGGTAATATTATTTCCTTCTCAAGTCTTTGATGGGGTTAAATACTAGATAGTTAAAGTACAGTAAAGCTTAAGTTGTTTGGGATTTAGGAAGATGTTTTAGATTTATATAGCATTTTGGGGTTGTTAAATATAAGCTATGACAGACAATAATTTATGTGCAGAACTCTGAATTCATCAAGACATGATAGATAACAGAATACTTTCTCCTAAGTTGCCAAATGCATATAAATTGGACATTATGACTATAAGTCTTTCCTAATAGTTTTCTTAACTGTTTCATAATTGTTATTATGGTATATAGTTTATTATTGAAAGAAAAAGAACTTTTCATTGGACTAAGAGAGGGAAATGGAGAAGAAATCTCTTGTGTTTGTATAGAAGCATCACCTGTCAATTAAAAGCTAATAGCCTATAGCTGAGGCATGAAATAGGAACTGGGACATCTGGGAGGCAGAAAAGATTTGGGGATAGAGCCAGGGATAGGAGAGTCATCTGGCAAGATGTGAGGAAGACAGATACATGATACCTGAGTGAGGTAAGCAGCCATGTGACAGAACTTAGATTAGAAAGGGTTATTTAAGTTATGATCTAGTCAGAGAAGAGCTTAGCTATATGGCCTAGGTATTTGTAAATATATTTTGAGTCTCATAAGTCTTTATTCTAGTAGCTAAGAGCTGGGAGAAAAAAACACCCTAATAGTGGACAGCATCTCTGGTACCAGTGTAGTATAAAAAGGGAAAGCAGACTCTCCTTGCCTGCCCACCCTTCTCCTTGCTGGCAGGTGTGTCTGTCCTGTTGTGTTGTTACCCTTTGCTGCAATTGGAACCCAGCTCGTTTAGACTTCCAGTGCCCACTGAGATCATCAGCTCTCTCGGAATGTCACTATGTGGGACACTTTATTCTTAAGCTCACTTTCCTCCCAAAGGTGTTCCACAGGACTTACAAGCCTTTATGTTACTTACAAGCAAAATTCCTTTGAGATTCACTCACGTTATTGTGGGTTTTATAGTTCATTCCTTTCCACTGTTTAGTAACCCATTATTCAGAACAGTAGTTTTACCTCCAAATGGAAATTTAAATTGCTTCGTCTTTCTGCCTAGTACAGGTAAAGCTATGGTGGACATTTCTTGTACAGATGCTTTTCACATCCCTTGCATAAACTCACTCCTAAGTATAGAATGGCTGGATTATGGGTGGGCATATGTTTAACTTAAGAAATTGATGGACCTCCAAAAGCGGTCATAGCATCTTAAACTTCCACATGAAATACAGAGACTCTAATTGGCCCATATCTTGGCAAATACCTTGGCAGCAAGCCTGCCCTGGTGTACCTGACTGCACCTTTAATTCTCATGTCCCTAGTGACTGATGCCATCATCTTCCTACTGATTTGTATGTCATTTGCATTTCCTTCCTTGATGACATATTCAGATCTTTTGCCCATTTCTACTTTGGTTTATCTTTCCTTTCCTTTGCTCCCGCTTCCTCCCTCTCTGCCTTTCTCTTTCCCTCTTCCCCTTCTTATCTATCTATCTATCTATCTATCCATCCATCCATCCATCCATCTATCTGCCTTTTTGGAAAGTGTTTTCCCAGGTTGGCTTTGAACTTGGAGCTCCTGCCTTTGCCTCCTGAGTGCTGGGTTGTATGTATATACCAACATGCCTAGGATTTGTGCATTTTTTAATCCCTAAGCTTTGAGAGCACTTTATATATTCCACCCACAAGTCATTTATGAATGTATGATGTGTCAGTATTTTTCCCACGCTGCAACCTAAGAAGAGAGCTTTGTGATCAAGCCTAACCTATTCCATCATTATCCTGTGGATGTGCGTTCAGTACTGCATTAAAGACATCTTGGCCACTGTAAGACACAAAGGTTTTCCTCTATGAAGTTTTGAGGTTTTGCTCCCCCTTTCAGATCTTGAAGCCACTGTGAGTTGATTTTTCCCTCACAGTGCAGTGCGGTGATGCTTGGCTTTCTCATGCTCATTTCATTTACAAAAAAGAATGAAGACATTTAAATATTTGCCCAAAGGTAGCAGGGCCCGCATTTAAACTCAGATTCTCAGCTCGCTGATGTTTTCAGGAGTTTGCTTTGATTCATTGCTTTGTTTTGTTTTAGTTTGTTTGTTGGGTTTTGTTTTTTGTTTTGTTTTGTTTTGTTTTTTGAGGTCTCACTATGTGGCACATTTTGTAATTAAACTCACTATCCTCCCAAGTGTGTTACCACCACACTTGGCTAAGTTTGTGGAAATGTCCATCCAGGTGCCCTGGGCTCTTGTGAAGTCCATACTCAGGCTGCCCTGAGCTTTACCTCTCCAACAGAAAATAGAAATGCACTGGTTTGTTTCATGTCCTATTGATAAAAATGGCTTAGTTATTTTCACTAGTTTATTAGTTATATGAGAATTCTATATATTGTGCTCTGATCATATTCACACATAATCTTTACTTTTTCTCCATCAAGGCCATCAAATATTCTTGGATGTATGGTCTTCTATTGAAGTGTGCTTGACTTAGTGACTATAGTTTTTATTTTACTTAATTTTATCTGTCATCTATCTATTATCTCTGTGTATCTATCATCTATTTATGTATTTTTGAGTCCGGGTCTCACTGTGTAGACCAGGCTGCCTCAAACTTACAAAGATTCACCAGGGCTGGGATTAGAGATGTGAGCCACCATACTCATCTCTAGACATTTTCAATCAAGAACTACCATTTTTTTGGGAGGGGGAGAGGGGTCAGCTTGAAGCTCCACTTTGTAGAAGGTGGAAAGAATGATTTTGGAGGCAGCTGTGATTTAGAGTCAGCTGGGAGCTACAGTTTCTTTTCAGTGGGTCAGAGAGACCTTTCTGCACAATTTCCAGCACATCCAAAAACACATTTGTATCACAACTGAGCTCTGGAGAAAATGTGACTCTATTCAAGGAACTGTGACATGAAACCATTTGCCAAGAGGTGGGTGGAGTAGAAGGAAAGTCCTGGGGACCCACAGGAAGAGCCTCGCATGGGCTGAGCTTCCTTCCCACTGCCACGGAACGATTTTCCATCCACAGATGAGAGGGTTAGTCTAAGACCATTTGTCCCGGTAAGGCCTGCCAAGATCTGCTGTGCCTTTCAGAAAAGGAACACCTCTGTGTACACAGGACAGCATGGGCAAGCTTTGCAGCCCTTCATGAAACTGGCTTGCACAATTGGTCTTTTAAAACGCACACCAGTCGAGCGTGTCAAAAATCAGGAGGAAGGAAACACGAAGGGGAAGTTCCCACAGGCTCCCTGTCCCTGTCCCTTTAGTCATTAAAGGTAAGTTCTGGCTCTGGCCCTGACAATGCGTGGCTGCCTCTACAGGGAGGAAGCCCCGAGTCTCCATGTCTCTTGCCAAGTGAGCCATGCCAGCTCGGGGCCAAGGACTTGGCAACCTTCAAGGAATCTCACATTTGGCAAGCTGCTGCATGTATAAAGTAACCTGGGGGAGGCTGCTCACATTTCCGGTGATAAGAAAAAGGTCTCTGGATGCTTTCTGACCTGTGGTGTCCCAACATCTCTATTTCACTATAATAATAAAAAAAAAAAAAAAAAAAAAAAAAAGAAACCTGGTTATGGGCTGGGGAAAAATATCTGCAAAACATGTATCTTGCAAAGACTGGTACCCAAAATAATATGCAAAGAATTGTTAGAACTCACAAATAAGTAAGCAACTCCCAGGGGAGAGAGCGGGGAAAGGCGCTCAATACGGGTGTTTGGTCCGTGGGACATACTTAGTAAAAGGAGAGAAGCACCTCCCTATCCTCTGGCCTCCACACACACAGCATGGCATGAGCAGGCAGTGTGCCTTCTGGAGCCTCCCAATACATGTAATGAAAATGAAAAAAGGGGAGGGAAAAACAACCCAATTAAAAAAGTCAGCAGAAAGATAAGTTTACCTCACCAAAGGTAGAAAATTAGCAGATGAAAAGATATATAACTTGATGTATTACTGAGGAAGAAAAAAATTAAGACCATCACATACCTGCTAGAGTGGCTACGATCCACACTGAAATGTAGCTACTGTTACCAAGAATGCAGGCCAGCAGGGACTCTCCCCATTTCTGATGTGCACACAGAACGGTACAGCTACTTTGAAAGATGGGTTAGTGGCATATAGAACCAAGCATATCACATAACCCAGCAGTTAACAACCTTTGGTTCATTTTCAAAGACCTTGAAAACTTAAATGCCAACTCAGAAATCTCATCAATGTTTCTGACAACTTTATTCACCACTGACAAAACCTGAAAGCAATGAAGATGTCCTACCACAGGCATAGCTTGAGAATCCTACACAGTGGAATATTCCTTGTAAATAGCAGCGAAGCTATAAGAACATATGGAACAACTATAAATGCCTGCTGCTCAGCAAAAGTCCATCTGAAGAGCTATCTGTATGATCGCAACGCAGGCCGTCCCTAGGCTATGACGGTTCCACTTTGCTTTTCTTCATGGTAAAATGGCATATGTTCAATAGGAGCCACACGTTGAGTTCCTACTTGACCAGGCTAATGACGTGCAGGATAAGTCTCTTGACAACGCTGGGCAGTGGCAGCAGTCTGAGGCTCCCGGTTGGCCACCCGTCCTCCAGCAAACAGTTGATGGTTCGTAGCATGGCATGGTGCTAACCTGTGGTGTTTGGTAGATTTTTGATTTATTATTCGTGTACCAAGATGTAACCTTATGATAAGTAGAGGAACATATGTGTATGTGATGTTCTGGAAAGGCAAAACTATGTAGTTAAACAAACAAACAAACAAACAAAGATCAAAGATCAACCCTGCCTCCCAAGAACTCGAAGTCCCTGCTCAGCAGCAAGTAGTCTAAATAGATCTATGTCCCCTTTGCCCTCTAACCTTCTTTCTCTTACCTAGTGTGGTGAGTTGCAAGGAACAGGGTTGGAAGGGAGGTAGAGGTAGAACCCATTAAAATAACTCTAAAAACACGCCAACATTTCTTCCCTGTGGCTTGGTACTTGAGCCAATGAGCTAAACTGACTACTGAGTCTACCCATTTGCCTTGGGCAAGAGCACATGAGCCAAGCAAAACCTGAGACTCAAACAAGGCCAGCAGATCTTCCCATGTGCAGAGAAGAACAGGGGTGTGGGATGGAAGAGGGTGGAGGCCTATGAGAGGGGCACGGAGGCCAGGCGCTTGTGAGCAGGCCCTTACTCTGCAGTCTCTCAGAAGAGTGCCCTCAGAACAGGTGGCAGGGTGCTCCATGGCCATCCTAGCGCAGGGGGTCCTCACGCACTTCCTCAGAACCAGAAAAGGCAAGAGGCCCTGAAGCCCATATGCGGCACTCACTTCCCCAGTGTGGGTCACAGGCAGGAAGGGCCCGCTTCTGCTTCTCAACATATGCCCAAGAGGAGGTGTATTTTGGGGCAGCTTTTTAAAGTCCCTCACACCAATAACCCTACGTGCTATTTCTTGCTCGTTCGTTAGTTAACATGCATTTGGGAAGTAGCTTATCCTGGGCATTCACGCATTCCCCAGAATGAGACTGTCAGCTCCGTGTTTAGTGGCTCAATTGCTGTCCCACACCTCCTGACGGCAGATGAATTCCATCCACTCAGCTTTCCACACCTCCATAGTCCGTATTAGTGAAGTTCAAATGGACTCTGTTGGACACGTATCAGGCTTAGTGGGCTGCCTAATGTGCACACATGGTTTGTCCATACATAGATAACCCTGAAGGGCCAAGGCCATTCTCTAGCCCGAGGTTTCTTTGACTGATTGGGATTGACAGCGACTTATCACTAACTAGTGGGCAAGGTTTGGTCTCCTGAGGTGAGGCTCTTTCCCACGCAGGTTGTGGACAACGCCCTGGAAGCTTGGACAGGAAGCAGGCCTGGGGAGAGTGAAGCCTGCAGAGGAGACAGCAGGATCCTGGGACAAGCCCAGCAAGCTACAGATCTTATTGTATGCAGAGAACAGGGATGTGGGGTGAACAGGCCTTGGTGGCTGCAGGGAAGAGACCAGCTCAGCACCAGTGAGGGCATAAACAGGCCAACTTTAGTGGGGCATTCTGGGAGGTAAAGAAGGAGGGAAACATTTGAGTGACAGGTCGGGCGCCTGGAAGAGCAAAATCAACACAAACTGTGCAAGGATTCCACAAATCTCTACCCTTAACCTTAAACCCAGTTTCCTACATCATTAAAGAGAAAAACAAAAACCAAAATTCTCAAAGTGTCCCATATGATTGGTCACACCGGTCAGCTCTGGGGGTAAGGGTAGGGTGGGGTGTGTTTCCTTCTTGCTGCAGCTAATTCTGCACCGTGCCACCTCCCCCTACTTCAACAGGAACAAGAGGCCATCCGGTCATTTTCCTCCCCCTGCATTCACAGCACCAGAGCTGTGTGCACAGTGGTTTACAGGCTTCCTCCAGCTCTGCCTAGAGCTCTTCCTTCCAGTGACCCTACCTTTTAGGTGCAGTGACTGTCTCCTATCGCCATTGACCTCACGGCATAACATCTTACCCCACTGTCCACAGCGGGACTATTTATTTATTTCTGTCTTCAGGGCACAGTCTCTTGTTCTCCAGGGTCTGGATTCTTATTTTCAGTCTTCTTCGATGACCCACTTTCTAGAAATTTCCTTCCTGTTAGGACTGTCTCTTGGTGGGTGGGGTGGGGTGGGGTGGTCCTTAGGGTGAGCGACAATGACTCAGCTTTACTGTCGTAAGTGGACAGCAGGCAGGCAACGTAAACAAATGAATGTCTGCTCCAACACACCTTATCATCTTATCATGGACACTGGAATAAGTATTTCACGCCCCATCAAAATTTTTTTGTAGACCAGCTCTCACTCTGTAGCCCAGGCTGTCCTTAAACGAAATCCACCTGCATCAGTATTTCTTTTTCACTTTTAAGAAGTTAAAGCACCTTAGCTCAGAGCCACAGTTTTCTGATGTTGGCCTTTATTGTAGACCCTCACACCACAGTTAATCCACACCCTCAGCACAAGGCTCATGCTGTCAGCACTAACCTTTAGCTATCAGCTCTCCTCCCTATGAAAACGACACTTCCAAACACAGCAAAACCTAGAAACTGACTAGCGCAGTTTGCAGTCTGTCCTGCCATCTACTGGCGGTCCTTCCTAATGCCAGGCTTCCTCCCTCAAAGCCCCACCCTCCTCGGCATCTCACAGCCATGTGCATCATTCCAAAGCAGTGAGAAGAAGTCATTGAACCAAAAACAAAAACGGGAATAAAAATTACAAACCACACCAACTCACTGAAAGTAGAAGTAAGGCTTCAAGTGCCACAACACTGAAGCCGAAAGGACGCCGGAGATGGCACGGCTGGGTTCCCGGCTCGCTTTCAGCAGTCATTGGAGATGAGTGAGTGGCTCAGCAGTAGTGTGCTGGTCTAATAGTACGAGGCCCCGTGTTCCCTCCCCGGCATTAGGAGGAGGAGAAAAGCCAAGTGAGGTGGTGCACATGAGTGTGAGACCTGGGTCCCAGTCTATCAGAGAAAGGACTGCATGAGCAGTGGAGGGGAAGATGGCCTCATACCAGAGCAGACCTGCCTATGCATCAGTAATCCATCTCCAACTCGGACACAGGTGATGACTGGGCCAGCATCCCTGGTACCTCACTGTCGGGGCGGTCACCTGACAGCTCTTGCCCTTGGTGACTCCATTTCTATAAAAATGGAAGCACATTCCTGCCTGGGAGCGTTGTGTGCCCGATAGCCTCATCTATACTGAGCATTCAGGTGACCAGAGGCTGAAAGCCTGTCAGACTGACTCCTTGCAACCTGTCTGCAAAGTGAGCACTGCCACTCCCATCCACCATTCGGTCAATCAGCCTGAGGGTCACGTGTGGGGCAGGTGGGCATCCAGAACAAAACCATGACTATTACTGCCTCTAGCACAAGCAGACTTTGTAGTCATGGCATAGTTAAGTTCCATACAACAAATAGGATCTAGCTTCAATGAGCAAGAACGAGCTACATAACTGTAGTTACGAGAGTAAGCCACCTGGTGGCACCCTTGCCATTTGGCAAGCCTGTGGCGATGGGGTGGGGTGGTTGCATCCCCATTTCTCAGGCTTCGGAACGTGCACTGTTTGTTCATCCTGCTTCTGCTGCTGCTTCACTTTTCAGTATTTTGTTTCTTTGGAGCAGGGTCTTGCTATGTGGCCCTGGGAAGCCACTGCCTCTGCCTCCGGAGTGCTAGGACGGCAAGTGTGCAGGCATAGCAAGCAGACCTCACAAGCCTTACTGGAATCACTTAACGCTCAAGCTGCACGACATCCGCTCCCTCAGCACAGGAGACCGGATGGACGCGGTTGACGAGGAGCTGACCTGTGCAGGTCTGCTACTGCCCGGCCCAGCCCCCTTCCAGGGAGCTCCCTACAGATTTGTGCCAGTCTTGTCTGTGCAGGGTTGCCGTGGGGGCAGGCAATGGTGCATGGAGGTGGGCGCTCATCTCAAGGAGGGGCCTGGTCTTCGTCACTGAGGTGTTTGCAGAACTTCCTGTCCCTGAACCTCAAGTTTCCAAGCCTCACACAGGAAGATCCCACTCTGTCCAAGTCGGCACCAGGTGAACGCAGGAGAGGGAAGCGGCGTTGCCAGCTACGCCCTGACTCAAACACACGACTGAAAGAGGCGCCGGCTCGCATCACTTCATGGCCACATGCCTGCATTCACTTAGGCTCTGGGCATAGGCTAACAAAAACAAATGTTCTCCATTACGTTCAATTTTCTCTAAATTGGGTCAGGAAGAAATTACATGTTTGCTTGCACTGTTTTTGTCCTCCATCAGGCAGCAGCATTGCTTTCCAGGGAGATTTTTTTTTTTTTTCCTGGCAAGAGGTGCCTTGGACCCTGTTTCAGTGGCTCACAATTGGAGCTCCAGGAGGAAAAAGAAACAGTTAACAGAGCACCTCACCCACCCTCCCATCACCCCAACTTCACCTCCCAAAGCACACTGCCAACAATGAAACAGGATTTAAAGAACTTCAGGTGGCAAAGGCCAGTTGCTGCTCTTGTGACTTTGAGGGAAGGAACTTGGGAAACCGGGCAGTAGACAGCACTTCCCAGAAGAGCCTGATGCGTCCAGGTGCCCCTACTCTGGAAACCCCATGATTTTCAACAGGGTGGCATTTCAAAATTATACACTTCTTTCTCAGATCTGACAAAGAAATTATCTTACATGAATGGGCATAGTAGCTGTGGTTTATATACAATAACAACAAAGAGTAATGGTGTTATGGGAGTCTAAGCTATGTCAACCAGTCTATGTCAACCAGAAACAGGGGTAGTCCAGAAAGGATGGCCTGTTCTCCCTGCTCCAGCTCCTATGTAAAGTCAATGGTGCAGCTCTTCACCTCTCTGGGACCCCAAAGCCCTCCTCACTGTAGGTGTCCTTGACCCCCGAAGAAAGGGAAGAGCAGATCTGCAGGGCCACTCTTCAAGTCCGAGAGTGCCAATTTTATCCCTCCAGTGTCTCAAACACTCTGTTCTGAAAATGAATGGGTGTGTGTTGTGCATGCACATTCATTCGTGTTACCTTGAGAACAAATTACAAAAAGGTTAGGGGGGTGGATCATCGTCACAGACTGCCTCTCCGTGGCTTCGCTGCCCTAACCTTAGAATGCTTTCATCGAAATACAGAACTGAATAAAGACGTCTCCTAAGCATGAGTGGATGTGGCTCTTGACAGACACTATTAGAACTTGAAACCTTTTAAAGCGGGAACCTCTTCAGAAAACAATAAAACAAAAAACGTATTTTTAGTACTTACCTAAGAAAGCTAAATGCTGAATTCACCTACTAACTGGACTTGTTTTATGGAGTACTGATGGAGTAACTGAGATGTCCACCTTGGATGTGCACAAACTGCCCGTATCTGCCGTTAACCGGGGGTTTCCAAAAAGACAAGCTCTTCAATCATAGGCACACTTTGTTAGCACACGAGGCAGACTTACCGACTCCTTCAACAGTTTTCTAGGTCCCCTTCATTCCTAGCCTTCTCTTACCGCCCGAGTCCCTCAGTGTTGTCACGCAGGGCCTTATCTTTCTTCACTTAATCCTTCCAAACATCGCTTCGCGCCGCCCCTCCCCTCTTGACTCTTCCGTTAAGCTGGCTTGACTAAGGTGGTTTTACTCTAGACCGATGATGACCTTAGTCACAGCCCAACACTTAGCCCAGGCCCTCAGCAGGTTCTCAATGTCCTGGCTCTCCCTCCTCAACCGCTTAACAGTTTTCTGACACCAAAGTCTTTCCTGTTTGAAGCCTGACAACTTCCAGCTTTCTAATCCACCCCCATTCTCCCGCTTGCACACCCTTTACCACTCACCTTGGTCTCCCTTCCTTCCTGACCATACACCTCTGCCCTTCCCGTTCCTCATGCAGTGATCACGAACCTTCATCAACTCACCCCTCTCACAGGCCTACAACTCCCCCTGGAACCGCAGTCTCTTCTTCTGCAGCAGCATCTTGGGAGAATGCCAGGAGAGCATTTCAGGGGCCCCTACTACGCTGTGGGAATGCGTCTATCACTTGGAAAAAGGTGGGGTGAATCCTGGAAAGCCGTATTATCTGCACTTACGAGGATACAGCAAGCCTGGTGACATGTTCTAAATAAACTCTTATACTTAAACCAGGACAGCAGAGAATGTTTCTGACATCCCTGATCGTAAGTTGAAAAGAAAAAAGAAGCTACCTAACCTCAGGTGTCACTGACAGAACAACGGATCCATTTATCTATACTCATCCTTATGAAAAATATTACAAGACATAAGAATGAGTGTCAGGAACGCAGCATCAGGGGCACAGGCCACATGAGCAGACACAGCCCCAGGGGACTGTGTGGGCTCCCCACTCACTCAGTTCAACAAAAGCTCAAAGCCCATGCTTTTACTGCAGCTAAACAGGCAAGCAAACAAAAACTTGTAACTAGTGGGGTAAAATGGTGGGCTGGGTAAAAGCATACCCTGATGGGGCGGGGGGGAGGCGGACACTGGGCCAATGCAGAGATAAGCTCACCACTTCCGAGATGTGCATTACTGACGAGCCAATAGGCAAGCTGGTGTCTGTGGTGGTCTGGATGATAAATGCTTCCCCTCACCCTTAGTCTCAAGCATCAAATACTTAGTCCCCTATTGGCGACTGGTGACAATCTGGGGAGGCTTACGAAGTGTGGCCTTGATGGAAAAGTTTGTCACTAAGGTCTCCCAGTTTGCTCTCTGCTTTGCGCTTGCAGTTGAAGACACAAGCCATCAATCAGCATGCTGTTCCAGCCTCCACGCCTATGCGCTACCATTGTGGATTCTAATCCTCTGGAACCGTAAATCCAAATAAACTTTTTTTTTATCAGTTGCCCTGGTCATGGCGTTTTATCACAGCAATAGAAACAGTGTCCACAGAACAACCAAACACACATGGACAGTGGTCAGGGAATAGTCTAACAGCCTTGGGTTTGCCCTTCACAGTGTCCTGCCTATGTGAATGCCAGGGGTAGAGAGAGGCACTTCGGAAAGACTTCAACAGCACAACAGGCACACTGACCTCCAATGTTTAAAAATGACTGACAGCCTAAAGACTTAGACTTGAGACTGGATTACAGAAAAAAGAACAAATAAAAAAAACTTAATACTGAACCACAATAGTTGCATGCTTCTCACAGTCAACAGAAAACAACAAAATGGATACACTGGATCCTTCGTGCTGTTGGTAAGGAGATGTCTAGTTTCTAAGGACAGGACTGCCCTGTTTAAGATGGCCACTGCCTTCCCTTCCATTAGAAGCTGCACAGGTAAACCAGAGAAAGACTTTAGAACATCCAGGCAGTAAATCACGTTGGGAGACACTGCCCAGGTGAAGAGGGAAATGAACTGATTCTTTAAAAGAAAAATTATCATGAAACCCACTTTCAATGTTATAAAACTTGAAATAAGGCACAATTCTTGGGCTGTTTTTCTTTTTTTTTTTTTATTGCTGTTAATTCAAGGAAAAAGGTTGCATAAAATCCAATCTGTTCTAGAAATATAAGTGGCCTTTCCAGTACATAACATTTCAAATATCAAAGTATATGGTAAACATACAAATAAGGAGAGGGTAACATACCTCCTATGGACAGTACAGTACTTGAAATCATAAAATAAGCTCCACAAAGTACACCTGGTGAGTCACAGCGCACCTGTACAAGGCTTATCAATACTCTCCCTCAACAACTCAACTGCAGCTTAACAAGTTAATAATGTGGTCCAAAAATACCCAGGTCAAATAAAATATATTTAATCAAAATAATTTCCTTTACTTGAACTTTTTCTTTCTAAATTAAAGCTTTCGTCTACCCCATCACACTCCCCCTTCTCTCCCCGTAGCTCCTACCCCTGAAAGTTTCAGAATGTACATTGGTGCTATAAATATAAATGCTACTTCTGAAGTGTTGAACTAGCTTCTTTTTCTTCAAGTGTCTTTTTTTTCCTTTCTTTTCTTTTCTTTTTTTTTGTCTCACAATGTCAAGTTTCAGAACCCAGAGCAAACGTTTCAGTGCCTCTGCCACACACCAACTATATCCCCACAACAAAAGTCCACCTCTCTACTCTGTACCGAGGAATGGAAAAGCCTCCTACCCCGTACGCTTACACTATACAATGGTACTTGTTCATTGCTGTTGAATGCAGCAGTCACTGAAGATCATCCAACCTCCCAGATAACCTCAGTGCACTTCAGGAAATCAAAAAATTACCTGGAAGCAATTTAGTACATAGATTGGCTTAAAAAATTAAAAAAAAAAAATACCCAGCAGCATTAAACTTAGTGACATGACACTGACATGATTAATACCATCTCGACACACGCAGAATTCAGTCTTTCACATTGTAAATCAAGCATAGTGGTAAACAGTTACAAAAGTGACACTGCTTAAGAGACACAGCATAGGGAGCAGATCCCTGACTTCTGTAGAAACCCACAGATTCTGTTCAGATACAGCAAAGCACACACTGTCAACACAATGTAACACTGTCACAGCTGGTGTCTGGTCAGGTCATGTGGGAAGACAACAAGCAAGACTGGCTGCTGACTGTCCTCACGGACACAAGCATCCACACCAGTGTGTTCACTCTGTGTCTCTCTGAAGCAACAAGCTACAAAGCGTGGTGGAAGGAAAAGCTGTTTGCTCTCACGGAAGGCCTGTTTGTCCATTTCACATTTTCGGCTTCCTGAAGTATGACTTCCACCACTTGTTTTCATGTTAACTTGCATAAGTGCTGCATATATGTATTTATGTGATGCTCTCATGACAGATATACATACTTCTTGGGAATCTGACTTCTAAAATGTACGGTGAAACATGTTGCCCTTGGTTCATACACAGAGCAGGTTACAGAAGACAAGGACTGCTGAGCACTCCTGCTGTAGGCCAGGGGAAGAGGGTAGCTGGCAAGAAACGTGTAGTTTAGGGTCAAAGTGAGAAAAGCCAGGAAGAAGCAAAGCTGCTTTTTTCAAAACCATATTACTGTTACCAGTGTTGTGAAAACAAATTGGTCAATACACAGTTTAAAGATTCAGTAAACATTGCACACAGCAAGTATTCAGTGTAGAAAGCACACGTCAACGTTCTCTGTCCAAGAGTTTGTCTGAAGGATAAGTTACACGCATCATACACATAAGCCTGCTGTTGAACCAGGAGACCAGCGGCTCACGAGCATCGCATTCTTTCTTATCTTGGACACAGGTAAAAGAGAAATGAAAACGCCCAACTGCATAGAAATTTAGGAAATGTACAGACAAAGAAACAAAATACCTTTCCTTTCCTCCCCTCCACACCCCATGACTCCCCACACTCGAGTGCATTAAGTAGGCAAGCTTTACTCGTTCAGTCTGCAGAATCCAACGTATCATTAGAAGGGGGTAGGGGAGGTGCGTATCTCAGTCTGTAAGTGCCTAAAACAGGAAAGACAGAACGGCTAAGTCACCGCTTATGACTAAACGCATCATAAACCACTACACAAGACTGCAAACGGGCATGCTTTCAAAGGCCCTTCCTCAGCACTAACTCCTGTCCACAACAGCAAGAAAGTTACTCTCTCAAACGCAATGGTGAGCGTGTGCTTTAAGTATAACCTAAAGCTACTTAGCTGGATTTTGCTTTGAGGATGCCTAATTAACATATTCCTGATTGAAGACCTTCTCTAAGTAAGATCTGGCACAATGACAAAGGCCAGATGCAAGAGAGAGAAGGGTGACCAGAACTGAATCTGGTCCCTTACCCACATCTATTAAAGTGCATTTTCTTCTTTCTGGTGTTAACACTATTCAAAGTCGTTCTTGTTTCTTAATTCCTAAACTGATATTCAAATAACTCTGTTCCTATAAAATTTCAGTGGACTCTTGAATGTTTATGTGTACCGAGTCAAAGTGCAACATGAGCACATATGTGAGCCAGCCAGTTGCACTGAGGCTCTAACCAGACTAAAAACCCTGTATCAGATAATTAGCTTGTATCCTAGTTCTCAGTATTTAAAAGCTTTGAAAGTTTTCGTACTCTGAAAGAGAATTGTAACTCTTGAAATACAGGGCTGCAAGCAAGGGGCTTAACATTACAGAATGTAGATTTCCATGCTCTCTCTTGAGCCTTGAGAAGGACCTCTGATGTCACTCCTTAGCGACAAACTAAACATCCTCAGACCTCCTCGTGCTCCGTGACCTGGGTCTATACTGGGTTTCTCTGGCTCATTTTGGGCCTTCCTCGTGCTCCATGACCTGGGTCTACACTGGGTTTCTCTGGCTGCATTTTGATTTGTCACTGAAAAGACAACCTCTGTAAACAAACACACAAACGATCTTTCTGCTAAGACAGAATCACATAATCGAGAAGAAGCGGGAACTCAAAAACAAGTCCTCTGGGGGTTAGTGGGATTACCTTGTTGATTGGCCTCCATGGACGACTGCTTACAGTCTTGTGCATAGTGCCCGCTTACACCACAATTGTAACATGAGACATTCCCATTCTTCTTGGGCCCAGAACCACTGGTGTTGGCAACTACATTAGGTGCTGGATATACAGGATACAATCTCCCAAATCCTGCCATCTGCTGCATGCCATAGTTGGCTTGGCTCCCCATAACTGGGTCATGTACCAGTCCATTTGCATATGGAGTCTGAGGCAGAAAAAAAGGAAGTTGGTTTCCATTGCTCTGATGTGCTTGGTTGAGGTAGCTGCCATTGCAAATGGATGGCAGAGTGAAGAATGATGGGACTCGGTACATTGGTCCAGGCATTGGATTGGGATAATAGTAACTATTTAGCTGAAGGTTTCCATTGGTCCCACAGCTGCACCTTCGCCCACAAGAACCACAGGGGCCCATCTGCTGTGGTGGCACTATGGTCCCATTAGCGTTCGTGTTCCCCACAGCACTGATGTAAGATGTGCTGTCACTCTGTGCAGTACTATGTGTCAAGGCAGGGCTGGGGCTTGGGGCAGGACCTGGGGTGTGGGTAGGAACAGCAGGAGGAACTGTGGACTGGGCTTGACTGATGCCTGTACTGGCTGGCTGGGCAGAAGTGGCTGTGTTGAGCACACTGGAATTCTGGGTGGGGAGCACACTGGCAGCGAGGGGTGAGCCTGGAAAGGTGTAGGAAGCTGGTGGCTGCGCAGCTGAGAGGCCAGCTGCTGGAAGAACTACCTTCACATTAGTCGGCTGAGGGACGGTCCCTGTGCTTCCCTCAATCTGAGGCACCATTTGATTGAGTCCTACCACTTGGGATGCAGGTTTTGTGATGGGGTCTGTGGCAGCCACAGGAGATCCTGGGAAACTACCTGGGTTATGGACAGGAATAAAGGCAGTGTTTGGTGATCCGATGCTCAAACTTCCGGTTGGTTGTTGTGGAATATTAACTGTGCAACTCTCAGAAGATCCCTGTGGTGGTGGCAATTTCAGCCTCTGCAATGTTAGCTGCAAAGCAGGAGTACTACCATGTGGAAGGAAGGTTGATGGAATGGGTAGAGGGGACGCCAACAATTCCAGGTGTTTCTCTGACTCTCCGGAAGCAGCTGGACCTAGGATTCCAACAGGGGTTGAGTTTGTGGACTCCATCACTGTGGAGAGAGCCACGGGGTTAGGGACAAGCATCCCCACTGCTTTGCCATCTGCAGCTTTGGGTGAAGGAATGACCATTTCCGACTTCTGGGCACCATTGTGCATGACACAGTGTAGAGCTGGCATAAAGGGAATATGTGGGTACTTGTGTGAGGTCAACGGAGCTTCCAAAAGGTTTCCGTTCTCATTTCCCAGTGAGACGATCTGAACAGGTGGCTTGACAGTGACAGTCTGGTTGACAGAGCCATAACCTGTAAACCTGCCTGATGATGGATTCCCAGAATCTTCAGAATTGCTATCTGTGTCTGCAGAAAAAACAAACAAACACGCAAACACAGAGTAAACCAGGCTGAATTCCATTTTTCCTGTTATTCTAAAATTTAGGTACATCCAAAATTAAGCTCAAGTCTGAAATGTGTCCCTTTATCACATTTCCCAACTGCCCAAGCTGACTTCTTTTGATCTTTGGCTTTATCTCTAAAAAAATGGAGCTATGAACAAAACAACAATAACAAAGGTCAATGGAATAGAAAACATGAGAGATCTGCATGCATCACTACCTTATTACTGAGATAAGCATTAAATAATCAGTTAGGTACTCTTCTCAATTCAGTACCATGAAACTTGACTTTAAATTTATCTCATAAATGATTCAATTTAGGAGTTTGATCAAGGCAATATTTAACTCAAATGCTTAAGGTGGGAAATGGAATTAGTATTTGTACCAGTATATTCAAACAGGGAAAATATAAAAGTGACTATATTAGTCTCACAATGAACACACTGTTGGAATACAAGAAGAAGAGCCGCACTGCCATTTCCACATCCGTGTTGAACCCTGAACCACATCATGGTACACACCAAAGTCACTCCAGCTTCCAGTCAGGACAGAGAGGAGCCAAGGTAGTACCTGATGCAGTGTTTCAAAATGGAAAAGGCTGCACTGTAGTCTACACAGCTCAGTTAGACAATGTGTGCAGTGTAAAAATCTTTCTTCTCATAAATTAAGCTGGATTATATGAAAAGAGTGTTTATATTCAATTTATTTATTATATTTATAAACAAGCTGTTTATTGTCAGCTGTTTATATGCAGCTGACAATGATAAACATTCTTGAAATAAGAGTATCAAAAATTAATCTTCCCAATGAAAGGCTAAATAAAACCGACTCAATGACACAGAATATCTAGTATTTAACTGAACTGTCTCAATTTATTAGAGGGTAGCTTTGATTAATGAATGAATGCTTATAGCAAATATGTCCCCTACCAGATAGATCACTCACTACTTTTTACTAAACTTTATAAAGATAGTATCCCTAAATTAACAACCTCTTCAAGGCACTGGACCTGTACCATCCATCAGTGCGGAGTGAAGAACAAAAATCAAGATCAAAAAGAGAAAAGGAAACCATGTTTCAAATGGTCAGTTAAATTTAAATTAAAACGTTAAGTCTTAAGTCACAGTAGATAATCCTATAATTTTTGAAGCACTACAGGGATCGGATAGAAGGATTTTTTGTACTAACTTTCGAAAGCATAAAGTGTCAGCATCGTTATGACGAACAACAAAGCCACGCACTTCTGAAAGCCTTTTTGTGTTCTCAAAACCTGGGAAACATTCAAAGCTCTCAATCCCAGTGTGTGGCCGGGAAGCATCCTAATGGACTCTGTCTTTAGGTAAGCCTATGCCCTAAAGGGCCATATCCTCATATCCTCTACAAGGCCTATCATCTAAAAGATCTGAGAACAAAACAGGGATGCTACAAAGTTACCACAGATCCTACAACGTGCTGAAATCTGCTCAAGAGTCAGAATTACCTGCACAGCTCACAGAGGTAAGTACAGCGTGCACTAGAGCAGTCTGTTCAGTTAAGGCAAAAGATTCTACCAATGCCCCAGAGCTCTGAGAGGTTATTTCACTTCCTTCTTGAGAAAACTCTGTGCGTAAGTGCACTGTGGCCTCAGATTAGTAGCACTAACCAGGCTTCGTTTGACGTGACTATGAAACAACCACAAGGTAAAGACTGATTTCAACCATCTGCAAAGTAGTAGTATACTGAGACATGCCCTAAGTACAGAGGCTAAGGTTCCAGGGAGCGGAAAACTGTGCAACAAGAAACCACATTTTCACAGAGAAACTCTTTGAGTCCGTGATCAGCATGGTACCATCATCGCCATGATTTTAACCATCAGTTGTGGTAGGCACATATGAAGGAATAATCCTCATTAAACATAGGCTTTACAGGAGAATGACAGTAAGGCTCTCCAATGTCAAAATCAACTTTCTTAGAAAGGTGGAAATTAATTAAAGGCCAAGGGCAATCAGAGGAATGTTTAAGAAAAACAGGTGTATCTAAGAACAGAGACCCTTTTCCCTTACCCTACCTACCCTTAGCCATCTATTTTCTTTCCAGTCCATACAGTAACAATAGCTCAATGAAAATAGCTTTGAAAACCAGTAGAAGTCACTGGAAAAAAAAAGTTAAATCTGGAGTTCCCACAAAACCTGTCACTGTGTGAGCTGAGTGGTTGCTGTGCTCACTCTGATAAGTCTCTTATCCACAAGGAAATGATTTTGTTATAATCTCCTTTCCTAAAATCAGGGACAAGGCAAGGCTGCCACCCTCTCCGTATCTCTTCAACATAGTACTTGAAGTCCTAGCTAGAGCAATAAGACAAGTAAAGGAGATCAAGGGGATTCAAATTGGAAAGGAAGAAGTCAAAGTATCTCTATTTGCAGATGATATGATAGTATACCTGAGTGACCCCAAAAACTCTACCAGGGAATTCCTATAGCTGATAAACACCTTCAGCAAAGTGGCTGGATACAAAATTAACTCAAAAAAAAAAAAAAAATCAGTAGCTCTCCTGTATACCAAAGACAAATGGGCTAAGAAAGAAATTAAGGAAACAACACCCTTCACAATAGCCACACACAAAAAAAGTACCTTGGTGTAACTCTAACCAAGTAAGTGAAAGACTTGAAAAAAAACCTCAAGTCTCTGAAGAAAGAAATTGAAGAAGATATCAGAAGATGAAAAGATCTCACATGCTCATGGATTGGTAGGATTAACATAGTAAAAATGGCCATCCGACCAAAAGCAATCTACAGATTCAATGCAATTCCCATCAAAACACCAACATAATTCTTTACAGACCTTAAAAGAACAATTCTCAACTTCGTATGGAGAAACAAAAAACCCAGAATAGCTAAAACAATCCTCTACAATAACAGATCATCTGGAGGTATCTCCATCTCTGATCTTAAACTGTACTATAGTACAACAGTAATAAAAACTTCATGGTACTGGTATAAAAACAGACTGCTGGATCAATGGAATCAAACTGAAGACCCAGAAATAAACCCACACACCTATGGACATCCGATTTTTGACAAAGATGGCAAAACCATACAATGGAAACAATAAAGCATATTCAACAAATGGTGCTGGTCTAACTGGATGTCCACATGTAAAAAAAAAAAAATGCAAATAGGCCCATACCCATCACCCTGCACAAAATTAAAGTCCAAGTGAATCAAAGACCTGAACATAAAACCAGACACACTCAATCTGTTGAAAGAAAGAGTGGAGAAGAGCCTAGATCTCATTGGTACAGGAGACAACTTCCTGAACAGAACACTAACAGCTCAGGCTCTAAGATCAATAATTAATAAATGAGACCCCTTGAAACTGAAAAGCTTCTGTAAAGCAAAGGACAGTGTCAACAGAACAAAATGACAGCCTACAGACTGCGGAAAAAAAAAAAATCAGTAGCTCTCCTGTATACCAAAGACAAATGGGCTAAGAAGAGATCTTCACCAACTCTATATCTGATAGAGGGCTAATATGCAGAAAATATGAAGAACTAAAGAAATTAGACACCAACAAACCAAATAATCCAATTTAAAAATGGAGTACACAGCTAAGCAGAGAATTCTCAACTGAGGAATATCAAATGGCAGAGAAACACTTAAAGAAATGCTCAATATCCCTAGTCATCAGCAAAATGCAAATCAAAATGACTCTGAGATTCCATCTTACACCTATCAGAATGGCTAAGATCAAAAACTCAAGTGACAACACATGCTGGAGAGGTTGTGGAGAAAGGGGAACCCTCCTCCATTGCTGGTGGGAGTGCAAACTTGTACAACCACTCTGGAAAGCAATCTAGTGCTTTCTCAGAAAATTGGGAATAGTACCACCTCAAAATCCAGTTATACCACTCCCGGGCATATACCCAAAAGATGCCCCACCATTCAACAAGGACATTTGCTCAGCTTTATTTGTAATACCCAGAATCTGGAAACAACCTAGATGTTCCTCAACGGAGGAATGGGTACAGAAATTGTGGAACATTTACACAATGAAATACTACTCAGCTATTAAAAACAAGGAAATCATGAAATTTACAGGCAACTAAAAAAGATCATCCTGAATGAGGTAACCCAGAAACAGACATGCATGGTATATACTCACTTATAAGTGGATATTAGCCATATAATATAGGATAGCCATACTAAAAATCTATGGACCTAAAGAAGCTAAACAAGGAGGAGAATCCTAGGGAGAATGCTTAAATCTCACTCAGAATGGCAAACAGGATAGACACCAGAAGCAGTGGAAGAGAGAGAACAGGATAGGAACCTCCTATAGAGCTATAGAGGACCCTCTGACAGGTTCTACCGAACAGGGAATTGAAGTAGATAGTGAGACTCAAGGCCAAAGTTTGGGCAGAGTGCAAGGAGTTTTATGAAAGAAGCAGGGGACAGAAGGACAGAGATAGGGTAGAAGCTCTACAAGGAGACCAACAATCCTGAGTCCAGGGGGTCCTGCAGAGACTGATGCACCAACCAAGCACTATGCATGAAAAAGACCTAGACCCCGTGCTCAGATGCAGCTGATCAGTAGCTCAAGTCTCTGTTCAGGTCCCTAGTAAGGGGAACAGTGACATGCCTTTGTCATGAACTCGACTGCCTGCTCTTTGCTCACTTGCCCCTGGCAATATAGCCTTGCCAGGCCAGAAGGAAGAGGATCCAGGCAGTCCTGATGACACTTGATAAACTATGGGCAGATGGTAGAGGAGGAGAACTCCCCCTTTCAGTGGATTGGGGGAAGTGGACTAGGAGGAGTTGAGGAAGGAGTCCTTAATTGGGATATATAATGAATAAATTAAAAAAGTTAAAAAATTTTAAATGCAAAAAAGTCCCCTTTGCTTTCTTTTTGGTTTCATATACAGTGAATGACATTTAAATAACTTTTATACACATTCTAAGTCAATAAAGAGTTTTTTTTCTGTGACTCTGAGTTTGCTTAAGAGAAAACAGTTTCATCCACCCCCACCTTTTTCAATCCCCTTTCCTAGAAGCAAACCTCTGTCCTTTTCTTCTTCACTTTCAAAACTTTCTCTTCCATCATGTCGTGGACTAGACGGAGAACTGTAACTCTCTGAAGATGTTTCTCCACATGTGTCATGTCCCGATCCAATGTCCAAATTCATATCTAAAAATAACAACTCTAGAAGTTATGTTAAATAGTTATGTTAATTTTCAAATGGAATTAGAAATTAGTTGTAGCTATAAATGATTTGTTTTCTTACAACACCTAAAAACTGTCTTTGATCTATATTAAAATTCATTGTTAAGTAGCTGATAAACACATATCTAAAACAAAGGCACAGAACAAGTCTATTTTCCTAATCAGAATCAGCTTCTTGTAGTGTCAGGACACTATCACCCACTTTGAGCTACGTTCTAAATCAACAGAGTCTATCTCCCTAGGACTTGCTAAAGAAACCCTCCAAGGGTGGGTGGTCTATCATAATACTTGTTCTGTCAAAACCATGTTAGTGTATTAAAAGCAACATGTTTTTAATCAAGCAGATTAAATAGCCATTTAATTTCTGCCCAGAGGCCACTCTTATGCCAAGACATCGTAGGAATGACTGCAGTGTTCACAAAATCGATTAGCTACATCCGCTGTGGGTACACTAGGACAGAATAGTCACACGTCTAATCACTCACACAGCAGCCCAGACACAGCTCAGACCCATCCTATTCATTTCTCTAAGCCGACTGCTAACACAGGCTTTGTTACACGACCAGCATCTAACATGTGTTTACTGTACAAATCCATATAAACAATTCTAGGGAATTCTTAAGATGTACAGACAAGCTAATTATTTCTATGGCAACATGGTCGGCCAATAAAAGGCAACAACTGTTAATCACCCTGGCAAAATATGTACCAGAGGAGACATATTTGTAGAATAAGCAAATTTAGTTGATTTAGCCAGTGCTTTAAGAAGGGAATAAAGGTCTAACCATGTAAAGATGGTTAATGATTGACCTAGCCTACCATAGCCACACAAATGTTAAATGAATTATGAAAAGTATAGGCATTAAGAATGTATGTATCGCTGGGTTCTTTTGGTTAACACCAAGTTGCCAAGGAAAAACTGCACAAAAACTCAAGAAGCTGTAAGGAAAGTGGTAGCAGTCTCATAGAAGAGTAAAAATTGTACCAAAAAAGAAATCTCAAGAGGATCTGATTTCCTTCTAAACTCTGTGGTGCAGCAATCAGAAACATGGAAGGTGGGAAGAAAGAAACGCTGGCATGCTAAGGTGGACGTTAAGTTCTTTTAATGTTTGACTATTATTTGGGGGTGTATTTGTGTTTGTATGTGCGTATGCACTTGCCTGTGTGCGCATATGCAGAGAACAAAAGAAGGTGCAGGTGTCTTTTATCACTTTTCACCTACGACTCTGAGATGGCTTCTCCCTGAACCCAAGGCACACATTTTCCATTAGGCTAAGGCTAGCAGGCTCAGCAATCACCACCCCTATTCTCCAGGGTTAAAAGCCCCTGTCAGCCCTGTCAGATCATATCCAACTCAGTTTGTGGTGCTGTGTAAGATGCAAGTCCTCATGAATGTACAGCTTAAAGTGCTCTTGAGGACCCAGGTCCTCTGCTTTTCCAGAGGACCTGGGTTCAACTCCCAGCAACCACATGAGCCATCTCTCCAGACCCCGCAGCAGCAAGTTCTAAGTGGTCGCTGTGTGGTACTGCATATGCCTCTTTAGAATAGTTATAAAGCAATTAAAAAAAAAAAAAAAAAAAGACATGATTTTACTGAGTAGTCTAGTCTGGCTTTGAACTAAACTGGTAATCTTCCTGCTTCAGCCTCCAAAGCCTGGGCCTTCTGGAGTGCGCCATCCTCCCTAGCACTGAGATATCACAGGTTTCCAAAACACACTGCTTACAGAGATGACTAAAAGCGCAGATTGCTTCCTGGAAGCAGAGGACAGAGAAGGGAGCAGTGAGAGACCTTTATTTTGTTCTCTTTCTTAGTTCTTAGCTATATGAATGTACTATTAGGCAAAGGAGAAGTTAAAATTTAAAATTTAAAAGTAAATGATAATGGGGCTGGAGAGATAGCTTAGCAGTTAAGAGCACTGACTGCTTTTCCAGAGGACCTGGGTTCAACTCCCAGCAACCACATGACAACTCACAATTGTCTGTAACTCCAGAATCCAACACCCTCACACAGACATACATGCAGACAAAATAACAATGTACATTAAAATATATATATAAAGTAAATTCTTGTTACTTTTGTTGTATCACAAATTAATGCACTACCAGGACATTAAGACTTAAAAAAAAAAAGTTATTTCTGGAATCAGTGGGTTAGTGGCATAAACACAGAATATGTTCCTAGAGATCTACGGCTTTTTACTCTTTTCCTATCTTTACAATACTGCAGGCTGGTGAAACACAACAAAGCAATTGGTGACTAGAAGGGGGCTTTTCAGATGACTCTACTCTCAACAGAGGGGCGCGGTCTCTACCTCAGAGATGTTAGGTAAATGCAAACGAAATAACCTTGTCTAACAAAGCTCTACAAAGAACAGCCATCAAATTCTAAAAAGTGTCAGCAACATTCCAAAGTTGACAGTATGTGTCCATTTCCCTGAGGGTGGGCCACAGAGTTGCAGAGAAGACCTCCACGGCTTCAGAACCAGCCAGCTCTGCAGGATAGACTGTCAAACTGGGAACTCTTGAACACGGCAGGCAGGGGACTGGCACAACAGCTCAGTGTCCACCAAGCTGAGGCTACACTAACAGACTAAGAGGCACCGGAGCAAAGACCTTTCTTACCTTTCACAGTACCGCCATGAGCATTCTGGGGAGCAGAGAGTCTAATGCCATTTATTCTATTGTTCAATCTGTTCTCCGTTTTCTTAATTTTCTCCCTAAACCAAATATATTAATATTATCAATACTTTTGTTAAGGTCCTCTATCAAAAACATTAAATATAGTAGTACTAAAATCCTCCTGACACTTATATAGAGAGAATTATGTACTATATAGTTATTTTATTTAGTTATATATGTTTATATATATACAAAAACTAAATACATCCATAGCCAAATACTGCATGCTTGTCCTTCCTAATTATTACTACTGGAAAAATTAAATTGAACCTACTTTTCTATTTGTGGCTTTCCTTTCTTCTTATTTACTGAAGATAAGCTTCGTTTTTCAGCAGAGTGCTAGTAGAAATAAAAAAGAAATAGACCTCAGCTACACCACACTGCTAAAGGTATCCTAAAATGACATGTTCCCCATCATAGACTAACACATTTTGATTTCCAGCCCACTTCTGATGTTACCTACAGAAGAACGAAAGCATACATATTCTATGATGAATACGTAACACGAATCATGGGAAAACTGTTCTTTTAAATCGGATCTCAAGTCAATAAGGTTTCTTTACTTCCACTTTCCCTTTCCAAAGTCAACCAGTCAAAAACATACTCAGGATAATTCCAGAAGTAAACACGTTGCATGTCTTAAATTTCCATTTGCGCGAACTGGTGAACTTGGCCCCACCCTTCAGGACATAGTCACTACGTGCCTGAGAACAACTAAGCACCTCAACACAACCACCTAAGTTAGAAAGTATAATGTTACAGCTTATCTTATTACAGTGGTACTGTTAACCTCACGCTGGGCCCAGCTCAAAGTCTATCATAACTTTGCACGTCTGTACAGGAAAAAGCATACAGGATCTGATACCACTTAGTTTTCAGGTACTCTGCCTGCCGAGTTCTGGGTACGTTACTGCTGTGGGCAAGGAAGACTACTGTCTAAAATAGACTGGGATTGAGTGATCGCATTCGCTATGGGTCTTCATTTGACGTTTGGGTCAATAAAACTGGCCTATTTGTCAAACTTAAGACAGGACATAGACACTGGAATAGAGAAACAGTGACGAGTTACAATTTCTCAAAATAAGCTCTAGTCCACAAAAACACACATGGATCTGTGTATTGGTCAAAAACAATAAAGTTCACAAATCAGTCTACCAGAGAGAACAGACTGCACTCACAGCATGAGTTCTCTGCTCCAGTGTGTGGGGGCACATTTTACTAAGGGCACTACAGCATTCTCCTCTCACCACAGCAGTTCACGAGAAAGCAAACATTCATTTACTGCTTGAAAAACCTTGTCATTTCAAGACAGTGACATAAAATAATCTTTTTGAGGCTACCACTATGTAAATAAACTGAATAATTTAATGAACCCCTAGAACTAGAATAAAGATCGTTGGTGTCCTAATAAATTGTAATTCCTACACAAACAGCCAGTTATCTAGATAGAACTTTCCAGACCTCAGAAGAATTCAATCATATCTAAGGATAAAGTCTGGTGCTGAAATGTTCCCTCACTTAATAGATAGGCCACCTGACACTGAGCTTACAGCATTCAGTTCTTAGGAAACACAGGGTGGCAATGCTTTAACCACATGGCACCAAAGCCAACCCGCCACATACTTGGTCAGCTGAGGTCACACAGTGTTCTGAGTGCTGAATGGCGGCACAGCCTTGGTTCCTCCAATCCACAATTCCATTCTGTTCTGCATACTGCATGGTAAGCCCATCCAATGGAGAACAGCTTGTACCAGCACTGCTTATAAAAAGAAAGCATATGACAGTGTGAAGTCTGTCCCCATCACTTAACCTACTCTACCATCTCAATGAAGAAGGTACAAGAAAACTTTCGCCAACCTCTTAGATTCTGTTGTTTTGGAGTGTATAGTGATAGGTATATCGAAAAGTGGATACTCTTAAGAAATAACAAAAGTCTATTTTATGCTCCACTGCCAGTCAGCTCAACAGAGAGGCTGCACAACCTGCTAAGTGAGGAAATGCATGAAGAGGCACCTGAAGGATCAGCATAAAGTGATCGGCAACCCTTCAAAACACAGACAACAGGAACAGGCCTAAGGAATCCAGAGAAGTTACTGGGTATAGACTTTGGGTGTTTAACACTGTTAATGAATACAGGAAGACTGAGGAGGCTGCAAATTCACTTGAAAGAATCAAACGTAAAGTATTCTCTCTAAAACCAGATTAAGAATTCAATGGATGGGAACCTGATAAAAGGAACTGATGAGAAGAAGAAAAAGACATAACATAAAAATGTAAAAGACAAGTGAGGTGTGTGCACGCATAAGGACCTTGTGACAAGATGGCACAAGAGGACGAAATAAGAGGAATGTCTGAAGACGTGACCTAAGAATTTTCTAAAATCAAAAGATACAAAGATTTTAGAAGCATAACTGATGCAAACCAGCTACAAAGTCTATCACAGACAACTGAGCAAAACCCAAAAGCACCAGGAGAGAAAACTAAGGAAACAACAGTACCAAGACTGACTCAACAGTAGGGATGATGGCTTCCACCCCAAGAGCCGTCTAAAGTGAGAGGGGCTCTCAGAAAGGAGAACAATGACTGCCATAAGCAAAGAGGCTCCACACAAATGGACAGAGACAAGCGAGCATGTGCCCACAGATTCAGCAAAGGTCCTAAGAAAGCAGAAAGCCTGTGGTACCTGAGTGAGGGGGCAGGACCACTGCTACATAAACCGGAAATGACATAAATGATTTCATGTGATTTGCCAGAGACATCAGGTGGCAGAAGGGGATTATACACCGCAGGTGAAAACTATACGGTTAGAAGAAGGTGGTCAATTATAGCTTCAAAGAGCTAACAGAAAGAAACTACCGACCAAGAATCACACAGCATGCAAAAAGGCTTTTAAAAATTAAGGCAAACTGTACTTTTTTCCTCTAGATAAAAACTTAAAACTGCAGCCAGGTGTGGTGGCACACACCTTTAATCCCAGCACTCAGGGAGGCAAGAGGCAGGCAGATCGCTGTGAGTTGCAAGGCTAGCTTGGTCTACAAAGTGAGTCCAGGACAGCCAGTGCTGTACAGAGAAATCCTGTTTCAAAACAAAACAAAACTCCCCTGCACTCATGGTTAAGTGTAGCTCAGAGGCAGAGGGCTAGCCTAGCACTTGTGAGGATCCATGTCCAGGACCTAGTAATACAAAGCGCACGCTTGCATAGGCATGGACACACACACACCATAACTGCATTCATCCATACAGATGGATTGCAGGGAACAGTGCTTTCATTTAAAAGAGAATCCATCATAGGTGGATGCTTGCGCAAAAAAGAACCTAAATGAACACTGAAAAAGGGTATCAAAATTTAAAACTATGAAGAGAATGAAAATGCAGAATGATTATTATTTAAAACTCAGAAAAAAGAAGTTATAGTGATCCAAGCTCCTCAGATTACTTGAGAAATGCTGCAAGCACAAATTTACATTAGACTTTAAGAGGTAAAAAGACACACTGCAATTTTTGGGGTAACCACCAGAAGAACAAAATATGGTGTGTAACTATGAAGGCTGCCACAAGAGAAGAACTTCCAAAGGCAAGGAGGAAAGAGACAAAAGGAGAACAGCAGGTAAGACAACTGAAAGAAACAGAGCAAAATGGTAGAATCGCAGACAACCAAAGTATCAGGGACTTAACTAAACGTTGGCTGACTGTAAGGTATATAAAGGCATTCACAGTTTACAAGTGAGATACCTACTTCACAGAAGGACTTTTCCCAGCATGTTTCTTGTGGATTATGGTATGCTGTAACACATCTAGGGTAGAAAAAAAAAAGCAGAATTAATTTTTGACACTATATGCTGTAGCAAAACACAAAGCAGATGATATACTAACTGATGTATCTAAACAGTGGTGGCCCCTGCCGAGCACAGTTCCCAGCATAAGGGGAGTATCCACTTGTTTCTGTGAGACAGGGTCTTTCTACATAGTCCAGGCTGACCTCAAATTTGAACTCTTGCCTAAGCCTCCTGGGTGCTAGGATTACAGGTGTGTGCCACCACACCAAGCTTACAGAAGAGACCGTGCCACATCTTCAGTTACATAATACACTACGGAATCACCTCAAATGTGCAAAACAATCTTCTTCAAAGCCATGCAAATGTAATGTGAACATGTTACTTCAAATTGTATTTACTTCAGGTAAAACTATTTCCGTTAAAGTTTCAGTACTTTTAAGTCTGTAAGAAACACATACACCCATGTACAAAATCACTCTCTAGTTACTCAGAAAAAGAAATAACATATGAGGTAAGACTAAGGGTCACCCTTCACTCCACTCTCCCTCTACAGAGGTTAACTATTAGCTAACTTGTTGAGTCACTCTAGTGAAAGTTCCACTTTAACTTCCCGTACATGTGCGTACATTCATAAACTCATACAGGGCTGTGGCATGTTGAATATGCTACAAATACCTTTTTCCTTAACTGCTGCCTAACAGTGATAGCACTATTTAGTTGAAACATTCAGGCAACTCCCTGGTATTTGTTGCTACAAACCATGCTGCAGGGAGCACACAGCCAAGTTTCACGGATGCTGAATCAGCAGCAGGCAGCAGCCATGATCTCCAGCTTCACTGCATCATGTCAAATGTGGCCTGTGCAAACACGTGTGCCAATTTACATCTCATCTGTATCGTCTGAGTTCCCACTGCCACTGTGCTTGGGGCATCAGACTTGAAAATGGTTCACCGGTCTGATGAATAAGCAATAGTTTCTCACTATCCTCTCCTTTAATTTCTCAATTACATATGAGGCTGTGTGCCTATTAGGTAGAGGTTTCATCATCCATAAACTCACACATCTGTTGAAAGGAATGTTTCACTGATTGATATCACATGATGATGATTTCACTGACCCACTGTAAAAGGAGCCTTCTATTGTGAGCAATTACTCCTCTCTCTGTCAACCCCTGCTGGTATCTCGTCAGTAGACTGTTTTCTAAGTATTAAGTTCTTGCTTAGTCAAATGTATGGTCATGATCCACCTTATTCAACAAAAGCCGCCTTTCTCCAGGCTTTCACATAAATCTTTAAACTTTACAATTTAAAAACACTTGTCATTCCCTTGAAAGCTTCATGCATGGCATATGGTGGGATCTGATAAATACTCACTCAAAATCAAAGCCAGCTGTGCTAACCCCATGACGTGAGCAACCTCTTCTCTGCCCGCTGCTCTGCTGTCTAGCACCGTGTCTGACACACCCCAACACCCCTGTCTGTCTGTCTGTGGGCTCTCTTCACTCTGTTCTGACCCTGCGTCAGTGTATGCAGACTTAGTCTAGTGAGTCTACAATTACCTTCTTCTTGACTTGAAGCTTCTGAGCTGTCTTCTTTTAAGTGTTCTAATATCTTAGAAGTCTTCAGAGAGGACTGTAAGTTATCTGCAGGAAATAATTCAATACTACTAACTCTGGGAAAATTATAGTAGTGAGATAAAGAAAATAAGTATTATGATTATCCCTCTGCCCCAAGGAGAGGAGAGGGAAGAGTTACTAGTGAAAGAACCTTTCTCCAGGGAAGGACCTTCAAGAATGCGCAGGACTATCTGAGTGGAGTCCTGGAGCCAGCTGTTCCCTCAGCACCGCCTGGGTGGAGCAGTCACCCCACACCTGTCAGTCACAGCATCCTCACTCACCAAAGGACCAAATGGGGGAGTGTGCCTCTACTATCTACTGTCTAAACTTTTGAAAATTTCCAGTTTGTTGTACACTGTTACTTTTTTAAAACCCTGTGGCAATACTGAAATGCTATAAACCCAATTTGTTTGTTACAAAGCAGTAATTATGGATACGCACTGACCTGTTGAACATATTTTGAGAGCAGTAGATTCAAGAGTATAACACTGTTTGCACAAGAGTTATCTGTTAGCATAGGGAACATTGTTCTGACCCAGGGGAACAAAAGATAGGTTTTTGTTTGTTTGTTTGAAGTGTGCAAATGAAGCTGACAGCACTGTGTTCTTCTTCAGTAAAACAACTCTCACATGTAGACTGCTGACAAGTTTCTCCACAATCTAACACGCATACACTCAACAGTTCTTTACATGTTCACTCCAGATAAAACCTGCCAGGCTCCTTAGCACATTTAAAACCTTGCCAAGCCCTCACCAGACTCTGCCTTATGTATATGCATACATCCCATGTGGGCAGCTTTTCTGAGCAGGCTGATAATCTGGGAAGAAGCTTAACTTTGTTTCAACACCGTTTTAAGATGAGCCAGATGCTACTGGTAGAAACCATTAAAAATGCTTACACTTTGGCTTGGGGAAAGGTGCTGACTATTAAGAAGCCTGCAGAGCTCTAGAACAGCTATGACTTTAAGAAGTTCTGCCCCTATTAGAAAATTCAGCCTCCAAGCCATGGAGCGGTGCACCTTATTTCAGTTAGCTGGGCTTACAATTGTACTTTCGGTGCTACCTGCTAACTAGGTTCCAAACATTTAAGACATGCATACGGATACCACATGTGCCACACCAGCAGTTAAACTTTAAAAGCTAATACACATTGAGAAGTCAATTATATTTTTCATCTTTTTTGCATACCTCAAACTGAGGAGGCATGTATTTTCTTTTTTCCTTTAAGTATAAAAAAATGACAATTGAAAACAGACAGAAAGAAAAAGTGTTCTGGAAAATACTGGCTGTACCTAAAGTGCAGAGAAATTATCTATGGGACATATCAGCATTATTGGCAAAATATTTGTTTAAAAGTCAGGCTGAAGAGAATTTGTGGAATACTGAACATGAGACAGAAAAGGTGCACAATGAAACATGAAGACAAAACAACACATGGAAGCAAGACTGAGAAAATTTCCTGAAGAGGTGCTGTTCAGTCTGCTACTGAACAGGTGTGCTCTTAAGGGGCAGTGACAGTAATGGACACAAAGACACCAGAACAGTAAGCTATAAGGCTCTAGGAAGAGCCGAGCTTTCAAGCAGCCGCAGCCTAAAAGATCCAAAGGAAGTTCACAACAGAAAGGATGGAAAAGGACAAAAAAGGACAGCATCCTTTGTCTAACACAGGCTGGTCTTTAGATGCTGATGGGGCAAAGGACACATGAGATGCATATGGGCTAAGGGGCTGTAAAAGTCAGCACAGGATGGTACTCCAGGAGAAAGAGACACCACACATCCTGCCCCAGCACAGGCAACCTCTTGGGCTCCGTAAACCAGCTCTGCAAGGAACTGAAGGGCCTCCTTTCTACGGTAACCACTCTGCTTGGTTCTATTACACTTTCTATGATCTTTAAAGGTTCAGTGTAAAGTTCAATGATGAGGCCAAATATTTCTTAATTGCATGTCTCTATTCCTTAACTTTTGTCTAAAATTCTTTATGTTTGAATAACAGGATGGCACAGAAAGACAGGAAAACCAAGCAACAAACAAACCCCATTAAAAAAAAAAAAAAAAGCACAAAACTGAACAAACAAAAACACTTCCCAGATTTCTACAAAGGAACAGAGGGCACTTACTGACACTGTGTTGAGACTCCGATGATATTGACCGAAAAAAGCTGCGTACTTTCTGACTCTGAAGAAAAGCCTGGGATGAAGTTGAGAATAGCTGCCTGCAGAAAAGGAAGAGTTATATTAACTGCCAATGTGCATCTGTAGAGTCTCAGTTCGATTTAACAGCCAGCCTATGTGCGTGCTGCATTCAAGAAAGGGTGGGCGGAGGGGAGGGGTGTAAGCCAAACCTTTCCCCCAAGAAGGCACTATTTTCTTATAAATTTCTGCAGGACCAGGAAAACATTAACAAAACCTATTTGCAAGAACCTACTAAAAAGATTAATTTTTTTATGGGAAAGTTTCAACCTGACCAAACAAACAAATAAGTTGTTATTTCAGTAGTTTGCTAAGATAGTCCCAAAGCTGCTTTTACTCAGAAAAGTCCTGCAAAGCCTTTCCTCTCTCTCATGTGTGACACTGTTCGTCACCTGGCTGTTCTATCAAGGGACCGTCTCACACTTGGGGAGAGGCTGAGAAGTTTGAAAAGTTAAGAGTTTTGGAAAACTGACAACACAGTGACAGACCACCACCACACCATAAGGCATGTTAAGTCTGTATCATACCATGATTCTAACTTAAGATTCTACAGGGAGGACTAAATTTTTAACTTGAGAGGCAACTTAATGTAGATCTGTAATTATAGGCAAAGGAAATAATTAACAAAAGATAATTAACAAAAATTATTGGTCAAGAGAGATCTTTTCTTTCTCTTCTGAATTTCCTCGTGGTAGATTTATTATGGAAACCACACAACTACCCAAACAACTACCCAAACAATCACTGTTCGTTCAGCACTACTGCATTAAGATATACTGAATAAATAATGCAACCACATCCGTCTTCACTGAGAAGCACAGCAGTAGACCTTTTGTCCACTACTCGTTACTAAGTGTTTTCTACTACTGCTTTCCACCTCATCTTTTGAGACAGGGTCTCTCTCATTGAATCCAGAGTTCACCAATTGGTTAGACTGGCTGGCCAGTGATTTCAGGGGATCTACCTGGTCTGGCTAGGTTCAAAGCACTGAACTAAAGCCAATATGGATAGAGAGCAGTAAACAATGACCTTCTGGGCCACTTAAGGGTCATATTCTGTGGCCATCCATACAACAGAGGCTGTCATCTGGCTGCTTCATGCTCGTTCCCAGATAGGCTCTGGGGCTCATGTTGCTAGATAGGCCCTAGCCCCACAGCTCAGCTGGATGCAGTTCTCTTAGTGCTGTATCAGATGCAGAGGTCCTCTGTGAACCAAAAGTACCTCCTGGAGCTCGCTGGAATCAGAATCCCCTGCCCACCCCAGTATGGAGAATAAGGACCCACACTTATACAGGGTCCCAGGAAAAGATACAAGCTCTCTGAAGTCTGAGCATTTAGGGACCCAGGAATTCAATTATTCTGTAACTTTATTTACTTGCTCTTACCCAGAATGCTCTCTGCTCCCCTCCTACACTTTCTTCTTCTAAACACTTTCACTGTGTCATCTGAGACTCCACAAGTTAGTAACTATGGCTGGTATCCTTACTAAACACAAGGCTCCAACCTTCTTCAGAGCTGCTCTGGTGGAAGGTGCTTGTCTCCTCCAACTGTCCTGGCACTAATGTGCCTGCAAGTCTTGCCTTGCCATCTGGCCTCTCTTCTTCCATTTTACCTAGTCTACACCCAGGCAAGTCACCCACCAACTTTTAGATCCACTTAACATTCAGTTTTGGAACCAGCCTCAGTGTCTCTCCCACCCTAAGTCATGTTTCACTTGGAGATGTGGATGTCTACAAGGGCAGCCATTTTGGGCTCCCTCTCACTCTAGTCATTTTCTCCCACAGTCACTTTGGACTTTCTGATACAATGGCAATAGGTCCCATTCCAGATTTCTGCCTATCTCTATTGGTGAGCCACCTGGCCTTCCCTGCCCTAGGCCACCTTGATCCTAACAACACTCTGGGACACAGTTTCTCCTCAGGAAGCCTGCTTCATGTTCTGAAGACAAACCAGAGGGTTCTCACCTATGACGCTGAGCCATGCGATCATACTTTCACTTCAGTTTTCTTTAATGACTTTAAGTTTGAAACTTAAAACCAACAATCTGGAATTAACTTCCAATCTTAAAAGAGATAGACAGATGGGACACAAAAACAAAGACAGAGCTAAAATAACATCTGAAATTTCATTTTAACCATCACAGCTAAACAGCACAAAAGAGAAATTGTTAATGTTAATTCATATTTCATTCAAAGAGCTAAGAAAGTCACAAAAATCTAAACAGATATATGGATAAAACTTCATGATGACACAAACTGCTAGCCTTCTAGGAAAAGAAAAGCTATATCTTCTAAAAGTTGCAGGCCTCTGCATCTGATACAGCAGTCCTAGCTGAGCTGGCAGGCTAGGGCCTATCTGGGAAAGAGCATGAAGAAGCCAGACAATAGTCTCTGGTATCTTTTACTGGCCTGACCTTCAGATAGACCCCTTCCTGTAGCCTCTCAGTTTCCTTCAGTTGGTTATTCTCTTACCCTTCTCTTAGTACATGGTGGATTGTTTTGTTTTGTTTTGTTTTGTTTTAAAGATAGGGTCTTACTTTGTAGACCAGGCTGCCCTTGAATTCACGCGTCGAAACGCTTTGATTAATGGCATGGGCCACCACACCCTGCCTACAGAATTTTATTAAATGCTTCCTATCTAGCATTTGATCCTTTACCTTCAATCTCTCCCCTTTTTTGGAAGCTGATATCAGTGATAATATGACACCTTTCAAATCCAATCACAAAACAGGTTACCTTTTTCATACCCACACTCTTGCATTTGAGGGGGCAGAAGAAAGGCTGTACCACCCGGTACCCTGTACCATCCCCCACCCCTGCATAAGCAAGGCTCTAGGAGTGAACACAAGGCAGCGTTTAAACAGGACACCACATTTAACCATCTAAGCAATACACACATTTCTAATGGTGCAACCACTTCACAAAGGCAAAGTCCTGACCTTAAGCAGCACTGGACTCCGAGAGAGCAAATGGTAGTCAGCCAGTGCTTGTGAGGGTCACTTCTCTCTCCTTCCTCCCATCAGCCTCCCACCAACTCACTGCACAACTCAGTCTCCCCCAGCCTCACCAGCAACAAGGACAACTTCAATAAAATTCATGCTGTGTGTGTGGAGGGGGAGAGGAGAAGGTTAACTCATGATACTTTCAGGTTGAAAAGAACCAAAGCTATGTGAGAGAAAGAAGGCGAAGAGTGACAAACAGGGCTGTTACCGTCTACTCTGAGCCTAGACCTATGTAGTACCTGACCGAAAAGTCCAGTTCACAAACTCCAGAGAAAAGTCTCTGACCTCCCTCCACAGCCCGTCCTAACACAGGTCCTGGTGTCTGTTACCTTAGGATGGGCTCCAGGTCAGGGTGTCGCCGCTCTTCCCTTTTTAAAGAACCCTGACTCAGGGCTCTTAAGATGGTCTTGTCAAAAGTCTCGGAAGACAACTCCTTTGGAAGCTACCAGAGGGGGGAAAAAACACAATATCCAATGCTGAGGCTTATTTTTATTTTTGTTTGTTTGTTTTCCTTACTAAACAAATATAAGGAATTAAAATTAAAATTAAAAGAAATGCCTTCTCATTAACCATCTCAAAGCATTCTTTCTAAGGCATCAGGCTGACGTGTCCTATAGGAAGCAGATCTCTGGAGACTAGTGTAAGTGCACTGGAAACCCTTCGCTGTACAACATGAAAATCTCAGGCTCAAGCCCCTCCCCCTCTGAAATGACATTCATACAAAGCTTCAAGCTAAACTGAGCATTCTGCAGAGTGCAGCTGGCGCCTTAGCCCTAGAACACTGTTCTGAAAAGTGTTGTCTCTGCCTCGACTGTTACCGGTTCTGTGCTTCCAGCTTCTCACAGTCTAATCTCAGGCAATGGTGGACAATTAAATGCCAAAATTAAAAAAAAAAAAATTTATGAAAGCTGGGCCAAATTCTTGCAGTTTTATTTACCAGAAACACTCATCAGGATGACTCACAGGTACAAGCATTTGCTGCTCAAGCCTAAAGCCTTAAGTTCAATCCCTTGAGCCCAGGGACGAGTGGAAGGGGAGCCGCCCTCTGAGTTCTACATGCACACATATACTGCACACCCTTCGCCCATAATAAATAAAATTCTAAAACCCACTCCTCAGCGCTTCTGTCAACCTGATGGGTATGTGCTATAAGCCATGTGCTGGAATCTGTAAGAAAGAATCATATGGCCAGAAAAAAAAATTAAATGAAACAAAACTTTTATCACATTATTCAACTTGTTTAATTAAAAATATTCTTAGAAAACGGGTTCTAAAACTAAGTTTTTTAAGAATTCAGTTTTGACTTTTGTGATTAACTTCTGAATTTCTGTCACTTTCACTAAAATCAAGAATAACTGAGTCAAGTCATATAACCTCAAGAGCCATAGACAAAAAAAAAAAAAAACAAAAAAAACCTACATATTCTGCTTTGCAAAGTAAACATTCTTTTAGTAAACTCTGCCCTCCGAGCAAAGGCAGCAGCACTGCTGATGTCAAGCACAGTGAGCATGGCACTGGGATGTTTGGTCAACATCTAGTAAACAATCCGAGATCAAAACGACCATACACAGCCCACTAAGGAAATCATGTCCTCAAACAATCAGCCTGAAGACCCAACTTCTGAACGGACACATTTTCCAGATAAACACTATTAATTTCAATAATGACAGTTTGACAACAGCACTTGAATATAGATTTCTGACACTATGTATTTATTACTAATTTTAAACGTTTTTCTTAGTGTGTATAGTGTGTGCACATATAGTGAGCATGTATGAACATGTATGCATGCAAGTACATGTACATGCGCGTGGAGGGCAGAAACTGACACCAAGTGTTCTCTTCGATTGCTTTCTACTTCATCTTTTGAGGCAGGCTAGACTGGCTGGCTGGCGACCTCAGGGGCTCCACCTGTCCCTCAACACTTCAGTGCCGAGGCTACAGACATGGTTGACCGTGTCAGCTCTCACATGGTGTTCTTGCTGATGCGGCCAACACTTTCACAAGTTAGCTGCCTCCTCAGTACCACAATTCCTATGCAGTATGTAAACCGTGACAGAGAAAAACAGCTCTGGCAGAGAAGTCTTTCAAGTTTCAAATCACTGATAGTTGCTTTACATAACTGAGGACTCTACCAATTCCATAACATAGTTCACATTACTGGGACATTCAGTCATTAGTATACAATCTGGTTTCTTTTCATGTCGTTCTCTTCATTTTACAGGGTCCACTCAGCTGAAAGGGAAGTTTGTTTGCTGAAAATAAAAATTTAAAGTATGTCTCTTATATTCTACTTTATTAGATTTTTTTTTCTTTTCTTTCCATCTTACTTGTAAAAGACCCAGCTGCCCATGTCCCAAGTCCTGCCTCTACACAACCTGAGTAATGGAAGGTTTTTGTACGTAGATAATAGTTTATCTTTAAAAACGCTAAAGCCTAATGTTCAGCCATTTATCTTTACTTAATTTTTCTTATTAATAAATAGTTAGCAAGAATAAATTGTTGATTCCTATTAGGAGGCTGCAGCCTTCACGTTAAGAAGTCTTCTCCAAATGTCAGCTGCACAAGTGAGAGGGCAAGTGTTCTTACTGGTAACCATGTTAATTTCCTGCTGCATAGCTTTGGACCTAACCTTGATGAGAACTTTCTTGGTCAACACACATCTCTTGACTAGAGGCCTGGACACCAGCACTGACATCACTGGCCATCATTACTTGTCAAAGAGTTTTGTCAACTGATAGTCTTTGCAAGCATGACCAGCTATCCTCTCCCAAGCATTAGCAACCTGCAAAGACTCAGAAGCTTTGCTAGAACTAGCTCATGGTGACCCTGGCACCCAAGGACCTTGAGGAATACAACTGGTTCACTTAAGTTAACCAGTCTTCTCTCCATATTCATGAAAACCCATATCCCTCTCCTTACTTCAGGAAGTGGGGCACTACCAGGCACACCCTCACTGAAGAAGTCCTTCACTTTGAAAAGGGACCAATCAACTTAAATTGTGCTATAAATGCCAAACCTATCTTTCTTACTGATCCACTGCCTTCAGACTTTTAAAAGACTGTAACTGTGATGTCAAGACCTTGAATTAAAAGCCAAGCTGCTACTTCTCAACATCTGGAGGGATCACTGGGCTTGACTGCTATGAAGAGAACACTCAAACACTGCCATTGGAACCATAGCATTCTGGTGTGGTTTCCTAGCCACACTGTAGGTTAGAGCCAATATCGCCTTGCTAATCTTATGCTTCAGCTCAGGGGTCTCTGAAGTAGACTCCGGATGAAATGGAGCAGTTTTCTCTTCTTGATCAGAAATAGGCAGGTCTGGTGTGATAAACTTCCCCAATCTGGAAAGTGTGGCGCAGCTGCAGAAACACAGCAACAGCTGGCACACTACATGTGCATCAGCCTTTGCTCCTCTCTAATGCTAAGACAGTGAGCTTTTAGAGTGTGATCTCAAGGGCGCTGCAGTATGTTCCTGAGGAAGGTCATATATTTATATCATGTTCTGTACTGTCCCTTATAAAACTCCCTACAATACACACTACATCTCACTTAAAAAGTCAGCAAGCATCCAAACTCCTACTCTGTTCCCAGGTACTGTTTCAGGACCTGTGGATACAGCAGTGAAAGAAAAAAAAGAAAAACTTCCAGAGCTGCTGTGGCAATATGAAAAACAAACTGGAAGGAGCCAGGACACGGACAGCAGAAGCTGCTGTTCTCACAGTGAGAGAACTCAGCAACCCCAAATAAACCCATGCTTCTGAAATGCCGTTCAACAACACAGCAGCCACCAAAGCCTCACTACACAGCTCAGGACAGGTGCTGCTCTGACTTCTACAAACGGTGTAAGATGAGGCAGTCAACCTGAAGGATATTTGACCAGAGACAATTCATTTCTAGAAAAACAATGCAGATTAATCCAGGTCATGAGTTTTAGAAAAATGCTTCAGTCAAATGCTGACTAAGCCAAGGGTTACTACTATGACCCTGAAGAATGAGAAGGCATTTAGGGCTTTTGCTGCTGTTCAGCACTTACTTTTAGAAAAGCTATGTGACAGAAGAAGGTAATCTGTCAAGACACCGCTGCTGAAGCTAGGGAGAGAAAGACAAGAAAGGAGACTGCTAGAAGCCAGGCCAGAGCCTTGCAGCAAGGTCTATGTTGCTCACTGATGAGAGACAAACACGTGGGAACATCACATACAAGCTGGCATCAAATAATCTGGCCTTGACAGGTGACAGTGTCTGGCTCCACTGAAAACTTTAGCCCTTTAGCCCTGTCTCTGTATCCCTTGGAGCTCATTCTTCAGCACTGAATTTGTGCTATGGAGAAAGAGAGAGAGAGAGAAAAAAAACAGTAGAAAGAAGGACACAAAAGCATCCTGCTGCCAAATCCAAATGGTGGCTGCTCATAATTGCTTATTTAGCTTACATTGATGGCTGATACATGTATCCTATTAAGACATAAGGAAGCTAATGATAAGCAGAAGAGATTCATAAATGTATGCGAAGGAAAGAGGAGCAGACCCAACCCACTGACCCAACCATCAGAAGGCAGCCAGGGGCTACTTTCCCTGCTGCGCTGCCGTCTTGTCTCTCAGCACCTGGCAGGGTCACAGCCACTGTTTCCCTGACACCTTTCCAATTGTTCCCATGTGTCTGGCAAAAAGAGGCCAGTGCTCATACTGTCTGTCACCGCTTCTGTCTGCTCTCTCACGAAACTGTCTAGGACTGACAGGAGGGACACAGACCCTGGTGACTAAAAATGAATGAAGATCCCCCATCTTTACATGCAGGTGGTCAGTAAATTGAATGGGTCAGGGCATTCTCAGCCCTTAACTGAGAAAATCCAGAAACCTAGGGTAAAACCAAATACTACTGGGTTAAAAACAAAAACAATAAAATGGTCCCTAATGGCATCCTGCTATACTCATAGAGCAGTGCCTTATCCAGTCATCATCAGAACGAGAGAGAGCGAGAATAACAGCTCTAGATGGGATTCTCCATTAGATCCCTCCCCTCAGAGCTCAGGGAACCCGGCGGAAAACAAGACAGAAAAGAGTTGGAGAGCCAAAGGAGATGAAGGACACCAGTAGAACAAGGCCCTCTAAGTCAACTGAGCAAAGCTCATATGATCTCAGACACTGAAGCAGCAAGCACAGGGCCTGTATAGGAGCCTCTGTATATTATGGCTTCTAGTTTAGTATATTTATGGGACTCCTGAGCGGGTGAACAGGTGGGTCTCTGATTCTTCTCTTCAGCTCTTTCCCTTCTATTGATTTGCCCTGTCCAATTCCATGTGATAACTTTATCTATCTTATTATATTTTACTTTGTTAATGTTTTGTTATCTTTTAGAGGCCTGTTTTCTAATGAGACAGAAAAATAGTAGATCTGGATGGGAGAGGGTCTGGGGAGGAGATGGGAGAGGAGAGGGAGGGGAAACTGTATTTAGGATATATAGTATGAGGAAAAAAAATCTATTTTTAATAAAAGGGGAAGAAAAAGAGAATTCAGTTTAAAATGAGCCACAGGGGGGGGGGGCGGGGGGAACTATTCAACTGACTTAATCTATAGAACTAGCAAATCCAACAAACTAACATTTTGACAGTGTGCTAAAACATGTGTCAGAGGACCAGCCTCCAGCATTGGGCTTGAAGCCCACAGACTTGTGAAAATCAGTCCCTTGCAGAGATAAGAATCATCAGACACACACATGATCTGAACACACATGATCTGAAGAGAAGACACAAGCACACTATGTGAATCCCAGCAAAATTCTCAAGTCAGGTGCTCAGTAATGACACATTCACACCAAAACTTGGTAAATGAATTAGAAATATTTCCTGTTTCTGGGTTTTTCAGCTTTATCCCCCTGTCAAGAATAAACTATAACATATTTGCTTACTGAGCAACAGTAATTTATTGATCACATAGACCTTATTTCTTTTGTTTTCGATTACATCTGATTAGCAGGTTTTCTTCAAAGGAACAGGTAAGAATGCGAACAAAACAAATCTTCAGGAGATAATTCCATATTCTTATTCCTGACAGTATTAAGACAATTGTTGAGGGTGGGGTGAGAGAACGATGAATTCCAAGGAAGAAAAGGAGGAAGGTTTAAGAGGAGCCAATAGAGAGAACCTCACTGTATTAGGTACCACAGGAACATAAGCCTCATCTTGCTGCAGATGCTGTCTCAGGGAAAGAGCCCTTAGAAACACCCACCAAGAAATACCTCTGCAGTGCCCAAGAATGGAGATTCATTTTCTAAAACAAATTCTTCTGCCACTTGTGCAGGTAATATTAGGTAAGAAGACACAATGGAACATTTTCTACAACTCATATTCATTCAGAATTTGGAGTCAACGTATGTGTGTTTTAATTTCTTGGTGATTCCTTTGGCATTGAATCTTTAGGAATCTCTATATCATATACAAATCTTAACAACAAAATCTGTAATTTTACCTTCAGTAGAAATTCCTGTAGCTCTTGGTGAGTTTTTGTTACTGTTGTGACTGAAAGGTCAGACCAATTTACCTGATTTAAGAAAACACACATATTGTATGGTTATTGCTTTAGGCAGGAACTGGCTGGGGAAAAAGCCATGTGTAAAACAAAAGGCCTTAAATTTTAAGATTAGCAATTAGAAATATAAAGTTCATCTAGCATTATCATAGTTTCTATAAGGTGTTTAATTGTACATTGACATTCTACTCAAAAAGTTTTCCAGTAATTCCTTTTAAATTGAACTTTTTTAAGAAAAATCAGTACTAAAAACTAACTGTTTCAATAATTTTTAAAGAAGTTATTTTTCAGAAATGTCTTGCTTTTTTGGTTAGGTATAAAAATGATACTGGCAGGATAGATCCAAAAGTCCTGTCTCCTGATGCTCACTAAATGTAAAATTCCAAGATAAACATCAAGTGCAGACTGTCTCTCTCTGGTGGTACCATTTCACAGCTAAGGGAGATTTATCTCCATAAAGACATTTCACCTTGATCTCAGATGTTTTAAGTCCTAGCAAGATGCGTGGGCAAGTCTGACTACCTACATGTTCAGATGGTGAAAATGAGTTAAGTGTGCTCCAAATAAACACAGGACTAACACTGTACACTGCTGTGAAACTCAGCCTGCCACCTGCGCTCTCACAGCTCCGTGGACTTCCGTTTCTACTGTACTCGACTTCAATAACTACTTGAGATATGGCAATTAATCATATCACAATTAAATCCTTTTTTTGTTTGTTTTTTGAGACAGGGTTTCTCTGTGTAGCCTTGGCTGATCTGGACTTGCTTTGTCAATTAGATACTTTAAATGCATACAAACTTCTATTCAGCAACCATCTTTATTGATTGGTACACATTTCTTCAATGATAAATATCTACTTGGTAGATGGATATAGGAGTAGCCATGATAACTCAAGTCTGAGTCCAGTCTCATGTTGCATAAAACTAAATGAAAATGTTAAGAATTTCTAACAGTCATCATTACTTCACAGATGGGGACAGGGACTGAAACAAGAATAGCTGGGTGTTAAGAAGGCTCTCCAGAGATGGAGCGTTTGAGTTACGTGTTAGCTGTGCTTTGGTCAGGGTAAGGAGAGAGGTCTTAGAGAAAAGCTGTGTGAGCCCCAACAACTAAAGGAGAAGCCAGCATGCTGAGTTTCAAGGGCAAAGAGCCAATATTCCAAAAGTGAAACACGTGGAAATTCGAAACAGAAACCACAAAGTCAAGGATTTTTCTCCTTCCAAGCAGAAGTTAAGAGTTTTGAAATTCATTCAACAATGTACTGAGCAAGGCAGACACTAGAGGATGAGGATGCCCGCTGCTTCCATGAGATGATCTACTCAAGGATCTGTGGAAGCTGCAGGGGTAGCAATCAGCAGAGGAAGGAGAGGGTTAGAAGAGTCTTCAGGAAAGGACAGCTGAGATGTGGTAAGCAGCGATGCTGCAGAGAACCCTGGCTTCACTCCACGTAGCTTCAGAGCATGTGTGATCCAACCTCAGAAGGGCTCAACAGTGAAGCTGCAGCACAGAGGTAAGCAGGTGGGAAGTAACAGAATCAGACTGGGCCCTGCGAGTCACAGCCAACAAGACTACAAAGCCACAGAGCAGGAATGAAAAACCCCACGAGGAACAAGGGAAAGCAGGGCAGTCAGGGAAGTAATGCCAGACAGAGAAGGTCTGCAAATACTTGTGAAAACTTTACTTTTACTTTTTAAAGTTACATCTTATACCTTATACTTTAAATAGTCTCCCTAAGTTCAAGGTTCTTGTTTATTTACTTATCAATCATCTACCTATCATCCTATCTATCAATCATCTATATTGATCCCCTACTTACCTATCATCTACCATCTGTTTATCCATCTATCTATCACCTATCTACCTTTTGTGTTTAGACTAGTAAACCTGGTAGTAGTTCTTCTAAAGATCATGTACTGTGGCATATGAGGCATCTTTGGGGGGTGAGAAGAGCTTACTTTGAAAGTGTACTCCCAATATTTGTCAGCCCTTTTTCTCTGGACTCCTTTCAACATTATCTTCTCAATGTGTACAGCTGAAAGAAAAAAAGACACATGCTGACTTGCGTTATTGATTACACACACATTCCATTACCTAATTAATCCTATAACTTGACAAATGCTAGTAATTAAGCTACTAACTTAACATTTACAAATGGCCTGAAACACATGAAACAAACTGATACACAGCAACATGCCGCTCAACCATGAGTGAATGAATTGTACCCTGTATATGTCCAGATGCTGAATGCCCAAGCCATGCAATCAACACCAAAACAAAATATCACAGGACAGTTTACTGAAAATTGTTTTCCAAAGGATAATAATGAAAATTCTTATTCAAAATAGCACAATGTAGCTCTTTGGGATCAACTAAATATGTACAGCCCATAAATTCTTTACATATAAAAGGAATAACTTAGAAGCTATCTAGCTTCTTGTTTCTTATTTGTATATGTCTCAGTGTTTTTTGCCTGTAGGTATGTATGTGTGCCACATGCATGTCTGGTGTCCAAAGGCCAGAAGGGGATTTTGTAACTCTTGGAACTGGCAAAATGTACTATAAACTGATCACTATAAGGAAGCATAAAGTCTCACTGTGAAAGAACTGAATGTATAGTTTACTACAGTGGACACAGGCGATAGTGAACATGAAAACACACTATTTATGCAGATAAGCAATCTATTCATGAACTAAGTAAACATCCAAGCCCCCAGCCACTCACTTTATAGCTCCTTTAGTAAGCTGTCATTATAGAAAATAAATCAAATTGAAAAAAAAAGCAAGAAGAAGAAAGCCATCTGAAAAGGCTGACCCTACAAACTACAACACAAGCACCTGAAGACAACTAGGCTGCTGCTTGGGGTGTAAGCCAGGAATAATACTTAATGCTGAGGCCAGACATCAGACGGGCAGTAAGGAGTTTGATAATGATGGCAGAAGAGGTTGGAAAAGGAATGCAGGGGTATTGGGTAGAGAATCATTGATGAACTCAGGGGAATGATGACAAAGAAGAGGAAGGCAGGATTCATTTTGCCTTAGAAGAAGTTAAAAGGAGCAGAAACAGAGAAGTGAAAATAAGATTGTTACACACCGTGAAAGGTGAGCAAGGAGGAAGCATGAAGCACAAAACACAGAAACGCAGCAGGAAATGCAGAGAGCAGTAACAGCACTCTGTGACAGCTTGCAAAATGTACGGTCTGATGACTGCTGCAGGCCAGTCTCTCTTTTGTGCTTCAGAAATTGTTGGTTAAGAGTGAAGGTAGGAAAAAAATTCTCAAATACCTGATGGTAAAGTAACTTTTAGACTTGTGCAATGTTACAATGACCAAAGAGGGATGGGAAGATCCAAAAACCGCTATAATTGAATCATTTACAGGATGATACTAGCAAATAAAACATTACTGAACTAATCTGTGTTGACAAACAGAGCAGCTTGGGGCTGTGGATGGAGCCTCATTCACAGAGGGCTTGTCTAGAATTCACTAACTCCTGGGTGTGATCCCAAAACAGCACAGGCAGAAGACTAGGAATGCAAGGCCAGCTTGGGTCATCACCCCTCCTCCTCTTTCTCCTCCTCCTCTGGCGTGTGTGTGTGGGGGGGTTGTATGCGTGTGCGTGCACATGCACACGATAGGGGTCAATCTTGGTTGCCTTCGTTAATCATTCTCCACCTTGTTCTGAAATATGTATTTTACTAGACCTGGAGCTCACTGAATCAGCCAGGTTGGCTGCTGGTCAGTGAGCTCCAGGGATGCTCTTCTGCATTTGTCTCCCAGCACATGTGCGGCTGTGCCTGACTTTCTGCGCATCGGTGCTAGAGATCCAATTTTCAAGTCCCCAGGCTTACAAAGCACATTACCAACTGAGCCAGCCCTTAGTACTTGCTGTTTAGCAGAGTCAAAAAAAAAAAAAAAAGGGGGTGGGGGACATGATGCTGTTACTGAGTTGGGGATATGGCTTCAGTTCATCCTGGATTTCACGTTATACTAGCAGTTACCTGTCTTAACCCTCATAAACTAAAACCAAAGAATATATATTACATACATTTTTTTAACAGAATGAAGAACCACAGTACTACTTTAAAATTAACTGCTATCATTTTGAAAGTGTTTTTCTAAAAAAATTTTTATAAAAACAAAAAATTATAAAAATCAAGTTCTCCATTAAGTTACTCATGTTCAATAAGTTTGTGGTTAAAACTTCAGAGAGCCAGGAGCAGCTTAAAGAGACATTAGATAAACATTTTTTAATAATTAAAGAGAGATAGATTTCCTCTTAAGACAAGTACAAGTTAAAAGGGTGATGACTAAGAGGAGGCATACTGACACAAATTCAGAGTTGTGACGGAGTGTGTCTCATTTATCCTTGGCTCATCTACAACCTGCACAGCAGCCTACATTTTGTTTCTAATTTTCTCTTCGTATGGGCTTATGGCCTCCCCAAACGTAAAGAAAAGGGAACATCCAAGCCCATTTCTTCATAGATGGTGATGTGCTTTCATTCCCACGTGCCATTTCTCTTTACTGCACGGCTGCAGGGAAAATGCAGGTGAACAATTTCTTCGTCCTCTTATTGCCAACTTTGTTGATTTTCCTTTTTTATATAGTAGACACTGACCACATTCTGTAGATGAAATGCTACACTTGGTACTTAGGAATAGGATAAAGTTTTTGCCCTCCAGAAATACACAGAGGTTTAAGAGCAAGCCAAAAAGACAACTGTCCATGACACAGGCCTGACACATGAGAGAGAAAAATCCAAGGCTGTAGAGCATAGGACACAGAAGTTAGAACATTTGGAACACTGCTTTTGGACAAAAGCCCGGGACCAATAGGACCAAAAAGAAGAGAGTTAAGAATTAAAGTATTGGGGCCAGTGACATAGCTTGGCTGACAGAGTGCTCACCTAGCATGTATGAGTCCTAAACTGGCTCCCTAGCACCTCATAAGCCAGGCCCAGTGCCACAGGCCTGTAATCCCAGCACTTGGGAGATGGAGGCAGGAGGATCTGCTTTAGTGAGCCTGGGGCCAGCTTGGGCTATGTGAGACACTGTCTCAACCAACCAACCATCTAACACCAGCAGCAGCAACGACAACATCAACAACAAAAAAACTTATCAATCAGTATAAACACAACAAATTACAGCATACCTTCTGGCTGAGCTCTGTGAGGGGCCACGGTGAGTCCATCTTGAGGTATTTGGGCTTGTTCTACTAAACCAGTCTCATTACTCAGTATATAATCACCACAAGTAGAATCATTCTAGAAGAAAAGATGCCATATTAGTCTGTATCAGAGTAGGAAACTCCTTAAGAGAGTCAAGTCCTACAGGCTAGTCTGAGTAATGATTTGATAGTTACCAGTGATTAAACATTAAGGATAGAAAGATACCAAGTGTTAGAGTCACAAGCAGCAGTATCAATGTTTATTTTTATTTGACGGAAATAATCTTTCCAAATATTTACTTTCCCAGCCATCTTAACACACAAAAATCAAATGTTGCAAATCAGAGTTGCCAGTGGTGTCCATTCTATACCACAAAATCAAAAGGACATATGAAATCAATGGTACATTTTATGTTAATTTCCCAAGGTAAGCACACTTTGTGTGGTAATCATTACACAAAGTTCAGTTACTGATTAGTTTTCATGACAGTCTAACAGGATAATCCATTAGCAAAACGTGAACAATGAGTGTGTGCTTCAATGACGGAATGTTTACAATAATAAAAAGCATGGCAATCATATAGCTCTTCAGAATTAAAGCAGTGCTATGTGTGTGTTGTTATTATTAGACTCTGGGTAAGCAGAAAAACAGAAAATAGCCCTTTCATTTCTCTACCCTGACACCTTCTTTCACCCAGAACCTCAAAATCCCACTAATACCAACGTCATTTGTTTCAAGAGCCAAACATAGCAAATAACATATACTGACTTTTTAATTGTGGAAAGAATTGACACATATAGAGGACCTTAAATTTCTCAAGGATTTCATGTAAGGTATTTTATCCTACCTGCCATCTACTGACCCAAACTGGTCTGAACACAAGTGTGGGCTTCCAGACGACAGCTCTATTTATGTGAATAGAGTACATTAAATACTCTTGGGAACTAAGCCTTATGTCCGCCTTCTAGAAACCCAAGGTAAGAGGATTGTTTACAAAAAACCACGTGATGGGGAAGGAGAGCACATATCTCTTCAGTGCCCAACAGCTAAGACATTCAGCCTCAGTCTTTACCAACTTGCAATGTTATCAAGTTTTAACAATAAAATCAAATTTATCCTAACTCATATAATGTTCCTTACAGCTCACACACCTGTGTGAGAGATTTTACTAACTGGAAATTCAACACCCTTCTAAGTACTTTAAGCAGCACAGCGCCGGCGATATGGCTCACTAGCAGAGGGCCTGCTTAGCATGTGCAAGGCCCTACTTTTTCATCCCAAGCACCACAAAAACATGCAAAAGCAGAGACAAAGCAGTGCAATCCTCTCAAATAGCTGTTACCTCAAAGGAGCTTATTAAGCAGTTTCAATCATTTCTTTTCCCTTTTATTCCTTAAGATTGTATTTTAATTGCAGTGGGTAGAGGTATGTGCACATGAAACAGAGGCTTGAGAAGGCCAGAGGTATAAGATATCCCTGAGCTGGGGTTACAAGCCACTCAGGTTCTCTGAAGGAGCAGTATGTACTCGGAGCCACGGAGCCACCTCTCCACTTCACTCCTTTTCTTACAGCGGACTTTTTTTTTTTTTTTACATTGTCAAAATACGGCTTAAGGTAAAGCTATAAACTTTCAAATACAAACAAATGAAAAACATGCAACAATAAATTTCCATAAGAAAATGCAAATCAAAACCACAATGAGATGGTTTTATGACCATCAGTGTGGTTATCTAAAACAGGGAAAGAATAATCTGTGATGATGTTGTATAATCAATACCACCAAACCAAACATTCTAAAAAGAACAAGGCAGCAAATTTTGTTAGAAATATCTTAGCATAGTTAATTAGTCATACTACTTCCACAGCATTCTATCCAAACCACCATGGGAAAGCACTTCGATTCACAACTAAAATCACAAGTCTGATGCTAATTTTTAAGAACATGATTGTTGGGCATGGTGGTATACTCCTGTAATCCTAGCTGCACAGGAGGATGGAGCAGAATGCTATTAGGCCAGTCTGAGCAACTTAGCAAGATTGCCTCAAAATGAAGTGAACTGGGACTGAAGAGTTTAGCTCTCAGTGCTACAGGGCTTATGTACGAACCTGTTTAATAAAAGGACCAAGTCCATCAACCCATAAATTCTGAAAATAGTTTCTTTTTATCTCCAAGTCTTGGTAGGCACCAATACTGTGGAAATCATTCAGACTAAATTTAGAAGCTGTTTCTAAAGTTCACCATGAGCTGTAGAGAATGTAATTCTGGTGTTTATTAGTACCAAATGTGAAAGGCCGTCAGTTATGCTGTTTCCATCTTCACATGCACACATGATAGTCAGCAAAAGAAAGAGGCCACAAAATCCGGGCGCTATTGTTTGATGTCACTGAATATATAGGAAAGATATCTACCTCTCACATTAAGTTCTGGTTCCCAGCTTTGTGGAAGAAATAAGTCAAGGACAAGTTGAGAAATACTTACTACCTTTCTGTTCTACCCAGCAGCTACTGCTCAAGGTGAGGCCAGTCTGATATTAGCTTAACCAAAGGCGAAGTCTTGAGAATTTCCCCACAGCACCTGATACAAGCAAGTTCTAGATTAAGAAAATCATCTCCTGAGCTGCATGCATAATGCAGAATTATGCTATGACTATGGACTCTTACTGGTGGCTTCTTAAATAGAAATGTGAGCCTCAGATGATTCAGCAAAGGGATGGCAGAATTGACCACTTTATAGCTTGGGTAAATAAACCAACTAATGAAAAGAGTACAGGGAGGTAATTTGTGGACTACATATACTCTACCCCCATAGCCCTCAGACCATGCCACCACAACAGCTTCTTTCTACACACAATCTTCTCAACACGATGCCTGGGATAACAATGACAAACTATGCAGGACTGGATAGACGAACAGGATGGCAGGGAAATTCTCTCTATGAACCTCGGGGCACTCTGTGCACGTATTACTACTAAAAAGTGAACTTGTGGATATAATCCCCTTTTGGGGAAGTAGAATGTGTTAGGCTGAACTACTAAGAAAGCTCAAGCACAACACTGCCGATACAGAAGCTTACTGCGGAGAAGACAGTAGAGCATGTAAGAAGCGAGCGCAGCAGTTTTTACCAAGAATTGACCTTGATGTTTTCCTTGTATAACTCTGAGCTTCTGAAGCTTCGATCTAAGTAGTGCCACCAGTTAGGATGGCAGGTGAACTGGTGAAAAACAAATTCTCCACTGGATACAAAACTCCAAAGACACAGGAAACAAACAGGTAGTGAAGTTCCTTTCTGTACAAGGAATAAGGAAAGTGGACCAGGAACAGCCTCATTCCTGTGCTGGGGTGAGGTGACAGGAACAAACTCAGGCGTGCAGAAGGACCTAGGCTTGCACACATCCCCTCCCTAGCCCACACCTATGTTTCATTTCTTTTCCTTTACAACCTTACCCCATGAGAGGAGACTGCAGAGTGACAAGACCAAAGGGTCCTGGGTAGAAAGCAAACTAAGTGTATGACACAGCCCAGGAACCACCAGACCTTCTAGCCCCGCAGCAGAGCCACAGCTTCACCTTCAGTACAGGAGAGTTTTTGTGTAAAGGATTTTTTTTTTTTTGGTGGTGGGAGTGGGGAGAGTTTCAAGACAGGGTTTCTCTGTGTAGCCTTGGCTGTCCTGGACTAACTTTGTAGACCAGGCTGTCCTCAAACTCACAGAGATTTGCCTGCCTCTACCTCCCTGAGTGCTGGGATTAAAGGTATGAGCCACCACTCCTAGTTTGTGTGGAGATATTTAAATCCAGCAACATGGCTGGTCCGATCACATCCAAAGACCTTCTAGGTCTGTGTGATTCAGCTAGAACACAGACAGGCCCTTAGTACACACCTTTAATCTCAAACAATGACATCTAATTGATGGACAAAGTGACGAATCAGGGAAAGATTTGACAGAATAGAGAACTTAGCACAAGAAAGAGGTGGTGACCTAAGAGAGAGCAGGTCGGGCAGCTGAGTTGAGGACAGTCAGAGGTCAATCAGTGGAGAGGCAGTGCAGTGGAGCTGAGTTTGTGGATTTCAGAGGCAGTTTTCCTGGGATAGTAGGAGAGAAGCAGGTTGCAGGGAGAGAACAAGCTAACCACAGAAGACACAACAAGCCATATTTGAACTCTTGCCAAAGTTAGTATGAGGCCAAGCAGAATAATTCGGTAAGAAGACAATCTATCAGGCAGCTTGGAGTCTGAGCCAGAACAGCCAAGTTGAAGCAGGTAGCCAGAGTTGAGAAAGAACTAGAAAAAGTGAGCATATTCAGCAGAAAGCCTCTGAGAGGACAATTCCATCAGGTGAATAAAAGTTACTTTTTCATTCTTGGAACCAGGTAGAAATTTAAGCTTATAAATTTAAGGGCCTTGATAGTGATACAAGGCTGTTTAGTTAGGGAACACTGTTTTAGGATTTGACACTTAAGCACACCTGTGAGGACAGTAGCTTACCTCCAAACAAAGGAAACAAAAGCAACAGCTTTTCATTCCACCATTGCAATTTGCAACATCTTTTTTTTTTCCTTCAAATAGTACTCTAAACACCACAGCCTTTGGTTTATACATAACCACTTTCCCCTCCAGGACCACTTAAAACAAAAATCAATCTTACTCTAGGAAACTATCCCAATTTAGACAGTCTTATTAATAAACACAAAAATTCCACATAATTTTACAGAGTGCTCATTTCAGTGACCAAAGTCAAGTTTTTAACTTTCTAAACACAAGCAAAGTATTTTCTGTTCCCTATCTCACTCCCTCCACTTCTCATACGAATCACAAGCTTGAGACCAAACACTGGAGGAGACTCTTTATACAGTTAATTATCCAAACAACAAGACAATAGTTCATAATTATGACATCTCCAACTAGTAAACCATCACTTCCAGGTCTGTACCATTTGTGCATCCCCCAGGGAGGCTTAAGGAGGAAGTACAAATAAGACCATGTGTGAGGAAAAATAAAAAATGTTCAATACTTTCAGTCTTAAAGCAATACTTCCAGAGCTACATTTGAAAGCCTCAGTTTAAAATTATGACTGAGCAATTATGATATATGCAATGCTATCAAAAAATAAGAGCCAAACACAGTGGCACACTCCTGTAATCCCAGCACTCTGAGAGACAAAGGCAGGCAGATCTCTGTGAGTTTGAGGCCAGACTGGTATACAAAGTGAGACTATGATAGCAAAGGCTACACAGAGAAACCCTATCTCAAAAAAAAAAAAAAAAATCAATCAATAACTGACTGATAATTTAAAGACCTAACAAGGAAGGTCAGTTATATATGTTTAAATTGTAGTAAGAATTCTAGAAGTACCCAAACTCTGAGAATATATGTGCTAGTCAGGTTCTGAATTGACAAGAGACTTAGAAGACTGATAATCTAACATCATCACAGGTGAGGGGATGGCATGAACCCTGTGTGAGATGAAAAGCAAGATTTATAAAGAATGGGCAGCAAGGACTTTGAGTTAAGGGTCTATTAAGGCCTAGGGTCCCTCAGTCACTGAAAGGAAATGTAATATGGCTGAAGATTGATTTAGGAAGATGTAATCTGGTGGCAGAACCCAAAAGGTGAGATGGACAAGCTGAAACCAAGGGAACTAGTTAGGGGATTATTGTACATGTCTAGAATCCCAGAATCAAGATCCAGATGAACACAGCATCAGTACTTCATGACTTAAGGACAGAGTCAGGGTAAAGAGGAAAGACAGTCAAGGTAATCAAACACACCATGGTGACTGAAGTTTAAGGCATTTTCTTTGCACACTCATCTTTAAGACAGTTATATAAATCAAGATGAGGAGGGCACCTCCATCTTATACTGGGCACCTGTGAAGCTTGGAAAGTGACATTTTCAAAAATCTAAATAAGGACTGGAAAGATGACTCAGTGGTAAGAGCACTTGCTGCTCTTACAAAGGACTGGGGTTTGGTTTCTAGCATCCACATGGCAGCTCACAACCACCTGCAACTCCATTTCCAGGGGACCTGATGCCCTCTTCGGTCCTCTGAAGATTCCAGGCACACATACGTACATGCAGGCAAAGCATACCTATACAGGAAAACCTCAGATAAACTACTTCTTGAATGTGTACCAAACCCTTGCTAAAGAGACACATGACAGGAAATCAAAGGTCAAATATTCCCTAGGGCACAGGAACAAAAGGAAATGGGCCCAGGGCTGGTGTTCCACCATCTACAATAAACACCCCACAAGCCACTTCTCTTTCACACTGACTATTTACACAGACAAACCAGAATTATCACGTGAGCTGAGAATTCTCTAGGAAAGTACTGTCACACAGAGCTCATCATGAAAAACAGACACTGTAACACGACAAACTAATGTACTCAGGGCAGACTACCTCTTGTACCTCTTGCTTCTGTTCCCCACCCAACCCTCGCTCGCCTCCTCGATATTAAAGCCCTGGCTGGCCTCAAACTCATGGTTCGGCCTCCCAAATATTAAAATTACAAGCGTAAGGAAAGAAGATTAGCTTAACATTTCTCAAAGAATGGAAAAATATTAAACAAGCTAAAAAAAAATTATACTAACAGCTTCAAAGCAGAAATGCTCTTAAGCAGGCATGGATCCCAACCAGTGCTCTGAACTAATGAATGATGTAACTTAACCAAACTGTAAAATAGGGTTTTTAGTACAGGCCAGCCTGACTGAGCCTCCTGAGTTGTTAGCTTACAGGCATGCATGTACCACCATGCTTGACTCCACATAAATTTAAATGTGAAATGTGAAAGGTGGTGAAAAATGTAAGATTACAGCTCCACCAGAGTTAATGATCATTTAAATTCAAAATGTGTTTCCCTCCATTTACAGTTCTAAAATCAATGCTAAAAAAATTATTTGTAACTGAAGAGATTTCTTCTATGAGGGGAGTTTTAAGAGCCTTTTTTAAAAAGCAATGTAAATATTACAAAAGTAACTTTCCTATATAAATATCTCTCAAATACTATCTTTTCAACTAAGTGTCCTTCTTGAAAACCTATCTACCTAGAATTACAGCAATAAGAATGTAAGAGCACTCTACCCTATGGGCTTTAAGTAAGAAAACAAAAGGCCTCAAATATAAAAAGACCACACTTTCCTGAAAACAAAGTCATGACTTGGTGTTAAAGAATACTGCACTAGCCTGAGAATATGTTCAAAACAGTATGAATTTTTTTGCAACTTGCTCTTAATGCAGTCACCACAACCTGGAAGGAAGTCACTCTTCCTATTTTATAGAGGACACTAAAGCTCAGATTCAAGTTGGCTGGTTAAAAGTCTCAAAGCAAGAAATGGAAGGCCCTTCCCAATAAAGCCCCCCCCCACCCCGTGTGTCTTTCTCTCTCTCTCAGAGCTCTACAACACAAACCTCCCACCCATCTCCACAAAGTACAGAAAGCAGTGCAGGTGCGTGGTGTAAGAGCCCAGACTTAGCTCGCTGGAGGAAGAGAACTTGTTTTCCTTCTACACCCCAGGAGAAAACCATTGCATAGGAAATCGTGCACTTTATTTTGGTAATTATCTGCTAACTAAAATAACAGCTACCTGATTATAAAAAGCCTCTTCCGACAGTGTTTCATATCACAGCGGACACTTTTATCCTTTCCTGCAGCGAAGCCAATAAACACTGTGCGTGGAGACATGCTATTCCCCGCTCCCACCTCCGTCTGGAGACGCTGTACCACATCTACCACCCAGGAGGCTGACCCAGCGTAAGCACTTCAACAAGGGGAAAAGCTCAGGCAAAGCCCACTCACTGCCCCATCACACTTCACTGTAAAATGCGTCCCAGCAATGGCTCACCAGAGGCTATGTACTACCTGTGTATTTTAAAAATAATTCTGGTCAACGTGATAGATCAGACCTGTATTCCATACTTCTGAGGGAGGGAAACGAGGAGCCCCAGTTCGAGCTGAGCCTGGGTTACAAGGCAAAACTGTCTCAAAAACAACAAAACACTATTCCTTTTTACTGCCATCTCTTACACACATATTTTAGCACCTAATACAACAGAATTCTGGTATCCAAATTTCTAGATAGCCACTCTTTCTACTGATGCTGGATGGCACAAACACATTCACATTTTCTCGGAGAAGTAAAATTTAGTAAAGTTTTCTTTTTCTTTTTTAAGCTCCAGTACAACTCAGACATTGTCTGTATTGAAAACTGAGTAGAAATATTACATGGGTCAAGGACAATACAGCCAATTTTATAAAAGAAACAATTTCACAGGTTTTCCCCCCTGCTAAATTTAGTAATTTTAGTAAGTAAGAGACTCATGGCCACTTAATTTTGATGAGTACAAGTATAGCTCACAAGTTTAAGTGACACTAAACCTCAAGATCTCTTATTCAAACATTAGTACTATATCTGTCAGGTGAAAAAAAAAAAAACCTTCAAGCACTAAGAACAGAAAGGGCTAACCCCACAATACCAGCCACTATGGACCCCCATGATAACCAGTGTGGTTTGTTACGCTTTTGCATTGCTTGTTAGGGGATAAACCTCTAAAAGTAGGCAGAGAATGCTCATGAATAGTTTGAGTGCCTACAATCATTCAAACACAGGAATAAAACAAGTACCGAAAGCTACACTGTTTTTGTTCCTAAGCGTTTGATTTGCCTTATTAATAACAGGAGAACTATGTTTAACATCAGGTGTCTGCGGATATTTTCCACAGATGAGAACTAGCGATGAACTAACTACACACATTTCCTAGGGTACCGTTAATGAGTACTCCCAATACCAGTCCTTGGCCTGTTTGTGGAATCCTATACAAGTTAAAGGCAGTCTCCTGCAGCTGGGAAGAAAGTGAGACTTAAGTTTAAGTCTCCTAAAAGGAGTATCAATACTGAAGTTCCAGTATAATGTAAGAGTACGGAATCATCCACATCCCATGTCAAAAGCTATGAACTCTGAGTAAAACCACAAGTTGTTTATTCCCGTTTCTCTGATGTGTACTAGAAAGCACACTCTCCGGATACCTGGTGGACTTGTCACCAACCACTGACACTGTGTGACACATGTTCTACCCAAAATGTCTTCGGTTGTTGGTTTTTTTTTTCTTTTTAATTAACAAATCCGCTTTATAGTTATTAGGCACAACACTAGGAACAGTATTCTGAACCAGAATACTTTAACAAAAAATTAATAATCGTTTTTCTTTATCCATTCGGGGCGTATATGCTTCTCTTAGTCATGAACACTAATAGATACAAGTAAGCAATGAGAAGCTGCATACCTGTGGCCAAAGTTACTTCCGGGGCAATTAAGTGCAACCCCACGAATTTCCCCTGTATCAGGTCTAAGCCTCCACCAGCCCTGGGCCCACGTGGTTCTCCACCTCCACTGCCAGCCTTACACGGAGGCTCGGGCCCGGGAGGGGCCAGGGCGGGCCGGCGCTGGTCACGTGGGCTGCGCGGCCGCCATCTTGCGGGGGGGGGAGCCCCGACTCGCCGCTGTCTGCGGGCACACGACCCCAGCGCCCTCGGGTGGACCCCGCGCCTTCACAAGCCGCCGGAGCGCGCTCTGGTCTCCTCCCTGCCGAATCCGCCCGCCCTCCTTAGCGTGCTCTTAGGTCATCGAAGGCCGAGCAACAGCTGGGCTGGACCGCGGGACTCCGCACTTGAAACAGTCCACATGCACCAGCAGCCTCCAGAATGACAGCTGTGAGCAACAAGATCCGCTCAAACATCCAGGCCAAAACGGGCGTCAGCTGGAGGACCTGGGGACCACACAATAGCCTCCTCCCCACGCACACCCGTCCACAAGGTGGGACTGTAGGTGTTTCAGGCATAAATGGTTTGTTCATCAACCCTGAACAACTACTGCTGGAGAAACATGCGCAGCAGACCAAGCGCGAAGCAATAGCCCCAGTGTAGCACATTTAAATCCCCGTAGGATTTATTCCGCACTCCCACTTCCTGAGAAGTGATGATGTGCTGAAATTAATGGCAGGATGCCCAATCTTCTTTATCCACTCCTCCCAGCACTCACTGGTGGCCAGAAAAGGCCACGCTCTGCAGTCAAGATAAAAATCTCAGTACTCTCATTAGGACATACCTACCCCTCGGTCTGCTTTACAATACATTAAAAGCAACATGAAGGGAAAGGAGACTCCTCAAAGTTAAAATTCTGCAATCAGTGATCTACCTGTGTTGGTATAGTATGAATGGAATTATGTAAATTGTCCCATTGTGGGACATTTTCATCAGACCAAATTCAAGGTTATCTTTATACTGTGACAAGAAAACACCTTCCGAACTCATGCTCTCGTCTCTAAATTTAACAGCTCTGTGGTGTCTTTTCAGGCACACCTAGTGAGTAGGCTGAAGGGTGAATGAAGCCTCTAATACCATCACACACGTGGATGCTGGTCGTGGACACTCTAGAAGATGGTATGATTTTACAATCACCAAGAAGATGAAAGATTTCGGCCTTACTACATCGGAGTTTTGTTAAGATTTATAACAGAACAGAAACTATCACTTCACAAATGCCTTATGTCCTCGGTCAATATTATGTCTAAGGTCCTTTGAGACTGATCAGGAACACCAGGATTCTTGGGTAATGAGTCTAAACAATCATTAGTGAAACATAACGCTCAGTTTTAGTTCTAGGATACTGAATGAATGCTGATGATACATGCTAACGTTCAAGCAAGGAAGGAAAGGAAATCCCCCTTCTTAAAGTGGAAAAGCATGGCATCTACATCAACACTTTTCACAAAAAAAATAAGATCTTTAATCTACAGTTTTTACTGCAACTGAAACGTAGCCCTATCCTCCTTTAAACTGTCTTAAGTGGTTTATTGGGCCTAATTAAATTGCTTTCAGGACTGTAAAAATTCTTTAATGTTTGCGACAAGCGGACTCCTATGTACTCCGTGGTGTTTTAATAACTCTTTTAAACAACGTTAACGCCTATAGTAAAGACCTAAGAGATCACCAGACCCAAATCTGGAAGCAGAAACCAAGCCCTTCAGGAAAGCTTGTTTGGCAGTCTGTTAAAGGCTTAGCCAGGCTATCCCAGGCCTCTTACCCAGATGGCTGGTGTTAGTACTTTGATCAGCCAATTCTTAGGTCTCCATAGATTTTTTTTTTTTTTTCCTTCAGGGAATACAAAGTTCTGAGTAGAAGCCAAAGGACCTATTCGAACCCTTTAACTGGCACACACTAATGCCACAGGCAAGGGGAGTGCCAAGGGGCGGTTTTAGGCAGGCTGACTGACCCACCCAGAACTAGACTGCGGCTGACAGGCCCCTCTAGCGCTTGGCTCTCCCCCCTGCACCTAGTGCCCAAATCCCAAAATGTCCCACGAGCCTCCTCATCCGAGGTCTGGGGTCAGGGGGACTCGACGTCTTCCGTGACAACTCGTGCACGTTGGAGGAGAATTCTAGAGCATTCTGTTATGGCGGGTGGCTGCTCTTCGTGCACGAGGGTGACTGGAACTGAGCCGCCCAAGAACATGATGAGGACTACCCCGCGCCGAGTGCTGGGGTGTGGTTATTCCCAGACACCTGCACGAGGCTGGGGTCCCGGCTGCACACCGAGGCCCCGGAGGGCGAGGCAGGAGCTGCCAACCGCACCGACGCTCCTCCGCATCCCCAAGCGCCTTACCTGGGCTCTGGAGCCCGCAAAGTTGCACGGCTCCACCTCCGGGTCCTCGGGCTCCACCCGGAGCGCGCTGCGGAGCTTCTCCAGGTGCTCCCTCAGGGTGACCCGCTGGTGGAAGGAGAAAGCCGGGTGCAGCGAAGCCATGGTGAAGAGCAGCAGCAGTTCCTCCTGGGCCCTGAAGCCGAGCCCGCTCCCGGACCCAAGCTCGGCGCAGCCGCCGCCTTCCGGCCCGGGGCCGTCCTTCTCCGCATCCCGCTCGCCCTCGCCGCCCGGCTCGTCCTCCACGCTGCCCCGCGAGCCCTCGGCCCGGGTCGCGCGCAGACTCCGGAGCACCGCGTCCACCTGGGGCAGGAGGCGGTGCAGGCGGCCGGCGGCCTCCCGGTTCTCCGAGCCCAGCAGCGCCAGGTAAACGATGAGGCGCGAGCGCACGGCGGGCTCTCGGAAGTCTGCCAGCGACCCCGGGTCCGAGAGGCCGTTGGCCTTGGCCTCCGAGTCCCGCAGGTAGTGGTAGTCCTTGCGCGCCAGGTCCTCCAGGCACGAGCCGAGGAAGCGCAGCTCCAGCGGGTTGCACAGGTCCAGCAGCCCGCACATGAACTCCAGGCGCTGCGCCGAGCCCAGCACCAGCCCGAACCACTCGTACACCCGCTCCTGCTCGCGCAGCGCCGCCGCGTGCCCGCCGCAGCCGCCGCCCGGCATGCCCGCGCCCGCCGTCGGCCCGCCAGCAACAGGCGGCTCGAGCCCCCGGGGCGGCGGCGGCGACGGCGGCGGCGGGGGGCCCCGCGGCGGGCCCGTGGGCGGCGGCGGCGGCGGGCGGCAGTCGCGGCGGCGGCGCGGCGGCGCCTTTGCGCCGGGCCGCGCGTCCGCCTCAGGCTCCTCCGCGTCGGGCGGCGGCTCACTGGGGTGCGTGGACTTCGGCGGCAGCTTCATCCTCAGCATCCTCGGCTAAGGCGGCGCGGACATGCGAGCGGGGGAGCGGGGACGGCGGGAGGAGCCGAGCGCCCGGGCGGCGGCGGCGCGGCCGTCAAGAACGCTGCCCTTCCATGCCGCCGGGGCGGGCCGGGGGCGGGTCTCGCCGGCGAGGGGGAGGGGGCGGCGGCCGGCCGGCGGCGGCGTCCCGGGCTGGGGCGGGGCGTGCCCGCGTCGGCTCCTCCCCCGGGCGCCGCGCCGCGGGGGGAGTCCGCTGCGGGAGGGGCGAGCGGACGAGCGCGTCCGCCCTCCGCCTCCTTCTCCGTCCGCACTGGGCTGGCGGCGACGGCCTGAGCGGTTCCCCCCTCGAGCCGGCGCTGGCAGAGCGGCTGGGCGAGGAGGAGGAGCTGCGGGGCTGGGCGGAGACGCTGGCGGGCTCCGCGCACCGCACCCCAGCCAATCAGCGTCCGGGGCCGGCGTGACGCAAGCTTCTCGCCCGGCCTCCTCCCCCGCGGCAGCCTGCCCCCTCCGCGAAGCCACGCCCATCTCCTGCAGCCTGCGGGGCACTGGCAGCTCCCGCGCGGTCCTAATGCTGGGTAGGTTCCGGTGAGCCGAGGACGTGGGCTTGGGACCTTGGGACCACGGCGAGGTGAGCTCGACCGGGAGCGGCGAGAAGCGTGCGAGGTTCACGTGGGACAAGAGAAATCGACTTGGCTTTTCTTGAGAGCTCTGGCCCTGTCCTAGCTGCTGACCGTCTCGCGCCAGCCGCCTCCCGGAGCAAGGCGAGCCGGTTCCAAGCCCCGCCGCCTGGAGGAGTTGGTGAAAGTCCAGCCCTGGGAAATTACCACGTTCTAAAACTTCACCAGGACCATTGGTGTGGACGCTGGGACGCAGATCCCGGAGCTAAGTCCAGATGCGGAGTGGTCTGGGGCGGCGAGCGCCACGCTCAGGCTGGCTGCAAGGTGCTGATTTGGACTGGCTATCAGGTCGTGGGGACCCTGTTGCTGGGGCTGCTATGGCCTAAGGCTTGCTTCTGGCTTGCAAGGTTCAGTTTTAAGGACACCCTACTGGGCCAGATCTACGTTTTTTTTAAGAATCATTTATTGGCTTCGTTTTAGTTCCTGTCCGCGAACATTTGGAATCCTTGTGCTGGTGTGAATTTTCTGTAACTCATTTTAAAGAAGTTAATAAGATGCTGTCTTGACAAGGTTTGAAGGTTTGGAAACCCCAAAATGACTCTCTTACAGTGATATATATATAGCCAGACCCATAAAAAAAAAAATTCAAGGGGTGGTGATTCCTCTCAGAGCTTTCAAGGGCCATCCTTCCATGCTCTGTCTCTCTGGTGCTGGAACCTGAGCACCTGTCCAAGTTCCCGACGTGCTGTTTGTCTGTTTGTCCGTCCACGGCTGTAAATAAATCTTGTGCCCTGGGGGTAAGGGGAATCAGGATTTTTCTTTTTTAAGGGTTAGTAAAAGTAGGGTTTTTAATAAACCCTTACTGTTTTAAATTAAGAACGCTTACTACACAACGTTAGCAGAAGTGTGAGAAAATCAAAGCCCACACTAGCCCTGTCTCAGACATATGCAGAGTGTGTAGAATCAATTGTCTTTATCTCACAACTCTAAAGCTTTATCATTTGGGATAACGCTGAGTTGGACCCTGAATCAGCTTCATTGATGAAACTGGGAGATGGAGAGTTATGCAGTATATTTCAGGTTGACAAAAATAAGTGAAAGCTATCCTGTCGTGTAGCTTTCTGGTCTTTATGCTTCTTGGGTATAACTGAAATGGTATTAAATGAGTTTGTTGTCAGCCTCGATTTCCAAGTATGCTTGAGTGTACTGTTCCTGCCCAATCTTGTAGTCACATGTCTGGAGCTTAGGATGGAGCGCTTTAAGTGAGAATAGTGTGAGAACCACCCTCACTGCCCCCCCCACACACACCCTATACTCGGATGCCTTGTGTAATGAGCAAATACTCCACCTCCAAACTGGTTCATAACACGTGGCCCAGGCTCTGCAGTTTCACATCTCGACATTTTCTTTGGCATCAAACAGCTACATCGTTATGGGCTCCCAACACCCAGTCCGAGTTTTCATCAGAATTAGATTTGCAGTTTGTACTGATTTTTTACCTCTTTTCTAGCTTTGGCCAGCATTAGAAAACACAGATGATAATAACAACTGTAAGTAACATACACTATACTTTAATTCAAGTTACCCTCCACCGGCTTGAGCATTTTATCCCCACAGTGTGCCATTTCAGGGCCCTCTCTCCACCGTGTTTTTCCACCCTGTGATATGTGAGAGAACACAGTGAGCTGAGAGTAAGGACGGCTGCAGTGCTTGTAAGGGAGGGCCCAGGGCAAAATGGGAGTGTGCTTAATTGGGGAAACTGCCCTGAGGAGTCTACTGGCTCTTTAGAAATGTGATCTCCCACCCGGCTGCCAAAACCTGCTCTAAATTATCAGAAATGTTCTGGTCATGTGTAATCACATCAGATGGGCTATATTAATGGTGACTGTGGGGTTTGTATCCAAATTTTTCATATTGGGATTGTGATGGTTAAACTTGGTTGTCAGAGGCATGCTTCTGAGCCAGTAGTGAGGACTGACTGACTGAGGGGGAAGACCCTCAGTCTATGGTGGCAACCCCCCACCCCCCAAGGGCAGCATCTGCCAACAAGGGCCCAATTAAAAGTGGTCTAGTGGAAAGCTGCTCTCCTTGCCTGCTTTCCTGCCTGCCTTACCACCCTCTCTGGCGTGAACATCTCTGCTCCTACCACTGCCTGCTTCCCTGGCGTCCTAGCCCAGTTTAACGCTTCTAATGAGAACTGAAGACCAGAAGCTGGGAATGCTGAGGTAGTTAGGGTCTCAGCCTCAACAGCGTGTAAACAGCCATTGTTGAACCTATCCCATACTGTAGAAGCCTATCTAATAACTCTTCTTGTAACTTATTCTATTGGTTCTCTTTCTCTGAAGAACAGAAGAGGTAGCCCATGAAAACCCGTTTTCAGGGTTCAAGGTACTAGAGTGTCTTGACCTTAGCTGATCTTGATACACATTTAGTGCGACATGAGTGATGTTGTTATTTCTATCTAACATCCAAGTATGTATTTCTCTGCAACAAGAAAACTGGTTTCAAGGGAAAGTTGCACTTTGGATTTGGATGCTAGCAATGATGGAAGGGACTTTTAAATCCTACCTTTTGCAACTGGGTTACAGCAAGTAATTTTACCCAAACCCCAAAGAGTTAAGTGATTCAGAATAGACTGATATACTTAACACTATCCCCTCTATTTAAAAAAAAAAAAAAAAATGTCTTTAGCGTCTACGGAGGTAGTTTGGCAGGTAACAACGCGCACTGCTCTTGCAGAGGACCTGAGTTGACTTCAGTTCCCACCACCCACACTAGGAGGCTGACAACTGCCTGTGACTGGAGCTACAGGGACCTGATGCCTGTCCTCCATGGGCAGCACACACGCGTGCACAGACATACACATACCCATAATTTAAAAGACTCTATGTTCAAGTCCTCTAAGTAGCCAAGATGTTACCCGAAACGGCCAGTCTAATCCATCTCTAAAGTTTGTTCATGATTCATGGATATTGACCTATTGACTTTCTAACATGTTGTTTCTTCCACTGAATACCTTTTTTTTTCTTTTTTGTGACTAGTTCTCACTATGTAGGCTAGGCTGACCTTGAATTCACAAGTGAAAGGGTTATAAGTGTGACCCAAAAAGCACACGTGACTGGGATATAAATGTCAATTAACTGGCCATGTCTTTTTCAGCTTCATGTCTCACAGGCTGCTAACATGTTCATCCCATTTAGCCCATGGTAGATGTCCATGAACAACTGTGAAATAAACAAATGAATAAACAGCAGACTAGAAATAAAGTCCACTTGCTTTAGTTCTGTGTCCGCTCTTAATCAATCTGTGGGTTCAAAAAAGTAGAGTCAGCTTCTTTGGAAATATAAGGATCCCCAGAAAAGACATCAAGCAAAGGAGGAAGGGAAGCCTGGATGCCAAGGAAGCAGATTCGTTTGTCAACATCATTGTACTTTAGTCTGCCCTTTATTATTTAAATTGTCACGAGTATATTTCAAAAATTATTTTCTGTTCAGTTAGGTCACATATAGCATTACATGCGAATGTTATTTTTTAAAATATATTGAAAAGGTGATAACTTTTCAAATAGGCTGGTAACGACCTTCCAAGTGTGTCAGGAGGCATGGTCTAGGACTCAGAATATAAAACAGGAGAGCTGAGAAAGAGAAGGTGTGGCTTTCAGTGTTGGCATGTGAGCTATAGCAGTTGGCAGAGAACGGAGATAGTGTGGCAGTTTGGAGCAGACAGAGAAATGCTTCAGGACGCAGTGGCGTGGAGGAGACTGCTAGCTGCATCTGCAGTGATGGAGATTGGTTCAGAGCCCTAAAAGACGTCCTGACCCTAACTAGCTGGGAGAAGTAAAGGCATCTGGGGCATCTCTCCCCACTAACCTTTTTTTTCCCACGAAAAGGTGTGGGAGGTTGGATGGGATGTTGAGGCTCAAACACCACAAATAAAGTAGTTTTTTTTTTTTAAGAGCACTACATACAATAATATTAATGGTTTTAAAATATATATAATTCATGGGAGTAAAAGAACGGGTGTGGTTCTGGGAAAGCTGTGCTGAAAAAGGCAGAAAATATTGAAGGTGTCATTTTGTAACTGTCGATTCTAACCATCGGTTCTGACATGCTTGCTATCAGATACCAAACCACTGGGAAACAAAACACATTCCCCATCACTCAGCTAAACACAGAGAAAACGGAAGCTAGAGGGACGGCTCAGCAGTTAAGAGCACATCATGTTCTTGCAGAAGACCCAGGTTTGATTTTTCACCACCCACATGGCTGCTTCCTATCCTGCATAATTCTAGTCAAAACAGATCTGATGCCCTCTTCTGACCTCTGCAGGTACTAGGCACATGGGGCACAGACATACATACAAGCAAAACATTTGTATACATAAAATAAGTAAATCCAAACACTATTTTAAAACAAAGAAAATGTGTTATATTGGAATAAATCTAATGAGTACCATCAGAGTCATGATGTATTAGTATTAGCAGGAATGGGACACTGATATTTTCCTTTGTCATGTCAAGAGTGCCCTAGAGATAGATATTGTATTCTTGTCAAAATATGTGTAATACGCAGAAATAAAGTTAACCTAGACCTTGGGACATTATCTGGGATGATGTGAATATTTAAAAACATTAACACCATCAAAGCAACAGCAGGGAAGGTTCTGTTCTAGATGGAAGGACCCTGAAGAGATATAGCAACTAAATGCTTGATTTTATTGGTTCCTTGCATTAAAAACCTAAAAGACACTTGGGAGATAATTAGATAATTTTGAGTGTGAGCTCACTAGACCCTCTTTGCCTCAATGCTGACTTTCTTGGGTGAAGAAATAACATGGTGGCTTGTGGGAAAAAGCCTCTTCTGTCTTCAAGTGCTGCGGAAGCACCAAAGATTGAAGTGTTTCGGCACCTTCAATTTTATCTTCAGATAGCTTAACAAAGTAAGGAAATGTGCTAAAATAGTAACAGGATCTTAGAGGAGTAAACATGTACTGTTTTAGTTTTCTGTTGCTGTGAATTTTTTTTTTTTTCAAAATAAAACGGAAAGCTAGAAATCCAAAGTGCACATGCAAAGCCGTTCAGCATGCACGCATGATTCAGTCGCTAGCAGTCTGTGTGTGCGTGATGGAGCTGAAAGCTTCCTACCACTTGGTAATCTCATAGCCACTGTGACGTGGCAACACAGTTCATTCCTGACTTACTGTGACGATTCTGCTGTAAGGAGGCCGCGCATGGTGCTCCGCCTATATGAATGTATAGCACATGCAGTTAGGCATGGTGTGCACAGTACCTGAAGATGATGATAAATGTTTGCCACTGGTGCACGTATACTCTGTTGTTATTTTGGAGTGTCCTTCTTATAAATAAAAAGAGCGCTGTGGCACACTTGCACCCAGACTCGTATTTATTGTGTGTCTTGGCTATGTCAAAGAGCCAGCTGAGTGAGTGCATTCAGTGGCGTTCAGACAACATCAGCTAGCCATGCATTTCTCTCAGAATGAATCTCTGCTGTCTGAGTGACATTTTCCCACAGTATTAAGTATGCAAGTACAGTTTAACACGTGTAAAGTTGCTGAATTAACTGGTTTTCTAAATGAAACAAAACCTTATTCAAAGTCCCTTCAAAACAAAGATAGATGATTTATAAAGGGGCTTTAAAACTTGATGGAGAGCTGGTTTTCTGAATGTATTACCTCCAGGTATTGACTTTTTAAAACTTAAGGAGTAAAGCTGGCCAGAACCAACTGGTCATGATTTGCAGGCTCACAGGGTGTCCCAAGAATCAGTCTGTCAATGTGTTACAAAGGAGCCCTGAGACAGCGCCAAGCCCAAGCAAGGTCACCTTCGGCAGAAAATCATATTACACAAAAGCACGATGGAGTGCCAGGAGGATGCTCCCTGCCTGCACTGTTAGAATTAAATTCTCTTCATTAGTTGATTGGCTTAGCTTCCTTCTTTCAAAAGAGATCCAGGCTGCCTGTAATCTAAAACGGGGGAACAAACAGCATGTGTACATGGTAAGGGTGACACTACACTCCTCAGTGTGGACGGCTCCTATGTCTGTGGATCTAACTTTCTGTCACAGGAGACACATGCTGTGCCCTGGAGAGGGGTTCATTCTTTTGGCTTGTCTTTTACTTTCATAAAAAAGTCTCTCTGTGTGTGTCTTTTCCTCTGTCAAAATTTCACACTGTAATTCTAATTCAGAATCAGTCTTGACTAGGACCCCCAGTTTGCTTGTGGGTTACTTTGGGGGACAGAGGCAGGCTTGTAGCCTACCTGCAGGACAAGGCCATCCTCAAACTGGAACTGAATAACATTCTGTTTTACCCGATCCGCGTAGGTAAGTCAGGGTGACCACTCCTCTTGAGTATTGCCAACTGGGTAAGTGATAAGGCCTGTAATGATGACTCAACCTGCTGTTCATGCCCTTTGAAATTTAACTTTATATATCACTTGCCTCTGCCTCCCAAGTGCTGAGACTACACCAAGCCTGAAATGCTGTTTCATAAAAAAAAAAAAGTTGGAAGAATTTTTTAAATATATAGTTCTAAATATTACTACTTATCGACTTTAAAGGAAGGTTACAAACATTTTCACAAAATACATACTAGATTTACCTGAGTCCTAAGTAAATGTGACTATGTTTAAAAAGTATTTCTTTTATTTTTGAGATTATAACTACATCACTTCCCCTTTCCTTTCTCTAAATCCTTTCATATACCCTACTAGCTTTTTTTAAATTCATGATCTTTTTTAATTAAGCGTTGTTACATGCATATATAAATCTTCTCAATCTGTATAATGTTACTTGTATGTATATAACTGATTACTTTTTAAGAAATATACATTTAAGGGCCTGTGAGAAGTCTAATTAGAAAAAGGGACTTGCCCACAAACTGATGACCTGAGTTTGATGGCGGGAACTTGGAACCTATGGTAGAAGGAGAAAACCAACCTCTGAAAGTTGCTCTTTGACTTCCATACCTCACGACAATAATAAATAATAAAACTGATTTTTAAATTATACTAAAATAAATGGCAAGTCTACTTAGTCCATTTGAAAATTAAAGTCAGCTAATTTATTATGTGGAAAGATACAGTCCACATTTTCAACTGATTATTGTAATCAGCTGGAGCTATGCAAATACTAGCTAAGCAAACATAGACTATACTCTTGACATATTTGCTTCAGAGTTGAGTTCTATGGGTGATACTGACTATACAGTCCGATTCTACTCGAAACGTTAACAGATGTTTATTTTATTACTAAACCTCAGGTCAAGGTTCATTTTTTTCCACTGGCTATAACGGTATTTTAAACTTTCTGTCACTGTCTGCTGTGTTGATAGAATTTTCAATCTAAGTCTATTGGGAAAAACTTTCTCTTGTGTTTTCGTGAGATAGTTGTATGGTGAAGAGTTTTTTTATTTACATAAGCCTACTGGTTCTCAGCTTTAACTTCGAATATAAGATTAGCAAGCTTGTGGTGGTGTCCTTGGTACCTCTGAGATTTGGACAGCCTCCAGAACCATTCTGGTTCTGTGAGAAGACTTTGGAAGTGATGTCGGAGAATTCGAAGTGACTAAAGAATGCTGACCATGTTGTCATTTGCTAGCTCTGACCTCTCGGAGTCTGCGCTCAGCTGATGATTCAGGCAAGCCAGCTCATATGTAGGAGATGATCACATGGTGCTAAATTAAGGCTCGTGCACATGAGCAGCTCTTCCAGAGCCCACCCCAGCACACTTTCTACTCCGGCAAGTCCTTTGGCTGCAAGCTCTCACCAGCATTTAAGGTCAAGGGAAGCTGTCAGCTCTCCGCATACAGCAGCTCTGGCAAACACTCTGCCACATCTCCCCTGCTGACACCGTGCTCCTGGACCCTGGAGCTGTGGCTGTAAGAACTGACGTCATGCATAGATGAAAAGGGCTCTGGTGCAGAGCTGCTCTCACCATGAGAGCTACAGTGGTGATTTCTGGTTGGTTTTTTTTTTTGTTGTTGTTGTTGTTTTCACCTAACCCTTCTGGCTGGTGTGTTCCTCACTCCAGTGGTTTGAAGAAGTCATGGAAAGGAAGGAAATGACAGCCAAGAAAAAAAAAAAACAAACATTTTCTCCTGGGAAAACAAGACTTCCTTAACAGAGCAGCCACAATGGTGTGAATGACCACACACTAAATGTTGAGCAGAATGTCAGTTTACCAGCGACTTTGTGCAGCATCCACTCATCTTCATACGCGCTTCAGAGATTGTGCTTGCATAGATGAGGAAATGGAGGCTGTAGGGTTAGGTCATTTTCCCTGGGTCTTATGCTAGAAAGTATTGTAACCATTCACTCTGCCAGATTTCAGTAATGTGTGAGATACTTTGAATGAACCCAAAGAATTTAATACTAACTTTTTATTTCCTGACTATGTAAGTCACCTGCATTCACTACTAAAATTTTAAGTAATAGAGCAAAAAAAATAAATTAGACACAATTTCTCTGCATGTCATTTACCATAGTTCATCCACTCCCCATGGCACTGGAGATGGAAAGTACTCTGCCACTGAGTTGTACCCCAGGCCACAAGTCCTCTTCAGTGTTTTTCTGTAACTGAGTTTTGTCAAAGGTCCTGGGGCCTTGCACTTGTGGTAAGTATTTACCACTGAGATACATAACTGATTGTTTTCTTTACATGTGTGTGCATGCACACATGCATGCTATGGCCTGCCTATGGAGCTTAGAGGTCAACTAGTAAGAGCTGATTTTCTCTTCTCTCCATGTGAGTTCCAGGTTTGTTGGCAAGAGGCTTTTATCCACTGAGCAAGCTCATGAATGTTGGTTATTGTTTAGTATATGTTCTACTACAGTTTGGATTTGCCATATTTTTCATTTAAAAATAGATTTCTTGTTAAAGTTATGTTTATAAAACTGTTTCTCAGTATCTCTCTTTAACCTGGTTATCATGCAATTAACTGAAACTCTTTTATATTTGTTTAATAATGGGTTTCACAACACAATAACTGAGCAGTTATTACTCTCTTCTTAACCCTCTAAGCTAATCAGGTTTTCTCCCAGGGTACAGCCCAGAAATACTTGCACTGTGTAGGTTTTATTGCTCCAGCTCCTCTCCTAATGTCACCTGGACCTCTCCTGCAGCTGAATTCCCCCTTTCCTCCTCTAACTCCTCCTTCCCTGGCTGACAGGAAATTCAACCCAATTCTCTTTCATGCTCAGTAATGGGCTCTAAGCTGCTTTATTTGCATATCAGGGGACAGTTGGGGAGCAATATTTATGCAACATTGAGACAGGAGAGTCTCAGATCAAGGATTGCAAACAGATATGGGGTGAGGTACAGAAATCAGCATTTGAATTACATAATAACCTTTTACCTACAATTTCTAGTTTTCATTTTGGATTATTCATTGTTAGTATATTGGAATATTATCGATTTTTGGTATTGCAAAATTTTATTCTGCAACCTCATTGATTCCTTCAGTAGTTCTAGTAGTTTCATGTGTGTGTGGGGGGGTGCTCATGGGAGCATGCATGCACCTACCTCCATGTGCACATATGTACTCATTTAATTTCGTTCCTTCAGTTTCACATACAGGGTCATACATCTGTAAAGATGGTTTTTCTAAAGCTTCTCATCACTATGCTCTTTTTGTCTTCCCTAAACTGCCCAGAGCAAAGCAAACAGAAGTGGCAAGAGCTGGTACTGTTGTCTTAGGCCTAGTCTTACCAGGAGAAAAATGTAGTATTCTACTATTGTGTGAATCCTTGCATGTTTCTGAGATTTTCTATTCATTTCATGTGTGTGTGTGTGTGTGTGTGTGTGTGTATTTCTCTCATTCATCATAGAAATGGATCCGCCACTATCATGGACTCCTAACAATCCATCCAGGTTGAGGACACTTGTCCCTTAAAGTTTTTCATGCTGGGTTGTGAAAGGCCTTCCTTCTGCCTTCTGAAAAAAGTAGAAGAATTTTCTTCTTACCTAATATTTAAAAAACTGCACTTTACATGGGATGGTGTTTGGTTTGCAGTTATGCGTATGTATCACAGGAGTGCCTGGTGCTCTCAAAGGCCAGAAGAGTGGGGCATGGTTTGGAGCAGCCACGTGTCTGCTGGGAATCATAGCCTAGTCTTTTGGCAGAGCATACCTCTTTACCTACTGAGCATCCTTCTAGCCCATTTTATTTTCAAATTCCAAGTAGATGTTGGATTTTGGAATGAAGTGCTTTCTGAGTCTGTCCACATGATTGTGGGCTTCTTAAACCCCATTTTATTCAATGGTGTATGTGTTAAATGACATTCTGATATTAAAACAGCCTTGCATTCCTGGGATAAACTTCTGTTGGTAGAATCTGTGCATTATTGGTTTCACCTTGCTGTTCATTCTGCTATTATTGATTCCGATGAGGGACAACAGCAAAATGCAAGTTGTCTCTTTTTCCTTACAGTCACCTCCTCTGAAGCTGTGTGTCTGTGTGTGTATTTTTAATGTCTTTGGTTTGGATACACACTAATACTGTCACAGAATAACTTGAAAATATTCCCTCTGCTTCTGTTTTCTGGGAGAGTTGAGACTATTCTCCTTTTGAACATTACGTGCAGAATCTGTCCCTAGGAAAATAACCGAGTCTTGGATTTTTTTTCTTCTTTTCTCATATATTACATCCTGACCACGGCTTCCCCTCCCCTTTTCTTTCTAGCTTTCCCCTCCCCTGCCCCCCCCCCCCAGATCCACTCTTCCTCTGTTTTCCTTCAGAAGAGAGCTTCCTGGGGATATCAACCGAACATGGCTTAACAGGATACAGTAAGCCTGGGCACAAGCCCTGATGGTGAGGCTGGATCAGGCAGCCCAGGAGGAGGAAACGGTCCCCAAAGCAGAGTCTCCCCACTCCCACCGTTAGAAATCCCGCAAGAACACTGATCTATGCAACCATAACACATATGAAGAGGGCCTACGTCAGACTCATGTGGGCCTTGGATTTTCACTGTGGGAGTATTTTAAATTACAAATTCAGTTTTCTCATTATGGATCATTCATGTGTTCTATTTCCTGTAGGATTCAGATTATTGATTTTTTTAAAGGAATTTGTCCACTTTATTTCAGCTCTCTGATCTGTTAGCATAGCGTTCTTTATAGTATTTCTTTTACCCTCCCCCATTTTTTTAGTTTTTTTGACATAGGGTTTCCCTTTGTAGCTCTGGCTGTTCTAGAACTCACTCTGCAGAGCAGGCTGGCCTCGAACTCAGAGATCTACCTGCCTCTGCTCTTAAGTACTGAGAGGAAAGGTGTGCAGCACCACTGCCCAGCTTCCTTTAATCTTTTTCATTTTATTTTAAAATGTGTAGTTCAGTAGTGACACTCCTCCTTCATTCTTGTGTGTGTGTATTTGTCTATCTGTCTGTCTGTCTGTCTGTCTCTTATGATTTTCTTCACCAGTCCACTTAGAGCTTTGACATATTTTGATAGTTTCACAAACCTTTCTACCTTTAATTTTTCTCCATTGCTTTTCTGTTTCCTATTTTGCTGATTCCTTTTCTCATATTATCCCCTCTTTTTGATTAGTTTGGGCTTAGTTTTCTGTCTTCTCTGTACTAAGAATTGAAATTTAGGATTTTGTTTTATGTTTTTAATTTAAGATGATTGTTCTTTTATGTTAATAGTGTTTCCACCGATTGAAGTTCTTCTGTGTACTACCTTAGCTACAGCCTCTATATCTTGATACTTTTCCTCTATTACACTAAAAGTATTTCCCTTGAAATATTATGCACATCAAATGATCTTGTTGGCCTTTTCCTAAAATTCATTTTTTTTTGTAACATTAAATCTGTTACTGAGACCCCCTCAATGAATTTTTTATTTCACTTATAATTATGAAATTTCTGTTTGGTTTTTAAAATCAATTTCTATACTTTTGTTAATATTTTCTATTTGGTGGGATATTATTGTTATTTCCTTTAAGTTGTGTCTTTGTTTCCTTTGGTGTTGTTGTTGTTGTTTTGTTTTTTATACTTGGTGCTGGGATTCAGACCTGGGACCAGCAGCTAAGGTGCCTATTTAACCAAAGCAGTTCTGCTTCTGGGTCTCCCAGCATCCCTCAGGCCTGCCTGCTACAGGGCATGGCTGGCACACCCTGCCCTCTACCCACCCTGCCCTCTACCCTGAACTCTTCAGCCCCGGGCTGGACTTTCTCTCTCCCAGAGGCATTTTGGCTCTCTCGCTCTCTCTCTGTCTCTCTCCCTCTCTGTAAGTCTCTCTCTGTCTCTCTCTCCCTGTCTCTCCCACTCCCTGCATTTCCTCTCTTTCTCTTCACATACTCATGTTCTTTCTTCTTTCCCCCTTCTCTGTCTCCCTGTCTGCATGGCAACTTCCTTGACCCGGTTCCTTGGGACCAGTGACCCAACCCAGGAACTGCCCCCAGGGAAGCTGCCTATATACTTTAATTTGGCTTGAATTAGCTCATTTCTTCGGCAGAGAATACCTATCACTTAGACTTTGTTCACTGTCACCAACATCTGAGGCCCCTCAAAGATTATCTGTGTAACCAGCTCTTTCTCTTCTATGTTTGAGTCATACTGCTTTTTTGTAAGTCTCGTGATGATTTTCTTGAAGTCTGAACACTTAGAGAGTCTATTACAGCATTAAGTTCTAACACCTGTGACTGTGGCTGTTGGCTCAGGTTCTTTTACTCATTTCTTTAATGATTTACCTGACTGAGGAGGCTGGCTTTCTGAAAACATATAGCAGCTGCTGTTTGTGCTCGGTTTTAAAACTGTTGTTGTCTGTATTGTTGCTGTAAGCCTGGCGCCCTCAGTTACCCTGGATTGGATAGCCTGGTAGCCAGCGTACAAGTGATCAGAGCTGCACTTCAGCATACTGATCTAATGAAGCTTCTGCCCTTTATGGGTTGGTTTGTTTTGAGTCGAAACTCATGGAATGTGCAGGAAGTTCACACTTCCTGTGTCATAAGGCCATATCTTCAGCTAGCTTCAGAACTACATAAGGCCCACTCTGGCCTCTTCTGAGCTGTGTACCACCGTGTACATATAGGCAGTCTTCAGACCTGCAGGAAAATTCAAGAGTTTATCAGGGCCTGCATAGCCGATGTGGTCCCCACATCACACTGCTTAATTTCTCTTTGGTCTTACAGTATCTTGCTTACCCCAAACAATGACGTAGTCTTAGGCCAGCTGCAAGGGTTTGCCTGATTGTATGACACTGGACTCTGTTGTTTTGGTCAATGTTCCTGGATATGGGTTGGCTCTTCATTTGTTTGCTTTTGTTTCGGTTGGCTGTTTTGCTTCTTTTTTCGTTTGTTTGGTTGTTGTTTTGGTTGGTTGGTTGTTTTGGTTGGTTGGTCTGCTCACAATGACATCGGACCTTTCTGGTACAACTCATGACCTACTCTTCCCCCACAGAGCTGCCACGTGCTGGAGCCACGGGGAGGGACAGATGGTAGCAGCTCCTGGTTACAACACCAGAAACTTCCACTGATCTCACTAAAGTTCAATCTTTTCTCTTGAAGACATCCTTTTTAAATCTGTTGTATGACTGTGGTCAATTTACAGGGGTATTACGATGGTTGTTTCTGATAATCCTATCCATTTTATACTTCTTGGAGAAAAGAATTGCCATTTGTCTGTGCACTTGCCTTAAAAACAGTTTCTGCAGGCTGGGAGATAGCTCAGTCAGTAAGTCCTTGCTCTGTAAGTATGAAGACCCAAGTCTGATTTCTAGCACCCATAGGAAAAACTGGGCACGACAGCATACATCTGTAGTCCCAGCACTAGTAAGGCTAGTGCTGGAAAGAGGCGATCGGTGGTGCTCACTGACCAGCCAGCCTTGTTTAATCAGCAAGCCCCAGGTCCCAGTGAGAGCCCGTCTTAAAAAATATATTTAACCTTGGTAATTGATGTGGTTAATAGGCATCAGAACTGGTTAGGACTGTCAGTTGCATCCCATCTTAGGAAGCTTGTGTGGTGCCTCCTGATACCACAAGAGCTGATATTCAGAGAGGAGGCTCTCAGCTCAGTTCCATCTCAGGAGTCTCTGGTTCTGTGTCTAAAGCTTGTGCTGTCTTTAGCAATAGAGATTTACTCTCCATCCCTGGGTGGCAACCAAGGGCAGCAGCTTAATTTCTGTCTGTCTGTTTTGGGAGTTTCTTGGATAGCCATGGACTCAGAAGAGTGCTTCTTGTATCTGGTATTATGGTTTCTGTTAAGAGGACCTTGACTCTTGAATCAGTCAGCCCAGACCATAAGGGGTGGCACATGTACCTTGGTGACAACCATCAGCTCTCTAATTGGACTTAAGACCCACTTAATAAGACAAAAAACATGTCTGGTACTGGAAACCCAGCTAACTTCTCAATGCTAGTGAATCCATGGTTGTTGGAGGAGAATCTACTACCACTAACTTACTATACCAGCATTATCACTAAGAGTAATCCATAAATGTTCTTAAACCTTTAGATAAACATAATCTTCACCCTTCATCAAGGAAACTTCTCTCTGCAACAAAGACCACTACAAAAAAAAAAAAAAAATCCCTACAACCAATCCAAACGCAGAGCTGTGAAGTCGACTCCATTTGAATGCATCTACAAAGCACTCTTGCACCTCAGGCTCAGGAAACATTGCAGAAGATGGGAAAGAAAAATTACAGGAGCCAGAAGATGCTATAAAGTCTCACCAGGGTGTCTGCCTAAATGTGCGCTGACAAGGATGGTAGCAACAGACATGGGACATGCCCCAAGTGGACAGGGGAAAAAAGCCCAAGAATTCTCAGCCTTATGAGGAGTGCTGGGAGTGAGAGGCGTGGTCTTCTCCAAGAAATGAATCTGTAGGAGAACAAGGAGGGTATATGAGAGGGTTTGGAGGGAGGAAGGGCAAGGGAGAAATGTTATAGTGACAATCTCAAAAGGTTTTTACAAATCCCTAAAAACAAAAAGCCAGCGTCAAGCCAGTGTTCAGTACCAGAGAGCCTAACCCCGCAAGGTGCCCTCTGGCCCCGTACACTCTCGTGCTGTGGAAATGTGACCGTACACCAACACAGACACACAAAACCAAGACATTTCAAGGACGGCTCTTTAGGAACCATGCCTAAGACTTACCTCTGGCCTCCACATGCATGCCCACATATGTAGCTGTGTACACACGCATGTACACATACCGAAAAGTTAGTTTCTTCACAAATGTATCTCTCCAAGCTTTTCATAGTGTAGCTAATGTTTCTGCTTCATGCAAAATGTAAACCCTCAACGATGAAAACGTTTGCGGTGAAACGTGCCCACCTCCCGTCCTTTATGCTACAGTTATCACATATCTTACACATCCACAAACAACTTCTAGGATTTGGGTTAAATATTCATGGAGCCTGGCTTTATTCAAAAGCAGGAATGCCTTCAGGAGAGAAAGAAAGTTCTAATAAAAGTACTGTGCATGTGTTCCGCATCTGTGGAGAGTACGGTCTTTTCTTGAAATTTGGAGTTCCGGTGCTCTGTGGAGGGCGCTCACAGTAACGGGTCTAGTCCTCTCGTTGTGTGAAGTATGCACATGGTTATTTGTGGTAAAGGCGGCATCGTGTAAAGACAGCCTAACCCACACACACAGAAAACACCTTTCCCTCGTACGATCACACACACAGAACTTACCCTCCTTCTACAGAGGGAGAAAGAGGGCACCCCTCCAATTGTGGGGTTTCACAGCTTGTGACCATTAGTCACCACCATCTCTCAGAAGTGTGCGTGTCCTGACTATTCTAGTATATTACATTATAGTTGGGGCACAGTTTTTAAGGTGGGGTGTCTGAGCAGAGTTGATGATTTTTAGAGGATAGATAATAAGTTACATGTCACCTTTTGGAATACGTCTTCTCTCTTGCCCTAACATCTCCCGGTGAGGTATACAGCTAATTTTATGTTATGTTATGTATGTGTGTTAATATTATGCGATGGAAATGCTATTTATGCTATGTGCTGGCTCTACCACATTTGTCTATTTTGGAAAGTTAATTTTTAGCAACTAGAGAACATGTTTATCTAACTTGCCAAGAATAGGCACTAAGGCTCTTGTTTTATTCATTGTCTGGGATACTTCTTATCTCCTCCATGTTCTAAACCCGAATCGCCCTTGCAGACTTGCTTTGACCACTACCCATGCAGCATCTCCGCACTGACCACCCATCTGAAAATGGTCCAGTCTTTTTGGTTGTTCTTGTTCATTTATGTAAATTTTTGTATTTATTTTTATTTTTATTAGTTACAGTTTATTCACTTTGTATCCCCCTGTAGCTTCCTCCCTCCTCCCCTCCCAATCCCACTCTCCCTCTCCCTTCTCCACGAATGCCCCTCTCCAAGTCTGCTGATAGGGGAGGTCTTCCTCTCTTTCCTTCTGATCCTTCTTATCCAAAAAAATCTGGGCACAGGCATCTTTCCTGAGACTGATACCCCAACCAAGGACCATGCATGGAGATAACATAGAATCCCTGCACAGATGTAGCCCATGGTAGTTCAGTGTCCAAGTGGGTTCCATAGTAATGGGAACAGGGACTGTCTCTGACATGAACTGATTGGCCTGCTCTTTGATCACCTCCCTCTGAGGGGGGAGCAGCCTTACCAGGCCACAGAGCAAGACAATACAGCCACTCTTGATGAGACCTGATAGACTAGGATCAGAAGGAAGGAGAGGAAGACCTCCCCTATCATTTATGTAAATTTTATAAAATGTATGTAATAAATTTTACATAATATACATATATGTAAAATTTTGAAACAGGATCTTACTCTGTAGCCCATGCTGGCCTTGAGTGTGCGATGATCTTCATGCCTCAGCCTCCCAAATGCTAGCAAATATGTGCTGGCTGCTCACTGGAGTTAGGTTGCCGCAGTTACATTAAAGATGTCTGTACCAGTTTCTTTTCTGCACTCGTAAATAAACTGTGTTGCTTAGTGGTACATCTGTGCCCTTACTGTTTATTAATTCCACATAACATTTAGCAGGGTGACTTATGTAAAGGAAAAAAAAAGCTCAAGGAAAGATGGAGTGGACATGATGCTTACGTTTATAAATTTTCTATGAATATACAAATGGAAATAATTCCAATTTTTAGTTCTATTGTTTCATCATTGTACATGAAATAACCTAGTAGAGACATGGAAGTAACCTTTGAAGCTATTCAAAACTCAGATGTCTTTCCAAACCTGCATGGTCATTCTTGGTTGGCACTCTTACCCAGTGACCATTATTTTTCTGGTTCTCTTAAGAATTTTCTTTCTCTCTTGGTGTGTGTGCCTGTATGTGAGTGTGTGTGTGGAGGGAGACACAGACAGAGAGACAGGCAGAGACAGAGACAGAAAGGAAGAGATAGAGACAGAGAGGCAGAGATAGACAGAAAAAGAGAGAGAGACAGGGAAGCAGAGACACCTCTACTAAGGCACCAGCAGAGGAACAATGTCCTTGGGATAGACATAAGACTTTTAACCCTTCGTTTATATTGTCTTCCTTCTTCTGTGAAATGAATGAGGTAGGAGACACTTAGCTGAATAGGTGTTAGGGTCTTGTAGTTTTAAAACTATGTGGAATTTACATTGCATTATATATGTGCTGACTTCTTTGGTTTCAGGAAATGGAGCATCTGAATTTAGTATATGCACAGTCATGTGCAAATCTCAACTTCTCTGCCCTAGTGGCTTTGTGAACACTGCCCTCCACGAATGGAAGACCTCCTTCATCCCAGTAGCTCTAGCAGAGGCCTGTCATTCTCTAATGTCAGGTCCTGCTCTTTTCAGAAGGAATTAACCTATGTCCCCAAAACATCCCAGTCCATGGAGTTTTTCTTCTTCTGAGCTATCATAACATTTGTCACTCAGTGTAGCAACTCTGCTTCCTCTTATTGTGTGGAATTCTCATTTATTCCCAGAGTATATACTTTTACTCTCATATGCCTCTGTGTTAAATAGACATGCTGATTAAAGCTTGAGTTTTAAATTCAAAGATGGCGATGTGTGAGGTTGAGGAGTTTCTGGACAAATTAAACATGCAAACTGCTTTTAAGAAAATACTTTTGGACAAAAGAAGAAGAAGAAGCAGGAAGAGGAGGAGGAGGAGAAGGAGGAGGAGGAAGAGGAGGAGGAGGAGGGGGAGGAGGAGGGGGAGGAGGAGGAGGAGGAGGAGGAGGAGGAGGAGGAGGAGAAGAAGAAGAAGAAGAAGAAGAAGAAGAAGAAGAAGAAGAAGAAGAAGAAGAAGAGGAAGAAGCAGCTGATTTTGCCAGGGACGTTAACATTGAATGGTTGTTTTAGGCTGTATGCTGCTGGATCTATTTTGTAAAGTAATGACAATAGGTATCAAGAGCCTTAAAAGTGACATGTAGGGAGGAGAGGTGCAGATGGTGGAGGGATACAGGTGAGGCAAAATATAATGATATCTATGTATGAAGGTGCCATAATGAGGGCTGGTGAGGTAGCTCACTGGCTAAAGCTGCCTCCTGCCAAACCTGATGATGTGTGTTTTATCCCTGGGACTCACATGTAGGAAGAGAGAACCAATTCCCACAAATTGTTCTCTGACCTCCATATATACACCATGGTGCACACACTCCATTGAAAAATGTAAAAGCCAAAATTTTAAAAGTTCTGTGTAAGTTTCTGTAGCTATGATTTCACATTGAGGAAATAATCCTAAATCAGAAAAAAAAAAAAGGAAACAAAAATATTCTTCTTATGAAAACATATTTGTGGTAGAATTATCTTTACAGTAATGTGCAAAAATAACATTTGGGCAGATACATCCACTATGAGAGAACGTTGTGTAACTTGAAAAACAGAAGCCTGATACATGTTGTATTTCTACAGGGCATGAGGTAACAGTTAACCCAGAGAAGGAATGAAATTACAGATCCTTCTCCATCTCATGACCAGAGCACTGTTCAGCTCAGGGAATTCTCACTCAGTCCTTTGTTCAGGCAAAGGCAGAAATGCTGAGTGTGGGTCCCTTAAATTCACTGGAGTGCTGGAAATTCTTGGTGATGTATTTACTCCGTGGAATTTCCCAGGACCAAGCCAGTGTGTCCACAAACAGGTACATAATCTAATAAAGTAAATGGATTTTGCTTGATCTAGAATAGATAGGCACGGTACTGAGCTTTCAATATGTTGAAAGTTCCTGTTTGGGAACATCTGCCTTGAAATAACTTGTTTATTTTAATCAGGTTAAAAAGCAGAAAAGAACAATGACAGCAAATGGGAGCTATCAGGAAAGGGAAAGAGAATATACTGAGAAACAGAACTGAAACTTAACTGATAGGAAGGACAGGAAAGGAAACCGAATCTCAGCCAACAGCACAGTGAAAACAAAATCCTGATCCTCAGAGTGCCAGCAGGTAGGAGTTTAAGAGCTGGCATTATCAGAAATCAAACTTCCCGAAGTGATAAGAGTACTGGAAATGAACGAGCTGCCTGACCTTGTTAACTCATCTGAAAAAGGAAAAAGAACAGCCTGTGTCCACTTGATGAAGCACGGGGCATTAAGGCATGAGGCTTCAGGAGGGACTTAGGGAGCAGGAGCCTGGAGCATGTCCCTGGCCCTGTCCTATTGGCTCGTGTTCACATCTGGCCACCAGAGTTGCAGAGGAACTCATGTAAACCGAATCCCTGGGACAACAAGAGGGAAGCCCGAGAGGGAAAGGTTGGGCCACACTGCCTGCCTGGCTCAGAGGTGCCCTGGATGGCAGGCAGGTCAACAGAGGATATGCAGCAACGGAGTGAGGACCAAGAAACCGAGGTGAGGTGCACAGGGCATGGGGGCAGTGCACACAGGACCCTGACCTAAGAACAGCCCCAGTTGCTGACAAAGCTTCTAGATCGGTGTTTCTCGACCTGTGGGCTGTAACCCTTTCACAGGGATCGCCTAAGACCACCAGACAACACAGATATTTACATTGTGATTCATAACAGTTAGCAAAATTACAGTTATGAAGTAACAGTGGAAATATTTTTTCTGGTTGGGAGGTCACCACATGAGGAACTGTATTAAAGGGCCTCAGCATTAGGAAGGTTGAGCACCATTGATTTAGAGGGCTTTGCTCTCTCAGGGTGCTCCACCCACTCTGTCTGCTCCTCCCCCGCAGGCTCACTGAATTTTGCTGAACTCCCGAGGGGAAGGATTTGTCTCCCCTTTAGAGCTGAGTGTTCGAAGTTCTCAATCCCTGTGCAATGCCTGCAGAGCGCAGTTTAAATAGGGTCTTTTGTTTTCTTGAGTCTTTCTTTTTTCTATATTCTGGATATTAATCATGTATGTATGTCTAGCTGGCAAAGGCTCTCTCCAGCCCCGTGGGCTTCCTCTTTACTTTGATTGATTCTTTCCATAGTAGGCCAGACAGTTTTAGTTTTAGGAGGTCCCACTTGTCAGTTATTGGCCTTACTTACCAGGCAGAGGGTTCCTGCTCAGAGTGCCCTTCCCCACACCTGTATTATATAGGGCACTGCATAAAATATATCTTCTTCTAGCAGTTTCAAGTTTTTAGGTTTCTCATGAGTTCTTTGACCCAGTGAGAGTCAATTTTGGGGCAGGGTGATAGATACAGCTGTAATTTCATTCTTCTACATATGGACATTCAGTTTTCGCAGTGCAGTTTGTCTTGTCTCCCGTGTATATTTTTTGGCATCTTTGTCAAACCCCATGCACCTGCAGCTGTGTATACTTACGTTTGAGCCTTGTAAGCCAGTTTACGAAAACCAGTAGCTTTTCTATACACCAACAACGAACGTGCTGTGAAAGAGACAACGGACACACTCCCATTCAAGATAGCCTCTAAGAAAATAAGATAGGAATCGGCCTAACCAAAGAAGTGAAATGTCTCCAGAAAGAAAACTTTAACTCTCTGAGAGACCTAAAGAAAAACACTGAGAAAGGCACTAGAAAATGGAACCACCTTCCATGCTTATGGGTTGGTAGAATCAGTATTATGACAATGACCGATCTACCAAAACCAATGTATGGATTCAATATAGTCCCTGTCAAAATCCCTCCCCTACAACATTATTTATAGAATAAAAACCAGGGAGAAAACCCTAAAACTTACAGAGCACCACAAAAGACTGCAGGTAGTGAAAGCAATCCTGAGGAAAAAGAACAATGCTGGAAGGATGGCTGTTTAAGATTTCAAGATAAATTACAGAGCTGTGGTTATAAAAACAGTATGGCACAGGCACAAAATCAGGCAGAGCAATTAATATCTTTTAAGAGAGAGTCTCATAATTTCATCTTCTATGGGACTCTCCAAATTTCATAACCCACACTGGGTATGATGTCCTATTAACGGAAGGTTGGAGAAGGTGAAAAGAGAGACAAGTGTGTCATCTCTTCCTAAGCCGCAGTAAATGGCAGGACAAGGCCAGGCCTCCTGCACACTCAGACATAGCTTAGACTTGAAGGACTCTACTGAGAGCTTGTGAAATGGTAGGCCATTCTGTAGAGGAGGCTCCATGCTGGGCTTACATCCAAAGCTCAATACTTGGAGGCGGTCAAGGACCTGGCGCATACTGTCACAGTGTTTCTTCCCATTGTTTTGTTTTATAGAAGTAAAAATTGCACAGCATGAAAGCAACTATTTAAAGCGTAGAATTGAGTGGCATTTTAGTACACACCCTGTGTAGCGCAACAACTTGATATGATATGTTCACCTACCTCTAAAACACTGACATCTCTTCTAAAGGAAACCAGTCCCCACTCGGGAGCTGGTCCCTACTCCACCCACCCGAGCTCCTGCCAACCACAAGCTGGATCTGTTGTTGTTGTTGTTGTTTTTAGTGGATTCATCTATTCTTGACAGACTATACAAATAGAATTCTACATTTGGTGACATCTTAGGTTTGCCTTCTCTCACTTGACATGTTTTTTGAGGTTCACTCACATTCCAAGTGATGCATCGGACACTGAGGTTTTGGCATTCCAGTGTTATACAGGTATACATCTCAGATCTAGCTGGGCTCTGCCCCAGTACATCCATCACGAGGTAAGGCTTTTGTCAATTGAAAGTGAGTTTTGTATTACACATAACTTCATAGCTCGGCTACACGTTATGACATGGAGCATCTGTTGTTACCATGAAACTGACTAAAGAGCTGTGACTTGCTGCCACCACCCAGAAACTTAAGAGATGATCTGCCTGCATATAAGCCTCAGAACACAAGAGTTCACAGACGTTCATAGAAGCTCACAGAAGGCTTTCACACTAGAGTCAAAAATCCTAAATCAGTGGCTAGAGTGATTGTTCAGTAAAGCGATTTCCAGGTAAGCATGAAGATCTAAATTCAGTCCCCCTAGATTTGTATAACAAGCCAGTCATGAACACACATCTGTAATCCTAGTACTGGGAAGGCAGAGAGAGACAGAGCCTGCTGTTCAGCCAGTCTAACCAAATGAGCAAACTCCATTTTCATGATAGTTTATCTCAAGAAGAAGAAAAAAAACAACGAAGAGCAATTGACGAAGACATTCAACATTGACCTCTGGCCTGCATGTGTGTGTGTGTGTGTGTGTGTGTGTGTGTGTGTGCGCGTATCTACATGAACATGTATACGCACAGTGTTTTATCAGCCATCATCAAGCTGGTAATTGACTGCAGAAACCACATTTGGTTTATTCATTTACTCTGTTCATGATCATGTGAGCTATTTTATCCTTTGGCTATTGTCAGTAGTGCCACTGTGAACATTTGTGTGCAAGAACTAAAGCAGCTATTTCAGTGATTTTGGTGTGTATTTCTGGGAAGCTGGCTCTGTTGGAATCCTATGTTGACCTTTCTGAAGAATTGTAAATGTTGTTTGTTTTTTGTTTGTTTGTTTTTGCAGAGTAGTTAAATCATTTTCCATCCATACCAGGAATGTCTAGGGGGCTCCTTTTCCCCATGCCTTTGACAGCACTTGACATCTCCCATTCTCCTTAATGGGAGCCATCTTAGTGATTATGAAGTGTGTCTTCTTGTGGCCTTAAAATACTTTGTATATTTTTGAGACTCTAATCATTTCTCTTTCTCTTTCTCTCACACACACCTAAATGCATAAGTGCTTGCTTAGTCCATATTATGCTACTTGTATGTATATTATCAGGGATAACCATTTGGTAGTAGTTAGCCAATTGCTGTGTTTTCCCTGAGAAAGACTATTTCTCTAGTTCTCGTTGTTTCCTAGCCGCCTGTAGTTCTTTGTGTAGGGCTGAGAGCTCACAGGCTTTCCCCGTCCACTTCAGCATGTCTTTGTCGTCATCCTTGTGCAGCTCTCATTTGGGCAGTCATGTTAATAAGATTTTATGGATGTAGCTTCTAACATTCCTAGGAGACACAATCTCACAGCAAACTCCCCAATCCTCTGGCTCTTACAATCTTTCCATTTCCTCTTCAGCAATGTTCCCTATGCCTTTAGGTACGGGCATGTTTTGTAGATGTACCCACTGGGAGTGGGCTCTACAATTCTGCATTTTGGTTGGTTGCAGTTTTCTGCAATGGCCTCCATCTGCTGCAAAGAAGTTTTGTTCAGGAAGAGTGAAGACTACACTTATCTGAGGGTATAAAGCCAGATGTTTAGAGATTCTTGTCAGGGATTATGCTGGTTTAGTAATGTGGTGGTTGTAAGTTCTCTTTCAAGACCTTCGATAACCTCGGGTAGTTAGCTAGATTTCCAGAACCAGGCGTGCTTTTCCTCTTGCTGAGCAGATCTTAAGGACAGTTAGAGAGGTGTTGGTTACCATCAAGGTATTTGTGCCACTATTGTGCTCCTAAGATTTTTGTGCCATGTTGGTCACTGTTGTCATTCCTACGAGTCACATCTGAGTAGGTTAGTGGTTGCTTCCCTCCATTGAAAGCCTGCATGGTGCCTTCTGGTCCTATGAAAGCTAGTCCTCAGGGAGGAGCCTTCCAGACCAGCTCCAACTCAGGGATCTCTGAGACCTGCTGCAGGATATTTGATCCCATTGTGAACCCCCAAACCGTGAACTGTAAATCACTGTTTCTTGTTTGATGTGGTTGAGCCCTACCACATACCCTTAATCCAAGAACTTTTTATTGTAAACAGGTGATTATGGTGTGGTTCACCCAGCCCCAGCACACGCCTTTCATCAAAAAGCTTTCTGTAAACAGGATTTAATAAACTTAACTCTATGTCAAGAAGCTGAGCAAGAAGCCAACAGGCATTAAAGAGTAGGAGGGACTTTGAGTTGAGGGGTATTTAAAACAGCATGAAGAAGTAGAAAAAGCTTTTAGCTCAAGCTCTGGTCTTAGCTTAGACTTCAGCAACTCGACTCCCTGGATTTTGGGGCTTAGAGCTAGCAAGCCTTCAGCCTTGGGTTTTTGGTCTTTTGCTCGGGGGTTGTCAGTTGAGCTAGTGAGCTTTTTGGGTTTTTCCATCTAGACCTCGGCTGTGTAGGAAGGTCATCTGGGTTCTTTCTCTACCTCTCTGAGTTAGCATGTTATCACCCCATCATCTGGCACCTGAGTCTTCGTTGGTAAAACAGAACAGTTGGGATTTTCATTTTTATAAACAACAGGGACTTATTCTGAAGCCTGTGGTTTCTTCAACAAGAGAGACAAAGCCTCCACCCCTGGGAAGTAACCAAAGGTAAAAGCAGTTGATTGTACATTTTGGGAGTCTCTTGATCAACTGTGACCAACAACTTAAAAGAGGGATTCTCATAACTGATACTGAGTTTTGTTTTTTTGTTTTTTTTTTTTTGTCTGATGATCTTTGGCTCTTAGAGGGAACATTGTCAGCCCAGATGGGACATTTTCCTTTAAACTGTATGTGTGTGTGTGTGTTTATATACTGACTTAACTGTATTGTAAGTATTTTTAGGTAGACAGTGAATAGTATGGTTCCTCATGACTTTTCCAGACGTTTTTGCTGTTATTTTACTCTCCTCCCTTTTTCTTCCATGCACATGGGTGTGGGTGTGTATGTGTGAGTGCGAGTGTGCACACGCACATGCACTTTGGAGCTTGTGTTGATGACAGTTCTCTCCTTCTGGGTCAGAGGGATTGAACCCAGGCTGTCCCTTGGCAGTAAGCACCTTTAGGACTAAATCTCAAGGTCACTCAGCAGCATTTCTTTGGAGACCAACGTGGGTTGAGGTAGGACAGAGACGGGGTCCACAGGGCACGAGGCCCTGCTTGCTATTGGCACAGAGACTCGGACTTTCGATGAAATGGCCTCCAGCTCACTCCAGGGCATGGATCTTTCCTTCAGGATTGTCCTCCTGAGTGGCTCTTGCTGTCCTGATGCTGTGACGGCCTCTAAGCCTCGGGGACACAAGGTTTCATGCGGTGCAGGGACAGAGCTTGACTTGAACAGGACAGATGGTGTGGCCTGTTGTGGAGGGAGGACCAGCAGGGCTTCTCAGCAGGCTGTGTGGGCGGACAGAGGAGCTAGCCCTGACAGGTTCTTGAACTCCAGCAGGTGGGGCATGGTCTGTATGTAAAAGGCAAAAAACGAACTCTGCTCCAATTAGCTACCCGCCACCGTGACACCAGTCCACAGACTGGAGGCACGAATCTGACAGGAAACCTCCCAGTGTTTCGCTCCTCAACCACAGGCGGTTTGCCTTTCTTTATAAGACGGGCCCCACTCTTCAAAGAATAGTCATGTTCTTGGGCCCACTCAGCTCAGCCAGGACATGGGACTCGAACCTACGGTGAGGAAACCGATTCTTGCTCCAGGTCCAGCCAGCAGCCCCCTGGGAACAGAATAGCTGCATGGGAGCGGGGGTGGGGGGCGCTGTTCTTGAGGCCTGGGTCCTCAGCGTACAGTGGGGACCAGGCTGGGATTAGCTGGTCTCAGAGGTCTTGTGCTGGCAACAGGACCATTTCACGGCCGCCTGGGGGTGAGTGCTTTACAATGTGCGCCTTTCTTTTTCTGGTCCAGTCTCATTTGCGTTTCACGGCAAACCTCTGGAGTCCCCGTAAGAGGAAACCGTTCAACCACCGCCTAGCTCCCTGCCTTAGGTGGGATTGCGGCAGCCAGTCTCCTTTTGAGGTGACTGTGTTTGCACCCTAACATTCTTCAAAATGCATTCAATTTTAATTAGACAGTCAAAATTTCTCCCGGAAAAAAAAAAAAAAAAAAAAAGATCAGAGAACTCAAAGGGGACGAAGCAAGTGTTTTAGCTGTGACGGGAAGTTCCTCCATCCAACTGCTGCAGCCCTGGCAGATGGGGTAGGAGACGATGCCGGTTCTGCTGCTGACCCCACCCAGCGTCTCACATTTGAAACACATTTGCTCTGGGGACAGAGGGGCTCAGCGTGCTTCCTGGAACGGTTTCCTGAGCAGTGAGCCCCACGCAGGAATGGGTTATGGTGTGGTGCCCTGGGCTGGGCGCTGGCTTCCGGTACAAGCGCCAGAAGCCACGGGTGCCATGGGAAACCAGCAAGACCAGCCCTGCCCCCATCGCTCTCTGATCGGCTCCTGGGTGGCATTTACAAACCTTCCTTAGAGCTGGGCAGCACAGCCAGGCACATGGGGAGTGCTGGGTAACTGCGGAGGAAAATCTGTCAGCCCGTTTACAGACTCCTCCCACTCGCCTGTTAGGTCTTGAGCAATGAAGGATCCAGGACAGAACTATCGATCCCCTGGGTGCAGGTAGATAGAGAGGTGTCAGTCGGTATTGGAGGGAGGCCGGCTCTCAAAGGGAAGAGTTTGGAGGGGACTCCACGGTTTATCAAAATGTTAGGAAGCTCATTCCGAGGGCAATGAGTGAAAAATAGAGAGAAAGCCAAATTCTCCTAAGGACAGCAGCATCATGGTGAGAACTTGCGGGAGAGGCTTGCTCAGTCCCAGCTAGAAGAAGAGCAAATGCACAGTCGGGATTTCTGGCCCAGAACCTGTGATTTCTACCCCGAAGTTTAAACAGGTACAGAAACTCTGATTCAGGAATTCTGCTTCTATATTTTGTCCCACACATTAACCACTTCCATAAAGGCAGGCACACACACACACACACACACACACACACACATGTCAACATAGTGTCTTGAAACAGTAAAACATTTACAACAGTGAAAACTAAGAACTCATGAGATAGTACTCATACAGCTAGTATTTAGTGATATATTTTTTTGTGGAAATATGTTGCTAATACTGCTGTAGTGATTTATCATTACATACACACATATATGTAGCTACATATATTTGGAGCTTATGTAAAAATACTACTGACATGCATTTCTCAAGGGGGTGGCAGTACAACTACCTTGAACTTTGATTCCCCTCCCCCCCGAATTTTCAGCTATGGATACATAGGATAACAATAACTATAGCATTAAGGACTGATGAGAATGTGCTTCACTGGACACTAAAACATTGGCCTTTCTTCCTCCCAAACTGCTCGGCCAGGGGCAGCTTCCCTGGCTGGATGTCATGAAGGAAGGCTGGAATAGAAGGCTAGAGCCACATGCGGCTATGGGAACTGTTGTTTCACACGCGGATAGTCTATCATCCCATGTTGGGCTGGTGATGCCTCAGAAACCAGTAAATCAGAAATAACTTTTTGTTTTGTTTTGTTTTGTTTTTTGTTTGTTTGTTTTTTGAGACAGGGTTTCTCTGTGTAACAGAGCTCCAGCTGTCCTAGACTCACGTTGTAGACCAGCCTGGCCTTGAACTCACAGAGATCCTCCTGCCTCTGCAGCCCAAGTGCTGGGGTTAAAGGCATGTGCCACCATGCCCAGCTCAGAAATAACATTTTTAAGTTGTTTGTAAAGCTTTTGTTAGTGGTGATGATAAGACTGTCTTTTAAAATTAAAGAAAAATCATATTCTTAGCCTGGTATGGTTATATACACTTTTCATTCTAGCTCTTGGGAGACAAGAAGGCAGAGGTATTGAAAGTTTGAGGCTACCCTGAGCTATAGAGCAAGATCCTATTGAAAAAGAAAGAAAGAAAAAAAGAAAGGACGAGAACTCATATTTTTAATATTTACCTCTTTGCCTCTTAGATGAGCAATAACTTGAAAATTGGAATATTCTCATTTTGCTCCCCACTTTCTCACCCAATAGTTTTCTCTATCTCTGGCCCATTGGGTACAGTGGACAGTCCAGGAGCTTTTATGTTTCTTGCTCCAGAGCCCAGAAGTGTGCTTGCCACATACCAGACACTCACTGTGTGAGCCTACTTCATTATTAATTTTTAATTACAGACCTCCGTTTTGAGAGCAGGGATTGTCATGGAGCGCTGGCTAACCTGGGACTCACTACTTTGCCAAGGCTGACCTTCATCAATTAGTCATCCTGTGCTGAGTCCTGGGTGCTCAGACCAAAGGTATGCACGACCATGCCTAGCTCCATGGGCAGTTCTGAATGCCTAGATGCATGCTAATAGAGTGGAACAGAATAAGCAAGCTGGGAGCTGCAAACAAATGCTTCTGCTGCATTCATAATAATTACTCTCAAAACACAAATCTGTAAGCAGAATTCCTAGACAAAATCTCATATTTCCATGTAACTAAAATTTTCAAGTAATTAGCTCTCTTTAAAAATCAGGTATGACATTTATAAGTCATACAAATAATTGAATATTTATTTTTATTTCACTTATGTACATGTATGTCTTCAAGTAGGGATATACACCTAAGTGAAGATGCCCTTCAGAGGTCAGAGGCATCAAATTCCTCTGAAGCTGGAATTACAGGTAGCCCAACTCCAGTACTGGGAAATCTAGTCCTCTGCAAGAGCAATCTATATTCTTAGGTGCTGAGCCAGCTTTCCAGCCCTGGAAATCATGTATGTTAAACGAGAACTTCCAGATGTGATGGTGCACACCTGTAGCCCTACCACTTGACAGAGGCAGTATCTCCGTGAGTTCAGGCCAGCCTGGTCTACCTAGAGCCTACCTCAAAAGAATAAAAAAACATAATAAGTTAAAAAAAATACTGGACAGATGTGGTGACACATCCTATAATCTTAACACTTGGGAGGCTAAGGCAGGAAGACTGAAAGACTGAGGAGAGCCTAGGCCATGTAGAGAGACCTTGTCCAAAAAGAAATAAGTAACAGATTGTTTCTTCATGGAAACTGAATCTTCTGTGCTGGAAACTGACATCTGTCCTGAGGTAAGTCATGTGATTCTGAGGCTTGGCTTTTCTCATCTCTAAAATTGTACAATGAGATTAGATTCTACTGCATTTCCCTCCTAACTCAAAATATTTAAAATTAATTCAAGTTATTAGGTTGTTTATAATTTCATGTTATTCTATTTACCTTTAAATTTTTATTAGTTTAATTTCGAGGTGGAGTTTCACTGTGTGGTCTATACTGGTCTAGGACTCTCTATGTGTCCGAGGCTGAGCTTGAACTTTCAGTCTCCCTGCTCCAATTCCCAGAGTTCTAGGACTACAGACTGCATCAGAATCACTAGCCAGCCTTTATTCTCTAACCTCTTTCACACTTCATCTCTATTTCTCACTTCTCAATATGTAGATCTTGGAGTTTTTTCCTGTCTCTAATTTTTATCCTGGCTAAAAATCTCAACTTCTCGAGCACCGTGGCACGTGTCGCTACAACCCTTTTCAACACCCAAAGTTTCTGTGTGCCTGCTCTAAACACCTCAGCATCAGGTCGTATGTTATGATCTGAACACATAGTTCATATTTTGTAGGACAGTTATGACCACACAATAAATATTTCATGGCCATTTATTAATCACGGTGCACAAAAGCATGACGTTCTTTGTTCTTTCATTTTATGCAACAAAATTCTATTGCAAACTAGGCACTGAGACATCCTAAGCATGAGACATCAGTGACCAAGCCTCGTCATGGAATTCATATGCAGGGCCATCTCTTTTTACTCCAGTGACATAGATTTTAAGTCTCTTCAAGTCCTTGAGCTCCACAGCCATGAGACACGGTAACCCAGGATTAGAAGCATTCATGAGGACTGGGGAGATGGACTAGTGGGTAAAGTGCTTGCTAGGCAGGCGGAGAGACAGAGGTTCCGATCTCCACAATCCAAGTAAAAGCCCAGCCGATGCGGCAGCCACTAGTAATCCAACACTTGGGAGGCAGAGACAGAAAGCTCTCAGGCAAGCAGGCAAGCTAGACTGCTTAAATTGTCGGCCTTCAGGTTCAGCAAGCACGCAATGTCTCAGTAAATAAAGTAGATCTTGACTTGAACACTAACATCAACTTTGGGGTTCCACACACATGTACCCATGCATGCATACCACATGCACACGCACAGGGAAATATATTAGACAATCATTACATCTGTATTGACTATTTATATTCTTTTATTCCTTTTCCTTATTCTCTAAATAACACAGCATAATATCTATGCACATTTCTATAGAACTTGTTATTAACCGAAACCTATGAGAAGATGAGTGACAGCTATATGCAATACCATACTTTTTATATAAAGGTCTGGACTGGTCACAGATGTTTGCTACCCTTGGTGGTCTTGAAACCAGAGACCCTCTGAAATCAAGGAATGAGGGCACGGTGCACCCAATTTATTCGATGTATGCTGTTGTTTCTATGTGGTACTGCTGCTGTTTCAAAACAGCTAATTCAGGGTGAAGAGATGATGGTCAGTGGTTGAGAGACATGCTACTCTTACAGGGGACCCAAGTCTTATTCCAAACACCCGTGTCAGGTGGCTTGCAAGCTCCTGCAAAGCTCCAAAAAAAATAAAGCCCCAAAGGCTCTGAAGCCCTCTTCTCAAGTCTCTGCACACCCACACGCATGGGCTTATAACTTCACCAAACACTGGTTAACTAAAAAGAAAAAAAAAAAAAAACAACTTTTAAAAAGTGGCAAATGTATCTGAAAAGGCCCTTATGTTGGGGCGAAACAAGGGGGCAGAACAGGAGATGTGTCATGGCTGCAGGCAACCCTTCTTCATCCTTCGCTCAGTTCAACGTTTACAGCTCGGGTAACCATCTGCTCCCTTTTGACATGTTCCGTAGTGTGCTTTATGGACAAAAGTGGTTTTGGGTTTTTTTTGTTTTTTTTTTTTTTTTTTTTGTTTGTTTGTTTGTTTTTTAAAGAAGTGGTGCTCAAACCTCTTTATACTCCTGAAAATAATTCCTCACTTGCCGGAGCCTGCTGGTGGCAGAGTGGAACAGTTCCTGAGTGGGGAGTGAGGATGGAGAGAAAATAAAAATAACACACCACACATGAGATCTCTTCTAGAGGGCTGCCAGTAGAAACTGTCACACACCGGTTCGTTCTACAATCCCTTTTTAGAGTCAGAGCAAAGCACCTCGATACAACGAAGGGGTTCATGGGGAAGTCAAAGGTGTTTACCTCGACTTGGCAAAACACCCTGCCTATCCCCGTCTCCAGGTGAAGGCCAGGGTGAAAACAAGCAGCTCTCCACACTCATCTGTTTGGGTTACATAGTTCAATCATTGTCTCTCCTATTATAAACTTATTTGTTTCATATATATATGAGGAAGGCTCTAACGTAGCATACGCTGCTCACAAACTCACCACAGAGCCGAGGACAACCCTGAGCAGAAACTTCTGCTTCTGCCTCCTGAGTGCTAGATTACGAGTGTGCCCCATCGCAGCTGGTGCATGTGCTAGCACTCAAATTCAGCGTTTGCACCTGCCATGTAAGCACTCTCCCAACTGAGCTATATTCCCCAGCCCCTGCATTATAAATTTACAATAAATGTTTATTAAATCAGTTAAGAGTAATGTATTTTCATGAAAATAGCTTTTTTTTTTCAGGTCTCTTTAACATCAGGTTTACTGATGTAACCATGGGTTCTTAAAAAGTCATTTGTTGTAATATATTGTTCCAGTTTAAGCGTGGGAAAATTATCTCATCTAGATGATGTGTTTGGAAAAGAGGAAAATTTTCCCATCTTTCCTACATATTTCATACATTTGAAATCTTGTCAAAAGCAGAACAGGAGCAATTCCTTAAGTTTAGTTGAAATGTGGAATCTGAAACTGTAGAAGTCTAATTTTGCCCTCTTGGTAACACTAACTCAAGGGCCAGCCTTGCCATGTGAGTGGATATTTTATCCCTGCCCAGATAGAACTGCATATCTTGTATGGATCACTGATTATTGACTTCTGCAGGTCCACGCATTGATTCACTTCCTCAAAAGCCACATTCATCATATCATACAAATCTCATCTGTAAAATCTTCTCATAGTGCAACAATATTTAGAGAAAGAGCCTCTAATAGGGTAAGTAGTTAAAAGAGACCCTTACAGTGGTCCCTTTTCCACTCCAACTGTTGTCCTTATATGCCCACCTCTGGCCAGTAATGTCAAGCCCTGCTTTAAAACTGTGCATGAGCTGGGGAGCATTCATCATGTGGGCTGGAGCAGAGCAACCATGTCTGCTTCTGAGAGGATTCTTCAGGTGTGGATCCACAAGAGAGAAAAGCCTTTCAAAAGGGAATGTGATGACTGTGACAGGAAGCTTGTCAGTAGCAGTGACCGAAAGAAACACTCTCATGTCCACACCAGTGACAAATCCTACTACTGAAAGATTTGAGGCTGTGACAAATCCCACACTCACCCAAGCTCTCTGAGGAAGTAATGACGGTTCACTGCCTTCTCCAGGAGCCCTTGGCTACTCATCAGTGAGAACTCCAGGGAGAGACCCTTTGTCCCCTATGCAGGACCCAACCAGGATTTGATCCAGCACTCTGTCCCTTCTGGTGAGCAACCTCAGTGAGTGGTGCCTTTGCCAGGCCGCTGGACCCCCGCCGCCTCCACACACCTTCCAGCAACGAAAACCCTTTCAGTCAGAAGGAGAGAAAATGTATGGGGATACTGAAGCTGTGCAGACCACACATTAGAATTACTACTATTAAGTGAGATGATATAGAAGTCCTTGGGTCATACACGTCCTAACCTGAGCCTGGGACAAACTGGTGACTCAGACTTGCCTCCAGGTCTAATTAGCCCTGTTTATTCAGTATGAAGCCCTATGGTGTTTAATTTGTTTAATTTAATTTAATTAAAACATTTGGGTTTTTTCTTCTGTTTTAAAAAACAAACAGAACATGTTTGTGATCCAGAGCTGAGAAGGCAGAGACAGACAAATCTCTCAGGGCTGGCTGGCTGCCAGCTTAGAGCCTGAGGAAAGAAAAGGAATGGTGTGGAATGCTTACTTCCAGGCATGACCTGGCTACTGGGCCTGTCAGCATCCTGTCATGGAAGGGAAAGCTCATAGGGAGGGCTTATCCCTCTCTAAGGATGTATGTGCTGTTGATGGTTGCTAGGGGTGGGGGTGGAGAAAAAGACCTGTCCATCAATGGTGTAACCACTGGTAAGGTGGCCAGGCTCCTGTAAGCCAAGCCCTCCCACACCCCATAAGCAGCCCTAATGAAATTTGCTGGGTCACCAAACATTATATACAATTCATATATTTATATATATGTTCATATTTCTCACACACACGCACACATATGACATATATGAAAGTAGAAGTGCCGCTATTTGGAAAGATGAAGGCTGTAGGGAGTGAGAAGGAGACAAGACAGCATCAGAGCCTGTGCATCTGTGTCATAACAAACCCATTATTATGCATATAAAAAGTAATAAACATTCATGGCAAGATAGTTTTGTAGGGGAAGGTACTTACCACCAGTCCTGATGACCTGAGTTTGGTTGGTGGAATCCAAATGGCGGTAGGTGAAAAATAATTCCCTCAAATTGTTTTCTGGCCTCCACATGTGTGACATGCCACATGTGTACAACCCCAAATAAATAAATGATTAAATAAATGTAATAAAAATAAATGTAAAAGTTAAAACAGGACTAAGGGTGAAGATCAGTGGTAGAGTGCTTGCCTGGTATAAGCGAGACCTCGGCTTCAATTTCTAGCACTGAAAAAAAAAGTAATAGCAAACAAATAAAAAGCAACCAATCTGGAATTGTACATCGGTGGGGGTGGGGGGCGGTGCTGGTAGACCTGGAGGCGGAGTGTATAGGAAAATGAGTGGAGGAATTAATTAAGATGTACACTGTCAATTCATTGTGTGTGGGGGGTGTGTACAGAGAGAGAGAGAGAGAAAGAAAGAAAGAAAGAGAGAGAATTTCTTCACTGTAAAACACATAATAGTTGCATTGCCACCAGATCCTAGACTGTGCTATATCCAAAAGTCTATAAAAACCACAAAAACAAACAAACAAACAAAATGCTTTAATTTCTAAAATTTATTGTTTTAATTCCTATGGTTTTATTACTGATCTTATGGTAATGTGATATTTTCGTGCAGTATTGTTTCTTCGGTGATTTAAAAAGAGAAATAAGGGCTGGAGAGTTGGCTCGGAGGTTAAGAGCACTGGCTGCTCTTCCAGAAGTCTGGAGTTCAATTCCCAGCAACCACATGGTGGCTCACAACCATCTATAGTGAGGTCTTGAGCCTTCATCTGGCATGTGAGCATACAGAACGTTGTATAGACGATAAATAAATCTTTTAAAAAATAAAAGGAGAAATAAAAGTCGAGCAAAGTGCAGCCACCTTAATATAGCTCCATTCGTCGTACTGCTTTGATCGGAGACATGGAGAGGAGCTGCTGAGACAGATGTGTGGCACACTGTGATCTTCTCTACACCTCAAGTAATCACGGGCTTCTTTTCCCTCTCTGGCCGTTTTGTTGTCATTGTTTTGTTTTTAAATTGGTAACTTCAGATCTGCCTTACCGTATCTAAACGTATTGAGTAATAAGGAGCTATGCCTTGCTCATGAGGTTTTTTTTGGCTATGCCAACATGCACAATGAAATCTGAGGGGGGTTAGGGTGGCAGCCTGCTTTAAGGTTAAAAACAAAACCAAAGAGGCCGGGTGGTGGTGGCACATGCCTTTACACCCAGCAGTTGGGAGGCAGAGTCAGGGGGATCTCTGTGAGTTTGAGGCCAACCTGATCTACAAAATGAGTTCCAGGAGAGCCAGGGTTGTTACACAGAGAAACAACATCAACGAAAACAACCAATCAGCCAAACAAACAAAACATGAAAGGCCACGCAAACCCCTCCTTTATGCCTCTATTAGCCACCCGTTTGTTTTTGTCTTTAAAGAAGGTCTTTATTTTCAATGCGTTTTTTCACTTGTGCCTTGAGCACTGCACCCTCTTCCATTTGGAACTGACCATGTGCAGCGGGTGCTTTATTCCATATGGAAAAGTTGCTACGCATGTTAAACCTTAAAAGGTTTATAGTTCCCACCGAATACTGATGGATGCGAAACCTTTGCCAGAGCTGTCAAGCCATACAAAGGGCCAAGGACCCAGGACAGTAACTCCTAGTTATGTTCTTTCGGTACAGCACACTTCCCATGATAACTGTAGCATCAGAAACATCAGAGACGTACACTAAAAAGTACTAGTTTATCCTTAGGGACCCTGAAACACGCCCAACCGCAGGCTTTGTAGAAATTTTCTCTGTGTGCTGAGAGTGGCTGATGTAGTCTTGTCATTGTTAATAACTGTCTGTGAATTATTTTATTTGTATAGTTTTTTTAATTAATTCATTTTTATAGATTCTTCTTTATCCCCCTGGAACAGTTCAAAGCATATCAAAGAAATATATTAGACATTTTGGTGAAAGTTTGTCATTTATAACCCATAGTTTATTTAATAAAAAGAGAAAAGAAAACAAGAATATATGAAATATATATTAAGCTTCCTTGAATGGATAAAGTAATGTGAAACACCGAGATGCTTCCTGCATTTCCTTTTGCGTCATGTTGACAAGAATACCTAGTTTATAGAAATACTGCTAGTACAATGCCTGGCTCTCTTACTTGGAAACCTTTCAATGTTCTCCTCAGATTGTCATAGTAAATATGGCACATGCAGACCCATAACTTGAATATAAAATATTCACATTCTACATTAAAAAAAAAAGGAAGCCAGGTATTATGGCACAGAAATGCCAGCCCAGAAATTGAGGGACCAAAGCAGGACTATAAAGTCAAGGCTTGCCAGGACTACAGAGTGACCTCAAGGCTAGTTTGGACAACTTAGTGAGATTTGGCCTCAAAATAAAAGGTAGGAACATGGCTAGGGACATACATAGCTCAGTGGCGGAGTACTCGCCTGTCATGCTCTAGGCCACAGCATTACACACAGAAAACAACACGCTGATACAAGGCCAGGGTGAAGAAGGAAGAGACAGCAAGATAGCCGCTGCCCAGGAGTTGAGGAAAGGCCTCGGAGAAAACCAGCCCTCACAGCATCTCACCCTTGGACATCTTGTGAGAAAGTCTGTTTCTGTTGTTCGGCCACCCCGTCTGAGATGTTTTGCTTCAGCAGCTCTGAGAAATGAATATAAAACCTCTCACCGAATCCTCTCTCAGATGACTGTTGTACCACGTGTCCCTTGAAAGCCAGCTCTGCTTCTCTGGTGGGTCAGCTCAAGCACAGGTAAGTTTCTTACTGCTCTTCAGGCTGAGCTGGCTAGCCCCACTTAATACTTGAGTCAGTATCTGTCCACAGTCTCAGTGCATCAGGCCACCACAGATCTGCTTGTTTGATGAATTATGAGGAGGCCTTTGAGTGTGTCTAGCAATTCATTTTCTGTTCCACAACCTCAGTGCCAGTGCAGGGCTCAGTAATGGATATTTAAATAGCAAATAAACTGAGGCAGCACAATGATTAGTGTCTATCCTTTGCTGGTATCCAGCAGCAACAACCCCACTTCTAGTACCAGTCTCTGTACCAGCAGCCCTCTGAGTCCAACTGCACTTCCACTCTGATGGATGTGTGTCCCCGCACCTCCTGGCCCAAAGTAATAACTTCCTGTGTAGTATTAGTTGAGATATCATGTTAGCAACTTATCACAATGTGAAAACATGCTGTTTTTCCCTGTAGTACATATTAAGCCCTGAACCACACTTAATCTTTTACTGGGCACAGTCTGAAAGAAAATAAATTTAACTTCCCACTAATATGACACATATTCTTTAAATACATACATAATGCATTTCAATTACGCTCTCTCCGAGACATTCAGGCAAAGTTATAGTTTTGTGTGTCAGTAAATTTATTCATTAATTTTACAAATACCCACTAAATGCTTCTTATGGTGCCAGAATAATTTTGATGCTAAGGATAAAGCAATGAACTAGATTGATTGCTTTGGTATAAAACTCAGTGGTGCATCTTGTTTTAAAACCGTCACACAAAAAGCTTTAATAAAATACATTAAGTATCTTTCAATAAATTTTGCAGTTGAAAAGTAATGGAAATATTTTAAAATTACAGTGCAATAAAGTTCAAAATTAAACACAAATTAGAGTGCTATTTGTGGAACTTGCTTCTTTTAAGTCATAGTTCAAAATGGAAGTCACATTTTTTTTTCACTCAGTAACCATCTTCCCATTTCTCCCCTTTACACTTTTACTTCTGCCATCTGTGGGATCAAACACAACCATGGTGTCCTGAGGTCCCTGTGGTTGGGAAGTCCTATTTTTTTTTCTTTTTTATTATGAGTTACATTTTATTAACTCTGTATCCTAGCCATGTCCCCATTCCTCATTCCCTCCCAGTCCCTCCCTCCCTCCCTCATCTCCACCATGCCCCTTTCCAAGTCCACTGATGGGGGGACCTCCTCCCCATTCATCTGATCCTGTTTTATCAGGTATCTTCAGGACTGGCTGCAAAGCCCTCCTCTGTGGCCTAACAGGACTGCTCCTCCCTTCGGGGGTGGGGAGACCAAAGAGCCAGTCACTGAGTTCCTGTTAGAAATAGTCCCTGTTCCCCTCACTTTGGGAAACCAATTGGTTACTGAGCTACCACAGGCTACATCTGAGTGGAGGTTCTAGGTTATATCCATACATGGTCCTTGGTTGAATGTCAGTCTCAGAAAAGACCCTGTGGGAAGTCCTATTAAGGGGACCTACCTTTCCAGGCCTCCCCAATCTTTTTTCTTTAAAGCTGGAGGGGGAGGTTTCTCTTTTTTTATCCTGACTCATTTTGCTGTTCCTTTCTCCTGAGAGCCTGAGGCATATTTGCCAGGCAAGTGTGACACTGTCTTGCCTGTTCCATCTCCACGCTCTGCTCAGACTGTTAGCTCAGCCAGCCCCAGCACCACTAACTCCAGATCTTCCCTTTCCCCTGACTTCTACATCTCCAACACATCCAGCTGGTGCAAGGAGGGCCTATATTTATCTGTGAGACACGCTGTAAGACAGGCAGAGTAAGAGAAGATGAAAAACATACATTTTGAACATATAGAGATTTTAAAAGAGGATGAGGTCATAAAATAAGAAGGAATTAACTATCAAATACCAGGAAGGAATTAACTATCAGATACACTGTGGAAGAATGCACGGTTCTCTGCTTTATGAATAGTCCCACCTCCCCTCCAATCCCTAAACTCTGCTTTGGAATACTCTTATTTCACTGTGTGGTAGGTAGTGCTTTGTGGGGCTTGTTCTCAGCTTGTATCTATATCTTCAGCATTCAGCACAGTGCTGAGAAAAAGGTTGGTGCTCAGTAAGAACTTATTAGTAGGAAACAGATGGTGCTCAATAAACGCTTATCAGTAGGATGGAAAAACATTGTTTCTGAAAGAAGACAGAGAGAAAGAAGTGCATTGTGATCTTAAAAAAATTACACAGACAATGCAGAGAGCCTCCCGGGATATCTTCTGTACCCTCTGACTTTTGGAAAAGGCACTGAATATAGCACAGTGATGGAGTGGGGGCTGGGTAGAAAATGGGATGAGAATGCAGATGATGAATTTTAGAGTAGTGTTTTTCACTCCCACATCCCCTTTAGGCTGTAGGAATGAAAACAAGTGTGAACAAGTGTGAACAGCTTTTAAAGTTGCCAGAAACTATCTTGGAGATTTTTTTTTCTTTAAATAGAAACCACTCCACGGATTTGCATGTCATTCACACAGAGGCCATGCTAATATTCTCCACAGTGCGCCAACTTAAGCATGCTGGCTGTTGAGGCAAGCATGCTCCTGGGATATTTGAAGAATGAAAGATGAGCAAAAGAGTAAGCAGAAACTGATAACTGAGTAAGACTTGTAAGAGAAAGGGCTCTCAGCATCATCACCCTCCATCAGCAAACAGGAAACACTCTGAAACTGAAGCGCTTCAGAGCCGGGTGCTCATGACTAGACTGAGGAAGCCAATGAGGGCCGCAGACAATGAGCTATGACATTCTGGGTTCACCACAATTAGCAGAGCACCTCCGTCAGTACAAGATTTCCCAAAGGGTTAGTATTCTGTTAACGTGGAGGAAGACAGAATTCAAGATTTTTATATCTTCTGAAACAGATGGTTATAATTTAAACTTCACGAAATATGGGTGGGGGGAGGAAAGCAATCAAAAACCTGAAAGTCCCAGTTTCTTGTTTTCCAGGCCAAAGCCTGCAGGATGGTTGTATAAATAGTTCTGAGACTCTCATCTATTTTTCTTCCTTCCTGGAGATAATCTGCAGAGTGTCTGTCTGGACACATCTAATGGTTAGCCAGATGGTGTTTCCAGGATCACTTTTTCTAGAAGCCCAAGATCTCATCAGGTGCAATGGGGTGATCTCAAGAGAGTGGAGGGAAAACAGGAAAAAAGCCATGGAATGAAGTGGGGAGAGGATAGGCCACAGGAAACATATTGAATTCTAAAGACAACAGTTGAGGGCAAGACCAGAGAACCCTTACGTGTGTTGAATTTCCCACAGCGCTCACACAGCATTGCTCTGAGCCCATCTGAAACTCCACCAGCTTGTCTCAGCTGTGGCGCACGTGTCATTCAAGAGTCTATAAACATTTCATAGCCAGAACTGCTGGCTGCAAGGTTTTCCTAACTGAAGTCAGATAGATTGCAAAGCAGCCATGGCACAGGCAGGTGCAGGCTCAGCTCATGCTGCCGACAGACCTTCGCGTCTTCCGTGCGGTGCTGCTTTTACAGAAAGGCAGAATGTGGGAGTTACTGGGTCATGGCAGCTGCCACCAAGATCTCAGAGAAAGGTTGGGAAGCCAGGCGGTGTGCTATAGTGTTGAAGTCCCTGTAAGGTAACTCCTAACGAGGTGATACAGGATGGAGTTGTGAAAATGAAGCTGAAGCTGCAGTGAAGTCCCCAGGAGGGTAGAAGTTCCAGCAACAGGTGAATTATCCAGAAAAACCTTTAAGCAGAATGCAAAGGAAGACCAACAGAGCAGCTGCATGGACTAAGAACATCCAGCCCATACTACAATCCACAGACCTAAATGACGAGGACCCTAGGGTTATCTGGGAAGTTTGTAACAACTTCCTCCTTCACCTCACCTCTTCATCCTATAGTTTTTATCTTTCAAGCTCTGCAATTTTTTTTGACGGGGTGGGGGGGATGGGGAGGCTCTCATCCTGTAGCCCAGCTGACCTGAAACTCACTATGTAGCCAATGCTAGCCTTGAACTTAGATACTTAAATCCCTTCTTCCTTCTCTTCATTGCTGCAATTACAGGAATACACCACCACTCCACTCATAGCTGGACTTGAACTTTTGATCAATGCTGCAATGGTTAATCTTAAAGACAGAATGATACTTTTGCATTGTGAGAAGGACATGGACCTTCCGGGTCAAGGCTGGATGCAATGGCTTGAAGGCTGAAGGCCCCTGTGATAACTAATCTTGATAGTGAAATACCATAGAAATACCATAGATCACCATAGAAACAGAATGGATGGAAATGGGGGGGTGGAGTTGTGGCGGGGATTCTGGAGCTCACTGAGAAGCCTGTCTTGTGTGTGACTCCAGGTTTAGTGAGAAACCCTGCCTCAAAAAATAAGATGAATAGCTGGGGATGTAGCTTAGTGGTGGCATATGTAGCTCGCCTCACATGTATGAGGCCTTAAATTCAGTTCCAAGTACTGATGTTGATGATGATAATGTTAATAATAGCAACAGCAATAATGTGGAGAGTAACAGAAGATACTCAACCTTGATGTTAACTTTTGTCCTCCAAATGTACACACCCTCCTTGAATCCCACCCACAGCCACACAAAAAGAAGAAAAGAAAAAAAAAGAACCTATGGCTCTTGGAATAATGTTCTTGTGGAATGTATACAATTTACCCTTGTTCATTCAAATGCTGATTTTTCTACCTCACTGTCTGCTTTCAATCTGGACATTGCACTGTAATGCTTATTGTAAGCATCACCTGCCTCAAGTCTATGTAAACATACCACCATGTCTTCTCTGTATTGTCAATAAAACAACCGACCAATGCTGAGCAATGGAGAGACTAGGGTGGGACGTCCTGGTCCGGAGGGGAGGAGAAAGGAGTAGGAGGAGAGATACAAGAGGAGAGGACAGGGAACGTCAGGAGAAATGAACCAAACCTAAGTATGACCAAAAAGCAAGTATAATGTGGGAAATCTGAGTGGGAGGAAGCTATGCAGGCTTGGATGTTTAGGATGGAGTAATTGTTGCCCAGCATTGTGTTCTAGGTTAATTAAGTAAATCCTAGTTTCTATGTGGTGATTTGTGTATACAGCTGGTTTAGGAATAATTACTGTTTAACTAAAAGATAAATCAATATGAAATATTAACAATTTCAACATTCGGCTGAGATAAACACATATAGGGAATACGGAGAATCTATTTGGTGAAAGTATAACAGAATTTTCCCCAATTCTGAAGAACAAAAATGGATATCCAAGAACTAGTCACTTGTAAAAATTGACAGGGAAGAATGATACAGTGTAGCTAAGATATATTAGCTGATTTTTTTTTTTATTTCAACAAAACACCATGAACAAGGCAATTTATAAGAGAAAGAGATTATTTGGGCTTAATATTTTCAAGGAATAAGAGTCTCTCTCTAGGTGGATAGGCTTTGCAGGAGAAACAGCAGCTGAGAGCTCAGATCTGGAAGTGCAAGCACAGGTAGGGTGAACTGGGAATGGTACATGGGTCTAAGCCTCAAAACCAACCCCAAGTCACATATTTTCTCCAGCAAGAACATAACCTCCTTGATCTATCCAAACAGGGCCATCAGCTGGGTACCAAATAGTCAAATGCTTGAGACTATCTTACTCAAACCACCACACAAGATAAATATAAAAAAATACAAAGCAAAGATGCAATATTAAAAGCCATAAAAGATGAACATACATTTATCTACCAAGGCAAATACGACAGACCCATCACCAGCAACCCTAACAGCCAGAAGAGCATGGGAGGGAATCGCCTGAGAGTACAGAGCTGCTGACAGAGATTGTCACATACAGCAAAGCTGTCTTTTAACATCAATGGAGAAATAAGGACATTTCAAGATAAACACAAACCAAGGCTGTCCATGGGCAGCAAGCTGGCACTGGCACAGATACTTAAAGGAACAGTATGCACATAGGATGAAGTCTGACAGTTTCACCATAAGAGAAAGGAGTATATAAACAAAAGAGAACTAGTAAGGAATCTATATGTTCAACACATTAAAACAGAAAACCCCTACTTCTAGTATAGAAGAAAGAAAAGAACAAGTAACCAGATCAAAAGTAATCTGATCAACCAGAAGGATAACCAGGAAAATTAAAGAAATTAATAAACATCTCACAATAGTAACTTTAAGTGCAAATGGCCTCAGCTCACCTGTAAAGACACATGGAATAGCTGGCTGGATTCAAAAACAAGATCCTGCTCCTCAAGATGGCTCCGCAGATACCAGCACTTGCCAGCAAGCCTAACGATCTGATCTTGATCGCTGGGACCCACTTGGTGGAAGAAGAGAACTGACTCAAACTGCCCTCTGACCTCCACATGTGTGCTGTGGCACATGTGATCTACATACATAAACACATGTGCACACATAATAAACTAAAAAGACAACAAGATCCAATTAAGCTCTAATTACCAACCACCATGTCTATTAGTAATCAAGTTTATATGACAGCCAAGTACTCAGGGTCCAGGCAGAAGGTATGGAAGTTCCTATTTTCCCAGGGCCACAGACAGTGATCAAACAATGACAACTATAGACAACTCATACATGTCACAGGAGAACTGCAGAGTGCCCTGGGATTGAAGAGCAGGAAGACCACCCAGTCAGAGGTTCTGGGACATCTCCCCAGGAAAATCTGTTACATAAAGATCTGAATGAAAAGTAGGACTACCCACGCCTAGAGATTGGGGGGAGACCCGTCTCTGATGCCAGGTATGGGAGATAGCCAGCATACAGTCTAAGACGTGAGACAGCTCAGACAGCCTGAGTTGAGGGAAGGCGCCTCAGAGCATATTGACACCAGGAGGTAGAGCTCGACAGGGGTCAGAACACGCGTGGGCCTTTTACAGCACGAGCTTGGATCTTCCGGGCCGTGGGAAGCAAAAGAAGAGTTTTCTTTTCTTTTTCTTTTCTTTTTTTCTTTCCTTTTCTTTTCTTTTTCTTTTTTTTTTCCACAGAATACCTTTGGATTTTCTTTTTTAATTTAATTTTTGTAATTTATTCACTTTACATACCAATTGTAGCCCGTCCCTTGTCTCCTCGCAGTCCCACCCCCCTTCCTCTTGCCCCCTATTTCCTTCCCCTCCCCTATTTCTCAGAAAGGGGGAGCTCTCCTTCCCTACCATATGACCCCAGCCTAACAAGTCTCATCAGTACTACCTGCATCCTCTTCCTCTGTGGCCTGACAAGGCCCCAGTACCAGAGGAAAGTGATGAAAAAGCAGGCAACAGAGTCCATGTCAGAGACAGCCCCTGCTCTCCTTACTTGGGAACCCAGATGGAGACCAAGTTGCCTATCAGCTATTTCTGAGCAGGGGGTCTAGGTCCTCTTCGTGCATGGTCCTTGGTTGGTGCATCAAGCTCTGCAGGCCCTCATGGGCCCAGATTTGTTGGTTCTGTTGGTCTTCTTATGGAGCTCCTGTTCCCTCTGGGTCCTTCTGTTCCCCCACTCTTTCCTATGACTTCCTGTGCTCTGCCCAAAGTTTGGCTGTGAGTCTCAGTTCTGCTTTGATCCCCTGCTGGGTGGAGTCTTCCGGAGGACATCTATGGTAGGCTCCCTCCTGTTCCCTCTCTTCAACTACTTCTGGTGTCTATTCTATTTGCCCTTCTGAATGAGAATTCAGCATTTTTCCTAGGGTCCTCCTTGCTGTTTAGCTTCTTTAGGTCTGTAGATTGTGGTATGGTTATCCAGTATTTTACGGCTAATATACGCTTATAAGTGAGTATATACCATGTGTGTCTGGCTCTGGGTTACCTCACTTGGGATGATCTTTTCTAGTTTCACCGATTTGCCTGCAAATCATGAAATCATGAAGAGTTTCAAGCAGGAACGTAAGCAATGCAGCCTGTTCCAATACACCTGAACTAATGCCTGCTCTTCCAAAGCCCCTGGAACTCCCTGCCACTGCTTTCTCTGCCTTACTGAGCAGGAAGGCATGAGTATCCGCATACTGTCATGGTTCTGCTAAGAACCTTGCTAGCCCCTAGCAGCCAGACTGCATAAACGGCGGTCCTAGGTTGTCATTTAGGGCTACCATCATCCAGCCCTCCTCCTAACTCATTGTTCCTGCAAACTCAACTGTTGCTAGTTCTGTATATTTCTACTGTCTTTCCATTATTGGCCCCAGACAATTTTCTCCACTTAAAAGCTTTTATTTCAATCTGGAAGTGTAGTTCTGCTGGCAGAGTAATTAGCTGGCATGAAGAAAGACCTGGCTGGGTTCAATCCCCAGTACCCCATAGACCAGGCATGGCTGTATACACCTGTAATCCCATCCCTGGGGAGATGGAGGCCAGAGGAGGTTCCTTGGCTATAAGATATAGGGCATTCTGGGATACATGAGACATTGTGTCAACACACACACACACACACACACATACACACAGATGTGTAGTCCATTTAGACTGCTGTGAATAAAACATCATTGAATGGAAATTTCTTATAGTTCAAAGGTTCGATAAATGTTCTATTTTCTTGATAAATTGTTTCCTTTACTGATATGGAATGGACCTTGACTTTTCTGCCTTCTTTTGGCTTGAAGTCTATTCCAGCAGTAAATAAAACATCTGTACCAGCTTGTTTGGGGTTTATACCCACTGGACAGATTGATTTCTATTGTTTGGCTCAGTTTGTGTCTTTGCCAGTTAGGTGAGTTTCTGAGACAACATGCTTGTTCTTCCCTAAAACAAACCTTACAAAACAAAGGTTGAAAAACTGAAAAAGCCCAAATTCTGGTAACTATTTTGTAAATGCAGTAGTTTTATTTGAGTGTGTGTGTGTTAGTCTGTGTGTGTGTGTGTATGTGTGTGTGTGCTGAGAAAGGACCTCACTTTGTTGCCTGGCTGGGACATAGAATGTAGACCAGGCTGACCTGGAACTTACAAAGATCAACCTGACCTTGTCTCCCAAGTGCTAGGATTAAAGGCTTGTGCCACCCTCCCCAGCTATAAATGCTTCTTGGGAGTGAGCCAGCTATGAATGTTTTGTGCGCCTGAGCCATACCCAACTCATTTAGGTGTTGTTTAAAGCTGCTCCCATTACATAAGGCCCAAGTTGAGTGACAGCAAGCCTGTAGAACCTAACGCTTTGGACTACCAAGCCAGGACTACCAAGCCAAGACTGGATTATCAAGCAGAGATTAACAAATTTTCTCTGTAAGGGAGACTTCAGGTTTACCACCCTTAGAGGTGGGTGAAGCTATGTGGCAGAGCTACAGAAGAGCTTATATTATGCTTTAATTTTCTACATGACTCATAGTTTCTATAAAGAATATACTTTATTTTAATCAGCAAAATAATGAGGATTATTAAAAAAACAGAAGTGTCTCACTAATTCTTTCTGTATTTTAATTTTCAAGTGATTTTTACTTTTGTAGGAAAAAAAATTCTAACCTTGCTATTCAGAGCTATTATCTTCCTGGTTTTGAGAACACAGCAAAATAACCCTAAAGCAGCCAAGTGCAGCCCTGGCTCCCATCTTCCTGCCCCAGGGGAACTAGGTTTCTCTGCTGTTTGGAACCTGGCTTTAGATTCTGAGTTCAAACAATAAAGCTCAACATTTCTGAGATATGTGCTAGCAAATTGCCCAAACTTTCAGTAGTCCTTCTGCCTTTCCAATGCTGGGATTACGGGCTTTGGATTCGCGGTCACCCTGCGCTTCTTTCTATTGCTGTGATAACGCACTCTAACCAAAAGCAATTGAAGGGAGGAAGGGTTTGCTTGCTTCACAGTCCATCATTGAGGAATGTCCGGGCAGGAACTCAAGAGAGGAGCCTGATGGCAGGCCTTGCTTGCTGTTGCATGTAACATTGCCTGTACTAGGGAACTCACTCGCAGTCACAGAAGTGAAGCAGAAATCATGGAGGAGGAGGAGGAGGAGGATTGTTGGCTTGCAGGTTGGCTTTTACTTAAATAGTTTTCTCATATAATCAAGGATTCCTTGTTGGCATACTTAAGAAAAAAACCCTCTTTTATTTATGTTTCTTATATCTTTTTTCTCCCTACTCTACCCCAGTTCCTTCTATCACCCCAACACCAGGTAGGAGAGAGAAAGGGTTAGTGGGAGAGGGGGTGCAGTTCTTTCTTAGCTGCTTCCTGCTGGTCAGGGTGGTCGGGTTCCTTCCAGCCAGTCCAATCCTTGTTTCCAATCCTTCCATCTTTTTGACTCACAACAGCAACCAGAAGCAGCAAGGGGAAAGCAGGAGCAGTCTTCTTTCTCCTGGCACCATTCTCTGGGCTCCAGCATTTTTTTTTCTGCCTCCAGAGTCCTCAGATTTAAACTATCTGCAGCTGGCAAAGAGCTCCTCTCAGAGCCCGCACAAAGCAAATAGTCTGCTGCTTCTACCATCTGAATCAGTTCCACATCCCACACCTGGGACCAAAACGAAAACATGTTTATATCCACAACAGTCGCTTGTCATACAGGACTGAGGGACTGAGGTCAATCACTAGAACCTACGTTTTATAAAAAGCCAAGTGTGTGGCTTGCACTTTAAAATCCGAGCACAAATCAAATGGAGACCTGTGGATCTCTCTGAGGCTCACTGGCCAGCCAGCCCTGCCTACTTTGTTAGCTCTATACCAGTGAGAAATTCTGTCTGAAAACAGGCAGAGTGGCCCATTCCGTTACCTTATGAGTTGGGAAGTGGAGGCAGGAGGCTCAAGAGTTCAAGATCTTCTGCAGCAATATAGAATTAGAGGCTAGCCTGGGGTACAAGAGACCCTGTCAAAACAACAGTAACAAACAAAAACTCAAAGGTGGAAATCACCTGAGGAATGATACTCCAGGTTGATTTCTGGCTTCCACATGCATGCTCACACATGTGCAAGCACATGCATGTGTGTATGTGCATGGAAGTACAATCACACACACACACACACAGAGAGAGAGAGAGAGAGAGAGAGAGAGAGAGCATAATGCCATTATAGATATCTTTGAGCATTTAAACATGTCCAAGCCCTTGGCAGGCAGTACAGCAGCCCAGAGAAGAAGCTATTCCGCAATAGCAGATAATGCCTGAAATTCTATGGCAACAGCTTGTTACCTGTTTGTGCTGTCTTTCCACTGTGAAAATGGAAAAGCTGATTGAAGTCACCTAGAAGAAGCATTTTCTTCAACTCAGCAACCATTTCTGAAGTTTGTGTGCTTATGCATCAAACTGTTAGCCCTGCAGATAGTCGAAAAGGTTTTCTGAGGCGCTACAGATGTATTAAAACAGGGAGCTCTGTTTTCATACAGTGCTGTACAGCAACAGGAAGACAATCTGTGAAGGTAAGAGACCATGTTTTCTAGCCGTTTCCAAGCTGTGCCTCTGCTGTCTTAGATGGAACTCTCCTTTTTTGTCTGTGCCTTTAAAACACCCCTGCTCATGAAGGCCACTCTGTGGTCTGAGCACACTCAGTGCCAGCCACTGGGTCACCAGGCTCTGTTCTGCAATGCCCTCATGCTTCCTGTGATCTCCAGAGCTATTATGAAATTTTCCAAAGAAAGCTCATTTCAATCCACCGAGAGCAAAGAAGACAAATTCCCACTAGGCCAATCATCACGAGCCTAGGAATTTTCCTAAGTTAGTACTTGAAAAAACAGAAAACAGCTTGCACAGGAAAACCCTTCCTGTGCAAGGGTTGGTATTTGTAACAGGAAATGAAGGCAAGTGAATGGCAGTGTTTCCTCTGCGCCAAATTACGACCTGTCAGCAAACCCGGAGGAGTCAGGAGCGGACAGCAACACTAACACGTTGGGACTTGATAAAGGAAGAGTCAGGTCTATGCTGCACAACTGTGCGAAAACATTCCTGCACTGAACATGAGTCTAGTGGGTAAAAGCAAAGCAAATAGTTGATTTTCAGGGAAAATTGGAGAAAGAGTCTCATGGAGATGTACTAGTCAGGTTTCTCTGAAGAAGAGAACCAATGGTATGTGTGTGTGTGTGTCTGTGTGTGTGTGTGTGCTTATTAATTTAACATAAAATAGTGACAACAGCTGAATGATTCTCAAGAGGCTGAGACCCGGTTGGTTGTTCAGTCCTTGAGGCTGGGTACTTGGCAGTAGAGTGGTCCCACAGTCACTGTCCCTCCCTGGGGAACTAATAACTCAATAGTCGATCAGTCCAAAGACTGGAGACCCCAGCAGTCCCAATCTGGGTCCTAAAACATGCAAGTTTCCCGAAGAGCCACTGGTCCTTCATCCATGACAGAAGTCCAGAAATGCTGTTTCTGATGTCAGCAAAGGGATTAGCAACAGCAGCAACAGGATGAATCAGTAGTCTGGGGACAAGAGGGAAGACAAGAAAGTATAGGGTGGGGCGGTATTCCTTCTGCTGTGCCCTTTCCTCTAGGCTGCTGCCAGAGGTGTTGCCCACAGTCGGGGTGAGTTTGACCTCATCAGTCAAGGGAGCCAGAGCAAAGGCACCCTATATATCAGGTGATTCTGCTTTGTGGTAAGTTGACATTAAAACCAGCTATTATAGAGCCCAAGCTAGCTTTGAACAGACTGTGCAGCTGACAATGACCTTGAACTGTCCTTCCTGCCTCTGCCTCTCAGTGCTGGGATTATAGGTGAGTGTGTCCTGACAGGGTTACACTTGTGTGCAAATCATTGTGATCATATTTACCCCACCCACGACACACACAGTATCCAGCCTCTCCCACCCTCTCCCAATTTTACCAGCCTCTCTCTTTCCATCTGGCCCTCTTTTTGTTTCCCTGGTCCTATAAAAGCAGTCACGGCTCCTGTGCTCATGATGGCAATGGCCGTGACATATGAAAAAGATACTGTCCTCTGCACTACTCCTCATCCTTCGCTCCCTGTAGCCCGTCTCACCTCCTCCTCTGAGATGTTCCCGTGGGTGTGAAGACACAGCTGTTTTGTTTGAGGCAAAGCGCTCAGAAGTCACTTATTCTCAGCACTTTGACCAGTGATGAGGTCCCAGTGCTGTCCACTGCCCAACACCAAAAGAGGCTTCTCTGGCCTGGGCTAGGAGTTGTATTAGTCTGTGGGTCAAAACATAAATATTGAGGAGGTTGTTTAACTACATGCTGGGGGGGGGGGGTTGGGGAGATATTTAAGGGACACGAGAAAAAGTAACCCTAGCCTGAGTGGATTGATAGTTCCGGGGCCTCCCATGTAGCTTTCACCATTTGTCAACAAAAGGTGGTTGCTGAAGACCTCTAAGCATCCTGGGCTGGGTCCATGCACCTCATGTTGAGTTTCAGTCATGATCTTTTGAGACAGTCTCATGTTGCCCATATTGGTCTTGAACTCACTAATGATGGAGCTTCTGACCCTTCTGCCTCTGCTTCCTGGGACCTCTACTTGCTGGGACCTCTGGGTCATACCAGCATGTCCAGTTTTATGCTGGTCTGGTGATGGAACTCAGGGATTCCTACATGGTAGCCAGTCACTCTACTAAACGAACTAGGATATCACTCACTTTATTGAATGCTCTCCCTGGCTCTGATTCTACAGGGACAGGACATTGGTAGCAGTATTTACACTTGGGGCAAACATTTCTTGGAAGTGTGACCGTACTTTATCTCTTGAATCCTTCAGAGGTTACCAAGGCCAGGGTGACATTTTTGTTTTGTCAGCTTTAACAAATCCTCTTGCTGTTGGATCAGTTTGGTTCCTTGGGTTTGCCGGGAGCAGGTGTCCATTGTCCTTGAGAAACTTGGTGACTCACGCAGCCCAACAGCAGGAGCCGTCTCAGAGTCTGAATGACAACCATCTCAGCAGCCATTGGCCACATGGTACAATGTCACCTTGGCCTTGCCCTGGCAAAGAAGAAGTGTGGTGGCCTAGCAACAGTGGCATATGCTCTGGCTCAGGCCTGAGCAGTGAAAACAGCAGGATGGGGTTGCCAGTGTTTGTGGCAAGGACGTCATTAGCATATTCTCAGGATGGCCAGCAGCTTCTTCAAGCAACTGTCCTTTGGTTGGTCAGACCTAGCTGGTGAGGACCAGCAATGTAGCAGGTATCTTACCAGCCTAGTAATGCAGGCACGTGGCCCCTGGTATGTTTCTTCTTGGGCTCTATTTAGTTATACACTTAGCAAACCTAATGTCTGTCCTGTGGGTCACTGTACAGTTTCAATTTTCTTTGCAAACTACTTTGAGGACCTTGATGGAAACGAGAGAGTATATGTTAGTATGAATAATGACTAAGAAAGCAAGCAGTGGTAACTAGCACTTAATTCATTCTCTTTCAGCTCCACAAGGAAATCCCAGAATGTTGAGATTTGCACTTTGTCCCGCATTCCCAGAATACAGCTGGCTTCCTAGGGCTTTCTTTATTTAACCAAGACGTTTTTAAGGAAATAAACAAAAAAACAACCCACAAACACCTTGTTTAAATGACCTGATGTTTCCTTTGCCAAAGATGGAAAAGATGCAAGAATTTCAGACGGCGGGACACAAACCTGACACTGCCAAATCTCGGGATGATGAGAACGCTTTCTGAGTGGCCTTCAGTTGTCTGCTGTAATAAACGATGAATTTCCCCATTACATTAAAGGGAGTAAATGATACTACCTTCCTTTTACAAACAATTTTATGAGTTCTTTGTATGATGGTGCGTCCTGAGCATAAAAATGGACAACTGTGTCCAGTAGCAGGCTTCCTGTGTGACAGGTGACTCCAGATTAGCCTCCCTAAACACACACACATACACGCACACACATGCACACACACACACACTCAGGATCATCATACAAGAGAGCACATGTGTTTGTCTTTCTGCATCTAGCTTATTTTACTTAATATAAAGGTCTCCAGTTGCATCCCCTTTCCTGAAAATGTCATGATTTCATTTTTCTTTATAGCTGAATAAAATTCCATTGCATATGTGTACCAAATTATCTTCACCCTTCACCCATTTACCTACTGATGGATATCTGGGCTGTCTTCATTTCTTAGCAGTTGCAGATAGTGTCGTATTGAACATGCTTTGTGAGTTATCTGTATAATATGTCAGTGTAGAGGTCTTCAGGTGGATACACAGGGGTGGTGGAGTTGAGTCGTATGGTGGTTCTGATTTCACTTTTCGGAGGCTCCTGCACACTGATTTCCATCATGATCACCCTGGTTCACACCCTCACCAACAGTGTTTAGGGGTTCCTATTTCCCCACATCTTTGCCAGCATTTGTTGATGGCAGCCATTGTGACTTTTACTTTGCATTACCTTGATAGGTAAGGTTATTGCACATTTTTCCAAATAATTATTGATCACTTATTTTCCCTCTTCTGACAACTCTTAAATTCATTAACCCATTTTGTTTGTTTGTTTGTTTGTTTGTTTGTTTGTGTCTGGATAACCTGTTGATTTTTTGTGTGCAGTGTTTAATTTCTGCAGTTCTTTATATATGCTAGATATTAATCCCCTGTGTGATGTATACTTGGCAGATTTCCCATCCTGTAGCTGCCTCTGTGGTAGTTGTTTCCTTTGCTGTGCAGAAGAGCTTTAATCTTGTCATTCAATTTTTGTTTCTCAGTGGTATTTGCTGGGCTATTGAAGTAGTTTTCAGAAAGTCCTTGTCAATGCCTGTATCTTTTTTTTTTTTTTTTTCTGAGACAATGTGATGGTCTGTCTTTATTGGGAACTTCACTGGATTAATGGCAGGAGATTAGTGAAGTGCATCTCTGTGTGTGAAGGCACATCCAGTATTGATCACATCATCATGGCTTGGATATGATAAATGGGTTAATTACTTGATGGATTATGTAGATAATGCCATCATTAGGACCACCATGTCCTAATGTAGTTGTAGGAGCAGTAGAAGAAGGGACATTTGGAAGAAACACAGAAAAGCCTACCCTTAGGGGCCATATTTTTCCCTTAACTCTTCTTGTATGGCTCCTCTTCATGAGGAAGTACAGAAGCTTTTACAATGCATACTCCTGATATGATAATTTCAGTTCAGAATCACCGAGTTGAGAGACTTTCACCAGGATCCTCCAAAATCAGAAACCCCAAATAAGGTCTTTTTTGTTCTAGCAAGAATTTTAGTCACTGTGATACAAAAGCAACAGATAAAGAAAGTTTCCCGTATAATGACCTAGCAAATGCAGTTCTTTTTTTCATAATAATTTTATTTTTTTCTTATCAGTTACATTTTATTAACTCTGTATCCCAGCTGTATCCTGCTCCCTCATTCCCTCCCACTCCCACCCTCCCTCCCTTATCTCCACCCTGCCCCTTTCCAAGTCCACTGAGGGGGGGGGACCTCCTCCCCATTCATCTGATCCTATTTTATCAGGTATCTTCAGGACTGGCTGCAAAGTCCTCCTCTGTGGCCTAACAGGACTGCTCCTCCCTTGGGGGTGGGGAGGTCAAAGAGCCAGCCATTGAGTTCCTGTTAGAAATACTCCTTGTTCCCCTTACTATGGGAGACCTTTTCAAAGCAGATACAAAGACTTATAATCACACCTCTGGCAGAGTATAGGGAATCATATGAAAGAAGGGGAGTTAGTATGATGGGAAAAGGATAGGAGCTCCACAAGGACCAAATATATCTGGGCACAGGGTCTTTTCTGAGACTGACATTCAACCAAGGACCATGTATGGATATAACCTAGAACCTCTGCTCGGGTGTAGCCCTTGGTAGCTCAGTAACCAATGCCTGTATCTTGAAATGATCTTATATTTTTCTCTAGAAGCTTCAAAGTTCCATTTTCTACAGTAAGTTTTCTGATCCATTTTAGATTAAACTGTGTTCAGGGTCAGAGATGTGAATTTAATTCCATGTTTATGTAGGTGGATATCCACTTTCGCAGCACCATTTGGTAAAGCTCCTAGCTTTTTTAGTGTATGTTTTTGATACCTTGTTAAAATCAGGTAGATATGCCTGTATGGTTTATTTAAGGGCCTTCTTGTCTCTTCCATTGCTTTGCATGTCCTTTTGTGCCCATAGCGTGCTGTCCTTGTTACTATGACTCTATAGTACAACTTGAGATCACAGATTGTGACATTCTTTCTGCTTAGGATTATTTGGCTGTTTGCAATCTTTTTGGGCTTCTATATGAATTTTATGATTAATTTTTCTGGTTCTGTAAAAAACGTAACTGACATTTCAATGGAGCTTGCATTACATCTATAGAACACTTTCAGTAACATAGGCACTTCTGTTGTGCATCAACTTTGTTTTCTTCCCTTTCCTTATTGCTCTAGATAAGACTTTGAGCACTGCATTGAACAAGAAGAGCTTAAGTGTGGGGTGTCAGTGTCTCTTTCCTGAGTTCAAGGAAAATATTTTCAGTTTTACCCCATTTGTTCTAATGTTAACTATAGATTTGCTGTTTATAACCTGAATTGTGTTGAGATATTTTCCTCATCTCTTCTTAGTTTCCTCAATTCTATTATCATAAAGGGATGCTGAGCTTTGTCAAAGTCCTTTTCTGAGTCTGTTAAGGGTGATGTTAATGTAATTTCTACCCTCGAGTCTATTTATGTTGTGTGTGTGTATAATTTATATATGTATATATGTGTGTATGTGTGTATATGCTTAATATATATGCTTTATATATAAATCATGTATCATATACATAAATCATATGTATTTGTGTGTGTGTATCTGTTGAAGCTACCTGGCCTCCCTAGGATAAAATCAACTTGGTTGTGACATATGGTTTTTTTAATTTGTTTTTTTTTTCAATCAACTTGCAAGAATTTTATTGAAAATATTTGCATCTACATTTGTCAAAGATATTATTCTGTTGTTTTCTTCTCATGCTGTGCTCTTACACTGTTTTGGTATCAATGCAATACCGGTTGCATGAAAGAATGAAGCAGGTGTGCCTTCCCTTTCAATTTGGTGGAACAGCTTAGAGAGTGCTGACAACAGTGCTTTCATGAGGTCTGATAGAACTCAGCAGTGAATCCATCCAGTCCTGCACTGCCCTTGGAGGGCAGACTTTCTTACCACTTAAGGTTGTCACTTGTTATGCGTCATTTAAGGTTTTATATCTTCTTGACTGAAATTTTTTCAGTTACGTATATGTGGAAATGGATGACCAATCAAAGATGAGAGTTCAGTGTTGAAGACATCCACTATCATTGTCAGAATCTACTGGACTTTTTATGCTACTAATTCTTTCATGAAATAGAAGCTTCAATATTCAGTGAATATATTTGCACTAATATCTTCTTCTTGATTGTTCCCTTTATTAATATGCAGTAGTTTTTTTAATAACTTTTATATAATTTTGGTTAGAAGTCTAGCTTAGCAGATAATCATACTGAGCTTGTTTTGGACTTCCATTCCCTTGATAAACTGACTTCTATTCTTTGACTGCCAGTCTTTGGCTGTCTTCACCAGCAGGTGCACTGCTTGAAGAAAATAGCTTGTTGGATCTAGTTTTTCCTTTTATAAAGTTTTTTTTTAAAGATTTATTCATTTATTATGTATAGTGTTCTGCCTGCATGTACTCCTTCATGTACACCTGCGCACCAGAAGAGGGCACCAGATCTCATTGTAGATGGTTGCGAACCATCATGCGGTTGCTGGGAATTGAACTCAGGACCTTTAGAAGAGCAGAGCCAGTGCTCTTAAACTCTGAGTCATCTCTTCAGCCCCAAATTTAAATTTAATTAATTATTTATTTAATTTTGGTTTTCTGAGAGAGGGTTTCTCTGTATAAAAGCCCTGGCTGTCCTGGACTCACTTTGTCAACTAGGCTGACCTGGAACTCACAGAGATCCGCCTGCTTCTACCTCCCCAGTGCTGGGATTAAAGGTGTGTGCCACCACGCCCAGCTTGGATCTAGTTTTTTCAATCTAGCCAGTCAATCTGTGCCTTCCTCCTCCTTCTCTTCTTCCTTCTCTTCTCCTTGTCCTCCCCTTCCTCCTAATCCTCCTCTTCCTTTTCCTCCTCCTTCAGACAGGGTCTTCAGTCTGACTATACAGCCCTGACCTGGAAATCACTTTGCAGACCAAGCTGGCCTTGAATTCACAGAGATCCACCTACTTCTGCCTCTCAAGTGCTGGGGTTAAAGGTTGTGCACCACCGTGCCTGGATTGTCTGTGTCTGTCTATTGGTCAGTTGAGATCATTTGCCTTAAAGGTAACCAGATGAGAGACATTTATTGTCTTCTGTAACTTCACAGGTTGCTTTTCTGGCTAGATTATTGTTTATTCTTTTTTTTTTCTCTCCCTCTCCCATTAGTTTTAGGGATTTATTGGTAACCATGATGGATATAGTGGATTCCTTTTTAGTTCTCATTTTAAAATCCACTCTTTTCTGGGAGTCTGTGATGGAGGCTGTCTTTCTGCTTCCCACACTTCTTTGAGTGCCATGCAGTGACAGCATGCTTGGGTTGGCTTCTTTCTCATGCGCTGACCATTCTTTTTTCCACACTTTTCAGGAATCTGTTGTATATTCTGAAGCCCTGTCTCTATTTGGAATGCATTTTTTAAGCATTCTGATTCTTCCCCTTCACTGCATCCTATGGAGGCAGTTTCTAGTCTGCTGTTTCCCAAATGACTCCTTCTAACAAGAACTTCAATAATAGTGGATGAGGGGCTCGACATTCTCCAGATTTCCCAGTCTTCATTAATTGTTTCTCCAAAAATTCTACCTTCAAATATGATCTAATTCTGAGGTGAGGGGGCAAAGGTTTCAAGAGGGGAATCGGGACAACACAGAATTCAACTGACACCCAGATGAGCCTTGTGCCTTCAAGCTCTGCTTACAAAAGCCTCAGTTAAGTTGTCCCATAGGCCATAGGGTTTTCAACCCTAGTAAAACAAACAAGAACAAAAAACAAAACAAACAAACAAAACCTGGCTGTCTTCCCCACGCTCATCTTTTGGGGAGGAAAATATCCAGTTGGTGGGAAGCTCAGGCATTATTAGCGAGAGGACCTCATCTTAGCAGCATTGTCTTTGCTTTGACCCTATTTTCATGCCTCCTTTAGCAGAATGCTGCTGCTCTTATTCACTCTCTATCCAGTCTTGGTTTAAGAATGATCTGGGTCCTGGTGAGAGGGCTCAGCAGGTAAGGGTGTATACAGCTGTATCTGATGACTTGAACTTGATTCCCAGAACCCAGGCAATAGAAGGAGAGAACTGACTCCTTAAGTTGTCCTTTGACCTCTGACCTCTACATACACACCGTGGCACACTTGTGTACACACACAGACACACATTAAATAAAAATGTAAATTTTTAAAAAGTTAAGACCTTTAGACTTTTTGTATCTTTTCATATACCTGTTTTTTTTTGAGATTGTATCCTGAGGAAATAATGCACACACAGTAAATAAATAGATAATTAATGCAAAATTTTAATAGGAAAATTATCTGAAATTCATTTACCTATTCCGGGACCTTAGAATTCAGTGCCTGAGGTGTTGTAGGCATCAATGTTTCAAGCACAATGAACAAAGGTCCACAGTGGTCTTCTGGGCCGTGGTGACTAGAGTTTGGGGGGCTGAGAAGCAGGGGTGGGCTACACCCCAGTTACAAGGTAAGCCTTCCTGCCCCCATAATGCAGCTAGGTGCTCATGCCTCACATCCAATTGCATCTTCCTTGAAGGCTGAGGTTGAATGAGAATGGGGATGCCTCCCTTTGGATGAGAAACTAGAATCTCCTAAGTGCCAACATGGTGGCCCCTCACCACACATTTGTGGGTTCTGAAACATTCTGCCTCTGAGGATGTCGCGACCCCACCATTTGTATGTTCCTTTCCTGGGGCATTTTGGACTTGGCCATTCCCAACACCCTGTTTGGGTCTCCTTTAGAACCTCTCCCCATAATTTTAAACAGGTAAGATTGTTTAGTCTATAAAACTCTGAAGGGTTAACTGTGGCCATATGTTCCTATGATCCCAGCCCTTGGGAGGTGGGGACAGGAAGATTTCAAGTTTGAGGCAACCTGAGCTTCATAAGAGGATCCTGGGCTTGTGAGAAAGCCTCAAAGGCAAAGGTGTGTGTTGTGCAAGCTAGGTGACCCGAAGTCAATCCCTAGACCGTAAAGGTAGGAGGAGAGAACCATTCGACAGTTCTCCACATCCATGCATTGGCTTGTGCCTCACATACTCATCGTGTACATGCACACACACACACCACACACACACACACCACACACACACACACACACACACACACACACACTAAAATTTTGAAGATAAAAAAGCAGATCTTGTCTGTAAAACAAACGTTAACCTTCACATCCTGTTTGTTCCAGTTGAACTGTTTCCATGGAGCTCTCTCTCGGCCATCAACATTCATGTATGTCCTATATGACGGTGTAATAATCCTCACAGGATCTCTGTTTTCATTAACTGTTCCTTTGTTTCACAATTCAGGGAAACATTTGAAAAATATTTGAAAACACTTAATGATTAGCTTTGGCTAATGTCCTACTGGCTGAATTAGGGTTCGTGGAACATTGACAAATATGCTAATTCTAATTTATTCCTAGTGTCCCTGCTATGTCCTATTGAGGTTCTTGTGTTACAGCTGTCCACGTGTGCAGACAGTTCTTCATGGCATGAGATGTCAATGACCATTGTTATACTATGGAGGGAACAGAGAGCTAATTTCCCCAAAGTTTTACATCATGAACTCTACAGTAGCTACACACTCCTCCACTCAGATATTTTGGGTTTTGGGGGGAAGAGCAGGGTCTTAGTTCCTTTTCCTGTTGCTGTGATGAAGTACCCTGACCAAAGCAACATCAAGGGGAAAGGGCTTATTTCGCTCAAAATTGTAGGTGGCAGTCTGCCATTCCCAGGAAGTCAGGGTTGTGGGGATTTGAGTCACATCCACAATCAAACCGAAAGAAATTAATGTATCCATGCTAGTGCTTGGCTCAGCTTTTACTCAGATAGTTCAGGATTTCCTGCTTAGAGAATGCTGAACCCACTTGGGGTGGTTTTCTCCCTTAGTTGCCGTAATTGAGATACCTGCTCCCCTCTGCACCCAGCAAACAAACCTGTAGCCTCGCGTGATCTAGATGATCCCTTACTAAAACCCAGGTAATTCACAATTGTGCCAAGTGGACAATTGGAGCCATCTGTTGTAGGTTACGATCACAAGGCCAGGAACTCAGAGAGAAAAAAATCACTGCCAGAAACCAGCTGCCCGTTTTGTTATCCTAAGTAGGTCCCACCCATAACAGGAAGCAGGAAGTGAAATGAGATAACCTGATTGATAGCCGATCACATTTCTCTCCAGTGATCATGGAACATAAACAGTGGAAGGCAAATCCTTAGTGTCAACAGACTTGGATTTCACGAATCAGGGAAACTAGGCGGTATGAATGGGTAATTTGGGCTCATACTTATCTCAAGACCATTTGTAGGGATACCAGTTTACCGCCCCTGAGGAACTGGGCAAACATCCCCGGCTGACCCCCTTTCCTAATCCCTTCATTTCAATCATTTCTTTACTTTGTGAGATGTGTCCACAATCTAGCTTGTTAAATAAAATATTAATGACATTATCAGACTTGCTCACTCCTTCCCTCATTCTGGGACTCTTAAACTCCCCCCTCCCTTAAACATGTGATTATTTTTAAACACGTGGTTATTATTTTTAATTAAATATAATTATGTCATTTCCCTCCTCTGTCCTCTAATCCTTCCTATGCCCCCTCCCCTCTGTTGCCTCTCAAAATACAACCTGCTGAGTCCATCTCATGTTTCTTGTATATATGTGCTTTTAGAGTTAACCACTTGGTGCTGGATAAGCAGCTATGGGCCCCATCCCCAGAGAAGACTAATTCACCCTCTCTAAGAAGTGCTAAGCTACTGTAGCTACCATGTAGGAGCGGGGCCTTAGGAGATTTCTCCCATCTACTTTGGGATGTCAACTGGTGTGGCCATTGTCCAGGCCTTGTTTAGGCATCCATGTTGTTGAGCTTTCATGGGTGTAGCTGCCCTGACTTAGCTAGAAGACATGAATTAGAATCCAACTTTCTGGTCCTATGACAACAGCCTTTCCATTCCCTCTTCTTGGATGTTTCTTTAGCCTTTTTACTGAGGTTTGAATTACAGTTGGGCTGCCATAATCAGCCAGCATTTATGTGGGCTCTGGGTATCCAAGGTACAGTTCCAGTGCTTGCTCAGATCAAGAAACTGGTGTATCTGCCAGCACCATGAAGTCCCCCTTTCACTGCTGTGTGGTACTTGGTTGCACTGTTTATGTAGCTGGTCTCCTAGTGGTAGGTACTAGGAAGTTTCCAGCTTCTCCCTATCAACAACGAAGGTGGTATATGTCGCTCTGAACAACATTCTGTGTGGGTTCCTCTGGTTTTCTTCAGCTGTGGCAACCATTTCTGAATGCTGCTCACTTCCTCTTCAAGACAGATGTGTTGGCATTCCTCCATCCTCGTCAGATGGAGCCAGATTTAAAATTCATTAATGGAATGAGATTTATTTTGCTTGTTCCTAGTCATCAAGGAGTTGTAACTCCTGTGCGTGGTTTGCTTTGCTGGTAGTGTGAAAGCATCTGTGTTCATAGCATCTGTCCATTATGCTATTTAGGTTGTTTGTCCCAGTTTGGAGTGAGCAAATTAGAACAAAATGAGCACTGTGGTCAAGCCTGACAGATATACCTATGACAAGAAGGCAGCAGTCCTGAGAGGAGAGCTGACGGCTTGGGCACACGGGATGGTTATTTAACCACAGAAAGACAGTGATTCTCCAACTCTTTCTGGTGGCAGAGGACCAGCGACCTCTCCCGAATCTTCTCTACTTTATTTTATTTTAATTAACTTATTTTGGTGTTGGAAATTGAACCCATGACCTTTCACATGCTGGACAAGTCCTCTGTTATTAAGCTACACCCTCAGCCTGCTTATATGTTTTAGAAACTACTGCTGCTGGCCCTCACCTCTGGTAGTTCCGTCAGCCACCCCTCCCCCCAGAAGTAAACTGGTTAAGAACTTTTTACTATAAGCATCAGAGGCAACTCCGGCTACCTTAAGACAAGATGGGATTACAAGAAGAACATTGTCTGTGTGTGTGTGTGTGTCATCTATGCGAGTCTATGTGTACATGCGAGTGTGTGAGTCTGCATGTGCACACGTGTGTGTGTGTGTGTGTGTGTGTGTGGTGTGTGTGTTTCCCAGGGATTGAACTCAGGTCATCAGTCTTGGCAGCCTCTGCCTTCGCCCTCTGAGCCATCTCACCAGCTCCAATTGGATTTATTGAAAGCTGCAAGAAGGATGGAGAGAGCTGAGGACCCAGGTGTGGACAGGAGCCCTAGAAACAGGAAAGATAGCCCATAGTCACCTATAGGAGTGCCTTGGCTAAGACACCACTGGCTACAGACATTATAGCTCAACCTGTACACTGGACATTGATGTTGGCATTTGGGGACTGATGACTGTGACCAGGCTGATTGTTATACAGTTGAAGCAAGAAGAGAAAACTGGCTTGATTGAGTGTAGAAGGGAGTAGGTGAAAGGTGGTGCAAATAGCCTCCTCCTTATGGAGAAGCCGCTGTAAAGGGAAGAATTGAGGGGAACCTGTATACACGTAAAGGAAGGCACAGGATACAGCATGATTTGGTGAAGCCTTGCTCTTTGGAGCAATGAAGAGAGGTCATAGTGCCTGGGGACAGATTCAGGAGCATGGGGGAAGGTGAGGCATGGGTTTTTCCCCCCAGTTCCTACTGTTTGGTCTCAGAAAAAGAAGGTTAATAGTTGATGATTAAGAAAGGAAACAGCATGGGAGGCTTAAGAGCAAGAAAGAAATAGGGTCGGCGATCAGATTTTAAAGGCTCATGTTTTTATCCCTCCTTTTAATGTAGTCCATGGTAAAAATTAAATGAAAAGAATCCCTGAAAATGTTTACTAGTGAAGAAAAGCAGGATGGAGGCACTGTTGACTGCTTTTCTCCCTGGGGTCACTGCTCCATTGAGAACAGTTGCTCTAAGCACTGGGTCGGATCCTCCAGACTCCCACCTAGTTACCTTTGGAAATGAGAAGAATGGGACAACTGACATGTGCTTGTTCTGAGCTGAAAGTCCACACTGTCATATTGATTCAGTCAACCTTGAGAAAGAGAGAGAGAGAGAGAGAGAGAGAGAGAGAGAGAGAGAGAACCCTTTCAGAGCAGAGGGACAATTTTAACTAAGGACAGTGTGCTGCGGCAGGGCTACAGAGGAAAAAGATGGGCCAGGAGCAGAGGGAGGCTTGCTCTTACAGAATTCACGTCTCTGTGGCAGGAGAAGTAACTGCCACAGGCATGAAAACAGCACCAGTATTCCACCAACCCTGAATCTGGGAGCAGCCCTGTGGCTGTTCCTAGGCTGGTGTTTAGAAACTCACCGCCCACTGAATGTCAACCCTGACCCAGTGGTGCAATGTTGAAATTCCCCGTTAGGAACACAGGCCTGAGGCCAGAGATGAGGCAGCTTTCCTGGGAGTCGGAACCACATTAGCCTGATAGTGGTACCACTGACTATAGGTAATGAATTATATGGATTGAATTAGAGCTGAGGAAAGTTTATAGCCCGAATGCCATATGCTGACAATAGCTACTCTCACAAGGTCACTGTGTTGGCCTCTGAACTATAGAACTCACAGCCACACCCTGGCAGTGGGAAGATGAGTGACTCTAACCACTGTCCTCCAACTCCTCTTTCTGTTTAAATAAAAAAAGATAACAATAAAAAATAAATTTTGAGGGTAAATGATGGTCTTTTTTGATCAACTAATTTTTTTGTAAACAACCAGTACTTGGGCTAGTAAGATGGCTCAGTGAGTAAAGGTGTTTGCTACAAAGCCGGATGACCTGACTTCAACTCCCAGAATCCTCATGGTGGAAAGAGAGAACAGACTCCCACAAGTTGTCCTATGACCTATGCACAGAGACACACACAGATGTACAAATATTTAATAATTGACACATCAAACTTGTACATATTTCTGGGTGCTGTGTAATGTTTGGGCATGTGACTCTGTGGTATGTGTTCAACCGAGGGCAACGGTCCCTTCTTCTAGAAGCTTTGACCCGCAGCAAGGAATGCAGAGCCCAGGACCATGACTCAGCATCTTGGCTGCACTCCCAGGGGGCATTCTCCTTCCCTCCGTGCTGTTCCCTGTGACTCAGCTCTCATGACCTCTTTGGGCAACTTCCACAGTATGTCTGCTGGCCAGGGCCCACAGTTGGAAGGCCTTTAAAGACCTTATCATCCAAGCTGATGGGCCAGTGGATGCCACATCCCCAGGGAAGCCAGGAGTGCCCGCTGGGCCAGTGCCGGGAGAGGCTCCAGGAGGAGAGCTGGGGCAAAGTCTTTTGGGATGAAAGGCACTCTGAGAATACGAGTTAACGCAGTGAAGCTCGCCGAGGCCCTTCTGTGTTGATATAAATAGTTCTGCATTGGCAGCAGATGGAGGAGAGCCAAACAGTAATGAATACTAGGACAAACAAATGGATGTGGGTCCAGCCACTGTAAGGCACTGTTGGCAAAGGCTGGAGGTAGTGGTGGTGGTCAAAGCCGAACCAACAATGAACTAAACACTTGTGAGTGAAGGGAGGAAGCTCTTCCAATAATTACAAGCTCAGATAATTGGGAAAGGCCAAGCCGCACAGGACAGGGCATTGGTTCCGGAGGAAAATTGGCAGGAGGTATGCTAATTTGCCTAGGTCCCTATTTAAATATTAACTAACAAATCATTAATTATGTGGTGGATACTTCCTCTACAAAGGCCTGTGCTTGACAGATAAGGTGTGTAGGTGGGGGGAGGAGTATCTTTCCTCCCCCTACAACATACAGGGAACAATCACATGGCTAAATGGAAGAAGGACATGTGTCTGATAATGACTGCTAAAATAAGTACCAGGCAGGAAAAGAGATGAATCTGAATAGAAACATGGAGGATGAAGAATAGGGAAGAAGAATTCTTTTTTTTATTATTACATTTTATTAACTCTGTATCCCAGCTGTATCCCGCTCCCTCATTCCCTCCCAAACCCTCCATCCCTTCCTCCCTCATCTCCTCCCTGCCCCTTTCTAAGTCCACTGATTGGGGAGGACCTTCTCCCCTTTCATCTGACCCTGTTTTATCAGGTATCTTCAGGACTGGCTACAAAGTCCTCCTCTGTGGCCTAGCAAGGCTGCTCCTCCCTTGGGGGGGGTGGGGAGGTCAAAGAGCCTGCCATTGAGTTCCTGTCAGAAATAGTCCCTGTTCCCCTTACTATGGGAAACCAATTGGTTACTGAGCTACCACGGGCTACATCCACACAGAGGTTCTAGGTTATATCCATACATGGTCCTTGGTGGAGTGTCAGTCTCAGAAAAGACCCCTGTGCCCAGATATATTTGGTCCTTGTGGAGCTCCTATCCTTTCCATGTCATACTAGCTCCCCTTCTTTCATATGATTCCCTGCACTTTGCCGAAGGTTTGGTTATGAGTCTTAGGATCTGCTTTGATACACTGGGAGGTAGAGTCTATCAGGGGCCTCTGTGGTAGGCTCCTGTCCTGTTACTTGTTTTCTTCTACTTCCAATGTCCATCCCATTTGTCTTTCTAAGTGAAGATTGATCATCTTACCCCTCGGAGTCCTCTTTCTTGTTTATCTTCTTTAGGTGGATAGATTTCATTATGTTTATCATATCTTATAGGACTATATAAGCGAGTATATACTATGTTTGTCTTTCTCCTTCTGGGATATTTCACTCAGAATGATCTTTTCTAGATGCCACCATTTGCCTGCAAATTTCATGATTTCCTCCTTTTTGATTGCTGAGTAGTATTCCACTGTGCAAAAATACCACAATTTCTGTATCCATTCCCCCGCTGAGGGACATCTGGGTTGTTTCCATGTTCTGAGGGGAAGAAGAATTTTGCCTGAGCTAAAACTGCCATCCACCGGAGCCAAAGTGGTCTAAGCAGGGGCCATGGGGAAAGGAGAGAGTGGCAACTTGGATTCCTGCATTGTACTGAGATAAGACCTGCTCCCCCAGCGGAAGCAAGTCTCAAGTCCTCGCTGGATAAAGGCATTCTAGCCGCAGACCCTTGGGACTCCCGGGAAGTGAAATCAGCAAGAAGGGTGGCAAAGCGCAGAATGTGGAGAGCAACAGGTGAGCCAAGGAGCGAGAGGATTAGCAGAGACTGTAATTGGCCTTTTCAGACGCTGGTGGACCTGTGGGAGCGGACGAGCGGACGTGCGACGATGAAGTGCCGTGAGGCTGTAGAGAGGCCCGTGGTTACGGACACACTCTGCTCTTCCTGAGGGCAGCTCCCAGCACGCCCGGGGAGACCCACACTCCCTGTAATCCCAGGTCCAGGGGGTCCTTCCCGGCCTCCCCAGGCACCTGGACTCAAGTGCAAATCTGCACACAGACACATAGGCATACAACTAAAAATAAAAATAAAAACTTAAAAACTAGAAATGGAATCACAAAGATAATTAATGCTATAAAAATGGCCAGGCAGAAAGATTTTTTTGACAAAAATAAAAATGAAAATTCAAAAATGGAAAAACAGAATAGAATTTTTTTTAATTAAAAAAATTAATTCTGCTCAATAAGTGTTAGCAGCAAATTGAAGTATAGCTGAAAGATCTTCTGCATTTATTTATTGGCTTACTCAGGGGAGAGTCGGGCCTCCATCAGCTGCAACCAGCCCTGTAAGAGCCCACTTGAAGAAGTAGCTACGAAGGTAACTTCGTACACAGTTTGCATTTTATTTCACTCTTTAACTTGTGTGTATTTGGTGTGTCCATGTGTTGGTCTGAGTACGGCCTAGGCTTCCCTTGGAGCTGGAGTCCCAGGCACTTGTGGGCCTCCTGATGTGGACACTGCGAACCAACTCCAGTTCTAGGAAGAACAGTGAGCACTATGGACCTATGAGCTGTCTCCCCAGCCCCTGTGAATGTCACTTTGGAATTTACTATAAAATACAGCTTTTTTTTCATCCGGGCTGCTCAGGATTCCTTCCTGTCCAAGAGCCTCCCTCCCCTTCCTTCCAGTCCCTCATCTTTGAGGACTTTCCCAACTCTATCTGTGGGTCCCATCCCTCTTTCTGTTTTATGCTCTCTCTGTGGAGCTGACACTGTGTCTGTGTGTGTGTGTGTGTGTGTGTGTGTGTGTGTGTGTGAGGCCCTCGGTTGGGAGTACTTGAAGGGCCCCAGCAGCTCCACAGTCATTAAAATCAATGCTCAGTAAGCTGGACAGCCTCCTACAAGAAGGCCTGAACGGTAAACGTCCACAATAAGATTCTTCTGGGGCTCTGACCAGGTTTGGGTTGTCTTTAATTTCAGCACATTGCTGAGTGTGCAATCAGTATTGTAAAATGTGATTATGTAAAGATAGTGCCCGTTACAAATCAAGGCTTTGGCTTCTGTAAGATGGCTTCTCTCAGACAGCACCCTGTTTCCTTCCTGTCTTCTACCTCAGTGCTCAGCACTGTTTTGTGAAGCCATGCAGAGGGCTCAGTTGGAAGCATTTCACCGATGGGCAGGTACGACCCTCAGGCACAGCTGTGCTAAACATTAAGCCTCTCTCTTAGCAGTGTTAGAATCTGTTCTCCGTCCTTTAGTGCTGGGTTCTTGCGCAAAACTCTCAAGGGAATTACTAGGTCACTCACCTCAGAGATGGGTCTGCTTTCTCAGGTTCATATCTGGGACTAAAGTCAGGGAAGAAGGAATGGGGGAGGGGGGCTGGCAGAAGAGGACAGAGGGAGCAAGTAAAGTAAATAATCTTAAATAACATTAAACTTAAAAAAAAAAAAAAGGAGTCAGGGCATCCCCCCTCCCACCCCACCAGGACCTGCAGCCCTGCTGAACAGACCGGCTCTCAGTGGACTCGCTTTATCACGGTGGCCCTGGCTCTGCTCCAGGAGTGTGGCTTGACTCATTAGTCCCAGATTCACCTTCTTTGGGTAATAAAAACCCAGCTTGCAGACATCACTCTGTCTGCTGAACCCCTCTTGCAGGAGGACTCAGAGAATCTTGTCTTCTGACAGACACCCCTTTGAGATCAGCTTCTGGAACTAGAGCTAATACAGGGGTTCTGTGGACCTCATTAATAAGAGGAGAATGGAAGAGAAGCGGGGTGAGGGAACAGGACAGGGCAAGAGAAAAAAGTGAAGTGGAGACATCGTCTTCCCTGGAGGGCACCTTTAGCCCTGCCCTAGGAGGAGCCCAGAACACAGGGTGTATACAGATTGCTACAACTTGATACAGGGCACTAAAGCACTTGATCCTTTCACTGTCTACTGGGTAAGCCATAGCTCAATACACACCAGCCATAGACCCAAGGCCTTGGCTTGATTTCTCATAAACAGATGTAATGTGGCCTCCTTCTCGGTCCTGTCTCCTCATTGCATCTACCCATCCTACCGACAAGCCTTCATTCTGAACCCAGAACCGACACTGGGAGGGCTACCAGCTGTTCTTTTAAGCTTTAGCAGTGTGGAGAGCTCTATGCCAGCCTGGCTGTTCCAGACAATGTCAGTGCTTCTCTTTCTTTCCTTGGAAGCTGAGACCCACAGACACCCAGTAGAGCTCACCCAGTTCCCAACACCCTCAGTCACACTGCTTGCAATACGAACCCTGCATACCCAACTCCATTCTTGCCTCTGACTGGAAAGAAACGAAAAGCTCAAGACAAAGATTCTAATGGGAAATTAATACAGTGTGATTTAACAGGAAAGAACTAATAATTTCCTCTGAGGAGTGATAGGCTCTGGATCAGGCCCTCAATACACACATGTTAAATATGTATGTAAGCCTTTCCAAACATGGATGACTAAGTGGATGCCGTGCCCTGTTTGTTTTGTTTTGATAAGCCTGCAGAGATAGCTATTTACTCAATAAAATTTCAAGTGTTCCTCTACACAAGACTGTCCTTACCAGCCTTCCTAAGGCGCTCCTTCTGAGTACTCCTGACCTGAACTCTCACCCCTATTTCTAACTCTGCCCCTCCACCACCTGTTGTTTTAGCTTCCTCTTTGGGAGGTCATCTCCTTTCTCGTGGCAAGCTTTTGGTGACCGGGGACAGACTTTAACTTTCCAAAGAGAACCACTGGGCATCTGTCTACCGGTCTGAGGATGAGGACAAGGACCTATCACGAACACGATCAGACCCAGGATAACAAGCCCTGCCCCCCACTGGTTCCAAGTGGATGTGGACCAGCTCAGGTCTCGAGGCTCCTTTCAGGGTCTCCATTCTGTACAACCTAACCTTGGCAATGGGATTTAAAAAGATACATCTCTCCAATGAGGGTAAAGATCATGGCTGATGCTCCGAGGACCGCCTTCCCTGCTCACTTCTTGGCTGAAAGCATTCCTCCTGCCCCAAAGAATTTCTCAACTATTTGACTCAATCCTCAAGACTTTTTCCTCCGAAAAAGGGAAAGGTCTCCAGGAACTTTTCTCAAGTAGTCAAGAAGAGGGCGGCACACATTTGAGTCATCTGGCTTTGGAATAGGAGGGGCCTTTCACAAAAACCATCTGCCCCCGAAGTTTGGGGTGGGAGGTGGCTGGCAAAGAGAGTGGCAAACTGAATCATTTCCCTGAGAACCTGCTGTTGCTTCTGTGTTTTACAGTCTTCAGGTGCTGTGCCGCTGGGTTGAATCATGATTAACTAGCCTCTCCCTCGAAGTTCTCCTTGCTCTTGTTTGGAGAATGAGGTGGGCCATGGATGGAGAAAGGGGAAAGCTTGGGGCTGAGGAAATCCGACAGGAGGAGCTGAGCTGGATCCCCAGAACCCAAGCAGAAAGCAGGGCATGGTGGCATGTGTTTATAATCCCAGGGCGGGTGAGGCAGGGACAGGGGGATCGGTGGAGACCTCTGGCCATGCAGGCTGATCTGATTGCCAAGTCTCAGGTCCTAGGGAGGGACCCTGTCTCAAACAAGATGGGAGGTTCCTAAGGAATAACACCTGAGTTTGATCTCTCCCCTTCACAAGCACACACAGGCACACACACATGGAGGCAGAAGCACGTGTGAATGCATGCACACACAGGTAGACACAGGTATAAAGAGGAGGGAGGATCAGGAAGGGGTGGAGCAATAGGTGGAGAGCCCACCTGTCCCACAACTCGCATTTACAGGTCTGACGTGCGCCCGTGTGGCACACTGAGTGTGGCTCCCACCTCAGAATCCCGAGTGGCTGCGCTGAGGGCCGTGCCAGAAAAGATTCCACGGCTGCATCTGGGCAACCTGGGCAGAGAGCCAGGGAGGCGTCACAGTCACCACACAAACATCTCCGGGGACTCGTGCCACGGCTTTGCCGCTCCTGGTGTGTAGCTTTTTAAAGGACCAGTCCCCAAATGTGTTGTCGCCAGACACAGGTAACAGATTTTCGTGCTCTGGTATAAAAATATACAAACAACAAAGCCACAGATCGGGGCTATTTCTAGGCTTTACTCTTTCCCATATTTCCAGAGACATCTGGCTGTGCAATGTACAAATCCTGTGATTTTGAATCATAGATTCTCTGAGGCAAAGCACTTGTGTCTATTTATACATGCTTGGTATTGGTTGTGTAACCAGGATTGCTGGGCCTGTGCCAAACCTAAACTAAGTGAGTTGGAGTTACTGTGGATGAATGATGGAAGGTCAGGAGTGAGGGCCTTCTAGTTCTATTCTGCCCCCCCCCAAAAAAAATGGCTGCACCACTGTGGATATTACCTCGACTCTCAGGGCCCTAATATTTCCTCTAAAGCAGGGATCATGAGTTTGTCCCTGACTCTCACCTCAGGCTGGTACAAGACAGGGTGAGGCTGCAGACAGAGTAGCAGTGGTCCCTGGCAAAGCCGGAGTTGTCTTCGGAATATCATGCCTGCTTGTTCTGTGGGCAGAGCCCTGGCAAGAGGGAATTCTTGCATGAGGAGGGCACTCATTGCCCAGGAAATCTAGCTCCGATATTAAGGACAGACATCTGGAAGTCTGCAGGGCCCAGCCACTCTGAAGATGCCAAACAAGGAAACCCAACTCTCAGTAAAGTCAGCAGTGCATCCTGGAGCTGCGAGTGATGGCCTAGAGATCTGGGAACCGCTCCCATAGTGCTGTCTGCAGGAGTCCAGGACAGCCAGCTACGGGCATCTGACCTCTCAGGCATCCTGTGAGGACGTCAGGAGGGACCTTAGAAGCACTCAGGGTAACATTTGCCTGTGAGAGACAGGCCATTTCACTGGAGCTCAAAGTCACCTGTGCCTGAAAGGGGGCTACAAGGCCATTTCCTAGGTCCTCTAGAAGGAAAAATCTGCATGGGGCAAAGCTCTGGATAATAACCCTTAGTTCCCCTCAGGAAGAGCTGGACTTATAGCACATGAAACTGTCCCTTCCTAGGCCAGGCAGAAAGTAAGGCTGGAGGACTTGTCTTTATACAGTTCAATCCACTGTCCATTAAAGCCAGTGGGCAGTCAGCAGTAATGTGGGTTGCAGGCTCTGGTGGAGCTCACTTGGCAGTGTGCCCGGCATGCACAAAACCCTAGGCTGGATTCTCTGGCATTGCTGTGAACTGGACGTGGAGGAGCACACCTGGAATCCCAGCACACGGCAGAGGCTGGAAGATCAGATTCAGCATCGTCCTCAGCTACATCACAAGTTCAAGGACAGTCTGAGACACACAAGACCTGCTTAAAAAATAAAAAAAAAGATGCAGTGAGAACAAGAGAAGTGTCCTGAGATCCAAAGGTTGGTGTTGAAGCCAATGGAATTTTTTTGTAAAGTCCACAGTAGATTAAAGTGTGTGTGTGTTGGGTGATGGTGGATGGTGGGATGGCCAGTGGGATGGCAAATGTGAGCTAGACACCACAGTGGCTAAGAGGTCAGTGTCTGTGGAAGATGCAGCACACAGAGTACCATCTTGAAGCAGGTCTCCTTTTCAATGTCACAGTGCACTGGCAAAGTCCGCACATTGCTAACACAGCCCTCCTTCGGCAAGCCTTTGTTGCTCTAAGTTCCACATAGTTGTGGCTACTGCTGATCTCAGAAGTGTACACAGATGCTTAAATTAGCTCGTTCCTTTATTGTCTCTTTTGATAAACTTCAGATTTTGTGTGGAAGCTAATTTGGCTGAGCTCAGTTATGTGTTTATTCTAAAAGCCGGGGAGAAGCCAGTGACCGGTGATTTCAGAGCCAGAGGAATGGAACTTGAGTGACTTCACTTCTGGGACTCAGTAGCCATGTGACGAGGTTTGCAGATGCTACCCTGTGTCCTGAGACGCGCTGGGGCCTGTCCTCCACAGGGCTAAGTGCTATAGGCTGGTGGCCACCTACTTAAGGCTGTGGGTGTCTGACAGGTGGCATCTTGGGGGAGGCAGTTAGGTCTCTCTGTCTCTCTGTCCTCTCTCTCTTCCCAGCTTTATGTGTCAGCTGTGATGAACTAACTGTGCAGTCACAGGCCCAAGGCAACCAACCGAGGTAACTATGGACTGAAACCACAAGCCAAAACAAACCAACCTTTCCTCCTTATAAGCTATTGTTTTCAGCCATTTTGTTATGGTAATACGAAGCTGACTAATGCAGCCAGATGCATCAAAGGCTGGATTGTTTGCTGAAGGTCTGTGTCAGGAACTGCAGAGACCATTAGCTTTTTAAAAAGTGAAGAAATGGGCAGTTTAAGAAAAGAAGGAAGGGACCGCCTTATATAAGTGTTGTCGTGAAAGCCTGACCACCTGGGTTTGTATCCCCTGAATCCACGTGAAAGCCAGATGCGGCAGCATAAGGGTGTGTGATCCCTTGAGGTGAAGGGCTAAGGTGGCACAGAAGCTCATAGGCCAGCTAGCCTAGAGGACATACATAGCAGTGACCACCAGAGCCTGCTTCAGATAGGATGGGGAGGAGAAGACCCACACCAACGGACGTTCTCTGACCTCCTCACGTGAGCTGTGACACACCCACACACAGTAACATGCATGCGTGTGTCATCTCTCTTACACATGCACACACACATACACACTCATACACCCACCTTTATATATGTCTCTCATCTCACACACACACAATAAAAAGAATCAATGTGCAAAGAAGAAAACAGGAGTTATGAGCAAATACATTAGCCGTAACTTGTCAGTATTTGCAGCCTCATTGATTTCACCGGGACCTAGGCAAGCTCAGTGACTCAATCCCTGTCTGCTGTCACTCAAGAATTTTCTGTGATTGTTTTTTCAAGAGAAAGACTCATGAACAAAATGCATAATAATTTATGAGTGATTTCCTGGTGGTGGCTTTTTTTTTCTTATTTTAGTTTTTTTAATGAGAAATTTTATGACATTTGAAAGCTGCTAGGATTAATTCAGAAGAAACAAAGACATGAATTGTGCTGCATTTCTAGAGTGTGTTGTGATAGGAGACTTACTGGATTTAATAGATCTCATGTGCAGCCACATACGCGCACATTTATATGTACATAATACACACATATAAACACACACGTATGCATATATGTATGCTGTCTTAGGGCTTGAACCTACTGTTGTGAGCATGCTAAGCGAGCCCTGTAATCACTGAATCTACATTGCAAGAAGTCTTACTCAGGCTAGCCTTGAACTTGTGCTTTTCATACCTCTGCCTCCTAAGTTCCGGATGGGGTTACAGGCATGCACCATCATGCCTGGCTACAACTTAACTTCCTAAGACATTGCTCCACATATGTTTCCTGCTACACGGGGAAGAAAACATCGTAAGTTACAGCAAATGAAAAACTGGACTTGATCAATGGTGGCTAAAGGTATCCAGACTGCAAATTAGCACAGGCCAATTTTGAGAAAAACCGTTAAGAAATTTGTAACAATCTCAAAACCAAAGGCATGACGTTCTACTCATTATTAACATGTAGATAAAACTTCTTCCCTCGAAGAAATATCATTGTAACTTTAAAATACTTAATGCCCGTATTCCCACCATTTGGGAGGCGGAAGCAGAAAGAGTAAGAACTTGAGGTGTTCGGAGCAGGCAGGCAGGAGACAACACCATGGGCAGTGCCTGACCCTCACCGGGCCTGGATGAAGCAGGGACCGACCCCAAGGGCAGGAGAGCAGGAGACTGGACCCCCTGAGCTGCCGCACTCGGGAGGGTTCACTCTGCACCTCTTCTGAGCAACAGAGTCCTGCAGGCCTGGTCCCTTTGTGCTCTCCAGCAGTGCGTGGAGAGTGGTAGCCTGTGCGACACACTGCAGCTTCCACTGCGATGGACCCTCTGTTTGCTTGGTTGGTTTCCTTTAGGGGGAGAGGCTGTAAGGGTGGAGGATGGATATGGAGGGACGGGGAGGTGAGTGGGTTCGGGGTGCCTGATGTAAAATTCGCAAGGAATCAATAAAAAAATGTTAAAGAAAAAAGTTTGAGGCTATCCTAGACTACATGGTAAGACTGTGTCTGAAAGAAAAGATTCGTTTCCCCCTTTCTCTGCTGATGAACTATTTATCTGCCATCATTTTATTTGTGAATGAAGTTTAATAAAGGAAAATTTTTATTGTCTTCATTTCTTTCCCTGCCATCATTATTATTAGTTTTATTTTATAGTTATTGAAAAAACTGATCTTGTCATATGGTAAAAGAGTTGTTAAAATCCGGTCCATTCTGGCGTCGCCCACACTTGAGCAGACAGCATTCTGAGGCCCGGAGTGTTTCTAAAAGCAGCATCGCTCCTCTCAAGAGTATAATAACAATATGTAATTTTATGTTAAAAATACCATCAACACAGACTGTGCTGGTGACTCCGGGATTAAGGACCCAGGGTTCTTCGTCAGCACTCGTGCTCACAACTACCTGAAACTCCAGCTCCAGAGGACTCCAAGACTCTTCTGGCTTCCAATGGCACCTGTATTCAAGTGTCATATACATACTCATACACACACACACACACACACACAGAGAGAGAGAGAGAGAGAGAGAGATACATAGGCATATACTTAAGTAGAAGTAAGAATAAATCTTTAGAAAAACTACGGCCAATACTATCTCCATGGTTATCACCCAGTAGACACTGGTATCACTGGTATCACCCAGTAGACACTGTCCACTCAGTTCTCCTCTTGGCTGACAGGGACTTTCCTGGGTCCTGTTAGGCACAGTCACCTGGACTCTGGCGAGACTGCTGGCTTCCATGTTTATGTTCTCTTGTTTCAACCCAAGACCAGCCCCAGGATGGACTGGGGAATTTGGGTGATTTTTTCCACCCCAATCTTCATCCTGTCTCTTCCTTCTTCTCCCAGGAATTAGAGTTTCTCTCTGTGAGTCTCTTTTACCCTGGTTCCGTCTCAGTCTTTGTCTCTGAAGTCTGTGATGCACAGGAGAAATCAGGATTTTCACATGTAGACAGGCCTAGTTTCATTAATTCCAGCTCTGTCACTTACTAGCTTAAGCAATCACTCTCTAAGCCTCAGCATTTCCATCTGTAAAATGGGGAGGAGTTTTAAGGACCACCAGTTACTTGCATGAAAACACCTACTCTGCATTGTCTTAAAGATTTAGCAATTAGCTCCTGGCTTCACTGGCCTGGCCGCATTAGGGAGCCACACTAAACTCTAGTCAGAGTTTTGCCTCAGGCTCACTTACCCCTGTCAAGTGGATTGGCAATTAAATAAAGGCTGTGTTCCAGCCTGGGCGGACCAGGGCTCTCTCAGCAACGCCTGCTGTGGAAGAAGGACCTAAGGATGTCAGCCAGTGAGCTTCCTAGTTGCGATGCCTGTTTTTGCCTCAGCTACCAAAGTAGAGCAGTGTCTGGCACCTCGAGGCTCTCCTTTCCCTTATGTGTTTGGCACAAGCTTAGGATAAAATCTGATAATTTAAGCAAACAACAACAAAAAAATCTAACAATTGGCTGTTTTGAAGCCTGATACTATTTTTCTTGAGCCGAGATCACAGTTGGAAAGGTGGGACCAGGCCAAATCATCGCGAGCTCTTTGGCAACGGCAAAGAGTAGAGACGCTTGCAGGCATGTTTCAAAAAACAGGTTAAAGCCAAGCTCTGTGTGTTTAGCTTCTAATAGTTATTTATGGGTACTTGCTGCCATCTTTTTTTTAGGCATTCTAGTAGCAGGCATCCAACTACTTCAAACCTCTCCCCAGGGGCTCCTGAGACATTATCAGCTGTCTCTTGGAGAAGATGAGCAGAGCAAGACAGAGTAACCATGGAGTCCTTGCAAACAGCGAGGGAGCAGTACCAAAGACCAGGTCCCTCTTCTGCGACCCCCAGACTCAGAGTGCCCTGCCCGTGCACTTCCCTGACCTGCTATCTACCCAGAACGCCAGCACCTCTGCATTTACTGATCAATTTTAAAATATCATCTCCTTGCTTTCAATGACATTATTGATACCATTATCACTTTGAGCTTGTCTTATACATCAGAACTTACACTGAACAATGAGGCCCCGGGCTGCAAAAGAAAATTTGTTTTTGCAGCTGTCTTTTATGTATTGGTTTTAAGCATCTCTTACATGCTAGCTTGATGGCCAGCTAAGGTCTTATTATAGTTGTTGTTTGACAGCCTATGCTAAACAGGGCCAGGCCCCTTATTGCTTGTTCCCCACTGCCCCCCCCCCCGGGGTCACATGTTGCTCCTTTTCTTCCTTCAGTTTTCACAGAGTATCTGAAGTATATTTTTTTAGTATAGCTATGCAGATGAAGAATTATCTTGAGCTTTTCTAAAATGTATTTCCCTTCTATTTAAAGGATTCTTCTCCCATATACAGAGTTACAAATGGACATTTTGTTGCTGCTATTAAGTGTTTAAAACTGCTCTTCTATTATCTCATTCCTGGCAGGGAGGTTAACTGTTAGTTTGACTGTTGTTCCTTTGGAGGTAATGACTCTTTCCAGCTTGGCCACTTGCAGGGTTTCCTTTTTAACCCATCTGACCATGTCCAGCTGTGCCATTTCTCTGAGACTTGAAGGTTTTAAGGATTCTTCAACCAAGGACTTAATACTGCTATTCAGTATTTTTTTAGCTAGCATCACACGAAGTTTCTCATATGCTCAGTTTTCTGCCTTACAGGACTCCAGTTGCACATGTGAAACATGCTTAGCGTGTGCCATATGTTATGTGCATGTGTGTATATCGTTTATCAGTATGCTCCACAATTGGTATCTTTACTCTGATAACATTGTCCATTTCATAGACACTCTTCTTGTTTACTCTTTTGTAAACCCTTTCCATTAAATTTTAGCACCACCCTGTCTAGTGAGGATGGAAGAGAAACACTTCCTGCTGTGTGCCAGGCAAGGTGAAGTATTCATTTCTTATTGTAGGTGGTATGTGTGTATGACACGTTAGAGGGCAGGCATGTCACTGAACACATGCCATGACATGCTTGTGGAGGTCATCTGGCAACTTTATGGAGTCTACTCCGCCCTTCCGTTTTCACATGGGTTCCAGGGATTAAATACAGGCCATTAGGCTTTGTGGCATGCTCCTTTACCTGATGAAAAATTTCATCAGCCCCAAAGTTCTCCTTTTAGTTGCTTGGTGTTTTTCGTTTGTTTGTTTGTTTAGTTATAATATTCTACTTGGTGTTTTAGAAACCATAACTAGAGTTTTCTGGTGTAAGTTCTCATTTGAAAATCTATTTTCAGGTCTATTTTCAAGTTCATGCCTGATAACTCCAGTATTGGGGGGGGGTCATCTGTGCATCTTTGGTCTGCTCTTTCTCTCGAGTCTCAGTCATTTGGCTCTGTCCTCTGGCAGCCCTAGCAACTTTGGACTGCAAGCATCATGGTGAGTATTCTGAATGGGCCAACAACTTTTATTCTCTTGCAGACATTGGTGGATTTTTCTCCTGGCAGGAAGCTAGAACACAGGCAGATTAGCAAGTTCCAACCCTGGACTGGAAAGTATGATTGACAGGCTGCCTTGGTGAGTAAGGTTCCAGGGCTCCCAGCTTGTCACAAGCGGGCACTGCTCATCATGGTGATTACAACACTGGCTATGTAAACGAACTTGTCATTCCGTAAATAATCCCAGAGAGTCACCCTCAGCAGTGACTTGCATAGCCATGCTGTTTTGGAAACAAACAGACTGTCTTTATCCCAAAATTCTGGGCTTCAAGAGACATAGAGCAGAAAATGGCGGCCCCTAACTCTCCTCCTGGAGATGTGGTTTTGGAGGCTCCTAAGCAGAGTGACATTCAAGAATTGACTGGATCCTTACGCCTCCAGTGTGGTGCCTGGGTGGGACCCATGGTGCTGAGCTTTGGGATAGGACAAAGGGCAGCTCTGTCTTTTGAAGTGAGTTCTAGGGCACCTGAAGATCCCTGCCCTTCAGGAGGCTTCCACAACCTTCTTGGTGATGAATGAACGGAAGGAGGGAAGGAGGGAGATCATGAGCATGCCAAATTTTCATTGTCTTAAAGTTGCTGGTAATTTTTTTTTCCCTGAGAGGAAGTTTTGATAAAGGAAGCAAAGGAGGACGAGAGTCTGCAAGTTTAATGGCAACGGGAGACCAGGGTACAGTAAGGGAAACCGAAGGCGCTTGAGGTCAGATTCCCCTGTTTTATGGTGTTCTCGGGAAGACAGCTGCCCTTGAAGGACTCCACCAGTTTGAGGATGCCAGCCCTACAGGGCATTGTCTTTTTTGAACCATGTCTTTGTGATCATTCAGCAGGTCCATTGAAAAACAGCACAGAGCCATGTCCTCCTCTCCATCATTCATCAACCAGCATTTTGCTTTGATTTTTGAACACATGATAATTATGTCAGTATCTCTGAGGAGATCCCACGAAGTTCTTTCAATGTCGGTAAGAATGGGGATGGAGGGTTATTGGTTGTATACCTATTATGGCTTTTTCCTTTGCTAAGAAATTTTGTATTTTGTTTGCAAGAAGATTCAAACCCTGAACAATGAAGAAGGAACTTTTTCCCCCCAATTTTTGACAAAGGATGCTTGTCAAGTCACTATCCAATAGACACTTTGCGACTTAAAAAGGAAACTTTTCTGTAGATGACGTAACAGGAAATCTGCTTTAATACACAGAGACTTTCAGTCAGGAGGAGAGCCACCTCCGCTTCGTTGCTCTTCAGTCTCCAGTCTTGGGCCAAGCTTGCTGGCTGCTTGTCTTTGCTTCCATGTTGAACCATTTACAGAGATTCTGACAGGAAACGCTGGCTTCGGTTCCTTCTTCTGTCTTGGGTATTTGAGGTCCAACTGGAAATGCACTTTATCCTGTCACAGTGTAAAAACGAAGCTATCCTTTTCTGGGCTGGCTGCTCTCTGAGTGTTCCAAGGGTGTTAATGAGCAGTGTTCTCTGTGTCTGGCCAGTGCCAGGTGGCATCCGATGAGGCGCTGTGATGGCATCTCTGCTCTCCGCTATCACCAACCCTGCCAGAGTGACAGGCTGACCCGGCCACCTCCTGTATCACCCTTGGCTGCAGGAGCCTGGATGAACATTTTCACTTGTTGCCTGCTGAGAAAATTTGATCCTAGATGAGGATGTCAGTGAGGGACGCGATAGAAAATTCTGTCTCCTTGAAGAGGGAGTCAGACTGAGCCAGAAGGGCAAGCGACGTCTTCTAAGGCAACCTCTAGAAGCTTCACTGCCTCTGGGATTTTGCTGTGATTATTTTCAGATACTGAGAGGGAAGTTCAAGGGCCCCCGGGCCAACCTTCCACGGAGCGCCACCTGGTGGAACTGCTCTTTAATACAAGCACTTTGTGGCTGGGCCTCACTGCCCACTTTAGGCAATAGGTCAACCGGATGAGTTTCCTAAGGCCAACAGCCCCGCTAAAGCCAAGCGCCGGGAGGATACTGGCTGCAAGACGCTGCGTGGTAACTGAACAAGGTTATTTCAAAGCCCAGGAAGTTAATGTTCATACTTTGCAAAGAAGGGGAGGTGGAGAGAGAGAGAAGAAGGGAGGTACAGGGGGAGTGAGGGAGGGAGGGAGGAAAAGAGAGATACTGGGGTGGAGATAGTGGCTGCCGGGAAAGTCAGGTAAGGAGGAAAGAGAAGGCCAGCGCCTGGAAGTTTCCATAAGAGATCAGACACTGCTAGATCAGCGAATGCCCTCCTCAACCAAGCAAAAGAAGACAGATGTCCTGTCAACAGGTCTTGGAAACTCTCTCAGCCACCCAGAGAGGAAAATCCCCACTCTTCCTCCGCTCCCGGGGAGGCCAGCATTGCGAGGACCTCAGCGTTTCCTACTTCAGCAGCCGCTCAGTGTAGCCTAAACAGCATCCGCCCCCAGGCCCTCCCTGAGAGGCAGCTGGCTGTAATTTCATAAGGTTAGAACGTCAGATAAATAAGATCTGCTCAGCAGGCTTCCGAGATGGCTCAGTGGCTAAAGCACTTGCCTTTCAAGTGAGCTGGGATCCTCAGCACCCATGTAAACTCCTGGCAGGGGTAAGCAGTCTGTAGTTCCAGAGCAAGTGCCTGGCTAGGCTCACAGAACCGTCAAGCTCGCTTCAAATGAGAGGCCACGCCTTTATGAAAGGCGTAAAGCAGTGGAGGAAGACAGCGGATTGTTAACCTCTGGCCTTTCCATGTATGACTGCGTGTCCACACAGGTGCAGCCACACACATAGACATACATACATATAGATACCGCATACATATACATATACAGATACAGATACATACACGTACACAAACATGTATGTATCTGTATATGTATACACATATTGGTTTGTATGCATTATTCTGCTTAATCCCTGAAATAAACATTATATAATTATTCTTCCCTTTTTTACACAGGATTTGGGTAACTAAGCCTCTTGCTCCAAACTGCAGTTTGTTAGTAACAGAGCTGGGATTTAAAATCACATATATGATTCTAAACTCATAAAATATATTTATTAATGATTTCCACAGTGACCCTGACAAATCTAGTGTGCTCTCCCTCCCTCCCCCACTCTCTTTCTCTCTCTTTCTGTGCCTGTGTGTTTATGGTGTAGTTTATTGTAAATGTATGCGCTGCATTCTCTTAAAACACTGCCTCTCACTGAACCTCTAACAGGATCTGAGGCAGGCAGGCAGAGGAGATAGTTGAGGCTTGGGACCCCATTTTGGTTGTGCACATACGCTTCCTCTTGTGTTAATGCACTGGAGGCCTGGTTCCTTCACCTGCAGGCACTGTGTGCGTGTGGCTATCAGAAGTGAAAGGATCCCTCCAGCCTGAATTGGTTTGAGGGGTGTTCCCTACTAAACTTTTAGGCAGAATCCTCTGTTTGCTCTCTTATAAACCTATACATAATGGGGCATGCATGTGATTAAAACCAGATGCATTCTGGGAAGGCATGGATGCAGTAGGAAAAATCAATATACGGTTTAATCTGTCAATCAAAACAGAGACCCATCCAATCTATGCCCCTAATTAACCAAACTCCTCTTGACCCCTGCAGAAAAAAGCCCTGAATAGAAATGGACCGTGAATGCTTTCACTCGTATGGCCCACCATCCGTCTTTACAGTGTCCCTCAACACTCTGTACTATCAATTTGCTCCAAATTAAATCATCTTGCTTTTTTTTTTTTTCTTCCCCAAACATGTGTGAGCTCTTCTTTTTAGTTCTTTGGATAAGCAGCCAAAACCTTGAAAATACCTGGCCTAGACCCTGGCCAGTGTTATCAAGTGGGCAACTGGCAAGCCTCAACAATCTTCCTGTCTGCAGCACCCACTGCTCTGGAGTTACTGCTGCACCCAGTAACTCAAGCTTCCTACTTTTTGTTTACTGTACCCAGAAGCCTCTGGCTTACAAGAAAGGCATCCCAAGTTTAGGTGCATAAGGAGACTCTTCATAGTCGGTTCTCTATTGCTGCAATGAAACACCTTGGCCAAAAGGAACTTGGGGAGGAAAAAGTTTCACTCACAGCAGTTCACTGTCGAAAGCAGTTGGGGCAGGCAGGAACTCAAGCAGGGCGGGAATCCGGAGGCAGGAGCACTGTAGATGCGGTGGAGGAGTGATGTTGACTGGCTTGCCTCACGAATGGCTTCTTCAGCCTGCCCTCTTGGAGCACCCAAGACAGCAGCCGAGGAGTGGCCCCGCCCACTATGGGCTGAGCCCGCCCACTATGGGCTGGGCCCTCCCACTATGGGCTGGGTCCTCCCACTGTGGGCTGGGTCCTCCCACTGTGGGCTGGGTCCTCCCACTGTGGGCTGGGTCCTCCCACTGTGGGCTGGGCCCTCCCACATCCCAACTAAGAAAATGCGCTGTAGTTTGCTCACAGCCCAGTCTCACAAAGGCAGGCTCTCACTTGAGATTCCCTCACCTCCTATAAGTATAGCTTATCAAGTTGACATGAAATTAGCCAACACATGGCCCAAACCCAGTTTCAACGGTCCCATGTTTTAGTGCTGACCACAAGATGGTGCTGTGCCAATTTTCTCTCCAAAAGGTCTTGAGCCCCTCAGAAACCATTCACGAATTCTTGGTCTCTATGGGCCTTCTAATAGTCCAAATAGACTACAGAAATAGACCCTGGGTAAGACCAAACAAACACAAGTGGGTCCGTGCAACCTGTCCGGTGTTTCTCTGAGCTTTATGGGGGAAAAAAAGTTCCATAGAGACCGTAGACAACGTTGAACCAGCCATCTGATGCTACACAATAATACAGTCTTGGAGCTGTGTGAACGTTTTAACTCATAAAGAACCATCCGAAGGTTCCCATAAGACAGGGCACAAGATCATGTGTTTTTCACCTCAACCCAAGTGAGGCTGTGGTAGCTTTTGCAAGATCTACAGACTATGTGCCTGGAGTGTGTTCTCCAAGTGTGTACAGCTGACATTGTTGGACTTTCAGTGATTCATGTGCCAATAAACCAAATGCAGAGGTCCCCGGCTGGCACTATGTAAGTACATCACAAACACATGATGTCGGGCACACAAGTGTGTGCATGTGTGTGTGTGTGTTCAATCAGTTTCCGTTACTTGAAATTTTCCCATTAGTCTATTCACAAAAATAAACTCATGATCTCAAAATCAGTCCGTGTGGCTCTTCTGTATCATTTGAAACACAGGATGTTCAACTTAATCGCCTAATATGTCCAGCTCTGTCTTCTTAGTTCAGTTTTCACGTCTTAAGAGATTTTTCTCTCCAGTCTACTTAGTACCAGAGCTTTATACTTTTTGTGGAGATCCTGCAGCTTTTGATGCTAAGTGCTGCCTCATGAGTCAGAGCACAGGGATGCAGAGAAGTGTCTTACTGAGAAAATGAGTGTGCCAGAGAAGGCTGGTTGGGGCAGGAGTTATAGAGTGCTGACTGTGATAGCTCCATGTTAGTAGAGTAATAACAGGCATCAAACGAGGAGCCTTTCAGTGGAAAAGACACACAAAATGGGACTGTGTGTTGACTACACATGAAGGAAAACATAACCAAAGGATCATAAGAGTCCAACCTGTGCTTCCTTTGGGGACAGTGACTTACTGTTTGCCAGGTCAGTCTTCATGGTGACTTAGTAACTACTGTGAATAGCATTGACTCTGTGTGTTTGTGCTCGGGTGCACCTGTGCGTGTGTTAGAGCGTGAGCAGGATTGCAGTTGGCCCTGGAGAGGACAGCCATGGACATACAGCCTGTGGCTACTGGGTGAGCTCTCGAATGAGCCATACAGCCACAGGGAGCAGGCTTATGGAGTAAGGTGATTAAACCTGGAAGAAAGAAGTTCCTGGGTTCGGAAGGGAACTTCTGACTTGTAGTTCAAATGCCCCGATACTAGCATCTTTCATGTAAGGCAGGAATAAGACGAGGGAAGGAGACCCTGTCATCCTGCGCGACAAGCACTCACAGAGCTGAGGAGGGCAGGGGACTCACAGTCCATCTCTAGGGTGAGTGAGAGAACAGAGGCAACTGCATCACCGTAGGTTTCAGGGCCGAACTCCCAGAGATAGTAAAAATTTTAAAAAAAAATTAATTTCTGCATGATTTTTAAGTCACCGTCTATTTTCCTGACCTAACCAGAACTATGTTGCCTTGATGACTACAAAAGTCATCCTCATCAGATTCAGAGATGGAGTGGAGAAGTTGGGATATGTGTCTGGCTTCCTCTCCTCAGAGCCCAGATGGAAGAAAAAGGATTGGAGAAAAGTGGGATAAAGCCAAGAGATGGCAGCTAGACAATCCCTAGAGCTCACCAAAGAGAGGCAAGGGGACTCCTTTGACATTAGACATGATCCCAAGATGCCTAGAGTCCAAGGTCAACAGCCAGCTATGCAAACACACAGAAAAAGGAACCGCACCTGTAAGGACCCCTTGATGAAACTCTCTTGATCAGGACTTCTGAAAAATGTTGCGAGTGACCTAAAGCACTCTATTTTCCCATCAGAGTCAGGAAGCAGGAAGACGACCCACAGGCTGGAGGGAAAGTAGCATGTAAATACCTAACACGGAACCACTCAGAAGTCTTCAATGGTGCTTTTGTTCCCTATCGGGAAAATGATCTTCTTACTGAGAAAGGTGTACTGAAAAGAGGCTTAGAGAGATGTGAAAGCAGAGAGGAAGCCCTGCAGCTTTAACATTCTGATAAATGCTGAGATAGTGAAAGCAGTCCTCAGAGCTCAGTCTATGGGGGCTGGGAGCCAGCACAGTGGAAGAAACAGGGTACCAAGAGAGGAGAGGCAGAGCTCCAAACGGTCTCGGTATGAGAGGACAGACAGGTAGACTCTGAGGAGGCTGCTCAAGGTTGGTATTTATTCCTGCCTAACTATTGGGACCTACCGTTAAGCAATTGTAGGCGTAAGCATTAAGAGCAGGTGGTACTCAGCTAAACCCATTTCCCTTTTTGTGTGGCTGCTACTAGCGGGGGGAGGGGTTCAAAAACATCATATATGTGGATGGGGAAATGTGAATTGGATAAGTTCTCATTATAGCCATGTGTTGGGCAATACCTGACTTGGAGCATGGGCCCCCTGACACCGAAACACAGGAAAATCGATGCCGCGTACATCCTGAACGAGAGGATGACAACTTACAAACTTTCTGCTGCTGCCGTGCTTGATGCTGGGCTGGGAAATAGATGCTTGTGTTCTCAAACAACTCCAAGGTGACATCCAGGAATTCCACCCAGTCTGCTCAAAGCATGTGCAGACAGGTTCACAGCAGCACTGATCTTCCAGCCGAACAGAAGAGGAGCAGGGGCCGGGGTGAAGTGCTCATAGCAGGCACCAGGACGGCAGTTCGAGTCTGCAGAGTCCACATAAAAGGGCAAGCATGGCGTGTACAGCCATCCCCCAGAAACGGCGGGAGGGGGAGGAGACGGAGACAGGCAGATCTCCAGTTGGTGAACCCCGGCTTCAGCGAAGCTGTCTCAGAAGCCAGGCGGCAGCGCTAGGGAACCGGCTCAGCAGTCAGGACCGTTGACTTACTGCTCTATCAGAGGACCAGAGTTCGCATCCCAGCATCCACGCTCAGCAGCTCACAAAATCACCTGTAACTGCAGCTCCAAGATAACTAACGTCTTTCTGACCTCCACGTGTGCCTGTACACACACAGGCATGTTACCCATGTATACACGCACATTCACACATACAATATTTTAAAGTATTTAAAAATGTAATGTAGAAAACAATAGAAGATGATACTTGGTGTTGATCGCCAGCCTCCACAAGCATGCACACACGAGCATATACACCCACACACTAGCGCATGCATGTACATATGCATACACACACACACACACATACACACACACACACACACACACAAACAAACAAAGGGAAACAGCTCAAGTGTTCAGTGTGTAGATGAGTAAATAAGATGTGGCATAGTCACATTTTCAGATGAAATATACATTTTTACCATATGTAAATGTCACCTAATGAAAGAACAATGAAGAGAAAACCTGCTATATCCATATAATGAAACATGCTTTGCAATTAAAAAAAAATGATGAAATGCTGTTGTGCTCTAAAACTGGTTGTTTTCAGGATGTTTTTTTTTTCACTGAGAGAAGAAAATCACAAAAGACTGAAAGGTTGCCATTTCACTTCTTTATATAAAGTACTCAGAACAGATAGATTTAGGGAGAACAGAAGGATTTGCGGTGGCCGAAGTAGGTTGAGGGGGACGGGAGTACTCTTAGTAGATGCCTGCCTTCTTTGGGAGTGCTGAAAGGTTCTGAGATTTAAGGCAATGATGGTTGTATACCTGTGTGAACACATAACCTAGAACAGTATTGCCTCTGTTACGAACTCAGTTGCCTGCTCTTTGATCACTTGCCCCTGGTGATGCAACCTTGCCAGGCCACAGAGGAAGAGGATCCAGGCAGTCCTGATGAGACTTGATAAGTTATGGGCAGATGTCAATGGTAGAGAAATCCCCCTTTCAGTGGACTAGGGGAAGAGGATGGGGGGAAGAGAGAGGGAGGGTGGGACTGGGAGGAGAGGATGGAGAGGGCATCAATCGGGATATATAATGAATAAATTGTGAAAAAAAGTAAAAACTAAAATTAAAAAAGATGTCTGTTTCCTGCTTCATCTTTTGCTATCAAGCACTGGAGTTTTATAATTTCATCATGGGCCTCTGAGTCCAGAATTACATTCAGTTTTCCTAAAGAATGTATACTGACTACCTGATGAGTTCGGACCCATCTGCTGGCGGTCAACGGCTTATGCTGCTTAACAAGGCTCTTTGAAGCATCTTGTTTTATGAATGGTGACTATTCCATTTTCATGGACTCATACTTCTCAGCTGCTCTGAATGAGGACTTAGCCAGGCAAGCCCATCTGTAAGGAGGAAAGCTCCATGCTCAATATATAATGTAGCCAGGGAACGAGTTTTCTTCTTTGACAGTCCAATGGTGTTACCCCCAAAAGGAATCCTTTCTTAGCATATGGATTGCAGTGTGTGTGTGAAGAGGGGAATGAAATCTTCACTAAAATGCTATTTTTCACTTCTCGGAGAAGCAAAACCCAAAAGTGGAGTAACATACTCTTTGCTGGTGGGATGCAAAGCCTCAGAGAATTTGGAAATAGCTAGCAAAATTACATGCATTACCTTCTGGTTCAGCAATCTCACCACTGGGAATCACTTCCAAAAATCATACTCTCAAAAATAAGAAAAGCACACACACTAGGTCCTTCCTGGTGACAGGGAGAGTATTAAAGGCCCATGAACTAAAGCATATCAAACACGTGGTACTAGGAGGTAGGAGCGAAGTTCTCTGTGTGCTGACGTGGAGTGACGGTCATTTTGAAGGGCAGCACAAGTGCAGGAAGTGTGCTGTAGACCCTGTACTTGTGTCTGGCAGGTTATCCTTTCTCGAGGGAGGGAAAGAACGGATGTGCACACACACACGTCTGTTTGCTTTTGTAAAACAAACGGGTAAATGAAAAATTACTGCAGAAAGAAAAAAGACAGCAAAAAGAACATGACAGAGATCACAGAGTTTTCTGAACTGAACCGGTCTAGTAATGATGAGTATGCAAATGTATCAACACACAACTACATAAAAATATTTTTTAAAATACAAAAACACACATGCACACATACACGCACATGCACAAGTGGATAATACACATAAAAGAGCAAAAATCTACAGTCTTAGTTTAACTTATAAGTATCAACATGAACTCATGTAATATAATTTTAAATATTTCTTAGTTTTCTACACTAAAACAACCTAAAAATAATGATTATGAGTGGCCAATGATGAGGAATATTCACAGGTGCAGGTCTTTAAGTTCTGCTGCACAAGCGTGGAAAGGAAAGAAGGCTTCTGAGGAACATTTGATTTCCCTTCAGAGACAGGAGATGTGCGAGTGAGCCTGGTCCATGTTCTCAAACAAGAGAACACTGAGTGACAGTCGATTCAGAACTGTGGGAAAGTAAACAGGACAGATGACCTGGCACTATTGTTTTTATTTGCTGCTTATTAATCATACAGAGTGACAATTTTCATTATCATAGTCCCGTGGATGCATACAATACACTTTCATCATCTTCACCTCTCTAATGCTCTCATCTCTCCCCATGTTCTCCCCCATTTGTTTCCATATCTTAATACTCTCCTTTTCCTTTCATATCCTTTCTGACTGTCCAACCACTCTACATAAGAAAAGAAAAAAAAAAAAAAAAAGGCATGCAGCGCTTGTCTTTGTGAGTCTGATGGTTAATTTCAACAGCCAACTTGACTTCATTTGGAAACGTGTAGGACATTACTGAGGCAAATCTCTGGGGGTGTCAACGAGGGTGTTTCCAGAGAGGCTTAACTGAGGAAAACCCCTGAATCTGAATCTGGGCGGCATCATCCTCTAGGCTGAGGCCCCAGACTGAAGGGCAAAAAAAGGGCACTGAGCACCAGCATTCGCCTGTCCCTGTTCCTTGGCTGCAGGTACAGTGTGCTGAGTGTCAGACTCCCTCCCCTCCACCATGGACCGCATCCGCTCATAGCTCTTCAGACTGTGAGCTAAAGCCGACCCTCCTTTCTGAAGTTGCCTTTGGCCAGGTATTCAGTCACAGCACTGAGAAAAGTAACTGATACACCAGCGTGATGTGGAGCGGCCAGCCTTTGCTTCTTACATAGTGGCTCTGCTTTTTGCGGACTTCACATACTATTTCTTTTTTTAACAGTCACAGTGGTGAACAGAAATTGTCAGCGTGAGAAGAAAAATACACAAACACTGAAGAGAGATATCTGAGAGACAGGAGATAGTTAAAATACAGTGCTGATGTGGCCAGTTTCTGATGTCTGGCTATTAGGTAGATGTGGATAGCAACTTGGTTATCAGCGATGACATAAATCACGGTATTAGTAAAGTAACAGCAAGAATGACAGGAAATTGGCATGTGCTGGAGTCACCATACCTAACATAATTGATTGCATCCTCTTTGTAGCTTCACGATGAAGCAAATTGGGAATGATGGAGGCTTTGTCCAGTGAAGATTTCAGTCCAGAGTAGGAAAACTAGTATGAGGAGTAGCCTATAGTTGGTTGTTGCTGGTTGATTGGTTTTGTCTGTTTTGCTGTGAAGGGACCATAGCTTAATTCTCTGCTGTTTTTTTGTTTGTTTGTTTGTTTCCAGGGTTCATCATGGCCTCTGAAAACACTATTTGTCAATCATGGTGATGCACACTTGCACTCCAAGCAGAGGCTTCCCAAACTGCTATAGATTTGAAGCCTATTTGCAAAGTCCAGGCACCTAGGGGGCACATAAGCAGACTTGGCTCAGAAGGTCAGAAACCATCACATAATAGAAAATGTGTTTCTCAAAAAGAGGCACAGTTCTTGCCCAGGAAATTCACCAATCATAGGAAAACTCCACCTGATGAAACTTTAGAGAGACTGTCTTTCTTTAAGAAAAGCTTTTTAAAGGAAGTTTTGCTCAGCTGAGTTTTTTGTGCCAGTAGGCTCTGTTAATGCCAGAGCTCAGGGGCCTAAGACAGGAGGATCCCTGAGTTCTAGGCCAGCCTGCTCTACAGAGCAAGTTCCAGGATAGACAGGGCTACCCAGAGAAACCCTGGGTCCAAAAAAAAAAAAAAAGGTGAAAGATTTGTATGATCTGAGGAGAGCCACAGCCAAACATTAGGTGTCGCTGAGAAAATCCTGCAGAAGAGGGGATTTTAGGAGGAGAACGCCACAAGATAACCCACAGAATCAATGAGCAGGGCTCATAGGAGCTCACAGAGACTGAACTGACAACCTGGGGCAGGGGATGGGGGGGGGATCTGCATGCATGACCTAGGCCTCCTGCACATTGTTACAGTTGTGTAGCTTGGTGTTTTTGCAGGACTCCTAACAGTGGGAGCAGGGGCTGTCTCTGATTCTTTTCTGGGTTACCTCATCCAGCCTTAATATGAGGGGACATGCCTAGACTTATTGTAACTTGATATGTCATGTTTGGTTGCTCTCCCTGGGGGGGGGGAGCTTTTCTTTTCTGAAGGGAAACAGAGGAGGGGTGAATCTGTCGGAGGAGGGGATGTGAGGGGAGAGGGTCTGAGAGGAGAGGAAGGAGGAGGAACTGCAGTCAGGATGTAATATATGAGAGCAGAGTAAATAAAAAAGAAAAAAAAGTTTTGCTTAAATTAAAAAAAAAAAAGGTTGAAGTGATGTGGAGTTAGCTTTGCAGATGGAGCAAGTGTCAAGCCAAGGGAGACAGGCAACCTGTGGAAGCTAGAATTTCCCTGAAAAATCACAGAATATTCCTGGCATGTGTTTGACATTCTAGCACACGCTAAGCTTGGTAACTAATGGTAGGCACACACCATCTTCCACTGGAAGGTGCTGGCATGACTTTCAGCTAATATTCAGAAATATGATTGGTATGGAAATTTTTAAAAATTGGGCAGAAGTGATTGTGGGGACCTTTGAAAGTGCGATTGAGAAAATATACTGAGGTGGTTGGAACATGAATTATGAAATTACCTTCCCATCCTGACATCTGGGGAGTCTCATAGAGTCAAACACTCCGAGAGAAAGGACATCTCTCCTGAGATTAAAAGTCCAGAATCAGTACAAAACTGTGGCATGAACTGAAGCAAGAAAGAGGTCTCAGCATGAAGGGGTCTCGGCTAGCCTAACGTTGAGGTAAGTTCTCCCCAGCAAGGGCTTGAGTCTCTTGTGAGGTAGAAACGGGAGGAGGATAAGGACACAGGATCATATGGTCATTCGTTCAGTTGTTCTTCACACAGCTGTTTTTATGTCTGCGGGAGGCTGAAGCTTTCTACCCTCTCACAGCCTTCCTTACTGCTTCTATCTCAATAGGAAGCAGGTCTTGGGAAGGCAGGAAGGGAGGCAGGGGTTAATTTGAGGAGGGCTCCAGGGAGCCCATGGGGAAGTGCTCTGGATAAGGAGATGCTGAGGGGAAAGAAAATAGGAAAACAACCACGTATGTTTCCCTTGGCTAATAAGGCCCCAATCAGCTGTTTCTCAGTCCTTGGGGGAGTAAGCGGAGGCTCTAGGATTATTTGTTCACAGGCCCTAGAGGCCCTGTGCCAGTAGGCTTTGAAGTTTTCCATGCAGGTGATTTGCAGCAGCTGGAAAGCCTCACAGGTGACTACATAGACACAGCAGAGGAAACCTGAAGCCTGAAGAGAGAAAGAAGCAAAGCATTCACTCATTGCTTCCTACCAGGCACTGACTGGGTAGCCTCCATTTTTTTCCACAAACAGATGTTTTGGAGCCAAATCATAAGACTTATTAATACATTCACCTGCTGTGGTAGGTAGCATAATGGTTCCTGGATGTCCACAGTTGTGCTAGCATTGGGTTACTATAACCAAGTACTTGGCATAATTAAGCTGTGTGGCAAAAGGGTTATTTGAACTCATAATTTTGGAGCTTCCATCCCAAGATCTGGTGCACCCATTGTTCAGGCTTCTACCGAGTGGGCCAAGTGGCAACAGCAGGGGACATGGGGTGGAGAAGACTGCTGACCTCATGGCCAGAAACAAAAACAAAGAGGAAAGAGTTGGGGTTCCATAGTGTCCTTTGAGGGGCAGCCCTCAATGGCTCAAAGACATCCCATTAGACCCCACCTTTAAAGGCTCTGCTACCTCCCAGTCATGCCACTGAGGCCAACAAAGATTTTCTTTTACAAGTTTTGTTTCTCTTGTTTGCTTTGTATGTGTGCATGCACACATGCCACAGTGCGTGTCAAAGGGCAGCTTGAGAGAGTAGGTTATCTCCCGCTACCACATGGGTCTTCAAGAGTGAACTCAAGTCATCTGCCTTGATGACAAGTGCCCTCACCCACTGAGCCATCTCACTGGGTAGGACCATTCCCTGGAGCCTGTTAATACATCCTCTCAGCTGGTGAAAGGAGTATAGGGAGAAGACTGAGGCTCCTGGGATGGACAGGTGATCCAAATAAACTGGGTAGCCTCGGTGTGATCGCAAAAAGTCCTTTGAGGTGAAGGATGGGAATGGGAGAGCTGGAGGAGAAGATGGCGGAAGTAGAGGTTGAAGTGATGTGGGGTTAGCTTTGCAGATGGAGCAAGTGTCAAACCAAGGGAGACAGGCAGCCTGTGGAAGCTCAGACAGATCCGCAAAAGGAGTGTTGCTCTGCTGTTCCTCAAGCACTGTATCATGATTTCAGCCTGGGGAGATACATTTTATATTTCTAACCTCTAGAACTACAAAATAATACAGTCGGGCTCTTTTAAGCTGCTAAGACTGGTCATTTGTTACAGGAGCTCAGGGAAATGAGCAGGTTGGCTATTAGCCAGAGATGAGACTGTGTTAAAATCCCTGACAAATTCAGAATATTGGGCGGATGAGCTGACTGGCAGGGAAGGGCGTTTGCTGCCAAGCCTGGTGAGCACATCAGAGAAAGAGAAAAGTGACATCTCTAGGTAATCTTCTGGCCTCCACGATCATTATGGAAAAGCCCAGCAGCCAGAGGAAAGAGGTCTCAAGCGCTGAAAAATGGAGCCTGCCCAGCCCAGCAAGCTGATACCTCTCCTAATTTACACACCGAGTCAGCACTATGGCAGCAGCTGGGTCCTACTGACTCAACTTGATAACACGTCTCTCCCTTCCTGCCCCACATACACACATAAATGAAAACAGCTATTAGACTGTCTCAAGATCATTCTCAGAAGGGATCTGGGGACTGGTCCCAAACTTACTGATTCCACAAAATAAATATTTCATGGATGATGACTCATAAAACATATGCTGGCAATTTGTTTCATTCTATTCTTCTATTCTATTCTATTCTATTCTATTCTCTCTGTCTCTCTCTAACATATGCATATGTGAGCACATATGAAGACCAAAAATCCACATGAGGGTGTTTTCCTCAATCACTCCCTGCCTTACTTTTTGAGACAGAATCTCTTCACTGAGCCTGAAGTTTGCTCTTTTGGACACAACTTTCTGAGCAGGAGCACCTGGGGTCTGCCTGCCTCTGCCCCTGGGGATGCTGGGATAATGGGTGCTGCAGCAATGTCTACCTTTCACATGGGAGCTAGGAATCAGAAGTTAGGTCATCACACTTGCATAGCAAACATTTGACTCACTGAGCAATCTCCCCAGCCCCTTGGACAGTTCTGAACCAAATACACACAACTACGTGGAAACATCCTTGGCCAGCCCACCGTTTCCAGCTCCCTCATAGTTTAGTGACCTTTAAAGAAGGACATGCTTGGTATGTTTTTGACTGTGCTCAAGTGAGCACCTCAGAACCCTTCCTCACTGCCATCACCCAAGAAAATGCTATGCAAGAATTAATTGTTAATGATCACACAAGGAAGAGCAGACTTAGACTATGGAAGCCTCCATGTGGCCAGAGTGCATCAAAGAGGGCTAGGGCTAGGCTTAATAAATGAAAGTATGATGACCAGTTTGTTCTAGATCTCAGATGAATGAGAAATTGCTTTCTTCTATAATATTTGCAACGTAAAACACTAAAAATACAGCAGTTATTTCTCTGAAAATCCACTGGGACATGTTGGGTTTTCCTGGGAACTCCACTGAAGGGAGACTTTATCGGGGTGCTCTCTGATCTTTGGGGAGGCACTGTGGAGTGACGGGAAGAGAATAAAGTTTGGAGTTAGTGGATCTGGTGACACCTTGGCTGGAACCATGCTCACTTTCCCTGTCTGACTCACTGTCTGACTCTTGGTTTTCCCAGCTCCACGTAACAGCAGGGCAAGACTTCCTTGGTAATCCTCTGTGAGATTACATTGAGGAGTCACCGGACAGACTCTGGTGCTCAGATCAGCACGTAGTGGTTGCTTAAGATGGTATCAGTTCCATCCCATCGTTCTGCCATTCCTCTTTGGAAACTATTTAGAGTGTGTGTGTGTGTGTGTGTGTGTGTGTGTGTATGATTTGTGTATGATTTGTGTATGTTTGTGTCAAGGAGCATGCATGCCATACACATGTGTGGAGGTCAGAGAACAATCTCAGGTGTTGGTTCTTGCCCGCAACCTTGTTTCTGAAGATGCGTAGTCCAGGCTAGCTGGCCCTTGAGCCTCTGGGGATTCTCCTGTCCCTCTGTTGCGTCTTTTGCTATAGGTGTGCTGGGATTACAGACTTGTGTGGCCGGCTTTTACATGGGTTTGGGGGGTGGTATGAATGTTAGTTGCCAGACTTGCATGGTAGGTGTATTTGACTGTTGATCATCTTTCCAGCCTGTTGTTTTCCATTTGGGGTCAGCCACTGAGGAAATGGGTCATTTTTCTGGAATCTAGGCAGGTATAGTGAACAGTTTAGCCTTTTGTGCAGCTTTCCTATCCTGCCTTCAACTTGTAGGGATCAGCAGTAGCTCCTGAGGTGACAGATGAACTGTCCTTTCTCCCCACGTAGCTCTTCGGCCCCTGAGCACATCAGTGTCTGGAAACCACACTGGGGAGACTAAACCCAAAGGTTTTGCTCAACCTAGTAACCCATACATTCCGCTGTTCTGCTTGGAATGGTTAGCTGAAGTCCTCGAAGAAAACCTTAGGCTTCATTTGTAAAGTGCTGCTTTTACAGTGTCTTGTTCACTTGGCTTGTGAACCACTGCTGGGCAGCAGGTCAGGGAAGGTGGAAGGGCCCTGCCCAGGGCAGCTGACTTCCTCTGAATCATTCATTGTCACAGGGTTGCCGAACATGTTTTTGTTTTATTTTTCAAGTTCCCAGGCTAATGAGGAACTGTGGAATGATGCTCCAAAGTGGCAATACTTCAAGCTGTGAGCATTGGCCTTGTAGGGGTTTGTAGAATTATTTTTGTTACCAAGATAATTCTCTAATTATGATACATTTGGGACAGTGCTAATTATTTAAAATTACTTTGTAATATGCCTTATACGGACTGAAACACAAAGTCGGTTTGGGCTCTGAGGGAGCTGCAGGAAATCTGGGGCAACTCATTGTGCTGAATTGGCCATACGTCATTTTAACAGCAGATAATGTATCATATAGACAGATAACTTAAAACAAAAACAAGCTATTTCCTAGAAGAGAAATGAGACCAGCCCAAGGTTGCCATTGTTCTAATTATGGCTTTGTTTTTTCCCCAGAGCACAGGAATTTTCATTTAGTTTTTCAAAGCAGCATTAAGGAAGTAGAACACTTCCTGTTAATGAAAAAGCAGCCTCATTTAAATGTTTAAAAATACTTCGGACCAGTTGCTATCCTATCTTCTGCTGGGTGTCAAGGATATTGGTTGGAAGCACTAAGAAGAGCACAATTCCCCGAATCACCCAGAAGAATGCTTTATCTCTTTACTGATGTCTTTAGATTGCACTGAAGCTCATTTCTATGCTTCCTCACTTCTAGGAAACAAACAAAACCAACTCCGCCCATCATCAGCTACTCTGAAGACTGTTTTCAGTCATTTATAGAAATTTCTAATTGCTGGCAAGGATGTAGAGCAATCAAAATTTTCCTGCAGGACTATTGTATAGCCTTGCTGGATGTTTGCCTTCTCCCAAATTTCCAGTTGAAACCTCGCCCCAAGGTGAGGGGCCTTGGGGAAATGACTGGCTTAAGAGATGACTGGATTGCAAATGGGACTAGTGCCCTTCTGAAGCAGGCCTGATGGGACAGCCTGGTTCCTTTCTTTTTGTGAGGACACAGCAAGAGCTGGACGGCTGTGACCCACAGGAGCACCCCTACCACCCAACCCTCCCAATCCTCCCAGGCCCCAAACAACACTCAGCAATGAAACAGAACAAATGAGAGAAACCTGTAAAAACACACACTGCATTAAGCGAAAGGAGCCAGACCCAGGTGGCCACACTCTATATAACACACGTGAAGTAAGGTCACAGGAGCAGAGATCACCACTGCCAGACGTGGAGGTAGAAGAGGCCTCTGTCTACCAAGGAGCAGGAAGGCGTGTTCTCAGTGGTGGAAGGTCCTGTCTCGCTTTGGTAGTGATAGGACTCCCGCATTAGTCAGAATACATAGAAGTGCAGACCTTAAAAAGGCAAATTTTACTATATGTAAATGATACTGACTCAGTAAAAGTGATTTAAAAAAAAATGAGTCATGTTGAGACCTCATGGGTATTATTGCCATGTTAAGCAAGCTTTCATTAAAATACCTTATATAGCCAGATGTGGTGGCACATGCTTCAATCCCAGCACTCAGGAAGCAGAAACAGGCAGATCTTTATGAGTCTGAGGCCAGCCTAGTCTACATAGCAGAATACCAGGCTACATAGTAAGACCTTGTCTCTAAAATAAAATAAAATAAAATAAAATAAAATGTTTGATATTAACAGGCTTTGGGAAGACACACCTGTGGAGGAGAAGGACAGTCTCTCCTCTGCTTTGCAGCTGACCATCCACTCTGTGGCTGTTCTGCCTGTTGGAGCATGTCACGGAGCTTCTAGTTGACAGAGGCCCATGGCTGACTATAGTTTCTTAAAGAATGGCGGCTTCCATCCATCCCTCTTGGCAGATGTCCTCCAGGCCACACACATCTGCTCACTGTCCACACCAGCTGTGTATGCTTGGATATGATGAGTCACTTAGCAACTACTAGGCTTGTGTTTGGTTTCTTGGTTTTACAGAGCTCTCTTGTTGTGGCTGATCGTCACATGTGATAGCTCTTATAGAGTCTACAAGGCCGTGCAGCACGTAGCCAGCAGCATGCATCAAGCTACTGTAAATGGGGCTACTCCACCCCGACACACACACACCCCTATTCACATTGCACATGGACCTACACTTGTCCTGGGTGCTGAAAAGACAGAACTCAGAATCATCTCTTTACAGAAATGAATTTTGGAAGCAATCATCAGAAGTCCTTGCCTGTAGATTGTTTTTTGTTTGCTTGGTTTTATTTTGTTTGTTTGTTGTTGTTGATTTTCTCTTATTTCTTGTCCTGGTTGGGTTTTCTATTTCTGTGATGAAATACCATGACCAAAGCAGCTTGGGAGTGGGGTTGGAGGGGCTTATTTGGCTTACACTTCCATATCACTGTTCATCATTGTAGGAAATTCGGACAGGAACTCAAGCCGGGCAGGAACCTGGAGGCAGGATCTGATGCAGAGATAGTGGAGGAGTGCTGCTTACTGAAATGCTCCTTGTGTCTTGCTCAGCCTGCTTTCTTATAGAACTCAGGACCACCAGCCCAGGAATGGCATTCCCCACAAAGGGCTGGGACCACCCCATCAAACATTAATTAAGAAAATGCGGGGCTGGAGAGATGGCTCAGTGGTTAAGAGCACTGTCTGCTCTTCCAAAGGATCTGGGTTCAATTCCCAGCACCCACATGGCAGCTCACAACTGTCTATAACCACAATTCCAAGGGATCTGACACCTTCACACTAATGCATATAAAATAAAATAAAATAAAATAAATGCCTTAGAGGTCTGTCTACAACTCGATTTTTCCGGGAGCCATTTTCTTAATTGAGGTTTCCTCCACTCAGATGACTTTAGCTTGTCTCAGGTTGATATAAAACTGTCCAGCACATTTCCTATCACCCTAGAACATCTTGGATTCTTGTTTTTCTTTTCGGGCCTTTTGGAAATTTCTTGCTATAAAACTGGTCACATGAACAGTATTCTAGAATGACCAAAATCAGATAGGAGCAGCAGGGTGGGGTGGAGTGAGGCTCCAAAGAGCTAATGACTTGGTCTCTCTTAAAGAATCTCTCAATAATCTTGTTGCAGTCTGCCCTGTGTTATCTTCTGCACAGGGCCTATGAAGGGCCTGCCTTGGCCTCACTGCATAAGATCTCTACTTTGCTTTCATTAGCTCACCTGGTCATTCAGCTCTCAAATCCTTCCTTCAAGCAACTGTGGCTTGGAGTAGATTTTTGTCAATGTGGTAAGACTCAGTACAAAGCCCCATACTAGGGATATTAGCCAGTCCCGAGGTTGTCAGCTTTCATTGCTGTGACTAAATACCTGGAATACACAAGCTCACTGAGGATGCTTTTGACTTGTAGTTTCAGAGGATTTAACCTGTAGTTGGTTGGCTTCCTTGGCCTGGGCCTGAAGCAAGGCATACTATGACAGCGGTAGAAGAATGTAGTGGGTAAGGGTGCTTACATCATGATCCCTGGAAAGCAGAGATAGAAGAAGGAGTAGGAGCAAGATGCACCCTTTAACAGCATGTCCCCAGTGATCTACGTCCTCCCAAAAATTTGTTCAGCTGTGATCTCAACGTGCATTGATCTGCTGATGATGTAGACCACTATAATCAAGCCACTTCAGCGGCATCACTGTGTGATGACAAAACTTTGAACACATAGGCCTTGGGAACACTTCTTATCCAGAGAGGCTGGAGAACACTGCTTAAGTTTTTGGAATATCATTTGCATTCGGTCATCCATCGTGTATTGATTGAACACTGACGTACAGTGAGCGCTGTGAGGGCTGCTGAGTCTGGTGACAGCTGAATGTGCTGTGCTGGCCATGATGTGCGGCCACACCACGCCTACTCTCATTTCCAGAATAAACTGGAACGCTTTTTGTGAGAGGGGAACTTCCTGAATCACTGAGCTTTCCAATGGGGCCTGACCTGGTCTGCGGGAGGGAAGGTGGTTAGGAAAGGATGCCCTGAGAACTGTTTGAACTCAGGTATGCCCTTTGGATTTAACTGGTAAACAAGGCTGCCATCAGAGAAAACAACGTTTCTCCTGAAGGCAGGAGAGACCAATTCAGTGGAAGGTGGGGGCAGTGGGGTGAGATGCAACCGAGGGTGAAGGGTCATACGCATGCCACATCGTTTGGTCTGTGTTCCAAAGGCAATGGGGAGCAATGGAGTTTGGTGGGCGAGGGGTATTTTGTATTTGGAGAACACATTCTCCTGTAGGGGTGGCTGTGCCCTGTGTAGAATGTCCTGATCCTTCTTCTCCTGTCACCTGTCCATCTCTGGTCTACTTCACTAGCTTATAAACATCCCAGGGATATCAACCAAACATGGCATATATAAAGTTGCAATAAGACGAAGAACCCCCCTGTTGAATGAGGCAACCCAGTGAGAGGAAGGGGGTCCCAAAAGCAGGCAAAAGAGTTAGAGACGATCCCCTCTCTCTCTGTTAAGAGTTGCAAAAGAAGACCAAGCTACACAACCACAACATACATGCAAAGGGTCTAGGTCTGGTCCAGGCAGGCTCTCTGACTGTCAGTTCAGTCTCTGTGAGCCCCTATGTGTCCTGGTTAGTTGATTCCATGGGTCTTTTTATAGTGTCCATGACCCCTCTGGCTCCTAAATCCTTCCAGTCTCTTCTGCAGGATTCCCCACTCCACCTAATGTTCAGTTGTGGGTCTCTGTATCTGTTCCCATCAGTTGCTAGATCAGTTGCTAGCCTCTCTGATATAATTATGCCAGGCTCCTGTCTATGAGTACAACAGATTATTATCAGGAATAATTTTACTGACTTTTTTTTTTTTTTTTTTTTGCAGGTCATGTTAGGTTCTGTCCTATGTGTCTGGCCAGCGGCTGATTTCTGGCCATCAAGGCAGTGTCAAAGGTGGGCTCCCTTTCATGGCATGGGTCTCAAGCTGGTCCAGTCATTGATTGGCTCCCCCCACCCCAACCTCTGCGCCACCATTACCACAGTACATCTTGTAGGCAGGACAAATTGTAGGTGGAAGGTTCTAAGGCGAGGTTGGAGTCCCAATCCCTCAACTGGAAGACTTGCCTGGTTATAGGAGATGGCTGGTTCAGGCTCAGTACCCCGCCCTTACTAGGAGTCTTAGATAGGGTCATTCTTGCGGATTCCTGGAAGTTTCCATTGCACTAAGTTTCTACCTCGCCCCTGAAATGCACCCCAATTCCAGGTGTCTCTCCTGGTATTCTGTTCCTCCCTTTCCCTCCCAGCTGATCCCTCCTGTTCCTTGACCATCCACCCCAGTCCACCCACAGTATCTAGTCTATTTCCCCTTCACAGGAGAGTCATAGGTTCATCACACCCCTTGAACCCTCTTATTAAACAACCTCTCTGTGTCTGCGGACTTAACACATTTATCCTTTGCTTAACAGCTAATAAACACTTGTAAGTGAATACATACCATGTTTATGGTTCTGGGTCTGGGTTACCTCACCCAGAATTATTTTTTTTTCTAGTTGCATTCATTTGCCTGCAAAGTTTATGGTGTTACTTTTTTTTTTTTTAACAGCATAGCTGAGTAATGCCCCACTGTGTAAATGTACTACATTTTCTTTAACCATTCTTCAGTTGAGGGACATCTAGGTTGTTTCCAGTTTCTGGCTGTTACAAATAAAGCTTCCATGAACATAGTTGAACAAGCGTCCTTGTGATAGGATGAAGCACCTTTTGTGTATATGCCCAGGAGCGGTATAGTTTGGTTCCAAATTTCCTGAGAAACTATCATATTGTTTTCCAAAGTGGCTGTACAAGTTTGCACTCCCATCAGCAGTGAAGGAGTGAGTGTTCCCTTCTTCCACATCTTTGCCAGCATGAAATTTCACTTGTGGTTTTGATCTTAGCCATTTTGACAGGTGTTAAAATGTAATCTCAGAGTCGTTTTGATTTGCATTTCACTGATGGCTAAAGATGTTGAACATTTAAGTGCTTTTTGGCCATTAGAGATTTCTCTGTCGAGAATTATCTGTTTAGAGCTGTACCCCATTTTTAAATTGAATTATTTGGTTTGTTAATGTCTAGTTTCTTGAGTTCTTTATATATTTTGGGTTATTAGCCCTCTGTCAGACGTGAGTTGGTGAAAATCTTTTCCCATTCTGTAGGCTGCTATTTTGTCCTATTGATGGTGTCCTTTGCCTTACAGAAGCATTTTCAGTTACATTAGATCCCATTTATGAATTGTTGATCTTAGTCCCTGCACTGTCAGTGTTCTGTTCAGAAAGCTGTCTCCTGTACCGATGCATTCAAGACTAATGCACTTTCTATCAGGTTCAGTGTGTCAGCTTCAGTGTTAAGGCCTTTGATCCACTTGGACTTGAGTTTGGTGCAAGGTGATAAATATGGATCTATTTGCATTCTTCTACATGTAGACATCCAGTTGTTCCTGCACCATTTGTTGAAGATGCTGTCTTTTACTTGATGTATAATTCTGGCTTCTTTATCAAAGATCAAGTGTCCATACGTGTGTGGATTTACATCTGGGTATTTGATTTGATTCCATTGATCAACCTGTCTTCTTTTATGACAATACCATGCAGTTTTTATCACTATTGCTCTGTAAAATAGCTTGAAATCAGGGGTGGTGATACCTTTGGAAGTTCTTTTATTGTAAAAGTTTGTTTTAGCTATCCTGGGTTTTGTTTTTCCATATGAAGTTGAATATTGTTCCTTCAATGTCTGTAAAGAATTGTGTTAAAATTTTGATAGGGATCGTTGATCTTAAAGCCTGTGCTGTTAGTGTTCTGTTCAGGAAGTTGTCTCTGTGCCAATGTGTTCAAGGCTCTTCCCCACTTTTTCTTCTAACAGATTTAGTGTGTCTAGTTTTATGTTGTGGTCTTTGAGCCACTGGACTTTACTTTTTTTCAGGGTGATAAGTATGGATCTATTTGCATTTTTCTACATGTAGATATCCAGTTAGACCAGCACCATTTGTTGAAGATAGTGTCTTTTTTCCATTGTATGGTTTTGGCATCTTTGTCAAAAATCAGGTGTCCATAAGTGTTTGGGTTTATTTCTGGGTCTTCTGTCCAATTCCATTGATCCATCAATCTGTTTCTATGCAAGTACCATGTCATTTTTATTACTGTTGCTCTATAGCTTAAGATCAGGGATGGAGATACTTCCAGAAGTTCTTTTATTGTACAGGATGGTTTTAGCTATTCTGGTTTTTGGTTTTTGTTGTTGTTTTTCCATATGAAGTTGAGAATTTTTCTTTCAAGGTCTACAAAAAGTTGTGTTGGTATTTTGATGGGAATGGCATTGAATCTGTAGATTGCTTTTGGTAAGATGGCCATTTTTTACTATGTTAATCCTACTGATTCATAAGCATGGGAGATCTTTCCATCTTCTGGTATCTTTCTTCTTCAATTTTTGGTGTGGCTGCCATATGTCTGTTTTCAAGGATTCCAGTGATTTCTGGGATCAGCCCCATTGAGGGCAGCTAGACTCTTGCTGCTGGGCCTTCTCCTGGCCACTCCCGTCATCCAGTATCAAGTCCCACCTCTTTTCTGGTAGGTCTCTGGCATTGAGAGGTAGCCTATTCATCAACACTGCCCTAGAGCCCAGGAAGTCAATTGGGGTCCCCTCCCAGGAGCCTCCTTTGGCACCTACAGCAAGCATTCCTTCCTCCCTAGGTCCTTGCTCCCTCTAGGCACTCAGGGCCCAAATGTTAAAAGCATCCTATAGAAAAGCAGTGCTTTATCCTCAGGTGCAAATAAGTTATACAGCTAGATCATGTTCAGTGCTCTCCACAGCTCCTCACAGTCAATGGACAACGGGGTAGGAAGTCACATGCTATCAGACCACCAAAGAGCAAACATTTCAGCATCACAGTTTTGCACTAGACAGCTCTGCTCATGTCCATCCCTTTAGCCTAGCATGTCACAAAGAGCTGGTCTAGAACTGGGGAGACAGCTCAGTGTGTAAAGCCCCTGCCATTCAAGCCTGAGGATCTGACTTCTATCTATAGGACACATGTGAAAAGGCCAGATAAGCTAGCAAGGGTTTATAATCTCAGTGCTGTAGTGGATCTCTTGGGCTTGCTGGCTCATTGGCGAGCCTAACTGAACCAGCCAGGCAAGGTCAGTGAGAGACCCGGTCTCAAGAAGCAAGGTGGACAGCATCCTAAGGAATGGTCTCTGGGTACCACACTCATGTTGTATGCACCCACACACTTACACATACCATTGTAGGAATCAATTCACACTACTGGACATCAAAGGGATCCTGTCACCGGGAACTCCTGGCTTATCAGGGATTAGAAACATGCTGTTTCTCAAATGGCCCCAGACACTTTTCTCTTCCTCATTTTATTCTAATCGATGTCCCATGGTAGAGAGCAAAGGGGGCTCTTTTTCTTTCCTATTCTTCCCTTCCTTCCTTCTGGTATACACCCCCATGTCACTCAGAAACTTTTCCATAGCAGGAGTAGGGCGGGTTTCACTTCTTGCTAAGCTGGGCCTGGCCTTGTGACTTCTTGTGGTCAGCAGATGTGGCAGAATTCATCTGCAAGTCAGAACTGGAGCCAAGAACTGTTGGGGGTGAGTATTGCTCTCCCAAAGACTCTGAATCATAAGGTGATGCTTGGATGCTGAAAGGATGGGGCATGGCAGGCATGGGTAGAATAGCTCAGGTCAGAGATGTCCAGAGAGCTGAAGATCCTCCTCACTACCAATGAGCGAGCCAGCTCATCTCAACACAGGCCTGAGACTCACCTTAGTTGAGCCAACAATCAAATCATGAGCTAGATGGGTAGTTATTTTAGGCCAATGAATTCAGAGGGTTTTGTTACTCAGCAAGATTCCTTTCCCTGCCACCTGAAGGTTCCACACATCACATTCGAACCATTCTGCACTCACAGATGGAAAGAAATTTGTTCTTTCACTATCTGGGCGACATGCAGGAAGTAAACACTACTCTTCAGTTCTCTTTTAACTCTCTTGCTCAGTAGCAAGACTTTAAAAATTTTGCTTTTTGAAGGCTTATTATTTTATTTTCAATTATGTATGTGTCTGTGCGTATGTGGGTGCAGGCCCCCTCAGAAGCCATGGTCGTTGGCTCTCCCAGGAGCTAGAGTTACAGATGGCTGTAAAGCAACAGAGGTGCTGGGAACTGAGCCCTCATCCTCTGTAAGCAGTGTGTGTTCTTAACTGCTAAGCCTCCTCTCCAGCCCCTGCCAAATAGTATTTTAAATAATTACCTTATCATATGGCAGCAATAGAAGATACACTGCCAGTAAGACACAGCAAAACCAACGTTTGACACCACAGCACACTATACAGACTGGAAATAATTTGGATCACAATTTTGTTTTGTTTTGAGGCAAGGTGTATGTAGTACTGGCTGTCCTGTAATAATCCGAGGTGCAAAGCAGGATGGCCTTGAACTCAGAGATCTCACTGCTTCTACCCCCCCCCCAGTGTTGTAATTAAAGGAACATGTCATCATTCCTGGCTGGATCACAATTTTTGTAATGAGTTTTGTTTTAACAAGACATAAAAATTTTTTATGGGCAAATAAAGGTTTAATTATCTCTTTACCATGTCATTGGAATAATTTTTTATTGTTCTCTTTATTACGTCGTTTATATTTGTCACATATACCTTGACTACATACAGGCAAAGGTCTATCTTTGTTGCTCATTTCCTGCCATCTGATTGGCCTTGACCCAATATATCATTAGCAAGGATACCCCCACACCTCCCAAAAGCAGATTCTTAATGCCCTTGGCACTTTTAATTTTTGGAGTTGAAAGTACTTTAATATTCACTGAAGCACCTTTTGACATCTCTGGGTAGGAAAATCATGTCAAATTATCATTACTGGCTTTGTATGGGGAAAAAAATAGAAGCATATAAGGGTGAAATACACATAGAGATGTTGACAGTCATGGTAGATGTGGATTTTTAGCTCCGCACCCGACTTTGTGGGGTTTATTTAATACATTCCATGCCAAAGTTCTAATGGCTTTGTTGAATTTAGTAACATCGCTCTTTGGATGGATATTAGCAGAATTTCTGCCATTCCATCATTCTGGCACCGTAGTTGTTTCCTGCAGTTCTTCATGTTAATGAAAGAGCCCCATAAATTGCAGAGCTGTTCCCTATGTTTGCATTAAAAATCACAGTCAACCCCCGTGACCGAGGGAGAGATGCAATCAGGAGGAAGAAACCTGTGCCAGATGGGCCTCTGTTCAGCTGAGTGTTTGTGGCGGCACAAGGGCCATTAGAAACACGTGTAGAACCTTTCAGACTACAAAACTACTTGCAATTCACTTAGCTTTTTCTCCAGTGTCTGAGAACCAGTGCCCATGACAAACCCACCCAGCCTCTTTCCATTTTAAACTGCTTTATTGCAAAGGGAGCCATGCCAAAAGAAAGTCACCTATAAGATAGTTAATTTTCTTATATTCACCTCAGGGACATTTGATTTGTAATTGTGTGTGTGTGTATGTATGTGTGTGTGTGTGTGTGTGTGTGTGTGTGTATAGTTGCTCATAGAGGCCAAAAGAGGACACGGGCTCCTCTGGAGCTGGAGTTAAAAGTAATTGTGAGCTTCCCAGTGGGATGTCATGTATTGAACTCAAACTCTTAGTCTTCTTAACTCTGAGCCATCTCTTTAGAGCTCCTGGTTTGTAATTTAAATGTGGGAGTACTACACAGAACACACACAGACACACACACACACAGACACACACACACACACACACACCCAGAGGAATGCTTTTATTTCCATAAAACTAAATTACTCATGCACAAATACTTTGGAAGAGAAGAGGGCCTACTGCCTAGACACATTTCCAACATTCTTATGTAGAAAGAGAAAATGCAAATTAACGTGTCAACTTTATTCATTCTTTCTCGAATTTCCCTGGCACCTTCTTTTTTCTTTGGCTTTATGTCCTATTCACTTTCTCCATCTTTTCTAGACAGCTAATCATTTAAAACTAAGAATGCCAAACAACAAAAGCTAGGATTTAGTGGCCAGGTACCTGCCACTGTGGAAAAAACAAAACCAAAACCAAATTGATTTCCAAAGGGGCTGTACAAATTTACACTCCCACCAGCAATGGAGGAGGGTTCCCCTTTCTCCACATCCTCTCCAGCATGTGTTGTCACTTGAGTTTTTGATCTTAGCCATTCTGATGGGTGTAAGGTGAAATCTCAGGGTTGTTTTGATTTGTATCTCTCTGATAACTAAGGACGCTGAACATTTCTTTAAGTGTTTCTCTGCCATTCAGTATTCCTCTATTGAGAATTCTCTGTTTAGCTCTGTACCCCATTTTTTAATTGGATTACTGAGCCTAAAACCATGGCTCACATGTAGCCCATAGATTCAGTCTCCAAGTGGGGTCTCTAGTAAGGGGAACAAGGGCTGTCTCTGGATTGAACTCAGTGGCTGGCTCTCTGATCACCTTCCCCTGGGGGGTGCAGTCATGCCAGGCCACAGAGGAAGACAATGCAACCAGTCCTGATGAGACCTGATAGACTAGGGTCAAATAGAAGGGGAGGAGGTCCTCCTCTATCAGTAGACTAGAGGAAGAGCACAGGAGGAGAAGAGGCAGGGAGGGTGGGATTGGGAGGAGATGAGGGAGGGGGGGGCCACAGCTGGGATACAAATTGAATAAATTGTAATAAATGATAATAAAAATAACATTAGCTACCAAATAAACAAACAAACAAACAACCACAACAACAAAACCCAAAAAAACAGGGAGGGACAAGACCCTGCCCTGAGCATAGTTGTCAAGGATCTACACACACTGAAAACCTTGGTGCGGCCACAGCACGCTCCTTCCCACTTTTTTGAGAAAAAAACTGACGCAGAATATTTTCAGAAAATAAAAGTCCCACTACTCATTTCTTACACTTCACTCCCCAGCATCACACTTCTGGCCTTTTCCTGAAAGGACTTAGAGGACACTAACAAAAGCCATCACCAGATCACGGTAGGTGGGAGTACAAAGTAAAGGAGACCGCACCTTCAGAATTGTCAGGAAAACCCTTAAATAGTCTGGAAAGAAAGAATGAGAAAGTATCAGGAAACCCTACCAAAAAAAAAAAAAGTGAAATATAAATACGGGGGTTGGGTGGTACAGACCTCAATAATGCAGGACACCAACGTTGGGAACAAAAAGGCCAAACTGGATGTTACCGGGAGGTAGGCGGCAGAGAAGAGGGGCACAGGAGGAAGTGCAGCGTGGACTCCACCACCACGCCAGCACTGCGCCTGCGCGGAGGTGCGCAGTGGCTAGCCACAACACCTGTTCTTGGAACGCCACTGGTGCAGCGCGCCCAGGGCAGTCAGAGAAGGCCGGGTCATTCTGCACCATGTCCAGACCCCTGGGTACGCGGGAAGGCCTGAGCCCCGCCCTGCTCCTGCACCGGCCGAGACGTCCCGTCCTCCGGTCCCGGGGAGCCCTGCTCCTGCTGAGCCGCCGCGGGGGCGCCCGGGTCCGGGAAGCGCGGCGCCGTGCCCGCGAAGGAGTCCCTGCGCGCCAGCGTCTCCTCCTGCACCGGGCGGCCCACCGGCTCCGGCTCCGCCTCGGCGGGCCCCGGGCCCTCCTGCGAGGTCTGGCTGACGTACACCACGATGATGTCGCCCTTGAAGTTCATCACCTGCCCGCTGGAGATGAACGTGGAGTTACTGTTCCCCGTCACGTTCCCTGCAGGGGACAGAGCATAGAGAAACTGCGTGAGGGACCTCGGGGCTGGCGGTCAGTCACAAGTTGTTCCCCTTGGAAAGGTTAAGTCGTCTCTTAGCCTCAGAGGAGAGAGGGCAAAGGAAGAGATGGAAAAGGAGGCAAGCCTCGTCCACAGTCATGTGTTTGCTCTTTTCGTACCTCGCGGAAATCGCACACAACTGCTGGCACTGAAAGGAGAACCCACCTGCACTCTGGACTCTAGACAACATTATTAAGCCGGAGAGAAGCAGGAGGGAAGAGGAGGAAGAAAGCTTTAGGGGGCGGGAATAGATAGAGTAGGGGAAAAGAGAGGAGAAGGAGAAGATGGAAGGGGAGAGAGGAAGATAGAAGGACAGAATGGGGAGGGGAGGACGCTAGTAGGATGGGGTCCAGCTGTGATGGCTGAGCAGACCTCAGCTCATTGGGCTGAGCTGGGGCAGCGGAGACACAGCCTTCCTACCTTCCAAAAGGTCCCTGATTTCTCAGCCCTGCGGGGTGATTATGGAGTTAAGAACACTCAGAGGGGGCTGGAGAGATGGCTCAGAGGTTAAGAGCACGGGCTGCTCTTCCAGAGGTCCTGAGTTCAATTCCCAGCAACCACATGGTGGCTGACAACCATCTATAATGAGAACTGGTGCCCTCTTCTGGCTTGTAAAGCAGAACACTGTATACATAATAAATAAATCTTAAAAAAAACCCACTCGGGTTAATAAATTTCAATTTCACTCCCCTTCAAAAAAACAAAACAAAGACTAGCTCTATCATCCCTTGGTGGATAAACAGAAGCAATCAGTCTTTGGTTAATAACACTGGCAAGCAGGAAGTTTAACTGACGCGAGGGAAGTCGCCCCCTTTCTTTCTTTTCTTTCTTTCTTTTCTTTCTTTCTTTCTTTCTTTCTTTCTTTCTTTCTTTCTTTCTTTCTTTCTTTCTTTCTTTCTTTCTTTCTTTTTCTTTCTTTCTTTCTTTCTTTCTTTCTTTCTTTTTTCCTTCCTTCCTTCCTTCCTTCCTTCCTTTCTTTCTTTCTTTTTTCTTTCATTTAAAAGACCCATGCTCCACAAATTTCTCAGTTGAAAAATAACTGCTCAAACCCCCAACACAGCATCACAAACGGAACTGTTTGGTCTGTTTCGGGGGCCAGGGACATCAAAGTGGTCCTTCCAGTGCTCACCGGTCACTTACCTATCCTCTGTCCCAACCCAGCCTAACAGTAAATTATACAAATAAGATGAAGCTTGTGCTATACCCCCTGAAGGAAGTTTCCTCAGATTTGGAAGGGCTTTTTAAGACCATGACTATTGTGCTGTAGGCATTCAGGAAATTCCTGTGAGGGAGTCTTGGGCCAGTGTGGGGGCCCAGTGGGAAGATAAAGACTTTAAACGTGAGCAACAAAGGTCTGTGATTCCTGCCGCTCCCCTACGGGCCACTGCGTGGAGTATGCAGGTAACATCAGGATCTACCCCACCCCCCTCCACAATAGCACCAGGGAGCCTAGCTCCCGTTTCTACCCCCTAGGAAGTGCGCCCAGGGGCCTCTAACCCGTAGCGTGCACTCAACAGACTGTGCATGACTTTCTCTCCCACCCGTTGTTAGTCTCATCTGGATCAAATGATTAGGGGAAAATCAAACCAAGAAACTGAAGTAACAGAGCTATATCCTAACTAAACACGTGCTGTCCCTACTTAATGAAATCAGTGATTGTGAGTTGCTCCGGAGTACAGTTTTCCTCAGTACAGTCACTGCACTATTTTATTGTGACGTCATCTACTGCCTTTGTTCTTCAATATGTTAAAACGTGGAGGGCATCTCTAGCTAGTGCAGGGTTGATTTATCATTCTAGATTTAATTCCATCTCTTCTTTCTCCTCATCGTACTTAGATTTATCTGCTGGTGTCATGGTGCATGGGATTTATTCACCATTTACATTTTTATCGTCCAACAGATCATCACGATGAACCTACTGTTCTTTATTTCTCGCTTCTCAAGAGTCTCAGTTAAAGCTGGCCCAGAAAAACCCCGAGTTTTTCTGTGTCATCTTACACATAAAGGTTTTGTGTAAAGTCTTGCATCTTGAACTTTCACTCTAAGCATTTCGCCTTACCCTGATTTACCCTGATAGCCCTGCACTAAAAATCCTAACACACATTCTTGTTTTCCATTTGCATTTCCAGTGTGGAACTCACTGTCTTTAGCTCGCAGGACATAGTTAGACAATACACAATCCTTTGATTCATAGATTAATGTCTGTTATTCCTGGAAGACTTGGGTCAGGCAGAAGGACTGAGCAAAGACCTTTTAAATTGCTGACAGTAAGTAAAGTTACCTAGAAAGAGAATGAGATTATTAATTTTATTTTTTGGTTTTTTTTTTTTTAAATCAAAGGTATGGTTTACAGGCCAGCACAATGACTGTACGGGTAAAAGCACTCTTCAAAAAAGCCTAAGTTCAATTCTCAAATCCCACAACAGAAGCAGAGTACCAGAAAATTGTCCTCTGACTTCCACACTTGCACTGTGGCATGTGTGACCCCACCACACAAACACACACACACACACACACACACACACACACACACACACACAAAATATAAAGAAATGACTTAAAACAGTCCTTGATCAAGTCCACCAGGCTAATCTTAGGGGGAAGTGTCAACTGGTACAGAATAAACTTAAGAAGCATCTTGGATTTGCCAGTATGCAAGGGGCAGGAGAGTGGCCCACACGGACGTGTCACCAGCACACCTGCCCAGGACCACATGCTCAGAGGCGTTGCTATCCCCATCACCTTGGGGCTCCTATTGCACTTCTGTTCTTCAGCAGGCTCTGCAGTGGTCACTGGTTCCCAGGGTTACGCGGTGAGACTGCAGCTCTAGCTTTGTCCCCACACATGCTCTGATTCAGTGCCGCTGTTTTACGGGCTAACATCTTAGATGAGCATATTTCAACATTGCTGAAGTGTTAGAAAAATCTAGTTTTCTCTGTCAATGAACTAGATACTTAATAAGACAGTGAACTGTAGACATTGTCCATTGATAACCCCCTTTCTTCTTATTCACTGTCTTTCTCTAGGCTAGCCCCAAACTCCTTACACTTCTAAGAAGGATCTTGAACTCCTGATCCTCCTGCCTCTGTCTCCTGTGTTCTGGGGTTGCAGGCTTGCTGTGCTCATAGGCATGCAGCACTGCTTCTGTTTATGCAGTACTGGGCATTCGACCTGGGGCTTTGTGTGTGCCAGCCAATTACTCTGCCATCTGAACTATGTCTCCAGCCCCGAGGCTCTTAAAACACAGCCCCAGGCTATGTTCCTCCCTCCACCACTTGCTGGAACCCTCTCAAAGACTATGTCAGTTATGTCTTCAGTGTTTTGATATAATTTTTGGTCTAGTTTCTTTAAAGCGGTATGAGAATGAAAGGTTGTTTCTGAAGGTAAGAGGGTAAGCACCTCGACTTTGTTTCCTCATTCTTGCACAGCCCTATCAGCTGCTTCAAATTCAATGGCAAGACCTTTTTAGCAACTCATTCTCTAAATAGTACCTAATCTTCCAATGGTTTTTATAGCAGTAATCCTCTTGCCTATCAAACTTATTATTTCTTGAGCCAGGCACAGTGTCACACATCTGTAATCTCAGCACTCAGGGAGACAGAGGCAGCCAGATCTCTGTGAGTTTGAGGTCTACAAAGCAAGTCCAGGACAGCTAAGGCTACACAGAGAAACCCTGTCTTGAAAACCCAAAGGAAAACAAAACAAAACAACTAACCAACCAAATAAACAAACAAAAACAACAAGAGCAAGAAAAGCCTAATATAACTGATGGGTCCTAAAGTATGATGAGATCAGCTCCCACTCACAGCCCTGGGCACATACATGGGTTCCAGAAAGCACGGCCAGTCACTTGTGGGAGGGGGTGGGGCAGTATGTGTGTGTGCATGTGTACATACGCTATATGAACATGTTTACACTGTAGTTGTGTGCAGGTGTCCGTGCATGGCTGTGCAAGCGTGTGTGTGTTTAAGGAGGCCAGAGGTTGCTGCTGGGCGTGTGATTCCCCCGTTTTCCGAATTATTTTTGAGATGAGCTGTCAGTTTGACGAGGCTGGCTGACCAATGAGCTGCAGGTTTTCTCTTGCTGGCTGTGGCTGGGATAACAGACATGTGCTGACGCACCAGCTCTTACATACATGCTAGGAAGCTGGACTCGGGTCCTCATGCTAGTGCATCATGTGCCTTACCAACTGAACCACCTCCCCAGCCCCTAACTAAACCTGTGCTTTTTCAATGGCTGGGAAGACTCGTGAAACCTCCAGGTATACAAGCACAGGAAGGCCTTCCTGCTTGCTTTTCTCCTTCAGGTTTTCCTTCTCACATTCAATCAAAGTTGATTGTATTTATAATGGAAGATGGCAGGAAGCATGTGGAAGGAAGAATCAATGCCAGAGAAAACAGTGACAGCTGTCAGGAGAGGAACGCTGCGGGTCAGATAGCCATCACTTACTGCGAATCCTACTCTTGCCTGGGGAAACTTCTGAACTTCTCTTGGCATGGCCACTGCTCCTCACTAACCCAGAGTAGGCAATCACCCCAGGCTTGTGTTTCTTCTTATTCTAGGGAGCGTCAGCCCTTTCCAAGGCAGAGTAATCAAATAACGCCATACCACTGGCCCTGACTATAGAGGCAGTGGTACAGGGCTTTAAGGCTTTGGCTTCACCATCAGATAAATTATTGCTGCATGGCTTATTAGTGTCGCGATGCTGGGTGAAGAACTTACTCCATCATATTTCTGTGAGTAATTAAGGTACTGCACACAAAGTACTTAGCGCATGGTAATGAAAATCTCTCTGCGTGTGCACTGTAGCTATGCACGGATAATATGTGCGTATACAGACAGAGGCCTGAAGTCAGGTGTCTTCACACTCCACCTCATTTTACAGGACATTATCTGTCACTGAACCTGGGGCTCACTGTGTGGCTGAACAATGAGGTCCCAGGATCTAGGTCTCCATGTCCCAACAGGCACACACTGGCTTGTGTGGCTTCGTAAGTGAGTGCTTCGGATCCAAACTCAGGGCCTCACGTTTGCTCAGCAACTGAGCTGTCTCCTTCGCCCCTAGTGATGAATGTATGTCACTGATGGGACTGTAAGCTTTAGGCAGTGCAATCTCACTGAAAGAGGCTACTCAAAGTTAGGACTGCAAAGCCAGAATGACGTGGGGATTTATTACATTTAAAATGGGCTAGTCGACTTGACACTAATATTTAAGGTGACTTAGCAAGCTAAAAGTTCAGATAACACGACAGTGCCAAAAACAGCATCTAAGACAACAGAAATAATGAACAAATAACCTGCCTCATTATAATCAGAAAGATGTTTACACTTTAGTAAATCTACGCTTTAAATAGAAGGCTCTTTCTGCATTTCTACATATAGAAATGTTTTTGTCAGGCAGAGAGTACACGCTTGGTTCTGAGAAGGCACTTCCTGGCACAATTTACATTCTTAGGAAAGGGGAATGCACTCTTTTCTTCTCAAAAGCATACTATGTTATTTAAGATGCGTACGATATGAATATTAAATCGCAAGAAGCATGCCAGATAAGGCTATCAAATTGTCATGGAGAAAAAAGTATACACAAATACACTCAAACATTTTACATTTCAGCCATATGCTCCTCATGCATCTTTTCTTTTTATGGCAATGCAAGGTCTGTTTCAGGCATTTGGAAAAAAAAATTAAACATGTGATACAAGGGAAGGAAGTAATGTATAAAAGAGTTCCATTGTGAATCATGCTAAGATTCATTTAGACAGTCTTATGGAGTGAGCCCCTCCCAAATGAAGCCTGTCCGCTCCGAAAGGACGATGGCACTAAGACAATGTGTGATGTGAACACATTTGTAACATTTTGTTCTACTTTCATAGGTGTGTGTCGTATTTGTGTATACAGGTATGTTTTTGTGTGGAACATATGTGTGAGTATGGGTGTGTTTGTGTGTGTGTGTGTGTGTGTGTGCGTTTGTACATGTGGAGGCCCAAGTTTGCTGTTGGCCTCTGAGAAGGGTGGCTGAGAATCTTGCCCTTCCACCTTGTGCAGTGAGGCAGAGAGGCAGCCACCCAGAGCTTCTGTAGCTTCTACGGCTAACCTTGATGGCTTTGGGATCCTCTGCCGCCTGGGACTGGAATCACAAGCAGGCCTCCACGTGAAGCTATGCGGGTTCTGGGAATCTGAACTCTAGTCCTCCTGCTTGTGCTAAAGTGTTTGAACCACTGAGCCATCTCCCTAGACAATTTTTTTTCATATATTTTGAAATAATGTGTTTACTCCTACTACTAATGAATGCCAAACTGACAAGCAAATTATAAAATGCCAATTTTAATTTGAAGCTTTGGGAGGGGGCAGTCACTACTTAACATCCACTTTATGATACTTAGATCAAAAGGGAACACAAGTTGGTGCCGACATGAATTCTGACAGCAAGGTGAGTGACAAACAGGGCTGTCCTTGCTAGTGGAGGGGACTAAAGGGAAGAAAATTTGAACAAACCTTTCTGCCAACCTTTCAGGATGGAAATGTCTTTCCCACATGGGTAGGCTCAGGGGTGAGGATGGAGATGAGACAGGCTCAGGCAGGTGTCTTTCTGCCTTGGCTCCCAGGGTTCTGTTAGGGAGAATCTGTACCACTCGGATAAAATAGCTTGATTTTCCCCTTCGTTTCTCTCTCTCTTCTACGTGATGTAGGTAGACATGCACAAGACAGTTGGAGACAGTTCTTCAACCCCCTTCTTCTCCCCTAGCTTACAAGAGCAGACCATACTCATGGGTGGCTGAGACTACATCGGTGAACACAGAAATGCTAATTTCTGCTCATGTGTTCTGTTTAAATGAATGAGCACATAAATAGATGTCCATGGAATGTATGGAGACCAAGCCACCTTCAGAGACACTCAAAAGAGGAGGGATGAGAAGCTCATGAAAATTAGTAGTGTCTGTGGCTGCCAGCTGTGGTTAGCCCTCATTGTCACCTTGACGACATTTTGATTTACTTAGGAGACTGGGTTACATCTCTGGATACATTGGTGGAAGCATCTCCAGAGTGGACTGAGAGTGAAAGATCATGAATGTGGGTAGCATCAACTCACAGGCTTGGGATGGGGGCAAGTGGAACAGGAAGAAGGAAAGGAGAAAACCCACAAGCTCTGGCATCTCTTTTCTTCTGCTTCCAGGTCACATGATGTGAACTGCTCTGCCCTATCACACCTCCCCCCAACATGCTAGACTGAAGCCAATATAAACCTTTTTTCCTTTGAGTTGTTTCTGTCATGTATTTTGAAACTAATGTATTGCCTGCTGTGTTGCTGATAAAGGCTGTAATAGTGACTGGCCAGCAGAAGACACATTAAACACAGCAGCTGTTATTTCATTCCTCTAGGATAACAACTCTCTAGTAGGACAGGGAAAAACCTCCTAATTCCTGGTAAGAGGGTGTGGTGGTCTGGATGAGAATGCCCCATAGGCTCAAAGGTTTGAATGCTTGGTTCTCAGTTAGTGAACTATTTAGGAAGGAGTAGGAGGTGTGGCTTTGTTGAAGGAGGAAGGCCACTGGGTTTCAAAAGCCCACATCAGGCCCAGTCCCTCTCTTGCTCTCTTTCTGCCTCCTGCTCACAAAGCCTCTTAACTTTTGTCTTGTGCCAGCTTGCTGCCATACTTCTCACCATGATGATCATGGGCTAACCCTCTGAAACTACAAGCAAATCCCGATTAAATGCTTCCTTATACAAATTCCTTTGGTCATGGTGTCTCTTCACAGCAACAGAACAGTGACTAAGAACAAAGCTGGAACCAAGGCCTGGAGTGTTACTGTGACAGGCCTGACTAGGCTTCTTGAAAGACTGGAAAGACGTTGGGACGTTGTACTAGAAAAGGGATTGGATGCTGTCAGTGGAGTTTAATAGGCATCCTCGTAGGAACTTGGAAGAGCAATGTGGACTGTGGAGATCCACCTCAGGAGGTTTCAGCAGATAACAATAGTGGCTGGGGTACAGACTGCTCTTATAATATTGTGGTAAAGAATGTGGCTGCTCTATGCACTTGGCCTAAAAATCTGCTGGAGGCAAAAGGAAGACTTTGGACTAATGTCATCACACAGGATTGCAAGAAAGCCTAGTATTGACCATGTCATATGGTTATTAATGATCACTCTTATGCAGATCTATAATGAAAAAGAGCAAGCAAGGCAAAAAGGAAATACAAAACATACAGTTTGAGGAGAAAAAGAACACCAGGAAGTGTAATGTTGAGAGCAAGCCTTGCGCTCAAGGAGATGAGAAGTTTAAAACAAAGGCCTGATGCTAAACAGAGTAAATGAAGAGGTGCCCTCAGGGCAAGACCCAACTCAGCTAATCCCAAAATCTGTGAAAAGAACAAGCCTAAGGAGTTATCAGTTCCTAAAGAGTGCAACAAAGGAAAGTCAATGCGAAGAGAAGGACTAGCTTCCAGCAGGCAGCCACGCAGTTCTGGATTTAAGAGTGCAGGCATAAAGGGCTTGTGGAGCCTTCCAAGTGGCAAGGGAGTCCCTGCATGGGGTCCAAAAGAGGTCTCTGTGTGAAACTGTGAAGCCTGATTATGCTGGAGAACCCAAGATGTTGGACATGCCGGACCCATGGGAAAGATGCATCTACCAAGGAAAGATGCATCCAGGGTGTTGAGCCAGCCCAAGGAGAGAAGTTTTGCAGCCTACAAAGCTAAGAGGAATGGGAGAACCACTATCGAGCTCTTTGCCATCAGATGTGCAGCTACAGGATCTGGACTTTGCCCTGCTGGGTTTCAGTCTTGCTTTGGATCAGTATCTCCTCACGTTGACTATTTTCCTCCCTTTTGGAATGGTGTTGCATATTCTGTGACACTCTGTGTCATAAGCATGTGACTCGTTTTTGCTTTTACAGGGGGTTACAGTTGAGAAATCTTCTTGGGTCTCAGAAGAGACCTTGGACTTTTAAACAGGTGTGGCTGTGATAAACTACGGGGACTTTGAAGCTGGACTGAATGCACTTTTTATTATGTTATGGCTACAAGTCTATGGGGGCCAGGGTGTAGAATGTTGTGGTTGTGGTTGTGGTTGGAATAATAATGGTCCCAATAAGCTCATCTATTTGAATGTTGGTTCCCATTTGCTGGTCTGTTGGGAAGAATTAGGAGATGAAGCCTTGTTGGAGAAGGTATGTTATTAGGAGTAGGCTTTGAGGTAACAAAAGCCGATGCCAGGTCCAGTGTCTCTCTCTGTCTCTCTCTCTCTCTCTCTCTCTCTCTCGCTCTCTCTCTCTCTCTCTCTCTCTCTCTCTCTCTCTCTCTCTCTCCCTCCTGCGTGTAGACCAGGATGTAAGCTCTCAGCTACTGCTCCGGGGCCATGGCTGTCTGCCTGTCACCATGATACCCACCATGATCATGAAACTCTAAAATTGTAAGCAAGCCTCCAATTAAATTATCAGTTGTGTTGGTCTTGGTGTCTCTTCACAGAAATGTAATAGTAGTTAAGGTAGAGGTATTGTAACCAAGGTAACCATCATGATCTCAGAATTAAGCATCACTTAAGAACTGACGCTCAGTTGTTTAACACAACCCAAAGCATGCTTTCCCCTTCAGAGGTCCCTCGTGGCAATTCTTACTCTTTGTTAAGAGCTAGAACAGCACTAGAATAGACTTGACAACCTATTTTAAAAAGTAGGGTATTTTTTTCAAATTGCCTCTACTTGTGGCGCTGTTTGATCAGCTATTCATGCTCTCTATAAAAAGCCAGTAGCATACGCTGCAGTTGTGGCTCACCAGGTAAAGGTACATATTGCCAAGCCTGGCAGCCAGAGGTTGATCTTCCCAGACTCACATGGTGGAAGGAGAGAACAGATTGCCAAAAGCTGGCTTCTACACAGGAGCCATGGGGCATGTGTATGCACATGCACACATGAAGGCCCACACTAGATACGGTGTAGTTAAAAAAAGAAAAAGGTGGTGGCATGATATTCTTCCCTCCAGAGGTCCCCAGTTACTTCCTTTTCCCAGAAACCTCTTGATTTGGCTCTCAGTTTAAGTAAACAAAATGATACCCTGGCATAAAATCAAAATCCCAGACAGAGAGGCCACCTCCTTTAGCCCTGAGAGCACACTGCCTTGCAGGAGGATGGGATGGGGTCCCTCTCTTTCCCCAAGCATCACCCTCTTTCACTCACATTTTAGAGTCTGAGTTATGATGACATTGTTTGAAAAGCTAAGAATACATTATTTTTACCATAAGAACTGTTCATACAGAAGTAATTATGGAGAGAATGGGATGGCCTTAAAAATCAATCTGGCTGCTGCCTCTCCTCAGGCGAGAATTAATTTGGCCTGCTCTCGGCTGCTGAGTTGGCTGGCCCTCTGCTGATGTTCTGCATGGTTAAACATCAGACACGGAAAACGCAGTGCCAATTTCTTGCAAATTAACACTGTCTGCTGATGACACACATCTATTCCTTTCTTCTCTGCCTAGCTGTTCAGCGTTTAAGGGGTAAAGCTAACGGCAGATACACCAGGCTGCTATTTTTGCTCTGATAAGAGAACAAAGCATGGCTTTGGCTTCACGATTCTGTCTTGCCCTTCCCCACTTTCTCTCATGCACACTTGTTTATTTATTTGTTTTCAGTTCTAGGGTCTTGAAGGGAAAAATAACATCAGTCCTTTCAGCACCTAGAATGTTTGTGTGTTTACAACGGACCACAGTGCCTGGGAGACAAGAAAGCACACTGTTCTACCAGTCAAGCCAGGAATCAATATTACCTTGTGCCAAAAACAGCCTTTGAGCTTCAGGCTTCAATCTGCCACCACTGTGTTATAAACTGCACCACTTGAAGTTCCAATGAAGAGCCAGGAAAGAAAGGCACCTTTGCAAGGGCTGCTCCAAAGGGCCTGCCTTCCTTCCCTCCTTCCTTCCTTCCCTCCCTCCTTCCTTCCTTCCTTCCTTCCTTCCTTCCTTCCTTCCTTCCTTCCTTCCTTCCTTCCGAGAGCTGGGGGAATCTGAGGAGCCTTTGAATTGGTACATATCCATCTATTATTTGTTGTTGCATGTTTTTTGTTTTCTTCTGGAGAATGTTTAGGGCTTCCAAAAGATTCTCAGTGAACTCCCTACCTCTGACCAGGCTAATAATACCCAAAGTTTAAGGACACTCTCACTATCAGCTTTGAAGTCCTCTGTAACTACATAATTTTTTAACAGATGGTGTTCTACCCTCAGGCCAAAGATAAAGTCATAATATTATCATTGGTGGGTTGTTTGTGTTCAAGCAATGTTGCAGCAATAAATCTCTATAATGATGCTAAGTTGTAAGTTATCATCTGGGTTTTATAAATATATTAAATGTGGTAATTATAAAAGGCTTTTCTCATAAAATAACAGAGGACACTTTTACTGCATCATTAACTTGCTACTCAAATAAATAATTAAAGATAATTAAACAGTTTGTTTTTCCCGAGATTTAGAAGCACAAGTTTCTTTTACCGCCCCAACTTCCTAATGTTAGGGAATGCCATGATACAGCCACTCCTAAAATGACTGTTGACCTACTCAGACCTCGGACACCACCACTGCTAGTTCTAGAACTGATGCAAGATGTTCCAACGAGGGGGTTAAGGCTTCTCATAATATTTCCTATAAGCCCACACCTGTTTGTTTATATCCCCCATTTTTATTCATTATTAGCCAGATAGAGCCAAGTAATTGTGGTGATGATACTTGCTTTTTTGCCCAATGCAGGAATGCTAGTGAATTTAGGTATGCCCTGGTTACTCGCATGCCTCGCTGGGTGCCTGTGCCCGTTGATGCCCCTCACGCTATGACTCTCTTCAGACAGAAAAGGGATCTTGGAACTACAGCCGCCATTGTTACTGCCATCTCATTGGCGGCTGTACACTGTGGCATTAGCCATGAGTCATACTGTGCAGACTGCTCAGACCCTGAATAATCTTTTAGCCAATGTAGCTCATGCCTTAGATGTACAAAAAGGAATTAAAGCTCAACTAAAAGGAGGCTTGATGGTGTTCAATCAGAGGATTGACCTCATGCAGGAGCAAATTGATACCCTATGGCAAATCGCTCAACCTAGCTGTCAATGAAAGTATGCTGGACTTTGTGTCACTAGCATACAACATGAGAATTTTTCCTGTGCTGCAAATCTGTCTAAACAATTGTCTAGCTATATTTTAGGTAATTGGACTGGAGAATTCGATACTACGATGGAGCAGCTGAGAGTGGCCATTATCACAGTAAATTCTACCAGAGTGGACACAGGACTAGCCACAGGATTATCACCATGGATTGCTGCAGCCATGAATCATCTGAAGGAATGGGCGGGCATGGGAGCGTTAGCAGGCCTTCTGGTGTTGGTCTCCTTGGTTTGCCTGTGGTGTATATGCAAGATTAGAGTCTCACAACAGCGTAATGCAGCCATGATCATTCAGGCCTTTACAGCCATTGAAGCAGGACAGTCTCCCCAAGCATGGTTGGATACCATAAAAAGCTAAAATGTTATGCTCAGGATGCGAGGCTAAGCACTGCACTCAGGGTCAGCCGGTTTGGACCCAGAGAAGAGCATGTCTGATTGCATGCGGGTTGATGCCCCAGGTCCCGCCTCTGAGAAAAAGGTATCGGACGGGTCTGATGCTCTTTGGGTGGATGACACCTAAATGAACATCAGTACAAAGTCCCAATTTATTTCTAATATCAGAGATCAGACCTCTACTCTTGCCTGATGCGTCTAAAACAAAAAGGGGGAACTGTAGAGAGCTGTGTAATGCCATGCCTTAAAGATGGAGCTGGTTTTCGCCTTCCACCTTCCCGATGGTGAGTGCTCTCTGTCACAAACAACTCCACATTTGGCTAAGGCTGAGGATCTGGCTTGCTTCCATGTATGTGGACCTATCTGCATTGCCCACGTGGCACGCTGGGGTTGGCTATTTAAGCTGTGGGCTGGCTTTCCCCAGGGTCCGATGATTCAAGGTTCCTGAATAAACTACATTGAAAAAAAAAATGACTGTTGACTTAGCCTTTTGAGGTTTGGTTTTGTGGTTGAAGGACCAACCACAAACCCAACCAGGAGAAGCCTGAAGGCAGAGGACTCAGGCATACCTGAGAGCAGGGGCAGTCTTGCCAGTGGAGGATGTCACAATAGCAGCCAGTACAGCCCACAGTGCAATGCACAGCCTTGTAAAGATGCTTAGCTAAAGGCTAGAAATATGCTCAGTTGGTAGAATGTTTGACCAACATCCACGAAGCCCCAGTAAGCCAGGTGTGATGTTCTACACCTATAAGCCCAGTAAAGGAAAGATGGAATTAGAAGGAGGAAGAGTTCGAAGTCATCCTAACCATGCATAGTGAGTTTAGAGCCAGCCTGGGCTACAAGAGACCTTGTGTATAACGACTCTCGGCAAAGAAAGGAGTTGGGCTGTGTTTTTCTCATGTGAAACATGCTTCTCAACCCTTTACCCAAGACGGGCCTTTCTGCTCAAAAGCAGGGGCCTAGGGAAGTTACTCACCAGATGCAGGTGGCTGGTTACCGGGGGAACTCCCAGACCCGGAGGCTCCCCTCTCCGAGCTTGGAAGCCTGTCCGCCCTGTCCTGAGGCTGCTCTCCCACCTCTGCCATGCTGGCTGCCGCTTCACTGGGAAGGCCCATGCTGTAGGCACACTGGGGCAATGGTCCACATTTCAAGGACCCCGTAGGGGGTTCATGGTCCTCCCCTGGAATGTTCCCACTGCCCGTGTAGCCATCCGTCAAGTTGGAGCTGGCCACCCAGGGTAGGCAACTGTCACCCTCGATTTCTTTTTTCAAGTATTTTTCAGGGGACACAGGCGTACAATCAGTCCTGCATGGAGGCTCAGTGAAGTAACAGCCTTCAGAATCCACTGTGCTCTCGGTCCCTGTGAAACACTGGCTTAAACTGTCATTCTCCCCCACTTCCAAGGGCTCCTGGAAAGGGGGTGTGGACTTGTTTCCAGGCTGGATCAGGAACAGTGAAGCAGCAGCAGGCTGTGAGGGCCTGTCTGTGTACTCATCCTCTGTGGGAATCTTCCTTGAGAGGTCCCCCTGCATCTCAACCTCGCTGACCAGCGTGAACATCCCATCACCTCCACCTTCCACACAGGTCCCCACTGCTGCACACCCGGGCCCACAGACTCCAGCAGCACCGTCTTCTGGATAGCACAAGTCTTCTGGAACCGTCTTCTCCTCCAGCGTCATTAGTAAGATATCTTCACACACTTCCTGCTGACTGGATGTTGCTGAGTGAGGACCAGTGCAGCGGTCTCCTGAGGACCCCTGGGAATGTGAGTTCAGAAAGCAAAGACCTTAATATGCAGAAATTATAATATAATCAGCACAACATGTTCGCCTAAGCACTGCTGGAAAGTGTTGCTACGAACTGTTTCCACCCTGGCAAGTACAGGTGCCCCAGACTCTACGGCTTTATTTATGCTGCTTAAAATTAGAGAATACAGGAGAAGTCTAGAAAGGGGCACAACAAGCAATGGCTCGGTCTTTACCACAGGGAATAGCATCTGTACAAGCTAGCCCAAGTAAGAGCTGAACATGACATGCCTATAACAGCAACAATGACATGCAACCAAGCACTGAATTGCAGGCCATAGCTTTGCCTGTGGCATAGATCAGTTCTGTGCATCCTATAATTTGGCCAATGAGTCAGAATGAAAGGAGTCGGGTGTAATGCAGGCAAAGATGACAACAGACCCTGTCATATTGGAGCTGAGTTATAGAAACCAGTCAAATGTCTGCAGTTGATATATTTCATACTTGAGAACAGATATAAAAGACAAACTAGAATAATTAGCATCTTAACATCAAATGTGGGTTGGAAAATAGTTAAGCCTCTGTTAAGTTTTGGTTGCTTTGCCTTGGAGTTTTGAGACAGGGTCTTACGTCACTGAGGCTGCCTTATTATGAAGTAAAGGATGACAGAACTTCTGGTCCTCCTGCCTCTACCTCCCAGGTGTGTCGATTAAAGGCAAGCACCATCACGCCCAGTTTATTCAATGCTGGGGTGGAACTCAAGGTTTTGTGCCTGCTTGGTGACAGGCACTGTTTCAACTGAGCTACATAACAGTGCCGCCGCTGAGTGAATGTGTGTGTTCATTTGTGTATTTACTTACTTTAAAGGAGAAAGTGAGCAGAACATGAGCATTCATTGCTTTCTTTTTTTAAAAAATATCCTTACTTTTAGGGTGTGTGTATGTGTGTGTGTGTGTGTGTGTGTTTATGGTATTACCCGAGGAGGCCAGGAGAGGGCATAGGATGCCCTTGAGTTGCAGTTACAGGTTGTCACCCCTGTGGCTGTGAGCTGCCTGACGCACGCGCTAAGGACTGAACTTGGGCCCTCTGGGAGCACTGTGCACGCTCTTAAGCCCTGAGTCATTTCCCCAGGCACAGATGCTTTTTGTTTGTTTGTTTCGCTTTTTCCCTTCGGTAAGTTTACTCTTAGACAAAGACTGTTTGTTCATAATGTACACCTAGATATTTAGAAACCAAGGAATACACCATCTCCATTCACCCCATGGGGATCCCAGAAGAGTAAACCCACTAGATAAGGTGTAAGCTGCTGGTGAATTTGGGCACCATCATCAGGACTTTCATTGCAATAGTCTTAACAGTCTTCAATAAAATTTGAAACTATATCAAAGTCGAAGATTCATTAAGTAACAACAGAGTACAGAAAAGTCATAAATGGTTCCTCCTAGGAGTCTGTACTAGGTGATCAAGGTCAGTTCTGGAAACAGAGACAACAGAATTGGAGCAGAGACTATCGTGTGGCTCAGGGGTGGCATGCTCGCCTAGGCATGAGCAGAGAGCACTCAGCTTCCAGCCTGGGGCTCAGCGGAGGGTGGGAATGGGGTATAATGAGGACATCAGGCGCTGACTTACTCAGCAGGGATCGTGGCTGGGACTGGAGGCTTAACTGCCTGTAAGCAGAGCGCTCCACTCTAGAGCCGGAGGCAGTACTTAAAGGAGGCATTAGACACTTTTACCTTATTTCCGCTTAGGCTACTGCAAGCACCATTGACCCAGTTCCACAAATTAGCTGGGGGGGGGAAAAAGCAGAGAGCCTTACGTTATAATTTTCTACTTATTTTTAATGTAAATTTTATTTTATGTATTTAACTTATACAACATGACATTACAGGAAAAGTGTGGGTGGCAAAGCGGTTACCATAATAAAACGGGTTAGGTTATCCATCGTGTCTAATTGTGATTTTGTGTGTGTGTGTGGCAAGAAGTCGACTTAGTTAGCAAAACTTCTCACACAGCGCAGTATCGTCTCTGAGCACGCTTATCCTACACATTTGCTTCTATGATTTTTGACCTCCACCCCCCATGTCCTTCTTCCTGCCCCTGCTCATCACTTATTCTCTGCCTCTGTGCACGTGACTTTCTCTCACTGTACACTGCTCTCTATGAACAGGCCCACTGCAAGGTGTTAGCATTCCTGAGTGAAAGTATTGGATTATAGTGCACCAGAGCTGGTGTGTGTGTGTGTGTGTGTGTGTGTGTGTGTGTGTGTGTGTGTTTTCCATCCTCACCGTAGGTGTAGCTAGACTTGGTGGCATAGCCTGCTTAACAAAAGCAAAGACCTGGGTTTGGACCACAGCACAGGGGTAGGAATAAACCAATCAACTAATAAAGCAACTGATTTAAAGTCTTTGAAGGCATCTTACTTCTTAACAAAGACAGACGAGCTGATCTGTAGAGAAAAACACCGTCCGACTTAGTGTTGTGAACCTGACACAGCTAGAGACCTGGGGAGAGGGACCCTCGAGCGGAGGAATCGCTGCCATCAGATTGGCCCGTGGACTGTCTGTGGGGCATTTTCTTGGTTGTGGATTGAGAGGGAGGGCCTCAGTGCCATGCCTGGGCAGGAGGTCCAGGGCTGTATTAAACCTGTAGCTGAGGCGCTGGAGAGATGGGGCCATAGTTAAGAGCACTGGCTGCTCTTCCAGATGATCTGGGCACAATTCCCAGCACCTATGCGTGGGCTCACAACCATCTGGAACATCCAATACCTTCTTCTGGCTTCTGCGGGTAGCGGGCACACTGTGCTGCCCAGACTTACATGCAGACCAAATGCCCATACACAGAAGATAAATGCTAAAAGACTTTTAAAAGAAAGGCAGCTGAGTGCGCCATAGAGAAGAAGCCAGTTAAGCAGCACTGCTCCACGGCCTCTGCTTCAGTTTCTTCCTCAAGGTTCCTGCCCTGAGCTCCTGCCCTGACTTTGGAACAGTAAAGCATAAGATGGAAAGACAAACAGAAAGCAAACAAACACCTTTCCCTCCTAAGTTACTTTCGTCATGGTGTCTATCACAGCAAGATGAACCAAACTTGGATACTCAGCAGTAGTCCACCGAGTACCAATAATACACCTGGGTCTGTCACAATGCTGTTAGGCTACAGACATTCCCATTCCTTCACAATTTTACTGTGCCCCTGAGGAAGCAAGGTAACCATGGTAGGAGGACAAAGACGATGCATCCCGGGCAGTATCATACCAAGGTAAAGTTGTACCCCATCCCTTATGAAAAGCTAATGTTTTCTTCATTGTTAAGACTGAAGTCAGAAGCTGTGTATTCTTATGGTTTTGTTTGTATATGTCTATGAGGTGTGCAAGCATGTATGGATGTATGTTTGTATGTATTGTGCTGTGCATGCATATGCAAATCCATGTTCACAGGTGTGTGCCTGTTCGTGTGTGTGTGTGTGTGTGTGTGTGTGTGTGTGTGTTTGACACTAGGTAACTTCATGAATTATTCTCCACTTTATACACTGCAACAAGCTGTCTCACTTAAACCCTAGTTCACAAGTGCAGATAATCTAGCAGGCCAGATTGCTCAAGGGATGCCCTTTTACTCTCCCAGCTCAATTACAGGTGTGATGTGAAGAACCATCCCTTCCCAGGACACTCTGGGAATGGTTCCTGCCATCTCACATTGGACAAAGTATAGACTCAACACTTTCCTCAGGCTTCCTCCAACGACTCATTGTCTGAACCTCTGGATTATAAATGCTTGGCTTCCATGGACTGCAGCCCCTCTTTCCTCTCCCCTTCCATTTCTTCTTCTCCTCCCTTCCCCCCACCCCAACCCCGCTACACACACCCTCTTTTCTGTTCTCTTTCCCCTTCTTTCTCTTTCTTCTCCCCACCCCCATCACCCAGTGCTGAGGATATCAAATCCACGGCCTCCTTATGCTAGGCAAGCACGTTACCTATCGCTGGGCATAGCCTCAGACCTTGGACTTTTGGTTTTGAAGACAGGCTGGCCCTGTGGTCCCCAGGTAGGCCTTAAACATCTCCTGTGCCAGCCTCTGAGTGCCAAGACTGCAAGCATGTGGCTCAGCAGGGTGTGCTTCACTTCCTGAACCTGAGCTTGCTGCCCCCCCTTATACCCATCCCCTAACACACAATAAATAAAAAAATTAAATGATCATGATTATGCGAAGAAAAACCTAATTAATGCCTTTTTATTTTAGCAATGTCATAGAAAAATCAAGCGTGGTGTTTAAAAACACGATCAAACTTTTGTAGATATCCCTAAGAAATGAAGCAACACTGGCTTCTCTACTTCAAAAATTAGCCTCTAAATTCCAAAAACATAAAGTTGTCTATTGTCATGATTTTAGATTCACATTTCAAAATAGTATCACAATCAAAACTTCCCCAGCCAGCCACTTATCTGAGCATTTGCCTATGTTTTAGCTGGGTGCATTCAAAGGGGTTTTATTACAGCATTAATTAAATAATTAACTACAGCCTTTGTGTGTGGAATGTTGTACAGAGAGCCAATGTGGGCTCCCAGCAGTTATAGGTGAGTAATTTCAGAAAGGCCGGATATTGTTCACTTATATATAAATAGATACAAGGTTGCCCTTTGGTTTTGGTCATTATTGTTGCTAACAGAAAACAAATAATCAGAAACAAAAGCAATGCTTCTCTTAGGGTGCAAACATACTTTACTTGCTGAACCTGGTTTTGATCCCTGTAACTCATTTAAGATGGAAGAAGAGAACCAGCTCCACAAAGTTGTCCTTTGACCCGCCCACACACACACACACACATCATGAACACACACAAGTACAATTTGTATTTACTTATTTGATGTACACTGGTGTTTTTCCTGCATGTGTCTGTGTGAGCATGTCAGGTGTCCTCTGGAACTGGAGTTAAGACAGTTGTGGGATACCAGATGGGTGCCGGGAATTGAACTAGAGGCCTCTGGGAAAGCAGCCTGTGCTCTTAACCACCGAGCTATCATTCCAGCCCCATGAAGAAAAAAAAAAATTAAAGTAGATTCCATGACAGCTACAATCTACTCATGTCCTAAGAAGCATCCCTGGAAAGTACCCCCGTTCCTCAGTGCCGCTCTTCAGACACAGTACCTGTCAGCGCTTTCCCTCCCTTCCTGTAGTAAACGCCAAAGACAACGGCAGCAGCTAATACCACGGAGACAAAGAGGAGCAGAATGACGAGGCTGGGCAGGTAGACCTGCGCTTCTGTGTCGGGAGGAAACACGGTATTAACGATGATTCATTTTACCAAATTAAAAGATAAAGTCCTGTAAATAATCCAAGAATCAAAGACAGGGGTGTCTAGGTAAACAGAAGTGGGGAGTCCCCCCCCAATTACAGAGAGTTCCCAGATGTCAGAGGACCTGCTCCGCAGCTTAGCTCACTGTGCTCAAGGCATCAAGCATGCATGTTATGTAGAGGCATAAAATAGAGACAAAACACCCAAATACATAAAATAAATAAACTTTTTTTAAAGTTCATACTGTTAAAAACAGTATGATCACAGCCAGAATCTAACAAGTTGCTGTCTTTGGCTTGATCCAAATCTTCTCACTATGACTGTCACCCTCTAGCATGCATGGGCATTGACATTTATGCTTAATGGCTTACCCCTAACTCAGTGTCAAAAGAGAAAAGCCCAGCATGTGGAAGGTGCTGGGTCAAACCTACAGCAGAAAGAAGAAAGAGGACAAGGAGGAAGGAAGAGGAAGAGAAGAAGGAAAGAAAAAAGAGAAGAAGGGGAAGAAATTTAAACACGTATTAAAACAATGGAGGTGGAGCTGAAGAGTTGGCTCAGCAGTTAAGGGCCCCAGCTGCTCTTCCAGAGGACCCAGGTTCAATTCCCAGCACCTACATGGTAGCTAACATGAGTGTCTGTTACTCCTGTCCTAGGAGATCCAGCACCCTCTCTGGCCCCCTCGGATATCAAGCATGTTATACAGCAGCATAAAATAGAGATAAAACATCCAAATACATAAAATAAATAAACAAGCATTTTTTAAAAAGTTTATACTGTTAAAAACAAAACAACATGATGAGGCTGGAGAGATGGCTCAGCAGTTAAAAGCTCCGGCTGCTCTTCCAAAGGAACTGGACTAGGTTCCCAGCACCCACATGGCAGCTCACAAGTGTCTCCAGCTCCAGTGCCAGAGGAGCCTATGCCTTCTTCCAGCCTCCTTGAGCAACTCACATAGGTAGCACACAAGGATAAATGTAGCCAACATCCACACATGTAAGACAAAGGAGAATAAACCCTTTAAACAATAAAGTAAAATGCTGACGAAAATAATGCAAAGATGATGGCAGGCAGAACGAGCTGAATAGTGCAAGCGAATCTGCAGACATAGCTCATCATTCTGGGGGGACCACCCTGGGCCCACGCGCCACCCCACCAGCTCTGCTCATCCTACCCTTGGGTGGTTTCCTTGATGTCAGAGGAGAGCTGCAGACCACATCTGATGTTTTCGTCCCTTGGTGTGCCTCAATCCTTCCAAGGAGAGTGCAGCTGTGAGGAAAAAGCACGCAATGGCTGTGGTCTAACATTTCTTCTTAATTTTTATTTTTTCTTCACAATTTATCCCGATTGAAGCCCCCTCCCTCAGCTTCCCCAGTTCCACCCTTCCTCCCTTTTCCCCTCATACTCTTCCCCTAGTCCACTGAAAGGGGGAGTTCTCTGCTATTATCAACTGCCCACAGCTTGTTAAGTTTCGTCAGGACTGCCTGGATCCTCTTCCTCCACGGCCTGGCAAGGCTGCATCAGCAGGGGTGAGCCATCAAAGAGCTGCTTGGCTACTTTTAGTTTTGCTGTAGTGAGGTTATTTATTCCCTGTGCGTTCCTGAATGTAGTTAGCATATTTCCAGATGACTGAAGTGATGACGATGGGGTGTAAGGGCGGTGAATGACAGCAAGTGGTTTAACTCAGGCTGGGGCATCACTCAGCCATAGAGGGTGTGCCTAGCACATCCAAAGTCCTTGCGTTCTACCCCCAGCAGACCACCCCCACCCGGCAGACAAAGAAATCATAATTCCCAGCTAAATATGGTGAGGTAAAGTGAAAGGAAGCCAGAAACGAGCATCATATATTTCTGAACCTAAGGAGTGGCACGGACAGGCTTTTCCTAACAGGAAGCTAAGGCCCTCCGCCCGCCCTCCGCCCAGAGCCCTGCAGGCTGGCTGGCTGAAGGCCAACAGCTCCCTCCCGGGGCTTCGTGCGGTCACTTACTTGGTCCAGGGCCTGCACCTGTCCGTGGATGAAAAGACGTCTGAGAAGAAGCCTAGGGCGCAGGGCGCGCACACCGTGTCCTTGTTGAGCTGCACTGTCGAAAACAAAAACCAACAGGTAAGAAGCACGGAAACACGTGGAGATCGGCCGGGACGGCGTCCCTGGAGCACTACCCCGTCTTCCCGTGTCTGCCTGGCCACCCCCGTCTTCCCGTGTCTGCCTGGCCACCCCCGTCTTCCCGTGTCTGCCTGGCCACCTGTATCTCCTGCCTCCGGCTCCTCCAGGCTTAGGTGCAGAAAGTGCTTACAGAATTATCTTCAGGAACTGGCTTTTTGCGTGCCAGGCCACTGAGACTCAAGTCTAACATCCAGCTAAGGCCAGCTTTGCTCGATTTTTTTTTTTTTTCCACCCAGAAGCACAGTCTGAGACTTCAAGGTATGTCCTCCTCAGTCTTAGGTAGCTGAGTTTTGCTGACTGACAACCTTCACGACTGCATCAGCTTTCCTCTGTAGGCAAATGTAGTGCCATCAAATGTGTTCTTCCAAATCCCAGGTTCCTTGTTACTCTAAAATCGGGACGGTGGGGTCTGGTCCCGAGCATTTTGGACATGGGTATTCACTACAAAGGTTACTATTTCAAAACCCAGGACAACTGAAATGCTTGCCGACAGTTAACGTGTTAAATAAGCGATGGTGCAGTTGCCACAGTGAAACCATAAGCTTCGTTTCACCAGGCTGAGAAGTGTAATAGTAAATGCACTTTTTACGCCCTCAAAACAAAAATACAAAAGCAAAAATGACCTTCTGAGTCTCTTCCTCCTGCACCAGGGATTGTTGTCCCTGGTATAAAGGTTTTATACCAACGGTGGGACATAATTACTTCATGCCTTTTTAGGCCCATTGCCTCTGCTGTGCTCACAGCACAAGAGTAATCATAGACACTATGTGAAGCAAATGGACTGGGCCGCGAGGAGACAGAGTAAGGCCCTTGCGTGGACCCATGGTGCTCAGAAAAATCCTGACTGGTCAGCTTGATTCACTCTCACATTCCTCCTAGGCGAAATCAGCAACGCCTCACACTTTCTGTGTCTCCTACCTTTACGGCAACGGGCACGTGACGCTCTGGTAAAGGCACAAACAAACGATACTGACTACAACGTGAAACCAACATGGGGGCGTGGGCTGGTGCCAAAGCAACAAATGACTTCTGAAATCAGTAACACTTCTGTGATTTATTTTCACAAATAAAAACCTAAAATAAGCCGTGAAAATTCTCGGTACATGCCTGGTAGGAAGTAGGTGTCTGATTTTCCATAATTTGGCTCAATAAATAAGATACATTGCCACAGCGATCTGGCAATGTGACCAGCTTTCAAATAATTGTAACAGCGCCATTCACTAACTAACATTAATTGAAACAGCATTTTAAAAGATGGACACGGGGGCTGGACTTTGATTCCCAGCACCCACAACAGTTAGCTTGCAACTCTATAAGACCCAGCTCCGGGGACTGCAAGGCCTCTGGCCTCCTCTGGTATGGGCATTCACATGCATGTATTCATACAAACACACACACACACACACACACACATGCACATGCGCATGCACACACACAAGTTGAAAATTAAAAATAACAGATTAATGCAATCTAGAAGGTTCCGAGAAGGGCTCAGGAACACGACCACCCATACACTTGACTTTTGTGTGATTCTTGGGTAGTGCCGACCCACTGGAAGTGCCCTGAAGGCCTCATTTCCCTTCTCCCTTTACAACCAGCCTTCTCATGCTAACAAAAGAAGTTCCCTTCTCTCTGCTCCAAACCCCAAGGTGGACTCAGATCTTGGCTGAGCTAACTGAGCCAGAAGTTCTTTCTTTCCCTCCTGACCCAGAGCAGAAGTGTGGTGGAAAAAATAAAATAAAAAGGTATTTGGTAAGCAAGGAAAAAAAAAAAAAAGGTATTTGGTACCAGCACAGTCATTTTGAATTCATACTGCAAGTTAAGGCATGAGTGGTTTTTGTTGGGGGGCAGCAGGGCGTTAAGGACTCTTGTAGCCCAGGCTGGCCTCAAACTCATAAGGATGACCTTGAACTTCTGATCCTCCTGTCTTTACTGCCAGAGTGCTAGGGTTACAAGTATGTACCACCATACAGGTTTTATTTGGTACTAGAAATCAAATCCAGGGGTTTAGGCATGTGAGGTGAGCATTCTACCAACTCTTTATACCCCCAGCCTCAGGAGTGAATTCACCCGCCTCAGACCCACCTACTGGCAGAAATGCATCTTTTCCAAGGCAGAGAGAACTGTTAGGTCTCAAACCCTGCCTAAAGGCTGAGGTGCCCGTTAACACATCAAAGCTGATGCTGGCTGCCAGCAGATTCTCCCTTAGTCCCAGCTATAGGGTCCACCTGCCTGGCAAACCCTGCCCCCTACAATGAACTCTCCAGCCTAGGGGCTGGGCTGCCCTTCCCCTAGCTGCTCCTCCCTATATAATCCAGCCATTTTGGCTACCCTGGTCCTTTTTACCCTCTGCCCTACTGGCCTCTTTGTCTCCTGCCTCTCCTCTCTCTGCACATGGACCGGCTCAGGGCCATGTTCACTGTGGACTCCCCCAGATGTCCCTGCCTCTGGCTATGCTCTCCCCTCACATCTACACTAGGCCTTCTCCTCCACCACACCTAGCAGTCCTGTCTGCCTTTCTATTCCTTTCTTCATCATTCAGTTCAAGAAGACCGTCCAGAAATAAGAAAGGCACCGAGTTCACGAAGGTGGTAAACCTGTGGCAAGGCCAAAGAGCTTGTCTAATCCAGAAGCAGAATTTGGAGGGAGTTGCTGTGGTGGGAGGTCTGTCTTTGTGAATTAAAAGCTCCAGACGGCTTTTCCCAGAGAGGGCATGTGTGGGTGAGTCAGCGCTCTGACTCGGAGGCCTGCTGCACTAAGTAGGTACATTCTTCCACGTGCATTCAAATGATTAATATTTTAATTTCCCCAGCCCTGTCCAAGTATGCGGTCTTTAAAACCGTGTCTTTAAGTGAAAGACTGGCAAGCATAAGCAACAAATTTGTTGCAGCCAGAACACCTGCTTTGTAACACTTCCCAGAAGCTGGGAGAGAAAGGGCTCCCAGAAGCACTTTCGTAACTTGAAAGGATTTCTGGTTCTCTGCTTTCAACAAAGCTGAAGGACGCAATGGGATTCTCAGAAGACAGAGCATTGGAAATCTCACTGTGTGAACCGGGAGGTAGCTTTCAAGGTGCTGGCTGAACGTCCTCAGCAGCTCCATAAACAACTCAGACAGCAGAACTAAGACTGGGCGCTGTGTGCTAATGTGTAACCCTGGAGAGACAGTCAGCCCATACAAACATGGGGGTGGCAATCCTAAGCTCAAAGTCCAACAGCTGTGAACTTCCATACCTCTAAAAGTTAAAAAAAATACATATTTGTGACCAGTTACATAGTAACAAGCATGATGACAGCTCAATCTAGAAAAAAAACAAAACAACTAATTTTTACCCTGTGACTCCAAGTCAACTTAAGTTTAAAAAAAAATCAGATTTCGAATTAGTGCTTATTTTTATGTGAAGGGCTGTGGAGAGGTGATTAGGAAAAGCCTTTCAGACTAAGAAAAGGAGGAAGGTGGATGAATGCAAACAGAAGCGAGTGTGCGAACTTTGCAACATCGGTTTAAGCAGCGGTGAGGAGAGAATGGCTTTTACCAGTCCAGTGACTGGTGTGCGTGGTGAGGTCAGAAAGACAGCCTAGGAGACAGTCTGTCTTCAAGCGCTTCCCGTTTTGTTGTTGTTTTAGGCGAAGTCTCTCACTGGCCTGGAGCTTTGCCTAGGCTAGCTGGCCAGCCTGCTCCAGGGATCCCCTCTTGCTGGAGCTGGGGTTACCTTGTAATGTGGGTTCTTGGTTCTCATGCTCGGGAAGTGGCTGCACGGTACAGACAGAAGCATCTCCCCAGCCCTCCGACGCCTGCTTTCAAAGTGGCATTGCGGTTGCAATACCACAGCAGCTGAGTCTTTAGGAACTCTCTGAATTTGAAATATCTGTAGATGGCAATTCGCAGCGTGTCCAGAGGCGCACGTCCCCTTCTAAGAGGCTGTGTGCTTTCTAATAATGCCTTGCTGCACCCCTGCGCTATACTGTTTACCTCAGCGCTAAGTGGGGAGCCTGGGGTTTCACCTACTGAGACCCGCTGACACAAATGGGAAGGAAGGGTGAGGTTTCAAGCTGGGCTAAACCGATGATTCTTCATTTGTAGCCCACTGGGGTTCCAGCGGGGCTCCCTGGAGCGTCCTTCTCAGGATCACGGGAAGTCCTCCAGGCAGTGCTGGATGGGAGGGCGCTCACCAGCAAGCATGCAACCGCACAGAGATGCTGGGCGACACACACACACACACACACACACACACACACACACACACACACACAGAAGCAGCCGTACACCCGTACAGGGATGCTGGGCTCCGAAGCCCGGTGCGCACTCAGTGTTGCGGCGGCAGCACTCGCAGTCCGGGTTCCAGTGGTAGCCAGCCGTGCACGCACAGCGACGCGGGGCCGTGTGGTTGCCAGGGTCCACGGCCACCAGGGCCTTGCCTGCGGGAGACAAGAGATGGATCAGAGACCAGCGAGGGCAGGAGACACGAACACACTGTCCACCGGGTGCCCGCCCCCCTCCCAGCTCCAAACAGCCCGCCAGCCAGCTGTGTCTGGCTGCCAACAGTGACTCACTGGGTTTGAGGAACCCCTGAGTTCCTTCCCATACTTCCTTATTGGCAGGAAACTATCCAACGGACTCTCCTTCCTAATAACTAGGAGTTGTGTGGACTCTCTAAACAGTTCTGTGTTAATAGGCTTAATTATTTGGGGAAACGTATAGCAGTGCACAGCTGCTTAATTTCTTTTTAAATTCTGTTAAAATTTATTTATTTATGTATTTATTTATTTATTTATTTATTTATTGTAAATTCAGATGTCACATAAGTTTAGCTAAACCTAAGTATGTTTCTGTGAATTGATCTTGGGGTCCTGCAGGCTCTGAGGTGCTCAGCCAAGTGGACAAAGCACAGAAGTGGGCATCAGTCCACACTTTGGCAGCAGTCTGTCTGTCCCTCAGGTCAGGGTCTCTTCACAATAGATGGAGGGTGCTTGCCTTCTCGCTCCAATCTCCCAGCCTCTCTCAGTTTTCTGGAATAGGGGCATATGGGAATTTAACTACAGGGTAAGCTGGGTGTCAACACACACGAATCATTCTTGCTCCTCAGAGTCAGAGCTCCTCAGAGCTTCCTCGTTCATGACAATTTCTATTAACACGCACGCTGTGCTGGAGGTCATTCCTGGACACGGGTTGAACCGCGCACAGCTTGGAATCACACTACAGTCTCAGCAGGGCCTCTGCATGCAGGCTTCAGCTTTCATCCACGGTGCTTTTCTCCTTTTTCCCCCCTCCCTCCGCCTCCCCACCCTGCCCTGTGGCACTGGGGACTGAAGCTACGTGGCCTCGGGCAGGCCAGCCTGGCCCCCGCCACTCAGCCACGTCCCCAGCCTGAAGGCGAATCCTTGCTGCAGTCTATCCAATGCCATTTTCTTTTTTTTTGTTTGTGCTTTTTTTTTGTCGATGTCCTGTTTCACATGGCCTCGTGTGCAGTGTCTTGTGTTCTACATACAAGAGGACAGTGATAGGCCCTGCCCAGAAAACATGTGTGGTGTAAGGTCTGACTTGTGTACTGAGTCAATAAAACATATCTAGTAAATGGCAGCACGTGCTGGAGGCCTCCAGCCAGGGGCTTGTAAGAACCTAGGCCTGAATTCTCTTAGGAGCAGTGAGTTGTTCAGGACCCCATTAACTTAATGGTTGTGGTGACTTCACAGAACACGGCTACTGTGGATAAGGAAACCTGACTGTACAGGTGTGTACACACTCGTGCCACGAAGTCATGTTATTTAAAATCTCCCAAGTGGCTGTAGAAACGGCTCAGTGTGTAAGCGCCCATTCTGCTCTTGCAAAGCAAGTGTGCAATCCATTCCCAGGACCCTACAGCTCACTCCTGCCTTTAATTCCAGCTCCAGGGGCCCTGACGCTTTTTTTCTGGCCTCCTTGGGCACCTGCATGTATGTGCACATGCCATCCTCTACACACATATGCATAAGTAAACATAAAAGGAATCTTTAAAAAGAAGAAGAAGAAGAAGAAGAAGAAGAAGAAGAAGAAGAAGAAGAAGAAGAAGAAGAAAACCCACGCTGGAAATGCTGAAGGGTTCCATCTCATCTGGATTATCTATGTTGTCTTTGTACCTTAACTCCCAAGGGAAAAGGAGACAGAGAAAATCAAAACCTGTTTCTTTGTCTCAGATTACTAAGAAGGGACGTCTTTATTATTCTGCTTTTTAGACCCAAGCATGAGCCCCTCTTGCCATTGTACCCAAACCCTGCAGCACGAAGGGGAACTGTGCAGAAAGATGCACATAGCACATGTAAACATACAGGAACAAACACCACTTCCCTGTGAAATGCTACCAGGATCATGCGAAAGTGTGAGGGGGTGGGGTGGCAGCATCTTAAGAACATTTATAGAACAATCTAATGTGTTCGGTGTGCTTTAATTTTGGAAGTAGACAGAATGAATCCTTCTTTCCGAGAGACAGCGGTGAGTCAGGGTCATCAAAGGAAATAAAATGGGCTGCATCAGATGCTGATGCCCAGAGGTGTTTCCACAGTGCTTTCTCCAGCCTCGAGTCCACCAGCCAGCTCAGACACATTTGAAGAATGACGGTGTTCAGAAATGCCTACTTCCTAGTTGTACCCAACAGGGGCATAGTCTCTTAAGATTAAATCAGTAACAGTGGGTCTCCCTTAGCACAGAACTACACAAAATGTCCCACAAGGGGACAGAGGTTAGGAGCATGTGGCTGCTCTTACAGAGGACCCAGGTTCAGTTCTCAGCACCCACATCAAGGGGATCTGGGCCCTTTTTTGTTTGGGGGGTGTGTGTGTGTGTGTAAGATCTGATGAGAGTTCAGGACAGGAAAAGTGTGGGAGTCCATAAAGATGTGTGTGGTAGCTTTAGAAGACCTGGGCTCAGACCAGGTAAAACCATCAGTAAAACTAGTGGACGAACCTCAGACCCAAGTACATTCACGAGTTCATCATGTCCATGCAAACGCTTGGAAGGAAGTTGAACGAGCCAGCCAGGATTTTGAAAGTGACAGCCCTTAGTGTGCATTTTCTGTATGTGCTACGCTTTGGGGAGGCAAGGAACTGACAGGAACAATTTCTACGAAGCACCTGTCTAATAAACGAAGAAAGGAGGCAGAATCAAACACAGACTTCTGGGTTTCCTAATGAATACAGACAGAGCTGGGCCTCGCAGCACACACCTGCAATCTCGGCTCTTGCGAGGCAGAGCAGAAGCGGGAAGATGGAGGCCAGGCTCCACGGGAAGCCTCTGTTTCTAAAATAAACCCAAAGGATGTAGCTGAGTGGTGGAATACACCTGGCAGGCACAGGCCTTGGGGTTGATCCCCAGCACCAAGGAGAAGATCCAACTCATGCTTAGCTGTAGCTAACATTACAAAAACAAAATCCCCAATGTTATTCAGATGAACTATGCTATGGATGAAGGGGTTTGCTAGGCCCTAGCCAAAATAAACCAGAATCCTACCCGCCTTCTAAATTTAATGTGCAATGTACAGAAATATCAGGGAAAGAATATGAAAAATGTCAACCCAGGGTTACAACTTAGCATTAGATCCACACCCGAAGTGCTGCTAGAGGAACATGGTGGATGCTGTAGTACTCAGAACAGAGCAAGGAAAAGAGAGAGAAAAGAACCTCTCAAGAGATCCGTGATATGTATTTTGATCCTTGTTCCTAAAAATAAACTATGCTTTTTTTTAGATGGAGCTAAGCATGGAGGTGCATCCCTATAATTTCAGCTGAGACAGGGGTACTGCTGCAAGTTTGAGACCAGCCTGGATTACGTGGTAAGCTCCAGGCCAACCTGAACTGCAGAGTGAGATCCTGTCTCAAAAATTTTTTATTATGCAGCTCCTCTCCCCCAGATTATGATAGCCTGGTGAAGCAGCAAACTAACAATAAAACATACGTTGCTCTGGGGGAGATAAATCCAAGCCCTTTTTCTCATCTGTTAATCCTGGAGAAGTCACTCCATTTCGGGCCTCTCAATTTTGTATCTTTAAAATGGGACAAGTACAGGGATAGGGAAAGATTAAGTGGCACAGACACATTGAACGTTGTGGGAATATTTTGTCAATGGCAAGTTGTGTTCACAATTAAAGTACTGTGTAAACAAATTATGGAACAAAAAGGTGAAAAATTTCAACCCGAGGCACTGGGGACCTAAAAAACATGAGTGGAACCTCTTCCTACACCATTGAAAGAAAAAAACGAATATTTAACATGTGTCTGTGGAGCAAATTTAAGGAACAGAAGATGGAGGCTGCATCTCCATCTCCTTCCCTCCCGCCAGTGATGTGAATCAGTGTGGCAGGCCTACCTGCATCACAGACTTTATGCAGCAAGCATTTATCTTCTTCATTCCAGGTATCCAAGTATTCATCTTGGCCACAGGGCAGACACACACTGTCGGAGGTAGGAGTGCATTTAGAAGACAGGTATTTTCCTTAAATTGAGAAGACAATGTACCAATCAAAACCAAAACAATAGCGATAAATCAAAACTAAACAAGAGCAGATGCTGAGCACGTGTGAGAATCTGGATTAAATCCCTGGCAACAAATAAGGAAATAAACACCAACTTATGGGTCTGGTTTATAGAAGGCCTTTTAAGACAGGGTAATACATGACATGAGGGCCCCCCAAGGCAGTGAGCACAGTACCTGAGGCTCCTCAGGCCTCTGCATGCTGAATATCCCTTCCCAGATTTGCTATACGTACTGCTGTTCCATCCTGGGTTTGCTGTTACAGCAGTCTCTCAGTTTGTCAAAATAAACAACCCACCAGTCATCTTTTGCATCCCCAAACTCCGCTGACTGAGAAGCAGATCTCTGGAATTGGGCTGGTCCCTGTAGAACTTGAGAGGTTGGCAGGGATAGGCCAAGAGAAGAAGAGGGCTAAGCTAGAGGACTGGCTGTCCCCCTCAACTTTGCTAACTCTTGGCTGCCTTCACTGTGGATAACTGGCTCCCTGTTCTCTATGCACTGCGATAATGGCCCGTTTACTGTGACCAAGACTCATACATCCACACCTTAGCATGCACTTGCACTTGCACTTGGTCAAAGTACGGGATCTCTGTCTTGTATATTCAAGAGCTATTTGCAGCCGAAGCATCCGAAAGACCTTAGCTACAGAGTAGCCTGGGCTTCTCTGCCTTCTCCAAAAACAAAAGAGTGTGAGGACCTGGCAGGCTGGGATTCCACAGGGGCATACGAACGCTGGGCTCCCCTTGGGGAAGGTGGCGCTCAGCCCACTTTGTGCTCTTTGGCTGGTATATGGGAGAAGGTCTGTCAATGGTTAAGCGACTCCAGTTTTTTTTTTTTTTATTCCAAAATAAGACTTTTGTGCACACAGTTTCAAGTATCAGTTGCACTTCCTGTTTTTCTAAGATCTGATTTTGGGAAACTTTGCCTTCTCAGGACGAGCGGAAGACTACTTTCTCAAGCTGCTTTGCCGCATAGGTGATGTCGTCTATCGAGGGAAAGCACTCTGATTTCTGAGTGGCAGACGTCATGACCTGCCACTGCCGTGAAAGATCTTTGGATTTCTTCATTCCTCAGGACAGAAAAGGAAAGCTAGAAGGCCCGAGGGGCAAGAGTACCTGGCTGGCATCTGCTGCAGCACCGCCCAAGGTGCTCATACTGTCTCTCCCGGGTGCACGGAGGGGTGACCTGGAGACTCACCTGGAAGAAAAAGGACATCGGGAAGACCTGTACACACATTATTTCCAGACAGCACAAACAGCGAACGGCTGGACTGGAGGGATGATGGCTCAGTGGCTAGGGCTTTGCTGCCAAGGCTGGCAACATACGGTAAAAGGAGGGACCAATTCCCCATGGCCTCCATATGAACTCACAAACACACAAACAAGTCAGCCTGGAGGAAAATAGATTGTCAACTTGTTCTTCTACAAAGCATCTGACAATACCATCAGCTGCTCATGCTGCCTCCTTCAAATTTCTCACTCCCCTAGGCTTGCCCATATCCTCGTAGGATGTACAAAACCAACCTTTCAGCACAGAGCTTGACCTGTTTGGACATTTTTAAAAACACTTCGGTGACAGAGTGAGAGGATATATTAAAGGAAATTTTTTGTGTGTCTAAAGTGAAGGTTAAAAACTTTTTCATGAAAGACATTGTAGAAGTTGGCCCCACTTCCCTCTGTGTCAGTGAGGATCTGCTCCATGAACTCAGGTGGGAACATAATGAGCCAGTCAGATGATTAAACCAGGGCATTCACTGTTACAGACTCCCTATGACAGTGAGAGGCTATTTTACACTGCTTACCTTCCAGAATGCCAAAGACTGTAAAAGGTGGAAAGAACAAAGGCTTGTAGGGATAAGCCTGACAGCCTGTTGCCTGATGGAATCCAACCAAGCTGTTTGCACACTCAGAACTTCCGTCTCCTTTCCAGGCTTTCTGACTTAAACTGAAATGTTCCTTGCATGCTCATGGTTTGACCTTAGCCCCCAAATTGTGGCACTGTTGGGAGTTTATAGAACCTTGAGGAGTCAGGGCCTCAGAAGTCAGTCACCAGAGCAGTCGTGTGCTTCTGCTTCCTGGTCTGCTTCAGCTTCAGCTTCCTGGTCTGCTGTGCTGTTAACATCCTGTCTCACGTTTCTGTCTCCATGAATTGCCCTCCCTGCCATGATGGGGCGATCCCTCTGAAATCATGAGCCAAAATGAATCTTTCTTCCTTTGGGTTGTTTCTGTCAGCCAGTGTGGCCATAGAAAAATGAATGTAACTGATACATGAGCCAAAATAGTATGATTCTAATGTACAATACAAAATGGTCATTTCCCCTCCTTCAGCTTTCTCAGTGTGAGAGGGAGGCAACGGTAGACACAGTGGCAAGCAGTCGTATTAGAAGGAATACAGGAAAACGGAAGAGCCAGATCTCCACACGGCAAGCCCTCCACATATCAAGCTTCCCACCTGCTCCAGGTAGCAAGTTAGAGGCTCTCCCCATGGAGTTTAGAGTTAAATGGTAAATATATACTTGGTCAGGTGCTATCGAGGCAGATGGGCCTGACCTTAGCAAAAGAAGGCCAATGAAATTCTCAGAGACTGGTGAGTGAGCTCAGCACTGTGGGACATGGACATTAGCCAGATGAAAACATAGAAACTGGCAAACGGCGCGTTAGAGAGAGATGGGGCAGGAACAACTTTGTGAACAACACAATGAGTTCAAACAGACATAGGGTGGTCTGAAAAGGCATGAAGAGGGTGGGGGCAACAGGGAACCATTAGTGTGGATCAAACTCAGTGTCAGCAGAGGAAAAGTGGGAGACAAGCCTGGTGCCAGAACTGCTATGAAGGTAACCAACAAGCATGCGATTGGATTTGAGGCCTGCTGAACACAGGGGATACTCAAACCTGGTATGGTAAATTTGGTCCAGAGTTGGTAACTAGAAAGATCATAAGCTTGAGGGGAATGGGGGGAGGGGTACCTGCAATTTTTGTTTTGTTAAAGGGACATGTGGTGGAACCGCCTTCTAAGCATTCACGTTTATACCCACAGCTTAGCAACTAACTGCTCTCAGCCTACATCAGAGATGCTTCCTACTGTGTCAGGCAACAGCTAGTGACGATACATACAACTGGCTGCAGGACCAAGACTAAGGGATAGTGGAGTGCTCATCTCTAGATGTGACATCTATGTCACCCCTTCCGAGAAGGGGAGGGACGTGAAGGAGCTAGAGAATGAGGAGGTGTGTTCAAAAGATGTCTTCTGGACATATGGCCATCCCATTCACGGACTCAGGGTAGCCATGGTTACCCACACAAGACCTGCACAAGCCTGGGCCTGACAGAAGTTCGTCAAGGAATTGGGAAGGGCTTATGAGGCCACATCCCTCTCTGAGAGTAATGGTGGCTAGGGAAGGCGTGTCACTTTTTTTTTAAAGAGTGTTTTATAAGGAAACATCAACCTAAAAGCCCAAAGGCTAGCTGAGTAGAGTGTAGGAAAGGGTCTCTCTGACTTCAGTGTGGCCTAACAAGTGGGATCAAGGGCATCGTGCCTGGGAAGACTGGGGAGGGGAAGGTCGTGCGTGGCCTTGCTTCTTGGACCTGCGCATCACTCTCCTAAATAGAAGGTTACACGAACTGGTATTCCCTATATAGTCACCTGGTGATGGTCTTGGAACATCACAGCAAGCCCTGAGAGCTTAGCGAGAACAGCAGAGAAGACACACATAATAAAACACATTTCTCCCTTGGGCCCTCTTGCTCTTTTTTCTCTCATAGGATTCCATTTCCCTGCAGAGAGCTGTGGCTCTTAGGAGGAACACACAGAGACAAACGGCAAAACTAAATGTGGCTGAGGCAGACTTCATCTGACAGGACCTGTCTAAGCTGAAGGATGTGAACACTCGTGCGCACTGATGACAAGGACAGATGTGTGGGCGGGCTGCCATTCACACAACAAATGTTATCAATTGTGTCTGACCCATTAAGAACGCAGCAGTGCTGTGTGTCAGATAAGCACACACTTTGCCGGGGTGACATTCACAGAAAGGTACTTTTTAGGGGAATTTGACAGAAGGGCTGAAGCAAACTGCTCAGAAGCATTGTTGATGGTCTTGCCTGTGTCTGGACTCCACACCCGCTCTGCTGAGCATCATCCAAGTGAGTATGTGGAGTACTTGATTTCACAACTGAGATGTAACTGATTCTCTCAGCATCCGGGTCCAGCACTAGCTCAGGATTAATCCCTCCTCCCTCAAGTACACAAAATCACTGCTCTCCAAAGCCTCCATGTGATGTAATTCTAAAATAAAATTCCACAAGTTATTCCTTCGAAGCCATTTCTCTTTCCCAGGCACTTGCTTTATACCAACACACATTTTTTCCCTCAAAAATAAGATATTATATAATTCACATATCATAACTATAACCTTTTAAAGGTCACCAGACACTATTTTAGGATATCCCCACAGGCAGATAGTCGTCACTGCTGTCTAATCCTAGAACATGTTTTCCTATGTAGCCCTAGGTGGCCTGGAACTTGCTATATTGATCAGGCTGGGCTTTAACTCAGAGAGATCTTTGTGCCTCCTCCTCCTGACTATTAGGATTAAAGGTATGCACTACTTCACCCAGCTAACCCTGACGCAGTTTTAAAAAAATTTATTAGAGAGTATACATGTGGGGATGGGGGTGAGTGTGTGTGTGTGAGGGGGAGGAGGGAGAGAGAGGGAGATTAGGTATCTTCCAGTTAAACATCTGGGCCCCTAATCTCCTGCCCTGATACCTCCATCTTAGCACCAGTTGCACTGCCCACAGCAGACATTCAGGTCCGCTCCCAGCAGCAGCCCTGCCCTTCCCTCCAAATGTCCAGGACCCGGGCAGGACTCAAGCACTCCTGGTAGTCAAGCGGCAGCAACTGTTATTGGTTATAATGCTCCTGAAATCATAGCTTGATAAAAGCATCTTCCTAATAAAATGTGACTGGAAGAGGCCCTGTGGAAGGGCAGGCAACTGGCTGCTGGTGTTAACAGCCCCACACTTAAGGCTGGCTCTTTCAGGAAAAAAGGTACAGCGATGGGTCGGGGGAGGTCCAATTCCTGGATGACTGCGATGAGAAGGGCACATTCTGGTTCCCTAGCTCTTCCTCTGCTAACTTTTACTGTGTTCTGTTTCCTTCAAAAACCCTAGAGTTGGAGCTTTCAGAGCACAGCTGTCTCCACGGGGCAGATCAAGCCTGGCTCAATTTAAAACGCCTGGTTCTTGAGGAGGCCTGCAGTCCTGTGTGTGATGCAAGCGAAGGGTCACTTCATGCTCTGGTAGCAGTCGCCTCCCACTTCTGTCCAGCGACTCACTCTCTTTCCCACCCATAGCCAGCGTTACGTGCCTGTTTGTTTTGGGCACATCCTTCTGGAACTCAAGAACTGTGACCCAATCGAGACACTGAGATGCTCATAATCACTGCCTTAGGGACCATGTCTGTTTGCAGTGAGTTGTACTGGGAGTATTTGGGGGAATACAAACTTTCTAAGAACTTGTCATTCTTAGAAATCTAAAAAACAGAACAAAACCACCAAGCATTGTACTGAGAGGGCCCTACCACGATTTAATCAATAAGCTAGAAAATTCTACTTGGTTTACACATTAACACCTCCAAACCTTTTTTAAGGACACTTAATCCCCTGACTTCTCAAGGGATATCAGGGTGAGAATATAGCAAACATCCCTGCACAGGAGCTACGAAGGTAAGATGGCGTGCTGTCCTGTTTCACTCCCATGTGTCTTTTCTCGGCTTGTGTGTGTTTGTTTCACAGCAGACAGGCTGGTGTTTGGCTTAATGACTGACAGAATCTTCTAGAAGAAATACGTCCACAGTGCGTGCAAGGCTTGGGAAGAGATTAAAAATTATAAACAAGTTTCTGGGGGCCACAAGGTGGCTCAGTGTACAGAGGGGCTTGTTACCAAGCCTGAAGCCCCAAGTTTGATTCCCAGGTGGTGGAAAGAACCAACTCCTATACATTATCCTCTGATCTACACACACACACACACACACACACACACACACACACACACACACATTTTATAAATCACCGTAGATTTATGGCCCTCTGCAATAAAGCCATAGCTGAAGAACTGTGTTTGTCTCAGAGCCAGGAGAACCTGAGTACATAGCCCTGTAGGAGTGCTGTCTTAAATGTCTATTTTTCAGGCTGTTAAGCAACCCCACTGTAGGGAAAGTCGTTACAGGTATTAAAACTGCTTTCTTGCTCCAATGAAAATTCACACTGGCATATAGCATTGCCAAAGGAGGCTCCACCCTCTCTGTCAAGTCAGCGGGGAAAGAACCTCACCCAGCTCAGATGGGGGTTTTTCCATAGATTGTATTTTGTAAATGTCATCCATCTGTGACTGTATTTGAGAATTTGGTCATGATTTTAGAAAGGATGACATCAAGGTATGGTAGAATGAAACCATGTGGGGCTTTTTGTTTTGTTTTGTTTTAAAGGGAAACTATTGAGTGAGAAGGTAACGCTTTGCTTCATAGTCCTTCTGACTTTGGAGGGAAAAATCTTTCCACGGGGTGGTGAGCTTCCACGCCTAGAACCAACCCAAAGTGGTGGAAGAAGAGAACTGTCACAAAATTATCCTCTGACCTCCAGGCCTAAGCAATGCACCACCATATACACACAAAAATAATAAATAAAAGGTTGAAAAATCCTGTCTAGGCACTATTGGGACTGATCCAACATGGAACAGAACACAAACAAATCTCTAGTAACTATACCCAGACGACTGGAGACTTTCTTTCTACGAATGATTCATCTCTGGGAATGTACTTCTCTCTGAACCTCCTCTTTCTGAAAGTAAGCAAAGCAACCCAGAGTCAGTATTAAAGATCTGAGCAACCTACAGACAAATGCTTTCATGTCTACTTTTTCTTTGTTGTTTCTTTGTTTGAAATATAGTCTCCCTTTGGCCCTGACTGCTCTGGAATTTACTCTGTAGACTGTTAGGTCTCAAACCCAGGGCAAAAGGCTAACTAGTCCACTGAAAAGGGGGGGGTGTCCTCCTCTCCTCCCGTCTGACCCTAGCCTGTCAGTTCCCATCAGGACTGCCTGGATCCTCTTCCTCTGTGTTCTGGCAAGGATGCCCACCAGGAGGAAGTGATCAAAGAGCAGGCAACTGAGTTCATGTCAGAGACAGCCCCTGCTCCCCTTACTAGGGAACCCACATGGAAACTGAGCTGCCTATGTGCTACATCTGAGCAGGGGTCTAGGTCCTCTCTATGCATGGTCCTTGGTTGGTACATCAATCTCTACAGGCCCTCCTAGGCCCAGAGTTTTTGGCTTTGTTGGTCTCCTCCTAGAGCTCCTGTCCCCTCCAGGTCCTTCTATCCCCCACTTCTTTCATAAGACCAGATGTCCCTCAACTGAAGAATGGATATAGAAATTGTGGTACATTTACACAATGGAATACTAATCAGCTATTAAAAACAAGGAAATCATAAAATTTGCAGGCAAATGAATGGATCTAGAAAAGATCATCCTGAGTGAGGTATCCCAGAACCAGAAGAACACTCATGGTGTATACTCACTTATAATCGGATATTAGCCATATATTACAGGAAAACAACGCCACAATCCACAGACCTAAAGAAGCTACACAACAAGGAGGACTCTAGGGAGGATGCTTAATTCTCATTCAGAAGGGCAAACAGGATAGACACTGAAAGTGGAGGAAGAGAGGGAACAGGAGTGGAGCCCACCATAGATGTCCTCTGAAAGGCTCCATGCAACAGGGGATAGAAGCAGATGCTGAGACTCTTGGGGAATCTTTGGGCAGAGTGAAGGGAGTCATGAAGCTTTTGGGTTTGTTGCTGTGGTGTTTGCTCAAGCGGTTGTGTTCTTTGCAATGCCAGGGCTGGAGCCTCTAGAAGGCCAGCAGGTGCTCATCAATGGACGGCACCCAGCCCTGGCTCGCTCTTCTCCCTCAGGAGTCGCATGCCTGTGGATGGAGGGATGGCATCCCACCATTATGTGTCCTGGTTAAATGCTCTTAAAAGGAAATGGAAGTGGCATTGGGGGTCTTTGTATCCCCAAAGTCAAATAGGATCTGTTTTGTTTTTTTCTAGAAAAAAAATTAAATGCTAATGGACATCAAATCTGACCAGATGAAATGTGGAGACTGTGGCTGGAGAACTCACAGTGCAGCAGGAGTATGGGTCGGAGGACCGCCTGATCAGAGTGTCATCAGGGGTGGGCTTGGTGGCTCTTAGAATGGACAGAAAAATGCCCGGTGTTACATTTCTATAATTTGAAGATTTAAAAAAAGGCAAAAATTAAGAAATTCTGAATGTGCATAGTCCTGTTCATAATTCTGCTCCTGAGTCTGCCCTGAGAGTCAGTGCGATAATCCACGACAATAACTCCATGCAAGCCAGGGGCAACAGTCCAGACACTGCCCTTTCCAGGAGATGGTGGGAACAGGATTGCTTAATGACAATCATATTGGGCCTGATTGCCAAAGAAGGGTGTTTCCTTGCACACCTGAGCAAAATTAGTAGGTATAAATTTCCTCCACCCACTCATTCCCTGGGAGGACAAAGGGAAAGGCGTGTCACCAGAGCTAGGAAAGAAAAATCCTGAAAGCTTGAAGTGTCCCTGCATGCACTTGCTTCCTTTATTTTAACATGGTTCCAGTACACAAGGGCCTTAGCACAGAGGGGTTCAGAAGCATAATCACAGTAAAGATGCCTGCCGTAAGAAGTATGATTACAAACCAGGAGGTGCTTCATGGGGCTGCGCTGTGGCGAGCCTCCTCACAAGTGGCCCTCGTCACTTCTGTAGTTTTGTGTCTGGGGTTCAGTCAGTTGTGTGAGAGGACTTGGGTGTGGGCAGGAGTCTACCCAGTACATCTGCTGATAAGCCGCTGCTAGATTCTATCTGCCCTTGACTATTGTTAAATAGGACATTGATCAAGTTATGACCAGATGCCTGTCTAGACGGTCTCACTTTAAATAAACCGCTTTTTCGGTCTTACAGAAAATAGAAGACTCACTTTTCTCTCGCACAGAGACTGCACTTCACATTTCTGAAAGGCGTGGAAGAGGCGCACACGGGCTCTATGCCATGAACCTAAGGCACAGTGAGAACGGGGAAGCATTTGGAGATCACCGGTACGTACACTCTAGTCTACTGCTCTGCCTATGTGCGATGTGCCCTGCCCCTCCCCTCCCCCGGAGACCAAGTCACAGAACCTTTTGGGAACCTGGAGCCCCAGGTTGCACCAGCCTGGTACCAGAGAGAAACCACAAAAGAAGTGGATTGACAATGAGAGTCCGAGGGCTGGGGGCGTGACACCATGGGAGGAGGGCTGCAGGTCAGCACAGCAGAGATCTAGCTTCCAACCACACTTCTAAAACCCCCCAAAAATACAGAGAAGTCAACTACTCCCTGGAACTTTAAAGTATAATCCATTTCACATAAATATGTTTTTCACAGACAACTCTTGAGTAAAAATCTCCTTCCCAAGTGAGAATCACATATTTGTCTTAAGGACTGTATGAAAACATGCTTAGTTTGTTTCAGAAGATTGTGAGGAGAATCATGACCCTCACAAACCCCGTAATTACCCTTATCCTAAAATATTTAAGCATTCCAAAATGCCTTTGATGAACGTGTGTCCAGGGCTGACCTTCAAGACTTCAGCTTGAAGGCTTTCATCCCAGCTGAGCAGTTCCTAATAGTGGCGCTGACAATGACAAGGATGAACAGGCTTTCCCCACAGATACACTATCCCTGCAGAAGAGTTGGGCAGTTGCTTACATATTATCTCTACAAGTAATAGAAAAAGGCTGTTTTGTTGTTGCTTTGTTTTTTTAATTTAATTTTGTTTTTAATGCCTGAGTTTGGTCTAGTCTGGGTTTAACAAGAAATCACCCTGTCTTTTAAAATCAGTTGCCATCACACATCACAGCTCTGCTGAGCTCCCAGTGTTGGCTAGAATCATGACCGAGGGGCAGGCCTGCCTATGCTCCCTCAAAGCTTTTAGTACCAGGTAGACACAGGCACAAGGGAGGAAAGAAAGCTAGGTTAGAGTCCCAACAACAGCCAAGCACTGGAAAGATTCCCCAAGCTCCACTGAGTGCCCAAGTTCAGTTCCCACCAAGAACGCAAAGGGAAGGAGGGAAGGAACAGTCTAGGCACCTCTGATTGGAGTTCCTGGGTATGATGTGCTGGAGGGAGGAGGAGGGCGATAGATGCTGACCGGGAGGGACTCGCAGAAGGACCCACACCTGGGAAGGGAAGGAGGAAGAGCTAGGTTGGAGGGAAGAAGTAGAAGGGAAGACAGAGCGAGATGTGGCCCTTGAAGACAGATGCAGGGTAGGTGGGCCTACCAAGTTCCTGGAAGGAGAATGCACGGGATTCTTGGCCTTCCAGGGAAGGGCAGCAAAGGCAATATGGGAGAGGAGAGTCCTTTCCTTTAAGCAACTCCATGAATCACTTCATAAAGGCTGCTGAGACACAGCGGGCAGGAAGAAGGAGGAAAGTGAAGAACTAGGATCCTGAGCTCAGCAGGCTAGAGTAAATATCCCAACAGCAGTGGTTGTGTCTCATTATGACATGCAGGAGTTGACTCTTATGCCTCCTGTGGCATTCTAAACAGCATGTGGGTAATTTACTGTGTGCATTACGGAGCGGCATAAGCTGCCCTGTGATGACGGTTCACTACTCTCTTGACCTAAAAGTCCCCACAAAGTCATGCAAACAGAGAGGCTCAAATCTTCATATTCGCTGTAAGAACATCCACGAAACTGCCCAAACCAGCAAGGGCATAGATACCTGAAAGCCACAAGTATCTGTAAGATGTGATTTTAAAAAAAGAATGTGTGCCTTTAGGATGATAAAATGGTAGAGTCAGCAGGTGTGCCCGGGCCAAACAGTGGGGTTGGATACATGGTCGGTGGCCCAAAAAGAATGCTGAATTTTTGCTGCACATGCTGAAGAATGCAAAGCATTATGCTGAAAAAGCTTGGGTGTAGATTCTCCAGTCACTGAGTGTCCGAAGCAGCTAAGACGCGCCACGTGACTTAGAGAGCTCATGGCCAGATTAACCCATGCATGAGCTCCCCTGCCGCACTGAGATGATCTCACTGAAAAGGAGCAAATGTTCCGTAGCCACTACAGGAAGTTGCACAGAACGAAAAGACATCCCAGAGAAACTGAAAAGAAAAATTTACTTCATAGGAATCAAGTCAGCATAAAGTAAATACAAATAAAGGTTTGTTTTTTTTTTTTTAAAGGGTTACTATGGTGAAATAAAATTTTTTAATTGCCATTTTAGCCACTTGAGGTGCACACTCATTGTCACTAATTTTAATCCCAAGAGTGTGCAACAATCGTTTGCCTTTTCCCAGAACATTTTCAGCTTCCCAAACACTATAACCACATGGTAATACTTCCTCATTCCTTTTCCACCTGCCTCGGAACATCTGGCTGTTCTCCGTATAAGCGGAAACACACAACGTTTGTTCTTTGGTGTCTAGCTGGTGTCACTTAGCCTATTGTCAAGGCTTGTCTACACTGTATCATGTGTGTAGTTTCATTTATATGACTCAGTAATATTCTTCCGTGTGGATGTGCCACATTCTGCTTGCTCACCCATCTGTTGGTGTAGACTTGGGCTTCTTCTACTTTTGGCTACAGTCAGCAATGCTTTCAAGAACAATGGCCGCAAGCATAGTTCAGTGTTTCAAATCTTTCGGGAAGCATAGCCGGAAAGCACGTGGTAATTCTAGTTTAGCTTTCTGAAGAGTTCCCACGGGGGGACTGCTCCACTTTACATCACACCAAAGGGTTCCAGTTTCCCCATATCGTCCATGACTTGTTCTGTTATTTTCTGTGATTGTTTTATAAGAGCTGTATGTGTGTTCTAGTTTGCTTTCTGTCACTGTGATAAATGCCACGAACAAAATCAACTCGGGGGTAATAGGGGGAGTGGTTAACCCAGGGACTCTATATCAGGAATGTGTATTATTGCTCTTAGATCACACTAGCTGTTGCCATCACCCGGCATATCATAGGCATGTCAGATCGATTTTTTTTACCAGGCAGGAAACACAGCATTCATGTTCTGGTTTGAAGGTGATTGGTTCCTGCCAAAACTCATTTTTAGTTTAATTCTCCAATACAACTCCCTTGTGGGAAGAGGATGAGTCACGACAGCCTTTATGAAGATGTCAACACTGATTGCCTAAGTGGTTTGGGTCTTATGGGAACAGATTAGTTCTCGAAAGAGACAGTTGTTACAAAAGCAAAGCTTGACCTCTTCTGGGTCTCTTGCTTGCTCTCCTGCTATAGGGCCACCTCTGAACTCACTTGATTCTCACTGTTTATGAGCACTCCCTGGCTATGGGATGCCATCCACACTGCTGGGATTCAGACAGAAGGCACTTGTTATGCTAGCTAGACTTTCTAGCTACCAAAACCATGAGCCAAGTGAATCTTTTTCCATATAAGGTTCCCAGCCTCAATCATTTCCTTGGAGGAAATAGACTAAGACAATTTGCCACCAAATTTTAAAATATTGCTGCTAGTCATGAAAAAAATGTGCATAACACAAAATCTTCTACCTCATCTACTTTGACAAAATGTTTTTGTGAAATATATATTGTGTACAGTAAAAAATCTGATAAAGGTCATATTTGAATTTAAAAAATAAATCTTTACAAAGAGTTATTATAGCCTACCTAAGTGTGGTGGCTTGAATGAGAACAGCTCCCATAGGCCTCTATGTTTGAATGCTTTGGTTCCCAGTTGGTGGAACTATTTGGGGAGGATTAGGAGGTGTGGACTTATTGGAGGTGTCTCAATGGGGGTGGGCTTTGAGATTTCAAAAGCCCACGCTATTCCGCTTGGCTGTTTCTCTCTCTTGTTTGTTGTCTCATCGTGTAATCTCCCAGCACCATGCCTGTCTGCCTGCAGCATGCACCCCACCATGATGGTCATGGACTCAAAGTCTGAAACTGTAAACCATCCCCCAATTGCACACTTTTCTTTGTGAGTTGTCTTGCTCATGGTGTTTTATCACAGCAGTATGAAAAGAACTAAGTCACCATATTGCTAACCTATCAACTTTATACATTATTTTGAAAGCTGGTTTTTTTTTGTTGTTGTTGTTGTTGTTTGTTTTTTATTGGATCCATCAGCATCTTTGTCCTGGACCACTGTGACTCCAGCTGTGCTTCTTTTTTTTTCTTTTTTTTTATTCTTTATTAATTACACTGTATTCACTTTGTATCCTCCCTGTGGTTCCCTCCCTCATCCCTGTCCTAATCCCTCCCTTCCTCCACTCTCTGCATGCATGCCCCTCCCCAAGTCCACCACTGATAGGGGAGGTCTTCTTTTCCTTCCTTCTGATCCTAGTCAATTAGGTCTCATCAGGAGTGGCTGCATTGTCTTCTTCTGTGGCCTGGTAATGCTGCTTCCCCCTCAGGGGGAAGTAATTAAAAAGCAGGCCAATCAGTTCATGTCAGAGACAGTCCCTGTTTCTATTACAATGGAACCCACTAGGATACTGAACTACCATGGGCTACATCTGTGCAGGGGCCTTAGGTTATCTCCATGCATGGTCTTTGGTTGGAGTATCAGTCTCAGGAAAGACCCCTATGCTCAGATTTTTTGGTTCTGTTGCTCTCTTTGTGGAGTTCCTGTCCTCTCCAGATCTTACTGTTTCCCACTTCTTTCCTAAGATTCCCTGCACTCTGCCCAAAAGTTGCCCATAAATCTCAGCAACTACATTGATAGTCTGCAGGGCAGAGCCTTTCAGAGGTCCTCTCTGTCAGCTCCTGACTTGTTCCCTCTTTTCTCCTTCTTCTGATGTCCATCCTCTTTGCCTTTCTGGATAGGAATTGAGCATTTTAGCAAGATTCTTACCTCTTGATTAGTTTCTTTAGGTGTACAGATTTTAGTAGGTTGATCCTATATTATATATCTATATGAGTGAGTATATACTGTGTGCATCTTTCTGCTTCTGGGATAGCTCACTCAGGATGATCTTTTCCAGATCCCACCATTTACCTGCAAATTTCATGATTTCCTTGTTGTTGTTGTTGTTTTTTATTGCTGAGTAATATTCCATTGTGTAGATATACCACAATTTGTGCATCCATTCCTCCAGTGAGGGGCATCTGGGCTGTTTCCAGCTTCTGGGTATTACAAATAAGGCTGCTACAAACATGGTTGAGCAAATGTCCTTTTTTGTGTACTTAAGACTCTTTTGGGTATATGCCTAGGAGTGGTATAGCTGGATCTTGAGGAAGCGCTATTCCTAGTTGTCTGAGAAAGCACCAGATTGCTTTCCAGAGTGGTTGTACAAGCTTACATTCCCACCAGCAGTGGAGGAGGGTTCCCCTTTCTCCACAACCTCTCCAGCATGTGTTGTCTCTTGAGTTTTTTATTTTAGCCATTCTGATGGGTGTAAGGTGAAATCTTAGGGTAGTTTTGATTTGCATTTCCCTGATGGCTAATTATGGATACCTGATTTTTGACAAAGATGCCAAAACCATTCAATGGAAAAAAGACAGCATCTTCAATAAATGGTGCTGGTCTAACTAGATGTCTACATGTAGAAAAATGAAAATAGATCCATACTTATCACCCTGCACAAAACTAAAGTCCAAGTGGATCAAAGACCTCAAAACCAGACACACTAAACCGCTTAGAAGAAAAAGTGGGGAAGAACCTTGAACTCATTGGCACAGGAGACAACTTCATGAACAGAACACCAACAGCACAGGCTCTAAGAGCAACAATCAATAAATGGGACCTCATGAAACTGAAAAGCTTCTGTAAATTAAAGGATATTGTCGTCAGAACAAAATGACAGCCTACAGACTGGGAAAGGATCTTCACCAACCCTATATCTGACAGAGGACTAATATCCAGTATATATAAAGAACTAAAGAAGTTAAACAGCAACAAATCAAGTAATCCAATTAAAAAATGGAGTACACAGCTAAACAGAGAATTCTCAATAGAGGAATACAGAATGGCAGAGAAACACTTAAAGAAATGCCAGCTGTGCTTCTCTAAAGATAAAAAGTGACAGGGCCTTGTCAAAGGTTGTTAATTCTTCTCAACCTTCTTTCTTACACTTTTTACAGTGCTTTTATTATTTCTGCTCCTTGAAAATAAAATATCCAAGGGAAAATGAAGAAACCCTTGCATCTCAAAACTTTCAATACTAGTTTCTCTGTCTTTCAGAGAGATAAAGAGTGAAAAGTTCTCAGCTGTGGGATACTTGAAAAGATAGGTTCAAGGAACTTGTTTCACTCAACTTGATTTCCACAGCTCCATGAATACTTTCTTATCCTCTCAGTGTGAGGGCCTACCTTTTCTTTCCTTTGCCATTCTTTGATAGCTTTCTTTAATATTTTATTTGAGATGAAAACTTTTTCCTGTGCATTAAAATCAATGACTTCTATGCTTGGTACCCAGGAGTTCACTGGCCCAAGGTGCTTCTAGGCTTTGCTTCCATTCAAGGGATGCACCTAGTTGCTGTGGTCATGGACACTCAAAGGTGCCAAGGAAGAGACTGCCCAACTTGTCCACCCCTGCTCCTGCTCCTGCCTCAGGGTGAAATTCAGATCTCCTCCGGTGTGTGGATAGTCACATGAAAATCGTGAAGCTGCAGATTCTGCTCCAGTAGGTTTGGAGGAAACCCAAGACAGCATTTCTAAATTGATGATCTGTCTCAATGGCAAAGTCAAGGTGACCTCAGAGACCAAGCTGAAGGCCAGCCTTTCCAGGCTCCCAGCCCTGCACTCCTGCTCAGCCCTGCCTCTAGTTACTTCTTGATCTCTCTCTTAGCAGCCTGGCCCAGGATTCTTGATTTAGAACACAGTCTGGCCTCTCACCCTTACATTCCTCCCAGCAACTGTATGGCCTTTCTTAAACTTCCAGGTTCATACCAGCTTCTAAACTGAGACGTAAACTTTGTCATCTTGATCATTTTGTTTAATTCGGCTCTCCCTGCACCTAGCTGATTATATGCCAGGGCTTGGTGGCCTTACCTAATGGGGTTTCTCCTGATCTAGTTCCTTTTATACTCTACACTGCTTTTCATTTGTTTACCCTAGTAAACGATAAGCTTGGACTATGTCCTCCTCACTCCCCGTGGGCATCACCCACCACCCAGAGACACAGAGCATGACCCAGATTATTCTCCACTATTCTCTGTCTCCCTTCCTCATCCCGTCCTGACTGCCCTCCCCTTACACACAGACACACACAGACACAGACACACACGCACACACACACCTACTACCTGTGGAATGCATTTCAAAAAACTAAAACAAAATGTCAGTGATGGAAAACAACATACACCGGACACAGACATCAAAGTAGGGCCCAGGGTCAAAGGAGATGTATTAGTTACCTTGAAATCATTGTTCTGAACAAAACACCTGATAGGACAACTCAAGGGAATAAAGAGTCATTTTTCCTTCATAGTTCTGAGGTCCTTTGAGGCTGTGGGAGCATGGTGGAAAGCATGATGGGGCACAACATTCAGTCCATCTCACAGAGTGGGAGGCAGAGCCAGGGTCTCCAACCACAGAACGTGCACCCACACCTTGCTCTGTTACTCTCTCTAATCCAGGTGCCCAATTACAGGCCTAGAAATTTTAAATGCAGGCAAGTTGTCAATGAAGAGTAATGATCCCGGGACGTGTACTCAAATCCACTGTAATTATAAGAAAGTGTGATTTAACTTCCTCCAAATATTCATGAGTCCAAACATTCACCCTCTGACGGAAGGATGTGTGGGATGTCAGATCCAACCCCAAATGTAGCAGGCAGCAGCCGTGTGTAAAAACGAGTGCGTGAGTGTCTGGGGGTGTGCGCAGCAGGGCTGATACACAGGGTCACCACAGGTTTCATAGTCTAAGTGTGGAGGGGTTGTAGCCTGAGCTGGGGTGTCATCATGGTTTAACCACCCTTTGCTCCTGGTGTTGGGGGCCAGAGAGGAGTCAGGGATGCCGTGCCTGAGGAAGTTGCAGGGAGAACTCAGCGAGTCACACTTCTTTTTCTTCTGAGTCAGGGATCCACTGGCACACAAGGCCTGAGCTGAAGGCATTCCGAGTACATTTTATTTCTTTCAGCCTTAAAAAGGGGCATATTCGCTTATGCTTATCAACACTTCTAGAAACCTTTCAATAAACACAGACACACACACACACACAATGAAATTCCTAGAACACAAACAAGCTTGTTTCTGTGCAGCCATCCTGGGAAGGTGTGTGTGTGTGTGTGTGTGTGTGTAAGTGCAGGTACACACGGAAGCCAGGGCTCCACACTGGATGTCTCCCTTGATCGCTTTCGATCTTTATTCAGTTTTGATTAAAGATTCATTTGTGTATGTGTGTGTGAGTGTGCATGTGTGTACACATACCCGTGCGCATGCACAGAGGCCAGGAGATGGTGTCAGGTGACCTCTTTTATTACTCTCCACTATTGCTTTGAGGTACGCCTTTCCCTGAACTCGAGGATCCCGTTTTCTCAGCCAGACTGGAAGGTAGCAAGTCCCAGCAATCCTCCGCAGTCCAGTGCACACACTGGGGTTGGGGTCAGAGGTACATGAGCTGTCTGGCTTGTTATGTGGGTTCTGGGTCCTGAACTCCATTCCTTGCCGTAAGGTCTGAGGACAAGAAAGCTTACACTAGGAGGATCTAAGTGGGGGGGGAGGTTTAAGAAGGTGTTTCAAGGTTGGCAAATGAAAGTTACGAAGGTTGGAGCACTTAAAAATTTAAATGGTGATTAAAAAAAGTGATTTAAGGTAGATAAGGGAATAAACAAATGCTTCAGATCTCGTCCCCTCACTGTGACTGCTGTATGGGGACTCTGAAGTTCGGAGCTTTAACATTAATCAACGGAGCTCAGAGCTTTAACATTAATCAATGGAGCTCTGATTTGGTCTAACTCTGGTAAAACAGTCCACTACAGATCCACTATCATAGCCATAAGCTCAAGGTTTTACATTTTCTTTAGTATAGACTTAAAAGTGCTTCTCATTGTGCTAAGAAAAAAAAAAAACTATATAAATACTCCCAGTCTTCCGGGTAGAGGGCTAATGCTTCTAACCAAAATCATTTTACTGTAGCTTTTACTCTGACTCAAAGGTGTGAGTCTACTGCTCTTTCTACACTGTGGATTTCAGTACAGGTTACCAACAGTGGTAATGCTGACATATCTAAAATTCATCTATTTTTGTAAACTTAGATCCTTGTAAGGTTCAGGGAATTCACTCAAATCCACTTCTCGCAAGACAAGTGGACTCCAGATAAGTACTGTCAATCAACAGTCTGTTTCCCTACCGGCCTATTCCTGAGGGTGGGATCCCTCCCCTTCTCCTTGGCTTTGGGACTCTCCCCTCCCCAACTGCCAAGACTACAGGCCTAAAAGTTTCAAATGTACACCAGAAAAAAAAAATTCTCCCTAAACTGCTTAACTTTATCTTCTGTCCCATATACATATGGGATATACTTATACATACATATATCTGTATGTATGTATTATGCATGTGTATATACGCACATATTTCAGCATCCTGCTAAGTCCAGGTGTTTCCTCAAAACCTGCTTTCAGGAAAGCTCCTAAACAGCTATCCACCGGTTCTCCAGTCCAGCCTCACAAACTGCTTCAAATGGACATTCACGTCCCTAGCCCCCAAAGGTCCTGCAGAGCGTGGACAGCAATCTGTTCTTCCCTGACTTGGCCAACATTACAGCTTTTGGATCCCCAAAAACCCACGCCCCAATATCAGCAGGAAGTAGTCATATACAATTACATCACCCCTTATTTATTCATTTATTGTCAACAAAAGGCTGGGATGTTGGATTTCAGACTGGAGATAATCGGCTGAGGTGCCCATTTAACATACCAAAGTGGATCTGGCCTCTAGGCTCTCCCAGCATCCCTCAGTCCCTACCTGACTAAGGCATAGTTGGCATACCTCACCCTCTATTCTGAACTACCCAGAGGCTCTTTTCTATATAATCCAGACATTTTGGTTCTGTCTCTGTCTCTCTCACTCTATGCATTTCTTTCTCCTCTCTACCATCGTGCTTTCTCTCTCTGCCCCATCCCCCACTTTTCTGTCTCCCTGTCTGCACAGCACCTTCCCTGAACCCCTCCTGTGAGATCAATGAACCTGCCCAAGAGCAGGCCCCAATAAACCTGTCTTTACATACCTTTAATTGGACTTGGGTTGGCTTATTTCATCGGCAGAGAAAGCCTGTCACCCATGATTGCTCAGGAAGCACTTTCAACCACAGAGTCATCTCTGCAGTTCTCGGCCTAAGTTTTTGAGACTGCCCCTCACTAGTCCTGGCACTCACTGGTTGGCTAGATTGGCTGGCTAGCCAGCACCTGGGACCCTCCCATGTCTGCCTTCTCAGTAGTTGGATTGCAGCTCATGCCACCACACCTTGCTCTGTATATGGGTACAGGGGATTAGAACTTAGGTCCTCAGAGAGCTTGCTTCTGTCCCACACTTTCTTCAGGAGGCTTCTCTCTGCACCCTCTGTCTTAACAAGGTGTTCACCTGAGAGGTTAAACTCCTGGACACCAGAACACATGCCCAAAAGGAGTTCTACCCTTGCCCTTTACCAGTTGTATGATAGCAGGTTTGTTTCTTAACCTGTGTATGCCTTAGTTTCCTTATCTTCCTGGAAAGTGGAGTGGGTGTGACAGATAAAGCTAGCACAGGAGGGGCACACAGGCGGGGTCAACATTTGGCAAGTGCTTTCAATTAGTTCAGTAGTCACAGCCTGTTGTTAACGTACTACTGAGCACAAACCTTTTCATGAAAGCCATGGTCTAGCGCAGCAGCTCCCTACCTTGATCAGGATGGCTGGAAGAAGGTGATGAGCCTCAGGTGGCTGGGACCTACCCTAAGCTTCTAACTCCGGTGTGAGGTTCCCATAGCTGGAAAATCCTGATGTGTACAGCCTGCTAGATCTCAGGCCCACAGTTCTTGCTCCACGTCCAGTTCCTACCAAGTCCAGTCTCTGTCTCTGGCTAGGCAGTCAGACACTAGCCTAGATAAGACTTTTCTCAGGTATGCTCCACCAGCCCCACCTCTGTCCCTTCCACCCCTTCCTCCCTCTCCCCCTCAGAATCCTGAGTCGATGTGCTGATTAATTTTTGTCAACTTGACAGGAGCTAGGGTCAACCTGGAAGAGGATACTTTAGTGAGGACTTGTCTCCATCAGATTGGCCTGTGGGCATGTCTGTGGGGACAATTTCTTGATTAATGATGAATGTGGGAGGGCCCAGCTCACTGTGGTGGCGCCACCCCTGGGCAGGTGGTCCTGGGTTGCATATGAAAGCAATCTGAGCAAGCCATGGCTGCTAAGCCAGGAAAGAGCATTTCTCCATGGTTCCTGCCTTTGCCTCTTCCCTCAGTGATTGTCTGTGACTGGCACAGGTAAGCCAAATAAACCCTTTCTTGCACAAGATGCTTTTGGTCAAACTTTTCTATCACGGCAATAGAAACTAAATTAGGGTATCAAACAGCAAACTCCCAAATCTTCCCTTCAAAGCCATCCTTCTGTGTGCTCGATCTCAGGCGGAAGCATGAGAGGAAGGCTAGATGGGATAGGGTAGGGGAGATGGGGAGGGAGGTCCTGAGCTCTGGGAGGTCAGAAACTGTAAGTTTTGACTGCAATACCCTGGGGAGCTTTAGTTTTGCTGTTAAGTATTAAATGAGTGTCAACTGCCCTGAAAGGGGGGAAAAAACTTACCAAGAGGTTCAAGAGCATGGCAAACCTAGGGGTAGGGAAGTTGTGGGTGAACCATCTTTTAACAATAAAAATATTAAAATAAAGAAGACATTGACTCATTAAGAACAAATTTGGGAGACTGGGAGACATGTTGGAGCTAGAGGTGCTTTATGCTTTATGGAAATTCCCTGGAGTTGTTGAGGGTAGATGTGAATAATTCCACCGAACATGGAGGCTGTGACCTTGCCTGTCTAACTGGATCTGACAGAAAAGAAGCGAAGGGGCCTGGATATAGGCTTCGAAACTGCTGTTACAAGCCAGACACTTTCAAGTTGGGGCTCACTGCACTGGGAGGAGGAGGGGCTGGGGATCAGTGCTTGCTACACAAGTGTGAGGACCTGGGTTCTCAGGGGCGGCAGGGCCTTCCACATCTGTACCTTCGGCACTGTGTAAGCTGGCTGCCAACCCCACTCCAGGCTAAGTGAGAAACTCTGCTTCAAAAGAATAAGGTGTCAGAAGCAGTCCCTCTTCCCATTGCTATGTAACCCACTTCGACACTAAACTGCCATGGGCTGCATCTGTGCAGGGGTTCTAGGTTATCTCCATGCATGGTACTTGGTTGGAATATGAGTCTCTGGGAAGACCCCTCTGTTCAAATTTTCTGGTTCTGACATAATCTGATTGGCCTGCTCTTTGATCACCTCCTCCTGAGCGGGGAGCAGCCTTACCAGGCCACAGAAGATGACAATGCAGCCACTCCTGATGAGATCTCATAGACTAAGATCAGAAGGAAGGAGAGGAGGACCTCCCCTATCAGTGGACTTGGGGAGGGGCATGCGTGAAGAAGGGGGAGGGAGGGTGGGACCGGGAGGGGAGGAGGGAGGGGCTTATGGGGGGATACAAAGTGAATAAAGTGTAATTAATAAAATAAAAAAGAATAAGGTGGAGGCTGATAGAATAGGACATTCAGCGTTCTCCCCTAGCCTGCATGAGCACATACATGTGTGCACATGCTACATATACATCACACTCACTCGAAAAGAAAAACTGAGTAAAGTAAATTAAGAAATGTAACTATGGAAACTATAGGGAACTGACCCACTTCCCACTTGGGAGACCCGGCAAAAACCCTGGCTTAGCTGAGCCTGCCTGCCTGCAGACTGTCGGCCACGCCACACCCCGTTTCCCCATTTGCTCAGTTTACGAGGCACATTCACCAAAAGCTAGAGCTGTTCTTCCTCATTTTTAATGGAAAGTCTTCAGATTTCCGCCAGTGCAGGGAAGTGGCCCCTGTGCTCCTGACTCTCTGAGCAGGAAATTTAATAGGCTCCATTTCTCCGGTGGGCCGAAAGGGTAGTTTTTGGAGTCAGTTCTTCCTGAAGCTGGCCGTGGACTTCCCTGTCACCTGTTGGCTTCGGAATTGTTTTCCTCGGTGGAATCTAGGAGGGGCTAGGCAGAGAGGAAAGCAACAGCGACCTGCCAGGAAAATGATCACACAGGCGAGAAGTTCTGGTCCAATATAAACATCCTTGCCCAAGGGCGTTTAGGAGGCTGTGCTCCCCCCTGGGCTGGTGTGGGGGACCTTAGGTCAGGTCACACCTGCTCTGCTGCTCTGCTGCGGGAGATCACGCTGCTTATCTCTGTCTCCTCAGTGGGTTCGGAGTGGCGCTTTCATCCTGGTTGTCTCATCCCCAAACACCTCTAGGGCAGGAAATGGCTCTGTCGGTTCCAGAGCACACAGATTCCCCAGGCTGGTTCTTGGGCCTTGAGAATGTTCACCTCCAGTTGGGGAATACTAGTCAACACTTTAAACATCACTTTTTTTTTTTAAAGGAAAAGTTTGTTTTCACATGAACCTGGAAAAGGTTTGATTTGAACTTACAGATTGCAAAACATATATTTGCCCCCACTTTTTTTTTTTTTTCTGTTTTAATGCCCGAGAGCAGCATCTGCCGCCACTCGCACCACAGCAGCTCTGAAACTGGCCCCTGCACTCAATTCTGCTCACTCTATTGCCCTGACCTGATTTGAGCCTTTTGTAGCTCTTCCTTGAACCAAGGCAGAGGCCTCTTTGCTGGCCCACACCAGCCCCGGCTACTCCTTCCCCTTGAAACCCAGATCTGGTCAGGTCTCTCTCCAGCTCACGTGTAGCAAGATCATATCTAAACAACCCTGCTCAAACTTAAAGCCCCGAGTGCCTTCTCTCCCTGCCCGACACCCGGGAATCCAGGAACGCTGCCCTCTCTAGCTCCAGAAAACACTCCAATAAGCCCCTTGCATTTCCTGGCTGCCCTAGAAGACAGGCTCCACTGCCATGTCTCTTCCCTGGACACTTCAGGTTGGGACACTCCACACTGAAAATGCTCCCTCTTCACTTAACCAGAATTCTGCTCTCCCAAGGGGGCTCTGTCCCTTGGTCTGTTTATTTTAGCCTGTTACAGTGTCAGTGTAGGGCTGTTGACCTTGCTCTAATAAACACGTGCATTTAACCTATTTTCTCCTCACTGCTTGAATGCCCTGTGCTGCACGGAGCAGCCCCTCTGGGAACCAAAGGCGGAAGGTTGATGGCAGCCAACAGAACGAAAGCAGAAACAAGGTTGTCATCATCCAGCTGAAAGAATGTGTTTCCACATGCTGACTGCCGGTTCTTCGGGCTGCTTGTCAGAAAGAATGAGGACACGCTGCTGTGAGGAGGGCAATGCCAGCCAGCCCCGTGGTGACTGACAAAGGCAGTCCAGGGCCTTGGGAGTGTGAGGTGGGGAGGGGTAGAGGTGAGGAATAGGGGTGGGGGGCATAGGACCTGGAAGGGAGCACTGGCAGGAAACACACCTTGTTCATCTCTCAGAATCAGGACAGAGAACGCCCACAGGACTTAACAACTTCAAAGCACCTGACCAACTTTGGAGGGACCGAGCCTGTTGGCAGAAGCCCACAGCTCCTTCCTGGTTCCTCTGGCCTCAGTGTTTGTGGGCAGGCAACATGAGCTGAACTTAAACTGTCTTTCTAGCGGTGGATACTCAAGCACCCAGAGAGATGCCTACAGAAAACTCGGACAAGGATTCGACTGCAGGAGGAAAAACTGCCCCGTCAGAAGCCTAATTCACAGTCAGAGACATACAGTGGTGAAGCTAGGCATGTCCCTGGGGTTGAAGAACAGGAAGGTGCAGGAAGCAGGAGAGAAGCCACCAGTTCTTGGGAGGTTAGGAGGAGATGTCAGGCATGATGAACATGGACATAGCGAGAACTATCAGAGCAGTCACAGGGAAAAAACACAGACATCCCTAGAATCCATCAAACACCTGAGGAGGAAAAGTTCCTCACTTTCCCCCCTAGGCATTCCAAAAATAAGAAAATTCAACGAGGGACTTTTTTCCTGATACTTCCACAGCAAATAAAGTTCACTCTACACCTTCTCAAAACAGCGCTCTCTATGAGAGATCTGAGTCTGGAACTCCCCTTTCCAGGGCCTCATAAAACAGTGATTTATCAACCTTCAGAGACTCCACTTTATTGTTATCTTTTTCCTGGTGTAGGAACAACGGCTGGGTAGATAATGAAAAGGCAAGCTCGCGGTCCCTGATGGAAGCAGAGAATGTTCCTATCACAGTCTAGGAGGCCAAAAGGAAGTAACAGGAGAGGCATCTTCTACCCATCCACCTAACTGCGTGCCCATGTTCTCAAACAAAAAGCTAATCCATACCCAGGTTTCCGGGCTAAAATAAGGCGTGGCAGAGCACAAGTGTGGCCACACCCTAGGGGATTTCCTTGGAAGGGTCCCCAAAGGCTTTTCCAGAGCCGACTTGTGTGTAGTCTACCTTGCCACCTCACTTAGGGCCGTGTCTGAGTTATCTCAAAACTATAAAGGTTTAATACCTCATCTGTTTGGTGTGTTTCCTGAATTCAGGGCCTTGTGCTAATCTGTAAGGTCATAAACACTGGTGGTTTCTCATTGGCAAGATCCCTTTATGTCTAAACCACACACACCATCCCCTTGACCTAGAAAGCTTTCTTCCTGACCCACCTCTTGGATCATTTCTTCTCTGACGCTTGATTTCCCCACCCTTCAAAGACTTCACTAGAGAAAACTCTTCCTCACAGAGCACACCTTCTCCCTCCTCCTCCTCTTCCTACTTCCCCTTCACCCCTCCTCCTCTGAGCTTTTCTCATCACACACTTCTTTATTACCATTACAGCTTCTCCCATTGTCCTTGCCCTTAGATGGTAACCTGGGCAGATCTAATTATGCGTCTGTCCTGTGTCTTAACAGCATGTTTTACACTCTGTAAATGGCCATTGATGGAATCAGCCCTGAGGCCTTAGGTAACCTGGTGTATGCACGCCTAGCTGTCTCAGCCACAACTGTGCAAGTGAATAAAAAGCCAAACTACCAACATAAAACTTAAAAATTTAAGGACATAGTTTCATTAGCGCTGAAACCAATCTGAGTTGCAAATACAGGCAGACAGATATACGAGAGCATAGACTTCCGCTGGGAAGGCTGGACACAGACAAGGCACCCAAGGGCACCTGGGGCCAGTCACCTGAGTGGAAATGGTCCACTCAGAAGCCTGCTGTAGCTAACGCTCGCTGTGAATCTTCACCGAAGTCGCGCCACTTCGCGGCAAACAACCTGCCACTAAGCTTGCTGGGCTGAGCCTCGTCCTCAGATCTACAAGGTGGAAGGACAGTGGACCCAGTGGTTCTCAACCCTCCTAAGGCCAAAACCCTTTATTACAGCTCCTGGTGTTTGGCGGCCCCAAGCATGAAATTATTCTTGTTGCTACTTCCTAACTGTAATTTGCCACTGTTTTCAATAGTGATATCTAATACGAAGGATATCAGATATGAGACCCCCGTGAAAGGGTCATTCGACCGACCTCCAAGGCAAGTGATGAGCCACAGGTTGAAAACCATTGTGAGTCTGACCCCTAGCTCACCACTCACAAAGTTTTTCCTGTCACAAATTTTAAATCAGCCCATTGTGCCCATGAATTCTGCACACCGTTTAATTAATCATCTGCTGACCACAGACACGATTTAAAAACCTGTGACTCTGTTGAACATTGCAGCAGCTGGTCCGGGTTACTGCTCTCTAAAGAAGACAGCCTTGTTTAGAGAGCCCTGCACAGCATGCACGCTTGTCACCCTGAGGTGCAAAGAGCCTATGCGAAGGCTGGAGATGTAGCTCAGCGGAATGCCATCTTCTCATGTACCAGGCTCCGGGTTCCATCCCCAGCACTCCAAGAACAGGCAGCACGTACATGCAGACAAACATACATGCAGAAGACGGGAGGTACCAGCTGGCTTCAAATGCTAGGCTGTTTTGTTACTGGAATAAAATGTGTGTCCTTTTTTCTTTTCCTTTTTGCTGTGTGGTCAGGCAGCTTTTTCTGGGGCAGCTAGCTATTCACTGGAGATCCAGGTTTTTTTGGTTTTTTGTTTGTTTGTTTTGTTTTTCGTTTAAAAAGGGTAGGTCCATGCCCCACCTGAGGAGCACTTCCTTAAACAACGTTTGAAGTGCTTAAAATGATCGATTCCATCAGGTCCTTGCCTCTCCCCTCAGCCGCTCGCGGATCACACGAGTCTTTACTAGAATGCTGTTCTGCTCCAACCTCGAACACAGTGGCACCATTTCTTTCCTGACCGTCGGCTGAGCTGGCTTTCTCCTCTCTCCTCACCCTCAATACAACTAGGTCTCCCCGGGCAGTGACATTCACCGGAGCTTAAGACTGTCTCAACAGGAGAAGGGGAATCTAAAACTGCTGAGCCAAGAAACCTCGCTGACATTTTTCCTTTCCTCAGAGGAACCCCAGGCACACATGACGTTTAGCGAGAAGCGTTGCGTGTTCAGGCTTTGCCACACGCAACAGCTCGGTCCACCGGGACAGAAGGGAACATTTGGCTGCCACACGGAACCAGCAGGACCCCTCAGTTGCCAGCAGCCCAGCAACTGGAAACCGAGCTCGGTCCTTATCGAGAGCTAGCAGCTCCTTAGTGTAGAGGCAGGGGATGGACCCTGAGGGGTTTAGGGATCTGGCAGCTCTTTCCGTGAGAAAATCTGACTGCAGAGAGGAGATTCCCCACACCGACATTTGCCTCCCCATCCAGGCTGCTGCTGGTGCCCGATGATCCCCAGAAAGGCCCTGAGTACTGTGCATTCCAGTTACACCTTACGTCCATCGCCGCTGGGCCCAGGCCCAGCCCAGGTGGAAACAGGGACTGCGAGGCTTGTTCCTGGCATCAGGAACAGCTCGCGGCTCATCACTACCCTAGGTTCTGCCATTGCAAAGACATATTTCATCCTAACATGGTCAAAGGTTTCTAAGCACAAGCAATTCCTGCCGCTCCACGAGTTGTCTGTGGGGAGGAGGGAGGAGAAACACGCGAAAAGGAAAGCTTCGCAGCTTCGCGGAAGGAAGCTCCAAATTCTACCTTTCATGGCACAACCGGTGCCCCTCTCCTGCAGCTCTCCACCTTCGCACGGGGACACGGAGGGACAACCAAGTTAGGGGAGGGTGTGGAGGCCAGGTCGGGGGCTGCGCTCCCACGGACTCACGCGGACTGAAAGCACACCCTCGGGGTAGCGGTTTTGGGGAAGGGGCCACTGACACGATCTGTACAGACCATCTCGCTGAGTGTCGCGGAGACCCACTGCGCTAGCGGGAGGAGCCTACCAGGTGCGCCCGAGTACCCGGGTGCCACCGGAGCTCCGCGCTCCGCAGATCCCGTGTCCCGGAGCCGCGAGTCCGCAAGCCTCGCCCGAGCCCCCAAGAGCCTTCCAGCCACCTCTCCTCCACGCTGCCGCTGAGGTCCGAGCCCCCACCCCGACCCCGAGTCTCGGCTGCGGCGCTGAGGGAACTCGACCCGGCCGTGCGGGTCCTTACCTGCAGCGGGACGAGCAGCGCGCAGAGCGCCAGCAGCGGCGCGGACGGCTGGCGGCGCCGCCGGGCGCGCGGGGCCATGGCGCGGTGCGGGCGGGCTGGGCGCGCGGCCTCTGTGGCCCCCGCGGACGCCGCCGCCCTCCGCCCGCCTCGGCCCGCCCCGCGCGCCCGGCTCCGCCCGGCCCCGACCCGCGCGCCGCCGCCCGCGTCCGCCAGGGGGTGCCCGAGCGCGGGCTGCCCTGATGGACACTGACTGCCTGCAGATGGACGGACCCCGTCGGGGTTTCCCTGATGCTAGTTAGAGCGTTTACACTGTGTAGTGCCCACGGCTCCCCTAAACCTCCTCGCACAGCCCCATTTCTTCCCCTCTTTCTGGCTGCCTCCTACAGCCGCACCCGTCTCTGCCCTCGACCCCCTCTGGCACGCTCAGCAAGCTGTCACCACGTTTGACGAACCTCTTCACCCTCCAGGTCACCCCCTCTAATACAGGACTGGTTTAAAGTCTGGGATGCAGCGATCTGCAGTGTCTGTGGCTACGGGGTTTGGCTTCTTCCAAATTCCAGGTCAGTGTTGGCAACACTGTTCACCCCCGCCTCTGGGTAGTCACAGTGAGAGGAAGAGCCTTTTCTCTCGTCAATAGAATCACTGTGTTTTCAACTTTTTGAACCATCGTTGCCTGCTTCCTGCCTGTCATCTTAATGACCTTCTGTCTACTTCTGAGAAAACTTTAGACTTTTCTGACAAGGAAGGCTGGCTTAGTCTATTATTCCTTTCAATTCTGTCAGTTTTCACGCCCTTGAAACTCATTGGTGACATAGCGATTTAGAAGTATGTCCTCTTGGTAAATTGACTGCATTACATATCATCACCACATTCTGGTCTACTTTATATTTATGTGTAGCCATGTCACCTTTCTTATGAATGGTATTTAGATAGTATACCTGTTTAAAGTGACAGCATACACTTCTGACCATTTCGCCTTTCTATTGGAGCATTTACTTCACGCACATTTAGTGATCGCCATATATGCTGAATTGAAACCTGCTACCTTGCTAATTCTTTTTTCTGTTTGTTCCATCTTTATTTCATTTTTATTCTTGACTTCCTTCGGGTTACTTTAATTTTGAAAACCATACTTTATGCATAGCAATATAAATTGTGTTAAATAATACTACAGTAGAATGATTTGATATCATTTTAAAACAGAAGAGAAAGGGGGGGGATATTTTTCAGGTTATAAAAGCCTTTCCCAGAGAACAATCCTTTGGGTTACTTTTAAGGATTCCATTTGTTCCCCATCATTAGCTTACTTTCTATGTATGTGTGTGTGTGTGCTTGTGCATGTGCATGTGTGTGCCTAAGGTCAATGTCAAGCTTCTTCGTTAGTTAGTTCTCCATCTTGAGACAGGGTCTTTCACTAAACCTGGACTCATCAATTCTGCTAGACTGATTGGCCAGGAAGCTCCAGGAAGCCTTCTATCTCTTCAAAATATGTGCTTGATTTTTAAATTCCCTGATGTACAGCCTGTTTGGTTCACTATTGCTTTTATGTTTTCTGGAAATTAATTTTTGTGTATGCTGCTTAAAATTAAAAATTAAAAACCATTTGGTGAAGCAATACCATGTCTAAGAATTTAACATATTAACACACAGAGGGAGGCCACAAAACTGTTTGCTATACATTCTGATAAAACTACACAAGTTAAAAACGTGAGTTTCAGTAGAGAAATGTTTGGCAATGCTATGCTCTATCATAATTTGTAATATCAAAAAACTTTTTTTTTTGAGAGATGCCATATAGTATGTCAGAGAAGCAACTTACAGCTCCGTTTCATATGATTGTAAACAGCTACCACAAACGTGATTTTGTTTACAGCGGCGAAGGGAGCTTCTAAGAGACGGTGAGCAGCGAGTGGTCAAGCACTGACTCAGTCTATACACTGCAGCAGGCTTGAAAAGAGCTCTACAGCTGACTCGGGGCACCGAAAGGCTCAGGACTGGCCTCCAGTCTGGGAAATAAATGGCAGAAGTGCCTCAGTAAGAAGTGCACTTTAACATCAGGTAGGTTGCAAAGTGGGGAAAAGAGAAAGTCATGACTTTATCTTTCATGTTTGAAAAGTGCAGATTCCCCTTGATTGATGGTGTGGTTACATGAAGATGGACCTGCAGGCTGAAAATAATCCAGGCAGCTGGCTAGATGCCATAGCTCAGGAACAGAATACACTGCAAGTGCCGGTTCATGCCCATCTTGCTGCCAGCTGAGTGGGAGCTATGGTCCATCCACTGCCTAACACCGTGAGAGAGAGTACATCATACATCCTGAGTCAGGAAGAGGATCACCAGCCAGCATTCTCAGCATGATTGTAACGGATACTATTATTCTTATGCTCAGTCAACGCTGAAAAAGCAGAGTTTAGCTATGTTAAGTCAGGAACCAGCTGAACTGACACCGAGGGGAAAGTGCTCTTTCAAGTTTTAAAAGCTATTTTTAAGTCTTATTTATGAGTGTATTGCATGCTTCCTAAGTTTTATGTGTAACCCATATGTGCAAGTGCCCATGTAGTCTAGAAGATGGCACTGGATCCCCTCGACCTGGAATTACAGATGGGCATGTGCTGCCTGATATGGTTACTGGGAACCTAACCAGGCTCCTCTGTAAGACCAGTAAACCCTCTGAACTGCGGGGCCATCTCTCCAGCCCTTGCAATCTGCATTTCTAGAGTCTCATGATGTCATCCTGGCTAGCCCTGAACTCGACGTGTAGAGCAGGCTGGCCTCAGACTTACAGGGATCTGCCTACCTCTGCCTCTGGAATGCTGGGATTAAAAGTGTGTGCCATAACCTCCTGAGCTCCTGTCTCCTGTTCCCACACCTAAGTTACCATCTGCCTAAATTTGAGAAAAGGGGGCAAAGGATTGACACCTGTTCTTCCCCTGCCCTAACACTAAGAGTTCAAGGAACTATACTTTATCACTAAGACTTTGGGGTTTCCAAGTTGTTAGGGCCAAAGACCCAGAGAGAGCTGAGATCTGAAGGATTGAGTCATCATTTGCCTTGAGTAAACATCTCTCTTTAGATGTGAGGTCAGAGATGGGGTAACGTGGGGAGTTACTGCTGCTGTCTCCCCTCTTCCCACAATGGAAGAGGCCAGCCTGTACTCAGATATATCACCCAGATAGAAAGAAAAAAAAAACATTTTTAAAGAAAATGTTTTTAAATAGGAAAATACAAAAAACAAAAAAGTTAATCCCAACCCTTTGTGTGCTCCCACTCTGCTCCTTTCTGTCCCACTGTCAGCCCATTTCTGAGGTGCACTGGAGACTAGACTCCCCTTCTGACTGGGATTGATAACTTTCTCTTTGGAGCTGGGGCTTTGGTGTTCTTTCAGAATTGGTCCTCTGGATGTTGTCACACATCGAAATTGTAGCCCCCTGAGAAGACAGGGAAAGTGCTCTCTCCCAGGTTCCTCCGGTGATCTCTCCTTCTTTTGTCTTTTACTCCAAAGAAAAGAAAAGGTATGTGTCAACATGTCTGGCTCTTTCCCCCCTTTAGATAGGGTCTTATGGTAGAGACTGGCTGAGAGTACACTTCTGCCGTTGGCAACCAAACGCTGGGGTTAAGGACACAACCTACCACATACGGCCCCTCTTGCATTTTTAAATGATTGCCACGGAGACGTGGTTAGTAGGTGTTAAAACACTAAGAGAGTCCAGGGGAGGCCACCAGTATGGGAGAAGTACCACTGAGTTGGCTAACTTGTGCTCTCTTGGATGCGCAGACAGGCTCTCTGGGGAGAGCGGTGGGTGGCTGAGAGAGCTGGATGAGGCTGGTTCTGCGGGAAGGAACTGACTTGTGAGAGAAGGTACTTTTCACTGTGGCTCTTTAGAAATGCCAAGGCCTGCTCCTGGCACATTTCCAGTGTTGCCCTCTTCTATTTTCAAATAAGATTAAGGGACTTAAAACTTCTGCTTGGAAAGCCCCAGAGGTGAGTGTGCTGGTTTTGGAAGCATTTTTGAAGAGTAGGAAGCCCACATTAACACATTGCATCTTTAAAATGGTTTTAAGAATAAGATTGCTTTTAAAGAATTTATTTTGGGAGGGAGGGACTGGGAGGGAATGAGGGATCGGGACACGGCTGGGATACAGAGTTAATAAAATGTAACTGATAAAAAAAATAAAAATAAAAATAAAAGAATTTATTTTGATCTTTACAAAAGTGTTCCTCAAACATTTTATACGCGTTAATGTAGAATACCACTTGTTACCAAGACCCCTTAAAATCAGTATGAGAATCTCATCTTTCTCTTTTCCTTTGTGAGGTGGGCTCTCACTGTGTCGCTTTGGCTGAGATGGAACTTTCGGTGTAGACCAGGCTGGCCACACACTCACAGAGGATCTCCCTGCCTCTGCCTTGAGTTCTGGGACTAAAGGCGTGAGCCAGCACACTTGGCACGTCTTGCTTGTGCATATTAGTTATGAGAAACGTGGACCTAATTATTTCTAAAACTTTCCTAAATACTCTGAATAATACACACAGTTATAGCAAAGGCAGTGGCTTATCAGAAACTACTTTAAGTGCTACTTCTGATTTAAAAGACCAAGTTTACGGGTTGGAGAGATGACTCATAGTTTAAGAGCACTTACTGGTCTCTCAGAGACCATATGCAGAGACTTATGCAGGGTCTGGTTCCCAAGACCTGTGTCAGGCAACTCATGACCATTTATAACTCCAGCTCCAAGGGATCCAAGCCCCTCCTCTGGCCTCCGTGGGCACCTGGAATGACAAACACAGCCCTCCCCACCCCCATCCACATAAGTAAACACTGTAAGACATAAGTTTATAAGTACACACATAAATGAATTTTGGTTATATGATGTATGTACTTAAACACTTCACTATGTCAATGTTAAATGTCTCCGATTTTAAAAACATTATGTGCCCCAGGCAGCCATGGATTTTCTCACTGGTGCTGATGAGACAAAGGAAACAGCAGAGGCTGCAGGTGATGACTTGCAGGGTTTAAGGACGAGGTGCAGAGCACCCCGGAAAGCCCCATTTGTGCACTGCCTCTAGTTTCCAGAACCAAAAAGGTAAAGTAAGAACTCACATATCATTTTTAGGTTTGTGGGTGGCTTGCAGCTATTAAATCACATTTGAACAGTTCTTCAGTTAATCTCTAGGAAATGGGAACTACTCTTTAAATGAATTGTTTGTATATGCTGAGGACAATAAGCAGTGATTAGTCTATGACATGCTTTTTTACATGGCAACATTGAAAATAAATTTAAAACTAGTGGTCACAGAACTACAGAAAATACATTTGAGATGTTTTACTACCTACACTGTAACATTTTGCTATTTAAAATACTGTTAAACGTAGGTAATCAATTTATTAGTGGCCACTCAAGAAAATCAAAATGCAACATCTTCCCACGGTGATATTTCAGCACCATAGGAACTTGTGGGTAGTGGGGAGGGACAGATGCAGTGTTTAAAATAAACGGATTTCTAAGTTGTGTGAGTAAAACACATCATCTTTTCACACTTTTTGGATTTTTTTTAAATGCGTTTCAGTTGAAGCTGGATATAATTGGTATGTCCTTTCCTCCCTCAACTCTGCTTATGATTTATGCCATATTCGAGGTGACGGGAGATTCTTAACAGATGGCCAAGTACATCGGACTGGTCAAGCTTAGATGGCCTCAGTAAGTTCTTACTTAGACTGGCGTGTGTGTGCACGTGCGCGTGTGTGTGTTTGTGTGCATGAATGTGCGTGCCCTTGTAAATGAGTATTCAGTATGTGTTTGGTGTATGCGTGTATGCACACACAGGCCCACATATGCCCATGGAGGCCAGAGAAAGGTTCTGGGTGGCCAGTCTACTACTCTTCACTTTATTTCCTTCAGACAGGGTCTGTCATTGAGCCTGGAGCTAGGATAGCAGCAAGCCCCAGCAATCCTCCTACCCCTCACCTCACAGAGCTGGGTTACAGGAAGGTAACCCAAGCCCTGCTTCCCCCCTCCCCCACCCCGCCCAGGTACTGAGGATTTGAACACAGATACTCATACTTGGGCTGCAGATGGTCTTACCCTACCAAGCTATCTTCTGAGCCCTATGTATGATGATTTTGTTTTTTACATTTATTCTCTCTCCCTCCTGCCCCCTCTCTTTCTCTATCTGTCATGCTCTCTCTTCTGTGTGTTTTTGTGTGTTCCAACACATATGACAGCATTCATGCAGAAGTCAGAGGACAACCTTCAAGGATTGGCTCTCTGCTACCTTTACCTTGGTCGTAGAGGTCAAACTGAGGTCATCAGCCCTGGTGGCAAGTGCCTTCACCCAATGAGCCATTATGCCTGCCCAAGGATAACTGTTTTTAAATAACACTTTCATCACCACCAACAGCTTAATGGATTATATGAAAATAAAACACACATGTGGCCATCATGCAAATCATGAAGTAGACTACGGCCAGGACTGCAAGCACCCATTCATGCTCTCTTTTGTTTTCATTCTGGGGACTTCTAAATTGGTTCTTGCATAGGTGTTCATTGTTTTATCTTCTCATCATTTAGAGATTTAATGTTTTAATGATGTGATGATCTTTTGTTAATCTTGGGGTCATCTGGATATCCTCTTCTGTAAGTTGATGATTCAAACCACTGTAGTGATAACTTTGAAATTTTGTTCTCTTTTTTAAAACAGAAATATTATAAAAATATACTTTGTTTTAATCCCAGGTGTGGGGATATGAGGCTGCTTCATAGCAGCTGACTGTGATTTGCCTCAACCTCTAGCAGAGGTGTGATTTTGCCAGCTGTAGATAGTTTCTGCTATTGTGTGACTTTGAAATTCTGGGGACTGTTCAGAGGGTAGATACATGTTTGGGCCCTGATAGGTGGGGTTAGTAGTTGGTGGTCATTCAGTTGGGTTGTTGGTTGCTTGGTGGCTACTGTTGGTCATGGTTTGTTAAGTAGTTGTGTGCAAAGAAGAAAAGAAGAAGGAGGAGGAGGAGGAGAAGAAATTAGATATCCTGATGGCAAAGATGAAACTTACCCCAAGGAGTTTGACATCCCTAATTAGCAGGAAGTCTAACTAGTAGTCGCCACATTTTCAACCTCTGACTTTATTCAGGGAATTCTTTCCTTTCCTCTCATTCCTTTTTTCTCTCTTATCTAGTGTTAAGGGTTTGAAAGGAATGAAGAAACGGGGTGGAGAAGGGTGGAAGAAAAAAGAACCCACAAGTAGTAAAAGTGCAGCTACAAATCTCAGCATGCCTTTTTCTTTGATGTCTGGTCTTCATTATTTGTGAGACTTCTGTATATACAGTCAGATACAAATGCTTGGTTGGTTATAGGTAGCATAAATACATTGTCCCAGTCTGTGGATTTTCTTTTAATTTCTTTCAGTATTTTTTGAAGATAACTTTTCCAATTTATCATTTTTTTTTTCTTCTTGTAATCAGTTCTTGGGTGTGGCAATTTGAATGAAAATGGCCTCCATGGGTTTATAGGGAGTGACACCATTACCATTAGAAGGTGTGGCCTTGTTGAAGTAGTTGTGCTTTCTTTGAAGAAGTGTATCATTGGGGGTGGGCTTTGATATTTTAGGCCCAGTGTCGCTCTTTCTTCATGCTGCCTGCCAATCCAGATGGTAGAATTCTTAACTCCTTCTCTAGCATCATGTTGGCTGCATACTACATGCTTCCTACCATGATGAAAATGAACTAAAGTCTGAACCTGTTTGCCAGACCCAATTAGATGTTTTTCTTTATAAAAGATGTTGTGCTCATGATATCTTTTCACAGCAATAAAATCCTAACTAACATGGATGTTGGTACCAGGAGTGGGGTATTGCTGTGATAGGCCTGACCATGTTTTTATCTGAAAGAATATGGAACACTTTGGAATTTTGGACTAGAAAAGTGATTGGACATTTTAAGCAGTATTAGTAGAAACATTGAAAACAGAGATGCTGAGGGTGATTTGAACTGGGAGGGCCTGGTTCAAGAGGTTTCAGAGAAGAAAGACTGTTAGTATGTGGCCTAGAGATTGTTCTTATATTTTTGATGAAGAATGTGGCTGCTTTCTGCCCTCAGCTAAAAAAAATCTGTCTGTGTGCAACTAAATTGAAGAGTTTTGGATTAACAGCTTTGGCAAAGGAGATTTCCACATAGCCTAGAGTTGACTCTGTTGTTTGGTTAGTAGTGACTGCACTTATATAGATATATAATTGAAAAAAAAAAAGCAAGCTGAGCAAGAAAAAATACAAAATATGCAGTTTGAGAATAAAAGGAGCACCAGCTGTTATAAGAAGATGAAAGAACAGCTTGATGCTAAACGGAATAAAGGGAGTGGTATCCTCAGAGCAAGACCCCACACAGCTAACCTTCCAGCTTGTGAAGAGGAATTAAAGAAAAGTTTAGTGTTGGGTGTGGTGGTACTATACACCTTTAATCCCAGCACTCAGAAAACAGAGGCTGGCACATCTCTGAGTTCAAGGCCAGCCTGATTTACAAAGCAAGTTGGAAAGCCAAGCTTATGTAGTAAAGGAAACTATTGAAAACAGAAAGCTGATGAAAATGTTGTTAGCATATAGGCAGCCTGTTTCTAGGTGCCTAGCAACCTATGATGTCATCACGTGCAGCTGCCATGGAGGTGTGTTCAGATAAAGGCAACCTGCCAACTCTGAGAGGGCATGCTCTTTCTGACTTTCCTCTCCTCTTCTCTCTGCCTTGGTTTCTCTCCCCCCCCCCGACTTTTCTCTCCTGAGTTGCCTCACCACATTTCCCTTTTTCTCTTCTATGCTCTCCCATTGTCCCTCTCTCTCTTCCCACCCCTGTACAATAAATCTCTTCATACCAGACCTGTTATGTGTGAGGCATTTTAAAATATATTATTACAGAGACAACCCCGATTGAAATAAGAAAAAGTCTTTATTGTTTGCTGAGGGGTTTTTTTCCATAGATTTAAAAATTTTTTTACTAAGTATTTTTGCAGCCTCCATTGAAATCATGTATATTCTGTTAATGTGATTTTCAAAGTGAAATTGACATTCAGATTCTTGAATGGACTCAACATAGCAAAACTGATTTACCTTACCACATGCTAGGGGACAACCTGCTGCTTGATGGGTTGCTTCTGCTTAGCCTAGGACTCACATGAATGATATCGACCCTTTTCCCACGTGGCTCTTGTTAGGTACTGGGCCTGGATTTTGTTGATTTAGGACTGTGGAATAAATGATACTTGAAAGGGATTTTAAGAATGATGCTTTTCCTCCCTCAAATATCCAGTGAGAGGACTTAATTCCACGGACAACAGCCAGTCCTAATGGGAGTCAAAAAGCCTCATGGGCACCAGCCAGGCCCAATCGGAGTCACGTAGCCACAGTAGAAATTCCCCTTTCTGGGAATCCTCCTCCATTGCTGGTGGGAATGTAAACTTGTATAACCCCTTTGGAAATCAAACTGGCATTTTCTCAGAAAATTGGGAATAGTGCTACCTCAAGATTCAGCTATACCCATATCCAAAAGATACTCAAGTACACAACAAAGACATTTGCTCAACCATGTTCGTAGCAGCTCTATTTATAATAGCCAGAATCTGGAAACAACCCAGATGTCCCTCAATCGAGGAATGGATACAGAAACTGTGGTACATTAAAAAATGGAATGCTATTCAGCAATTAAAAACAAGGAAATCAGGAAATTTGCATGCAAATGGTGGAAACTAGAAAATATCATCCTGAGTGAGGTATCCCAGAAACAGAAAGACACACATGGTATATACTCACTTAAGTGGATATTAGACATATCATATAGGATAAACATACTAAAATCTGTATACCTAAAGAAGCTAAGCAAGTCAACCCAGAGAAGAGCAAGTCTGATTGCATGCGGGTTGATGCCCCAGGTCCCGCCTCTGAGAAAAAGGTATCTGACGGGTCTGATGCTCTTTGGGTGGATGACACCTAAATGAACATCAGTACAAAGTCTCAATTTATTTCTAATATCAGAGATCAGACCTCTACTCTTGCCTGATGTGTCTAAAACAAAAAGGGGGAACTGTAGAGAGCTGCATAATGCCGCGCCTTAAAGATGGAGCTGGTTTTCGCCTTCCACCTTCCCGATGGTGAGTGCTCTCTGTCACAAACAACTCCACATTTGGCTAAGGCTGAGGATCTGGCTTGCTTCCATGTATGTGGACCTATCTGCATTGCCCATGTGGCACGCTGGGGTTGGCTACCCAGAGGCTATTTAAGCTGTGGGCTGGCTTTCCCCAGGGTCAGATGATTGTTCAAGGTTCCTGAATAAACTGAATTGAAAAAAAAAAAAAAGAAGTTAAGCAAGAAGGAGGACCCTGGGTAAGATGATCAATCCTCACTCAGAAAGACAAATGGGATGGACATATGAAGAAGGAGAAAACAGGGAACAGGACAGAAGCCTACCACAGAGGGCCTCTGAAAGACTCTACCCTGCAGGGTATCAAAGCAGATGCTGAGAGTCAAAGTCAAACTTTGAGTCTTCCCTGCAGAGTGCAGGGAATCTTATGAAAGAAGGGGGAGATAGAAATACCTTGGAGGGGACAGGAGTTCCACAAGAAGAGAAACAGAACCAAAAAATCTAGCCACATGGGTCTTTTTTGAGACTGATGTTAAAACCAAGGACCATGCATGGAGAAAACCTAGAAGCCCTGCACAGATGTAGCCCATGGCAGCTCAGTATCCAAGTGGTTTCCCTAGTAATGGGAACAGGGACTGTCTCTGACATGAACTCAGTGGCTGGCTCTTTGATCACCTCCCCCTGAGGGGGAAGCAGCCTTACGAAGCCACAGAGGAAGACAATGCTGCCAATTCTAATGAGACTTAATAGGCTAGGGTTAGAGGGAAGGGGAAGAGGATCTCCCCTATCAGTGGACCTGGGGGGGGGGTCATGGGAGGAGATGAAGGAGGGTGGGTGAGAATGGGATGGGTTGAGGGAGGGGGCAAAAGCTGGGCTACAAAGTGAATAAACTGTAATTAATAAAAATAAATAAATAAAAAAGAAATTCCCCTTTCTGGCTTTAAAAGGAGCCTTCATGCTCCCCTTATGGTCTCTGCCATTTTGTGAAGGTGGTGACCCCAGCATGCTGGAATTCTCTGCAGAATAAACGCTCTTTGTTTTTGCATACCATCTGAGTCTGGGGCCTTTCTTCTGGTGATTCACGGACTCTAACACTAGTGGTACTAACCAATAAAGCCTTCTGGACAGTGGTGGTGGGTTTGTTTTTGTAGTTTTAAAATAAAAGTCCAGTGTTAAATAGGTTCTTAGATTCTTCTATTTTCTCCTTGTGCTGGTTTCAGTAAGAGTTTTTCAAAACACTGAAACATGTCTATTCCTCCTTCAAATATCACCATGAGGTCATTCATAATAGTTCACATATTTTAAGGTTTATAGAAACATTTCTACTATTCAAAATTTATGTTTTCCCTTTTTTAATGCCTTGCTGGGGTTTAATCACTTTTGTTAGTTCTGATAAATTACAAATTCCCAGCTTTGTTAAATTCTACTGTATGCTTTGGTTTTCTGGTCTGTTAACTTTATCTCTTTCTTGAATGTCTTGAACTACTAGGTGATTTTGAGCCTTTCATACTTTCTAACCTATGCATTTAAAACTACATGTATATTTTATTTTACTATGGTGTTGTCTCTAAGCATTGATATATTTGAATTTTTTTATTATTTAATAAAAGTATTTTTTGGTTCCCATTGTTTTTTATCCCACCCCCCTGCCCCTTTGGGTTTTGAAACAGGGTTTCTCTGTGCAGCCTTGACTGTTCTGGAACTCACTCTATAGACCAAGCTGGCTTCAAACTCAGAGATCTGCCTGCCTCTGTTTCCCCAGTGCTGGGATTACCCTGCCTGGTCACTGTTCTTTCTTCCTTAACCTTTTATTTCTTATTTACTTAATTCCTCTGTGGTCAGAGAAAATATTCTGTGGGATTTGACATCTTTGAAACTTTGGGAGAGTTTACTTTGTAGCCCAGCAATAATCAGCTTTGGTGAATGTTCCATGCACAGTGGACAGCATTGTTTTTATATTGTTGGGGACAGAGACCTTTATAAGATGGTAAACTGCTTTCTTCAAGTTGTAGGTCATTATTGACCATTAAACAGTTTTCCACCAGTTTCTGAGAGAAGTGGGTTAAAATCATTAAGCCCTAAAATAGTGATATGTCCTCCTGCTTCAGTCATTTTTTGCTTTACTGTATTTTGAAGCTGTTACATGCAAGTCAAGTCGACCATTTTATCATCTAATATTCAACTTTCCCCCTTTATAAGCTCCATGTTCTTTTTTCTGGTTACCTGCTGCAGCCATTGCAGTAGGACCGTTACTTCATTAGGTCTAATGCATAGTGGTGTTCTTAAGTTTCGGTTTGAGACAGGCACTCACTATGTGGCCCTGGTTGGCCTGGAACTCACAATGTAGAGAAGGTTGGCCTTGAACTCAGAGCTCCACCTGCCTCCCTAGTCCTGGCCACTGACCTTATCACTTCTGGGATAGCCTGGAATCTTTAATGCAGTGACTCCTGTCACATTTCACCCCAACTTCATGTGTAATTTCTTTTGGGCAGGGATATTTTAAATCGTGTAAGACTGTCAAGTTCATCCCCTTTAGGTTCATCTTCCTTTTGCTTAAGTTACTTCACAAGCATTTCACTTCTCTAGTTTGGTTTTATTTAGATTTTGTGGTTTGTTTTGGTTTACATTTTTCTTAATTCTCTTCGTTTTTTTTATTTCTCAATGTGGAGATCAAACCTTGGTCCTTGCACATGCTGTTGAAGTGGTTTACCATTGAGCAGTGTACCAGCCCTTGCCTTCACTTTAAAAGTTTTTGCTGAATAGGAAATTTTAAAGGCACCTTTCTAAAGAAATCCTTCCTTTGCTGTGTGCTAAGCCACTGCTAGACTTCTTGCTGACTTTGTGTTAGGATTTTAGCAGGTTTAATATATGGGAGCTTTCTTGTATCTGACTTGTTCATTGCACTTGTGAAATAGTTTGCTCTCTTCTCTTCTCTATGATCCTCATTTCTACTCCTTTGCTTCACAGTGTCTTTTAAGTTGCACTTCAACTTGCATATTCTTCTTTGGCCTTCCTGCTTGTGTGTACTCTCTCTAACATTATGTAATTTGCTATAATGGATCAGAAGTGTTTCTTTCTCAACCTACAGGTCTTGACTCTTAGTGGGTTGCTAAAAGCACAGATATTTACATTATGATTACATTACAATTTGTAACAGTGGCAAAAGTGACAGTTATGAAGGAGCAATGAAAACTGTTTTATAGTTGGGGGTCATCACAACATGATGAACTGTGTTAAAGGTCTATAGCATTAGGAAGGTTGAAAACCACTGTCCTATGTAGCAATTCTGATATTGGGCTCCTCTGTAAATTGGTTTAAGATCTTTGCCTTTCCTAGTATTTTGTTCACTGTTTTTGGTATAAACAATAATTCCTTACTGACTGATGTTCAGTACAAGATCTGAACTCAGATGGAGGCATGAATGATACAGTTTTGTTCCTTAGTAGACAGTAAGTAGAGTAAGGAGTATATCACATTAATCCATTTGGGAAGCTTTGGGGTGCACAGGTAGATTGAAATGACTCAAAGTTCGCATTTCATGAGCAATTTCCCTTAGGCTTCAGTGTCAGTGGAACTTGCTGAGTGATAAGCCATGTCACTACCGGAGACTGCTGAGGATCTCAGGGATTATTTTATTCAAATGCTGGCAGGTTGGAGGGTTTTCTGGATGCCATAGAGAGGATACGATGTGTTACTTATTACAGTAGTGATAGCCAGTTCCCTGAGTGAAAAGTCTCAGGGGGTAAGGCAAAGCAGGGCATGTGCCTTCACAGTAGGAACTTGAACATTAGGGAAGTCAGGTCTGTAACTACAGGTAGAGCCTGCCTGGCCTTTGTCCCAGAGGAGACTTTGTTACACTGGGCAGAAAATGAATCCTCTCTTCCTTCCAGAGAACAGTACTAAATCTTCTAAGACTGTGCCTGTTTTAGAAGCATCCATGAAGTAGACTAGAAACAAGGTAGTTGTCTCTGTCTGTATGAGCTCCAAAAATTTGAGATCTGTGAAGAATTTTCTCCCAATAACAAATACAGAAAATCCCAATTAGCTTTTTTTTTTTTGCTTTTGAATATAAAGAGATAGTTTGAAAGAGAAGATGGCAAACAAATAGAAAATAATAATGAAGAAAACAGGTACTAAAGGAGAAAATTGAAAACAATTCTATTAAAATCCTCAAGAAGAGTAAGGACTTGCAGTCCTGGAGCAAACGTAATTGCTAAAAAGATAAAAAGGCAAAAGATAACCTACAGAAATATTTCAGAAAACACAACATTGAGAGAAGTAAAATTATGAAAAACAGGTTCTGTGAGAGGCTGCTACTTTTCCTCCTTTTAAGAGATTTGTTTTTATTTTGTGTGTGCGGGTATTGTTTTGCTTGCATGCTTGTCCATACACTGTTAAGTTTGCAAAGCCAGGATTGGTAGCTCAGGTGCATTCTTAACATACCAAAGCCAACTTGGCCTCCAGGTTCTCTCAGCATCCCTCAGTCCCAACCTGTTACAGGGTAGGGATGGTGTACCTTGTCCCCTACCCTGAGTCCTTCAGGCCAAGGGGCTGGGCTGCAGTTCCCTATATAATCCAACCATTTTGATTATCCACCCTTTTTGTACCTTTGCCCTCTTGGCTGCTGCACCTGGTTCCTCTTTCTTTCCTCTTTTTCCACACCCTTAACCCCAAATGGCCCATCTCAGCCTGGTCATGTCCACTCTAGACTCTCTCAGATGTGTCTGCCTCTGGTTATGCTCTCATATATATCTATAATAAACTTTCTCCTCCACCATAACTAGCAGCAGTCAAATCCTTTCCTTTTTATTTCTTTGTTTAATTCATGTACTATGTGTGTGAAAAGTCGGCTAAGGCCAGAGGAGGGTGTCAGACCCTCTGGAATTGGAGTTATAGATATTTGTGAACCTCCATGAAGGTGCTGGGAATTGAATCTGGGTCCCCTGGGAAAAGTTATTAGCCTCTGAGTCTCTGGTTCCATGTACTGACTTCCTATAAAGCTTACTAACTGGACAGAACTCCTAGCAACAACATTCAAGAAACACAAACCAAACAACAAAACCCCTCAAACCAGCCTATTGGTGCTGCAACATTACTTTCAGAACACAAATATGAAAGAGAAGACCTGAATTTTCAGGGTAGACAACTTAGTCATTTACAAAGAAAAAACCCAGATCGAAACAAACAAGGATCTTAGATCTCCAGGATGATTAGAGGCAGGCTCACAACCTTGTTTACCTCCTCTTCAGATGTGAGTACACATTAACCTGAGCTCGTGTCTGAGGCCACTGAACACCATTTCTGGTCTTTCCCTGCCACCTGCCTGGCCCATGGAAAGCCATCCTGTCTTCAGAGAACTCACCTTTACGCATAACCTCCTTTTAGAAGGTTCTCTCCTACATCCCATTCTAGTATAGCTAACCTAGGGACGGTTATAGACCCAGGGAAGGTAGTAGACTTTGCTTTGTTTGAATTGTTTTCACAAGCCTTAGAACTTGGAGGCAGAGTGACTATGCTATTTACTTTCTATTTCTGTTTCCACTTCACTCACCTGAATATTCTCATTACACTTTTTTATTAAGAGCTCAGATGTCTCCCCCTCCTATATTCATTTCAGTATCTCATTGTTTTTATCCAGTTTAGATTCTATGGTCATCCCTTTACACATTTCTCTACAGTACTTTGTTGTTTTTTTTTTTTGGGGGGGGGGGTGGTGGTGGTGGGGATTCAAGATAGGGTTTCTCTGTGTAGCCTTGGCTGTCCTGGACTCACTTTGTAGACCAGGATGTCCTCAAATTCAGAGGTCTGCCTGCCTCTGCCTCCCCGAGTGCTGGGATTACAGGTATGCCACCATGCCTGGCTTCTACAGTACTTTTGATATTTTATTCTGCACATGGAAAACCAGCTCTGGTTATGCCTTACTTCTGAATCTCTTGGGAACAGTTGATCTTGCCAAGGGTGTGTGTGTGTGTGGGGAGGGTAAACAATTGTGCAAAGGAGCTTCTATTTAAAATTTACAATTCTTATTTTCTTTTAATTTTATTTTTTATGTGCATTGGTGTTTTAGCTTCATGTATTATGTCTGTGTGAGGATGTCAGATCTTGGAGTTACAGACAGGTGTGAGCTGCCATGTGGGTGCTGGGATTTGAACCCAGGTCCTCTGGAAGAGCAGTCAGTGCTCTTAACTATTGAGCCATCTCTCCAGCCCCCTACAATTCTTATTTTCAAGTGGGCTCAGAAAACTAGTTGGCAGGCCTACAGTTCTTCCACAATTCTTGAAGCTGACTATTTTAAAATTACTTCTTAAACTCCTAGTATTTCTTATAGGCCAGACAAGCTAATGTTTGCTTCACACTTCACTGACAAAATAGAAGGGATTATGTGGAAACCCCCTAATCTTCCCACCACTCACCTGCAAGTGTCTGCCCTCTTAGCATTCTCCACTATCACAATACTTCAGTGTCTCCATCTGTGTGCTGGATCTCACTGCTTTTTCAAGGGTCTCATCTTCATAGTTACTGACCCTGGTTGCTGCTATACTCTCATCAGCCTTGGGCGCCCACAGTCCCAATACTTTGGCTCCTGTATAGGCCAAGATTTCTTCAAAGACTGTTAGCAATGACTCTCCTTGTACATGCATAACACACTTTTATTCCTAGCAGTTCCTGTAAACTACTGATATCATCAGTGACTCTCCCCAAGCTTCAGTCATCATGGATGTAGCTGAGCCCTTTCTTTGCTTATGTGATGCCATAGTCCTGCTTTCCCTCCTGTCTCATTATCCCCTTCTGCTTTTACCAACAACTCTCAGACATCATAGGTTTGACAAATAAAACAGAGTTACAATTGAATTCAAGTTCCTTGCTTCTTCAGTACTGTTCTTACCCATCATTCATTCAGCCATTCCTGCAAACCCTTCTGGGTACCCCAACTCTACTAGGCTGGTCTTCATGTCCTCCCAGCTCTTTATGTCACCTTATAGCCCTCACACTTAGGGTTCTACTCTTCCTGTTTCATATAGCCAAATATTGTTGAAGATTTATTAATTCTAGAAGACATTTCTAACCCAGCTAGCTCCCAAAAAATTGAGACAGAGACCTATTGATTTATTTAAAGCTTTAGCACAATAACTGGGCAGATATGATTTATACTGATTTTCTATGCTAGTTTGTTACTTCCCAGACACACTCCCCAAGTTACTTGCCAATATTTGTCCTAGCTGGACTGGATGTGCTCCATTGGGCCACACCCTCTGTCTTCCATCTTCTTCCTTTTTATTTTTTTCTTCATGTTCCCTACCTAAGACCCCAAGCCTGGGAACTGAAGCCCCATTTACCTCTTTTCTACCCAGTTACAGGCTGTCCAGTCTTTATTAACCAATCAAAGATAATTAGGGAACAAAGTTGACACAATATTGTTCAGTGTACATGAGAACGCACTTATCTGGACTGCAACCAAATCTTGGGGCTTAGAATTTAGCATCTGAATACATATAGCACTACACCAACAGCCAAACCCTATTTTTGCTAGTTTCAGGCAAAATGTCAACTTAAAGAAGACAAAGAAAGCAACCATTCTCATAACAGTTCTTCCTAAGCCCTCCTGTCCACCTGTTCTTCCTTGACCAACACAGGCTCAGTGAGGGTGGATGGGCTCTTTAGGCATGCAGAGACTGTGTTAGACTTGTTATTATTGCAACAAATATGTGATAGACACAACTGAAAATCTTATTTAGGTCAAGAACTTCTATAAAGAGATAGATACTCCTACTATTCAACTGTTTCCTGTGTTTTGAAAGAAATTAAAATCAATGAATATCATCTGTAAAGAGTTCATACTTTACTTCCCCCCAATCATGTTAAGTGTTAATGATAGATAAAACAGTTAAAAGAATCTTACTTGAGATATACTTCATGGCTTGCCAGATCTTTCCCTCTAAAAAACCATATCATTTACATATATGGATCCATTAACAAAAATTAATATATTAGTCCACTCTCTCTACTCACAAATTTTATAACTACAGGCTGAAATTTTTTCATAAAAGCTGTCTACTTCAAGCAAGCAGCTACATTTTCTGTACTTGTAGTAAACCTTAAATAATTATTATCTTTAAAAGTATAGTCCCTGGTAAGTTGACCACACTCCAGTGGAAGGCTGCACATACAAAATTGTATGGCAGCACAAACTGGACTTGATAGTTTTATTGAAACCAAACCAAACCACCCGCCCAAACAAACAAGCAAAAATATATCACTACCACCACCAACCAACCAACCAAAACCCCCCACGAAGTTGGAGAATGGGGAAAGGAGCATGGATCTAAGAGGACTTTGGGGATACATATGATCAAAACACATTGTATGAAATTTTCAAATAACTAATAAAATATTAAAAGAGAAATATTTCTTTCCCCCAAACAACATAAAGATGACTTAAAGATATGGAAGGATAACATTAGGCTATATATACTATGTCATATAGGCACACAGGCATCTGCAGATTTTTGTCATCTGTATTGATTCTTGAAACAATCTCTAGACACTTGAGGGCTCTGTGTCTAGTCATCTGGTAACCAACAGACATGTATTCCATACTCGAAGCAGAGTATAAGCATTTTCTTTAGAATTATGTCTGAAAAGCATTAGTTTTATAACACCACAATCCTTTTTAGTAAAAGTAAAGTAGAATAGGGAATGTACAGAGATTAGATTTCTAAAATAATAGTGTATTTTCATGAATAAATGATTTCTTATTTTTGTATGGATACAATGTTTCAAAATGAAGACAAAAATATATAATCAAAACAAGTATGCAAAACATTTTATTTATAACAGATCAACATTTTGACATGAAAGGTAGCCACTTTCAATTTCTCAGGAATGCCTAGAATCCAACAGTTCAGAAAAACTACTCAATAATTTCACTATACGTAAAAGCAATAGATGACTTTGCCTAATACAAATTATTTTTATAAGCTTTGACTGTGTGGGAAAGGAAGTGAATGAAATCCAAGTGAATTAAAGCCAATTCATATAACAAACAAGAATCATCTAAACTCACCAACTGTGTAAGGCCTCACATCAACCCCTTAAAGCAGTCACCTCTTTCCTATATGCAGTTCTCTTCCTACCTCTCTGTGTTACTGTATAGACACTGTCCAGTTCCGCTGGGAGCGTCTATCAATGTAAGACTATGAAAAAAACACACCAATGGGCAATAGCTGCTGAGTTTCAGGGGCCAGGTGGTGACTAACCAAAACTTAACCAACAGCACTTTCAGTTTAGAAGGAAAAAAGGAGCCCCCAAATGTCCTAAACTTTTAGTACTTCTCAGACAGATAAAAAGATAAACTGAAAAATTTAAATAATCAGAAAACATCCTAAAATGTATTACAGAAAGTAGGTGTTAAATTCCAGAACTAAATTATATTTTCTTGTGTATTTCAACTTGGGGACAAACAATTATTAGCTTTTCTCAGTACATTTATTTTTGAACATTTAAATCTAGTACAAATGTTGTGAAATTCATCCTGGCTACTCCTTGCCATTCTCAAGTGCTGATTTTCCTCAGGTAATTCCATCATATGTGTCTAAGTTTAGGAGGAGGCTAAACAGCACTTAAAGGATTTTCAAGAAAATGTGAAATGTAGTAAGTCTCATCATTATCTACTTACTGTAGGGTCTGCCATTCAAATTCACCGCAGCAGCCTCAAATACTGTGTGAATAGAATGCATATATTTCCTACCGAACACACAAACTGAAGTCCAAAAGGCACAGAGTAATGCTGGTGGCTCTTTCTAGTCAGTTAAGAAATAATAAAAAGTCTGCATTATCTTTCATAATTTAAATACTTAAGTAATCTCCACTTTTATTACTTTATAACAATGACTTCAAATTTACATTATTTTAAGTACCATTGTAATAGCTTAGAGTATAATACAGATATTTGCGAATATCCCATCCAAAAATAAAAATTAAAAAAAACAAAACAAAACCAAAAAACCCCTCTTCACTATACATATATATATATATTATATATAAAAGTTATTCTCAAAAATAAGAACATAGAATAGGGACTTGGTACAGATCATTAAATCAAGTTTCTATTACCACAGTTATAATTCCCAAACCAACAGATACACAGCAATAATGGAAAGCAGTGCAAATATCTTTGGAGGTTAGGGTGAAATTATAACACAAGAACATAAACTCAGGAAATAAAAAGGTAAGCGCTTCAAGTACAAGGAACCAGTCTGCTTGAGGGCCATCTTAGTGTTCATCAGGCTTCCTTCTCGCTTCTACTTCTTTCTCTGAAACACATTGGCCAGCATGGCACCTGATGTTGTCAACTGGCCCATTTTGTTCAAAAACTTGGTCTTTGTGTCTTCACTCACTAAACTTGCAGCAATTGACATTGAGCTAGAAAAGAAAATTTAAAATGAACATAAAAGAACTAAAATTTAAGACACAGAACATGTGTGGAGGTCAAAGGACAACTTGTGGTTCTCTCCTTCCACCACGTGGGTCATGGATCAGTAGGATTAACATAGTGAAAATGGCCATTCTGCCAAAAGCAATCTACAGATTCAATGCAATTTCCATCAAAATACCAACACAATTCTTCATAGAACTTGAAAGAATTCTCAATTTCATATAGAAAACCAAAACAAAACAAAAAACCCCAGAATTGCTAAAACAATTCTGTTCAAATCTGGAGGTCTCTCCATCCCTGATATCAAACTGTACTACAGCTCCATAGTAATAAAAACTGCATGGTACTGGCATAGAAACAGAATGGTGGATCAATGGAATGGGATAGAAGGCCCAGAAATAAACACACATGCCTATGGATACTTGATTTTTGACAAAGAATCCAAAACCTATTCAATTCCTAAAGCACGTCTGTAACATAGATATTAGCTATTTTCCAAATGAGTAAATTGAAGCACAGTGAAGTTTGCACTGTGATGATAAATAATAATCCTATTCCTTTTTGGGGATGTGTGTTTTGGGCAACTATTTACATTAGTTTCAAATAACAGATATCAAATTAATTTTTTCTTTTAATTTTTCAGCAGTCTAGTGTGCAGGGAGTCAACACAATCTGAATGACTACTGACGATTGCTTATTTATCACACTGCTTAACAGGAAGAGGACCCTGAGCAGTTACATTTTTTCAGTGCCCCAACAAATGTCCTGCAATAGACAGGAAACCCAGCTTACTGCCTTGTGGTTTTGATCAAGATGCTTTAGATCTTACTTTAGAGTCAGTTTCCTTGTCTATAGCACACAGCTTGCAGTTTCTACTGTAAAGTGTCCTGAGTATTAAATAAGGAAGCATGTGTAAACAAACCAAAGGCAATGTGTAGCAAGCTGCAAGTGCTCAACTTGTGTAATTTAGAATTAATGTTTTACATGGATATGGTGGTGCACACCGGTATGAGCCATGGATAAAGCAGAGGAATGGGAATGTGTGGGAAAGCTCTCTTTTCATCATAGGAGGTTACGAAAACTTCCCAATACTTTACAGAGGTAAGAGACTTGCATTTCAGGGAGGATCATGAGCAGTCTGTGTGTGTGCCTATTTGTATGTGTGAATACTCAAGACTGACTGGATGAAACATTTCTAGTAGTTAGCCTTAAAGGAAATGCATTTGAATTTTATTTATGATTAGTTGCTTAAAACCTTAATTATGTTCAAAATTATTCTTAAACACCTGCATTCCATTCTAACTTGAATCAAAATTCATTGAATCTTTGAATTCTATTTCACTTGGCTAGAACACCCCCAACTCCTGTCACAAATTTATAGGTAGTATTTATTTGACTGGTAAGGCTCAGTCTAGTTGCACAATTCCAGAAACATCTCTGGAAGCCTTTAATCATAAAGATTCCTAGGCTGGGGACTGGAGAGATGACTCAGCAAGAAAGACCTGCTTTCAAGCCTGACAAGTCAAGCTTAATCCTCAGGACCCAAATGGTGGAAAGAGTACTCACTTCTGTAACTCCTGCAAGTTGTCTTCAGATTGTCACATGTGTGCCATTGCATATCTGTGCCTCTCACTAAACACACACACATGCACACACACACATACATGCACATACAACCCCCCCCCCCCCACCTACTGCAAGGCTGCATTAGAATATTGAGAAGGAAAATACAAAGCACGGGGTAGAGATCTGAATCTTAAAAGTCACCATTTCTCATTTTTGGTTCTCACAATTTGGTTCAACCCTTGAAAAAAAAGCTGACTTGAATTGTGGTTTTAGGATAGGGTCTTACTATGTAACACTGGCTGTCCTGAAACTCATTATGCATACCAGGGTGGCCTTGGACTCAGAGATCTGCTTGTTTCTGCCTTCTGAGTGTTGGGATTAAAAGCGGATGCCACCACATCTGGCTTGAATAATTTTGTCTTCCAAATAAGTGGTTATAAAAATAACACAAAGTAACACATTTTACCCATGTACAGCATGAGACAGAGAAAATGAGGTTAATAAAAAAGCCTTAAAAAAGAAAAAAGTCTTACCCTTGAGGCTCTTGGACAGTCTTGTTCTCTACTTTTTGTTCACATTCTTTTATCATGGAACTTAAAATAACCTGATTAGAAAAGTCACTTTAGTGAAGTATAATTAACATTATCAAATACTATAAAGTACCATCTAAGACACTCTAAACACCTGAAGAGGATGAGCTGTTAGGGAACCTGTGAAGAGGCTGGGCCAAGGCTCTGACATGCAAGTAGACCTATATGCCAACATGCCAGTCAAGAGTAGGCACAGAATGCTGGGGAGAAATAGGGCTGGAAGACAGAAATAAGTGATAGTCAGAGAAAGGGGTGAACAGAACTGAAGTAAATATTCCACAGATATTTCCATGTTAAACTCTCCTTGTATCCCTACTATTAGAGAGTTACAGAGGCTCAAAGATGATGAAGAACCTGCTCAAGTATTATAACTAGTAAGTACACTCACAGAATAACTGTGAGATAGACTTAAATAGTGTTAAGTATGGCTGTCATGATCTAGCCTCACCTAGAGAGAAACAGTGTGTATACAGAGATGCTAAATCCCATGAACCTGGCACTGCTCGTCACAGGCACTTACCTCATGTTCTGGAGACAGATGTTCCATGTCAGTTCGTAAACATCTGAGGCCAGGTAAAAAGTGATTTACCATTAAATCCTCTGAAATGACTGAGGAAAGGTGGTTAAAGAAAAAAAAAAAAACCAAACTGAGCCAATGGAGAAGAGATCACATAGAAAGAAGGCTTTTAGATAGGCACAGTGAACATACAGGAGTCAGGCTTCCTTCAGAGAGGGCACCTTTGTGGGGAAAATTGATACCAACACTTATCTAGGTATATTCTTAAACATCCATTTATATTGGAGTTATTTGTCACTCTATCATTCTATAACTTAATTAAATACTATATAACTAAAATGACTATGAACACTCAATTATGTAATCTAACATTAAATTAAGTAAATTCTAAATATGAAAGGTAAGAAAACATTTCTAGTTGGGTAGGAAAAGGCTCACTTGGTAAAGTGCTTCTGCACAAACATGGGGACTTGAGCTTGCACCTAAAACGTGGTGCAATGGTGTGTCTGTAATCCTAGCACCAGGGACGCAGAGCCAGGAGGAAACCTGTGAGAGGGACTGTCTTCAAAAATAGGCTGGACAGCTCCTGAGGAACAGTACCTGAGTTGACCTCCGGCTTTCACATGAGGACATGCACTTGCACATACCAAAATATTTTCATGATTGCTAAGTTAAAAGCTAGGTAAAATACTGACAAAGGTAAGTTGCTTATAACATTACTATTTAATTGTTATGTATAATACAATTGCAAAAGATTGGGAGTATGGAAAAATTTAGAAAAAAGATCTTTATTCATGAATAGAAATGTTTTTGGATCCTCTTTAAAGACCCACCATGCATTAAGGATGTGGTTTATCTGAGGAAGATGCTCACCTAAAACCAGATCCTCATGTAAGTGACAGCACAGCCAACGACATCACACTTCTATACTTTAGTTTAAATTAACCTGACATGGCGTACACACTTTTCCTAGTTTCTTTCTTTGTGTATGGATTTTTTTTTTTTTTTTTTTTGCCTGCATGTATCTGTGTACCACTTGTGTGGCTTGTATCTACTGAAGCCAAAAAGGGAAATCAGATCCCCTAGAACTTGAGTCACAAATGCTTGTGAGCCACTGTGTGGGTACTGGGACTTGAACACAGATCGTCTGCAAGAGGAGTCAGTGGTCTAAACCAGCTATCTCTCCAGTCACATGGGTTTTTTGTTTTATTTTGACACCTGCTAAAATGACTTTCTGTTGGTCCAGAATGAATCAGACAACAGGGCTTTTGCTATGCATTCAGTTTAGGTCCTTGCCATCTTTGAGTTTTAGTTGATTATTTCCACATTCAAACCAATAGGAAAGCAGGTGTATTTCTCAAGAAAATAATTCATTGGATTATTTCATATCAATTCAGGCATATTCTTCTTCCAGCTCTGTGTAAGACTATACCATATTCAAGTGAAAAAAGAAAATGAGTTTCTTTATGAAACTGACTTAATTTTTAAAAATTACAACGAACTTTATTAAGAAAAAAAGAAATGTAACATATTACCACTTCCTTGAAAATGGTTACAATGCTCATTAACAAAGCTCCTAAAATGAATGCATAACTTATACATTCAATAGGTATTAAAAATATACATGGGACCTGTGAGATGGCTCACTAAGTAAAAGCATTCAGCATGAGGTGATCTGAGTTCCATCTCTGACAGGACACGAAGGTGGGGGAGAACCAATTCTAGAAAGTTGTCCTCTGACCTGACCTCCACATGGTTGTGTGCTGTGTCACACACATACACACACACACACACACACACACACACACACACACACACACAATTTAATTATATATGTGATACAGAGGGCTGCTGCCTAATTATTATACAGACTTTTCTAGATACTGGGAAAGTACCTCAAGATGTAACTGTGGGTGACCTTTGGATTAGTAGAGGGGGATATAAGAAACATGGGCCTGGAGGCTTAAGGCGGTCATACTTAGAGAAAATAGGGATGTTAGTTACTTTTTCTACTCACTGTTTGGCCTATCTTTTCCTCATAAAATCAAACACTCTTCCAAGGACTGGAAATATGTGTATCATTCAGTCCTGTCTGATATTAAAACTAGCCCTACCTTAATGGTAAATGGTCAAATACCCCTGACCAAGAGGACATTTGGAATTTCATAAGACACATTCTTACATTTTAGAAAGCTCTGTAATAAAGTTTCCTTGAGGCACCTTCCTTTATAAACTCTCTATTAGCTAGTTATATTATGCATGAATTTTTGCTTAACTTCTAACAAAACTTTCATAGTTAAGCTACTAATTCTCAGGCCATCATAGCTCCCTTGTCAGGGTCCTGTCACTTCTTCATAAGAAGATTCCTTTTTGCCAACTCAGAAGAGTAGTTCCTCATCTGCTTCCTGTATCTTTTCTAAGTTGAAATCCAACGAGATGAATCAGGAGTGACAGTGACTTCTGCTTTTAGTGGAACAACACTTATAAAGGACATGGACACTTAAGTTTTCAAGCTAAAATGTTAGATTCATGCTTACTGTATAATCTATGCTTGAAAAAGCATGGCTAATGCCATCCACATAAATTGATCATTTGTTATCAATCCTCAAAATAAATGAAATTGATAGTGCACCCTACTTTTTGAGTTTTAATACTTCCACAGGGACAGTTGCCCAAGAAACAGCTTTTCCAACTTACTTATTATTAAGTTAATAAGTTAATAAATATTAAGTTAATAATTATTTTGAACAAAAGCAACCCTTCATGGTTACATTCCAGTTTAAAAAAAAAATCCAGCACTACGGATTGTCTGTGGCACTCTAGAACACGTTTATCTTATCTGAAATTGCTGAGGACTGTGACCTGCCATACAACACAGAACTACAGTATTCTGAAACTCTTCCTGGCACCTGCTTTTCTCTACAAATCACTAGGAAGCTTAATCTCTCTCTCTCTCTGCCACAATGAGAATTCGTTATCTGTCTACCATGTGCTTTCCTGGTTCTATTGAGAATTCAGCTTTCCACCCTTCCCAATCTCTAAGTTAGTTCCTTTTCTCCGAACTCTCCTGTCTTTTATTGAGAGCCAGGGGCTAGAGTTCACTTGGCCTATCTTCACTTCCTTCCTAGTTTTATTTTACTAAACACAGTATACAGAGAACATTCAACATGACAGTTAAAGATCTTTGTTCCAGTTCAGTTTTGCTTTAGCTATGGAAAGCAGAAGTTGCCACTACAGTCTTTACATCTTGGTTTAATCATTTATAATCTAGTGGTTGATATGGGCCTCAAGGATCAAGGATCTCTGCTTTTCTCCTAGTTCTGTTACTAAAGTTGACTACTACTTGGGTCCTAGACCTCTCTAGAGAGTGACGTTTCTCTAAGAGAAATTCATAGTATTCCATTGGATAAGTTAAACATTCATTGCAAAATCTAATACTAGAACATGAAAGCTTAGATTCATTCTGCCCTGCATTTCTTTGTGTCTGTATGTGTTTCTAAAGATTTATTTATTATTTATACAGTGTTCTGCCTGCCTGTATGCCTACACACCAGAAGAGGGCACCAGATCTCATTATAGATCGTTATGAGCCACCATGTGGTTGCTGGGAATTGAACTCAGAAGTTTTGGAAGAACATCTAAGCCTTTTCTCTAGCCCCTGCTCTGCATTTCTTATTCATTGTGTAGTAAAGCTAAAGGTTTTAAAATTATAAAATATAAACAGAGGATTAAAAATTACCTTTAAAAGTTATGAGATAGCCACAGTAAAAAGAGATGTGTCAAGTTGAACCAAAACTTCCAAAAAGTCTACTCAATTTTTATAGCTGAGTTTACTGTATGGTGGGTAATATCAGCAAATACAGCTCAATACAGCAAGGATACAACAACAGGACAGTGCACTGTAGGCTTCAAAAAGATGGGTAGCAATGTCCAGTCTTTTCGAATCCACAATTTGTAAGTTGTTCACTAAGGCTAATTTATGTAAATGTGGTATAACAACTGAAAAAGAAAAAACAAACAAACAAACAGAAATTGTTACATTTTATCCCAATTACATATACACAACCCTCATACTTTACAATGTATAATTATGCTTTTTCTTGTAACATAAGAATGTATGCTTTTTCAAGTAAGTGATTTGTGATTAAAAGACTATAACACTAGAGCTCCTTTCTAGTTCTGAGGACTGTTATATACAGGTGATCTCACCTCACCTCCCAATCTCCCATTTGGAAAACTGATAAACAAATGAACTAAGACATATGGCATATATGTGTTCCTATATCTAAGTTTCCTTATGAAAATATCACCATTGCTACTAAATAAAAGCAATGGCTTAGGAAACAATAAGCGAGTCCCAGCAATCATCCCAGATGTCCAAGACTGCTTAAAAATTAAGCATCAATTCCCATTAAAAACTAGCTTTTTGCAGGAATGGCTTCATTCCCCCTCCCCCCTTGGGGCGGGATGGGGTAGGGTGAGGAGGTTTCATTACTTAGTGATTAGCATGAGAATTGTGCTTATGGCCTGAGTACTTAGGAAACAGTTCTTCCAGAAGACATGCATTTGCATCACAGACTCAACAACATGACATAAGTCAAAGACCCATTATTCCTTAGCATATTCCTTAATCCAGAAGCCAGGAGTTATTTTCTCTCCATCAAAGAAACTACTGTGTCAATAATGTCAATCTACCTTCAGAGCTCTGACTTTGATCACATAGAAGTGTGGTACTGTAACATGGAAACTTACCACACTTGTAACTAAAAGAGCCACTTTTTTTTTTTCTGTTGGTTGGCTAATTATGAGTATACTCACACAAGGAGCTGAGACTCTTATGATTGTATTGGTAAGTGCCCATGCCCTCAACAAACCTTTTGGACATGGTAGTCCAAATAAATTAATAACTTGCTAATCATTTTGATCTTAAAACTGTTAAGAAAAAATAATATCAGCTTGGCTATATAATAAACAGACTATTAGAAAATGCAATTTTATAATAGAAACCAAACTGACTTAAATGTCCAACCCTATGATCCTCTAGAAATCACATCAAACTGCTAAAACTAATAAGACCATAAAGCATCACAGTGATGGCAAATATGCTTTTGGAGTAATGATTTGATGCCACCCAAGAAACTGTTATAAAGGTTGAGGGCCACAGTAAAGAAGAGAATGCAGAAATTGGAGAAAATGAGTTAACAGTTCATTATTTAGATTAAAACAAAGCAGTGTATCAGGATGATGACATACCAAGTGGGATAATTCAGAATGTGGCTGGAAGTACAGAAACATCCTTACACTTTTGATTAAGAAAGCCTCTTAGGTAACTACAGGTGGAGAGCTAGTGTTTAGAACACAACAGGAATCAGTTCCAGGGGAGATTTTAGACTATGAGAAACAAAGAACAGCAAGGCTTTGACACCCTGACAAGCTCCTGGCTGTGATAGAACAATGCAGGAACAGGTAGAAAGGGGACTTACATTCATCTCGGAATCGGGGTTCTGCATTAGGCCCGACTCTGCCAAATGTTCTGATTATCTCTGTATGCAAAGAATGCTGGTCTTGGTACTGAGGGTCTTCCAGGAAAGAGGCCAACTGCATCTTCACTCTTTCTAACAACTTAAAATAAGATATACAATATTAAAAGTGGAGTAGTGCTCTTAGGGTAACCTTTGGCATTGGATTCATGCTGCCAAGTTTTCTTACTCAGAAAAGAGCTCACTTTCTGTTTGTGCACCAGTTTTTAGTTTAGGTTAATAATACAAACATACCTGACAAAAATTTAAAAACAAATTAAAAGAAAAACTATGTAAGGAAAAGCTGTTAAGTTTCTGATTATGTCTAACTTGTAATTCTCAAATCACAGTGTAAGTACTCAATTATTCACCTCCTGAAAGCAGTGAGTCATAAATGACTTACATTTTACTCACATTTCCCTAAAAGACATTTTATTTTAGGATTTTAAGACCATGTTGAAATTCTGCCAAGATTGCAAGCATTGCAGAAAGATAATGTTCTTTTTTTCTGTTGCTTTGTCAGTAAAATATGTAGAACGCAAAAAAAAAAAAAAAAAAAAAAACCAGGAAAATGTTTTTCTATAACTAAAAATTTAATTTTTATTGTAAGAATCTTTGTGACAATGAAATTCCATATTTTGGTGAGTAATGTGTCCAAAAATCATTTATTTTATAATCCACAAGATATTTTTTATTTGGGTAGGGACATGGGAGGAGATGAGGGATGGTGGGTGAGGTTGGGAGGGGACGAGAGATGGGGTTACAGCTGGGATACAAATTGTAATAAAAAATTAATTAAAAAGTTAAAAATACATATACTCAATATGACAAAAAATAAATAAAAACCTCTGATACTCATCTTGATAAGTGTTAAAGGTTTTTATTTTATGTGGATGAGTGTTTTGCACATATGTTTATGTACCATGTGTACACCTGGTACCTGGTGATGCCAAAGAGGGCATCTTATTCCTTGAAACTACAATTATGGATAGCTGTGAGCCTCCGTATGGATGCTAGGACCCAAACCCAGGTTCTTTGCTAGAGTAGCAAGTGCTCTTAAGCACTAAGCCACCTCTCTAGTACCTTGAAAGTGTGTTATATTTAATGTTGCAGTTGGGCATAAATCATAAAAACTTTGGAACAAAACTATAGTTTCAGAATCAAGATAATCTTTACGGAGGAAGCTTACTAAACACTTGAAGCAGGCAAGTTAGGACTTAAAGTGGTACAAGCCACAAGGTCTATATAACCTATTAGAAAATTTCATAACATACCATCTACGACAGTTATCAGGATACAGGTGCCCTGTCTACTTCATTTGTAAAAGGAAGACAGCTTTGTTTTCCTAATGTTTTATGACAAAATAGTCTTCAAACTAGTAATCAAAAATATATTCTGGGAATAGTGGTGCACACCTTTAATCCCAGCACTTTGGAGGCAGAAGCAGGCAGATATCTGTGAGTTTAAGGCCAGCCTGGTCTACATAAGGGAGTACCAGACCAGCCAAGGCTACTAACTGAGATTGTTTCTAAAAGGAATGAACGAATAAATAAATAAATAAATGGAAATGATTGTATGTTAAAAATTTTTTTTTTGAGAAGACTAATACAGAAATGAAACAGTTTCTTAGAATAAACAACTAGTTTAGGCTATGGTGCTTTTAAATATCACCTGGTCAATAATTAACTAAGAAATGCTGTAAAAGTTATGATGCTCCCTGACTCCACTTTCAGGTATGTCATCAGAAATTCGTCATCACCACTGGCACAGAGATAATAAACAAACATCTATTTCCTACCTCTCTCTGAATAACTGTTTCCATAATAGTGCCAAATGCCGGGATTGTAGCAATTCTGACAGAGCTGTTAGAAATGAAAAAGGAAAGAGACTGAAACTTGACTAAAAGACAATATTATCATCATTAACATATGTATCAAAATAAGCACAAGACAGAAATCCCACATTAGTCTCTAGCAATGACAGTTAAACTTTTAAAGAGCAGACCAAGAAGAATGCTCAATAAGACAGGCAGGATAACTCAGGGTTGCAGTCTGTGAACTCACAATTCAGGATCACTGGACAAGGTAACAAGGGCCGGAGCAACCCGCTTGTCAACTAATGCTTCACTCATGCCTCGAAGAGTCAGCTGTAAACCAGTCAACATGCAATAAAAAATGGTTTGGTAAACTGGAATGAGAACTGGGTTAGCTGTGACTGAGGATGGGTAGGCAGACTCACTGGCCTTTCTTGCTTTAGTCATCCACATGAGACATTAACATGTTAAGCCTTTGGTTCATGCCACTACCCTCACTGGCAACCTGTTAGTGAGATTAGCAGAGCACCCTTTCTTGGCTTGGAAGAAATAGTCCATCAGCATGTTTTGTTTTGAAAGTATTCATTGATTATTAATGCTAATACTTTTTTCTCTACTATATAGCCTCCAAATTAGTCTTATTTTGAGGTTGACTTCAAAAACAACCCCAATGATATACTACTAGCAACATGATAAAGTTTAAAATCAAATAAGGATATAGCCCAATGTTACTATTTTCAAGTGATTCTTTAGTGACCGTTAACAGCATGATGGCTATTTCTCAACAGGCACATTTGGAAAGGAATGCTGGACATGGAAGGCAGGGACAACACTTACATTTCAGGGTCACTGGAGAGAGTAATGAGAGCAGGAACAACCCTCTGAGCTACCAGAGTCTCATTCACCCCCTTCACCAACAGCTGATTGGTCAGCGCAGGGGGTATTCACAGGTGGTGCATGGAAAGCAAACAGTGTGCCACGGGAAGAAGAAAGGAACAATCAAGAGAAAGAGAGAAAACACAAAAGCAAAACCAAAATTAGAAGCTAAGCAAATACTGCTACAAGAGTGCTTACCAAGGCAGAGAAGCTTTAGGAAAAAAGAAAGCTTAAATTGCCTAGCAGTCCATAAAAGAGGCTTGTCACCAATTGGATGGCAGTTTGTTCGCAAGGTCAAAGGCTACATTCAAATTCCATCTTCAATTAAAATACACTGTAAGGAGAAATTTACTTTCCTTTTTTTTTTTTTTTTTGAGACAGGGTCTCATGTAGCTCTGGTTGTCCTAGAACTCACTATGTAGACAAGACTGGCCTCGAAATCACATAGATCCCCTTACCTCTGTCTCCCTCTTGCTGGGATTAAAGGAATGTGCCACTAAACCCAGCTTTTATTAAAAAAAAAAAAATCTAAAATGGAGACATATATTGTATTAATAATATAACTAGTTAAAATTCTTCAAAGTCAATTTGGTATGATTTTATTATGATCAACAAAGCACAAATAGATCTTTTTGAAAGGAAACTTTAATGGCTTATAGCCATCACTAAATTGCTTCTGACTGTTCTACAGTGAGGCCATTAAAGTCCACATAGTAAAACTCCCAACCTGTCGTCACACAGCCTCATCATCTAAGTTACAGACATACACTATAGCATAATAATCTGGAGTGTTAGACCTGGGTTCAAATTCCAGCTCTCCTCCACTATTAGCCATGTAGCATTAGATAAATTACAGAAGCTCTTAAAACTAGTTTGCTCATCTGAAAATGCTAAGTCTCTCACTTAATGCAGAGAACGAGTGTACTATTAATTTGCAAGCAAGAACTATTGCACACGACAAAGGGTATGCATACAAGAGATGAATTTAGTTAAAGTGACTACTCAATAATATATGATTTGGAATTTTTATAAAAATAAGTCATTTACTTAAAATTTGTTAGCTTACCTCTGAACAGATCTCTTATAATTTTCTAAAACCATACATAAATTCTAAAGTAAATATAATGAAGAGAGTCAATCTGTCTCTCAGTCATTAAAATTCTTTGGTTAGTAACCAGTGCTAATTGTGTAAAAAAGGAGGGTAGTGTAGTGTTTCTGTAAAGATTTGACTAAAGAAAATCCCCCAGATTCAGAATGTAGGCACACATTAGTAATAAATCCTAACCAATCTGTTCATTCTCAGAGGATCAGAGCTTCCATGGACGTTCCATACCAAAATCACCACTGTGCATGCCCTGGCACTCCTCTTACAAAATATAAAAAGCTTAGTTGACATTATGTGAAGATATTTAATTCTGCAATAATGTTAGCATTTATTAACCCATTCATTCTAGAACTGATTTTAGCATTCTGAAACAACTTATTAACTGGTGTCTGTGTCTTACTACTTATGATAGTGGGTTAGATAATACTGCCATGATAATCATATGGCAAATAATAATAAACATTATATAGCCCAACACTCGATGGCTTAAGTTTGAATCATCAAGGTCTATCTTGATGCTATCTTGAGTCTATCATATCGAAGGGGGTGATTTAGAGGACAAGCTAACCTTTCACTGATGTAGGATACTTAAGATGATTTATAAAAGCTAAAAAATTGGTCAATAAATTTAAGAGTTATCAGTTACAGTGGAGGAATGGATGCACAAATTGTGGTATATCTACACAATGGAATATTACTCAGCAATAAAAAACAAGGAAATCATGAAATTTGCAGGTAAATGGTGGGATCTGGAAAAGATCATCCTGAGTGAGCTATCCCAGAAGCAGAAAGATCCACATGGTATATACTCACTCATATAGACATATAATATAGGATCAACCTACTAAAATCTGTACACCTAAAGAAACTAATCAAGAGGGAGGACTCTTGCTAAAATGCTCAATTCCTATCCAGAAAGGCAAAGAGACTGGACATCAGAAGAAGGAGAAAAGAGGGAACAAGTCAGGAGCTTGACACAGAGGACCTCTGAAAAGCTCTGCCCTGCAGACTATCAATGTAGATGCTGAGACTTATGGGCAACCTTTGGGCAGAGTGCAGGGAATCTTAGGAAAGAAGTGGGAAATAGTAAGATCTGGAGAGGACAGGAACTCCACAAGGAGAGTAACAGAACCAAAAAATCTGAGCACAGGGGTCTTTCCTGAGACTGATACTCCAACCAAGGACTATCAATGGAGGTAACCTAAGACCCCTGCACAGATGTAGCCCATGGCAGTTCAGTATTCTAGTGGGTTCCATTGTAATAGGAACAGGGACTGTCTCTGACATGAACTGATTGGCCTGCTCTTTAATTACCTCCCCCTGAGGGGGAAGCAGCATTTCCAGGCCATAGAAGACAATGCAGCCACTCCTGATGAGACCTAATAGACTAGGATCAGAAGGAAGGAAAAGACCTCCCCTATCAGTGGACTTGGGGAGGGGCATGCATGCAGAGGGTGGAGGAAGGGAGGAATTGGGACAGGAGGAGGGAGAGATCCACAGCGGGGATACAATGTGAATAAAGTGCATTTAATAAAGAAAAAAAAAGAGTTATCAGTTACTAGCAACTTTACATACTGTACCCGTTGATCTTTATGTCTGGTGAGGCAAATATAAATAATATCAAAGAAACTGAGACTTGGAGAAGTGAAGTTTATTTGTTTAGGGATTTAGAGACACAAGCAGAACCAGACAATGGACTGACTCTTATCTGTCTTAACAGATGTCAGTCCCTTCTTTGAATTCTTTGAATTAAGGTCTAATAGTAGAGTTGTTCAATTATCTTACAATTAATAGTCATGTGATAACTTTTCTGTAATTTGTCTGTAGAAGGTCACTAACATAAAAGTCACTCAGTCACTCCCTAGACAATAATCACATTCATTTTCTAGTTCAAATGGTGGTCTCTTGTTTAATACTGGAACCATATAATCCCATTGGGTTTCTCTGTGTCCTGCTATCTAAAAATGAAGCTGCATTTGTGTTAAATTTCAGAAAATATTTCAAATTAAGTTCCTGGTATATCCGTTTTTCACTTCTATTAGTTTATCCTGTTACATTACTTTTGAGGTGAGCTCTCAGGTAGCCCCAGCTAGCCTTGAACTCCCATGCTTCAGAGGATGTCCATAAACTTTTGATCCAGCTGTTTGAGTTCTGTGCCACCACACCTAATCTTATGTGTTCCCAGGAAAAAACACAGAATCCTGGGCATGCAAGGCAAGCACTCTAAATGCCCTTGTTTTTTGTTTTTATTTTTAACTTACTCATTTTAAAAGAAGCAGGCATAATTCTAAATTACAAAACATTAATTATTTCTGATAAATTATTTTCCTCAAATAAAGATCACTGACAAAGAAAGAACTTAAATTTCTACTACTGATAACTCTGTTTAATTAAATAGGGTATAATTTTACTGATATGAGCTCAGTAAAACTATGCTGCAAATAACAGAAAAATATAGTTCAAATGCTAATCTATCTTTTCACTTAGTACTCCATAAATTCATAAGTAACTTGAAAAAAAAAAGCCTACTCTAAATGCCTGTCAAACTAGGCTCAGAAGTTCATAATCAACTGAAAGGATACAGACACAGGTACAGTATTTACACAAGGATGGACAGCAGCAAAGAAAGCAAAGTCACATTAAATAAAACAAGACACACATACAAACAAAACCAAATATGAAAAGAGGCAGGCTATGTTTATTTATTTAAAGTATTTCCATTCAAATGATCACTATACATACATTTTAGAATCTAGTGGTCAAGAGAAAGAAGTAAGTTTTTAGGTCTTGGAGTAAAACTGCATGAAGTGTGTATTAATGAAGGCTTTTCAAAGGACACATTTTGCTTTTGAGAGAGGAATGAAGAAAGCCATTTTCATGGTAATGACCTTTTTTCAGCACACCAAGTAATCATATTTATTCATACCAAGAAGAATTTGTACAGATTAAAAAAATTAAATTTATGCCGACATTGACTTCAACAAATAACTCTTGGTTACAGATTATCTTAAAAATAAAATAGGACAAAACTTTCATTTTCCTGGCCAAAAGAATTTTATTCAGCTCGATTGATCGATCTAATTTATATAATTATTAAAAATTATAGAAAGCAAATATTTTAATTATATCATAGAGTCTAACCTTCCAATGGCAATATATCTTAAATTGTAGAGAAATTCTTAAATTTAGGAAATTTTGAATTAACTTGTCACAAAAATATTTTAAGTTCTACCCCCTAAACAAGAAGCCATTTGCAATTTATACCTGGCTGGAAGAGGGAAAAATCAGTTTCCTACAATGGAGTGTCACTAGCTATATATCAGCCACACTCCAGGCAGGCCTCAGGAGTAACTGGTCAACAAAACAGGCTCTTTGTTGTTTTTGGCATTCTTTTTGCTTTGTTCCATTTTGTTTTGGCATTTTTGTCTTGCTGATTTTCTCTCTGTATCGTTTAAGCTTGTTTGTCTGTTTTGATTTTCAGTTTTTGTTGGCTATTTTTACTGTTTTTTGAAAGAGACAAAAAGAATATGAAGTTGGACATGTGAGAGGTGAGACAGATCTAGAAGGAGCTGGGGAAGAGGAAGAACATTACAAAAAGATAGTGTGTGCAAAAAAACCTTTAAAAATAAAAATTAAGGGGGGAGGGGCATGGGAGGAGAAAAAGGAGGAGGATAGGGTTGAGAGGGAATGAGGGAGGAGGCTACAGCTGGGATACAAAGTGAATAAAGTGTAATTACTAAAATAAATTAGTAAAATAAAATAAATAAATTAAAAAAATAAAAATTAAAAAAAGAATTACAGGCATAAAGAGATAATTTTAGTTTAGATAAGTATATATTTCTTACAGTTTTATTATTTTGTTAAGTAATAGCACAAATTAGAAAAACAGTGATATGACAACATTTATTACAGCTCATATGTTTGATACCATTTTAAGAGCTTTATAGTACTAACTTACTGAATATTAACAAATATCATTTGAATAGGATACTTTTAACCATTATTTTCATTTTGTAGATGAGAAAACTAATATATAGACAAGTTCAACTTTTAACCATTATTTTCATTTTGTAGATGAGAAAACTAATATATAGACAAGTTCAACTCATTATTGAAAGTTGGTAGAAGAGATGGAAACTAAACCCAGGCCGCCTGGCTCTAGTAAAACTCAACAGCACCAACACTAAACCAATTAAGGGCTCTAGGTTTAAAAAAAAGATGTCTATGATAGACATCTACGTGATGGGTATACTGACAGGCTCATATTACTTGGGAAGATAGCAAGTTAATACAATCTAGATATATTATAGAACAATTTCCCTATCATAAGCAATATGGGTAGTTAATGACTAGGGATCCTATTCCAGATGTATGTGAAGGAATAGTATAGTTGCAAATAACTGTAATTTAATACTAAAGAGTACTACAACTAAGCAATATCCTATGTTGTTTTAGCTTGAGAAGTTATTTATCTTAGTAAATAGGAAAGGACAACCAGAAAGATTTAATAGGATGGAATTCAAATAAGGTTTAAAAGAGAAGTGAAACTAAGAACAATATTTAAAGAACCAAGAAGGCTAAAAAACATTCTTCAATTTGCCAAAGCTAAAGTTCTGCCCCATCACACAGTACACAACTAGATAACATTCAATGCCAAATCACTAAGGATATATGCACACACATATACATGATATTTAAAGCTTGAAAGAGAACATTTTCTCTCCAAAGGAAATCACAAATGGAACCAAGAGAAGTGAACATAACATACCTCAAACATCCTAGCAGCAGTACACCTGACAAGTGCAGAAGTATGAACAACACCATACCACAACACAGTCAGCAATAGCTCATGATAGGCTGGATTTGCACTGTGGGGAAAAAATGACAAGAATAAGATCTAAGCCACATGCCTAACTGCTGCACTGAAAAATCACTATCTATGTGTATATATACATTTACTACATATATGTGTATTAATGATAAAATACTAGTAGAATGTATGAATGGAATTTAACTTATTACTTCACAACTAAGGTCTCAAAAAGTCACTTTATATAAGTGTAAGCCATATTCAGAATTAAACTTCTCTAAGCATCATAATTGTGACAGAAATTCTAAACTATTTAATAGCATAAGCTAAAACTACAAATAAAAATAGGAATGGTGGCACTTCCCTATATATAGAACTTAGGAAGTAAAAGTCAAAGGATTGCAAACTCCAGGCAGTCTGCACAATGTAGCCAAGGTCTATAAAAACTGGGCAAGCAAAACGCCTGTCTCATCATGTGGCTGTAGTGTGAAGCCCATCCTTAGTGAAGACAATACTACTAGTAAGTGCACCTCCTAATGGCGCTGGCCTGTATCTCAGCTGATGAGGAGGGTTCAGTGTAGCCTGAGCTATAGAATGAACTCAAGGCCTGTCTCTACAAATTGAAATTAAAAAAAAAATTAAAAACAGGCTCAGTGGGAGAGCATTTGTGTGGCATGTATAAGGATCCAGATTTAATTTCTAATACAAAAAAAAAAAAAGAGTGAAAAAGAGTGACTGAGACACAAGTATTTCAGTAAGCATTACTTGTGAGTAGAGAGCCTCAGCACACCAGAGGGAACTGAATAAGGTCCACAATACTAGCTTTCAATAGAGGCTCCTTTTTTCACTTCTGGGAAACCATTTTCAAAAATCTGCATTTGAAGCTGGGCATGGTGGCACATACTTTTCACCCCAGCACTTGAGAGGCTGAGGTCAGCCTGGTCTACAAAGTGAGTCTAGGACGGTTAGGGCTACACAGAGAAAAAAATATTAGTTTGTACCATTTTTCTCGTTAAAAAAATCACAACACATTGACTACAAAGTATTTAATACTCAAATAAGCAAAACCCAAACCAAATAAAAATGTAAAACCCTAACTCGTCAAACACCTGTTGTATGAGTAGGCTTATAATATCATTCATCTTATAAATCGATCTAAAAACTATAAAAAAATTCATGTGCCTTACACCATTTTTTCCTCTATGTGTTGAAGCATGTGCTAGTACTTTTCCTCCCCTCTTTCTGGAAACCACTGCCTTGCTTCTAAATGGATGGGTGCTCTTTTCATCTACTTTAAAACTTTTAGAGTGGGACTTGACACTGCTAGCATTCAGGAGCTTCCCTTTCCTATTTGAGTCTCAGTTTCCTGAGTCTTAAGTCTTTTTCTTTGATATACCTTTAAAAAAAAACCCTATTATATTGTATATAAATTTTTTAAATTAAATTTAATTTTTTTTACCCAAGTTCCACAAAAGAAGCCTTCAGGCTGTCAAGAGGAGCATGAGATAGTGAAAGCAGTGTCATTACATCCTCTAGGAAGCCAATGAGCAGCTTTCGGTCTTCTTCCTACAGAGAAAAAATATTGATAATGAATTCCCAAACAATTAAGTAGAACTAAATGCCATAATTCTTTAATTAGAAACTATCACCACATGAGGGCAACAGATCCCACTTAGAAAACTATTTTTGTTGAAGATATTATTTACTAAACATATCCATGATCACAAATGGCATGAGGTAAAAGACTATACCACTTGATTTCAAGCTTGCTGTCCAATTGGTAGCCAGTAGCCACATGATTATTTATGCTTAAATTTAAATAAAAAATTAGGTGGCATAGAAAATTCAGTTTCCTCAGTAATACTAGTTATAAATGAAGTTTAACAGCTTTAAACACTGAGGATAGTTAGTATCCTTAGTATTAGATGACTCTGCTCTATAAACTATTTTTACTACCATAAAGTTTCATTGGTTGGTTCTGATTTAAAGTATAATATTTTGTTAAAGTTTTCATTACCCATTTTAGTTTCCATGAATGGTGGCTATACACAGTAAAATACTGACCATCAAAACAGTTACCTTTCTAATAATAAAACATTGTTTTTAAAATATCCAGTGGTGAAAACATCAGTTGCTGAAATAGATCAGTGCTCTGGAAAGTTCTAGTTTGTGATTAAAAATAAATTATTAACATTTTCGAGCCTTATTCAATGAATCATTAATTACTTTCATAATTTTTATTAAGATGTAAAAAAACTTGTTGCAGTTAAAAATTTGCATGTTTAACTAATCTGAATGCATACAGGAAGGTAGTCTGATATACTCCCAGGAAAGAAATACATAAGGTCAAAAAGGAAATAAGGCAAGGACAAAGAGCTTCTGGACACAACCAAAGGTCCAGAAGGAAGAGTGGACTATAACAAATCAAGGTGAGAATAGAATTTCATCCTTTTGTTTTAGTTAACCACTGTGTTTTTTAGTTTTTTTGTTTGCTTGTAGTTTGGTCAACTTGACACAAGCTAGAGTCACCTACGAAGAGGGAAACTTAATTAATAAAACTATCTCATGAAATTGCCTATAGGCAAACCTGTGGGGGCATTTCTTGATTAGTGACTCAGAAGGGTCCAGCACAGGTTGTGCAGTGACATCCCTCAACAGGCAATCTTGGGTTGAGTAAGACTGAACACGCCATGGAGAGCAAGCGTGTAAGCAATATTCCTCCATGATCTCTGCTTCAGTTTCTGCCTTGGTTTCCTTCAAAGATGGTCTATGACTGGGGCATGTAAGTCAAATAAACTCTTCCCTCCTCAAGCTGCCTTTGATCATGGCCTTTATCAAAACAAAAGAAAGTAACGAATAGATACTAACTGGGATACCCAGTACAGTCAAACAGAGTAAATATAACTTTGGGAAACAAATTGCAAACCTAAAAGAATACAGTGAAATAACAGCTAAAAATAAACTTCCAAATGAGGATGGATTCTATTGAAATTAACTCTAATTATTTCCCATTTAAAAATATCAAATCAAATGGTATTGCTTTATATACGTAGGTCAAAAATTGTGTGTGTGCTGGGGTCAAGCACCTAGCGCATGGTGGGCAAGCGCTCTAGCACTGAGCTGCATCCCTAACCCTCAGACAGTCTTTGTGTCCTAACATAACTTACTGTAGGCTGCGGCTTATCCTAACACAGTAATACTTAGCAAGAAGAATCATTAACTGTCAGTGTGTGCTTTTTGAAAAGAACAACCCGGGAAATCTCTGATTACGAACTCAATTTATTAAATGACTGTTTTAGAAATTGGAAATATATTTGGATTTCAGTCACTCCAGAGATAGATCTTTATTCATAATACTATTAGTCTGTTTGGAGGCTTTACTATATATCATACCTTGCATCTGATAACTTAATCATGCTTTAAAATAATATGGTTAAAATCAAAACTCTACAAAACTGTGAAGTTAAAGAGAGAGAAAACACTGATATCAGATTTGATACTATGCTGACACAACTTCCAAATTGAATGAAGAATAGTATCATACTATTATTTATAGTGATGTTTGGACTTAACATAATTCATCTCTAACTTCAGGAATACTAGAGATTATCCATGCTATATGACTGGAAATATCCTACACAGAAATTTATTGAATTATCTTTATTATAACATCATAAAAAATAATTTAAAAAAAGCTTTAAGGAATTCTGTCCTACTTTTAACAGAATGGGAACTTAGATGGCTGGCATTTATGGTACAGTAGTGAATTTTAGTGCTGTGACTTGAATATGCTTTGAAGAAATGTGTAATAAATATCAAGTGATGCTGTTAGAATTCAAGGGCCAAGGAAGCTAGGTATCCATGAGTGAAAACTCAGGAAATCATCAGAAGGAACATGCTTCTCCCTTTTAATGCTCCACTTGCTAATGTGTCTCAACATGGATCATAATATTTACTTAAACAGTGAGTAGAGACTGGCAGTCGGTTGCCCCAGCAGTAAGCAATGACCCACTCCTTCTGACATCAACCAACCCTAGATCAGTTTCCTTTTTCTGAATCTGGGCTGGGCTTGTGACTTATTTACACTGCTATTGGAGTAATGTTGTGCCGATTCTGAGACTAACTCTTAGTCTAGCACATTCTGTTTTCATATTCATTGGTGTTTTGAATCACCAGGTCAGGTAATGGGAGATGGACAGAGCTCAGTCACCCTGGCCAAAGCTCCACTCACAGAACAGCTTATGCAGCATGAATGACCACAGCAAGACCAGCAGAAGTCAGATGAGCCATGTGCTGATTTGTAGAATCATAAGCAAATAAAATGGTTTGCTATAAGGAGGTACTATTTCTTGGGGGTAGTTTAATATATAGCAGTAATTAAGAAAAATAAGATATTACAAAAGGGTGCTTTGGTAAAAACAATAGTTTCTACTGCATTTTCTAATTTGGTTTATCTAATACAACACTATTATCTATCTGTCTATCTGTCTATCTATCTATCTATCTATCTATGGAAACCATTATGAAACACAAGGAAATTCAGCTAAGTAAATGTAATGTTAAATTAATTTGTTAAATTGATACTTTATTTGGAGGCTTATTCAAATATGCTCCTCATTATATAACATTTATTGAAAAATGAGTAAAACTGTTCTTGTTTTTTTTTTTTTGGGGGGGGGGGGTAACATTTCCACTTTAGCTGGAGGTTTTGGGTTTACTCCAGCAAGCAAACATCAGGTATCTAAGGATACATCCCTTTACTGGAGTGGAAGACTTTTCTCTTACCTGAATGTAACATGTGAGGACTCCGGTTGCATAAATGGGGACTGTAGCTTTAGTGAGGACCCCATTTCCTGCTGAGGAATCTAAAATTATTAAAATATTTTTAAAAGTTCTAGTATACTTTAAGTGTAAAGACAAAAGTGAAAATCACAATTGCATTTAAAAGTGCAACTATTTGCAAGATTCTTTTGGGAAGCATTTTGGTGAAGACACATTCTGTGTGGCATTAGTACACACACTTCTGATATCTGAGAAAGGAATTTAATAAACAAACTGGGATCCTAGACTGGCATTTCCAGAATAAAACAAAAACAAAAAAAGCTTAAGAGTCTCTTAAGTACCCACATAGCTAGGTCTTGGTAATCCTGTCTGCTTTTAAGATTTTGTGTTTTGTAAAAACATTAAAGCACTCACTCAAATATATTACCCAGATATAGATTAGTTAATTTTCTTTAGCTCAGGGATTCTAGTTTCCAAAAGCCCCTACTGCATCCACTGTAGGTTTTCAGTCAGACAGTACCCTGATGATGTTTATGGAGGAAGAGGCACTTGGGCACATAAATGGGAAAAAAGGCAAGAATCCAACCATGACTGTGTGACCTATGACTATGTTCTAAGAGTCTCTGTCTACAAATATTAAGGTAAAGTAGGTAGCAGGACTTACAAAGAAAAATTCTAGACAGGACAGTAAGATAAACTATTTATAGCACCAAGAGTTTATTTATTGATCATTGCACACTGTTTTAAGTGGTTTGTTTCTATGCTCTTAATTTCTTTTTGTTACTGTACCTCTATTTTTATAGTTACAAGAAAGCTGTTTTCACATTAGCTAGCATTTAGTTTATTTTGCTGGTAAAAGTCACTTTTTCTTGAGAGGAATACCGATACTGGCTGAACATGACAATGATAGTAGAGAATTAAACCTGAGGCTACAATAAGTGATGTTTAGCAATACTTACTGTAAAAAAATGGGAGTTAATAATAATTTCCTTTCTTAACAATTAAATATTCACAGCTAACTTGATTTTAAAAGCTGTCAGTTCTCAATAATTTAGTTTTTCTTCATTAATTTATCACCAGAATTAATAACGATCTCAAGCATCAACAATAAAGTATTGCAAATATCAACTTAAAAAAATACTACTGAAAGTAACTTCACTGGCTGGTTTTGTGTGACAACTTAACATAAGCTAGAGTCATTAGAGAGGAAGGAGCCTCAGTAAGAAATGCCTCTAGGAGGTCCATCTGTAGGCCATTTTCTCAACTAGTGATCAATGGGTAGTGCCATCCCTGGACTGCTGGTCCTGGTTCTACAAGAAAGAGAGCTGAGCAAAACATGTGAAGCAAGTCAGCAAGCAGCACCCTTCCATGGTCTCTGCATCAGCTTCTTCCTCTAGGATCCTGTCCTGTTTGAGTTCCTGTCCTGACTTTCTTTAATAATAAACATCAATATAGAATAAACCCTTTTCTTTCCATCTTGCTTTCTGGTCATGGTGTTTGGTTGCAGCAATAGAAACCCTAACTAAAACAGTAACATTTGGGAAGTATGTCTTAAACACTGCTACTCTCCAAATCAAAACAAAAGATTAAGAAAAAAACCTGTAACAAATGTCACTGGCATGTTCAAACTTTATTTATTCATTCTCTGACTACTGCTAAGGACACCAGAAATTTAACTTTCTAGACCACTAAATCACATTAATAAGGTAAGTAAAGATTTATATATGCATATAAGATCAATGAAGTGTTAGTTGCTACATATTCCATTTAATATTTTTTATAATTTAGTCTCGAAATGAAAAAAAAAAACACACACACAGGGATACAAGATGTATACATAATCATTTTCTTAGGCCAGTGAAGCTGGCACAGAATGACACTGTAACTGCACTGTCGATGGGTGAAAATGATCAATGCAATGTCTGATCACACAGATCTATAGTTTCTTTAAATTTTCTGTTTCATAAAACAAAAAAACAAAACAAAACCAAAACAAAAAACCCTGTCGGGGCTGGAGAGATGCCACAGAGGTTACGAGCACTGGCTGTTCTTTGAAAGGTCCTGAGTTCAGTTCCTAGCAACCACATGGTGGCTTATACGATCTATGGTGAGATCTGGTGCCCTCTTCTGGTGTGTAGGCACATATGCAGGCAGAACACTATAAATAATAAATAAAAAAAAAAACCTTGAATACCCTTCATTGTTTCCCACTGTTATTTTAATGCTGCTTCTTTTGTAAGTAGAAGTATTCTGTGCACACTACGGCACACTCTAAATATTAAGCACCTAGTGTGAGAAACTTGGCTTTAGGTTAGTGTTGCAGGACATTTGATCCCATTGTGAACCCCAAGATTGTGAACTGTAAAAAACCTGTTATTGTATGGTGTGCCTCAGTCCTAACAAATACCTTTAATCCAACAACTTTCTGTTTATTGTAAACTTTCTGTTTATTGTGGCTCTGCCCTAGAGCACAGCTTTAATCCAAGTGCTTTCGGTACACAGGATTTAATAAAGTTAACCCTAGGTTAAGAGGCAGAGCAAGAAACCAGTTGACAGGGATTAACAGAAAGGAGGGCTTTGAGAGGAGGACATTTAAGACAGCATGAAGAAGGAGGAGCTCTTCAACTCTTTACTTCTTTGGCTCTGGGGCTCTGGGGCTTTTGACTTTCTCCTCCAGGGCTGTTGGCTGAGCTAGCAAGCTCTTTGGCTTTTAGCTTTTTCTTTCTGGGACTTCGGCTGTGTAGGAAGGTCAGCTGGGTGCTTTCTCTGCCTCTCAAGCTTTCACCTCAGCATCTGGCTCCTGAGTTTTCACTGGTAAAATCAAATGGTTGGTATTTTCTTTCTTTATAACAACAGGTTAGTTTGGTCACAATTAAGGTGGTTATTTAAATCAAATGAGGACAGCTGGTGCAGCTCAGTGGGAACAGCAGCGCTTCACGACACACTTTCTTTTTCAATTATCTTCCTAGTTTATATCTAATTTTCAGATACTTAATATAGTATTTTTCCTGAATAAAAAGGTTCACTGTTTTTAAAGTAATAAATGGACATACTTACCAATGTTTTCTTCAGAGAGTCTTAAAATCTCCTGGAACTGGGGTTTTACCTAAGCAATGGAAGACCCATGGATTGATCAGTGGCAAAATATATACATATTACTGATGCAGCTACTTATTTTGCTTAATAGGCTACTGAAATGGTAAGAAATAACATTATGTTTAATTAACAGGTTCAAGATAAAAGATGAAAAAAGAAACTGAAAGCAGGACCTTTAAGGATAAAAGTCAATTAAGGTCAAAAAGCATTTTTTACAGACTAGCTTTTGGTTTCTTTTGTTAAAATAATTTCAAGAAGTTTTTAAGTACTTAAAAATAACTGCCTCCAAAATCTAAATTTAGTGACCACAAAGCTCATTTGCATAATATTATCTGATTAAATATTACATCAGCATATATGATTACAATTATTGGAAAAAAGCATCAGGCTATATTTGGAAGGAATGAAAGAAAATTCCACTCATTTAGAATTTTCATGGCTAGCATATTCCAAATATGAAGTCCATCACAATCCATTATCAATTCCTTCAAAATAAACTTCAAAATTGAACTTCAAATAAGGAATTTTACTTTAGTATCTTAAGCTACAACAAATATTTATTTCAGTTTTTTTTTATTTTTTTAAATTATCACAGAGTTCAAACCACTGATAATTCTGCAGTGTTCAATGCTTAAGTGGCTCCCACTTATTTTTCCAAAGACACACAGCTGTTTATTTAGGAACTGTTGAGCAATTTCTGCTGAAATTAGAAACAAACAGCCTGATGAAGAGTTAAGAACATTTTGCTTTCTCTATGTTAATGTGAAGATCTAGTGTTTGTTTTCCTGTCAGCATCTCAGTCATATTAATTTACACTTTACTGCAGATTATGAGGAAGAGCACTGGGAAAAGATTAATCTACAGAATCATAGCTAAGATTGAATGTCTTCATTTCACAAAACACTAATAATAGGTTATTTAACTTATTAAAGGTCATAGAGCTGAGCAGCTAATCCACGAGAAAAGTCTGAATTTTGTTGTGTTTATTACAAAATAGTTTTCTGCTTTAAATACTGAAATAAAACAGACTTAATGGTATGGAAGAAGAAACTTAGTGTTTTCTATGTGAGTCCTTGATGAAAATCTAGTTATCGCAAACACCCTTTAAAATTCATTCTCTGAGCAACTAGCCTAGCAATAAATATGAACACAACTGGATTAATAAAATTGAAGAAGTTGGATTCAAGTGACCTCCAATTTTAACACCTAAAACAATAAGCAGTGTAGGCCACTGTGACAAACCACAGTGTGGTAATGACTGAGACATACATTTAAGTGTCCATGGTGTTTCTAAGAAGTGGTACCCTTGGGACAACTTTGATAGGCTGCTGTGGCTAATCACCTCAGGTTTTAAAAAGGTGCTACAGGGACAGTCACTTCCAAAATCTGTGATATATGGCAAAAAACTTGATTGCTACTCAAAGATTGGTTTGTTTTCTCCAGCTGACAAACCTTGATAGATCTACTGTGGCAAATCATATTAACTAAATCTCAGAATGCCCTAAGCTGAGGCTAAATATACTACTGAAATTCACTTAGCAGTATTCTAAGACATTAAAGATGCTAAAAGATAAAGAAGACTTCTGTTATTTATTTTGTTAAAGCATTATCATATTACAACTCTGTTTCTTAAATATAAGAAAAGAGGAAATGCAAGTACTTACCTTAGTGTTTGTAAAAATTTTGCCAAATGTCCGGCAAAGACGCCAGAAAAATCTGGAGAATTCATGGACACAGGCAGTTGAGGTGACATTAATTTTGCCCACTATTTCTATAAGCTGTGGCAACCTGAATGTGAAAGGAGAGAAAAACAGCAGGCCATATGTAAACGACTTTCTCCATTCTACTTCCTGCAGCAGGATAGATCTGAAAACCTTCCCTGTGTTCTTTCTCTGTAAGCAAAGGACAGGTTTCAGACCCTTTGAAATGGCATCAAGAATGTACTCTACTAGACCACCTCTTCAAATATCAGTTTTAACTGCCTGCTATAAAATACAGAATCCCCTGCATGTGAAATTCATGGGATTCAAAATCATGGATTTGATACATCACAAAACCTTGGTTTACACAGGATCCATTCTAGACTCAAAACTAATAAATTAGGATACAGTTCAAAATCCCTTATTTCTACTACCACTCAAGGCAGCAGATCAGTTCTGACATAATTAAGATGCAGTCTTCACAGAACATTACATAATCAGTGAGAGTAAGTATTGCCTTCCAACCTTTGCTACTGAAGATGCCAATTTATGTTTGTTAAATTAAATCTATTTTATAAACTTTCTCTCTGTCTTAAGCATAAATATGAGCTAATTTCCATTAAGCTAGTTTAATGTAAAATGGACACAGAGGTGGTAACTTACAATTGATTGACAACCCATAGCAAACTCTCCCAGCCTGTTGTGCCCTCATGTTCCAGCTGGTAATCATAAAGTTGTAGCAGCACTGCCAATTGCTCACGACTTCCAATAATAGTAGACACATCTTGCAGAGGTGACATAGGCCGGGGGAACCTAGTCACTGTAAATGACAGAAGCAAAATAAATCACACAGTAAAAACTAGTTTGAGCACTTAGCTATTCTGTCCAAAGTAAAATAAGGCCTTCATTCTGATACTTAATTAGCTTGTTATAAACTCTAAATATCAAACATGAAGGAGATTTTGAGACCCCCCCATTTAATGAATGAAAATTACATCAATGTAGGTTAAATTGAAATTTGTTCAAAGACTCCAATAAAAATCATCGATTTAGTTAAAAAAAAAACAAACCACATATAATTCTATGATTTTGTTTATGCCAATGAAATAATATAGTAAAAGATATTCTTTAGGGACTGAAGTTAAAAGCAGGAAAAATAAGTTTCATAGGATAAAAAAATGATGTAAAAATATTAAAATCTCAGCTGAACAAATTTCTTTAGTACTTAATTTTCAACATTAAATGTTCTATTAAAAAAATTCAGTCTGTTTAAGTTAATAACAATGAGAAACAGCCAAAGAGGTACAGCAACAGTAACTAAAAACAAAAGATTTTTATTTGGCATAATGAAGACAATCACAAGAAACAACAGTTACATAAATAAGGAGTATGTTCAGAATGGCAAAACAATAAGTGGATGGCAAGAGCTGGCATTCAAGGAATAGTTTGTTAATACACAAAGAATGACAGCACATATATAGGCTGGGCTAGTCTCTGTACACTTCTCCTAAGTCTTCTGTTTGGAAATAAGATTGCTATAGGTGTATTCAGACAGAGTGAGCTCATATAGTGGGTGGGGTCTCTAATATCTAAGGCAGTTCTCAGAAGGTCCTTACTCTTCTAATACCTTCTGTCCTGCAGAGCTATGAGATAACATATTTTTGTTGTTTAAGATACTTGGCCTGAGGTACTTTGTTAAGACTTCAGTAAATAACAGCCAACTAGGAAGAGGAGGAAGGAATTAGAAGGACAAGAAGTACTTCAGTGGGTGGCAGAATTATCTATCTATCTATCTCTAATTTTTTGTTTTTTCAAGACAGGGTTTCTGTGTATAGCCCTGCCTTTTTTGGAAATCACTTGTAGACCAGGCTGGCCTTGAACTCAGAGATCTGCCTGCCTCTGCCTGCTGAGTGTTGGGATTTAAAGTCACCCGTATGTCTGGTAAAAATTTTTTTCATGACCAGGTTTCACTGTGTTCACTGTGTAGCTCTGGCTGGCTAGCCTTAAACTTGCGGAGCTCCCACCTGCCTCTAAAGTCCTGAGATTAAAGGTGTGTGCCAACACGCTTGGCTGGCTGTGAATTCTTTTTTTTAATATAAACTTTTTTTATATTTCTTTTCTAAATTTCTTTTTAAAGATTTATTTATTTTATGTATTTGAGTGCTCTACCTGCATGTATGCCTGCATCACCAGAAGAGAGCATTTGATCACATTATAGATCGTTGTAAGACACCATGTGATTGCTGGGAATTGAACTCAGGACCTTTGGAAGAACAGTCAGTCCTCTTATAAACATTGAGCCATCTCCCCAACTCTTAGCTATGAATTCTTAAGGAGTCTCATCTTTCAAATCTTTATCTTATGAATTTTGATTTTTTAAAAAACTATCCTCAAAACAAGAATTTTTTATCAGAAGCCAGTAAGAAGCACATATAACTTCACAAACTTGAAAATGCTAAAAAAGTATACAAGAACAGCCTGTGTACAGCCTTTCCTGAGGTTTTCTGCTTAGGTGCATGCGGCTGTCAATCACCTGCTACACAGCAAAGGTCATTTATTGGCTACTGAGAGAGTGACTTAATGTACTTTTCTTCTTTCACCCCAACCCCAGTCCTAGGGATTGAACCTAGTACCGCTGTTCATGTATTAGGCAAACATTCTGTCAACTGTATTCCCAGCCTGACTTTATGAGTGTCTGAAGGTAAGTCATTTTCTTTCTATAGAGGGCGAAAAAGAAAATCTTGACACATGCCTGTTTCTTCTTAACATGAACACAGCAGGAAATTATACTTACTATCAAACATTATAATTATTTTTATTTTACCCTATATAACCAACAAACAAGCAAAGCCAAGCAAGCAAGCAACCCATCTAGCCAGTGGTTAATAGAAGCATAAATATTACAGAATAATCTCGCATGACTTACACTCATAAAAGATGAAACTATAACATTAATCTGAGGCCTTAATAATCTCTGAATATAAGATTCTATATATTACTCATACAGTACATTTTAGTAACTGTGCTGACATATAATGATTAGAATAAAAACTACTCTTTGGGAAGCTAAACTGGCAATACTCTATACCTTCTTTCAAGACCTGGGTCCAATACCTTCGATTTGTGGTGCTTCACCATGCAGCTTGGCTTTGCTGGAGAAAGGAGCATTCTGCAGCACTAACGCGAAAAGAGACGGGATCAAGGACTGCAAGGCAGAAAGGTACATGTGGAGCTTGTGCTCGTCCAGCCCATGCTCTCCTTCCTAAAACATAAATGGTGGGAGGTAATCTTAGGCTCTTGAAATCACACTGTAAGTTAGATATTTGACTCCCTTTCTATGGCAAATAAACATTTAACCATAACAAAGTACACAAAAAGCAAGGCCTGATTAATTATCAGATAGAAAGAATGCAAATACTTAAATATGCATGCCTTCAATCCTAGCACTTGGGGAGGCAGAGGTAGGCGGATCTCTGTGAGTTTGAAGCCAACCTGGTCTACAAGGTGAGCCCAGGAAAGCCAGCTCTACACAGAGAAACCCTGTCTTGAAAAATTAAAAACAACAAAAACCAAAAAAAAAAAAAACCCTCTAGATTTATTGAACAAGCTACTTTGTCTTAAAGTGTCCACTGTGAAATTTAGAACAAACAGCCACTTTTTAGATTTAAACAAATATACATATACATATGAGGTTACCTACTGAATACTTGTATGATTTAAGAGAAAAAAAAAACCTTATAAAGCACAAAGCATAAGAGTATGGAGTCAGAAACCAATTATCAACTGTTGTATGACAGCTGGGGACCCTGAGAGATTACTTAAGCATCAAATCCTTATTTCTATTTAATACACAAGATAAATTTCAAAGGGTTCTAAGAGTGAAACAGCTTTTTTTTTTTTAATCTAAGATCTTAGCAGTATATACAAGCATTCATGAAATATTAGCTTCTCCAATAGCCTCTCAAGGAACATTTAGAACACAAATTCTAAAGTGTCTACTACTTCTCAACTTTTCCTCAACTCTTCTATCTGAGCAAAATGAAGTTCTCTTTAAGAGCGTATGTTGGAAAAAGCATACTTACAGAAGGCAACAGAGACTGAGCATTTAGTCATCTCTGCAACCTGAAACTGGAGCTGATGTGTTATGTAAAACAGTCATGTCCTCAGAGTATCCGGGAAGAATTGGTTTTGTGAATAATGTTTGTACTATGGCCAGGAATGTGCTAATTCACCTAACAAGTGCTCACTGTGTCCCCCTCTCTTCTAGCCTCTCAAATCTCTCTTTAGTAGTGATGTGTTAAGACTATTTGTGTCTGCTCCCGGTATTTCTCGAAGATGGTCTAGAATGGGCCCTTTAAGCTGTTAGGAGCTGTATAAAACAAGGGAAGAACTCACCCTGAGAAGCTTTTCAATCTTGCTCAGTAGTGTAGGTATAAGATGAGACTGCAAATTTCCAAGTTCCGTCGTCCATGCAGCATAAGCTGGTAAAAATACTTGGTGTGTTGCACTAACGACTCTTTCTGAGGGATCACCCAGGGCCGAAAGCAACAATTCAAAGCCCTGAAAAACAAACAGGCAAGTGGCAACTGTTAAAAGAATAACTTTCAAAAAAAAAAAACAAAAAAACCAAACAAAAAACCTAATAAAATGCAGCAAATATGTATTTCAAGAAATTCAGAAAATATTAAGTGTTAATGTATCCACGAGTAGGTAGAGATGGGTTGGAAAATATGCACACTCATTTCCAGCTTCCTGATAGCTGCTGGATTGAAAGTAGCTGTCATTCTCGCTGACTACATCTATACACCATCTCGCCTGCAGAATGCCAAGTGTTTGAATCAGTACATTATTTGGAATTTATAATAGGGAAAAAGCAGTTCCTGCTAAAAAAACATACCTGTTGATATTTGTCAGGATCATCAATGTAGCCCATAATGATACCTAGGCTTTTGATCACAGCTTCTCTGACCAAATCTGCCTTATCTTCCATTAACATCTGTTGCAGCATTGAAAGAACCAAGGAGCTACGGATTTCTTTCTGAAAATAACCAATATGTTATTTAATGATTTATTTATGCTGCTATTTAATATGGTAATATTTAATAATGTTGTACCTTAGCTTACTTTTAATTCAATTTATTTTTATTCATAAATACTGTATGTGTGTGTATGTGCTGTGCATGTGTGAGAGAGAGGTGGGGGGGTGGTTGTGCACAGTAGGTCAATGCCCATGGCAGCCAGCAGAGAGTGTTGGAGACCCTAGCACTGGAGTTATAGGTGGTTGTGAGACATCTGATGTGAAGGCTGGGAACTCAGAGCTTCATAAGTGCCAGGCATGGCTCAACCACTGAGCTAAACCTCCAACACCCCACACTACTCTCTCCAGTTATGCTAAAGAATCAGCTTAATTAAGGGCTGAGATTAAAATAAAGTTATCAGAAGCTGAGAAGACAGCTCAGAAGTTAAGAACACTGGAATGTTGTTATTCTGTTCCTAGCACCCATGTCAGCAGCTCACAACCACCTGTTAACTCTCACCACAGATGTAACATATTGCCTCCTTGGTCACCTGCATTCATGTATGTAGCCCCTATCACTGCCTTCATACATAATTAAGCTACTAATATCCAAGTTCACACCCCTTTGTAGTTACTGAAACTTGTTTAAGTTATAAGATTAAGCAAGCCTAAACTTGTTTTGGCACCTTCAAGATATAAAATAAAAACAAAGATCTGGCATTTGTTTTGATTTTTCCTTAAGTCTTCTCAAGTGAACAAAACAAACATTTTTTTATTTGTTTTGTTTTTTTTGAGACAGGGTGTCTCTGTGTAGCCTTGATGTTCTGGACTCCCTTTGTAGACCAGGCTGGCCTTGAATTCACAGAGATCCGCCTGCCTCTGCCTCCCTGAGTGCTACCATTACAGCTGTGCACCACGGTGCCCACAAACATTTAAAACTGTGAGCTGGTTGTATTGATGTAGACCTGTAATTTCAGCACATGGGTGGTGGATGCAGAGGATCAGAAGTTCAAGGTCATCTTCTACATAGCATGTTTCAGATTGTCCAGGATTAGAATGAGAATGATTCTCACAAAAACCAAACCAAACCAAACCAAATCCCATAACTAATAATGATACTTAAAAATCTCATTGCTCCACTTCGGACTGAAAGTTTCTGTTAACATATACCTTATTCATTTGGGAAAGAAAACCTAAAGTTTTCTTAGGTTTTTCTTACATAAAGTTATGTAGATTTCTTCAAAAGCAGCACATTTTATCATTAAAAAATCTACTAATTTATATTATTAAAAAGCTTTTATACATTTAAAAGCTAATGGTGGTAGATAAAAATTTCCCACAATTCTAGAAACCACTTAAGATCAGTTTTTAAGATCTGATCTTAAAAGAAAGAGACTTGTCTATTTGTTTTACTTCAAGTGCAACTTCACGAAAATGAATATATCTGTCACACACCCAAGTTTGAATAAACATAGCTTGACAGTTTATGATTCTGCTGAGAAAAACTGATAGCCCAGGAAAAACCAGTTACTGCCCGCAGTACTCAAATAAGCACATAAGTGATTTTCCTGAAAACCCTGCCAAACCTCAGTATGCTGTCAAAGTGTGTTCAATTATCACTTTCGCTTTTGTGCCATAGCATATTACAAAGATTCATGGCTTAAAATTTGGTAAAATTGACAGTTTCACTGATTAAGCAAAATCTCTCTCTCTTTTTAAATGAAACTAGTTTGTTTTGGGAAGGTGGAGCTGTGAAGAATACTATCCTTATCAGGACATTTGAGCCCTACCTCTCTGATCAGTGCCATGCAGGAGCACTCCTGCCCACCACTACTTCTGTACCAACACTGCATGTATAAGTATATGAGAGAGAGAGAGAGAAAAAAAAAGATCTTATTAGGAAAGTAAGATCCACCTCTTTGAAAGAACCACAAGGAACTTCCTAGGGTTCTCAGAACATACTGGCAGAATCACCAGGATAGTTAAATATATTAATATGCATGCACAAACAATTAGAAAGCACTTATCTAAAAAATTATAATAGCGTAAGCCTTTTCCCCCATCTCTTTATTTTATTAAAGTAACACGGCTAAAGAATTTGGGTTACAGTATATGACAAGACACTCTTTACTACTAAATAGGAAAAAAAAATAAGGAAACAATTCTTACAGGAAGGTAAGGTGCCAGTGCTCCACAGGACTCTGCCACAAGCAGACGTCTTTCTGGATATTTGTGATTAATCTGGAGTAAAAAACAAGCACATCAGTCAAGTGTAAGCAACACACCCCCTCTTCTTCAAAAAGACAATAACTCTTCACCATAATCCTGCTAAGAATACAATACACTGTCTTCCTTTCCCACTTCTGGGAATACCTGGATCAGGAATAAAGGAATCAAGGACAGTCTAAACATCAAGGCACAAGGATATCTGTTAAAGAAAAAAGGGAAAATCAAAGACGAAGAATTGGCAAGGTATCTAGAAATTATGTGTTTGCCTAGGACTAGGCTTTTCTTAGGATGTCAGAGGAAGCAAGATTCTTTCCTAGTGACAGAAGCAGTTGGAAAAATCTTGCTTCTGGACCTAAAGACATGGCTAGAGATAGACACCAGTCTCTTTCTAACAGGGCTAGGAAACAGGTTAATTATGACTTAATCAGCTAGATGAGAACTGTTTTTGTTTTAAGATTTCTTTCCTGTTTGTATATGCAAAACAGTGGAGTTTTGCCATGTGCTGACTCCATTAAAAAAAAAAAAAAAAGGACACAAACTGGGTTTTGTCCCCATATGTCTTCTTCATAGAATATAAATCTTTCTTTGATTATATCTGTTCTCATTTTCCCATATCAAAAGGTGACATAATTTAATAGTTTTGGATGCCTAAAATTAAGAAAAAGAAATTATATAGAAATCTACTGGGCAACAAACTAAAGGTAGGTAGCCCTGATCCCTGATTACAAAGGTTACAAGATAGACATGGCAGAGATGTGTGGAACTAATATCTTGGAGCTAAGTTTAATCCACTTACAATTGCTCTGCTTAGAGTAAGACTGAATTTCATAGTGTGCTGCACTTGAAGTTTCATCTCATTCCTTTGCAGTTTAGTATACTGTGTCTCATTTAAGTATACACACAAAATCAATTGTATTTCTGCAATTAACAAAAGAAAAAAGATTCTCTTTCGCTTTACAACTAAAGTACTTAGGAATGAAACATAAAATGTACGTTCTGAAAACTCTAAGCCAGTGTTGTTGGATAGTTTAAGACTCTGACTAATAGAAAGGTACCTTAAACTCAGAATAGAAACTTAGATGATTAGGATAGAAATCCTCTCCAGATCAATCTATAGAATCATTAAATTATTTTAAAAGCCAGGCAGTGTTGGCACATGCCTTTAATTCCAGAACTTGGGAGGCAGGCAGATCTCTGTTTAAGGCTGGCCTGGTCTACAGGTGAGTTCCAGGACAACCAAGGCTACACAGAGAAATCCTGTTATAAACAAACAAACACCCCAGCTGGCTTATTTACAGAAATGAGAAGCAGATTCATATGGATATTTAAAAGACCCATAGTAGCCCCAGCAAACGTGGCAGTACATTTGTGTTGGGGTAATAAAAAAGCTTTAAGCTTCAAATTGGATGCAGAGATGCACATAACACTTTCTGAACATACCAGAACCATTCAGTGATAGACTCCCGGTGGCACTGTAATTAACACCTTTAAAAAAATTATCTATCTATCTATCTATCTATCTATCTATCTATCTATCTATCTATCTATCTACCTAACTACCTACCTTATCTATTGGTGCTTTTGAGAAAGTAGTCCAGGCTTGCTTTGAATTCACTATTATAGCTCAGGTTGGCCTAGAACTCACATCATCTTTTGATGGTGAGCCTCACCAGTACTAAAATTACAGACACGTACTACCACTACTACCACTACACACACACACACACACACACACACACACACACACACGGACTTTACCTCTTCCTCTAGCTCAAACAAACACTGCAGGGACTTTGTACCTGCTGCTCTTTACTCTTTACCCAGACTCTTGGATCAAAGACTTCCTCAGAGGAAGACAATATGCTTTATTATGTTCAACCTCCTACCTTGTTTTTCTTCACATATACCAACACAAGACAGCATGTCATGTCTATGCTCATCTCCTCATAAAGATATCTTTCTTTTTCTTCACACTGTTTTCCTAGTTACTATACCAGTACCTGGCTTGGGAATTTGTGTTTTCTAAGTATCTGCTGAATAAACGAATAAAGCAAAGCATCCCAGAGTATTTATTTTTGTAAATAAACCATATCCTCGGCTATTGACAGTAGCCCATAATTTACATTCCATGGATTTTCTCACAGCATTTTAAAAAGAAAATATAAACCTTCAAGAATAAGAACAAAATACTATGAAAGCCATATGGTTAACTTACCTGTTCCCAACACTGTGGTAAAAGTTCAGCCTCCACCCGTGTTGGTCCGACATGACGTGCAAACGCCACACAACCTGTCAGGATCATTTGCCTGAGAAATAATAGGAAAAAAAATTGTATGTATATTACAAAACAGAACTATGACCACAAGTAAAAGGAGTTAAAAAAGAGTGGTAGCACCCCCTTTAGTGCTTAGGAGGCAAGGTACTCAGATCTCTGTGAGTGGAGGACAGTCTGGTGTCTACAAGTTCCAGGCCAGCAAGTGCTACATGGCGAGACCCTGTCTTAAAAAAAATAAAATAAAATAAAATTAAATTAAAAAACAAACAAGAGGCTTGGCACATACCCCTGCAATCCCAACAACTAGGGAGGCAGAGGCAGGTGGATTTCTGTGAGTTTGAGGCCAGCAGGTCTACAAAGTAAGTCCAGGACAGCCAAGGCTACCCAGAGAACCCTGTTTTGAAAAAAACAACAAAACAAACAAACAAGAAAGTCAATTCTAAGCATTCTTACTTCTGTTTCTCAATTTGTCAAGTTAATGTCTTTATTATGTATTATAAAAACTTTCTACTCACTAAAATCCAGATTTACAAATATGAACAGATATATATTGCTTTTATTTTTCATTCACAGTGCTGAGGACCAAATCCAGAGCCTCACCTTTGTGAATTTTACTAACTCTAATTCCCTTTCACTTACATCACCTGTTTCTATTTCACAGTTTTTCTTTTTTTATTTTTCTATACCCCTCCCCCTACACACCTTAGAAAGCCAGGTTAATTAAAGCAAATAAAAGGAAATATAACAAAGATATTCTGTCACCTGCCTCCTCAAGAGAGATTTCTAAGAACTGATTATTTTTGTACCAACTACATACATATACATATGTGTTCCATACATGTCTGTTAATTACAGTTACTCAATTTTCTTATGATAGCACATGCCTTTAATCTCAGCACTGAGAAGGCGGAGGTAGGCGGATCTCTCTGAGTTTGAGGCCAGCCTGGTCTACAAAGTGAGTCAACAACAGCCAATGCTACACAGATTCCCTGTCTCAAAAAACAAAAAACAAAAACAAAAAAACCACATTAAAAGAAATAAAGAAAGAAAGAAAGCCATTTTGTTAATTTTTCAGAGTCCCTGCAGAAGAACAGGAACAAGTTCACTGGCTACAGTACTTTCAAAACTTTATTGTCCATTACAAATATGTTTGTATAGCACCACGTGGTTCCTCAGGATCACACCAGTTTCTGAGTGAGTCAAGTATGTTCTTTCAACAACAGTCAGGTGAAAACTACAGCAGTGGACAGGGCAGAGCTACCTGGAAGAGATCCTTCCTGAAGCATTCATACAGCCCGAAAAGGCAGCAGTCAAAAACAAATAGCGCAGAGTGGAATTGCCATTTGACAGCATCCTCCATGCAGGAGCTCAAGGGACTGTTTTTGATCAAGCAAGTATATTGACTACCTTAAGAAGTAAAATGTTCAGCTGGGTGTGATAGCCTTTCATCTCCAAAGGCAGAGGCAGGCGGATTTCTGTGAGTTGGTGGCCAGCCTGATCTACAGAGTGAGTTCAGGGCAGCCAGGGCTACACACAGAGAAACCCTGTCTCAGAACACACATGCACAGAAGCGAGTGCACACACGCACGCACACACACACGCACACGCTCACGCACACACACACACACACAAGTAAAATGTTCAAGCACTAAGGAAAGCTGCAAGGTAGCCTGAAGAAAGCAGCCTGTCAGCAGAGAAACTAAAAACCATTATATAAAATAATGTGCCCGATGAGAAAAAACATGTTTGCCTTAATAATAAGAGATTTTGCTTGTGTTTTGTAAAACAGAGTTGTGCTTCGTTAAGTATTTATCTAATTTTAGGGTGTTTTCTGACGATCTGCTTGTGTAAAACCATAAACAAGTGAGTTGTAAGGCATAAAGTCGGGAAGTTAAAGTAGAAGGAGCTCCAAAGTTATAAGCTTATATATCCTGAAATTCACAGTATGTCTCTTTCATTCTTAGTAGACTGTACTCAAGAGCAAGTGGAGAGATGTGTCATCAGGACACAGCCAGAGTTAGCTGACACTAGCTGCCTGTACATGTACTAGCCAAGTAGGAATGAGGAGAATTACATCACTGTAGAAATACTATTCAGTTTGAAAGTTTTCTAAGAATAGTTTGGTGATTCTATACAGGAAAACGCATATCTTATTTTCTTCTTTTAAAAAATGCCTTTCCTTGTCTTGATAATTTAGTACTGAAATACTTTCTTTGAATTTTTAGTTTCGGTATATAAGACAAAATTTAAACATAACCATAGAAGAAATTTTCCTAACCTAAAGAGATGCCTATAAAACTGTAAGACCTCTACAGAACACCAAATAAATTGGACCAAAAAAGAAAATCCTCCTGCTGCATAATAATCAAAACACTAAATGTACAGAACAAAGATAGAATATTAAAAGCTGCAAGAGATAAGGAACAAATAACATATAATAATAACAAAACCTCTAAATATACATAACAAAGATAGAATATTTTTTTGAAATTAAAAAAATTTTTTAGTATTAGTTACAGTTTTATTAACTTTGTAATCCCAGCTGTATCCCACTCCCTCATTCCCTCCCAATTCCACCCTCCCTCCCTCATTTCCTCCCTGCCCCTTCCCAAGTCCACTAATAAGGGAGGACCTCCTTCCCTTTCATCTGACCCTGGTTTATCAGTTATCTTCAGGACTGGCTGCAAAGTCCTCCTCTGTGGCCTAGTAGAGCTGCTCCTCCCTCAGGGGGAGGTCAAAGAGCCAGCCATTGAGTTCATGTCAGAAATAGTCCCTGTTCCCCTTACTAGGGTAACCTACTTGGATACTGAGCTACCATGGGCTACATCCAAGCAGAGGAAGACCCCTGTGCCTAGATATATTTGGTCCTTGTGGAGCTCCTGTCCTCTCCAGTTCATATTAACTCCCCCTTCTTTCTTATGATTCCCTACACTCTGCCGAAGGTTTGGTTATGAGTCTTAGTATCTGCTTTGATATGCTAGGTAGTCTTTCAGAGGCCCTCTGTGGTAGGCTCCTGTCCAGTTGTTTGTTTTCTCCTACATCCAATGTCCATCCCATTTGTCTTTCTAAGTGAGGATTGATCATCTTATCCCGGGGCCTCTTTCTTGTTTATCTTCTTTAGGTGTACATATTTTAGTATGTAGATCTATATAAGTGAGTATATACCGTGTGTCTTTCTGCTTTTGGGATACCTCACTCAGGATGATCTTTTTAAGGTCCCACCATTTGCCTGCAAATTTCATGATTTCCTTGTTTTTAATTGCCGAGTAGTATTCCATTGTGTAAAAGTACCACAATTTCTGTATCCATTCCTCAACTGAGGGACATCTGGGTTGTTTCCAGGTTCTGGCTATTACAAATAAAGCTGCTACAAACATGGTTGAGCAAATGTCCTTGTTGTGTACTTGAGCATAAATGATTTTACTTTATGTACCAGTGCTCTATCTGCATGTACACCCGCATGCCAGAGAGGGCAGTAGAGGGCGTAGATGGTTGTGAGCCACCATGTGGTTTCTGAGATCGAACTCAGGACCTCTGGGAGAGCAGACAATGAATGCTCTTAAATGAGCCATCTCTCCAGCCCCACAAAGATAGAATATTAAAAGCTGCAAGAGATAAGGGCCAAGTAGGATAAAATGGCAGACCTACTAGGATTATATCAGACTACTCAACAGAAAATTTAAAAGCCAAAAGGGCCTGGGCAGATACCTTAGATACCACAGATGCCAGCCCAGACTACTATGTTTAGCAAAACATTAAATTACCATAAATGGAGAAAACCAAATTTAAACAATATCTTTCCATTAACCCAGCCCTTATAGAGGATACTAGAAGAAAAACTCTAATACAACAAAGATAAGTACACCCAAAAAAACACAGGAAATAAACAATTTCACACCAGCAACAACAAAAGGGAAGGATACATACTTGCACTACTACCACCAAAATCAAAATTACATGAACCAATAATCACTGGTCATTAATATTTCTCCACATCAATGGACTCAATTCCCCAATAAAAAGACACAAGGCTAACAGAGTGGATGCAAAACAGGACCCATCATTCTACTGCATATAAGAAACACCTCAGCAACAAAGATAGACACTATCTCAGTGTAAAGGGCTGGAAAAAGGTTTTCTAAGCAAACAGACCAAGAAACAAGCAGGAGTCTAATATCTAATAAAATAGACTTTCCACAAAAATTAATCAAAAGAGATGGGGAAGGACACTTTATACTCATCAAAGGAAAAATCCACCAAGATGACGTCTCAGCTCTGAACACCCCAAATGCAAGGGCACCCACATTTGTAAAAGAAACATTACTAAAGCTTAAATCACACATTGAACCCCACACATTAACAATGGGAGACTTCGACACCACACTCTCACCAATGGACAAGTTAACTACACAAAGAAATTATGAAATTAACCGACATTGTGAATCAAATGGACTTAGCAGATATCTATAGAACATTTCACCCAAACACAAGAATATACCTTCTCAGCATCTCATGGAACATTCTCCAAAACTGACCATATACTTTGTGATAAAGCAAGCCTCAACATATACAACAAGATAAAACTGAACAACTCTCTACTCAATGACCATTGGGTCAGGAAAGAAATAAAAATAAAGAAAGAAATAAAAGACTTTATAGAACTCAACAAAATAAAGGCACAACATAGCCAAGCAGATGGGACACATTGAAAGCAGTGCTAAGAGGAAACTTCATAGCATAGATGCCTTCGGAAAGAAATTGGAGAGATCACATACTAGGTACGTAACAATACATTTGAATACTCCAGAACAAAAAGAAGCAAACACACCCAAGGGGAGTAGTAGCAGGAAATAATTAAAGTCAGGGCTGAAATCAATAACTTAGAAACAAAGAGAATGATACAAAGAATCAACGAAACTAAAAGCTGGTTCTTTGAGAAAAATCAACAAGATAGACAAACCCTTAGCCAAATTAACTAAGAGAGAGTGATAATATCCAAATTAAAAAAAAATCAGAAAGAAAAGGAGGACATAACAATAGACACTAAGGAAATCCAAAGAATCATTAGATCTTCAAAAGTCTATACTCCACAAAATTGAACAATCTAAATGAAATGGATAATCTTCTAGCTAAGTATCACTTAGCAAATTTAAATCAAGATTAGGTAAACAATTTAAATAGACCTATATCCCCTAAGGAAATAGAAAGAGTTATTAAAAGTCTCCCAACCAAAAATAGCCCTGAGCCATGTGGTTTTATCTCCCAATACTACAATACATTGGTTTATCCACTAATACTCCTCAAACTATTTCACAAAATAGAAAATAAAGGAACATTGTCAAACTAATTCTATGAAGCTACAGTCACCTTGACTGTAAACTACACAAAGATTCAACCAAGAAAGAAAAGTTCAGATTAATCTCCCTCATGAACATTGATGCAAAAATATTCAATTAAATACTTGCAAACCAAATCCAAGAACACATCAAAAACATGATCAAGTAGGCTTCATCCCAGGGAAGCAGGGATGACTCAACATAATGAAAATCCATCAACATAATCCACCCTATAAACAAACTGAAAGAAAAAAACAACACATGATCATCTCATCAGATGCTGAAAAAGCCTTTGACAAAATCCATTTTATGATAAACCCCTTTACGATCAACGTTTTAGAGAGGTCAGAGATTCAAAGCCCATATTTAAACCAATGTACAGCAAGCCAATAGTCAACATCAAATTAAGTGGAGAAAAACTTAAAGGAATTCCACTAAAATCAGGAACAAGATAAAGCTGTTCACTCTTTCAATACCTATTCACCATAGTATTTAAAGTCCTACTGAGTGCAATAAGACAACTAAAGGAGATCAAGAGGATACAAATTGGAAAAGAAGAAGTCAAACTATCACTATTAGCTGATGATATGATAGTATACATAAGAAATCCCCAAAATTGTACCCCAGAACTACAACTGATGAACACCTTCAGCAAAGTGGCTGGATACAGAATCAACTAAAAACAAAAACAACAAACAAACAAAAAACTAGTAGCCCTCCTTTATAAAAATAATAAATGGGCTGAAAAAGAAATTAGGGAAACAATACCCTTCACAATAACCACAAATATAAAATATCCTGGTGTAACTCTAACCAAGCAAGTGAAAGACTTGTATGACAAGAACTTTAAGTCTCTGAAGAAAGAAACTGAAGAAGATATCAGAGGATGAAAAGATCTCCCATGCTTATGGATCAGTAAAATTAACAGAGTAAAGATGGCCATTTTATCAAAAGCAATCTATATATTCAGTGCAATTCCCAACAACAGTGCAACATGATTCTTTACAGAACGCGAAAGGTCTATAAATTCTCAACTTCATATGGAAAAACAATCTTTATCCAGGATAAAGAAAACAATATTGTACATTTTCAAAGAACTTCTGGAGGTATCACCATTCCTGATTTCAAGGTCTACTACAAAGCAATAGTAATAAAAGCCACATGGTATCGGCATAAAAACAGACAGCTTAATCAATGGAATTGAATCAAAGACCTGGAAATAAGCCCACATACCTACAGACACTTGATTTTTGACAAAAAAGCCAAAACCATACAATGGAAAGTAGCACCTTCAACAAATGGTACTGGTCTGACTGGATGTCAGCATGTGTAAGTATGCAAATAGATCCATATTTATCACTGTGTACAAAACTCAAGTACAAGCAGATCAAAAACTTCAACATAAAGCCAGATACACTAAATCTGTTAGAAGAGAAAGTGGGGGAAGAGCCTTGAACTCATTGGCACAGGAAACAGCTTCCTGAACAAAATACCAACCTAGGCTCTAACAGTATCAATTTATAAATGGGGCCTCATGAAACTGAAAAGCTTCTGTAAGGAAAGGAAACTGTCAAAAGAATAAGATAGTAGCCTAAAAATTGGGAAAATATCTTTACCAACCCTACATCTGACAGAGGGCTAATATACAAAATATATAATAAATTCAAGAAATTAAACACCAACAAATGAAATAATCCAATTAAAATATGGGGTACAGAGAGGGCTGGAGAGATGGCTCAGTGGTTAAGAGCAGTAGCTGCACTTCCAAAGAACCCGGGTTCCATTCCCAGCAACCACATGGCAGTTCACAACTGTTTATAACATGGTCTCATGTATTCTGACACCTTCATGCCAACACACAGAGAATTAAGTTAAATAAATTATTTTAAAAAATATGGGGTACAGAGCTAAACAGAATTCTCAACAGACGACTCTCAAATGGCACAGAGAAGCACTCAAAGAAATATTCAACAACCTTAGTCATCAGGGAACTGCAAATCAAAACTACTCCAAGATGCCATCTTACATCCCCCAGAATGGCTAAGATAAAAAACTCAAGTGACAGCACATGCTGGCAAGGATGTGGAGAAAGGGGAACCCTCTCCACTGCTGATGGGAATACAAACTTACTTTTCTAAATACTGTGGAATCAATCTGGCGCCTTCTCAGACAACTGGAAATAGCCATACCTCAAGACCTTGCTTGGGCATATACCCCAAAGACGCTCTGGCATACAACAAGGACATTTGCTCAATTATGTTCATAATAGCTTTATTCATAATAGCCAGAAACTGGAAACAACCCAATGCCCTTCAACTGAAAAATGGATAAAGTAACTGTGGTAGCTTTACACGTTGGAATACTACTTGGCTATTAAAAATAGAAACATTATGAAATTTGAAGGCAATTATGGAAGTAGAAAAGGTCATCCTGAGTGAGGTAACCCAGAACCAGAAAGACACACAGGGTATGTACTCATAAATGAATATTAGCCATATAGTACACAAACCCAAAGAAGCTAAGTAACGAGGAGGGCCCAAGGGAGGATGCTTGAATCTCACTCAGAAGGGGAATTAGAATAGAGAGAAGAACTGGATGAAGAGAGGGAACAGGGTAGGAGAGGGAGTATTGAGGAAAATGAGAGTGGGGATCAGCTGTGAGGAGAGAGTGGGAAGGAGGCCAGAGGGCTTGGAGAGAATAGAGAAACCGAGGGCAGGGGCATTGCTGAGACAAGCTGGAGAAGACATACAACAGGGTAGGCTCCTGGGAGGATATAGGCATTACTCTAGCTAAGACTCCTAATAGCTCAGGTCACGGAGACTAAAGAGACTTCCAGTGGAGGAAGTCACAAAAACTTTGACCCAAAATATACCTTGCCTACAAGATGTACAGGATAAAGTTAGATCAGAGATTGAGGGAATGTCCAACCAAGGCCTAGCCCAACCAGAGACACCCCATGGGAGAGAGCCAACTCCTGACACTATTAATGATACTCTGCTCTGCTTGCAGATGGGAGCATAGCACACCTGTCCTCTGAGAAGCTCCACCTAGCAGCCAATCTAAACAGATGCTGAGACTCACAATCAAACATTAGGCCAAGTGCTAAGAGTCTTATGGAAAAGTGGGGAAAAGAATAAAAGGACCTGGAAAGGACAGAAACTCTCCATAAGAAGATCAAGAGAGCCAACTAACCAGGGCTGAGAGGTACTTGCAGAGACCAACCAAAGACTGGACTTAGGCCTCCTACACATATGTAGCCAGCTGATGGGCAGCATAGTCCTCAAATGGGTTCCCCAATAAAGAGAGCAAGAGCTGTCTCTGACATGGACTCCGTTGCCTGCTTTTTGATCACTTCCCTCTGGTGGGGCTGCCTTGCCTGGCCTAACTGGAAGAAGATTCACTCAATCCTGATATAGTGGTTTGGTGATGGTTGCTTCCCTTTTCTGAGCAGAAGGGCAGAGAGGTTGGGGGAAGAGGCAGGGAGGGTAGGATTGTGTGGATAGGAGGGAGGAGGATACAATCAGATGTAAAGTGAAAACGAACAAACAAAAAGAACAAGGTACAAATTCACTTTGCAAAGACTTGGTTATTAGTAATTATAGTAGCAGGGCATCTCAATACAATTTGGACATATTTTTCACAGCTTTTTTTTTTTCTTCATGAAGTACTTATTTCCGGAAACTTAATTTCTCATAGTGATTTCCCTATTATCTGTTTATTTGTCTGGGAAAATTGCAGATTCCTTTTAAAAATGAGTTGAACAGAAAAAAAGCAAACTTGACAATAACATAATTGAAGTCATCTACGTGACAGTGGACAGAAGAGCTCCAGCACACTGAAAATGATACCCGGTAAGGAAAAAAAAAAAGGCCTGTAGGTGCTCCTTTATTTATCCCTGAAGCAGTACACCCACCTTTGCTCATCATCTGGCCTTTTGATCAAGTTGAAGAGTATATGGAGGAGCTGGTCTCTTTCTTTAGGCTCAGGGTGTAGACATGCTGTACATAATATGAGGGGGATCAACTCCTAAAGAAACAGGAGGGTGGAGAAATTCAAAATAAAGATTTATTGCAATATATTCTACTTTTTTTTCTTCCAGAATACCCTTAAACATTAAACCTCAAAAAACAAGAGTATCATTATAAATATGCATATGTTGGTTATACAAAAGGGTAAATCAGTATAATAAAAGTTACTTAAGATTCAACTGACCTTGTTTTCCTATCCAGTACTGCCCAAAACTGTTTTTATATTTCATAACATCCCACCACTGAAAAACTGATTTACCTTTAATTTTGAAAGTGTTTTAAATTTCTTGCAGAGAGGTTCACTATTTGTTTTTAAAGCTTCAAAAGTTAAAAACAACAATAACCAAAAATAAATAAATAAAAACTTTTCCCTGGGACTGGGCCATTGATAAGGTAATTAGCTTATATGTATAAGGCCCTGACCTATAACCCCTCCCTGTAAACAACAATCAAATCCAAATAAAAACAAACACAGGCAAGCAAAAATCAAAATAAACAAAAACAAAACTTTCCTCCACGAGGAAAGATCTAATTATAAACAGAAAGTGGGGTGGGGAATAAAATTACCTAAAACACACTAGAGTGTCAATTGGGTGTGGTAGCACATGCCTTTAATCCCAGCACTCAGGGAGGCAGAGGCAGAAAGATTTCTGTGAGTTCAAGGCCAGCCTGGTCTACAAAGTAAGTCCAGGACAGCCAAGACTACACAGAGAAAACCTGTCTCAGAAAACAAACAAACAAACAAACAAACAAACAAACACACTGGATTGTGGAAAAAAACTACTGAATTAGATCAACCTGTATACTTTTAGCATCAGAATGGAACTCAAGGAATGTGTTTCATTGGGAAAGAAGTTTTGCCTATTTTTCCACAGTTGATAAAATACTAAGGGTTGTATCAAAATTGATAAAGATCTGATCTGAATAAGATAAGCTTCCCAAAGAAAGGCAAGACTCAAGGAAGCTGTGCAGAAAACAGATCCAACCGCAAGGAGAATAAACCAGCTGAATAGGGAGGGACATAGAGATCATCAGACTGGCAGAGTGGAAAACCTTGATGCTGAAATAGATTGATGCTGAAGGACAGATGGTCAGGACTGCAATTACAGAGGATCATCAGATCAATGGCTGAGCGGATCTTCTTAACGTCTTTCAGACTGTTAAGTTTGTAGTATTGATAATTTTTTCTATTGTAATAATTATGCATAATTTTTAGCTTAAAGAGAAAGGAGGAAGTTGTAAAGGAATTTTAATTTAGAACGTGGCTGCTCTGGCAAGAGATTACATCCGAAGATCTTCTTTAGCAGAAGACAACGCTAAATTTACCCTGTAAGAGAAGCAAGTCTTGAGTATGTAGTTGCTTAATTAGAAGTAGATGACACAATCTGTAGAGCTGGGATAGGATCTTAAAGGCAAGTAAAAGTCCTTTTCTATTATTTTTCAAGGATTTTTATGTTTCATATTAAATTTTCATTAGTTGATACAAATTTTAAAATTGAGGTTATAAAATCTAGATAAGAGGAACTCCAAACAAATGTAAGAAGTAAAAAGTCAAAAGTACTTATTCTGTTACTTCAATCATCTTATTTAGAAGCCTATGTGGATCTTGGACTAAACAGCAACTGAAAAGTGACAGAAATAAAAATCAGGAGAAATAACTCTGCATGGAGAATGGAAGACAGACTACATATGAGTCCTGAAGACTTCACTGGATGCCAATATGATGTGTGCTGGATTAGTTAAGATTTTGTTGGAGAACACTCATAAAACATTTAATCTGACCTGGAAGTTCAGTGACACAGGGGAGAAGACCATTAATAGCAAGAAATGTTTCAATTCTTTTAGGTGATTCTGTTTAGGCTGATGAGTCAATGCAACCAATGAGAGAAGTTACCAGTTTCAATGTCAGGGTACCCTACTAAGAGTATAACTCTATGTTAGAAATTCTCCCAGAAGCACAGAGAACAAACAACTTCTAAAACAAAAAGACTCCCAAGTTTGACCTGTTCCTCCTATCAGCTCCAATCGTTTGCTCCCCAGCAGCTTTCTTGAACTCGTATCCCTCTTCCTGTCTGTATCTACATGTGTACTTCCTATATTATCCTTTATATTCTTTTCTTAATCTATAGGCTAATTTATATTCATTTTATCTATAATCTATATTCATTTTAAAATTTATAAAGTTATGACATGAAGGAAAGACACTTGACATACTTGCACAGAGAGAATTTAAAACAAGTAGTACAATCTTTGGTCTTTAAAAAATTTAAAAATGTGGTACAGAACATTTCTTTTTTATGCTTTACAACACTTCTTTCTGGTTTCCTTTGTTATGATGCTTAGCATTCTTAACAAAACAGAAGTTCTTCATGTATTATATAGAAAATTGTTTAACTGTAATGGCTAAGGATATGGCAGCTGAGGACACTGGTTCTGTACCAAAGGCAAACATTTCACTTTCCTCAAGTGAAACAGGTTAAGAATTTGAATTACTGCAGATATGACAAATGTTACATATATATATATATATATATGAATGTATCCCCTGTGGATACGTTGACCTTATTAAACTAAAGGTGGCCTCAAAAAGTTTCTTATCGATGGTCACAATGACATGTAGCTGTAATCCCAGCACTGGGGGAGGTAGAGGCAGGTGGATCTCTGTGAGTTCAAGGATAGTCTGGTCTACAGAGTCCAGGACAGCCAAGGTCACACAGAGAAAACTCTGCCTCAAAAAACCAAAACCAAACAACAACAACAACAAAAAACAAAACAAAACAACAACAACAAAAAAGGCAGCTTCTCATCATAGTAGCCATTACCAAACAATCCAAATTGCAACATGAGAAGCAAAGCATCGAAGTTTGGGTTCCTTTATTCTAAAAATAAAGATACTGAAATTTTGAGGAAAAACCCAGTTTTTGTTTGTTAAAATAGATAGCTGTTAATAATTTTTATTGTTGTCTGATTTACTTTCTTGCTAGCAAAATTTGTAACATATGAGAAATCACTACCAATAATTTTTGGTTGATGCTCCATACCAAGGTAATTAGGTACACCTTGATATACACTATGATACATTAATGGTTGTAACATGTACAACTCAGTGATGAAGGTAAGCCAGAGAGCCTCTTCCTCTGACACAGTGCTGATAGAAATAATAATCAAAACATTAAGAGCCTGTTAACATAAGTGGCACAGATTGTCACTAGAATTTTACCTGCTAAGTGGATCAGACATAAATAATCCCAATTCTGTCATTTATTTATTCCCACCTTCTTATAGTACTCTTGAAATAAAAAATTCCAAAAGCACACATCTTTTGTGCTATTTATTTACATTTACTGTGAATTCACCTCTAAGTCTCTGAAGCATTAACATATCCACAACTCAGAGATTACTGCTCACCATTTTACTTATCACACAACTCATTCACAAACCAGATCAATATTCTCCTTTTGGCATGATCCCTCTAATTCAAGAACTCCAGCTTTTAAAAAACTTTCATTGTAAATCTGATTGCTATATCTACAATACGACAGCCAAATTTCTCTAAGCAGACAAGGTAATACTGTTAGAAAAATGTCTGTGTATTTTAATTTAAATATATAAAAAGTAACAGTAATATATAAAATGTCATTTGCAGATATTTAAGAATTTGATTTTTTTACACAAAAGTAAAATCATAACCACATGGTTAAGAAAATATCTATGGTAATTATATCTATAATAAATTAAATGTGTATTTCCTGGAGTTGAAGTTTCAGAGGGTTGTAAGCCACCTTATATGGCTGCTGGGAGCTGAGCACAGGAAAAAAAACAGCAAGTGCTCTTAACTGCTTAACTATTTCTCTAGTTCCAATTTTCTATTTTGAAAAAACAGTGTGCATTTGATAAGAAGGGAGATAGGCACCTGAAAAGGATCTAAAACAAAGTGAATGATCAGTAAGTAGTCCCCAGCACATTCTAGGAAGATATTACCTAGCCAGGTAGAAAAGTAGAAAACAATTGTAAAAACACTAGACAACTCTAGACCAGTATCTCTTATAAATACAGGCACAAAAATGTTCAAGAAAATACTAGTGACTAATCAATAGCACATTAAAAAGATTATAAACCACAAAAGGGCTATACTCTAGCAAGTCAAAAATGAACATAAAACCAATATACCACTACACAGAACAACGAGAAAAAAATCATGTTATCACATCAATACACATGAAAAAAAGAACATGACCAAATTCATCACCCTCTCAAGATAAAGTAAAACTCCAGAACTAGCATAAAAGGCAAAAAAGACTGAGAGCATCTCTGCCCACACCAGATCAGACACCCACATAACAAAGGGTATCTGCTTCCAATAAAGACTGCCATTCAAAATTTATTCCTAATCCTATATAGAGTATTTAAAACACAGGAATAAGTGAAGGGTATCCAAGTCTCCAAAATTATCTCTGTAGATTTTATGGTTCTACATGCAGAAAACACCAGAGGAGTCATAAAAACTATTAACAATGAAATCAAATTCATTTAAAGTTACAAGGTATTATATAAATGAACATAAACAGCTGTCATATTTCTATATACTAGCAATGAATAACCTAAAAGAAAATTAATAAAACATTTTCATTCTTAACACCAGCTAAAAGAATAAATGCTGAGAACAAATGAAATCAAAGAAGTTAAAGCAGTGATGATGAATAGAAAACTGTGACATAAGCCAGGCGTGGCGGTGCACGCCTTTAATCCTAGCACTTGGAAGGTAGAGGCAAGTGGATCTCTGAGTTTGAGGACACTGTGGCCTGCAAACTAAGTTCCAGAACTTCGAGGGCTACACAGAGAAACCTGGCCTCAAAAAAACCCCAAACCCCAACCCCCCACCCCCCAAAAAGCCATGACACACCCATGCGGGGAAGCAGGGAAGACAATGTTGGCAGAATAGCAATGTTCCCTAGGTCATGAAAAGTTTCAATATATCTTTCAAAATCTTCATGACCAGTTTTTGCAGAAAAGAAGCTAAGCTTTAAGATCTATATAAATGTGAGGCTCCCTAAATAACCAATAGTGAACAAGTAAAATTGGAAGACTCAAATGTCCCAATTATTTAAACTTTTTAAACACAAGAGTAATCAAAATCAGTGTGGGAGTGGCTTAATGATAGGTATTATATATGTACATATATATATAATACCTATCATTTATATATATATAAATTTTATATATATATGTGAATGAGATTTTCAGAATCTCACAATCTACACAATCTATTGCCAGTTGATTGTCAAAAGAAGTGGCAAAGGTCTTCAACAGGCAAAAGTTTTTCTATTGAACTATGTTAGCTCAAAAATCTTAATATAAGTGGTAAGACGATAAAATGATTGCAAGTCACATGGGATAAGGATTTTATATGCATAATATATTAAGCTCTCTATTCTTATAGCTAAAACATAAAAGACAGTCCAATCAAAAATGTTTAAAGGACTTGGAAAAATATTAGAAGTTAGTAAAATTTTATGTGGAATCTGAAAAAGGATTTGTGTTGTTTATCTACTTAAAATTAATGTATATTAATATATTGCTTACTAAAAGTCTCAAACCCTGTTTTTAATGTGTTATGGAATCAGAATATTATGATCATCAGTTGACTAAATTTTTTTATCTCTGGTTATGCTGAAAATAAAAAAAAGCAATCAAAAGTTGGGAAATAAACCCCAAATACCAATCTTTTAATCACAATAACTCTTTAAAAATATAGACCTAAAGAGGTAAAATATAAAAATAAATTCATGTCAGGGATACAGTAAGACAAGTTTTTCCTCTTTTTTCCCTCTGGTGGTATTAGGCATTCAACCTAGAGCCACATGGGTGTTAAGCACATGCTCTAAGGTTTTGTCCTTTCATATTTTATACCCAGGAGTTTAGTTTTAAACCAAGCAAATATACACTTCACAATTTATTAATTTAATTTTGAGAGAATACAACTTTAATTGAATAGAACAAGATAAAACTAATTAGAGAAAAAGACCAGTTCTTCATGAACCTACAAAAATCTTCAATAGTTTTCAAACATAAAAAATTTAAAGTCAGTCAGACAAGTATACATGTATACACACAAGCACACTGTATCTGATTATTGATAGAAGTCCATAAATACTTCATGCAGTACAACCAGATTTTAGTTATAGAAGTGTTTTATGATTAAGTTTAAAAAAAATAAAAAAGGTGAAACTGGTCTTAAGAGAATCAGGTTGGTTACAGTTATGACTGTGCTGAGAAGGACAAGTAAGAGGATGCAAACAGTAATTCATAACACATTCAAAACATTACAAGCCAAGAAAGGAAAAGCCCAAACACCATCCTGCCAGGCAGAACTGCAAAACAATCTGAATTTGGGCACTGATCCTTCAAGATCTAGAAAACTTCCACACATATTACTATTCATATAATCACTTTAAATTAGATAAAAATAAAGCCATCAGCAAGAATGGTTTCAAAGCATTTTAAAAATTAAAAACACCTACAGGAATAAAATCTTTCAAAGTTTTACATATCCTTTCTTGAGGATCAGTACAAATTTCTTTTGCTTAAATAGATAACTAAAGTCAGCTTTAAATGGGTTTTGCCAATGCATTATGTACCTATTATACTGTAGGTCCCATAAATATGAGTAAAATCAAAGGTAAACATTAACACAATAATGACAAAAACATATACTTTTAAATTTTTTACTGGCTAAGTATATATAATTATGTAATAATTATTTATACCTGTAAAGATAACTTCTTACTACGTTCCTGGCTCATGATCTAGGTCTCATATACTAAAATTTATTTGCAACGTTATCTAGGATGTTTAAAGTACCTCCCAAGGATGTATATACAAGAAAAACTTAAGAAGGAACCTTAAAAGGGTTATTATGATTGTAATCATTACTATCCTAATATAATTTATTATCAAATAAACACAGTGAAAGTAACATTTATAACGAGCAGTTACAAATGCATTTGGGAAAAAAGTTACATCATTAATTAGTCTTTGTTAGTTTTCAATGAGTGTCAACTTTTGTAGACGTATCAAAGACATCAAAAGAACAGAAAAAATCAATTAGTGTTTGGTAGTGTGAAAATAACTGCACTCATGACACATAAATGGACCTACAGTAATAGCACTGCAGAAGCTAATAATAATGCTTTAAGCAAAACTGGAAACCATGAATTCCATGCAGGTTTACTGAACTCACCTGACAGAGGTGTAAAACCATTCTCTAGGAGCAGAGACGCATGCACAAAAGTAAGAATATGATTGCAAGTAACAGATTTCACAAAATAAAAATATAACACTAATCTTCCAAGTGACAAAAATGGCCCACACGATGGGACCACTGGGTGAAAACATTTCTGTGTCTTACCTCTCTTTTTGCCAAAAGCACATTTGGAACGATGTGTGGCAGGCACCGTCCCAGCATTAGCATAACACTTTTTTCACTGTCTGCAATCCTAGACACCTAGAAAACCAAACGGTTAAATGATTGTGGATGACTTCTGCGCATCTAGGAAAGTAAAAGTTTATACTTTGGATCTTGTCACTTCTGATGTAAACACAAATTCAGCATTATAACTCATACTAACACTGCCCCAGATAACACCATGTGTGTTGGGCAGGCATGGGGTAAATATGCTAGTAACGGGTACAGCTGGGTATGAGGGATAACATCTATTTAGAGCTCATGATGTTTGGCTAACACACACTAAGCAAGTGCCTTCTACTAAGCTATACTCCAACCTACTAAGGACAACACAAAAAGTTGTTTATCCTAGCAGCTAAAGATGTAGCACAGTAAGATAACTATCGTGGTCAATAGCAAATTGAATATTACAAACTAGCTCATAGAGAGGATTGATGATTTTGAATATGTTCAACACACAAAAAAATATTTGTAATGACAGATATCAGTCATCCTGATTCAATGGATCTTCACACTGATGTATCTAAAAGTCATAATGTACATAAACCTAAGCAATTCTGCATGCCAGAAAAAATATTTATTTAAAAAGATAAAATAAAATATTATTGAAAAATAATAGGAGTGAAAAATGGGAGGCCTACTATGTTTCAGCTCTGGAAAGCAGGGAGAGCCCAGAAATGGAGCCTCATCAATGGTTGCTGGTATGTTTTCTTTCTTTTCTTTTCTTTTTTTTAAATTATTATCATTTATTACAATTTATTCAATTGGTTTCCTGGCTGTGTCCCCCTTCCTTATCTCCTCCCAATCCCACCCTTTCTCCTTCTTCTCCCCCAAAGCCCTTCTCCTAGTCCACTGATAGGTGAGGTCTTCCTCCCCCTTCTATTTGAACCTACCCTATCAGGTCTCATCAGGACTGGTTGCATTGTCTTCCTCTCGCCTGGAAAGGTTGGACCCCCCAGGGGGAGGTGATCAGAGAGTCTGTCACTGAGTTCATGACAGACAGAGCCTCTGTTCCCTTTACTAGGCAATCCACTTGGAGAGCGAGTCTATGGGCTACATCTGAACTGGAGTTTTAGGTCCTCTCCATGCATTGTCCTTGGTTGGGTTGACAATCTCTGCAGGAGGCCCAGGGCTCAGTTTTATTGGCTCTGTTGGTCTCCTTTTGGAGCTCCTGTCCCTTTCAGGTCTTTCTATCTTACCCTTCTTTCATAAGATTACCTGCACTCTGCTCAGAGTTTGGCTATGAGTCTCAGCCTCTGCTTCAATACCTCAATCAGTATACTGAGTCTTTCAGAGGCCTTCTGTGGTAGGCTCCTGTCCTGTTCCCTGTCTTCTCCTGCTTCCAATGTCTATTGCATTTGTCCTTCTGAATGAGGATTGAGCATCTTCCCTAGGGTCTTCCTTGTTTAGCTTCTTTAGGAGTATAGATTTTAGTATGTTTATCCTATATTATATGGCTAATATCCACTTTTGAGTAAGTACATACCAAGCGTGTGTTTCTCCTTCTGGGTTACCTCACTCAAGATGATCTTTTCTCATTCCCACCATTTACCTACAAATTTCTTTCTTTCTTTTTAATTAAATTTTTATTTTTTTATATTAATTACAGCTTATTTACTTTGTATCCCAACTGTAGCCCCCTCCCTCATTCCTTCCCAATCCCAACCTCCCTCCCTCATCTCCTCCCTGCCCCTCTCTAAGTCCACTGATGGGGGAGGTCCTCCTCCCCTTCCATCTGATCCTAGCTTATCACATCTCTTTAGGACTGGCTGCAATGGCTTCTGTGGCCTAGCAAGGCTGCTCCTCTCAAAGAGCCAGCCATTGAGTTCATGTCATTGACAGTCCCTGTTCCCCTAACTAGGGAACCCACTTGGATACTGAGCTGCGATGGGCTATATCTGGGCAGGGGTTCTAGGTTATATCCATTCATGGTCCTTGGTTAGAGAAACAGTCTCAGAAAAGACCCATGGGCACAGATATATTTGGTCCTTGTGGAGCTCCTGTCCTCTCCAGGTCTAACTAACTCCTCCTTCTTTCATATGATTCCCTGCACTCTGCTGAAGGTTTGGTTATGAGTCTCAGTATCAGCTTTCAGGGGCCCTCTGTGGTAGGCTCCTGTCCTGTTACTGTTTTTTCCTACATCCAATGTCCATCCCATTTGTCTAAGTCAAGACTGATCATCTTACCCCAAGTACTCTTTCTTGTTTATCTTCTTTAGGTGTACAGATTTTAGTACATTTATCCTATCTTATAAGTGAGTATATACTGTGTGTCTTTCTGCTTCTGGGATACCTCACTCAGGATGATCTTTTTAAGATCCCACCATTTGCCTGCAAATTTCATGATTTCCTTGTTTATAATTGCTGAGTAGTATTCCATTGTGTAAAAGTACCACAATTTCTGTATCCAATCCTCCATTGAGGGACATCTGGGTTGTTTCCAGCTTCTGGCTATTACAAACAGAACTTCTATGAATACGGTTGAGCAAATGTCCTTGTTGTATTCTTGAGCATATTTTGGATATATGTCTGGGGTGGCATAGCTAGATCTTGAGGTAGCATTATTCCCAATTTTCTGAGAAAGTGCCAGATTGATTTCCAAAGTGGTTGTACAAGTTTACATTCACACCAGCAACTGAGGGGGGTTCTTCTTTCTCTGAATCCTCTTTAGCATGAGTTGTCACTTGAGTTTTTGATCTTAGCCATTCTGATGGGAGTAAGGTGAAATCTCATGGTTGTTTTGATTTGCATTTCCCTGATAACTAAGGATGTTGAGCATTTCTTTACTTGTTTCTCTGCCATTCAGTATTCCTCTATTGAGAAGTTTCTGTTTAGTTCTGTATCCCATTTTTTAATTGGATTACTTGGTTTGTTTAATTTAAGTACTTTATATATTCTGGATAATAGGCCTCTGTCAGATATAGGGTTTCTGCAACAATGACAGGGCAACAGCTTGCATGATGAAATGCATCAATAGCTTGCATGATGAAATACATCAGCTTCAAGAAAGCTGACCCGATTTTATAAGAAAGAGTGCCAGACTGAAGTGAACCAATAATCAACTGCCCTCCTTAGTGCTTAAGAATTTTAGGCACTATTTCTTTAAAAATTACTTTTAAATAATGTGTTTTCAACTGCACTGTAATCATAGCACAAACATTTTTATATGAAACCCTGTAAACATACAAACAATTCTTTCCTCCCCCAAAAGTAGATAAATTTTATGAAAGCTGCGATTTAAACTTACCTCTGATCCTAAACGACTATCTGCTGACATTCGACAAAAAGAGAGTAGTGCTTGGTGGAAAGCAGGTGATAATTTCCTTCAAGAAAATAATGGAAAATAAGGAGACAATACCTTAGAATTAGCACTGCTAACTCAGGAGGAAGTAAGCTGTATATCTGCATATGGAAACTCACCTCCTTTCTATAATTCTACCCCAGAATTTGTGTTGCCCAGATTTCTCAGCCATCAGACTTGACCAATACAATCATACTACTGAAAACACTGCTCATCCCAAATAGCCTGAAGCCATATATAAAGGAATGGTCCTTAAGTGCTAGTGGGTTAAACACTAAGTGGTGCCATGATGAAATGAATACTTATAGATAATATTTCCAAAGTCTAAAATGAGTACTATCTCCACCCTTCATTTTCTATGGCTTCAGCAAAGCTGACAAAGGTTAAACAAGACACAAAGCCAGAAAGGCACTGCAGTTGTGCTAATCTACAATGATTCAATCTTATCCTACATAAAAACTACAAAAGAAGGGAAGGTTCACTGAACATTCCTGATATAATTTAAAAGAAAAACATTGGAGGGACAATAGAAAATATTAACTTGCTTTGATCTTTGATGAGAATGGTCAAGCCTAGCTCTGTTTCTCAGACACTGATCTCTATGAAATAGTACTCAGAAGGTTGACTACGGATGGGTTGCTCTACCTACAAACACAAGGCCACTGCCAAAACTCACAAAAGCGTACTTAGTAGGCACCACAAAGTTGCACTCAGTACTTCCCATCAGTGCAGAGTTAAGAGAGACGGGCCAAGGCTTGTACCCTTTGCTCTTTTATGCACTGCCTATACGTTTTATATGGAAAGGGCCATAATCTATTTACATGTTCAAAACAGAAACCACACACCAGTCTTTTCTTTTCCCTTACTGAACCCGTTCTTTTCTCTTCGTTTCAGTTCCAATAAACCTTCCAGCATTTAGTTATCTTGCCAATCTTTTTCTTCCATTTTCATTCCCAAAAGACTCTTTACCCATTCATTCTTTGATTTCTTTGCATAGTTAACGCTCAGCCTTCAAAATTTAGATTAGATGACATTTCTTCAGTGAAAATTTTCTTTTTAAAAACTAGGCTGGGTGCTTTGATTATGTGTTCACAAAGCAAGATCTATTCTCTTTTATACTTAAATTTATATACTTTTATACTTTAACTGCCTGGCATGCAGTTAGGATCTACTGAGTGAATATAACACCATCAACCTTCAGAGTATAAAAGAACTATATGGGTGCTCTTATATGGAATGACTTTTCACGTGCTGTTACTACTGAGCACCATTTCCATGATTTCATCTCATTCAGATTAGAATAAATACACCTTAAGGAACACACACCTTAATCCAATTTGTGAGCTCCATGTATACAAAGATAAGACCTATAACAGGTTGTGATTCATGAGTGGAAAGCATCTTATACAAACAAACCCAGTAGTTTTCAAAGAAGATTATGGCCAACGTGAACGACAGGATTAAATGATCGGAATACACTAAGCACATATGCATAAAATATTAGTAAACAGTCCATTAACAATATTTTTTTGTTACAACTGAAAATATTTTTTTCATTTAGTATATTCTTTTTTCATCTTTTTTTATTATTATCATTTATTATAATTTATTCAATTTGTTTCCCACCTGTGGCCCCCTCCCTTGTCTCCTCTCACTCCCATGAAGCAGAGGGAGGGGGCAACTGAAAATATTTAAAATTTATGCTTGTTTTCTCTACTAGATAATCTGATCACAAAGGATAGGATTCATCGTTTACCATTTTTTCTTTTCCTAAGTTTAAGCACTATAATTCAGCAAAAACCAAATGAATTAAGAGAGTATTAATGACACATTGCTAGTAATGAAGCAGATGTAGAAAAAGGCCTGGGAACAAAACTTTTGTCTTGTTTTGTAATAGCATTAAAATCTGAGTCTGATAACAGAAGACAGGTAGGAGGTGCCTGTCAGAAGACAGGTAGGAGAGAATGCCAAGAGCTCTTAGTAACCTACAGGGTATTTATGGTCTTATGCACTCAAAGACAGAATTGTCAATTTATGGTTTTCTTCTTTTGGATATAATTTAATAATTATTTGTGCCATTTTGAGACAGGCATTCCACACATATGCTAAGTCATATCAAATGTAATAATTTGTAACTCTGCAAAAGGTGTTCCAATATAAACTGAGGTTCTTCCAGCCTGACAATGCACAAATAGTGAAAGACACATTTCAAAGCATAGCATGCACACTAACCTACCTGTTGGGCTGGTCAAAATGGACTGTGGTTTTACTTGGTACAGAAGAAGGTGGCAGTTCTTCACTTTCCTTCCTGGGGAATGAACCTGAGGAATTCTCTTTAGAAACAGAGGAATCGGCTTCATCTGGTATTTCAAGATGAACATCCTTGTTTTTTTCCTGGTCTGAACTATTTACAACTGTCTGTCTACTATATTCAGAATCTTTCTGGGAAGGCTGAACCAAGGAAGGCTGAACAAAGTCACCAACTGCTGGGGTGGTAAAGTGTTCAGTTTTGAGGATGTCCATCTCACTGAAGAAAGAAAATTCGCAGAGAACAATTTCAGTTTTGAAAGCTTTAACAACAGTATCTACCCCCAGAGAAAGGGTGAATACAAACAGAACATTCTAAAAGCCAAATAGCTGCTGAGCCCAAGCTCTCTGTATAGCAGTCACTGGAGCTTCCTATTCCTAAAAGTGTAGCTGCAAACTATCACCAGGAGGAGAAACAATGGCCCCAAATCCTGCTATGGAGAAATCGCCATTTGAAATACTGGAATCAAACCCACTAAATATTATCCAAAGAAAATGGAATAATGAATGGGGAAACATGAATGCCACTTATGTGGAGTTATTTTACAGAAACTGACATGTTTTGGGTGAAGTTAAATTATCTAACTTCTCTTAAGTATAAGACAACTACATCCATCTAGTTTACTGGTGAGGGGAGACATTTTGCTATTTTAAATACAGAAACGAATTAAAGGCTTTAATAACTGCTATGTGAAAATACTATGCCTTACATTGAAACCCTGCTTCATGTATCTATATAACCTGCCAATGTCAATACAAACTTTAGGACTTTTACGAATAACAACTAAGTACTAACCTTTCAAGCCTTCTGATTTGTTCCATCAATGACCATTTTTCATTATTTAATAAACTAATTTTATCTTCTAATTTCTGTACTAGCAAGGAGTTCTAAAAAATCAAAGCAGGAAAAAAAGCAGAAACTCAAGATCTCACAGTAATATTTTTACATAAACTTTTTGTGGAAACGAGTAATTAACTAGTATTTCTCACCTCTATAGGCAGGGGAGTGTCAAGGGTTGGAGGGTCATTCCCTAAAATTGGTGTAAGAGCCTCTAATTCATCTTCATCTATTCCACTGGCCACATCCACAAGATCTTTTCCAGTCACTTGATGATTTCCAAAATCTCGGTAAAGTTGTAGCAAGTCTGGAGGTTTGGGAATGTTTAATCCCACATCATCCCATAATTCAAAATCCTAATAGAATACACACACACACACACACACAAAGAAAAGATTTTTAAAAATCCTTGAGAAGCTGGTGTGAAGGCTCAGTGGGTAAAGGCCTTTGCTGTCAAATTCAATGAGCTGAGTTCAGTCCCTGGCACCAATATGGTAGAGGTACAAAATCAAATCTGTTCCGTGACTTTTCCATATACAAGAATACGAGCGCACGCGCACGCACACACACACACACACACACACACACACACACACACACACACACACACGAGACCCTGTAAGGTAAGTATTGCTACCCTGGAAAACGAAAGATAATAATTTCATTATAATGTTTAAGTGTGGTGCTAGAGAGAAAGATGGCTCAGTGTGTAAGAGCACTGTTTGCTCTTCCAGAGGTTTTGAGTTCAATTCTCAGCAAGCACATGGTTCTCACAACCATCTATACTGGGATCTGATGCCCTTTTCTGGCAGGCAGGTCTACCTGCAGATAGAGCATTCATAGGTAAAATAAATAAATAAATCTTAAAAAAAATGTTCAAGGGATGATGGTGCAACACCTTTAATCTGAGCACCAGGGAGGCAGAGGCATATGGATCTCTGTGAGTCTGAGGCCAGCCTGTAATGAGTTCCAGGTTAGCCAAGGGTACATAGTGGGACCATGTCTTCAAACAAACAAATAAACAACCAAAAAAAAAAAATACCCAAAACAAAACAACAACCAAAAATTCAAAGTCTACATTCTAGATACTCTTTCACTGCACAATTATTATTCTTACAATTTTGAGCTTTCTGATTAGTTCTGTTAGATGATTATGTGAAGGTTTTGTTTTGTTTTTGTTTTTTAACTCTAACCCTATCAAAGAGGGACTGGGGATAGAGCTCAGTGATACAGTGCATGTCTACAATGCACTAAGTCCTGAGTTTGATCACAGGGCAAAAATAGTCTAAGTGCTTAGTTCATCAACCATACTTACAAATTACAAGTAAACTGACTGAGGGCGTCATCTACAGATAGTCACCATACACTCTAAATTAATAACCAACTTAACCTCCCAATCTTGCTCTAGCTGTTTAAATCTAACTTGCATTAGTAAAAATGCTTTTGGCAGTTTAAAGAATCCAAACAGCTACCTGTAAATTTGTTGTGTTTTGAAACATTCACATTAATTCAGAGCAATTCAACTTCATTAAAACCAAACCAAACCAAACCAAACCAAAAAACAGTATCTCGAATACTCTATGGCAAATATTTTTAGATAGGCTGTATGAAATTATACAGTAATAAACCACAGACAGATATTCTTTCTTACCACCCCAACTTATCCTAAAATAAAATAATTTAGCACTAAGTTGTTAACATCTTATTACAATTAATTTATGAGACTGAAAAACTTTAGCACAGTCATATAATATAAACTTGGCACTTCAATCCTTTGATGGCTTAAATAATGAAATAATTATAACTTAAAATTAAATATTAAATAATTATGACTGAAAATTAAATATGAAAGTGAGCACTAAAATAGGGTCTTGGAGAATACCAGACTTAAATACAGCATTCCTAGTCTCTGCTTGTTATTATCAGTTAATTTAGGTTAAAAGAGCTACCTATAAAAATAAGTATAATACTCATTACTTAGGACTTTTCTAAGAAACAGTAAAATATTTTTAAAGACCTCATGGTGCTGGCTTATAAGAACTAAATAAATTTAATTTAAAGAAATTATAAATATTACACACATCACTTTACTGCAATATACCTAACTCAGGCCTAGCCTATACAATGGCCATTCTAAGTGCATGGCATCTAAAATGTACTGTATGTGCATCTTTGAAGGAAAAAGTTTGTATCTCTCACAAGCTCATTTCCATCTAGATACCTTTTGTGGTGAGGCATGCATATAATTCTTTTGCTCATGTTTTTAAAATTATGTTTATTTCCTATTAAAAAGTATAGAATTCTAACAACTCCTTTGTTGACTTTTGAATATTTTAACCCAAAGTATAGTTTGTATTTTCACTCAACAGTGGTCTTAAAAAAAGAATTTTTACTTTTATTTATATGCTCTTACCAGCTGAGCTACCCCTAGTGTCAAGAATTACTTTAAGAACAATTTACTATTATTATGCATGTGTCTATAATGTGTGTGTCTGTGCATGCATGTCATGGCTTGAGTATGGAGGTCAAAGGACAACTCAGGAGTTGGTTCCCTCCTTCCATTTTCACATGGGTTCTGCGGATAAAAATCAGGTTGCCAGGCCTGTACAGCAAACACTTTTATCTACTGAGCCATCTTACCAGGAAAGAGTGTCTTTCAAAAATTACAAAAATTATTTTGATGACAGCACATTTGAAGAACACCATAATTTTGGTGGCATATCTAAAACATCTCATCTACCTCTCAAAATTGTAATGAATCTCCCCTCTTATATTTACCTCTGTAAGGATTACAAGTTCATTTTAAAATCCATGATCCATTCTGAATTAATTTTCACGTATGGTATGGAACGTGGTTTCAAGTCCACTTGGGATGTGCATGGACAGCACGTTTTTATAATACCATTTGTAAAAAGGTTACCTTTCCTGTATGGTATTAACTTGGTACCTGTGAAAAGTCAACAGACCATGTGCATGTCTACCTCTGGATCATACTGGAATAAGCACCTTGCTTGTCTGCATATGTCTTGATTATCTTATCTTTTAAGATTGGAAGGAGGTGATTCAAGTCCTCCTTGATATTCACTTGTTTTGTCTAAACTAAAGTATGTCCTAGCCACTTGCATTTTAATTAATATCAAATTGACCGATAAAAGAATATAGATCTTCTACATCCTAAGTTATTTCCTTGTCAAATAATTTAAAAGTTGAAACTGACAAGTACAGGCTTAAAGAGATCATCATATTCTGTTTGACCTGTCCTCTCTGTTGTTTGTTCTTCTTTCCCCTTTTCAACTTTCTTTTTCATTTTTCAAAATTTCTCATATTTAAAATGTTTACTATGCACTGTAAAGTTAATGATAAAAACGTAATTAACTTAAATTATACCCACAGTAATCATGTTAGGTAAATATTTAATGTCTTTTACATAGTACAAGCTTAGTAAAGCTACCATGTGATAACTAAATATTTATAATCATAAGCCACATAGGGCATCAAACTCAATGATAAACTTCATATATGGATGACAGCAGAGTAGAATTGCTGAATCTGCATGAGTATATTTTACAATGATGAATTTCACAGTGGTGAAATCACTTCATGATTGCTACTATTCTCAGAAAGCGTCCTAATACTGATTCACAATTAACTGTATTACATTTAAATCTTACCAAATGTGTGAGGATAGCCGAGGAAGTAAACTGCTATGTCCTTTAGAGAACTTTCATTTTTACAAAAATGATCACAGGAGATTTTACGAACCAAAGGAACAACCTTCATTTAAAATATAAGCCTCTGGGGATGAGGATGCAGCTATGACATAGGGTATCTGCTTAGCATATGTAAGGTCCCTGGTTCCAACCTCTAGCACAAAAGTAAACGAATAAACAAAGATAAAAATGATAGCTTTGTGCTTTCTTCATAATAAATTCTCTGGCATTTACTGTGCAAGGTCAAGATTCAAACAGACTTATAGAGCAGTAAGCTGTCACATTTCTAAAGTGAGAGAAAATAATAAAACTAAGCCATCATTTCTTTGTATTTAAATTTTTATCAAAAGAATAACTGGTTCTTATTCAGAGGACCAAAATGATAAACACACACACACACACACACACACACACACTATCCAGCCGGGTAGTTGTGGCCATGTCTTTAGTCCCGGCACTTTGGGAGGTAGAAGCAGGTAGATCTCGGAGTTGGAGGCCAACCTGGTCTACAGACTGAGTTCCAGGACAGCTAGGGCTATACATAGAAACCCTGCCTCAAAAAACAAACAAATAACAAAAATCCAAAACAAAATAACAAAATTCCATCCATTGATACTGAACATCTGAATTACCTATAGCGCAACTCAAGACATTGTTAAAGTCAAACTTAATTTCTAAGTCTTCTTAGAAATTTACTGATGCATAGGACCAGTAAATATTCAGTTTTAAAAAGCATATTTTAAGAATGAACACAAATATGAAGGGGCCAGGCTGAAAAAAACTACCTGGAAAGAAAGACAAGTCATTATTTAGAAAAGTTATGTAATAGAGTTTATAAGCCAACGAAATACTAAATTGGGTAGTATTTGCTTTCTTCTTAGAAACTACCTACATGAAACCTTACTGTTGGCATAACTTTAACAATCACTCTAAGAGAAAAAGCAAATTAAAAGTAGAAATTACTCAAAACAGTAACTTTACCTGATCATCATTTTCATCGGAAAAGGTTATTGATGTGAGCTTGTAGTTATTCTTCAACAAAAACTCATTGACTAGGAAGTTGAGAGCTCTCTTTTCAAGAGGTTTGATTGGCTCCTGGAAGCAAAATAAAAGACAGGTGGGAATCCGTGAGCTTTGCTCCTTCAGCACTTGGGCTGTACAGAAGATAACTGGTGTTGTCAGTCACCCACCTGAATTTCAGGACTTGATTTGTAATTTTTTCGTTCCTGTAAAGGAACTTCATGTTCTGGTGGGATAAAATGAGATAATGTTTTACTATTTCACTCTTAAAAATAGTACAGCTACTTCTACATTGTAAAAGTGGGAAAAGGCTCAAAAAGTTTTATGTACACCACCTGCAGCCTTTGTTAGGTTGGCTCGGAGGGCCTGAATGGTCTCCTTGGCTTTCCGTAGTTCAAACTCCAGGACTGGACAGGGATTTGGATTAAACACACACAGGCATCCAACCAAGAAAAGGGAAACAAAAATAAAAAAATAAAAAGCAAAGATGGGTATGAAAAAAACACAATTTGTATTGAAAACAGAAAGCATGCAACCTTTATGAAACTCGTGAACGCATGCAGCAGAGTTGATTTGCAAGCAAACTGGTGATCGTTTTCCATAGTTTTAGCAGAATTAGGGTGCATGTTCTAGCTGTCTGACAAGGAGTAGAGCTATTAAAAATTCAATCTGTGGCCTACTTTTATTTAGGTAATTAACATTTTAATAATATAGATATTTCTGTTTTAGCCAAACTGGGCAACAAAATATAATGAAATGTTTTTGGTTAACATAATTTGGGGGGAAGGGAGGTAAACATTACATAAAAAATAATTATACTTAAAAAAACAACAACAGTGTTTTAAGTTACTTTGATGTACTGTTTAGAATGTTGTAACTATAGAAACATTAGTGGCTAGAACTCTTGCTAGGTTGAGAGTTACAGTTTAAATGTGTAACAAATGTTATATGCCTATACATTTTCCTACAAAGAAGCAGGTTTTCTAAAAACAAGCAGGTAAGTTAAAGGCACACATTTAAAAAAAAAAAGAAGGCCTAAACGGTTTTTAGTTCAGTTTCTATTTAACACCAATAAAAATGATTTAATCCTAAGCAAATGATTATATACATACCAATCAGCTCCAAAATAGTTGTATACAATTATCTAAGAGTGGTAAGTAAAATTGGGTAGAATTTAAAAGGTTCTAATAAGTCTTTAAATAGATTATTACCTGTTAAGAGGATTAATAAAATTCAATGATTTCTCCTACTATGATATAATCTGATTGTAAGATAACAGGGATGCTGGGGAAACCTGTTATTAAGCTCTGGGCATTATTTATCACAAACAAGATTGAACTGTATCTTAACTGTAAAGTTTTCTTAAGATTTATAGATATTGTTCTTAAGAAATAGCAACCTTATATTTAAAGAATAGGAGTTTCTTCTGATAATGAAAACTCTGGGAAAACTAATCTTTGTCAGAAGTGGCAATTACAGAGTCAAATAAAAATTAGGCAATTTAATTTTCATTTTAAGAAATGGAACTTTGCCCTGACTGATTGATAGAAAAAGAGATGAGATGGCATCGGATATAAGAAAGCTATAAAAATACATGGAAAAATTAGGATTCACTCAGTTTGCATGTGTTCAATAAAAACTTAAGATGTAGTTGATCACAGCTATGGCGGCCATTTTTTATGATGCACAGAGTCTAACTGCAGCAGGAATGAAAGCACAACTAGGATGGCACCAAGTCATTGCGTGCCCTTGGTAGTCAGCAAAGCTGATCTGCAAACACTTCTGTGCAGCAAGGCTAAAACATTAACCCTGAACTGCAATTTCTTGAAACCCCTTAAGAGTTTATGCTAAAGTAAGAATTTATATCAGAGAATAAGTTTATGTAGAAATTTGTTCACTTAAAAAATTTTCAAAATTCATTGTAATTTTGAAAAAACCTAACTAGACTATGTATAAGGTAAAAGTATATTTATAATGCTTTCAGAAATACTTAAAATTGTCCAAAATATACTACAGAACAATTGCAGATCAGAAATGCCCTACACCAGAATGATAGAAAAGATGTGGGGTGGGGGGAGAAAAAAAGGGAGGGGGAACTGGTTAAAACACAAGATGGGAAATACTCAAATTAAACTGGTGACCAGGAACAAAACAAATAATGGTTAGGCACAGAAAGCCAGAAAAACCCATGTCAGACGGCAAGAATTTACATTTTGACGAGCAGCTACATACATATTGCCAAATGTCATTAGAAGATACCAATGCTTTGTAAAGATAGCCTTCCAAAATGAATTCACTCTGCTGCATGTTTCTTAGTATACAACACAGGTTCTAAAAGACAGAGTTTTATGCTTGAAGCTATAGCACATCTCTATAAAAGGTAGAATATACTCAAGTAAAAACAGATTTGGGAGAATTTTACAAGATTTTCTTAAAAGTTTAAAAACTGATTTTCTGATACTTTTATACATGTATACAAAGTATTTGATTTTTACCCTCATTGATTCTTTCTCCATTCCACTGTCAGGAATGATTCTTAATGCCACACAGTATTTATACTGTGAATCTGTCTTGCCAAACGCTGGATTGAAGTGCAAACTGAATTATCCTATAGGTGATATACTCTGTGAACCAAGTTCCAAGCAGTTCTTAAAATCAGAGTTCTTCCTAAAAATGTATGAGGGTATGTGTGTTTATAGAAAATGCTATAGGAACTATCAACCAATCTGCTCATTCTAATTGCCCAGTTAAAACTAAGGTGATCATAGTGAGATTAAATGTAATAACTACAGATATGCATGCAATTAACACTCTGCATTTAATTTAACTGAAACAGTTAAGTTAGTTTAAGCAATATTAAGTTATTGTAGGTCCCTACCCAGTAAACTGTTTTCAAATACTTGTTTATCAGCTTAATTCATGCTCACACCAGATTTGAAATATTTAAAAAAAATTTATTTCCCACAACACTTAAGTATTTTTTCATTCTGATTCTAGTTTTCATTATTCAAGAGCTCAGACCAATAGGTCTGAATCAGAACTTTGGCATCTCTAGATGTCTTCTTTCAAGTGAGTTTTCTGTATTTCTTTTCTCTCCTTAATATAAGGTTCTCAGAAATAACACTTCTCAACTCTTAATACTTTAGCGTCTCATGAGTGGTTCTAGGAAAAAGAAAAAACTATTTTCTTAAGAATATAAATTAGAAAGCCTAGCCTGGTGTCACATGCCTTTAATCCCAGAACTCAGGGAGGCAGAGGCAAGTGGATTGCTGTGAGTTCGAGGCCAGCCCAGTCTACAAAGCCAGTCCAGGACAGCCAAGGCTACAGAGAGAAACCCTATCTAGAAAAAAGATAAAAAACAAAAACAAACTTAAAAAAAGAATATAAATGAGAATAAAAATATATTTTAAAAATGATAAAAATTAGTATTACTACCACTCTACTGGGTTTACAGAATTCCCTGTCAGAACTTAAAAAACAAATTGTCCCATTAAACATGACTTAGTGATAAGTACATCAAAGCAAAATTCAAACTCTATAGTTCATAGGAACTTCTATTTTTGTAGCCGTCTTAAAGGCTGAAAAAGTAGCCAGTTTCCCCAAGCCTTTAAAAGAAGAAAAAAAAACCCTTTCCATTACAGTTCTTTCTGTTCAGGCTCCTCTATCACTTCTCTTAAAGTCGACTATCCCCCTTCGGCCCTTTCTCACTCTACCTAACCTGCGGCATACATTCCTGTGGCTTTGATGATCACAATCTTAAAAGCTTCACCAGATACAATCTATTTCTTTATTTCCTAGACATGCCAATTTGAATGTGTCCTAAGTTCTGAATTTGGTCCTAACTGAATTACATAATTTCCTTCTTACTCCTGGTCTTCCTTAATAGTCTCTTCCCGTTGATGGTACTTCCATCCACAGAGATTATTTGGAAGCTGACTAATAGAAGTGTGGAGATTGCTTATCACTTACATGTTGCCTTTATCTTGCCATCAATTAATATCCAAATTATACTGATTCTAATCCTTTAGTAACTAGCAATTTATCTCAATTATCTCTATAACTGCTCATATGTCAAATTTTTGTAACATATATTACTAACTACATATACTAATATTAAGATACTGAAATATCAAATACAGAAACATTCTGTAGAAAACTTCATCTTTCTAAGCTTGCCTATCCACAAGACCCACCCGATCCTTTTGTTTGTAAAACTAAGACTGTCATCAGCTACATCTTTGGAAATCTGAAATCCACAAAAATTTAATGAATGTTGCCATTATTTTTTATCTTAAATATAACCAACTGTCACAATATTTTTCCCTGTTTCTAATCCTACCTTCATTTTATGGTAACAAATTGCAGATAAATCAATTTCTAGAATGTTACATCTAACTTTGTTGGAATGTCAACCCAACCTTAGGATTATATATAGTTATATATAGTTATATTCTGTATATAATCTTAAGATTATATATAGTTTTATACAGCTATAAGATACATATAAAGTTCAATATAAGAAAACAAAACCAATGGTTTCTGCTAATAGGAAAGAAGCTCACATACTCATACTAAAATCTATACACCTAAAGAAACTAATCAAGAAGGAGGACTCTGGCTAAGATGCTCAATCCTCATTCAGAAAGGCAAAGAAGATAGACATCAGAAGAGGGAGAAAACAGGGAACAGGACAGAAGCCTACCACAGAGGGCCTCTGAAAGACTCTACCCTGCAGAATATCAAAGCAGATGCTGAGACATAGCCAAACTTTGGGCACAGTGCAGGGAATCTTAAAAAAGAATGGAAAATAGTAAGACCTGGAGAGGACAGGAGCCCCACAAGGAGAGTAACAGAACCAAAAACAATCTGGGTACAGGGGTCTTTTCTGAGACTGATACTCCAACCAAGGACCATTCATGGAGATAACCTAGAACCCCTGCACAGATGTAGCCCATGGCAGTTCAGTGTCCAAGTGGGTTCCATAGTAATGGGAACAGAGACTGTCTCTGACATGAACTGATTAGCCTGCTCTTTGATCACCTCCCCGTCAGGGGGTGAAGCCTTACCAGGCCACAGAGGAAGACAATGCAGCCACTCCTGATGAGACCTGATAGACTAGAACAGAGGAAGGAGAGGAAGACCTCCCTTATCAGTGGACTTGGGGAGGGGCATGGATGGAAAAAAATCAGCTTTGTGTCTCTTTGGATTTCATTACTGGGTGGACACAGAAGTTATACTCTAGCAGCCAAAAATACAAGAACAGAATTAGCCACTCTGATGTTAAAAGATAGATCTTGTGAAGCAGATTCTTATGTGTAAATAATGTATGCACAAGCTTGTGTGTCAAGGTACAAAAAAACTTGTGTGCATGTAAAGGGCAGAGGACAACCTCCCATGTTATTTCTTGAGTGTGATCCATCCTGTTCCTGATAGTCTTCACTGGCCTGGAACTCTTGAAGTAGGCTAAATGGGCTGTAAGAGAGCCCCAGGGACTCCTCCTCAGCATTGTGATTCCAGGTGCATGTCACTATGCACACTTTTTTTTTTTTTTTAAATGGTACTGGGGATGAAATTAGGGTGCTCAGGGTTAAAGGTAAGCACATTATGGGCTGAAATATCTCCCAGCCTCAGTTCTAAAGTGATCAAAGCCCTTGTCACAGATTCTAAAGCAATCCTACAACCTTGAACAAATTCCTTGATGGCAAAAACTACTTCACACTTCTATGTTCAGAATGCATAAACTAAACTAAGTAACAGCAATTCAAATATCATGAATCTATTTTGTTACCTTTAAAAAAGCTTCAATCATTTATTAATGAAATCAGAATTTAGCTCATTTATTTTGACATCTGTTAGTACTTACAACAATTTTATGTGACAATGTATATATATATACTTCAATGAAAACAAGCCAACAATAAAAGCTTCAATCTTTTACTTCTTTGAAAATAATGTGGCTATGATAAAATAATTTTATTTGGGAAAGACGAAAAATTCTGATATCCATAAGAATATACACTTTTTCAGAGGTATATCTTATACTAAAAGACAATGTAAGCTTTGGAAATAGAACTTTTTTGTGTTCCTATTACTGGCAAATCATTTTACTAGTTTATAAAATAAAGATTTCATTTCTTATCTTACAACTGTTAATAATATTAAATAAAGTATTTTCTATGACCACTGAACAGATTGCCTAATAGTTAGAGTCTTTTCTAAGCCTGGGGACAGGGCCCAGTGGGAAAGCACATGCCTGAGTGCTTGGTCCAATCACTGGGGAGAGGGGTGGGGTATCTCTATGAAAGAAACTCTACAGGGCTAAGAAAATGACCAGATTTTTAACTTAGTAGAAAGGTGATAAGGAAACAAATATAATAACTATCCTGTAAATATTTACAGCTGTCCAAGTGCGGTAATTCTTGTCTGCAATGTAGTACCTGGGAGGTAAGATGGGAAGATCAGGCATTCAAAGCCAGTGCCTGCTACATAGTCTAAGATAATACTGAACTACACAAGAACTGTACTACCAAAAAGGGGGGGGGGGCACACAAATTCCTCAAATAAAGCTTAGAAAAGGCCCACATTGGCAAGACTATGGATTCTGGACCTGTGTTATCTATATTATTGAGGGTTCCATGTGATCTAATGACAGGACAATCATCCTTCCTCAATCACTAGTTTTTTGATTCACTTTTAAATTACTATAAATGATTAGTAAAGAATCAAAATCTTTGGAGAAGATAATTTCTTAAAGCCTCACCAATGCACATGTTTGGTTCCACCGAGGACTGAAAGCTATTTTCTAGAATAACATGTGCTTCTTCTAAGGAATATGAAGGTACTATTAGCATACCAGCAAAGGATAGTAATGAAAAAAAAGTGACTAGCTATTGGGAGTTAGAGGTAGAATATATTATTTAGATTAAAAATGTAAGATCAAAAGTATCATATTTAAAACATCCCTCACCTTTTAAAATTACTTATGTGTATTTTAAAATTTTTAATTTATTTATGTTTTACCTACACAAATGTCTGTATACCATGTACATGGCTGGTGCCTGTAGAGGCCAGAAGAGGGCACTGGAGCCAATGGGACAGAAATTAGAGATTGGACTGATGTGAGCCCCAGCATAGACACTGGGAAATGAACTTGGGTCTTCTGGAAGCACAGCCAGTGTGCTCTCTGAACTACTAAGCCAACTCTTCAACCCCACATGCTCCTCTTTGTTGTACAAAAGTGTAGAGGATGATGTCCACTGCTCCATCCAGGAAACAGCTGGAGGAGAGATTAACCTTCTCACTCCTGATACAAAAGATGATGGAATGGCTCAGAGCTTGTTTCCTAACAATGCTTTTTAATTAGAAATCAAAAATACCTAAATAACAAAAAACTCTTCAATCAGATTTAATATAATGGGATCTAATTTCAAATAGAAATCAAGGAACATAATTATGTATTCAATTTATTGGTAAGAGTTATTTTTTACATGTAACTATATAGATATAAAACCTGTTATGTTGACTCTTTAAAAAAACTATACAGGGTCTTGAGGCTATATTTGATCCCCAGTGCGCCAACATAAGTAGTGATGGCACACAACTATAATCCCTGCATTTGGGACATGGAGGCAAGGAGGGTCAAAGCTCAAGGTCATTCCCAGGTACCTAACTAGTTCCATTGAGAACTAACTCTTCTGAAACAACAATCCCCCTGAAATACCACATATTTATTATTTAGTCTTAAACAGTTAATATATAGTTCTATTATAATGCTACTTTATTCTTTTTCTTTGGTTGGGGTTTCACTTGTGCAACCTAGGCTAGCTTCAAATCCGGGGCAGTTCTCCTACCTCAAGTCCTGGAGTACAGCTGTTAGCTATTATGCTTGATTTGATTTTATATTTTGATGCTTGTTGCTAAATTATGATGACAACAAAAGTAGTTATAAAATACAGAAGGTCACACAAAATTCTTCCAGTGACCTCATCATTAAATTAATATTACTATTATTTGTACTGTTGAGTTGTCTTTTTTTGGTCATTCTCCCCTTTCCTAACTTATTTAATATTCTCATTCTTAAATAACAAGTTTCTAGTCTTTTTAAAAAATTACTTATTTTTATTCTTTATAATTTATATTCTTTATAATCACTTCATATCCTGATTGTGGACCCCTCTTTTGTTTACTTCCAGCCCTCCCTCTCCCCTTCTTCCTCTTCCCCTATCCTAGTCCACAGAAAGGGGGAGTCCTCTTCCCCTACCATCTGATCCTAGCCTATCAAGTCTCATCAGGACTGGCTGGATCCTCTTTCTCTGTCAGGAGGGAAGTGATCAAAGGACAGGTAATGGAGTCCATGTAAGAGACTGTCCCTGCTCCCCTTAATAGAGTACCCACATGGAGACCGAATTACCTATAGGTTACATCAGAGCAGGGGATCTAGGTCCTCGCCAGGCATGATCCTTGAAGTCTCTGCAGGCCCTGCTGGGCTCAGATCTGTTTTATCTGCTCTTCTTATAGAGCTCCTGTCCCCTCTGGGTCCTTCTATCCCTCCATGCTTCCATAAGACTCCCTGTGCTCTTCTCAAAGTTTGGCTGTGAGTCTCAGCACCTGTTTTGATCCTCTGCTGGGTAGAGTCTTTCAGAGAACATCTATGGTATGCTCCCATCTTGTTCCCTCTTCAACCGCTTCCAGTGTCTATTCTGTTAAGTTTCTAGTCTTAAGCAAGGAATAGAAATCACATATTGGAATGACATTTTTATTAGTTCAAACCTAATCCTTCACACCAAGAAGTCGCATATAGTTCAATAAATTGTGGGTTCTGTTGCTAGACTGTTCCACTACTCAAGTCTAGTACAATTTCTTCCAGGGCCTTAGTTTCTTGTGTGTAGGTGATAATACCAATGAGACAATAAGCATCCACAGTGAGGTAAGCAAGTGCCTTACAAGAATTATTTATTTTTATTATAATGTGTACAGTAGGTTAGCATTGTACAGGTTTTAACAAACTTGCCCCATTAAGTGCAAGAAAAATCCATTAATAATAGATGTACAATTATACTTACTCTGCCCTCACAGCTCTGTCTGTCCCTTATGGCCCTAATGTTTCAGGAATGCCTACATTCCACTTAAGCTTAAATTCTGCTTTCAATTTCTCTCTCTTGGCCAAAGTATTATAAGAACAAATCCTGTAACACTAAGTAGAATGATTTTAGTCACAGGAAGCCATAAGCATGAAGAACCAGACACTTGCATTCAAGGAACCATAGTTTTTATACTGGCAAATTCCAGGGTAGATTCTGAGGAAATTCTCACTAGAGTCAAATGATATTGACAGAATACAGTGTAAAAAATATTGGTCCTCAGAAGTCCATACAGTGGTGATTGCTATCTATCTGGAAGGACTGGTGAGGAAGTAGGTGGCAATGGGCAAGGAGGAAACTGGATTGAATAACTAAGCAATTAGAAAAAATGTTATCTTCTTAGGATGGGCAAGGTGCTGGGAGACCCTGCTGTAACCAGGTATCACAGGGAAATTAGGAATTTCTGGAAACAATTGTGAGAGGTATGGAGCACTCACAGAACTCAAAGTAAAGTTCAACCTAACAATCACATCAGAGATATTTCAACCAGCTTTGAAAAACCCAAAGTTGTACTGATAGATACACATGAATGTTGGCCCTGGCTTGGATTATCAAGGGAATGACGGTAAGGTACAGTTACCTTTGAACTATGCAACTGATAAGCCTGTTTTATAGCAGTTGTTAACTGCTTGCTACAAGGAAAATTCAGCAAACTATAGGTTTACAGACACAAAAACTCCTAGTGCCACTGAACAGAAAACTGGGGTATCTCCAACTTTAGTAACACAACTTTAATAATAATCATGTATATTAACATAATATATGGTAGGAAGAAGACAATTCCTCAGGCTATTTTATTATTTCTGGAAAGTCAAAGACTCTAAATCTATCTTTCCAGTCTTACTCACCTGCCACTCTTTCATCTGTTTCCCTGTTACCGTCATCTGAATATCTTGCAAAGTCTAAAGAGTCAAGAGTACTAATGCTCCCAGCTCGATCTACAAAAGAGAAAAGTAACAAAACAAAACAGTTGTTTACTCAGTTATAAAATAAGAGAGAATTTAGGTACTCATAAATATTTTCATTTAATAAAATTATGACTCTAAGTTTTAGAAATTCTATTAAATAGATAAAAATGCTCAATCCAATTCAACTACTTTAGATAATGTTTTATTATTTATTATTAAATTATGCTTTATTAATGTCATTATTTAGATAATTATGTCCCTACCCAAATATCTGCCCCACTTATGAACAAAGCATACATAGAGCATATTACAGGTAGTACAACCAGAACCAGGTAACCAACCAAACATTCCAAACAATAGCTACCTCCCCCAAGACAGTTATTCAAACTGCTACCTGAAAGACTTTGTAGATTTAGTCTGGGATAGATAACTGCTGACTGAAAACATAAAACCGTGGAAAAAACCAGACCAAACCCAGTCTTAACGAACTACCATATATACTGTTTATCATACAGTCTAAAGTGACTTGATATACAAGAACAGCAAAGTGCCATCCAGCCCCAAGAGAAAATATGAGCAAATGAGATCAATTCATAGGCAAGCTATATTTGATAATCAGGACACAAAAGATTTTAAAACAGCTATTAGTGAATAAAAGTGTGTAGTGTGAATGAGGTGTCCCTCATCAGTTTCAGGCATTTAAAGAGTTGGTGTCCAGTTATTGGTGTTTGGAGGGCTGAGAAGGTGTTCTTTTGCTGGAGGCAGTGTAGCATTGCACACAGGCTTTGAGGCTTCAAAGGCCAGGCACCATTTGCAGGGTCTTTCTCTCTGCTTCCTGTTTGCTGTGCAAGAGGTGAGCTCTAAGCTATTCAGCCACCATGTCTGTCTGCCTGCTGCCATACTTTCCAACCCTCAATGGTGAGGGACACTGATTTGTATGAAACCTTAAGCCCAAAATAAACCTTTCTTCTTACAAGTTGTCTTGGTCTTGATGTTTTAATACAACAATAGAAAAGTAACAAAACAAAAAGGATAGGAAATCCTCACAGAAAAATACAGAATACAAAAAATACCAGTGGAAATTCTAGGAAATATCAGTAGACTTGAAAAGCAAATGTTTTAGGGAATCATATGAAGGAAGGAGGAATTAGTATATCCTAGAGGGGACAGGGATCCCCACAAGGTCCAAATATATCTGAGCACAGGGGTCTTCTATGAGACTGTTTATCCAACCAAGGGACCATGCATGGATATAACCTACAACCCCTGCTCAGACATAGCCCATGGTAGCTCAGTATCCAAGTGGGTTCCCTAGTAAGGGGGACAGGAATTGTTTCTGACATGAACTCATGAGTTTCCCCTCCCCGCTGAGGGAGGAGCAGCCTTGCTAGGCCACAGATAAGGACAATGCAACTATCCTGAAGATACCTGATAAACTAGGGCCAGATGAAGGAGAGGAGGACACCCCCTCTCAGTGGGCTTGGAAGGTGGCACCAGAAGATGAGGGGAGGATTGGGAGGGAAAGAAGGAGAGGGCTACAGCTGGGATACAAGTGAATGTATAAAATTATTTAAAAATATAAAAATATTAAAAAATAAAAATAAATTAAAAAAAGCAAATGTTTCATACCAAAAGTTCAATGAAGAGTATAATAACAGAATAAGCATGACAGAGTATTGAGTTAAAAAGTGATTACAGGAGAAGTAGTGAGATGGATTCAGTGCATAAAAGCACTTGTTGCCAAGTCTAATGACCTATAGCCAGTCCTTGGGCTTCAGATAGTGAGAAGGGAACCATTTTCTGCAAACAACCACATAACTTCTGGGTATGTGTGCACAGACATATACACAAATGGGAATTTAAAAAAAGATTAACGAAAGTTTTCGACATGAAGAATAAAGAAAAAAGACTAAAACAAAAATTAACAGAATTGTTTCCATGGAACAAAACAAAATGTCTAAGGTATGTAGAAATGAAGGTAATAACAGATAAAACAAGAGGTTGGGCAGATAACGATTCAAAGTAGTTATAAGACACCAAAGAGGATAGGGTACAGAAATAGAGGAGTATCAGAATCAAACTGCTGAAAAATCAAATGAATAGAAAATATTAAAAGCTGACAGAGAAAAACAGCCCATTCACATACACAGTGTACATATCACTACAGATACATTCATTTGTCAAAACTCATCAAACTTAAAAAGTTAGTATCTATAATATATAACAAATTTAAAAATAATACATAAAAAAGCTAAAAACAAACCAACCCCTCAGCATCAAGAAAACAATCTAATTAAAAATGGGGTACAGAACTAAGCAGAGAGTTGTCAAAAGAGGAAACATAAATGTCTTACAGAAATGTTCAACATCCTTGGCCATCAGGGAAATATAAATAAAACTACGCTGAACTTTCATCTTACCCCAGTCAGAATGACCAAGATCAATAAAACAAATGACAGCATATGCTGCTGACAAGGATGCAGAGAAAGGGGAACACTTATTCACTGCTGGTAGAAGTGTAAGCTGGTAGATCTATAATGGAAATCAGTTAGGCAGTTTTTCAGGAAGCTGTGGATCAATCTACCTCAAAATCTATCTATACCAATCCTGGGCACATAACCAGAAAATTCTATATTCTATTACAGAGACAACTGCTCATCCATGTTCATTGTTACTCTATTCATAATAGCCAAATTTGGAAACAGCATAAATGAATGAATAAGGAAAATGTACATTTACACAATGAAATGTTATTCAGTTGTTAAGAAAAATGAAATTAAGCTGGGTATGGTGATACATGCCTTTAATCACAGCATGCACAGGCAGAGAGGCAGAGAGGTATAAAGGCAGAGAGGCAGAGGCAGGTGAATCTCTGTGAGTTTGAGGTCAGCCTGATTTACAAAGCAAGTTCTAGGACAGCCAGAGCTACTATACAGAGAAACCCAGTTTAAAAAATAAGATTAAAAAAGTAAGTAAATAAATAAGTAAAATGAAATTATGAAATCTGCAGTACCTGCAGGTAAATGGATAGAGCTAGGAAAAAAAAAAATCAGACCGAGTGTACTTAACCTAGACCCCAAAAGGCAAACATTACACGTTTTCTCTTATATGTGGATGTTAGTTTTTAATATGTGTGATACAATCCAATAACCATAGAGGTTAGTAAGGGACTAGTAGACTAGTGGTAGTGGTGGTGGTGGTGGGGCAGGTGGGGCAGGTGGGGCAGGTAGAGAGTAGTTCTAAAGAAAGGGAAATATATTCTTATGGAGAGACAAAGGGGAAGACAGAATCGGGATATATATTCATATATGAAAGAATCTAAATGGAGTCATCAATTAATAATTAGAGAGACAATGCCTCAACTAGACATCTTATGTCACTAAGTAAAACCTTCTGTCCCGACAATGATATACATTTTGTTGAATTATTGGCCAAAGGAGCCCTATGGAAACAGCCAAACATCAAACTATTGCCAAGGCTATTGGTTATTACTCTCAACAACCTAATGGTAAGAGCCTATTGCTGAAGACAACACTTAACGTAGTTCATTAACACAGAGAAGTGAAGTTTGTGTGTAACTAGAAGCTTAATTCCACTGACCAACATTCCTGGTACTGGCAGGCACTCTACATGGTACTATAGGAGAAAAGTAATCATCATTATCACCCAGCTACAAGCATTGTAACTTACAATAGTTAACTGCATGCAAGATATACTGGCGCAATAGTGGCACAAATGTTTTAAGAGTAACCAACCATTATCTGATTGGATTTAAGGCCCACTCTAAGAGAAGGAACCCATGCCTGAGAATGCTAAAGCAGCCAAGACAAGATAGGTCATGGGCCTCAGGGAAAACCTAGAACACAGTAATGAACAAAATGATTTCCTAATGACATTCTTCTATGCCTACTTTTAGATACTTTTAGATCAGTATCTCCTTCAGCTATCACCAGAGATATCACAGAGACCCACAACTGAAAAATGTACAGTGAGAGAGACTCTGGAGTACTCAGTCCTAAATGGGATGCCTTCAACAACCCCCCACTCCACCCCTTTTAAGGTTCAGGGATCTATTTAGAAGAGGACATGTTAAGACTGATCACATATGAACTCACAGCATAGGATATGCCCAAGGACTGTACAGATTCAGATCTGACAGGGTCCAAGCACTGAGAATGGGATATGAACACAAGGTTTCACCCCTAACCAAGAAGCTATCTACAATTGTTACATACTAGCAAAAGAAAAAATTAGTTTCCTCCAATGGTGCCTCACTGGACATATTACCTATACTTCAGGGCAGTTCCCACACCCAGGAGTAGTTGAGCAACACAAAAGGAACTCAGTAGAGTATTTTGTCTTACTTGTCTTTGACTTGTATATTTTGGTTTCAGTCTATGTGTGTGTGTTTTCTTTCTATATTTTGTTTTTGAGAGAAGAGTCAGAGAGAGAAGGAGAACTAAGACATAAAGTTGGATGTATAGGGAGGTGGGGGAAGGATCTAGGAGGAACTGGGAGATGATCAAAATATGTTTTATAAATATATTTTCAGTTAAAAAAGGAAATAAAATCCATCAAACTGTGCTCTAAAGTTTTATAAATCTTAGTAAGTTTTAGTTCAAATAGTAGAAATTCCATTTTAAAATACTGACCTCTAACAAATTCTATACATCTACTGGGTGGGATCTAGAAACACTTGGAGAGACCAGCTTCTGTGAATGTCTGTGCAGGGATTATCATGAGTAGGTTAACTGGTTGGAAGATTTGTCCACTGTGAGTGGAACCATTCTCTGGGCTAGGATATTAGATTGTATAAAAAGGAGAACATGAGCTACATAAGCATTCATTTCCCTGTGCATCCAGAATAATGTGACCAGCTGCCTCAAGCTCCTACTGCTATGATGAACCATACTCTAGAATAAGTCAAAACAAACACTTCCTCTCTTAAGTTGCCTTTTTGTCAGGTTATTTTATTAAAGCAATAGAAAAACCAACTAACGCATCTCCTTTTTAGCTATTCTGATATCTCTAAGTGGTGTATAAAAAGCATGAACATTAGGAAGGTCTTTTATCAACCAAAATTCTTGTTATGACACCAGAATTCTGTTTTATACCTGATTTTAAAAGAATGGTAGAATTTAGTTGACTGTTGATTTTCCATAACTTTCTCTTTGGTTTGAGACAGGGCTTCTATGTAGCCCAGACTGGCTTTAAACTCTCAAGTCTTCCTCTAGTCTTAACCTCATGCATGCTGGAATTACGACATGGGCCCCAACATACCAGCTTTAGGTAAGCATGTTAAATGCTCACATTTAAAAAAAATATTATTTTTAGTTTGTTAAATTTGTTAAAAGGTAAATTTAAAAAGTCACAAATACAAACAGCATCTAAGATAAATGAGTTCACTATTGAAGTATCTACCTTTTAATAGTTTACTAAGTCTTCCTTTTCTTTCCAATATTTTTAGATACACATTACTCTTCCTAGATTAGAATCTCTTTGGTAATGACATTTATTAGTCTTCTATAATACTAGCTGTATTGTTCTTTTAACTTTTTTTTTTTTTTTTTTTTTTTTGACAGGGCTTCTCTGTGTACTGGCTGTCCCCGGCTCTCTGTAAACTAGGCTGGCCTTGAACTCAAAGAGATCCACCTGCCTTTGCCTCAGCCTCCTGAATACTGGGACTAAAGGCATGCACCACCACCACTGCCTAGCGTTCTTTTTAACTTTTAAAGACCTTACCTGTACAACAGGGAAGAACTTTGAAGAAGGCAAATAAAACTTAATTTTTAACTTGGTTTTACTATAACCACTGAAAAAGTGTCTTGCTGGGAATTGGTGGCTTACACTTTTAATCCCAGCATTAAGAGACAGAGGTAGTCAGATCTCTGTGAGATTTAGGGAAGCCTGACCTACAAAGTGAATTCTAGTACAGCTAAGGCTACTTAGTGAAAACTTGATTTAAAAAAAAAAAAAAGAGGTTCTCTAAATTTTTACTTGGGGGGAAAGTGGGGGAGGGGCACAGGGAGCTGATGAACAGTGCTGGGATCAAATCCGGGGCCTCACATATACTTGCTGGGTAACTTTTCCAGCATAAAGTTATAAAACGATCCCCTGCCCCTTTTTTAATTTTCCAAAACAACATTTATATTTTATAAGAGGAAAAAAATCTTCACAACATCTTTAAAGTAATGACTAAGTCATAAAAGAAAACATTAGGGCTGAAGAGATATCTCAGTGGTTAAGAGCACTTCTTTCTTCTTGACTTCCACATGGTGCTTTATAACGGCTTGTTACGCCAGTTCTGGGTATCTTATGCCTCTGACCTATGTGCGGCACCAGGCACAAATGTGATGTCCAGACACACATGCAGGCAAAACAGCCATGTACATAAAGTAAATTAAAATCATTCAACTCATTAAAATTTATTCCATCTTCTCATAAAATATTTATGAGAGAAAGCAATATTAATTTTTACTGGACTAAACTGCAACAAATTTTGTAAGCAGAAGTATTTTGAATTTGAAGACTAACAATAGGCTATATTGTAGTTCCAAGGTAAACATGGTTCTTCAGATTTAGATACTTTTTTTGTTTTGTTTTGTTTTTCGAGACAGGGTTTTTCTGTAGCCCTGGCTGTCCTGAAACTTCCTCTGTAGACCAGGCTGGAACTTACAGAGATCCACCTGCCTCTGCCTCCCAACTGCTGGGATTAGCCACCACTGGCCAGCTTAGCCACAGATGCTTACTTTTAAGCAATTTCTGCATGAGTTGTTTGTACTAACATGGTTTAGGACAGTGCAACACAGAAACATGATCAGGACATTAATCAGTTCTTTCCTAGGGCAAGCAAATGTCTGTCATTTATAAGGAAAATTTTGGAAAAATTGACCTCTTTTACTAAAAAAGAAGACAACCAGATGGACACATGGTGTACACTAGTTATTCTAGCTACTTGCGAGGCCAAAGTAGGAAAATCATTTGAACCCAGGACTTCAAAAACTGACTAGAGAATCTATCCAAAACCAAAATATAATGAAACGCCACAGAGTTACATGCTATCAAGTACTACTGTAACCACAAAGAATTTCTTCATAGACCAGCATGCTTGCTGTGTAATTTCTTAATGATTCACTATATAGCTGAGCAACTTATGATGAGGCACCATAATTGGAAAGCCAGAAAAACCTGTTCTTAACTTTATTTACCAAAGCTGAGAATGAAATCTTTTATACACAGGCTGAATATAAGATATGCAAGTGATTCTATAAATCACATGTAAAAGTGGCTTTATTTATATGTACATTGAATGAACATTTACTGTGGTTATGAAATTAGTTCTAGATCACTGAAAAGGTTATCTTGGAAAATGTGTATGATATTCTGAGAACTAAATTTACCAAAACCCAACCCAAACCCATTGACTAGTTGTTGACTGAAAAAAACTAGTTAATTCAGTCAAACATTTACTGAATACTTACTGTGTAAGGTCATTAACAAGAATGTAGATATTAAAAAACAAACAACAAACAAAAACAAAACCAATCCAACAACAATAAAAGCAAATTGGATACACAAAATCCATGCAAGATATCTAGTGTTGATGGTGCTTACCTGTAATCATAAGAGCACTATAGCTGAGGCAGGAGCATTTTGGCCTTGAGCTCAAGGGCAATCTAGTCTGAACTAATAGGGAGACTGTCTTAAAAGCAGTGACAAAATCAAAACCAAACTTCTACCCTGTCAATGCAAGTACATTTGTGCACACTCATATCCATACTGTGTTTAAAATAAATGCATAAAATGGTCATAATTGACCCTGAAGCAGAATGTTAATTTTTAAATTATATATTCCTCTTTATATTATTTGAATATTTTGTTTGTAGTTTGGGTATTTTCTTCCCACATTTAGTTTCTGCTGTACTTTATAATTTTAAAATCATAAAATACCAAACACACAATTAAAAGGTATATGTGTGGGATTTAAGAAACTAGCATTAAATTGAAGTTCTTTTGGTAAAATACTCATTTACTCATTGATGTCTTAAAACTTGTCATGATATATAACTGCATATGAATTCAATAGAATTCAATAAAAACATGTAATATATAAATTCAATAGGTTAATATTTTTACCTTAAAGGTAACTAATTACCTTTAAGATTGAGTTCATATTAGGTACTTAAGGCTAGATCTTAGCAATTCATGTCCAAGAAAGGGAAGCTACAAAATGCCTCTAAAATATGAACAGTATAAAACAGTAATACCCAGACTTTTCTACTTTTGCAGGAATGCAAACTTGCTCCTATTGCTAATGGGTAATTGTTTTAAGTGGGCATTGTGTTTATGAGCCTCAGAGGAAAACGGTCTGCTCTTCTTGCTATGTAAGGTTAGTCTTGAATTTGTTTGAAATGGTTACAGATATTAGTAACATTGGCAGTAAAGGATTATAAACACTTGACAAATATATTTAACCAAAGTGTTAAGAAAAGCTGATATCTGCACATCTCAAGACCTAGACATTTCTCATTAACTAAAAAGGAGAGAAAACTATGTAGGAAGTCTTCTACTGCCAGCTGCTTTATCTCCAATGATGAGTCTCAGTTTTCACTGGTCACTATTTTCAAAATATATGAAGGCAAGAAGAAAGTTTTGAGATAGTCCAAGATCATTTTTACAGATGAGAAATGAAGGCTGTGTATTTATTAAATTAACTTGCTAACCTATGCTGAAGAGTTAGATACAAAATTTAGTAAGACTTGTTCCTTACTTTAATTAAGCCAACAAGCAATGAGAGTTAAGTCACATATGTAGATAACAATATGATCAATCACTTTATGATAAACTGTCCACAAGCTAAGAGTAGAATTTCTATCTTCTAGCAGCCCTTGTGTCACAAGAGTCTACAAGCTAAATTTCAAGGTTAAACTACTTTAACTTAGAAACTTATAGGCTGAAACAATCCACAAACCATTTATGTAAGTTAAAATTTTGATAATGCCAAGTAATTTTTACAATATGCCAGGCTATTAGGCAACAAGGATGATTATGAGATATTATAACAAGAATTATTTATGACCACTTTGTGACCAATTCTTCTGTGGCAGGTACCTTATAGACAACTTGTTAACTTTCATTACAACTCCACCCAAGAAGAGTTACTACCATCAGCGTTTTATAGCAAAGAAACAGACCTACCCTGAGTCCTGCAACTTATGAATGGGACTTTGGAGGAAGGAATACAAGTAGGGACTTCCTTTCAGAAGAACATGAGTATGTGAATGCATCAGGAAAAGGAATCAAGAACTAGTTTAGGAATATACTGGGCACTGAGGAAATGTGATGAAGATTAAGGCTTCACTTACAAAAATACATCTGAAAGGCAGAAAGAAGCACTTACAGGAGGGACTTTATTGCTACATATAATGAGGTATTTTAATGTCAAATTTTATTAAATACTAGTCAAAATAAGGGGCAAATTCTAAAATATCAGCACATTTTTTTTCCCTACAATGCAAACTCTTGCTAATTACAAAGATGTTTGGAAAGAGTTGTTTTGGACAGGAGGAAGTAACTTTGAATAGTAATCAGCCACACAGCTAGTTCAGTTTTGTAATTATGGCTACTCAGGAGGCAGATCCAAGAATTCAAGGTGTGCCTCTTGCACAGAAAAAGTTCAATGGCTACCTGGCAACTCAGAAAAACCCCGTTGTTTTTTTTTTTTTTTTTTTTTTTAAACTTGGTAACCTATGCTGAAGAGTTAAGACACAAAACTTAGTAAGACTTGTTCCTTACTTTAATTAAGCCAACAAGCAATGAGTTAAGTCACATACATTAAACAAACAAACAAACAAAAAAAGCAAGGGAGGAATCAAGAAAGCAAGGAAAGGAAGGGTGAAGAATACAGCTATGTGGCAGAGATCTTATGTAGCTTGTGTGGTGTCCTGGATTAACTACTGAGTATAGGGGTAGAGGAGAGGGAAAAAAATTATTAAGAACTGCTCTTTGCTTTACATAAGCTCATAAGCCATTAGAATTAAGTCATGTATGTAGACACCAACATGATCAGTAACTTTATAATAAGCAAGCTAAAAGTGTCTTTCAATCATTAGCCCAATGGATTTAAAGTGAAATTAAAAAAAATAAAAAATAAAAAGCAAGAAAGAACCACAGATAGGACAGAGGACTAATAGCTAGGATCTATAAAGAACTCCAAAAATTAAATAACAAAACAAATCAAATCAATAAATGGGCTAATGAAGCAGACAGGCAGTTAAAAAAAAAAGTGACCAGTAAATATTTGAAAAAAATGCTCAACATTTTAGTCATTAAGGAAATGAAAAACAAAACTGCTTTGAGATTCCATTTTGTCTTAGTCAGAATGGCTAGCATCAGGGCTAGAGACACGGTTCAGTGGTTAAGGATCTTTGTTGCTCTTGCAGAGAACATAGGTATAGTTCACAGCATTCACATGGTGGCTCACAACCATCTGAAACTCAAACTGCAGATGTCTGACACCCTTTTCTAACCTCTACATGTACCAAGCACATGTATGTGGTACACAGTATACATGCAGGCAAAACACACTCACACACAAAATAAATAAATTTAAAAGAAAAAAAAACCTTAAAATGGTTATTATCAAGTAAAAAACAGCAGATATTGGTGAGGATGTGGGGAAAAAGAAAGCCTTATATACTATTGGTGTGAATACATGCTCATATAGGCATTATGGAAGTCAGTGTGGAAGCTCCTCAAAAAACTAATAGAACTATCATATGTATATGTATTATATATACCTGAAATATTGCCCACACACCATAAAGATCCTTGGACAGTAATAATTGTTTCTATACTATTTATGACAACACCCACAAAACACTTTTTCCTTTTTTTGGAAAGGAAAATGAAATCATGGTATCTGGTGGAAAATGGATGAACTGTAAGTGAAACAATCCTGATTCAGGAGGACAAATAGCACAATTTTTCATACATGGACTTTAGATTTAAATTTATACATGAACATATGGGCTATATGTGTGTCAAAAAGTAAGTGAAATTAAAAAGGAAATTGTAATAGGAAGAAGAAATTATAAAGGGCAGTCAGGGAGAGGGAATAATGCAATACATGTCACATAAAAGCAGAAGGGAGGACAATTTAGAGGGAGGGAAGGGGCCTGACCAACAGGAGGGTGTCAGGGAGAAATGGAAGATAATAGTGAGAAAGAGGGGATGATTATAAATAAAGTATAGTGGCATAGATGTATGAAATGCCATAATAAAACCCATTACTTTGTATGCTAATTGAAAAATTAGTAAAAAGGAACAGAGAGCTGGCTCAAGTGGGTAGAGGCACTTCCTACCAAGAATGACAACCTGAATTCCATCCCTGGAACTCATGTAGAAGAGGGAAGAGAAAATTAAAATCTGCATCGTTGTCCTTCTGGCCTCTGCCTGTGGGCACATACACACATACATTAAATAACATACATTTAACAATTAAAGTGAAAAATTAAATTTTATTAATTATCTTGCATTGAGGTATTCATATCCTGTCTTCTTCCATCTGATCTTTAAAGTTCTACATGTGCCTTTTTATTTGTGACACCTTCCCTTAACAACTATGATGTTTATATGCCTTGTCTCTCTACTATATGCTAATTCGGTTCACTTTATAATATTTGTTTGTTTGTTTGTTTTTCGAGACAGGGTTTCTCTGTGTAGTTCTGGCTGTCCTAGAACAGCCTGTAGACCAGGCTGGCCTTGAATTCAGAGATCTACTTGCTTCTGCCTTTGGAGTGCTGGGATTAAAGGTGTGCTCCATGACCTGTGGCTTCATTTCATACTTTTTGATCTTCCCTATCTCTGACAATATTTATACATCATGCATAGGACTATTTACTACATATTTGTACCCAAGTACAAAGAATTCATAAATTTCTGTTAATCACAGTAAATAATACTAGTAAAGTGGGAAAAAAGAATCAAGAAAGGAAAGACAGAAAAGAGGAAGCCACAGAATAGGGTAACATTGATGGTTCAGATGCAAGCTGAAAGTATGAACTAAGGTAGCACAAAAATACAGAGCTGAGAGAAGGCAGAAATATTTAAAACGACACTACTTTGAGCAATCTTATACCTACACAACAAGACTAGCAGGTTTTAAAAACAACTGACTTGTAATTTTTGAAATGGGTAAGACAATTTGTGAGACTACACCCATGCTTACAACTTTGTTTTATTCTCCCTGAGGCTGAACCATGCTCTATCACTAGAAAAATCAGATGCAACCATGGAGCTAAGCTTCTTGACCAACATAAATCATACAAGCTAATTTGGCTTTGTTAGATGATTTGATTCAGAATAGTTGATAAATGTGCTTGGATCTGGCTGGTAGTTAATGCAGAAACTCACAAATGATCAGAAAATGTTAGTAGAGTGAAAATGAGAAAATCATATCATATACCCCCAAAAGCCCCATGCTATAAAAGAGGGGACAAAAACAAAACAAAACAAACAAAACAAAAAACGATACGAGTCAGAAGTTAGGGAGAACTAGAGTAAAAACAGTGTCTTTTGGACATGACAGGACTGTTGCATGCATGAACTCACAGTGTAGTTGCCCTGAACAAAACCTGCACAAGATCAAGCCAATCAACATTCCAACAATGAGCAGGGAGGGACTCACAAGTCCACACAACTACCTGGGACACTAGAGAGAGTTGACAGCTTCTAGGAGAGTCAGTTATTTAAGTGCATGCATAGCCTGTGGTAGGGCAACCATGCTCCAGTGAATGGGCACACATCCATGAGTATATGGGCAGCATAGAAGACTTGGTGGGTCATTTTAAAAGAGGGACATGAAATGAGATGGGTAAAGAGTTGGGGGAGAAACAGAAGATGGATATGATCATAATATAGTGTACAAATTTCTGAAAGACTGAAAAAATTCTATTAAAAGATCTGTGTAGGCTTAACTGATGATTTTGGATAGCTTACAATTAACATGTACTGTGTGACTGTCCTGACTTTATCTTAATGCTGTGTAGTATGGCTACCTTGGTAGTATGGCTACCTTGGTGAAATGGAGTGATGCTCCTGGCAGGTCATTCACTCTCCCTCAATATGATGCTATGATTTCTCAATTCATCCTTTAGATTAGCAATTTTGTATCACTTTGCTTGTCTCCTGTGTTGATTGACCACTTTGAGTGAAGACACACTCTGAATTATTAGATTCCTTACTTGATCATATATTAAAACAACCTAACTTTTGCTAAATTGTGTCTTGAAGCAGACATAACATAGTAGCTGTGGTAGAATGAATGTTAAGATATAGATCTAAGTTCAAATCCCATATCTGCCACTTAAAAGATAAAATAAGAAAAGTCCTCATCTCCCAATCAGTGCCCCCCCCAAACAAAAACCTAGGTATATATAGTACAGTTTGTCTACCATACGCAGGGCCATTGGTTTAATCTCCTGACCTGGGAAATGAGAGGCAGGAGCTCCAAGCTAACAAGTAAAATGACTATATTAAAATCATTACTGTCATCAAATCAAATGAAACAAACAAACAAACAAAAAACAACAACCAGATCTATGATGCAGGTTAAAACTAGCCAAGTACTATATATCAAATAAGGGACATTTGGGTCCCTATCAGGTAGTTTGTCAGGTGACAATCATTAGATAATTTAGGAGTTATAAAAGAAGGAAATGTGCTTAGGATTTACTGGGATAGAAAACACACCCTTTCCAGTTCTACGGCATCAAACATTAGGCTCTGGAATTATTCAAACGTACAGACACTTAGAAAAATCAATTAGACTTATTTGTTAGTAAATTCCAGTTAGCCTCATAGTATTAGCATTAGTGTGGGAAAAATTTGATGCCTCTCAAAAAGGACACTAAGAACTTCCATATAAAACTTGCCACTGATTATACTCTCCTGCTAAAACTTATTGTAGCAAAGAAAACAAAAAAGACCAGTTCTCTAGCTTATTCTGAGAAAAAAAGCCTTCACAGTGGTGCTATGGTGAGAAAAAAAGCTGCTGGCATTAAGATCCTGAGTCTGCTCTACAGAACACTACTGAAATTGGTGCAGTGAAATTGAATTATGCTGATATTATTCAAACAACACATTCTATGAAACAGAAAAATCCCATTTCCTTCTTTTTATTAGCATATTGTAATTATACAAAATAATGGAAAAAACAACTGACTTAAGTCTCCTAAAGACAAAAGGTCGTTGGGGGGGGTCCAACTTTAGTAGTGTGCAGCGACATTTCGTGTTCTGTTCTTTTTCTTAAGTGAATCAAAGAATTACTAGGAAACATTATTTCCTGGTAGTCTGATTCAAGGGACTGGGGAAAAGGGAAAACTGCCTAGAGCAAAATGCCCAAGTAATAAGGAAGTTTTTCTAGAGTGCCATAATAGCCAATGAACTGGAAACTGATGTAAAAGGTCCCAACACCAACAGGAGAGCCAGGAGCAGTGCAACACAGGCCAAAGACTGGAAACCAATACAAAGAACAGCTACAGCGAGATCTTTTTGCTTCCAGTACAAAGGACAACTCTTAACCTAGACTCAGCACCGCCCACCAATACTCTTCAGCCGCAAGTAACTCTTCTGATCCATTGTCTGCAGGTGCGACAGGCGGCGCCTACTTACTGAGCTGTCCTCCGCCCGACGTCGTACTCGGTTCCCGTCCTCCTGCGCCTCCGACTCCGGCTGCGCCAGGAATCCCAGGCGCCCCTATCCCTGGCGGGGTCCCACTCTGCCTCTCAAAGTTGCCAGGATTGGAGAAGTAATCGCGCAGCCGTGGGAGCTCACGGCCGCTCTCCAGCAGCTCTGTGTGCAGCTCCAGGGCCGTCAGCAGGTACTGATCGCGCAACAGCTGGGCCGCGATGGCATCGATCGACAAACGGGCAGGGGGCTCCCCGCTGACCCCCAGGGCCGCCGGGGGGGCGGACGCCTCCGCAGGGAGCCCTGGCCGCGAGCTGCTCCCCAAGGCCACGGGGTCCTGTGGCGACAGCGAGCCTGCAGAGCCAGGATCCAGGCCGACCCCGGCACCCAGCCGAAGTCCTGACCGACGCTCCTCGGTCGCCACCACCTCGTCGTCGTCCTCATCGGAATCGCTGAGGAATGGATTTACGCCGCCACCACTGCCACTACCTCCGGGCGCCATCGCCGCCATCTTATTCTGTCAGGAGTGTGGGTGCTTCCCTGCCTGGCCCGACAGGCCTCAACCTGAATCCCCGTTAGGTCCCGGGAGCCACTGAGCACGTATAGGCAGCCGAAGCCCACCACGTCCCTCCTTCTCACCCCGAGACTACGCCCGACCGGGAGGCAAGAGGCCGGGATGCAGTAGCACCTGCCGCCCCAGCCGCCGCTGCACCTCAGCAGCCGGCTCTGCAGGCGTCTTCCTGGTCTCTAGTCTCGCGAGAACTGGCTGGTGTCCCGTCTTCGCCCCGCCCCGTTCCCGCCTCAGCCCCACCCACCTCAGGCCCGGAGTCGGAAAACTAAAGGAACCGCTCAGGACTCAAACGTAAAGCACCGCCCACAACCACTCGAGGATTGGCTGGAGGTTTTGGGCCAGCCCGGAGAGTTCTCGCGAGATCAGAGAGGAGGGTTGGGACTTGGTGGGGGCGTTCCCTGGAGGCGCAGGTGGTGGTAGCTCAGGGGCTGTGTTGTGAGAGGGTAACCCTGCCGAGACCTTTCGTGGCCCTAGGGCCTGCCTTGGTTCAGAGGAGGCCACGTTCCTGGACCGGGCCCGAGCCGGATAAGCCCAAGGTAAAGTTCCGGGACCCTTGCACTTGAGGTGTGGCGGCGCGGTGGCCCCATGCCCGCTTGCTCCCTTCATGCTGGAGTTTCTGCCGCGGTTTGCGCTCAGACAGCAAGTGCGCTGGGCAGTATTCAGAATCTGGCTTCTTCGCTTCTTGGTACTTTCCCAGCCGTGTCCTTTCTCGATTGCAAGTGTAGAGACAGCTTGTCCTCCTTGCGGTTAAGGGAGGGCGCCTTGCCGCCCCCTCCGTCCGGCAGTTGGACCTAGAGAGCTGCAGAGCGCAGATAGAGCCAGGACGGAAATTGCAACACTTGAGTTATGAATAGCCTTAGCGCCCACCCATCTGTGAACAGCCTGGACTTGATAAACTAACTGCTCTGTAAACCCTTGGAGGTTAACATACAGTTTGCATCAGAGGAACTTTTCAAACTATTAAGCGCTCTCTCACCAGTCCAAGTGAGTAAACTTCAGTCTGGGGAGCTTCGATGACCTGGTCAAGTCTATTGCACATTCAGTGTAACTAGCATCACCTATATTTTGTCCAAAACTATTCTTTCTCACAATCCCATGAAACTTTTCTGAGTTCCTTTAGGCTAGAATCAATGTTTTGATTGTGGATCAATCAAATTTTAGCGATTTTAAAAATTGCACTCAGTAGTTTCCTTTATGAAATGTTAGCCCAAAAGTATACTCTAAGTTTGGGAGTTTATTTATCTTTTGTGTTACTCCTTGAGTATGGTCTGAGGTGGTAAGGGGAAGTTTCTCTGTCAGACTGCCAGCTTCTGTTTTGTTACACACAGATTGCCACTTTTATTTTTGGTTTTAGATTTCTTTATATTCCTACTAACCAGCTAACAGACAACAAAATAAATACGCAGCAGCGCTAACTGTCTGCTCTACACTACATCGAAGCACTGAAGTATCTCGTTTGGCTCTGGAAAAATTAAAATAGAACATGGTTATATGACCTTTCGTCTGGTTATTGGTTTACATGTAAAGTATGCCAGCAGTTAAGTGTAGGCTTTAATTCAGTTTAGTCGGTCTCAGTAAATAAAATTTCATTTGAATGAGGCTTTGGGTGTTTTGTTTTTTGTTATAATTATTGTTTGGGCTTTCTTGCAAGCTATTAAAATAGTGCTACACTTAATATGAAGGTATGAGGGAGAATACTGGAGGTTGGAATGAATGGTTTAAATGGGCATAGGAGACAGGGAGATGGGTAGAAAATTAACCCAAATACTAAGAGACCGTAAGGAACCTTCCTACATTGTAGTAATTTAAAAATAGTGTTAGTAGTAAGGATATGTTTTTAAATAAGACTTTAGCTTCCAGTTCTTTGGGCTAAATATTATTCTGTGCCATTTATTGATGAATCTGAAAAAAAATCTTCAGTGTCATGGAAGTAGTACAAAATGATCAATACTTTGTTATGCTTCACATTTCTTAGCAAAAGGGATCATCAGTCTCACTTTGAGATTGGCAAAGAAATTAAAAATGGAACCAAATTTTGGAATGAAGGATTAGTGAATAGCATGAGAAAGACATAGCAAAAATGTGGTTTTTTTTGTACAGTTTTTTTTTTCTTTGTTGTGATGTGGATGTTTAGAAATCTACATTCAGGGGTTCCTGAGGAAAAATGCATTTAATGTAATAGAAGAGCCTGTATACATTTATTTATTGTGAGACATTGGAAATGTTTGAACCTAAATTTTCCCAGCCTCACCTGCATTCATCTGCCCTGAGGGATAATGAAAGTACATTGACTTGGGAGTGTTCTTGTCACAGTGCCTGGTAGCTGGTTCGCAGCAAATGTTAGTGTGGTCAGTTATTTATTAATGAAATATTGGGTACTGAGGACATTTGGTGGTTTTTAAAAACAAGTAACAGTGGCTAGCAGAGCCTGGAAAAGCAATGTCAGTAGATAAAAAAGAGGCAGCAGCTTTAATTTAGTGTCTGAATTGTAAAACACTGATTGGAAATAGATAAAAATGTTGCCTAAACATTTTAAATCTTAAGTCTTAAGAAGATGAACGTAGAAGTTTATTGGCTGACCTACTATACACATCTAAAGTTACTGCTAGTTCCTCTCCTGTAACCACAGGCTTATGTATCTAACTCCAGGCTTTCATCAAATCAGCTGACCAGTCTTCCCATAGGGTACTTTGCCTCTCAGGGTCATGCATGAATAGTTTTAATGAACACACTAGGATAGTAAGAATTTCTGACCTCTACTTATAATTTATTAATAGTTGTTGGGAATTTTCTCTCTTCTTTGGAAGACTGCCTAGATGAAAGCCTTTTAGACTGACATCTCATCTGAATAAGGATAGTCATTGAATCTCATCTTTCAGTAATAAAAATATAAAAGATAGCTTATTTTCCTAAACACTTCATTTATATGTTAAAATTATTTGAGGATTTCATTGTCTTAAATAACCGCAAATTACATTATAAATGCCAAGTTTGGTCAATTAGTATTTGATAGTGTCTAATACTTCCTTAGTTTGTAGTTTATGGTGGCATATATCCCACAGTTATAAACTAAATTTTTATAGACAAATGAACATGGGTTTTAAATTTTAATAGTTAGGCATTTATTTTGGAGATTTCCAAACAATTCAACTATGCCAGTTTTCTTTTGCAATAAATGTGAATGAGAAGTGATTTCATTTAAAGAAAAATGTTAAATGGCAATATTGCTTGAGATAAATGTGATTGAGTATGTGGATATTTATTCTTTCAAGTCACTATAACTTAATTTGTAATAAATTACTTAAACCTAAAACATGGACTTGTTGGGTGTATTTTGAAAACGTCTTTGAAGCTTAACAGCTCTTATTCAGAAAACAGCGAAGCAAGGCGACATCTAGTGGCTACAGTGCATATTGTCATTGAAGTGTAATCTTAAATGATTTATTTAGCAACATTTAAGTCTTTGCATAGAAATATGGTGGATGCTAACGATGACCTTTCCTGCTGTTCTTGAATTATTGTGAAGTGACAAAAGCAGACATTAAATCATCAAAGGCAGTTAGGTACTGAACCCACAACTCTACCACTGAGCTAAATCCAAAGCCCCACATAGACATTTTATTTAATCACATAAATGCTATTAATAGTCAAAAGCTGAAAATAACACTAATTCTGTGGTTTCCAATTTGGGATTTGTTAGTAAAGATGCATTTGAGGACAAAATGTGCTAACGTTATGTGATATATGGGAGGAGTTTGTTTTTAAGAGAAGTGGTAATACATGTTCAAGGAAAAATGAATAGCCGGGGCTGGCAGGATGTCTCAGTAGGTAAAGGCATTGTCGGTGAGCCCGAAGACAAGTGTTTGATTCCAGAGCTGCTTTCTGATGTCCACATATGTACCATGGATTGTATGCGCATATGCATGTGTGTGCGCACACACAAACACGAATACACAGATGCTTATGCACACACTGCACATACAAACACAAATAAAAACACAATAAAACATTTAAAATGTTAATATATATTTTTAAAAATATATAAAGCTGTTTGCCTCCATAAAAATGGAGACAAGATAAGTTTTTTTAAATAAAGTGTTTTTTTTCTTTTTCGTTCTTTCTTTATTTTTTATTATTAGTTACATTTTATTAACTCTGTATCCCACTCCCTCATTCCCTCCCAATTCCACCCTCCCTCCCTCATCTCCTCCCTGCCCCTCTCCAAGTCCACTGATAGGGGAGGACCTCCTCCCCTTCTAGCTGACCCTGTTTTATCAGGTATCTTCAGGACTGGCTGCAAAGTCCTCCTCTGTGGCCTAGCAGGACTGCCCCTCCCTTGAGGGGTGGGGAGGTGAAAGAGCCTGCCATTGAGTTCATGTCGTAAATAGTCCCCCTTCCCCTTACTAGGAAAATACAGTAGCCTGGCTACTTCCCAGCCACATGCCCCTAATTACTTGCCATATTGGTCCTGCCTGGGCTGCTTCTGCTCCATCAGGTCAGTCTTTGTGGCCATGCCCTTTCTCTACCTCTTCTTTCTTCTCCCCACCTCGTGGTCCCTACCTGAGACCCATGGACTGGGAATGGAAGACTTGCCTCCATTTTCTCTCTCCTAGGTATAAGCTGAACTTCCTAATGCTGTGACCTTTAAATATAATTCCTCATGTTGTGATGACCCCCAACCATAAAGTTATTTTTTGCTACTTCATAATTGTAATTTTGCAACTGTTATAAATTGTAGTGTAAATATCCGTGTGTTCAGATGGTTTTAGGTAACCCCCTTGAAAAGATCATTCAACTCCTAAAGGTGTCACGACCCACATGTTAAGAACTGCTGACTTAGAAGATGGTAGGTTCCTGACTAATTTTTTCTGTGATACCATTATTAATATTTGTAACACCATGATGGTGACCACTGTGTAGTTTAATGATCATATAAACTAGGAAAGAAGCGAACTTTATACTGAGAGATTAGATTGTGAAATTGCATGTATCACTAAAGAATCTCTGATATTTTGTTCACCTTATGTTCTCTTGGAATTAATAAGATGTGTCTTACAATTTAACTGTTTGGTTCATTTAATATTTTTAAACTTGCTTATCCTTGAGAAACACATTTTTAGTGTTTCTTTCTGTTTTTTTTTTTTTTTTTTAATTACAGGACAGTCTTCATCCTTGTGATATTTGATTCTTCAGACCAGGAAGAATAAGATGTCCATAATTCTCATCTTTCATATTTTTTAGATCAAGGTCATTATATGTACATAATACTGCTTCAAGTAAGAGAAATCTAGCGTTTTCTTTCTTAATCTGTAGACACATTTACCAACAAAGAAAAAAGACTGGTTTGAAAAACATTCTTATGGTCACTTCGATCTTTGAGATGTAATGGCATACTATCTTACAGTATTAAATGTTTCCATTTGCTTTGTTTTCTTTCTTTACTATTTATAAGTTCATCAAGCCTCTGATAGGTTTTCTTGGTGTTATTTTCTAGGGATATAAAAGTTGTGTTCAATGAATAAATATAAAACCCTTTTTATTGATTCAGGGAAGTAAAGTGTTTATTTAAGGAGCACAGGTTTTCTGAAGCACAGATGACGTTTAACTTCTTGTGTGTAACTCAGCAAAATGGATATAATGTGTGTTTTCTGCTCAGTTTGTTGCTACTTGAGAGTCAGGCAAATCCTACACTGATGACCAAAGTTTAAAAAAAATTAACTCAGAAATTTACAGTTTTAAGTAATTTAATAAATTTAATCTAAGAGTAGGAAAAGTGTTGTGTGGATAACCAAGCATGGCCTGAACTATATTTAGGATGTGTTATTTAGGATTCCTGTGACTGAGCCTATCTAATTTTTAGTACTTTTTGTTCTGTGTTTCTTTGGTAATTTTTAATTATTTGTAGGTAACTGAGTTTATCGATCCTAATTGAATTCTTTTTTATCTCCATGGTGTACTTTAACATATATTTTATTTCAGAATTATCATGTTGTTAAACAATGTTTATTGTTCTCATTGTAAATAAAAGGCCAGTTGTCAGTTGTGTAGTACCCTGACACCTGGGCAGTGTGCATGAAAGGCATCAGATGTGTGGAAGAAAGATCTTTATCAGGTGTGTCCAGCTTGACTTTGTTCTCTGTTTTAGCTTCTTTTGCAGGGAGCTCATCCTGGATATGCTGCTGTTTTTTGCTTTGGGATTGCTTGTACATTTTGTGTTCTTTGCCTCCATTTTTGACATTTATTTTACATCTCCTTTGGTTCATGGAATGACTCCTCAGTCTACACCATTGCCTCCTCCAGCAAAAAGATTAGTATTATTTGTTGCTGATGGCCTGAGAGCAGATGCTTTTTATGAATTAGATGAAGATGGAAACTCCAGAGCACCTTTTATTAGGTAAGGATGCCGGCAGGTTCAGCAGTGTGTCTTAGAAATGTTAGCTTGTTTTAAAAAAGAAAAGGGATTATATTATGAGTGGATGAACATTAGCTTACAATTGACAATTTTTGAAAAGGGTTTTTTGTTGTTGTTGTTGTTTGTTTGTGACACAAGGTCTCATTTTAGAGGCCGGACTAGACTGGCCTGGAACTTGCTATTTGGACTAGGCTGTGCTCAAACTCAGAGATATGCTTGTTTCTGCCTCTTAAGTCTTTAGATTAAGGCTATATGCTTCCATGCCTATGCCTTTTCTTTTTCTTTTCTTTTTTTTAAGACTTATTTTATTTATTTATTACATATACAATGTTCTGCCTGCATACTAGCAGAGGGCATCAGTTCTCATTATAGATGGTTGTGAGCCACCATGTGGTTTGCTGGGAACTGAACTCAGGACCTCTGCAAGAGCAGCCAGTGCTCTTAACCTCTGAGCCATGTCTCCAGCCTGCCTGTGCTCTTCTTTTTGTTTTTTTTAACCACTTAAAAAAAAGTCTCACACACACAACTGTGGATGTGCATATTGTAGAATTTTCTTTCCCTGGACAATTTGAAAACATGACAATCTGGCATTTCTACACCAAGCACTATACTACATATGTTAAGAAAGACCTTTCTTTTATATAGGATATACCATCCTCAAATAAATTTTAACATCAAATAAAATTTAACAACATAATATTTTGCATGTGAGTTTTTTCTGTGTAACCAAACATCTTTGCTTTGTGGTTTGAAACACTAGACTGTAGTTTGTCTCTTGATTCTCTAGTAGGGGAGTGATTTCTTTGTTCATATTACCTCGGCTCATTCATGCTACTGAATTTAACTGGTGGGCAGAATATGATTGGGCTCAACTGGGTTTTGAGATTCCTTTCCATCTTACAATTTAACTTTTTGGTTTGATTCCTTGTATAAAAATCTTTCTTAAAGCCTTTTGAGAGTTTTAATGCCAGCATGTATTAACTGTTCATCTCAATTGTCTTTTAGGAATGTTATAATGCACGAAGGCAGCTGGGGAGTATCTCACACGCATGTGCCAACAGAGTCGCGGCCTGGCCATGTAGCGCTGATAGCTGGCTTTTATGAGGATGTCAGTGCAGTTGCCAAAGGTTGTTCTGAAACAATTTTATCAGATACAATGCTTCTTATAGAAACACTATTTTCCTACCACTTCATCATGACATCAGTTGTGCGCGTGCGCGTGTGTGCGTGCACATGTGCACATACACTGTTGTTTGTGCACATCATGTATGAAAAGCTGTCCATGGAAGCCAGAAATAGGCATTCAACTCCCTGAAACTAGAGTTACAGGGAGTTGTGAGCCACCCAGTGTTGGTGCTGGAAACAAAACTCAGGACATCTGGGTTTGCAAGAGCAGCAAGTATGTTTAACCTCTGAGCCATGTCTCCAGTCCCAAGAATACACTTTGAGATACTTTTGATGAGTCTTTGAGCATGCCTTACTGACATGAACACATCCTGGTGTTGATTCTGGAATTAAACTTTAGTATGTCATCATCCTGTGCTACTGAAAAAGTATGTATGAATGGAAATGTTGTTTTGTTATACATTATAATCAAGAATTTGAAAGTGATTATTTTAGTAACAAGTGAATTTATTTTAAGATAGGCAGACAAAACGCCTAAGGAAATCTGAGTTTTATGTGTTGTCATCAGTTGCTATTTGAAGAATGCATCTTTCAGGCCTTATTTTGCTGTGTACTTATTATTTTATTGCTTTTCTCCATTACCTAAAGGATGGAAAGAAAATCCTGTAGAATTTGACTCTCTTTTTAATGAAAGCAAGTACACATGGAGCTGGGGAAGTCCAGATATCTTGCCTATGTTTGCCAAAGGTAAGAGACATTGGTTGTATTTCCTCAGGTAGCAAATAAGTAAAAAATAAATGCTTTTATTCTTGCAATATTGAAGATTGGATTCTCTATGTTAGGCATATCTACCACTCAACCACACTCTTTCCCTGGCTTTTTATTCTTTATCTAAAAAAAAAATTATTTAGCTAGGCATGGTGGTGCATACTTTTAATCCCAGCACTCTGGAAGCAGAGACAAGCATATCTCTCTTGAGGCCAGCCTGTCCTACATAGTGAGTTCTAGGCCAGCCAGAGCCATATATTTTGTGTGCTCATGGTGCACATGGTCCTCATCAAAAAGTCAGAAGCAACCTATAGGGGTCTGTTCTTTCTTTCAGCCATGTGGATCCCAGGGATATAACTCAGATTGCTAGTCATAGTAGCAAGGGCCTCTGCCTTCTTAGCCATCTTCACGCATATGTTGTATCTATTCACTTTTAGAGGTGTTTATCATCTGTGAAAATAGAAATGTGTTCTACAGTGGGCTTGATTGTCAGTTTAAAAAACAGGATTTCTACTTTGTTCTATTTTAAATATTGCTATATAACACTGTTATGCCAGTGTCCAGCCCCAGGTGAGGTCAGGACCTGAGGAAGGGTGGATGCAAGAGTGGCGAGGGAGGAATTAGTCACAGTGATCAGGAGGAGTTTTACATCCCAACTGACTGGCAGTCTGAGTACTTGTATATTAGTAGGCAGGGATAGATGCATATTGTTCCAAAACATACCATTTTTGTTCCTGGACATGTGTTTAACTTCTGCTTGGTCATAAGTTTAGTCATTATTGATAAACCATGACAGAACAGAATTATCTTTCACAATCAATTTCCCTCATCAATCCCACAGCACATCCTTTAATATTATTACAGTTTCAAGGCCATATTTTGCCAAAGCATGACAGCCTGATCTCAGCCTGGTAGCTCTCTAGTTTTCAAGGGCACTAGACAGAGAGAAAACATCCAAGCCAACCTGGACAGACTGTCGTGTCGCAAGCAGTATATTATTAACTGCTAATTGTCATTAGGCCCAAGAAAAGTCTTCAGACCAAACTACTACAGTTATTATTTATTTTCTGCAATAATACAGCATTTATATATTATAGGCTTAATAACTTATATATCTAATCTTGGTACTTTTTGTTCCTTGGTCATACAGCACTATAGTGGCCCTGTATGATTTTACTTTTTCTAAAAAAGGGATGTCTTAATACTTTATTCTTTTATCATTTGTCTACACATTCTTTATCAATATTGTAAAGAGGCTTTTAATTTGATCTGCTGCCAACTTCTGTAGCCTACCAAATATTGCTTACCTTTTACAGTTTACGTTGTTTTGATTATCTTGTTCCTGAGTAAGTGCAGGGACAGATGTGCCAAGAGTATCTCTGAGTCAGAGCCATATAAGGAGGTCTCTGGCATATTTACTTGACTCACAACCTCCAGGGCGTAAGGAAGACCTTCAGGTAGGGCCAGATAAGGGTATCTCCCTAAAAGCAGAGGAGGAGTAATAGAGTTAGGATATTCCTGGGGAAGCTCAGAATCAGTAATCCTGGTAGAGGGCATAAATGATTCATCTGAAAATTTCTATCAGTACAATATCCCTAAGTTTTACAAATAATAAAAGACCCCTAAGCATGAGACACACAGAGATCACGACCAACTAGTGTGACATTGCACCACACTGATTGCATCACTGGGCTCAGCTTTACTGGATCTTTGTCAAGCAGCTGTGCTGGCTTTATGGTTTTCATTGTTCCCATTAGATATGGCTGTGCCACTGTTATTTATATACTTCATTCTTTAGGAAGCACTGTGGGCTGATTAAGTTACTGTGGTTTACCAGACTAATCTTTCTACTTCTGGCCACAGCTGACAAGACAGGAGTGAGGCTTGAATGAGACACAACCTGATAGGAATGTGCCCTTTTGTATGCTAGGTAAATAACCAAAGGCCTCAGGTGTCTGCATTTGGGATGTGGGAAGTAGAATGGCCAAGCAGAGTCAGAGCTTCTCTAGAGCTGAGTTAATGCTGTAGATGTCATTACTTTATGATGACCTGTGGGAAAGCTTATCCATCCCAGAAATTGATTATAGATTCTCAATACAACTCTTAGAGATTCATAAGATTAACATACTTGTCCACCTCTTTATTTGGCACTAAGGAGCTTTTGACCTACTTACCCTAATCTTTGCTTTGAGACAGGGTCTGCCAGGCTTCAAACTTGTGATTTTCTTGTCTCTACTTCCTAGTTCTGGGATTACAGGCACACATTAAAATTCCAAGCTCTTTATTTCCTTGTGTTGTGACAAATACATATAATTTTAAGACAAGTGAAATGTTTGAATTTGCTTTTTAGGAAGCATTATGCTAGTCATCTTCATCTATTTTATATTGCAATCTCTTAAGAGGCACACATTTAAATAGAAACAAACTTTAGAACTTATTTTTATTGCATATTAGGATTGCATAATATGCAATCCTTATTGCATATTAGGATTTTGACTTTGGCAAGTTAACTATGTTATTTGGAGAACAAAGAATACGCTGATGTACGTAACATGACTTATGATACATAAAGTAATTATTAATTATTCTGCCTATTTTTCCTTTCTCTATCATAAAGCATTTTGTAATTAATTCTGGCTACTTGTAACATTCTTGAAGTAGATCCAGGTATGATGGGTGTGTGCCTGTAATCTTAGAACTCAAGAAGCTTAAGGATAATTTGAAGCCATTAGTTCAAAACCAGCATGGACAATACAGCAAGATGATCTCAAAACAACAATAAAAATATGTGAAATGATTGTTTCACATTTTATGATAGCTTAAAAGTTTTTGTTGTTGTTTTTTAAAAATGTTTTTCTCAAATTTCTTTTTTCAGGTGCTAGTGGTGACCATGTTTATACATATAGTTATGATGCTCAAAGAGAGGATTTTGGTGCTGATGATGCCACAAAACTGGATACCTGGGTTTTTGATAAAGTTAAGGTGCATGTTGTTTTGCTGCATTTTGAAAGAGGGTCTTGTTATGCAGCCCAGGCTGGCCATTGCTCTGGGCCTTCTTGCTTCAGTGTCAGAGTACTGTTTTACATGGGAGTGCCATACACCTGGGGAGGTATTTGCAATGCTGTGGTTTACAACTAAATACATTTTTATTTAAAGGCCTGAAAATTTATTTCTGAATGAACTCATCTCAGGTTTAGTTTGCTGCCTTTATAAACTGGAGCTTTCAGTGTTGTACTGTGCTATTTTAAAAGAAATTATACGTTGAGCTGTACCTGATTAGTATTTCATAGCTTCCCAAATCTTATGTCCATGGTTAAAGTTTTTGCTAGTCATTGAAAAAAGTACAATTTTACTGAAGTTAAGTAGAATATAAATGAAAGGTGATGGATAGTTTTATCCTTGAATAATTTCTCTTAATTTTTCCACTTATACTTTTAAGTACTTTAAAAAATTATTTTTCAAAAATAGTCTTCTTATTAAAACATTTATACAGTTATGTAAACAGTAATGACATATGTTAGCATAATCTGTTTATTTAAAATAACTTTAAAGCACTCTTACATACATGCTCCTGAATGTGAATGGGAGAATTATGGATGCCTGCAGGGCTTATGGATCCAGTTTGTTATTGTGACATAATCTGAACTGTACTTTGTTTGTCTGTTTCTCGCCCACACCACACCAAGAGCAGGTCCTAGTTCTCACAACCTGAATGGGATGTCACAGTTAGACTAGAATGGCCGTGGACAGGATGATGAAAAATGTTCCATTTCCAAGGATAGTTAAATACAATAAGTGTTCTTGAACTGTTCCTACCACTACTGTTTAATATTTGCCTCTTAAAAAATTTCTTCAGGTTTTTAAAGTTACAATAGATTTGTGCTAACAATTATATAATATTAAGTTCCTTTTTCTATAATTATTTTGCCTAATTATATCAAAATAGCTCAGTGATTATTTTTGGACAGAAATATCTGAATTGATAAAGATTTTTGTGTTCGTATATTTTGATGACAAAATGAAGCAAATAAGATCTTATATTTACTTATAAATTGCTAAGAGAACTAATTTTCACCTGATTTGTTACATGTAGGGCTTCTTTGAGGCAGCGAGGAATAACCAGTCTTTATTCTCAAAAGTAAATGAAGAAAAAGTAGTTTTTTTCTTACATTTATTAGGAATAGATACAAATGGACATGCCCATCGACCATCATCAAGGTAATTTTAATGATGTGTTTTGTTTGATCTTGTGGGAAATAGCTATTTTGCTTCAAATTTTGGTGTAGTATGAAATTTTTTTTTAATTATGACAACAAAACTAATGCTTCATGTAAGTTATCCTGTGTAATGTTTTCAATCATATACTATATGATTCTATACTGATTAAAAATCACCTGTGTTTTGGCTATATTGCACACTAAATTAAGTGAAATAGTTCTTACACATATTTCATATTCTTCATTTATCAAAGCAGAGAAAAAAAATGTCTAAAGTACCATACCCACATTTTGGGAGTATTTTTAGTAAATCTCAAAAGCACAAACATTTTATGGTATGGATTTTTATAACAGAAGATATAATTATTTTGGGTATTTATTTAATCAGCATGTATCCATGATTGCATAAAGTGTTGTTTATTAACTCTTTAGTGGTGTTCTTAGCTTTTGCAGACCATAAGAAAGATGAAATCATTTAAAATTTTATCCTTTTTTGGAATTTGTTTTATATTAACTCTAATGTCTGCTGGTTTAATTACCAGCATGGATATCTTATATTCCCCTAGTTTAATATGATGCACTGTTTCCATTAGTGGACTATATTTATATTAAACTGGCTTTGTTCAGCTATATGGGGAGCTTGAATATGATTTGTTCTCAACATCGCAGTAGATATAAATCATAAGTACTTTATGGGATGTAAGTATTCTGTACTGTAGTATTGGTAGTGTCCTACTAAGTAAGGTCAGCAGAAGAGTGCTGACCTTAAGGGAAACAAATGTAAAAGTCTTCATTAGCCTATTTAGGATTTAAAAGGTGTTCACTAAAATATATTTACTAATCAGTACTTTAAAAAAAATGTCTATGAAAAGTATTTCAATTTTTAAAATTCATTAGAGGAGAAAACATTAGTCTTGATTTTAAAATAGTGAAGATTAAATCTTAATATATTTCTTCAGTTCTTGAATAAATTTGATTTCTCTAAATTAATTTAACTTGTTCTTTTGTTTCTTTGTAAACAGGGAATATAAGGACAATATTAAAAAAGTTGATGATGGAGTGAAGGAAATTGTATCAATATTCAAGCATTTTTATGGAGATGATGGGAAAACAACTTTTATCTTTACCTCTGACCATGGAATGACAGACTGGGGTTAGTCTGTCTAGCTTAACCTTTCAGTGCAGATTTAGTGAAAGTAGGGGCAGATGCAGTTTGCAAGTATTATGTTCAGAAAATCAGGTGACAGCACATAATTGTATGTTGAAAATGTCTAGCCTTCTTTAAAAAGGGCTTTTTTTTTCTAATTGTAATTTTACAAATGAGAAATTATAAATTAACAAATGAGAAAGTAGAAAAAATAAATAAGTATTTTTAAATTTTCTTCACTCTTTTCTATAAGAAAAGATATTTTACCTGGAATTTATATGTGAAGGCAAGGGGAGTGATGCCAGTTAAGATGTATTGCTGAGGACCTGCCTAGGACAACTGAGCTTATGTTAGATAAGTCTGTGCTCCTTATGAGATTCCCAAGGCAAATATAGTTTGTACTCAGAGAGCGATATGGCATGAAGATAAGGTTTGAGCTGTTGAATCACAGGATGAAATTCCAGTGAGCTGGATTCCTTTTTGTAAAGGACTGCTTTTAGCTGCCCCATTTACAGTGAGGCTGGAATAAAAGGAATCTGTGGCATTTACTTGTGCATAGCTGTGACCAAAATACACGAGAGAAACTTAGGAATGATTATTTATTTTGGCTCCCTGTCTTAGAGGCTTCGTTGTAGGTGACTGGCTTGGGCAGAACTCCATATAGCTGGGGGTGTTTGGCAGAAGACATTTCTTATCTTGTAGCAGATAGGAAACAAAGATAGAGAAGTAAGGATGAGGGCACCCTATTGCCCTCAAAGGCATACCTCTGGTGACTAGTTATGCCAGCTGGCCCTATATCCTACTGTTTCTACAGCCTCCCAAGGAATCACTGCCAGCTGGACATCGAGTTTTTAGTATGTGAGCCTGTGGGGAATATTTTGTTTTCAAACCGTGGTGAATCTGTACACCTGGCTGTCCTGCACATACCACTCGCTCCCAACTGGGAGATGATTCCCCTGAAAATGTCTTCCCTACTTTTTCTGTCTCTGTTGGCCCTGACGCCTTCTGTGATGATCCCTAGGCCTGTTTTCATGACTTGATCGGTTGTGTATCGCTGCAATTACTGCTGCTCACTATAAGAAGCAGTTTCCTTGGATAAAGTTGACCAAAGCACTACTCTATGGACATCAGTATAGTTATTTTTTTAATTAATTAATTAGCTACAGTTTATTGACTTTGTATCCCCCCTGTAGCTCCCACCTCCCCTCCCAATCTTACACTCCCTCTTCTCCATTCATGCCCCTCCCTCAGTCCACTGATAAGGGAGGTCCTCCTCCCCTTCCCTCTGATCCTAGGCTATCAGGTCTCATCAGGTGTAGTTTCATTGTCTTCCTCTGTGGCCTGGTAAGGCTGCTCCCCCCTCAGGGGCAGTTGATCAAAGAGCAGGCCAATCAGTTCCTGTCAGAGACAGTCCCTGTCCCCATTACTATGGAACCCACTTGGACACTGAGCTGTCATTGGCTACCTCTGTCAGTATAGTTATTGAGAAGATAATTTGATAGTTACATCATATCCATTTAGCAAAATAGCAGTAGTCTCCACATTTGGGCCTATGACTTTCCCAGCCTATACATGGACCCATTCTTTAAAACAAATTGTTTAGAGATTATTTCACCATTGTTAGTAATTATATATTTATCTGATGACTCTTGATGTCTTTACTGTAGGTTCCCACGGGGCTGGTCATCCTTCAGAGACTTTAACTCCTTTAGTTACTTGGGGAGCTGGAATCAAATTTCCTGAAAAAGTATCAGCTCAGCAATTTGATGACGAGTTTTTAAAAGGTACGAACATTTGTCTTTATTCTTACAAATGCCTATATAACTAGCATTTAAAATAAAACTAAAATTAAACTAAGTTGAATTTTTCAGTTTTATTTTCTTCACTATTTATTCATTATATATCCTGATTGAAGCCCCCTCCCTCAACTCCTCCCAGGCCTACACTCCCTCCCTTTTCCCTGTTGGGTGGATTCTTTCAGGGGACCCTCTATAGTAGGTTCCTGTCAGATTTTTTTTCTTTTAAATCACTTGAGAATGTTAAAAATCTCTCATTTTAATGTTTGTGTTGTTATTTTTGTTACTGTTATATCCAAATTCTTTAAATCAAGGAGATAGTTTCCCCCCCCCCCCACTTCTAGAACCATTTATTGAACTTTTCACAATATACCATGATAGTAGCTATTTTCGTCTTTCTAAATGTCTAGGAGTTGGCAGTTTTAATGTCATTTTTATTAAATTTTTTATAAATTGAGAAGTAAATAATAAAATAAATAGGAAAGAATGTACAGTTTCTTAGAGGTAAATTATAAAATTAATGAAATTTTCCAACTTAAGCAAAAAGAACCATACTATTAATTATGAGATTGTAATATCTAAAAATATATATATTCCTTAGATGAAAAGTTAGATGTAATACCAAGTTGTTTTCTGTCTGGACCCAGATAAAGACAGAACAGCAATGTCTTCATGTAAGTCCTGGTGCGTATTAGACTGTTGACATATTGTCAGTGCTGCCGGAGAATACCAGGCCAGGCCTACAGAGGAAGTCTTTGTCAAGGGGCCAGAATATAGCAGTAGTAAACTGTTATGATTCTTCCAGACTTATTTACACACAAATGAATTGAACTTAGCTTATCTATCTATCTATCTATAATTTACTATGCTGCCTTTGGGGTAGGTGGTTGCTTCCACAGATCTTAGTGCTAGAATAGGGGCGTCCAGCTTGTGGTTCATGTATGGCCCAGGATTGTACGAATGCTTCTCAGTACAAAATCATAAACTTACTAGTAGGCTTCAGACCCAGGACAAGTGGCAGAGGTACCTGACCAAGTGACCTGGCCTTCAGGTTCTACCTTAGTCCCTACCTGAACTTTCCATCCCAGGGCCAGGGCTTCCCCCCTAATAATTTTTCACTTTATAATCTAGACATTTTCAACCCCCAAACTTCACTCCCCATCTGCATTTTTTGTCTCTGTCATTGTATTTTCTCTGGTGCTTTCCCTTTCTTGTCTCCCTGTCTGCATGTCTGCATGCTAATTTCCCTGACCTTCTCCTGTGAGATCAGTGAGATCAGTGAACTTGCCTGAGAGATATCCCTAAGAAAGCTGCCTTTATGTATTTTAATTTGGCTTGAATTGACTAATTTTGTTAGTGGAGATAATCTATCAGGAGGCTTGCTTAAAACATGACTTTTTTTTTTTTTTTGTAACTCAGTTGAGCCAGTTTCAAACATGAACTTGGAAGAGGATGACATTATGTCCTAGTGGCCTATAAAGTAGATATATGTTTGCACTCATTCATGGCCATGGAAACTCCTGCCTCGTAGGAGATAAAAGCTATTATAAACAAAAGTTATATATTATGAGTAAGTGCTGTGAGATTAAAATATAAACAATGGTTGTATTTTTATGAGTAAGTGCTGTACTAGTTAATTCATATTGCTGTGGTAAACACTATGACCAAAAGCAGTGTGGGAAGGACTTCAACATGAGATGTGATACCCTGAATCTGATGGAAGGGAGGTAATATGCTTGGACTGTAGGCACAGGAAAGGAATCTAGTAATGGAAGCATTAAGACCAACAACTGATAAGTGGGACCATATGAAACTAAATCTTTGTATAGCAAAGGACACCATTGCCAACTATATAAATGACAGAGAATTAGTAACTATATAAAGACCTCAAAAACTAAACAACAGCAAAACAAAGATTGGGACATGAACAGAAAGTTCTCAAAAGATAAAATACAAATGGCTGCAAAATAATTTTTTTTTTTTTTGCATTAGGGCAATGCAAGTCAGAGTTACTCTGAGATTCCAACTTAACTCTCAGATGTATTAAGCTCCAACAAATACTGGTGATGGGGGGAGAGGAAACACTCAGTGCTGGCTGTTCACTTACTTAGCACAGTAAATAGCTTATGCAAACTGGTACAGTCACTATGGAAATCAATGTGAGGGTCTTCAAAAAGCTAAAAATAGATCTACCCCATGAAGGGAATTTTAATAGTAACTTAATATGCTGTTTTTAAAATGTGGGTGTAATGATCATAGGAGCATCACAGCTATAGTTTTAAATACTTTGCTAACAACTGTCAAACTCAAAAAGGGGAGGGAGAGTGTATTGGCTGTCGTGCTGTCAGTCTCCCCTCAGTAGCTGACACAGCTATGGTGAGTAGCAGCCTTGCTGACAGTCAGCATTGGGCTTGTACTTCCCTTGTGGTCTCCTTCGGTGTTTTGAACATTGTGTATCCAAATGAACATGTTAAAAGTTTAATAAATCACAGGAAATACTAGAAGATTTAGTTGTCCGTTTTTCTTTTTAAAAATTCTTTAGAAACATTCCTCTGCTTTTCAAAACCCCTTTTTTCATATTTGATTTGAGAGAGAGGTTTCCAGTACTTATCCTTTACATGGACTGTCCAGTACTCCTGAAACAAATAAGACATTTTGTTCTTACTAAAATCTTAACATCATGTTTTATGTCTGTCTTTCAGAATGGAGATTGGAAAGCTGGAAGAGGCGAGATGTCAATCAGGTATCCTTTTATTTAATTATGTTATTTTGTGTAAGAAATTTAGAGAAAAATAGGCAGTAATAATAATCGTAGTAGTAGTAGCAAAAGATTTCCAAAATATTTCTGTATGGAGACTCTTTATAGTGCATGTACTTTGGCCTAAATAATCTTCTAGTGCCAATAACAACAAACAACAACAAAGACCACGTGGGTTGTTGAGATGGCCAAGTAGTAAAGTGCTTGACACATAGGCCTCACCACCTGAGTTCAATTCTCAGAACTTTAAACTTTGCAGAAATTAGCTGACTATGAAGTTATCTTGTGGTCTCCACATGTATGTTGTGACATGCGTGCTTCCCTCCCATCCTCCATAACATACACAATAATAAATGATTTTAAACCAGCCATTGAAAAAGACTCCTTCCCGGGGCTCAGTTAGCAAGAGTTCTTACAACGAGAATAAGAATACAAATCTCTAGCACCCACATAATATTCCCTGCATGGCTTCATGTGTCTGTAACCGTAGAGTTGGGAGATGAAGACGAGCAGATCCCAGGAACTAGCTGAACCTGTCAGCCTGCGTAGCATACAGCATGTGTCTGGTTAAGTGAGAGACCTTTTCTCAAAATATAAGATGGAGAACAATAGAAGATGCCCTAAATCCTCCTCTGACTTTCACTTGCTTATGCATGCATGCATTCCACCAAACACAGGTGTGTATACCACACCTTCCTCCCACAAAACTTCCACCCAAGTAATAGTAGGAAGTTGTTACATAAATTGAAACTTACATGCTTATTAAATTTCTTTGATTTTCTGTAATGCTTGAATTGATTATATTAAGTAGATGTACTTACAGTTTCTCTTATTAATACTTTTCACTGTATTTTAACCTAACAAACATCCTTGCTAATGCAATGGAAAAAGCATGATGGAAGTGTATATTACATAGTCACAGATCTTTTCTTAAGGAGAATGTATGTGCAACCTAAGAAAGCTAGACTGAGCAGTGGTGGCACAAGCCTTCAATCCCAGCACTTGGGAGGCAGAGGCAGGTGAATCTCTGTGAGTTTGAAGCCAGCCTGGTCTACAGAGCTAGTTCCAGGAGCGCCAAAGCTACACAAATAAATGCTGTCAGGAGGAAGAAAAGAAAAAAGAAAAAGAGGAAAGCTATACTGAATAATATTTCCTGAAAATGCTAAGCACAGGGTTGTTGAATACCTGCTACTTTAGCAGCTGTCTTCACTGTTTGTAGAAGGCTCACCATCACTGGGGTATGATTATGAAAGTGTCAGGTAGCTTGTCTTTCAGGTTAAGTATAAATGACATTTTCTTACTAAGGAGGAGACACAGACAACTCTTCTGCCAGCACTTTGTAAGGGAGAAACATACGTTTAACTGATAAGGAAACTTAGGCATTGCTAAAGTTTTCAGAGTTAGCAAACCAGGATTTGAAACTGTCTCATCCAACTTATAAATGTTTTACTACTTGACAAATTTTGAGGATTAATATAAACACAGCCAGTTAAATTTAGAAGAATAGAGGTCGTTAGCTCTTTTTTGGAGATTAGTCTCTGAAAGATAATAGGTCAAAGCAGTTCCAAAAGGCTGAGGACTGGGTAGTGAGACAGAGAATAACAACAGCAACAGAAACAACTCTCTGAGAAAGTGGAATTGAAAAAGAAATAGCCACAATGCCATTTGGGCTCTCTTCTTTCTTCATTGGTTGTCCAGACTTCTTTCCAATGAGCTTACTTCTTTACTGCTGTGTATATTTCTTCAGATAAAATCTGCTGCTTTGTCATTTATGACTATCAAAGCATTCTTTCACATGATACTAAAAACAATACAAAACAGTCAAGTTCTCAGCTAATAAGGCAAGTGATTTTTGCTTGATTTTGTTTTGTATTGGTAATCTTTAATGGTTACTTTTCAAATTAATTTTTCATAGTTTCATGAATTTCTAGCAGATGCCATTTAAAGGCATTGCTATGTAAAACATATAAAAGCTTAAAGGTTTTTGAGAGTAATACATGTGGTGATAGTTCAAATATAGTTGTATGAGAGGATGCAATTTGCTGGTGTTTGCAAATGTACTTACTAGAATTGAACTTTTTTTTATTTCTAGGCTGATATTGCACCACTGATGACATCCCTTATTGGAGTTCCCTTTCCTCTTAATTCAGTGGTAAGGAGTAACACTTACTACTACTGCTTCATATAAAAATAGAATTTACTTTTTATGTGCCTCTGTATAATCTTTAGCTATATTTAAAACTGTATTCCTTCTTGCATATCTATATCTAAATAGGTAGTACTTCATAACTGAGTATATAGGAAGAAAGCTTGCCTTTAAATGTTTTATTTCTTTAAAAATATATGATCTTTATCGATTCTAGTAACAAGTGATGTATATACATGTAAATAATTTTTTTATTACAAGCAACAGAAACTGACTTCTTTTAAAGAAGAAGTATTGGAAAAGATATTGTTTGCTAGATCACATATATGCTTAAAAATCATGTTTGGAAATCAACAGGATCCAGGAGGGCCACCCTGGCATGGCAGTGTTCCTCAATGCCCCAACCTTAGAGGAGAACAAAATTATACTTATACTTGCTGCTCTCGGACTCTCAAGAGCAAAATCCAGATTGTCTGGCTTGGGTGTTCCCTACCCTTCCACAGAGGAGGACAGCTCCTATCCTTACAGTTCCAGCATGTTTTATTTGGAGGGGAAGGCCGTAAGCAGGAAGTAGTAATGCTGCTAAGAATGCATTTGAGCACAGTGAGGGGGGTGCACCCCTTCAATCTCAAGCACTCTGCAGGTAGAGACAGTTAGATCTCTGTGAGTTTGAGGCCAGCCTGGTCTAGAAAGTGAGTTCCAGGACAGAGAAACTGTGTCTTGAAAAACAAAACAAAAAAAAAAGGGGGTGGAGTGGGGTGGGTTGGGTATCCAAATGGTGAAAGTCAAAACACAAACTAAGAAAATATAAAATATTGGTTACAACCAGTAATACTTTCTAGGTTTTCAAAGTCAAATTTATGTTAAAAATGGAATATATCTCAGAACTTTAAATAATAATATTCTGATTGCCTGTGTGTGTGTTGTAATTTTATTCCTAAAATGAATAGAATATCCTTATCTTAAAAAAAAGTAATTATAGCTGCGGCCATTACAATGACTATTCTTTGTATATAGCATACTTAATTCACTGAGCATGTAAGACTATGCCCAAGATAGTTCTATTAGTCAGCTTTCCATCACTGTAACAAAGTTCCCACATAATCCTCTTACAAACAGCAACAAAAATGTTTATTTTTGGCTCAATGTTTCAGTCTGTGGTGACACATTGTGGCAGACCAAACCCAAAACTTCTTGCCTTGTGACAAAAAAACAAAAAGATAAAGATGCCATGGTCTTCAGGAGGGTGTGTCCCTAGTGACCCAAATGACTACCCACTAAAGTTTCTGCCACTTTTCATTAGGTCTTACCTCCTCACTCTTCTGTTACGGTCTGGTGGCAGCAGGTTGGGGAGCAGGTTTTTAGTCATGTGCCTGTAGGGAACACTGAAGGCGCAAACCATGCAGTACTCTGCCAGTCTTAGATTTTAATTGTTTTAGTTCGTCTCATTTCTTTATTTAATCCATTATTTCTGCTTTGTGAGAGAGTAATTTTCAGTTATGATTTTTACGTTTTTCCATTTAATCCAGTAATTTATTTTTCTATTTTTGTTTTTTTCTGTTTTTAATTATAACTTGTGTGTGTGTGTGCCACATGTGTGCACCTGTTCAGGCATTTGAGCCCTCCTCCTCTGAAAGAGTAACAAATGCCTTTAACCACTGAGCAGCAAGCACTCTTCTTATTTTAAATGTTATCAATGTGTAGTTTAGTACTTGCCTGTGTGTCTGTGCATCACATGAGTGCCTGATGCTCTCAGAACCCAGAGAGGCTGTCAGAGCCCCTGGAACTGGAGCTTACACATGGTCATTAGCCCCAAGCGGGTGCTGTGAATTGAACTCTGGTCCTTTAGAAGGGCAGCCAGTGTTCTTGAGCGCTGAGCCACCTCTCCAGGTCCATATCTAATGTTCTTCATTCCTCAGTTATCTCTCTAGCTTCTTGTTTTCTCATTGAAACAGAATCCTACTCTAGCTCAGGCTGGTCAGGAACTTTCTCTCCTCCGCCTTGGCCTCCAGAGTGCTAGGTTCACAGAGTTGTGCTTGTTTTACGATCGGAACACCACAGTCTTTGTTAGTACTTGCAATGTTTTGTTTTTTTAGGGAACACTTCCTGTGGATTATCTTAACAACACTGGTCTTTTCAAAGCAGAGAGCATGCTTACCAATGCAGTACAGGTTCTTGAACAGTTCAAGGTAAGAAATTAACTATACTATATTTTTTAAATATGTTAAGTAAAAGTTTTGATTTTATGTTTTATATTTTAATGAATGATTTCCTATAACTTTGTATCTTGGGTTTTGAATATTTGCTGTTATAAAGCTTTTATTTCTGAAGTACGGGTTTTATGGGCCAGTCAGGAGGTAGATTGTTTTTGAGTAGTGTCACTTGCTGTAAGATTGCCCTATACGCTTATAGAGACTGCAAGTCAAGTCCTTATTTATTGGAATATGCCCCAAAAAGTAGATTAGAGATCACAGCATTGCTGACATGATTCTGTAACTGAAAATTTGTCTGTCTTATTTTCAAATAGTTAAGGAAGAATTGCTATAATTACATTATAGTACACTATTTTTGCAAGATTGATGTACTTAATTCTCAGCTTACTGAGATAGTATATTTAATTTTTCTTTAAATATTTATGAAACAATACAATAGCACACAATTTTATTTACTTCCATAAAAGCTAATCATCCATGAAGAGCCATTTTAATTGATATTTATATTTCAGAATGAAATTCATTATTTTTCCTCATTTAAATATAATGAGAATTTTCATCCTTCTTTCCCAGGTGAAGATGACTCAGAAAAAAGAAGTTACTTTACCATTCTTGTTTACACCGTTTAAGTAAGTCTTAATATTTTTTTTTTAACTTGAGGGGAAAAATTTCACTTGAGTTTGATGCCAGTGAGATAGATTTTTATATATAAACATCGTTATTTTTGTGTGTAGTAGAGCAGATGCCAAACTGAAGTCCTCTTCTGTGTTACTTTTGCTAATGCGCCTAGCATTGTACACCTGAGTGTCTGGAGGAGGAAATGGGGCTGTGGTACTATAATGACTTACAGAGGAAAGTGGTCGAAGGTTAGCTCAGCTTCCATATGAAGATGTCAGCTCATCACTTAGACATAGGGGCTTAGATACCAGATCTGGGTAGATATTGGACAATTGTGGGGCCATCATTGGGAAGATGTTGATAGAAACGATTCAATATGTGGAAGCCTCTGGGGAGAGTATAGAGAGTGACAGGGAAAGGCCAAGTGAGATATTTGGAGAAACATTGGCTCCCACCTGTGGGCAAATATGAGAGCCACCTTGAACAGATGGGCACCAAATTTCTTCGTTTCAGGTCTCAGAGAAGATCTATTTTTCCTGGGCAAGGAAAGGGCAGATCTGAAACCTAGATTTTACTGTTTATGGCTGACCACATGTGTGGGCTCAGCAGGTTTTCTTGGCCTCTTGGAGATTTGCATTAAGAAGGGTTTTACTTCTGATTAAAAAAAAATTTAGACTATCGGCGTTTAGGAATGTAATTAAATTATTTCATTGGAATTATCATCATCATCACCTCACTGGAATTACTTTTGCCAAGTTATATAATACTAGTGTATTATATAAACCAGAAAGGTTTAAGTAATGTGGTAGTATGCTTGTTTTCTATGTGCATATGTGTATACATACATATGTGCATACATATATACATACACATATGTATATACATATGGATCTTGAAGATTGTTTCTTATTTTTCAAGGAGATATGCTTTCAGCAAGTGAGTATTTTTAGACTGGCAGGTCTTTAGACTTGACTGGCCACTTTGTTTTAAGATAATGAACAATTGGTTGGGCTTAGGCCCACAGATAACACAAATTTTAACAATGGCTGTGAATATGGATAGCAGCATGTATGTATTTAAGTGTTTTGTGTGAATATATAGTACTTAACCTCACTTACAAGAAATAGTTATTGACTGAACACTGTGTTGGTTAGTTTTAATTGTTATCTTGATACTATCTAGAATCAGCTGGGAAGAGATTCTTAATGAGGGATTAGCTAGATCAGTGGGCATTTCTGTGGGATATTAACTTAAACATTTTAATTAGGATAGGAACATCCCTCACTGGGATGGCAACATTCCCTGGGCAGGGGATTCTGAAGGTTGGACCTGCCTCTCTAGAAAGGCTAGTCAAGAATAGAATCTTCTTTAAGGACATGTGCATGCTTTTTACCTTCTTCTAATTAGTGTCTAATGCTAAGCATTACTTTTACGCTCAGCTCCTGCCTGATAGTTAACTATCTGTATTTAGAGACATTGCTTGGTGCAATGTGGGGTTGGCCGTCCCCATATTGCTTCTCTGTCTTGGAGTAAAACGATGAGACCTGTCTCCAAACCTATTTGGCTAAACATTTTTTGAGATGATGTTTCTCAAACTTTAGATAGAGAAAAATTTCCAAACAGCTTAACTAATACTGGGGAATAACAAGAGATTTTCCTTACTAGACAGTAAATGCATTCTAAAGCTACTTACAAAGCAGTATTGGTACATGTATAGCACGTAATTACTCAGACTGACTTGGTAGAACATAAAGAGATTGATAACTGTGATATTTGGTTTTGATTACAGATAGCGAGCGTTTCAGAACAAAACACATTATCTTTGCACTGGAAAAAATGTGGCCAGATCCTCCACCTTACTTTAGCTGTAAATTAAATTCCACATTGATTAAAAATGAAACGTTGTTATAGACAAAAATGAAAATCCTAACTATTCTATTTTACTAATAAAGACTCAGGAGTCAGATGCTGGGTGAAAACATGCTAGCTCAGAAGGCAGAAAAAGCACTCAGCTGACCTTCCTTCTCATCTCAGGTCTAGATGGAAAAAACTCAAAAGGCTCACCAGCTCAGCCGACAGCCCAGGAGGAAAAGGCCAAAAAACCCAAGGCCAAAGGCTTGCTAGCTCAAAGCCGAAAAAGCCAGGGAGCTGAGGAGCTGAGGCCAAAGCTAAAGCCAGAGCTTAAACTGAAAGCTCTTTCTTCTTCTCCACGCTGTCTTAAATAGCCCTCAACTCAAAGTCTCTCCTACTCTTTAATTCCTGTCAGCTGGTTTCTTGCTCTGCCTCTTGACCTAGGGTTAATTTTATTAAATCCTGTGTACAGAAAGCTCTTGGATAAAAGGTGTGTTGTTCTAGGGCTGAGTGAATCAGACCATAATCACCTGTTTACAATAAACAAAGTTTTTGGATTAAAGGTGTGTTATAGGGCTTAATCATACCAAATGAGAAAGAGTGTTTTGCAGTTCACAATTTTGGGGTTCACAAGTATCCTACAATAGAAACAGAATGTTTTTTTTTTTAAAGAAAAAGTGTAAAATCTAAAATAAAACAATATAACAATAATAAGAAAAAGGTAGCATGATTATATCAAGACTAAATGTTGTGTTAGATAAAATAAACCATAAAGATTAAATTATTTTCAGATCTGGAGAAAATATTCATAGACTATGTAACAAGCATTATAATTTATGCTCTATGGAACATTTTATACATCAAGTCAGGGAAATAGATCAGGCAATAGAGTCCTTACTGTTCAAATATGAGGCTCTGAGTTTGATTTCCAAAACCTATGTTAAAAAAGAACAAAAGGTCAGTTGGACAGTGTGTGTTTATACTGTCAGCACTGTGGAGTTGGAAACAGGCAAATTTCTAGGACTTGAGGCCAGGTATCTTTGAGAGTTCTTCCAGTGAAAGACCTTGTCAAAAAAAAATAAAAAAAAAAAAAAAGAAAAAAAAAAAAGAAAAGAAATTGACCTCAGTGCGTCACCTCCACCATTTCATATACTCCTCAATACACAAAACATTTTATACAACAATAAAATATATACCTAATGAAATGGAAAATTATTCCCAAAAATCATAGAAGAGAATACATAGATGGTTGTTATGAAAAGAATATACACCTCATATTTATTGAACATTTCCTAGTCATTAAGTATTGTTTTATGTTTTTACATTTATTTAAAAAAAAAACGATCATTCCTTAATCCTCTGAAGCCCTTACTGTTACTTTCCCTATTTTATGGTAAAGAAGTTGAGGCACAACAAAATGACTTATCTGAGATATCTAACCCCTATTCTAATCCTATCTTGAAAGCAGACAGAGTGACTCTACAGCCTCCTGTACTCATGACTACTTTGTAGTGCTAGTTCAAAGTACGCAGTCCCAGATTTTGTGCCTAAAGGCTTGCTTGTGACAATGTTTGTGACAATGTTCTCTACTTCTGACATAAGTAGAGAAATTATAGGTAGCAAGAAATGGAAGCAAATATTTATCAATAGGAGGAGGGCTAGATAACAATAGCGTTGTTTGTATTGTGAGCCAGTTAGGGCAGTGAAAGGAAAGTGAGGTAAGTCCATATGTACTTACACAAGAAAGTTTGCAATTTGAGTGAAAGAAGTAAGTGCATAACTTTGATACATTATATAATTAATCTTAAAAGTATGTAATAATACTGTGACTGCAGAGGAAAAGCATGAAAAATATACATGCCTACTTAGTAGTATCATGAAGATATTAGTGTTATAGTGAGAATTTATTAATGAAATTGGAAGATACAAGAATCAGGAATAATGCTAAACTGAATGTGATTTTTCTGTTATGACATAAAAATTATATTTTTAAATAATCTTTAATTTTATGTATTAAAACTTTATTCCTGCCTTGAGATATTTTGAAAAATATTTGTATTTGAGAGCAGTGGCTATATGTGTTAGCCTGGCATTTACTGTTCAGTATATTCAGAAGAGCATTGATAACCAGGACCCAAGTGTAATAGACATTTTTATTTTTATTTATTAAATCTAATAAATGTTCTACATCCATATCATGTGCTTCCTTTTAATCACTTTATACATAGACTGTCAGTGTCTTATAGGCCGAATAAAAGAAATATTGGCTTATAAACATAAAAGACGAAGGCAGGTTGAAGTGATACATCCTTTTAGTGAAATGATCCAGACCCTTTTCCAAACTATTGGCTGAGGATGTCTTTCCTTCCTATTTTCTTTTGGCCCTGAGAGTTATGTTGCTTACACATTATGTTCTTTACGGAAGTGAAGTCATTTCTTCAGTATTGACACCTGAGATTTTCATAATCTTTGTAATTTTACTTAAAAATTAGATTTCAGAGCATCACCAAGTTTTCATCAAATAATTTATTTCTGCAAAGCTATCACAAAATAATTCTTGGTAAAATGATTCTTGGTATAGTGGAATAGCAGAGGTTTTAAAACAGGAAAAATAAGATTGCTGAGGTCCTATATGTATTTTACACATATTTTAAAAAGATTTATTATTTATACAGTATTCTGCCTGCATACACACCAAAGAGATCTCATTGTATATGGTCATGAGCCACCATGTGTTTTTGCTGGGGATTGAACTCAGGACCTTCAGAAGAATAGACAGTGCTCTTAACCACTGAGCCATCTCTCCAGCCCCCTACATATTTTTTTTAGGGTCTAGTAAGTTCTTACTGTAATCGCATGTTCTGTTTTATCCTAAATAAGTAGTTCCATGTTTAGTTTTAAATATTTCTGGGGAAAAAGAGTTGTGAAATATTCCTTTCGACAAATAGAAGGAATAAACAAAAACCTAAAGGCTAAACGCTGGGTGCTGTGGATGCTGATGGTATGCTGAAGCCTGACCAGCAGGTGGCACTACATGATTAAAAGTGATTAGAACTGTTCCACTTCCAAAGTGTTTAGTTTTTCTGGGTGTGACAGTGCAGGTCTGTGATCTAGTGCTGAGGATGTGCAGGAAGCTTGCTGCCAGTCCAAGGTCAGCCTGGTACACAGGATAACCAAAACAAACAAACAAACAACAAAAACCCTCAAAATTTGAAAGGAAAATAATGCTATGAAATGAGAAAAAAGTTAGGGTTCTATTAAGAGGCCAGTGGAGAAAGTGCAGCTGGGCAGGAGCTATGCACCTAGAGAACAAACGTCTAGAATGCCCTTTTATTTTTAAACTTACTGTGAAAAGTTTTTAAAGGTAAATTTTATCTAAAAACTTATCAATGTATTTCCCTCTAACATGGTCAGTATTGCTTTGTTTTCATATATTTGCTTCCTCGGGTCCACACATGGAAATCCTTTACTCAGATCTCATGCATACACTGGTTTTGAGAGGCGCCTTTCTTTGTGTTACCAATATGATTTACTAATTATTTATAAGCTACACCATGTCCTCATTAAAACTGAAGTCAGTGTTTTTAAACACAGCTTTTATAAGTTATACATGAATGATGGTGTGATTCTGCACTGCTGGTCATGTTAAAGAAAGAAACTGGGCCCACAAATAATTTTTGCCTTTCTTTCTGCTCTTATTTTCATAAGATGTTTCCCCCTCTATCTAGATTGATATTCTGAAAAGGAATGAATAGCTGTTATAATATATTGGATTATCGCTATTTACAAGTGAAGTATTTTTGTAATAAAATTTTGAACAAGAAAGTGAGTAATTAAATTAACTAATAAAAAGAACCATGTGAAATGCCTTGTCCTCTTTCAGGTGGAATACTACTACACCCCAAAGAATGGACAGCATTGTTGATAATCCTAAAATGCACTTTCCTTTTTTTTTTTTTTTTACAGTGCTCAAAAAAGTGAAATTAGAAGGAATAGTAACACTTTTAAGAGACAAATGTGGACTGTTTAGAGTATCTATTTCTTATAAGCGTAACATGTTGGCGTATAGTCTTTTGTTATTAATGATGTCTTTTGAGACAGGGTCTTATTTTATAGCCCTGTCCAAGAACATACTGTGTCGACAAGGCTAGCCTTGACAGTCATAGATTCGATTAAAATGACGTTTTCATTAAAAGATGTAGTCAGTAAAGGAAATTTTCCTTTAAGATGGCTGTCTGGGCAGGTTGTTAGTTTCTTCTTGGTATGCAGGGGAAATGGATAGTGGAAGGGCCTCGTATTTCCTTTCTAAGCCCCTGAATTTTGGCATGCCATGAGAGGTTTATCACGCTATGATAACTTGGCTGGTTTAACACAATTAAAGTTAGTTCTAGAGACTATTTTTTTATTTTTTTATTTTTAAGACTCACTTATTTATACAGTATTCTGCCTACATGTGTGATTGCAAGCAAGAAGAGGGCACCAGATCTTATTACAGATGATTATGAGCCACTATGTGGTTGCTTGGAATTGAACTCAGCACCTTTGGAAGAACAGCCAGTGTTCTTAACCGCTGAGCCATCTCTCCAGCCCCTGGAGACTATTTTTTAGATCGAGATGTTGTCAAGACTCTGCTCCCTCCAGAGTCTGTAGGGAAGGAATACTTCCTTGCCTCCTGTAGCTTCCTGCACCCCTAGGTGTAGAGGTATTGTTCCAGACTGTTCTCACATTATTTGGGGCCTGTGCATATTTACCTTTCCTGTTAGGGTAGCAGTCGTTGGAATCCGGGTTATTTCAAGCTAGTATTAGTTCATGTTAACATGAACTGGCTTTCCATGGCAGTAACACAACTTCTAACCTATACCAGCTAAAAAAGAGAAGGTTTTATTTTGGCTTATGGCTTTGGAGATTTCAGAGATTTCACTCCATGACTGTGCAGCTCCACTTGGCCTGTGGTGAGGAAGGATGTAGACTGGCAGGGAGTATGGGTAGATCAAGCTGCTTGCATAATGGCTGGTGAGTTTAAAGTGACTGCAATCCTTTAAGGATCTTAAGAACCCTTTAAGTTCCTTTAAGGGCATTTGCTCAATGATCTAAAGCCTCCCATGATGCCTTATCTTTTTGTTATTTTTGTTTGGTGACAGTCTCTCATATAGCCCAGACAGCCTTTGAACTATAGCCAAAGATAGCCTTGTGTTCCTGATCCCCCTCATCTCTGCCTCCAGAGGTCTGATTGCAGATCTGTGCCATCATCCCTGGCTTAGGCCCTTGAAAATCTTTACCACTTTCTAGTTGTGTGAGGCCAAGGACCAAACTTGCAACACATGGGCCTTTGGGGAAACACTCAACATCTAAGCTGTACCAGTTTTCAAAGACTATTTGCAAATAAAAGTACTCTTCTGAGTACCACGGGTAGGAATTCAGTACAAGGTCTTGGGGTACACAGTGTGACTCCCAGCAGAGAGTGAGAGCTCACATTTGGCATCAATTTAGCCATTGCCAAGAAATAGTCTGCAATGCTTTTTAACTACATGCACACCTAACTGGCATTTCTGGTTTGCCTGCTTTGTGCCAGCTCCTGTACTATATTCTGGAAAGTAAGTAGATAGTGCCTGCCCGTGGAGTCACAGCCCTGGGGGAATATATAGAAAGGCAGCAAAACAGCCAACCAATGAGAACGGAAACCGACTGCACAGTGTACTAAGAACTGATCAAAATAGAACGAGTGCACACTGTTTTTAGAAGAATTGTAGAGCTTCAAATTCTCTAAGAGATGAAAACTTATAGTGACTAATTCAATATGATAAGGTATTGTCAGAAGAGGCTTTGTTCTTAGCTCTGGGAGGAATGTGAGACAGTGACAATCAGCATGGAGCACCTGTAGACCCCTGCTTCTCTCCTCTTTTTTGATTTTTTAATACAGGATCTCCCTTTGTAGCCCAGACTGCCTTCCAACTCCTATCCTGCCTCTACCTCCTGAGTAGGGTATTACATTGTCATTCAGCTAGCCCCCTCTAACTTTCATATCTTTATTTTTTTAAGACTTTAAAGAAAAGTTTGGTCTACATGTGTCTATCTGTGTGTGGGTATGTGCATATGAAAGTGCAGGTACCCAGAGTTTAGAAGGTGGCGTCAGATCCTTGCAGCTGTAGTTATAGGTGGAGTTCTGAACTACATAATGTGGGTATGGAAATTAGGTCCCTGGAAGAGCAGCAAATGCTCATAACCGCTGAATCACCTCTCCAGCAAGTTCTTTCATCTTTAAAATGTGTGTGTGTTTGTATATACACACACACTGAAGGACAAGTATGGGGAGATCAGAGGACAGTCTGTACAAGTCGGTTTCTTCCTTCTACCATGTGGATTTGGAGGCTGGAACTCAGGTTGTCAGGCTGGGTAACAAATGTAATCATGCTAAACCATCTCACTGGTTAGATCCACATATCATAGAAAACATAATGTTTGTCTTTCTGAGTCGGACTTACAGCATTTAACGTATTCTTAAGCTTCCTATGTTTTCTTTCTTATGACTTAATAACCCTCCGTTTTGTGAATGAAACACATTTTATATGTAAGTCAATCAGTTGTTGCTAGCACTTAGGCTGATCCCATAACTTGGCTGCTGTGAATAGCCTCGTGATTAACACGGATACATTGGTATTTGAGTTATATACTGATTTCTTGAGATGAATAACTTGGAGTAGTGCAGCAGCAGCAGCAGCAGTAGTAGCAGTTCTTCCTCCTCCTCCTTCTCCTTCTCTTCCTCCTCTTCCTCTTTGTCCTCCTCCTCTTCCTTCTCTTTCCTCCTCCTATTCCTCTTCCTCTTCTTCCTCTTCCTCATTTTGATTCTGATAGGTCTGCCTTTATATGTGACTTGGCCTTTTTCCCTTGCAGCTTTTAATATCTTTTCTTTGTTCTGTACATTTAGTATTTTGATTATTATGTGGCAAATGAATTTCTTTTCTGATGTAATCTATTTGGTGTTCTGTAAGCCTCTTGTATCTTTCAAGGCATCTCTTTTTTATGTTAGATAATTCTCTGATTTTATTGAAAATATTTTTCTGGTCCTTGGAGCCAAAAATCTTCTCTTTCTTCTGTTCCTGTTACTCCTGTTTCATCTTTTCATGCTGCCCTTGATTTTTGGATGTTTTGTGTCAAGAAGTTTTTTGATTTAATATTTTCTTTGACAGATATGTTGATTTCTTCCATTTTATCTTCTACACCTGAGATTCCCTCCTCTGTCTCTTTTATTCTGTTTGTGGTGCTTACCTCTGTGGTTCCTGTTTTCTTCCCTAAGTTATACATCTCCAGGATTTTCATGGTTTGTGTTTTCTCTTTTGATTTCATTTCCATTTTCAGGTCTTGAACAGTTTTATTTATTTTCTTTACCAGTTTGAGTGTGTTTTCCTGTATTTCTTTAGATGATTTATTTGTTTCCTCTTTAAAGGCCTCTATTTGTTTGATTGTATTTTCCTGTATTTCTTTGAGGGATTTATTTGTTTCCTCTTTAAAATCCTCTACCATCTTTATAAGCATAGATTTAAGGTTGTTTTCTCGTGTTTCAGCTATATTAGGATATCCAGAGCTTGCTGCCATATTGCCCTGTTCTTTGTTGTTGTTTTTCTGTTTTTCTTATTTCTTACTCTGGCCTCTTCCCATCTGGTTTTCCCTGGTATTGGCAGTTGTTCCTGGAACCTGCTGGGCTTCTTGGGCATGCAGGAGAAGCCCTAGGTCTTGGATGGGGTCTTGGATCTCCTCATGTAGCCGATGGCTCTGCTTTGCTGGTTGTCTCCCAGTTGGACCTATGGGCAGGGAGCTAGGGTGTGGGTTTTCTAACCCATGTGGTCCTATAAGGTCCTGTGGGTCTTCTCAAGACAGCTAGTAAAGCGGTGAATAGTAGGCTGTTTCTGGAATCTGAAGTGGTCTTCACGATGGCGTGGGTAGCTGGGAGGTCTGAGGGTGGTACAGTGTGTGTCTGGCCACTAGGGTCCTCTTTTCTCTCTGGGGAAGACCAGCGGGCATTGGCATTTCAGAGTCAACAGTGGAGGTGGCTTGGTTACCCTGTGGATTCTGCACTACTGGTCCTCCGACTCCACTTGGTGCTGCCATCTTGGAACAGGGACCCTGGATGCTCCTATCGTCCAGCCAGTTGCCACAGGGGTACTAGTAGAACCATGGACTGCAGGCTGTGCCCCTTCCCTGCTATCCAAGAGTTATCTTCAGGTAGGCAGGAGGAGTCTGGGGTCCAGATGCTGGAGCCCTATGTTTCTAGAGTCATGTTCAAGTAGATGGAAGAGGCTGGGTGCTGGGAGCCTAGGACTGTGTGAGACCCTTGGATCTGGCAATCATCTGCAGGGTGACCAGAACTATACATTTCTCCCAGGATACTTCCTCTCATCTGTGAAACCCAGACATTGCCATTTTGGAGTTAGTGGCCAAGTTACTAGCCTAAGCTAGACTAGACTAATCTGCAGTCTCTGTCTTCTGCTACTCAGATACAGTAAGCACTGGGCGCTGCTATCTTGGAAAGCCCCTACAAAGCTCTTTATGTTAGGCTTCATGATTAGTTCATGACAAAAGTATTTTAAAAGTTGTTAGAGTGTTGGCTTAACCTCACCCAGCATTCTGATCTATAAGATGTGATGCATTGAATGTGAAACAGACAGCAGTTCCTCTCCAGCCCTTTTGCCTTTCCTTACTGTCTACATTCAGAAAACCACTCCTATCTGAAGTCTCACTTTACCAACTTTTACTCTAATGTAGGAACCAAACATTTAGTTTTAGTTGTCTCTCACGATTTAGAGTACCCCCTTTAATATCTAAAACTAATATATCAAATTTATTTAGGCTATCATATTTCCTGCTAACCCAACTTGCTCTCAGATTCTTATTTTGAACCTGAAGCAGAATTGAACTCTATGGGCAGTACTCTTTAACATCGCTCAGTTTTTCAACTCTTTTGAACTCTTTTCACTGTGATCTGGAAACTCAGTTAGGTTTCTAGTATAAATGCAAATGCTCCCTGGAAGGCTTTTTAGCCATTGAATTTGGATGTACTTTCCCATTCTTCCAAGAAGGTTTGGTTCCACTTCTTGGTACTGGTGTCTCTTTCCTTCATCAAGCAGTGCATTTTTTCTCATCCTATCACTTGTTAAGGATTTAACTTCTTTCTCTACTAGAGTCTTTTTATAGTCATCAGACATGTGCATTACAGGTTGGGATGTAACCCAAATAGAAGAATTCTTGCCCAGTCTGCACGAGGTACTGTGCTTACCTTCTAGCATGAGTGTCACAAGAAAAAGAAAAGAGTGGTCATTTCTGTCATTTGCTGTTGCTCTCTTCCCTCCTCCTCTTCTTCTCTTCCTCCTCCTCCCCTCTCATTCTTCCTTCTTTACTTCCTTCTCTTACTTAACTCTTCTTTCTTTTCCTGTCTTTTCCTTCCCCTTCTCCCTGTTCTCTTTCCTATCTTCTTTTCACCCTTCTTTCTCCTCTTCCTCCCCCTTTCTCCTGTTTTTGTAGCAGATCTCACTGTACAGTCCATGCTAACATGAAACTTCTGTTTTTCTTGCTTCAGTGAAAAACTGCTGGGATTGCAGAGTATGTAGCTAACTCATTTGTCTCATTCTTTCTAAGGACCTGGGAACTGAATAATTCTGTAAGTCCTCTAGAGATTTTAAACATAACTTATCAGTAAGCTGTGTTAAACCTGAAACTTGTGTATTCCAGAAAAGGTAGAAATATAATAAACTTGATATAATCTGTATCATTGTCTAAACTCTTAAGGGCCAACATTCAATCGACTTTTTAAAATGAAAACTTGAGTCTCTGAAAATTCTTCTACCAAGTGTTTTAGTTAGTTTTGCTGTCACTGTGACAAAAATACCTGACAGAAACAATTTACAGAAGGAAAGATTTATTTTGCCTCATGGTGTAAGAGGGTTCAATCCATCATGATGTGGGGATGTGGTAGAGCAGAATAGAATAGTTCATATCATGGCAGGCCAGGGAGCAGAGAAAAAGAGGGACATTGCTACTCAGCTGGCTTTCTTTGTTTTCTTTCCTTTATAAAATCCTGCTCAGGTCCCTAGCCTATATAACAGTAAAGGCACTGCCACATTCAAGGATGGAGTCTTCTCTCCTCAGTTCTCTCTTTCTCTTTCCCTCTTCATTCCTTCCTTCCTCGCTTTCACTCTTTCTCCCTTCTTCCCTTCCTCTCTGTCTCTCTGTCTGATGGCCTCACAGATACACTCAAGTCTCCTAGATGATTCCAAATTCAGCCAAGTTAATAATGAAGATAAACCATTAGACTAATGATGACAACTTCCAAAAGTCAGAATGGTTGCTCAAGCTCTTCCTCCTCCATGTTAATATCTGAGAACATCTTCTCTTCTCTGTGTTAAATTGTGTATCTGCTCTAGTGTTTGCTTAAGGAAAGTTGATATTTGCTCCTTTAATTGATCTTGCCAGTGTTCTAAATCCCCGCTAGATCTTATCACTGCTTTGTGCTGCCAACCTACAGGCAAGGAAGTGCTAAGTAGGTGAATTTCTTATCAAGAAAGTGATAAAAACGTGTTACTGGACTTTAAGAGCATTGTGAAAGAAATGTTTGTTGAAATAAAAATAATACATTAAAGAAGTTAAGTAGAATTTAAATTGCATGCATAGTCTAGGAATTTTTTCTAGACATCCATTAAAAAAAATAGAATTTCTTCCAAAAAGTTGTGACCAACTGAGCCCAGCGGCACAGGCCTGTAATAATAGCTACACGGGAGGCTAAAGCAGGAGGGTGGAAAGTTGAAGGTGTCCCAGAGCTGCAGAGTGGGTTCAAAGACAGCAACTCAGTGAGGCCTAGTTTCAGAACAAAAAAGTAAAAAGATGGTGGTGATGCACGAGGCCCTGGGCTCAATTTATAGCCCTGGGGGGTTGGGACCATGAATAATAAGTTTGTATTACCCTCCCAGGGTAGCAAGGAAGCATACAATTAGGCTGTACCTTTTGGTGTTCAGAATGAAGTAGGATGCTTGGAAACCTTGCCAGAATGAGGCTTGAAATGGCTCCTTTGACCTTTATGGCTAGATGGGCAATTTCCGAGGAGGATTTGGTACAGTGAACCATAGTCCTATGTAACTTACTGTAAGAGCTTTTCTTAAGACTCTAGTGCTTGGGCTGAGTGTGGTAGTGCACACCGTTAATCCCGGAACTCAGTAGGCAGAGGCGGATGGATCTCTGAGTTTGAAGCCAGCCAGGGCCACACAATAAAACTCTATCTCAAAAAGCTAAATACACACACACACACACACACACACACACACACAATTATGGCACTGACAATGATGGTTGTTATTATCTCCTCTTTCTTTCTCCCCAGAAATACCCCTGGCCTTCCAACTGTGCTTTCAGTCCTATCTGTGTTGAGTTTCATCCTCATGTAGTGTGTCATAGAGAGTATCTTACTGGCTTTTTTCTTCCAGGTCCACTCCTTCCTCTGTCTTACATGTTTGAAAGTTGATAAAATTAAAAAAATAAGTTTAATATATGCACATAAAAGTACACAACTCATGGCTGTATTTCTTACAAAATATATACACCTTGCAAGAGTATTGCTTCCAGAACTGCGACTGTTCAAATACAAAACTGAGAGCCAGTTCAAATACAGTTATTTAAGTTAAAAGAAAAGACAGGAGAATTATGGTGCTGCCAGTCTCCTTTTACCCGTCTTGAAATCAGCATTGACTCTTAACTCTTGAGTGCTACTGTCCTGTACAGAACTTCACATAGAAAACCTCAAACCGACATTCTCATTTGTGCCAGCTTCCTTTCCCCACTGTTATATTCCAACATCCACTATGTTTGATTGCCATGCTTTGGTGTTTTTCACTGCTATCCAGGATATGTGAACTATCATTATTGATAAACATTTGCAGTATATCTAGTTTTATCAGTTACATGTAGTGTGTTTTTTTCTTTATTGTTTGGTTGTTTTTTTTTTTTTTTTCCTTTAAGTCATTGTTTGCTATGTAATCTCAATTTGGTGTGGAGCTTGCTTTGTGTCACAGACTAACCTAAAACCAAGGACCCTTCCTGTCAGTTGAATTCTAGGATTACCAGTACATTCCACAATGGTTACCTTTTAGTTTTGATGTATACATATACACATGAGATAATTTGTTGGATCATTGTGTGTGTGCGTTGTTTTATACTTTCAATTTTCTAAAATGATTGTGCCAATATATGTTCTATAGGGGAAGCAAAAAAAAAAGTTTGCCTCCATTTTTTAAGGTTTCTTCTTGGGCCTGAATATTAAATTGAGTTATATACTGAATTTGACAAAGAATAGTAAATTATGAAACAGTGACCAGGCCTTGAGGCTGAGCTACAATAGTTTAATTTGGTGGAGAAGTATTTAGAGGGATAAGGACTTATCTATTGAGGTGTTTTGCATACATTTCCCTGTCCTCAGCTTGTCATTGTTGATCAGAATAATGCTTTTTTCTGGTTGTGATAGTACATTGCAGAAGTGGGAGATGGGGGAAGGAACACAGTTTCCTTCTGGAGTAGGGAAACAGGATATTATTCTCATGACAGTTTCATCTGTTTTTATGAAACAGGATAGTAATCCATTGTTTTAGACAGGGTCTTACTATTTAGTCTGGTTGGTCTAGAACTCACTATATAGTCCAGGTTGGCCTTAAACTCACAGAGATATGCCTCCTGAATGCATCACCATATCTGACAGGATAGATATCTTTCTGGTTTTTGTTTGTCTTTAACTCAAAATAATCACTGTAGTAGTTCACATCCAAAAGTATACAACGTTTCCATTTCCTCTGTCTTCCACATATGTTTCAAAGTCATTCAGCTTTTTTGTCACTGTGACAGAGTATCAGAGATAAGCAACTTAGGCTAAAAAGGATTCGTTTTAGCTCACAGTTTTAGAGGGTTCAACTCATGGCTGGCTGGTATGGTGGAGTAAAGCTACTTATCTCTTGGCAGCCTGGAAAGAAAAGGGGAAGGAGGGAATAATAGAGGGAAGGGGAGGACCGTGTTGGACAAAGAATGACTAAGGAGAAAAAACTGGGGATAAAAATATTCTAAAAGCACAATTCCAGTGGCCTACTTTGTCTAACTAGGGTCTATCTCCTTATTGCCTGTTCACTTATGAACTTATCAATGGCTTAGTCCATTGATAAAATTAGTACACTCAAGATTCAGTCACTTCTTCATAGAGATACTGTATGAAACTGAGCCATTAACACAGTAGCCTTTCAGAGAAGGTACATTTGTGCAGACCTTGACAGTAAGACCATTGCTTAATGAGTTATTGCAAACTGAATACTTCTTTATAGTACCAGCCACTGTATCATTTATGAGTTTGGTTTTCCTGTTTTAGTTCGGTTGAGCCTAGGTTTAGAAGCCCCAGATTAGGACTTTATGTTTAGACAGGCAAAAAGAGTGATAGCTGACTGTTCCAACTCCAAGCTGCTGCTGCCTCTAGTTTGTTTCTGTTGTTGTGGTGCAGCCTCACTGAGGCCCCCTTGAGCGTTTGGTTTCTTACCTAGATCTTTCCTCCCTGGTGATTATGAACATTGGTTCTCACTTTGTATATTCATCTTAACATTGGTGAAGCTCATGTGCTTCTCACGGACCTAGCTCTTAAGCCACTTCTCTCCAGTTTCCGCAAATGTCCCTCCTTGTTCTCAGGACTTCTGTTTCTTTACATGAATTCTCCCAATAGTATCATATCATATTGTATGGTATGTACTGTTTCTTAGAAAAGATTCTTTTTTCTTGAAACTACCTCAGAATTTGTTTTAGAGTAGTTTAAGTCATTCTTGGGCTTGGAGAGATGGCTCAGTGCTTAAGAGAACTGCCTGCTGGGTGGCTGTGGTGGTGCACACCTTTAATCCCAGCATTTGGGAGGCAGAGGCAGGTGGACCTTTGTGAGTTTGAGGCCAGCCTGCTCTATAAAGTGAGTTCTAGGACAGCCAAGGCTATACAAAGAAACCCTGTCTTGGGCGGGGGGTGGGGGGAGGAGGGGAGAAGAAGAAGAGGGGGAGGAGGAGGAAAAGAATGAGGAGGGGGAAGGTTTTTCCATAGGACCTGGATTCAGTTCACAGCAGCAGCTTGCAGCCATCTATAACTGATTCGGGTAGATCTGACCCCCTCTTCTGGCCTCTTGTGTGTACTACACACACTACACACAGTTGAACATCCGTACATGGAGGCAAAACACCTATACATATAAAATACAAACAAATAAATGTCAAAAACAAGTCATTTAAATTTTTTTAAGAATCCATAATTAAAGATACCCCGGCTACATCTGCAGCCACAAATTTTGATTTTCGTCATTCTGGTTTCCTAAGATCACTGAAGGCCTCCCCAGATTGTGCTATATCCTCTGGCAGTAACTGTACATTACATTCTCAGCCTCTTGCCATGTCCCAAACATAAAAATACTGCATGTTTTAAGAGTTACACTTGTAAAAAGTTCTATTATTTCTTTGGTTTCTATCTCTCTGAACTCATATTCCTTTAGTATTTGATTGTTTTTGTGCCCTCAAATTGATTTTTAGTTTAATTTATAATTTACCATACTTTGTTTCTGGTGGCCATACTGATATTCCCAAATTCACTGACAGCTTGAAGCCATGGTTAAATTCCAACATTTTAAGGATTTTATTAAACCTTATTAGTAAAATGTTAAAAAAAATAACATATGTACACATTTTGGATTATAGAAACAATGATAAAAGTGTTGCTTTTTCTGCTCTGTGTTCCAATATTAGTCCTCTTTTCTAGAGAAAGTTGCATTTGTTGTATCTTTCTATATATGGCCTATGTACATAATACATGTGTGTGTGTGTATATATATATATATATATATATATATATATATATTCCACTTACTAGCAAATTACTTTAAAGATGATATTTTGTATAAAGATATCTTAAAAAGTATAAATATGATAATAAAAATCTTAGTCTTCCCAACCTAGTTAACTTTTTACTGTGCTTCTTTAGATTCTTTTTTCAATAGGAAATAAAATGATAGAATTGAATCCTGTTTTTAAAAATTCTTTCCATTTTGTGTAATGTCAAGAACTGTTCATGTTTATTCTTAACAGATTTTTCACATTTGTTTGAATTTACCTAAAGCATTCTTACGTCTCCTATCCAAACCCTTTCAGCTGGTTCGTTTTATTTTATTTTGTTTACGTTTTTATATGAACATATTGTATCTTATAATTTGTATTTTATATTTAAAATGCATGATAACAAGAAAATTATTTTAATTACTTCCTAATTTGTTGGAAAATTAAAAGGAAAAGTAAATTCTAATATGAGCCTTTGTTGTCATGGTTTTGTTTTCTTTTTTCTTAATGTTTTACTGTCTTATTTTCAAATAAGAATACAAAACAAGAGGGGGCTGGAGAGATGGCTCAGAGGTTAGGAGCACTGTCTGCGCTTTCTGAGGTCCTGAGTTCAATTCCCAGCAACCACATGGTGGCTCACAACCATCTATAATGAGATCTAATGCCCTTTTCTGGGTTGCAGGCACTGTATATGTAATAAATAGATAGATAAATAAATAAATAAATAAACAAACAAACAAATAGAATAAGAAACAAGACATGATAGAAACCAAATAAGGAAACACTAAAACTGTTCTTTTGTTTCTTTTGTAGGTTGCTCTCAGATTCTCAACAGCTGGACATTTTAAGAAAAGCACAATCTTATATAAAGGAAGAAAAATTTGATGAAGTAGTAAGTATATAGGCCTTGGGGTCAGGGCAGGGTGAGCGGTGCATGGGGAGCACATCAGGCAGGCTAGGAGGTTTCTTGGTGAGGGACTTTAGCCTCAGAGACACCCCCCCCCCTTCAGGGAATCAGTGGCTACAGTCTTCTAGCTTGTCTTTAGAAAGAAACTATATTGATGCTTTTATTTTATTTTTTATTTTTAATGAGAAAATTAAGTTCGAGTAACCATCAACCTTTTTACGGGATAGAGCACCACATTTGCCACTTATAGCACCATATTCATACCAAAGTTTTGACTCTAGTCATTTCTGCCCCACTGTTTTTCTGTATTGTGTTGTTTTGTATTGTATCATGTTGTATTGTATTTACATTACAGGATACTGTCTGTAATACATAGGGTACTGTGCATGCTAAATAAGCACTCTATTATTGAGCTGCACCCCAGCCCTATTTTATTTATTTATCAATTTGTTTACTTACTTACATTTCTTATTTGGTTTTTTAGATAGAAATTGCTCAGTTGAGCAGTCTAGTGTCAAAACTGTCCTAGCTCATCCTCTAAAGAAGTTGGCATTGCAGACATGTGTCACTGTGCCTCACTAAAAATTCTACTTCTATTTTTAAAAATTGCGTAATTACTAGTATATGTACTTATAATTTTTTAATTATGATTTTTAAATTTAGGCTTTTCCCTGGTGGTATTTGAGCACAGGGTCTCTCATACGCTAGGTCAGCATTCTACCACTTAACTACATCCCCAGCTCACGAAACTGTTCTTTAACGTATGGTTATTTTGGTGACATTTTATCATAGACTTGCATATGATATGAAAGTAAAATACATACATATGCATACATGCTTACATATGTATATACATATGGGCATTTCCATTATTTGAGATATATACTAGAGAACATTTATTTCCTGTGTATGTCATCTGAGGACCACTTCTGCATAATGAATTACTCTAAAGCAGTAAGTAGATCACAGATAAGATGAATTCTATTAAAATGCCCCATCTTCCCAAAATAAAAAGTATGTTTTATTCTGAGATCTTTTTCATATTTTCCAAGAAGATCCTCTCAGTTGAAGTCTGCTGCTAATCCTCTCATCTAGAGTTACTCACTCTCTTCTACTGTAGTGGTATGCCTCTATGAAATGCCAGTTTTCTGTGGCGTGAGAAACTTGGCTTTCGTTGTTTCACTGTACAGGTTTATATATGTTTTGTCCCCATAGGTCTCCCTCTGTGAGGAATTGATTGATCTAGCATTGAAAGGATTGTCCTATTATCACACTTATGACAGACTCTTTCTGGGCATCAATGTTGCAGCTGGTTTTGTGGGATGGACATCCTACACTTCTTTGTTAATCATCAAATCTCATTCTAATATCCCAGGAGGCATTAGGAAGGAAGATAAGGTAAGTTCAGATGTAACAGAGATTCATATGATAGTGTCAGCAGGACTACTGAATCAAATCATGCAGAGTGAATTCATAGACTATTGTAAGACTACATGAACTGATGTGTCTTGTCTTTTCTTTCTTTTTTTTTCTTTTCTTGTGTTTTTTCTTGTTTTCAGTGACAAAGAGGATACATTGATAACACTGGCTCTTTGAAAAGAAATGCATATGAATAAGTTCTTCTGTAGTAGTCTTAATGATGCTCTTCTGTTTGTTTGTTTGTTTGTTTTTTAAAGTAACTACTCAGTGTAAGTATTCCACATACTTCTAAAATAGGCTATACAGACACTAACCTGGAGAGATGGCTCAGAGGCTGAGAGTGTTTACTGCTGTTGCTGAGGACAAGAGTTTAGTTCCTAGTGCCCATATCAGATAGCTCACAACCACCTAGAATTCCAGTTCCAGGGACTCTGCTATTTTCTGGCCTCCCTGGACATCTCATTACAAATGACACATAAATTTATGCAGGCACATACATAGGCACATTAAAGAAATTATGTTTTTTTTAAAGCCTCTTCAAGCTGGTTGTGGTGGTGCACAGTTTTCATCACAGTACTCAGGAGGCAAAGGCAGGTGGATTTTTAAGTTCAAGGCATGCTTGTCTACAGAACACATACCAGGACAGCCAGGCATACATGGAAAAACCTATCTCATAAAAACAGAAATATAAAATAAAACAAAGCACTTCAAAGCAATATATTTATCATTAGCTCATATTAAGATCTAGATACAGTAAATTCATTGTTTTAAATATTCTTTTAAAGTAATATTTATGCTTCTCTGAATTTTTTCCTCTTTCATCTTTCTGACATAATTTTACAGTTTTTTTTTTAAACCTTATTTAACAATGATTTAATTGGGGCTGGAAAGGTGGCCCAGAGGTTAAGAGCCCAGGCTAAGTAGTATCAAGAACCTGGGTTCAGTTTGCAGCACCCTTGTGGTGACTTACAACTGTTTGTAATTCCAGTTCCTGGGAATCTGAGCCCCTGCTTCTGGCCTCCACGGGTGCAAGGCATGTGCATAGCATTGAAGCAAACACTTATACACATAAAATAAAAATAAGTATTTTAAAAAATGAATGATTTAATTACTCCAATGTATTTGAAGTTGGCTGTAATGTGGATTATTTTCTGCATATTAGGAAAATACACAGAAATGACTATGTTTTAGTAGATATATCTAGGAATTTTAGTGAGTCCTTAAAATGTATGCTTTTTTTTAACCTTCATTTAAGATTTATTGTGCTTTAAATGAAAGGAAAAGCTCAAGCCTCTAAACCAGTGGCTCTCAATCTTCCTAAAGTTGTGATCCTTTAATACAGGTCCTTATAGTGGTGACCCCTAACTATAAAATTATTTTCATAGCTACTTTATAACTGTACTTTTGTTACTGTCATGAAACATAATGTAAATATATATTCTGATGATCTTAGGTAATCTCTCTGAAAAGGTCATTCAAGCTCTCAAAGGGGTTGCTACCCACAGGTTGGAAATCACTGCTCTAAACAGAGAAAATAACAGTACATAAATGGTTTTATGCATTAAAGCACTTCCCTATCTTAAAGTATATTGCTGACTATCATTCACTGGGCAGAATATCCTACCTCCATTTCCTTTGCTTTATTCTCTCTAATAACTATTACCATCCAAATCTTCTAAAAAGTAATGTCTTTTGCTAGTATACTTTTAATAGTAATAGTCTATAAATAACATTTTTAGTGATAACCTGTACCATTTTATATTTCATTTGTCTATAATGTAGAGAAGAACATTATTGTTTAACTTCAATTTTTAAAAGTTCTATAATGCATCTTAAATAATTTCTTCCAAGTAATTTTAATTATTTCAATGTATTTGAAGTTTGCTGTAATGGGAATTATATCCTACATGTTAGGGAAATATACAGAAATGGCTATGTTTTGATAATGGAGAGATATATCTGGGAATTCTCCTGAGTTCTTGAAATGAATACTGCAGTCTTCTAACTGTGCATTCTAACTTCTGTTTACAAAAGATGAGACTGAACCAAGGGAAATTAACGAACTTGATAAGAGCCTCCCAGCCAGGTTGTAGGGCACTGAAATCTGAGCCTTTGTGCCAGAGATGGCTTTTTTTTTCCTTGCTGTTCAGAATATTGAAAAAGAAGATTTTTGTTAACATGTCAAGAATTCATGGTTGATAGTTTCTTTTTTGTTTATTAATTTGATAGTGCAGTCAGTATTTAATTGAGGGTACAGTACAATGTTAGTTGTTCTATAGAGAAATACAAGATTCAGATTTTACCATGAAAAGTCACAGTATTAAATAAAGTAGGTAAGAGACAAACACACATAGCCACCCTCCATGGCATTGGTATATCATACTACAAATGACAGCCTTAATGTATGTGTTTAAGATGATACAAGGACTATCATATTTTAAATAAAAGAGAATCTGTCATTTTGCTAACAGTAAAAGAGTAAGTCTGGTGTAAGTTTATTTTTTAAGACTTATTTTTAATTATGTGTCTGTATGTGTGTAGGAGGGTATGTGGAGGTGACTGCTGAAGCTTGTGGAAGTCAGATGAACCAGATCTCCTGGTGCTAGAGTTACAGGTGGTTGTAAGCCGTCTAGAATGGAAGCTGGTATATGAACTTGGGTCCTCTGCAAGAGGACTGTTAGACACTGAGTTGTTTCTCCAGCTTTTTGCTGGAAGTTCAGACTGTAGTAAGAGGAGAAAAATTCAAACAGGTTGAATATTACAAGAAAAGGGAAGCGTATCTTTATTGATCTCCATCTCTTCCATATATCATACCCTGGATGCTTTATGAATGTTTTCAGTTAGGGTTTACCTTACTGCAATTTTGGTGATTTTATGATTCTCATAATATGGAAGGGAGATTGAGGCTTAGATAATTTGACCATATTGTATCAACTCTAGGATAGTCAAGTTGTTTTTTAGACACTCTCATATATTTCATTTATTATTTTACTCTTTTCAAAATAGTGTGAATGAGTTCTTATCTCTTACGCAGTCTTAGCCCCTTTCAATTTTTGAGCTCTCATCTATCCACACTTATTTAAATATGTCCTTCTTTCCCTCATCATTTTGCTATTGGACCTCTGTTTTCTTTATTTCTTGTGCTATTACTAAGAGATTCTATAATTTCTTAGATTAATGTAAAGGAGAATAAAAATAAAAATAAGAGCCATCTTTTATTAAGCAGCAATGATATTCTAGTTACTTTGTTAAGCCCTTCGTACTCTGACTTTTATTACCAACTCTGATAAATATACATAAGTTTATTGTTCCCCTATTATGGATAAAATAAAACTTTTTCCAAGAAAAGCTTTATATTTTGAATTGATCTTTCCCATATTAGTTGTTAATTAAGAAAATGGTGCACAGATATGCTGACAAGCCAGTCTGTTGGAAACAGTTCCTCATTTGAGGTTCCCTCTTTCCAGGTGTATAAAGCTGACAACTAAGTTCACCCGTCACAGTATCATGGCCAGTTTATGAATATCTCATTCTTAGTTACAGTGCCATGCTTCAGCCTCTTTTACATCAGTCCTAACATCCTTGATTCTTACTCCATAAGATTTTATGCCAGTAGAGAAAAACATCAAAACCGCATGGGAATTACTTAATATCTTCTTCTTCCTCCTTAAATTTTGTGTATTTCCAGAAAGAGGTTTTTAATTTCCACTGCTTTTATCCTTGGCTAACAGGCTGAGGAAACATTAAACATAGAAAGGAGAGAGAAGAGCACTCCCCCTTTTCCCCTGCCACCCAGTTCCTTTTTTTCTCTCTAGGCATACCTAACGTCTTCTGAAGGCACTTAATGTACTTTGTACCATTTTGTAGTGGCTGCTGCATACCTCAGAACTCTAGTTCTTAGCATTGTAACTTCCCTAAAATGTACCCTTTTCCCAGTGGGACTATATCCCTGACCCTTTGCACTTATATCTGGCCCAGAGCATCAAGAAGCCTTGGTGAAGTTGGCACTAGTGACTAACATTAGGGGATTCTTTATTTGGCAGGTGGTCGAGGAATGTAAATATGGATGAAGGAACCAACTGTGTTTAGGCAATGGAAGAGAGTCAGGTGGGCAGCATGGCAGGTTGGAGCTTGAATATGCAGAAATTGTTCCAAATGAAGAATGTTTCATTGTGTGGCTTGTGAGCTAGCCACAGAAACCGCTCAAAACTTATGCATATTAAAAAAAAGACCGTTTCTAAGATGAACTATGTTCAGAGCTCTGAATGAGTTATTTACAAACCAACTTTAGGCCCATTGTCAGTCTGTATCAGAGAATTGCCTAATTCTAGAATAGCCAGTTTCTGTCCTGATATGCTGTCACTTTCAAATAACAGAATTTTTTTTTTTTCCATCTTGAAAGAACTCTGATTAATCATCTGGTTATGGAAACATAGAAAGAAGATATTTTTCCTCTTTGTAAACTCTTAAAACTATTAATCAGCATAGGTTTGGATGTATTTGAGTGTTGTGTTTCATTTTCAGAAGCCACACCACCTCCTGCCATGTAGCTTTATAGCTATTGGTGTCTTAGTAGCATGCTTTCTGCTGATCCAAGCCTGTCCCTGGACTTACTATGTGTATTGCTTGCTGCCAGTGCCAATATGGTATGCAGTTCTAAGAGAGTAAGTATCATGCCTTTCTGCTTTGTTTTCTACTTCACTAGCAGTTAATTCTGTATGCAAAACTCATTATATTTCTATAAGTCATAAATGATGGCTGTAATACTCTCAGATGTCCCAGTTGTCTTCAATTCATTTACAGCTGCATAAGGCTGCATATTAAGCATCCCTTTTGTGTTATCCTTTTGTCTTCACCTATGTTTCCTTGAAGAAGCAGTGACCTGTTCCTTTCTTTGAGTGTTCTTCGAACGAAAATAGAGAATAAAATAACATAATTAATATTACTGTGCTGTGTCATGAGTACTTTGCATCTTGAATTTGTTTTGTCATCTTGTATTTCAGAGTTTCTTCAGTTTTGCAAGATTTGTGTTTTCTTTCTATACATCTTACTTTTCCTTTCTTAGCCATCAAATTAATGAAACTTTGTAATTATATCAAATTTATTAATGTGTGCTGACCGAGACCCTACACTATTCACATGTACTGTGGTTCTGTCTTCGAGAACTTCCTCACCATGGCGCAAAAGTAGCTTCTTACCATAATAGTCACCCTGGAAAGGAAGATAGTCAGGTTTTAAGCTGACTGGGGAGACCGACTCAGGGTGATCTGCATTTCCAGGTCTGGGCTTCATAGGGAAAAGCTGCCTACAAACAAAACAAAGCAACTGGTTAACGTGTGTGCTGACAGTATATATTTTTATTCTAATGTTTGTTGACTGTAGCTTTGACGACTACTACCTTATAAAAGATATTAACATATAAATAAAATGTGGAAATGCTTCAAATATCTTTAAATATGAAGGAAGAAAAGGGTTCTGAGCAAAGAACACCGTGACTTCACCATGTAAAAGGAGCAAGACTGTTTATTTGCTTAGTTTGCTCACCTGTTTTTCTGACATTTCTCTGGTTATAGAATGTTCTAAAAGGTTGCCCAGCCAGGTAGTAAATTCTGTTCTATTATGGAATGCCTTCTGAATTATTAAATAGCCTAATTGTAAAGATAATAAATGTATAAAATTGTAAGGGAAGATGTGATTTTGCAGATGTTTTATTTCATGCCTTTAATAGATGGCATGAAAAATAAAACAAAAAATGTGAGTTTTCAAGCTGGCTAGATGGCTCCAAGGCACTTGGTTCCCACGTGGTAATTAGGAGGGAGCAGATTCCTACAAACTGTTTCTCTGACCTCCACTGTCGATTCACACTGTGGAGCAGACACCCACACTCATAACAGCCAGTAAATAAATAAATAAACAAATAAATATTTTATCACATTTTTTTCTAGAATCAAACCCCTACAAAATGACCTCATTTACCTCTTTGCTTATTCACAGTTAAAAATGAAAGAAATATTCTCTTTCTGGTACGGACTTTTTTCCGTAGATGGCTGCTTAACAGTGTGATATCATTCTAGTCTATAGCCATTGTTTTCAATCAGAAAAAGGTCATAAGCCAAATGACACTGGCCTTTTATAATTACCTACTTAATGCTCTATAAATGCTAATGTTTTTTTTCGTAGTGATGAAATGCAAAATGTACTCAAGTATGTAATATATTTTTGGTGGTTATAAATTCTCAATTACAATTAGTGTACAATTAATGACATCTTATATTGGGTTTGGAAAAGGTTATTTAGCTCAGTTAAAAAGTGCAATTAAGCTGGGAGTAGTGGTGCATATCTGTAATTCCATCTCCTTGGGAGGGTATGGCACAAAAACTGGCATTTTAAGACCAGCCTGGATGACTAAATAAAGTTTAAATGAAAAGGCTGGGGTTTCAGCTTCGTGTCAGAGTGGATGTCTGATATGTGTATGTATAGAGTCCTAGGTTCAGTCCTCAGTACTGCAAGTAAATAGGTCAATAAATAAGTGCATTTAAGACTTTCCCATAGAAGGCTGTGGGTATAGCTCAGTGATAGATATAAAGTTAACCTCATGAGTTTCAGTATTTTGTTTTCAATTTATATATATTTGCATTCATTTAATTTTATTTCTGATTTATCTGTAATGCATGTACCTTTGTTTAAACTAAGGTCATACAAAAATCACTCATGAAAATTAAGCAAATGCTTGTCATCATTTTTCCTAAAATACTTACAGATTTTCACAAATAAAAGTAAACAAAGCCATTAGAACAAATTGTTACAGTTTATCTTAAAATTTAAATAATTTATGAATGGAAACTTCTAGGATTTTTAGCTTTGTGAAGTTCTTAGTTTTTGCATTATCTTGCTAATTCTAGGATGTTATGCAAATTATAAGGAATCTTTTTGTAAATCATCTTAAACAGATACCAAGTTATTCAAGACCTGGTTGCATCACTATTGACTTTTCCTCTGAGCCGTTTTGTTGCCTACTTGCTTACTTTTATCTTGGGCATTGAAGTACTGGTAAGTAAAGTGGATTATATGTCTGGGTATCTTAAACCGTTTCTATGTGGCTGGTCTTTTTTTTAATTATTTTTATTTTTATTAATTACAGTTTATCCACTTTGTATCCCCCCTGTATCTCCCTCCCTCCTCCTTTCCCACTCCCATCCTCCCTCCTTCTTCCCCACATTGCCCCTCCCCCAGTCCACAGATAAAGAAGTTCCTCCTCCCCTTCCCTCTGATCCTAGTCTATCAGATCTCATCAAGAGTGGCTTCATTGTCTTCCTCTGTGGCCTGGTAAGGCCACTCCCCCTTCAAGGGGAGGTGATCAAAGAGCAGGCCAATCAATTCCTGTCAGAGATAGTCCCTGTGCCCATTACTATGGAACCCACTTGGACACTGAACTGTCATGGGCTACCTCTATTCAGGGGTTCCAGGCCATCTCCATGAGTGGACCTTGGCTGGAGTATCAGTCTCAGAAAAGACCCCTGGGCCCAGACTTTTTGGATCTGTTGCTCTCTTCGTGGAGTTCCTGTCCTCTCCAGGTCTTACTATCTCCCCCTTCTTTCATAAGATTCCCTGCACTCTGCCCAAAGTTTGGCTATGAGTCTCAACATTTGCTTTGATACAGTGCTGGGTAGAACCTTTCAGAGGCCCTCTGTTGTAGGCTCCTGTCCTGTTCCCTAAGTAACCTTACTGCTCATCTTCTTTGCAATTTATCACCAGGTGCTCAGTTTCTTCTACCGCTACATGCTGACAGCTGGACTGATAGTGTTAGCAGGTTGGCCGTTTCTTACTCAGCTGTGTACCCGAGCAAAGGTATAAGTTCTCATGTTGGCAGGACAGACTAGTAAATACTTGGGGTTGATATGTGTTTACTCAAAGAATTATTTATTTTTAAACAAAGGAGTGGAATGCACCCACATACAAAGGGCCAGGTCCTTTAGAAAGGGCTGACATCAACTTTCAGTCTCTCTGATTTATATGTTTTTGTGTGTATTTGTGTGCATGTGTGTACGTTTCTGTCGGAATTAGAGATGTAGAGAGGCTATATGGCAAAGCTGGCTTATTTAGAGCACTCATGGAGGTTCTGGTACCTGGAGAGGAAGAAGTCTGGGCACTGCTAAGAGCAGCAGAATGGTTGAGATCCACACTCTAGGCTCCAGTCTGAGGAGTAAACTCCTGTGTACCGTTCCCACAGTTCTTTTCCAGGGAAGTAGCAATAAGCAGACTGTGTTTTTAAAAAGCACATGAAGCTGGGAGGGATTCTGACCAAAGCACATGTGTAAAAATTTCAAACAATAAACAAACCCAAAACACATAGTAATTTAAGGTAACCGTATTTGTAATGGTAGATCTTGGCTGTGAGCCAGATGGGATTAAGAATCACTGTCGAGGGCTGGAGAGATGGCTCAGAGGTTAAGAGCACTGGCTGTTCTCCCAAAGTTCCTGAGTTTGATTCCCAGCAACCACATGGTGGCTCACAACCATCTATAGTGATATCTGGTGTCCTCTTCTTGCCTGCATAGTATAAATAATAATAAATAAATCTTTGAAAAAAATTATTTAAAAAATGGGTCAATATTTAAAAATAAAAGAATCACTGTAGAAACAAGGTTTTCAAATGTCTGAGAGATTTTCTAAATCAGGATAAACAAGCTGAAAAGTCCCACCTGAACTACTGGATTATAATAAAAGAAAAGAAGAAAAGCCAAAGTTGAGCCATGACATTGATTTTTCTCTGCTTCTTGACTGCTTGCAGTGTAGCTAACTGTCTCAGGCTCTTGCTAGCTGTCCTGACTTTCTCCATTAAGATCTCCATCTGTGGAACTAGGAAGGCAAAAACAAATCATTCCTTCTTTAAGTTGCTTCCTTTCATGCATTTTGTCATTACTAAAGTAACCAACACAGTGTACATAATAAAGAAATACCAGACAGCTTTTGCTTTTCGTTTCAGTCATGTAGGGTGTGGGATGCCAAAAACAGATTTCTGTTTCTATTTCTACCATATTTGTCTAAATACATTTTTTTTCTTGATTGTAGATTACCTGCCTGAGTTGGGCTTCCTTGTCATTACTTCTAGCAGTGTTCCCACTGATGCCTGTTGTGGGTAGAAAGCCGGACCTTTCTCTAGTGTACGTACAATATTATCTTGCATTTCTATTGAATTTGTCATTGATACTACGACATTTAAAGACAATTCTCTCTCTCGTGCCATATGTATGTGGGTATCCATGAAGGCCATATGAGGATGTGAGATCCCTTGGATCTGGGTTATAGGTGTTTGGGAGCCACCTGATGTGGGTGCTGGCAAGTGAACTGGGATCCTTTGGTAGAGAAAAAAGTACTCTTGATTGCTGAGCCACCCCGACTCATAGTCTAGATTTTCTTTATTTTAAATATTAAAGAATTGTAAAAAATTTAATTACACGTGAAAGTCTTCTGTTTTTCAGATGTTGTCTTTGAGTGTATCCATAATCAAATACCACTGAAAATGAAAATTGTCTTATTTTAATTTAATTTTTTCATGAGAAAAAATCTATATATTTTGAAAGTTTTCATTTATTTTGTGTTGTGTTATTTTGTTTTGTCTGTACAACTAGGAATGAATCCCAGGACCTTGTACTTGCTAGGCAGTTTTTCTATGTTTAACCATTCAAATTGTATAAAAAACATTCTTTATTCTATAATATATTCTAAAGCCTTCCGTGTCCTGGGATTGTAGGCATGTATACCACCCCATTCCTTTCTTTTTTCTTTTTTTAATAAATCATATAGTTACCATTGCTGCTTACTTCTGAGTGCTCTGGGCATTTTTAAAAAGCAGTTTAACCTAACCTTTAATAGATAAAGATGTATCTGTTTTTTTGTTTTATTTTTTTTTTGTTTTATTTTTTTTTAACAGTAGGAAGATTAACTGAATATTTTTAAGTGTCTGTTAATTTAAGAAATTATGTCATTTCTTTGCCTGTTGGCTTTCCTGCTTTCTAACAATAACAACAACGGACTTAATAAGGAATTGTCTTAGGAATGCGGTTTATAATCAGAGCCCAATAATTGTATTGAATTATAAAACCACATCATCTAAGCCAGACTTTCACAGTTAGAATTTTTGGAATTTCGTCAAGCTTAAATAGAAACTAAATTCAAATACTTTTATTTATTTATGTATTGATGCAGATTGTCCTTTGAATTCTTCTGGTGCCTTTGTAAAACCCTTTCATGTCTTATATCAGCCTCTGTCCATTTGTGCTGTTCAAGCATTATTGACATAGTTAGGGAGAAGGTATGCTAAAAGAATAAATGGTATAAATGATCTTTCTGCATAGAAAATTTCCACTTGCATGTTTCTCTTTAAACTTGATTTAAATTTCTATTAATTTTAAATTCATTTTGGTTTCCTGTGATTATTTGCAGTTTTATTCTTAGTTCATAGAGAAAGTTCTATCTCTATTTACTCTCCCATACCAATTTCATCCTCTTGATTGCAGAAACAGATAAGTAAAACATTTAAGGATAAAATAAGAAGAAAAAGAAGACAGGTATATAGTGTTACTGTTGGATTCTTGTAAGCCCTGTGAACTAAAGCAAAGCAGTTGCCAGTGAGTTAAAATGCAATTAATTAAATAAATAATTAATTAATTACTTGCAATTTATTTTATTAACTCTGTATCCCTGATATGTCCCGCTCACTCATTCCCTCCCAATTCCATCCTCCCTCCCTCATCTCCTCCCTGCCCCTCTCCAAGTCCACTGATAGGGGAGGACCTCCTCCCCTTTCATCTGACCCTGTTTTATTAGGTATCTTCAGGACTGGCTTCAAAGTCCTTTTCTGTGGCCTAGCAGGGCTGCTTCTCCCTTGGGGGGTGGGGAGGTCAAAGAGCCTGCCATTTTGTTCATGTCAGAAATAGTCCCTGTTCCCCTTACTAGGATAACCCACTTGGTTACTGAGCTACCATGGGCTACATCCGAGCAGAGGTCCTAGGTTATATCCATACATGGACCTTGGTTGGATAAACAGTTTCATATAAGACTCCTGTGCCAGATATATTTGGTCCTTGTGGAGCTCCTATTCTCTCCACCTCATACTAACTTCCCCTTCTTTCATACGATTCCCTGCACTCTGTCAAAGGTTTGGTTATGAGTCTTAGTATCTGCTTTGATACACTGCTAGGTAGAGTCTTTCAGAGGCCCTTTGTGGTAGGCTTCTTTCCTATTACTTGTTTTCTCCTACACCAGTGCACATCCCATTTGTCTTTCTAAGGGAGGATTGATCATCTTATCCCGGGTCTTCTTTCTTGTTTATCTTCTTCAGGTGTATAGATTTCATTATGTTTATCATATCTTACAGGTCTATATAAGTGAGTATATACCATGTGTGTCTTTTTCCTTCTGGGATTCCTCACTCAGAATGATCTTTTCTAGATCCCACCATTTGCCTGCAAATTTTCATGATTTCCTCATTTTTGATTGCTGAGTAGTATTCCATTCTGTAAAAATAGAACAATTTCTTGATCTATTCCTCCATTGATGGACATCTGGGTTGTTTCCAGGTTCTGCCTATTACAAATAAAGCTGCCACAAACATGATTAAGCAAATGTCCTTGTTGTGTACTTAAACAACTTTTGGATATATGCCAAGGAGTGGTATAGCTGGGTCTTGAGGAAGCACTATTCCTAATTGTCTGAGAAAGTGCCAGGTTGATTTCCAAAGTGGTTGTAACAGTTTACATTCCCACCAGCAATGGAGGAGGGTTCCCCTTTCTCCACAACCTCTCCAGCATGTGTTGTCATTTGAGTTTTTTATTTTAGCCATTTTGATGGGTGTAAGGTGAAATCTCAGGATCATTTTGATTTGCATCTCTCTGATGGCTAAGGATGTTAAGCATCTCTTTAAGTGTTTCTCTGCCATTCTGTATTCCTCTACAGAGAATTCTCTGTTTAGCTCTGTACCCCATTTTTTAATTGGATTATTTGATTTATTGCTTTTTAACTTCTTTAGTTCTTTATATATTCTGGATATCAGCCCTCTGTCGGGTATAGGGTTGGTGAAGATCCTTTCCCGGTCTGTAGGCTGTCATTTTGTTATAACGACAGTGTCTTTTGCTTTATAGAAGCTTTTCAGTTTCATGAGGTCCCATTTATTGATTGTTGCTCTTAGAGCCTGTGCTGTTGGTGTTCTGTTCAGGAAGTTGTCTCCTGTGCCAATGAGTTCTAGGCTCTTCCCCACTTTTTTTTTTTTTCTAACCGATTTAGAGTATCTGGGTTTATGTTGAGGTCTTTGATCCACTTTAGTTTTGTGCAGGGTGATAAATATGGATCTATTTTTATTTTTCTGCATGTAGACATCCAGTTAGACCAGCACCATTTGTTGAAGATACTGTCTTTTTTCCATTGAATGGTTTTGGCTTCTTTGTAAAAAATCAAGTATTCATATGTGTGTGGGTTTATTTCTGGGTCTTCTATTTGGTTCCATTGATCCTCCTTTCTATCTCTATGCCAAACCATGCAGTTTTTATTACTATTGCTTTGTAGTACAGCTTGAGATCAGGGATGGAGATACCTCCAGATGATCTGCTGTTGTACAGGATCGTTTTGGAGATTCTGGGTTTTTTGTTTCTCCATATGAAGCTGAGAATCTTTCTTTCAAGGTCTGTAAAGAATTGTGTTGGTATTTTGTTGGGAATTGCGTTGAATCTGTAGATTGCTGTAGGATGGCCATTTTCACCATGTTAATCCTACCAATCCTTGAGCACGGGAGATCTTTCCATCTTCTGATATCTTTTTAATTTCTTTCTTCAGAGACTTAAAGTTTTTTTTCAAACAGGTTTTTCACTTGCTTGGTTAGAGTCACACCAAGGTACTTTATGCTATTAGTGACTATTATGAAGGGTGTTGTTTCCCTGATTTTTTTCTCAGCCCTTTTGTCTTTGGTATACAGAAGGGCTTCTGATGTTTTTGAGTTGATTTTATATCCAGCCATTTTGCTGAAGGAGTTCTCTGGTTGAATTTTTGGGTTCGCTCATGTGTACTATCATATCATCTGCAAATAGTGAAACTTTGACCTCTTCCTTTCTGATTTGTATCCCCTTGATCTCCTTTAGTTGTCTTATTGCTTTAGCTAGGACTTCAAGTACTATGTTGAAGAGATATGGAGAGAGTGGGCAGCCTTGCCTTGTCCCTGATTTCAGTGGGATTGGTTTGAGTTTCTCTCCATTGAGTTTGATGTTGGCTATAGGCTTGCAGTATATTGCCTTTACTACGTTTAGGTATGTGCCTTATATTCCTGATCTCTCCAAGACTTTAAACATGAATGGGTGTTGGACTTTGTCAAATGCTTTTTCAGCATCTAAGGAGATGATCATGTGGTTTTTCTCCTTCAGTTTGTTTATGTGGTGAATTAAATTGATGAATTTCCATATGTTGAACCACCCTTGCATGCCTGGGATGAAGCCCTACTTGTTCATAGTGGATGATGTCTTTGATGTGTTCTTGGATTCTGTTTGCAAGTATTTTATTGTGTATTTTTGCATCAATGTTCATAAGAGAGATAGGTCTGAAGTTCTTTTTTTTGTTGGGTCTTTATGTGGCTTAGGTATCAAGGTGACTGTGGTTTCATAGAATGAGTTTTGTAATGTTCCTTCTGTTTCTATTTTGTGGAATAGTTTGGAGAGAATTGGAGTTAGCACTTCTTTGAAGGTCTGGTAGAATTCTGCACTGAATCCATCTGGCCCAGGGCTTTTTTTGGAAGGGAGACTATAGTTAACTGCTTCAATTTCCTTGGGGGATATAGGACTATTCAATCTTTCTACCTGATCTTGACTTAATTTTGGTAAATGGAATCTACCAAGAAAATTGTCCCTTTCTTTCAGATTTTTGAATTTTGTGTCATATAGGCTTTTGTAGTATGACCTAATGATTGTTTGGGTTTCCTCAGTGTCTGTAGTTATGTTCCCCTTTTCATTTCTGATTTTGCTGATTTAGATAGTTTCTTTCTACCTTTTAGTTAGTTTGGCTAAGCATTTGTCTATCTTGTTGATTTTTCTCAAAGAACCAGCTTTTTGTTTCATTGATTCTTTGAATAGTTTTATTTGGTTCTAATTGATTGATTTCTGCCCTGAGTTTGACTATTTTTAGCCGTCTGCTCCTCTTGGGTATATTTGCTTCTTTTTTTTCTAGGGCTTTCAGTTGGGCCATTAAGGTGCTTGTATAAGATGTCACAAAATTCTTCTTGAGGGCACTTAGTGCTATGAATTTTCCTCTGAGCACTGCTTTCATTGTGTCCCATAAATTAGGGTATGTTGTACCTTCATTTTCATTGAATTCTAGGAAGTCTTTAATTTCTTTCTTTATTTCTTCCTTAAACCCAGCAACCCAGCTGTCATTGAGCAGCAAGTTGTTCAGTTTCCATGTACTTGTAGGCATTTTTCTAATTCCATTGTTGTTGAGGTCCAGCTTTAGTCCATGGTGGTCAGATAGAATTCAGAGGAACATTTCAATCTTCTTATATCTGTTGAGGCTTGCTTTGTGACCAACTATATGGTCTATTTTGGAGAAGGTTCCATGAGGTGTTGAAGGTATACTCTTTTGAGTTTAGTTGGAAAGTTCTGTAGACTTCTGTTAGGTCCATTTGATTTAGGACCTCTGTAAGTGCCTTTATTTCCTTTATAAGCTTCTGTCTAGATGATCTGTCCCTTGGTGAAAGTGGGGTGTTGAAATCTCCCACTATTAAGGTGTTGGGATCGATGTGGGATTTAACTTTTAATGTTTCATTTATGAATGTAGGCACTCTTGTATTTGGGGCATAGATGTTCAGAATTGTGATGTCCTCTTGGTGGATTTTTCCTTTGATGCGAATGCAGTGTCCCTCATCTTTTTTGATTAATCTTGGTTGAAAGTATTTTATTAGATATTAGGATAGCTACTCCAGTTTGTTTTCTGGGTCCATTTGCTTGAAAAAACTTTTTCCAGTCCTTTATTCTGAGGTAGTGTTTATCTTTGTTGCAGAGGTGCGTTTCTTGGATGTAGCAGAATGTTCTGTCCTGTTTCTGCACCCATTCTGTTAGTCTGTGTCTTTTTATTGGAGAATTGAGTCCATTGATGTTGATAGATAATAGTGACCAATTAACGTTAGTTCCTTTTATTGTGGAGTTGGTGGTCTTACTGTGATTCATTGTTTTCTTTTAATTTTTGTTGGGATATTATCTGTGTGCTATGTTTTCTTGGGTGAAGTTGTTTTCATTGGATTGGAGTTTTTTTCCTAGTATCTTCTATAGGGCTGGTTTGCTGTGTAGATATTGCATAAATTTAGTTTTGTCATGGAATATTTTGTTTTCTCCATCTATGTTGATTGACAGCTTTGCAGGGTATAGTAGTCTGGGTTGGCATCTGTGTTCTCTTAGAGTCTGCATGACACCTGCCCAGGCCCTTCTGGCTTTCTTAGTTTCTGATGAGAAGTCCGGTGTGATTCTAATAGGTCTATCTTTATATGTTACTTGGCCTTTTTCCTTTGCTGCTTTTAATATCTTTTCTTTGTTCTGTAGATTTAGTGTTTTGACTCTGATGTGACGTGATGTGTTTCTTTTCTGGTCTAGTCTATTTAGTGTTGTGTAGACCTCTTGTATATTTATGGACATCTCTTTAAGTTGGGAAAATTTTCTTCTATGATTTTCTTGAAAATATTTTCTGGACCTTGGAGCCTAGAGTCTTCTTTTTCATCAATTCCTATTATTCTTAGATTTCATCTTTTCATGGCATCCTTGATTTCTTCGATGCTTTGTGTTTGGGACTTTTCTGATTTTACTTTTTCTTTGAGAGAAGTATAAATTTCTGCATGTGTATTTTCAGCACCAGAGATTCTTTCTTCCATCTCTTGTATTCTGTTGGTGATGCTTACCTTTGTGGTTCCTGATCTTTTCTCCACGTTTTCCAGCTCCAGGGTTTTCTCAGTTTGTGTTTTCTTTATTGATTCTAATTTTGTCTTCATGCTTTGCATCATGTTCTTTATCTGTTTGAATATGGATATGTGTCTCTTTAGGATGGTCTCTATTTTTTTGTTCATTTCCTCTCTATAAGCCACTAATTGTATCTCTACTTGTGCCTCTGTTTGGCTATATTTGCCTGTGTTTCTTTGAGCATTTTGTTCATTTCCTCTTTCTTTGCCTCCAATTGACTAGCCAAATCTTTGATAGATTTATTTCCTCTTTAATTGTCTGAATTTGCATGGCTATTGCTCTGAGAGATATGTTTGTTTCTTCTTTATGAGCTTCAAATAATTCCGTAATCATGGCTTTAAAGTCATTTTCCTGTGCTTCCAATGAATTGGAGTAGCCATCAATTTTGGGGGTTGCTGGTGAAGTCATGATGTCCTGATTTATGTTGGATGTGTTCTTTCACCTACCCCTGGCCGTTGGCTTATCTGAAATCTTCCCTGTTTGTTTCTGGATTCTGCAGTTCAGACTGGTACTGTCTCTCTCCAGCATCTGGTGAGTTCTTCAGGAAGCTGAGAGAGGTCCTGTGGCCCCAGCCTGTGCATTGGTGCTTTAGATGTACCTGTGGGAGGAAAAGTACAGGGTGCAAAACGGCATATGCGGGTGTGTGTGTGTGTGTGTGTGTGTGTGTGTGTGTGTGAGGGGGGGGTGGAAATGTGCCTCAAGGGATAGAGTGATAGAGAATGTTGAACCCTTGAATGTGTGGGTGGGGCTCTGCCTTGCAGGCTTTTAGGGGGTTATTTGTGCATGCACTGTATATATAGCAGGCACTAGTGATAGTCGGGGTGCAATTTCTGGCATTATCCGCCTGAACCCCTCAGTTGGACCCGTAGAGCAGGGGCTTCAATGTCCCAAGAGACCTTCTGTTTCCCACAGTGGGTATGTGGGTGGGAGGGGTCTAATGCCTGGCTTCTAGTTTAGAAGGCCCCTGGATCTGGGGCTCTGCAGACACGCAAGGGCGCACTCACTCTGAAGCAGGTCACATCAGCAAGGATCGGGGTATCCAGGCTCTCTACTGTCTGGGTTGGCCCTGCTTGGTCTTATGCAGGAGGACTGTAGTGCTCCGCCAGCTCAGTGCTGCTGCAGCCGCCAGGTTAAGACGTCCAGCTGCAGCTGGAGACTAGGATGCTGGTCCAGATGCCTTCTGGACAGTCCTGGGTGCCCTCCACTGTGCTCTCCAGGCCTAGGAGGCCCAGCGCCTGGTGCGCCTAGCTTGTATGACGGGTCTGCTGGGCTTTGGTGGTTATATAGCGAATTATCTGTCACCAAGGGTTTGGGCGGGCTTTACAGTCAGTGGCCGAGAGACCCTGAGCAGTCAGTATGGCCACTAGCTGACCTGGGACCCTGGGAGGATGGTGCCTCGGATCTGGGACTCCAAGACAAGTACAGCTGGCAGTTGCAGCCTAAGGGGCTAGGAGCCCCGCCTCAGCTGCTACAGACCACAGGCAGTGAGCTCGGAGCTGAGAATCTCGGTGAGCTGGCTGTGCTGAGGAAGAGGGAGTTCTGAGAAAGGGGGTGTTGGGAGATCAAAGGAGCGTTTCTCTCCTTCTCCAAACAAGTCCAGGGGTGACCCCGAGACCAAAGTTCTCACCTGTGATGTTCCCTGTTCATTTAGAAAGCCTCACCTGTCATTTCCCTGGCTTCAGAAGTCCTTCCACTCACCAACTGAGGCATTCAGCTCCTCTGCAGCTCAGAAACTGTGCGTGCTAGTCGCCATCTTGGCTCTGCCTCCAAGCCGCACTTTATTTTTTGAAAGAGAAAAGGCAAAATTTTTTATTCTGCATAGCTATTTTTGTAGTTATTATTATAATACATTCTTAGAGTATCAATGTTTTTCTTATGATTCTCAGAGATTATTTGAAGAATAAAAACAAATGACCATCAAATGACATGTATTGTAGGTTATTTACCTAATCATGCATTTGTGCTTCTCTAATAAACTCAATTTTTTTTTTTTTTTTTAGTTTTCTTTTTTTGAGTCCTAGATTGTGTCTTGGACATACTTTCAGTTATATTACTCAGATATTTATGAAGAAAGAAAGAAAGCTAAAATTCCTGACAGTTAGTTACCTGTGACTTCAGTGACTGTCTTCCTGACGGTCTAGAAACGAAGTCAGCTTCTTTACCATATATACGCTGAGTTGTACAGTGAGGTACTCCCCCACACCATTCAGCCCACTGCCCTGCATTACAGCATTACAGACCGGCCTGAGGAGACACCAAGGTCAATGACAGGAAGGAGCTGATGGCCTGATGGAGTCTTGTTGTCCTTCTTTGTGTGAATACATTTTCTAAGTCAGCATATGCCACACAGATGCTGACAGTCATTTGTTTAGCTATCTTTTATATTCTCTTCTGTGTATTTGCCCAGTTCAGTTTAAGAAATGTGGTAGTTGATGAATGAAAAAGAATGAATTAGAGAAATAAGGTAAAAGGTAATAAGGTAAATATACGATAAGAAATTGTGGAATGTGGTCACAACTAGCTCTGCCATGTGCTTGCTCTGCTTTTTCCCATCATTCTTCTGCCAGCTTTACTACTTCATGTTGATTAAATAACATGCTTGATATTCTACAACTGAGTGAAATGTCTCGTGTTTTCATATGCTGTCTTTAGTATGCTTCTTTAGAAAAGTTTGAACATGCATTATATTTTGAAACAGAATGGGTGCTGGCTTGCTGGTTCTTCTGCTGTCACTGGCTGTTCTAACAACTCTCTTAAAAAGAAAAATTACTTTGGTAAAGGAGGAGCTGTTGATACTTCTGTTACAGGTCAGTTACAATTTTTCAATAATATATCATACCAATTGTATAGTAAAATGTATCTTAGTGTTATACTTTGTTACATTCCTATGTTCCTGTCACTCAAGACTGTCACTGAGAAGTAAGTTTTCTTTTTAAGGTAGCACACAGAAATGTGTATAAAATAGCAAAAAGGTCAGCAAGAGATAACCAGTGATGCCCAGAAAGTAGCAGTTAAGACTTTAGGACTTTAGACCAAACATGAGCTGAAAGTGTTTCCTCTCAGCTGAGATTTTGTGTAGTCCCCACGTTCACCAAGCTGCAGCAGCTGGGAGGGTTGACATGAGGGCAGCAGGCAATAGCCTGGGAGATACACTTGCATTGGTTACTAGCTGTGCTATAGCAAAAAGAATGTTTTGTTTTAAAATTAATTGGTGCCCAATTATTTTGTTTACAGGATATGTGGTTTTCAACAAGTTAACTCCAGTTTGTTTTTTAATGTCAGTGTGGCAAATATTTAATGGGGTTATAAAAGGTAGAGATTATATAGTATGATGTTTTATAAAATGATACCTCTTTATAGATTAGAATAGAAAGCACTTTTTCTTTTTTTTTGGGGGGGGGGGTGGTTTGACACAGGGTTTCCTTGTGTAGCCCAGTCCTAGAACTTGGTCTATGATCTAGGCTGGCCTTAAACTCAGAGATCCGTCTGTCTCTCCGTCCCAAGTTTTTGGATTAAAGGCATGAGCCAACACTGCCCAGCTTAGAAATCACTTTTTTAATAAGATAATAGTCCTCTTTAATTTTTATGTTTTCAATAGGTTTTACTTTTTTTTATAGGTTTTACTTTTTAAGATTCAAAAATTTAATTGCTTGTTTTTATTATAGTTTTTCTTTTTCTTGAGAATTCATTCATACAAACAATAAAATACAATTATATTAACCTCACATTTCCTCTGTCAGCTTCTCTCACATCCCCATGAATGTGTTTCCCCTTCAGCTTTTTGCCTTTTTTCTGTTGTTTGAATGTTTCATGCATGCATATAATGTGCTTTTGTCAAATTCACTCCCCTTTTCCTCTCCTCTAATTTCTATTTTATCCACCAACACTATGTGCTTGCTTTTTAAGGCCACTGAACCTACTTTGTACTGCTTGTCCATGACAGTATCCCTGAAGAAAACTGACTATCCATCCTTCAGAAGCTATCAGTTACCAGTAACTTCTCTGAAAAAGTGGGGTTTCATATGCTTCTCACCCCTATCTGGGCTGGGATTTTGGCTCCGTAGTCTTCTACAAGTGTGTGCATGCAGTCACAGCTGCTGTGGGCTCCTATAGGCAGTGCTGCTGTTCTTGACATTCACACCTGTGGCTCTTACAGTCTTTCTGTCCTCTCTTAACCATGATCCCTTATTTTCTGCATGTTGACCAGTTGTAGGTCTCTGTATCAATCACCATCTACTATAAAAAGTAGTTTCTGTGATGAGAGTTGAGAGATGCTCTACACTATGGGTATAAAGAAAAGAACTTAGGGGACAATTAGCTACTATATTTATTTAGAAAAATATTAGTGCTAGGTTCTAATCTAGGGCCCATGACCTACCCAGCCACAGTTTTTTCACCCAATTAGCTGTACCAGGAATGAGCTCTATCATGTTAAGGAGGTCAAGTCCATGCAAAAAGTGTTTGGTTATTCTCATGCTACTTGTGCAGCTATTGTACTAGTGGGCCTATCCTGCCAGTTCATCATTATTATAGCTGGAAGGGTTCATAGCCGGGTAAGACTATTGACTATTTCTCTTCTCCAGTAACATGCATAGCACCTTCATGTGCTGTGAAAGCTAGGCAGTCAGGATGGAGCTTCCAGATTGGTATCATCTCAATTTCTCCATCTCCTATGACTTATACATTGTTGTGCCAGATTCGCAAGACCCCAAAAGACCACCAGGAGTCGAACTCATTGCAAAACACATGAGGATCCTTTTATTATAAGCTAGCTTGGGCTCATACACCCTCAGCACTGATGCAGTTGAAAGCCAACAACCTCATGCTCTGGTTAGGTGGGTGATTTAAAGAGTCTTCCCTCCCAGCATTTCCAAAGCAGGGGGATTCCTGCCTGGCAAGTGTCTATTGGTTGAAACACAAAAGGATGCTGCATTTTTAATTGATTGGCTATAGGAAGGCCCCCAAACCATTAATGGTCTGGCTTCCCTTGTTTGGCTGTCCTAGAGGAGGGGCCGGTTTCCTAGCAGCTATCTCTAGTGGGCAGGAAAGAATGCAGTAAGGCTGGTTCTTCCCCACATGTGGCTGGACATGGCTCCACCTGGCTGGCTTTTGTTTAGGTTTGTGCTTTAAACTTTTAATTCTTTGTTTTCTCAACATATGTGTCATCTTCAGCAAAAATCTTACCCTCACGCTCTGGAGGGTAACCAAGACCAATGGCAATAACTTAATAATGTTATTGATGAGAGTCTTTGATCACATTGACCAACAACCTGAGTGCCCTCCCATGGCACCTTATTGGTTTCCTGTCATCTATTGGTACTTCAATTTAAACATATATATCCAAAGAATCAAATCTATCATCCACATATAAGAGAAAATGAACACGCAGTATTTGGCTTTCTAGGTTTGCAGTATCTCACACAGAATGATTATTTCCCATTCCATCCATTTACCTATGAATTTTATAATTTCATTTTACATTACAGTTGAATAATATTCCATTGTATGTTTGTACCACTAAGTTTGTATATTGGTGCCCATGTGTGCGTGGGTGTGAGGCCATCCACTGGAGCATGGGAAACAAACTAGTGGGAACACCCTCAAAGAAGAGTGTTTCTCCCTCTCCCACAGCTATCAGCTTCCAGTATCTCTTCATTTGGAGGTGATGCCTGGAGAGTACCTCCCCCATCTCTGCCAGAATACTGCCTGGCTTGTTCTTGTGCAGGTAATCATAGCACTGTGAGTTCATAGGTGCAACAGCTGTGGCCAGACAAACTGAGTAATATTTCATTGTGTTACATTTTACCCATTCATCTGTTAATAGTCATACTGGTTAATTCTGTTTCCTAGCTATTATGTATAGAGTACCAGTAAACATGGGTATACAAGTGTTTTTGTAGTAAGATATGAGATCCTTTGGGTTTATGCCCAAGAGAGATACAGCCAGGTCATATGTCGGTTCTATTTCTAGTTTTTGAGAAAACTCCAGACTGATATTCAAAGTATCTGCACTAGTTTACACTCCCACCAACATGAGTTCCCTTCTTTATCACTTCCACACAAGCACTCCCCTTTTTTTTTCTTTAAATGGATAAATAACCATATGTGGAGCTCTACCAAACTCCTGAGTCTTCTTAAAAAGTATTCTCAGAACAAAGCACCATAATGTATTTCCAAAGTAGTATGAAGTAAAAATATACCATGCAAAAGATATAGTAACTTATGTTCATTCTTGGAGAGCAACAGTGAACTCGAAAGAAGAGAAGAAATCCTTTGAAAACATCCTATCAAGCTTTGGAACATATGCTTCATTGTAAATAGTGCACTAGCTTTCCTCTAAAACCGGCATAGTTTTGACAGAATCCACCTACAGTAATGAGAGCTTTGACAAGAGCATGTGTTTCTGACTTACTCTAGAGCAGTGACGAGTATCATGCTCAAATTCTTTTATAATTTGTTAGAAATACCTGAGTATTATCTAACTCCATTTCAAAGTTCTTTCTTGCATTATCTTTAGCAATTTGCATTAATTCTTGTGCTGCCTGACATATTGATCCCAAAGCATGCTTTTTTTTCTCATTTTGGCATCTCTAAATTCAGAGTATGTCTTACCATAGAAATTATCCTAGGATTACATTATAGCTATATTCACAGAATTTTTTGTGTCTTAATTTGTTTCCCGAAAAGACAAATTAATTTCTAGTATTCGATAAGACCACTGATCTAAGAGCTTATTTTGTAGTAGTCATACATTATCTCATTTCTTTTTTTTAATTTATTTATTTTCTTATAAAGTACAGTTTATTCACTTTGTATCCCAGCTGTAGCCTCCTCCCTTGCCCTCTCCCAATTCCACCTACCGTCCCACATCTCCTCCCATGCCCTTCTCCAAGTGCACTGATAGGGGTCCTCTGACCCTAGCCTATCAGGTCGCATCAGGACTAGCTGCATTGTCTTCCTCTGAGGCCTGGTAAGGCTGTTCCCCCATGGGGGGGGGAGTGATCAAAGAGCCAGCCACTGAGTTCATGTCAGAGACAGTCCCTCTTCCCATTACTAGGGAACCTACTTGGACACTGAGCTGCCATGGGCTATATCTGTGCAGGGGTTCTATGTTATCTCCATGCATGGTCCTTGGTTGGAGTATCAGTCTCAGAAAAAAATCCCTGTGCCCAGATTTTTTGGTTGTGTTGCTCTCCTTGTGGAGCTCCTGTTCCCTCCAGGTTTTTCTATCTCCTATATGTCTAATATCTACTTACAAGTGAGTATATACCATGTGTGCCTTTCTGCTTCTAGGATACCTCATCCAAGCTGATCTTTTCTAGTTCACACCATTTGCCTGCAAATTTCATGATTTCCTTGTTTTTAATTGCTGAGTAGTATTCCATTTTGTAAATGTACCACAATTTCTGTATCCATTCCTCAGTTGAGGGACATCTGGGTTGTTTACAGGTTCTGGCTATTACAAATAAAGCTGCCACAAACATGGTTGAGCAAATGTCCTTGTTGTGTATTTGAGCACATTTTGGATATATGCCTAGGAGTGATATAGCTGGATCTTGAAGAAGCAATATTCCTAGTTGTCTGAGAAAGCGCCAGACTGATTTCCAAAGTGGTTGTACCAGTTTACATTCCCACCAGCTATGGAGGAGGATACCCCTTTCTCCACAACCTCTCCAGCATGTGTTGTCACTTGAGTTTTTTATCTTAGCCATTTTCATGGGTGTAAGGTGAAATCTCAGGGTCGTTTTGATTTGCATCTCCCTGATCACTAAGGACGTTGAACATTTCTTTAAGTATTTCTCTGCCGTTTGATATTCCTCTATTGAGAATTCTCTGCTTAGCTCTGTACCCTATTATCCCATTAGTTAAAAATAGCAATTAATCCACTAGTTCAGGGATTAATAGACATTTTTCCATACAACTGGATCATGCTTATTATGGTTATGCATATGGAGTCTGTTAAAAATGTGTCAGCACAAAGGGAGGCAATGCAGAAATGAATGGGAGTCACTATGTTGCCATTAAGCAGTTTTTACAAAAACAGCCTTCAAGCGGACCCCTCATATACAGTAACTTGTAATGAACATTTGTACTGTTATTAGTACAAAAATATATTGAATAAATAAATATACGGGTAGTACTGTGCAGAGGAACAGAGGTGGGAAAGGCACTGAACTACACACTTTCTTCAATTGCATAATTTAGGAAACCTTCAACATTTGTAATAGATACTTCTCAAGAGAAGCTCTGGTGAGGTATGCCATAGCACTCTTGATAGTGTGTGTGCCTCATCTCATCCTCAGGCAAGTCTCTAGCTTACCATGGCAGTACTTACCTTGTAGCTCTCGAGCACGGGAAGGCAGCCTGGCTCAATTCCAGTTTTTCTGCTACGTTCCGGTTTTTCTCAGCACTGTTTAAGCATCTTTCTAGTGTGTTACCTCTTCCTCCCTTCCCTTTGCTAACCTGTTTGGTTTGTGTCTTCAGATGCTGAGTATAGTGCTGTCAATGTATGTTGTGTACAGCACCCACCACAGTCTGTTAAAGAAAGAAGGACTGCCTCTTATGAATCAGATTGTGAGCTGGGCAACGTTAGGTAAGTGGCCACTTAGACTACATTGGAAAACTTTACCTGCAGTCACTTATCTTAAGATAATACCTTTATATCTGTGTTGTTGTACTGAAAGAAGTAGTATTGATGAGGGAAAACTATAGCCAGCTATTTTTTTTTTTTATTTCTCTCTGGAGTTTGACAAAGAAAAGTAGAAGTCTTGTAAACACACCTGGAATAATAAGAGTTAACTTGTTAAAATATTTATGACTTGATAATTGGACTGTGTACTTATGAACATCTAATAAAAATATATTGAATGATTCCAGAAGAGAAGTTTTATGAATTCTGTATATGCACCACATATATGTAATTTTCCTGTCAATCTTTACATTTCTATGTCTTACAGAGATTGAATTTTGTGTTTCCCTTTCTAAAACTACTAGCTAGTTTTTAGCATGATGCATATTTTATGAAGCTATGAGGGTATTTCCAATCATGTTCCTCTGTATAGCACCCTTATTTAAGAATGTTAGAGGTGGGGCTGGTGAAATGGTTAAGTGTGCTTACTGCTTTTGCAGAGGACCTAGTTTGAACTCCTAGCACTCACATGTTGGTTCAAAACTACCTCAAAAGTGACTACACAGATAGGGAAATTATAAAGTCTTAAGGATATTAAAGGAATGGAGTTATTTGTATTTTTGCACACAATATTTCAAGTTCTTTTGCAGAGGCAGGAGGATCTCCATGAGTTCCATATCAGCCAGGTCTACACACTGTTTGAAAGAAAGCAAACCAAAAGAAACAAAAACAAAAACAGTTCCCTTGGCCAGGAGTGGTTGCATACACCTTTGATGCCAGCACTGGGGAGGCATATGCTGGGTGTCTCTTTAAGTTCAAGATTAGCCTGTTCTATATGGAGAGTTTCAGGCTAGCGAGGGATACCTAGGGAGGCCCTGTCTGAAAAAAGAAAGAAGGAAAAAACACCACTGTTTGTTAATCTAGACTCTTGTCCTGGTCCGAGTATATATTGTAGTAGAGTGCTTACACATGCCATCCTAACACCTCCCACCAACTTGGATATCCTGTGTAGTTATTCATGTCTTTATTGGTCACATTTTAATTTTGGAATGTTGGAAAAAATATTAGAATCAGAATCAGTCAATTTACATAAATATTTCCCTGGGAAACCTTTAAATATAAAATTACTTCCTTAGCATTGGAACAGCTAGGTATTAGCTTCAAGATTCCTGCCAAGTGGTATGAAGCATGAAATATCAACTCATAGGAAAGTCTTCAGTGTCTCCAAAGATGTCCTCCCAACATTGATACTTCATGGTCTGGTGCCCGTAGTCATATTTTGCTTACGTTCATAGTGCTCAACTAAGCAACATGTTAATATGTTCATATCACTTAGAATAGACTCTTAATTTCTCTTTAATACCTTGTTATTTCTTTATGTCGAAGGCCAGCTTTGACTACATAGGGTTAAACTGAGTTGGGATGTAGTGTGGAGGAAAGAATCCAAAAGCTGATAGCTCCTGCTATCTCAGAGCCAGCATAGTTTGTCACTGTAGAGAAACTTTGGACTCTCTTTAACTCTTTAGGGGTCAGAGCTGATGGCTCCTGACAGGGGCTGATGAGAAAGAAAAGAGAAAGGAGAAAAGAAGCACATACTCACACACACACTTCGTGGATGAAGCAAAGGCAGGCTTCAACACAATTTAACAAATTCACACATACATACATATATGCATACATATATACATATATGCAGGCAATCAGACAGATAGCAAAACTCATGCTCCAACAACCAACGCTTTATTTTTTCTCTCAGCCTTTTTACACCCCCTAAAGCAAAGTTCTGTATGTAAGAAGAAAAACTACCTCATCGCCATAAAAGCAATTATCATAAAAACATAAATCCATTACAGAAGAGGGAGTTACAGCAGGATTGTTGGTTACATATTTTTCCATTAAAACTTGTATCTCAGTAAGCATTTCTTTATCTAACTCTTTGTTCTACAAGTTCATTGTATGTTTAAAGCAATAGTTTTGCATGTCGTAGGGTAACAAGGGTTAAGTTAACAAGGTTGAGGAGTTACAGCAGAATTACTGTTTATGTATCTGTCTATTCAGACTCATAGCTAAGCCAGGTGTGGTGGGACCTACCTTTAATCCCAGCACTCTGGGAGGCAGAGGCATCTGATCTCTGAGAGTTCAAGGCCAGCCTGGTATACAAAGCGATTCTAGGACAGCCTAGGCAACACAGAAAAACTCGGTCTGGAAAACAAAAAATAAAAAACCTCGAATCTAACTTAATAATCTTCAACCATCTTTTAATTTATGAATTCATTGAAAGTTCAAAGCAGTAGTTTTTTTATGTCTTAGGTTAACAAGGTTTAAGCAGGACATGCCTATAGTTGCAAGTTTTCTCCTATGCTAGCTGGTTTCAATCTATATTTTACCAAGAAACAGGTCATCTCTTAGTCTTATTTTCAAAGTTTTGCATAGCTAAATTAGCCAATTATCTATCCCTGTCCATGGCTTATCTTATCATGGTGCATACTGAAACCCATGATCTAGATGTAACCTAGAGTGAATGTTTTTTTCTTGGTCATAAATCTTCCAAAACTCTTTCTCTTTTTAGTGCAGTTTATGTGCTTGTGACACATGAAGGCTCATAGAATTCCTCTTGCAGTTTTTGCTAGTCTTCATGGGGACTTAAAATTACTTGACTCAAATCAGGAATTCTATAAAATCATTATCAGAAATTATAAAACAATCAATTCATCTAAACAGTATTATTTCATGAAAGGACATCTTCATGTTGATCTGCAGTAAATTTGCCAACAAAGTGGGCTAATAATGCCCAGGAAGCAATCACACCAGACTGTAGGCAGTGAGGGTCTCCTTATGCCCGATCACACCATGCCAGATATGTGAGGAATACAGAAATGACAAACATGGGAAGGCGTGTCAGCATCAAGAAGCAATCTGGAGACAGAGCCCCTGGGGCCATGGCTCTCCAAGGTACACACATCACAGCCATGGAAAACAGTGGGCCATCTCCAGGTAGCTCACTTACCCACTGCAGTTCTTACTCGAATGGTGTCTGTCACCTTTAGACAAAAATAAAACCAAAATGAAATATTCAATATTTCAAAATTGGTTTCATTTTAAACTGGCTTTTGTTATGGCTGTAGTACAGTGATAGAATACTTGCCTGCCATACATTGAGGCCTTGTGTCTTGGGAAAAAAAGAATCCATAAACAAAAGAACAAACAAGAAACACACCTGAAGTGACTTAAAATAAAAAACATAGCAAGTTATTTCTTGCAGTTAAATATGTATCAGTTAATAACATTATTGATCTATCTACACATCATAGCTAAAACTTTACAAGTAGGACTTGCAGAGCTTTGAATCTTGCAGGGATTTAGAGCTTTAATTAAAATTATCTATATATTTAGCTTACTTTACAAGACACTGATTACTAATAAAGATATCAGCCAATACTAAGCATTTTATAGGTGAAATTGTACTCAAAACTCAAAGCAAGTTCTCTTGAATGTTACCATATTTAACAGATATGTGAACTTTTTCTTTAATGGATTAAATAAATTTGATTGTTTAATTAATAAGCCAATTAGTGAATGATTCAGCAAAACATCATCCAACTTTCATATTCTGAAGCACCTGGTATATTAAGTGATTGTATACATTTGCTCTCTGAAACATACAAAAGGTATTTGTGTTTGCTGTTGCTGACCCTTTTCATCACCTTACCCACCTTGAGGTAATTGATTTTCTAGGATAAGGTCCACAATTTTGGTATGTGGTGTCATCATTCTCTCCTGCTTCTGATATATCAAGTAGCACACTACAACTCTAGATGCCTACTTCTCTGACAGTAGGCACAATCTATTTCTAGGGAATACATTGTCTTTGAACATAAATGTCTAATTAAGAGACAGGTTGCGGGGCTGGAGAGATGGCTCAGAGGTTAAGAGCACTTCCTGAGTTCAATTCCCAGCAATCACATGGTGGCTCACAACCATCTATAATGGTGTTCTCTTCTGGTATACAAGCACACATGCAGTCAGAATACTGTATAAATAATACATAAATCTGAAAAATGAAAGAAACAGGTTGCAGCTGGGTATGGTGGCACATGCTTTTGTTCCCAGCACTTGGGAGGCAGAGGCAGGTATATGTCTGAATTTGAGGGCAGCCTAGTCTATAAAGCAGGTTCCAGAACATCCAGGCCAGTTATACAGAGGAAAGGAAAAACCAAACCAAACCAAAACAAAACAAATGAACAAACAGAAGACAAGTTGCTTAATCTTAAGTGATACATTTATTTCATTAGAAAAGAATAAATTATTCATATGGGAGTTAATATCATTATAGTGATCTATTTGGATAAACTTGATAAAACTTGAGTTGTTTAACTGAAATGTAATTTAAGTTAAGAATGTACTTACTGCTTTGTTTTTCCTACAGAAATCCCTGGGTTGTATTAAAGATCACACAAATGCTACATTTCATAAGTGGGTGTGGATTGTTTGGGTCTGCAGAACTGATATAGGACTGACTGGCTCTGTTCTCTTGCAGCGTCTTCCTTGGTTGTGCCCCTCCTGAGTCCCACAACCCTCTCTCAGCGGCTGTCCAGCACACTTCTTTCTTTGATGCCAACCTACTTGCTTCTAAGCACAGGGTATAAACTTTTTTTCTATTTAATTTTTTTTTTTGAGAATTTCATATGAGTACTATATTTTTATGCCTTCCTCTCTCCCTCCAACTCCTCCCATGTCCTCTCTTGCTCTTAAGTTCATGACCTCTATTGTTAGAAATATTTATATTATTTGCTATATGTTATTTATATCACAGAGCTATATAATAATATATAATATGTTATTGCATATTATATTACAAATATATATGTATAAACTTTTCTTAAAATATAATTTTACAGTTTTAAATTGTAGATGTTAAATATAGTAGCTTAGCTTTGGTAGTGAAAATATTTTCTAAATCTTGAAGCATAAATTATAAATATCTTCCACTCTGTGGGTATGTAACTTGGCCTATAATTTGTTTTATTTTTTTCATCATTTTAATATTATTGTCTGTCTTCTACTTTCACCTGTTGGACTTGTTAAAATTTTATTTAAGTATAGTGTTAGGAAATCCTGATGATTGTGGCAGAATTTTAAGTCTTAAAGAGTTTTTAAGAAGGACTTTTGTTGTTTTTTTGTTGCATTCTACTAATGCATAGTGGTATGATCTCTATCCCATTAAATGACTGTACAGCTAGGACTAAAATAGAAATTTATCTCCAACACAGAACAGCATCATTGCTTCCTATTACGCTTAAAAGTTCTATTGTTTTAAAGCTATTCAAAGGCAAGGTTCTAGCAGAAAATACAAATAAATTTTAAAATAAGTTGAAGAAAGCTTGTGTTTGTTCAGGATTTAAGTCTTAATTTAAAGCTTACGTCTTTTCTCACCTGAGCTAAAGAAGTTTGGGCATCAGTGTGACCTTCAGCTCTGGCATATGAAACTCTTTCCGTTTATAGTGACATCTTGTGACACTCCTGCGTGTTTGTCACTGCTTTTACAGTTATGATTTCATCCTTCATGTTCCTTACTGATATTGGTAGTGTTTTGTTTTCTGGGTGTAAAATATCAGAGCACCCAATTTGGCTTTTTCAGAGTATGTGTGACCAGGAACTCTATTAAAACTTATTTTTTAATCTTTTTTTTCTTTGTTACTCTTTTATTATTTTGTTATCTTAAAGAAATCCACCGTGTGTGTTTTGTTTTTTAGCATGTTTTTATTTTTTTGCAATTTATTCATTATATATCCCGAGTGAAGCCTCCTCCCTTAGTTCCTCCCATTCCCATCCACCCCCCTTTTTCTTTCCCCCTATTCCCTTCCCCTGGTCCACTGAAAGGAGGAGCTCTCCTCCTTTGCCATCTGCCCATAGCTTGTTAAGTTTCATTAAGACTACCTGGATCCTCTTCCTATGTGGCCTGTCAAGGCTGTATCACCAGCAACAAGTAATCAAAGATCACGCAACCAAGCTCATGACAGAGGCACCCCTGCTCCCCTTACTCTGGAACCCACATGGAGCCTGAGCTGCTTGAGTTTAAACAAAGAATCTGACCAGTTGATTTGGCATGAACCCTGAAACATTACTTTAAAATGAAGTGAAGGCAGTTTTTTATAGTTTCCATGTTGACTTTGAAGGGAAGAATTTTTGCCTCCCTCCCACCCCACTACCCAAACTGAACTCACTGTGTAGTCCCATTTGGCTTTAACCTCTAATTTCTTGTTGCTGTGGGATCCTGAGTGCTGACATTCCGGGCATGTAACCAAAGCCCAGTTTGTCATTTGAATTTAATTTTATTTAATTTTTCCTTAAATCCTATAAGGATGAAGGATGTTTACTTTCAGATAAATGATAAACAAAACAGAAAAATTGAGTAAACACCACTAATAGTTCAAACTTTGACTAAAACATGGGATCTTGATTCAAATTAGACTCAGCTCAGAATTCACCATAGGTTATCCTCAGTTGAAATGATCTTGTAAGGCCATCTGGGGTCAAGGCCTGATCAGTCCTTAGGAATCTTAGCTGTTTTAACTGTGTATTAAACATTCTGAAAAGATTTTTCCAGTGGACTTTAGCATTTCCAGTGACCTAGACTTAAGTCCTTATAGACTCCAGATATGTGAATTGGGTGGGCAGTAAGCTCCTCTCACCAAAGGTCCCACACATCTTATTTTTTCCATTCTCTGGATTGACATATTTGTGGGACACACCTGTGAACATATGACACGGACATTATGAAAACTTTCCCTGGTTGCTTAATAAACAAGTCTTAATGCTTTGATTGCTTTGAGATGTACAGATTTGAAATGAAGCTTGAATTGTGTGAGAATCTAAGTGTTCTTATTCAAGAGTGATAAACATAATTTGAAACTGTTTACATTTTCCTTTATTGTTGCTAAAATTTTATAATAAATAATTCTGTTACGTTATCAACCTTCAGATTAAAGTATGTAAAAGTTTTTAGTCTACATAAGAAATTGGAGGCTAAAATCTTGTCAATTTTGGATGACATTGTTCTATTTAGAAGTCACACATAGAGGTTTGCTTGAGAAAATAAACATTTTAGAATAAAGAAATGTGTACTAATTCTTTAACAGTCAATAATGTTTTTACCCTTTTCAGGTTCAAAGGAATGAATAATAGATTTTTAAAGTGGTAGAACATGCCTGTAATTCTAAGCACTAAGAAGACTGAGGCAGGAATTGTGAATTTGAAACCAGCCAGTGCTTTATAGAGGAACCTGTCTTTAAAAACCAAAGGCTTGCTATTTTAGAGTCTTTTCTTGTTGCTGTGATAAAATAATCTGACAAAATCAATTTAAGGAAAAAGTGGGTTTTTTGTAATACAGTTCCAGGGTCAAGCCCATCACAGTAGGGAATTCAAGGTGTCAGGAGCTTGAAATAGCTGGTCACGTGCATCCATAATCACCAAAAGAGAGTAATGACCACATCCTAGTGCTCATTTGCTTCTACATTTTGTGCAGTCCAGTGTCTCCTACAGAGAGTGGTATTGCCAACATTGACATGATTAAGGTAATCCCTCCTAGGCGTCCTTCACAGGCCCATCTTCCAGCTGATTCTAGATCCTATCAAGTTGACAGTAAAGGCAAATGATCACACAGGGAACATAGAGTCTTCTCTATAATGCACAGGGGCCTGGCTTCAATTTTTGCCACTATAAAAAGTCAATTAGTAATATAAAGGAACAAAATATAAATCCTAGAAATAGATTGGATTGGAAATAAAGGATCATAAGGAAGAAAGAAAGGATAGTTTAAATTTTATTTTAAGTTTAAAAAATTAATCCTTAATATAGAGTGAGTTTATCCTGTAATTTACTTGTAGACAAGTATTATGATCATGTTTTCAATCATCAGTTTAATGGTCTTGAGAGACCCTCAAACAGATTATCATAATGACATCCATTTTGTTTTAAGAAAATCAAAATTAGGAAAGTTCATGCCTAGAATCAGAATATTGCTCTTGAGTATCACCTTACTAATAATGAAAGCGTTAAGAGACAAACCTGTTTCTTGTTGTGGTGTGGCTCAGCCCTAGAAAACAGCTTTAATCAAAGAGCTAGATAAAGTCAACCATAGATCAAAAGGTGGAGCAAGCAACCAGTTGAAAGGGAGTAAACAGAAAAGAGTGACACTGAGGATATTTAAGACTGTGGAGAAGGAGAAAGGGCTTTTTCACGCTGGATTGTCATATGCTGAGTAGGAAGGTCAGCTGAATCTCTGCCTCTCTGAGCTAGTAGGTTTTCATCCCAGCATCTGGCTCCTGAGTCTTTATTGGTAAAATTGAACATTGGGATTTTGTTTTTAAAAACAATAAATGTCAGAATATGTATTTAACTTTGAAAACAGTCTTGAAGTGCATCTGTAATCCCAGCACTTAGGGAGGCAGAGGCAGGTGTACCTGAGTTTGAGGGCAGTGGGGTCTACAAAGTGAGTCCAGGACAGCCAGTGTTACACAGAGAAAACCTGTCTCAACAAAAGAAAAGAAAAAAAAAAAAGAAAGAAAGAAAGAAAGAAAGAAAGAAAGAAAGAAAGAAAAAGAAAAGAAAAGGGTCTTGAAATAATGTGCTCTAGTCACTCAGGTTAGTATAGTTTCTTGGTTTCTTATCAGTGTTACAAACCATGTAGTTCTGTTTTGGACAAAATAGAAGTTTCTTTGTATAATTTGGTGAATATTTAAATATAAAATAAGTGCAGCTTTATTATATTACAGAAATAAGATAAGAGTAATCTTAAATTCTAACAATGCATCCTTGATTTAGTGAATAAAAAAGATTCATTAGTAATCAGCCCTGAGTTAATTTTATGCAAATGAAAGCTATTATAATTCTTAAAAATCATTTGTTTGTTAAGTTGTTAAATATTTCCCTTTGAAATTTTTGTTTACATTATCCCTTTGCTTAACAAGCTATAATACAGATGTAAATGCCTTTTCAGCTCATTCCAGTCTGCACAAGGCCAAACCAACAGATTGCACTTTAAAGTTCAGTGTTTCATTACATTCTGTTCAAGTCCACGATGACATTTTGTTGATATTTCTGTATTAATTTAGATTTGAAGGCTGTATATGAAATATTGTCATAAGAGGTAAAGTTTCTTAGAAGGACTGTTTTTACCTGATCTTGTCTGCATGTTAGGAAAGGGCCATAGCGCTGTTTGAAGTACTGAGAAATTTATGGTTGTGTGTAATTAGAACGACTTTCATATAAACTAAAACTGTTTGTTAAAGTCACAGTACCATGAGGCTGCATAGATGGTAAAGCAGTTAAGAGCACTGGTTGCTTTTTTCCGGAGGACCCAGGTTCAGTCCCCAGAACCCATATGGTACTAACCACCATCTTCTGTAACTGCACTTCCAGGGGATTTCAGTGCCCTCTGGCCTCTTTGATAGCAAACATGTAACAGTGCACACATGTCCATATTGGCAAAATACTCACACACAGAAATTCTTTCAAAGTCATCATCTGCCTTTTCTTAGAGTTTGCACCTTCTTTATCTGATTAATCAAGTTTTTTTTTTCTTTCACATTTTCAGCATTCTGAGCACTAAGCAGTCAAACCGAGAGAATTATTACTGTAATGCAGGCTTGCAGTAGAGCTGTTCATGGCTATAAAATAGGAATTGTATTTTGTAGTGTTACAGTAAAAACTAGAAAGCTGATTTTAAGACTTAGGAACTGAATAGACTTGAGCAGTGGAACTAGGTTGATGGCATCCGACAATTAAATTGCTGAACCATCTCCCCGGTCTCCCATTAAAATTATTTTAAGAATGATTTCTAGTTTTGACTTTCATCTTTCCTTGTTAATGTTTTCATCTCTGTGCTCACTCCTCTTAGGTATGAAGCCCTCTTTCCATTAGTGTTGTCTTGTCTGATGTTTGTCTGGATACACATGGAACAAGAGACCCTGCGACAGCCTGCTGTTTCCTGTAAACAGAAGGTAGCTGTCTAACCATTGCTGCTTTGATTTGGGAATAATAAAATAGTCTCCATGTTACAAGGATGTTATGGCGTTATTTTATCGTAAATTCTTTTTGCTTAGAATCCTAGCATTAAAAAAAAACATAGTAGATTTTACTTGACATTAATAATTAAAGCACACAATTAAAATATAAGGGAAAATTTGATATTGTACAGTTTTGCAAGATGTGTAGGTGTTGGGCTTTTCCTAGAAAAGTATTGGAAATCAGATAAAAAGTATCAGTATAGGGTGAGGAACACATCTCAGGGATGAAAGTGCTTGGCACTTGCTAACAACCTGAGGAGCCGAGATCAAGTGGTAGGAGAGAGCCAAGGCCTCCACATGTATGCTGTGGTGTGTGCGCTACATGCTTGTCCCCACACCTGTTTTTCTTCTGATAGTTTATTTCATCATGAGGTGATATTTAAGTACTATTGTTTCTCTGGCCATCCAAATCCAAAATGCTTACTCTGTCATTTTAGTGATTGTGGCCCCTAACCATATCTTCAACACTTTACACACTCTGCTATGCTTAGAAATGGGTAAAAGCCAACCAGTTTTTAAGGGTGACACCACCTGGATGAGTTAGAAAGTTATGTGATGTCTCTCATCTGTTTTGGAAGGTAGTTCCCAGAAATTGGTGACAGAATACTATTTTACTGAGGTCAGGTCAAAGAAGAGTGCCTTTGTGCACAACCTTACCTAGCTCCAGCTGACTTCCAAGAGGCACTGCTCATTTGGAATAATTTTTCAGTACAGAAGCAGCTATACCAATGAACAAAGAAAGGGATAAATACTTACTTTGTGTCATCCGTTTACTATGATGTAACTGATTCAAGAAAAACAGAACACTGATTAACTGAGGTCTCTGAATAACAGTTCAAATGTGAAATATTTATACAGGGTAGGCAAAAGACTAGCTCTTACTTTAATGACACATGATAACATCATAACTCCATTTAGCATGGTACTAAAATATTTTACCTTTCAGTCAACTGTGTTAAGATATACCAAGCTATTTCACTGTTGTGAGGTTTTGTTTTGTTTTTTTGTATTTTGTAGGCACAGTGTAAGTTCTTAGCCATGTTAACTTAGCCATTGCTAATTTATCTGTAAGTTTATATGTAAGCCAATTGCCATTGTATATTAATGCATTTCTTGTTACCTTTAGCTTACCAGTATCCAGTTCACGTATAACACTGATATTGCTCAGTTACGACAGCTGAACCTGGATGATATCCGTAGGGCCTTTTTCCTTGTATCCTTTGCTGGGACTTTTATGATCTTCCAACCCTATTTTAATAGAGTATGATGATATAGCAGGTGTTTCTGATTGTTACTTAATAATGGTATTATATTAGAGGCTATTTAACTCTCTTCTCAGCCCACATATATACTTCTCATCAAAATTTAGCAGATGCTAGGCATTTAGCTCAGGGATAGAGTGCTTGTTTAGCATGCACCAAGCCCTGGATTCAATCCCTAATAGTACAAACAAATACTTTTTTATCAATAGGGAAATGATGAAAACATGCATATGTTCCTACCATCCAGTGTCTTAACAGTTAAGAGTTTTTTCACATATGCATGCATATTCCTTAAAAAGTAAAATGTGAAAGCTAAAACTGAATTATTCTTTCAATTCTCAATGCCCATTTAATTTCTTCTGTCCTGGAAGAAACCATTAGGAGTTTGTATTTTGTGCACTGTGCCTGAGGCTTGCTAAGCCACACCTGTCTCACAGTTTTGTGTCTCAGAGGCTAGAGTGGAATTACTGAGCATTACAAGTTTGGAAGATGCATGCTGAAGACTAAGTTCAGAAAGACCTAGTGGCCAGCTGCAAGAAATTCATAGGCAGTTATTCCTTATTTTTAATATTTTGCTTAAAATTTAATCTCTACTGCGGTAAAATTAGTAAAAATTAGAAGTACTGGAGGTGTATAGATTGATGCTCTAACATACACTGCAAAATGATCACATAAAGTAATCGTCACATCCTCACGTACTCAGCTGCCATCTGTATTTCTCCCCTCCCTACTTTCCTTCACATTTTTATTCCTGTCCTTCCTCTTTGCTTCCTGCCCTCCCTCTCTTGTGAAAATAATTAAGATCTACTGTCTTAACAGGCTTTATTTAACACAGTACAGTTCATTAACCATACTGTTCCTTAGCTGTTCAGACCTTTCTTATACATAAGTGAAAGTTCTGTCTTTTGACCAAATCTCCTTCTTTGCCCCACTTCTCGTCCTTCCAACCACTATTCTACTGTCTTCGACAACAGTTTGTTTCCTTTTCTTCATTTTTTGAATCACTCTGTTCTTTTTCTTCCTTTGCCTGATCTTGAGCTATAGTTTTCCCAGTCTCCCTCCTTAGCCTGGTGCTATGTCTGATGAGCTACAGCCTTTCCTCTAGCACTGGCAGACACCCTTGACATCCACTTCTCCAGTTCTGAACTCAAGAGCTCCCTGTCCATCATTTACCTGGGAATCACTAGATACCTGTGTCAGTTAAGTATCAACTTCTGCTCTTACCCAAAGTAGCTTCCTAGACAGCCTCCTGCCTTTGACATAGACTACTGAACCAGTCCCCTAGGTAGCTTCCTGTCTTTCTCATGGACTACTGAACCAATCTCCTAAGCAAGCCTCCTGCCTCTGACATGGACTTCTAAACCAGTTCCCTAGTTAGCCTCCTACCTCTGACATGGACTACTAAACCAGCTCCCTAGTTAACCTCCTGACTCTGACATGGAGTACTGAACCAGCTCACTAGGCAACCTCTTGCCTTTGTCTTTCTTGTCTTTCTTGCTTGTATATCACAGATCACATGGATTTTTATTATGTCACTTACCTGAACTATTTTCTTCCAACATTATTTCTACAAAAGTTAAAGTTCAAACCTTTTATTAACATGTTACTAAAGTCTGTTTTACTTCATTTTTTACTATCTTTTAATGAGCCATTAGCTTACAACACTTATCTATTGTTTCATGACAGTACAATGTATTTTCCCATTACATATACCCACCTTACTAGCATATTTAAATCACTTTAAGACAATTTCATTCACGTTATGTTCTTAGTGCCTACCTCTGTTTCATACAAATGCTGGACAGTAAATGTCAGTTGGTTAGGTGCTGAGCCCAGCGAATGTCTGCATGGGCACCTTTCTGGCCCAGCTCACCCACTCAGATGCTGCCTCTCACTAGAAGTTGCCCTGATTTCCCTGCAGGGGCTCTGTTCAGCAGGTAAAACCACTTGCAATGTGTGCGCTGGTTAGTTTTTGTCAACTTGTCACAAACTAGAGTCACCCGGGAAGAAGGAGCCTCAGTTGAGGAATTGCCGTCTATCAGATGGCCTGTGGGCGAGCCTGTCCGACATTTTCTTGATTAGTGATTGATATGGGAGGGCACAGTCCGCTGTGGGTGGCACTGCCCTGGGCTTGTGGTTCTGTTTGTATAAGGAAAGCAGGCTGAGCAAGCTGCAGTTAGCAAGTCAGTAAGCAGCATCTCTCAATGTCTCTGCTTAGTTCCTTCCTCCAGGTTCCTGCTTCACCCTCCTACAATGATGTACCCTGATACCAGTTTGTAAACCCAATAAATCTCCCCCCCCCCAGTAGTTGGTCAGTGTTTTATCACAGCAATAGAAAGTAACGAATACACTGTGTAAGCCTGATAACCTGAGTTTAGTTCTCAGAACCCGCTGTGGAAGGAGAGAGTCAACTCCCCAAAGCTGTCTTTTACCTTCTACACATACACCATGAGTATTCCTATACCAGTACTCATGTACACATATACACACACATACATACACTGTGAGTATTCCTATACCAACACTCATGTACACATATCACACACATACATACACCGTGAGTATTCCTATACCAGTACTCATGTACACATATACACACACATACATACACTGTGAGTATTCCTATACCAACACTCATGTACACATATCACACACATACACCGTGAGTATTCCTATACCAGTACTCATGTACACATATACACACACATACATACACCGTGAGTATTCCTATACCAGTACTCAGGTACACATATCACACACACACACACACACACACACACACACATATGCACCAATAACAATAATATTTAAAAAACACTTCCATAAGTGTTAAAAAACGTTTGGCATTCTATTGAGTTAAGTTATTCTAAAGTAATTTTCTTTCTTTTTGAGGCTTTTGAAAAACTATTATGGGTTTCACATGTAGAGGACGCATGGCAGTTATATATACATAAAGCTGTCTGGCAGCTGAAAATGTATGATGTTCTAGTCCTGCATCATTTTGAAAAGGTCATAAGCAAAACCTGCAGACACATTTCATCTTGTTGATGCTCGAGAAGAGGAGGGTAGGCTTCTCAAGAGGCTCCAGGAGCCACACACCTAATAGTTTTCAGGGCTTTGCTTTAGTTTTCAGATCTTTGTAATGTGCTCATCAGGAGTGCACTCAACCATTCCTTTCAAACAATTCACGATGATTAGACAGACAAAAAAACCAAATTGCTTTTGTGGTAGAACTGGCTTTTATTTTCCTAAATGAAAAAGAGATTGTAGCAAACTCCAAGTACAGAAGCTTTGGCTAAAGTGGGAAAAAAACAGGCTTGAACTCATGTCCTTCCCTCTATTCTAAATATAGAAACCCTTTGTGGGTACTTTGACCTAAGCTCCTGGAGAAAACATGCCTGATTAGGGTTTAGAGTTGGAAGTCTTTCTTTTGTAAACCAAGATTAGTCACTACTTACAAGATTGTCTTGACAATTAAATAAGAAGAAATGATTTGGAAGGAAAGAAATTGTATGAATTCTGACTTGTTTTGGTGTTTCCTTAACTGTGTGTAGGTTTTCTTTTTAATAACTGCATTTTTTGGAACTGGAAATATAGCTTCTATTAACAGGTAAATTTTTTATATTCATTTAGTTTGTGTGTGTGTGTGTGTGTGTCTGTGTCTGTGTCCCATAGAAGAGCAGCAACTGCTCTTAACTGCAGAACAGCCCCTTTACCTTGTTTTATATTCAATCATATAGTAAAATGGAGTATACTATGATAAGAAAGGACATTAACATTCTGATCTATTTTATTCATTCTAGTATGATTCAATTTTAGTTGATTTCAGAGAAATTGATTGATTTCAGAGAATTGCTGAGCATCTTCTTAAAAGAGTATTCTTTGAGTCACAGCATGAATTCTAAAATCTTTACTCTTTCCTTCATCATTGTCTAGCTTTGACCTTGCTTCTGTGTATTGCTTTATGACTGTGTTTAGTCCTTTCATGATGGGAGCTCTCATGATGTGGAAGGTTAGTTTTCTGATTTTATTACTTGCATTAAATGAATGATATAAAGATTGTGATATTAAGGTTGTGTAATGTGTAGCATTATGATTGTAAAGTCTTTGTCATTGTAACAGAGATATCCTTTCAAACTTGGCACTGATGGAGGCAATCCTCTAACCCTTGCTTCCAGATATCATTAAGCTTTGCTTTATTCTTAAGACTATTTGACTACAAAAGAATAAGGATTCTGTTAGCCCAAGAAAATCCTATCAGAAAAAATTAAAGACTGCTGGGGCACTATGCTTAAAACTGCAGTGTTGCTAAAGATGATGAAGCTCCCTGACCCCATGGGTCTCCAACCACAAGGTGGCCACTGTGGTCTCATCTTTTCCATGTATCTAGAACTCATCAATCTTTTCAATAAATGTGTCATTGAGTGTTCTGTTTATTTATGTGTCAGGCACTAGCTGAGTGGTGACAGTATGAAAGTAGTTTTCTAGATATAAAGATTATGGTGGAATACAGCCCCTCACCTTCTTTAATATTACAGTATTGCTTTTCTGTTGCTGTGATACCCTGATAAAAAAGCAAGTTAGGGAAGAAAGGAGACACAGTTCGTCATGGCAAGAATGGCACAGAAGCAGAAGCATAGTTCCAGCCTGGCGGTCAGGAAGCAGAGAGATCATACTTTATCTGCATACAGGAAACAGAGACAGAACAGGAGGTAGAGCAAGACTGTACACTCTCAAAGCTCACCCCAGTGATGTTCTTCTTCCAATAGGACTTCACCATCTAACGGTCATAACCTCCCAAACAGCACCAGCAGCGGGGACCAGTGTTTAAACATGAGTCCGTGGGGAACATTTCTCATTCAAACCATTGCAGTTGTTATACTTACTGTTCTCTCTACCAATTTTTTTTTCTATAGTGCTTGGCACGTTTTATGTAGTTAATGTATATTTATTTAAATCTTCAGATACATAAGTAATAACTGTTAAAGGCATATATCCTCCTAGTAGTAGTTTTCTTACTGCACCAGTTTTACGGACTTTTTTACTACACTAATAGGTAATTTAAGAAATGATAAGAGGACATTGGGCAATTTCTCATGACCCATTCTCTAGTCTTTGTATATGTTTTCAAATTAATACATTGAGTATGAGTTTATAATCATAAATAAAATAACATTTTAAACTAAAAAAAAATAAAGTAGCTGAGTCATAGTGTTATAGTATCTAAAAACAAGCTAAGCTCAGAGAGCTATGTATCACATCATGGGGCTTTGTAACTGATTCGCTTTAGGCATTTTCATATGCTTGGAAACATGAACATTGTCATGAATCAGTAGTATGTGTCAAAATTTGTTAATGTTTGCTGTTATTCTGTGGTGTTAATGTCGGTTTTTAAAACAGGTCTCATTGTCCTGTGTGACAGTTGTATGTTTCATCTCTGTTTCCTATTGATTGATACATATGAATTATTTGAGAGATTGGCAGTTGTTTTATAAGCAGAAATAGTATTTGCTTCAACATGTTTCAAGTGCTTGTTACCAGTGACATCACTTGTTGTTCTTTGAAACAGATTTTAATTCCTTTTGTTCTTGTGATGTGTGCATTTGAAGCAGTTCAGATAACTACACAGCTGTCATCAAAAGGGTAAGATAAATGTTTAAGAAGCCCTGGGTTTTTCCGTTTTTCATGAATGAGAAAACATTTGAAGATGTTTCATGTGATTGCTAGTAAAACCTTGTAACATAAATCATTTATTATAAATCAAGAAAATTTCTACTTTTAGATTTCACTTGTCATTAGAGGAAATCGGTTAATTAGGCCTTTTAGCAGACAAATATGCTTTCTCTGCAGTAAAACATTAGGATATAGTTTAAGTTAGTGAAGATTCTCTAAAAAAATCATAATTTTAAATACTGTAGTTAATTTTTCATCTCCCATAGGCGTAATGGCACCTACAAAAAATGAAGGACTATTGTTGCAATGGCTTTTGGCTTATTTCTTAAAATGTATTAAATTTGTTGACATTTCATTGTATATGGGTTGACATTAACTTTTCTGTGTATCAGTAAAGTGTATCAAAAATGCAAATTGACCAATAGGTGAGAAAGATTGTGATTTTTAAGATACTTCTGAAGTAGTCAATCTTCAGCATTCAACATTCTGAAAGAGCAGTTGTCAACCAAGTATTTGCTTTTTTGTAACTCATAAAATTACCTCATCAGCACAGAGATTCTGTGAAGAACACTTATAAATAGCAGTTTTATAAGTGAATCAAGCTGGTACAGTCAGTGCTAAAAGATGAATAGTATTAACATAAATTTACATGTTTTCTTGATGAGCTTAAGCTAGAACTTGGTTTAGCATGCTAGTATGTATTTGCCATAATTTTTTTAAAGATATCCTTTTACAGCTTAGAAATAGTTAAAATCTTATTTGTAGTTTAAAATAGTCTTTAGTATATTTACATGAATTTAATAGTGAAAACATGTACTCATCAGTATCATACAGTTGACAGTTGCTCAGATGCAATAAAAACTAGTAACATAATGTGCTTTTCTGCATCTCTATTAGTAGACAAATTTTTCAGAAGGAGTTTTAATTAAGCCTTGTATAAGAAGAACTGGGGGCAGTGGGATGCAAACAGGAAACTTGCCACTGTGTGTCTGTATACATGTACTTGTGGGCCCATGTGTGGTAATTCCTGTGTTGAAACTAATGCAATGAAACACTATAACACAAAGACCACAAGCACAATTGGTAAAGTCCAAGACTTTAAAAACAAAACAAAACACCTTCTCTTTTGACCTTTAAGCCATAAAAGTCATTGACATTTCCCCTGTATATCAGCAGCTCCCGTGTTTAATATGCCATCCATTGAACTCAGTGATTCTATTATGTTGACAGGTACCTTTGAATCTCTTCTCTTTACCTAACCCATAGAAGCCAGGCTATAACTTCCCTCACTGCTTATCTGCTTCGTACTTGTTCATGTCTTTTCCTCCTGTGCCTATATTCACAGTCAGTTTATTTTGTTTCTAAACATCTTAGAAGTTTTAGAAGTCTGGGGGACAAAGAGAATTTTGTTTACATTCTAGTTTTTTATTATACCCACACTGCCAAGATGTAAGTTGAATGTAGCACACCAGTGAGATGACTCTACCTCCATTTCTCCTTACTCACTCCTTAAAATATGTATTAGACAAAGTGAGGTAGAAAAGCCATTATTTTATTTCACATGACTTAAAACGAACTTTTTCTAATTGTCATTTATTTGTCTTGTTCCTCAGTCTCCGTAACTGGGTTCATCATAAAACCTTGTTTACTTTGGATACAGGCCATAAAAGGACACAAGATGTGAAAGTTACCTGACAGATGATGGGTTAAGAATGCTTAGGGCTATGAGCAGTGAACATACTTTCTGTGTGGGTAGTCTGCTAAGTACCATCAGCAGTCCTGCTTTCCATCCTTCCACCTCTATGGTTTTGCTTTTCTCTCCCTGAGTTACCTGAGGATATGAGGAGATTGTTCACAATTTGGTTCTAATGTATCTAAAGGTGTAGCTGTTATGTTGTAAGTAAAACTTTTCTTTTATTTTTTTCAGCCTTTTTCTCATTGTTCTGGTCATATCTGACATCATGGCTTTGGTAAGACACTATTGAATTAGTTGTAATAAGTAAGATCAGGAAACTTAAGTTTTGTGTCCATTTGATTGTGAGAAATAGGAATATATATCTTTACATGAAATCTTTATATATTTAGTTCTCTGTGATGGCTGTTTACATAGGTACATTCCTTTTTGTATTACTTATGCAGAAATTCTTAAGTTGTCAGGTTTTTTTTCTCATTACTTGAATTATTCAGGCTGTCATTTTATACTTAGTCTTTCCAGTTGTTCTCTTCATTTGTGCCTGAAATGAACCTTTCATAGAGTAACGAAAGAATCCAATTTCAGATTTAGGTAATATGTCACTCTTATTTGAAATACTGATTTTTAGTCCTCTCAGATTAAGAAAGAGAGAAAAAGAGTGAGTAAAGGAAGGAAAAGGGAAATACAGCTTTATCATATTGGGAAATGTTATTAGCTAATAGCTATAATCAGTGAATTATAAGTATGGAACTTAGAGGTGATCTTGCAAACAAAAAAGAATGAATCTGTTTTGGGTACTATATCTACTCTCCGGTTTGATGATTCTCTAGAAACCATCATAGAACTTGCTGAACCTGTTATATTCTCAGTTCTGGCGTATGACAGTGAGATCATATAGATAAGTCAGCCACAGGAGTTTCTGTGTGTGGTAGAATGCAGAGTTCTCTTGTTTTCTCCAGAGGCATGAGACAGCTATTCCTCAGCACAAAGTGTGACAATACACATGGAACATTGCCAGCCTAGGCTTTCCTTTCCTTCTTAATAGGTCTTGGTCTGTAAGGCACAGTTGACTGATCATTAATCTCCTCTTTCAAGAGTAGAAATCACACCATACTGCCCAAAGATCGCATCAGAAATGACATTTTTAAACTGGTAACCAGTGCTTCAGGCAGAATGCTTCATCAGCCATTCTAAGGGCCTAGAAATCACCTCCCAGTAGCCGAGGGCCATGCCTCTTTGAAGGTATGATTAATAAAACAATTTGCCAAACTAATTGCTGGCCACTTGATTTAGATGAGAGCATTTTGTATTTTGTTCAACTAAGTATCTAGTATAGTTTTCAAATTGATCACACATGATGTTAGAACAAAATCAGCATTCACAAAATGACAAATAGGCAAGAAGAGATGAGAATTGGATGTCTTGTTGATTTTGTGTGAAGAATCACTCAGTTTAAGTTGATAAATTGCTTTTGATCCAGCTTCATTGACTGGCATGATTTCATATCCCTTCTTTCCTGTTTTCTTTAAACCTGCATCACTTTGAATCTACTAAACTCTGTAATCCTGGTGTTTAACAGTCTAGCCCCTTTGCCCAGAAACAACTTCCACATCTGTCCCTCCAATTTCATCTTTATCTGATTCCTGCTTTTTACTTAGAGTTCACCTTCCCCTATTTCTGTATCAGTACATGTGTGCACACACATGCATTTACACACCTAACAATTTAAATGAATCAGTAGATTATGTATCTTGTGAGAAAATCATCTCTAGATCCTAGCAATGACTGTGATTAATCCATAGCAGAAAGCATCAGCAGATTTTTGAATGATCAGGTTATATGTCTTCAGCAGGATCATTGACATTTTTAATATTTTTATTAGAGTTGTTTGGTTTTATTTCTTATTATTCACAAACATCACTTTGTTTGAATCATTTGATTGAATCTTAATTCCATTTTTGGCATTTGGACAATTGCTTATTTAATACAAACAGAAGTTGCAGCTAAGGGCATATCCCTGTGGATTCTGGGCAGAAAATGATTCTTAGGGATCAGAAGTATAAAATATTCACCCCTTAAACAACTTTGCTTGTACATTGAAGCTAAACAGTCTTTGTTTTTAATGAAGTCATATTATATTATCTTTTACAGCATTTTTTCTTCTTGGTCAAGGATTCTGGCAGCTGGCTTGATATTGGAACCAGGTATTGTACATAGTCACATAGGCTTTCTAAAAGTGGTTTGATACAGGTGCCATTATGACTTTGAGGCATGTTCAGGAAGTATCATAGATTTTATAGCTTTGAGTTGAGACACTTTTTAATTTTTGGTATGAACCACATAGACAGGTATTTTCATGGGATTCTGTGGGCAAGGCAGATGGATGTTTAGTGTGGAGAGAACTGGGACAACAGGACTGTATAAGAGGGACTCATGAAACTAGTCTCAACGTAACTGTCCAGTGTCCTCGTGTATTCTTATGATCTCCCTATGGCTCCTTGGAAAAGTAAGGCTATTCATACTGCTCTGTGAATTTTATGTATTGGTGTAAATTTCATGCTGTCATTATCTGCCTTGTAGAAGCTTTAAGGGAACATGCTGTTATTTAAATCTGAGCAAGTCAGTTTCTCTCTTTTCAGTGTCTGATTATCACTTGCAGTGATCTGTTCAAGATCTTCTTTCTGAGAAGAAAGCAGCATTGATCCTCCCACCTTTCCCCCCCAAATGGATTCTGAGACAGAATATGTTTTTATAAATTGATTTTATTTCATTTAGTTAATATTTAGTCACACTTTGAGCTTCTAGGAATTTGTGTGGGTTTATGTAAGAGTGTATATTAGACATTCCTCTTAAAACTCCCAGCCTGTACCTTTTTGCCTTTCCAGATACACTGGATGCTCTTAGACCTGGGGTCTGATGTGAATCTACATAAAAGCCGCTCATAATAACAGGTTTCTAATGCACACATGAGCAGCACTCATTGAACTTGGTGGGTTATAAAAAGAAAGTGGACACGAATTTAGGAGAGAGGCATGAAGGAAAGATTAGAAGGGGGAAATTGGGATATATGTGATCATATTTCATTACATACAAATACGGAAAAAGGAAAAAGAAGTCTGGCATATTGACATATTGCTATAATGCCAGTGATAGGGACACAGAACTGGATGGGGCTTACTGGGTAGCCAGTATTATAGAATCCATGAGTTCCAGGTTCAAAAAAAAAAAAAAAACAGTGGCAATGGTGAGATCCAACAACAACCTCTGGCCTCTGCACATACTCGCACACATACCCGTGTGTACTTGAACATGTGCACAGGCATACTACATACACAGACACATCACACATGCATACTCATATACATACAATCTCAGATGCATATACACATACACAAACACACACAGAGAATGGGAAAGAACACTAAATGTACATAGTCCTATGATCTGTGATTTGACCACTCAATTTCTAGGTATTTTTCCGAGAGAAGAAAAAAGTGCACAGAATGATTTGTAGAGGAGTTTTTATAGAAACTTTGTTCATAACAGCCTGTTATGAACTCATGAATGGATAAATTGGTTCTGCTGTATCTAAATAGTAGACAACTACTTGCCAGTGAAAACAGATGATTGATTGATGCAGCCTTATGAATAGATTTCAGAAACTGCCATAAATGAAAGTAACCAGATATCTAAGGGCATATCGTGTATTGTTTTACCACTTATATAAAATTTCAGACTACATTTCCAGAAAGCTAATGGAAGTCATGGAAGTCTGAGGAGTGTTGGGTTGATACAGAAGAGCACGTGGGAGTTTCTGTCGGGATGGAAATGTTCTAGGTATCTTGAAAACAATGGTGGCTACATGGCTGTGCCATTTGTCAACACTCAACTAATTGTACACTTAAAATAGTTATATTTTCTCACGTGGAACTTTTATCTTAAACTCAGTTGATAAAGAAAAACAGAATTAAGATAATTATATAAAGCTGAAATGAACATGACATAAAAACAGTTAAATCCTCTTCTCTCCTAGCAGGGTCATAAATTCTTTTCGATTGATGCTCAATAAACAGTATCATGAAGATACTAATTCATGATTTGAAGGTCACCACTTTCTAGACAAGCTACAGAGAGAACTAGAGTTGCTTCTCCCAGAAACATGAAGGAATGACATCTTTACTGTTTGCTGTTCCTTTTTCTCATTCTGCATCTTAGCACTCCATTTCCTGCTGGAAATGAAAAGAAGAATGCTTCCCTGGCAGTGGAGTCAGAAAGCAGAAGTCTATGCCTGGGTCACTGTTTGAAGCTTAATTAGAAAGGGGAGGAGACGTGCAGCATTTGTATGGGGAAACCTTCATTCCTCTTTTTGAGGCGATTTTATCTTCATTTCACCTATTAATGCATGTGAGGAATATTATAGTTAGAAGGAGTGAACATTCCTGAGTTCACCCAGTCTGATTACCCTCTGTCACATTAAGTTTCTGAAGGCAATTGGAGAGTCCAAATGGTGTGCAGAGCACTTCCCATAAATCGGAATAGGATTATATGTTGCAGTTCATACCCCGTCTACCCAAAGTTGCTTATTCGGGTGTGTGTACTCAAAAGCAGTATAATGACAGCTCAGGAGCTAGGAGTCCATGTAGTCCAGGCAAAGCAAAACGATAAAACACTCATATTTGAGAAGGTCCAGGATATCAGTCAAAGGATTGCAGAATAACACTTTGCCAAAAATAGACTGTACTTGTATTATGCCATGTTATGTGCAGTATCTCCCACCACATTATATCATACTCTTTTCATCCCAACACAAAGAAAAAGTGTTCTCTTACCCAGAAAAAGTGTTCTCTTTCCTGTCGCCATCTGACATGCTGCCCTGTGGAGGTTGCAGTTGGCTTATGATACAGGCCCTTTACATGCTTCAGCTTAGACGTAGCACTTTGATAACTGGAGGCTCTGATTTTCTCACTGTCCCCTGTCCATGTCTGGACTTAGAGAATTTTCAGAGGTTATGCTTTGTAGCAAACTAAGCCTTTTTACAAAACCAACCAAAATTGGGACTTTGAACTAGCTATGGTGGCCATTCTAACTACTGAAGACCCTATGTGAAAATTACAAGTCTAGAAACAGTTTCCACTAAAACTGTGGCTCAGAACTGAGAGAAAGGGGCTGCAGATATTAGCTAGGTGTTAGAATACTTGTAGATGCACAGGACTTGTTTCATGGCCATTGTTGTTTAAAAAATGGTGGCTATATGTCTAAAGGTATGTGTAATTTTTCCAGAGTGACTGTTCACTGTGAAGTTTTTAATATATCGATTAGGGATTTAAGTGGGGAAAGAATGGCATATCTGGATCATATACTGATGCTGGTTTTAGTTTTGAGGAACCTCTGTACTGGTTTTCTTAGTAATTATGCTAAGTTAGCAACAGTTTTCAAGAATCATTTCCTCCACCATATCCTCACATATTATTTTGTTGTTGTTGTTTTTGTTTTGTTTTGTATTTTTGATGAAAACTGTTCTGAAGAGGAGAGTAAGGATCTCAATGTTGTTTTGATTTTGCATTTCCCTAGTGGCCAGAGTTGCTGAACACTTTTCTCAGGCAGTTACCACAGTTTATTTCACAAGCACCTTTGCAGTTCACTTGCCGGCTTGCTGATTGCGTTACTTGTTCTTTTGCACTGATTGTTGATTTGTGTGTGTGTATTCTGGATATTAATACTCAATTGGCAGAAAAGCTGGTGAGGATTTTTCCCACTCTGTAGGCTTTCGCTGTAGTCTCGTTTCCCTTGCTGTGCAGAAACTCTTTAACTGGCTGCAAACCCATTTGTTGACTTTTGCATATTATTTCTTGAGCCCTGCAGTCCTGTTTAGGAAGTTGTTCTCCATGCTTAAAGCAGAGTGTTTTCCTTGCATTTTCCTTTGGTAGTCTCGGAGTTCCAGGTCTTACATTAAAGTATGTGGCCCATCTTGAATTAAGTTTAGAAAGCGATTTTGAATCATGAGGATATCTGGTTCTATTTGTTTACAGGCTGTCATTTGGAACACAGTCCAAGAATGGAGTTGTGAGATGGGAATTCTAAGTGCTTGTGAGGAAACTCCAAGAGACAAGAGTCTTGTGACCTCAGTTACTGTAAAAGCACAGAAGTGTTCTTGGAATGTGCTTTCACGCCCCTCCCAGGTGTAGCAAATAGGAGTTTAGATTAGTCATTACAACTAGCTATTGTCATTTGCTTCTATGTCTCTATGGAAAACATGTTTTGCTGTGTGAAACTTGCACTTGTGATTATATACAGCTTGAACTCATAAGACCTTTACCCAGGTGACCTTTCTTAACTCTCAGAGTATTGTCTGATGCTCCGAATAAAATTGGCTATTGTATGAGACTTGTATTGTATGACTCAGTTTTAGGCTCCACCTTCCCAGGTCCAACTACCAACTAGAGCAGTATATAGCTGTCTTTTCTCTAATGTGTGTTTTTAACATCTTTATTAAGAATTAAAGATCTGGTGGGTGGTGGTGGCTCATGCCTTTAATCCCAGCACTTGGGAGACAGAGTCAGGCAAATCTCTGTGAGTTTGAGCCTAGCCTAGTTTACAGAGTGAGTTCCAAGACAGCCAAGGATACATACAGAAACCCTGCCCTGGAGGGAAAGAAAGGGAAAAAAAAAAAAAAGAATTTAAAAAAAAAATTAAAGATCTGGAGTTGTGTGGATATTATTCTGGATCCTGTTTTGTTTTGTTTTAGCATAGAATTTTCATAAAAACAGACTAATGGAATAGTTAAACATTACTTTGAAACCTGTTTTGTTACCTTATCTCTTTTCAGAGTAGCAAGGTAAAGGGTCTTTCTCAGCTGTGTATCTACTAGCTCTAGGAAGTGAGGGCTGAGGCCTAAGTTTTTACATACGAAGAGAGCTGAGAAGGCTTTGTGAGAGGGGCTGAATACTTGTTGCTGTTAATGTACAGTTGGTCAATATCATCAGAGATCTGAGAAGGATAAATTGTAACAGAGGGTATCATCTAAATGGCAGCTGTATCAATTCCAATGACAGGAGAATTACCCACAACGGAGGTGGTTGCTCTATGTTCCTGTAACCTCGATAGCTTTGTTGGGGCAGTAGTCGTGACCTTCGGCTGTCATATAGGACAGCATTTAATTTTCGGCTGCCACACCCAGAAGCTCTGAGAGATTTTCCTGTAGAGAAAGAACTGGGAGACTGGCCTTGCTTTGACCAGGCAGAGTAGGGCAATCAACCCAGTAGTGTCCACAGCTTGGGCAGAGCCCGGCAGCAGGTGAGAGAGGAGAGATAGCTTTGCTTGGTGGTTAATATTACCGTAATTAATTCAGGTGCAGTTGTTGTGCCCCATCTATCTCTTTTGGAGACCTTAGGGTTCCTGCTAGGAGCATTTCTGTTTATTTTGGGAAGCTTTTTCATTAAACATTTTAAATGCCGTATTCAGCAGATCTCTGAAGAGTTGGAAGACCATCTATTAAGTATACCTCAGTTTAGGCTTAACCTTGAAAATATATTAATTTGGTAGCTAGGATTTTATAAGGATTTTAAGACTTTAAAATTTGAGTTGAAGGTTTAACTGAAGATACTTAGCATCTTTAAATCATAAATACAGTCCATAGGGAGACTGGGAACTTTTCTGATCCTTTTGTAGTGCACCATTATGGAATATCACAATTTTTTGTATGACTAAGTTTATCCAAATGCCTAAAGTTTAACGAAGTGAGCAAAGACAAAGAAGCTGAACAAATATTACTGTGAACGTGAGTAGACCTTAGGAATTTATAAATTTTATTTATCAAATATACCTTATAAGTGAAACATATCTAAATTTACTTATCTAAATTTTTGGGTGTTAGCAGTTACATGTAAATCTAGATCTAATTCAGCTCTTGTTAATCTGAATAGACCTTTTTGTTGTTGTTTTGTTTTTCTCAAGACAGGGTTTTCTGTGTACCATCAGCTGTCCTGTACTCGCTTTGTAGACCAGGCTGGCCTCAAACTCACAGAGATCCACCTGCCTCTGCCTCCCCAAGTACTGGGATTACAGGAATGCCCAACCATGCCTGGCCTGAGCTGACTTTTCTAACCTTAAAATTTTATCATCATACAAAAACCCATTCCAATTAAAAATTGTTTTGGAGACCTGCTGTTGTTTCCTTATTCTAAAAAGGAGATACATTGACAAACAGAGAGGCAGAGGCTTGTCTACAGAGTGAGCCAGGGCCACACAGATGAAACTCTGTCTCAAAAAAAAAAAAACAAAGGAAAAGTTGAAAAATCTTAGAAGAGATCGTTTGCTGCTTGTGCAGTGGCAGAAAATGGTTGTGCCATTGTTGCCCACAGAGCAGCTGTACTGAGGCCAAGCCATTTTCAGTAAGGCAGTGAGGCTTTAAAATCTTTTAGCCTGAGGAGAAAGGGAGAAAAGGCTGGTGAGATGAACGATGAACTCCAACATAGGGAGGGTTCCTATAAGCTCCAAGAGGGAGCTGAGTGACAGAGAACAGTGTAGCTGTGAGGGACAGGGAGGAACAAACAAGAACTCCACCTGAGGGGGGTTCCAATCTCGTAGAGGCCGAGAGCATATGGAAGCTGCAGGATTACCAGGAGGGACAAGGTCATCTAGGCACCTGCTTAGCAGCCAGCTCCTCAAGGCAGGCAAGGAAACTCACAGTGTAGAAGTCCAGGAGGGCCCTAGGAAAAATAGAGCAGGTAGCTCCAAGAGGCGGGGGGTGGAGGGAAGGGAAGGGCCACAGACCCAGGAAAGCATAGAAAAGCTGCAGGGACTTTCAGGAGGGAGCTGAGAGAACTCTGACTTTTCAGAGTCAAAAAGTCTAGGAGCTCTGCCCAAGGGATTCCCAATATGGGAGGCTTGAGGAAGAGACAGAGCAGGCAGCTTCAAAGGGGAGGAGAGGGAAATCCAGGAGGGAGTTGCAAACATGCCTGAGTGGGAGGCAAAGAAAGGGCTGCAGTACAGGCGGAGGAGCATGTAGAGAAGGTGTGGAACTTAGCAGGCCGCTCCTCGGGGAAGGTGAGGGAGTTTCAGAAAGAAGCTGAAGAGAGGTCATGAGGGAGCAGACCGGCTAAGTATCTTGGTGACAGAAATTTCAACCCAGGGCATTTCCAAGCAGACTGAGACACTTGTCAGAGAGAAATGTCCCAAACACAAAGGAGAGGCATCCTTTTCTGTGTGGTAGGGGCCCAGTAAGCTGAGAGGAACATTCTAGCACACCAGCGTGGCTTTTGTAGTAAAATTAGATAAAACAGGCAGCTTTGCAAGCACTGGCCAAGTAGTGAATGAGAGAAGAGTGGAGCACGTAGGTGAGAAAACAAATGAAAAAGGTGTACTGGGAGAGGCTTTGAGAGAAAGGGAGGGTTCCAAAAGAGGGAAAGGAGTAAGTATTTAGTAAGTAGAGAGCTACCACGTGCTGGGGCCCCAGAGGGCATAACAGGGAGATGCCTATATTATAGACGACCTTAAGGACATAGAAAGCTTCAGGAGCCAGAGAGAGGATGCTTACCTAGTAGGTGGGAGCTGGGTGGTTTAGAGTAGGTGAAGGGAAGAAAGCAGCTAAAGAGGCAGGCTTTAGAATTTGGAATCAAATGTGGCGAGTACTAACGCCACGGGGTGGGGGGGACGACAAACAAACACAAATGATCAGTACATACCTTAGGAGAGTCAGATCAGCAAATTGGTTTGAAGAGGCCAGGTCTCTTGAAAGAGAGTTCATTTATGTCAATCCTGTGGTTTCACCATGAGGTGAATGAGCGGGGAGGGGAGGGAGGACATGACTGGTCCTAGGTATGGTAGAGGAGAAGCTTTATTGTAGATAAAACTGAGAGCATAGCCAGAGGAAGGGACATCTAGGAGAGTCCACAGTAAACCTGACCATGTGAGGAGAGGGAAAAGCAGGACACCACGAGAGTAAAGGATAGGCATAGGGAAGGGCAATTGAGGAAAGAACAGCTCAATCCCCGACTTGGAGAAGTTTAGGGCAGGGGTCACGGTATGCCCGCCATACCCTGTAACAGGTAGAGACTGAGGAATGCTTAGAGAACCTGGTGCCCAAGTTCACTCTGATATGTTAAATATGTACCTCAGCCATTTATGCTGGATTTGAGACCTAACATTGGGGCTTATCAATTACCTGGACTGGCTGACCAGTAAGAACATGGGTTACTCCAGTCTTCACCTCCACCACTGGCATCACAGGCATGTGCTGGCACATCTGACTTTTACATGAGTGCTGGGATCTAAGCTCAGATCCTCGTGCTTGCTTGGGAAGCACTTGATCCACAGAGCCACCTCTATAGCTCCTGGTGTCTGTTTTTAAATCTTTGGTACCTTTTCTAAGTCTTTCCATTTTTTTTTTTAATTCCATGTTTTGACCATCGGCTTAAAAATTCCTTCAATTAAAAATTGGAAGAATCTTGTGCTTTTTCTTATAAATTATCTCCCTTCCTGTTACATGTTTCTCATCTCCTTTTACAGCATCAGCCACTATGTGATTGTCATGTCCATGACCATCTTTCTGGTATTTCTTAATCACCTGGCACAATTGCTCACAACAAAGAAGCTCCAACTGTGTGGAAAACCCAAGAGCCATCTCATGTGATGTTGGTGAAGCCGTCAGTCAGCGTCTACATTCTGATTCTCCTTCTTAAAGAAAAGTCCCACCAAGGATTCAAGAAAATGGATATTGGACCAGGAAGATGGCTCTGTGGGTAAAAGTGCTTGTTGCACAAGCTGACAACCTGAGTTTGATCCCTGGGACCCAGAGTGGAAGGAGAAAATAGACTCCCAAAAGTTGTCCTCTGGCCTCCAAGGCCATGCTGTGACACATGTATATATGCCATGCACTTGCACATACATATTATGCACTTACAAGATAACACTGCAGTTAAAAAGACATGGATGCTAATGCACAGTGTAATTCTTTTTAGGACATGTTGCATCTGGAATTCTGGGTTTACAGGTGGTCTGACAGATAATGGAGCGTGTTTCTTTCTGTTAACACACATTTCCAAGGAGCTTCTTACCTCTTTAGGTTTTAAAGACTTGAAATGATGATTATGTCTTAGAACAGAGTAATCATCCTTTGTTTTTATTTTTCCTGTCTGGTAGCTTTTCCAGTAGCGTTTGAGAGTACCTCCATCCCTTTGGTCCTCACAGTGCAGCTTCATGTACACCCAGAGGCACATGTGCCCCTGTGGGGCGGTACTGACACTCTGCAGTCATCCCTGTGGAGAGACTGACTGGAAACCACAGGTTACAACAGAAACCCAGCACTGAGTTGCTTTTGTAGTAGCTCTGACTGCTTGAGCATGTGATGAGTAAGACAGGTGAGGTTGAAAGCTGGGATTTGCTGAATCCCACAGGAAAGCTGCCTGCGGGACTCTGCCATTCTGCGCTTGTGCCTCTCTGTGCTGCTTCCAGTCTTCTGATAGCTAGCCAGCTAGAAAAGCTTTTACCTTTACCTTTTGTCCATGCCTGGATCATCTTGGGATTTGGGGGAAATCTGTGTCTTTACTGATTATTGTTTCAGTGTCATTCCCCAAATCAAAGGCTGTAGTTTCCTGACAGTATCATAAAGACTCAAATTAAAATTGCTCTGTTTTTGGTCTTGATATTCTGTAGACCAAAGGCCTACAGCCGACTCATTAGATAGAGCTTTCCATTTGTGTAGTCTAATGAATGAGGTATTTTGAGAGTAATTTTCATTTGGGTTTCCTATGAAGTGAACTATAGAATACCTGTTAAGTGCTTGGTTGATATTTTGCTGGTATGTATCCCCTTTTAAAAAATAACTGCTTTTGATTCAAGTTATAATATTACTAGTGTGCATTAATGACCAAAAGGCTATTTACAAGTTATTAAATTTTTCAGATTGGAAAGTGAGCAAATAAATATCTAGAAGAGTAAGCTCAGCTGAGCAAAATATACTTTAATTTCTACTTATGATAAAGTTGTAATTTATGTGTAATAATGCCTCCTGATACGGCGGTGTATGCATTATAGTGTATTAAAAGAGAAGGACCAGTCCTAACACAGGCCTCGACATCGCTGTTGAACATTCTAGATGTCAGCTAAGGAGCTGGTGCAGCAACGCTGACGCTGGGAGAAGATGACCCAGCTGCCTCCCTAGACCCTCAGGTGACTTCTGATCCCATTTACCTCTGTACAGTTTGATTTACATTCCTCTTCTCCAGAGGAATTAATGCACTGTTAAGGGTTTAACTGTGTGTGTGTGCATGTGTGTGTACACATATGCACATGTGAGCACAGGTGCACTTAGCATTCATAACAGGGTGTTGGGTCCCTGGAACTGTAGTTACAGGTTGTGAGATCCCTGATATGGGTGCCGAGCCCACTCTCCCACTTTAGAATTGTTGTTTTTAAGCCAGCATCGTCAAAGGTGCTTACTGCATTGTATTTTTTCCTTGTATTCTCTAAAGCACGTTCTTACCCCTGGGTTGGTTCCAGTTCATAGAAGGCAGTGCTTCTGCTGCTACGGTGCTCCCCGCTGCACTCAGCCAGACCCTCACATTCATTGCGATGTACTCTTCCTCTTCATTTCTTGAAGTATGTATTTTTGCATTGAATAACAGAAGCAAATGAAATGTAGGTATACTGTATTTCTTTCTAAGGCATTTTCTTTTTACATTCTATTCACAATATATTAGCTTTCCAAATGAAAATTTAAGAAATTTGCCAATCAGCATTGTTTAAATTAGGGAATGCTTTAAAAGTGGGCATAACTGGGCATGGTGGCAGATACCTGTAATTCCAGCATTAGGGAGGTGTAGGCAGGACATCATGAGTTCAAGGCCATTGAAAGTTAAGACTGTTAAACCCTGTGTTGAAAAGAGTTAAAGTAGGCATCTCAAAGTGAAAAAAAATTAAAATATTGGATGCTAACTGAAATGGTCACAATTTGCCAATAAATTCTTTATATTTTATTATTTAGTGTGTAAAAGTCTTAGAACACAAAATGCCTTCTTAAATTTTAGAAGAGTTTGTATTATAAACTGGGTATGGTGACACTGACCTGTCTATAATCCCTGGGTTTAGGAGGCTGAAGAGGAGAATCACATGTTCAAGGTTAGTGTAGGCCACAAAGCAAGTCCAGGACAGCATGTGTTATGTGAGACCCTGTATTAGGAAACAATGAGGTAATGGTAGGAGACTGTTGTATTGTAAATAGATGTAATTGAAGAATAGCATAACCCAGTTATCAGGAATGGAACGGAACTTGAAAGTGATTCATCAGTTACAATGTAGCTTCTTGTGAAAACTTCATTCCAGATTTCAGGCTACTCACTTCAGGCACATCAGGCCTCCTCCCTCCTGCCACCTCTATCTTTACATACTGTTAGCAGTCAAGGGTTCCTTTGTTCCTCCTTTTATGACTATCTTCTGATGTTACTAGTTCAGGGCAATGAAGGGTTATATAGTCATGCTTCCAGAGACATTGCACTCTCTTTGTGGGAACCAGGTGAATTCCATAGATGCCTTAGATGCCATTTTATCAGGAGGCTGGAGAGAATGGCACTGAACCAACTCAGTAATGGAGAGTACCCATGTCCTACTAGTGCTCAGGGGTGCTTTAAGAGACCAAAGGTAGCCTCATTTGTGTCTCTCCTTTCCTTAGTAGTTCCTTAAGCCAGCGGTGCCCCTGCCCCATCCTCTCTACAGTACTTCAAAGTGTTTGCGATTATTGTGCTATGTGCTTTCAGTCACTGGTAATGTCTTGGTAGCATTTCCCATTTCTGCACTGGTGTAGTTTATAAAAATAGATCTCTGAATGTAATTCTGTAAAGAAATAAAAATATTTGAGGTGTGTATGTCACTAATTTTCTGTAGTACACTAAAATAGATTAGGTTATTAATGGACTCACCATAAGAATTTAGTATTTATGTGCACAAACAGCATTTTGAAAGTTACTTCAAAGCATCAGTTGGTGGATAAATATATGATAATAAAAGTGTTCCCTGATGATGTTTGGGAAACATCTAGGGTAGAAATGTTTAAAAGTGCATTTATTCTGATAGTTAGTGAAGTCCGTTCATGCAGAATGCCTACAATTTCCATATGCTTGGCTATAGACTATTCTCCCTCCTTATGGGTAAATATATTTTACACATATCTCTGTGAATGTTTCCACACATTTTTACAAAAGGATGTTATACATTTAATTGAGCTTTTCCTGGTACCCAAATTGTTAAACTGGGAAACTTGAGAACATACTGAGGACTTTGTGTTCACATCACTGTCTCTCCCTATTTGGAGTTGCTTCTCTTTTGTATCCTCAACCTGGAAAAAATAAAATCGTAACTCTCAGCTTGTTTCCTTGTGGTCAGACACATTCAAAAGCATTTAAAGGTAAAGGTTTAATGATATTTGACCAAGAATTGTGCAAACAAGATCAAGGTAGCCCAGATCCCTGCATGTGTGGGAGAGGGAAGTATGCAGTCCTATCCCCTTCCGAGGAATTATTGACATATGATGGCTGCTCCAGGAGGGACCATCTGGTTTCTTCAATGATCTGGGCCCTAGAGGCTACTTGTAGATAGTCCTACAGGCATGGACATATAGGCAGCACTAATGGACATGGTGAACATTTAAGAAAAAAAAAACAAAAAAAAAAACAAAACAAAAATGAGTTCATGAAGTTGAGAAAGAAAAGTAGTAAGGGAATAAATGGTAAGTTTGATCAAAACACATTATATGCATGTATGAATATTAAAATAGTTTAAAAGAATAAAAATAAAAACAGTTGTCAAGATTTGTTATAATGGCTAAAATTTTGAATTATTACTCAAGTGAACATATATGTTCTTTTCATGCAATGATTTAATTAGGTTGGCTTGCATCATATACCAGCAAGCAGTAATGTTCTACAATTTTTTTTTTTTTGGACACCTGGTCTGAATATATAGCCCAAACTGGCCTCAGAGTTGTGATCCTTGTGCTTCAGCTTTGACTTCTGCCATTATAGGTATCTGCCACTATGCCATTTAAGTTGCTTTTAGTGTAATATGGTCAGTGGATTTGGATAATATAATTGACAAGGATAGTTAGCCTTTATAGGTACTAACTACTACCTCCAATGTGCTAACCTTCCTACGATAGCTAAGAATATGTGATCATTGTTTTAATAGGCCCTGTGCTTGCTGAAGAAAAGTAGTGTCTTTCACGTTTGAAATCAGAAAAATCAAATTAATTTTTTTGATGTTCCTTTTTTATTTTTTCATATCCTGGAAATTATTGTAATTGGCTGTAGCTTGTAACACAGATGTTTGTTGTGCCATTTCAGCCAGGTGATTGAAGTTAGCCTTAACAATGAAAGCTGTGTTGGCAGTACCCACACTGGGTATGCCATGATGAAAATGACACCTTCCCCACGATGTGAGGAAAAATGGACATGTCTGAATTCAGGAAGAGTTAGAAAAGATTCTACAAAAACCTGATGAGTAGTCTTCAAAACTGTCAAGGTCATCAAAAATGAGAAAAAAAAAAATCTAAGAAGCTGCCAGCAGCAGGAAGAATCTAAGGAGATGTGATTGCTACAATGTTCTCCTGGATAAGATGCTGAAGCAGAAAGGGCTAAGGAAGTGTGCATACTGTGCAATTAATAGAACACCAGCCTACCTCATTAACTGTGGAAAAGTGCACCTTTCAGATGTATGGTGTTAAAGTAGAACCTGGGGGAAGGGCTGTGTGGGAACTCTGTACTGTTCTTGCAAATTTGTATGAGACTTTGAAAATAAAAATATCACTTTATTTTAAATGTTTACTCTCTTCACAAATAACTTTTCATAAACGCATGTTGCCTTTAGGTGGTAAGGTAGGAGGAATATCAGGTTTTCTGTGGTTTCTCTGTAGTTTTTCTGTTTTTCCTATTTCTCCCTCATCTTGCTTGCTTCTGCCAGCTCCAAGCCTCTTAGCCATCTAAGTACTGGCCATCTATTTTAGTGTGGTTTTCTTCATGACTTTGTATAATTTAGTGTACAGTATGGTTGTGCAGTGGGCAGCTGTGCTCTTGCTCACCATTCTTTTCTGGGGCGCAGCTATTGTCTCCTGAGCCTGATATCTCTGTAGAAACTAAATAGGTTAATTTTCTTTTGTTTGTTTGTCTCTACCCACAGTTGATTGATTTATGAGTGCACTTCTGACTTGGACCAGGCCAATTTGAGTAATTTGCAAGATTTTCAAGCTGGAATGACAGAAATTGTGTGTTTGGGTGTGATTGTGTTTATGTATATGTCCGTTTATGTATCTGTATATGTATGTATGTATATATGTATATGTTTATGTATATTCAAGCTTTCATGGAGGCCAAAAGTAACCTTGGATGTCTTTCCTCAAGAGCTGCCCACCTTACTTTTTGAGCGGCCCACCTTATTAAAAGGCTAGGCTGGCTGGCTTTGAACTCATGGGTCCTGAGGATCTAACTCAGGTCTTCATGCCTGTGTGGCAAGCACTTTATAAACTGAGCTATCTCCCCAGCTCTTTGGAACTGAGAAAATTTCAGATGTAAAAATTTGAGTCATTACTACCAGTGGAAAGACCTGAGGAACCCAGCCTGGATTCCAGGCTTCTAAAAAGAATGTCTCAAATGAGAAATGTTTTCTCTCATTCGGATTCTAGATATTTAAATGTGAATGTAGATATAGGTCATGAAACTAGAAAAGGGATCATTAAAAGGGGAAAAGGTCTTGGGGAAGGAGGAAAGAGCAATAGGGTACATGTACCAGCAGAATTGGGGCACCTGGGGAAGGAGAAAAGGAAGGGGGCCGGCTTGGCGCACAAAGAAACGGGAGAGAACCAACAAAGATAGAGAGGTATAAAAATTCTGTAATACCCAGTATTCACCCTGACTTCTCCAAGGAGTCCAAGTAGAGTGGTTTATGCAATTAAGTATTAAGCCAAAGCTCAGCTCCCTGTCACCTGTGCATCCAGCCACAGCAGCCTTCCCACAGCACTTAAGGAAGAAATTGATCTGCTCTGCTTCCTGCTTGTGCTAGGGGTAAACCTGGAGGTGGCTACACACTGGCAACCTAAGTGAGATTTATCATTGTTTCCATAGGTATTCAAAAGATTAAACTAGCAAGTCAACCTGAACCTAACCCTGTCTGACTCCACACCTTATATAGCACCTAGAACCCTTGGAGGTATCCAGCTGTTCCTTGGGCATACCTGAAAAAAATGGTTTTCTGGACAGAAGTTGGCAATTGACTTAATACATTTAGTCATAGTAGTACAATAGCTGCAGTTGTCTTAAAAATCTACAGGTCAGAAGTATGAATTAAAACAGCTCATTACCACAGTCAGCAAATAGGAAATCCTTTCTTTGCCGAGCAGAGTGAGAGTACAAAGCATAAGTACTCAGCCCTCCCCTGAAGGAGCTGGCAGTAGAACTGAGACTGTAGTTACTTTAAGTGTTACAGCTGGGGGGGGGGGGGGGTAGGGGGGTAGGTTTCCCCAAGGGAACGGTTGCAGCTCTGAAGGGAAAGGTATCCTTGCAGTCTGGAGTCAAGGAATCCCACCAAATCACATTGCACAGCAAACCTCACAAAAGAGACTTATTCGACAAGAAATAAGGGTTCTCTGAGTGAGAAGCAACAAAGAACTGAGCAGGAAACAGGCTTATATACGGTTTCTTGGGAGGAGGAGTTTTCTGGGATTGTAGAGGAATTTTAATCTAGCCACATAGCTACTCTGGCAAGGGATCACATCCAGAGACCTAGGTCTGTGTGATCCCGCTGGAATACAAACACATCCTTATTACACACCTTTAATCTCTCTAGCTGGGATGCACACCTTTGATTCCTCTGGCTGTAATACACACATTTAGTACATACCTTTGACCCCCAATGATGTCTAATTGAGGAACAAAGTGATGAGAGGAGGAAAGGACAGGACAGGAAGGACTACAATAAAGTTAGTGCAGTCAGGTGGAGTTCAGTTTGTGGAGTTCCAAGGCAGCTTTTCCAAGCAGAGCTAATCAGTGAGAAGGCAATTTGAATCTGCTTGGAGAGGAGTTTTGAGCCCGAAGAGCTGAGTTGAACTAGCCAGCCAGAGTTTAGAATTTGAAAGGATGAGTTTATTCAGCAGCAAATCTCAGAGGCTGAAAACATTCTAGGCCTAGGTTAGGTGGCTGGAAGCAGAAGCCTTCAAGGTCTGAACTTGCAGAATATTAGATTGTAGAGAGGCTACTTACTGGTAGACCCTTCTTTATGTTGAGCCTTTGGCTGCTCTTGTACCAGCTGCTCAAATGCCTGTAATCTTTCCTTGCTTAAGGGCCATTGTTCTACCCATACAGGCTTTTCGGTAAACCATTTTAAGGTTAGGGCCTTTGGTACTTCAACAGTGGTTCTCCCTTTGGAAACTCAATCCTTGTTATATCCTGTGTTTGGACAATTGGCACCGCCTGATCTTGTTTTTGATAATGTATATCAATAACTTCCTCAGGAGCATCTAGCATCTCACCCCTTATTTTATCATGGGCTGTCTCTGGGATTGTAGGAATATCAGTGAGTACCCCACTGTTGTAAAAGATCCCTTCCCCATAAATGTATGGGTATGTCAGCCATATAAGGCTTTAACTTTCCTTTTCTTGACCATCCGGTCCCACACATTTAACTCATCACACATTTTGTTTTATCTGAGATAACTTTCCAATAAATAGAAACTGGATATTAGCCCTTTGAACTGGCCATTCTGAATTCCAATATTTTTGTGAAATGATAGTTACATCAGCATCTGTATTCACCAAACCTTCTTTTTCAATACCATTTACTTGCAATTTTACTTTTGGCGCTGATCCTTAAGCGCTGTTTGCCAGAATACACCTTTCGCAATACTTCCAAACCCCCCTATTTTTTCTACAGAAGCAGTTTTGCTTTTGATGTAGGGAAATGGTAGCAGCTGAGCAATCCTAGCACCTGAGTTGTGTTTCTCTTATTACATAGACCACAGTTTTAATTTCTCCTTTGAAAGCTTCATCTATAATTCCTGGGTGCACAATGAATCCTTGGAAAATCAATCCACTCCTAGGGCAAAAGGCCTTAACTCCAGTAACTATTTTATAACACTGAATATTCAGGGAAAATGCAATGTGTTTAACGTATAGTGAAGTCTAGAGCAGCACTGCCTACAGTAGTAAGCACTAAGTCTCCAATGCTGAGTGAAGGTTTTGATCTGCATGTCACTCCTTGGCTGAAACGCTCATACATTTTGCTGCAGGACCTTAAGATAGGCTAATTTCCAATAGTAAATTACCTTGACTATCTTTTTTGGACCTACTATCTCTTTTGGTCCAATGACAACCCTTGCTACATCATCTGGAAGCCTAGAGTTTCTTTGTGGTATAGATATATACATATTATATTATGTATGTATAATAATATACATATATAATATTTACTATATATAGTAAACATATATTTACTATATATTATAAATAAATAAAATATATTTACTATATATGTAGTAAATATTATATATGTATATTAAAACCATTACTTTAGAGATGCCTTGTTATTTTGTTGCAATGACCATATTTCTCACAATTAAAGTACCGAACATTTTGAGATCTGAGACCTTTAGAGGCTTGGTCACAGTCTCTGCAAATGACCATATTTTCTGCCATTGAAGTACCTGCCAGTTTGATATCAGAGACCTCTGGCCATAGGTTGACCTATGATATTAGCATGCATGGTACATGTTAGAACTAATATCAGTCATATCCCTTATGCGGTCTTCCATAGGTGCTACTTGCACCTATAATGGTCTTAATAACTCTTTACATTCAGCATTCACATTTTCATTTACCATGGTCTCTATCAAGACCTGTCTTGTATTAGGGTATGATCCAGCTTGTTCACAGCTGAGACTAAACAAACCAACAAAAACAGTGAAGGCTTCTCCAGAGCCTTGTATAATCTTTGCAAGCAAAGTGGAGTTTTTCCTGGGCTCTTCAACTTTGTCCCAAGCTCTTAAAGCCACCAAGTGATACTGTTCATAGTAACATCATCAAATTCAATCTGTTCTTGTAAATCAGAGTTCTGTGTTTCACTCAGCCACTGATCTATTACTATATTCATTCCCTTTGCCCTGTTTCACTATTCAGTATTCATGGCTTCCGCCCTTCACCTCGTTAACCAGTGCAGCTGTGGACTGGCCTCTACCACAGCTGTTAACAACCCCTTCCAGTCTTGGAGAATGATTCTATTTTGAGGAACCCCTTATTTAGAATTTGAATCACAAAAAGCAAGTGCATTCTATATGAAATCATAGTCTCTAAAACACCTTTGATCTATCATTTCTGTAGGACACCATCCTATAGAAATTCCACACTATTAGCAAGTAATGTGCTGTACAACCACTGGCAAAGCTAATAGGTGATCTTGAAAACCTGAGAGGCCTCTTCTCCCCCTTTGGCAGGGGTGGGAGGGAGGTTGGTTTGACTTCAACTCTTTCTTTTGAAATGGGCTGTTTAATCAGATTGTCTTTCTGCCTTGTCAGCTTTTCTCTGACCCAACTGCTCTCCAGCACAGTTTCTTTTTCTCTTTCCTCCTGCAAGAAATTCCTCTCTCTTGCTGGACTGAGCCTTTTTGTTCTCTTTTTCCAGTGCTCTTTGCTTCTGAAGTATTTCCACCTCTTCAGTTGGACTGCCAACTCTGCAACCCTTTCAGAAAGGAGAGAGTAGAGGGATCCCCCTTTTTTCCCATTTCAGCCATTTTGTTTGTTTGTTTGTTTCCCAGTTCCCTTCATTTCCACCCTCATTTTTTCCAACTACTCAGCCAGTATTTCAACTCTTTTGAAACAAAATATACAAAGAAAAAGAAAAAAACAGAAAATCTCCTCTGAGAGCAAATAGGGATATCTCAGTGGTAGCAGCCACAACAAACTTTTTCTGGCCCCTTGGGGAGCAAATCCATTCCTTTGCCCCTGACATTTCCTCTACAGCATTTGAAATAAAATTTTCTATTTTTATTTTTAAATTTCGAGCCCCACGTTAAGGTGCCACTTGGAGCTGGTCTTTGCTACTTTGTGGGTTCTTCTTTTTCCCCACTCCTTACCCCTTCAGTTTCACCCCCTATCACTAGATAGGAGAGAAAGGAAAGAGGGGAGAGAGATTTCTGAATCTATTTTTTTCCTTTTGTTTCCTCGTTGAGCACGACTACTAACAAAATGCAACCAACTTTAACAATTACTGACCACCCCTCCCCCGAGCCCTAGCATTTATTCATTCTGGAAAACTCCAAATATCACACATTTGCAGAAACTATCAAAACCATGCTTGTTCTGAGCATGAGGTAAATCAGAGCCAACTTCTATGAACAGTCCAAAGCAGCGCCATTCTTATAATATTTCTGTTTTTTAAAAAGAATCCAAAATTCTATTATTCTTACTACAAAGAACTTAACCCATCAATCAAACATTTATAGGAATTTGTGCTTACTTTGTGAGATGATTGGCTGAATGCTTTAGATGAATTAGCAGACTAGGAACTGGGGATGTGGCTCAGTTACTATGGTGTTTTCTCAGCCACAGATGCTTGCTTCTGAAAAACTGTCACTGTGCCCAAGCTGGTACTATGAAAGCAGGCATGTTCTCTTGCATATAGGTAATAAGAGTATAATCATCCACTGATGTTTCCTCCATGTGGGCATTTAGCTTAGGATGTTTTTGCATCAGATTCTCAGCATTAGCCTTGGAGGTGTGTTGGTATAATATTCTTGCGGAATGTATGCAATTTACCCTCGTTCATTCAAATGCTGATTTCTCTACCCCATTACCTGGTTTCAATCCGGACATGCAGCGTGATGCTTACTCTAAGCATCACCTGTCTCAAGTTTGTGTAAACATGTCGTCATTTGCTCTCTGTGTTGTCAATAAAACAAACAGCCAGTGCTGTGCAATGGGGAGGATAGGGTGGGACATCCTGATCTGGAGGGGAGGAGAAGGAAGCAAAAGAGTAGGAGCAGAGATCAACAGGAGAGAACTGGGAACCATATGGAGAGATGAACCAGACTTAAGATACGACTAAAAGCAAGTATAATGGGGAAATCTGAATGGTAGGAAACTATGTGGACTTAGAGGTTTAGGATGGAGAAATCATTGCCCAGCATTGTGCTCTAGGTTAACTAAATAAATCCTAGTCTCTGTGTGGTGATTTGTATATATAGCTGGATTAGGAATAACTGCCATTTAACGGCAGATAAATCAATAGTAAATATCATACAACAGAGGTGCATGCTAACTGTTTTCTAGTAGTAAATGAAGGAAACAATTAAAATTTCCTTTCCATAAACTTTGATGAAAGAAATAAATATTGTCTATTTTTAAATCATTGAAATGTTGCAGCGAACACAGAAGTCCAAAGTATGCGTTCTGTAGTGAGCAGGCGCTGTGACTTCCCAAAAGATGGTCCAGGTCCTGACAATCAGAATCTGTGATTATCAACTTCTTTGTGGGGAAAAAAGGTCTTTACAAATGTAAAGGTATTGAGATAAGAACTCTAAGTAAGAGACACAAGTCCTCTCCTAGACAAACAATGTAAGCAGAGGCTAGATTTATGTAACTACCAGTGAACCCCTGCAGCTTCAGGAACCAGCAGAGGTGAGGGAAGGCCCTCCTGTTGCAGCTCTCTGGGATATTAAAACCGTCTATCTTGGAGGGAAACTTAAGACAGGATGTTTACAAGTAAGTGAAACAGCATGGTGTTCTAAAAGGGAGGTGAAATACTACAGATGAATTCCTTAAGAGAGAACTGTTAAAAATCAGAATAGCTTCAGGAAGTGGCTGAAACTGACCAGATTCACTAGCTCCCCTGTCTGTTTCACCCCTCACCACCTGCGCCTCCCCTGCCCCCCTCCACACACATAAAAGAGTGTATAAATTAGTAAAGGCTGCCTAGAGTTGCTCTCAGGCCAGCCAAGCTGCAAGGAGGTTTTCCGACGATTTTCAGGCTGGTGGAATTAACCAGCCACGTGCCGAGAAGAAACAAAGACCAGCTGAGCTGCCGGGAAGAGGCTCAGACCAATTGAGCCACCTTGTAAAGACAGGCTGCGCTGTCCAGTTGACCGCAGGCCATGCTGTGTATTCTGTGTGTTCAGCTTGGCTGAGTCGTCTTTGATGCAGCAGTATTTGAGTCATTTCAGCTCCTGTAAGTAACCCCAGTAAAACTCATGGGCTCACCAAGTTAAACGTTGGTGATATTATCAGCACTTTAGTCTGCTGTCTACTTCCTATCTTTGATGAGTAGACAATTCCCCAGGAAAAGTCCATCCATCACACAACACCTTCCCTGCCGTACAAAGGGGAGTGCAGCTCTGCCTTACTTTGATTTAAGATGTCTGGCCTGTAGAACCGTGAGACAATAAACATTCAATGGTTAGAGCCCTGAGTCTGTGGTAATTTATTAAGGCAGTTGTGAGAAATTATTGTATTGCGGGAGGTGAATTTTGCAGAATCAGCAGCCATTTTTCTGACTGCATTGGTCTTTGAGAACTAGCCCTCCAGTCCTGACTTACATGAGTTATAGAAACACCAAAACACAATAGAACAGAAGAATACTGGTCTCCTCATTTCCACCGCATTTTGAAGCAAGGTGCAGGTTGTGCTTGTGTGTTTGGATGGCATGGTCCTTGCTCTATCATTGTCCCTGGGAATCGTCATTGTTGACTTTTGGAAAGCCATGCTTCTTCCTGGTGGCAAAGTTATCACCCAACTTTTCAACTTCTTTCAGAGGAAATTTCCACCTGTTGAAACACATTGCAGTGGGCTTAAATTACACATCCCCTCTTTCTTTTCCAAAGGTACATGCAGCAGCACACAGTAGTGAAGAGACCTCCTTCCATCCCCACCACCTTTCCATTTTGAAAGCTCAAATCGGAACACCTGAACGGCTATTTCCAGTAACTTATTGGGACATGGGTTTGAGTCCCACCGTTCACCATAAAATGAGAATGTAAAAGCATCAGCACATAAAACTAGAAAGCAGAGTCAAGTCTGCTTTAATGTCCAGAAGACCACCACTGGTGTGGGTTTGCTGGGAACATTCCAACCATGTTTTTCTGGAATTTTTCCTTTTCCCTTTGATAGGGCGTATGCTTGGATCCGACTGGAATTAGAAAGTTGGGAGCTAGTGACAAACCTGGCTCTCATTTATCCCTTTCCCCTTATGGATATACTTGAGAAGATCCCAATTCTGGTTATCTTTGCAATATCCATAGCCTTATTTAGGGTTCAGAAGTCCTGAACACAATCTCCTCAGTCCTCACCCAGACCTGGCAGATGTTAGATGTCTGATGTTAGACGCTAGCCGTCACATGCCTTGTAACAGGGCCTGGCACCGCAACAAGAGCAGTCCCTATCAGGGTGAAGCCTCCCGATGGCATTTCATTTGTTAAGCTCCAAGTCTTGTGTAATGTTAACTGACATTCTGGTTTATAAGATCTTATCTCACGTCAGTCTGATGGCTGGCACTGCTATTCTTAATGCTTTCCAGTCCTTGGGGGCTGACCGAACTCACTGGAGTCTGAGAGGAGAGAATAATGAGGTGAAGACCTGTGATCCATCCCATGGGTCTGCTTGTGTGAGACCTATGTGCCATGGGCTCACCCACTGTCTCCTTATTTTATCTTCTAGACTTGTTCCTCCAGGAAGCTACTGACAGCAAGAAAAAAGCTGATGAGTCTGGATTTGGCTGTTTGAGTTTGGCTCAGTGCAATGAATGTTTTGATATGGACTACAGGCTTGTGTGCATGTGTGCGTGCATGCTGTGTGTGTGTGTTTAAACAGCCAGTACTTCCTCCTATAAAACCCTCTCCTCCCTCTTTTCAATCCTAGTTGCCCTTCTCATTCCTATTCTTGCTTTTTGGGTGGAGTTTGAAACTCTGGGCTTGCTCCTGTATGTTGAGGTATAACAATTTCAGTGGTAGGCCCCATTCCTTTTGTCATTCAATTAGCATTGTTAGATATCAACTGATATCTGGATATCAACTGCTGTGCTTCCTCCTAGAGTTTCATTTGCTGTCAGGTATCCATGTACTCGTTCAAGCTTCTATCCCTTTCTCTCTGTTTTTCCCTTCACAAATCCTTACATATGCCTCATGTGTCATCTCTGAGGTTAGATTAGGGAACCTGGAAGGGCTGCAGAGAATCCATAGGAAGAGCAGCAGGAATAAAAAGAGAGAAAAATATGAGAGAGATCCAGTGATTCTCTGAATTGGTTTATTCAAAAAGAGCAGAAGGAGAGAGGGACAGAGTGAGAGAGAGAGGCAGGGGCAAGAAAGGGGAGGAGGAAGACATAAAACCACAAAGAAAACTGAACAGTCCTACCTGTCCCCAAACTATGTGACTGAACAGGGTTTCATGGGCAGAAGACAAAGGTGAGCAAGGCTTACCAGTCACCAGGAGCCTCCATTCCCTTGTCTACATGTGTGTCATACCAGACTTCTCCTTGGCCTTTGATTCTGAAGTTCTCATATGAAGAGACAAAAATCTTTTCCTACCACTCTGAAAGACATGTCTGTGAGATGCCTCATAGGAACTGGGGTAGCTGCGGTCCAGGGAGGGTTGCTTCCTTTCTCCCCTCTGCAGGTAGCCTCCTTATCTCGGGACGCCGGTTAGCTCTTTCCTAGGAAGTAGATGAAGGAAGCAGAATGAGGCAGCTGCAACCAGAGGAATAGTGATGCTCTTATTGCTAAGGCTGTGGTAACTGATCAAGAAGGAAATGTGGATCTTTCTCTGGATCTCTTCTTTACAGCACTCTGCTTTTGGTTTGACTAATTAGTCTCATAACATGGACCAGAAGAAGTAGAAATTTTTTGCTTCTAGACATTTTCAGCAGAAAAATCTCTGAGGCTTTGCCAAGAAGACTGCTTTTGCCTGCCACTGCTGCCTTAAATGATGGCATTTTCTTCCACTAAAACACTTAAAAACCCTTCTGTTTGCATGTCTTCTCTTTCTTTTTACAGCGGATGGTTTAAATAGCCTAAGCATTTGCCAACATGGTTTGATTCTTTTTCCCCAGGAACCATGGGAGGATAGACACTGGAATGGCTCGGAGAATAAAGACCCCTGTCCCTCTGCTATAAATGATGCTGTTGTGGATTTTTCTTGTCACAGTTGGCAGACACTTTTCCACAGAGTCTCATACAAAAGCATGTGAAGACCATCAGGGGTCCTTATCACTGCCATTTCCATTATGAGGAGTAAGGAAAGAGCTGGGAGTGGTTGGTTAGCTGTGAGCCGTTGGTTAGCTGCGAGATAGGGGAACTTTGCAGAGTATAGATTGAGTGCTGGCAAAAGCCTTGCTGCAAGAAAGCCCAGATCTGACTGGAGGTGTGGCTTAATTGGTAGAGTGCTTGCCTAACATTCAGGAAAACCTGGGTTCAATGCCCAGTACTCCATAAACTGAGCATGGTGGCACATACCTGTAATCCCAGCATTCAGAGCCTGAGGCAGAAAAATCAAGAGTTTAGCATCACTCTTAGCTACCCAACTTTAGGACCAGCCTGAGACACAGGAGACCTTACTTCAGGGGGTGGGCAGGCTGGGGAAATGGCTCAGTGTGGAAGCCATACTTCTGTGGAACACATATTTGAAGACAGGAGTTTGAACCCATAGAACCCCTATAAAAAGCTGGGTATGGCTGTGAACACATAACTGTAACCCCAGAGCTTTAGCAGAGGCAGAGACAGGAGAACCACTAGGGCTGGTTGGGGGCCAGCCTAGCTCTAGTTTCAGGAAGAGACCCCATTTCCCATTGGAATCTGAAGAAACTGTGGGCGCAGGATCCTCTGGCCTCCACACTTGTACAGGTACACACACACACAACATGAGAGAAAAAGAGGGGTGAGAAAGAACAAAATACTAATATAGGGGTAGTATGGATGCTTATATAAGAAACCAATTTAATGAGAATATTTCTCCTGCTGTTTTTGTTTGTTTATTTGTTTGTTTGTTTTCTTTCCAAGCTTGACTTGGTCAAGGGGATCCTTCTTGGACCACACTTTTTACACATTTGTAGTATTTATGATTCTTCAATTGCTCAATGGTGACAAACGTGTCACCTCCTTCCCGCTTGACTGACAGCCAGCCCCTGATGTATCAAGCCTCAGAAGCAAATTCGTTCTGGAAGATCTTCTGACAGAGCAGCTGCTACAGACCCAGAGGTCTGGAGGCTGGAGGGTTCCATTTTGAGGAGAGGGCATTCAGTGCATTCTGAGGCATTAGCAGATTACTCTGACCAGAAGTTTTGGCTGTTGAGGTGGGTCAGCTGATGCTGTAGCTCTCTGCTCTGATCTCGGCATCTATTTAGTTTTCTATGGGGTAGTTCCCAAACTGCTCCAGTCATAGAAATCAGATAGTTAATGGAACCTTTGACCGGTTTTTGCAAATCAGTGTGGGCTGGAATTGCTTAACTTAAATTCTTTTTTTTATTAAATATTATTTTTATATTAATTACAATTAATTCATTTTGTATCCCAGCTGTGGCCCCTTCCTCTTTCCCTCCCAATCCCACCTTCCTCCCCTTATCTCCTCCCATGCCCCTCTCTAAGTCCACTGATAGGGGAGGTCTTCCTCCCCTTCAAGATGACCCTAGCCTATCAGGTCTCATCAGGACTGGCTGCATTGTCCTCCTCTGTAGCCAGGCAAGGCTGCTCCCCCCTCAGAAGGAGGTGATCAAAGAGACAGCAACTGAGTTCATGTCAGAGACAGTCCCTGTTCCCCTTACTAGGTTACTAACTTGGATACTAAGCTGCCATGGGCTACATCTGAGCAGAGGTTCTAGGTTATATCCATGAATGGTCCTTGGTTGGAGTATCAGTCTCAGAAAAGATCCCTGGGCCCAGATTTCTTGGTTCTGTTGCTCCCCTTGTGGAGTTCCTGTCCTCTCCAGGTCTTACTGTCTCCCCCTTCTTTCATAAGATTCCTTGAACTCTGCCCAAAGTTTGGTTATGAGCCTCAGCATCTGCTTTGATACCCTGCTGGGTAGAGTCTTTCAGAGGCCCTCTGTGGTAGGCTTCTGTCCTGCTTCTTTGTTTTCTCCTTCTTCCAATGTCCATCCCATTTGTCTTTCTGAATGAGGATTTATCATTTTACCCAGGGTTCTCCTTCTTGCTTAGCTTACTTAGGTGTATAGATTCTAGTATGTTTAGCCTATATTATATGTCTAATATCCACTTATAAGTGAGTATATACCATGTGTGCCTTTCTGCTTCTGAGATACCTCACTCAAGATGATCTTTTCTAGATCCCACCATTTGCCTGCAAATTTCATGATTTCCTTGTTTTTAATTACTGAGTAGTATTCCATTGTGTAAATGTACCACAATTTCTATATCCATTCCTCTGTTGAGGGACATCTGGGTTGTTTACAGCTTCTGACTATTATGAATAAAGCTGCTACAAACATGGTTGAGCAGATGTCCTTGTTGGATACTTGAGCATATTTTGGATATATGCTTAGGAGTGGTATAGCTGGATGTTGAGGAAGCACTATTCCTAATTGTGTGAGAACGCACCAGATTGATTTCCAAAGTGGTTGTACAAGTTTACATTCCCACCAGCAGTGGAGCAGGATTCCCCTTTCTCTACATCCTCTCCAGCATGTATTGTCACTTGAGTTTTTGATCTTAGCCATTCTGATGGGTGTAAAGTGAAATCTCAGTGTCGTTTTGATTTGCATCTCCCTGATGACTAAGGATGTTGAACATTTCTTTAAGTGTTTCTCTGCCATTCAGTATTCCTCTATTGAGAATTCTGTGTTTAGCTCTGTACCTCATTTTTTAATTGGATTACTTGATTTGTTGCTTTTTAAGTAAATTGTTCTTTAGACTTTGTGATTCTGCATCTTATTCAAATTGGCTTGTAAAGTCTCTCTCTCTCTCTCTCTCTTTCTCTCTTTAAATTGTTCCTGCTAACTTTTCAGTAATCCACTGAAAGGGTTCCCAGACCACACTATCCAGCTAGTCTTACCAAACTGGAAATCCTCAGGTTCAGTAAGAGAGATTTTTAAGCTTAAACAACTATATGGCAAAGTAGACATGAGTATATTCCCTCCCGCCAAATTTAAATGAAGTCATGAAAAATCTGTACTCCTGAAGAAATAATATAAGATCAGTCTGGTAATTTCAAATGAATTAGTTGTTAAAAAAAAAAACAAAAAACAAACAAAAAAACAACCAAACAAACATTTATTTAGAAATTGTCATATGTTTTTAAAATTTTGATTCCAAATAAATTTTTTCATGTCAAATGAAAAGAGAGGGAGGTGGGATGCATGTCTCTTGGTAATATATTTCTGTAGTGGGTTGACAACATCCAGTACAAACTATATATTAGTGTCCTTTTGATGATCTCATATACTGCATGTAAATAGCAGAAAAGTACATGTGAAAGAACTCATAACCTAAACATGATATTTTCATAACCCCCCCCAAGATTCACTTTTACTTAATACTCTCACAGTTGTACAATAACCTGGCCCAGTCTCTCTTCACATCTGTCAGACATTCTCTTCAGTGATTCTTCTTCTAGGAAGCTGTCTCCTTGTGTGCAGAGGAATTCTTGAAGCTTCCATGATGCTGTTTGCTTACTAGGCTTCATCAAGGATAGGAACAATGTCTTATTCACCTTGGTGTTTCTAACATTTATCTAGGGCTTTCCACTTAGACCATAATTGGTATTTGGTAGCAAGATTTTAATTATAGTCAAATTAAAAGGAGTTCATTTGAGGGATGCACATAAAAATACCAAGAAATAGATCTAGAGAGGTAGCTCAGTGATTAAGAGCACTTGACTGCTCTCACAGGGGACCCAAGATCAGTTCTCAGCACCCATACAACAGTTCATAAACGTCTTCACCTCCAGTCCCTTTTGAATCAGAAGACCTCTCTGGCCTTGTCCGTGAAAGTCTGGGAGAGGGGAGGAATGGAGATTATGCATTTTGAAGATATCATGGGGTCTCAAGTGAGAAGAGCAAAGGGTCTTGTGGGACTCTGATGGTAAAGTCAAAGTTTGACATTTCCATATAGTTTCTGAGCTTAATCTATGCTCAGAATGGTTCTCTCTTCACCTGATTTAGGGGATCGCAGATCCTTTAAGGAGCATCACTTAGCATTCAAAGAAAATTACAGGCCAGACCATTTCCTGATAAGAAACCTGCTCAGCAAGCACCTGGGGATTCTTGGAAATACTCCACCCTATGCTAAAGGAGATCTTAGCTTTTGGCAAATGACCTTCAATTGTACCTGGAGATTCCCCCCACCCATAGGATAATTAAATACTGTGTTCTCCTTGTGATAGAACCATGCTACTGCATGTAAATGCGGTACTGAACCACTACATGTAAATCATGTATCCTTAGCATCTCTGGCCCCAGCATAGCAAACACATTCACCCTTAAAACCCCTTCCACCGCCCAAGGTTTATAAATCCCTGATATCATATGAAATAAAGGTGCTTCTTGTGATACCATCAGCTTTCTACCATGGCTGCCTGAGATTCAATATTTATTTTGGGGGAGGGGGGCTTCCCTTCTCTCTGAAGATTCACCACTGAACTCCCAGCAGCACTGGGGGCTGCTGAGCAAAGCACCCACTGGGCTTGCACCAGGCCTCCAGGCCTGTGCCCCAACAGATTTGCCTTCAGGCCTGCTGGGCCTGAGACTTGCCAGGCTTGTGTTTGGGCTGCAACCCAAGGTTGCCCCCAACCCTGCCGTTAATACAGAAGCTTTACCGAAGAGCTGTAATACTTTGATATTGTCTGATACCCAAAATCTTATTTTAAAAGAGATTATTGCACAACCAGTGGCAAACTCATTTCCACCTTCCCTGGTGAGACCGGGAGCCGAGCTTTGCCTAGCACATGGCCTTTCCCCAAAGCACTCTAGCTATTCCTGAGGGAAATGGAACCTCAGGATCTGAACCTCTGATCTCGGGGTCCCTTTGTTCCTTGTCTGGAAACCAACAGCAGTGTCCCAGACTTAAGAACGGCCTGAAGAAGAGCAACAAGAAGAAGAACTTTGTCTGGGAGAAGAACAGACATGGGCAAAGAGAGGACACAGGCTTATTTCCCTAATCACTTAGCACTGCAGAAACCTGTAAGTTTTCCTGTGAGGGATCTGGGGGTCGTAATGTTTGTTAAGCTTCCACCTTCCCTTGCTCCCGAGCGTGAGCACAGAGGACTAAAGTACTTCCTGGTTTGATTTATTTATTTGATTTTAAAATCCAATCTATATCTAAAATGAAGGAATTAACATGCCTAAGCCTACTCAAGTGTTTTCCAATTACCAATTCTTTGTATTCTAATTTCCTATGGAAAAAAAACATGTACTTGCATTCTGAAAGATTACAGGTAATCATCAGCACACAGTTTGGATCAGCCTGGATTTCAGTTACTTCAGTAAAAAGCACCAGTTTCCAGCTTGCATGATCAAGTTTCAGTGACCACAGTGTGGTGGCTCTAAGTGATTGCGTCAAGAGCAAACTTTCACCAGCACTTCAGCCTATACAGCACTGTCAACTGCAGATGCACGCCATATTCAGTAACCAGTAGTGCTGCTGGTTTGCAAATCTGTCAGCCATTGGTCAGTCTGCATATGAGAGTTGGTTCATTCAGACTGACATGTGAAGCCTTGATGCCTCTTTGTCTCTCGGTGACAAAACCATATGGTAGTTTGCAAAAATAAATTACTGAAAGAAAAAAAAATCAGTTGACAAGAAAAAAAATGAAATTTCAGTGAAAGAAGGGAATAGGTGATGCTATAAAGGGAAATATATTCAAATATGAATGGAGTTCTGGGAGAAATGGCTCACAGTAGGACTATTGACAGCACTACTGTGGGGAGACACTAGATGTGGAGCAAGGGAAACAACATTCCAAAGCCCACTTTATTGACAGAATTGGAGAAAGCAGTTGTGACCAAATGTCTATCTAAGCATTTCCCCTTCTTCTTTCCCCAGGTTATAACAGTCTCCAGTGTGTCAGGACTGGGGAGGATGAGAATCACAGGATTCATGCTCCGTTGGATTCTGCTAGCTTAGATTCCATTAACAGCAAACTGGAAATGGATTCTCCTAAGCCTTCGAAGCTGGCTGGAATCTGAGGGATGCCTCAAGAGCTAAGGCAGTGGTTCTCAACCTTCCTTATGCTGGAACACTTTAATGCAGTATTGATGCGTATGAACGTATGTTTGCATGGACACATGTTTTATTTTCTCTTGGAGAAACAGGATCATATAGTAGGCATAGATCTTATTTTTTTTAATGTTAAAACAATATTTCCAAATGCTTATGACATTTTTTATTTCCACCAAGAGATAGCAGAGACCCAGTTATTCCACATCCTTGTCAGCCTTTAAAAGCTTCAGCGTAGTTGTTTGAAGAAACTGCATTGTGATTTAAGTCTTCTCTAATGACTAATTGCTAATGTCTACATGCATATTTTAAATCACATTTATTTACGTGTGGGGGGGCATTCCGATAGCGCAGTATGTCTGTGGATGTCAGAGGACAACTTGCAGGAGTTGGCTCTCTCCTTTCATTACGTGGGTTCTGGTCATCAAGCTCAGGACATTACGCTTGACGGCAAACGAGTGCCTTTGTCCATGAAACTGTCTCACCAGCCCCCACATATCTTCTTTGGTGAAGTTGCTGCTAAATATTTTGCTCATTTGTGTGTGGGTGGGGTCAGGGTAAATAGCTGTTTTAGAGCTGGTGAAATATCCACTCTATAAAGTGCTTGCCACACAAGTAAGAGAGCCCAAGATTGATCTCCAGCCTCCACACACACAAGTGCATCTCATGAACACACACATTGCACATACATACAAGTATCTGTTTTAAAATTCTTATTTGCTAATTCCATCTTCTCTGTCATTGCTAGACCTGTCAATCAGATGCCTTTTTTCTTGTTTAGAGATCACATCTTCTTCTTGTTCATTACTTACTGCATGCCTCAAGTTATGCATACCGCATCATTGAGTTGGTCGTTTATGTTGTATTGCCTTATTTGCTAGCACATTTAATTTTGTTATGGTTGTCAGTTCATCTCCTTTCAGATGATCATGATCTTGGTACTCAAATGCTGATGAGAGCCTTGTCAGAAGAGGTCTAGAATAGGCATTCCAGGTTCTCTCTTGGGTGTGGGAGTCAATGCTATTGTTTCATCACTTCAACCTCTTTGGGCCTCTTCAGGCTCCAGGAGTTGCAGTCTCTTCTCCCCAGTGTGCTTTGATCAGCCACAGTGAATCTTGCCATAGGAATGGGGTTCAGTACAAAGCCCAAGGAGGTCCTTCTGCAGAGCCTTGCTGGTAACCTTTCCTAAGGAAGCTCACCCCTCACATTCAACATGTCCCTGTTGCTCAGTCTTCTGATTTCTGTTGTCTCCACTCAGCAGGATCTCCTGCTCCCTGTGCCATGCCTGTAAAGAGCCAGAGGTGAGGATGTGTCTCTTCTGGATCACAGACACAGGCCACCTTTTCTCGGAATCTGGAAGCTGTAATAAGGGCGATTATTGGTTACCACAGAAGAGCTGGTCCACGTGCAGTTAGTCTGTCGCTGCCAGGAGCAGAGTTCTAAGTGTGCTGCATTGGGGGGTTTCATCCAGAGAACTACGTCACAGAAGGCTTCCCAGAGGAACACGCGAAGGCTGAGATGCAGAACCATGGTGTAACAGGTCACCCTGCCTCCTCTGCGGTCACCTCCTGATGACTGCTGGGAAGAGGGGTCTATAGGGATGGATCTGGAGACATTATTTCCTTCATTTTGGTTTTTTAGCCAATTAGTGAAATGAAAATGTGCCTATATCTAGTTCCTAGTAAATTTTCTAACTTTTCAAAAGTAATCATAGATTCAGGATGTAATTTCAAAAGAAAACCAATTTGTTATTATAAAAAGACCTTAATGTGATCATTAAAACATCTTAAAGGAGAATTAAATCTCTGGTAGAAAGTGGCCTCAGGGTCCCCTAAATACTAACGCATCGGTTACACAGTTTCTCACTTGTGTTGAGGTGAAATGAAAGGTCCCAAGAAACTAGGTACAAGTCTCTGCATTACTTTTGTAACTGTGAGTCTCAGGCAGGTATTTTGACCCATGCTGGCCTTGCCTGTGTGCAAGGAAGAGGAGGTGAGATCAGCTCCTTTCCAGCCTCAGGACAAGTGGAGAGCATTGCTCAAGCATGCAGAGATCAGAAGGCAACTTTTAGGAGTTGGTTCTTTCCTCCCACCTCGATGATGCAGGATATCTTTTGCTGTTTCTGTCAAACTGCTTACTTTGGCTGGAGAGCTTCCAAAAGCTTCTGCCATCTCTATTTATCATTCTATTTATCATGTCACTGTACAGAGAGCACTAGAGTTACTGACGTATTCCACTGACTTTGCCTTTTACATGGGCTGTGGAAATCCAAACTAAGATCCTCGGGTTTGCATGGTGAGCACTTTTCCCCACGGGAGCCACCACCGTGGCCCCTGAGTATAAATCATAAAGGATTTGAGGCACTTAAAAAGTAAAGGTAGGGTGGATTTTATATGTGCATAAATCAACTGGAATTACTCAGCTAAGTTTGCATAGGCAATCCTCTCCCAGGTCTGGCGAAAGCAGCACAGCTGCCTCTGCCTATGGAGTTAGGCTTCAGCTTGGTTCTAGCCATTGCCAGCTTCCCAGGGTTAAGCACAGCAGCTGTAGGTCCTCTGGATTTCCATTAATCTTCACTTCCCAAAGGGCATGGTACCAGATCCACCTTGCCTGTACATATGCTGCCATTGCTGTGGTTTTGACTCTATCCTCTGTGTTCGTTGGTTCCTGGGCAGCCCAGTGTGGTGCTTTTTTGGGCTTCAAGCTCTTATCTCTGACTGCTTTTCTCTTACAGTGGACAGTATAACTAGGAAAAAACAAGGTAAGTTTTGTGATCTATTTTGCTTACTACACAGCATGCCAATCATGAATCTAAGTTTTTGTGAGAGAGTTTAGTCCTGAAGTGTCAATTTTGTGAAAATAGGCATATATCCTGCAGGATAGGGCCCAGGAGTATTTATTTATCATAAAAACAGTGATATGAGGTGAGGGAAAGGCCATTGGTGGTCTGTACATGTGTCATCAAATCTCATGGGTATTCATGGAGTTCATGCTCAGAAAATGGTGGCCTTGGCATTACTTGAAGATTGAGTTTGAGTCTCTCAAAATGTTATGCCACACAAGTACAAAGGAAAGCTAGGGGCTTTCGATCAATTTAATATAGCAAAAGTGACCTCCAAGTTGCTGAGAAGCAACCAGGAGCCAATACTGCCTGCTGAGTATTAGATATGCTATCTATATCAGAGTTAATGGGCATGTGCTGTTTAGGTCAAAGAAGTCAAATGGTTGGAAAACATCAATTAATGTAAATGTAAATGAAGTTAGAATATGAATTAACACAGTATTAACAGCCAACCCAAATCCTTTACCATTGTGTTTATTTTGTTTTGTTTTTGCTAACAGAATCATAAATTTTGTTTAAGGTGGCAATATAACTGATCAAACACTGGCATCACCATGGGCTGTATGTGGCCAAGGAAGAAAGTGCTATGGCCAGTAAGATGTAGGAAGCAGTTGCCAGATGGTGCTGCTGGGAAAGTAGAGAGGAAACAAAAAAAAAAAAAAATAGAGGCCATCATGGAAAAGCAGGAATCCACATTCAAACAGATGAAGGAAACAGTACAAGACCTGAAAACAGAATTAGACTCAATAAAGACTGCACAAATAGAGAAAAACCCGGGATCTGGAGAACTTGGAAAAGATCAGGAACCACAAAGGTAAGCATCACCAATAGAATACAAGAGATGGAAGAGAGAATCTCAGGTGCTGAAGATACAATTGTAGAAATTGATACATCTCTCAAAGAAAAAATAAAATCAGAAATGTTCCAAACACAAAACATCCAAGAAATCAAGGATGCCATGAAAAGATGAAATCTAAGAATAATAGGAATAGAGGAAAAAGACGATTTGCAACTCCAAAGTCTAGAAAATATTTTCAAGAAAATCATAGAAGATAATTTTCCCAACTTAAAGAAAGAGATGTTCATAAACATACAAGAGGCCCACAGAACACGAGATAAACTAGACCAGAAAAGAAACTCCTCTTGTCACATCATAGTCAAAACACCAAATCTGCAGAACAGAGAAAAAAATAGTCAAAGCAGCAAGGGAAAAAGGCCAAGTAACATATAAAGGTAAACCTATCAGAATCACACCAAACTTCTCAACAACAGAAGCTATGAAAGCCAGAAGGGCCTGGGCAGATGTCATGCAGACTCTAAGAGACCACAGATGCCAACCCAGACTACTATACCCAGCAAAGAGTTCCGCAACATAGATGGAGAAAACAACATATTCCAGGACAAAACTAGACTTAAGCAGTAGCTATACAGAACCTAGCCCTAGAGAAGATACTAGAAGGAAAACTCCAATCTAACAAAATCAACTATACACAAGAAAACACAGGATATAGATAACTTCATAACAAAAAAAAAATTAAAAGAAAACAAGCAACGAAACACAGTAACACCACCAACTCCACAATAAAAGGAACTAACATTCATTGATCACTATTATCAATCAACATCAACAACTCAACTCTCCAATAAAAAGACACAGACTAGCAGAATGGTTGAGGAAACAGTATCCAACACTCTGCTGCATCCAAGAAACACACCTCTGCAACAAAGATAAACACTACTTCAGAGTAAAGGGCTGGAAACCTCATGGAACCTTCTCAAAAATTGGTTATATAGTTAGGCACAAAGCAAGGCTCAACAGATACAAGAAGATTGAAATAATCCCTTGTATCCCATCAGATCACCATGGCCTAAAACTAGACCTCAATAACAACAGAAATAACAAAAAGCCTACACACACACATGGAAACCAAACAACTCTCTACTCAATGACAGCTGGGTCAGGGAAGAAATGAAAAAAGAAATTAGAGACTTCCTAAAATTCCATGAAAATGAAGGCAGAACTTACCCACACTTGTGAGACACAATGAAAGCAGGAGGAAAGTTAAAAGGAAAGTTTATAGCACTAAGTGCTTTCAGAAAGAAGTTTGAAACATCTCATACAAGCAACTTAACGGCACACCTAAAAGCCCTAGAAAAATAGACACATCCAAGAAGAGTAGATGATTGGAAATAATCAAACTCAGAGCTGAAATCAATGAATTAGAAACAAAGAAAACAATTCAAAGAATCAATGAAACCAAGAGTTGGTTCTTTGAGAAAATCAACAAGACAGACAAATCCTTAGCCAAACTAACTGAAAGGCAGAGAGAAACTATCCAAATCAGCAAAATCAGAAAAGGAAAGGGGGACATAATGAGAGATGCTGAGGAAATCCAAACAATTATTAGGTCTTACTACAAAAGTCTATTTTCCACAAAATTTGAAAATCTAAATTAAATGGACAATTTTCCATTTACAAAAATTAAATCAAGATCTGTCGGGAGCCGCATTCGCCATTACAAGATGGCGCTGGCTTCCTGTTTCCTGGTTCTTCTTGTCAGTGCTGTATCTTGCAGCAGCGCATGCGCCACAGGATGCTAATATGGATTTGAGTGCTCTCCCTATCAGAGAACACATGCTAATTGGGTATTGTGCGGAGCACCAATTACAGACGAGCACGTAGCCCTGCGGGCTATTTAAGCAGAGCACTCACAAGGCTTGAGGTCCTTCTCCATCTACCTACAAGAGCTTCATAATAAAGATTCTGCTGGACAAATCTTCGGTTGCCGCGTCATCCTTATCGGTGAAGGCTGCGCGCGACAAAGATCAGGTAAATAGATTAAATAGTCCTATATCCCCCATGGAAATAGAAGCAGTCATCAAGTCTCCCTTCCAAAAAAAGCCCAGGCCAGGCAGTTTCAGTGCAGAATTCTACCAGATCTTCAAAGTAGAGCTAACTCCAATTCTCTTCAAACTATTTCACAAAACAGAAACAGAAGTAACATTACCAAACTCATTCTATGAGGCTACACTCACCCTGATACCTAAACTGCACAAAGACCCAACCAAAAAAAAAAGAGAGAGAATTTCAGACCTATCTCATTTATGAACAATGATGCAAAAATACTTAATAAAATACTTGAAAACCAATTCCAAGAACACAGAAAAGATATCATCCACCATGACCAAGTAGGCTTCATCCCAGACATGCAGGGGTGGTTCAGTATGCATAAATCCATCAATGTAATCCACCATGTTAACAAACTGAAGGAGAAAAACCACATGGTTATCTCCTTAGATGCTGAGAAAACATTTGACAAAATCCAACACACAATAACACCCATTCATGTTTAAAGTCTTGGAGAGATCAGGGATACAAGGCACATACCTAAAGATAGTAAAGACACTATACAGCAAGCCTATAGCTAACATCAAACTAAACTGAGAGTAGCTTAAATCAATACCACTGAAATCAGGGACAAGGCAAGGCCGCTCACTCTCTCTGTATCTCTTCAACATAGTACTTGAAGTCCTAGCTAGAGCAATAAGACAACTAAAGGAGATCAAGGGGATAGAAATCAGAAAGGAAGAAGTCAAAGTTTCACTATTCACTGATGATATGATAGTATATATGAGTGACTCCAAAAATTCAACTGGAGAATTCCTTCAGCTGATAAAAACCTTCAGCAAAGTGGCTGGATACAAATTTACCTCAAAAAAAAAAAAAAGAAAGAAAGAGAGAGAGAGAAAGAAAGAAATCAGTAGCTCTCCTGTATATGAAAGACAAAAGGGCTGAGAAAGAAATTAGGGAAACTGCATCCTTCACAATAGCCACAAATAGCATAAAGACTTTGGTGTGACTCTAACCAAGCAAGTAAAAGACCTGTTTGAAAAAAACTACAAGTCTCTGAAGAAAGAAATTGAAGATATCAGAAGACGGAAAGATCTTCCATGCTCATGAATCAGTAGGATTAACATAGTGAAAATGACCATCCATCCTGTCAAAAGCAATCTACAGATTCAATGCAATTCCCATCAAAATACCAACACAATTCTTTACTGACCTTGAAAGAACAATTCTCAATTTCATATAGAAAAACAAAAACAAACAAACAAACAAAAAACAACAATTGCTAAAACAGTCCTGTACAACAAATCATCTGGAGGTATCTCCATCCCTGATATCAAGCTGTACTACAGAGAAACAGTAATAAAAACTGCATGGTACTGGCATAGAAACAGACTGGTGGATCAGTGGAACCAAATTGAAGACCCCAAAATAAACCCACACACCTACAGACACTTGATTTTTGACAAAGGAGCCAAAACCACCCAATGGAAAAAAGATAGTATCTTCACCAAATGGTGCTGGACTAACTGGACATCTATAGGTAGAAAAATGTAAATAGTTACTCCAACCAAAGACCATGCATGGAGATAACCTAGAACCCCTGCACAGATGTACCATGGCAGCTCAATGTTCAAGTGGGTTCCTAGTAAGGGGAACAGGGGCTGTCCCTGACATGAACTCAGTGGCTGGCTGTTTGATCACTACCCCCTGAGAGGAAGCAGCATTGCAGGCTACAGAGGAAGACAATGCAGCCAGTCCTGATGAGGCCTGATAGGCTAGGGTCAGATGGGAGGGGAGGAGGACCTCCCCTATCAGTGGACTTAGGGAGGAGCATGGGAGGAGAAGAGGGAGGGAGGGGGCGATAGCTGGCATACAGAGTGAATAAACTGTAATAAAAAGAAATAAAGAAATAAAGAAAAAATCACCCACCCCCCAAAATAATATTTCTACATAATAAAAAAAGCTAACTTGTCCTCACAGTGAAATTTCAATTACAGTGATAAAAAATTTCTTCATTATTTTAACACATGAGAAAGCCACTATTTTTTAAAAAGTTTTGTATTGGTTCTTTGTGATTTTCACATTATGCACCCCAATTCCACTCATCTCACCCTCTCTCGCAGCTGCCCTCCACCCTTGCAACATCCTCCCAACAGAGAAAAAAATTAGTTGTTGACGCTGTCATGAGTCACAGAGTGTCCCATGGTATACCCTTTGTCCATACGTCTTCGCTTGCAAATGTACACATCAGTGACTCTTGGTTTGGTATGAGGCTTCTGATACTTTATGGATACTGGAACCTCACCAGGACTCCTCTCAGATATCTTGTTGTTGCCCTGTGTCATGGAGATCCTGTAGTTTTTGATCTGTAGGACCAGCCCCTTTGTACACTCTGGCAGTTCAGCTATGGGGTAGATGTTGGGGTGGGCCAATTCAAGGCCTGAGAGCTATCAGAGCTGGTCAGCCCACTGGCTCTCCTACTCTCATACAGTCGGGTCCTGCTCATGAGCAACCCCTTCTACAAGGGCCATCTCTACCCTGCTGCTGAGGCGAGATGCCGGGCTCACTCTCCCAATTGTTGCAGCTAGTGAGCAATGCGGCCATTTAGCTCAGTGTCATGACTTTGGGGCCAACTCTCCTGCCTGCTGTAGATGAGGACGGAGGGGAGGAAGGTGCCTCTTCCTCACCTGGGCCACCTCCCAGCAGACAAGAAGCAGGGCTAGCTCTTCCACACCAGACCCTCAGGGTGTGGAACTAGGGTCAGCGTTTCTGTGCTGTGCAGGTGAGGTACAGGGCCAGGTCTCCTGAGTGCTGCAGTGGATCAGGGGCAGGGCCAGCTCTCCCACTCTAATGACCTTGGGGCTAGCTCTCTTGCCTGCTGTAGGTGGCAAGGGACAACGGGGGCCACCTCTCCCATGCTCACACCATCAGGCCAGCTTACCAGCAACCCTCAAAGCTCTACTGTGCTGCTCAGGTGAGGTGCAAGGCCTGCTCCCCTCAGTGCCGCAACTAATGAGGGGTAGGGCCAGGTCTCCTCCTATCATGACTCCAGGGCCCAGTCTCCCACCTGGAGAAAGAGGGGAGGAGGATGTCTCTCCCCCATCCATGCCGCTGCAGAGAAGACAAGTGGCAGGGCCAGGTCTCCCATACTCGTATCCTCAGGGTCCCTCTCACCCACAACTCCTGCAGTGTGTGGGGCTCTTCTCCTGCGTACTGCAGCTGGTCAGCTCTCCTGCTTTCATGCCCCCAGGATGAGCTCTTCCATGATGCCCAGGTGAAGGGTGGGGCCAGTTCTGCACAGCCCCCAGACGTTAATGTATCCCTGGGATATATAATGGCAGCCAAGACCAAAGGCATCTGTCTAGCTTTTGATGGTAACAGACCCCCTGCTGCTTCCGAGCCATGGACCTCGCCAGGGTTGCCAGTGGCAGCATAGTCACGGTCCCACCATGGTCCCAGGTGGAATCACCGACAGCTCACATCAGGCTGTTTCTCACTACCCTCGACTCTGCAGTTCTGCCTCTCTTCATTGTGTCCATATCCTTCTGTTTCTCTTTCTCTTCCATTTCTCCACCACTTACTTGCTACTCTTAGAGGAGTCTCTGAGTCTCTGAGTGTCTCAGGTCATCTCAGGAGTGGTCTGCTCGTACATTATGGCATTGGGCAGGGGTCATCTCAGCCAGGTCTGCCCCCCGCCCCAGGCCCGCTTCACACCTGACTGGTGGTCATCTCAGGCTAGCTCCCTGTCTGAGCCCCCCATCCTGGCGCTGGACTGGTAGTCATCTCAGGCTCTCTTCTTTTCAGGGAATGTTGGGCTACTAATCATTCAGATGGTCACAGGTCAGAGCACTGAGCCTAGACATAGTCTCTCTCTCCTCTGCCATCTGCTGATGCACATGCAACACAGCAGCCGCACCTGCAGTGTTTCTGGGGGTAGGGAACACACTCTTCTTAAATCTCACTTTCCCACATCCCCATATCCCAAAGTTATAAAAACTTTTTTAATCTCCCTAGTTAAAAAATCCACCAAGTTAGGAAAAAAGCAACCAAATTTTGTTGTTCATTAAACTTATTTCAGTGTAAAAGTGAACTGTTGAAGAGACCTTTTCACTCATGGCTTATGGATGAACCCGGAGAATAAAGGCCCATTGAGAGATGCCAGGTGCAGAAAGCCAAACTGCCTAATCTCCCTGATACAAAGAACCTACAAAAATTCAAGTTAGTAGAAGCTGAGTCCTTGTCAGGGACTAGGGGTCAAGGACACACAGTTTCACCTGACTATGTTGTACAACATGGTTATTATTGTTAGTTATAATGTATATTTGAAAACTAAGAAAATAGATCCTAAAGGTTGTCACACTTATGGGAGGTCTTCTCTCGTCAATCAACCGAAATAAGAAAATCCCTCACAAGCATACCCACAGGCCAACATAATCTAGAGCAGTGGCCCTCACCCCCGTGTAATGCAAGCTCTTTGGGGGATCGAATGACCCTTTAACAGAGGTCATGTATCAGAGACATTGCATATCAGATATTTACACTGTGACTCATAACATTAGCAAAATTACAGCTATGAAGTAGCAACTAAAATACTTTCATGGTTGAGGATCACCACAACATGAGGAACTGAATTAAATGGTTGTAGCATTAGGAAGGTGGAGAACCACAGATCTAGATAATTCCCCCATTGATTCCCAAGTGATTCTAGATTGTGTCAAGCCAACAACAAATCAAAACTATCTGTCACAATAGGACATAAACTTTTTAGGAGGTGCCTCAGGCTCTCACACATTGAGACTGGACACCACTTCTCCATTCCCATGCCTTCCCAATTCCCTGACCTTAACTAGCAGGAGGAGTTTTCAAAAGGAATTTTATGTATCTTTAAAGGGATGTCCATTGTAACAGGCTGGGAGCTCTTCTGCAAGCTTAGAAAGCAATATAACTAAACTATCTCTGTGTTCTCCCCAGCCCTCTGGACCCCCTTGCCTCAATCCCTCCTTCTCCCAGTTGCTTCCTGTCACAGCAACAGCTTCAGAATTAAACTCCAACTGTAAGACAAATGAAGCAAAGGCAGGAAGGGGGTGAATCATGAACATACGGGAGTGGTTTTGTTTGAAAGCAAATCGGCATTCTTTGCAAACAAGCAGTGGCCATATGTGGCAGGGTGGGCGTGCGAAGGGGTTTTTTAAATATGAGTGATAAACTGTGATAAATGTCGAGATACAAAGCTCAGTAATGACTCATTTGATAGCAAAAAAGAAGTCTCTCAGAAGATAGGTATTTATGATCATTTCTCGCTTTATTGGGGTTTTAAAAACCAAGTACTTAGTGTGCATATATGTGTATGATTGCTCTTGTGACATTGTGTGCAGAGGGAAGACAACAACCACTAGAAAGGTTCTTGGGATCAACATCAGATTTTTCAAGTTTGGTGACATGTGTTTTTACCCGCTGAGCAATTTTTCTGGGTCTCCTGCCTCACCTTTTTAAAGCCCTGGCTGGCTTAGAACTCACTATGTAGAATAGGCTGGCCTCAGATAATGAAGCTGCTGCTATCTCTGCTTAAAAAATGCTGGGATTGTGGCCATGTGCCACCTCATCCAGAACTTTATTCTTAGTCAAAATATCTTCAGGGATAGTCTCTAGGGAGTGAAAATTCTTGTCATGTATTATGCAGACAGAAAGCAAGCAAGCAAGCAAGAAAAAATGTCCTGACATATCAACATAAAGTTTTCGGTTAGCCACATCTACCACCTGTAGGCATATTCCCAGACAGAGTAAGAGGTGTAATAAATATCTGTGTGTATATTTCATTCATTGACTGCTTCACTCGGTATTTATTGACAAAATGCCAACCTCATTGGGGAATCCTGGGTATTAAATGGTGAAAAGAAATTCATGGATATTAAATAATGGGCAAAGTTGTCACAATCGAAGCATTCCTGGAACTTCTAGTTCAGGAGGGACATGGTCATTAATCCGTGATGACACAAACAAACTGAAAACAAGAGCTGAGGATATGTCTCAACCGGTAAAGTTTGCATCTCTAGTCCCTCACACACAGGGCCAGGCAGGTGGTATGGGCTGCCTGCACTCACAGCACATGGTTGCTGAAAGCGAGATGGCTGAAACAAGCTGCCTGTCTAGACTGGATGAATTGCTGGGTGATAGGTTCAAGTGAGAGACCCTGCCTGAGGTAGTTTGAATGAGGAAAGTACCCGCAGGCTCTGGCATTTGTACAATTATTTCCCAGTTGGTGGCATTGTTTGGGGTGAAGCTTACTGGAGGAGGGGGCAAGTGTGTGTGTGTGTGTGTGTGTGTGTGTGTGTGTGTGTGTGAAGTTCCAAAGCCTTAAGCCATTTCTGCTTCCCCTTCTGTGCTTCAGGCTTCCAGTCTAAAGATGTGAGTTCTCATTTTCCTGTTCCTGCCACCATCCAGTTTGACTCCACCATCACGGATTCTTGGCCCTTTAGAACTGTAAGTTTTCCCAAGTTTTTTCTTGCATAAATTGCCTTGTTTATGATAGTTCATTACAGCAGCAGAAAAGTAACTAATGCACTGCCTCATCATGTATGATGAATAGTGTTTGAGGCAGAAACCTGATTTCAACCTCCTGTCTCCCATGTGCATGGATATGAATGAATGTACACCTCCCCACACACATGTGAATGCCCATATACACCACATATGCAAAGAGAGAAAAAGAAAATCTGTAGTTTGTATTGCCAAGGAGAGAAGTAGGCAGTTTTTTGAGACTGTGATGAGAATACATGGCCTAGTCTTGGATCTGAGTAAGGCTTCACTGGGGAATAGATGATGAAATATCTTAGTTGGTGAGGGAGCATAGTTGGGCTTAGGTGTGCAATGGGATGGACCAGATGGGGTTGTAGTATCCTCAGGATCTGTGTGAAGGACAATAAAGGGCTGTTTCAGGAGTACAGAGTACAGTGCTGCCTGTAACAGGACAGAGGAGAAGCCTTTAGGAATCAAGGCAGGGCTACTAATGAAAAGCATGTATCCCCAATACTCACCCCAGAGCTCTCTCTTATGGGTCCCAGATAATATGCTACAGAGGGGTAGAAATGCTAACGTTGACAGCATTCTTCCATCTGACAAATGCTGTAGATACCAGCACATAAGAGTTGAATCACAAACAGACTGGACCATACTCATAGGTAATCTGTCTGGGTAGGTTGTAGAATGATAGTCAGATAATAAACTGCAACTCACAGACATCAGGACAGCAGTGCAGAATGCTCTGTGATCTTACATCAGTGGCCCTAACTTTGGGTGGGAGTGGCAGAGGCCACCAGGACAATTTCTACTAGAGTTGTCTTTCCCCTAAACATTTTGCTAGGTGACCTTGATTTTCGAGCTTCCTCCCTCCGTGTATAGATAACAAAGAGCACTAAGAACCTGCACTTCTGGTAAGAAGATCAAAGCTCACTTTTTCAAAGTGCCATGTCCATGAGGCATTCATTGTGTCAATGAAACAAACAATCATCCCCTTGGGTCAGTGGGGAGATCCAGTGTTGTTCTCTCTACTAATCCACCAGGAGGGTAGCAGTATTGATATTTCTAAATTAACACCACTTGCCTTACTAAACCAATTGCTTCCAACATGCTACAGTTCATCACCTCAACTAGTCTTTTTCCTAGCCAAGTGAAGACAGAAAATCCATGAGTAGTTTTTCAGCATGAGGTTGTTTGCATGTCAGTGCTACAGGCAGCCCAAGTTTTCATTATTCTTTGCATGCCTGACCCAATCAGTTTACAAATTAATGTGTTTATCTGAAAACAAGAAGCACTCGTGTTTATGTCTGTAGCCTAGCAACCAGCCAAAGCCAATCGCCCAGATGTTTAGGTATGGTTGGTTATTTCAATATTATTCTTATTCCAATAAGTCCAGTATTAAGAGTTGTTCTGAATTGGCCTAGCCTTTTGTCAAAGACATACAAACACTGTGCATGTCAGCAGTGAGGGTCAGACGAGTCTCAACACTGTCACGCACAGCAGCTGAGGAGTTCTGTTAATCTTTCAGGGACCTTGGCTCAAGCCTAACCAGGGCTTGTGACTTCTATGCACTAAAGAATTTCAAGATTATTCAAAGTGAAGCAGAGTTGGAGATTTTACTAGAGATGTTTTAAAATACACTTTTGTAGGCTTAGGTTTTCCATCAAACCTACTTTATTTAGGATTCTTAAACACCTTTACCTCCCTTCGAATCCCCCAACCTTAGATAGGACATTAGTAGGGAAAAGCACTGTAGACCTCTTTTGTCTACTCCTTGCTAATTAGGGAGAATGGCTCTTTAAGGGAGTACCAAACTCAGTCATCAGGATACCAACAGTCCAGTCCAAAGGCCAACACCAAGCAGCAACACAAATCAGGTCAGCAAAAGCTGCAAGTCTCGGTTGGATTGCCCCAAGAAGTTCTCTGGAATATTTCTCTCTGTAAAGTCAAGTGTCAGAAAGCATGAAGATCAGCACAGCAATGTTGATCCAAAGCACAAGAACCTCACTGTGTGCGCGCCTCTATATATCTCCTCTCCTCAAAGTCCATCCACAGATTGCCTATCTGGCCAAAGTCATGCCCCTTGCACGAGACAGCTCACAGCAAAACATCACATGACAAAACGGAGTCTTCAAAGAAACCAGAAACATCCACTTCAGACTTTAATCATGAGAATTAAGAGAAGATGCTGGGGAAAGGAGGTGAACCATACTCTAGTTTGGATATGGGCCTCTTGAGGGTACGTTACAACTAATTTTCTTAACATTAGACATATATACCAATGTGGTAGCTATCGAATTATATCTGTAAAGACTGTTAAGAAATATTTCCTCTTTTCTCTCTTCTGATGAGAGCATAGGGAGGCTCTGGAGGTCCCTTGCAGAGAATTAAACTCTAATAAGGTAAAACGCACGATCTATGGGTTGCACAAAGTACATGTCTTTTCTCTAGAAATGGGGTTCCTGGTAAGACTCCTAGAAAACCGGGGCAGATGCTGGGGAGGGAGGAAGGCCTTAAGCAGTTGCTGCTTGGGCTAGAAACCACACTGCTGAGGGCTCTTTTTCCATCTCACATCCCCTTGGTTTCCCCTGTGTTTCTACCCTCATGCCTACAGTAGCCTCATACCTACAGTAGAGCTGTACAAAGCACCCACCAAGAGTTGCTGTAGTACAGGCTTGACTCTCCAACACTCACCTCACGGTCTGCATCTTGGAACAGGTCTCTTAAGTCCTTTGTGCTCTCCTACTCCCTCCCCCACCCCACATCTCAGTCGAGTAGTAATAATCACACCTGCTCAGTTCTGCTTATCAACTTCTGAAACTCAGATAAGAAATGTGTGTGACTTTGTCAGCTTTGGTATTTATGGGCAGGAGGCTATCACTGCCAAAAATGATCACATCACTTCCCTCTGCCCCTTCACCCTTCCTTGTAACTGTTGAAAACCTTCCTTTTGCCTTGGGACTTTGTGAACATGTCCTGAAGGATGTGTTTCTCTACATTATCCTGCAGTGTCTCGCTTCACCCACTAGGATACAATAAAAGTATTCAGAGTGCATATGCAGCGTGGAGTTCTTTGGCCTTAAGCAGCCTGACATGTTTCTGCTTGCTTTTGTAAACTGTGTTAATTTCCATAAGAAGACAGGAGCCTGTCCAGGCTAGGTCTGTGCGTCTAGGAAGAGAATTAGAGGCTTGTGGAGCAGAATAGATCTAGTTTAGCTGCTCCAGTGAGCCCAGCCCAACCCAGAGCATCCCAGCTGGCTCCCAGCTGACTTGAATGTATGTGAAAAGCCCCAGCAGAAATCAGCAGAGTGCTGCTAAAGCACAGGAATCAAACAGTGGAATTGCTTAGTGGCACAGAGCTTTTGCTGTTTGTTATGCAGTATTACTAACCAGCAGTTGGCCAAGTTGACCTCTATCCCCTCTGGCTCTTACACTCTTTCCTCCTCCTCTTCCACAGAGTTCCCTAGCCCCAAGGGGAGAAATTTCATGGAGACATCCCATTTAGGGCTGAGTGTTCCAAGGTCTCTCACTCTCTGCATACGTCTGGCTGTGGGTCTCTGTATTTGTTCTCATCTGCTGCAGGAGGAAGCTTCTCTGACAATGGCTGTTCAAGGTACTATCCTATGAGTAAAACAGAATGTCCTTAGGGGTCATATAATTGCTACTTCCCTCCCCGTCTCTCCCTTTCTTTCTTTCTTTCTTTCTTTCTTTCTTTCTTTCTTTCTTTCTTTCTTTCTTTCTTTCTTTCTTTCTTTTTTTCTTTCTCTTTCTTTCTCTCTCTCTCTCTCTCTTTCTTTCTTTGACAGTAGTTTGGTTTTACCCTAGTTCCTTGGGCTATGTAGTCTCAGGTTCTTGGTCACCCAAGCAGTGTGAGCTATGGGTTTCATCTTGTGGAGTGGCCCTTCAATAAAATCAGATATTGGTTGGTTACTTTCACAGACTTTGTGCCACCATTGCCCTAGCATATCTTGCAGGCAGAATACCATTGTAGACCAAAAGATTTGTGGTTGGTTTAGTATTTATGCCTTTGGTAGCCTGAAGAGCACCTTCATGTACCAAAGATGATAGCATGGAGGAGTGAAGGCTCTATATGGTCACCAACTTGACTTCTCCATGTTCATTGAGTTGTGTATGTGTTATCTTCAGTAATGGAACCTTGCCATCAGCTTGTGGAGAGCAAGCTATAGTCTTGGCAACAATCTGGGTTGTTTGGTTGTTTCCATGGGACCCCATTGGCCAACAACACAGTTAGATGTAACCCAGTCATTGATGACAAGAGATGTCTCGTTGGGCTTTGTTTCCCCCATTATTTTGGAAATTTTATTCAGATTGCCTTCAAATATATAAATATTTCTATATATTGAATAACTGCTGTATTAAAGTTTCTACACTCCCCCTCAAAAGGCCCTTAATTTTAGCTGTCTCTCCATGTATTCTCTCCCTTTTCCCCTTTTTCTTCCCCATCTCTACTTGATCCCCTCATTCCATTCCCCAGTCTAACCCTAACTATTCTTTTCTATTCTTAACTATTTTTTCTCTTTTTTAGGGATATCTATGTCCATTCCACAAACCCCCCCCCCCCCCAGTTCCTTGGTTTATATCTAACCTCTGTGGGTCTATAGACTATAACTAGATTATCATTGACTTAACAGATAATATCCACATATAAGTAAAAACATTTCATATTTGTTTTTCTGGGTCTGGGTTACCTTACTTAGGGTTATTTTTTTTTTAAGGACCATCCACTTACCTTTAAGTTTCATGATTCATTTTATTTTTTTTAAATTTCCAAGTAATACTCCATTTTGTAAATGTACCACATATTCCTTATCCATTCATGTGTTTAGGATCATTCAGGTTCTTTTCAACTTCTGGCTATTATGAATAGAACAACAATAAACATAGTTGAGCAAGCTGGGTAGGATGAAGTGACCTTTGGGTGTATGCCAAAGAGTAGTATAGATGGGTCCTGGGATAGATCGATTCCCACATTTTTTGAGGAACTTCTTTAGTGCTATTCAAAGTGGCTGTACAAGTTTGCACTCCCACCAGCAATAGATGAGTGTTTTGCTTGCTCCACATCCTCACCAGCATAATATGTCACTTGTTTAATTGATGTTGGCCATTCCTACAAGTGTAAGATGAAATCTCAGAGAACTTTTGATTTGTGTTGTCTTGATGACTGGAGATATTGAACATGTCAGTGTTTCTCAGCCATTTGAGTTTCCTCTTTTGATAATTCGCTGTTTTAGATCTGTACCTCATTTTAATTGGGTTTTTCGTGGTTTTTTGTTTGTTTGTTTGTTTGATGTCCGTCTATTTTTTTGAGTTATTTATATATTTTGAATATTAGCCCTCTATCAGTTGTGTAGTTGGTTATTTAAAAATTGTCATTTTTGTAGGCTACTGCTTTATCCAAATGACAGTGTCCTTAGTTTGGGGGGATGGTGCTGTGGGGGTTCACAGGAGGTAGAAAAGCAGGGTGTTCTGCCAGGATTTACTTAGCCCTTTGGGAATGGGGGTAGAGAGTGAAGAGAGACATCGGGTGTTCTGCTACAGAGCTGGGGATGAGTCTTTGAGAACTGGATATGGAGGAGAGAGAAGACAGTGAAGATTAGAAGCTTGTCTATATGTTTTGCTGGCCTACCTCCTTCTTTGTCCAGCTTGGCTGGAGGCTGGGAGAAGGAAAAGGCCTATGTGGTGCATTGAAGATAGGGTTCAGAGAAGAAAGGGAGACCTCAGTAGATGTTCTGCTAGAGAACTGGGAATAGGACTGGGGAGGGTAGATTGGAGGAATGAGTGGAGAGGTAAAGATCTGCTATTAGCTTACCTACCTACTTTCCTAGCTGGAGTGTTCTGTGGGTTCCTAGGAAAGGCCTGCTGGAGTTAGGGGCTGGGATAAAGCAAGAGTTGGGGGAAGGAAGTTTGGAGGGAAGATCTATGTGTCCACTGGAGATGGGGCAAGCCGGGAGGAGAGCCTGTAGCGTTGTCTACTACAGAACTGGAGATGAAACTGGGGGTTTTGGATTTGAAGGAATGGAGGGAGAGATGAAAATCTGCAATTTCACATGCTTTCTTCTTTATTTAATGATTTATAGATGGGATATACCTGTAAGTTTGTGCAAAGGATGGGAGCAAATTACGAGCGCTCAGATTTGGGACTCTCAGATAGCTCTGGGACAATTCAATATAGCATGCATATTGAAAAGATACTGAACATGAGGCAGAGTTACAATGTTCAGAGGAAATGGAACAAACCAGACAAATAGTTCCCTCCTAAGCATTCATTAAGATAAAGGAAATGCATTCACACAGTACACAGACACACACTCAGGCAGGCACGCATGCATGTGCACACATGTCACACACATGCGTGCATGTGTACCTGTACACAGACACACACACTTATAAAGAAACATAGCCATGTTATGGCTTGTATGCTCATCTTTGGTGAAGCTGCTGCCAATAAACCAAGTGAGAGGAAGATGGAAGCTTCTCTATCCCCCCTGTGATCTAGCATAGGGTTCCACGGAACGTACTGTGAAACAGCAAGAGCTTGATTCTGGAGTCAGACCACCTGGATTCACACTCTGGCTCCATCACATTTAGTTCTGTGGCACTAGGTGATTGCCTAGGGCTCTTAAACCTTCGGGTGTTTTTTTTGTCTGTAAATGAGAAGATAATGTTGGTATTAGAAGGCATTTGTAAGGATGACAGTTATTCTTGTGGTTGTTTGGTGCATGGTTGTCAAATCTTAGTTTATTTTACATTTCTTTGGAAATTCATATGCAAAGAGACTTTAAGGAGGGTAGAACAATAAATCCCGTCCTTTTAATTTCCGCTATGTTCTAAGATGCCAAACTGGCTGGGAATCAAGACCCCAAGGAGAAAACATATGTTCTAGACAGCAGCTTTGTCTTGGCAATGGTGTGAGTTTCAGTTGACAGTAAATACAGATGACAGATGCATCTGGTGTAGGTGCTCTAGGAGGGCGGCTTTCCTGAAGTGGAAGTTCCCTAATAGCCAAAAATGAGCATTGTTAATGCACAAGTGGGAAGGGCAAGGAGTAGAGGAACTGCCTTGCACAAGAAAGTACTGAGATCCGTGGGCAGACAACACTCACAGTGGAATCTCAATATCCAATTCATAAGCTCATGGGTGCTTACACCTTCCCAGGAGTTTCTCTAGGTTTTAACTGGCTGCATTTGAAAGCAGCATCACAGGAAATAGTTTTCCAATGAAAGTGCAAGATTATCTGCTGAAGGGTAAGAGCATGTGGTCAGTTGTCCTGTTCTTTTGATCTGTTCGAAATGTCTTTGCACTATAATCCATTTATTTGATACAATTACCATGGGAGGGTTCTTTTCCACAGGAGTATGAAACTCCACATGAGACAGAGAGATCACCTACTAGACTCCTAATTGGTGAATGGGAAGGACTTTTTAAAAATTTTATTTCAGTCTCCTCCCACTCTTCCCCAAACCCCTCCTTCACCCTTTCTCCCTCCCTTTCCCCCCAGAAAAAGGGATCCCTCTCCCCCTGTATCAACCCTCCCCAGGACATCAAGTCGTATCAGGACTGAGCATATCCTCATCCCTGAGGCCAGGCAAGGCAGCCCTACCAGGGGAAATTGACCTAAAAGCAGGCAATAGAGTCTATGTTAGATACAGTCCCCAACCCCCTCCACTCTCTAGGCACCCCACATGAAGATCAAACTGCCCATCAGCCACATATGTGCAGGGGGCCTAGGTCCAGACCATGCATGGTCCTGAGTTGATATCTTAGTCTCTGTAAGTCCCCGTTGGTCTAGCTTAGTTCTCTCTGTTGGTCTTCTTCTGAGGTTCCTGTCCCCTCCAGGTCCTTCTATCTTTCCCCCAACACTTTCACAGGACCCCTGGGTCTCTGCCCCATTCTTGGCTGCAAGTATCAGCATCTGTCTCAATCTCCTGCTGGCTGGAGCCTCCCAGATGAAAGTCAAGATAGGCTCCTGTCTGCAAGCAGAGCAGAGCATCATGAATAAGTGTCAGGGGCTGGTGCTCTACCGTGGAGTGGATCTCAGATTGGGCCAATTGTTGGTTGGACATTCCCTCAGTCTTTGTTCCATCTTTCTCCCTGGATTTCTTGTAGACAGGGTAATTTTGGATCAAAGGTCACTTCTTGTAGGAAAGGTAATTTTTGGATTAAAGGTTTTGTCGGTGTGTTGTTGAACCCTTCCTTCCACTAGTCCTTCCCGGGAGGTGGTCACTTCATGTCCCCCTCTGTTAAGAGTCTCAGCTGGAGCCACACCCAATTCCTTCCAGGAGCCTATCTTGTCTCAGGCCTCCAGCTTGACAAAGAGATGACATCTCAGTTTCCCATCTTGTTCTTAGCTCTTTCCCAGCCCCGTTCTCTCCACATCTGATCCCCACCCTGTTTCCTTCCCCATTCTACCTCCTGTCCATTTTCCTATTTTCATTTACTTCTGCTGTCTATTCTATTTTCCCTTCTGAGTAACATTCCAACACTCACCCTAGAGCCCTCCTTGTTACTTAGCTTCTTTGTGTCTGTGGATTGTAGTATGGTTATCTTTACTATAGGTCTGAAATTTGCTTTTAAGTGTGTGTTGGGGGGGGCTTGTAAGAGGCAGAGGGTCAGAGAGTTTCCTGTGTGACTGTCTCTCAGTAACACCAGAAGTTACACCAATAAAGTCTCACAAACAAGGTTGCCCAAATGTGAGCCAAACAAGGATGACACCAGCAAAAAAGCCAAACTGAGCAAGGAAAAGCAGGTGAGGCCTCAACCCTGTACAAAGACTTGCAAGGAACCGAGGAATGCCGGAAGAGGCAGAAGTGGCTTTCCCCGTGGAAGAGCACACCAGTTGATTGTCCGGTGCTAACAGCCCTGAAAACATACAAACAAGTAACCTTATATGGATTCAACAGGTTATATTGGGGGAAAATGCATGTACAACTACACATATGCATGCAATAACTAATAAGAAAAAGAGGTCATGAATTTGAAGGAGAGTGGGCAAGGGAATATGGAGGAATGGAGGGAGGAAAGGGAAGAGAGGAATGTAATTAAAATATAATCTTAAAATAAACAAGAAAATTATGAAAAAAACACAGACAGAAAAACCCAAATAATAAACTTTAAAAAAAAAGAAACCTCAGTAGCTGCAGATGAAGTTTTAAAGCATACCATTAATGCACTTAATTTAATTGACATATGGAGGAAGCTGCTTCCAACAGCAGGGTGTACGTTCTTTCAAAATGCATAGTGAGCATTTTAAAAACTATTTTGCATAATAGTTTTTATTTTTAATAAAGCAAGCTCTAGAAATACCAGAAGATGAAATCATACAGAATAGTTCTTTCAGTGAAACTAGCCTAGAAGCCAAAAGGCCACTAGGAAATCCTGACGTGTTTAGCCTCAACACACACTTATAGATAATAGATGGGTGACAGAGGCATTTTGATCAGGATGATAATTATTTGTAGTTCTTCATCTATGATTGGAGCCTGTAGAGAGTCCCTCCATGTCAGTTGGTGTTGTCATTGTTGAGTCTTGCTTACACAGCCATGTTGTTGAGATTTCATCGATTTACCTTCCCTGTCATTTTTAGAAGACACCTTCTCACAGCTGACCTCCTAGTTGTCTGGCTCTTAAAATCTGTCTGCTCCTCTCTTCCATGATGTATCCTGATCGCTTTGTGTATGGTTTGTTTTGTAAATTTATCGACTGGGGTTCAGCTCCCCCCACCATGTTCAGCTTTCCACTGCATTTTTACCAGTTGTGGTTTTCGGTGATGGTTTCTGCCCAAAAAACCAACCAACCAACCAGCAAACAAAACAAAAACTAAAACCTTTGGTTCAGGGAAAGAGCTGCACTTAACCTTTAGTTTAAAAAAAAAAATCTATGAGCATCTAGATAGAAGCAAAAATAACACTTGACAAAATTTCTGTTCAGAGTTTAAAAACCTCTTGTGTCTCTTTACTGTTCAGTGAAAGGAACACATTTCAAAATCCATGTCATGTTGTAGCTCAGATCCCCCATCCTCCTCTTTCCCAGGGTTGGGCTAACCAGAACCCCTGTCTTGGATTGCTCTTCTATCTTCCCTTCAATTGTCTATTTCTCTCAGGATTATCCCCAGGCCTCATGGCTGCCAAAGAGAGTCAAGCTTGGTCCCTGGCCATACTTGGCAGAGACACTGTCATGCTCACTTTTGAGAACATATTTCTCAGTTACCATCTTGCTTTTGTCCTTTGCTTTGTTTTGTGTTTCATTTAGAAGGGGCTGTATATTTGCTTCTGAAGCTGTAGTTGGAAATCAGTATCTAACCGGCAAAATGTTTCCAAAGAAACCACCCCTGTTTTTAGATTTTTTTTTTTTCTGGAAACTTCTGTCTCCCACAAGTTCTGGGTCAGGGACAAATGGCCATGTTTAATATGCAGATGTTTCAGATCACTCCTCTAATGGCAGCTGTCCCAGCGGGAAAGCCCTCTGAGCCCCATTAAACAATTTGGCTCAGCTCCTTCTCACGATGTGTGGATTACTTTGGTACTTCCAAGCAGTCCTTAATGAAAACACTCAACCTTGCTAACAAAGAAGCCAACACGGTTGATTATTTTGGCAGATTTTATGGGCCCACTTTAAAATTCAAATACTTCTGGTGAAAGAAACATCCTCCGGTGAAGAAATACACAAGTCTTTAAGAATGCAGGTATCTGAAGGAACAAGCTCTGCATTTTCTGGTCACTGATTCTCAAATGTGAGTGTTTATCAGAATGACCCACAGGACCTGCTAAGACTCAGCTTTAGCTGGGCCCCTCCCTCAATGCTCATGATTCAGTAGGTGCTAGGGACTGAACTATGTAAATTCAAATTGAAGTGCTAGCGCCTGATGTGCTGTTTGGGGGCAGTGCTGTAGAGAGCTAATTAAGATTAAATCAGATGATGTGCACGGAAACCCACCCCCAGAGGAAAGGTTGTGTGAGGTGAGAGTGCAGTCTGGCTGTGGCCAGCCTTCTGCAAGTCAGGAAGAGAGGCCTCATCAGAAGGTATGACCACTAAAGGCACTGTGATCTTGCATGTCAGTATCCAAAACGTTGAGAAACTAACTTTCTGTTAAGCTCCCAGTAGGCTATATTCTGTTACGATGACCTGAATGCCCTCAGAGGGGTGGCTGGCCACCTTCATCTTCATTTAGAACACCACTCCTGTGGTTAGCCAGGCCAGGGTCCACACTTGGAGAATCCCCATTCCAGAGCTCACTGTCCACAATGACTTTTTAATGACTTGCTATGTAGCCTAGGCTAACCCCAAACTCCAAACTCTTCTTTTTCTCTCTTCCAAATGCTGAGGTTACAGGTCTGTGCCACCATGCTTAGCCAGGGTTTAACTTAGCTTATAAAATCTTGTTTTACCTGAGTGTGCATGAAGTTGCCTGTGCCAGAAGACCATGTGAAGGTCAGAGGACAACTTGTGGGAGTCAGTTCTCTCTTCGTACTGTTGCTAGTCAGGTCATCAGGCAGCTGTTAATCCCACCTAACAAGAGTAAAGAGCATTATCCAGATTCTTTGGTCAAATTAAGCAAGCTTTATTTTCTGTCAGACAATATCTCCCTTAAGAGGGGTTTGGAAAATAGTATCAAACATAGGTGAGGGTAGGTGTGCATATTTCAGAAAACTGTGAGACTAAGGGTGTTTCAAGGTTGAGGGGACTTCTAGAGGAATGTTGGCTACATAGGAACTTGGCTGAACATTTCAAAATTCTTTGACAGAGCATCTAATCAGGGCACATTCAAGGTGTGAGTCAAACTCCACAGGGTGGGGAACATGACACATTCCAGAAACAGGTTAAAGCATGGTCAAATTGAATTTTGCAGCAAATGGAAATAAGCTTGTTCTGTCCTTACTTAAAATGTATATATATAGTTTCCATCCTTAAGATAGCTTCAAACTAATCCATTAGCAGCAAGCACTTTTACCCCTGAGCTATCTCAGTAGCCGAGGTTAGCTTTCAAAAATACTTTCCCCATTTTTTTCTTAGCCCCATGCCTCCCCTGACAGACAGGGTCTCACCATGTAGACCACACTTGCCTTGAACTCACAGAGATCCACCTGCCTCTGACTTTCAAGTGCTGAGGTTAAAGGTGTGTGCCACTACACCTGGCCCCCCATTTTCTTTTAAGATGAATTTTAAGATCCTTGTGGTGACAGAGCTAGATGTTACTAACTCTTGCTGAATGATTTTATATGTGTGTGTATCTAATAAAAAATACATAAAGTAAAGTACAAGACATTTAGCTGTTCTCATCACAAAAATATTAAATCTCTGAGGTGGTAGGTATGTTGATTTTCACAGGGTATACATGTATCAAACCAGCACACTCTACAACACAAATATTTACAATTAGTGCTTGCCACTTAAAATTGAAATAAAAATTTAAACAACTATATAAAAGACTCTTCGAATTCAAGACAATCTTACGATAATCTTCACTGAAATAGCTGCGCTAGAGAAACCCTGGAGAGGGGCTGCCTCTAATGTTAAAGCATCAAAAGGAGGAATATTAAGTGACATTTCAACCAATGTCCTCAGTCTCTCTGTGAAACTTTTGCTGAGCCCTCAGGCCAGAATGACAGTTCCCTCATGCTATCTTCAGCTTGTCCCCATGCTTCTTGTTCCTCTCCAGTGTGGCTGCTCATTTTCTCTTCATGCCAGTCTTTGTTCTTGGCCCAACTTCCTTTCTTAGTCTTCTCTTATGTTTTCAGGTCTCATCGAACCCCATTCAAATAAACTACCAGTAACATCATTCTTTCAAAGGGAAAGACATATGGTAAAGGATGATAAGTTTTCAGTATGTTTGTGTGTTGGAGAAAAAGAATGTAAGAAGAAAAAAAAAACAATGAGCCAAAGGTAAAAGCACAGATAGGAATGAATAAACAAATGGCAGAATATATACACAGGGGAATATTACTTAGCTATATAAAGGAATGAAGAACTTATATATGTCATAATATAGATAACTGCCAAAATGTTATGGAAAATGAGAGAGCCTAGGCACAGAAGGTCATATATTTCATGGTTCATCTATAAACATTATCTGAGAGAGAAAAATCTACTGGGACAGAATGAAGGATGGGAAGTATGGGGAGAAGAATAACAGGTATGAGTTTTATTTCACAATATTGGACACCTTTTAGAAATAGGAGAGAGAGAGAGAGAGAGAGAGAGAGAGAGAGAGAGAGAGAGTATTTTGTGTGCATACGTGCTGGGAGTCAGCCCCAGGGTGAGGTCAGGGCCTGAAAAAGGGTGGATAGAAGAACAGTGAGGGAGGAATGAGTCAGGCATGGGGGTTGGGAGGAGTTTTACATCCTGACAGTCTGGGCGCTTCTTTATTTATACAGAATGTATATGCATGCAGGGACAACGTGCAGGAATAGATGCATGTTGTTCCAAAACATAGATCATATCATTTTGGTCCCTGGACACGTGTTTTAACTTCCACTTGGTCATAAGTTTGGTCATTATTGATAAATCATGACAGAACAGAGTTATCTTTTACAATCAATTTCCCACATCAATCCCACAACCCAATTTTTAACAATATTGCAGTTTCAAGGGCATATTTTGCCAAAGCATGATATCCTGTTCTCAGGCTGGTAGCTCTTGCATTCAAGGTCACTAGATAGAAAGAAAACATCCAAGCCAGCATGGGCAGACTGTCATGTCCCAAGCAGTACATTATCAGCTTTTAATAGTCAGGGTTATAATTGTGATTAGGCCCAAGAAAAGTCTTCAGACCAAAGCTGCTACAGTTATTATTTAAATTCTGCCATAATACAATGCTTATATTTTATATTTGTAGAATTTATTTACATGTCTGAGCTTGGTATGTTTTTCTTCCTTGGTCATATGCCCTGTATGAGTTTACTTTTTCTAAGAAATGGTGGCTTTAATATTTTATTCTTTTAATTCACACCAGTATTTGTCCATCTGTAGTAGGAAGAGGCTTTTAATTTGATCTGCTGCCAACTTCTGCAGTCTACCAAATATTGCTTACCTTTTTAAGTTTACTTTGTTTTGATCATCTTGTTCCTGAGTAAGTGCAGGGGCAGATGTGACAAGAGTATCTCTGAGTCAGAGCCTCATAAGGAGGTCTCTGGCATAATTATTTGACTCACAACCTCCAGGGCGTAAGGAAGACCTTCAAGTAGGGCCAGATAAAGATAGCTCCCTAAAAGCGGGAGGGGTAGTGCAGTCAGAACATTTCTGGGGAGGCTTAGAAGCAGTACTCCTGGGAGAAGCCTAAATGATTCATAGAAAAATTTCCATCAATACGATATCCCCAAGTTTTACAAATAATAAAAGACCCCCAAGCATGACACATAGAGATCAAGGCCAAAGGGTGGGAGACTGCACCACAGTGGTTGCATCCCTGGACTCAGCTTTGCTGGAGCTTTGTCAAGCAGCCGTGCTGGCTTTGTGACTTTCACTGCTCCCATTAGATATGGCTATTCCATCTCTCTCTCTCTCTCTCTCTCTCTCTCTCTCTCTCTCTCTGTGTGTGTGTGTGTGTGCACATGTAAGTGTGTTTGTAGACAACTTACTGGAGTCAGCTCTGTCCAACCACCATGTGGGAGCCAGGAATTGAAATATGGTGGTCAGATTTGTCAAAGAGTTCCTTAGCTGCCTTAGCAGCTGGGGGGGGGAGGGAGGGAGGGAGAGAGGAGAGAGAATATGTAGTGAGAATTCTGGAATTTCGGGATTTAAAAAAAAACACAGAAATATTATAAGAATATGTTTTCGTTTTCATCCCAGGTATGGGGATATGAGGCTGCCCTGAGCTTTTCCAGTTGTCATACAGCTTGCAAATGGTGGGCAACAAGGTTGTGATGAGATACTGTGGTGTCCTATAGAAATGATAGATCTACAGTGTTTTAAAGAGTCCGTGATTTCATATGAGATGCACTTGCCTTATGCGATACAAATTCTAAATAACTGGGCTACTCAAAATAATATTGTTGCCCCAAACTGAAAGGGATTGGTTCCAGCTGTAGTAGATAGAGGCCCACAGTTGCAATGGTTAACATGGGAAAGGAAGAAGCTGCTGATATAAACAGTGAAATAGAGTGAGGAGAATGAATATAGAAAAAGCTCAGTTTCTAGGTAGAGGGCAGTACTCTGATAAAAAGAGAAGATTCATTTTGATGATGTTACTATGAACAATGTCACTTAGTGGCTTTAAGAACTTAGGGCAAAGTTGAGAAGCCCAGGAAAAGTTCCACCTCATTTACAAAGATTATAAAAGGCTCTGGAGAAACCTTCACTGTTTTTTTTTGTTTTGTTTTGTTTTGTTTTGTTTTGTTTTGTTTTTTAACAAAGATTAGTCTCTGCAGTGAACAAAGCCATATCAGATCCTGATGTTAGACAGGTGTTGATAGAGACCTTGCCATTTGAAAATTCGAATATCGAATGTAAAAATGTTATTAGACCATTAAAAGCGAAAGCAGTTCCTGAGTGGATAGGGGACGTGACCAATATCAGTTTATATGTGTGTATGTGTCTGTCTGTCAATGGGTACATACATGCCACCACCATGTGTGGAGGTCAGAGACCAATTTGTGGGAGTAAGTTCTCTCTTTCCATCATATAAACCTCAGAAACTGGAATCAAGTAGTCAGATTTGGTGGCAAGTTCCCTTGCCCTCTAAACCACCTCATGGCCCTAAAAGTTTTTAAAGGGGAGAATGATTCGACTAAACTTTCTACCCGGCTTTCTTAGATCTTATAACTTTCATACTTATCTTTCTGTTTAATTACATCTGAAAAAAAATCCTGCTTACTTTTAAATTAGATACTAAGCTCCAAGGAATGGTCCTGAGTGACCTCCAGATCTTGTTGTGTATTTTATTTCTCCTTAATAAAATAGCCCACATAACAGTGAGAATAATAAAGTCGTCTGATGAGGTAGCAGTCGAACTGGGCTGGCATCCCAAGAACTGCTGTCCCTTTCAGAATCCTCCTGCTGTCTCTCCCTCTCCCGGAGATTCCTGACATGATTGATGATGACTTGTCAAATGGATGATGTCATCCATTCAACCATGCAAAGGAGCACAGGGGTCCTTGAAGGTGGCATACAGATCACCATGTGCCCCAGGCTCCTGAGTCTGACTCAGTGTTGCCTTTGGCAACAAGAAACAACATCATATTTGTCTCCTTTGGTCATAATCTCTCTCTTCTGTATCCTTTGGGTTTTTTTTGGGGGGGTCTATTCCCCACAAGCCTAGAGGAACCTCCTCCTCTATTATCCCCCCCTGTTTTTCATCTATCTATACCATTTAAAAAGTTGACATCATACCTTCACAATGGTAAATTATGCTCAAGTGTTTCCTAACTACATTTCTGAGCTCTCTTCACTTTACTATGAGCCCTCACCTCATCCTGGAGTTCCTGGCTTTTTGTAGGACAGCAGCAGTCCATTTGGTGCTCTGCATCAGGTGCCTCTAGAAGGGGCACCTGAGTGATTCTCTGTTACCGGTCACTCTCAAATTTTAACTCCAAGTACCATCAAGAAGTATTTCAATAGTCAAGGCTAGCTAATAAATCAACTAAAAGCTGAGCTCTAAGGAACAAATTGTCAGTCTATAAATGTGATTAAAATCCTAGTTTAGCTTTGCCCACAGGTAATTTTCTCTGTTTCTATGCCTAGTTGAATAATCAGTGGTTCATTTTGTAGTGCATTCACCTAATTTCAAAGCCAGCCCACTCTTGGCTAGGAGCCATTTCCATATCTTCCTCCCCACAGGCATGAAATTCCCCTACAACAGGTTCCCATTCTATCCTGGCTTACTGAAGTCACAAAAATTGGGCACCTGGTGCCTGAGAGCTGAGCTTTGCTCAGAAGTCACACCTCTGTACTTCCAAACAGTACAGTGCCGGCACCTTCCTTTGTGGCCCCCATTCTGCTTGCCACATAAGCATTGCTTGTTGGCTGGAAATGAGGAAACATGCCCTCAGTTTCAGGCAACTGCTACTACCCTGCACCTTTGGGCTTTGGGGGTGCTCACTCTCTAAAATGGTGTTATCAGGGTCAGATGATCCAATTAGCTTTCAGTTAGCCAGTCAGCTGAAGATGACCTTGGAGCCTTGTCAGCTGTAGGTGCATTTCAGGGACTTTGACTTACACTGAGCACTGCTTGTTTCTCCTTGGTCCCAGCCATGGCCCTAAAAAAGAGACGTTAGAGAAAACATATTTAGGTTGACTTTTTATAGTTTCTTCTTCTTCCTCCTCCTCCCCTTCCTCCTCTTCCTCCTCCTCCTCCTCTTCTTCTCTCCTCCTTTTTTGAGGCAGGGTCTCTAGGGCATACTGGACCCCATCTCCCTACAACGATGAGGCTGACCTTGACTTTCTGGTCCACATGTGCTGGAGTTTTAAGTATGTTGCACTACACTCAGTTATGCTGTGTGTGATTGACATGTACTCTATGACCAAGGCTACATCTTCAGCACTCGAATTTATTCATTTTTTTTAATCCAAACTACTACAATCTGGAGGGAAAGTTTGGCAAAGTCACTCTGTAACCATATGTGACAGGGCTCCTTGCAGGGCACTGTCTCTCCAGGATGCTTATAGCGCTCCTCTCTTCCTAGCACTCTGGCTTCCTGGGGTTCTGGTGAGTACTTGTCACTGACTTGTGGGAATCTTTTGGGGCAAAGACTTTATTTTTCTGATTAAAGTACAGTCTTTTGGGGAAAGCTTCTTGGTCTGTGTTGAGGAAAATTACTTCTGGGGCTGAAGCCAAAACTTTGGGTGACTTTGAAGTCCAGACAGCTAGACATGGCTAGACCTCCATTGCTGCTATCTGTGCAGCTATGTCAGCAGTGCCTCTGAGCAGTCTGGTGAATCTTTAGAAATTAGATTGATTCCAGTGGGTTAATGAGCCCAACGAACCTTCTCAGGTCACATCGGAAGCCCTCGCTTCTGAGGGCTCTGAGGAGAGCATCTGTAAAGACGCCTGTAGAGCTCCACAAGAGCAGACACGCGGGAGTGAAGTTGCTCTTCAGTCTTTCATTGCGTCATTTCCAGGAGCTGTCATTCAGTCTGAATGCTAACAGCTTTTGATGGCTGATATTGGTAGAAATTTTGGTAAGGCTAATCACCTGTGCTTGCCAAGGGATCTTATGTGGCTAATCCCCAAGAATAGTTTAGCTGGCTATAAGAATAGTTTAGGTTTCTGAGACATTATTTGGCCAATTCACTGAGGAAATTTACCCCTAACATTGTTAATTGGAAGGAAGAATTAACCTGCCATGCTTTCCTCATCTTTCAGCCAGATTTTTTACTAGTATTACATTTGCTCTTGTAAGGACCCATATCAGCTAAGGACCCCCAAGACTAAGTTCTCACCACAAAGGAGATTTATTTGCCCCAGGGGGACAAAGATCAGGGAATAAGAGACAAAGACAGGAGAGAAAGGATGAGGGAAAAGGGGAAGGAAGAGGGGAAAAATGATATTTGTCTCAGAGGATAAAGGACTGCCTCTGGATAGAGAGGAGACAGATGTGACACATCAGAAAATGGCAGTTTACAAAGGTAAAAGGGGAAACCCCATGTTAGGATGAGGTGTTTAATTTTAATTGGACATGTTAATTAGGTGAGTCAAAGGGAGCTTTTGATTGCTGGACTTCAATACCTTGGTAGTCAGCCCCTCAAAGAGGAAGAGGCCAAATAAGGGAATAGACCTTGGTGGTTAGCTTTAGGAATGTACTCTAATGAAGCTAAAGCAAGGCAGAGGGAATCGGGGAGAAGGGCGAAGCTCGGTCCTGACTTTTGGGAAGTCTGACATGGAGATCGTAGGTGTTGCTACTGTCCCACAAGTGACAAATCTTTGACACTGTCAAACTTCAAGAGGATAAAACATCTACAGTCTCCCTGGAGGGTGATGGCTGGACCACCTCCAGGCTTCAGGGTCAATTCAGCAGCAGGAAAGCTTTCTCTGTGTATTTAGTAATTTCCCCCAGTGGACTAATTATCTATTGCTGTAAAATAGATTGTTTCCAAACTTAGCAGCACAAGACAAAAGCCAGCATTTATTATATCGCAGCTTTTGTGGTCAGAGGCCAGGTGTTTCTGGCTCTAGATCTAATCAGAGGCTGCATCCAGGAGACTGGCCTGTGCTGTCACCTCTAGAATTGACTGGGCTGAAACGTCCACCTCTCTGGGTGGCAGTTGATTTTAGTTGCTGCGGGAAAGCCTGGACTCCTTACTTGATGGCCGGCTCTGCAGGGGAGCTATGGTGTCCTGCAGCAGAATTTTAGCGGAACTGTTGTGTCTGGCAGGAATCAGGAGTGAAGACACCTAAGCTTTGGCGTAGCCTTTTGTCAGTGATTATTACTTGAGGTTATTCCGTTAACTGTTTCTTAGAGGCTTCGCATATTTTAGTCTGTCTCAGTCCTGGCGCACCAGGAAGTCTCCCAGAGCTGAGACTTGCTTAAGTGGTGGGGTTTTCAATATAGCTCCTAGATCAGATAGAGGCTTTGGTAAGTGGATAGTGATTTGCTAAAGGTGCCTTTTGTATCTAGGAGTCCAGTCCCACAGAGGCTGTTCTCCCTGCTGCTAAGAAGCCTGAATTCATTCAGTCCCTTTCTTCCACCAACACCAACGGTGTCCTTGAGGGGCAGCTAGGTTATCCCTATATTACTTACTTGCCTCATCGCTGTGATCAAGTAGCTGATCCGAAACAACGTAGAGAAAGAGAAATTAATTTTAGCTCACGGTGTCATGGTAGGGCTGCGTGGTAGCTTGGGCTCCTGCCTCAGTGTAGGACCTTGTGGTTGGCCACATTGTGGCAGCAGGTGAGAAGCAGAGAGGGACTTAAAGGGCCACAGCCAAGTACAGAGCCTCTCACCCTGCCCCCAGCCACTTGCTTCTAGGTAGGCCTCACCCGCTAAAGGCTCCAGTGACCTAAAACAGTGGAGCTGGAAATCAGGTTCTTAAACATGAGAGATACTTCTGTAAGGTCTTAAAATGACTTACATTACTCAGACTCCACGAGTATGCAAAAACAAGAGCAGTTTTATTAAGCGACATGTTCCAGCAAGCGGCGGTCAACCATTTTTAAAAAATGGCGACCCTGTGACAAAGGTGCACAGGCCTTTTAAAGGGAGCTCAGGATTTCCAAGAGTGATGAGCTAATCTCTATTCTGATTGGGAGGCTAAGGAGCAGTTAGGTGCCAGTCCTCTCAAGCAATAATCTCTGGGCCAATCCGCCATATTGGTTTAGCCAGGACCTATCCCGGGCTTTTCCTAGCTGGTGCTAAGGGTATCCATGAGCCTTGGTCATCTCTGTTTAAAATGGAGTCTAGATGCGAAAAGGAATCTCTCTGGCCCTCCCACTTCACATTCAAGGGTACCGCTCCCCAGCACTGAGGAGCTGGCCTGACAAGTACACAGCCCTGAGTTTGGATCCTAGCACCAACATGAAAAAAGCTGCATGTGGGGATGTGCATTGGGAATGCCTGATCTGGGAAGACAGAGAGGGGCAGATCCTTGGGGTTCCTCAGCCTGCTGACGTAGTTTAATTGGGCTATCAGAGCCACCAACAACTCTGTCTCAAAAGACATCGCAGGTTGTTGTGCTTCAGGCCCGGGCTCCAGGTTCTCCCAGCATTCCTTTGTCCCTACGTACTTCGGGGCATGGCTGGCATACTCTACCTTCCACCCTGGACTTTGCAGCCTAGGGGCTTCCCCTCCCCCTTCACTATATAATCCAGACATTTTGGTTCCCTTCTTTCTCTCCTCCCACTCTCCTTTTCTCTTTCTCTGTCTCTCCTCCTCTTCTTCCTCCCTCTCTCTTTTCTGTCTCTTTCTAGCTCTCTCCTTTTCTTCCTCCCTCCCTCCCCCTGCCAGGCGGCCGCTCCCAATAAACCTGCATTTATATAGTCAACTTGTCTTGCATTAGCTCACAACGCTGGTTCAAGCAGGTTTATCACAGGTTATTGCTGAGAACAATACCCAAAGTTGACCTCTGGCTTTCCACACACTGTACTCAGAACATATCCTAAATGATTGATTCATGAAACCAGAATTGTTGGTGATGACAGGAGGGTCATAAGCTATCACCCAAGCATATCCTTGGCCAGACCTAGTCTGTGCACTGTTGGAGCATGCATGGGATGCAAGCACCGGGGGCAGGCCATTGGGACTGTATTGAATTTGGTTATCACACCTAGGTCTTCTGTCTGGTTCCATTATCCTAGAGGAGGTGGGGTGCTGGGGAGGCAGGTAAGGCATCTGTTTCTGGGACTGTAGACTTCCCTGCCCCCTGCAGCCTCTCTGCAGTGCTGTCAATTGGCTGACTTCCATGTTTCCAGGCCTTTGGACTCCAGCATTAACTCTTCACAATCAGAATACAGTGAGTTGGAAAGCTCAAGCACGGTCTGGTCCATTTCCCTTCTTTTGTAATAAGGACTGAATGCTATTCACAAGGCTACTCTGACATAAATCTAAGGCAGGTTTCTCAAGATAACCTGAAGGTCGAGGTGAGAGTGAAGGGGCTGGAAATGGCCTCTGTTGCCTTCAGTGACTGAAATCTAGAATCTAGGTGGACTGATTAGAGTTCTGTTTCCCCTTCTTCACTCTCATCCCTGGGCTTCGCAGCGTGCATCAATGCCCACCTGCTGCAGCTTTAGGCCTTGCAGTCATTTGAATGAATAAAAAAGAATCTGTTTCGAATGACAGCATGGCAAAATAACATTTGGCGTTTGGGACCAGGAGTGCATAGGTGGTGAGGCTAAGGTAGGTCTATTCTATAATATGGCCCCTTCCCTGCCCCTCCCACTTATTTGAGAAGGGAGACAGTCATGTCAGTTGTTGAATAGGGAGGTCAATCAAATCTCTCATGCCCAAATCTACCATTCTTGACTTTCTCCTCTTCAATTTCTAGACCAACTGTCTTTCCACTGAGAAGACCTGGTTAAATAAGCCAGACCAACTCCATGACAGGCTTCATTTCCTTACTGAGACAGGATAGGCCTGTTTTTCATTTCTCAGAAAAAGAAACTTCAGTTGCAGGAAAACCCACAGAACTGGCCACAACATTTGGCCTGGGAGGTAAGGTAACTACCAGTCTGAAAAGCCCCTAAGTCCTGATCAGAGTCAAGTAGCCTCCACTGGCATTGGTCAATCCCAATCGATATCAATAGCCCCTAGAGGCACCTGCCAGTTTGGGCTGGTTTGAACCAGTTTATAGAGCCCATAGCCCCTGACCAAGCCCTACCCAATACCTGATGCACTCATACACTTGCTTCTGACCTGTGCCAATCAAAATAAAGATGACCTAACTGTCCCTGAAATTACCCTAGTGGGCTTTAAATAGAGCCTGCATGCTTACCTGGGGGTCACCATTTCTGTCTGAATGGTGATCCCTGCATGCTGGACTTCTGCAGAATAAATGCTTTTTGTTCTTTGCATATTCTTTGAATATGGGGAGTTTTCTTCAGCAAGTTCCAGACCCTAACACCACAAATGGAAAGGGGCCCCCTTTATATATCCCATTTTCATTTCTATGGCTGTCCATTAGTACATGACTTCCAGTGAAGTCAAATGAATAGAAGCAGAAATCACTTCTATCACTGAGCCAGAAGTAGCTCAGTTAGTAAAGAGCCTGCTTTGCAACTATGAGGACCTGAGTTCAATCCCCAGTACCCACATAAAAAGCCAAGCATGGTGGTGCACACTTCTAACCCCAGTGCTGAGGAGGTAGAAACAATAGAACCACTACAGCTCACTGGCCAGCCTAATTGGTGGATCTCCTGTTCTAGTGAGAGACCCTGTATCAAACAAAACTGAACAAGGTAGACAGCTTCTGTTGTGATATATATAATAAGAATCTGCTGCAACATGACATGTTGTGGAAAGGCAGAGGGGAGTTAGGGACAGAGAGACAGTGGGAGAGCCTAAGAGGAGAGAGTGTAGGAAAGAGAGAAGGGGGTCATCTCATTAAGAGACAGAGGGAAGGAGAAAAACCAAGGGAGAGTGAGAGGGAGACAGAGAGACATTGTGAGAAAGCATGAGGGCTGCCTTTATTTGGCTGGTGCCTCTGTGGTGGTGACAGGTGATGACATCAGGTTGCTAGGCAACCTAGAAGCAGGCTATTGGGATCTGGCTTGTGAACTAACATAGCAGCATCTAAGGAATGATATCCGAAGTTGACCTCTGACACACATAGACACCCCCCCACACAATACACATACAAAATAAACATCAGTAAGTAAAGACTTGAAAGGTAGGTAGCTTTATTTGTTGAAGAAGTAAGAGTAACAAAGTATCAGAAGTAAGACAGAGGCCTCCCTTCCTTCCTCTTCATTCCTTTCTTTCCTTTCCCTCTCTCCTCTTCTACCTCCCCTTCTTTTTCTATTTCTCCTTCCCCTTCTTTTTCCCCCCTTATTTTTGTGGTGCTAGTGATCTAGGCCAGGTTTTGTGCACGCTAAACATGTAATGTACCAGGGAGCCGCACCTCTCCCAGGCTTTCGATTTCTCAGAGCAGTATCAGCTCTAGCTGAGTCATTTCTCCTCAGCCCGTGCTTTGTAAGCCCACATGTTAATGTTGGGCCAAATGCTGACACACCGGCTGCTTCAGGGAAGCCACAGCGCTTCTCAGCCACACATCCCAGTTCACAGTGATGCCTCTGCGCGTTCTTTGGGGCCAGTCTCTGAGAAGATTAAGGAAGTATTGTTGCAGGACAAGAGAGGCAGAGTTGCCACTGTCCATACCTAGAATTCATTAAGGGTGCTTTTTCTTCCGTGTCTAAGCTCTACAGATATTTTCACTCTGTTTGAGGTAACCCCTCTCATAAGGAACTAGGGGAAACATGACTTGAAATAATGCAGAGCTGCATCATTTTTTAGATTTCAAGCTGTAGCTTGAAAAAAAAATGTGGGTATCTGCAAGCTGCTGGAGCGAGAAGAGCCTCTACTTCCAGGGACACAGGCAGGCTTTCATTTTATTCTTCTTAAATGACAGCAGGTAACCAACACTCGTGTTTGTGTGTGTGTGTGTGTGTGTGTGTGTGTGTGCGTGAGTGCATGAGAAAGACAAATAGACAGAGGCAGATATAGAAAGACAGAGATCCAGGAGAAGACAGAAAGAAATATATATAGAGAGAGAAGGGAAGGGATTGTGGCTTTCCAGTGGGAGCTCACTGGGATTTGACTCTATTGTCAGAGCACTTGACTCAATTGTCAGAGCATCAGATTTGAAGTGGAAGACTTGTCTGCAATAGACCAAAATGTCAGAAAAGGTCACTGAAATGCGAAGCAAATATCAACACCAATTGGTTAAGCAATGGGGTCAAAGGAGAAGGGAAGGGGATATTTTCACTAAACATTTAGTACTCGTGGGTTCAGACATCATAGTCCACCACTGAATGGACATTTATTTTGGATGAGAGGCCATTGGTTTGGCAAAGAGGGCTGGTGCATCTGAAGAGTGTGGCCTCAAGCTATGACACTCACCCCTGCTCTGCTAACTGGAAGAGACTAGTAAGGACCGCATGCTTTCACTGAACACTTTGTAGCTTTCTACTAACCCAAATTCAACCAAAGAAAACCCTGAGAAACCAACAAGAGCCAAGTAAGCCAGGCTGCACTTATGACAGAATTGAGGAATGGGAATTCAAAAGCTAAACACAGGGAAAAAAGTCCAAGAAGCATTACAGAACCAGGAGAGGGAATGACTCAATAGAAGTTGATGGATGCTGTCTAAATTGTCAAAGATGAGGATGACAGCACACTCGCCTCACCCCAGATGGAAAAGGCTACAGAGGACACCGACTGTGGCACTGCTGTGTAAGTAAGGCAACATGAATATAATGTCAGCTTTCCACAGGTCATTAAGGACCTCAGAGAAGCAAATGCATCTGAAAAAGCTGAGAATGCACAAATGCCCAGTTCAGGTCCTGGTCCCTGTTGTCTCCCTCGTAGACGATGGGACTGAAGACCGCAAGCAGTTTCCTCTCAGCTATTGGCACAACGGGTGTCCCTGGACTGGTGGGAGACTGAACGATGGGCAAACTTGAAGACTTCGTAAAGCCTCTGGCTTCAGGGACAGGTAAAGTGAAGTGTTTGGAAGAGAGCCAATTGTAAAGAGGACATTACCAGGGCAGAGTTCTGCTATTGTCTTTATATTCTTTGCTTTCCGATCTCTTCCCCTGATATGCCTTAAAAGTGCTGGGTTACTAAAAACAAAACAAAACAAAAACCCAATAACGCAAATATAGAGAGTCTCTAGGTTAAGATGTATTTGTTGATGATGGAAGTGGTAGGCTGTCAGTCACCATGTGCTCATGAAGATGCCATTTCTTCTACTGCAGTGGGTACCAGCGGAGCCTGAGAAATATACCTTTGTTCTGAAGGAATCAGGAAGCCACAGTCTGAGAAGATGATCTAACCCCAAGAAGAGCCCTGAAGGAGATCTTACACAAGACCTTAGAATCTCACACTGCAGCAGTCTAGGGAAATGACCCCGGGCTGTTATGCAATGTACTATAGCAACCATAGTCAAGACTGAGATGCTATTTGTTATGTGTGAGCTTTCTCTCTCTCTCTCTCTCTCTCTCTCTCTCTCTCTCTCTCTCTCTCTCTCTGTGTGTGTGTGTGTATGTGTGTGTAGGATGATGGGTGGAGGGAGGGAGGTGCTGGTGAGGTGGATCAGTCGGTAAGGGTGCCCTGGTCAAGCCTGACCCTTGAGTTGGATCCCTGGGACTCAGTAGTAGAGAGAACCAATTTCCACAAATTGTTTTCTAGGTGCATAGCCACCTCTTCTCCTCCTGGTCCTCCCCCTCCCTCTTCCCCCCTTCTCCCTCCCCTGCTCTTCAGAAACAGGACCCTTCCCCACCCCCCAAAACCTGCCGCATCACATCCAGTCTCATCAGGATTTTGTACTTTCTCTTTCACAATGTCCAGACAAATCAGCCCTGCCAGGGGGAAGTGATCAAAAATGATGTAACAGAGTCCATGTCAGAGATAGCCCCCATTCCCCTTTCTAGGGAACCCACATGGCAGCCAAGCTGCCCATTGGGTACATATGTGTAGAGGGCCTAGGTCCAGTCCATTCATGCATCTTGGTTGGTGCTTCAGTGTCTGGAAGGCCCTCTGGGCCCAGGTTAGTTGGTACTGTTGGTCTTCTTGTGGAGATTGTGTCCCCTCTGGGTTCTTTTATCCTCCCCCCCACCCCTTTTCCACCAGGCTCCTTGTGCTCCACCCAATGTTTGGCTGTGAGTCTCAGCTTCTATTTCTATGTTGCTGTTTGGAGTCTCTCAGAGGACAGCCATGCTAGGCTCCTGTTTGCAAACATAGAAGAGTGTCATTAATAGAGTTGGAGGCTGGCTCTTTCCCTTGGTGTGGAACTCAGGTTGGGCCAGTCATTGGTTGCAGATTCCCGCAATCTCTGCTCTATCTTTGTCCCTGCACAACTTGTAGGCAGGGTGAATTTTGGGTGGAAGTTTTTGTGGGTGGGTTGGTGTTCCTTTCCCTCCACTAGGAGTCCTGTCTGTTTCGAGAATGGCTTTTTCAGTCTCCATGACTCCTTCTACTAGGGGTTTCAGCTGGGGTCACCTCCATATCCTCCCAGGAGCCTACCCTGTTGTAGGTCTCCAGCTTGTCTCAAAGATGCCCTCTCCCACACTTTCGCTTCTCTCTGCAGGTCTTCTGTTCTCCTGTCCCCTCTCTGCAGTCTGATCTACACCCTCATTTCCTTGAATATTCGCTCTCCTTTCCTGTTCCTTCTCTTCAACACTTCTGCTGTTTATTCTATGCTCCCTTCTGAGTGAGATTCAAGCATCCTCCCTTGGACCCTGCTCGTTAACTAGCTTCTTTGGGTCTGTGAATTGTAGTATGGTTATCCTGAACTATATGGCTATTATCTGCCTATAAGTGAGCACATACCATGTGTGTCTTTCTGGATCTGGTTACCTCTCTCAGGATGATATTTTCTAGTTCCACCCATTTCCAAGTATTTTGTTGAGAATTTTTGCATCAATGTTCAAGTGGGGAATTGGTCTGAAAATCTCTTTTTCTGGTTGAGACTTTGTGTGGTTTAAGTATCAGGGTGACTGTGGCTTTATAGAATGAGTTTGGCAATGTTCCTTCAGTTTCTATTTTATGGGATAGTTTGAGGAATATTGGTATTAGCTCTTCTATATACAGTCTCGTTGAATTCTGTGCTAAAAGCATCTGGCTCTGGGCTTTTTTAGGTTGGGAGACTTTTAATGACTACTTCTATTTCTTTAGGAGTTGTAGGGGTGTTTAAACTGTTTACCTGATCTTGATTTAACTTTGGTAAGTGAAAATTTTAAAAATGTCCATTTTCTTTAGATTTTCCAATTTTATGGAATAGAGATTTTGAAATAAGATCTAATGATTCATTGGATTTCGTCAGTGTCTGTTGTTATGTTCCCCTTTTCATTTCTGATTTTGCTAATTTGCATACTGTGTCTCCTTCTTTTAGTTAGTTTGGCTAGGATTTGTCTATCTTGTTGTTGTTGTTTTTCTCAAAGAACCAGCTCTTGGTTTCATTGCCTCTTTGTATTGTTCTCTTTTTTTTTTTTTAAGTTATTGATTTCAATCCTGAGGTTGATTATTTCCTGCCATCTGCTCCTCTTGGGTAGGTTTCCTTCTTTTTATCCTAGGGCTCTTATGTGTGCTTTCAAGTTGCTAGTATGAGAACTCACCAATTTCTTTATGAAAGTACTTAGCAATTTGAACTTTTCGTTAGCACTGCTTTCATTGTGTCCCTTAAGTTTGGGCATGTTGTGCCTTTATTTTTATTGAATTCTAGAAAGATTTTAATTTCTTTCTTTATTTCTTCCTTGACCCAGTGGTCATTGAGTAGAGAGTTGTTCAGTTTTCATGAGTTTGTAAGTTTCTTGAGCTTCAGGTGTGCTAGGGTCTCCAGGGCTTTCTGAAGTAGGGTAGCTGGGTTCTGGTGGCGCTGTATGGCCCTGCACTTGGTGGCTTGTGCTCTTACACTGACCTCTAGTTGTTTGGTTATCTTTGGTGTTAGCAATCCTGGTGGTACCTAATGGTAGTAGGCCTCTAGGATTGTAAGTAGAGGTGGTGGTCCTGGATGGTAACTGTCCTCTGTTTTTCCAGGGTGATAGCAGGCCTCCAGGGATAGAGGAAGTGCTGGTAGTCTTTGATGGCCGCTGGTCTCTGGGACTGTAGGGGAGAACCTGACCCAGGAGATGGTGTGCGCCCAGGAGATGGAGTGTGGAGCTCTCCGGGGGTGGGCTAGGATGCCTCCCAACATTTACTTTTAAACTGGATTTAGAAGTGTTGTTGGTACAGGGCTTCTTTGAATCTTTAATAGGTTGATGAGCACTATACACATCTCAAAGAAAACTGTAGTATGCAGCACATCACAGGTCTCTTCGACTGAGCATCTGAATGGCGTCACGCAGGACTAGTATTCAGTGGAGCACATTTTGGGGATATACGTGTCTCACTTTTTCAAAACAAGCATCCTGGATAGTACTTACCTTTGATCTTCTTCTGAAAATGATTAGGCTTGTTTTCATTTGAATTTTGAATTTTGTGGGAAACGAGGGCATCTACCATGTGAGTGACAAAAGGACACTATCTATCTATCCTGGACAGAAGATGGATATTGAAATGGTAGCAAAGGCAAAATGCAGCCATTGTGGGACCTCCTCAGACTCATTCTAGCTAGAAAGCAGGAGAGGAACACATTCCTTCTACAGGCTCATTTAACTCATCCCTTCTTCTGGGATGCAGAGTACAAACTGTCTCCAGTGTTCAGCCCATCTCCATCAGTCTCCAACCTTTCCTCTCAGTCAGTTATTGCAGTTTTTCCTCCTTCCTTCCTTCCTTCCTTCCTTCCTTCCTTCCTTCCTCCCTCCCTCCCTCCCTCCCTCCCTCCCTCCCTTCCTTCCTTTGTTCCTTTCTTCTTTCTTCCCCCCCTCTTTCCTTTTTCTTATTCTGTATACCCCCTTTTTTCTTTTCTTTTTTTTTCCTCCTGTGCTCAGGTAGTCTCATGTAGTCCAGGAGAGTCTCAGATTCACTGTGTACCTAGGATGATCTTAAACTTCTGACCCCCCCACCTCTACCTCCCAAGTTCTGGGATTACAGACATGAATCACTGTGTCTGGTATTATGTTGTGTGAGGGATCTAATTCAGGGCTTTGTGGTACTCAGCAAGCACTCTGCCAACTGAGACATATACCTAGCCCAAAGTGCACTTTTTCTCCTGTGGTGCTCTCACAGCTATCCTCCACCTCTAATATAGTTCCCTGGCCTTGGACCTTCTCTACCAAGATCTTCATGTGATTTTCACATGTACACTACAGCTCCCTTCAACTCATTGTCCATGCTGAAGTCAGTCTGAAACACTAATCTCATCTTGCCATAACTACTGCCCTATACAAAGACCCCAATTTTTTTTTTTTTTAGTTCGCTGGTTCATAGCTTGAATTTTTCATATTAAAAATTTTTTCTTAAAGTTTATTCACTTTATATCCCAGCTGTAGCCCCCCCCATCCCCTCCCAACCCCACACTCCCTCCCTCATCTCCACTGACAGGGGAGGTCCTCCTCCCCTTCCATCTGACCCTAGCCTATCAGGTCTCATCAGGACTAGCTGCATTGTCTTCCTCTGTGGCCTGGTAAGGCTGCTCCCGTCTCAGTGGGAGGTGATCAAAGAGCCAGCCACTAAGGTCAGGTCAGAGATAGTCCTTGTTCCCCTTACTAGGGAACCTACTTGGAGATTGAGCTGCCATGGGCTACATCTGTACAGGGATTCTAGGGGTTCTAAGTTATCTCTGTGCATAGTCCTTGGTTGGAGTATCAGAAAAGACCCCTGTGCCCAGATTTGTTGGTTCTGTTGCTCTCCTTGTGGAGCTCCTGTCCACTCCAGCTATTTCTATCTTTCCCTTCTTTCATAAGATTCCATGCACTCTGTCCAAAGGTTGGCTATAAGTCTCAGCATCTGCTTTGATACCCTGCTGGGTAGAGTCTTTCAGAGGCCCTCTGTGGTAGACTCCTATCCTGTTCCCTGTTTTCTCCCTCTTCTGATGTCCATCCGATTTGCCATTCTGAATGAGGATTGATCATCTTACCCAGGGTCCTCCTTCTTGCTTAGCTTCTTTAGGTGTACAGATTTTAGTACCTTATATTATTTGTCTAATATCCACTTATAAGTGAGTATATATCATACGTGTCTTTCTGCTTCTGGGATACCTCATTCAGGATGATCTTTATTAGTTCCCACCATTTGCCTGCAAATTTCATGATTTCATTGTTTTTAATTGCTGAGTGGTATTCCATTGGGTAAATGTACCACAATTTCTGTCTCCATTCCTCTGTTGAGGGACATCTGGTTGTTTCCAGAGTTAGGCTATTATGAATTAAGCTGCTATGAACATGGTTGAGCAAATATCCTTGTTGTATACTTGAGCATATTTTGAATAATCAAACTCAGAGCTGAAATCAGTGAATTAGAAACAAAGAAAACAATTCAAAGAATCAAGATAACAAGATCTGGTTCTTTGAGAAAATCAGCAAGATAGACAAACCCTTAGCCAAACTAATTAAAAGGCAGAGAGAAACTATCCAAATCAGCAAAATGAGAAAAGAAAAGGGGGACCTAACAAGGAAATCCAAACAATCATTAGGTCCTTTTTTTTAAAATTTATAATTTATTACAATTTATCGACCTTGTATCCTGGCTGTGCCCCCCTCCCTTGTATCCTCCTATGCCCCTCCCCTAGTCCACTGATAGGGGAGGTTCTTCTCCCCTTCTATCTGACTCTAGTCTATCAGGTCTCATCAGGACTGGCTGCATTGTCTTCCTCCGTGGCCTGGTAAGGCTGCACCCGTTAGGAGAGAGGTGATCAGAGAGCCAGCCACTGAGTTCATGCCAGAGACAGCCAGGATTCTTGATAGAAGCCCTGTGTGGTGTGCCCTGCACACACCCCTGTTATGTATCACTCAATCGGTTGCTTTTTGTCTGTACTTCAGCCTTACCAGCTTCCTTTAATTCCTGACTCTGTTGTCACCCGCCTGTCACAGGACCTTGGCAAATACTATTGTCCTTACCTTGTCTCCCTTTAGCCTTAGGCTTAATAGTTATGTCCTCAGGGCATCCCTGGCTGGCTCAGATTTTTCTCTAACAAGCTTTCATGGAACCATGGAGTTTTTTTTTTTTTTTTTAAACTGATGGCAAACAGATATGTTATATATTGATTTCTGTACTTGTATGTTGAGTGACCATCTTCCACATTAGACTGACTCATTGTTTGATCCATGGGGACAGGCTTGATTTGTTCCACTGTGACATAACTGCTTATCGTGTACCTGCTTTTGCATGTGGCCCAAGCCAATCTTGAACTCACTGTTTAGACAAAGATGACCTTGAACTCCTGATCCTTGTTTCCAACTCTCAAGTCCAGAGATGTGCTTTCTATAAGATATTTATAAATGGGATTTTTTCCTTAATATCAACTATCAGATTTTTATCCTTTTAAATAGTTGGGAGTACATAGTACACAAACGCTTATTCATCATATTGACTCTATGAAAGTTCCCAGGACAACAGCAGGGGGCCAGATCTGTTTAGCTGCAAGAACAAAAACTTTTGGATCTACAACTAGTGCTGTTAGGAAGGTGGTTGGTGTGTAGGGTGTGGGAGTGTGAGGCAGTGTGCAGATCCACTCTGACTTTCTAACACTTGCTTTAAGATTGCTCTTGAGGGCTGGAGAATGGTTCAGAGGTTAAGAACACCGCCTCTTCTTCCAATAGTTCTGAGTTCAATTCCTGGGAACCACATGGTGGCTCATAACCATCTATAGTGAGATCTGTTTCCTTCTTCTGGTGCCCAGGCACAGAGCTAGGCAGAATGCTGTATAAACAATAAACAAATGTCTTTTTTTTTTTTAAAAAAAGCATAGTTTAAAAAAAGACTGATCTTGTGAAGGTAGAGAACTGCTTGTATTTAGGAGGCAGCTTCGGTGGCAGGAGGAGGCTGCTGTGACTGCGCAGGAGAACATCTGCAGGAGATCCCTGTCCCTTCCTGGTCTCTGTGAGCTGTCTAGGGCAAGGCTTCCAGAGAAGTAGTGGAGACTTGCAAGGGCTCCTTCCCAAGCTGGGGAAAGTTTCTGGGCTCGGAGACATGCAAATTGAATTCTTTCACAATCACTGAACTTTTCTGCAGGTTGGAAGCAGCCCACGTGCTGATTTTAATAGGTTTGAGGGTTGGGATTTCTTTGTGGTGGACAGGTTTTAAGGGAAGTGAAAGCAGCGCAGTGTTTTAATTCTGTGATCTTCAAAGGGCTCATTAGTGATCAGAGTTGGTAGATAATGCCTCAGAACCAACTGACAGAATGCTTTAAAAAAAGGAAGGGAGATTTGGAAATCCTTCTGCAGCTTATGTTTTAGCTGGTGGAGTTTTGGTTTCTGTTCCTACAACAATGTGCGAGCCCTTTTCTAACTGACAGATACGGAGACTGGCTTCCCACGTCATCTCTGCTTCTGAGAACTGTTGAGCAATCGACTCCTCGCTCATGAGAGGGCTGTTTAATGTGTAAAGCTGCTGGTGATGTTACCGTTGATAAGCCAGGAACTATCATTAGACGCTCATAGCAAGAGGAGGCTCTGTGGAAACTCAGCAGGCAGGTCCAGTTGGAACGGGTGCTTGCGTGTTGTACTCCAAACCCTTCAGCCGCCTGCAGGTTTACCTGCATGCAGAGGAAGCAGGACCTCATGCTCCATTACTCTGTGTGTAGCTAAGGATGAACCTGAGCTGATCATCTGCCTGCACCTCCTGAATGCTGGATCACAGGCATGAACCTCACACTGGGTCTGTGGTGCTGGGGAAGAATCCAGCAAATAAATACTGCTAACATAGCCACACCCCCAGCCCCATCAGGAGTTCTTCCATGCTTTCTCCGGCATGACCTTTTTGTCTATGAAATGGGAATATAATTATTCCCTGACATTCAAAATGCCGTAAGAAATGGCAAGCTAAAATAACACAAACCGTTTTTGTAGCTGCAGAACTGGTGTAAACAAAGAACACCGGGCATGGCCTTGCACAGCCTGCACAGAGAATTAATGTGGGTGCTGAAAGGTATTGCCTTTTAAATGGCTTGAAATCAGGAGGCTTTTCTTTCTATGTGAACTTTAATTTAAACCTGAAGATTTATGGAAAGAAGTGCCTAGTGGGGCATGGAGAAGGCCAATTATTTGAGAGGAAAAAAAAATTATTACTATTTTATTTTCAACAAATATCAAGCACCTATCCTCAGAAGGCACAGCTGGGTTTGAAGAACACCATCTGCTTCCCAGGGAAGCAAATACAGAGATTCCTTCCCCTGAATCTACTGTGTGAGATAAAGATAAGTCATGGGTGACTGTGTCCCTCAGATCACAACCATGTTTTATGAAATTCCTGTCAACAAAAGGAAACATGGGAAAAATTCCTCTGCACTCATTTTAATGAGCTTGGCAAAGGATAGCTTTAAATGCTCATCTTTTCTATTAAGCATTTTAATGCCAATGTTTAATATTGTTACACACACTGACCATACAGAAAGAGGGTACTTACCAGCCAGTCCCCCAGGGCCACATGATAGGGAGAGGCACAAGTGACAAGTCCATAGGCAGGGAGAGCCCCAAGCTCCAAGCTTGTTTCACCAGCCAGCTTCCCCTCTGCCCACCCAGCGCTGGCTTCTTTGGTTCAAGGGCCCTGCATTTATGTTCCAACTCTACTTCCATCATTGGAGTTGTTTGAAAGAAAATGGCTCCCAAATGCTCAAATGTTTGAAGACTTGTTCCCAGTTGGTGGAAATGTTTGAGAAGGATTAGGAGTTGTGTCCTTCTTGGATAAGGTGTGTCACTGGGGCTAGGCTTTGAGGTTTTAAAACTCTATCCCATTCCAGATTAGCGCTCTCTACCTCATGGTTGTGTCTCAAGGTGTGAGCTCTGAGCTACTGCTTCGGCACTATGTCTGCCTGGCCATGCTCCCTACCTTATGATCATGGACTCTAACTCTCTGAAATGCAAGCTCCAAATAATCCCTTTCTTTCATAAGTTACCTTGGTCATGGTGTCTTATCACAGCAGTAGGGACTTAACTAAGACAGTCATGTTGAGTCGCTCATCATCATGTCATAGGCCAGTGCACAGATATCATGGTGAGAGAAAGGTGTAGTCCAGCAAGTAGCAGAAAGTCCCTGTGCACTAGTCAGAGCAGCTAAGTGTACAGGTGACAGGGTTTGGGAGCTGCAAGAGCTTGTGCTCCCAGACCTGGGTTGTGAGGCAGTTGTGAGGTGGTGGGCAGTGTTAGACCGGGACAACAGCTACTACCTAGCAAAGGCAGCAGAGGCTTCATTTAATGAGGATCAGTGTGTTAGAGTCTCTACCTGCTGCAGGGTGTGGCTGCTATACCCTGCCCTCTATCTATCCTCAGAAGGCACAGCTGGGGTTGAAGAACCCAGCCTCCTCTCCCAGAGGCCCTTCACTAAATAATCCAGACATCATAGTCCTGCAGCCTCTTTCCCCTTTTCTCTATTTTCCTCCTTTGCCCCTTCCTGCTCTCTTTCTTCCCCCAGCATAGACTATTCCTCCCCCTCCCTTGCTGCTCCTAATAAACCTGCATTTATATAATATAGCTTCGTCTCACCATTAGCTCATTCTGTTTTATTTCATCAGTCACAGTGTGGGAGAGGGGACTCCTAGGCCCCAACTTCAGAGTTAATATGTGTAGGCAAGAGCACTTTTAAAATGCATTTAAAATCAAAAGACAACTTTCTGAGGTTGCACAGTGAAACGTCACTTTCCACATGTAGAGGTTAAGCATGAAAACAATCACTTGTCTTTTTTATATTTATTGATTGATTTTTCTTTTTGGTGTGTGTGTGTGTGTGTGTGTGTGTGTGTGTGTGTGTGTGTGGAGAGAGAGAGAGAGAGAGAGAGAAGTCAGAGGACAACTTTCATGAGTCTGTTCTCTCCTCCTTATGCACAGGATTCAGGGGTCAAACAGCATTTCCCTCTGAGTCAGCTAACCAACATTAATGTACTTGTTCCTGCATTCCATCCCTGTTCTAGGTCCTCATCAATGCTCAGAGTCAACCCTTTCCCGGGGTCTGTTGTCATAGGTTAATTTTACCTGTGCTTCAGGTAAACTGAGTCTTAAGAGCAGTTACTCACTCTGGCTGCCTTTCTCACTCACTATGATTTAAATGAGATCCGTGAGGAGGGAGTCATTTGAATAACACATTTTCTCCTTTGCTTATATACGTCTTGTCCTTTGAGGGCTATGTCAAGAGGACATGAAGATTCTAAACCAAAGGAGAAAGTCTATGTAACAAGTATCAGACAGCAGCAGTTCCTAGGGAATTAGGGATCCCAAGTAATGGACTAAGCCAGCCTATTTTCATTGCTTAGATTTTTACAGCATGGGCCTCTTAGGTCACCTACTGTGGCTGTGCCTTTCCCACCTTGCAAAGGTGGCCTTTTGTTCCCAAAGAGTCACAGAGCTGCTACTAACTACATCACAAAGTGTTTAAGGCTGTGATTGAAATTTAGAAGACAGCATCCAATGTCACCTTTGATGATCTAAAATTGCACACACGGTAACCCGGGGCTCGCTGTAATAGACAGCCCACAGAGGCGTGCTTCTGGATTGTGCTCTGCCAGGGTCTTCTGCGGTTGACTGATGTTATTAAACCCCCAGGACCCTTCTCAGAAGGATGTTTGGCTCCAAATAGCAGTGTTCTCAGGGACACTGTGACCCGGTGCCCTCACACAATTGAATCTTTCATTTTATACAGACTCTGAGGCTCTCTATTATTAAGCTGACAAGAATAGCAGTATGGATTTTTCCTTTTCTGCTTTTCGCATTCCAGGGGGCCATGGGCTGTGCTTCCTGGGTTTAACCGGGACATGAGCTGTGGCCATATAATGAGATAAAGGAAGCACAGCCAAATTTACAGATGCCATGCAGCAGCCTCCTTATATATGCTTACATATATATGTACAGTATGTGTCTGTGAGTCCGTGTGTTTGTGTGTGTGTGTGTGTGTGTCTGTGTCTGCGTGTGTGCAAGCCAGAGGTTTACTTCAACTGTCATTGTTTAGCTGCTAACACCTGGCACTTTGACACATTGACTTTTACTGACCTAGAATTTGCTAGGCTGGCCAGCCAGTGAGCCCAGGGACCTGCCTACCTCCATACTTTCAGCATTGGGTTTGCAAGCTTGTACCATCATCTGACTTTTTTTTTTTTTTTTTTTTTGGAACAGCAACAACAAACACATGGGTTCTAAGGATATAACCCTAGTTCGGGTTCTTATGCTTATAAGACAAGCACTTTACAGTCCCAGCCATTTCCCTAGCACCACCTCATTCCTTCCCCTTTTAAACGGTGAAATAAACACGTATCTTCTTTTCCCTAGCCCAGCCCTGCAGAGGTGTGGCCCCAAATAGCCTGCTGTGCGCGTACCTGCCTGCTCCCTTCATACCAAGCATTCAAGCTAGTGGCTTTGGGCCCCCAAGGGAAGAAATGTAGCTGCTCTGGAGGTGGGGGTGGGAAGCTGTCTGCTCTTAGGGGCATGTACTGCAGGGATTCATAAAAAATGCCTTGAAAGAGTACCTGCCATCTCCTGGGATGTGTGGCTAGTAAAATGTCATTTTCTTCGAATTCTGATGAACTAATAGACGCAAGGGTTTAGAAAGAAGGAGCAGGAAAAGTTAGGTGCAAAGAAGTGAAGTGAGTCAAGCTCCAGCAGGATGACTTCTATGGAGAAACTGAATCAAAGGAGGGGAAGGCAGGGTGACAGTTACCGCAGTGTCAAATTCCTCACTGTGCTCCTGGGGAAACGGTAACTTCTCACCAGCTCATTATGATCACACACACAGGTGGTGAATAAAGCCATCTTTTGTTCAGGGAGCCAGCGGGGTTAAAGAGATTATTTCAATTATTATTATTTTAGGGACCGGAGATAGACTGTGATTTTATTATCCTTTATTAACTCAGGATGAGAACTTAGTTTTTATTTTTTTAAGTTCATGCTGCATTCTGTGCTCATCCCTAAAAGAAGTGTCAGCATTCTTTGTAGGTCCTAATTCCTGTGTCTATGGCCAGATTTTACTACATGGGGTGACTGGTGGTTCTTTTATTCAGTGTCATTAATTTTAAGTTTTATTTAATGAGTTTCACTTTTTACATGAGTAACCATTGTAAAAAGCACAAAGACTCCCTTTCTGTCTATTCAAGAACCTAGGTCAACATCATAATAAAGCTTAAGAGTCAGTATAAGGCAGAGCCTTGCTCAGCCCTAGGGGAAGAACAGAACTTTATGTCTCTGAAGTGTTTCATTTTGTCAGTTTGTTCACTAGAACAGGGTTAAGAAACAAACATCCAATAACTTTCTCCCTGACTTTGCCCAAAGTTCTTCTAACTTTTGGATGGATCAGGGTCTCTCTTGTCTCTGACACCCACTGTGTTACATTCCTGACCTGCCCAGGCCTGGGAGGCGGGGGAGGGGTAGAGGTGAGGGAGCAGTGTAGAGAGGCCACTTTCCCAGGAATTCTCGAGGGCTTTGTTTTTCCTGTGTGAAAATGTGGTTCTTGGGTTTGCCTCACCCAATCAGAGGAAGTTTCTGGCATGATCATGATTATGGATTTGACTTACCCAATTGTACGGTTTGAAAAAGGAACATATTCTTTTTTTACACCCATGAAAATATTTCTATGGCTGTACATGCAAATATTTCTATGGCTGTGGACTGGAGTGATGGCACAGCTGTTAGGAGAATTTGCTGTTCTTCCAGAGGACCAGGGTTCAGTCTGCATCAGGAGGCTCACGACAGCCTATAACTCTGGCTCCAGAGGACCTGAGACCTTTCTCTGGCCTCTATAGGCACCTGTACACATGTGGCATATACTCACATACACACCAAGTAACAAAACAAATATTTAAAAACAGAATAAATGATGAAGGGAGAAAAGGAACTCCAGGAATGTGTTTGGCATAACACCCAAGCATTGCTGCTGTTGTCCTATTGTTTTTGTGTGTGAAATAATTTCTTAATGATTTTATAACAGAATCATTACATGTGAAGTAAAATTCCCTTATGATCTATTCATTTATAATCTAGATTAATATTTTTCAGAAAAAAATTCTCCCTGAATTGTGAGGTTTAGTTGGAACAAAACACCACTGAAAGAGATTTTAACCAGTTTGAAGGGTGTACTCTGCTAAACCGAGGGTCGGTGCTAAGTCACAAAGAAAGGAGTTTTTTTCTTCTTCTTCTATGTCCACTTAAAATAGAACAGTGAATACAATTAAATGAGTTCCCTCTAATAATCCAGTTCTAGGGAATTGCTTTGTGCTTGGCTGATCTCAGACTAAACAGTCTGTTTGCATGAAGGCATTGCTTGGGGAGGAATGTCTGGGATGCTCATGCAGCCTCCTGGTATCATTTCCCAGTCTGCCATGAAGCTGTCCACTTAGAATGAGCATGAGGGCCTGCCAACCTGTTCCTGAAGATCCAGCTGTCAACAGTCCCTCATTCAGCCTTCCACTGATAGTCTCCTTATTTCTTTCACATTCATTTTTAATCTATTTTTTGTAGAAAGGGCCTTTAGGTGCATTTAATGAAAATGCAGAAAATATTTATGGATAATGAGACTCTGGGGTCTAGCTATTTATTGTAATAGCCACAATATTGGGATGTGGAAAAGAAACATCCTCTAGGTGAAATAAGCAATCAGCTTATTAGGATCTAGCTAATTGCTCACCCCAGGGATAGAAGCAAATAAACAGCGAGACACTGTTCAGTCTCCAGCATCTTTACTGTGCCCCATGTATTCTGATGTCCATAGATTAACACACATTCATAAAGAAAGTCAAATGTATGCAAAAAATTAACCTACTCTCCAGGCATGGTGGTGCATACCTTTAATCTCAGTACTCGAGGCAGAGACAGATGGACCTCTGTAAGTTTGAGGCCAGCCTGGTCTACAGAGTGAGTCTAGGATAGCCAAGGCTCTGTGACACAGAGAAATCCTGTCTCAAAAAATAAAACAAAAACTGACCTGTCCTGCAGGTCTGTCACCGGAGATCCTGAATGGGGGAGTAGGAATGAAAAGGGAACAAATGTGCGAGAAATGAAGACCAAGACAGTTTCTCTGATCAAAGTCTCCGTTTATTATTTTTAGTATTTCCTTTATATAGGCAGGGCAAAAGGAATGTAATTGCCTTTGGCAGGGTTACTAAGTGATTAGAAATCACAGGATGGCCCACCAAGATGTGCTAATAATGGTTGTTTAGAAAGTTCCTCAGAAGTGTTACTTAGGAAGCCCTGAGGGAGAAGAGGTTTTAAGGTATTTCAGGAAGATGTTCTTATTGAAAGCTCCAGGTCAGCCAGGAATGCACTATTGTATCATAGCAGTAGGCCTTCAAGCCAGACACCAAAATTCAGGGGGCAGCAAGGTGCCAGAAGGTCCCCGGCAAAAAACAAAAGCAAATTAACCTACTTATAGAGTGCTGTGACTATCTTTGTACTTACTCATGTTCAAATTAGGAAGGTAAGGTATTCCTGACATAAAACTTCACAATACTAAAGCACCAACCACTTGACTCGTGTGATTAACCAGAGGTTTAGTATTTCTTTGTCATCCTCTGTTTTCATATTATGGACATGAGAATAATTATTAAAACTGGAATGTGATGCTTCTTTTTTTTTTTTTTTTAATAAGATGAGAGTTCAAATGTAGTTATATTCAGTGAACATCTTGGGAAAGCCAAAGATAATTTAGCTTTAATAGACATCACTAGAGTTCTGGTGTTCTGAATTTGGGAAAGATAATGACAGAGTGGTCAGAGGCTATGATATGGGCATCTGTCATAGATGCTGCAAGATAAGAAATGCTTCACATGATATTGGAGGAAAACACAGCAGTAAGGCAGATTCATTCCCAGAAAATGAAACCTTTTCAGAACTGAAGACCAGTGAAGAGCAGTTCAGAAGCATAACACACAGTGAGCTGCAGGATGCTTTGGTGAGAATCCCAGTAGCCACACACAAATGCTTCTGTGGTCCTTCTCTTTGTTAAGAGCATTGTATGTGCTTGAGAACCACTTTGCCATTTTAACAGAAAGAGACCCAGATTCTTATGTAATTCCTTTGTTTACCACCCTTTTGGTAACTTGTGTTAAACAATTCACAATACCTTTTCACTTTATGAACAACTAATCATCAGTATGCTGGCTAGAAAACAAATACCTCCTTGTCGGTTTCAGACTCTCTCTGTACAGGCACTCTGAATTTGAGCTGTTTAGTTTAATCTATGATCTGGAATGACCAGATGACTTTAGTTAAAACAAACTAAATTACAGCTACTTAAAATATATATATATATATATATATATATCTGAAGAATATACATATATATGAAGAATATATATATAAAGAAAAAAAATATATATATATCTGTATATGTTTAAAAGATCTTGGAGGATCTAACAAATTAATCACATGAATCTATTTTACTCATGTGTGGCAGGGGGGCTGCTCAGGGAACAAGTTACAGGAGTTAGTTTTCCCCTCCACGTGGGTTCCGGGGATTGCAGTGAGGCTAACAGGCTGGACCTCAAGCACACTTATGTCTATTTTAAAACCTGTTAACTGATAGCATAGATGAATAGAGTTCCAGGCCTGCAAGACAGATACTAATATCTATATTTACCAATAACTACTAATAACTCAGTTTCCTATTAAGTCAAAGTCTTTAGGTTCATTGATATCTCTGAGAACACCATTTAACTAACCTACCGTGGACAAAGTTTGTAAGACTGCTAGTCAGCAGGGGAAATGATGTTTTATTTTTTTATTTTATTTTATTTTTTTATTTTTGGAAATGATGTTTTAAATAGGTGGAACTTGAGCAGCTAGGTGAGTATGTGCGTGTGTGTGTGCATGTGTGCGTGGGCGTGTGAAATGCTGTTGCCTTATACTTCAGGATGTATACAAAAATTAACTTCAAACAAAACAACCTAAGAGGATGCTGTAAAAAGAATATTAGGCAAAACATAGGGCCCTGGGATTTCACTCGTGCTAGGTGGCATTCAGCCGTGAGGTATACTCCTTGCCCCTGATTTTGCGAGACAGGGTCTTACTGTGTAGTCCAAACTGACATGCACTTTAGACCTCCTTGTCTCCGTCCCTTTGTGGGATTAAGGCATGTGCTGTCATGCTCAGGACAAATATGTCTTTTAAATTAAAGAACATTGGTGATTATAATTTGTTTAGTTAGACAGATCTTTTTATATTTGTAGAATTATGATAGTTTTCTTGACTTATGAAACTTCTAAATACCAAGACTGGTTAGGTACTCTTTGAGAAAATAAATTCAAAACAAATTCCATTTGTAATGGAATCAGAAAGGAAATATGTTTGAAGTTCCCATTTTCCCTGTGAGTAGATGTGGAGTTGGATGGTGGGCAGATGAGTGCAGGCGGCTTGGTGATCATGAAGATAGATTTGGTGTGCCCCACAGCACTGGAAAAAAAATAAAAAAAGAAAGGGAACAGTCTGTATGTTAAACTTTTAAAAAGACGTATACCTTATAAACCTCTGCATTTGCAGACCAGAGGCAAACTAACATTCTTAGTGTTTTAAGTCCCTTCACATCCCTGTGCTTCTGTTTTGTAACCTCTAAACAAAGCACATGAATTCTGTTTCTTTAATACATAGATTCAGCAAACTTTGATATTTCCTTCTTTTTTTATATATTAAAAGGAGATTTATTAGATAGGATTATACAGTTTTGTCTGGTTAGGCCAAGAGCAATTACCTTTACACTGGAGAGGCTAAAAATAAATAACTGCTGATTCACAAAGCTAGATGCCCCTGAACTTCCAGTCTATCACTGAGAGCAGGAAGGCCAGAAGGTGGGAAGGATTCCTGGGAGACTTGGGTTTTTTTTTAAATTTTTATTCCAATATTTTTATTAATTACACTTTATTCACTTTGTATCCCAGCTGTGGCCCTCTCCCTCACTCCCTCCCTATCCCAACCTCCCTCCCTCATCTCCTCCCAGGCCCTACTCTAAGTCCACTGATAGGGGAAGTCCTCCTCCCCTTCCCTCTGACCCTAGCCTATCAGGTCTCATCAGGACTGGCTGCATTGTCTTCCTATGTGGCCTGGTAAGGCTGCTCCCCCATCAGGAGAAGGTGCTCAAAGAGTCAGCCACTGAGTTCATGTCATTGACAGCCCCTGTTCCCCTTACTAGGAAACCCAGTTAGAGACTGAGGTCCAATGGGCTACATCTGGGCAGGGGTTCTAGGTTATCTCCATGCATGTTCCTGGGTTGGAGTATCAGTCTCAGAAAAGACCCCTGTGCCCAGAAATTTAGGTTCTGTTGCTCTCCTTGTGGAGCTCCTGTTCCCTCCAGGTCTTTCTATCTCCCCCTTCTTTCCTAAGATTCCCTGCATTCTGCCCAGAGTTTAACTATGAGTCTTTTGTAGCCATCAGAAAGCTTACAAAGCTGACTCATAATGTCAGTGATATTTTCTTCTTAACCATCACATTTAAATCATTAAATTTTATTTTCTACCTTCTGTAATTAATTCAGATCTTAATTTTAAGTTTCTAAAATCATTTTACATGTGTGTGTGTAGATCTCTTAGCTCCTGTCTGCCAATCAAGACAAGGGCTCTGCTAAATCAGAATAATTCTGTAGTGGAAGTTGCTCTCTGCTACAAGACCTGCCTGACATGCTCATCCCGAGGGTACGTACGACATGAGTGCCTTTCCTAACTAGTCTCTGGACATTTCCAAGAGCTGGAGAGGAATAGAAAAGAGAAGCGAAAATGTAATGGACATTGTGAAGAAAGTTGTTTATTTTTGATGTTTAAGGAGAGCAGCAGAGACTCATGGGGCGAAGGCTCACAGCTGTTATTATAGAATTTTGGAGGCTGAGGCAGAAGAATTGTGAATCTGAGGCTATATCATAAGTGACATGAACTACATAGTAAGTTCCAAATGTGGGATAGAGAGTGAGACTTGTTTTCTGTAATAGCAACAAGGAAAAAGGAAAGGAAAGAAAGAAGGAAAAAGAAGATAAAAAAATTTCCAGGGCTCAGGGAACATCACGTAACAAGGGATAGGAAGAACCCAAGATCTGAATGGAGTAGGGAGCAGACCTGTGGAACGCTGACTTTTATCTAAAGACGCTGCATGGCCATTATACTCGTGAACTCACTTGTGGTTACCTGTACAAGACTCGTACAAGACCAAGCCAAACAAAGTCTAAGCATGAATAGGGGAGAGCTTCCGGGTGGAGGAAGACTGGTTTTTCTTTGGGGTGATAACCATTGGTAGATTTCTTATGCTCTAGTGGGGAGCTCTATTGGGGAGCTCTATACACATGCCAATGTTGGGAAGCACTAATTGGACTAAGTACATTAGCTCTTAAAAAAAGGGGGCCATGTAGCCCTCCTGTGTACAAAAGACAGAAGGGCTGAGAAAGAAATTAGGGAAACAACACCCTTCACAATAGCCACAAATGACATAAAGTACCTTGGTGTAACCCTAACCAAGCAAGTCAAAGACTTGTATGAAAAAAATTTCAAGTCTCTGAAGAAAGGATTAGAAGAAGATATCAGAAGATGGAAAGATCTCCCATGCTCATGGCTTGGCAGGATTAACATAGTAAAAATGGCCATTTTACCAAAAGCAGTCTACAGATTCAATGCAATTCCCATCAAATTACCAACACAGTTCTTTACAGACCTGGAAAGAAAAATTCTCAACTTCATATGGAATAACAAGAAACCAAGAATTGCTAAAACAATCCTCTACAATAAAAGATCTTCTGGAGGTATCTCCATCCCTGATCTTAAGCTGTACTATAGAGCAACAGTTATAAAAACTGCATGGTACTGGCATAGAAACAGAATGAATGGTGGATCAGTGGAACCGAATAGAAGACCCAGAAATAAACCCACACACTTAGGGACACCTGATCTTTGACAAAGATGCCAAAACCATACAATGGAAAAAAGATAGCATCTTCAACAAATGATGGTAGTCTAACTGGATGTCTACTTTTAGAAAAATGCAAATAGATTCATACTTATCACCCTGCACAAAACTAAAGTCCAAGTGGATCAAAGACCTCTACATAAAGCCAGACACATTAAATTGGTTAGAAGAAAAAGCGGGGAAGACCCTAGAACTCATTGGCACAGGAGACTACTTCCTGAACAGAACACCAACAGCACAGGCTCTAAGAGCAACAATCAATAAATGGGACTTCATGAAACTGAGAAGCTTCTGTAAAGCAAAGGACACCGTCATCAAAACAAAACGACTGCCTACAGGTTGGGAAAGAATCTTCATCAACCCTATATCTGACAGAGGGCTAATATCCAGAATATATAAAGAACTGAAGAAGCGTTTCTCCCCACTTAGTCTTTGGTTGATGCTCAAGAAACGCAACTGTTTCCAAGGAGCTACTTCAGGATCTGAGAGTTCTTTAAGAATTAAATCTTTCCCCAAAGTTTGGCTAATGAGTCTGGGCAGAGATCAGGAGTCTTATGGAAAAGTAGGGGGATAGAAGGACCCGGAGGGGACAGGAGCTCCACAAGGAGACCAACAAAGTCAACAAATATGGGCCCGGGGTGCCTGCAGAGACTGATGCATTAACCAAGGACCGTGCATGGAGGTAACCTAGAACCTCTGTACAGATGTAGCCCATGGGCAGGTCAGTAGTATCCATGTGGGTTCCCTAGTAAGGGGAACAGGGGCTGTCTCTGACATTAACTCAGTTGCCTGCTCTTTGAGCACTTCCCTCTGGGTGGGGCAGCCTTGCCAGGCCACAGAGGAAGAGGATGCAAGCAGTACTGATGAGACTTGATAGACTAGAGTCAAATGGTAGGGGAGGAAGACTTCCTCTTTCTGTGGTCTAGGGAAAGGGGATGGGGGAAAAGGGGGTAGAGAGGGTTGGACCAGGAGGAGACTAGGGAGGGATATAAAGTGAATAAATTATAAAAAATAAGAAAAAAATTTTTTAAATAATTAAATCTTGTCGAAAGATTAGAATATTTGCAAAACACATTCAGAATGTTTATGCTAATATTTCATAAACAGATTTCAGAATCCCCAAATCACAGAAAAGACAGGCAACCAGGATTCTCTGTGATCTGCCACCTAACAGAGACTAGAATTTCTGTTTCTGTTCCCAGCACTTACTGGGCAGCCATTAACACCTTTGTCAAACATCAGCTGGGGCCAGATTTGAACCAGAAATACAAAGAGAAGCATAGCTAGAAAATGAATTAGGAGCAAAAAGCAAGAACAAAGAAACACAATAGCAAGTAGTACCACTGTAAGAGATTCACTTCGCAAACCCCAAAGGCATCATATGAACAGCACAGGTCTCACGCAGTGCACGAGGCCAGAAAAGATGGTGGTGAGTCAGTTTTAGTTGGCTAAGGCAGGTAAGGGCAAGAGTGAAAAAAGTCTTTCCTTTCCTCCCTTTCTTTTCTCTTTTACTCCCTGAGTATATACATGGTGTGTGTGTGTGTGTGTGTGTGTGTGTGTGTGTGTGTGTATGCATGTGTTAGCATGTGTATGGGCACATATGTATGTGCAGGTACATGTGTGTACACGTATATGTGGAGGCCAGAGGTTGACATCACTTATCTTCCTGGATCCCTTTCCACCTTATATATTGAGGCAGGGCCTCTCATCCGAACTTGCCAGTTAAGCTAGTCTGACTAGCCAGTTTACTCCAGGGATCCTTTATTTATCATAGGTGCTATCATCATAGGGGGGCTGCTACTTGTCCTGTGATCATAGGTGGCCTGCTACACCCTCTTGGCATTTACACTGGTGCTGGGGTGCCAAGCTGCTGTTTACACTTTTTTGGCAAGTGCTTCTGAACCACCTCCCCAGCTCCCTCTTCCACCCCCTTTTCCCCTTCCCTTCCCTCCCTTCTCTTCCCCTACCCTCCTGTTCTCTTCCCTTCCATTCGCATCCCCTTTGTCTTCCCTGCTTTCTTTCTTTTTATTTATTCTTTATAATACGTATATTTCTAGAAAATAAGGGTTATACACATGCTCGTAGCTGTGCTCTGGGGGACAAAACTAAATAGGGTAACATTATTTTTTGTAAGGTTTTCTGTCCTTCTGACACAACATGTAGCTGAGATGAGAGTGAAGAAGGCCAGTTCTACAGAGCTGTCTGTGTACATAGATCACACGTGACAAACCTCCTGCTGAACCAGTAAGCCCTGGGGACAAAGTGGCCCAGCACCTGGTTGCTGTGACTTGTAACTGAGCTTTGGGGGCTGCGCTTTGACTACACACTGGAAATCCCAGGGAACTCAAAAAACAATAAGTGTCGGGCTCAGCCCTGAAGAGTCAGATTTAACTTTTTAGAGGTGAAGCCTGGGCATTTGTGGATTTCATCAGCTCCCCAGGTGAGCCTGCTGCAGCATGTTGAGGACAGCATCGGCCAGCCTGAGTTTAAAGAGGCCAGCCAGCCAGCTAAAGTCTGTCTACCTATGCTTCTGAGTTACCGTGGCTGCTCTTGACCCCACTTCAACAGGTATGAAACCTGCTGGAGAAACAGGAAGGCACTTAAAAGGAAGTACACCAAGAGCAGTGGACAGTCTAGTCCCAGGGGCTGGAGGAAGGAGGTGGCTCCCCTTGGATTTGTCTGTTGTGTCTATGTTGCTACTTGTTCAATAATGCTGTGGTGTTATTCCACATACATTTATTTTTTTTATTTTTATTTTTCTGAGACAGGATTTCTTTGTGTGTGGCTCCATGTACATTTCTATTAGACTGTGAGATGCTGATGACTGAGTGGATGATTGGCTTGTAGCAGCTGGTAGACCTTGCTTGCTTAATGAATTAAAAAAAAAAAGGAATCACATATCTTTCATAATGGGGTCTTTTAGCAATGCCTGTTCCTCCTCACCATCCTAAATTCTGATCCTCTGGAACTGAGGCCTCCGTCTTCTTTCTAATGTATTACTACATAGCGTGAAGAGGTATTCATTGCTAGTGACTAACGATAAAGTCAGCTGCCTCCAGCCAATCTGGAAGGGACATGTTAGTCAGGGCTCTGCCTTTCCTTGTGCCCCAGCTGACTTTCAATGGGAACTCCAGAAAGTCTGCTCATTTCAGATGATCTATTTGTGTGTACAGGAAGGACCTAGCCCTCCTCCTCGTAGTACAAATCTTGTTGCCATCTCAGAATATTTGTAAGGCCCGTCTTTCCCGTCAAAAGCGTGTGTGTTCTAGCGTTCAGCAGTATGGCATTTTCTGTACATTGCTGAGATTTTTGTTTTTGTTTGCTGAGACTGCTTTTATCCTCACATTGTTTTGGTGGCAACTCTGTTGCAAGGTTGAAAATCTCAGTGGTGTCAGGACAGCCGCACCTTGCATGAAGCTCATAAGCAGAGGACACTCACCGGCAGATGGGAGGACTCAAGGAAGTGCTGTTGGGAGTGCTCCAGGTGGTTCTTATGTGTTGATGTCTTGATACTTTTGACACAACCTCAAACTTACTGGCTGAATAATGAGTTGCTATGTGTATGCTGGGTGCTGCCTGAGTGGAGGATAAGCAAGAGATGGAATAATACATCCTGCCCTAGGCGAGCTTTCTTGTTGGCAACAATGTATGAAGAACAGCCAGCCTGAGGGGTTGAAGCTCAGTGATACATTTGTATCCAAGGCTTGTAGCCCAAAGACTGAGGACAAGGACATGAGCTGTGACCATCAACACTCTCTACTTGACAGGATCTAGAATCACCTAAGAGATTAACCTCTGGGCATCTCTGTGGCGGACCTCCTAGACTAGGTTAACTGAGGTGGGAAGACTCGATTGTGCAGGCAGCACTTGCCACGAGTTGGGCCTCTGGACTGTACCAGTGTTCTTCAGCCTTTGCTTCCTGACTTTGGGATGTGACCTGCCACCTCACACTTCTGCCATCCATGACTGCTGTGCCATGACGGGCTGCTCCTTAAAACTGTGAGCCAAAGTAAACCCTTCCTTCTTTAAGTTGCTTCACTCAGGTAATTAGTGATAGCAATGAGGTAAGTAACTAATGCACTTGTTAATCAAGAAAAATGGCTAGTTTTGAAGGAATGAATTATGCCATTTACAAGAAAGCAAGATGATCCCCTGAAGAATAGGGACCCAGCTCTTGGAAGAACCCATTGAGTGGGTTGCTTTCCTCAGCATCTGCACAGCAGAGAAAGAAAAGTATTTGCTTGTGTCTGGGGTTTGAACGGAGAATATGATTAGGGGCTTAGGGATATGAAATGCTGCTGCTGTTTAGAAAGGAATGTGAAATGACGCTAGAAGGATGGAAGTCGCCGAAGAGCACAGCTTCTGTGTAGTTAGCTGCAAGGAGGAATAAAAAGCTCTGGGCTCCCACCCAGCAATGCACAGCCCAAGCTAACTGCATCCTGAAGCTCATGGGAGGTAAACATTTTTCTCCAGGTCCAGGACTTAATGCCCTAGAACTGAGATGCAGTTTAGAGTCCAGTATGAGGAAATTGAATCTGAGCACTCTCTAACCCTTTCACCTTCTTTATAACCTTCTAAATTTAGTCTGAAGGTGAGCACAGGGCTCAGTCTGCCCCTCAGCTCCTGAGATGTTTGCTGTTGATCCCCCTGTTCAAAAGGAAGTTGAGAGGCAGTGACAAATGCCACCAGCCGGGGGAGGTGTGGGGGAGGGAATGATTTATAGAACGAAGAAAATTTCTTCTTGTGCTATTGTACTCTCACAATTCTGTTCCACATAGAAAACCTTAAGTAAGGGAGAAGCACTGTGGGAAATTATTAGCATTAGTTTGAACATTTTAATAGACTTTTATGTTTGACATTATAATATAATTATAGCATTTCTCCCTTCCCTTTCCTCACTCCCAACCCTCCCATATACCCTTCTGCTCTCTCCATCAAATTTACGGCTTTTCTCTTCATTGCTATTACATGTACATTTGTATGTATGTATATATATTCCTAAACATAGCCTGCTCCATCTGTAAAATGTTACATGCATGTGTGTTTTCAGGGCTGACCGTTTGGCACTGGACACTGATTGGTGTGCTCTTCCCTGGGGAGGGCCACCTCTCCTGCGCCTTCTTTTCTCAGCTACTCAGCTGCCTATAGTTTTTTGTGTAGGGTTGAGGAGCAGGCTTTTGCCGTCCACTTTGGCATGGCCATTGGTATCATCCTTGTTCACCTCACATTTAAGCAGCCACGTTGGTGAGGATACAGGTATAGCTTAGATTTGGATTTTTATTGGTAGGAAAGTAATTTACAAGGGAATCTGATGAATGAGAGGGACAAGCCAAGACATGGTGCTCAGACCAACATGCAGCTAAGATTATTTTGTGTGAGTCTCAGGCTGTAATAGGTCCTAGGGAAGAGGAAACTTCCCAAGTGTCTTGAGAGGACATTTGAGTGTGCTTAAGGCAGCAGTCTTCACTGGTGGTATACATTTGGTGCATTCTCGGAAGGACACCATGGAGTGTTTAAATGGGATCCTGGCCTCTGTTGGAACTCACTGGTAGAGCTCACTAGGATTCAGGAAGCCCCAGTTTTCATACTTGGCACTGCCAGACAATATCTTTTTTTTTTTTTTTAAAGGAGGAACTTAGGAGAGTCTCTGCTCTGAAGAGTTTGGGAGGGGTGAGAACTAACGCTGGAGAAATCAGATAGACTTATAAGAGGAGGCTGGTGGCAAGGCTGTGGTTGTGACGTGAGCAAAGAAAGATGGGGTCCTTCCTTGTGGGTGAGCCCTGAGGAACAATCCCACAAAGGAGCTTTGACTTTGGGGAGCAAGGATTAGAAAACCACAGAGACATGAATTTTGGCTCTATCTTGCCTTACCAGTTGGGGAAATTACTTAACTGTTCTAAATAATTATTTATTATTTAGAATAAAATAAAAATGATTTAGTTTATTTATATTTTTTTAAAAATTGTCTTTTTTTTAAAAAATTAAGGCCAATTAATACATCCTTCAAGGATTTTTTGATTACATTTTTACTCTATATTCTTAGAATGTTTTCTTTTAAAGATATCCATCTATCCATTCTTTTATAGGTAGAGTGTTACGCAGCTCAGGCTGGCCCTAAACTCACCGTCTACCTGATCCTTCGACTTCCACCTCCCTAGTGCTAGGATGACAGGTGTGTGTCAGCACACATTTCATATTATGGAAAGTTTTAGCCCTTTCAAAAAGAAACGGAATTGAATGGATAATGCGGCCCCAAGTTGTTGTAACCCACCTACCATCTTACATTTTTACTTTCCCCCTATTTTGCCTATCACTCCTGTTGTGTATTTTTGTGAAGTGAATCTCAGGCACTGTGTCCCTGAATCTCTGAATGGTTTAGTCTGAATTCTGAAACAGGTCACTTTTATTTTTTTATTTTTAAAGCAAACTCTCTCTCTCTTTACATCTATCTATCTAGTATTCTGTCTGCAGGCCAGAAAGAAGGCACCAGATCTCATTATAGATTGTTATGAGCCACCATGTGGTTGCTGGGAATTGAACTCGGGACCTTTGGAAGAACAGCCAGTGCTCTTAACCTCTGAGTCATCTCTCCAGCCAAACAGGTCACTTTTAAAACCATTGTCAGAATTCCATCATTACACAAAAAAAGTTTGCTCAACTGTTCTATGACATCAATGACAGCTACCTAGTCGTTCAAAGTTCCTCAACATGAAGACATGCTTAAATGCCCAAGATTTTGCTAATTGGATTCCCATTCAGCATCTTTATCTGTCTGCTGTATGCCCTATTAGTTGGTAATAAAATCTATGACTTTTACCATGAGCATAATGCCCACCACTCTCTTTTCCTCTGCTATGTGAACAGCCTTTGATGATCGATTGCTGACTTAAGAATTGCCCAGAGGGATGCTATAATTCAATCATTCATTCTTCATTCATTAGTTTGGTTATCTCTTTTTGTTGTCACAATAAATGCCTCCTCATTTACTACTGTGAAAGAGAGAGAGAGAAAGAGAGAGAGAGAAAGGGGTAAATTCTCATTTATTTACTTGTTTTCAAAAATATTTTCAGGAGTGATGGTGGCACATATTTGTAATCCCAAAACTTGGGAGGCAGTGGCAGGAAGATTAGGAAGTTCACACTCAAAAATCAGCCTGGGCTTCTTTTTGGGGGACTGAGCAAAGGACACAGCTGGCAGAGAAATGATCCACATGAGGTGAGGAAGGACTCTGCTTTATCATGCCTGAGTTAGCTGGTGTTGGTTCAGGTTTCTAAAGGCTGACCCCAACAGTTTATTTATTTTTTCTATTATTATTATTATTATTATCATTACTAATTACAATTTATTCAGTTTGTATCCCGGCTGTGGCCCCCTCCATCATCCCCTTGCAATCCCACCCTCCCTCTCTCTTCTCCCCCTATGCCCCTCCCCTAGTCCACTGATAGGGGAGGTCCTCCTCCCCTTCTATTTGACCCTAGCCTATCAGGTCTCATCAGGACTGGCTGCATTGTCTTCCTCTGTGGCCTGGCAAGGCTGCACACACCAGGGGGCCAACAGTTTATTTTTGACATGTAGGCACAGAACAACCTTGAAGAAAGGTTTTCTCGTGACAATTAGTACAATGAAGCTTAAGGTGTGGCTACATAGAAACCCCTTTGCAAAGCACGCATGACATCTTCCACAGGAATGGGTTCTATTGACAGAGAAACACTATTCAGGAATGGGCAGGGGTTCCTGTGAAGCCTGGCTCTACTCCATCCTCTTTCAGCCATCTATGTGGATACACAGGTGTCAGTCCCTTCTGCTGAAGAGAGAAGCCTGTAAGTTTAAAGTTCCTGGTTTCTCTAGTGCTATTTTGTATCCATGCATAAAGACCTGGAGTCCACTAGACTCCCTGATATCTGTCTGGGGGAAAAAACTATAAAACACAAATCAGAAACAAACAAAAGCAATTATTTGAAATACACATTCTCTGACAGTGCCCAGGAAATATGTTTCATAGGTTTAAATATGTTTAGGCTGTCTGTATCTATTGTAGCCATTTTTCTTGTTGTTGTTGAAGTTGCCCAATTTTGGGTTATTGGGGGCTTCTTTTTTATTAAATTTTTACTTTTTATATTAATTACAGTTTATTCACTTTGTATCCTAGCTGTAGTCCTCTCCCAATCCCATCCTCCCTCCTTCATCTCTTCCTATGCCCCTCTCCAAGTCCAAGGCTAGGGGAGGTCCTCCTCCCCTTCCATCAGGTCTCATCAGAACATTGGCTACATTGTCCTCCTCTGTGGCCTTGTAAGGCTGCTCCCCCATATGGGGTAGGCGGTCAAAGAGCCAGCCACTGAGTTCATGTTAGAGACAGTCCCTATTCCTCTTACTAGGATACCCACTTGGATACTGAGCTGCCATGGGCTACATCTGAGCAGGGGTTCTAGGTTATAGCCATGAATGATCTTTGTTTGGAGTATCAGTCTCAGAAAAGACCCCTGTGCCCAGATATTTTGGTTCTGTTGCTATCCTTGTGGAGCTTCTGTCCTCTTCAGGTCTTACTATCTCCCCCTTCTTTCCTAAGATTCCCTGCACTCTGCGCAAAGTTTGTTTATGAGTCTCAGTATTTGCTTTGATACAATGCTAGGTAGAGTCTTTCAGAGGCCCTCCATCACAGGCTCCTTTCCTGTTTCCTGTTTTCTCCTTCTAATTTCCGTCCTGTTTGCCTTTCTGAGTGGGGATTTATCATCTTACCCAGGGTTCTCCTTCTAGCTCACCTTCTTTAGGTGTACATATTTATGTAGGTTTATTCTGTATTACATGTATTATGTAGGTTTATTCTGTATTACATGTATTATAAGTATCCACTTATAAGTGAGTATATACCGTGTGTGTCTTTCTGCTTCTAGGATACCTCACTCAAAATGATCTTTTCTAGTTCTCACCATTTGCCTGCAGATTTCATGATTTCCTTGTTTTTAATTGCTGAGAAGTATTCCATTGTGTAAATGTACCACAATTTCTGTATCAATTCCTCTGTTGAGGGACATCTGGGTTGTTTCCAGGTTCTGGCTATTACAAATAAGGCTACTACAAACACGGTTGAACAAATGTCCTTGTTGTGTACTTGAGCATCTTTTGGATATATGCCTAGGAGTGGTATAGCTGGATCTTGAGGAAGCCCTGTTCCTAATTGTCAGAGAAAGCACCAGGTTGATTTCCAAAGTGGTTGTACAAGTTTACATTCCCACCAATGGAGGAGAGGTCCCCTTTCTCCACATCCTCTCCAGCATGTATTGTCACTTGAGTATTTGATCTTAGCCATTCTGATGGGTGTAAGGTGAAATCTCAGGGTTGTTTTGATTTGCATCTCCCTGATGACTAAGGATGTTGAGCATTTCTTTAAGTGTTTCTCTACCATTCTATATTCCCCTACAGAGAATTTTCTGTTTAACTCTGTACTCCATTTTTTAATTGGATTACTTGATTTGTTGCTTTTTAACTTCTTTAGTTCTTTATATATTCTGGATATTAGCCCCCTGTCAGATATAGGTTTGGTGAAGATCCTTTCCCAGTCTGTAGGCTGTCATTTTGTACTGACGACGTCCTTTGCTTTACAGAAGCTTTTCAGTTTTATGAGGTCCCTTTTATTGATTGTTGGTCTTATAGCCTGTGCTGTTGGTGTTCTGTTCAGGAAGTAGTCTCCTGTGCCAATGAGTTCCAATGTCTTACCCACTTTTTCTTCTAACTGATTTAGAGTATCTGGTTTTATGTTGAGGTTTTTGATCCACTTGGACTTCAGTTTTGTGCAGGGTGATAAGTATGGATCTATTTGCATTTTTCTTCATGTAGACATCCAGTTAGACCAGTACCATTTGTTGAAGATGCTGTCTTTTTCCATTGTATGGTTTTGGCTTCTTTGTAAAAAATCAAGTATCCATAGGGTTTATTTCTGGGTCTTCAATTTGATTCCATTGTCCCACCATTCTGTTTCTATGCCAGTATTATGTGGTTTTTATTACTATTGCTCTGTAGTATAGCTTGAGATCAGGGATGGAGATACCTCCAGATGATCGGTTGTTGTACAGGATTGTTTTGGCAATTTTGGGTTGTCTGTTTTTCCATATGAAGTTGAGAATTTTTCTTTCAAGTTCTGTAAAGAATTGTGTTGATAATTTGATGGAAATTGCATTGAATCTCTAGATTGCTTTTGGTAAAATGACCATTTTCACTATGTTAATTCTACCGATCCATGAGCATGGGAGATCTTTCCATCTTCTGATGTCTTCTTCAATTTCTTTCTTCAGAGACTTGAAGTTTTATTTGTTTTTCAAAGAGGTCTTTCACTTGCTTGGTTAGAGTCACTCCAAGGTACTTTATGTTATTAGTGGCTATTGTGAAGGTTTTTTTCCTCTTATTTCTTTCTCAGCCCTTTTGTCATTGGTATACAGGAGGGCTTCTGATTTTTTGAGTTAATTTTGTATCCAGCCACTTTGCTGAAGGTGTTTATCAGCTGAAGGAGTTTTCTGCATGAATTTTGGGGGTCGCTCATGTAGACTATCATATCATCTGCAAGTAGTGATATTTTGACTTCTTCTGTTCCAATTTGTATCCCCTTGATCTCCTTTAGTTGTCTTATTGCTCTAGCTAGGACTTCAAGTACTGTGTAGAAGACACAAGGAGAGAGTGGGCAGCCTTGCCTTGTCCCTGATTTCAGTGGGATTCCTTTACATTTCTCTCTGTTTAGTTCGATGTTGGCTCTAGGCTTGCTGTATATTGTCCTTACTATGTTTAGGTATGTGCCTTGTATCCCTGTTCTCTCCAAGACTTTAAACATGAATGGGTGTTGGATTTTGTCAAATGCTTTTTCAGCATCTAAGGAGATGATCATGTGGTTTTTCTCCTTCAGTTTATGTGGTGGATCACATTGATGGATGTCCGTATATTCAACTACCTCTGCATGTGTGGGATGAAGCCTGGTTGGTCATGGTGGATGATATCTTTTATATGTTCTTGGATTTGGTTTGCCAGTATTTTATTGAATATTTTTACATCAATGTTATAAAGGAGATAGGTCTGAAGTTCTATTTTTTTGTTGGGTCTTTGTGTGGTTTTGGTACCAAGGTGACTGTGGCTTCATAGAATGAGTTTAGTAATGTTTCTTCTGTTTCTATTTTGTGGAATAATTTGAAGAGAATTGGAATTAGCACTTCTTCGAAGGTTTGGTAAAATTCTGCTTTGAAACCGTCTGGCCCTGGGCTTTTTTTTTGGAAGGGAGACTTTTGATGACTGCTTCTATTTCCTGGGGGAATATGGGACTATTCAATCTTTCTACCTGGTCTTGATTTAATTTTGGTAAATGGAATCTATCAAGAAAATTGTCCATTTCACTTGGATTTTCAAATTTTGTGGCATATAGGCTTTTGTAGTAAGACCTAATGATTGTTTAGATTTCCTCAGTATCTGTAGTTATGTCCCCCTTTTCATGTCTGATTTTGCTGATTTGGATAGTTTCTCTCTGCCTTTTAGTTAGCTTGGCTAATGGTTTGTCTATCTTGTTGATTTTCTCAAAGAACCAGCTCTTGGTTTCATTGATTCTTTGAATAGTTTTATTTGATTCTAATTTATTTCAGCCCTGAATTTGAGTATTTTCAGCCGTCTACTCCTCTTGGATGTGTCTTCTTCTTCTTCTTCTTCTTCTTCTTTTTCTAGGACTTTCAGTTGGGCCATTAAGTTGCTTGTATGAGATGTTTCAAATTTCTTCTTGAAGGCACTTAGTGCTCTGAATTTTCCACTTAGCACTGTTTTCATTGTGTCCCATAAGTTTGGGTGTGTTTTGCCTTCCTTTTCATTGAATTCTAGGAAGTCTTTAATTTCTTTCTTTATTTCTTCCCTAACCCAGCTCTCATTGAGTAGGGAGTTTTTCAGTTTCCATGTGTGTGTAAGCTTTTTGCTATTTCTGTTGTTGTTGAGGTCCAGCTTTAGTCCATGATGGTCAGATAGAGTACAAGGAATTATTTCAATGTTTTTGTATCTGCTGAGGCTCACTTTGTGACCAACTATATGGTCTATTTTGGAGAAGGTTCCATGAGGTGCTGAAAGGAAGGTATATTCTTTTGAATTTGGGTGAAAAATTCTGTTGACTTCTATTAGGTCCATTTGATTTAGGGCTTCTTTGTGTCTTTATTTCCCTATTTAGCTTCTGTCTAGATGATCTGCCCCTTGGTGAGAGCAGACTGTTGAAGTCTCCCACTATTAAGGTGTTCGGATCAATATGTGATTTAAGATTTAATAATGTTTCATTTACAAATGTAGGTGCTCTTGTATTTAGGGCATAGAGGTTCAGAACTGTCAAGTCCTCCTGTGTGTTTTTCCTTTGATGAGAATGTAGTGTCCCTCCTCATAGTTTTTGATTAATTTTGGTTGAAAGTCTATTTTATTAGATATTAGGATAAATACCCCAGCTTGTTTTCTGGGTCCATTTGCCTGAAAAACTTTTTTTCCAGCCCTTTACTCTGAGGTAGTGTTTATCTTTGTTGCAGGGGGGTGTTTCTTGGATATAGCAGAATGTTGGATCCTGTTTCTGCACCCATTCTGTTAGTCTGTGTCTTTTTATTGGAGATTTGAGTCCATTGATGTTGATAGATAATAGTGACCAATGAAAGTTCCTTTTATTGTGGAGTTGGTGGTGTTACTGTAATTCATTGCTTGTTTTCTTTTATTTTTTGTTGGGAAATTATCTGTATCCTATGTTTTCTTGAGTGTAGTTGTTTTTGTTGAATTGGAGTTTTCCTTCTAGTATCTTCTGTAGGGCTTGGATGTTGTGTAGATATTGTTTACATTTAGTTTTATCATGTAATATTTTGCTTTCTTGAAATATGTTAATTGAAAGCTTTGCTGGGTAGAATAGTCTGGGTTGGCATCTGTGGTCCCTTGAAGTCTGCATGACATCTGCCCAGGCCCTTCTGGCTTTCATAGTTTCTGTTGAGAAGTCTGGTGTGATTCTGATAGGTCTACCTTTATATATTACTTGGCCTTTTTCCCTTGCTGCCTTTAATATTTTTTTCTTTGTTCTGCAGATTTGGTGTTTTGACTATGATGTGACATGAGTTTCTTTTCTGGTCTAGTCTATCTGGTGTTTTGTAGGCCTCTTGTCTGTTTATGAACATCTCCTTTTTTTTTTTTTTAAAGACTATTTATTATTTATACAGTACTCTGCCTGTATGTATGTATACACACCAATAGAGGACACCAGATCTCATTATAAATGGTTGTGAACCCCCATGTGGTTGCTGGGAATTGAACTCAGGACCTTTGGAAGAACAGACAGTGCTCTTAACCTCTGAGCCATCTCTCCAGCCCCCGAACATCTCTTTCTTTAAGTTGGGAAAATTTTCTTCTATGATTTTCTTAAAAATATTTTTCCAGACCTTGGAGCTGGGAATCTCCTTTTTCATCTATTCTTATTATTATTAGATTTCGTGTTTTCCTGGTATCCTTTATTTCTTGGATATTTTATGTTTGGGACTTTTCTGATTTTACCTTTTCTTTGAGAGAAGTATCAATTTTGACAAGTGTATCTTCAGCACCAGAGATTCTCTCCTCCATCTCTTGTATTCTGTTGGTGATGCTTATCTTTGTGGTTCCTGATCCTTTCTTTAAGTTCTCCAGCTCCAGGGTTTTCTCTGTTTGTGTTTTCTTTATTGAATCTAATTCTGTTTTCATGCCTTGCACCATTTCCTTTATCTGTTTGAATGTGGATTCCTGTCTATGATGGTCTCTTTTTTATTTATTTTTTATTTTATTTTATTTTTTTGTTCGTTTTCTTTCTATATGCCACTAATTGTGCCTCTACTTGTGCTCCTATTTGTTTGGCTATATTTGCCTGTGTTTCTTTGAGAGCTTTGTTCATTCCCTCTTTATTTACCTCCATTTGTGTAGCTATTTCTTTGAGAGCTTTGTTCGTTTCCTCTTTATGTGCCTCTAATAACTGGATAAGCATAACTTTAAAGTAATTTTCCTGTGTTTCCAATGAATTGAAATATCCATTGATTTGGGGGGTTGCTGGTGGAGCCATGATGACCTCATTTTTGTTGGGTGTGTTCTTATGCTGACCTCTGGCCATCTGCTTATCCATAACCTTCACTGTTCCTGGAGTTTGTGGCTTCAGACTGGGTCTGTCGTTCTCTGGTGTCTGGAGTATTCCTCAGGAAGATGAGAGAGGTCCACTGGTTTGAGAGTGTATGTTGGTGTTTCAGCTATACCTAAGGGAGGAAGAGCCTCTGGTGCAGAATCGAAATTTCTGGGGAGGAAGTGTGCATGCGTGTGTGTGTGTGTGTGTGTGTGTGTGTGTGTGTGTCTTGAAGGAGGGAGTGCTAGAGAGTGTAGATGCTTGGAATGTGGGAAGTGCAGGCACAGGAGGGGGTGTGGATGCTAGGGCTGTTAGAGGGCCCAGTTTGCGGGTGCAATGTGCCTGCACCGATTTCCTGAATACCTCTGTGGCCTGCAGTCCTGTCACACTGTCGTTCTGGTATTCAGATCTGTCTGGGCTCCAGGAGTTGTTTGCCTGGACTTCACCGGTAGACCCGCAGAGCAGGGTCTTCATTGGTGACTATGCTGTCCCAAGAATCCCTACGTTGCTGCAGAACTTGGGGGCTGGTGTTGCAGTCCACTGGGAGTCCAGCCACCTTGGCAGAACCTGGAGGCTACTGGCACAGATGCCTTCTGGAAGGCCCTGGGGAGCCTTGGGCCTGGTTGGCCTGGTGGAGCCACAGGTTCTGCGCTCTGTTCTAGGAGGTGTGGGCAGTACGGACCAGGCACTGTGCTCTGTGACGGTCACTGTGGGCTACCTGCTCTGTGGTGGGCGCTGTGGGCCGCCTCTGCAGCCTCCACCTCTGCCAAGGACAGAGAAGGGAGGGCTGTCCTGGGGAAATGCCGGGGGTTGAGTATTCTCTGTCTCAAATCTCAAACAGAGTGTTCTGTGCTAGGAGCAGCCAGAACTGTCCGCTGTACTACTAGGATTGCGTGCACTGTGGGCTGCCTCCACTGTTTCTGCTGCTGCCTGTGCTGCCTCCGCCACTGTCTCCGCCCTTTATATGGGAAGTGCCTGGGAACTGAGTCCACAGAAGTCCAGGGAGAAGTCCGCGGTTGACCTGTATCCTATTGGTCTCAGTTCAGGCTTTGTCCCCTTTCTTCCCAGAAGCCCCGATGTCATTTTTCTGGATTTAGCTGCCCCTCCACTCACCAATTTTGGAGTTTCAGTTCTTCTGCCCCTCAGATATGGTACACGTTGGTCGCTGCCATCTTGGATTCTCCATTGGAGGCTTCTTTAAATTGACCAGCGTTGATGGGAAGTGCAGCAGGACTTCAGATCACAATCTCACTGCTTTCAGCTCATTGCTTTTAATCTGCTCAGTGCCCACTTCTCAATCACAACTGAGCATGGAAATACATATATCAATAATTGCTTAGTACATCTCTTAAGTCCTTCTCTGACATTTATTCATTTTGTGTGTGTGTGTATATATGTGGCCTGGGGTCAAAGTGTCCAGATGCTTCTGTGGAGGTCAGAAGACAACTTTCAAAGTCCCGTTTACCCTCCTGTGTACTCTCCTTTCAGTTTGGTTTGCTGAGTTCTTACCAACATCCCATCCCAAAGGCTGGTGACTTCTTTTTATTTTTATTTTTTTCTTTTCCCACAATACCTCTGCATCAGTTTTTTCTGATGCTGAAAATTCCAGCTCACAACACAACCAGTACACCTCCTCATTTGCTTTATCTCTAAACACATTGGCAACAGCCTTGGAGTAGTAATTACGGAGCGACTGCCAACGAGGTGATAACTGCAGACAGCTTAATTTTTAATAGTGCTTTTGTCCTGAGGTGACATCTCACTGAAGGCTGCTCATTTGAGTTCTCATGGAGTAGTTTCTCTCTGTGTGGTCACTTTGCTGCCTTGGTTCTGTGCTAAGCAGCTCATTAATTTGCTGCACACTGCTTTAGAATTGCAAGGACTGCACAATTTTAAAATGTAGGTTTGGTGTAGTCAAGGTATATTTAAAGAAGGGTAGCTTTTATCCCAGCCTTTTTATCCCATTTTCTGTGCTCTTGTCACCTTCCTCCTTAACCAACTTCCTTATTTCCTTCCTTCCTGCCTTCCTTCCTCCCTTCCTTCCTTCCTCCCTCCCTCCCTCCCTCCCTCCCTCCCTCCCTCCCTCCCTCCTTTCCTTCCTTCCTTCCTTCCTTCCTTCCTTCCTTCCTTCCTTCCTTCCTTCCTTCCTTCTTTCCTCTCTCCCTCTCTTCCTTCCTTCCTTCCTTCCTTCCTTCCTTCCTTCCTTCCTTCCTTCTTTCCTCTCTCCCTCTCTTCCTTCCTTCCTTCCTTCCTTCCTTCCTTCCTTCCTTCCTTCCTTCCTTCTTTCCTCTCTCCCTCTCTTCCTTCCTTCCTTTGTCTCTGTATAAACAATAATTACGTGTGTGTTGTATTCATGCATGTGCACATGTGTATGTGTGTATCTGTGCATGTATATGTGGAGGTCAGAGGTTGATATAAGGTACCTTCCTCTGTCACCCCCTCCTCCTTATCATCATCATCACTGTTGATAATCTCTTATTGAACCTAGAGCTCACTATTTGGCTAAATGGGCTGTGCAGAAAGGCCCAGTATCTTCCAGTCTCTACACATGCTCTGCACGTGTGCTACCGTGCCCAGCTTTTACATGGGTGCTGAGGATTTAAATTCAGCTCCTCACACTGGTATATAGCAGACACTCTGCATTGAGCCATCAACTCAGCCCCCTGTATAAGTGTATTTTTAAAGATACAAACAAATATTCATTTCCCTGCTTTCTCAGATAAAGGTTACATACTATTCATGATTCTTTTTCTGTCTTGCTACCTTAAAATATGGTTAACATACCGTAGGGCTATTTAAAACATGAAATAAAATACGAACTCATAGTCTCTTACCCATATGTGCTGAATCCCATTTAGAGGTTTATTATAAGCCTGTAGCAGACTCAGTTACAGAAAAGCTCAAATCTTAATTATAAAATCATTGCCTTTAACTGTAACTTACGAGCATATTGATATGGCTATATTTGGTTAGAGGAACAGCCTCACACCTCAATAGAAATGTTAAGTAGTGCATGACATGTGCAGTGTCTCAGCTCTCAGAAGCATGGAAAGGATGAATTCAGGGATATATCTGGCTCTATGCATTTCTGAGAAGGGTTCTGAACCTGTAGCAGATGGGTTGTTTATCAGTAACTTTCAGTCAGTGTCTTCCCAGCTCTTGTGTTCAGAGGGTTTGCCTTTGTTTGTTTGATTTAAGATTGGGACTACAGGGATAGGACGATGGTTTATTGGGTAAAAATGCTCCCCACAGACCCTGACAGTCTGTTTGATTCCCAGAACCCATGCAAAGGTTTAAGATCCAGTTCCACAAAAGTTTTCATCTGTGCTATATGAGACTTTGTTTTCTCCTCTCCCTGAAAATAAAAAAAAAAAGAATTAAAGAAAGAAATGCAATTTGGATAAGAAGCACACAGAATTTTCTTTTTCAAACAGTGTTGTGTAGCTGTAACTGCTCCATTGTCTTACAAGCAGGAAAACGGAGCCCTCTTCGAGTTATTGATTGTATCTTGTTCTAACACCCTTCCCTTGTGAAGGGCTTATGTATCTGCATCCTCTTGAGAGAGGCACCAAACTTCTCTGCACAGCCGAACATGATTGAGGATATCAAAGGACACTTTTATGGGATGACATCTGAGCAGCCAGCCTGATAGTTTCTGTGTACTCCTTTCCTTGCGCTGGAAGGTTCCTCAGAATGGACTGGGGGTTAGGGTTGATTTTAATGTCAACTTGTCACAATTAGAATCATGTGGGGAGGAAGCGGAACCTGGAGAGCTGTCCTGGTTGCTTTAACGGGGGAAGAGCCATCCTTCCGTATAGGCCCACATAAAGTATAGACAGCAAGAGGAAGATTACTTGCCCTTTGCTTACATGATCTCTTCTCCTGCCCCCATTTTGATTTTCCCTGTTGCCACTGCTTCTTTGGTGTTACCAGAACCAAGGCTCCCAGAGTCGACTAAAAATCAGAAGCTTTCCAGGAACCTGCATGTTTGGAGACCCATGTTAGGATTGCTGAGTCCACCAGCCTTGTAGACAGATCAACTACTGGGCTGTCAGCTGCTCAGTGAGAGACAGCAACCATGGGATGCTCTGATGCCCAAGTGATTGCCTCAGTCTCTGCTCTCAGGCGGGAGTCAGCTGATATTTCTACTGTACTGTAAGCTGAATTTACTACACCATCAATACATCTGTATTCATCCCATTGCTGTAGCCAGGGTGGTAGAGTGGTTGCCAAACATGCCTGAGTCCTGAGTTTAACCTCCAGCATCACGTAAAACAGGGCATGAGCTTGTATGCCTGCATTCCTAACCCTTGGAGATAGAAGCAGGAAAATCAGAAATGCAAGGTCATCCTCAGCTACCTGGTGACTTGGATGTCACCCAGGGAAATATGAGACCCTGTTTCAAAAAAAAAAAAAGCAAAATTAAAAGAAACCAAGAAAAGACCAAGAAAAGACTTATTTTATCTGACACAGGAACTTCTTTCTCACTTTCTCAGCCTAGGTATGAGATTGGAGGCAGTGGGGTTCAAGGCTGTGGTTTCCTGGTGGTAGATCCACTAGTATGAGTGAGAAATAAGTTTCTGCAGTTTGGGGTTGTTAACATAATCTAATTTACTGACTGATACACTACCGGAGTCATGCAGCCAGTGGTTAGATACCATAGTACCATAGGAAGCACCAGTTTCCAGACTAATCTTTAAGGTTTTTTTTTTTTTTAACTAGAATATAGTGGTCAACATTTTGATTTTCAAGAGTTCACTTTTTCACCTACTCTGACTTTTGGTATAACGAGAATCTAATATTTATGAGGCTCTTTGAGATTCTGTGTATGTGGTAAAGATTAAGTACCATGGTACGAGTATCTTTAGATGTAGCAAAGGTTAAAAAAAAAAAAGAAAAAAAGAAAAGTAGTATAAATACTCTCACCGTCAGACAGGGCGAATAAGTGACTAAGAGATTAATTAACAAGAAAGTTGAGGAGATATGGAGAAAAGACAGAGATATGTCAAGGTGGGCAAATTTATTGGGTATTTGCTCTAATTTTTAGATATTTTGAAAGAAAGATATATATTAATGGGTTGTTCCTGTTTAATCTCCAGAGTGAGAAACCGGAAACAGTTACTTGGGAGTTTCATCACGTTTATTTAAAAAGGGTTTATTTTTCAGGTTTTGAGTGGTTTGCCTGCATGTATGGATGTGCACCATGTGTGTTCATCTGTGAGTGTACATTTATAGTGTCTAGCTATGATGTCCATCTGTAATGTCCATCTGTGGTGCACATCTGTCGTGTGCATCCATGGTGTCCATCCGTGGTGCACATCTGTGGTGTCCATTTGTGGAGTCTCATCTGTGGTGTCCATCCATGGTGTCCATCCGTGGTGCACATCTGTGGTGTCCACAGAATCCAGAAAAGGTTTATAGTGGATCCCCATAACTGAAGTTACAGATAGTTGTGAGCTATCAAGTGGATGCTTCGAACAGAGCCTGAGTCCTCTGTATTCTTAACCCCTGAGTCACCTCTCCAGCCCAGAATGGAATTTGAACAGCATAACATTCTTAAAATATGTTTTCATTTTTACTTATGTGTATAAGAATTTTCCCTGTGTGTATGTGCTTCATGTACATAGGGTGAAAGCCAGAAGAACATTAGATTTCAGAGAACCGGAGTAAGAGACAGGTGTGAACTACCCTGTGGGTTGAGAAAAATGAACCCAGCTCAGCTCTACTGCAGCAAGCGCTCTTAACCATTGGACTATCTCTCCAGCCCCCATTTTTTGTTGTTGTTGTTGTTTGAAACACAGTCTCACCATGTAGCATTGGCTGGCCCCAATCACTGTGGAGACCAGACAGGCTTTGACAGTTATCCTGTCTCTGTCTTCCAAGTGCTGAGACACAGATTGAACTAAGCTTCGGAACATATGCTCATGATATATGCTCATGAGGGTTGATAGGTCTCTCTCAGCTCTTTTCTCTCCTCCCTATTTTTCTTTAATTTTACTTAAAGGAAACTGTTAAGGCTAAACTTTCATGCCAGTATATAAGTCCGTATGAGGGATTTGTTGCAAAGATCTTCATAGCTCAGGGACGAAGACATTTTGTTTTGTTGACACTGGGTCTTATGCAGCTCATGCTAGCTCCAGCACTGTGTAGGCAGGGATGGTCTGGACTCTGATTCTCCTGCAGTCGTCTCCCAGTGCTGCTATTATGGGCACAGCCACCACACCAAATTAGCATGGTGCCAAGGATCAAATGCAGGGTCTTCTACAACCCAGTCAAATGTACTACCAACTAAGCTATAGCCCAAGTGACTGACACATCTTTGAAAAAATTACTGAATTCTATATTCCCAGGAACAAAACCACCATGTACAGAATGTTTTTATGGAAATTGAAGAAATCATTTACTCATGAGAGATGGCATGTTAAGGCTCTGTTTAGTATCCTCTGCCATTAAAGAGATCTCTAGCTAGTATGTCATATGCCAGGAACATCTTGCTTCTACTTTGTAAAGAAATATACGTGTTTATATGTGAGTATTTATTGAGTGCCTACTGTGAGATGGCTACTCTCATTCTCTTTGCCAAAGTAAGCACTTCGTAATAACTTCAGGTTTGGCACAAGATTCAAAACCATGTTGGATCCAACTCATAATTCAAAGCAATAATCAGCTCTTGAAAAGCATCAGCTTGGCTCAGCTTTAAATATCTGAATTTAAAGTATGAACTGGGAAGGCAGGAAAATGGAAGAGGAGCAATGTGGTTGCTGGAGTGGGGACTCCTGGGCATGTGGAGGCCCTTGGATGACCGAGCAGCTCTTGCATAGTGGAGGGGCTGGGACCAGAAGTGCAAACCAACCGGAACTCAACTGATTCACCTTGGGAATTTTTATTACCAGATAAAATTTTTATCAGCAGATGTATTTCTTTTGAAGGATGATTACAGTATAGGTGACTGTGGCGAGTCACACTCAAATTGATGTGGAGGCTGCAAATAATGCAGGAAAGGTGTAAGTTCATGTGGGGGTGTGTATGTGCATACACATGTGTGTACACCTGCATATGAAGTCCATTGGACAACCTCAAGTGTCACTCTACCTTGTTTTTGAGACAAGGTCTCTCACTGGCCTGGAACTTGCCAAGTAGGCTAGGCTGGCAGGCCGTTGCACCCAGATACTTACCAGCACTGGGATGACAAGTGTGTACCAGCGTACCTGAATTTTTTCACATAGATCTGGAGGTTGAACTGAGCCTCTCATGCCTGGAAGGGGGTACTTCACTGACTGAGCCATCTCCCCAGCTCGAAATAACGTCTTCTAAGCATTTACAGAGATGCAGGTCACTCTTGGGAGCACGTTTTGACATATTTTCAGAAGAATATGTTCAGTTTGAGGGTTGAAAGGTCCTTCTCATCCTTCTTTTCGGGGCATATGTATTTACACTTAACATCAGAGTTCTAGTTCATTCTCTAGTTCTGACAGAACTGTAAGAAAACACACACTCTTGCTTCTAGCCTGGTGTCAGTATGAATTCACTTCTTCAGTTACCTATAATTTGAGGATAGCAGAATTCCCTTTCCCTTCCATCAGCCTTTTCTCAGCATGTAGATGTTTGAACAAGTGTGAGAGAAATAAGTTCTGGCAAGCAGTAACTTGCAAACCCAGCTGTTCCTGTTGTTTGGGGCTAAAAGAAACCAGCACATGTTCAGTTCACCACAAGGAGATGCCTATTGGCTATCATCAGGAAAGCAGGATCAAGGAGCAAAGATTAGATTTCCCCCAGCCTAATCTCCTGTTTATCACTCCCCTGCAGCAGCACGAGTTATTTCAGACTGTTTTGCTTACAAGGCTCCAAAGACAGGAAGGCATTTTTATGCACTAGTACCAAATCAGGTAGGTCACATACATTGGTATTACAAGATCTTTCTGGAAGGGGTTGGGAAAAGAAAGTGGTAAAAGATCATGAATGGAAGTGTGTTCTTAGAGTACAGATGCTTGTGGCCTGTGCCTCCTCTCTCCAAGATGTGCTTTATTCTATGGTGAGAGCACAGTTGCAGCACTACCATTGCTGGGGTCTGAGGGCATGGCTGCAGAGCCACCATTGCTGGGTTTTGAGTCTCTGTACTGGAACTCTAAGCAGAGTGAGCTGACTTTTGCCTTGTAGAGCATTGGGGTAGGTAGGATGAGGCATAGTGAAGTGCATGCAGTTCCAGATATGGTAATGAAAATTTGCCGACAAGTGATGCAGAATGTTCTTAAGAACTTGAGACAACATGTTAAAGAACAAAGAACTATAGAAAATAATTCTACCACTTTGAGATAAAACACTGTCACTTTTTGATGATCTCACAACTTATTGGCCACACATTCATTCTCAGTATGTTGGTTTCACATCATTACAAGATGAATTACTGTACAACATAACAGTTTTAACAGAAAATACCAGGCACACAGCTGTAATCCCAGGACTTGTGGGATGGAGGCGGGAGGATCATGAATTCAAGGTCATTCTCAACTACCTAGTGAAGTCAAGGCCAGCCTGGGCTACATAAGTCTGTCTCAAAATCCAAAACATTAAAAAAAGAATCCTATGATATCACCAACAATCAAATGTTTGTTAGCTGACACAGATTCTGAGGGTTATGAACCCAGATGTGGTACATAGTGATTTCCTTTGTCCCCTAATATCTGGAGGCTTGCCTAGGTGGGAGGATTTAATATGACTCACATCACTCTGGGATGCAGTCCTCTTCAGAACTGGGTAGTTGGAAAGAAGGCTTGGTTGCACTTGGAGTGTTATCTCTATTTTATTATTGTTGTTGTTATTTAATAAATGCAAAAAGAAAGGAGAAGACGAATAAAGAAAGAAAATAGGAAAAAGGAAGCAGGCAGGTATGTGCATATGCTGGATGTGGATGGATGGAATCTATGGATGTCTTTATGCAGAACCCTCAAGAACTCATGAAAATACCAGGCACACAGCTGTAATCCCAGGACTTGTGGGATGGAGGCAGGAGGATCATGAATTCAAGGTCATTCTCAACTACCTAGTGAAGTCAAGGCCAGCCATGGTTTGACTAGGTAGGTTTCACTACCTAGTGAAGTCAAGCCCATGGTTTCTGGGCGTAGAGGATGTACTGGTAATGCCTATACGGACCACAGATGGCATTACCACAGTAGTGCAGGCCAGCTGTTTTCCAGCTGTCAGCCTCTTCATTGCTTGGTTTGAAGGCATTCTATAGAAGTCAGAGGCTGACTTGCTAGTGTGTTTTCAGGTTCATTTACCATTCCAACTGGTAAGTGGTGGGAGTGGGTATATATGTCCCCAGCTCTTGGGCTGGGAAGATAACTCCTTGATGAAGAGCACATATTCTGGAAGCATGAGAACCTGAGTTCAAATCCCTACCACCCATGTAAAAAGCCAGGCCTGGCCCTTTACAGAAAAACATGTGTCAGCCATAAATCTAGAGGGAATATTTGTGCTGGAGAGATCTCTACAGAATTTTATAAAAGGGATATGAAGGGGAGAATGTCCTCTTTCTATAAAGAGAATTCACAGGACCTTAATTCCATATGGAATGCAACAAGATGCCCATTGCCCCAGTTAAGAGGAATTTAAAAATAAAAATAGAAATGGAGAGTGGAGGTTGGGCTGCTTTCCTGGGCTTGGGCAGGATATTGATGATGAGTGGCAGGAGAGGAATGAGTTGCAGTGTTTATTGAAAGTCTCTTTTTTGACTACCGTTAAAACAGACTAAAAAAAAAACAATCTGTCACCAGGAAGGCTGAAGCTGTTTAAGTGCAGGCCTAGCAGAGGGCTTCCCTTCAGGCCGTCCTGCTGTGCTGCCTCTTTCCAGGCCCTCCCACTTTTTGTATTCACCTGAACTCAGCTCTTCCACCTTGCTAGCACCAAGGCCCAACACTCCTATCTGTGTGTGCATGTTTGTGACCACTCGTAAACACCACACAGACACAGACACACACACACACACACACACACACACACACAAACTGATACACATACTGTACACAAATATATACTACACACACAGAGACATACACACAGACACACATATCCACACACATAACAGACACAGAAACAGATATACAAACACACACTAGATACACACACACACACACACACACACACACACACACACACGCACACTGTGCTTTGGCTACATCAACCTCAGAGCTCTGTCTACTCCATCATCTCCCGGCTCTCCCACTGTCTTTGCATTAGCTATGTCTATGTCTCTTGTACAGCTTCTTGAAAATCCCACTCATTTGTCCCAAAAATCTGGTTGTGCAGAACAGAAGATTAAGCTGTCTGTCTTCATGGAGCATGCTGGAGAAACACAATCTTCTATTTCAGTGCTCTTTTCTGAGACTCTATTCTCTATACCTTTGAATGAGTGAAAAGAAACTCTAAGCCCCCTGTTAGTGGACACCAACATCTGGGTCTTCTGAACTGCATTTTAGTACTGCGAACAAAATCTTCTTTTTAATATATATGTTTTTTTCATTTTTATTTCATTATTAATTTTATTTTTATCAGTTACATTTTATTAACTCTGTATCCCAACCGTGTCCCAATCCCTCATTCCCTCCCAGTCCCTCCCTCCCTCATCTCCACCGTGCCCCTTTCCAAGTCCACTGATAGGGGGGACCTCCTCCCCATTCACTCATGACCAAACCTTTGGCAGAGTACAGGGAATCATAAGAAAGAAGGGGAGTTAGTCTGATGGGGAAAGGATAGGAGCTCCACAAGGACCAAATATATCTGGGCACAGGGTCTTTTCTGAGACTGACATTCAACCAAGGACCATGTATGGATATAACCTAGAACCTCCACTCAGATGTAGCCTGTGGTAGCTCAGTAACCAATTGGTTTCCCAAAGTGAGGGGAACAGGGACTATTTCTAACAGGAACTCAATGACTGGCTCTTTGGTCTCCCCACCCCCGAAGGGAGGAGCAGTCCTGTTAGGCCACAGAGGAGGGCTTTGCAGCCAGTCCTGAAGATACCTGATAAAACAGGATCAGATGAATATATATGTTTTAATTTATTCACTTTACTCCTTCCTCATCTCCTCCCAGTCTGACCCTCCCACCCTCTTTTCCTCATCCTCCTCCCCTCTTCTGAATGGGGAACCTTCCTCTCCTACCAACTGACCCCAGCCTATCAAGTCTCATCAGGACTGGCTGCATCCTCTTCCTCTGTGGCCTGCCAAGGCTGTCCCACCAGGGAGAAGTGATCAAAGAGCAGGCATGTCAGAGTTCATGTGTCAGAGGCAGCCCCTACTCCCCTTACTAGGGAACCCTCATGGAGACTGAGCTGCCTATTGGCTACATCTGAGCAGGGGCCTAGGTCTTCTCCATGTATGGTCCTAGGTTAGTGTATGCATCTCTGCAGAGATCCCTGGGCCCAGATTTCTTAGCTCTGTTGGTTTCCTTGTGGCGCTCCTTTCTTCTCCAGGTCCTTCTATCTTCTCACTCTTCCATAAGATTTCCTGAGCTCTGCCCAAAGGTGAACAAAATCTTAAATTCGCTAAGGAACTAGAATCTGAGGGAAAGATTTATGACTTAGTTATTAACAAGGAACTTATACCTTTTTACCTCCTGACAGAGTTTCACTCTAAGAACTGTGTAGCAAAGTTAGTATGCTATGCTCTCAGTGGCCCATGGAAGCTCCAAGTGATTGGCATGTGGTCTCTGCTCATTATACAAATGGACAAATGAATGAGCATGAAAGCATGAATACAGAGGAGGGGTGGTAGGGTGATGATTATTTCACCCAGATTGTTACCTGACATTTTAGTACATAGGAAACAATTCTGCCCTGCAAGGCTATTTCTCTTGGCTCATCTGTGTGTGGCCATTTCTTACCCATTGTACAGTCCAGGGCTTGAAGCTGCACAACCTGAGTTCTTCCAGTGGACAGACAGGTCCACCACCTCGACTTAGTGCTACAGCATGCTTTTTAGAATCAGTTGCTTCCTTCTCTCTCTCTCTGTGTGTGTGTGTGTGTGTTTATGTGTGTGTAGGGAGGGGGGCAAGTGGAAGTTTCTAGATTCTTTGAAGACTCAGTTGAGTCATGTGATGTTTAGCTGGAGACTAGCTTGTGAGTGAGCATGTGATGTTTTGCTGTGAGCTGTCTCGTGAGAGGGGTGTGACTTTGGTCAGCTGAGCACATCCACGGGTGGACTTTGAGGAGAGGAGATATATAGAAGCCCACGGTCAGTGAGACATCACTGTTCTGATCTTTGTGCTTGATTTTGCAGAGAGACACCTTCCAGAGAACTTCTCGGGACAATCCAACAGAGTCTTACAGCTTTTGTTGACTTGTCCAATCTTCTGAATTGTGCTGATTCATGTTGCTGCTTGGTGTTGGCCTTTGGACTGGACTGCTGGCATCCGGACAACAAGTCATCCCAAGGAACTACTTCTAAAAAGGCCTACAACCCCCTTTACTAATAACCTTCTTAAACTCCTGCCTCTGGTCAGGGGGTAGAAGAGAAGTAGAAGCATTTAAGAACCCTAAATACAGTAGGTTTGGTGAAAAATTGAAGCCTACAGAGAGAGAGAGAGAGAGAGAGAGAGAGAGAGAGAGAGAGAGAGAGAGAGAGAGATTTTCTCCTTCCGCCTTGGTTCTGAGGATTTAACCCAGGTCATTAGGCTTGCATCCCGGGCACTTTTTTCTGGCTGAGCCATCTTGTTATCCCAGCACAGCTTTTGAGACACACAATCTCAACTTGATTCCAACTTTAACATTTTATTGCTTCTACCAGTTTCCTTAAGATTCTCTAATTCTTCTTTTTCCCTTCCCCAATGGAATGAACCACACATCATTGTGAGAATGGAATGGCTCCACTTAAGAAATGACAGCAGTGTAATCAATGTTCTTTTGTAGCATGGGCCTGTGATTAGCTATGAATGTTCCGTGGCACTTACGTCACTGTAACCTGTCTTAGGATGAAATGGGCTATAGAGATATCATGCATGGATGTCACTGTGTGTGTTTTCTCTGGGCTGTTTTGATAAATGGCTGCAGATTGGGTGGCTGAGACAAAAGTGATTATTTGCTCTCAGTTACGGAGGCTGGAATTTCCAAGGTGTTTGCCCAGCCATGCTCACTCTGAGGGCTCTCGGGAAGGGCCCATCTTGGTTTTTATGGTTACCCACAATCTTTAGCTTGCAGCTGCATCATTCTAGTATCTGCTTCTGCACTTAGAATCTTTTCATTTTTCTTCTAAGATGTTCCTGAGCCATAGATGCTGGAGCTGTGATGTTGGGAGGGGGCTCCCCCAAATCTGTTGATCTCTGTTTTATACCCAGCTGTGGTTTTCTGTGATGGTGTCCATGCGCTGTAAAGAGAGGCTTCTTCGATGAGAAGTGACAGCTACACTTATCTGTGGGTATGAGGATGAGGTTTAGAACGTAGTAAGGAAATGTGCAAAGTGCTGTCAGTAGACTCTTTCCCAAGGTCCATGACCTCACTAGCCCCGGGAAGCTGATGATGTTTCCAGTAGCAGGCATGCCGTCCCTCCAGCTGAGTGAGCCTTAAGTCCAATTAGACAGCTGCTGGTTGTCACTGACAGGTGTGTGCCACTGACTGTACCTTTATGCATGCCTTGCCATGCTGGTCATTGTCGTAGTTCATATGTGTTGCAGCTGGGTAGGGCTGGTTAACAGCTTTCCTCCCTTGGCAGCTTTCGTGGCGTTTTCTGGAAGCATGGAGGCTAGACGGCAGGAAGGAGGCTTTCAGGCTAGATGCAGCTGAGATCGTGTGAGTGCTGTGCTCTAAGTGTGCCTGTCTGCAGCCCTTGAGAAGTAATGAAAGGATATAATCTACATTGTTTTGGGAGTCACTTGGACTGCCATGAACAACCATTCGAAAGGAGGTTTCTTGTGCCTGGTACTAGAGTTTTTGTTAGTCTATGGCTCCTTTGGGGAGCACTGGCACCCCAAGTCACCTTGTTTTTTGAGACAAGGTTTCTGATTGTCCTGGAGGTGTCTACTTACAGTAGGCTGGCAGGTTGAGAGAGGGCTTCCGGAATTCCCAGTCTCTCCTTCCCCAGTGCTGGAGATCATGCTCTGTTGTTGTATTGTTGTTGTTGTTTTAATGTGTGAATCCTGGGGAATGAAATCAAGTCTTCATGCTTGCTAGGAAACACTCTATCAACACAGCTGGCTCTCCAGCCTTCTGCTGACAATTTTTAATGTTGTTGAGATAAGAGCCAAGTATTTGTCGTCGTTGTTGTTGGTAGGAAAGTGTGTCTGGTAAGTAACATCAGTGGGTAACGTCTCCTGTGGTGCAAGCTTTGTGACCTGGGTTCCATCCCTGTGACCCATACAGAGGTGGAAGGAGAGAACTGATACCACAGACTTATCCTCTGACCTCCATAGATACACCATGGCACATACACTCTCCCCCACTCTTTTATTCATGTGCACACACACACACACACACACACACACATGCATACTCAGTGATACATTTTTAAAAAGTTTTAAAATAGTAAAGGCCCCACTCTGTCATGGGACCACAGCTACCTGCATGGCTTGTGGGTTAATAATGGACCTAGAGATTCATATCTCACCTGGACCTAAACCAAGGGGAGAAATCTGTTAGTCTAGCAAGTATTGTAAAGAGAAGAATATCTGTTTCTACTTACAATGCGGCTGAGCACATTTTATAGCCTGGCAGAACCTTTAGGGTCTCCCTGGAGTTTTATTGTTAAGTAACTTTTATTCTCAGTGCCACTGCAGCCTTTGAAGAGGCAGTTTTTATTATGAATGATGTCATTACCTAGGAAATAACCACAAAGATCACATTCTCTATGAGGACTTCATTGAACAGACCACAGAATTGTGCATTCTTTTCTTATATATGTGCATAAAACAACCTAAGCTTGCCAAATTGGTTAAGCACATTTTGAAAAAATCAAAAGACTTTGTTGTAGAAACTGTTTGATATCTGCACTTTGTATTACATACACTTCTGTGAAGTTTTGTATGTGTGGCTGAATATAATAGTAACAATCAAACCATATAATCAGAATTTCAACTGGGTTCATTATAATAAAGGGCTATAGAATCCAACCAGGTATAAAACTCACAACTGTGTAATTAATTTCTTGATTCTCTACAAAAGGGTTTGCAAAGACAAAATTTTACACAGCTTCTTTTAACACCAAATATGAATCAGTGGCATCTGAATTGATGAGGCTTTATTTTAAATTTTTCTTTAAGTATATTAAATTGTTCTGTCATTATTCGTAGTATATTTGTTCTAGTTTCTTTTTTATTGCTGTAATAAAAATACTCTCCCGAAAAGCAACTTAGGGGAGGAAAGAGTTAATTTCATCTTAGGCTTCTAGGTCACATGCCATTGTCGAGGGAAGCCAGGGCCAGAACTCCAGGCAGGAATCAAAGACAGGCCTTCTCTCTATTCCGTGAAGCATTACCTCCAACCAGAGAATTTACTCACAGCCTGGGAAGTATACCAGGAACCATGGAAGAAGACTCCTTCACAAGTTCATGTTTAGGAGCTTCTTCATATACCTCAGGACAGCCTGCCTAGGGAATGGTGCCACCCACAGTGGCCTGGAACCTCCTCCGTCAAATACCTCAAGACAATCCCCGGCACACACGCCCACGGGTCAACCTGATCTGGGGAATCCCTCAATTGAGACTCCTTTTCTCAGGTGAGACTCCTTTTCTCTAGGCTGTGTCAACTTGACAGTTAAAGCTACCTATGACAATTGTCTCCAAAACACTAAAATGCTGACTCAGTAGCCAAAGATAACACTGTAGTATATCCTTTCCAGTGTCCATTATTCATAGTCAACTCACAGAAGATACTTCTGGGACAAAGTTGAAATCATCAGTGTATGTACTGGGAGTTCATGGAGAGAAATGGGCCAGCTTTCATTTTATTGTGAGCTTTCATTTTATTTCATTTTATTGTGAGGTGGTTTGGATAATTTGATCTTGGAGGGCTTTTTTGGGTTTGTGCTAAAAGACTCTATGTATCTGATCTTTGCATCTGGCTCTGGAACAGAGCTCCTAAAATGCCCAGTCCTTCTGCACGATGGTAGGGATGTCTTTTGCTAATTAAGTGTCTCCCTACTGTCTCTGAGCTTTTTTGGATGAAGTGGCTCCAGCCTAGAACCCAGGAAGCTGCAGGATGGTCACCGGCATCTAGAAGGTTAGAGTTCTTAGTCCCATCCCCAAGCAAGGGAGAGGAATTGGAGATTGAGTACAATCACCAAGGCCAATGACTTAACAATAGGCCTATGTATGGAAACCTCTTTTAAAATCCCTGAGCACCACAATTCAAAGAGCTTCTGCGCAGGCTGACAGACCATATTCAGAGTGGGTGGTGTGTCTCACTGCTCCAGGAACAGAGGCTTCTGCCATGGGACATTTTCAGATTTTTACCCCATGGACCATTTATCTGGAATCTGAATGAGGGAAATCTTTTGGGACTGAGGCTTTCAACCTCTGGAATAATGATCAACGTGGGCAGTCAGTGTGAGAATAAGTTGAATGTTTAGATATACAGTTTAGGTAGTTCAGAAAAAGGGTGAGCCTGCTGTCTTCATTTCTGATGAGCTTAGTAGTCGTCTTGTCTAGGCTGTTGCTGGGAAATTTCTCTACAGTGTGCCATGACACTGAGGGCAGCAGGCTTCTCTGATTTCCTGTTTTATCAGATGGCCACTGCATGGTGAGAAGCTGGTGGCCAAATGAGTAACTTAGGTCCAGGAGTCAAGAAAACAAGGAGGTTGGTTATCATGGCCAAGAGTCTCTTGAGCTGTCAAAGAGAACAAATGACGAGAGGTTCTCCAGAGTTTCATGTGTGTTGGGAACTTTGCCTAATCTAGGCTGAAAATAGTGTCCCACCTCAGGATTATTTTTCTTTCACTGAGAGACCTTTATGATATAGGTATAATATCATGAGTACATCTATAAATAAATCTATCACATCTCTATTATTTTATACCCTCCCCACCCCCGTGATGAATTTCCTTCTATGGAGCTTCCATGCCAAGCATTGTCACTTATCCCTGAAGTTCGTATTTCCAGTTTTGGATTGCTCACCAACATACTCTTCTCCTCTGGGTTCTGGGTTATGAAGCCACATTAATTTACTTACCTCCTTTTGGCTTGTCCTCTCAGCCCTGTTAAGTTGGTTGGATGATAGAGGTCACGTGCTAGAACACTCCTTGAGAACCAAAGTGTGTTTCAGCTTATAAACCACTTTTTGTTTATTTAACTGTATCTTTCACGGACTATATATTCAGCATATGCCCCCGGGATCTTTTATACATTAACAATTCAAAAACCACTGACCTATAAACATATCAAAATTCCCATTTTATTTCCAGTTTACCCATAATAGAATTCGTTCACATGGGCAGAACACTCATGAATACATAGATAATGTTGCTTCTATAAAACCAGTTGCTGCCATTGCTTTAATGGAGTGACGAGAGACTGCCAAATCAAATAGTGAGCCACTGGGCTATTGTAAGTGCTGTCATTACCATCTGATTACAAAATATTTCAAGTTTCATGGGGGGCTTTGTTTAGCATTCTCCTGTCTAGTTGATTCTTTTTTCAATTTGGTCAGGATTACTGATCCTTTCAATAAAATAAAAGCGGTTTATGGTGATAGGAACTACTTCTGTGGGCTGAGGAGACAGCTCAGTGGGTCAGACTCTTGCAGCTCCAACATGAGGACTGCAGCTCAGACCCCTAGTTCTAGGGAAGCCGGGACAGGTGATCTTGGTGGTAAACTGGCTAGTTCTGCACTAATCCAAGTTCTGAACCAGCAAGCTCCAGAGAGAGAGAGAGAGAGAGAGAGAGAGAGAGAGAGAGAGAGAGAGAGCGAGCCTGCTTCAATATATAAGCTAGAGAGTGATCAAGGAAAATGCCTGATGTCAACCTCAGGCCTCTGCACACACAGGTGCATGTGTACAATGACACATGTGAGCATCATACAGCTGTGCAAACCACATGCAGCAACATGCAGAGAGAGAGAGAGAGAGAGGAACATCATATAATCTGAGAGAGAGAGGAAGGTATCACTACTACAAAGAAGGGTTGGAGTTTAAGACCTCTGAAGGGTTGGCTGAGATTCATTTCTCTAGCTGAACTTTGTCCTTAATAATCTTTGGGGTTAGTCACTTGGCCTGTATCCCAGTGGAAAACTGGAAGTGTTTGTTTAAAACGACAGGAACACATGGACCGTCTGCCAGGGTTTCACTATCCAAACAAATTGTAATGTCATGTTGGTGAAAATGTGGTCTCCATCTCATCATTTAGCTTTATTGAGAGTTATTGTGTGAGGAAACAGGGAGATGATCTTCATGCTGTAGCTATACAGCGACCATTTGCTTACTATCTGTGTGGTTGTTTAGAGTTTTCAACGATACTTACAGTTGAATGTTGCACTGTATTTGGATTACCGTCTTGTTAGGCCAATGTAATCATTACAGACCCTCACAGCAGACTATGCAGCAGTCTGTTTGTTTTGGCCACATAAGGACAAACAAGCCTGTGTTCTAAGGATATGTTGCTATTAATTAAATGGAAGGATCTCACTGAGTACAAACAGCACATGTGGTTATTTATTTTCCCCTTCGTGGCTTTGTTGAACTCTGTCTCCTGACCCAGCACGGTATACCATGGGCAGATCCTGTCGCCTTCTAATGGCTTTCAGTTTTAAAGGCTTCTAACTGAGGAAGCTGAAAGGCACTCCAGGAGCTAAAATGTTTTCTCTAGTCCAGATCAAAAATGTCTTCCATTTGAGGCAGAGCAGTTTTCTTCCCATCTCTAGTCTCAATTGAGGCTTAAAGATACAGTGGAAAGGGCCAGGGCTTCCTTCTCTTTTCTTGCCCCTCCCCCCAGAATTCTGTAAATGCCTCTCACCCTCCTGTCTCTGGAAGTGGATCATTCAGTGGCTTCCAGCTTCTGAGAGGAAGAAGAAGCCATTGCATTGCCAGTCTCTCTCTCTCTCTCTCTCTCTCTCTCTCTCTCTCAGTTTACTTTTTCCAATGGCTCCTCTTTCTTGAAGAAGCCAGAGATGAACTCCAGAGAGTTTTATATGAGAGGTCTTGACACAGGGGGCTGTGCTCAAAGCCTTTGCTGACAAAAAGAGTCTTATTAAAGATGTCCTCCAGAGACAAAAACTACTCCCTAAAGTTCTTTAGTTTACCAAGAAAGACCACAGACAGTTATGCAGGTAGTGCTACTTCTCAGCAAGTGTGGTCTAGGATCACCTAGGTATATATATGGGGGAGGAGAGGGTTATCTTGATTTCATTACTTAACATTGGAAGACCTGCCCTCTGTGGGTGGCATCATTCCCTGAGTGGGATTGTAGTGTCCTTAAGGTATAGGTAGAGACAGGGAATTGAAAGTATTCCTTGCTTCTTGTTCGTGATCATGGATGAAATGTAATCAACTGCTTCAAGATCCTGCTGCCTTAACTTTTCTGTCATGACAGACTATACCCTAGAGCTGTGAACCATAATAAATGCTTTCTCACTTAAACTGTTTATTTCGGGGTACTTTATCACAGCCACAGGGAAGGAAAGTGAGAGAAAGATGAATAAGACAGAATGGCCAGTTGAGCTTTGTAAGGTTTTGGTTACTGCTGTCATAATCGTCGTGGTCATTGTCTTCATTTTCATCATTGCAGTTGTCATCATTGTCATCATCATCATCATCAGTGCTGTTGCTGGACATGCCATGGGGCCTTGCAAGTGCCAAGTGCTCTACCACTGAACTTCATCTTTAACCCTTTTTATATTTTTAATTTTGAGACAAGGTTTCATAAATTGCCTGTGTTGGCTTTATGCTTGCTCTATAGCTCAGATAGGCCTTCAACTCAAAATTTTTCTTGCCTCAGCCACCAAAGAACCTGTGAATATATGCTTGTTCCACCTGGTCTGGCTTGCAAGCTTTGAATACCATTTTTCATGCAGAAGATGGGAGACTGGAGTGTACTCTGCTTTGGACCCCTGGTGAGACTATACTGATGTCCACACTGATAGAGCTGGCTTCCTCTCACCAGAGACAGAAACAGCACAACCTGACCCTCCCTGTACCCATGGTCTGAGTAACACAGACAACAGTTCTGAGCTTCCTGATACCTCTGTTTTAATTTGTTGATATTTTCATTTAACTACTCTGATGGGAACATTAAATCAATGTGGTTGATTTTTGAAGAATGCAATCTAGAAAATTCAATTATTTAGTGCCTGGAAGGCTTCAAAGATTAAAATGCTGCATTAAAAAATGTGAGGATTATTAAAATTAAATGCATGTTTTCTCCATGCAATTAAATTGAATTGTTAAAAGGGTTTGCATAACTGCTCAAAACATACTCAATGTTGTTTTTGTTTTGTCTTTTTTAAATTTCCCTGGGCAGAATTAGAACTGTTTCCCTCTGTTATTTCTTGTGTCTTTATTTTAGCTAGATGAAATTTGATTTGATTTAATTTGAAATAATTTAGTTTGAAATAACATTCCTACAGTGTAACTACGTGCTAGGTTGTAGTGCTGGGCTTAGAGAAACAAAGGTTTAACCAGACTTTCTAGTAAGCAGCATCCTGAGTATAAACATGGAAATGCATGTGTACCTGTGTGGGAATACAACTGGAGGCCAGAGGTCAGCCTCAGGTGTCCTTCCTAAGGAGTGGTTACCTTTTAAAAACTATATATTTTATTTTTACTATGTATGATTATATCGTATTCACCCACCACTGTCCTCTTTTATCCCTGCTCACATGCCTGCTGACCCCTCCTTCTCAAATAGTCCCTTTCCTACTCATGTCATTTTTCTGTCTGTTTTTAATGCAGGTCTGAAGCAGATAGCCACATCTGGGGTATGTTTGTGACTATAATGGCACACCATATGCAGAAGACAGCTTTTCACAGCATTCCTTCCCGTCTTCCAGCTCATAGAAACTTTCCACAATGTTTCCCAGTCCTTGGAGGCATCCTGTTTAGGACTCAGCACCCAACAGTCACTTATTATCAACACTTTGACCAGTCAGAAGCTTCTATAGTAACTGTCATCCACTGCAGAAAGAAGCCTTGCTGCCCAAGACTGAGAGCAGCATTAACCTGTGCATATAGATAAGAGTAAGCCAGGCTGGCTGGCCGGGCATCTGCCTGTCTCTACCTTCCTATCATACTACCATACCCTGCTTCTTACATGAGTTCTGGGGCTCAAACTTGGGTTCTCATGCTTTTGGGGGAAGCACTTTTCTGACTGAGTTATCACCCAGTCCATATACTGTCCATTTGTAATGTAATCAGTCATATGGTGAGAACAGAACCTAAAGTCAAAAGTAGAGAAGTGGACACCATCATGGTTCCTGGCACTGAGGGGCTAAAACAAGAAGGACCTTGCCCTGAAATAGCTGTGGGCAATTCCACAGAGCTACGACCTTTCCTTTAAGTAAGGATTCATATGTTTGAGGTACTCAAGTAAGAGGGGCCGTAGATAAGTGTGGCGACAGGATTTTCCTTCCCTAGCTCTGCCTTTGAACTTGCGAGCACAATTCTGAACCTAGAAATAAGTCTTGGGATTCTAGGCTTGTTCACTGAGTATGCCAAGGGCAAAGGGAAAAGCATTTTTTGTCCAGCAGCTTTCATCCCTTTCTCAGAGCTGACTAGCTCACAGGGAGTTCATCTTGATGTTCAGAAAAACTATAAGGAACAGCAGTTAGAAGGCAAATGGAAGGGTCAGAACCAAGATGTCGATTGGGACTGCTGGGGATGTTAGAGAGAGAGAGAGAGAGTGAAAGACAGGGCATCCAAATAAACTAAGGACACGTGTTAGAATTAAAGCACACACTCAAAGGCAAGATGACAGGGCCTGCTTGTCTTTGTTAATTTAAAGGTAGAGGCCACCCACCTAAGACACATTTAGTACTGCAGCTAGATTCTGAAGAGAGCAAACATTCCTGTTTAGTTATCTATAAGCACACTTCACAGCCTGCTAAAAGCATCTCAGAAGAGGAACCCTTTCTCAGTGGGTTGGTAAAGCAGGAAGTGGGACAGACGATGGCCAAGTGTAAAAGGCCAATAAACGATACATGAGGAAAGAGAGATGAAAGAATGGGAAGGAAAGTGTGCGTGCTAACGGAATCTTTCTGTCTTACGTACCCCACAACAGGCTATAGGGATGGGAAATTTCATTCCTGGAGAAACTAATTAAATAGGCCTGTCAGTAAAAGACACATTTTGGAGTTTTTTAAGAAAACGGTTCTCTAATATTTATTTCAATTTATTATTTTTTGTATTTCTTTACTAGAGTTTATGATTCTCACTTTCCATTTTAGAAATGTGTAACTCCTAAGAAAAATTGTTAGACCCTGAGAATTATTATCAAAGAATCAAGACAGTGTAGCATAGACAGATCTATGCTGTGTATTTTAAATAAATCTAATTTGATTTTTATTTATTTGTTTGTGACTGTGTGGGCATGCACCTGTCGTAGTGTGTGTGTGTGGAGTTGAAGGGACACCTTGTAGAGTCCCGGCTCTCCCACCATGCGGGTCCTAGGGACCAACTCAGAGCATCAGGCTTGTTAGCAAGTGCCTTTACTCACTGGGCGATCTGCCAGCCCTAGGCTGATATACTTCATGTCTCTTTGCAGGAGCAGTTGCACACTTTTTAATTTTTCTACATTTGTGTTGTATCTATTGTTTTTCTGCATTTAAAACTTGAGGCATGGGGGCTGGAAGGATGGCTTAGCAGTTAAGAGCGCTGGCTGCTCTTTTGGAGGATGAGAGTTTGAGTCTCAGCATCAACGTGGTGGCTCACAACTATCTGTACCCCCAGTTTCAGGGTGTACAATACCCTCTCTGGTTTCCCTGGGCACCAGACATGCACAAGGTATGTAGATATGCATGCAGGCCAAACATCCATGCTCATAAAATAAATTAAAACTATAGGTGTGATCTATTGAATATTTTTCTTCTAATACAACTTCTTTTGAATTTTATTACTAACCCATAATCTTATTATTTGGAGGATTTTTCTTCTTTTTAAAAAGATGCCCTGTTTCTATTAATTCTTCTAGAATTTTATGCAATATATTTTGATCATATTTTCCTTTCACTTCTCCTTCTAACTCCTCCCAGGTCCATGCTCCTTCTCCCCACTCCCTCCAGCTTGGAGTCCTTTTTGCTTTTTCTAAATTCCATCGAGCCTAATTTATGCAGATTATACACCTGAGTGTGGGACTATCTGCTAGAACGTGCTTGAGCTCCCAAACACCATACCCTTAAAGAAAACTGCCTTTCCCTTTTCCAGACACCATCAACCGTTGATAGCTCCAGAGGGGGGGAGGCCCATGAGCTCCTCACCACACCATGCTGGAATGTTTCCTGACTTAGCTTGTGCAACCACAGTTCCTGTGAGTTTATGAAGGCAGTGGCACAAGAGTTATTGGGGTTACCAAATGCTTTCTGGTGGAATATGAGGCCTGCTCCACGGGAGGAAACTTATTCCTGGTACTGTAAATATTGTCAAGAACCTGTGCAGGGCCTCATAGGCTTCAGTGGTAAACTCAGGACTGTTGTTCTACTAAACTGACACACTTCCCTCTAAATCCATCTCTCTATACCTTTAGATGAGTGCAGCTCTCGGATCTCATCAGAGAAGTTTTCCTTGTGTAGGGTTAACACAGTCACTCCTGAACCAAGTACAGAGAAAAAGTGCCAGTGGAGTGCTCAGACACAAATGAAGCATCACTATCACCTCCTCAAAGGCTCAAGGGCCATTAGGGAAGAAGGGGCAGAGTCATGAGAGAGAGATTTGCTGGTCAGGGTTGTTGGGTTCCACAGCACCAGTCTAATCCTCGTTTCAGATCTACAACAGCAACTAGGAGCAGCAAGAGGAAGGTAGGAGCTGCATTGTTCTTTCATGGCGGTCCACACTCTCTGAGCTCTGGCATTTATTTTCTCTCCAGAGTTCTCAGATTCAAACTATCTGCAGCTGGTAAAGAGCTCCTCTCAGAGCCAGCAGGAAGCAAATAGTCTGCTGTGGACCATGTGAATCAGTCCCACATCCCACACCTGAGACCAAAACAAAAACATGTTTATATCCACAACAACAACCTGCTTTTGCTTGATCAGCCTTTTCCTATTCCCAGGCATAGAAACCTTGTACAAATCAAGCATTTACTGATAATAAACCATAAGAAAACTTATTTTAAAATTATTCCTTCTTATACATGTAAGTTTACCATTTATTAAATATGAAAGAAAATTTGCATACTAATGAGACATGCCTGTTTATGTTTTACATAATTAATCTTGGCTGCAGGGCAAAGAGCCTCTTCATGTTTCTCAGAGTCAATTGATATTTTGATTTTATAATTGTCAATGTTAAGAACACTACATTACATAAATGCACAGTAGAAAATGGTAGGAGCATATTTGAGGCCAGTTCAGAAGTTATTGCAAATTCTGTACTAATTCCAAGTCAAAATTCATTGATCAATTTTTATGAAACTTAAGTCAACAACTTCAATAACAATTTTAAAAATCAAATATTCTAACACAATGCAACTCAAAGATTATTGATGCATGCCAAGGGACGATGGCAAAAATCTATTAAAAGTCTTTGTTTCCCCTAATTAAATCTTTACGTTTCTATGAAAGTAGGAATGGTAAAAAGGAAAAAAAAACAGTAACAGCTGTAATAAGCTCAGCAACTTCTCATCATCTCAGTCAGAGTGCGAGTGTTTCAGGCCGTATTTCTTGGTGTTCTGTGGTGATATGCTTAGGGAGTGTACAATGCTCGCGGAGGGTGTTTGGAACCAGTGAAGTCTGGGTTGTGCGCTAGAGCCCACACATAATGCTGAGAGGAGCTGCGAGAGAGGGTGAAGCAGGCACCCGAGAAACAGTGTTGAGCCATCCCCCAGAGGATCTTCCTGTGCCCAGCTCGGCTTCCATCTCTCTTCTCTGTTTTGTCACTTGCTGCATCCTGCAACAGCAACACCTATTTGCTTGTCTTTCTTCACTGCTTGAGGAACTAACATGAAGTAGGTTTTGTAAGTGCTCAGTTAAAACGATGGCTTTAAATATATCATGAGTTCTTCAGTACTCTTCCCCTCGAAAGGCAGAATCTAGTCCTCCCCACCTCTTACTGTGGCCACGCTCAGGGACACAGCACTAGCGAATAAACAAGGAAGATGGTGCGTGGTTTCCTGCACCTGAGGTCACTTGACGTGCTGTTCTTCAGGTACTGCCTGCTTTATTTTTGAGACAGGGTTTCTCATGGAACTTGCCACATAGGTTAGGCTGGCTGGCCACTTAGCTCCAGGAACCCACCCATCCCTCCTCCCATCCCCAGTGCTGTTACCAAGTTGTCCACCTGGCTATTTTAAAACAACAACAACAAATGGCAACAAAAACAACTACCTACTTTGGTTCTGGAGGTTGAAGTTGGGTTCTTAGCTGTGCAAGGCAAGCACTTCTTGACTGAGCCATCTCCCCAGCCCAAGTGGTGTCAATTCTGCATGTGAATTGTCTCTGGGCTCCAGGCCCTTGCCTTCTTACCAAGCCCAGAAGCACTCCACCTAGCTGCAAATTAAAATTCTCTGGTTAACTTTGAAATCTTCCTTGCGTGAGCATCACTAAGGCCAATTAATTGAGATTATCTGGAAGGGATGCTAGGCACCTCCTGATTTCCCCTAACAGCTCTGAAGGAGGTGAGGTGGAAGAGAAGCAGCCACCTACTCTGTGTGGCCTGGCTCTCCTTGCTTATTTATTTACTCACGCTTTGTGAGAATCAATTTGTGATCCTCTTCAATGTGGTACTCTCCAAAAAGGATTATTAGGGTAGCAAACGGAACAGTGGTGTAGGAAGCATGCTCAATGTGGAGAATCGAGCTGTTACTGTGGTAATCGCACCCATCTCTACCTGTCTAATCCAAGCCCTAATCACCTTCATGTGGACTGTGGCTAGAGCTTTCAAGGTGTGCTATGTGCCTGCTTCTCTGCCCTCCAATTCTTCTTCGTATATGCCCAGGTGACCTTTTCTGAGTCACCCTTTTATTCCAAAACTGTCAATCTTTTGATTTCTACTAAGTTAAGGCCACCAACTTCTCAAGTCAAAACCCAAACAAGGGAGATGACGTGCAGAAGTGACACCTTGAGATGGGGAGGAAAAGAAAGAACAAGTCACCTTCAGACTTCTGGTGGCCAAAGGGGAGAAGGTATCCAATATCTGCCACATCCCTGCATCCTTCGGTGATGCCCTTGTCCATGTCACGGATCTTTCTAGCAAGGAAACCAGTGGAATGAAGGTGAATGCTGACCTGATGCATCCTCTTCATGGGAGGCCATGTTGGTCACTCAAGATATGGCACCATTGCCCTGCATACCAAACTCTAGGACATAGTCCTACACAGGACCAAGACCCTCAAACCAAGAGAATGGCTTGAGGATGAAGATCAGGCAGAGTGAGGATCTCACCCAACCCCCTAAAACAGCCTCGGCAAAAAAGAGGGATCACGGTCATCTGCGAACAAGCATTGAGTTCTAAGTCACATTCATGTAAGTTAAACAACAACAAACCCCAAACCACTTTTATCACTTTTTTTTTTCTATTTCTTAAGTCTGGTTCATGTCTTGGCCTATTTCTATAGCACAATACCTGAGAGTTGGCAAAGAAAAATTGTTTGTTCTGTCTTGAACATCTGGGATTGGCAATTGCTATCAAGTAAAGACTCTCTGTTGCTTCAGTTCATGGCTCCAAGAGCTCACCCAGTTCAGAAAGATAGTCTCAGTCCTGTGAAAGTGACAGGAGTCCACAGAAGAATCTATGGACTCTTTGAAGACTCTGCTTCATGACACTGCTACACCGGAGACCAGATTTCAGCATGGGCTTTGGAGGAGGCAAGCCACACCCAACCATAGCTACCTGTGTGCACCCACCCGCGACCCACTAGTCTGAATGCTTATCGCCTGAAAGCATCATGGCAAAGCCCTGAAAAACAAAACAAAACAAAACAAAAAAAACACCTCAGCAATGTAATGGCTGCTAAGATAGGAGGGAATCAGTTCTCTCCAGGGACGAGCTTGTGATAGCTGAATCCCAAGTTGTCAGCACTAAACACTAAACTGTATGTGTGTGTGTGTGTGTGTGTGTGTCTTTAGTTCTTGAAAATCCTTAAGAACTTCTTAATTTTTGGAGGATTTGCATTGGCTAAGTGCTTCATGGCTGAAGGACCAGCCCCACAGTCAACAAGGCCCAGTATTGCTTTAATATTCTGTTGCCATCTTAAAATTCTTAACAACTTTTGGGCAAGAACCCAATTTGATTTTGTATTGGTTCCTCCATAAGGATAGCATAAGGTAGCATTTGATTATTCCCATATTTTTGTTGTTCCATTGCTTAAACGGTTTTAAGGTAGAACGCAAGAATGTATATAACAAAATGGAGAAGTGACCTGTTCATTTATTCACTTTTATTCATATAAACTCTTGCACTCTTCCCCCCGCCTCCTGAGTAGACAAAATTGCAGGCATGCGTCATGGGACCTGCCCAACTCTGATTTTCAGTGAGGCAAAGAAAATGGGAGATGGGAAAAATCAACGTGGTCTGGAACCGAACCTGCTGCATTAGCAGCACATCGGAATGCCCAATCTGCCCTCCGAAATTGCCCACTGTGAGCTGAGGTGTTTTCCAACCCTGGTGAACAGCCAGGTGTGCGCAGGTAGACCGCATGCCTTACCCCATGATCGGCAGCAGAAGGAGAGCTGTGTCCGTGATCGGACACGCATGAATATTTGTATTTTAACACACCAAAGTGTTCCTTAGTGACAGTGTAGCAACACACATACTGCGAATCTGGCAGCCAGCGTCACACAGCTGTTTTTATTGTTGCGGGATGTCATACACGCATATAGTATGTTTTTTGACACCCACGCCACCCTCTCTCCTCAGTTCCTTCTTTAGCCCTTCTGCTTTTCTCTCCCAAGTTTGTGTGCTCAAAGCCACCGATTCCGTTTAGTGCTGCCTGTATTTGCGTGGCCGTGGACCCGTTTCCTGGCCCGTGGGCCCACATCCCTGAAGAAACTTGAAACCCACCCCAACCCCCAGCAGCTATCAGTTGCCAATAGCTCCTCCGCTAGAGGTGAGACTTCATGATGCTCCCTGGCCCATCCGGACTGGGATTTGGGGTGGCTTGAGCTCGGTCCATGCAGCCACATGAATTCATGTGTTCAGGTGCTGTCATGTCATGTCCTCTTCCGGGATGGAGAGGAGGTATGTTGGAGCTGTTCCATTTAGAGCTCTGCATTTCACAGTCTTTCCTTCTTTGCAGGTTGGGCAGCTGTGGGTCTCTGTATTAACCAAGGCGTATTCTTTCAAAACTTTTATTAGTCACTTCTTATGTACAGAGGAACAGGTTTCATTGTGACATTTTCGTACATGTGCATCATAACTTTTTACATTTGCCTTTGTCCCTCTCCCTGCCTTTTGCCTCACGCTTACCAGTCCCCGAGTGGTCCCCCTTTGCTTTTATGTCCTATGTGATAACATGTATCTCTAGCTTCCATGTATGAGGGAAAATGTGATATTTTATCCCCATTACCCTGTCTAGTTTGCCTTCTCTCCTTTCTCATAGCCGCCCTCCAAATTTCATGTCATATGTGTGTATATATGTACATATATGTGCATATATATAATAATTCTGGTGTCTATACCTGCATGTTCATATGTATGTGTGGAGATGGTATGTGTGCATGTATATGTGGCTATATAGAGGCCAGAGGACAGAGTTTGGTGTTATGCTCAGGTACCGTCGCATTGTGTTCTAAGTCACGGTCTTTCAACAACCTTAGAACTTACAATGTAAGTTTGTCTGCATCCTAGGGAGCCCACAGATCTGTCTTTCTCTTCCTCCCCAGCACCGGGAATATCAGCATGCAATGCTGTGCCCATCTTTTTTTTTTTTTTTTTTTCTTTTTTAGCATAAGTTTGGGATCCAGCTCAGAGCAGGTTCCTATGCCCGTGTAGCAAGCACTTTCTTGACTGAACTGTCATCCCAGGCCTTACACATATTTGTATTTAAATCTAGATTCCTCATATGAGAAAAAATGTGATATTTTTGTCTTTCTGAGCCTGGCTTACCCTGTTTCACACAGTGATCCCCAGTTCCACCCATTTTCTTGAAAATGACACTATTTCATGTGTACGGACAAGTGAATAAAAAAGTCCCGCCATGTGCACACACCACGTCTTCTTTATTCATTCCTCTGCTGCAGGACATCCAAACTGGTTGCGTACCTTCTCTTTGTGGACAGCCAGCAACAACCATGGACATGGAGGTCTCTCTGTCGTAATGTGACTTGCATTCCTTCATACATACATGCATACACCCAGGTGGCAAATAATTAGATCGGATGGCCCTTCTGCGTTTACTCTCTGAGGAGGCTTCACATTGTGGCCACCCCAGTTTACACACTGACCAGCAATATGAAAGGGCTCATCTCTCCCCACAGCTCATCATGATAACCATTCCGCCCGGGGTAAGGTGGAGTCTCCTGCCCTGTTAATTTGCATCTCTCTGTTGGTTAAGATGTTAAAACTTAAACAAACAAACAAACAAAACAAACAAAAAACCATACATGTGTTGACCATTTACATCTCTTCTTTTGCTGTCTGCTTACTTCATTCGCCCAGGTGTCAATTAGATAATTTTGAGCTTCGGGCGAGGTTTAGTTTTTGGAGTTCTTTATGGACTCTAGATAATCATCCCCTGACAGAGCTTCAGTTAGCAAAGATTTCTTTCCACTCTGTGAGTCGTCACCTCATCCTGCTGCTTTTCTTCCTTTGCTTTGCAGAAGCTCTTTAATGGCATACATTCCCATTTGCCAGTTCTTGGATTTATTTCCTGAGCTATGGTATTTGTTTTCAGGGAGCCCTGGCCTGGGCCTGACTCTTGAAGTGTTTTCTCTGATTTCCTCTAGCAGCTGCAGTGTTGGGATTTACGTGATGTTCTTTGATCCACTTTGAATTGATTTCTCTGCAGTGTGAAAGAGTGGGATCTAGCTTCATCCTTTCACCTATGGATATTCAGGTTTCCCAGCCCTGTTTAGTGAAGAAGTTTTCTCTTCTCCAGTGTATATTTTTGATGCTTTGTTGAAAATTAGGTGGCTATAGCTATGAAGGTTTATTTCTGAGTCCTTTGTTCTGTTCTGTCCTCTGGTTTATGTGCCTGTTTTTATTGGGTCAGTGTTTATTTTTTATGATCCTTAAATCAGAGGCAATACACAATTTGGAAACATTGCTTAGAATTGGCTTGCACATGAGAGGAGCTCGTCACCTATGTGCTGGATACATGTATGTGTGAGGGTTCAATGAATGAGGACCTATGGAGGAGGAACACAAGTTGGACTTGGTGTCCCGCTCTGGTGGGATAGCTTCCTTCAGAAGTAAATTTCAGAGTATTTTGAAGAATTGATGGCTTCCTTACTTTTTGGAAACCCTTCTTTGAAAAACTGTTATTGTGGAGCCTGGAAGGATTGTTCGGAGTTAAAGAATGCAGAACCGCTCTGGTGGAGGACTGGAATTCAGTTCCCAGCACCCACAACAGGCATCTCTCAACTATCTGTGACTCCAGCTACAGGGGATGGATTCCACACCTGCTTCTGGTCTCCACAGGCACCTACATACAAGTGGTACCCATACATGCAGATACACGAACATATACATAAATTTTAGAAAATACTAGCGAAAACAATGCTATTGCCAAAGAACAGTATTAACAGAGTAAAACAAACAAACAAACAAAAAAAAAACAAAACTACTTCATAGAATTGGAGAAAATATGTGCAAATTATTATCTGATAAGAGATAAAATACACGAATATATAAAAAGGAACTAAAACTGAATGAAAGCAAAATTATTGAATGGCATACCAGAAATTAGCAATGGTTTCAAACCATTTCTTCAGAGAACATGCACAAATGGACAAAGAGCATGTAAAAAGAAGCTCAATACTGCCAGTCTTCCTGATTCTCCAACCAAGGACCATGCTTAGCTATAACCTAGAACCCCTGCTCGGATGTAGCCCCTGGCAGCTCAGTATCCAAGTGTGTTCCCTAGTAGGGGGAACAGGGACTGTTTCTGACATGAACTCAATGGCTGGCTCTCTGACCACCTCTCCTCCCCCTGAGGGAGGAACAGCCTTGCTAGGCCACAGAGGAGGACACTGAAGCCAGTCCTGTTGAGACCTAATAAACTAGGGTCAGATGGAAGGGGAGGAGGTCCTCATCTATTAGTAGACTTGGAAAGGGGCAGGGAGGAGATAAGGGAGGGAGGGTGGGTTTGGGAGGGAATGAGGGAAGGGGGCTACAGCTCGGATACAAAGTAAATAAACTATAATTAATATAAAAAAATAAAAATTAAAAAATAAATAAAAATCATGGTCTTATTAAAAAATATATTGCCAGTCTTCATAAGAAGACAAACTAAGACTATGGTGAGACGTTATTACTTACTGCGATGGATATAAAGAAGAGGATGAGGAGGAGGAGAATGGTGGTGATAATGATGGTGAGGAGGAGGAGGCAGCACTCATACAACAGAAAACAAGTATCATAAGAATGTGTAGAAACTGAATGTTGTTTACGTTGTGGTCTTGCAGCTGTAGAAAACAGTATGGCAGTTCCTAGAAGCTTTAAAATAGATGTCCCACATGGCACACACCGTGCAGTGGAAGGACAAGATCGATGGCCAGCTGAGCTCCTGAGGAGCCCTCAGTCTGCTTAGAAGCAGTATGTCCTGGGAAATTCCCAGAAATGCCTCTGAACCTCAATTTCTACCTCTGTGAGCTGAAGGTAGCATTGCCTCTCAACAGGGTGGCTGGAAGGATTGAGACAATGTTTACAAAGCATCCAGGACAGTGATTTATTTATATTATTGCATTGAGCATTATCTCATTGCCGACACAAACAGTGAATGTCTCATCAGTAACAATCCTTCTCCTGAATGCACCATTTCTTTATTACCTTTGTTGGTCTGCTCATGTAGGTAAACACAGGAAATAAACAGCCCAGACATAACAAATCAGTGTGGGCTGTAGGATGCAATTTTCTTCTTGTACAAGAGTTCTAGGTAGATGAGTCTGCCACAGCTGACTTAATCAGTGCCACAGACTGGGTGGCCTATACACAAATGTATTGTCTCTTATTTCTGGAGACAGAAGTCTTGAGATCAAGGGCTCTGCAGTGTTGGGCTCTTCTGTGGCTGCGAAAAAAGGCCGTGTTCCTCGCCCCTCTCCTTGGCTTCCAGATGTCTGTCCACTACCTACGTCTCTGCATTATCTCCCCTCCTTCATTATCTCTGTCCAGTTTTCCTCGTCTCGGGTTAATATTACTCAGTCTGGTTCAGAACTCACCTCATGACTTCATTTGATCTAGCCTGTATAAAGACTCTGTCTCCAAATATGCCTACATTCTGTAGTCCTCAACATTTGAGTTTTGAGGTACACTAACCAACACAAAAGACAGAGTAAGGACCCCTTGGCTTAGGATGGCTCAGTGGGTGAACAGGCCTGCAGCTAGTCCCAGTGACCCGAGTTCAATTCTGAGACCCACGTTTTGGAGAGAACCGACTCCTGTGAGGTGCCCTTCGGTCCCCACACGTGTGGTGGCATACACTCGTTCCACACCTCAATAAATAAATGGAATTAAAGAGTGTTAGGAAAAGGGTTTGATGCTGGCACCCTCCATATTTCTTTAGAGCCCAGGGTGAGAATTCTAGTGTCGGCCATAACACTGCCCCACTCATACTCAGTCCCTTCTCCAGCCTTTTCATTTTAAATGGGTTTGAAAATGATGCTAAATCCCGCTCTGGCTGACCTGCTGTCATTAGGTTGTGAAAGTTTTCTGAAGAGGCATTTCAGAGACAGTTCTCTGAGTAGGGCTGTGGGAAGCATGACCGTGGAATGGCACACAGAAATCTCCAATGGGGCATTTTCTGTACACCCGTGTTAAGCACAGTCAGCGTGCAGAGCAGCAGTGCTCTATTCTGCAGGAAGCCATGGAGCGTGTAGGTGGGTGGAATGAAGGAAGTGCGGTTCCAGTCTTTAGGGTTCTTGCCAGCTATAGATGTATAAAGCCTCTGGCTACGATGTAAAGCAGAGCACGATAAAGGCAGACTTAAAGAAAAAGATCGTATGAGGCAGGCAGAATGAATCTGGTTGGATCAACCCAGATAGGCAGAAGTGGAAATGTTCTTGGAAATCTCGCAAGTATCTTATCTTTGTTGGGACTTGCCCATTGTAAATAGAAGTTAGGAAGCTGCATAATGAAAGGGACAAAGAAACAGTGAGAAGGCAGATAGTGGTGATGCAGGCCTTTAATCCCAGCACTCCTACTCTACTCTGGAGACAGAGGCAGGTGGAGCCAGCATAGCTATAGAGTGAGTTCCAGGACAGCCAGGGCTATGTAGGGAAACCCTATCTCAAAAACAAAACAAAAAAACAAAAACAAAACATTGAGAATTGAGAGAATGGGTAAGGGACAGTCAATTCATGTGAAATCTTGGAGCCCTGCAGTAGGAGGAGCCACAATATCAGTCATATGACACCCTTCAGCTAAAATGGCTTCTAGGAGACTGAGAACCATACCAAGCCGACCAAGCAGAAATTGCCTGAACTTACTGTGATGGTTGAGGGACATTTTTCACATTGGGCTGAGATGGGGCAACTGTGTGTTCACTGAGCGCTCTCAGGACACATTAGTGAATTTACCCATGTCTTGTAGGTATCAGGCTCCTCATTTGTAAGGTGAGGATGCCCATTTGCCTTTTGGGTTCTGGCAAGCATGGGGATACTGCAGGTGATGGCTGGCGACACAGTCTGGCTCAGAATCAATAAATGTTCACCAGAAGAAGAGGAAGCCCTGGAGCTCGCCGAGCTCAGATGCTTCACTGGGGTTGCTCTCCTTGTCCTGTAGCCAAATTATTTGTGTCCTTAAAAACCATAAATTAAAGTTAGACAGGGTAGGACATTCCAGCACTCGGGAGGTGAGGAAGGAGGATAGTCTCAAGTACAATGAATTTGAAGCTAGCCTAGGTTTCCAGTTGGTGGATTGTTTAGGGTGGGTTAGGAGGTATGCAGCTTTGTTGGAGGAAGTGTGTCACTGGGGGTGGGCTTCAAGGTTTTTAAAAATTTTTATTTATTGTTTTCTTCACAATTTATTCATTGTATATCCCAAGTGAAACCCCTCCCTCAACTCTCCCCAGTCCCATCCTCCCTCCCTCTTCCCCTCATGTGCTTCCCTTAGTCCACTGAAAGGGGGAGTTCTCCACTATTGCCATCTGCCCATAGCTTGTTAAGTCTCATCAGAACTGCTTGGATCCTCTTCCTCTGTGGCCTGGCAAGGCTGCATCATCAAGGTCGAGTGATCAGAGAGCAGTCAACTGAGTTCATGATAGAGGCAGTCCCTGCTCCCCTCATTCACAGATACAAATGGAGCCTGAGCTGCCAATTGGTCACATCTGAGCAGGGGGTCTAGGTCCTCTCCCCCATGGTCCACCGTTGGTGCATCAGTCTCTGCAGTATACCCTCCCCCACCCCAGGCTCAGGTCTTTTAGTTTTGTTGGTCGTAGGGCTCCTGCCCCCCTCCATGTCCCTCTAATCCCACCCCTCTCCTCCTCCCTGAGACTCTCTGCATTTTGCCCAAAGTTTGGCCCCGAGTCTCAGCATCTGCTTGGGTGGATCCTTTCAGAGGACCCTCTATAGTAGGCTCCCATCCTGTTTCCCCTCTTCCACAGCTTCTGCTGTCTATCCTATTTGCCATTCTGAATGAAATTTAAAAATAGGGTACAGAGCTAAGCAAAGAATTTTCCACAGATGAATATTGAATGGCAGAGAAACACCAATGGCTTCGAGGTTTTACAAGCCCATGACAAGCCCGATATCATGCCTGCTCTGCTTCCTGCTGCAGATAAAATGTAAGATCTCAGCTACTGCTCCAGTGCCATGCCTGCCTTCCTGTCACCATGCTCCTCACTGTGATGATCATGAACTGATCCTCTGAAACTGTAAGCAAACCTCCAATTAAATGCTTTTTGTTATAAGATGCCTTTGTTCTGATGTCTTTTCACAACAATAGAACAGTACTTAAGACACTGGGCTACATGAGACCCTGTCTCAGGAAACCAAACCAAGCAAATGAACAAAAACAGTATGGGACTACACCAAATCTCACAAACGTTAAACGTTTCTGGAGACAAAAGGGAAAGGGTTGAGAACCCAGTGCGTGGACTTACTCTGTCTCCGATCCCAGCACACTCCACCCGCTGAGACGGGAAGACTTTAATTCCAGAGGAAAGACATTAAATCAACAAAAGGTGAGAAAGCATGGTATGAGCCTCAGGAGGCATTGCCCTCAGGTGACCTGCCTGACCTCTCCTCCTCCCGCAGAGGGCACCACGTTTCCTCCTCACCACTAGAGGGCGCTCTGACCAGCTCGTCCAGACCTGGTGCAGGAGAAACAGACATTTTGATTCACTTGGGTTTGGACAGTATAAGGGAGGTAGAGCTAAAGACAGAGAAGGTAGTGAGGAGGAGTTGGTTGAAGCTAGTTCTGGACCTGGAGCAGACACAGGATGCCAGGCTCACTTAGGCAAGGTACAGGCTATAGACAGGCGCTTGTAGGGAGTTTAGTTAGCTTTGGGGGAACCACACAAGATGCTAGATTGAAACTGGAGTTTTGGACAATGGAAGTGGAACTGTAACCAGCTTGGCAGATGAAGCGACACTATGTCTCTCAGTCTGACTGTCAGACTATAGAAATAGTGGACACCAAGGAAAGAAAAATGCTGGGACAAGGAAGATATGTCAGTGGGGAGGGGTGGGGTGGGGAGGGAGGAGTTGGGATGCTTCTCTCCTGAAAAGAGATTTCACACAGTTCTAACAACTTGTCAGACTGCCTTAGGGCATGAGACTGAAACAAAGATGGGTCAGTAGTGGGCGGAACATTTTGATGGGGACAACTTAGATACACATATCCTTGTCTTCTATTTAAACCTTATTTTCACTCAAGAGCAGGAAACTGTATTTGGGGTGGAGGTGGATATTTCTGGGTCTCCGCCTCTCTTTCCAATGTAGCCACATTGAATAAATTGTCTTTCGGCTCTCCTCTTTTAACTTGGCTCTTTTAGTTGGCTTGTTGCGGACAGGTGGCCTGACTTGACTTAGGTTGTGACCCCCAAGTTCAACAACAGAAGCTCTCAGTTCCTTCACTCCTCTATTACAGACCAGCAGGGGTTCACTGCCTGGCTGCTAGAGCCACATGGCTGGTGGGAAATGAAGGCGGAGCACATGAATGCCAGCGACCTGGCAGATGATGGGAAGGAAAGATGGGGAAAATGGTGGTCAACATGGGTGAACAGAGGTGGGGGACAACTGGAGGGAAGGAGGCTGGGACAAAGGGATGAGAGATCAGCTACAGCATCCCAACCACACACGGACATGCCAACCTGTTCGTCAGTGAGGATGTCAAAGAATGAAATTTAGAATGACCTCCCTCAACCAAACTTACACCAAAGATGTTAGCAATTTACTTATGGAGACGAAGATATCGTTCAACCCTATATCATATAAACACAATAATACAATAGCTAATGCCTGTTGCTGTACAGGGTATGCCGAAGATATGGCCATTCAGCCAGGAAGCCATAGTGGCCATACTGATTATTTATAGTCAGAACTCAAACTAAGGGATAGCCTATTGATTATGGCCATGTTGAATGTGTTTTGGGCCTATCAAAGATGTATCATTTGACACATAACTGATTTAAAAAGCAATCCTAGATTCAGTTTCCATGAAAATCTTTTGAGGTCCTCAAAATACTTCAATGTATATATATATATTCACCCTTTGGGATGAGATGTCAAAGTCCTTAGATAGCACTGGGCCTGCATAGGTAAGACAATATGTTAAATATAATTTTTCTCTCACTTAGAACCCCTTGCCAGAATAATAGGTCTGTTAGAACTGGCTTTAATAGAGGCCCAAATAACCAGTATTGCAATGAACAGCTCATGTAGCATTCATTATTAATAAATGATTTAGACTCCTCATGGCAAAGATTCCTCAGATATTTTTTAGGGTACATATGCCCAATGGTAACTAGTGCTACATGAGAGAAACATAAACTGTGGACTGATCAGGAAGGAGGCTAGCGTGTTTGCTGAGGACGCCTCTTTGTCTCTGCACTGACAGCCTGTGAAAGCTGTCTAGATGTTGCTTTCCACCTTGATGTTTTTAAACAGCGTGGTTGTAATTTAACTGACAGGCTTTAAAACACATTTGTTTAAACTGTGAATGCTCTCCTGTTTATTAAGTCAATTGGGCTGGCTGGTGAGATGGTTCTGTGGGTAAAGGTGCTTGCCACTGAGACTGATAACCAGAGTGTGACCCCGGGGCCCATGTGGTAGAAGAAGAAAACTGACTTCTGCAGGTTGTCCTCTGACCTCCACACACACTGTGGCACCCCCCCACACACACAATAATAACTACGACTTTTAAAAGTATTGGGTTGTATATATTTTGATTCAGATGATCCAGTATCAATACCCACTTCTTAGACAAGTAAGTTCAAACTCGTCTGATACTGTTCCCATACCCAGATGCTCACCACCTGAATGCCAGTACAGGCAGGAAGGAAATCAATATTCTTCAAGCCCCATCTGAGAAGATGGGGCTCTGTTACCTCAGAGTCTCACCTTGGGCATTCAGAAAGAAAGCGTGAGCGTAGGATGAGATCAGGAAGGCAGCAATCTAAGCAGCCTTGTCATACAGGGTGAGGTCCTCTCATCCAGGACCCGGAGCTTCCTTTCTTTTTTCTTTTTCTCTAAGGATTGACCTTGACCTCCAGGGGCTAGTTACAAGCATATTAATTCTAGGTGAAAGAGTAGAGCAGTGGGATGTACCGTAGCGGTAGACCTCTTGCATGGCATGCATGAAGCTCTGGATGTAATCTCTGACGCTGATGAAGCAATGAAGCAGCAGAGGAACAACCGTGCTTCACGTTAGCTACTGCAGAATTTAAGGACGAGGAGGGCTGTTACACGTTCTGAAGTTTTCTAAAGGTCACCATTGCTCTGGGTTCTAAAATATGAAGAAAGATGATTTGGTATTGACATCTTAGTCATTTGATGTCAATGTTGTGGATTCTCTTTAGGATTGAGGGGGCCAGGCAAAGGCAGAGGAAGAAAGACCTTACTTTGCAAAGCGCCACTTGCAAAGCACCAGCCAGGCTGAACAAGAAGCTCCCCCTCAACACTGGGCTGCATTTGGGCCTGCAGGAGTGAGGGCAGAGAGCAGGGCGGGCATGATTCCTCATTCTAGTTCCTGTTTCCTCTTTCTTGACTCCCTCCTGTCCCTGTTTCTCTGTGTTGGATTAGTTGCTGATGGCACAAGTTGAAAGATGATCCTTGCCCTCAAACACCAGGAAGAGAATCCCAAAAGCCATCAACAAGATCATCACATTCTTTTATGCAAGAGTCATCCTGATAGAAACTCACCTGGGCATCCAGGTGATCTTAGCTCTACTCTGGGTTCAGTCCTCTGCTCAACAAATGTTTATGCAGTTTCTGCTCCACACTGCAGGCTCGAAGATAAGAACTCAGCGCTGTCCTTTGCTTCAACCTTAGGTGATGCAGCATCCATCAGTGTTAAAGGGCTGCCTGACCTTCTGATCCATGGCCACGTACAGACCTTCTCTCTACCCCTGCTGATAACTGAAACAGCTTTTCTTCCTTCTCTTGGCATTGTGTGCTCCACCATGACCTTCAGGTGTCAGTTCCCAAAGCTCCTTGTGAGTGAGACTTCTCTGGTCTAAGGTTTCCCTCAATCCACACACCTCGTCACCCCTTCTCCCCTTTACCCTTTTCATTGTCTCACATACAATTCATTGTATTGTAGAAAGTATTTCTTTTATCAGAAAGTGAGTTCTGTGAATATAGGAACTTGAATATGTGGCTTCCTACCCCACCCCACATCCTAACCCTCCAGGAACACAGTCCAAATTTAATGACTATTGGATTCATCGATATTTGAATCATGTGTGTGCAAGCGTGTATGTGTGTGCAGAGGCCAGACGTTAACCTCAAGTGTTAATTCTCAAGTACCATTCACTCTGGTTTAGAAAACACTGTCTCTTCATTGGCTGACTGACGGAGCTCACTGATTCAGTTAGCCTGGCTACCCAGCCAGCCCCAGGGATCTGCCCGTCTCCACCTCCCTAGTGCTAGGATTACAGTGCTCACCAGCACACCAGCCTTTTTATGTGGGTTTGGAGAGCTAAAGCACAGGTCCTTACGTCTGTGAGCACAGGAAGCACTTTGCCAACCAAGCATCTCCCTAGACCCAGTATTTTTATCTTGACCTTGTCTCCAGGTCTGTGCACCTGTCTCCTAACCCCAGCTCTCCCAGATCTCAGGTTCTGACTTGCTTCTCTCACACACATGCGCAGTGGGTTGTGAGAGCAACAGCAGTGTCTCTGGCAGGCTGTTTCCAGCTTGTGCTCAGACTGGTCCTAGCTGCCTTGCTCCTGGCTGTCTCACAGATGGATTTGTTACACCGTTCTGCCTGTTCTTCCCCTGACTTAGACCATAGCTACCTGTCCAGATTCTGGCCTCCAGTGTGTCTTAGGAACTGTCCCATTGCAGCCTGCCCCAGTTAATTAACCTTCTCTGTGTGACAGCTTTACAAGACTGGACAGAAGGCAGAACACCCGTGATGCTTCGTGAATTAAAATCCCAGCCAGGGGAAATGAATAAAGTTCACTCCACGTGCTGAATCCTTGCATTTCCCACTCCAAAGAATTGTCTAGAAAGCAACTGGGGGAGGCCGCAACATTTTAGAATAATTACTGAATCCTGAAATTACTTTCTTAAAAGCAATCTTGAGAGGCACTCATGCATAATAATATTTCCGGGCCGAGCTCTACTGGTAAAATGTTGGGGTGTTATGAATCACCTTTATTCCAAGCCCCTGACCAACATCTGAGTTGTTAATACCTTGCTTAGCTTCTCATTATTTTTTTTTTCCATAGCCCACAACATAGCTCAGTGAACTAAGATGCCTGGTCCTAGAAGATGACCTGAGTTCAGTCTCCTGGGGAAGGAGAAAACTGATACTTGAAAGCGTAAATTGTCTCCCCATACCTGTGCTGTGACAGGTGTGTGTCCCCCTAAATAAAATGTAAGTAAAAACTAGTTTTTTTTTTTTTTTTTCAAGTAAGTCATAGTGATTCGTGCCTGTAATTCCAGCACTTGGGAAGGTAAGACAGGAGGATTGTCAAAAAGGCTTGTGTGGGCTGCGTGGTAATTCCAGTTTAGCCTAGGCGACATGTGAAACACTCTCCAAAGGCTTAACTTTTTCAAGACAGGATTTCTCTGTGTAGCCCCGGCTATCCTAGAACGGGCACAGAGCTCCTACCGCTTCTGCAGGCTGGGACTAAAGGCCTATGCCACTGCCGCCGCCGCCGTCACCACCGCCGCCGCCACCACCAGGCTGGCTTCTTGTTCATGTAAGGCAAAGCAAGAAGGACCAGCTGCCAACACTGATCCCTCAGGCCATAGAGAGCCGGCATGGTTCTCAGGGAGGCCTGTACAGCACCAGTTCTCAACCTGTGGGTCACGACCCCTTTAGGGGTCACTTAAGACTCTTGAAAAGCACGGATATTTATAGTCTGATCCTTACCAGTAGCAAAATTACATTATGAACTAACAACAAAAATTATCTTTATGGTCGGGGTTGCCGCAACATGAGGAACCCTATTAAAGGCTCTCAGCATTAGGGAAGTTGAGAACCACTGCTGCGCAGGAAGGAGCTGGGGACCCATCAAGGCAGCTCAGGGCTGGCAGCCTAGGAGAGGCCCTCGGTGCTGTGTGTCACCAGAGGGATCCTTTAGCTGAACGGTGGAGATGGAGACACACGACTCTGGTCAGTTTTTAATTTCTTGATGAAATGGATCCCCAAAGGTGCCAGAAGTCAGGTGTGGTGTCCAAGATTGGCAGGGACATCTTCCGCCAATCTCCCCCCCCCCCCCCATTTTCTCCGCTGCATGTTAAACTGAAAAGCAGGAGGAGACCTGATCTTTAGATGGTCCTGGAGTTATAGGACATTAAAACATATCCATAAGGTAACAGTTAGGCTTTACTTTTGCTTGGGGGTGCTAGGGTTAAGTACCCTAGACAAGCAAGCACCTTACCACTGAACCTGAGGTTGGGTTTTAAGGTGGGCAATCACGTGACCTTAGTAGTCTTCCGAGGCTTCTTTATAGCCCCTAGCCCCTGCTCCTTCCTGCTCCTCTGTTCTACCTGCTTCATTTAAGCATGTGTGAGGCGACCCTGAGGGCCTCTCTGGGTGCTTATCCTGTTCCCCCCAGACAGGTTCCTGACCTGGTTGGGCTAGTGAACTTTCGGGGGGAGGGGGAGGCAGCCAAAAAGAACCCGCGGGAAAGACTGTAACAACAGTCTAGCTCCTCCCTCCTCCCCTGGGTTCTGAGCCCTAAGCCTGAGCTGGGTCACCACCTCTGCCAACCGCTCTTGCCTGCTGTGCTCAGCCTCTAGGTCACACCTGATCCCGCTCAGGTCTCGCTTCCGCACGCGGAAGGCAAGACGTCCAGGTGCTCGCTGGGCTACAGTGGGCTGAGGGTAGGTCGCTGCTCCCCCCCTCCCCACACACACACCGGGAGGTTGGAGACTGGGGACGGGTAGACAGACAGACGGACGTGCCGGCCAAGCTGCCGGGTGGGGTGCGGGAGGGGGTGGAGCCGCCGGGGAGGGGCGGTCCGCGGAGCAGAGCTCAGCCTCCCGCCCCCTTCGGTGCCTGGGTCTCAGTGAGGGTGACACAAAAAGCTCCGGCTCGGGGTCCGGCGCCTGGCGGCGGCGGCGCAATCGCGGCGGGGCAGGTGGAGGGCGCCGCCCGGAGCCAAAGGAGCCGCGAGCTGGGAGCTGGGCTGCGGGAGGCGCTGCCGCCGCTCTGCCCGAAGCCGCCCCGCAGCCCGCGGCGTGAGGAGCAGGCGGCAGCCGGCCCCCAGCGCGCGCCTGGCGGAGCGTGGCGGGCGGCGCGCGGACCCCCGGGATGCTGCCCAAGCTGCCGCGGCCGGCGGCGGCGTAGCGGGACCGAGCTCGCAGCCGAGACAGGTCAGTGAGTTTCGGTTTGTTTTCCTGCTCCGTAACGCTCCCGGGTCCCGGGGGCAGGGGCGACGCGCGGGGATGCCTCTGCCTGGGGGAAAGCGGGAAACTGTGGCTTGGGATGCGTCTGGGGGTATCTTGGACTATGATAGGGGTGGTCTATCTGGGCAAAGGAGTGCGGAGCCGGAGTGGCGTCCCCGAGGAGGTGGTCCCCGGAGTTGGGTTTCCTTCCCGCATTGCTTGAGTTGGGAGAAGGATGGGGCTGTGGCAGCCGCCTCTGGCTCCGCTGAGTCCTGGGATGCCCCCTAGAGCTCTGGTCCCGGGAGCTCGCCTCATGCACGCGCCGCACGCGCCCTTGAGGTGCGCACACGTCCCTGCTGGGCTTCCTAGCCTTTTCCAGCCCCGAGTCGATCCTCCAGTCCTGTCCTGACTTCCCACTCCCCGACTTCCCGCTAGAAGTTGCCCCGAGCCATTTTTGAAAAAAAAGGGGGCCGAGTGGAGGGTCAGATTCCGAGGGTCTTTTGTGAGGACCCGCGGGCCTGGGGCGCTTGCTCCTGGAAGGACAGCCGCAGGACAAAGCCAGCTGGACTTGTGGGGCGCTGCTTGGGCAGCGCTGGTCCGGGATCCCGCCTACCGTAGGGGTGTGGTGGTGGGGAGCGCTGCGCAGATTTGGAACAGTAGGGTTATTGACAAAACAGTGACAGTGACTTGATGAGGTGGTGGCCAGGGCAACGAAGGATGCTCTTAGATGCAGCCCTAGTGTGTGTGTCCGGGCTGGTGACTGCGCGCCCCGCATTACCAGCTGTGTGGGTTTAACTAGTGTATTTTGCTAGCGTATCTTTGCCCTAAGATGATGCTATTCTCCATCCTGACTCCTATCTTTCTGAGGGATTACTGTTGCTGGTGGCTGCTTTACCGCGGGAGAACTTGGGGGCGGGGAGACTGCAGAGGAGCCAAGAGGTAGTTATTTCTCCCGGAGAGCCTTAATGACCACTCCTCGCCCTACCAGCCACCCACCGCCCATTCTCACTCTCCCAGACACCCACTCCTGTCCCAGTGGCCCTGGAGGGTGCTTGGATTTCTGTCTGCGCTGCGTGTACCTAACCCTTACTGCATGTATTTCACTGCAGGCTGAACAAAGCTGGGTCTCAGTCGCGCTTCCTGCTTGTCAGCCTCTCGCCTCCCAAACGCATATCCTTTCCACTCGATGTCATCACGCAGAAGTGGGTGAAAGGGACGCGTGACAGATCCAGGTAACCCCGATGGTCTGGGTAACTGCCTGGGTGTCTCTGGGTCATCTGGGCCCACAGTGCTGACACAGGCTGCCTGGGTTTTTCTGCTTCCACAGCATTCCCCTCTGTGAGGGAGTAGGGGCTGCCCAAGCAAGCACACAAAATCTGCCCTACCCTAGGGACTTGATTTGAATGTCTTGTTCCACCAATATTGCAAATGACTTCATTCTTTCCTTTTGGAGAGGTCACTGGGAGCAGCTTGCGTTGGAGCTCTATTAGTTCCATTGGGCGGTGTGAATTCCGATGCCGTCAGTACACATTCAGTACCTGATTGTGGGCTTGGATCTAAGACAGTCTTTTGTCTACAGTAGGGATGGCATTTAATGAAAATATGTTGTGGAAAGACTGATAATTGTAAAGCTAATGAGAAATTTGACCAGGGCTCAGTTATGGCATTGGCTAAACACTGTGGCCTTCTTAGGAGGTAGAACTGTTTCTCTCCATCCTTTCATTGTAATAGTATATGTCATATCACAAACAAGGTGGGCAGGTGCTAAATTGCTGGGAGGTGGCAGAGAGGGTTGCTGGGAAGGAGCAGAAAGAACACAGAGAAGACAGAGCCTTAGTTAAGTTTCCATTTATATAGACACAAGCCATTAGACTCTCTGCATTTTATCTTTAGGTTTTGGTTCTTTTCCAAAAACTCTGGCCTGTTCATTTCTTTCCAAGGATAATTCTGTTGTGTTCAGCCTAACCAGATTGGAGATTAACTTGACAAAGTGCATGGAAACCTCACCTTTAGAGGCTTCAGATGTACCAGGACATACTTGCTGTCCTAGAAGCCGGAGCCCAGGGTGTCCTAATGGGGATAGATCCAGGCTTGAATGATAGGAGGTCAGGTTGCCGAGGGCCAGAGGCTCCTGGGAACTCTTTTGCACTATGACAGCATCAAGGACCATAGTGGATGCGCTTTACAATTTTTATCCCAAGTCTCTTTCAAAATAAAGTTTAAAAACTGGAGACATTCGTCATTCTGGTCTAGGGTAGTTTTGCTTTGAAAGGTGACTTTAAAACCAGGGGTGACACTGATGTTAATCCTTCTACTGAAAGCTTGGAAAATCATTAGAAGTGGGGCAGTCATTTTGTTCTAGCTAAAACAAAGGCCACTGCTTTGGAGAGACAAGATTATTAAAACGGTGGTAGGATGAAGGTATTTTGACAAGTGATTTTTCTGTCAGCAGTAATTCAGGGTGTGTCCTGGGTTACAGCAAGAAGAAAAACCACGTGATGGAATAACAGAGAATGTAATACTGCAATAGAATCAAGGGTGTGGCTTTTTAATAATAATAAAAAAAACCACACACACAATTTTCCACATAGGAAAACAGCTGCCTGCACATGTAATTGCATGTCCAAGAACAAAGATAGCCATAGTATAGTATTAGGTTTTATTGTGATTTTTTTTTTAAATCATGTGCTGTGATAACTCATAATGAAATGTTGCATTTCATTGGCTCTCTGGGGGTATGCAGAAGTGCGCTTTGCTCTAGGTTGGCATTGCTGACCTCTGGTTCCAGAGCTTTTCTCAGGGCTTACTTGTTTACTCAGCAGATGTTGGGCACTTAATAGACACAGGTTCTGTGAGAGGTGCCCAGAGGTGAGTGATGGGTAGAGACACAGCCATGAATCACCCTCACTCAGAGTGCTTATAGGGAGACAAAGAGATGCAGGCCTAAGTGGAAGTGACTGTGAGAAAGAAGGTTAGAATGGGCTGGGACCTCTGAGGAGGCTCATGCAGCCTCTGCTAGATTGTCTTTTTCTTCAGGCTGCGCTATCCTTCCTAAACTTGTGGGCTGGGTCAGAAGCAACCTTCTCTTTACTGACCATGGACTCTTCAGTTGGATTCTCCTTGACTGCTGAGGCTCCACCAATGCAGGGAGCCATTCTGTTCTCATTCCTTCTTGACTGTCCTGCCTTCTCTTCAGGTGCTGTTCAGCACGCTGCTGTATATCAAGCTTGAAATAAAGTCTATGTTTCTGTGTCACCTGATTTAGAAAGCAGATGGAGGACTTTTGTAGGGTTTCTTTTCACTCATGTTTAACTAATGATGTGTTGCGGATTTTGCTGTAGTAAGGAGTCTTCCACATATCAATGTCTGACAGTTTCTTTCCTGGGCTTGCGGAGCAGAAAGACCAGGATCATTGTAGTTGCTCGGGCCCTAAATAACAGAGGATATAGGATTAAGCTTGGTTCTACAGGATGGTTGCACTCAAGAAAAGGAAGTGGCTCAGGTATCACTCAGTCATTTCCATAACACTGCCCAGAAGCATGTTACATCATTGGTCCCAACCAGCTCTATGACCTTTTAAGCCTCAAGTCAGTATTTCTTGCATGGGAGTGGGAAAGAACTGGGAACAGCTGAGCTATACTGGTGGCATAGATTTCTTGTGTCCTGGGGCCTGGCTCAAGACGTAGAAGGTATTTGCTGTCCCATGAGCAGTTTTTGAGTGAATCAGTGATAAATATCCTGGTCCACGGACTGGGGAGATGGCTTAGTGGGTGAAGTGCTTGCTGTGCACACATCAGGATCTGACTTTGAATTCCCAGGGCCCACGTAAAGCTGAATGTGGGAGCACACAACTGTAATCCCAGTGTTCTAACAACAAATGAGGAGAGACAGAAGAACTCTCTGGAGGCTTATGTGCCAGCTACTCTGATGTATGCAGCAAAGAACGACAAAGAAACACTCTCAAACATGGTAGAAGGCAATGACCAACACCCAGGTCCTCTGACCTCCATAAGTTTGATGACATGTACATACTTGCACACATGGGCACACAGGAAGATGAATTCATATCATGCACACATATGCATATATGTGCGCACACACATTAGAAATATTGTTCTCTTTTAATCTGTTATTTACTGAAGTGTTAGTGTATTTACTCGTATGATTACATGCTAATTATCAAAGAAAAATTGAAGACATTTTTAATGACTATTTAGGGTGCTAGTTTACTTTGCAATGACAGGCCAGTAGTTATCTCCAGGGCAGAGACTAGCAGGTCGCATGCCCGGCATTATGTAACACACAAGTGTCCTTTGCAGACTCTTTCTCCCTTACCATCTGCTGCTTGTCTAAGACTTCCTGATTTTGTTCAGAACAGCCCAGGATAGAAAAGGAGTGGCAGGTGGGCCTTGAGTCACCCAGAAGGTGACCCGCTACAGCAAAGACCTCAGGAAAGCAGTGCAGATGAGAACGAGCAGGAGTGGGCTTAGCATAACGGATGTTATTTTGATGTTTAGAAAAAGCAATTTGGCCAAGAGGCTTTTTCAGGTCAGTGGATTCACAGGACACCCAGAGTGTTCTAGGGCATTCATGTTTCCATTAACTACCATGTTGGCTATGAGGATGGTAAGTTTTAAATCCTGCCTTGTCATGCTTTCCATACAAAAGAGCTGGGTGCTGTAGATCAAACCTTACAAAGAGAGAGGGCAGCCCTGGCTGGTTATAAAGAGCTGGCCACTTATGTGTCCTTGCTCACCATGTGCATAGATTAGAATTCTTAAGATTTCATGTGTACTTTAAGGATAAGCATGGGATTTAATGAAATAGTATTGCTTTTGTCACCTCAAAGTCATTTTCAAAGATAGCTTCTGCACACAGAAGCGACACAGTGATCCGAGTTAGCTTCTGAGGTCACAGTGACTTAGCTTAATGATGTGGAGGCCACCCTTCCGGTCCAGCTTCACTTGAGTGAAAAGCTGGGAGATGTGAGGCTAGGAGCAGATGGAGAGTGAGTTGTCAAGGAGGCAACTCCACGGTTAGGCCAAGGGCAAACACGTCTAGGTGAGAAAGAGAAGAAAGCCCCATGAAACTCATATTGAAGGATATTAGGGGAACTTTAGAATATATTTCTATGTTCTACGTGACCTTTTCAATGTCCTTATGAAGTCAGTTATTCAGGTGAAGGACACTTGTGGCAGAGATGAGAGCTCCCCAGCACGTCCTGTCACAAAGTCACAAAAGAGGGAGAAGCAGTTATTGGCATTCTGATGCCTCCGGTGGGTTTCTTGTTGTGCTGTGGAACCCAGCAGTCAGCTGCCATGCTTTACATGTACCTCAGGATTTTCTGTCTCTGATTATAGTTATTACTGCAGATTTAAAGAAAGGCCTCAAGCAGTATACATATGATGTGCATTTCATATGTTTGGGAACCATGGTGTCATGGTAGATACTTATGACCACTGAGACACCAGCCACACCTCTTTCTGGAATTATGGGGGCTGCTTGTGAGCTACTGAGAGTGGAGGGGCTGAGTCTGGAAAGACACCTTCCAGACCACTTGGCTTCTTGATTCTTACACAAATAAAACCCAGTGCAGGCAGCCTGGCATGATGAAACCTGTGCTGACTTCACACAGCCTTCCAGGCCACATATAGAGGTGGGTCACAGGAGGCTGTGGTGGGGGAAGCAGCTAAAACGTAGCATCTACAATGTAGAGACGCAGGGTCCCAGAGTGAGTCTTTCCATCTTACCTCGTTCTCACCCACAAAGAACTTCCCCTGGTGGCACAGCCCATCTGTAAGTGTTGGTGATCACATTGGCTGACTCCTCACTGTGGGTCTGCAAGGCTGACGGCATTTGAGTAACAGCTCTGTTAGGCCCTGATGACATGGAGAACTTCATGAGTAACACTTTGGTTTTGCGTTGTGACACAGTAACTGTCTATTCCTGGTGGCGTCCCCATATCTCTCAAGAGGGAACACTTAGGCCTCAGCCTTGACCTTGGCCTCTTGACTTTCCTATCCCTACTGCCATGTAGAACAAGAGGCCATTTTAATGGCTGCTCACTCCCTTGATACTTTTGGGTGGCTCCAGTTTTCTTGTAGGAGGGAGCTTATATTCCTGTCTCTCCTTTGGTTTTCCCTGGCTTGATCCCAAAGTTCCTTTCCAGTCTTCATTTTTGCTTATGTGTGTGTCCATATTTGTGTGTGTACATGTACTGGAAGTCAGAGAACAGCTTATGTGTTGTTCTATCTCAGGCACCACCCATATTGTTTGTTCAGATGGGATCTCTCATTGGTGTAGGGTTCTCTGAGTAGGCTGTGATGGGTGTCCAGAAGTCCCAAGTCTCTGCCTCCCTGCCCTTGGGATCATAGACATGTGCCACCATGCCTGATCCCTGGCCTTTCTCATGTTTATGTGGCAAATATGTTACCAATTGTACTATCTTCCAATCCTTTTTGCTTCACCTAATCTTCACATTTATGCTTGATTTTAGAACTCGACATTAGCTGGGGTGGCTAGTCTCTAGTCTTCCCAAAGGTTTTTTGTTGCCTTTTTCTTGGTTCTTGTGCGTTTCGTGGCCTCAATGCCCTTACTTTCCCCTTTTCTTTCCATCCCATTGCTAAAGATTCACTTCAGCTTTCAGTTCAACATTTAACTGGGTCACTTTATCCCTTAGTGATCCTTCATTATCCCAAAGTTCTCTGGAAAAATTGCTTCTGCCATTTCCTATTTCATTCAGCCTCTTGATTCATTCCTATTCATTTGTCCATTTATTCATCTATTCGTTCATTTTACAAAGAGCTCTTAAGATTGAAGTGTCTTTCTGTGTAGTTGCCAAATCATAAAAATATATCAAAATTAATTAACGTAAAGGGAGGCGCTTCGAAGAGATGTCCAAGTGTCGTGAAGCCTCACCTCCTCAGAGACCTAGTGCGTATGGTCCTTAAACCATGTCCCTTCTGGCTCCTACCTGACAGTGAGAGAGGGTCGCTGAGGTCCGCTTCCCTCCAAGGAGTCATGGCAACTGGTATCTGCAGAACCTTTTTCCTCAAAAGCTTCCACAACACGTGGCCTGAATGAGTCTGACTCCACTTGGTATTTGCCACTGTGTTTATGTACAGGGAGTGCTCAATAAATACCTTATTTTTGGTGAATCTTTGACAACATGGGAGCTGATATTGACCTGCCACAATGGAGGGACTGTAGACACTTTTGTCCTGCATTCTTAAAGAAGGTTAAAAAGAGGTTTGTTTCTAAAGGCTTCCTCTGATTACACTAACAATGATTAAATATTGAATGAAAGTTGATTACCAGGCTATCCTGAACATACTGATATGATTGGAAGGTGAACATTCTCATTGTGGGTCATCTTAGAAAAATTGGTTTTTTCAACCTCCATGTTCTCATTACTTACAAAATCAGTCAATCAACTAACCAATCAAGCAATCTTTTCCTTGGTGACACATTGCAAGCCACACCAGGCCTTCCTGTTTCACCAGACTGCTGTGCAAACGAACGATGACTCCACTCGAGTAACAAGGCTGACTGCCTCATCTCTCATAATTACCTCTATGTGACCTGACTTCCTTTGATTCTAGAATACTTGTTCATGTGATTGATTGATTGATTGATTGATTATGGAGAGTGTTATTACCAAGGAGGGAAATATGTGGAGCTGCTGGGAGAAGCTGGGCATGAATACATTCACACAGAAACATCCTCAGTTTGAAGGATAGAGAATGGAGCTCTATCCTTCAAAACCTCTATCTCAAAACCAGTGTATGATGTGATATTCTTTGGCAGTTGTGTCTGTTGCAAATTGGTTTCTTTCAGGTGAATAGTGTGAGATTGCAAATGGTTGGAGAACTAGAGAAGGTGGCGTTTATCTTTAATTGCAGCACTTAGTTATTTTTACCTGCCCCCTCCCTCTTTCTCTCTTTCATTGAAATAAGGTCTCCTAGAGTCTACACTGACCCCAAACGTGATATGCAGCTAAAGATGACCTTGAACACTTGTTCTTCTCTACCTTCCAATTGCTGGGATTACAGGCGTATACCACCTAGCCAAATTTATTTATTATTTTATGGTTTGGTCTTTGAAGCAAGGGAGGTAGAGGTAAAAGGATCAGGAGTTCAAGGTCAGCATCAGTGACTCAGTGAGCAGCTTGCATTACAAGAAACTGAAAATAATAATTGCCAGCACAACACAACAACAACCAAAATAACACAATGAAACCAACCAAACAAACTATCTAGGAGCATATTAGAAAAAGTTGTATGCTTCGGAGGATTTGGCCTTGCTGCATGAGGATTGCTACTGTTAGCAGATGGCTTAACCCTCAAGGTAGAGCTAGCTTTAACTAGACTGAATGCCCTCTATCAGCTGCTGCCCATGACTCTGACATTTCAGAGCCCCCGAGGAAGGATCCCTCTAAGGGAATGCAACTAGCACTTAAGACATTGAGCACCAATGAATAAGCCACATATTGGATAAATAATTATGTTTATTCAAATTTTGGGTGCTTATTCTTTACCAGGTACAATTCTAACGATTGTTACAGTTTAATGTATGTACTTCACTCATAATATTTTTGTAAAGTCAAAGCTAAAGTGGAGGAGAATAAAAGAAACATGTCTAATACTATTCTCCTATTCTCCCTATTCTTTAATTTTTTTCCTGAGACAAAAAGTTTCTCAGTGTAGCCTTGGCTGTCCTGGACACTGTTTGTAGAATAGGCTGATCTCAGATTCACAGCGATCTGCCTGCCTCTGCCTCCCTGAGTGCTGGGATTAATTGAGATGTAAAGCATATAAATAAATTAATTATTTTAAAAAAACCAGATGTGTGCCATGACACCTGGCTTATTCTCCAATTCTTGATTTCTTCACATGTAATTTACACAGGCCTACTCCAGTGGAGTGGTTAGAAACGTGGAATTTTTCAAGTGTGTTGACATTGAGTTTGACCTTGAATAACTCAGATCTGACTGAGCATTGTTTTTTTTTTGTCTTAAAAATGAGAGAGAATCGACCCTCGTGAGTTGTTTTGAGAATAAAGCAGACAGACAGGGAGACAGAAGAATGTTGAGAGATTATGCAATATGACATACATATAGTAAGCACTAAATCAATGACAGCTGTTATTCGCTCCTATTTTATTAATCACCTGCCACCTACCAGTGGACAGGCCTGCTCCAACCGGTAGGTAAGCTAGCCTAGGAGATAACCACCCCTGAATAATTATACAGTGTTTACAAAAGGATTCCCTTAGTGCTTCATTGTCAGTGAGACCTTAACACTGAAATATTGGAGCATCTTTCATGACAGTTTTCTTAAGTGGTTTGTAGTCTCAAAGGAATTACTTCTCAGGAGGAAGCTGGAGCCAGGCAGAAGCAGCTGGAACAGCAAGTCTGAAATGAGGATGAGGAAGCCAGGAGCTGCCCGAGCTGACTTAGTACCACAACTTCTTTCTCCTGCAGTGCCAGGACACCCCAGAATGATCTTAGAGTTGTTAGAGTCAGTGCTTGGGCCTGCAGCCCTAACAGGCTAGGCTCTGTACCATCCTAAAGAGACTAATTAAAGAGATAAGTAATAGAGGCCAGAGCCATTAAGAGCATTTGCTGTTCTTACAAAGGACCCAGGTTTTGTTCCTATCACCCACATGGCCGGTCACAACCATTTATAACTGTTCAAGAGGATTCAATGCCTTCTGATCTCCATGAACACCAGGCACACTGACACATATACATACAGAGGCACATATACATACAGACACCCATACACATATTAAATATATACATACATACATACATACATACAAACCTAAAGCAACAAGTAATAGTGAAAAGCAGAGAAAAGAGATTTATTTACTTTGAAAAAGAACAGATAAAAAGGTTCCATGATTCCAAAGTCCATCTTCAGGGTGCTGACATGAGATTTGGGTCCAGATAGAGGGCAGGGGTATGGATAATTGAGCAGTTCTGGTGTGGTCCTGCCCATCACTGACCTAGCACTGTCTCAGCAACAGCCTTTCGTGCAATGGGGTCTGACAGGTTGTCAGCACTGTGTGAAATCTCTTCCTGGGAAACAAGACCTGTACCCAGGCGACAGCTTTTTCCTTATCCTCATATGAGAACCTTGGGGAAATTGCAATGCCTTGGGACCACTGTTTCAGTAGTGTGATAGCCAAAGGCAGGGCCCACGGGAAGATATTGTTTGTACAATAGCTCTGTTCTTATCAGAATGTCATTAGTCTGCCCCTTTCCTGGGGTTGGGTTTCTTGCACAGTTTGCCCAAGTTTGTCTATTACAGAGGAACACCTAGGTGGTAAAACTCCATTTTAAGCTTAACAGTCATGAGAAAACTGGGACAACTTGTCTTTCTATACAGAAGGCCTGTTGTGTGTTGTGATTGTTATTTGCCATCTGGAATCAGGCCTTGTGGGCATTTCACAAGCTCAGGCACGAGGAAGAAGTGGGGAAAGGGCTAGCCTAAGAAACCGAGGTGGGCTGATTTTGTTATCTCTCTTACAGTTTGGAAATGGCTTTTCTTTCTTTCCAGTACTGTTTTGTTTTATTTTAAAGGAAACACTCTCTAATGAGGACAAAGAAAGTAGGCAATATAATAAGTACAAAAATATATACTAGAAATATAAAGCTAATGAGCTGTTCCAGAAATAGCCCTTAACAGTGGCTGCTCCTGAGCTAGTCCAGGCTGTCATCCAAGGCTAGGGACACAGTAGGCACTCAGTGAAGACTTATTGGAATCAGCCAGTTCTTTAGAAAACACTTGAAGGGCCACAAAGGAAGAGGTAGAGCTTCTTAGAGCTGAGGTCCTGGTCAGGCTGTGTCTGCCGATCACTGTTGAGCTATCACTGAGTCTCTGGTAAGTTGGAGGGTTTGTATCTACACATAGTCTGCTGTCTTGGTGCAGTGGCATCCAGGATACATTTAGGTAGGAGTCTGTGTTCTTTGTTTTTTCTTCTTAGGGAAATCACACAACCCAAAAGACAACTGAATTGTCTTGTCTTTTGTTTGCAGTGCAGATGTTTCTGGAACTTGCCCGATGTTATAAACATGATAGAAGTGTGTGCTGGTTTGGGATGCTCTGTACCCAAGACCTAGCACTTTCTTCCCAAGGATTCCGGAGGGATGTTGTGATGGGTCTACTATAGGACCTGGGGTAGGGGAGTGAGGCTTGGCTTCATGCTCTCGTATTTCTTGATAGTAAACTTTAGTCCCACAGGTTCTCCTAGTATTTCTGACGCTTTAGGTGCTAGCCTCTGTGTTCACTTTCTCTTTGAGAAGAATAGCTGTTCATCCAAGGCTACTGGATTGCTGCAAACAGAGTCTGCAGCAGATTGCCAGCCACTGTAGTTTGTTGGCTTTCTCTCCTGTAACCCTCATGCGTGCAGCATGGGAAGTAATTGTTAGGCATGAACACCATTTCCCCCCCCCCCAATGCAACCATCAGGCCCAGTAAGACTGTGTATTAAAAAGCTGGATTTCTTCATTCTCTATTATCTCACCAAAGTAAAGGCAAATAGCTTGCCTGGGCAAGGGGAATCTTAGGTGAACAGAATGCATTTAGTGAATATGCCTTCCTAAATGCAAAATGCTAGTTGAGTTGGTAGTTTCCTTTTCTTTCCAATGGTAGAGCCAGGTCTATTAAAATTAACTGCTCATCTACCCTTAAGTTTTATAACAAAATAATAACCAAGGTATTTAAGAATTTTGTCTTAAGTCAGTCACATCACCTTGCAGAATGTTTGTTAATTTGGTACAGAAAATGCCTTCTCTGAGAAGGAAATAAAACCTATGTTGGGTTTCAGGTCTTGTTTCATCTGCTTGTGGATCCTGTCCTTGGAGGGTTCCAAAGCTTCTCCCTTCATTGTACCCCATAGAAAGCAACATTTCCTCATGGCCATGTCTAGTCTGCAGTGGAAATTGAAAAAGATATACCATCTAGATACTTAGATAGAATCCCTTGTAAGTTAGAAGGGCAGCGCTGAACAGTTTCGAAGTATAAACCTGAGTTAACCAGTACCGCTTGCCTCGACTTTTCTTTGATTTCCATGTGGAGCGGCTCCATGAAGTCCTATTACCTACTTTCCTAAAGGACAATGTGGCTTGCTCTCCACCCCAGTCTTGCAAAGGGGTTGCCTGCTTGTCATCTCAGCCCTCGCTTTCTCTCTCTCTGGGAGGCAGTTGTCCTATGACCTTTCCGGGCCACTTTCCTCATTTTTCCCTTGAGATTTGGACTTGTGAAAAAAAAATCTTCCTTTTATGAGGCTTTTCATGCTAGGTAACTCTTGGTGTTTGATATAATCTGTAGTGCTTAATGGTCACGTAGATTTTGTTTTCTGAATCTTATCACAGAAAGGTAGAGAGACAATGATTGGAGGGGGGAAGAGTGAATGAAGCCAAGATGGGGGTAAAGATATTCATAGAAATACAGTATTGTTAAAGTTTAGTTTTATTGGCAAAGTCAGAAACCCTTGCTGTTTATGTGCTGATTTCCACTTCATATTACAAGCATCTTGCTCAAAGCACAGTGAAGTTACTCACTGATAATGTCCACCAAATGACATGATAGGCTAGTAGATATTTTTCTTCCCAAACGTGTAGAGTTATAAAATTTATTACATAAGAACTGAGAAATACAGCTGCAGCATAATTGTAATAGCTGGTATCTGTTCTGTTCTCCAAGCATTTTGGCTTTAAAGTGTCTGCAGACCGGTTTGTCTGGGAGGCTTGACCTTGAGACGTCAAGTGACTTGGCCCAGGATACATGGCAGGTTTATGCCACAGCAGGTGATGACCCTGGGGGGTGTGATTGTATCCATCCTGTTTTGTGTATGTGCGGCATGTACATGTATGTATATGTGAGCACGTGTGTGGGCATCAGAGGGCAATCTCAGGTCTTACTCTTCAGGTGGCATCCATCTTTGTTTTTAGGTTATTGTGAGTTTTGTTTTGTTTTGAAACTCACAAAGTAGACTGGACAGCTGGTTAGCAAGCCTCAGGGACCCACCTATGTCTAGGTCCCCAGCACTGGGCTTTCAAGTGTACACCCCCATACGTGGCTATTCAGTGTCCATTCTGGGGATCCGACTCTGATCTTGTTGCTTGCGAAGAAAGCACTTTCTCACCTGAGCTGTCTGCACAGCTCTCGCCTATCTTTTTAGCCACACCGCTGGGAAATGTACTTAAAACTGGGGTCAGGGGGTGGAAAGGGAAATTCATTAAAATATGCCACACAGTTTAGTAAACGAATCAGAGCTCCCAATGAGCCTGTCTTTGGGAACAAATGTGTATGCTTTGGGTTTTCTATTTGCCTGCATCACTCTGCTGTTGACTCGAGAGCCGTCTTTGAAAAAATTGATGTTAATTTCCTTCAGAGATTAGTCGTGGGCTTCACTATCACCTGAGCATCGACTGTGCTGGGCAGTGTCTGTGAAGCCTAGTGGAGTGAACTGTTTCTAGAAGAGCCACTTTCTGAAAGTCAGTGCCTGTCTGTGTCAGATACTCGCTCAGATGCAGGGGCCTACACCTTTCTTGAATGCAGTAGCAAAACTCCACATTTGAGCAGAAAAGCAGGCAGAATTACCTTCCACCCCCCTGGAACTCTACAGAAAGTCATCATCCCTGCTCCACCGTGAATTCTGTGACTGTTGGGACCTTGGCTTAATGAGGAGTTCAGCTGAGGGACAAGCAGATGAGAACTATTGATGTGGGGAGTGATGACAGACCCGGGCATGGGCATGTGTGTGGCTGCAACAGACACTAGTGAGATGCCCATGTTAACCTCAGCATTTTAACAGTGGGATTGGATATTCCTTTGTTGTGGGGACACCCAACTGCGCTGTGGGAGGCTTAGTAATGTCTTTGGATTCTACCCACTGTGTGCCATTGTGTAACAATCAGAGAAATCTCTAGACATTTGGAGATAAAATTACCCCCCCCAATTGACAAGCTCTACAATAGACCTCTTATGCATCTACATAGAATATAGCAACTACTTGTCACCTTGGGATAAATACAGATATGAGCAAAGCTCAGCGAGAGGTACCTTTTTTTTTTTAATCATTCTTCTTCTGACTTTTGGTCAGCTGTTGAGGGTCTAGGGAGGTCTCTGGATCCCTAATATATGATGGATGACAGATAGGAGAAGCTTGGGTGCCCAACTGACTGTGAGGAACAGAACCCTTAATATTTAGCTGCTTAGAATGCAAGGTGAAGAAGAGATAGACCATTCTTGCATGAGGCTTTGGAGTTTGGGGGTACTTGCATTGGCCTTCAGTCTACCTTGTCTGACCTTCCCTGACACTTGGGATAAAGGGACCCAGCTGGAGCATCTGGGCCAGTATTTCAGGTATGAGGGAAAATAGGGATTTCAACCATCATGGGATAATGATCAGAGTTTTTATGTGTTTGTTTTATGTAATATCAGACTTCTTGCTATAATTCTTGTGATTTTTGTATTGTTTTTAAAATGAAGAGGATAAAATGAGTTTGGTACTTCTACCACTGTAATCATGTGGACATGGGAACAGCAAGTATTAAGCTGTGTGGACTTTGAGTGAAAAGTAGTGAAACCTCAATTTTACTAGCTGTTTTGATCTTGCCCTGTGTACATGGGTCTGTAGGGTGAGACCATGTTGGGACACTTGTGACAGTGTGCTTAATTTATCTTAGCATTCTGGGGGGAGGGGAGTGGCAGATGCTGATGCCCTGCAGCTACAGCTGTTAACCACACCATTAATAAATGAATCGCTTTGTCATATGAGCATCTTTGAAGCAGACCCTTCAATGCTAAGTCCAGCTAAACGATGCGGATTAAAGACCTGGATCCAGAAGCTTGCTTATCAGAGTAAACTCAGCGCAGTTATTTGTGCTTGTGTTTATGTAGAATTGTTGGCCAAAATATGTAAGTCAAATGGTTTCCTTGGGTGCCCATCTGGATAACAACAATGGGACTGTTTATAGGAGACAGTGGCTGTCTGTGTAGCAGCCTTTGGTTTGATGAAAGCTTTCTGTCTGTTTGACTTGGAGCCTCATGTGACTGCTCTGTCACTTAGAATCCATTCCATTCCATAGAGGACCACTCCAGTGATTTTCACCTTCCCTGTCTGTCACAATCTTTGGCAGGCTACAAAATGCAATCAGATTTGACAACAAGACAGTGGAGTCTCTTTCTAGTACCAGTGCTGCTAGACATTAACCTAGCAAATGCTTATGTTTATCCATTGAAAACATTTCCACTGCAGTAAAGGAAAAATAGTTAACACCGACGGTACCAGTGACATTTGATACTCTGTGCTTTGTGTATTTTTAAACATAGAAGGTTGTGTTGGGAGCTGTGATATATGGATGAAGAAAGTCAGGCACAGAAGTTAAATGGCTCTCCCATGGTCACAAAGGGCATCTCTGTGACACGCTGGAGACCTAAGTTTGAATAGGCCTCTGGGACGATATGAGGGGAACTCTAGCTGAGACCTCTAATAGCACGGGCCATGGAGACTAAATAGGACATCCCTTAACTAGACAAGATTCCTAGTGGAGAGAGGAGAACACCAACCCACCCACTCCCACACACAAAAACATGGATACAAAACTTACTCTGCCTGCAAGACCCGCAGGGACAAAGATAGAACAGATAGAGCAGAGATTGAGGGAATGTCCAACCAATGCTGGGCCCAACCCAACACATACTCCATGGAGGAGAGCCAGCCCCTATCACTATTAACGATACTCTGATATTCTCGCAGACAGGAGCCGAGCAGAGTTGTCCTCTAAGAGGCACCACCTAGCAATGGTTTGAAATAGATGCTGAGACTCACAGCCAAACACTAGGCAAAGCATAGGGAGTCTAATAGAAAAGTGGGGAGAAGGAAAAAAGGACCTAGAGGTGACAAGAACTGCACAAGAAGCCCAACAGAGGCAACTAACAAGGGCCCAGAGGGGCCTGTAGAGTCTGAAACACCAACCAAGAACCATGCATGGACTGGACCTAGGCACTCTGTGTCTATGTAGCAGATGGGCCGCTCAGGCTTCATGTTGGTCCACTAGTAAGGGGAGTGGGGGCTGTCTCTGGCATGGACTCTGTTGCCTGCTTTTTGATCCCTTCCCCCTGATGGGACTGCTCTACCAGGCCACAGGGGAGGAAGGCAAACTCAGTCCTCATGTGACTTGATGAGCTCAGGTGGGTCAATAGGGGGGTGCTCCCCTTTTCTGAGGAATAGAGGAAGGGAGATGGGAGAGGGAGGTTGGGGCTGAAGGAGAGTAGAGAGGGGGCTATGACCTGGATGTAAAATGAATAAATAAATTACCTAATTAAAAATAGAAGAACCCAATACTGTGGCTCTAGAGTTGTTGGTACATGTTGCCTTTGCAAAATGCCGCCTCAACCTTCTCACTCTGTCCTGGGATCTGTAACTTCAACTCTTTTACTAATGCCTCGGTGTGGTTCTTGGTATTGCTGCTTCATATGTGTGTGGGTTCAAATAGTTGCCCAACTTGGTTGGCGTTTTGCTTTTTGTGTCACATATTCCATAGCGTTTCATGTCTCGAAGGTCCCATGTTAGCAAGCTGTCATGACAGGAACTTACCTTGAAGGAGTAGGAAGGTGCGCACACAGGGTGCAAACGTCAGGTGGGATTGGATGAAGTGATGACAGAGTTTGGGGTGGGGTGGGGATGACTTCCTGCCAGAGGATTTGGGGAGGCTTTGTGAAAAAGTAGTATCCAACATCCTTCAAAGATTAGGTAGTAACTGTCAGGAGTTATGGTCATGTGGCAAAATCGACAGCAGCAGGGAGGCAGGAGATAGTGCACCCTGTCCTCTGGACAGCAAATGGTCCACACAGCTGGAGCGTGGAGGATGCAGTAGAGACAATGAGAAAGGAGGGAGACAGTTGGTGAGAACAGGGCCTTGAAAGCTATTTGGCAAGAAGACGTGTTTTGCATCAGGAGGAGGAAGTGAGCGTGAAGCTTTCAGGTGATGAATCCAACAGCATTCTGAAACTCCAGTGAAGGGACAAAGATGAGGGTGCCTTGAGGTCCACAGATGTAGTAAAGGCCTGAGCTCAGGGGAGAGCAGCGAGAGTAGAAAGCGTGGATGAATGCCCCAGGTCCTCAGAGGTGAAATTCATAGGATGGCCCAATTGTACAAAACAGCTGAATGGATGTTTTTCAATCAGAGTTACTGAATGGATGATGTTGACAAATTCCAGCTAAGGACCAGATTCAGAGAGATCAATGTTGACCTTGGAAACAGCATTGAATAAAGAGGTCAGCTGGACCTGTGCGAGCCCATCTCCAAATGGCCACATCCTCAGGCTGAACCACATCGCCACAGTGAGGAGAGCTCCCTGGAAAGCTGTCCTTAGAAGGACACAGCTCCAAAGCTGACAGGAATAAAGAAAAAAATGTTTCTGTTTCTGTTTGTTTTTAAGGAGAGAATATTTATTTGCATGCACTGAAATGAACGGTGTTATGTTAAACCTACAGGATAGCTTAGTTTATATTTATTGCTACCGAGCTGATTATGATTTCTCCTGGATTTAAACTACTTAAGCATTTTTCTGGACTGTGCATAAGATGAGTTCCCATGGAGCCTGCCTGGAGCAGAGGGAATCTGGAGGACGGTCCTCCCCACACAGACTAGCTAACTTTCCTGTCCCCAGACACTGCTGGAGCTGGTGGCTCCTCAGGAAGCCTTTGCCTTTATTCTTCTATCTTCTGCAGATCCTGACTCTTCCTTCAGTTCTCCCTTCAGAGGCTGCCTCTGAATTCCTGTTGAGGTTCAGCTGCCACCACCATCCCGCAGGCTTTAGTGGACACCCAGCTGTGCGTGCCCAGCTGCTGACCAGGCAGTGACAGATGTGGGTTCTTTGAATGGTGAGTCTGGTTGATACATTTTCCCATTCCCTGACCATAGCTGGTTCTTTGATATTAGAAAGCATGGAATACTCTGTTTCTGCCTCATTTCAACTCTCCTTAAGGACTGTAGTAATGCCACGCTTTTTATTTTATTGTTTGTTGCATTCCTCCACACTGTTTGGTTATTGTGTCTGCCATGGTGCTGGTTGATTGAGGGATGTATCACCAAGAAAACCTTTTATCTTCATATACACTAATTACAGTATGCTTGCTGGTATGTGGTCAGACGTGTAATGTGTTGGTTATTACTATTGGCTTAGTTAAATGTGCTTACTGCTTATGAGACATCGGTGTGTGAACCCCTCTCTTTGTGTATGTATGTGTGTGCTCTATAGAAATTGAACCCAGGGCCTTATGTTTGCTAAGTTAGTCCTCTGTCAGTGAATGGATGGCATTAAAATTAACTTTTGTTTAATTAAACCTTACTGTGTGGACTGTAAAAGGAACAAATGATGGTCTGGGGAGACAGGTTAGTCAGTAAAGTGCTTGCTATGTGAGCATGAAGACCCGAGTCCCATCCCCAACATCCATGCCAAAGATAGGCACACACATGTGTGAAGTGACACACACACACACACACACACACACACACACACACACACACACTTAGTTACAGCATTGGAAGATGGAGGTTAGTGAATCCCTGGGGCTCATGGTCCAGTAAGCCTAGCTGAATCTCTGAGTTTCCAGCCAAGAGAGACCCTGTCTCAAAAACAAGGTGGATGGAGTCCTGAGACTTGACATCTAAGGTTGACCTCTAGCCTTCCCAAACATTGTACACACACACACACACACACACACACACACACACACACACCGTCTCTCTGTGTCTGTCTCTGTCTCTCCATCTCCCTCTCTCTCTCTCTCTCTCTCTCTCTCTCTCTCGCTCTCTCTGTCTCTGTCTCTCTCTCTCTTTCTCGCATGCACACACACACACACACATACACTGTGCAAATGATAGTGCTTGTCCCAACCAGGTTGTGGAGATTGCAAGTTTTGAATAAAATTTTAAGCAGTAAATGACTTTGGTATTTGAACCTTTAGAAGTTAAAATATAACAGGTGCTAAATCCCAAGCATTTTACAAAGTCCTCTAAGAATTTTCCACTTTGATTGTCACAGTACTTTATAAATAGGTTATATATTTTTAAGTATTTTCATTAATTCTCTGAGAATTTCATATGATGCCCTTTGATCAAAGTTCCCCCCCTATCCCAACTCCTCTCTAACTTCCCTTCCATACCCAGTCAACTTTAAATTTACTTCTTTATTTTTTTTTCCTATCAAGTCCAGTTTCTGTTGCCCATCTACTCTTGGGAGTGGTGCCTGTCCCAGAACATGGTTGACCTTCCAGAGGGGACATGCCCAATCTTATTGTAAGTTGATATGCCGTGTTTGGTTGACATCCCTGGAAGGCCTTTTTCAGTCTGGCTTGAGCTTGCACAGATCTTGTGCGGTTGCCCTGTTGTGTGCATTCCCTTGGTGTTGTCTACCACCTCTGGCTCTTACAATCCTTCTGTCTCCTCTTTTGTGAAGATCCCTTAGCCTTGTGAGGAGGAGTGGGCACATTCTACTTAGGGCTGAGCATTCACTCTGTAGTCATTTATTCCCTGAACTCCGACCAGTCAAAGGTCTCTGTGATAACTGCTCTTTTATGAGAGGATCAAGTAGAAGGCACAGCAACTGCTCTGATTGTTTTAGAAAGTAAGAAAAAAACCAAGATGGAATCCCTGGGTCACATCAGGAGTAGCACCAATAGGTTATCGGTTATACTGTGGTCTTTGCTGTAATGGGGCTAGAAAAGTTGCTGTGCAAACACGAGGATTTGAGTGTGAGTCAAGCATGTACCTAGAATGTTGGATGTGGTGGCCCGCACCTGTAATCCTAGCACCAAGGAGAAAGAGACAAGTGGGTCCTGGGAGCCTGTTTGGCAGGCAGCCAATCTAGTCAGTCAGTGAGCTCCATGATTCAGTGATAAACTCCATCTCAAAAAAATGAGTAGCATATAGAGGAAGATATCCATGCTGGTGTCTGGCCTCTATATATGCACACTCATGCACATCACACAAGTGTGTTCAAAAATACATACAAAGTTTATAGTAGTAGTCATTGAGGAGTGCCAATGAGAATAGGGTGGTCTGAGAAACCAAGAAAGCTAACCCTAATCTTTACTAATTGTTTATCCACTACTGAGATACGTTAAAAATGGATGCTCAAGATAGATAATATAGGATAAACGTTATAAAACCTGTACACCCAAAGAAGCTAAGCAAGAAGGAGGACCCTGGGTAAGATGATCAATCCTCATTCAGAAAGGCAAATGGGATAGACATAGGAAGAGGGAGAAAACAGGAAACAGGACAGGAACCACCACAAAGGGCCTCTGAAAGACTCTCCCCTTCAGGGTATCAAAGCAGATGCGGAGACTAATAGCCAAACTTTGGGTAGAGTGCAGGGAATCTTATGAAAGAAGAGAGAGATGTAAGACCTGGAAGGGACAGAAGGTCCACAACCAAATATCTGAAATATCTGAGAGCAACACAACCAAAATATCTGGGTCCAGGGCTCTTTTCTGAGACTGATACTCCAACCAAGGACCATGCATGGAGATAACCTAGAATCTCTGTACAGATGTAGCCCATGGCAGCTCAGTATACAAGTGGGTTCTCTAGTAAGGGGAACAGGGGCTGTCTCTGACATGAGCTCAGTGGCTGGCTCTTTGATCACCTCTCCCTGAGGGGATGCAGCCTTACTAGGCTACAGAGGAAGACAGTGCAGCCAGTCCTGATGAGGCCTGATAGGCTAGGGTCAGATGGAAGGGGAGGAAGACCACCCCTATCAGTGGACTTGGGGAGGGGTATCAGAGGAGAAGAGGGAGGAAGGGTAGGATTGGGAGGGGGCTACAGCTCGGATTCAAAATGAATGAATTGTAATTAATTAAAAATAAATTAATTTTAAAAATTAAAAAATTTAAAAAAGAAGAAAAAAATGTAATGCTCAGAAGTCTGAAGATTTTTATTTCAGCCACTCTTTGGTCTAGTAATAATAGAGTTGTAATTAATTATCTTACTGTGGCTATTTTGTTTCTACACCAGAAATTCATCTGGAAATTATAGCGCAACAAATAGCTGCTAGAGTCATGATGGCAGTAATTACATCAATGACATAATTGTGGAAGTAGCAAATGATGAGGTTATTTAGAGGGAAGTCCGCTTCAGTAGAGTAGCAAGCGCCTTCTGAGTGCAGGGCAAGCCAGAAAGGAAAGAGGCTCAACTATGGCTTTGTGGAAGATGAAGGTGGGCTTTCATGAATGTTTGGAAAGATTAAAATCTGGATTGGCCAGGCTTAATTCAGAGTCCTTTTTTTTTTTTTAAGAAAAATCTTTTTATTAGACATTATTGAGGTTTTTCGCTCTGATATTGAGTTTGTTCAACTGTTATTGATCTCTGGAGAGTCTTCATTGACCAAGGTGGGACTTCAGTCATCAGGTTTGCTGTCCTTCTGGACTCAACACTCTGTCTGAAATCTCCTTAACAAACAAAAAGGGCTAAGTCTTGCTGTGAACACTTTGAGAAGTCAGGCTAGCTGCACTTCCATTGTTGCCATATACAATAGTTGAGAAAGCCTGAGACAGGAAGGGCTAGCTCGGTAGATCAAGTGCCCTGCAGCCCCGAGGTGAACTTTGAATTGTTTCTCAGAGAACAAGACATTCTGTTCACGGTTCAGGAATCCAGCCTGACCATCTGATGGCTCAGGATCATATGCCTCCAGCCAAATCTCTCTGCTTTGCAGGCTGGTGGGTGGGTGGCATTGTGGATTTTGTCATTAAAGTCTTATTCTTTGGGCTGGGGAGATGGCCCTATCGGTAAGGTGTTTGGCAAACAAGCATAAGGATTTCAGTTTGATCCCCAGAACCTAAGTAAAAGAAGCTGGGCATGGTGGCATGCATTTGTAATCTCGGCGTCAGGGAGGAAGAGATTAGCCTCCCAGCCTGACCAAATCTTCAAGCTCCAAATCCCAGTGAGAGACCCTTTCTCAAAAAAAACTAGGTGAGTAGTGTCTTAGGCTGCCCTCTAGACTTCCACATACATGCACACTTTCGTACACACATGTACACACAATTCTCACTCATTGTGCTGTAGAAAAGATAACGTGGATTTTGGTCTTGATGGATTGAGTGCCCTCTCCATCTCTCATCAACCCTGTGGTCCTGGCAAGCTACTCAGCCTTAATGAGGCTGGCAGAGCCCACCTGGGAGCTCAAGAGGAGGCTAGCTCTGATAATGCAGGTGTGGGAAATTTTCTGGGCTGTATGATTTAGTTCTCAGAGTGATGATTCAAGGTAGGAGGTGAGGGAATGTCCAGGAAAATGTCACAATGTTTATGGCTGATTAGATGGACAAATACCAAGCCCCAATTTCCCATCAGTTTCTTTTCAGTTTTCTGTCCATGATCCCTGTGCAAAAATAACTGTCTCATGCGAAGGGTAACCCTCACACCTATGGCATTGTCATATCCCTACAAGTGGCGTATACCATGACTTGGTTAAGGGTGACAGATGTGGCATGAAAAGCAAGAGTAGTCTCAGAAGAAAACAGGAACACCAAAACAAGGCCAAAGCTCAGCCACTGGGTGTCCCTGCTCTGTTCCCTGGGGGAGGGACAGTTTTGCCTGGTCTGCAGCTAGCTCCTTTTTGTTGAGCGTGAAGTGAGGTCTCTAATGTATGGTAGAAAAATAGGGCTTGGACTCCAATTCTTTCTTGGTTAGCTTTAAAACAGGTCTCCCTCTTTATATCTTATAACAGAAGAGGGGGAAAAAAAAGTGGCTTGAAGCAAAACCCAATGGGGGCAGAGTTTGGACCAGGATGGCCTTCACTGAATTGAGGGGATTTGGAGTTTGTTCTCAAAGTTAAGACATCTGGGGCGACGGGGGACAGGTTCGGTTTCCCACACTTTATTTATTCATCCATCCATCCATTCATTCATTCATTCATTCATTCATTCATTTCTGGATCAGAAGAAAACTAGAGCAAGCCTGAGCTTTAATGAATAGATGACCAAATAAGGAAATAAATTAAGACAATTTGGGATCCAAAACATGAAAGGTCTCACATTGTGCCTGTGTGTATTGACAATGGTGAACCTCTGGTATGGGATGCCATGGGCAATAAAGCTGCTTCCCTTTCAAGTGAGGGCCACATCACCGACAAAGTAGAATCTGGCCGAAGAGCTTCCATGCCACACTCCTGCTTTGGAACTTTGTCACCCTAAGAGCAGAATATTGGTGACAAATGTGAATGCAGCAAAATAACATTTTGACACTTTCAAATTGTTTCTTTCCGAGAAAGTGATATTTGGAAGATATGGCTACCTTCCTAGGCATCATAAGATCCATGGTGGTAAATTTGTGGACTTGCTCAACGTTTTCTCCATGGACTGAGTTCCACGAATGAACCTAAACTTTAATCAGAACACTGGTCCCTCAGAGGACTGGAGTTTGGCTGCCAGCTCCCGCATGGCAACTGCCTTGTAACCAGGGGATCCGACACTCTCCTGTGGTCTCTGCAGATACTGGGTACGTGCGGCAAACATGCAGACAAGCAGGCACATGCATGTAAATAAAATTAAAACAAAAAAGGAAATACAAGCACTTTTAGTGCGTTCTAATTGTCCTGTTCTCTTGTGGCATTGAGTCCAAAGCTCACTGACCTGTGAACTCTCACATGCCGTTGTGTCAGGTTAACAGACGCATGGCAGCAGAGGTATTTGGTGCTTAAGTGGCTGTCGGAGCTCCTGAAGGTGAAGCTCTCTGATGTGGCGGGGGATGTGTGCACCCATGGGTGCCTGTGCACCTGAGACCTCCATGCTAAGCTCCCGTCTCTCCCGTTGAAGGTGTGAGCACAGAGTAGAATAATGCACTTTATACATTACTGTGAAGTGGGTCTCCTGAGTCCTAGGGATGCCGAGCACAGTATTCCACATTTAGTGGCTCCCAGTGGCAGAGTCTGCTCAAGTGAGGAGATGGTGTCTCTGGGTCATGTTTGTTCAGAGGTAGGAGTCATTTTTTAATACCCCCAGAGAGGATCTTTGATGGAGAGAAGTAACACTCCGGTGACTAAGAAGTGTGACAGAAGCTGGCTTCCTCCAGCTTGGGGCTCTGCCTTGTTGCTGTGTGTAGTCAGTGGCCACTAATTAGGATTTTGTGGTTACTGAGGTGGGAAAATGGCTGTGCAAGCATGAGGATGTAGGTTGGGATCCCAGCTGGTTGTGATGGCACGCACACATAGTTCTAGTGCCCAGGAAGCAGAGGCAGGAGGAGCTGAGAGACCCCAGCCCATCAGTCTAGCCAACTGATGCACTCCAGGTTCAGTGAGAGATCCTGTGTCAAAAACGAAAAGGAAGCATGGTAAGCAGTGAGGGGGAGACTGAAGATCATCTCCTGGCCTCCACATGCAACTACATACCTTACATACACAACATATGAACCATGTAGCACACATGCACACTTATGTGCATATACCTATACACACATATATACACACACCATATATATATATATATATATATACACACAAGAAACGGCGAAGGTTGGGTTTGACTTTAGCTCTTCTTACTTAAAAAGAAAGTTAGAAAGTTCATAGACCTCCCGAGATTACCTCTAAGATGCGTCTTTTCTTAAAACTTCAGTTGTCTATGAAAAACCCGTGTTCCTACAATGGACCTTTAGTTTTAGCAACCCCCCTTAGTCACGGAAGTGGGGGTCCTGAGAGCTCAGGTGTAGCCAGGGCGTCACTAACCCATGTGAAGAGTGTGGCTACCGCTGGCCCCGTCGTGAAGTTGCCTTTGCCACCGCCCTGTTCCTCAGCTGTCTTTTGTACTCCCCTTTGTACTCATGTTTGCTGTGTCGACAGAGCCTTTCCTTCACTCAGGACTTTAGAGTTCCTTCCCAAGCCCGCGCCTCATCTGATAGCCCCAGCGGGCTGCCGAGGTGTCTAATGAGGTGAGTTCCTATCGGGTCAACTGAGAGACAACTGGGCTGGACCTAACTCTGTGTCTTGCTCTTGGTCTGAGCTAGCACTGGACAAGTGAAGCTGCTCTTGAAACTTTGGCTAAGCCGGGAGGAAAGAGAAATACTTAAGCAGGCAGAAAAAAACTGATTTCTCCTGGAAGAAATGCCTTCCTGTGCGCGCCGGCCTGGCAGTCTGCAGCTTGTCCTGCCCCCTCGGAATGTACTTGTGTCCAAGTGTGTTAGGACTGCTTACGAACAAAGAAGGTGAACAAAATTGGTGTTTTAACATTGATGTCATGGTGGAGCTGAGTCACAATTTTAAATGTGTGTCTTTATTCTACAAGCAGAGTTTCTCAGCATGCACAGGGTATATGTGGTCGGTTTGGGAAACTCCGACAGCCACATTTTGCGATTTAAATGAAGACTCTCAACTTCATTGCCATCTTTGCCTCTACTACTGCGTTGCCAAGGTTATCTGGGCTTGTTTCTTACAAGTTCAAGTCAGGATCGTGTCTCCAATTAGCAATCTGAGCACCATGGAGTCCAGGCTGCTTCACACACAGTTCACCTCTGACTGTCATTTGCGGAGGGGAGTAGGGATGGACAGGACACCCACCTATCTTGAAGGATAAAGAATGTCTCTAAAGTGAGAAATGTCCTGAATTCCGTTACATTTGCCTATATTTATTTACACATGTCTGTGTGAGTGCATGTATGTGTGTGTATGTGTGGCTGCCCATGGAGGCCACAGGACAAGATCCTCAGGAGCTGGAATTCCAGCCCTTAGGAGTTGTCTGATGTGGGTGCTGGTAAGTGAAGCTGGGTCTCTTCAAGAGCAGCAGGTGCTGGTAACTGCCAAGCCCCTCTCTAGCTTCCTGAATTCCACCCCCCCCTTTTTAAATTTTACTTATCCACTTTACATCACAATCACAGCCACCCCCCTCCTCACCTCCTGGTACCACCGTCCCTCTTTCTTCCCCACATCCCTCTTCTGGTAGTCCTCAGAATAGGAGGACTATCCTATCCCCCTACCAACCCACTCCAGCACATCAAGTTACATCAGCACTGACTACATCCTCTTCTACTGAGGCCAGCCAAGGCCTCCCTGCCAGGGGGTCATCATCAAAAAGCAATCCATGGAGTCCATTTTAAAGACAGCTCCTGCTCTCCTTACTATAGGATCCACACGAAGACTAAGCTGCCCATTGCTCCCTCTTCCCTTCTCATCCTAGGGAGCAACAATAAAACCTAGTTCAAGACGCATTTGTCACCTGTTTGCTTTGTCAAGCATTGGGACTCTGATTTCCACACTGAAAACTGTCCATTTCAATTACCAAAAGGTTTGCCCCAAAGCAGCAGCTGAGATTCAGTCTTGGGAGCCCATGTAAAGGGAGAGGAAAGAATTGATTCCACAGAGCTGTCCCCTGCCCTCAGCACATCTGCCATGACACACATAGATGATGATGATGATGAGGAGGAGGAGAACATGATTAATGCATTACATAAATAAATAATCCTGGATAGGCTTGCTTGCCCAAGCCAGCATTCCTAGAGGCCGAGACATGGCTGTAGTATTTATATTAACATTCCCTGAGGGCTGTCTGGCTCTGTCCTGAGCAGTAGACAGGATGGCTGGAGTTGGGAAGAGCTTGAAGTCAGGAACCTGGTATGCATGGCTTTTGTGGAGATCTCAGCAGAGTTTCCAGGGCTATAGGTCCCTGAGCTCTGGGCAGGAGGGATCTGTGTTCACTATTCCTTTGAAAGTCCTCATAAGATCCTTTTCAACTCCCACAGCTACTCACAGGGGCTTACCATTTTAGGACATGCTGCTAAGTGTGCGTTGTGGTTTTACTCTTGTTTCAAGTGTCCCTGATTTGCCATAGTGTATTCTTAGTGCTAAGAGATGGGCAGGCACTGAAAAGCAGCAGGTGGGATGAGGGCAGATGGTAGAAAAGTCAGAACTACTGCCTTGGGGAAGGTCATACCCAGTGTCACTTGTGCCAGCAGGAAGTAGTGACCAGTGAATAAGGGGATGGATGGGGCAGTGTACCAGCACAGTAGGAGAAAAGGTACCTTAGATGTCCCTGAGGCCCAAGGGACAGCATGGGCAAGCATGTTGGGAAAGCTGGACTAGGGTGAGGGCCTATGGCCTCCCCCAGTTAGTGGTGGGAGCCAGTTAAACACTATCGTGTGTCATCATTCGAGGGTGTAGAGCACAGGGAAGTGGGCAGAAGCAGGGGTGTGAATAACGGCTTTGCCCGTTGCTCTGTTCAACAGGCAAGTGTTTTGTCTTTGAAAGGAGCCTGGTATGTAAAGTACTGGGAATGAGGTAACACTCCCTGAGGGCTGTCTGGCTCTGCCCTGAGCAGTAGACAGGATGGCTGGAGTTGGGAAGAGCTTGCAGTCAGGAACCTGGTATGCATGGCTTTTGTGGAGATCTCGGCAGGCAGAGTTTCTGGGGTTGTAGGTCCCTCAGCTCTGGGAAGGAGGGATCTGTGGTCACTATTCCTGCTGTTTTTCTACTCTCAAATAGGCTGTGAGCCCCTGTGATTGTACAGGAACAGAACTGGCAAGTGTTGGGAGGCTTGGTGACATCTTAGAGGTATCATACAGGTTTTTGCAAGCATGATTATAGTGGTGCCTATTGATCAAATGGAGGGATATATAATTGAACCCCAGTTGGCCAGCCTTCCCTGCCAATTAAGAGGAGAGTGCCATTTTCCAAGGGTTTTAGGAAGGCTTTATGTAAGTTTCTTTGGAGATTGGGACAGATAACATGGCAATTTTGTCTTGGTCTTAAAACTTCATTAGGCTGTATGTCTAAACTCTAGTGTTAAGAAAAACTCATTTTTGAAGGACAAGTGAATTAGCCCACGGTTAATGCCTTTCTGGCAATGGAGACTAAGCACTAAATTCCACAATGGAATGGGAGCTGCTGGCAGGGGATTATGGAGAATTCAGGCTGTTTGTAAAGCAATTCAACAAAGTATATAGAGGTAAGGGTGGTGTGTTTGAGCGAGTAGCTTCCCCCCCCCCCCCCGTCAATCAGGTTTGTCACATGGGTTAGTAATTTAGATAGAACAGCCATGAATCACTGCTTAGAGTTTTGAATTTAATTTTATCCTAGAAGCCATTTCCCTTTCAATTTTTGAACCGGAGTTATCATTAATGAATTAAACATTGCAAAACCCAGAGCGTGAGTAATTCATTTTGAAATAAGTAGATGTTCAAATCTGAAAAAGAAACCTTAATTTTTTTTCCAGTGGTTTTCACTGTTTTTAAGCTGTCACCCTGTGGAAAATGGCTGTGGTTAAGGGTCGCCGTGGCATACGTGTGCTGGAAACCTTACTGTAGGGTTGAGGGGACATCTTGACAAGGACGTGGATCTGGTCTTCACCCCTCAGTTACTGTCTTTGTGTATGTGTGTGTATGGTTGCCCATGTCTATGTATGTATGTAGATCCCAGGGGTCAGACTCACAGACTCTCAGGGGTCATTCCTCATGCACCACCAACCTTGTTTTTTAAGACAGTGTTTCTTACTGGCCTGAGACTCTCCAAGTAGGTTAATCCAGCTGGCCCAGGGAGGCTAAGGTGCTGCCTGCCCCTCACCTGCATGCCTTTCCCTACGTTTCCTTCATTTGGCTACTCTATATTGATCCTTTCTAATAATACAGTAGAAATAAAGCTTTCTTGAGCTCTGTGAGCTTGAATGGGGCATAGCGTAGACTTCCAGATTCTAGTACACGAGAGTCTGAGTTTTTGTTCTTTTACATATAGGGTTCATACATGCCTAGGATACCACTGTAACCAAAGAATCACACAAACATCCCAATTTGGAAACAGCCCAAATGACAAAGAAGGAACTCAACAGTCTGTGCAGGAGCATCTTCCCAGTAGCTCCACAGGCTTAAGGAAAAGTCAAGGCTCTCTAGAAAATTACTGAAATTGCAAATAGAGTTATAGGAATCTCTGCTCAGATGTGTAGGAGGCCTGGTACCTTTAACCAGCATCCACGGTGGGGACAGCCTTGTGGATCTGCCTCTGCTCTTAACCTATGTGGCATATAGTAACTTCCCGTGGTTAAACCATCAGATACCCTATCAGTATCCAAGAAGCTGAAGAATTGGTGTGATCATGGTGAGATGTGGGTTTGGAACTGTCCACTGGCACCCAGTGAGTTCCTCAGTGGGTACAGAGCTGAAGACAATGATTGCACCTCATTCCGAATCCATCACCACCCGGCAGCAGTTCAGCAGAGAGGCCCCACAGGCTCCTTTTTGATCCATGGCTGACTGTCCATGGGTCCAACCTGTTGTAGGCCTACTGCAGGCAGCTGTGTGAGGTCATGACAGTGTTTTACAGCCTTTCTCTTCATCTTCTGGCTCTTCCATGCTTTCTGCCCCCTCTCTGTCATGATTCCTGAGCCTCAGAGGGGATGGTGTAAATGTCCCGACCAGGACTGAGCACCCAGCCATCTCTTATTCTCAGCACACCTCTCCAGTCATCACCATTCATCTTAAAGAGAAGCGTCTCCGATTATTATTTATTATTTCCATTCTCTTCAGCTTAACCCTTTCAGTCCTACTCAGTCCCAGGCAGCCAGTGGCTCCCTAGCTGTGCACCCCCACCCCCACACTCCCTTTCCCCCAACTCTGCCTAAAATCTTTATAAATATTGCTTGGGGGAGGATTCATATCAACCCCAGATAACCTTGGCTATCAAAGGTCCATTCTCAGTTCTTCAAAATACTTCACATAAAAAGTCTATAGGAGCATCCATGTACGGTATCTTCAGCGAGGGTACCTGAACAACTGGAAAATGCCAAAGCTTTTACAAACAACTAACCTCTCTTCCCATTCCTTCTGTTCCCCTCCTCTCCCCTCCCCAGTTTCCCCCCCTGTCCCCCTCTTCTTCTCCCCATGCTCCTTGCTCCTTTCCTCTCCCTCCCTTCTTTCTTTTCCAGGGTCTCTATGTAGCCCAGGCTGACCATGAACTCCCACACCTGAGAGTCCTGGAATTATAGATGTATAACATAGGGATGAGGCCCTAAGTGGTGGCCCACACCTGTAAGCCCACATCCTAGGGCTTATGAAGCAGGAGAATTGCCCCAAGTTTGAGGCCAGCTTTGTTTGCATAGTGAGTTCTCGGCTAGCCAGGGCTATGTAGCTAGACTGCTTCAAAAAGTCCCAAATGAGCAAGCAAGCGGGCAGGCAGGCAGGCAAAATGGGGCTTCTAATTTTTGCCTCCTTGCTGCCATGTACATGGTTCTGAAGATTACGCAGGATAATAGATATAGAGCCCAGGCCGTCAGCTTCCTATGAGAGCAGGAGGCAGAGGGGAAACAAGGATGCTGGATATCCAGAGGGACAAAGATGCCTCAGTGCCTACTACTACTGCGCTGCCCGTCCCTGCTTCTAGCTTGACTTAGAAGGCGCTTCTTCTGGAAGGATTTTGGAGGGAGAGTGAGCCTTGACTTTTCTATAAGCCTGTGGAGAGGCTGGGAAGATGTGCCTGCATGTACTGTTTGCCATTTGGTGCTGTTTCCAAATTGGGATGTTTGTGTGATTCTTTGATTACATTAGTGTCCTAGGCATCTATGGACCTCATAGCATAAACGAGTGAAAACTCAGGTTCTCACATAGTACAGTCTGAAAGTCCACAGCCATGCTCTTCCCAAGCTCACAGAGAAGAATCCTTCCTTGGCTCTGTAGCTTCCCACATTGTTAGAAATCCTTGATGTTCCACAGGCTGGAGACACTCCACTCCTAGATGACCTCATCTTAATTATACCTTTAGTGACCCTGCTTTCAAGTGCGCCCACATTCTGGGGGCTCTCAGAAGTCCCTCATTACTAAGGACTTTAGGATTTCAGTATATCTTTTGAGGGACACAACCCCCTCCCATGGTTTGAGATCCATTCACACCTCAGTCCATCTCAAGATAGCATATGGGAGCCCAAATGCCATGCAGTTCCAACCCTCCCCACAACTCTGAGCTGGGCTGTTCATTGTTTTTAATGACTAAGTCGTGACACCATGGGAATACAGTGTGGGACAATCCTGAAGCACTTTCAGGCAACTTGGAGTTTTCATTTGTTCCGCTCTCCTCTCATGCTCCATTGCTGATTTCACTTAAGCCAGCTGAGCTTGCAGCCAAGAAACTCAGATGGGACCAGTGGGGGAGTAGCGAAGCCCTTCCTATTTTATTTGAAACAATTGGTTTTATCAGAAGCACTGAGGTGGGAATTTGAGCAGATGCCTCTTCTGCCCCATTCTTCGAGGTAGAGCAAGCACATGCCTGCTACTGAACGGTGCCCAGGACTGGTAGGTGCCTGAGGGAGCTGCCCACACTTGTCTTTAATATGGGATTGTGTTGTGAGGCTCTTCAGAGAGGCCCCTGTGGGTTAGAAAATGCCTCTTCTGCGCTCCTGTAATCAGCAGTTGACTTTGCCCAGGGCATAAAAAACCTGGAGTTTCCCCAGGTGTGATTCACACAGCAGGGATGCGCCAGGAGACACCAGCGTTCATCCTAGCTTTGTTCTAGTCTTGCCAAATAAACTTAACATGTATTTCTTATTAAAATGGGTCCCAGTTCTTTCATCTCTGGAAGAATTTTGCTGAGTCATGATGTCTGCAAGGCAATTAATAGGGTGCTGTATGCAAGCCTCTGGCAGATCTCATGGAAACAGTAGAGGTGATCATGAGGGCAGACACTCTAACTCCATCTCCATGGGATTGTGAGATCTAGGCTGGGATTGAGGGACTAATTAAGAACAAGAACAGGTCTCCAGTGCAGGGGGCCCATTTCGGTCTTGACACAGGGATCAGCTAGACCTAAGAAAGAGTTCTGAAGGCCTGCCCCACTAGAAGTTAGCCTGCAAAGGATGAGGATGGGAGCAAGTTTCAGAGTCATGAGTTGCTATGTATGAGAAGTCTAGGGAGAGGACATGGGAGACTAATTCCAAAGGAGGCTAGATCTCAGGACAGAATCCACATCTTAGCTTGCGTGGATACAAAGGAGACAGGTCTGGGTGGCTTAGGGGTAGAGGGGCTGATGAAAATTTGGTTAGTTTCAGATACTGAGAGCTAAGGTGCCAACAAAAGGTCACAGCTGCTCTGTCTGTGGGTGGGCCTCAGCTGCAAGCTCAGAGTGTCTCAGATCTTCATAGACAGCTCTGCCAGGGTGGGGGCCGCTTTTGGAAGTGGTGGTTGCGGCTTGAACACTGGATTGTGATAATGGTTCAGGCTAGACCAGCTCAGCTGTTTCTAACCCCCTGGGAGGGTTAACTGGCTTTGCTCACTTTAATAGACTTAGCAACAACACAGACCTCAAATCAAGCTGGACCTGACCCACTCCCTCAACACTTTGTTCTTTCTGCTGCTGCTGCTTCAGCATCTGCTGATTCCCCATGGAAGGGTAAATGCCTGTCTTGGGAAACACTGTTTAGGTTAATGTTTAGACACTTCCATGACCACCACTTTAAATAACTATTGATCAAGAAGGGTCTTCAACAGGCTGTCATCTGAAAACAGCCTGAACAGAGGCCAAACACCTACTTTCAACGGCTCGCCAAACCATGGATGAAATAATATGAGATTCATTGCCACTTTTATGTCTGTAATGACCCTAGCAAAACCATGAAGCAGAAGGGTTGGCCATTTCAAAGTAATACCAGAAGTTCAGAGGAGGCATTCCAGCAATCCCATCCCCCCCCTTTTTTTGTATTTGTGGCTATTGAAAATTTGCTTTGCTTTTTAGGATTCAAGCCAGAATGTTCAGAGGCCCTAAGGGCTTAGAAAACTTTGATAGCTTTTAATATAAAAGTTGTTTTAGTTTTACCGTGAAAATAAAGTCGTGTGGATCCGGTGGCTCAAATACTTGGGGAGGAAGAGTTGAAAACCCCAATTAGATGAGGTGATCTTGGACACGTCGTTTCATGCCCATAAATCTTCATTCTAGTTTCATTTCTGTTACTGTGATACGAATAGAACACAAATGACTATGCTCTGAACAGAAAGGCATAGGGTATAAAGAGATTGTTTCGGCTCGCAATTCCAGGTTGTAGTCTGTCATGACAAGAGAGTCACAGTGGCAGGAACTTAAGACAACTCAAGTCCCACCCACAGCCAGGCAGAGCAGAGAGCTCACTTGCTTGCTTGTGCTCAGCTGCACTCCCGACCCCCATCATCCCCAAGCCTATATAATAGTACCACCAAACAGTGGGGTTTGTCTTCCCACACAGTTAACCTTGGACAGTTCTCCACAGTTGTGCCTACACACCCACACCATATAGACAGTACCTCACTGAGACTCTGATCCAGGTGATTTGTGTCCAGGCAACAGTGAAAGCTATAAAACCATCATAATTTGTTTTATTTTTGAGACGAAGTCTCTTATGCTTCAAGCTGGCCTTGAATTTGCTCTGTAGCCGAGTATGACCACCAATGACGGTATTAAGGGTAAATGCCATCTTGCCTGGCTTGAGAGCTTAGTTTTCATAGCTGAAAAATAGAAGTTTCTGTGCTTTGTTCCTTTTACAGCATTGTGGGTAATCATGACAGGAGGGTTTGAAAGCTGGGGCATGACATAACTGCTCTGTAGGAGTTGTTCCCTTACAGGGGGTAAGGGGAGGCAGGGTCTCTCTCTTTGCTGCCTGTATCTGTTTTCATTAGACCAGGGCTCTGAAAAATGCCCATTTCCCCTGTGTCACTACTTAATTAATTGCAAATGCTGTCCTAAGCAACTGCCGTGCTTCTAGAAGAGAGTGATCAGGAGAGGAAGGACCCGTGCGTGAGGAGGGTGTTTGTAAGTGATGCTTAGGAGATGCTATTGTGATAATTTGGCTATTTGAAGATGGCTTTTATGGCAAGTGCTCAATTTTCCTGTCACTCCTCCATGGGTTCTTCTACTTAAGCAGGCACATTTGTCACAGAAGCTAGCCAAACAGGAGTGCAAATCCCTGGTGGATTTGGCAGCTCTCTGAATTCACGTTGAGTGTTCTGTGGCTAAGTCTCCAGGCCCCCAAGGGTTCCTTACACTACACATAAGGACAGGAAGCCAGAAAGGACAACAGAGGGAACATGCAGTAAGGCTAATACCCCTGTTTCCAACTGTAAGAAGTGGCCACCATTGTTAGCCCTGTAGTCCTATAACCAAATACCTGATGGAAACAGCTTACGGGGTGGAAAGATTTTTCAGCTCATGGTTTCAGGGGGATCGGCCCATAACTGTGTGTCCTGCGTGGTTGGGCAAAACTTAATGGTGGAGGGGGCCTGTGGCGAAGAACAATTTCGCCTCATGGAGAACGGTGAACAGAGAGTCCAGGAAGAGGCCAGGACAAGAGGTAGGACTCCTGAACTGGCTTTGTCCAGCTGGGCCCACCTACTACAGTTTCCACTACTTCTCAAGATAGCACAGTAGCTGGGTACCAAGCTGAAAGAGAGAGTTCAGGCTCAAGCCAGAACCCCGTCTGCAGATCAGTGAGCTAGCAGGCTCTGCCATGCCCTTCCGTGGGCTGGAGGCTCTCAGCCATGACTCCGTCTGGGATTCACATCCTGAGACTGTGCCCTATTGCATCCATTCCTTCTTGGGCTATCCTTGGCTCTGGGGGTTGGAGGTGACATGCATGATGAGCCCTTCTTGCATATAGGTCCACGGGGTCTTAGGAATGAATTTTGGTTCTCCAGTTTGGGGATTTTCTTCAGCATCTAGTTTTTAAGTGTCTTGATCACTGGCTTTGCTCTCATCATTTCTGCTCTCCAAGTCAGAGTGAAGTTTCAGAAGTCGGACAGTGAATTTTGTTAGTGGATCTTTTGGAAGCTTTCAGAATCGGCTGTGGGAAAGACCGTGGGAGGTCTTTGTGTCTCTCACTGTAAGGATGCAAACCTTTGGTGCCCAGTGAGGCTGGGTGATTTGGCTGAAGTGACACAGCAAGTTACAGCGCTAGGATTAGAACTCAGGAATCCGTACCTGAATTTAGGGAGATATCCATTAGTGTTATTAAAGTGTGAGGAGAAGGGAGAACTCAGCAAGTGGTTTATTCCCAGTTTAGCCATGGAGTTGTTGGTTTGTGCTGTCTCTCCGTCTCTGTCTCTCTTTCTCTGCTCTTTTGGAGATAAAGCCTTGCTATGTAGTCCTGGCTGGTTTGGAACTCGTAGAGAAGAGATTGCCCTGAAACTCATGAGAGATTCTCCTTCCTGCCTCTGCCTCCCATGTGCTCAGGTTACAAGTGTGTGCCTCCAGCCTGTCCCCATCACTTTGGTTTTGAGGCTGTGATGTCGCCAAACTAATGATATTATACAGTAATAGGCAAGTCCTGATAAACGAGGAGTCCTATCTCCTGCACTGGATTTTGCCAGCTTTACACAAAGAAGAGTCTCCTGGGGAAAGGAAATCTCAGTCTAGGAATTGCCTCCACTAGACTGGCCTGTGGGTACATCTGTGCAGCATTTCCTTAATTGATTATTGATGTGGGAGGTCCCAGTCCACTGTGGGCAGTGCCACCCCTGGTCTTGTGGTCCTAGGTGATATAAGAAAGCAGGCTGTGAGGTATCACAGGAGCAGAAAGACACACATGGTATATACTCACTTATAAGTGGGTACTAGACCTATAAGGATAAACATACTAAAATCTGTACACCTAAAGAAGATAAACAAGGAGGACCAGGGGTAAGATGATCAATCTTTACTTAGAAAGACAAATGGGATGGACATTGGAAGTAGGAGAAAACAAGTAACAGGACAGGAGCCTATCGTAGAGGGCATCTGAAAGACTCTACCTAGCAGTGTATCAAAGCAGATGCTGAGACTAATAACCAAACCTTTGGCAGAGTGCAGGGAATCATATGAAAGAAGGGGGAGTTAGTATGACCTAGAGGGGACAGGAGCTCCACAAGGACCAAATATATCAGGGCACAGAGGTCTTTTATGAGACTATTTCTCCAACAAAGGACCATGCATGGGTATAACCTAGAACCCCTGCTCAGATGTAGCCCATGGTAGCTTAGTATCCAAGTGGGTTCCCTAGTATGGGGGACAAGGATTATTTCTGACACGAACTCAGTGACTGGCTCATTGATCTCCCCCCACTTCCCCGAGGGAGAAGCAGTCTTGCTAGGCCACAGATAAGGACATTGCAGCCAGTCCTGAAGATACTTGATAGGCTAGGGTCAGATGGAAGGGGAGGAGAACCTCCCTATCAGTGGACTTGGAAGAGAGCAGAGAGGAGATGAGGGAGGGAGGGTGGGATTGGGAGGGAAAGAAGGAGGGGGGCTATTGCTGGGATACAAGTGAATAACCTGTGATGAAAAGAAAAGAAAAGAAAAGAAAAGAAAAGAAAAGAAGAGAAGAGAAAAGAAAAGAAAGCATGCTGACGAAGAGATAGAAAGCAAGCCAATCAATAGTGTTTGTAGTTGGTTCTGCTTCGGTTCCTGAATACCGCCCTTAACTTCTTCAATGATGGACTGTGATGGAAGTGTAAGCTGAAATAAACACCTTTCTCCTCAAGTTACCTTGAGTCAGTATTTTTTTCATGGCAACAGAGAAGCAAATTAATATACCCCTTTTATGGGAAAACTTTACAAAACACAGTAGCTCGCTTTTCTGAGTTAATGACCACAGCTGCCTCTCTTGTGTCCCTTTGGGGTGGGAAGGGACTGTTGCTGTCCTTAAGGAGTTGTTCTGCCTTCAGGCTATAGTCCCCGGGGATGGAGCTCAGGTTCCGAGTTTTCATATTCCAGACCCACAAGCTGTGCAGTTCTTTCCAGCAGTGCCCCGTTTCCCTACCACCTTTAGCTCATCTAATGTACCTGCTCACCCAAACTCTCCCACGTGACCTTCCCAACCCCTTTTGGATGCTGTTTTCAGGTTTTGCAGACAGAGCCAATGAGTACTCTGCAGTCTGGGGAGGTCTTATAGCTTGCTGCTCTGGTGCCAGTTGCCTTCTAATGCAGCATTGATCCCCGACTATTTTCACATCAGATTGGACACAAACAAAGGCTTGGCGGTGCGATTTGCTGGGCTTTGCTTAATTCTTCCGTTGTTAAAGTGGCTCTGACAACACTAGTCAAGAGTGTGGGGGGGGGGTGAGAGAAATGGAGGTGGGGGTAGAGAAATCCCAAGTTAGCAGTAGACATCTATCCTTTATGCAGAACCCCTTACTGCCTTCTGGCAGTCCCTAGCTGAAAATAACCCTCAGGAACAGCATGATTTCCTGTGATTCTGTAGTGATTGTGTTCATCACAGAGGAAGTGGACGCAGCCTGTCAGAATCTTTTTCTTGAGACTTTTACTGTATGTACATCTCTCTCAAGTCTGAGAGCTTCCCTCATGGACTTTCTCCAGATGACCAAGCTCAAATTGCTGTGACATGGTGTGCTTGCTGCCCTAGTGGGCTGCTGGTTCTGTTGGTTCTGTTGGACCAAGGGGGTCTGGATGAGGAAGGGAGTGCATGGAACAGCTAGTTTACTTGGGTATGCAGTGGCAGAGATGATAATGAGTCACAGTGAAAATACTTCTTGATTATCGGGATGGTAAAAGCTTGGGAAAAAATATCACAAACATCACCTTACCATAGGATGGCCATTTGAGTGGCAGCAATCAAGTGTGTCTGTCTTGCAGTGAGGCGATTAGGTTCAGGTTTGTCCCTCTTCTGGACATGGGACCTGGGTATATTGAACTTGAGTGTTCTCAGCTGAAAGGTGGTGTCCTATGTTCCTTTTCTGTTCCTGGGACAAAATACCTGGACAGAAAGCTGCTTCAAGGGAAGAGTCTATTGAGCTTAGAGTTCTAGGTTTCATTCCTTCACTTTGGAAAAAGCCAAGGCAGGAGCTTGAAGCAGCTAGCCACGTCCACAGTTACAGACAGAGAGATGTGAATGCATGCATGCTTCCTGCTCTGCTCACTTTTACATTTCAGTACTAAAACCCAGTCAGTGGTGCCACTCAGTTCAGGGTGGGTCTTCCTGCCACAATTAACATAATTAAGAAAAATCCCTCACAATCATGGCTGCAGGCCAACCTGATCTAGGAAGCCCCTCATTGAGATCCTCTTTCTGGCTGAGTCTACAATGTGTCAAACTAGGCAACACAGGGCCTTTGAGCAAGGGAGGAGGAAACAGTGTGAGCACTTACAGTGCCCGCCCTTAGCAGAATACACGGCACCCCAAATACGCTCTTACCTCATCCAGAAGCTTACATGGCAAACACACCTCACAAAAGCTGAGCCAGGTTGTTAGACACGGTGAGTTTATGCTGGGCATCTAGTTGGGCCCAATGCAGTCACGAGAGTCTTCGGAAGAGCTCATAGTAGGAGTTAAGTTGCCAGAAGTAAAAGGTGAACAGTTAGGAAGAGCCTTGAGCCTCAGGTGAAGAAGCTATCAGGCTAAAAAAGGAACAAGGGACAAATCCTCCTGAGCCTTGAAAAAAACCATCTTTGCCAGCACTTTGAGTTTGGCTTGTGGGGCAAACTGCAGATACTTGGCCTCCAGACCTATGAGGTAACAAATTAGAGATGTTTCAGGCTTTGCAGTCTGTTGAAATTTGTCACAGCAACAGCAGGAAGAGATATATTCTTATCATAGTCAAATGGTACATTGTGTCTTCTAAGTTTATAGATCCATTACTTTAGAGTAGTACCTCTTATTAGCCTGGAGCTCCAGTCAGGTGGGTAGGTCAGGAAGCTCAGGAGGCCAGTATTAAGGGCTTTACAATTATGTAGTGAGCATATTGTGTCTGTGAATTTTAAACCCATGCTATTTAATAACTGTTTAGTTGTGAAGTGATTCATGGACCTTAGCACCTGTGAAGGGAGCAGCAGGTGGCTATCTTACTTTCTGTGGCTGTGGGTCTCAATTTTAGATTCCTGATAGAGTCACCTGGTAAGCTTTTAAAGTCCTGGTGTCTACTCTGGGGAGATGTCTCAATCCATAATGTACCTGTTTTGCAAGGACAAGGACTTGAGTTCCATCCTAGCACCTAAGTAGAAAACAAAAACCGAAAACCAAAAACCAAAACCAAACCAAACCAACCAAACAAACAAAAAACCCTTGGTTGTCTTGATTGAACGTACTTGTATCCTTGTTCTGGGTGGAGACAGGCAGATCCTTGGGGCTCACTGGCCAGCCAGTCTAGTCTAATTGGCAAGTCACAGGCCAAAAAGAGGCTCTTTGATAAAACAAGGTGACTAACACCTGAGGAATGACAGCCCAGCTTGTCTTCTGGCTTGTACATATATGTGCATCCCTGCACACACACACACACACACACACACACACACACACACACACACACACACACACAGAGAGAGAGAGAGAGAGAGAGAGAGAGAGAGAGAGAGAGAGAGAGAGAAGTCCTGACATCAAACTGCAGTGCAGGTGATTCAGCCAGAGTTACTCAAGTGAAGTGAAGCCATCAGCAGAGGGACTCTGATGGCTCTGATAAGACTGGCCCTCTGCAGAGGAGCTGCCAAGAAGGGTTAGAGCAGTTCTCTGGGAGGCTGACCGCCGGATGCTCTTCTGAGTTTATAGGGAAAGCCTCATGGGGGACACTGAATCATCTCTCAGATAGCAGTTTAGGAGCTATGGTGAATTCCAGCCAGGAGTACAGAGCACTAGTTACCCAGAGCTCCTGAATGTGAGAGCGGTCACACCGGTGCGGAGAGCACTAGTCACTCAGTGCCCCTGACTGTGGGAGTAGCAACATCAGTGTACAGAGCACTAGCCACCCAGCACTCCTGAGTGTGGGAGCGGTGACATCATCCGTGTCTGCAGACACTGTCCTAGTGCAGACATGTCAGAGAACAGGGGACAGAGGAGTCTTTCTTTCTTTTCTTTTTTTTTTTTCAATGCAGTTTATTCAGGAACCTCGAACAATCATCGGACCCTGGGGAAAGCCAGCCCACAGCTTATATAGCCTCTGGGTAGCCAACCCCAGCGTGCCACGTGGGCAATGCAGATAGGTCCACATACATGGAAGCAAGCTAGATCCTCAGCCTTAGCCAAATGTGGAGTTGTTTGTGACAGAGAGCACTCACCATCGGGAAGGTGGAAGGCGGAAACCAGCTCCATCTTTAAGGCGCGGCATTACACAGCTCTCTACAGTTCCCCCTTTTTGTTTTAGACGCATCAGGCAAGAGTAGAGGTCTGATCTCTGATATTAAAAATAAATTGGGACTTTGTACTGATGTCATTTATGTGTCATCTACCCAAAGAGCATCAGACCCATCGATACCTTTTTCTCAGAGGCAGGCCTGGGGCATCAACCCGCATGCAATCAGACATGCTCTTCTCTGGGTTGAAAGCGGCTGACCCTGAGTGCAGTGCTTAGCCTCGCATCCTGAGTGTAACATTTTAGCTTTTTATGGTAGCCAACCATGCTTGGGGAGACGGTCCTGCTTCAATGGCTGTAAAGGCCTGAATGATCATGGCTGCATTACGCTGTTGTGAGACTCTAATCTTGCATATACACCACAGGCAAACCAAGGAGACCAACACCAGAAGGCCTGCTAACGCTCCCATGCCCGCCCATTCCTTCAGATGATTCATGGCTGCAGCAATCCATGGTGATAATCCTGTGGCTAGTCCTGTGTCCACTCTGGTAGAATTTACTGTGATAATGGCCACTCTCAGCTGCTCCATCGTAGTATCGAATTCTCCAGTCCAATTACCTAAAATATAGCTCGACAATTGTTTAGACAGATTTGCAGCACAGGAAAAATTCTCATGTTGTATGCTAGTGACACAAAGTCCAGCATACTTTCATTGACAGCTAGGTTGAGCGATTTGCCATAGGGTATCAATTTGCTCCTGCACGAGGTCAATCCTCTGATTGAACACCATCAAGCCTCCTTTTAGTTGAGCTTTAATTCCTTTTTGTACATCTAAGGCATGAGCTACATTGGCTAAAAGATTATTCAGGGTCTGAGCAGTCTGCACAGTATGACTCATGGCTAATGCCACAGTGGTAGCTCCAACAGCTGCCAATGAGATGGCAGTAACAGTGGCAGCTGTAGTTCCAAGATCCCTTTTCTGTCTGAAGAGAGTCATAGCGTGAGGGGCATCAACGGGTACAGGCACCCAGTGAGGCATGCGAGTAACCAGGGCATACCTAAATTCACTAGCATTCCAGCATTGGGCAAAAAAGCAAGTATCATCACCACAATTACTTGGCTCTATCTGGCTAATAATGAATAAAAATGGGGGATATAAACAAACAGGTGTGGGATTATAGGAAATATTATGAGAAGCCTTAACCTCCTCGTTGGAACATCTTGCATCAGTTCTAGAACTAGCAGTGGTGGTGTCCGAGGTCTGAGTAGGTTCAGGAGACCATTGCCCCCAGGGGCGAGACAGAGGAGTCTTTCTTCTCAGATGGTCACGTCTTGAGGATTGGGGAATATTTATGAACGTCCTCATGTTTCCAGTTTGGAGGAAAAACAGTTTGGGAATTGCTGCCTCTGGTTTCCCCGGGTGTTTTGAGCTATGAGGTGATAAGCTCCTGAGGCCAGCCCAGGGCCGCCCATTGCCTAGTGCACCCTGGCCTCTGACAGCAGGTGACACGAACATGTCACAGGGAAGATGTTACAGATAAAACTACAAGATTTTCCGTGGGATTTCTGGGTCATGGCTGGAAAGATGGCGGCCTGTAGAAGCTCATCACCTTCATGCATAAGAACACACATGGATCCTGGTTGTGTGAGATTCTGAGGTAGGGAACAAATTGGGACACCTGCTCTGGTGTCCTGTGGCTTTTCAGTTGGTCATTTAACTATTTAAACAGAATTTTCCAGGCTTGAGTCTATAAAGGTCACACTAAATGGAACTTGGTGTTCAGACTGTCGGGTGTATATTCTCTCAGTTTAAAGCTTAACTCTGAACTTCACTGTCTGAGGGACTCTGATGGTTTATTTATCTGTAAAACAGGCAGATAAGATGCCCCTCCTACAGATAAGATGCCCCTCCCACCGCTGTGATAAGGATTAGGCAAGACACTGTGTGCTGTCCTTGCTCCCCTGTTCCCCCATTCCCCTTTGGACCGCTTGGCTAGGACACTTGGGTACGCATTGGAGGGCACCTGGGCGGATCTTCCTCGGCAGGAGCTGGAAGGAATAGCTTGGGCTAGCTGTAAAGGTCATATGCTGTGTTTTAAACTTCCCTGCTGTAGGTACTGTTTGCTGGTCCTGGTGTGAACCTGTGTGCTTTTGACAGAAAATGGTGCAGAGTGAAATCCTCTTTTCCCAGGGTTCCCTCAGTACACATTCCTTATGTTCCAATCAGCTATTTGCAGCTTTTCAGTAGCTTTCAGTGGCTTTAATTTCATTGGTGATAAAGCTGGCCACCAACTGGTGGGATTATAACAACCATTTGAGTTATTTTTAACTTGAGAACTGCAGAAAAGTTATTTTAGGATGTGGAGTAATTGTTGGAAGTACTCAGAAAATTTTTGTTCCTTCTCCAATTTCACTTAAAACTGCTTAAAGAAAATGAGGGGGTTTGGAATAATGACAGCACCCTGGCTATTGTATGCCTGGTGATATGGTGTGCGTGGGCTTTGCCGGGGTTTTCTCACCAGCTCACCCAGGAACTGTGTAAAGTGGTATTTTCTCGGTTTTCTGGAAGGAGGTATGAAAATACAGAGAAGCAGATATTTGGCCAAATCAAATGTCCTGTCAGAGGAAGGCTTCCCACGTGACTCCAGGTGGCTCTGACTGTCTTCACTATGGAGTTACTGGTAAAATCCACAGTTGGGCGTTCGAGAGGAGAGGGTCTCTTTAGAGACAGGGAGTGCACTAGCTGATGTTTCTTCTCCATGCCTCCCTGACAGTTTGGATCGAGAGGCATCAGATTTATTATCTTAACAATAGAGATGCTTAGCTCCGAGAAATGTTGAGAATGGTCCTTCGTCCCATGGAACCTGAAGGAGAAGAAGCAAGGTGCCCCCAAACTCAGTTGATGAAGAAGATTCATCTGCACCAGGGATGGGAGTGAGAAACTGCAGGCATAACCACGTCCAGTTTGACTTCTAAAAGCTCTTCTACACATTACCAAACCTGCAATGGCTTTGGTGTCCTTCTGGCAGTCAATTGGACTGCTTCAACTCAGTGGCTCAGATCTCCTTTACATGGCTGCAGCAAAGAAGGGGCCCCAGTGGCTCCTAAAACTTATTTCTTAAAAAACGTGATAATAGGCCCCAAGAAGTAGGTAAGAAAACAAAAATGAAGATTTTCTATAAAGGAAACAGGCCATTCAACTTTTATAAGAGTTTCAGCATAGTCAGAGTATCTGTGGGTTCCTTGTCCACAGATTCAATAATCCTTTAAAATAAAGTAAAAATAAAAAGTTTTCATGACTGGTTTACCCAGCATTTATATGGTATTAGTTTCTGTAAGTAATCTAGAAATGATTTGAAATAGCAGGAATAATTATTAATTATTAGAGAATTCGTAGAAGCATAGGTGCCTCCTGCCTATTTCAATCAAATGTGGATGCAGGAACTGTGACGTTACACGAGGAAATGGAACAACCTTGCATTGGGTTGTAAGTGTATTTAAGGTACGAATGCGCCTGTGCTCTGCCCATCTCTGCCCTGTGAAGTGAGGTGTGAGAAAGTTTGTGAGTTCAGGTCGGTTTTGGTCTCTTGCAGGAAGGTGAAGGATGAGGATAGAAGTCAGAGGAGGTCTACGCCCCCACTTCTTGCACTTTCTCCCCCCATCTAGCCAGTCACTCTCCCACACTTACTAGCTTCCACTGAATCTGCTGGCAGTAACCGTCTTGTCACCTCAACCCTGATGGTAAGAGACTTTTGTTGTTGCTCATCAGGGTGCTGGTTAATTGAATCTGGTTCAGGTAATTGCCAGCCAAAGCCTGGACATGTAATCAGTGGATATTACTTGTTCTTCTTCAGTTGAGTTCTAGGGTTGTTGATGAGGGTGATTGGTAGTCAAGGAATGCTGGCTTACTTTCTTGGGAGCTGCAGAGGATTGAACCAACGGCTTTACACATGATAAGCATGCAGCCTGACACTGAGCTATAGACCACACTCTGTTTCTTTTCTTTCACTGTGTTTGACACGTAAGCCAAGAGCTTTTCTCTTAGGATATGGGTAATGAAGGGAGATGGGATGATGCATATAGCCTGGAACAGGGAAATGTCTTAGGTTTTAGCAGATGTGTGTCTATTTTTTTTTTTTAATGACAAACAAAGAAAATGGACAAGGGATGCTAGGAGATGTTGCCATTTCTAAAAAGGCCTTGTCTCAGTTACCATTCCATTGCTGTGAGGAGAAGCCATGACCAATGCAATGTATGGGGGGAAAAGCATTTAATTGGGGGTTTGGATATAGTCTCAAAAGGTTAGTTCATCATCACGGAAAGCATGGCAGCGGTCAGGCATGGTGCTAGACACATAGCTGAATCCCCACCTGATCCACGAGTTTTAGGCAGAAGTAGACTGACTAGGTCTGGCATGGGGTTTTGAAAGTGAAAATCCCACCCTTAGAGACACACCTTCTCCAACAGAGCCACACCTCTTAATCCTTCCCAAACAGTTCCACTAACTGGGGACCGTGCGTTCAAACATACGAGCCTATGAAGGCCATCGTCACTAAAAGCGCTAAAGAACTCAAGGAAGTCACTGATAAGATAGTGCCTTTGGAGCACAGGACTGACGGAAGTGAAGACGGAAGACATGTCAGCATGGACCAGAGGCCTGGCGGTGTACAAAGGAATGGAGGCTTGTATGGAGCCTGCAGGCCAGCTAGCAAAGGAATGAGGGGCTGTGCGAGGCAAGCAGGGAGGTGGGGGATGGATGTGTGTCACAGGAACTGTGGTATATTAATTCTCTTAAAAGGAGTGGGTATTGCAGGGTTGGCAGAGGGCAGCGAGCTCTGACATGGGTTGTGACTCCAGTACTGTGGTGACTGATTCATGAAGGTGAGCAGAGGTCTGTGCTGAACTGCTGTCAAAATTCCCAGCCAGGGGGTGGTAGCTCAAAAGAGACCTTGAGTCAGTGGATTAGAGAGAAGAAGGGTTGTAAGTGTATTTAAGGTCAAGCCTGTGGGCGAGCTGAGGATGAGATGAGAGAGAGAAACGTCTTTGATAAGAATGAAGGTTGTAGGGGCTCCGTTGCCGAGTGCGTTCTTAGCATGTAGGAAGTCCTAGATTTAATTCTCAGAACCATGAAAATTAAAAAAAAAAAAAGTATTTGAATCCTAAAAAAAAGTAAAAGTGATGGGGTCAGCCTGAGCTTCTAAAAGAATAGGGCCACCAGTAGCCTATGGGGAGAGCAGGTTTTAGCTCCCCAAAACCTGACACAGAAATAGACACAGACACAGAGAACCAAGAATTCTGCTTCAGATATGTTAACTTTGAGGCAGCCTTAAAAGACTTTGATGGCAATCCCAAATGTGTGACCGTCCCCACTGCTTCAGCAGCAATTCCAAGGTAAAAACTGCGTTACCTTTGGCAGCATGCTCTCTGAAACATGGTTTAAGAAAGATAAATATTTATACCATGGTTATGGTGATGAGGTTGAGAATTCACCTCATGGCTCAATATGCATTTGTGCTTTCCATTGAGTCAAAGCCACATCTGTACAGATTACAGGATCATCCCTGGGCCAATAGAGATTGCCACCACTTTTACCAGCTCTGGGTATAACTATACTGCCCAGCATCACACACACAAACACACACACACACACACACACACACACACACACACACACACACAGGCCCAGTGTCTCTGGTATTATGCAACAAAGACTTCAAGTCAACCATAAGAACAGACCTGGCAAGTGGAAAGGCTTGTTTAGCAGTTTTTCTGTTTGTCTACATGCTCAGTCTTTACTGCCCTTTTGTAAGTCAAGTTTTGCTCTTGGGCATGCATGCATGCATGTGTGTGTGTATTTATTGTGGTGCTAGAGTCTCACACCACAGCCTGGGGCAAGAGGGGCAAGTGCTAGACCACCAGGCTGAGTCCTTGACTCTATTTTTTTGCTTTTAATGTTATTCCAATTCTTTCTAATGAGTTTTTAAAAATACATTGTGTGTACGTGTGAGTGTGAGAGAGAGACTTGTGTCTATGTGATAGGACAACTTGGGGAGTTTGTTCTCATATTTCATCATGAGTCTCAGAGACTGGACCAGGAGGTCAAGTATATGCAGCCAGTGCATTTACCCACTGAACCCTTGATGGCCCTTCTTCACTTAGTTCTGTCTATTTTATTTGGCTAGTTACCTAATCTCCCCCCCCCCAAAAAAAAAAAAAAAAAAGACAGTGTCTTCCATAGCCCAGGCCACTCTCTAACAGTTAGTTAGTATATCTTAGACTTCTAATCCCCTGTTTTACCTACTGAATTGGTAGGCTTACAGGCATGGGTCCTCTCCCCTGGCTTATGTGGAGATCACACCCAGGGCTCTGTGTGTGTTGGGTAAGCACTGTGCTTACTCTGCGCCATGTGGGCTATATTCCTAGTCCATCTCTCTCTGCTTCTCTTTTTCTTTCTGCCCTTACCACAGTTGTTCTTAGCAAAGAAATTGCACAAGTAGGAATGCAAAGGCTCCCATGTGTGTTGAGCTGGATGCCATGGTGCCCCCATACTCCAACCTCACAACACTGTTTGAAGGTAGGTGGGAGACCTATATGCCCCTTTGTTGTTCTGAGACAGGGTCTAATGTAGCTTAAGCTGGCTGAGGAGCAGGATGACCTTGAAGCTTCTGTCTAGAGGTTACATTACAGGCCTGTGTGTCTTTACCATCCCAGTTTAGGTGGTGCTGGAATTGAACCCAAGTCCTCTGGTTTGCTAGGTCTTCCTCAGGATGTCCTCCATACCTGTGCGGGAGGTTCAAGTCCAAACCTGTGAATTTCCAGGGGCTTGACTGTGGTCTTCTCTTTTGGAGAAGTTCAGAGCCTCTAGAGGAATGCATTGTATTTTCTGGCTTCCTTGCCTTGAAGGAGAGGAGCTACCTACCATCATTATCTCTGTGCCTGCTGCTGCTTTCGCAGAGCGTGCACCTAGTGCTCATAGGCAGTGTTGAGGTCAGTGTCAGCAGCATCAGTGGGGCCAGCATTGCATAAACAATTACCCGGGAGAATAAAATAAGGCCATTCTGGTGCCACTCTGGTGCCTCTGGAGATCTGGAGGCTCTCTTTCTCTGCCAAAGAGGAGGAGAAGGGAGGTCCTCACTGCAGCAGCAGAGGTCCAAAGTACCAGAAGTGAACAGAGGCCTGATGCAGCAAGGGCACTGAACTAAAGGCAACATGAGTGGCTGTGAGGACATGTCCCACCATTTGATAATAAGTGACTTTATACCTTTGATTTTCATTGCATGATACTGTACAGATAGTCTGTTTCTCTGTGTGAGGGGCTACCTTTTAAGACTTAGAAAAGAGACAAGGACAAGAGAGAACCTTGTTGGACTGAGAACAAGGAAGTCTATCTCTTATTCACATTGGGCTACTGTAACAGAACACCACAGGCTGGCTTCTAAACAACAGATATGTTCCTCACAGTTCCGGAAGCTAAAAGCCCATGATCGAGGGAAATTTGGTGTCTGCTGAGAGCCCACTGCTTATGTCACAGCTGGTGGCTTCTAGATGTGTCCTTGTATAGTGAGTGGGAGGGATGAACAGGCTCCCCTGTGTTATCATAACTACCCTCTTGACCTCATCTCCTTCTTCATGTTAAGAATTAGGTCACAACGTGTGCATTTTGGGATGCACACTGAGATTGTGGCAATGTGCAGTGACTAAACTTGTAAATGGGCTCATGATCAGATTCTTCAAGGGCCGGTGATGCCTGCCATTCCTGGAGTCCCCGGAAGAGTGGGCTTGCTGGTGTGGTAGATCAGAGGAACCTATAGTCCTGTTCTGAGAGCAGATCGATTTTGCATAAACCCAGCTGTGTCTTGAGGCACTTACAATGAAGGGATAGAGGAACTTTCCAAACCTAGCGTGGAGGAAGCAGTCTTTTTGAGTAAAAAAACCCTCAACATCTCATTGGAAGAGAGACTGAGGACTTTTGTTGTTTGTTTTGGTTTGGTTTTAGTCTAAATACGTTCAGGTGGGTGAATCCGCGTGAATGGCGAGCCGAATTGCTGGTAGGTGGAATTAGTGCCGACTCCATGAGAGGTTTCCGGTTTTGAGAGATGGCTTCAAGTGAGGTTTTCTCTGAGATTGTTAGTGTTCCCCTTCATACAACACCATCCAAACTGTCACCTCTATACATGACCATGAAAGTCACCATAGTCCAGCCTCTCTACTGGTGGAGAAACCCCAGTGTCTGGTCCCTGTGTCCCCACATGGCTGGATGGTTCAGGGGAAGAACAAAGGGAGTAAAATGAAAGGGGCAGGCTTTGTCCCTTGCTCTATAGAAATTGTTAATCACTGGAGTGTGCTGGTAAGTAAGCATCATTTCTGCAAGGCTGTGTGAGTATCTAAAGGTCATCAGAGCCTTTCAAAACTGGGCTAAATGCGCTTTACAAACTCCCTTGAGAAACCGATTTTTATTGCCCTCACAGGAGACAAAGGATTTAAACCACATGACTCGGGCATCCGTGCTGCTGTTAACTCATTTCCTAGGTAGACATGAGGTGAATGATTCCCTGACCTTTCTGGAATCTTGGATGAAAAATGCTCCTGTGAGTGTCCTAAGACCCCAGGACAGTACTAACAATAAGCAGCAACAGAATCAGTATGGGTTCTTCCACCAGACTGAAGTAATGAAGGACTTCCTTTCGTTATGGCTGACAGTGGCAGCTGGGTATCCTCATGCCTTGCAATGTCTTAAGCTCTGTGCTTTAAATGTATTTTACTTTTCTTGTCACCAAAGACAAATAAAAATTATTCTATTTTAGTCTTTTTATTTTATTTTGTATTCATGCTTTTTTTGCATATAAGGTGTCTGCTTGTGTGTATGTTGGTGTGTGCATGTGTATATGCATACATGCTTTTAATGTTTGTGTATGCAGAGGCCAGAAGCCAACCTTGAGGATCGTTTTCCACCTAACATTTTTGAGATGTTCTATCACTGAGTCTGAAGCCGGCCTACTAGGAAAACTAGCTTGAGCAAGCTCCAGGGATCTGCCTGTGCCTGCCTGCCAGTGCCAAGATTACACTTGTATTGCAGCATCTAGATTTTTATGTAGGGTCTGGACTGAGATCCTCATGCTTAGGCAACGAGTACACTGCCAACGGAGCCCCCTCTCCATCCCCACCTTCCAGTCATTTTCAATGTATGGTTCGCTGATGTTAAAATATTCGCTGCCACAATTTCCAGAATTTTCGATTTTTGTTTTATAGATCTTAAACTCTGTACCTCTCAAATAATACTAAACTGCTTTCTTTTAAACTACCTCTAAGTTCCTGACAATATAGCAGGAGGGCATTGACTGTGTGAATTAACTCCCTTCAGGTCAAACACATATGATTATTGTGTTTTTTTGACTGGCTTACTCAGTGTAGTCTCTTCAAGATACATCTATATTGTAGCAGGTGTCAGAACTTTCTCACCTTTTAAGGCTGAGTAGTACTCCGTTATTTGGACATACCATATTTTGTCTATCTGTACATCTCCCTGTGATGCTTGGATTTTTCTTACTTTCTCTATTAGAAATAATACGTCACTATATGTATTTTTATGTCTTTCAGGTCTTGCTTTTGGTTGGCCAGGGTATGTGCCCACAATGCAATTGCTAAATGATCTGGTAATTCTGTATTAAGTTTTTTCATAAACTGTAGCATGATATTCCAGAGCAGCCTGTACCATGGCTTACCACAGGCCTACGTTACTTCTAGTAAGAACTGGCTTTTATACAGGGTGGACGGGAATTGAAAACTTTTTTTTTTTTTCCTGGATGGCTCATCAGCCCTGATTTCTGCAGTCCTTTCAGAGCAGATTGGCTTGCTTGACCAGGCCTGTGCTCCAGATGTGAGATGCTGTGAGGAAACGTGTTTAATCCTCTCCCATTCTGCAGAGCCCAGGCGGTGGTGTAAGTAGAGAGAGGAGGACAGGTTGAACATCTGACCTTCTGCCAGAAGGAAGGGAGAGGCCAGACAGCACCTCCTGTGGTCTCCACACTCCAGGGAAACAAACCCTTGTGGTGACAGGCTCCTGCGGCTGCTGCCAGGTTTGTTCAAACAATGACAGCAGCCTCTGGCAGAGAGAAGGGCCCCTGGGAATACTGACGATTGTGCTGCATGTTGTCATCTGGTTTGTGGTCAGTTGTCAGTTAACAGAACAGCACCATGAGTTAGGAAACGAGGCCGCAAAGGGTCTTTCAGGAAATGTTGATAATGTGGAACTATTCTGCCCTCATTGTGTTGGCTCAAAAAGGGAACAATGGATTGTTCACAGCAAATTGTTTAGGAGGGGAAAAAAAAGTGTCATAAGTGATATTGCTGGTTAAAAGAACAACAGATGAATATGATAAACTGGCAGAATAAAACACAGACCTTTTAAAGAGCACAGTGCTTGGTTTAGCTTTGGGATCTTCTACTGTACTCTTTATACTGTGTTCCTTTTATTTTCTAGTGCTGGGAATTAAACTAAAGCCTTTAGTTCTATCCCCTTGTGATGGCCTGGGAGGGCTCTCTTTCTCTCTCTCTCTCTCTCTCTCTCTCTCTCTCTCTCTGTGTGTGTGTGTGTGTGTGTGTGTGTGTGTGTGTAGGACAGGGGACCTCAGCTGTTGTACCAAGAGGTGCCATCTGCCTTGTTTTTGAGATAAGATCTCTTACTTGAGGCTCATAGATTTGAGTTTAGTCAGCTGGCCAGAGAGCCTCGGGAATCCACATGTCTCTTTCTCCAGTGGTGGGCTTACACATACACACCAGGTTCTCTGTGTTCTGGGGATGGAATTCAGATCTTCATGATTGTGTGGCAGGAACTTCTCTCACTGAATTATCTCTTCTGCTCTACTTACGTTTTTGTAAATAAAGTTTTACTGGAACACAGTCATGTCCATTTGTCTATGTACTGTCTACAGCTGCTTTCTGCTGTAAAGGCAGAGTTAAGTAATTATTATACAGACAGACCACAAAGCCTGAAACATTCTGATCTGTCTTCATATGATAAATTAGTCTGTGTTCCTGACGTTGCTGATCAGAAAACAGCACGGGGCAGCAATGGCCCCTCACAGGACAAGGAACTCTGTCAGTGGTTATTCTGGACTCGTGGCTTCAGAGTGGCTCAGTGGGCAGCCTCCATGGGGTCTATGCATTGCTCTGTGCACAGGTGTGTGTTCTGTTCTCCCTTCAGTCTCCTTGGAGGAGGAGGAGTCTGTCACCCTTACCACATTTTCAGCATGCTTATGACCCCAAACTTGATAACCACCAAGTTAGAGGAGCCTTGACTCACCCAAAAGGTCTCTCTTGAGGATGTCGCTGCTCATCAGAGGCAGCCAGACTCGGTATGGATGTTTACTTATCATCTTTAAATGCAGCAGAGATGTGTGGACTGTGCCACTTTGTAACTATTATTAATGAATAAGAGACTGCTTAATGGATATTGGTTCCTTGGGCCTGGCTAGTGTCATATCACATGTCAAACAGGGGATGTTTATTGCATGCCTCTCCGTCCTTTGAGAAATGAATGCTGTAATGCCCTGAATGTTAAGCCTTTGTGGGAACTTTTTATGTGTGTGTAATAGAAACCGCTGACGGTTTTATTAAACACCCATCATGCCAGGAACCCCATCAGCATCTAAAAGACAAGATCTGAATGGTCTAGTCTGACATCTGACTGCCTTTTCCATGCACTGGTTTGCTTATCCAGGGGGCCTTTCTCTCTCCACACCAGCTCATGCAGATATGTGCTCCTGTGTTACCAGGGCAACAGATGCTTCTGGAGGTGGAAGCTGGGCAACACCATCAAGGCAGGAAGCCCATGGTGCTGTTAGCAAGGGTGTTTTTGGTGCAGAGAAAGGAGGAAAACAGTACCAGTGTGGAAGGTAGAGCTTTGGATGGAAGGTTCTGAAGATCCACAGACAGGCTTGTCCCTTTGTTGTATGCATGGCTAGCAGAAGACAGTCAGGCAGGACTGTCATTGTCGTCAGTGGGAACTCTTTTGGGTGCTACTATTCAATGTGAGGGTTCTCCTGTGGACCAAGTTGGCTCTTGCTGGGTCCTGGGTTCTGGGACTTAAGTTAGAACTCTTTAAGGAGTGTGACCTGCCCTTGGAAGCCCATAAATTCCCGAAGGCTCCCTATGAATCCACAAATCAGAATTAAACACACAGCAATAAACAACAGCACAATTGGATGAGATCAGGCATGTTCAGGGTGGAATGGCTCTGGACAACATGGCACAGTCGGACGGAATCAGTACCTTGCAGAGCAGAATGTGAACCTGTGCAAGAGGATGATGGTCTCTGAGGACTGATGGTGTCTTCCCATCCCTGCTTGGTAGCTACAGCAACTTGGGGTTGTGAAAAAAAAAAAGCCTACAAGACTATAGGCTTTACTGATGCAGAGGCTCCCCTGCTTCAGTAGAGGAAGCCCCCCTTTTAAAAATAAAAGTCAGATTTTATTTATCATGAATAAAAGTATGATTTGTATTCTGTTTATTTTATAAGAGTAAGAAAAGTGTTTCTTTTATTATTATTATTATCATCATTATTTATTACAGTGTATTCAATTTGTATCCCAGCTGTGGTCTCATCCCTCATCTCCTTCCAGTCCCACCCTCCCTCCTTCTTCTCCTCCTGTGCTCCATCCCCTGGTAAAAAAGTAGTTATTTTATTTTTAATTTATTTTTGTTTATTTAATTTATTTATATATTGTGTCTTGGGTTGCTGTAACAAAATACCATACACTGGATAATTTACAAACAAAAGTGTGTGTGTGTGTGTGTGTATGTGTGTGTGTGTGTGTGTGTGTTTGCAAAGGCAGATGATATGTTTGTGCAGGCCCACGTCAAGAGCATGTGGGGGCCAGAAGTTAGGCTCAGGTTTTGTACCTCAGGAGCTATCCACCTTGCATTTTGAGACAGGGTCTTCTATTGGCTGAACCCCACCTGCCTCTGCTAACATGTATTAGGAATGCACATGGCCACACTGATTTGAAATATTTTATCAATCACTTGACAATTTCACACAATGTGTTTTGGTCATTTTACTTCCCTTGCTCTTCCTCCTAACCCCTGTCAGATTCCCCTTCCTTTCTACCCACCTCCCGAAATTCATGTGCTCTTTCAAAAGACAACAACGACTCCAATTTGTGCTACCACTTCTGGATGTGTGGTTCACCTTGCTTTTTATGGGGTGCTCAAGTTTGAACTTGGGTCCTCATGTTTTCATGGCTCACCGACTGAGCGGCCCCCCTAATTTCTCCCCATTTAAAATAAAGATACCAATACCATTCATGAGGGATCAGCCCAATGTCCTGTGCAATATTCTGTGAAATAACACATGCTAAGTTCTCACACTGCCAAGGGTATAAAATACAGAGAAAGACTAAGGGACTGCTCCAGTGTGAAGACCAAAGGAATATTATTGGTCACCTTAGACTGTCATCATCCTGTCTCATACGGTCATTTGATAAATGAGAATGCAGACTTGTAGTTTATCAAGGTCAATTTCTTGATTCTAGTGGTTGCACTGTAGTTATGTAGAAATACTTGGCACATATATGATGCGTTGTTTGGACCTTGGTTTTTAGCTTACCACTGATGGGCCCAGAAAGGAGAAGGGACATTTATTTTTTTTGCAACAAAGTAAGGTCCAGTAAGAAACTTTTGTGTTATGGAAGTGAGAGATGATGTCAGAGGTCAGCTGGGATTGCAGAAATGGGAAGAATATGAGAGAGAATTGAGAACCTTCTAATGTCTTCAGCTGAGAAGGTAGATTCCAGCAGAGAGGTGGATGGGAGAACAGATGGGAAGCAGTCAGTTTAGGATGGCAAATGGAGCCATAGAATTAAGGTCTGAGAAGAGGCTGGGTAAGGCCTTGGCCGATCTGATGTAGATATTGGTTATCTAGGGATGCTCTGGGGTTGATAGAAGGTGGGTATCAGAGCCGTTGGAGGGATCTTGACTTGCACCAGAAGTGTGGTTTAAACCACACTGTGGTCTGTTTCATTTACTGTTGGGGTTTCTTTGTAAGTGCTCCTGAGAACTGGCTGATTCAATGTCTAAGGTGTGAAGGTAGATGCAAGGGCCACTGCTTGCTCCATCTGTGGTTTTGCAGATGATCTTTCGAGTCATTTGTGGTGGTGGCTGTGGTCCTTTGGGCATGACAAAACAAATGGAAAGCCATGAGGTGAGCCTGAAGTTGAATTACATGTTCATGTTCCTCCTATGAACTGGTTCCCCTGAGATCTGAGTGGCTAGCATGTGCTTAGGTGCTGTAGTTTACGGAAATGGAGACCACACGTTTCTGATCTACAGGAATCAGTGTGGGGTTGGAGAGATGTGAATGAGTAAGTCATAGGAGTCATGGGACCATTTGGGGGGATGGGAGGGCTAAGGAAGGGCTGAGGAAGGAGTCTTCCGGGCTGTGTGGAGTAAGAGGAATCAAGAACTGTGTTTCTTCCAAGAATGGCACAAAGGCGAGTAGTCAGGGTTTTAGGGGGTGCAGGAGCCGCAGACAGACATAGTAGCAGGATCTGGGTCCTCAGGGACTTGTGGGCCTCCCTGCCACGCCCTCGAGACACAGCACAGTGGCTTCAGGAGCCAGGAGCTCCGCTAGACTCAGAAGAATGCAAAATGAACCAGGAGCCTCTATGCCTTTGGTCTTCACCCGCCGATGTAAAGGGCTACTGGCGTTTTCTAGAAGGAGAGAGGCTTGCTAACCCGCACCAAGGCTTCCTGCCTCCTAGACTCTTGGAAGTAGGGAATAACTGCACAGATAGTACAGAGATCTCCATGAAGGATTTTGGTATGTAGGAATATGGGCAAGTGTGTAGTAAAATTATCTTTTTATTTTGGAAAAAAAAAAAAAAAACAAAACACAAAACATTTCAGATCTGAAGTAGGAAGTGTGGCACAGGATCACCAGGACTGATTTGCAGATTTCCACATCTGCAGATGTGAAGATGCTCCGACCGCAGTATGTTTCCAGCCTGGAAACCTGAGAGTGAGGAGATTTTCCTACACAGCCAGAGCACCTCACATCCAAAGACGCCACCACTAACTCAGCGAGAGCCTCCAACCCACAGATGTTACTTAGAAATGTGTGACTGGGCTGAGAGAGCTTCGCCCACAAACTAGCCACGGAAGCAAGAGGACCTGATTTAGATCCCTGGAACCCACATGAAGAAGCTTAGTGTGGCAGCATCGGGGCTGGAGAGGCAGAGAGGGGCAGAGTCCTGCAGTTTACTGGCCAGCTATCAGCGTAGTTCACTTACTGAGGCCTAGGTACTAGTGACACACCCTGTCTCACAATATAGATGGGGCTGGGGAGATGGCTTGCTTCCACGTGGGAATGAGGACGCGAGCTGGGATTGCCAGAAACCATCCAATTGCCGACCAATACTAGGAACCACCTGTAATTCCAGCCTTGAGAGTAAAGACTCAGGACCCCCAAGCAAGCTAGCTGCAGACTCACCACAATGTGAAGCTCTGGGTTTGATGGCAAAACCCCGCCTCCTTGCGAAAGGTGGAAGAACAGAGGGTGATTCTCGCCCTCAGTCCCAGGCGTCTGCGTGTGCGCATACACACATTCACGTGCACCCACACACGCGTATATCCCCCCACACACACACAAGATGGAAACAACAGGCTGGGCAGCTCCTGAGAAACAGTGTCTGAGGTTCCCGGCTGGCCTCCACATACGCCAGAGCACAGCCACACCCACACAAGGTGGCTGTCTGCGAGGGACTTTCTAGATTGCATTGGTTGAGGTAGGAGGATGATCCTGAGCGTGGGGGCCGCAGTCCTGGCTGAAGGAAAATTCTGACTTGGTGCAAGCATTGGTCGTTCTCTGATACCTGAGCGCACACGCTGTGTGACCGGCGGCCTCTGCTGCCTCTGCCCTGCCTTCCCCACTGGAATGGAACATGAGCTAAAGCAAATGCTTCCTTCCGTTTGTCAGGACGAAAGCAGCAACACGGAAAGTAGTTAATATGGAGTCTGATTCCAGGAGTGACAGTGTGCTGATCGGTGGAATGGTGGATTCTGGCGACCACACTCAGCAATAAGGGAGTTAGCATTCCTCCCGTGTTTGATATTACCTTCTATGATCGCTCCCAAGCAGCCCTCACTAAGAGAGGCTACCTGGATTCGTTTCAGCTTTATGGACGGAGAAACCCTGCCTCCAGTTGTTTTTATGCCTTTGTGTGTTTGTTACACGTTAAAGTCAGGTGGAGATACAGATATTTGTTAAATGCAAGGCCTGATTGGCCCTGTTTTCTCATCAGCCGAAGAAGACCAGGCTCACGGTCAGCATCGTGAGGCTGGGCTGTGTGAGCTGCGCAGTCAGCCTCTGAGGGAACCGGGTATGAGCGAGGCCCGGTGTTCTCATTGATATTCTGATGCGTAGAGAAGCAGAGGCGCAGAATGATTCGGATGGTCGTTTGAAGGGCAGGAGTTCCTGGAGGAAGTGGGAATTGCCGCTGGCCGTAGCACTGAGGCTGTGCTCGCCTCATCACATTCGTGCTGCTCTCAGGCCTCATTCCCTCCTCACTCCTTCACGTGTAGGTTAAATATGACCTTGTTTTAATTTAAGTTACTCAACAACTTGAGAGCATTAGGGAATTATTTTCCGAAATACACTAGCAATTTACCTCAACAAAGCAATTTAATCTGATTCTTACAACCTACATCAGCTAATGCTTTATGAGAAATCCGTTTTCATTTAAATCTACATTTGCTGTTTAACTCCTATGACGGCAACACCTCTGAGAAGGTGCATTACTGTACTGTATTGGCCAACAGAGGTGAATTTTAGTAGAAGCTTTTGAATCAAAAGCAAACAGAAGCATGCTCTCATTGTCTTTGTCGTACTTTTCTCGTGACAAATACCCAACAAAGCCAGCGTAAGAAGAGATAGCTTCTCTTGGCTCACGTGTGTGTGTGTGTGTGTGTGTGTGTGTGTGTGTGTGTCTAGCCCACTGTAGCAGGAGCTGCCCACATTGGGTCCTAACTCCAGAAGCAGAGTGAAGCCATAGGTCCTGCTTAGCAGAGGACGCTCTCCTGCTTCTGCTGCAGACACAGCTACCTTGGGATCTTTGTGGGTAGGAAGGTCAGTCACATTGTGGTATACCGAGAAACGAGATGTACTGTTATCAAATTGCTTTTGGTGCCTGAAAATGCTGTCTTGTATCATGTAAGGCACATAAGAAGCTCTAAACACATGGAAGGGCTTTGGAAATCCCACCAGTGCTATGAACTAACCTAAAACACCCCCTCCCCATCTAGGCAACGCTCCTTTATATGTATGTGAGTAGCATATATGGGGATGGTACGGGGTGTGTGTGTGTGTGTGTGTGTGTGTGTGTGTGTGTGTGTGTAAAGGGGGATGGGAGTGGCTGTGCACAGAAACCAGAGGTCTTCAGTTCTTCACTACTTTATCTTAATGTTTTGAAACGAAGTCTCAACTGAACCTACAGCTCACCATTCCCAGACTGGCTGCCCAGTGAGTCCCCAGGATCCTGTCTCTGCCTTCCAGTGCTGGGGTTACAGGCCTTGGCACCAGGGGTTCTGCAAGCAGGTCCTCATGCTTGCCAGCAAGCACTTCGCCCACTGAGCCAGCTCCAAAGCCCCATTTAAGTGATTTTTTTTTCTCATTTATAAAAAATACACACACTGTAAGTGAGGTTTTTCATACAATTCTAAGTAGCGGTTTGACTAATTAAAAAAGATAAATGTACTATTTTTTGAAACACTGGAATTATTTAGAGAGAAAGAAAGTTACTGCATTTTTTTTTGCAAGGGAAATAAAATCTGAAACAAAGGCAACTAAATTATTTGTAGGGTAGGGCATATTAGCTAAGATTAGCCAAGTAGAATATATATGCTATTGGGGAAATGATGAGGTCTATCACTCTCTTTAAGCCTGCTAATTCAGCACAAGTAGATACTCTACAGTATAAAATAAGCTGCAGCTCTTCATAGTAAAGTTTTTTAAAATATACATTGTATTGTTTAAATGTTTTGAGATAAGTCATATGTATGTACCAGGTGCTTAAAACAAAAACAAACTGTGAATCATAGTTCAAATCTCCTGCTTGTGCAAATGCAAAATGCTCACAAATGAAGCTGTGCCTGGTCAAAATGTATTTTTGAGTTAGTAGAAATGATTAAGCTTTGGTTGTCAGTTATTCAGATGCTTGACTTGCAGCGAATTTGTAACAAAACCAGTTCATGGCTTAGGACTGAACTGAAGTTCATGGCGTCTTTCTTCCTTCCTTCCTTCCTTCCTTCCTTCCTTCCTTTCTTTCTTTCTTTCTTTCTTTCTTTCTTTCTTTCTTTCTTTCTTTCTCTTGCTTCCTTTTTGCCTTTTTAAAAAAATTATTTATTTTTTATCCACTTTATATCCTGGTTGTAGCCCTATTCCTCCTCAGCTTCTAATCCACTCTCCCTCCTCCCTCTAAGAAAAAGAGAGCTCCCTTTTCCATCCACCCTAACTCATCAAGTTGCATCAGGACTGAGGATGTCCTCTTCCCCTGTGGCCTGGCACGGCAGTCCCACCAGGCGGAAGTGATCAAAAAGCTGGCAAGTGAGTCCATGTCTGATGCAGTTCCCACTTCCCTTACTAGAGGACCCACATGAAGCCTAGGCTGCCCATCTGCTACATCTTTGTAGGGGGCCTAGACCCACTTCCTATGGTTTTTGGTTGATGCTTCAGTTTCAACAATCCCCTCTGGGCCCTGGTTAGTTGGCCCTGTCCTTTTCTCTTTCCTCCCACTTTTCCACAAGACTCCCTATGCATCATCCAGTGTTAGGCTGTGAATCTCACCATCTGTTTCGAGGTGCTGCTGGGTAGGATCTCTCAGACGACAACTCTGACAGGCTCTGTCTGCAAGCTCAGCAAAGTATCTTCACAGTGTCAGGGGTTGGCACTCTCCGATAGGGTGGGTCTTTGGTTGGGCCAGGCATTGGTTGGGCATTTCCCCCAATCTCTGCTCTATCTCTGCACATCTTGTAGGTAGGGTAAATTTGGGGTCGAAGTTTTTGTGAGTGGGTGGTGTTTCCCTCCCTCTGCTAGGGGACAAGTCTCGTTAGAGGGTATCCTTTTCAGTCTCTCTGGTCTCTGCTACTAGGAATCTCTGCTAGAGTCCCCTTCATATCCTCCCAGGAGCCTACCCTGACTTAGATCTCCAGCTTGTCACAGAGATATACCCACCTTGATTTCTCTTTTCTCTACAGGCCTTCTGTCCATCCTCTTGCCTTCTCTCTCCTCAGGTCTGATCTCCACCTTCTTACCTTTCTGCACCCCCTCTCCAACCTTGTTCCATTTTATGTCCCCTTCCAAGTGATATTTATTCATTCTCCCTTGGACACTATTTGTTACTTATCTTCTTGGGTCTGTGTAGAATATGGCTAAAATCCCCTTATAAGTGAGTACATGCCATGTGTGTCTTTCTGAGTCTGGGTTACATCACTCAGGATGATCTTTTCTAGTTCTATCCATTTGCCTGAAGATTTCATGATTTCTTTCTTTTTAATGGCTGAGTATTATTCCATTGTGTAATTGTACCAGTTTCTTTATCCATTCTTCCGTTGAGGGACATCAATTTTTTTTCCAGTTTCTGGCTGTTACAAATAAAGTAGTTGTACAAGTTTGCACTCCCACAGTCCATGGAGGAGGGTTCCCCTTTCTCCACATACTTGCCAGCATGTACTGTGACTTGAGATTTTTATTTTAGCCAATCTGACCACTGTGAGATGGAATCTGAGTCATTTTGATTTGCATTTCCCTGATGGCTAAGGAAGTTGAGCATTTCTTTAAGTGCTTCTTGGCCATTTGAGATTCCTCTTTTGAGAATATTTGTTTAGTTCTGTGTCCCGTTTTTTTAATTGGGTTAATTTTTTATTTGTGTTTGATTTCTTGGGTTTATTATAATTTTAAATTTAAGCCCTTTGTGGGATGTAGGATTGGTGGAGATCTTTTTTCAATCTGTAGACCCTCATTTCATTCTATTGATAGTGTTTTTTGCCTTACAGAAGTGTTTCACTTTCAAGGGGTCACATTTATTAATTGTTGAGCTTAGATCTTGAGCTATTGGTGTCTGTTCAGAAAGTTGTCTCCTTTGTCAATGAGTTCAAGGCTCTTTCCCCCTTTCTCTTCTAATAGATTTAGTGTATCTGGTGTTATATTGTGCTCTTAGATTTACTTGTATTTGAGTTTTGTGCAGGGAGATAAATATAGATCTAATTGCATTTTTTTTTCTACATGTAGACATCCAGTTAGACCATTACCATTTGTTGAAGATGCTGTCTTTTTTCTTTTGTATGGTTTTGGCTCCTTTGTCAAAGATCAAGTGACCATAGGTATGTGGGTTTATTTCTGGGTCTGCTTTTTTATTTCATTGATCCACCAGTCTGTTTCTATGCCAGTACCATGCAGTTTTTATTACTGTTTCTCTATAGTACAGCTTGAGGTCAGGGGTGGAGATACCTCCAGAAGTTATTTTATTGTATAGGATTGTTTTAGCCATTCTGCTTTTGTTTGTTTGTTTGTTTTTTCTGTATGAAGTTGAGAATTGTTCTTTCAAGGTCTGTAAAGAATTGTGTTGGTATTTTGATAGGGATTGCAATGAATCTGTGGATTGCTTTTGACAAGAAGCCCATTTTTACTATGTTAATCCTATTGATCCATGAACATGGGGGAATCTTTCCATCTTCTGATATCTTCTTCAATTTCTTTCTTCAGAGACTTGAAGTTCTTGTCATACTAGTCTTTCTTTTGCTTGGCTTGAGTTACACCAAGATATTTTATATTATTTGTGGTATTGTGAAGGGTGTTTCTAATTTCTTTCTCAGCCCATTTGGCATTTGTGAACAGGCAGGCTACTGATTTTTTTAATTAGTCTTGTATCCAGCTACTTGGCTGAATCTGTGGAATTTTGGGGGCCACTTACATACACTATCATATCATATGCAAATATGATAGTTTGACTTCTTCCTTTCTGATTTGCATCCCCTTCATCTCCTTTAGTTGTCTTACTGCTCTAGGTAGGACTTCAAGTACTATGCTGAGATATGGAGAGAGTGGCAGCCTTGTCTTGTCCCTGATTTTAGTGGAATTGCTTTGAGTTTATCTCCATTTAATTTGATGCTGACTATTGCAATGCTGTATATAGACTTTATTAGTTTAGGTGTGGGCCTTGTATTCCTGATCCCTCCAGGACTTTCATCATGAAAGGGTGTTGGATTTTGTCAAAGGCTTTTTCTGCATCTAATGAAATAATCATGTATTGTTTTGTTTTAGTTTGTTTATATGGTGGATTAGGGTGATGGATTTTCATATGTTGAGCCATGCCTACATCCCTAGTATGGAAGTCTACTTGATCATGGTGGATGATGTATTTGATGTGTTTTGTATTTGGTTTGTGAGTATTTTTTTAGTATTTTTATATCAATGTCCATGAGCGAAACTGGTATGAAATTCTCTTTCTTTGTTGTGTCTTTGTCTGGTTTAGGTATCAGGGTGACTGTGGCTTCATAGAATGAGGTTGGCAATGTTTCTTCAGCTTCTGCTTTGTGGAATAGATTGAGGAGTATTGTATTAGCTCTTCTTTGAATGTCTGGTAGAATTCTGCACTGAAACCATCTGGTCCTGGGCTTTTTAGATTGGGAGACTTTTGATGACTGCTTCTGTTTCCTTAGGGATTATAGGACTGTTTAAACTGTTTATCTGATCTTGATGTAACTTTGGTAAGTGACATCTATCCAGAAAATCATCCATTTCCTTTAGACTTTCCAATTTTGTGGAATACAGACTTTTGAACTAAGACCTAATGATTTTTTGGATTTCCTCATTGTCTTTTGTTATGTCCCCCCTTTTTGTTTCTGATTCTGTTAATTTGGGTACTCTTCCTCTCCTTTTAGTTAGCTTGGCTAAGGGTTTGTCTATCTTGTTGATTTTCTCAAAGAACCAGCTCTTGGTTTCATTATTGATTTCAGCCCTGAGTTTGGTTATTGCCTGACATCTACTCGTCTTTGGTGTGTCTGCTTCCTTGTATTCTAGAGCTTTCAGGTGTGCTGTTAAGTTACTAGTATGGAATCTCTCCAATTTCTTTATGTAAGTGCTTAGTGCAATGAACTTTCCTCTTAGAACTCCTTTCATTGTGTCCCATAAATATGGGTATGTTGTGCCTTCATTTTCAGTGAACACTAGAAAGTCTTTAATTTCTTTCTTTATTTCTTCCCTGACCCCGTGGTCATTGAGTAGGGGGTTGTTTGGTTTCTATGAGTTCTAGGCTTTCTGTTGCTTCTGTTGTTGTTGAGTTCCAGCTTTAATCCATGGTGGTCTGATGACATACAAGGAGAATTAGTTCAATCTTTTTATACCTGTTGAGGGTTGCTTTCTGACCAAGTATATGGTCAGTTTTGGAGAAGGCTCCATGAGGTGCTGAAAAGAAAGCATATTCACTTGTGTTTGGGTGAAATGTTCTGTAGATACCTGTTAGGTCCATTTGATTCATGACATCTGTTAGTTTTATTACTTCCCCATTTAGTTTCTGTCTTGATCTGTTCATTAGAATGAGTTGAGTGTTGAAGACTCTCATGGTTAATTTGTGGCGTTTGATGTGTGATTTAAGCTTTAGTAATGTTTCTTTTATGGATGTTGGTACCCTTGCATTTGGGGCATAGTTCATCTTGGTGAATTTTTCTTTTGATGAGTGTGAAGTGTCCTTCCCCATCTCATTTGATTAATTTGGATTGAAAGTCTATTTTATTAGATACCAGAATGGCTACTCCAGCTTGCTTCTTGGGTTTGTTTGCTTGGCAAACCTTTTTTCTGCCTTTCACTCTGAGGTAATATCTATCTTTTTTTGCTGAGATGTGTTCCTTATATGCAGTAGAATGATGGGTCCTGTTTCCACACCCGTTGTGTTAACCTGTGTCTTTTCATTGGGGAATTGAAGCCATTGATGTTGAGAGATATTAATGTCCAATGATTGTTAATCCCTGTTAATTTGATGTTGGTGGTAGTAGAGTGTTTTGCTGATGTGCGGTTATTTATTACCTGTGATTTCCTGGGTGTAGTTGGCCTCCTTGGGTTGGAGTTTTCCTTCTAGTTTGTTCTGTATGGCTGGAATTGTGGATATGTACTGTTTAAATTTGTTTTTGTCATGGAATCTCTTGTTTTCTCCCTCTATGGTGATTAAAAGTTTTTCTGGGTATAGTAGTTGGAGCTAACATTTGTGGTCTCTTAGTTTCTGTAAGATATTTCCCCAGGACCTTCTGACTTTCAGAGTTTCTGAAGAGAAGTCCGGTGTAATTCTGATAGGTTTGCCTTTATTTGTGACTTGGCGTTCCTTGCAGCTTTTAATATTCTCTCTTTGTTCTGTACATTTAGTGTTTTTATTATTATATGGTGAGATGATATAATCTTTTCTGGTCCTATATATGTGATGTTCAGTAACACCACATATGTTTACAGACATCTCTTTCTTTAGGTTGGGGAAGATTTCTTTTATGATTTTGTTGAAAATATTTTCTTGGTCTTGGAACTTGGAGTCTTCTCCTTCTTCTATTCCTATTATTCTTAGGTTTGGTCTTTTCATAATGTTTTAGATTTTTTGGGTGTTCTGTGTCAGGAGCTTTTTAGATTTTGCATTTTCTTTGATGTGTCAATTTCTACAATTGTATGTTTTATCCCTGAGATTCTTTCTCCCATCTCTTGTATTCTGTTGGTGATTCTTGTGCCTCTAGTTCCTATGTCTTCCCTAAGTTTTCTGTCTCCATGATTGCCTGAGATTGTGTAAAAAATAAGGAGTGCTTCACGAATTTGTGTGTCATTCTTGCACAATGGCTAATCTCCTCTGTATCATTCCAATTTTAGTATATGTGCTACCAATGCAAGCAGAATTGTGTCTTAATTTCAAGAAAATTAATTGGACTTTATGTGACCTTTATGTATAAGTAAAGATAGGTATAGATCACAAGACACATATGTAACACACAGAGACTTAGTGAGTGAGATGACTCAGTGAGCAAAAGTACTTGTCACCAAGCCTGGGACCTATATGGAGAAAGGGAGAACACACACACTCATGCACAAACTACACACATATGTATATATACATACTAACATACCACATACACACCCATACCTACATACATAAATATGTATACTTATATACACACAGATACACATACCACATACACAGACGCAAATATGCATATATGCATATACATACAGATATTCACACATACGCATACTAACATACATCATATATACACACTAACACACACACCATACAGACACAGATATATATATGTACATACACACAAGTACACATACACAGATATATATACGAAGAGCTACACACACGTACACTTACCGCACACACACAAATATGCCATACACATACACACAAATACACAGACATGCATGTGTATACACACAGATACCCATACACACACACACACACACACACACACACACACACACACACACAGTGATTGTAGGCTGACATTTAATTTTTTCGCCTCCCAGAATGTTGACAATTATTACTGCTAAGATCTGAGAATGAATGAATGTCAGGCATGCATGTTCAGGCTGGTGTTATTTGACAAGCAAATGCAAACTCCGCCTCATCTCCCAGATGGGCAAGCTTCATTCGTGTGTAAAGATGAGTCTGTTTAAAATGCTCAAACACTAACACAGCAAAGGGGCAGATAATGGATTCTAATGCTTCCCTTCCTTCCTGCTGCAACCACAGCTGCCTCTGACTGGAGTCAGTTGCCTTTGGAATGTGAGGGTGACACCCAGGAGAGCCTTGCAGGTATTTCCCTTCAGCTTCTGAGAGATGGGAGGAAGCGGCATGCTCGAGGCTTAATCTCTATAGACTTAAAATGTCCATGATTCAGTCTCTTCCTTTATTGCTGTTTGTTTTTTCTAAAAGGGCTCAGTATGAAAATTCTTGACTCTCTAATAATCCCCTCGATGAACTCTTAATTCCGCATTAGGGGAGCAATACTATAGAGATCATTTCCCACTAGTTGCCTAATTATCACCAGTTAGGAGACAGCCTGAAGACCCAGGGCGATGTCTGTCTTTGCACCTGCAGAGCCCCTACCCTTCCTTCAAGTTCTCTCATCGACGGCCTCGCTGTGGGCATTGGGTACACACTGACTCCTCATTGTTCTCATGAAATGATTATTTTTCTTGAAAATCTTTGTTTCTCTACAAGAGTATCTTATATTTAAGGATGTCTGAATGGATACTACTCTCTGGTTTTCCATACGAAATATGAATATGAAGTTGAACAAAGACTTTGTATTCAAAATCATGGTGGTAGGCCATCTACAAGTATACACAGGGACTGTCAAGATGCCTCAAGTGTGTAAAGGTACTTGCTGCCAAGCCTGATGACCTGGGTTTGAACCTTGGGCCCCACATCACAGAAGAAAACCAGTTCCCAAAAGTTTTCTCTGACCTATGTATCTCTGCGGTGGCACACACTTACCTATATACAGACACATTTGCACAATAAATAAATGTAGTTTCAAAAACAAGATAAGCATATACTCAGGGTGCCTATACAGGTGGGGGGATCTTGAGTTATAAGCCAGTTTGGGCTTATAACTACATAGGGGGATATGTTATAAAGAAGCAAATAAATACACTCAGGATATTGCTATCTTCGCTTAGGCTTGTGTTTTTGAGTTAGGTTTCAAATACACAAATGCAAAGGCAGAAAGCAGGGAAGAAGCTGCAAGAGGTAGGGGTGAGGTCAGGTGGACGAGTGAACCTAATCAGGCAAAGGGAAACTTGTAGGATGGTGGAAAAATCTCAGAGGGCATGGTGCTTGCAGGAGTGAGGCATTTGTCAAAGCCATCATCCACACACTTAAGATATGTGTGTCTTAGTGTTAATTAATTTTGTTTCAAGCTTGGATTTTAAACCACATTCAAGAAAACAAAAGAGGTCTTTTGGATTTATTGTTAGGTTGAGAAAGACAAATGAATGATGGCTAGCATTGCTTTGCAGAACTATTCAATATCTACCTTCAGGGTTTGGACTTTTTTTTTTTCTTCCTTTCTTACTTTGCCTAAATGGAAAAATCAACCCTCATTGAGTTACTGCAGCTGGAAGTAAGAGAAAGCCAAGTAATGAGCAAACCGACAGCTGCCTCCTTGAGGTGCTTCATTTTAGTGCCAATGCCTTTAGGGACTCTTTGCAACTCCAGTTTGAGTCTTAACTTGAGCTATGAATCATGAGTGCTGAGGGTAGGTAGGGAGACTGCAGCAGCTCTCTGCTCAGAGAAAAGAGCATTCTGAACGGCTTCCAAATCAGCTTATTTAAAGAGATGTCTCAACACCACCAGGTTCATAACTTTCCATTCTTTTCAGCTTAGATGTTGAATGCGCCTTGAATTAGTTTAAAGGAGTTTAAGTATGTGTGTGTGGTGTGGTGTGTGTGTGTGTGTGTGTGTGTGTAAATGTCTAGAAGTAAAAGGGTCTTCACAAAAGAATGGGACTTGCTTTTTTGTAACTCAGAGCTCTCCCTCCTTGCTTCCTCTTCTAGTCTTAGGCTACCTGACTCCAGTGAGCCTCTTTTTGTTGTAAATCCTACATCCAGGAACATTTGATGTGTTTGACCAATTGCACAATATCTTCCTGTGTCAGTGAGGGTTTTCAGGAAAGACAAGACCAATAGGAGAGGGGTCCAGAAAGGCGAGCAGGAACATGTGAGAGAGATGGTGGTAGCTGAGATGGTATGGTGCTCCTCCATGGCACTTTGCTGGGTAGAGCTGAGACTAACAAGGCTGCATCCATATCCACTCAGCTGCCTGTGGCTGCTACGACTAGGCAAACTCATGCAGGATTTGTGTCCATATCAAGAGCAATTTGCCTTTGTGAAGTTCCACTAAGTGAAGAACTTCCTTTCACGTGCAGTTATCATGAGTTCCATATTCCTGCCCACATTGTTTAATAGTCTGGATCTGTTTTCACTAAAGTGTTTCTTAGCATTGGAATGTTGGGTATGATGGGTAACTGTAGTTGTCAACTTATCTGGATCAAGAGACACCTAGACATTTGGTAAAGCAGAATGCTAGGTAACCAGATGTGGTAGCTCATAGATTATGCCAAATGTACCAGCCTTCAGGAGGCTGAAGCAGGCTGACGATTGTGAGTTCAAGTCCAGCTTAGGCTGCCTAATAAGACTCTGTCTCCTCACCCCTACACCAGAAGTAGTATGCCTGGTGTCAGAGGGTAGAGGAGAACCTTGGGATGAATTAGGTAGGCAAGACTCTCACACAGCATGGAGAGAAATCACCCGGTCAGCCAGGGCCCAGGAGGAAGAGATAGAGAAGGTGAGCTGGTTCTATTCACTTCCCCACTTCCCTGGAACCTAAGCACCCTTATCCACTGTCCTGGCCATTGAAAGCCCATGCATATTCTCTGGCCTCTAGACCTGGGGCTCACTCCAGCAGCTGGAATTTCTCAGGCCTTTGGACTAGAACCAAGAATTTCACCATGAGTTTCCTCACCTTCTGACCTTAGGCCTTGAACAGAGTGGCAATGAGGCATTGCAGAATCCTTAGCCTGCAGGTGGTCTGTTGCCAGCCATCTTGGCAGTGGTGATCACGTGAGCCACTTCCTTCCCTCCTCACCTCCCTCTCCTCTGCCTCTTGGTGTACATCCCTTAGCAATCCAGTGGCTCAAGCCAGTGACTGCCATTGTGAATGTTCTCTGTTCTACTCTGGATTTCCTGCTCTGTCAATCACTTTAAACCTGCCAAGCAGTGATGTATACCTGGGCCTTCATATTTCCAAACTGGAATGTAAAACTCCTATGAAAATAATTTGCATTTTATAACTTGCCACAGAGATTACCTATTAAGCTGGTTGGGGTCTCCAGAGCTATAGGCTGAATGTAAAAAACGCGGGGCTAGACAGCCAGGGAACTCTGATATTCAGAGCTCAGTACCTCAGTGCCTGTTTTTGTAGGTGCAGTTTTATTTGGGCTGTTGGTGAGGGGAAGCCTTTTCCTATCCTGTCTCAGGGGCCTGCAAATTAAACTGGCAGAAAGCAGATTACAGGAGAAAATATTTGTTCAGACATGTACAACATGTGCTAAGTGGTGAATGAGTAACTGGGAGGGTTGGCGAGGATGAGGGATTATATGCCTAGTTTAGTAGGGGAAAGGGCAATGGGGAACAATGGGAAAATCAGTTGAGGAATCTTAGGAAAAACAAATGGGTTTCTAGAAGCATGAATGAGACATCAAAGTGTGACAGTGGTGCTCTTGGTCTTGGGACTAAACAGAAGGGATTTCTAACTATTTACTCTTTTCCTCTATCCTGGGATTGGACCTGCCCTAAAGTGAGGGTGCATGGCAGGACTTCCCAGAAATGTTTACTGTTAGTCAGATGAGGGTTGCTCTAAGAAGGCTTCATTTTGATCTGTTAACCTCCAGTCATACTCAGTATGAAGGATCTTTGTACTCAACTTGGGGTACTGTGCTAGTCACTGCAGAACATAGGCTCTCCAATCATGACTATTCATGAGCACCTTTACAGCTTAGAATTGTCAAATACATACTGTTAAACTGACAATACATTCCAGATACCTAGAACCTACTGAGAATCAGAACTTATTAGCAAGGACGCTACAGCAAAGCGATTATTTCCCTGTAATAATGAAGCAGCACTAAAAGCCTTAGTTATACTTTCAAATCTTTGTTTTTCTTTTTTCCTTTTTTGAGGTTGGGCAAAAACAATTAGAAGTGGCAGGGCTTCCTGGTGCATTTCCTGTAATCTCAGAACTCGAGAGTGGGGCAATGAAGAGCTCAAATCTGCCCTGAAATACAGAGTGAGACCCCACCTCAACGTCAGTACAGCAAAAATCAGTGTTCACTTTACGAAAGTATAGGTGAAGATACACAGTAGTAGTCTAGCATACAAAAGACCCTGGATTTGTATCCCAGCACCGCAAAAAAGTATATTTGCATATGAGTTTGGGGGTCATTAAAAGTTCCGGGTGGCCTACACATGAAAAGCAGGGACTATCACAATTAGAGCGGCCTTTGGTTTCTGGGAACTTAGCTGCTTGCCTTCGGAGCTGAGCCCCTCCAACCATGTGAGGTTCTTTCTGTCAAATCATTACACCCTTAGTCTCTAGCAATGACCCAGACTTGGCCTTGGGCATCTTCAGTGTCGGCTTTTGCCTTGAAGTCTAACATCTACATGGTTTGTGGGCTCAGGGCCCGCCTCACTCCCCAGGATAATACTTAACCAAAGAAAACTCCAGTATCCTCCCCTCCAACAGTAGATACTTAAGGTCCTTTTTTGTATCTCTGATGGGCAGAGAACATGAATCAGTAGTCTGATGGGCAGAGAACATGAATCAGTAGTCCTGGCTGGCCCCTGAACGGTCAGTTGCATGGACATGGCAGCGGAGAAAACTCTCCTGCCTGCTCCTCCTGTCCCGTCCTTCTCTTAGCATGGGCTCTTCCCTCCAGGATGCACACCCAGGCTCCAAAGGGCCAGTGACACTTGTTTGCACTGGTGTCCCCAGTGCCCTGAAAGATCCCAGGCATGTGGTTCTCAGTGGACATCAGTGTGCCCACGTGAACTGCCTTGCCTGATGGGCTTGCAAACCCTTGGTAAGGCTTAGCTTCTTCTCTCTGACTTCACCGATTTGCCAGACTCACCACTTCCTCTGATCCTGCTCACACTCTGGCAGCCAGGCTAGTTGATCAAGTTGGTTGTCTTTCCTTGCTCTGAAACTCGCACCTTCTCTCATTCTTTCCCTCTGCGGCATCTCTTACAGCTTTTCTCTACTTTATTACCACCAGCAACTTTCCCTTGGCTGTTACAGCAATGAAGACAGCAGGGAGTGATAAGGGAATAAAAATAAAGCAGGGTGATGGGTGAATCGCATATGGAACCTTGCCCTCTGCCAGGAGTCCCATGGCCATGAAGCTTTTCATTTCCAAGGAAGGTTTGGATTGCCTGGGTCCCTAGTTGGGATGCCAGGGATATCTTACTTGGTCTAGAAAGGGCACTGATCAAATATTGAAAGGTTATCATTGTTTCTGGAAACAGTTGTGTTGTTTGTGCAAGAGCATTAGCCCTGGAGGGATGCATTCTTTGAATGGGCACAAAAGAGTAACTAATGCAGACATTAGTGACTTTCCCTTGGCTGTGACCACAGTGCCTGACAGAAGTGACTTAAGGGAGGAAAAGTTTGTTTTGGCTCCAGTTTCACAAGATCTTAATCCATGCCTGCAGGGAAGGCATGGTGGAGTTCATAGTGGCATGTATTCTGCACAGGTTTCTCAAAGCACACAGAAGCCTGCTACGGTGACCTTCTGAGAGCCAAGCCCTACCTCCTAAAGCCTCCACGGCACAGCAAACTGGTGCCACCCACTAGGAAACAACATCGTAAACGCGAGTTCCTGGAGCATCCCCAGTGAAAGCATAACAGCTTCTAGTGTGGGCAGCCAGAAGTAGCTTACATGCTCCTCCCATCTCACATAAATAGGCATTGTTTTTCAAGGTCACCAACATAATCTTCTTGAGTTGTGGTTGGGCATAAAACACATCAACTGAACAAAGCACTGTGGTAGGCTGCCATGCTGTTGGAAATCCACCAGCATGCCATATGGTACTTTTACTAAAAGGTTCTTTAGGACACCATCTAGTCCAGATGCAATTTGCTGAAGGTAGTTTGTCTATTTAAGAGTAGAATTATATCTAAAATCCTTATCTCCTGTTTCAAGTGGTATTGATTGTCGGTTAGATTGTCAAACAAAACCAGTGGCCATCATGACTTGTATAATTTTAAATATGGCTTTAGTGGTTGAGTGTGGTTAGGTCCAGTTCATTTTTCTTTTCTTAACTTATACATAATACATCTCAGGTTGAATCAACACCGTCTCTGGCATGTTTCTCAGGGAGAGGATGGTCATGCATTACATCAGGGCCCCTGGGCAAAGCATGCCCTTGGCTCCATGGCACATATAGGTATGTAGGGCAATTAGGCTGTGGCCAGGACGGTGACTGTGAGGTGAGTAAGCTTCTGGCAGAAGGTCACCGAGTGCAGTGTGCATCAGAGCTGTTGGGTTACTTTGCTCCTGTTTAACCACTGGAATTCCGCCCCACCCTCCCCGTCAACCACCAGCACTGTCAGCATCTCCTTCCTGACTTTCCCCCGTCATCTAAGACTTTTAAAGGATAGTTTTTCTCTCTAGACTCTTGGCTTCATCAAGTGCGGAAACTCAGAGTGCTCTGAGGGGTATCTGTACAATGATTGGCACTTATGCCAGTGGAACCCTCAATTGAACTTTGTCAATATCTAGTTCCCTCTGCCTCACTCCATTAAAGCACTGGCTGTTGTTGTGCCAAGTAAACTATTGACATATGAGGGGCCCCATGTCCTAGAAGGATTGCTCCCTGCTGCAAGAAAACTAGAAGTCAAGGACTTGCCTACTACCAGGCCACTTCCTTTGTGGCCACTAATTGGGACCTTTGCTTTGACACATTAAGTAGGACATTTGCTATGACACATTACAACAAGTAGTCTGACCAGTTGAAGCACCAGATAAAACAGAATGAAAATTATTTCACCCAATCTCATTTCAAATATCTCCCTCAAACATCACACAGCTGCCCTACCTCAGATATAAGCTTTTTCAATAGAAAAAAGAAAAACAATGTAATATGGAGTTGAATTTTTGAGATTTTCTTAAATGCAGCCATTAATTTTAGGTCTTTGTGTAGAACATCAAAGTGGCACATAGATTAGGTGGATGTAATGATTACCGTGCCATGGTCCCACAGCAGCTTCATGATTCCTAACTGTGATGGAGTAACTGTGAATGGAGTAATCCAACTTGGATTGCTTAGTTCAAAACCATCTCCTTATGCATAGGTTCATGTGCTTGGACTTGTACAAAGCTATTTGAACTGTAAAAATTCAGTGTCACAAACCTTTGCTATTTCACCTTGCACTAAATTTATGCAGGTGTATCCCCACCCCTATAGTTTATAAACATGTGCAAATCACGTCGTACCAAAAAGAAATCTTATTTTATAAAACTGTTAATAACGTAAAATAGTTCCAGATACCTGATACCAAACATCTCTAAAGCTATAGTAATACCCCACACAGACCTTAGTTAATATGCAAAGAATATAAAAGACGTCGTACATATAACCAGGTACTCTTTTATGAAGACGTGCTTGAAAATAAGTTTTATCCTGTAAGCTGCAGTTTTTGGACAATGTCTTTCCTTGGCCACTGCTCCTTATTGTGTGGTCTGTTTTTCTCTTTGATGTTTACTTTAGGTTCTTTGAAAAAATAAATTGCAGTGACATTTAACAAATTTGTCCAGTATATTTCAGCCTGTACTTGTTCTTGTGCATTTTACCAAAGTACTCACTCCTTTTAAAATTTAATGAGTATTTTATTTGAGTATCCCATCTTGCTCTCAAGGAAAGCAATGCCCAACACAGATTCCCAAGACAATTGCTGGTGTGCATGTTTGTATAACATTCTCGACAAGAGCTTTGAACTTCTTCTCAAGCCTGAATGGATAGAGCCCTTGTTCCTTCTCTTAGATCGGTGACTTGCTTCTCTTGATTTTATGATGAAAAGAGAAAAGACTGATTCATCATTAGCTTCAGGCTACAGCCTGACAAATTTTCTTCTTTCTCCCTAACTAATCACCATCATTACTAATTATGCTCTAGAAAACAAACTGTAATGCCATCCAGGCTGGCTGAGTATGGAACAAAGCAGCATATAAATTAGAGGTGCCACTGTCAAAAAGGCTTTAAGAGGTGTAGCACCAAAAATAAGAACCGTGTTTCTGCTCTGCATCTGAACAACTTATTTGGATGGAGTTGGAAATTGAGTAGCGTAATCTAATTTTAAGGGAACTTAACGTTAAAATTAAGTGAACATTTCTCTGAGCATAAATTTATGAATTAGATTGCATGTTGGCTTTATTGAAGAATGATGGTGCTACAGGCCTTGGAGCAGAGCCAGGAAGAATGCTTGCATTTGTTCTAGCACACTGTTCAAAATGGCAGCTTTCTGGTAACCAGGAAGTGCCTCTGGGCACTTCACATACTGCAGTGCTCCAGTGGAGAGGTGAACTCACTTGACCTTCAGCCATGACTCCACCATGACTGTGTGGCTGATGAGGTCATATAGGCTCAGAGAAGTTAAGTGACTTGCCCTCATGTCATAGTCAGAGCTGATAAAAACAACAACAACAACAACAACAAACAGAGATAGGATTTTATCTAAAAGAAAAGAGAGAGAGAGACTGATTCCTCCTTGTTTTGCACTCAGTAATCCGTTCCCCAGGCCATTACTTAGAAGATGAAGTAAATAATATGAAGGGAAGATTAATCAGTAGATTGACATCTGTGATTTGGATTTGTCTTCAACTGTATTTACAGTGTGGGTGGAGGGTGTTTTCTTGGGCATAGTTGTTAAGGAAAGGTCTTTCATAAAATTTCAGGAATTTATCGTTTTAATAGTTTCCTATGATCCCCCTGTCCTACACGTCCCCCCCCCCACTATCATAGCTCAAAATAGCCTCTCCTTCCCCGTGTGCACATCACTATCTATGTCACTCTACGGCTTGACATTCACCATCCATGGGTCATGCTATGGCTTGATCTTTGTCAGTGAGTTTCGCACTAAGAGTACCTAAGGGTGGGATTTATCAACACACAATTTGGGGAGATTTTGTTTTTGTTTTTAAGTAAATTATCCTGGTTACAAAATTAGAAGAAGTGTCACTAGATCCACATCTAGATGCTCACAATCAAAAGCAAGTGCTCAGCAGACAAATATTTGGGAAGGAAGGTTGTGAGTTTTCTTCAGTGGCAGGCATCCTGAGAAGATGGGAAGGCTGTTGTCTTCAAAGCTTCATCATGCTCAGGTGCCAAAAGGGTGCTCTTTGTTTTTTGCTTTTTCAGGAAGGGGAGAAGGAACTAGACAAGGGGCAAGAAGATAAGAAGACCCTTAAGTTTTTCTTGTTAAGGGCACGTGTGTCCCTATTTTGTTTGTGTTCTATGAACCCAGCCTCCTGGGGCTTGTTCCCGTAGTTCTATAAGCGAGCACCACTTTTCTGCAGAGTCATCCACACAGCAATTGACACGCGTTGTATCCGTTGATGAGTAGGTTAGAGAATAATGGCAGTGTCCTGGGCTGATGCAATTTAAAGCTCACCATGTTATGAGTTTTATAAATCTACAGAAAGATTCTTCAGCCGTTAGCATCGTGGTAGTTTGGGTATGGCTACTCACCTTGCATAGGGCAGAGGGAGAGAAGACTACCCACTAGGGAGTGGCCACATCTACAGGACTTCCTATCCCATTTCTGATGGCCCACAGGAGCAATGCACCAAATCTTTCTAATTTCTACACAACTTTCCTGAGCCTGTTGCTCACATTCCTGTGACTATCATCCAGCCTATTGTGTCCCTCCTGGAACTCGCAGTGGAATATATCCTAAACAAACTGGTCGCAGGTCATCTCTATTTCTCTCAGTGACATGGTGTTCCTTTCAAGGCTTTGGTTTTACCTCTTCATGACTGTGACCCACCTCTTCATTGCAGTGCATTGCCTGATTCTACTCTATGAGAGGGGGAACTTGGCTCTTTTTAAAGGGCTGGCCACTGGAACTTTGACCAGGCTCCAATGATTATATGAGCAACACAAATTGAACTTACTTTTTTTTTTTCTTGTGGGTGGGGCAAATGGTCGAAGGGTGGACCTGGAAGGAATGAAAAGCAAGTGTGATCGGGGTGCATTGTATGGAATTCCAAAATAGTTAATAAAAGCATTGTGTTGTGGGGGAAAAAAGAAGCTGTGTTTTCAAAACCTGGTTGGAACTATAGTGACATTTGGAATGTTGCAGGTTGTCAGAGGCTAATAACCTTACCTTAGGGTAGCTTTAGCCACAAGACAGCCATTTTCAACAAAGGTCGAAAAGGAATGTGACTATCCTGTGACTATCTAATGACAGAGAAGCAGTTACAGCAAGATGGGGGAGGCTTTTCTGTGGACCTAAGATGCTGTTTGATGACATTTCTTAGCTTTGGGGTTGGGGCAAACTGGTAGTGTGTTGTACTCGCCTCTCTGCTATACCCACCAATGTATTTTAAACTTGCCTCCATTTATCACTTTCTTTGTTCTGTAAAACTGTGGAAAACTATTTCCACATTGACACATAGAATTTGGGATAACCTAAATCTGTGTTCCCAGGCTGTGGTCGTTCAAAACGGCTCCAGAATAACCTACCTCTTACTCTCTTTAAGATGAGACCTGTGTTTTTGTGTCAACATTCATAAAAATATCTTAGCACTTTTCTTCTCATCTTGTTTACCCAAGGCATGGCGCCTCTCTGTCTAACTTGATAGTCTGCTCACGGGTCTTTCCAGCCTGGCCCAGATGAATCCATCTTACTTTTAAACTTTTTGGTGTTTTTCCATTGCCTGCAAATAAAGCCGAGTGCCCGCCACTTAATGCTGGCCACAGTCTTCAGTCTATAGCCTGTGCTGCCTTCTTTTTCTAGCCTGTGGGATCCACTGTCCTAGCCTGTGGGAGAGTCCTCAGAGAGTAGGCTTTTTGAGAAATAACATTTATTTTACCCTTCATTTACTGAGGATAACTTGGAATTCATTCTGTCGCTGTGTTATTTCCCCAACCCTTAATTTATCTATTGATGATCCGAGGCATTGAATTCAGGGCCCAGTACATGCTAGGGAAACATTCTAATGCTGAGCGGCTGTTTCTTCCTTTTGATGGTGTCTGTGTCAAAGACCAAGCATAGGAAAAGAGCTAAAGCTATAAAATGCTTTGAGAAGACACCTGCAAGTCACTCTAGTACCGGATAAAACTCCGCAACTAACGTGGGAGGTGGAAGAAAATGGCTGCTGTTGTTTTCCTTGCTCACGTTGTTTTCTTAACCTGAAAACAGCCTACCTAGCCTCTTACTCTGCATGCCACAGCCTTCTCTATAGCTCAGATTTTTTTTTTTTTTTTTTGCTAGGCATTGTTAACTCCTCCAGCTCTTCTGACACAGTGTAACAATGCTTAAGTGGTTAGCGCTCCCAGCTCTAATTTGGGACTATCTGTAGGCAGATACTAAATCTTAGCTACAAGACGGGTATAAAAAGCGGGGTAGAGTGGCATACACTTGTAACCCCAGTGATGCCACAAGGAAGGTGAAGGTAGGAGGACCCTTGGCAGCTCTGTGGAAGCAGGGCTTGCTGGCAGTGGCAGGAGGGCTCTTTCGCCAGCTTGTCTAGACTGTTGGTGAAATTCCAGGCTTATAGGAGAGGGTGTCTCAAAACAAAATGTGGAAGGTGACTAATAACGACACTGGAGGTTTCCTGTGACTTCCACATGCATGTGAACACACATGAACATGTGTGCTCACACATATATGTATCTTTACCACAGTGCTTTTACATGACTGACCACTCAGATTAGTGGTTAGAGATGTGGCTGATTCTGATACGGACTTTCTGAATGTTATATTATTAATTTGGGTTCTAATAAAATATTAAAATAGGTGTGTTTAACACGTGAAAGTGTGTTTCTCTCTAAATCATCTAATTTTATCAGTGACTAATTTTTGTATGGTATGCCCATGGTGCACATCTCTCATGAGTCTCCCCCTACCTTGTTTGAGGCAAGGTCGCTCTTGTTTCTGCTGCGGTGCTGTGAACTCCACGCTAGCTGGCCTCGCTTCTGGGCAGTTCTGTGTCTGCTCCCCATTTCACTGTAGTTTGCAGTGCTGGTAGGACAGATGTGGGCTGCCAGTTCCAGCTACTTTTCATCTGAACTGAAGTTGCCAGGATTTCATGGCAAGTGCCTTTACCCTTTGAGCCATCTCTTTGGCACATACTTTTGGTCTTCAAACTGGGTTGTTTTTCATGCATTCTAAATCTTTAATTTCAACAATATGTATATCAAAGTGGGTGGTTGTTTTTAATTTCACAAAGGAAATTAAATTGGACATATAAGAGGCTCATGGCAAACAGTTCTTTCCAGAATCATGACTCCATGCAAAGAAGTAGAATATGGATGCTTTTTGACAGGAAACAGACCTGAGCAGCCTTTGTTGAAAACCTGAAGGACAGAGGGGGCCCTCAAACCTCATTTCCATTTCAATAAGTATCCACTTCTCCCCTTGAGACCAGGAAGGCCTATGCACATAGATAGATAGATAGATAGATAGATAGATAGATATGGATATCCTTCCATTAGTTCTTTACAAACAATTGAGATGGCTGAGTTAAGAGCATTTGCTTTTAGGACCTGGGGGTATAACTGTGGTAAAGCAGTTGCTAGCATGTGCGAAGCACTGGGCTCACTCCCCACTATGCTGAAAATCTCACAGAGTTTAAGCTTTTAGTCAGGCAAGCCTAAATAATCATGAAATTGAGAGAACTGACTTGTGGTTTCTCTGTGGGGCTGCCTCTTGCCTGCAGCGCTTCTAGGTCCATTGCAGCCCTGCTTTTGTTGTACATTTCTCCTTCCGTTCTTTTGGTCTCTTTTTAAAATGTATTGATAAGAATTATCTCGCTAAAGGTGTTTGGAGAAAGAGATAAAAAGATGGGCTTTGTGTGCTTCTGCCTGTGGGGTTATTTCAATCCGCTCTGAGAAAGGAGCGTACTGTCTGTCTGCCTGCAAATGTCACAATGAGACCCCTTCCTTTGTGTAATCCACACAAGCTGGTAAAAAGAGAAACGATGCTGGCAGACAAACTACCTGCCACGCAAACATGAGGACCAGTGGTTGGATCCTGAGCACCCAGCTTGGTAGGTGTGGTTACTTCCTTTACACCCAGCGCTTAGAGCGCAGAGACAGGGACCCATGGGTAAGCAAGCAAGCAAGCTAGCTAGGCTGGCTGAGGAGCAAGCCGTGTGTTCAACTGAGAGTGCCTGCCACAATGACTAGTTTGGAGAGAAACTGAGGAAAACTCCTGGTTGTTGGCTTTGGGCCTACACAGACAGTGGCACAAAAAGGAAAAGGAAACGGCAAATCTTCGAGGCGATGGAATTCGCTAGTTAACCTGATTTCATCACTGCACAGCATGAACACAGCATTGTGCCTCACTAATTTGTGGGAGTATAATTAAAGAGAGGAGCGGTCATAAAACAAGAGGGGCTTACGCAAATAAAGGCAAGGACTTGTATTTGATTACCCAGTGGGCATTACAAGAACCCTACAGTCTCACCGGTGGGATGTTTTTAAGATGGACCCAGGAACAAGATTTTTGAGCCATGTTCTGTTTTAACTAATCCACATTGCAATGTCTTAATTATTTAATTAACGGATTCATTAATTTCATTTACATTCTTTTTTTCTCCCTCAGAAATTAGCACATGTATGAGTGCTAGATGCCCGCGAGCTTGCTGATCCCCTGGTGACCTTGAGAAGACCGGCCCAGGGTGGTGACTTTTGAGAATCGGCTCTTTGACCTTCCCGTTGCCCCTGCCCTCTGCCTGTCGGTCCACGATGGAGACGCTCTCCCAGGATTCCCTGCTGGAATGTCAGATCTGTTTTAATTATTACAGCCCCCGACGAAGGCCCAAGCTGCTGGACTGCAAACACACCTGCTGCTCGGTGTGCTTGCAGCAGATGCGGACCAGCCAGAAGGACGTCAGGTGCCCCTGGTGCCGCGGCATCACAAAGTTGCCCCCGGGCTTCTCTGTATCGCAGCTCCCGGACGACCCCGAGGTCCTGGCCGTCATCGCCATCCCACACACTTCCGAGCACACCCCAGTCTTCATCAAACTTCCAAGCAACGGGTGCTACATGCTGCCCTTGCCCATCTCTAAGGAGCGCACGCTTCTGCCCGGAGACATGGGCTGCCGCCTGCTGCCCGGGAGCCAGCAGAAGTCCCTCACTGTGGTCACCATCCCTGCGGAACAGCAGCCGCTGCAGGGCGGCGGCGCCGCCCCAGAAGCCGCGGAGGAGGAGCCCGACAGGCGAGGGGTGGTGAAGAGCTCCACGTGGTCTGGCGTGTGCACTGTCATCCTGGTAGCCTGCGTTTTGGTCTTCCTCCTGGGCATTGTCCTACACAACATGTCCTGCATCTCTAAGCGCTTCACTGTGATATCCTGTGGTTGAAGCCTGTCACAGGGATGCCTCTTGCGGGTGCCAACTTAGGGGTGAGCAGGGTGTTGGTGATGGGATCCCTGTGACGAGATGGGGGTGACACTGACCATTTGGTGCAAGTGCTGGCCTGTGACTGGCCACTTGATTCACCTGAAGACAAGGGCAGAGGGTGAGGGCTCAGCAAGATCCCAGGAGAACTGTTTGAAGATGGTGATGGCTGTGAAGATGTCTGCATGCTTCCTCCTAATTGTGTAGTTAACGGGCTGTAACTTATGATTTTCCAAAATCATGTTCCCAAGTTAGACTTTCCTACTTAGACATGAAACTGTTCGTGTGGGTGCAATGAGCTCTCTAAATACAGTAGATGGTAGGTTAAACCAGATGCTGTGTACGCAAGTAGAAGCAAACCTCAAATCCATGTTTAAAACAGAAAACAGTGAAGACGCAGAACTGGCTGCCGTGCTGCGTGTGTGTGTGTGTGTGTGTGTGTGTGTGTGTGTGTGTGTGTATTACTGAACCCTGGTCTTCATGAACTTTTTATACATTTTGAATGGCACCCAAATCAAAATAATCAAAACAGACCTTTTGACTGTTAGAAGAAAATATTTGACCACGTGTCTGCAGTGTGCTGTGTTTTGCTGTGTGCCCCATTTCTCTTCTTATGATTAGAGCTTGCTGCCTGTGACGCTGGAAGCCCAACAGGAGAGTGATGAACTGGGAAATAGCGAGAAATGCCTAATTCCCCAGGAAACCTATCTGCCAATTTTTCTCAAGCCATCTCACAAAATAAGAATTTAAAATGTAAATATTGTGACTCTGTGTGCATATTGTGTGTGTGTGTATAATTTGATTTACCTCAGGTTTTTGAGTTTTTCCTGAAGAATCCTGAGAGTAAGACTTTGAGGGCATGCATATGCCAGGAGTCTGAAACACCAGCCTCCTGGTCAGTTCCTGGATCTTTCCCTTTGGGGATTCCCACCCCCCTCCCACATCACCTCCAACACTCACTTGCCGCTTTGCTGTGTGTTGCAGTAAAACTGGACAGACGACGTCAGAAGAACCTGTCATTTTCCCTCAGTTTGGAGGGCCCTGTGTAAAAGTCACAAGTGTTGCTAATTAACCACACACCTAGATGGGCATTTTAATAGACAGTCCTTGATGATCATTTTTTTTTTGAAAGATAGTCCTGTAAGACTTAACTCATTTAGAATCTCAATTTCATCTTGTTGGAATCAGCAAGAAAATGTTTTGTATTTCAAAATGTTTCTACTGACAAAAGTAGCATGGAAAAAAAAAAAACAACTCATGTTCTGTATGTAAGTGGACCAATTTCTTATGAGTGCGCAACTATTTTTAAATGTGAATTGATGAAGAAAGATGTCCCTGTCCCTGGCTGTGTGTGCATTTGGATATGGCTATGAGCTCTATGGTCCTCTTCAAACTCTTTGTGGAACTAGGAAGCTAGTGATATTAACCAAGGAATCCACTCAAATGTATCACTCTTTGCTGTTCTGTTGAATCCCTGAAATGGAAGGATGGGAAAAGCAATGGAAAGGTAAGCACTGATAGGCGGGCTCTGAAAAACGAGGTCAGAGACAGCCCTGTAAGATGGAGGCAGTGTTTGCACGGTACCCTCCATCTTCAAGCAGCGCAACAGATGTGTGCTAAGGTGATGTCATTGCTGTGAGATAAAACAAACAGATGATGGCTGTAATACAAAGCTAACAATTGGCATGAAAATTCAACATCAAATTATGAGCTCTGGTTTTTAAAATCTTTCAAATTTGTAAGACCTTTAGAAAAAAAAATGTATTTGAGGGCTCAAACTAGAAATTAGGTTAAAATACCATTTTATTGTGTAAGCTATTGGGCATTATACAACAAATAATCTAGGATTTATTTGGTATTAATAATTTAGGTATCATTTTAGCTGAAAACTGTCCTCTATTATGTAACATAATATACTGTTGGGTTAGCGTCAATTTCTCAAACTCCCAGGCTGCTATAACGCATGTCTGACCTAATTTCTATTTCTCTTGGAGGGGCAAACACACAGACAGAAACGTTGCGTTGGAAACATAACATTAGCCTTGCAGTTTTAAGCCAGGCCATATTTAAATTAGTTTGTGAGAGATGTTTGCATACCTTTCTATACAGTAGAAAATGAATGATCCTATAGTGCAGTGTGTGATAGAATTCTAGTTCTTTAGGAAGCTATTTGTAGACACTACTGTATGTGTTGACATGGTGCCCTGTGTTTTTTATTGCCAAGCTGTATAGTAAAAATGTCCACAGAACCTCTACTGAAAAACAGTCCATGCTAGAGCTGCAATTAAGCAAAGTCAGTTTGCTTCCTGGTAGACTCTTGACTTTACAACCTGACAGTAATAACCCAAGTCAGAGCCTTTCTATGTGTGCTTGATCTGAGAAACATTATTTAAAACTGTTGAAATGGATTCTGCCTATGGTTTGCATATGTGTGTATCCGTGTGTGTGTGTGTGTGTGTGTGTGTGTGTGTGTGTTTTAGAAAGGGTGTGGAGAGGCCTGCCAATTTCTATATACTTGATGTGTGAGCTTCTTCTGGAATTTACCCCACAACACTACAAACCTATCACAAGCAGCCAGGGCTTGAAGTTGTGTGCCAGTGGCAGACACAGCAGTGATACCCGAAAGGAGCCTCTAGTGGCTTCATCTTGTAGGTGAGCTCATGGGGGGAGGAGGGGGGAGTGGAGAGGAGTGTGCAAGTTGTAATTCTGCAGCTAGAGGACAAGACCTGTGTGGTGCTGTGCTCTGTTTTGCTTCCCTGGGTACACCACCTTCCCTGCCAGGCTATGAGTCTTCACAGGGCCTATGAATAAAAGCCTTTGCCATGTCAGCTACTGCTTTAAGAATTGTTTCAGAGATTAATTTCTTTTTAGGTAGCTTCCTTTCAGGGAAGAAAAGGAGAGTTGATTTAGAGGTGAGTATAGATGCTAAAAGAAAACTTTCAAACCGTGTGATTTGAATATTTAGAAGCGTAAAACACTGGCCAGGGCCCTGCCCCCATACATCAAGGACAATGAGTGTTGTGTAAATAGTAACCTATAAGAAGCATGAATTTTCTCTCTATTAATGATCTTGACACAAGCAAGAGAATGCCTACTGTGTTAAGTAGAGCCAAGTATGCCACTTCATATGTTGTCTTTAGAAAATTTTGTATAATGACTTGGAACATAAATTGTAAAGACAAAGGCAAATTGGTTCTGAGTTTCAATCACACCTTATTATCGGGAAGATCTAAGGTTTTTTTTTTCTTTTTTAGAAATGTAATTACATTTCAACCTCTGCATGGCTCACAGAGTGGGTCTATTGGAGTGTCAGCTGTGTGTTGGTTCAGCTCTTGGAATTTTCTAGGTCAGTGCTGCTTGATAGAACTTTTTGGATTGATTGAAATTGTTCTGTAATCTGTGCTGTTTAGTAGATTGGCCACTGGCCGCGTGGCTGTTAGGTGAGAAAGTGGGGATGACTGAAGTGGCTTTTAAATGTTCTTTAATTTTAAGTAATTTAAAGTTAAATGTTCCTATATGGCTTGTGACCACATTGGCCATAATGGCACCAAGAAGTTCACAACGTAACAGTGGGGCCAAGAGAGAGTCTGTAGGCTAGTAGCAATTTGCCAAAAGAAATTCCTTTCTAGGCTTAAAGAAGTTTATGAGCTCAGGGGGAGGGGGGTGCTAACGAAATTTCATCCATTGTTCTTTGGGATTATTATTTAGATACTTTGAACCAAGAAATAAGCAGTGAAGCTTAAAGGAAGCTTTATAAGCCTCTTTTCCAAGACCATTAGCTGCATGTAAATCTATTGTCCAAAGCTCATAGCTAGACAGTAGCTGTAAAATTTTTGACTTGCAAGCTATGCATGACCTGTGCTGTGAAACTGTGTTTAGGATCTTGTGGCCAAAAAGGATTCAGTATTACAGAAAATCAAATAAATAACGGTCTGATGAAATCCCCGTTCACCTTTGATCTCTTTCCCCGACTTCATCACTGTACCAGTGAGGAAGGAAATCCATGAGCAAGCATGCTTTTCGGTGTTCAGGGTGTTTCTGTTTGCCCTTGAAGTCGGCCAGTTTGTCATTGTGTTTGTGTGGGCATATGTGGGTGTAATTTTTTGGATGCCAAGCCAAAATGAGGCACTATTTTTAGAGTGAGATGTGACATTGTTTCAGTGTCTCCCTTCTTAAATTTAGTTATCATTAAAAGGGTTTTAACGTTGCACAAAGGCACTTTTTACATTTTTTATAGTTAAAAAACAAAACATGACCCAATGGAATTTAGAAAGTGGAAGGTTATTGTAGCTATTCTGCAGAATTACTTTTGGGTAAAAGGAAGCAGAGAATTCAGCTTGAGATAACATTTTCATATAAGCAGTCTGTGGCTGATGGTCTGGCATTCATTCTGCTTAGATTTTGATTTAAAGTGCTCTGTTTCTTTGTTTGAAAGTCTTTGGGATGGTGAAATTGCTTAGCCTGCCTCTTCATTGTCCCCATCCCCACCCCCTAATGTAATGGAAACCAGGATTGTTTGCTTTAATGGAGCAGAATTGGGCTAAGTTTTTAATGCTTTAGCCATTGAAAACTAGCAGTAGGAAGACTGCTCTTTGGGGATTGTCTTTAACTTGTATGTGCATGTTGACCAAATGGTGTTTTTGTAAGCCTTTCAGACGTTAGGAGGCCAAAGGTTATTCATATGCTATGGGCGGTACCCAAACGGCTGCAGCTCCTCTTTCCTTAAGAATGATGCTCTGGATCAGGCTGCATTCTGTAACCACAGCAGATGTCAGATTCACACCCTGGACCTGCCTCCATCTGGACTTAGATGGAGAAGTTGCTTCTTGACATTTTCACCATAATCAGTAAAACATCACCTGCCAGGTGATCGTCTTCACCCAGACAGAAATTCCAGGCGAAAATGAGACAACCAAGAGAATTTACTCATGCTGTCTATTCGAAGGAGATAGTTGGTGGATTTTTCCCGCCCTGAAACTCTTGAAAAATAAGTGGAAATTCGAGCCTTTTTTTTTTTTAACACAACTGACTTACCACACTACAAACACACACAAACACTTTAGCAGCAATTGGAGTTAAAATAGAAAAGATTGTTGACGCTATTTTCTCATTCATGGATCACGAAGTACTGAATTTCTGTGTTAATTTTTAAGTATCTGCTATGAGCTCCATGTACCACATCAAACCAACTCCCTTGGGGAGTGTCTTAAACACTTAAGACTTCTCCATATGTGAAGAGGCGACTAATGCTATGTAACATCATTGGGAAGTGATTGATCACTGAGGCGCCAAGCAGGTGGGACATTTGATTGCTGACTACCGAATAGTTTTTCTTTCCTTTTTTTCTGTTTTGGTTCCTGTTGCGTGTCAAGATTTGTAACCCACTCTCCCTGAACTCCTCCAGTGTGAATCCATTTCTCTGCACACTTCCCTTGCCTTGCTTGCCCTGGCCAATGGTCTTTTGAGTGTTCCCTGTTCACTGCCTGGGGTATCCCCATGTGTGCATCTCACACTGTAGTGGTGCTTGAAAATGCTTATCTCATTATCTGGAGTTTAATCTAAGGAAGATTTTTTAAATATATATGTATACTATTTATATTATATCATTAGGGACAATCGTTATTAGAGCAGAGAAGTGAGGGCCCCCTGAGAGCTCCGAAAGCAGACTTCTCCTCTGTTCTTCACACAGCTTACCCTGGATCTTTCCCCATTTCCCCATCCCCATGTTCTGAACGCATCTCTAGATGGAGGGCTACAGTCCACAGGACAGTCTCCTGCAATCTCCCTGCCCAGTGAGTTACTGTGTTATTCTAACAGGAGCTTTCCGAAGGGACTAGTCAGTCCTTACTCTAGTAGTAAGTGTTTGGAAATAATGATAGCAAGAAAATGTGGAGTAGAAAGGAAAAAAGAAACATGTGACAAATATGTCCTTCAGGGGGCAAGTTGATACCTACGTTATCTTTGTTTGAACAGTAAGGCTGCTGTCTTACACTGTGCTGGCAAGGTGGGCTCACACAACCCAATGCTGAAGAGCCCTACCTGAGGGGATGGTAGAGACAAAGCCCTGGGCTCTGAACAGGTAGGTAGATCTGCCCACAAAGGGAGAAGCTATTTCTTAAAAGAGGGGAAAAATTGTAATGGAATCGTAGTTTCAAAGGAAAACTTGGCACTATCTGTCAGCCATGGTAGAAGCCAGTTGAAAATAGCAACATTTGACCTGGGATGACTTCCTCAAACCCGACCATTCCATCATGGACTACCAAATTCAGTTGAGGATGCTTAGGTTGAAGACACAGAAGGAAAGTGCTTGGCTGATGAGGACAGTCCCAAGGAGTTCTCATCTTTTCTGTCACCCTCTCTGATGCTCTTGGGTTATCAGGGCTATAGAAAATTCCGGAGCCTGCTATGGAGTGAGTGCAAGTGAAGCCTGGTACCCTCTTTCCTGTGGGAAACTACTAATTCAGTTAGTATGCTGTGACTTGTTGAATCATATGGTTATGTTCTGGCTGCTGCCATTTATTATATTTATATGTATTTCACCGCTTGTTGGTGTGGCCTCACTTGATGGTCATAGGTGTGGAAGTTGCTGTCGGCTTGGGGAAGTTGGCCACAAACTCCCGACATAAGACGTATATAACCACCATCAGCTCCCTTCCCTTCCCAAAGCTCCATGTGTGGGCTTCCTGGTCTTGGATAGCATACTGCAGTCAGATGGTGATATTAGTGTTGTTAATTCCAGTTCCTGACATGTTTCATTTTTAATCACAGAGACTATTTATTTGGTGAGCGTTTCTTTGAAAGGGCCAAATTGCCCTACAGATAAATGAGCTGTGGGACAGTGTAGAAATTTGTGTCCAAATGTTGCCAAATACTGACTTCATAGGGGATACCAAGCTGCTGTTTATCAATCTGAATGTCTTAAAAGCATTCCTGCTTGCTCTCTCTATTATAGATGGTGTCTTAGCCAGTCCTGAGTTTTTCCAATGAACCTGATTTTAATACATGGTATTTTTGTATGCCAAACTGGTGTCTTGTCCTTTGTATATGTGGTAATGTTCATTTTACGACTACTGTTAAAACACATTTGCTATGATTAAAATTAAAAATGATTTCAAGTAGATTCATGCATTGTATTTTTTTCTCCCTACCCCACAAAAGAGAAAAATTCACTGGGACTTCTTTCGTCTTGGAAATTAAAGCAATAAAGAGCTCCTAAATCAAGGATTTTTAGTAGGGGTGACTTTCAAATGACTTGAGAAGCCCAAGAACGGGTTTGTAAAGAGGAAGCTCCAGCCTTGAGTTCTGCAGCTTTGAGTTCTGACGGCTTGCGGTGACTTCAGTCCTTACTGCTTAGAAATGACACAGCATGCTGAGGACAGTCATGCTGGAGTGGATGCGGAGCACCTTCCTGAGGCCCCTGACTCTGCCTCTTGGCTCTGGGTTTGGAAAAGTGGCTTCAGATGAATGCTCTTTGTTGGTGCCAGCGGAGCACAGCACTTCCTGGTGGAAAGTGTCCTGGCTTTCTATCTCTGATCACATTAAGAAAATTCAACTCATTTTAGCGCACAGTCTCACTCTAATTACGGTGTTATCAGCGATTTGATCCACATGGACGCCAGCAAGAGCAGGCTTTGTGTCTGGTGGCTTTTAAATTCATAAGATGTGATGATGACTCGAGACTGTGTTTTGTTCCAGACATCAAGCTCTGCCTTGGGAAGTTTAGATTTTGACTGTGTGATATTTATTATGCTTCTTTACAACCCCCTACCCCTGGTGTGACTGCTCCTGGTCAGTGTGGGAGTTGGGCAGCCATCCCCTTGCTAGTATCAAGTGTTCAGTCAGAGAGCTCAACAACAAGAGGGCAGAAATTTGTGGAAATAAATTCCTTGACTTTTCCTGGGCCTGGCTCCCATGCCTGTGCTGGGTAAAGATGATACCTTTGTTTGCAGGGTGATGGAGATAGGGTGGAGCAGAATGGGAGCGTCATCATCCGAAGCCCTCTAGGTGCCATACTCCATCTCTTCAGGTAACACTGTTGGCTGCTTTAGATTTCCTGTGTTGTGGGGCAGGAATTTTAGTAATTTCAGATACAGAAGGCAACAGCAGACCAAAGAAACAGTAACACCCAAGTCTGGATTGGTGAGCTTGTGGTTTAATTGGAATTACTTATAGGAACATGGGAAGCTACACCACAGAAATAGAGGCCCCCTCTAACATTTTAACTTGGGAAGGAGAGAAATCCTCAAGCCTTGCCCACCCTGTTGGTGGGCCCAACTTTGTGAGAGTCTTCTGCCAGTAAGCACAGCCAATTCGACTTCAAAACCACAAATGACACACGGCTGGAAGGAGAAGGAGGTGGTTGTCAGTTTCAGAGTCCTTGCCATTCTAGTCTGTCTCTACACAGGAAGAAGTGTGAATACTCAAGATCTGGGGGAGTGAATACTCCCTTCCCTACCCCCTACACCCAGTGTACACACCAAATCCTAGGGAAGATTTTCCAAGAACGAAAGCCTGGTTGCAATGCATCACTTTTTCCATACTTCTCTGTCTGGCGCTGGTCTCCGGAGGAGAAACCCGTCCTTGATGCACATGGTACAGTGCAAGGATGTGCACAGCGAGGTGAGGGGAGACCCCTCTTCCGTGACATACGGTGTTGGGCTGCATGAGGTCAGGTGAGGGGAAGTCCCTCTCTGGTGCACACCGAGCTATGTTAGGCTGGGTTTGGCCAGGTGAGGGAGGCGAGCAGCCCCAGGATTAAGGCTGAGCCTCTGCTTTTCTTTTTATAGGTTTGAAAACTTTTGTGCAATTCTACTTGACCCAGAAAACAGTACATCTATAATTGGATTCAGCTTCTCTCCCCAAACTGACTAATTCCCCTTACCTCTCTCTTCACACGCTTGTGTGTGATTATTTGTTCCTGTGGTTTTTAGTGGGAAGAGTGACTATCTGGATATGTAACTTGTGCGTTTGTGAGCACATTTGTGTTATGTACGCCGTGTTGTGTGTGTCTCTGTTGCGCATGTCGGTGGTATATTTGCCATGTTGTGTGCAGTATGCATTTGTGCCTATGTAGTGTGTGTATATTTGTGGTATGTGTGTGTATGTGACACGTGCATGTTTGTAGTATTGTGTGGTGAGTGTATGCATGTGTGTGTTGTGTGTGCATATGTACATGTTTGTGGTATGTGTGTGCTACTTATGTGCATATTTATGTCATGTGTGGTGTGTACATGTGTGCTTTACAGGTATGTACACACTCATGAGCATTTCATAGGCTCTTAGCACTAATTTTTTTAAGGTTAACAGTGTAAAACTCCTTAAAGATATAGTAGTAGAGGAAAACTATTTTTGTTTATAAAGATTATTTACACAGAGCATAAGCACAGTTAGAGCAATCCTCTTTCTTTAGAGTTCTCACTGTCCACCAGGGTCCAGGGGTTCATGGATCTGTTTTACTCCAAATGGAAATGATCCCTTTACACTGAGAGAGAAAATGTGTTAATGCTCTTCACGCAGAACAAGTCAAGGATGAGGCTCTTATAACAGGGGGGGAACTGAAGAGAAAAGCATAGCCGATGTGTTTTAATACTACTTTTACATGACACATGAAGCTTCATAAATGAGCACTGTGAGCTGAGAATGTAGCTCAGTGGTAGGGCATGCAATCACTACATGCCCCAGCATTTACATAAATTTGTACATAAACCACACACATATACCACACACACTCACACACGGGAAACTGTGTTGTGTGAAAAATCCTGTGGAAGAGTGACTGAGAAACCAATGAATATGAAGAGCTGAGGGTAATAAACTGGGAGGGACTCAGGAATTTCTGTTTGTCCAGACTCCTAACAGGAGAGCGGTAGTGCGTGGGATTAATTCTCTTACAAAAAAAGACCCACTTTGTTTTTCAGAGAAGATTGTCCAAAGGAGAAGGCATGCCCTGAATGAGAGCAGCACCCCACCATGCTATTAGACAGGATGGGATACAAGTGGAGGGATTGGAAAGCCAGAAGCTAGGACATTTTCTTTGTTCTTTGCTCTTTCCTGCCATGATAGGTGCTTTTCTGTCCAACCACACCCTCTTGCCATGAGGGACAGGACCTTTGAAACCAAGAGCCAAAGGATAGAGCAATGGATAAAAGGGGAGTGAGGGGAAAAGGAGAGAGGAAGAGTGCTACCTTGCATTATTTTGCTATGTCAAAGAAGCTAGAGAACACAATCAGTGAACTCAGAAATTCTTCCTTATAGACAGGCCCCCAAATCTGCTAGTACCTTGATCTTGAACTCCTGGGCTTCCAGAGCTGAGTGGAATAAATTTTGTTCATAAGCTACCAGTGGATGATAGTTTATTATAGCAACCTAGACAGACTAAGCCATCCATAAAGAACGTTTCACAAAAGCACAGCCATGGGTCTATTTCACAGGTGGTTGCTGCTTTTCTGTAAGTGCTAGCCATGTGTGTGATGGGCTCACAGTGGACATCTTTACCTCAATGTGCTCAGACAAGCAGTTATTTTTCTTGCGTGTCTTCTGCAGAAGAAAATACATACAGTCTTTTGTTCCAACACTTGTGCAATTGTTTCTGAAATAGAGCAGGGTTCAATACTGCTGATACAGACTACGGAGAAGCTCTGAAGGGCCAGTTGGCAGGCGTGCACTTCCCAAGCTCTGTTTCAGGATGGCATGAGTTATGGAAGAAAGGTCTGTAGTTGAGCAAACTGGAAAAACACTGACTTAAATGGGTTTCTGACTTAAAACTTTATTATTATTATTATTATTATTATTATAGACCTTTTCAGAGCCTTTGGTTTGTGTATTTGTCAAGGTTTTCTCAAGGAACAATAGGATGTGTGTGTGTGTGTGTGTGTGTGTGTGTGTGTGTGTGTGTGTGTAGAAAAAAAGAGACGGTGAGAGACAGGGAGAGTGATAGACACAGCTAAAAGAGGTTTTTAAGCATTTGCATCATGAAAAGTGGAGGCTGGCAAGTTTAAAATCTCCAGGGAGGTCAGCAGGCCAGGGCACAAAGACAGGCATGGTGCTGCAGCTGAATCAAAGCCCGTCTGCTGGCAGGGTGGCCTTTTTCTGTAGAGAGGCCAGCTGTTGGTTGGTTTGTTTAAAGTGAATTGGATGAGGCCCTTCCACAGCACAACGAGTATCTCCTTCACCCAATCACCTGGTATAAATGCGAATCACATCAAATAACCTTCAGGGTAACATCCCACACCAATATTTGACCAAGAGTTTGGCTATTGTGTCCTAGAAAAGTTGACGTAAGAAAGGGCTCATCATCCTAAGATGCTGGGGATGTAGCTCAGCAGCAGAATGTTAGCCTGGGTTGGAGCTCCAGCATCACGAATTGGCTACTAATGATGATATCTATCATGACAACTACCACAGCATGCAGAAGGATCCAGTGAATCTCTAGAAGAAGGATGCAGTGTTTCTCCTCCTCCCTCATTGCTGAGGATATGTTAATGGCTGGGGGGCCATAGCCAGAAGGATATGAACCATGTATTTTTTTATGTTCATGTATGGGGTGGATACAGAGTTGGGTCCAGGAGCACATATGTGCGGCATGTATGTGTGGAGAGGGGGTGTCACAGGACAACCTTGGGTGCCTGTCATTAGGAGTCTTCCATTCTACATCATTCACCTGGCACTTTGCAGTGTAGGCTAGACTTCCTGTGCTGCCCCCGTCTGGGGATCCTCCATCTCTGATGACAGGATTGTGCCACCATGCCAAGTTTTTTAAGTGGGTTCTGCAGAATCCAAACCCAGATCCCCACACTTGAGAGACAAACACCTAACCTGATCTATGTCTTCTGAGTCCCATATTGACTTATGTGAGTGTTTTGTGTGAATGCCTGGGTGCTACATGCCTGCCTGGTGTCCTTTGGGGTCAGAAGATGGAGTTGGATCTGCTGGAACTGGAGCGAGAGATGGCTGTGAGATACTACGTGGTTGCTGGGAAATAAATCTAGGTTCTCTGGTGGAGCAGCCAATGTTCTTAACCACTGAGCCATTTCTTCAGCCCTCTTTTAAAAATTTTAATAGGATCTTACATAGACATGAGATAATCCAATAATTGAATTAGATTTGCCTTCATGATATTTAAGTAACTTACCGATTAAAGCCATGCACTGCACACACTGCCAACGGAATGCTCTCGCATAAGAAAATTATGGCGGGAAATACGTGCACATCTGCTTCAGCAACAGGGGCGTGATGACTCAGACACGAATGCACTGCACACACATCAGAGTCTCGTTTTGAAAAATTATAGCCTAAAAAGTCATAAATAGTCATTACTACATATTGTGGGGTTAAAAAACATAACAAACTAAGTTAGTAACGGGCAAAGCCAACAATAATCTACTCCTAAGAAGCAAGAGCAGTAATTAAATAACGGGATCAGTTTAAGCAGTACTGATAATGAGCATCTTTGCCTCAAATTGTAGGAATTTCAACTGCTGGCATATGGGGTTGTGCATTAGAGACATTTCAGTGTTAATAAGATAGCAAATTAGTAAAATCCTAAATTGCAACAGTCTCTTCTTTCTGTAAACTATAAAATCTAAACTATAAACTATGAACTATATAACTATAAAATCTACTGGTTTCAGTTTTAAAATACCTGGTTTAGCAAAGCATGGAGGCAGCTAGTCATAAGTTGATCTCTTCCAGGCATTAAAGGCTTTTGGGTTTGGTGGGCAACTCTTAGGAAGACTTCCAGCAGATCTCTGGAGAAGCACTGCTCAGAGGATTAGGCAAATATATAAAAAAGACTTATAACATGGACAAAACATACAAGCAACTTTCAAGTATTCTTTTCAATAGAAACAGAACATCACTTTAACAGAAATGTAAATGTCATGGAATGAAATCGATACTTATAATATTTACCTTCAAATATACTCTGGAAGGTAAGCATGGTGATCATATCTGTAATCCCAGCATTTTGGAGGCAGAAAGATCAAGAGTTTAAGTTTAGCTTAGGTATCAAAATAAAGAAACAACTAAGCATGGTGGTACACATTTGTATTCCTAGCACTCAGGAAGCACAGGCAGGAGGATTACCCAAAGAGCAAGGACAGCCTGGTCCACAAATAAGTTTCTGGACAGCAAGAGCTACATACACAGTGCAGCCCTGTCTAACAACAAACTAACTAACTAAAATATGCTCAGTGTATATGTCACATAAGGGATATTTGTGCTTCCATAAATATCCATCGATTTTTTTTATCTACTTTGAGAACATGACTCCCTGACCCCGTGTACTGGTTAAGCTCCTTATATGTGCTCCATGTCATTTAGAACTAGTCACAACTCCCTCACAGATTCAAGTCAAACAGATAAATGGCCTTGATTTCATTCTTTACAATCTGCCTCATCCCTTATCACTAGACAACTAAAACCATCTTAAAGTAAAGTATGTCTACTTCCTAAGGATCCAGCCCAATTTCTGTGGCCCATCAAGAAGACATTTGGTTGTTTTGATTAGAATAGAAATAGCTATGTTATTAATTACTTTCCTTGTGGTCATGATAACATACCTGACTTATTTTGCCTCACGGTTTGAGAGTTTTTAGTTCATAGCCCTTAGCTCTGTTGATTCTGGCCCCATTTTGAAATAGGATAGATAGGGGAAAAGCCTCAAGGGAACACTACCCTGCCGTGGCTTGACCAGGAGATCCTGAGACTTGGAAATACTGTTAAGGCGAAACAGTATTTCCAACAGCACTGTGCTTTTCCACTAGCTCACTGTGCATGCTAGAAAAACCATGGAAAAACCCTCTCCTCTACCCAACCCTCTGCTGTCTCAGTTCCAGATCACAGGCAGCCACCATTCTGTGTTTCTTCCCAATAAATGTCTTGTGTGAGGTTTGCTGCGTGGTGTGACTCTGTGGTATTCCTTGGCTCCCACCTGTTAAGATGTGCTTGTGTTGGTAAAACCCTTAGAAGGACAGAATGAAGAAGACTGCTTACTTCATGGTAGATGTAAAGGTCCAAGAATCACTGAGGGAAGACCCCAGACTCAAATGGTATGCAAAAGCGAAGAGTGTTTGTTCTGCAGAAACAACCAACATACAGTGGTCTACCATTCATACAAAATGGTGACATTGACAAGACCTTGCAGGCTCTTTTAAAGGCTTTAGGGAAATTTCTACTATAGCTGTGTGACTTTGCTTGTTAGTGGCTCTCACATTGGAGAGAGAGTAGAATAAGGACTTTTCTCTTTCTTTCTTTCTTTCTTTCTTTCTTTCTTTCTTTCTTTCTTTCTTTCTTTCTTTCTCTGACTTAGTTTCTGGCTAGGTATTGGGTTGTTGTTGATTGGTTGGCTGTCTTCTGTGATCTCCCAGAAGCCCATTATGCCTTTCTGGGAAACAGAAACCCAAGGCTTCACATGGCAGGCCCAATTCGAAATGGAGTAGGTTTGATCCACTCAGTGGACAGGAAGTGATGAGGAGGCTGAGACCTGGTAGGACCTTCAAAGGCACAACCACAGTGGCCTCCTTCATCCAACTAGGCCCCCACCTCTTAAAGAACCTTTTAAAACAGTGCTACCAGCTGGTGACAAAACTTTCAACACGTGAGCCTATGGGGAATAGTTTATAATTAAATTATAGCTACTACTAATTTAAGAATGATTTATCATCAAGGGACAGCGGTGGTCTGGTGAGATGACCCAGCAGATAAAGCATGTGTTGCCAAGGCTGATGATCAAAGTTTGACACCTGGGACACACGTGGTAGGAAGACAGAAATGAACTCTGCAGTTCTCCGTCCTTTACACGTATACGATGTCACACATGTAAAATGAATAAATCAATGCAATAGAAATTTAATTAAATAAATGAACGATGCCATGCTTAAAATAAAAGCACAGACTAGATTTGTAAAAGTCTGAGGGGCAGTAGAGTCAACGAACACCGGTCAATGAGGAATATTTCCTACAGGAGCCGGAGTCAGGGCCAGTTGCAGGGGGTAAGGTGGTATTGTTCCTGCCTGGGGTCTGTTTCATTGTTCTCACTGTGAGCCTGCGCGGAAGCCCCAGTACCCACATCTGTAAACACTTTCTGAATGAACGAGTCTGAGTTGTCTTGTCACTGAGATCATTCAGGCACCTTGAGCTCTGGGTAAGCTGACAGTTCTGGGATTCTGAGCTTTGCAGATCTCATCATTTTCTGCACTTAAGATTCTTGCTTTGCTGTGGGGAATAGCTCACTTTCTCCTTCCTGCCCATCAAACTCATTTTAATGAGCTGTTCCTGTACAGCTGTCTTCCTGGAATAAAGTCATATCCTCTTGCTCAAAATATTCATGTTCAAGGTTGACTGGGTGGGCAACTCCACTTGTTAGAAAGAATTAATGAATAGCAGGATCCACAGCTGCCCTGGGCCCCCTGACTTTTACCACCTTCAGATGTTAAGTATTTCCCCATGGCCCACTAATTTGAATACATTATCACTATGTTCTATCTTGGTCAGTTTCTGGATGGGCTTAGACAGATGAGAGAAGGATCTAACTAGTGTGATCAGGTACCTAGGATGGTAACTTTTTCTTCATGTTAGTCCTAGCTCTGCAGGGGGCCTAGAAGGAGATGAGTGAGAATGAGTTGTGTAACTCAAAAATTTATCAAAAGTCCGATTAAAAAGCAGCAGTCTTCCACACATAGTCAATGATCAGTAACTGCCTCTGAGGCCAAAATAGACAACAATGTAAATTACAATGTGGTGTTTTAGATTCTCTCAAACACCTAAAAAAGAAAAACATGATTTAGGTGAGCTTGAGTATGTAAACTTTCATAGGTACACAATGAAAGAAAAAGTATTCACCCAGGAGCCCCAGGGCCAAGTTCTCAGCACAAGGAGATTTAGAGGGAAAAAGGACAGGGAATAAGGGACAAAGACAGGATATAGAGGACAAAGGAGAAGGGGAAGGGAACAAGGTAGAGGGGGAAGATATTTACCTCTGGAGGGACAAAGGACTGTCTTTGGATAGAGACAGCTACAGCCCATGGACAAATGGCAGTTTATGAAGGTAAATGGGGAGGATGAGGTGTTGAATTTTAATTGAGCCTGTTAATTAGGTACCCAAAGGAAACTTTTAATTTCTGGACTTCAATAGCTAGATCTTCAGTCAGCCTCAGGAGAAGGGAGTGGTCAAACAAGGAAATAGATATCTGTGGTGGCTAGCTTTAGGAATGTAATCTAATGGTGTTTATCAAGGCAGAGGGAATCAGGGAGAAGGACCAGGCCTGCCAGACACAGCTCAGAGTGGGCCTTTGAGCTGGCCTGAGTCTCTTCACATAGGTACTTTGTAGTTCACAGTAATAGTGTAGCACACTTTGAAGTTTGGGTTATTTTTCTTTACTGACTTTTTAAAATATGTACTTCTGTCAGATGACATCCTCATTACTGTTTGTTGCTGTGAAGGAAGTGTTTAGCTTACTAGTTCCTATCACGGTCCACCATTATGGAAGTCCTGTCAGGAGCCGTAGAGCAGTGCTGCTTATAGAGGCTGTTTCCTAACGGCTGGTTCAGCCTGCTTTTCTATACAGCTTTGGATCACCAGACCAGGGGTGGTACACCCGCAGTGTGCTGGCCTCCACATCAACCATTAATCAAGACAATAACTTCTACACAGCCTTGCCTACAGACCAGTCTAATGGAGCCCATTCCTCAGTTGAGGTTCCCTCTGTCCAGATGTCCAAATTTTATGTTAAGTTCACAAAAACAAATTAGCACAGATGACCTCTATAAAATTTACGATTTCTTCAGAGCATGACGGCATCAGATTCACATCATCGTTAGTGTTGCTGTGAGGACCACTGTGATGTGATGTTAATAAAATACATGAGGCTTGATGGAGATTAGGAGTTTATCATACCTGAGGCCCTGGGTTCAACCCCTAGCACCAAAATAACTAGATAAGGACATAGGACAGTCCTGAGAAGGTAGCTTGGTTGGTAAAGTGCTTGCCTAGCATGCATGAGGCCCTGGGTTTGATCCAACAAAGCAAACATGAATAAATGAATGAGTGGCCAAATAAATAAATGACCTTAGACAATGCCTGGAATGTACTGAGATTCAAGAAAGGATTTCTACGTGTACCTGGTGGGTAAGTGCATGCTATATGTGTTTGTGCACATTTCTAGCCCAGTGTCTGTAACTCAAGCAGAACTTTGTTTATAGCATGTGAATCTTGGGCTGGTGATTTAGCTCACTTGGTAGAGTGCATGTAGCCCTGAGCTTTCTCCAAGCACTGTATGAAGCTGGTGTGGTATCACAGGCCTGTGATCCCAGCAGTAGATTTAGAAGTTCAAAGTCATCCTCAACTACACAGATAGTTCAAAGCCAGACTGGCATAGACGAGACCTCGCCCCCACAAAAAAATAAGTAAATGTATATGAACTGGATGGCAGGAAAAATAGCACTGCTATGAATGAAGGCTATTTCTTTCTTTTCTGGGGGAATGGGGTGCATCTTTGCGATAAAGATGCAAAAATAGTAATATTTCAAGGGAGACAACCCCACCACTCTGTTTGGGTACACACACTATTTATAAAGCAATAATTTTGTGCTGGCTTCAGTTGAAAAGACCCACATTCGTGTCTCAACAGAGGGTCCAGAGACAGGCTGAAGAGAGACTCTGGGAAAGGGTAGCAAGGAGATAAAGCCTCAGGAATAACAAAGCCAATTCTCCATGCAGACAGGGCTCTCTTTCTCGATTTTTTCTTGTCTTTTAAGTGAGCTTTCCCCCTCCTTTGACTCTTCTACAAGTGAAAAGCCTATTTCTCATTTCATTGCCATCTCCCCTTCATTCTTTAAGATCAAGTGACTTTAGAAATGTCTATTTCCACTGGATTTATTTGTGACGCTCAGGAACTAATTTATTTATTCCATTTATTTTTACAGCATACCCATTACCCAGGGATTCTTGGCATATATAAATGATATGTTTGGGACTGGCAAAAAAGAAGTAGCTGTAGATGGGGAGCAAGCAAGGTCTGAGAACATTAGTCAAAAGGACTTTTTCCTTCAAGAAAGGAAACTGGCTAACTAGGTTGCTATAGCATTTTTGTGCATTTTGGGTTCACTTGGCTCATCTTTTTATTGATGTAGTCAACAAGGGCAACAGGGTGGAGCAATGCTTCAGGAAACCCTGAAGGGCAGGGAGCTGAATTGCAGCTGGCTCAGGACTTTGCAAAGGTCTTTCCTCTTTCCCTCCACAGGGATGGTTGTGGTGGCACACCCTTGTAATCCCAGCATATGGGAGGTAGAGGTAGGAAGTTTAATAATTCAAGGGAATCCTTGGCTACATAGAGAGTTCAAGGCAAGCCTGAGCTACACTCACTTATAAGACTTGACTCAAAGTGGAGTTGTTTGAAAAGAAGGAACCTCAACTGTGGCATTTTCCCCATCAGACTAGCCTGTGGGAATGTCTGGATGACATTTTCTTGATTAATGATCGATAAGAGAGAGCCCAGACTACCACAGCTGGTACCACCTCTGGTAGGTGGCTTCATATGTGTGAATGTGGTGAGGGGTAGCCCTCAGACATTGCAGGGGCTAATGGTGGTGTCTCCTTAAAAGACCTCTAGCAGTCATGTAGTAACTCTCTACCTAGACTTGTGAGGGGAAATGAGAACTGCTGAGTCCTCAGTATGCGGGAGCTTTGGGAGTTAAGCAGAGGAGTTAGAGGTGAGGGTCTTTCAAGAATCCCCATTCAGGATAAAAAGCACAGACACTCACAGAATCAAAAGAACCTGAATGGTCCTTCTTTTAAGTCCCTCTGTTAACGGAATTGTTAGGATCAGAGCCTACACCCTTGCAGTCCTAACAAGTTAGGCTCACCCACCAATCCTCAACATAGATAAATATTAATAAGCAGTGGAGAAAGGAGATAATTGATGGTAGGAAGAGGGACAAAACAATTCAATGATCTCCCAAGTCCATCTTTGAAATCCTGACATGAGGTCTAGATTTAAATAAAGGTGAGAGGTATTCAGAGCTAAGCAGCACTACCAAAGTGTGCTCCTTCCCATCACTGACCCATCAGTTCTTCGCCCCATCCTCTCCTGCAATAGGGTCTGACAAGTTGTCTGCACTGTGTGAAATCTCTTCCTGGGAACAAGGTCCTCCTGTAGCTCTTCCGGGCTTCAGCCTTTTCCTTCTCCTAGCTTGAGACTCCTGGGGAAATTACAGTTCCTTGGAGACGATTGTTTTAATAGTCTGATAGCCAAAGGGAGAGACATAGTGTCTTTCTTTAGAATTCCTTTGCTCCTGGCTGGATGGTTATGCCTGAACTGGATAGGTGTTTTAGTAAGTCTCTCTCACAGAAGTATATAAGAAATTGTCAGCCAGCCTTCTCTGAAGAGAGTCCCCCTACCATGCAGAAACAGAGCTGCATTTTGTCCTTACAGAGTTCAATGAGATAAAGTGGCCAAAAAGCCTGCATCAAAACAGTGTAGCGTCATACCCCTAAGTGCTCTGCAAATGGAAAGGATTGTTACAGCAGGACTAATCTCCTTACCATGCCAAGACACGGCCCGTCGTGCTCGAACATCGGTAGCGTCAGCTGGTTTAAACTGTAAATGGAAAATGGGCTTGGGAACAAGTAGTTCTGGGGGCAACAAATAAATGGTGCATTAGCATGAGGAGGAAGAGCTGACCTTGGCCGTTCAGAAGGTCCTCACGCTTGGCATGCAGGAGGACTGAGGTACCAAACAATGTCAGTGTACATCAGTGGGCAGAAGGGCAGTTTGGCCTTTGCCTCCCACTGCCAGCAGAGAAGCCCTAAAGCAATTTAGGCCTAACTAGGTCATCAAATCTTTTTTGATTTCTTTTTTAAGTGATGGAGATGATCATTATGGTGTGATCAGCCTTTTCATCTCATGCAGACTTTTTTTTTTTTTAATTTTATTCAGGCAGCAGAGAGAAGGTAAAAATCTCCTGCCAGGCATCTTGTAATTCAGTTCACCCCATGTGCCATGCTGTGTGCATCCACAAGTGTACATAGTGTTTCACAACAAACTGGACAGGGACACATTTCGTCCAAACCATAGTATCCAGATCAACAACTTGGAGACTTCGGCAGTCTGCTGCAAGTCGGCCTTCTTGGAAAAAGAAGCTGTAGTTGTTGTTGCTAGTGTTGCAGGTTCTCACAGAGCTAGGTGAGCCTTATGGGCATCTGCCTTTACCTCTTGAGTGATGGGATTATGTGGATGTTGAACCTTATGCATGTTGGAAGAACAGTCTGCCAACTGAGCCACAGCAGCAGTTCTCTTTAAAAAATATTTTTTTCCTAGCACTGGTGGACTACTGTGAAGTCAGGTTGCATTCCCTGGGGACACAACGGTAGAGGGACTATTTTGAGTTGCCGATGCTGTGACATGAAGGTAGGAGGGACACCTGGACTGAAGGTTAGAGTCTGTCTTATTTACTTTTTTTGTGGTGATTTGAATAGGTATGGCCTCCATAGACTCATGTGTTTGAATGCTTGCCCATAGCAAATGGCACTGTTAGGGGGTGTGGCCTTGTTGGAGGAAGTATGTCACTGTGGAGGCAGGCTTTGAGGTCTCATATATGCTCAAGCCATCACCAGTGTAGAACACATTTTTCTGCTGCCTTCAGATCAATATGTAGAATTCTTAACTCCTTCTCTAGTACCATGTCTTCCTGCATGCTGCCATGTTTCCCACCATGATGATAATGGACCAAACCTCTGAAACTGTAAGCAAGTCCTAATTAAATGCTGCTTTTTTTTTAAATAAGAGTTTCTGTGGGACAAATCAAGTAATCCAATTAAAAAATGGGGTACAGAGCTAAACAGAGAATTCTCAATAGAGGAATATCGAATGGCAGAGAAACACTTAAAGAAACAGTCAACATCCTTAGTCATCAGGGAGATGCAAATCAAAACGACCTTGAGATTTCACCTTATACCCATCAGAATGGGTAAGATCAAACACTCAAGTGACAACACATGCTGGAGAAGATGTGGAGAAAGGGGAACCCTCCTCCATTGCTGATAGGAATGTAAACTTGTACAAACACTTTGGAAATCAGTCTGGTGCTTTCTCAGAGAGTTAGGAATAGTGCTTCCTCAAAATCCAGCTATGCTACTCCTAGGCATAGTTCCAAAAGATGCTCAAGTACACAACAAGGACATTTGTTTAACCATGTTTATAGCAGCTTTATTTGTAATCACCAGAACTGGAATGGATACAGAAATTATGGCACATTCACACAATGGAACATTACTCAGCAATTAAAAACAAAGAAATCATGAAATTTGCAGGCAAATGGTGGGAACTAGAAAAGATCATCCTTAGTGAGGTATCCTAGAAGCATAAAGATATACATGGTATATACTCACTCATAAGTGGGTATTAGACATATAATATAGGATAAACATGCTAAAATATGTACACCTAAAGAAGCTAAACAAGAAGGAGGACTCTGGGTAAGATGCTCAATCTTCATTCAGGAAGGCAAAGAGGATGGATATCAGAAGAGGGAGTAAACAGGAAACAGGACAGGAGCCTACCACAGAGGGCCTCTGAAAGACGCTACCCTGCAGGGTATCAAAGCAGATGCTGAGACTTATAGCCAAACTTTGGGCAAAGTGCAGGGAATCTTATGAAAGAAGTGGGAGATAGTAAGACCTGGAGGAGACTGCAGCTCTACAAAAAGAGCAACAGAACCAAAAAATCTGGACACAGGGGTGTTTTCTGAGACTGATGCTCCAACCAAGGACCATTCATGGAGATAACCTAGACCCTCTGCACAGATGTAGCCCATGGCAGCTCAGTGTCCAAGTGGGTTTCCTAGTAATGGGAACAGGGACTGTCTCTGACATGAACTGATTGGCCTGCTCTTTGGACACCTCCCACTGAGGGGCGAGTAGCCTTACCAGGCCACAGAGGAAGACAATGCAGCCAGTCCTGATGAGACCTGATAGACTAGGATCAGATGGAAGGGGAGGAGGCCCTCCCCTATCAATGGGTTGGAGGAGGGGCATGGGAGGAGAAGAGGGAAAGAAGGTGGAATTGTTAAGTCCAATGAACATCTTAGGCTTCATGTTGGCCCACTAGTTAGAGGTATGGGTGATATCTCTGACATATACTATGTTGCCTGCTTTTTGATCACTTCCTCCTGATGCAACTTCCCTACAAAGCCACAGGGGAAGAAGATGAACTCAGTCCTCATGTGAATAGATGAGCTGGGATGTCTGGTTAGGAGGGCTCCCCTATTCTCTCCTTATTCTCTCTGAGGAGAGAGGTTGGACTGAGAGGAGAGGAGGGAGGGGCCTATGACCGAGATGTAAATGAATTAATTAATAAAAAAAGAAAAAGAAAAAAATTTTGGTTAAGAATGTTTGTTGGGGTTGATCTGGAGCTGCTATGTATTCAAATATTAATAGCTTGCTGCCCAAGTTCCTTATGAGCAAATCCTCACTTATCCAAAATGACCTCGCATAAACCTTGCTTCCCAAACTGTCCCTGATTGGCAAATAAAGTGCCTTTACCTGGACCGGGCAGGAGAGAGGTAGGTGGAGTCCAGGTTCACAGGTGTTTTGAGGGGTGGTGGAAGGACCATGGGAGGAAGGAGAAGGAAGGAGCAGGTTACCATGCATTAGCCTGAACCAGGCGAATAAAAGCAGCTTACACCCAGGGAGCGGAATATGGTGGTTTGAATGCTTGGCCCACAGGGAGTGGGGCTTTCAGAAGGTGTGTCAAAGGAAGTATGTCACTGTGGGGGCGGGTTTTGAGATTTCATATACGCTCAATCCCTGCCCAGTGAGAAAACAGTCTTCTTCTGTGACCTGTGGACCTAATGATTCCAGAGGGTTAGAATCCATGACCATCATGGTAAGGAGCTTGGCATCAGGCAGATAGGCATCTCACAGGAGCAATAACTGAGAGCTCATATCTTGATCCACAGGCATGAATCAGAGAAAGCTAACTGGGAATGACATGGAGTTTTGAAACCTTTTATAGCTAAAGACATACCTCCTCCAACAATTAGGATGTGTTTACACACATCCTAATCCTTCCCAAAGAATTCCATCTACTGGGGGCCAGGTATTCAGACACATGAGCCTATGGGGCCATCTTAATTTAAACCATCACAGGGCCTAATGCAGGAATATGTATAGCCTTAGAGAAAGTGAGTTTCTCTTCTCTGAAGTCCACTGTCTTCACGTGAAGAACAGGAATGATAAAAACCTACCCTTGTCATATAGCTGCTCTCAGGAGCAAACAAAACAATGCAGTTTGTAAAATGCTTAAACACACACACACACACACACACACACACACACACAAATCCCACTTCAAACTAGCCAGGAGGGGTGACAAAGTGACAAAGGCCTGAAACTTCAGCACTTGGGAAGGTGAAGCAGGAAGATCACGAGTGTAAGGCCAGCCTGGGCAACAGAGAGGAAAAAAGAAACAGTACAGTCTGTGTGGACAAACGCCTCAGTTAGCAGGAAGGCATGCCTGGTGGGTGTGTAATTACCAGGAGTGAGAGACGAGCACTGAACTGTTTCCTTCTGCGCCCCACGGCCACAGCCCTGGCTTAGATGGTCAGCAGAGGGTCCAGCTGCCCCCTTGTTAGTGTGGCCATCCCGGCCATATCTCTGATACCTACTCTTCACTAAACCTAGTGCATTCTTCTAAAGTCCAAAGATCTCTGAGCACGGTGTCCTATTAAAGCTTTCTAGGGTCCCCACTGTCAATAACAGGGCTCCTTGTCCCCCCCTCCACCCCTGTACCAAAGGGTAGAATCCAGGGCCTCTTACACATTATGGAGGTAATCCATTCTATTTCCAGCATCTCCAGGCTACTTTTTCTTTTTTTGAGATTGGGTATCATGTAGTCCAGGCTGCCCTTGAAATCACAGTGTAGCAGGGAGACTGTGAGCTTCTGATCCTCCTGCTTTCATCTCCCACATGCTGAGATTATAAGCATGCATCACCAAATCCCATTTACATAGTGCTGAGGTTCAAGCCCAGGGCTGTGAGTGCTACGTAAGCTCTCTAGCAACTGGGCTACATCCCAAGCCCCGTCTGTTTGTAGGCTTCAGTGATGTCAAAAGATTTGGACTGACCCTGAGTGCATGTGTCCATATACTCTGGTCCATCCTGCTTGTCTATTCTTACTGCAAAGCTTCTACTTCATTTTCAATGTCCAGGTGCAGCTACCACACCCACCAGGAAGCTTCCCTGGCCCTAAGAGAATGCTCACTCATCCCAAGACCCTTTGTGGTGCCTTGGTACTTGAGGACTTCTGTTCCTCTGTTTATCACCTATCCTGTCTCTTTCCCCGCTAGAGCCTGGTCTACCTGAAGAAAGGGGAGGGCTTTACTTACATGTCTTTCTACCACCTGTACCTTCTGGTACAATGCTCAGCTAACACAGTACAAGTATGTGCTCCCAGGGCCACAGGGAAGTAAGTCAGAACTTCTGTGCATCAAATGACTCTCCCGTGTCCTCTCTGAGGGTCCCCATTGTTCCTCTTTCCTCCCATCTTTACCTTTTGGTTTCAGAGGTTTCTGTGAGTTTCCCCACTGAGAGCTGTGCCTGTGAGTCTGTTGTGTAGCAGGTGCTGGCTTTCCATCTTTAACTAGAGGGTAAGGCAGCTGCATGCCTTACAGAGAAATGTCCCTGGGGCATGGCAGCTCATCTCTTACCTTTTTTCACCTGGCAGCTTCTTGTGAATAAATAGTACATATTTCACAACAAGGACTTAAATTATTTAGATCATTTAAATGTACTTATATTTAACTGGACAGTCTTTCATCACATAAATGGTCCCTGAAGTGAAATAAAATTACTTCAACCTTTCTGAATAAATGGATATGACTGTGATGTCTATGCATGTCATATAAAACACTGGATGTGAAGGCTCCTAAGAATTACTGCTATCTTAGCTATCTTAGGACCAAGCAGGTTGTTCACGGTGATGCTAGTTTCAAGTATAAACGGCCTGAAAATCACATGTTTGAATAAATCATGGCCCTTTTAAGAGAATTGAAGCTTTGAGTGATGTATAATTAGGTAATTTTGTGCTAAAAATATTTTTGCTTTTCTATATATCTTCAGTCAAATAGAGAAAGAGTGAATGGAGCATAGGGGTAAGAGAATAACAATAATAAGATAAGAAGATTACATATTATAATATGGGTGACCTTGAAGACATCATGCAGAGTGAAAGAGGCTAGACAGAAAAGGACAGACACTACTGTAACTTCGCTTACATGTTCTATCTGTAAGTAGCAAATTCATAAAGATGAAAACGTGCTGGGACTAAAGAATAGGCCTTTGTACATGATAGGCAAGTGCTCTATTATCTGAGCTACATCCCCAGTCCTGCTATTTTAAAATTCCAGCTTTGTCAGAAAGATTTTGGTCTGTTCCTCAGTGTCACTATTGATATGAAGATTCGCCACCGCCTCATCTGCCTCACTAGTGTACTGTGAAAGCTCCTATTCAATTATAAGACTGGCGTAGTGCCATGTGCCTGAAATCCCAGAGCTGCGGAGGCTGAGGCAGGAAGGGTCTCTCACTATGTCACCAGCCTTAGTTACACAGTGAGACCTGTCTCAAAACAGACAAATGAATAAAAGAGGATAGAAAAGTAAGATCCAAAGGGTTCAGGAGCCAGGGAGGAACTAAGCATACATTTACCGTGCATTGGTGTCTGTCTGGAATGATGAAAAGTTCTGGAAATAGCAATGGCGGTTGCACAATACAGTGACTGCATTTAATGCCAGTGAGTTGTAGACGCGGAGCAGTTCAAATATGGACATGTTTCTACAATAAACCATGCAATAAAGTAAAATGTTACCAGGGTGGAATGGTTTTCCAGAGTAACAGTTCTGCAAACTCAAACCAGAGATTCCCCTAGAGGTGGCTGAAAAGGCACAGATTGTGATTGAGGACTCTGCCATTTGCTCTCAGCAAACAGTTTAATTAATCAAGGCCAACCTTCTTCAAGCGATTCTTCCCAGCCTGCCAGAGGCTGGGGCCAATTACTGTTGACGGAGCAAAAATCATATGAGGTGGGAGAGGGAAACAAATATTTTAAACTTCCTCTTCAAAGTTAAGAAATTATGTAAAGTAAATGCACTGTATCTAATGCCAATTTTCCTAGGGGTAAAGATATTCTGCATGCAGAAAAACAGTCATTTGAAATGCAAAGGGCTGGGTGAAAGAGGAAAAGAAGGGATTTTGTTCAGGGTGACTGTGTTGAAGCCCTGGGGTCAGAGCTGCAGAGGGTTGTTCAGTTCAGCCAGCTACTGCTGTCGCTTGACCTTCAGTTGTCTGTCTGTCCGGCCAACATAGAAAGCTGGTTGTTTCACATGAATCTCTTTATTTCCAGCTTAAAACAAAACCAAATCAGAAAATCAGTGTAACAGTGATACAGGTTCATCACGGCTCTGCCACAGACCAGCCCGGACTATCAGTTCTGTGCTGGGCATGTACAACTAATAGTGTGTGTTGGTTAGTTTGTTGCACAAACTAGAGTCAGTGGGGAAGAGAGGATCTCACTTGAGGAATTGCCTCTCTCAGGTTGGCCTGTGGACATATCTGGGGGGAGCCTTTTCTTGATGAATGATTGCTGTGGAAGGACCAACCCCACTATAGGCAGTGCTTCTCCCGGGCAGGTGAGTGCTGGGTGCTAGAAAGCAGGCTGAGCAAACCAGTCATCAGCACTCTTCCATGGTCTTCACTTCAGTTCCTAACTTGGATTCCTGCCTTGGCTTCCCTTGGCGATGGCTGATAACCTGTAAGCTCAGCAAACACTTTCTTCTCCAGGTTGGTTTTGCTTGTTTCATCACAGTAACAGAAAAGTGGACGAGGACAGAATTAGTACCAGGAACATGGTGAACCTAGCTCTGTTGATCTTGGAGAATGTTGTGGAAAGATTTTGGAACTTTGGGCTAGAAAAGGCTCTTGAGTATTCTGCACTTAATGAGCTTGTATAGAAACTTGGAAGATTGAGATGTGGATAAAAAAGTGCAAATGATGGGGGCCTGGTTTATGAAGTTTTAGAACAAAGGCTGTTCATGTGATATTTTGCATTTTAAAAAATGTGAAGTGTTTTGCATTACTGGAACAATGGGTTCTGGTTAGCTGGATCTGGAACATCAGTTCTGACTATTAAAAGACCAGCATCATTGAGATAACAACCTGCTTTTTTTTTTTTTTTTTTTTTTTTTTTTTTTTTTCATCAGGGGTAACACAAAGAAGCTATGGTCCAAGCAGGAGCTAAGGCTACACACCAAGCTGGTGGCATGCCTGGTAACGTGTAGGAGTCTTCCACCTGGTATTCTTTTCAAAGACATGAATGGGTCACAGAGAGCAGACGAGGCTTAGCACTGTGTGGCAGGATTGGAGTCTCCCTGCAGAGAGGCTGGAGGAGGCCAACAGTGAAGGTGAATCCTCTGCTTCAGTGGAGACTCTGGCATATTGGAGATGCCAGGACTATGGGATTGCTAACAAGGGGCAGCAGCAATTGCAGAGTGGAGGGAACTGACTTGAGCCTACAAGACAGACAAACTGTATGTGCTACATGTGGAAGTGAAGTTCCCCAAACCCTTTGGTGCTCAGAAGATTGTGTGTGTGTCCTAGAGGCCAGACACTGAGCCACAGGGTGTAATTTACATTGATGTATGCTGCTTTTGCTTTGATTTGGTTGTAACTGTACCTTGGTTCTTCCCTTTTGCAGTAGGAAAATATTTAACTTACTTTTATCTTACAGGAGCCCACAGTTGAGTGACTTTGACTTTTGAAGAGATGTTGAATATTTTTAAAAGACTTTGAATTTTTAAGTGATTGAATTTTTAAAGATTGTGAGACTTTTAAATTTATAGTATGTTTTATATTGTGTTGTTAACATAAAATCCTGAAGAGACACAGTGAAGGAAACATTCCATTTAGTATCTATGTACATGTGTGTCAAGTTGAGAAAAGGACAATTGTGCTGGTTAGTTTTTGTCAACTTGACATAAACTAGAGTCTCCTAGGAAGAAAGAGCCTCAAATTAGGAATGTCTTTAGGGCATTTTCTTGATTAATCATTGATGTTGAAGGATCCAGACGATTTTGGGCATTGTCACTTTCTGGGTGGTGGGCCTGAATGATACAAGAAAGCAAGCTTTGGGAACTATGGGAAGCTAGCCAGTTAGTAAGCAGTGTTCTCCAGCATCTCTGCTTCATTGCCTGAGCTCATGCTCTTGATTTTCTCTGTCAGGACTGTAACCTGAAAGTGTTAGCTAAAATAACCCATTTTTCCCTCAAGTTGCTTGTTCATGGTGAAAGCTGACAAGGATGTTGTCCTGTATTTAATCACACTCAGTGGTTTTCTTTGATTGGTCTCTGGGGCTATTTGGATTCCCTAGGACCGATATAAGTCTAACTTTTCCTTTCCTTTCATCCAGCCCCACCTTACGTACCCAGTGATGGCCTTAAACTCCAGTTTCTTCTGCCTCTGCCTCCCAAGTGTTGGGATTATAAGTATGTGCCCCCATACTCAGTTGATGTGGTTCTGGGCATGACTTCATTACACCTGGACATGTGAGCTACATCTCTAGCCCCTAATGTCTCTTCCAGCTATTGCCTCAAGCCTACTTTCTCTAAAGTCCTCCCTTCTCTTAGCAGTTTTTCATTCCTATGGTATTTATTGTATCTAGACTGTTTTTGGTCCTTATTTCACATTGGGTTTTAGAGAATGATCTAGCCATGATGAAAAATTCCAGATATTTCTGAAGCACTTACCTTTTGCATTCTCTTTATTTTAGGCCTACCTGTTAAACAGGTTTGTCTTATGCTCACAGATAGTAGGTAAGAACCTCATGTGCACCGATTGCCCCTTAAAACGTTTGACGTCCCTACATCGAGTATGGGTTACATTGGTGTCAGTAATGAATTTGGAAAGGCCTTTATGGACAAAGATAACTCATGGGTTCAGATGGTTGGAACATCATGGTAATGAGGTCAAGAAACGGGCCTCTCTGTTGGTGGGTATATCCCATATCTGATCTTCTGGACAATATGTTTCTTTGTTTAGAGAGCAGAGTGTGGTGAAGTTGTGGAAGGAAACACTCCTTTGCTTTAGGGAAGTATCCATGGCTTCTGGGTTGGGGTGATTCCTGACACTGCCCCTAAGGCAGTCTACTTCTGAGCCCAGTCAAATAAAAGTCCTTAAGAGTAACAAGTAAATCATCAGGACTTGAACCATACACATAGCAATAATAATAACAATAGTAATAATCCACAAAACTTTCTAGAAGAAAATCTCAAAGAACAAAATGAAAAGTATAATACTCTCTGAAAAGGTCAAATAATAAGCAATCTTGTTTTACGAAGTTCTGTGTTCAAGGAAACACATGTGGATTGGAATCATGATTTGACCTTGCATGATTATCACTTGCATAGGTTTTGTAGACATAATACCACACAGAGGTAGTGCATCTTGTCAACCAGTAAAGAATGGTAGATTCCCTCATGGAGAAAGAAGTCAATGGAGATCATAGGTCATGTGGTGGTTACTTCAAATAAGCTAATGAGTACTCACAATGACCGACTTGTCATTTCAGGTAACCAGGCTGTTTTGCATTGATAAGATTTGTTTAGAAATGTCAAACTTGCTCAATCTTCCTTCTGCTTTTCATTATATCCACCGTGCAGTTGGTGCTCCTCAGGATAATTAGGCTGCATTGTGTACAAAACAAGCCCTAAATCTCGTGGCTGGGCACTATGTTTATTTCCCACTCTTCTAAAGCTGTTTGAAAGTCTAGGGGACTAGGTCTTAGTCAACTAGTCTCTGTGAAGCATCCCATGATCCCAGCCAGCCATACTGAACAACTTAGCTGACAGATCAGAACAAGCTGTTGCTCAGACTGACCATCAATAGGAAAGGATATGATCTTCCACTCTTCTGGTTCATGACCCTGCCTAACTGCAAGGAAGCTCAGAGCTGCTATCTTTTTGCATGTCCTGAAGGCAAGGCTGACAAAACAAAACAAACCAACCAACCAAACAATCGAAAAAAAGGAAGGAAGGAAGGAAGGAAGGAAGGAAGGAAGGAAGGAAGGAAGGAAGGAAAGAAGGAAGGAAGGAAAGAAGGAAGGAAGGAAAGAAGGAAAGAAGGAAAAGAAACAAAGAAACTTGCTTAAACAATAGACACAGCCACTGCACATTTCTGATCAAATTCTCAGTTTCTTCAATCAATATTTACACGGCACAGTTTTCTGGTATTTCACTTGTGGTTTATAAACCTCACTTTGAGAAGCAGTCCAGGATGTTATTTTTCCTAGCGGTTACAATGGTCTAAATGTAGTCTCCAAATTCCTGTATTGAAACTTAACTGCCAGTGTGACAACACTAAAATGTAGAGCCTTTAAGACATGATTAGGAGGGATTAATACCATTATAAAGCAAGCAGCATTAGTCCTTTTGACTGTTTGGCCTTCTGCCATGTGAGGTTGCAACAATAAGGTGTCATTGTGAAAGGAGAGAGTGAGCCCTCACCAGACACCCATAATATCTGTGCCTTCATCTTAGGCTTGACAGTTTTTGGAACCTTGACACATAATTTTTATTGTTTATAAATTACCTAGTCTTTGTTATTTTGTTACAGTAGCCTAAATGGACTAAAACAGAGATACAATTTAAGGGGGGGATGTCTCCATCCATCCATTCATTCATTTGTCTAACCATCCATCCATCCATTTGTCCACCCATCCATTATGTATAAAACATTGATCTAAGTGCTGGAAGCAAGCAATAATTGGAATGTATTTAAGAATCCCTGTTTTCTTGAGTGTGTGTTTTAGTGGGAGAGCATAAATTATTAAACATACCACAAGCAGCATACATATATTGCCATTACAGATTATAATTAAGTATCATAGGAAATAAGGTCTTGGAAAAAGACTTAGAGGACCATTTTAGATAGATTGCTCAGGGAAAGCTAAGAGGAGTTTGGTTTTTAATAAAATCCTATTTTTGGTTTTGTTTTGTTTTTTTTTTCTCTTCATGAAAAATGTCTTTGAAAAGCTAAGAGATAGCTCAATGGTTAAGAGCACTGGCTGCTTTTCCAGAAGACTCTGGTTTGGTTCCTAGCACATGTGACAGTACACATCTGTCTGTAACTCTGGTTCCAAAAGATCCAGTGTCCTTTCTGACTCTGTCGGCAAGAAACACACACCTAGTTCATGTAGGTATGTGCAGGCTAAATACACAAACACTCAAAATAGAAATAAATAAAACTTTAAAAAAGTCTTAAATGCTTTTGCATGTGAATGATTGGAAGATGCTATGGGAGTGATAGAAATTGTATCCTCCAAAAGATTTGACAACAGAAAAAGAGATACTGAGAAATACCTCAAATGAATATAAGTTAATTATGATTTTTAAAAAGTAAGTTAATTCCAACTATTAACTATGTAGTAGTCTTATAATATACCACGATTTAACTTCCACAAACTAATGGGCATCTTATTTTTCCTGAGTAAACCTGGCTTTGACTCAGAAAGGGTAAGTGACTTATTCTAGGTAACACAGCAAGGAAGCAGCTGGCCTGGGTCTCATTCCAGTTCTGTGCCTCCAAGCTGTGCCCTGTTAGCATCTCTACATTCACGTTTATTATTTATTTATCACTAGTGTGTATTATATCACGATAGAGAAATCACTGAAAGCTAGTCTGGTCGTAAAGAAAAGAAACAAAGTCTTCTTGGAGGATGTAACATTTAAACTTGGCTTGGATAAATTGATGGTGTTCAAGACGAGGCATTTGAAATGTTGCTAATAAAATCAATCAACTTTAGAGTGTGTTTGTTGAGGCTAAGAAATACAAGTTCTGCTAGAATTGGTGGGTGGAAAAGATGAGTGTAAACTTGTAAAGAAACAAAACAAAACAAAACAAAACAAAAACCCTCCAGTCAGATCCCAAGGTCTCAGGTGCTGGTGTTTAAATATTGTTGAATGAAGCAAAGATCATCGATGTAACTTCTGACCAAAACAGAGACGAAGACCTGTCTTCCCAGAAGGAAATTGCCAGCTGTGTGAAGGGCAGACAGGGTAGGCACAATCTGCTAAGAAAGAACAATTAGCAGTCCTGGAAAGGGCAGAGGCAGTAAGCTGAAAACCCAAAGCGTGGGACATTTCTGAAGCAGTATGTATAGCATTTGGAAAGCTTGTGTGAGGAGACTCCAGAAAGGGGGAAGGAGGGGTAAAAAATAAGTTACCCTGGTGAAACTGCAGACAATTCTTTATTTTCTTACAATTTCCACCCTGTTTCTGCTTTAACGTTTATCTTTGATGCCCAGACAGGAGTCAAATGGGAGTTTTATTGCAGGCTCTTTGTAAGATCCTGTGAACGCCAATGGAGCAACGCTCTTTTTAAATTATGAGCTGAAAGGCTCAGAAATCTCTCCTCCCAATGAAAATCTCATTAGTGTACCATTCAAAAAGCAGCACATTCAAATCTGGCTCTGTTTGGCTTGTACGGTTTGATCCCTTTCAAGTGACAGTTTTTTCAGAGGAATGGCTGGATGCCTGAAATTTCAATTAGATAAGCCAGAGAGAGGGTTACCTGTTAGAAGGGAGAAGGTATTATCTTCCAGTTGCTAGGAGATGCGTCTCGAAAGCAATAGTTCAGCCTTAAAGGATCAGAGCACCTTCTAAATTCCTTTTCTTTAGAAAACAAACATGGCTTTATGACTAACCCCGTCCTGCTCTGTGCCCCGGCAAGAGGTCCTGAGGTAGATTGTTTGCACAGGCAGACAGAATAATTCTTCTCTTGGCCCCTCTGTAGTTCCCTTCAACACTGACTCGATCAGCCTTGAGAACTGCTTATCAATGAGACAGCAGGCTTTGAGTATACCTTGGTGGTAGAATGATTGCCTCATACACATGAGGCCCCATGTTTGATCCCCCGAGCCACAGCAAACAGTGGGACCGAGCAAATACATCTGAGTCCGAGGTATGAAAAAAAGCTCACACTGGAACTCATTCTCTTCCTGCTTCCTGGAACTCCAAACTACAACTCACGTTGGCCTTTGAAATATGGGAGGCTACTCAGCCAGAGCAGACAGGCTTCATCCCAGAGGAAGACACTGGCCGATCCATGTGACAAGAATTAATCATGGGAAGGATGACATCTACCAGGAATTGCCTACACTTTTCCTGAAGGAAATCTCCACAGATGGAAAGATTGTGATGTAAATTGAATGGTGACTGTTTTAAGCTATTGAATTTAAGAGAGGCTTGTTATTCACCAGATGCTAACTGGTGGCACCCATGCCCTCCACTAAATAAGATCCCATTTCTGCCTCACATGTTTTAAAAATAAACAATTGCCTTTCAACTTAAATAGATCCAGCACACCTGTAAGCTCATAACCTTATGAAAGGAATTCCATTTCACGCTCAGGATTTATCTGGTGAAGGGTGTACACTTTAATGGTTTTGCCTATTGTAGATCATCAGCGTCAAATTCTTCCTAAAATCAAAGTTCCACAATTAATCGATCAACATTTAACTAATCAATAATTAATCACCACAAGAGTCAGTGATTTTGGAAGGTTTATACTTATTTTAAATTTTAAAAGATTTATTTGTTTTTATTTCATGTGTGTGAGTATTTTGCATACATGTGTGTCTGTGTGCCATGTTGTGCCTGGTACCTGCAGAATTCAGAAGAGGGTATCAGGCCCCTTAGAAGTAGAGTTGCAGACAGTTGTGAACTTACATATGGGTGCTGGAAACTGAATCCAAGTCTCCCACAAGAACAGTAAGTGCTCTGAACCACTGAGCCTCTCGCTCAGGCTTCCTATGCTGTCTCCAGCCTCTCACATTTTCTATTTTTAATCTTAGTATTTATATGATGAGGGCCCTTAAGATGTAGTAGTTTGATCTTATATTTCACATTTCTAAATATTTCATATTTTCAAAAATAGTGACCTGTTCTTAAGTAGTGTTAGCAGTGATAAAAAAAAAAAATATGTTGCCAGAAGGTTAGCTCCCCACAGCTCTGGTCTTTTATTGGTTCCCAACACTTAGAATGTACACATTAGGTGCTATATGTGTGTGTGTGTGTGTGTGTGTGTGTGTGTGTGTGTGTGTGTTTTCAATGAATAAGTGAATGATTAAGCACCTTAAAGACTCCATTAAATTATAGCCCCTTTTAAGGTATAAAAAATGTCTTTTTCAGTTTTTCTCTTCTTTGTCAAATGGATTGTTGCCCTCATTCATTCTTACTTAATTATCCTTCCTGCCTGATTATTAATGCTAGAAAATATTTAAATAGCTTTCTTTTTAGAAGTAATATGGTAATTTTCCTTAAGTTCAGAAAAATCACCAACTGTTCTAAAAGAGCTCTAGATGGACACTGCACATATTATCTCTATTTATATTCCCTTTAATCTAACAAGGAAGTGAGCCCGCCAAGACCTGTAATAACTGATAAGACCATTCATTATGCAGTCTGATCTCCATGGCGGTGGTGAGCACAGACAGCTGCCAGGAACTAAATGCCAACCGTGTGCTCACGTGGACTGCTATATTAAGAAAAGGTACTGGGGAAATGTAAGTGTTGAGCTGTGGTTTAATCAGAAATTATTTGTACAAAGGGTTGTTGGATTCCAGCTATTTGAGAGTTGTCAAACAGTTGCGTTAAAGCTGAGTTTTCAGTATTGCCTGCACATTCTATCCCTCAGGATATCTATAAAAAAAGCTCTGTGTGGTGTCTTGGAATGGGTAACAAGGTTTGCTTTCCTGCTTAATTTTTCTATAAAGAAAACCACTGTCTACAATTGCTATAAAGAATAGGAAAGAAGCAGGGCAGAGAGAGACAGAGACAAAGAGAGACAGAGAGAAACACAGAGACTGATGAAGTCTGGTGCCCGTCTCAAACTAAATGAATGAGAATTTCTGATGCCAGGTCTGGGCATTAGAATTTGGATATTCCTTCCATCTGATTTGAGAATCACCTTGAAGGTGTTTTCAGCTCTCTATATAATGTAGTAGCTTTTTGGTAGCAAATATGTAAAGGAGCTTGAGATGGTTTGTTTGTTTGTTTGTTTTCGGTGGGGGATCTATTGCTGTAGAATGATGTGATACACAGAGGTATTATGGGTGTGGATGGTGTTCACGTCTGGAAATAGGAAGCACTTTTAAGCAACGTGTCCACTGCTATTGGGCTTCATGGGAGTTATCTAAAAGTGCTGTGGAAATCAGTGGATCTCATCTGATTAGCAACTTGGCTGTCTGTCTACACAAGATAACGGACTTGTATTTGGCAGCTATGAGCACAGGTTTCAAGGAGACAAGCCCCTTCCCCTGTATGTTTACAGTGATACAGTCTAAGTGTTGGCTCAGGGTCCTAATTACAGCAATAATGGAGCATCCTTCACAATAAACTGCAGGCAGGAGCCTAATTAATGAGCTCAATTCATCTGAAGCAAGAGTCTACCTACTGCGGGAGAGAGATGTGTATCCATCAAGTCTGAATGAGACCTGGTGCCTGCAGAATATGCTCTATCAATGCTGTTTTAACATATTTTATCAGTGTCTCCCGGAACACTTCGCAAACATTAACTCTCCTGTACTCTTGGGAAAGTTTATAATAGCATACTATCTGGCAGGCTAATAAACATCACATCAATAGCACTGCTCCCCAGTGGCTGAGGGCTCAGGAGCTTTGGCTGAGGGAGGCCAAACAAGGATTAAGCAGTGCTGTTTCAGGCAAAAGAAAGTGTGGCAAACTGTGATGCATATGCACAATTTTATTCTCATCAGGGCAAAGAGGCAAACCCCAGATTTGTGTCTCTATAGAGAAATAAGAATAGGGTCTGGGGCTTGCCTAGTATGCTCAAAGCTGAGGGTTTAATACCCAGAACCACATAAATCAAGTGTGGTAGCAAGCATCTGTGATCTCAGCTCTTGAGAGGTATAGGCAAGAGGATGAGAAATTGAAGGCAAATTTTAGCCTTTCCCATCATCATGGTGGGCTGAACTCTAAAACTGCGAGTCAAACAAAACAAAGCAAGCAAGCAAACAAACAAACAAACACAAACTCCTGTCTTAAATTGCTTCTGTTGGAGAATTCAGCCTACCGTGATGGGGAAGGCATGGTGGCAGGGATACAAGGCAACTCACAAGGCATCGTATGTCAAAAAGGAGGTGAACGCTGGTGCTGAATGCTCTTTCTCCCTTTACTGAGCCTAGGACCTGATCATGGGGTGGTACCACTCACAGTTAGAGTATATTTATACCTATAACACCATTAGGGAACTATCGGTGATAGCAGAGCCAACCCTGTGACACCTTCACCCTAAACAGAATGGGGGTGGGTGAACTCTGGCATTTGAGAAGTTGGAACCCCTTTGGCAGCCTCTAGAGACAAGTGTTTGATCATCAAAAGGCTCATAATATTTGTGTCTGCCTCTGGCTGCCTCCTTACCTCCCCTCCCCCAAAACAACCTCACAGGCAAACCCCAGCCAACTGAACCCTTGCTGCAAGACACTGAGGGTTTAAAACTGTGCACCTTATCACCCAATAACAGATGTTGCTTCTGAGGGTTCTGGAGGTAACATCATATTAACTGTACTAAATGTGTGCTCACAATAGATACAATTCAATTGCTTCAAAAGCAGATTTCTAAGAACATATTTAATATTAGGGCTTCTACATCTCCCCAAACATTTCTTTATTACCAATGGCTGTCAATCCATTTGAATGTAAAATCTCTTTTCCCCAGTACACAAACCATACCACCACTTAAGCATTTATTCTTCATATGCTACTGAGATTATCAGTTGTTTCCCAGAGGAAAAGCATTATAAAGTTTCTTTTTAGAAACACTGCTCACCTGGAATTCAAATGCACCGGAAAAGTCGCAGTGAACAAGACTGTAACTGACGGGAAGTGGATAGGGCAAGAGAAAGAAGTGAAAGATGCTGTGTGGTATCAGATATGGACATTTATGGGTGTTCTGAACATCTTAATAAATGACAGAGTGGATGATGACAGAGGGTTATGGGACATATTAAATAATGACGATTAGGCATACAACAAATCTTATATAAAGAGGTTTATTAGGTGGATCTAAAAAGAGAGAGAAGGGAGAGGGGGAAAGCAGGTCATGATGGGGAAAGAGAGAGGGAGGGGTACCCCAACAGAGAGAGAGAAAAGAGGAGCAAGTGAGGAGAGACCAAGAGGGGCCAAGAGAGAAAGGACTAAGAGAAGAGAGACCAAGAGAGAGACCATGTGTTGGGTTGTCCCTTTAAGGGACAAGGTAACCATGCCTTCCAGGTGTGGCCACCTGTCAAGTGACACCTGATGGCATCATAGGTTACTAAGTAACCCAGAAGCAGGTTTGGTTCCAAAATCCTAACATTCCTCCCTTTTTCAATAATTAAGAAATGGGGAACTTGGACTGCTTCTCATGTAAGGTAAGTTAAAGTATATGAATTTAGGTTCATTGGATGTGGCTCTTGGTTGTCATGCAAGGGGTTAAGAGAGGGAGAAGAAATAATAGCAACAAAATGGTCAGATTACATGGTCGAGAGGAGGAGGGGAAGCCTCTGCCCTGGAAAATTTAGGGTAGAGGGTTGCCAGTAGAGAGCTGCCAGCCATGCAAGGCAGCAGGTAGGGACTGGGGAACACTGGGAGAACCTGGAGCTGCCTGTCCTGGTCCTGAATCACATCATTCCAGCCTTTTGTTAATAATAAGTGAATAATGAGCATAGATTCTCTTCTGGCTACTTCCTGCTGACACTGGGGGTGCTGTAGGGAGGTCAAAAGGCTGAAATGTTGGCCAACTCCAGGAAGAACAGGCTGCTTTGATGCTGTCCAGGGTCTGTGAGAACATCCATGGCTGGGAGGGAAAGTGTAGATCCAGCTTGGTGAAAGTCTGTGAGGTCAGACTGGAACACCTGTGGTAGCTGCTTTGGCGCTGTTGTGGCTATAGGAAACATCTGTGTCTAGCAGGATACTGAAACATATACATGGGCAGAAGAAAAAGTTAAGTAGGTTATGAAGAAAATCCTTTAGATATATATTTAAAACGTTTGGTAGAGAGAACAGATGGGGATGGTTTGGATCAAAGAGACTTGAACATGGGAATCTCTGTTTACCTGGGGGGACCTTCATTTACCCAGTCAATGGCAGTAATTAAAAAGCTTTGCTCTGGATCTGTCATTGAGGCGAGGGTTTGGTTACAGAAGTGTGTAAACTTAGAGGCCCTACTGCTAGCCAGCGCTAGGCGTACAAACCTGAAATTCTCAGAAGACGTCCCAGAGGAGAATCTGGAGGAATGGGCATCTGGGCATTTCTCCTTGGGAGGCAGAGAAGCCAGTGACCTTCCAGAGGCGTCCCAAAGGCAAGGTATGACTCAGCAGAAATGATCCTACCTGATCCAATAGCCCGCCAGCTTTTGGCCAGAGACCAGGGGCACAGTTGCCCGGGAGAGCACAGTCCACCTAGCACTAGGATTTTCCTGTGCGAACCAGAGGGGCGGGGAGAATGGACTGCACACGTGGGAGGCTCTCCCAAGGGAAAGTGAAGTCCTAAATGTAGGTCAACAGAGAGTCAACCATGGCCAGTGAAGACTATGGCTGAGGGGGGGGGGAGGGTCCCTCCATCTCAAAAGATAGCAGGAAGTTGCTGCTCATCGAACAGTCAAGCTTCCCCTACCAAGAGAGGAATTTTATGCTGATAAATGAGGTGAATTTACCAATCTAGTGGCTGGTCAATGAGGAGAACTCACCAATCCAGCCAGTGTTGTATGCAGCAGATAGCAACCTGGTAGACAGGAAAGGGAAGTCCCAAAACCAGGGAAAAGGGAGGAATCCCACATTCTGAGTGTAGTACTTATCTGGAGCCCAGTTGACCTGAGAGGTGGATTCAGGTGATTTCCTGCAGCTGACAAGAATTACTCTTAAGTTTTAAAAGGGGATAAAACTTTAGACAAGTTAGCATCATAATTGTAATCTGCACTGAGATCTACATTGTAGAAAAAGCAGTGGACATACACATTTGTGTTAATAGGATAAGCATTCTGTAAGGTGAGCTCTGAAAAGGCACAAGCCTTTCATGAAGTAGAAGGGAAACTCAATTGATCTTAAATTTTAGTATAAGCATACATTATGGAGATTTAAAATCTTGAGCTTGGAGCCATGAAAGTGGGTGGTTTAGTGGAATGTTTTTGTATTAGAGTTAGATTAATAAGTCAGAGCTCTATTGATAAAGGTCAAAGTTCTGGACAGTCAACATAACAGTAGCATAGCAACAGAAGGAAATATTAAGCATTTTTACCTATTTAGGATATCTTAAATTACGTAAGACCTTGTAATCCTTATAATTTGTATTTACCAATCTTAAAACATTTTCTTAGACATTTAAGTATTTATAACTTGCATTTTTCAACCTTAAGACGCTTTTAGACTCTCAAGCATGTATAACTAACATTTACCAATCTTAAGTAATTTTCTTAGACTCTCAAGCATGTATAACAACTGTTGTTCATTAATCTTAAGACACTTCCTTTTTTAGATTCTCAAATAATATTTTTTGAGGGGGGAGCCTTTTTATCTAGTTATTTACCATCAGACTAGGTGAGACTGCTTTGAACATTTATTGTCCTTTAGCTAAATAAAGGGATGGTAAAAGGTTACATATAGATCTGTTTTGTTAGTCTGGCAACAAGGCATATTGTGTCTAGGCCTGACAATAGCAGCTCTATGACTTAGGCGGAAGGCCTGGTCTCCTACATGTGAAGAGAACTGGGCAGGCATCTGAAGTCTCCCAACACAGAAGTTGGCAATATGTCCATGGGACCTCATTGTGAGGCCAAAACAGACCTGTAATGTTACTCTGGGCTGGGTGAGAGTGGTGGAGGTCACTGAGTCAAGGAACCATATAGTTGTCCTCTGCCAGGCCAAGGAGCTGGAAGGCTGGAAGTGTCTATGGCTCTTGTGCTGGAAGAACCTCCATGGCTGGGCACAGAGGACAAACCTGCATGAGAGCATTTTGACTTCCAGAGGCCAGTCTGCCAGCAGGTAGAGTGTGGCTTGTTGAGGCAGCAGCGGGACCAGTGTCTCCTTTGGCTCCATTTGAAACAGTCACCTGGCAGAACTGACTTTTGGCTATACCTGGGCAGGATGGGGCACTGCAGACTTCTTATCTTTTGTGTTGGAATGCCAGCAGCCTCAGAGCAGCAGCTAAGGTCTGGAGCATAGCTTTTGGTCTGGATGGGCCTGTCAGGAAGGCTATTATTTTTACCAAATCCTATATGGTGACTTATCAGCTGTTTATTAAAAATTGCAGTGAGACCATGTTTGCATCTGAGGACTATAAATATATATTTGGATACCTATGAGATGACTAAAAAGATTAGGACCTTAGGTTTTGTCCTTGCTAAGTTGGAACCTTAAAAGTCATAAATATAGTCTCTTAAAGTGAGAGTATAATAGTTTTATGTATGATTTAGTATATAAAAAGTTTATAGCTTATAGAAGTCTAAGGCTATACTATAAATTAATAATAATACCATTTTTAGAAAATAAGACCAAGCATATTTTGATAGTAGAGATACAGCACAACGACCAAGTTTTAACATAAATAAATTTTTTTTAATTAATAGATCTTAACCTAGAATATTGGTAAAATGCTGTATGTAACAACCTGAGTTATGAGTTTTAAAGCCAACAATTTAGTAGAACAATATAAAGCAATTTAAAATTACATTTGAATTTATTAAAGCAAACCTATTAGCCAGAAAGCCTAGTGGTGAATCTCAATCATAGGCAGCATATGGCAGGAGAAACAGCAACAGCATTTATTAATTTAGGAACTGAAAACACATAAGCAGTTAGATGATGTACATTTTAAACCAACTTAATGTGAATAGATATTTATAACTTTGAAATTTTATTATTATATAAAATTTATTTTGAAGCAGGGTTGAATTATAGATAGTAAAACATAACTTTGAATTTTTATAAAAATCCATGCCAATTTAAAATGAGGCTCATTGTTGAGGCCTAGTCTAAAATAAAATAAAATAAAGTTAGTTATGATTAAGGAAGTCTTGTAAATGTAAACTCAATGAGAAAATTGAGAAAATTATATAAATTATTAGATTAAGAATTTAAAGCATTTACATATATATATATATAATATGTATATATATGAGCAGAGTGTACAGAAATCAGGAAGAAAAGATTTTTTTAAGCTTGGAAATAGCCTCTTAGGGGCCAGAAATATTGAAAGCCAGAGTATGAAACAAAAGCGGCTTGGTGGGGGAGGGGCGAGCACATGGCAAGACAGTGCCCAATTGCCCTGAGTCAAAATGGCTGCCAAGCCATGTGTAATCGATAGTGAAGCTATGGTTCCGCCCATTTCCTCCCAAAACCAACATGGCAGTGATCCTCTAGCGGGAGATTTAAAATCTTGCTCGAGGGAGCTTGGGCAGCTGTGCAAATCTATGTACAGGGTTTTTTTTGTTTTTGTTTTTGTGATTTCTTACCTAAAGCTGCCCACCAAGCAGATTTTCTCAACCCGATTTTGGCAGTCCCCAGGGTTTGGAATGTTGGCAGTGAACAAGTCCGAGCGGTGGGTAGCAGCCGCTGGACTGCCTCAGGTCTGAGATCTGGGTGGTGTGTCCTGCGTGATAAGGCAGTTGAAGAAAAGTAAAGATTTTTAGGCATGATAGAGCAGAGAGAGATCTGTTGCACAAATCCATTATGTCTCAGAGGAGTTCAAAAGGGTCTGGTAGTGCCAGGGGACCCATCCGAGTCACAGCACCAAATGTTAGGGTTATGGGACATATTAAATAATGACGATTAGGCATACAACGGATCTTATATAAACAGAAGTTTATTAGGTGGATCTAAAGAGAGAGAGAAGCAGAGGGGGGAGAGCAGGACATGATGGGGGGAAAAAGAGATGGGGTGACCTTACAGAGAAAAGAGGAGCAAGAGAGGAGAGACCAAGAGGGGCCAAGAGAGAAAGGACCAAGAGAAGAGAGACCAAGAGAGAGACCACGTGTCAGGTTGTCCCTTTAAGGGACAAGGTAAATATGCCTTCCAGGTGTGGTCATCTGGCGGGTGACACATGATGACATCATAGGTTACTAAGCAACCCAGAAGCAGGTTTGGTTCCAAAATCCTAACAGAGGAGGAGTTTGAGCATTTGGCAATCCAAAATAAATGAAAATTTGAACAAGTTCCATTTAAGGTAAATATGGTCATATAAATGGAGATGTTCAGGAAGCCAGTTGTTACAGAAAAACCACCAAAGAAGAACATTTAGACACATTCTAGCCAATTAGAAGTTTTGCTCCAGCTGTCTGAGACTATACTCATGTGTTCAGGACCCAAGTGTAGTACTAAAATGTTTAGGGTAAAAGGTTTTTAAAGGCAAAAAGCCACATTTCGGTATTTTCTTGCTTGGCAGCTACAGTGGAAGTTTTTATACAAGCAAGCAGTTTAACAGAAGCTAAAAAGCATCTTGATTTTTAGGTCCCTAGAATAGAGATGCACAATCAAAGAAATTCTCCATCAAAGAGACTATTAAACTTAAAATAGCTTCAGCAAGAATACAAGTTGGAGGAACCCTGCCCTGTCCTGCCCAATCACACAATGTCTCTGTTCTGGAATGATATCTTGCGGATACTGACTTACGCCAAAAACAGCAAAATGTGCAAAGCAAGGATAAACTTATTCCTGAGATTGAACTGGGGTCACTTACGCACAGAGGGTTCCGAGATGAGGCCTGAGAGCAGGGAAGAAACAGTGGCACCAAGGAGGAGACAGGGTATTGGTCGGACAAGGCACATAAACAATTAACTACTTAAGGAAGATAGGCTCAGGACTGCAGCCAGACAAGAAGCAAAAGGCTTTCAATGACTTTCAGGAGCAATGTGTGTTTAGTAGAGCAGAGAAGATTCAAGTTAAGTATAATTGAACACAATGGGTTCTCCTCTTTGTAATTGCAAAGCCAATAAGCACAACCAGAAGATGAAAAAAACGGAGAAGTATTTATTAACTGAATTAGGTAAGAGGACCACTGAAGCTCTTCTCTAAGCCCCACCCCCAAATGCAACATAGGCATTTTATTTAGGGAGCCCAAGCATACGCATATAAGGAAGCGCTTTGCAGGTAGGCAACATTTCTGAACATGTTCACTTTAGGATATTCCTTATGGATCATGCTCAACTTAAATTCCTAATTCAAGATATTTGATGGGCATATTTTTGAGCAAGCTTAGCTCAAGGTCAAGGAGCATGTTTGAAAGTTTAAAATGGCAGAAAAGAATTCTAGGATTGTGCAGTTTGCATCATAATGATGTGATTCAGAATAGTTTGGGATAGAATGGGTGAGGCTTAAATAGTTACATATGCAGGTAGAAGAAAGGAGGAGGAGAGGAAGGTTGGAAGGTCCAGGAGAGAAAGATGACTCTAGTTCCAGACAAGATTGTGTCACATGGAACCAGAGCCTTGAGCTAAGGCACATCACTTCGTTTTTTCATAAAAATCCCCATAGTTGGGGATTTAAGATAGCTTGCCATACTTGTTTTCCCTTCCTTAACCATTTAGCACTACAAAGAGGTCTTCTTTCCTCTCCTCTCCTCCCCTCTCCTGTTTCTCTTTAAAAGTCTTTTTTATATTGATATATTTTATGTATAAGTATTTTGCTTGCATGTATGTTTGCTCACCATATGTGTGCCTGATACCAGCAGTGGTCAGAAAAGATGTTACATTCCCTGGAACTGGAGTTACAGATGATTGCAATCTGCTATGTGGTCACTAGGATCTAAACCCATGTCCTCCACAATAAGTGTTCTTCACTACTGAGCCAACCCTCCAGCCCTTGTGTTCTCCATCACATCTAAAGAATTCCCACTACTCACAGGCTGCAGGAGACAATGTACCACTAATATTTTAGTAATTGTACAGAGTATCAAACTACCTTCTAAGTATTTATTTTTGTATCTATAGATTAATGCTGCTATCAGTCTTCATCAGAGAAGCTTCTTTTTGCAGTGGATGGTGGTTAAAACAGAAACCCTAACCAGTCAAAGTTCTGAGACTAAGTTGTGTTCAGCCATAAATGGGACATCATCTTCACACTCCCTTCCCTCAAGGCTCAGAGAACATTTTGAAAAGACTAACTATATGAGCCAGAATTCAGGGGAGAATGCTCGAAGAACAGTATTTTCTGGACATGACAGACTATTACATTTATGAACTCAGTAGCCTCTCTGGTTGCCTATGTAAAACCTGTGTAAGATCAGCATAATCCACATTCCAGCGTGGATAGGGGAGGCTCATGTGGCCCCACCCTTAACTGAGGAACCATTGACAGTTGACAGCTGCTGGTACAATAAGAGTTAGCTTTCCATAAAGATGTGGCCCCTACGAGATTGTCATGCTCCAGTGGACAGCCCTGTGCCCATGTGCCTTACAGGGACACTAAGTGGCCTCAGTAGTATATAAAAACACAAAGAAGACATGAAGTTGGAAGGGAATGTGGTGGTGGGGTCTGGGAGGAGTTGGAGGGGTGGGTGTAAGCAAAATATAATTGTATACATATATAAAATTCGCAAAGGGTAAATAAAACATTATGTTAAATAATTTCTACTCTTTGCCCTGCATCTGCAAGGCCTTTTTCAGTGTCCTCATTATATTTCTAGTCAGCCTTACACCCAAAGACTCACCAGTTTTCTGTCATGCTTGTAACTTACTGTTCTCTTCAGAAAACATATTTACATGCATTATGCTTTGTGCATTTAAATACCCTTGCTGTGCCCCACCCCTAGCAAACCCTGACCGGTTTAGAAGGCCCCACCCAAGTATCATCTACATTCTCTTTGTTTTGTTGGAGTTGTTTCTCAGTGTCCCACTGTGCTCTTCTCTCTTGTCATTCACTATGCTCAGCAACAGCACAGTTCCTGCATTCTTTTTTAAATACAACTTTTTAAAATGGTTCCTTTTCATTTTTTATATGCATTGGTATTTTGCCTACAAGTACGTTTATGTGAAGAGCCCCTGGAACTGCAGTTGTAGGCAGGTGTGAGCTGCCATGCGGGTGCTGGGAATTGAATCCAGGTCCTGTGGAAGAGCAGACAGTGCTCTTAACCACTGAGCCATCTCTACCGCTCCAGTTCCTGCTTTCTTATGCTGAAACTTCTGATCTGCAGGTTAGATTACAAAATCCTCAGGGCAAGGTTCTGTCTGTATGTTGTTATACCTTCTTGCCACTCTGAGTCACACCGAGACAACTGAAGGACATGGTGAGTCTTAAGGAGAATTCTTCTTTTTTTTTTTTTTTCTTCTTTTTTTAAGAAATGGGAAATAGATTAGTTTGATGCAATAAGCAAATGGTGGAGGGAGAAATGTCTTTGTCTTTGTCAGTCCAGAACAGTGAAGAATCTTGTATAAGATCTTATAGTTATTTAGTGGCAGAGCTAGGATGTAAACTCAGAACTCCAGGCTGTTCTTAAAAGCTCACAGCCTTTTTAAAATGGTGATAGGAGCTTTAGGCTGTTTGCTTCCACTTGATGAGTCACAAATGGTTACTTTCATGCCACCCATTCTCCACCCATGTGTGCAGCCCATCTCTTGTTTATTGTCATGTATGAAGAGGACAGAAAGCATGGTTTGAAGATGCTACTACATATCATCAGCTTCTGATTAAGTACTTCTGTCACTGAGCAGCTCAGGCTCCCAAGAGGCAGGTACACTGACATGGTCATCACCTTATTAAAAACAGAACAAAAGCTATCAAGTGAGGTTCGTTTAGAAAATCACCCGAGACTTGTCTATGAAAGATAGTGAGCCTCGGTAATCTGATGAAGTGACATTGTTGAGATAAATATCTTCTGTCAAATTACCAGATTAAGTTGTTCATAACCACTTCCTCTGGCAGAAGCTGAATGTTAAGCACTTTCCTGCTAACTAAGCCAACCTGGGTTGCCATAATGGATTCCTGTGATTGTCCAATGGGTTAGTCACATTAAAAGTGACAGAAAGCTGGCCGTGGTGGTGCATGCCTATAATCTCAGCACTCAGAAGGCTGATGTCAAATCAGCACCTCGAGTTCCTGACCAGCCTTTACTGAGGAGTTAGACTCAGTTTTTTCAAAAAATGAAATACAGATGTCACCATCGTGGGTATAACAAAAGCATAAAGACTGATTTAAGTCTCTCCTAGCATTTAATGTCAAGTCAGTACTTGACTTCAGCAAACAGCTCTCCCTATTTTTGTATATATTACTTTCCATGAGAACACTTCTGTTTTCTGCTTTCCAGCAGCCTAAATCTACAAAACACCGGCTCTCCCTTAAGAGAAATCTTTGTCTGGATGGTTTTAGTTTCTTAGCTGTAGGAAGAAAAATTTCCAAGCCCTTCAAAAAAAGGGGGTAATACTTCCAGTACTTCCTAGAAGACAGGCAGCTTTTGCAGAGCAAAAACCCAGCTTGCTTACTGGTGGATGAGAGCATTGTATTTCTTCTTAGTTAGTACAATATAATCTTAACTTGTTTCCAATCCCTTTCCTGCTTCAAAAGTTACAACTGAATTTTAGTTTTCCTATGGGGAATTGTCAAAATGTTACTGCCAGTGACACTGCTTCTCAAATTACAACTCAGAGGACACACATTCTAATCCCGTTACACATGAATCTAGCATTACAAATTATATGTAGCTCATAATTCACTCCAAGAAAGTATTGTCATGAAGTTCTGTGATTTATGGCAATTTATGATTGCCATAAAGCAAGTTATGTTTTCCTATGAGAATGGTACTATAATTGGGGCTGTGTTGCTGATACAGAATGCAGTATCTAATAAATAATGGATACGCAAAATATGTGCCATAAGATCAAATATACAAAACTATTAACCTCTTCAGTTAATTAAAATAGGAATATACATTGAGCATAAATCTACAGTGCAGTTATATAACAAACTCCCAATGGACGATAAAGTACACAAATAACACATACAAATTATAAGCACCAGCCCAAAGATGTGACCTAAAATAGAAGGTCACATTTTCTATTTTATAAAGTGAAGTTCACTTTAAGTCATACATTAACGATACTTTTCTATGTGTCATTAGCCTCAGGGAAAAGCTCGTGTGGGTGTTGAGTCTACAAGATTATGAAGATAATCTCAGAGAACAAGAGTTGGATGTTGTGAATGGTGCTGCCAGTGGTGAGCACTATGGAAGTACCCTGGGGTCCCACAACACTAAAATTCCTCCCAGTGAGAAATGAACAATGAACAAGCTTCAGAGACAGCCCAGCTTAAGGCTTTGCATCCTAGCTTTCATAGCTCATGGATGAAATATAAAGTAATATCTTCTTACTCCATCCCCATGAATCTAGAACCTAGAAAACTCTGTGAGTCTGATTAGATATATAGGTTTCTTGAGAAGTCTTCTAAAGATATTAAAATCTGTGTTGATATTTTTCTGGATGGATGGTCATTCCACTCATGTTAGAGATATTAAGAAATGTTGACTAATTCTTCTTCATGGAGTTGCCTATTGGATGAGGGTGAGTAGGGAAACTTGTATCTTTCTAAAATGTTTCCTTCTGCTGACGGAAAAGTGGAGCAAACTTTCCCTAAAGCTTTATATGCACGTGCTTAGATCAATCCATGTGCCACTGGAAAACTATAAAGCTTTTAATTTGTTTTTACTAGACCGATGGTTAAACATTCTAAAATTAGCTAACACTTCATTAGAAACCGGCAAGTATTGAAGATTATTTTTCCATGTCTGGAAAAAGGCAGAAGTCAATGCCTTTCTACCATTGTAAGCAATTTCAAATTCTTTTCAACTCCATTAATGAGCTAGGGAGGTGTCAATTGTACTGAGACCAAAATCTAAGTGCAAGCTTTAATTTATCAAACATGATGGAACATTAATCCAGCCCTACATCTTGAGTAGTGATACTCTTGCTCGGTGGAATGGAATGTGGTGTCTAAGTCTTGAGAAGCTGCTCAATAAGTTGATTGTGATTGGTGAGTACTGGGGACTGCTGTGTGTGAGAAAGTGAAGACTGTGCCGATAAAAATATTCTGTATATTGTGGTCATTTAATATACCTGTTAAATTCAAAGAATGGCTGGCTTTAAGTATGTGAAAATGATTATATTCAAATTATACTTGTTAAAGCTGAAAATAGAAAAAAGAAAAATAAAAGAGAAGATAAAATTTTAAGACAGAATAAAAGTGTTTTCATATGGAGGTTCTGATGTTGTATAGGAATGTTGTACAGGAATAATAAAAATGGTTACTATTTTGATAAATCTGAGAACACTTTGTTGTATGGAGAAAATGCCATGTGTTTGATTTTAGAGGTTAGTGTAGAGCTAAAATTTTGCTCAGCAGTGCCATGTAGTTCAGGGAGGCGGTGATAGTTATATATTTATGGTCATTATTATTCATTGTGGTACAAAGACTGAATAATTTAGGCCTTAAATAAATTTGTTTTTTAAAGGAATATCCAATGAATGTAAATACAGTATAAAACTTCCCAGACATAGAAAAATGAAATGATGAAAACATAATCTTGGGACTGCGGAGATGGCTCAACTGTTAAAATGCTTGCTGAGCAAGTATGAGGGCCTGCTCCTAAGCACCCTTAAAAAGCCAGCTGTTATCTGAGTACCAAGGAGGCAGAGAGAGAGGATGGCTGAGCTGGCCAGCCAGTCAGCCTAGCTGAATTTGGCGACTCCAGACTCAGTGAGAGACTTTGTCTTAAAAACACAAGGGGAAGGCTAATTGAGAAAAAAAACGCCAAAGTGGATCTCTGGTCTCCACACACACACACACACACACACACACACACACTCAAAACTCATATTGTACTGATAAAAGGGCAAAAAAAAAAAAACAGTTTTAGAAAAAGTAAAAAAATAAGATGGAGTTTTAGTTTCCTGTCGTTAGTTTAACATACTAAGGATTCTTATTATGAGACGTGAAGGGGAGGTTTTAGATTTTCTATCCTAATGTGGGAAGAAGGACATTAGCAGTTTCAGGCTAGGGTTGTGTAATCCAAGAACCAGAAAAGGACTGGCAGACTCGCTCCAAAGAATAAAGACGGTAAAAGTAAAGAAGCATGATTTGGGCTTTGAAGAGTGAGGTAGAAAGCAAAATGGCGGGATAGTCTGCAGCAGGGTGATTGAAAGCTATTGTATGCTGTCAATTAGCGATCTTGTTGTTGTCGTCTTGTAATTGCAAGCACGAGAAAAAACCTTGCTGAGCAGTGAGAGAGTTCTTGGGTCATGCAGGAATTGCCCTTGAGAAACAATGGTGGTTATCTTCCACAACTTTCTGAAAAGTAAGATTTGGCGTGCTGAAGGAGGAGGTCTCTGGAAACTGCAGTTGGGTATAACAGTTACTCTGGAGGAAACGGGGACTTATTCCGCTGTCTTCATTACCAGGTAATCTTAGCTCCTGGGTGCTTCCTTCCATCAGGCACATCTAATCTTTTGACATTGCCACATGATGTTTACTCAAGAACTATGCAATCAAGTTACAAAACTAATTGGAAAAAGAAAAAGAATTCTGGTGTTTTAAGTCAGTTTACGATTTTGGTTGGACTGTATTTGTATTTGTGCTTGGTCATAGAAGGTGTGGCCCATGGGCTACAGGTTGCACATGCCTGGAAGTGTTCCTCATCATCTTAATGGAAGGAAAAAAAAATTTCAGGCACTAATACTATGTGAAGAGTATGAGAGGAGATATAGCAATTTTGTAGCTTCTTCAAATCTCTCTCTCTCTCTCTCTCTCTCTCTCTCTCTCACACACACACACACAATTTTTGAAAACTTAGATAAAGGGAATACAGCTCTACTGAAAACTCAAAGAGCACACACAGCTCAGTATTATGTGAGCTAATGCACATCACAGCCTCTTGCGCTAAGGAGCCCTTCGGACTTCTTTTTGCACTAGAATAGCACTTTAGCGCTACGCTTGAAACCATCTTAAACAGTGCTTCCCTAATACAAAGCACAAAATGTGGGGAATGGGGGACTGAATGAACCTTGGAAAGGATGCTTGTTTACTGTCTGAGATCTGAAGCAAGGCAGAGGTCAGCTTCTCAGCTCTCTGGTAGAGACCTGCGTGTTAGATTACTCCAGTGTTTCTCCTACTCTGTACCTCTCAGGTTCACACATGACCCTGGGGATACTGACTTGGGGGTTACAAATAATATATGACAAGTAAGTAAATTTGCAAAAATGGAATCCATGAATAATGAGGGCAGAATGCATTCCTTTGAAGGTGAGAATGAAGACAGTGGTGGAGGCTACCAGTGAGATTTCAAAATCAGGAAAGTGTTATTGACACTTTCCCCGGCAAAGTGAAACAGGCAAAAGGAATAATGGTTTACGGTTTCAGGTTTCAGTTCTTGGTCAACAGGTTCTATTCCTTTGGGCTTTGACAAGGTAGGCTGTCATAGTGGGGCATTAGAGTGGTCAGGTGTCAGCTTGAAATAGAGAAATAGAAATAGATTGGAGATAATAAGTGTCCTTCAAAGGCACACCCCTAACAGCGCACATCCTCCATCTATGCCTTGCCTTTTAATAATGTCATTAATGGGATCATTAAGGAAGTCAGCGATCCCATGATGCAATCGCTTCCCACAAGCCCCTGCAAAGGCACCATCTCTATTGCTCCTGTGCTTCTTTGTAAGGGTACTAACTGAAACAATCTTTTTCTTTATTACTGTCAACACACTCTTATTCTGGCCAAACCACAAGGGTTTTTTTTTCTTTTTTTTTTTAATCTTTCAAATCTTTATGCTCTTTGTCTCATTTAAATTTTTACTGTAAAACCCATCGAGTATCTAGGGATAACTATGCCACAGTCTAAATACTAAGCTGCCTTGGAATTTACTTATATCCTTGCTGGAACCAAGGATGTAAGTCTCCAAAGTTCCAATCCCTTTCAGTCAAGTCTTTAACATGTGTCTTTTTGGGGGGATACTTCATATTCAAGCTATATAAAAAAGACACTTAAGTTCTTTTATATAATTTGATAATTTACACAGAAAACCCCAAACAAGTCTATAATAAATTATATACTGAATCATGGAGTAGAAATGCTGCTCCATGCACAAAATTTAATCTGCTTTTATACAGCAGTCATAAACACTTAGAAAGTAAAGTAAAATGACACCACCCCCCACACACCCTGGTTCTAAAATCTCATAGGAAAAGGGAAAGATTTTATGGGTCAAAATCATTAAACTTTTTTGGAAATATGTTTATATATACTAGTAGATCGCCCCCCCGCCCCCCGGTAATGGGCAAAGAGACACCTTGTTCGTGGTGTTCTTACATCAGTCAGGGGAAGAGTCTTTGTTCATCCTAGCTTGATGCCTGGCTTGGTGGCCAAAGCTGGTTTATGCCTAGGACACATAAAAATCAAATCAAACCCAGGCAGTGCAGTGAGGGAGGAGGAAGACACACAGAGACCCATGGACCACCATGCCACCCACAAACCTACCCTCCTACACATGGCATAGGCAGGCCGTAGACATCTGCTTTCCCTCCACACCTTGCAGCATGGATGAAGGATTTCACCCAAGTGCTCTCGCGCTATGTGGTCAGCCTGCAGTGGGAGCCACCCAATGAGTGAGTTATGTCCTGGATAGATGGGTGAGAAAGAGAAGTGAAGTGGAGTTAGTGTTAGTTTTATAAAATTGCGTTTGTTTCTCAGTTTCTCTCTTCAGCTGCTATCACCCAGATAATTGAGACTCTATTGTATTGTTTGTTTATCAAGCTTTACAGCTCAATCCTGAGCCGTGATTAATTTGTTCATAACCCTATATGCTAATCAGACTCCCTCTTTGCCAAATCCCCAAGATACTTGCTTTTTAGGGCCTTTCTTGCTCCAGCTGTATCTTTCTCATTTCTGCTGGACTTCTGCCCTCCTCCTCCCCTGGTGGGCAGGAAGTCCAGCTCTATTCTCTCCCCTGCTCAGCAATTGTTTGTAAGCTGCTTCATTGGCGTATCAGGGGACAATTAGGAAGCAGTGTTTATACAACATTGAGACAGGAGATTCTCAGAATAAGGATTTGCAACCAGATATTGGGGGAGGGGTGTTACAGGAATTAGCATTTGAATTACACAATAACTTTATGCCTAAAGAGCAGCTTGAGCATTATGAAGAGAGATGGGACTAGAGACGTGACGATGGAATGGAGTAGTCTGTTGACAGTGGCCAGCCCTGCCTCCTAGGACCATGGTGAGGTCTCAGCCCAAGTCACCCTGACAGCCATGTCTGAGTCTGTGGCTGCTTAGTTGCAGGGGTTGGTTTCAATGTCCATGGCAACTAAGCAGCCACAGACTCAGTATAAACACTGCCAGCTCTCTACTAGAGAACATGGGGATGTCTTTGGTTGGGACAGTTCCTGACCACGTGGGTATCCAGTGGCCATGCAGAACTCTGGAGAGCTGGCCCCACCTCTCACCTTTAGCAGCATCCTGTAGAGCGGGCCCTACACTCCTCCCAGGAAGTAGAGTGGAGCTCACCCTGGTGGTGGGAGGATGTGGGTGAGCCTGCCGATGGGCAGGAGTGTGGTAGAGCTGGCCTTGAAGTCATGAGTGTGGGAGAGCTGGCCCTGATGATGAAGGCAGGAGGAGGAAGACAGACAGAGACCTGTGTGCCTTTAGGGGGTAGTTTGCAAGGGGGAAGGGCAGATATGAGAGGACAGGAAGATATGAGAGGACTGGGGTGCATGATGTGAAATTCAAATAACAAAAACAGTTAAGCAATTAAAACTAAATAAATACTAGGTTTTTGATGATATGAATTCTAGTAAATAACTATATCATATAGCTATAGAGTATAATACAACACATGCATTATCAGACAGGAAAAAGGATAATTTAGCAGAGAAGATGGTTCACACTAAATTTAGCTGTAAATGATACAATCCCACATTTGGGATTGCTTTGCTTGAATTTGATGAGTTGACTGCAGGATTTCCATCTAGGAGCAAAGGAGAATTACTAGGCAAGTGCTACAGAGCAAGTTGGATGCCGGGCCTGACCAGAGGCTGGAAGGCTCCGGATGTGGCACATTGGAACTGCATCAAGTGCCAAAAACAGACTCAGCTGCATTGTGAAGCTTTATGCATTGCTCGTGAAGCAGTAAAGGGGCTGACTACAACACCGGCAATTGTGCTCACTTGAAAAAGAAGTGACACTGAGCTCCCGTCTCACACCCTGACAGCCTGTTCCAGGTGAGTCAGGCACAGGATGGGCAATAATTTGTTTCTTTATTTTAATAGTTCCAAGACTAGACCTACTGCCTTAGATGCTCTTGTCTACTATGTTATCACTGAACTGTATTCCTAGCCCAGAGAAATATTTTTATAACCTTGCTTGTTATAAAAGATCTCTCTCTCTGTCTCTCTCTCCTCCCTCTCTCCTTCCTTCCTTCCTTCCTTCCTTCCTTCCTTCCTTTCTTCCTTCCTTCCTTCCTTCCTTTTGTTTGTTTTGTTTCTTGACACAGGGTTTCACTATGTAGTCCTGGTTGGCATCCTGGAACTCACCATGTTCACTAGGCTGGCCTTGAACTCACAGACAACCCTCTCTCTCTCTCTCTCTCTCTCTCTCTCTCTCTCTCTGCCTCCAAAGTGCTGGGGCTAAAGGCATGTGCCATGATACCTGGCAAATAAGACTTCTTAAGCAAGATGTATTTTGATGAGGATGTGAAATAAGTTGCATGACCTTGTATTTTGAGTGTGAGCTATTATTTCAGGGCTTCTCTGTGGGCTTTGTTTTTAGTTGGTGGCACTATTTTGGGAGGTTCCGGTAACTTCGAGGGGAGGCAACCTAACCTGAAGAAGTGGGCAGTTAGTTATTGTTACACGTAGAAGCGCAGATGGCTCCTACTGGCGAGGGAACTTTCAGAGGGATAACTCCACATGGCTACCTTGATATAATTTCTTGCCATGTAGTCCCACACCAACCTTCAGGTTTTGGTCTTCCCAAGTGTGGGCATTGCATGTTTGCACTCCATGGCCAGTTTTATATAATATTTTAACGAGCTAATTTAGATGTCTTGTTTAGGCATACAAAGAGTTCGTAAAATTAGAATTATAGACAAAAAGCCAGGAAAGTGACCTCCAAACTAAAATGATCCTTATCTGGGAAGAGAATGGAGGTAGAGGGCTCAAGGTGATTTGTGGATTGATTCATCTGCCACTGTGCTGCTATTCTTTATACCTTATATGCACATGGGCATATACACACATGGAAAAACACATGCACTTCATCATATGTAAGGTATTTAAACAATTAAAAATAATTTAAAAAAAATGAACAGACTAGGTGATAAGACGTCCAGGCTTTGACTATAAAGAAACTAATTCCTGATTGCTGGGTCTAGCTATTTGGGGCATTTTTACTTACATCAGTTTATTATTCCTAACCTTTCTTTGAAATAAGTCTCATGAACGTAACTTTAGAGCAAAGCCATGTGGAGTCATAGTTCAGTTAGGGAGTTGACCAGGATCTGTAGTATAAGATGAAAAGGGAATTTGAACCAACACCTATTGACACTGAAAGAAACGGCTCTTACCTCAAAGGAATCAAAGAACTGATTTATTCTGGAGACAAATCTGAGTAGCTGTGGCCTGGGAACTTAGATTTATGTCTCCCTAAATACAATGTTCTAACAAGAAAGCAGTTTCATGAAATTTTTATAGTAACAGAACAAAGAGAGTTATGTATAAATAAAGGCATTTTAAAAATGCAGTGGTTAAGCCTTGCACAGTAGCACCCCCACCCCCACCCCCTTAATACCAGCACTGAAGAGACAGAGGCAGGCAGATCTCTGAGCAGTCTGAACCTAGTCTGCTCTGCACAGTAAGGTCCAGGCCAGGTAGGGCTGCATAGTCAGATCCTGTCTAAAACCAGCCAACCACCCACCCACCCACCCAATCAACAACAAAAGCAAAAACAAAAGAATACATTGCTAGAAGCGTTAAGTGGGGAGGTAAACCAGGATGGGGAAATCACAACTACAGGCCTCAGATATTATGTGATCGCATTCTTAGCCCTTCCATTGGTGGTGAGTAGAATTTTGTTTAATTCATGCATCCTGGTTTTTAAAAATCCGTTTCTAAGGATGCTAGGTGTGAGAGAGGTGGCCAAGGAATGGCTCCTGAGGGGCTAAGAATAGGCTGAGAGAAACTGTAAGGAGGCTACCAGGTCTGTAGCCTGTAAACTCACCATGGCCACTGAAATTTTAATCAGTCTTTGTAGGCATGGCTCTTTTTAAAGGAATCCTCTTCACAGAATCCATTGCTTTCACTCTAAAATGTGTTCTTGGTAACGACTGAACCATGTGGGGAAAATAAGGCATAGTTCTCCTCTTGGCAGATAAAAGCTGGGGTATCTTACTTTTTCCTTTGGACGGAAAGGTTTTGTACCTCAGACTGGCTTTGAACTTGAGATGTTGCCAGGGATGGCCTTAAACTCCTGACCCTGCTGCCTCTCTTCCGGGGGTGGGGGCTCTTTCAAATCAGTGAAGAACCTAGCCATACACACTGCTACCACAGTCACTGAAAATGGCAAGTTGCCAGCAGGGTGAGAAAAAACGCTTTAAACCAGCAGCGGGAGACCCCGTGGATAGAACAAATAGAGCCTAGCACAGGCGGCCAGCAGAAAGTGCATGCTCTGAAAAAGTCGCAGAACAGCCAAGGTACACTGCTGGGGAGTCAGGCTGCTTCTAGCCTCATGTAAGGGGCAGTCAGTCCCCAGCCAGGGTTGCAAAGGCAAAGACTACAGATGCTGCTGGCTGTCCCGCGGCTGCTCCGCAGATTAGGCCATTCATCAACTCGGGCATCCCTCTAGCTTTCTGGGACCAATTAGCATCACTCTTGGAGATGGATCCTCTTCTCAGAGCTGCATTTTTTTAAGAGTGTGCCGGGAAGAAAACAACATACAGAGATGATGTAAGGCGTCAGTATTCAGCAAGAGGCGTGGGGGGTGGGGGTGGGAGGTCTGATCTGGTGCGTTGACCAGAGACCTTGAAATGTTCTTCCTGGGGAGGGATTTATTTTATTCGACATGTAGGCAGTCTTCAGATCCACTTGTCTTTCCTTCTGTGGCCCATTTTACTTCCTGCACTACCCTTTTAAAACTTGGCACCGAAGTTGTGCCATTGCTCAGACTGTGGCTCAAGCACACTTCAGTTCTGATTTGAAGAATCTCCCTGCCTTAGCGAGGCAACAAAACCCCAGGTTTTCCCATCAGTTGGAATCCTTGGATTCCTTGTTGCTTACGCAGGTTTCTTGCCGAGTTCCACAGCCCCTTCCTGTCTCAGATCTGCAGCGCTCGGGCACAATTAGCTTTTCAGTCTGGGGAATCTTCTGCGTGCTTCTTATTTCCAAAAATCTGTTCAAAACCCGCTTACTCCCCATCCCACTTAACCCCAGTGGAAAACAGCTTCACGCTAAGTAATTGAACTTTCTGCATGAGAAGTCACACCTCAGACACTTAGCTGTGTTTTTCACAGTCAATAAATGAATAAATTGAAAAGCTCTCACACACAGCTGCTGGTTAAGAGGCAGAGAATCACTTTGTCTTGGCCGCGGCACCTGACATTTTACCCCGTGAAGCTGGTGGCTGAATCTAGCCCAGCCTCCCTTTTTCCGTTTCATTTGAAAATTAATCATATGGTCAAGCAACCAAAAGTTCATCATAGTAGAGAATTGAGTAGCTGTAATTTGGAGCTCAGTCAAACTGAACGCTCCTCGTGCCCACTTCTTATTTTGGTGGTAAGAAATGCGCAACATGAAATGCGCCATTTCAGCTTTTTAAAAAGTGTTGTACATTGTAGTGGCATTAGGCAAGCTTATAGTGTTTTGTCACCACTATCAGAATCTGTTTCCAGGTCTTCAAAGTCCAGAGCAGAAACTCTGTGTCCATTTGTAAGAGAGCCGAAACCCTCCCTCCTCGAGGGAGGACAGAGGCTTGTAGACTCAGGAAGCTGAGGAAAAGTGTGCATTTATTAACATATACAATGTTGGTGTTTACTTATTTATTTTATTCTGTTTTATTTATTCTTTGGCAGTTCTATACTTGTTTAAAATGTATTCAGAGAATATTTCCCATACTGCCCTACCCATTCTCTTCTCGCATTCTCCCACCTTTTCTCTGGATTTCTTCTTCAATTGAGCATGCCCCCCCTCCCTTACCACCCCCCACTCCCACCCCCCACTTTCATCTTTGCTGTTTTAAGAACCCGCCAAGTTTATTTAGGGTTGTTTGTGTTCATATGAATGTGAGGTTATTTATCAGATCATGGGCAGTGTACCCTTGGTCACACCATGGAAGAATTACTACCCTTTCCCTAGCAGCAAGCAACTGCCAGGCTCCATCTTGGGCAGATTTTGTGAAGGTAAAACTACGGGTGCTGTGTTCATGAGTAAAACAGCTATGTAATTTTATATGTGCTATGTGCATTTTATAGCACTCCTCCTCCTCTGGCCCTTCCATTCTTTTGGTTTCATCTCTCACAGTCTCTCTCTCCTTCCCTCTCTCCTTCCATCCCCCCCGTGTGTGTGTGTGTGTGTGTGTGTGTGTGTTTGAAGAAATTCCATTCAAGACTGAGTAATCAATAGTCGTTTATTTTCACTTTGACCAGCTATGAATCCCTGCATTAACTGAGCACTGCCAAAAAAAAAAAAAAAAAAAAAAAAAAAAAAGCCGAAGCTGAGAACACTGCAGATGACAGAGGCCTGGCCTACGAAGTGTCTTGAGGAAGTTTCAGAGTCCATTTAAAGATTTTTAGTCCTTAAAGACTCTGCTGGGGCCAGGAAATGAGAAGTTCCCAAGTCTGTTTCAGCTTGATTTCTCTTGTTGTTGCCTGCAGTGGTAGGGTCTTACCATCTGGTTCTGTAGACAGCCAAGAGCAATGGTAAGAACTTGTGCTAATTTGAGGGGTTTCTGGGCCTCTTTGATCTCATCGGGAGTATCCCACAGCCGGTGCTGGAACTTTTGTTTACTATTCCATGGCTTCTCAGAGCAGTATTACCCATCTCTGCGGAGTACCTCCACTATATTCCTTTAGAAATTAAGGAAAATTATTATGAGGCCCAAGGACACAGAATTCAAGGAATTACAGAGAGTTAAAGGACACAGGAGGTCTTTTCTCAAGATTATGAGTAAGGGAAAATCCCCAACGGCCAGTACCTGAGTATAAGTACAAGGTTCCAGAAAATCTGTCCTCCATAGAATGTCTGAAAAGCAGCTACCCATCCTCTACCAGCCAGGGAGCCCAGAGCGGCAGACAAGTAGGCAATGGCCTTACCTGCCACTCACAGTTCTGAAAAGCAGTTTATCCAGAAAAGCGGTTTCTGAGGCTGGCAAAGCCATGATTTCCCTGCTCCCTATTCTAAGTTACAAAAATTGCTCTTAGACTGTCCCTGGTCCATTCTCCTCTACCCTGAGAAAGCTGTCTTCCTGAGTCCTGGGGTCTCCACCTCTCAGACCAATAAAAATTTGATCTCACGGTTTGATGGCAGATGGAGTCTTTATTCTTTCATGTCCCTCCACCTGCTTATTTCTTGAAGTGTGAATATATAAATAATGATTGCTGGGAAAGAGGAGCCTCTTTGGAAGAGCTGCAGCTCAGAGCTCCACAGATACAACTTTGTAAATCTTCACAAGTTTTCTGTGATACAGTTGTCTTTCTGTAATCGCAATAAACTCATAGCTCACCAAGCCAGAGTGGAATAATTTCTTTGGTCTGTCATTCATGCCCTATATAGTGTAAATAGTCATTCATTTATGTCTCCAGAGAAAAAGACACAGAGAGACACAAAATGCTTTTATTTTCAAGGTTCAGTCAGATTACAGAGTATATCAGAATTTCATTCTGAGCATTCTCTCATATGTGTATATCATACCTTGCTTATCTCTTTATCTATTGATGGACATTTGGATTGATTCCAGCTCTTAGTTTTCATAAATAATGCTTATATATATAGACTAGAATACAAATATTTAAGCCTCTGCTTTCACATCTTTGATTCAACACATGGAAATGAAATCTCTGGATCACTGGGTAAGATTTTGATTTCTATTTTGAGGAAACAGTCTCCCCTTTTAAACTCATAAGCACAAAGTCTGGTTGTTGACATTGAATGATAGCAAACATGAAATATTTCAGCCTGAGGTGGGAAGTATCTCTCTGGAGCAGAGTATTTCAGAAGTCTTGGCGAGGTGGAGAGAAGAGCGAAACATTCCTTTTGTAAGCTGAACTGAAAGAAACATTTAGAAAAACCTATAGTCACCGCCAGTCCCATGCATACCTAAAATTGGTTAGCAGGCTGAACACAACTATCTCATCTGTCCCTGAAATAATAAGTTCAGCCCCTTTATTCCAGTTCAGTGACTTTGGATAATATCAAAGTCATAATCTAGCTTGAGAAGATGATGTCACTTGTCCACAGTCCATCCAGTAACGGATGGCATATCTACTATATCACCTAATGGTTCTTTCCAACATGGAAAAACACAAAAAGAATGAAAAAATGACATCATTATTCCTAAATTTCTGATCTCTTAGTACTCCCGAGTTGGAATATTTGTGATGGGAAACATTGGACAAGTGTCTTATAAATACCAGGACTCATCACAATTTAATTTTGTGGATGCTATATGGAACGTCCAAGCTTCTTAAGAAAAATGGGTTTGTTTTTTTACAAATAGCTTTGTAAAGAACCCAATACTATTTGACACCCTGAGGGAGTAGTGTGTCAGATGAGGAAGATGTGTTTCTTGTTCACAAGTTCTTGAACCACAGGATAGTTGAGACTATTATGAGATAATTGGGTCTCATACAAATTACTTATTCCATAACACTGGGCTTTGTCCTAGATAGAATACATACTATTGGCCTATAGAATAATTGAATAGGCTACTCATTGGTGATTTGTGGTGGGAATCTGGTATATTCTAGAAGGTCTTTAAAAAGAGGAAAAAGCACCCTTTTTTGTTTTGATTTTGTTTCAGATAGACTCTATGCCACTTAAGGTGGCCTTGAACTCATTACCCTCCCATCTCCTGCTAAGTACTGAGACTGCAGGCTTGCACCACCAGTTCTGGACAAAAACTAAATGTTTATGAATCAGAAACTTTATGTGTCTCATTTGATTATAAATTAATTATACATTAATGTCCCCATTTTATAGAGGTAGCAACCAATCCTAGGTGAGGTGAAGGAAGTTGCCTGCAGTCACCTAGCCAGTAAAGTTGACCTGTGACACCACCACACTAGCTCTCAAGTGTCCCACCTGGCCTACCCTTCATACACTAGGATTCTCTGAAAATTTCATCTGATCCTTGCTGCGCTAACATAATTTTTCTAAACAGGTCAAGTTGCTCATTAATTGGTGAACACAGGAATGAGAGAGGATTATTGTGCATATTTTTCTCTTATTTTGATTACATGAATGAGACTTTTGGGTTGAAGTATTGCAGGGAGGTGGGCTGCCTGCCTATGTGCCTATTGACTGCTCTGTAATCCCGGTATGCCGTGATCAACAAGCATCGACTATTATGATTGTAGGAGTGATAAAGCTAGAATATGCCACGTGGCAACTGTGGTGCTGTACCAGTATGTAGATGTGTGTTTTACTGTAACAATCTCTACTTCTTAACACTTCTGGAACATTCATCCTCTCATCCCAAGTGTCTTATAGGATGTGACAGCTGTCAGCCCTGTAGCGGTAGGGGGTTGCTAGAATATGGCTTATATCCAGTGGGGTTTCTTTCGCTTTAATTGAGTGTCAGACTGTCACAAACTATGATCATCCATTCTTTGCTCTCTTAATCTCAGGATCCTTAGGAAATTATTAATTACTCTTGTTTTCAGGCAATGAAGTGAAATTTAGAGAGATGCCAAAAGCTAGCAAGGGGCAGATCTGAGATCCATGGCACCCCTCCTCACACACAGTGATCACAATCATTGCTCTCCCTAATATGGCTGAAAGAAGTGTTGGGATCCAGAAAGCTCCAGGAAGTTGGTTATCAGTGCGCTTGATTTCCCACACGTTTTGGCATCTTCAGGGGCCCTAGAAGTCATCCTTCAGGTGTATGAAGGGATGAGTAAATATGTTTATGACTGAATGTGCCTTTGTACTATGATGATGGAGTAGATGTGAACATAAATATATTTTTTCCCCTGAACTAGAGAAATGGCTCAGTGAGTTCAGATCACAGAACCCATAAAAGTTGTGTATGGACACACACACACACACACACACACACACACACCCCATAGTGCTGTTGAGACCACAGACAGGAGGATTGCTGGGGTTTGTGGGTCACCAGCTTAGACCCCAGTCTAATGAAGGACTCGGTCTCAAAGGAATAAGGTGAGAGTGATTGAGTAAGACTATAGCAAAAGTTTAAAATTTTTGCCTCTACCTCCCTTCACCCCAATCCCTTCCAACATCTCAATACGAGGAAGGAGAGAAAGAAGGTTTGTGTAGAGAGGGGACATAGCTCTTCCTTGCTACTACTTCCTGCTGGTTAGGGTTCTCATTCCTTGGGGCAAGTCCAATCTTCATTTCAGGATGTCTCCAACTTCTCTTCAAACTAAATTAACAGCAGCCAGGAGCAGCAGGGGGCAGCATCTGCAGCCTTCTTCTTCTTTCTTGGAGCCCCTTTCTCTCTCTGGGCTCTGGCATTTAGCACACAGGAGGCAAATGGTTTGCATAACTGAGTTTTTAAAGACACCAAAAATTTTCACTGCATAGGACAACTGATGCCTTCTACTGTCTTCCATATATGCATGTTAGCCTGCACACCTGCACACATATGTGTGCCTACCTCCCCCACCACGCACACCCTAATTACACACCGCCTTAGTTTGGGTTACTATTTCTATGATGAAATACCATGACCAAAGCAACATTGGGAATGGAGAGTTTACTTTGCTCACACATCTATACCACTGTTGATCCCTGAAGGAAATCAGGACAGGAACCCAAACAGGGCAGGAACCTGGAGGCAGGAGCTGATCCAGAGGCCATGGTGGGGGGCTACTGCTTACCGCCTTGCTCAGCCTGCTTTCTTGTAGAACCGGGACACCAGCTCAGGAATAGCACCACCCACATGTACTGAGCCCTCCCTCATCTATCACTACTTAAGAAAATGCCCTATAGCTGGATCCAATGGAAGCTTTTCCTCTCAATTGAGATTCCCTCCTTTCAGATGTCTCTAGCTTGTATCAAGTTTATATAAAACTAGCCAAGAAAATTGACCCATTGTCAACTTGACAGACAAGCAAATCACTATTAAGCTATAACCTTTCCTATCTTTTTCATCCCCAAGATTGTACATGAACATCAACATCACAATATAAACATTTTACAAACTTTAAAAGTCAACACTGTAAAATTCAGTCTCTAAACATCTAGAGTCTCTTTTAGTAACATGAAATAGGCCTTTAGTTTGTTAAGGGTTGTTCTATTGCTATGTATTCTAATGATAATTGCTGGCCCCAGAAACCTGGTTGTGCCTAAATGAGCACACTCTCACATACACCTGTCCTTGTTGTGTAAACCTTGTTCTACCTGAATGAGCACATTCTCATATACACCTGTTCTTGTTGTGTAAATCTTGCTCTACCTAATTTAAAGTTGATTGGTTAATAAAAATGCTGAAGCCTGCAACTTGGCAGAGGAGAGTTAGGTAGAGCTGAAGTTTCCAGGCTTCGGGATGACAGAGGACCATAAGGCTGGAGGAGGAGGAGAAGGTGGAGGAAGAAGAAATGAGGGAGCAGATCTAGCCCAGAGATGACAACTTATTGTCAAGTTACTTGGGTTGTATAGCTGAGAAATAGAGGGTTGATGTCTGCCCAGCTTTAAGCTTACAAAATAAATCATAGTCTCTCTGTGTCAAATATTTTGGAAGCTAAATAGCTTAAAGAAAATGGTTGCCTTATTAATTAGTATCTTACATTAATCAGACAGAGTGGGAAACATCAGTATTCCCAGCACTCTAAAGACTGAGCTAGGAAGACTGAGTTCTAAGCCAGCATGGGGTACATAGCACATTCAAGGATAGTCCAGGACATGAATCAAGACTCTGCCGCAAAAGTCAAACAAACACAAACAATCAATAAACACATAGGCATGTCTTTCATTGTTGTCTTGGCCTAACATTTTTTGTGTAATGTCTCCATCTTTAAGCAAAATGACTCACATCTTGGATTCTTGGAAGCAATGGCATTTCCTCTGACAGTTCCTGGAAAATTCTTGAGCCTGAAATGTCTTTGTGATTGACAGGGAGAGAGGCCTGGGAATATGGGGCAGGTTGGGAATAAGGGTTTGTTTTCCCTGTCCCCTGCAGCTTTCTTGAGGGTCTGGTTTCCAGCAAAAATATGGAGTGGAAGCCATGGCTTTTGTAGGTGCCTAGAGTGGACCTTAGTCAAAGGATATCCATGCCTGTTTTGTCTACATACAGAGGATATTGTTCTCAGAAGCCAGAACCTAGAACAGAATTTACTAATTTTGCCATCAGACTCTACCAAGACTCAATGGAGAGCAACCATTTCTCTTTCTTGTCTAGAAAACAGATGAAAAATAAAATCTATGGTTTGTAGCAATCATAGGCTATCATCAGTCTAATGTTTGGTCTTGTCATTCTTTACCCTCCATTTTTAGAAAACGGACCCTATATCCAGAATGAAGAGTGAATAATGCAGCAAGCTACCTGGGTTATAGAGTACACAGCTGTACACAGCTGTGAGCTTCCTTCTTACTCTTTCCTACCAAAAAAAAAAATGCCTGCTAAGTTATATAATTCCTGGAAAGTCCTTGAAGACACTAGGAGAAAGATCCTTTTTTAAATGAATTATAATACAATCAAGGGCTTTAAACGGTCCATGTCTTTCCAGTGTCTGGCTTGCTTCTCCCTTGACATGTTTCCTTTAAGAGTTATGTGAAGTCTTTAATAACGCAACAGTATGAAAGGGCATTTCAATAAACTCTAGAATCATTTATTCATGTAGTTAGTCATTCAACAAACAATTACTGAATCCTAGTTATGTGCAATATGTTAGGGGGTGGCTATTTGGCTGCCAAGTGGTTCCCAGGCTCAGAGGACCCTGTAGTAGGGTGTTTAAGCAGGAAATGTTATATTCACCCACAGCACAGGGAAGTTGTTGTCTCTCTTGCTAGCTGTGGGATGGGGAAGACAAGGCTGGGAGAGATCAGTTGCTCCTTTTGAGCCCAGGGATTTAGGTGTGAAGCTCAATCTTACTTCTAAGGCTTTTATGCTATACTTTCACTTTCCATGAATTTAATTACTAGGTTTTAATCATACACAGATCCACAAACAGAAATATATGAGCCAGACAGGTAGTGCAGATAGGTTTAAGTTTCTCCCATTAGATTATTTGCTAGCCCTTTTTGGGTACCTTTAACCATTAGTGAACAATTTGGAAGGGGCTTGACTTAGGAATCTATTTTTCTAAACCACGATCTGAATCTCTTGGCCTAAGTGGCTGGTCTTGGGAAATGGTTACTCCCATTTGCCTGAGGTTACCAGGCACCTGCATGTCTGTGTCACTCATTTATGCCTTTGGCAGGGAATATGCAACAGTGGCCCATTCATTATTAATAATGTTTATAAAATTGAAATTCCAAGGGAAGCTCTCCAGCCATCCACTGTCAATGCAAATATATTGACGTGGAAGATGTTAAGTGCATTTTGGGGCTTTACAGATAGAATGATGCTTCCGATATTTGTGTCTCCTGGGCTGTTCAGGTCAGTGCAGCCTTCTTCACTGTCTTCTCCTTTTTATCAGGATGGTATGCATAGCAGTAGTTGGTCTGAATGTGGGTGGAAACTGAAGTGGTTTTGCCTGGGTGTGCATGACCTTCCAGGAAATTCTTAGGGGTCCTGCAGATTCCGTATCTCCCAGTGCCAACATCTTATTCTAAACAGCTTGCTGGTTTATGTGGCCTTGGAGATGAATGCTGGTTTTAGGAGTCTGAGATTAATATGGTAAGCAAAGCTCCCCCTAATAAGCCCTTATTCTACTTCTGACTGTGATGGGTACAAGCCAGAACCTAGAGGATTCATCAAACATTTTACTCCCATAAAATGTCTCACTTGGAAGAATCTTTTGAGTAGGAAATAGGCCTGATATTGAATTTCACAAATACTTTTATTTGGAATAGGCATTCATAGCATAAATCACTCAAATATCAGTTGAGAGTGATTTTAATGGAGTAAGGAAAGAAAAAGGATGAACCAGTTGGAAAGCAGCAGCTCCAGAGTCACAAAGCACAGAGTAAGGTATGGGTTTGGAGCAGAGAGGTAACAGCTCAGCAGCCAAGTCATCTTCTCCAGTAACAGCTGGATGAGTGGTATTCCAGGCCCTGGTGATTCACCAGCACCATATGCTTTGCCAAAAAGGGAACTTAAAAAAAAAGAGTCTAATTTTTCATCATTACTCACCAGAGACTTTAAATATTATGTTGAGATTTTGTGAAAATAGTTCTTTATTAACCATATGTTAGCATCTTTATGACAATGGGGTTGTGTTTAAACAATGTATGCCATGACCCTTGTTGCTTCCAATAAGCATGGCACTTTAAAAACCATCTGCTTTGCTTTCCATTTCAATTGTACATTAAAAAAATGCCTTAAAATGTTTCCTAAGTTCATGAGAAGGTCCATGCCATTGTTTGCCAAGAATGAAAGGTTGAGTAACTTCTGTCTGGTTTTTCTTTTCCCAAGAGAAGGAAAAACAAAAGCAAAATCCATCTTGGTTTTTGTGTGGCATTGGTCTCTTTCTGAGCTTATTCTAGAGTTATGCTGCCTGAGTCTATCAACAGTTCTTGAAATGATGATAAAAATGCTGCTTCTGCAGATCCGAACATCTAGATATTAATCAAAGTTTTGCTGCAATTCTGTGGATATGCATAATGAGATTTCTTTGCTGTCAATCACTGTTACTCTGACAGCTGTAATGAGATTCTGTTTCAATGTGCATTTGTCAATGACCTGAGGCCTGCAGCAGGTGTTGTCCTCTTTAAATGCTGGCTCGCACACTGCCAAACCACATCTTCACATCTGGAAGCTTACAGAAGGGTCCACCACAGTGGGGCCTCGGGGACCAGGACAAGTGAGATGCCAACACCCTCTCCTCCATACCCCTATCTGTTACTCAAAGTGTATGAGGAGTTCTGCGTGTCACTAATCTAAAAGCATGACTACATGATAAAGGCAGTGCCATAAGGCAATGCAAAGTGTTGGTATCCTGAAGTTCTACTCCAGTTCCAGTGACAAGCACCCAATGAGAAAAGCTAATTAACTACTCTTGGTAACAAGGCACATTTACCAACCACCACACAGTCGAGACAGTAAAATTTCATTTGACATGACCTTCTCTCCCAGGATAATTTGAAAATAACTAGAAGCCCCTGCCAGTTTCTGATAACTCTGCAGCACATGGAATCATATCCTGTCATCATGAGAAGTCCTGTAGGCAAGAGGAACAGGTAGGGAATATTCAAGAATCATAGCACCACTTACTTCCATAACCAAAACCAGAGTCATAGGAAGCAGGAAGTACACTAGCCCTTCAAGGTAGGAAAGACACTTTACTGTTATACGTGTATCATTCTGGACCAAACAAGACACATTAGTCTGTGGCTGGATCTTAATGCAATTGAGTCTCTGTACTCAAGAGGCTTAGAAGGTCCTCATTTCTTGTCTCAGTTTCCACCCTTCAAGGTGGAGTTAGCATTCTCTCCTAGGTTCTAGTACTGTATAAAGCAAACCTCACACTAAAAGATGTCACCCTTGGACTCTGATGAGAGAAAATGTAAAAGCAAAAAATATATTATTTTTCAAGTTTTAAGAGTAGAATTGCCCCAGGTATTTCTCCTCTCTTCCCATGTTGTTTGTCCCTGTTACTGAAAACTTTATCCATGTTTCCTTGGAAAAAGGAAAAAAAGGAATGCTTGCTGAATTGGGAACATCTGAGAGCTTCTAGGTTGTTCCAGTTAGAAAGTTAGGGATTCTGTGTGAGGAGGTGGGAAGGTCTGTGTGGGGGCCACTGCAAACCATCCTACATGAAGGAAGTGTCTCTCCTTCCCTACTTCCCATCGTTCCTTTCAGGTGTGGGAAAGAATGGTCTGCTTGCTCTTAAGACTCTGCTTGACCATGGAGTCATTCTTTATCTTGCATTCTCAATGAGCATTCTCAATCTTCTCCTGACACATACTCAACAATCATTTACTGAAACTCATTAGCCCTTCAGGACAAGCTCAGTGCTGCCTTTTCCCCCTGGAAACTGTTAAGAGTTGGTTGAGTCAGGAGAAGTTCAGGCTGGTGTGATGCTCAAACCTCACAACTCTCTTTGGTTGTGTAGAATAGGAAGCAGATTTACTCTCCAGCCCCTCATCCACAATGGCATCAGAGACTATGAGAATGGAGCTGACATGAGGCCATACATCTGAGAACCCAGCAAAAGGCCTGGAACACAGAAGAGGAAAGCTTTCTTTCTCATGCAGCCAAATCTTTTGGGACGTGGTTAGGTGTTGCTGCTTCACTCCCTTGACTGATCATTTATCACACCCTTGAGAAGCTGTCATTTTTGTTGATCATCTGGTCCATGTTACAAAGGTACTGCTGTCTCTGTTGTCCATGGCGCAGCATCACTTCTATCCTTAAAATGTGAAGTGGAGACTCATGGCCAGCTCTCTGCCCCCAGAGTAGGGCCAAGCTTTTGTAGAACCCGTATAGCTTTATGGTAGGTTCCCTGGAACTGAACTCACGTTCTGTGGAGCACTTGGGAAGCTTCTATTTGTTCTTATGGATGGGGAAGTCAGACACAGTTTGATTGACATTGTGCCGGTTCCCCTGCGTGTAAGTGGGTTAAACACGAGGTGGGCAGAGGCTGTCTTTCTTGTCCTAAGTTCTTGTTTGTTCTTATGTCTGGTACTTGTCAGTGCCAGTGAGTTCCACTTTTCTTCATTGTCTGTAATAAAAACTGAAGGACAAGGTATGGTACAGACAGAGCGTGGCTGTTACACCAGACCAGTTGCATCCCAGCTTCATAAAACCATGGGCCTCCTTACCCTGCATGGGTAGATGCTGCTGCTCCCACAAGCCACTGGTTTTTAAATCGAACTCTAGTGCCAGGTGTGAGCTACCTGTGAGTTGTTGTCCAGGTATTCCCCCTACAGGCTACTTTAGTCAGGGTTCTCTAGGGGAACAGAACCAAGAGGAACGTGTGTGTGTGTGTGTGTGTGTGTGTGTGTGTGTGTGTGTGCGTGCACATGCGCACATGTATGATATATGAGACTTAAAATAATGATAGCCCAATCACATGGGAGATGCTGAGAATCCAGTGCTCAGTTTTGAGGTTAGAGCCAATGTCGAAGCATTCCCAAAATGGCTGTCTATCGCTCCACAATGCAGGGTGGCATCAGTAGTTCCAATCTGGTGTCAGGAGCCCGGAAAAGTAGTGTTTGGAGAACTGTGAACCCCTATTCCAAGATGAGCACTTGGAAATGCTGATTCTGCTCTCCGTGAAGGAACTGGCAGCAGCAACAACAGGGTAAATCAATGTGTTGGCAAGAGGGAGGTCAAGCCAGCAAAGTACAAGGGAGTGAACTTTTTTTCCGAAATATCCCTTTTAAGTCTGGGCTCTTACATGAAGGTGCTGTCACAATCAGGGTGAACCTTCCCACATCAACCAAGTTCTCAGATGAGGCTTCCTCCTCTGATGACTCTATTTTGTGGCAAGGTGATATTAAAACTGTCATGTAACAGGCTATTGACATTATACTTGGTTACTTACTAGAAAGGTATAACAAAACACTATTGCTGAAGACACCACAGCCTGGACTCAGACCATAGAGAGATCAAGCAGAAACTGAGATGGAAGCTTCTTTCTTGCTTTGTGGGACTCCTGGTACTATGCAGGCTGCCAAGAGAGAAAAGGCATAGATGTCCTACCCAGCAGTGAACCCTGCGTGCCACAGTACTGAGCTGCCAGGCAAAGCTTGTCACTGGTACATCAGTATTGTGGCTATTTTGGGGTTATTCAACTACTTTATGATAAGATTTAAGGCCTGCTTCATGGGAAGGAATACATGCCTAGCACTATAAACTGTTGAAAGCTTGTGGCTGCAGAGATTATAGGCCGTGTGAAGAATCTATTACTGATGTTTTGCTAAATGAGCATGTATCCAAACTGCCTTCTAAATATTTACGTTTATACCCACAGGCCTAGACTGCTCTCAGCTTTGTACAGAGAAGCTGTTTTTTGCAGAGGGCAGTGGATAGTCCAGAGCTATAACTGGTCAGAGCATTGTGACATACAATTGCTGAGTTCTCAACCCTTTATAGGACATCGATATTATCGGCTACAAGGCCAAGGGAAGGTCACTGAAGAAGGGATGGATTGCTTGGAGTGCTATGACATGCTGTCTTTTGGAGATGGCATGTCCTTGCTATCATGTACACACAGAAGCTGTGAAAACCTGCACAAGACCAACCCCAACCAAAATACATAAAAGCAGAGGCCTGCTTGGAAAGGAAAGAGGGTCAGCAGGAATGTGAGGTGAGTAAGAGAGGACAGGCAGTAGAAGGATAGATATACAACACATTGCATATGTCTATGAAATTGCCTTTTTTTTCTTTTAGATTGAAAAGCAACACCATGGACCTCTTGACTCAGTCTGGAACTGGCTTCTAGCACCTGCAGCCCAAGGATAGGATAGTTTGTCTGTAGACAAGGGGCCAAACTGTATGTTCTGTATAAACAAAGGTGTTTGTGGGGAGAAAGGCAGAAAATAGAGTGCTTTTGGCAATTGGCAGCTGAACAATAGGTGCAAAGAAAGACCAGGAGTCTAGTTGTGTAGGTGAGAGAATGGGGAATGAAAAACAAATAAAAGGAGCAGACAGGCAGGCAGGGAAGGCTCTTGCTAGCAGGCATGAGGCTGGCTGCCTAACTGCCTTCACCAGGCCACGAGGGAGCTGGCGGGATTTGTGTGTGCACAGAGTCCTCTAAGCTTATTCTGTAATTGCACCAGAAATTGAGGGTAGTACTTAGAATATTGGGCAAAATCCTTGCCATCTCTAAGACTCAGAAGCAGGACTGAGGGGGAGGCAGACGGGTAAACAATAGAAGAGAAAGTAGTAGCTTCATAAACTACTCAACTTAGAAGTGATGCTTAAATGTTTGACCTTGTCTTTTCAAACCAGGCAACTGTCTCCAAGGCAGGTTACAAGTCATCCACCGAACATTGCCAGAAACCATATGGGATTGCTTTCTTGCTTATCCAGGTGTTATGGGTGAGATAGTTGCATCCTCATCCCAAAAGAGGCATTCTAAAATGTGGTCCTTGTGGACACTAGCTTTAGAACTAGGGTTTGGGAGAAGGGCATTGTTAGAGGGCTCAGATGCTGGCCGTGGTGCTAAGACTTCCATGGGTCCAAGTGCTGAAGCCGGAGCAGTGTGAGGAAAAGATTAGAACTGCTACCCTAGCTCCTTCCCTGTTCTCTCTGTTTGTATCCACTGCAGCATCTGCCGCTGAGTACAGAGCACCTTTCCTACAAAGAGGAGGTCATTCCACATCTGGCACATTAAAATCTCTTTAGGCACACCGCTGGTTCTTCTGTAGAACTTGTTCCTATAACTCTTTCACACAGAGGTCGAAACTCCTGGTAGCTGCCATGGATGCCGCCTGGGATCCCATATCTGGATCAAACCCAGAGGGATTGTCACCCAGTGGACTGCTGGTGTGTCTGTGGCATCCTGTGGTGGAAATTCTTTGTGCCTCATTGAAAGGAGGATGAGCAGAAAGCATAATCATTTATTAAATATCTGAGTGCCTCTTGGATTCCTCAGATCCTATTGAAGTATAAAGCAGCACACTCACTGGCCCCAAGCAAATGTTTTCATAGTCACGCTGCCCATCAGATCCCACAAAGAGGAGCCTGAGTTTGGATTCCCAGCACATGTGTAAGAAGTTGGACATAGTAGGAATTTTCTATTACCCCAGAATTAAGGAGGCAGAGATAGCTGGATCTCTGGGGTTCCCTCAGGCAGGCAGTCTAGCTAATCCGTGAGCTCCAGGTTCACAAAAAGTAAAATGGAGAACAACCAAGAGAAGCACTTAATAGAGATTCTTGGTCTCCGTACAAATGCGTACTCACATGCACACATACACACATCTCCAAATGCACCATACACACGAAAATGCAAGTACACATGTAAACCACGATTTTAGTTAGTTTTCAATTGCTGTGATAAGACACCGTGGCCAAAACAAGTTACAGAAGGAAAAGTTTCTTTGGGCTACAGTTCCAGAGGGATAGACTCCATCGTGGCTGGGCGGTACAGCAGCTGGCGGAGAGCTCACATTTTTTTGTACAGCAAGCACAGAGCAGAGAGAGCGAACTGAGAATGGCGCAAATCTTTAAACTCTCAAAGCCCGAGACTGGGGAGGCATTTCTCCTTCAAAGAGAATGTCCACCACCAGCGCCGCCACAGTCATTGCCTCTCCTCCTCCCACACCCATACCCACACCGAGAGGATCGTGCCAGGTTGAGTGACACTTTCTGTTTTAATCAGATGGGTGTTTCTCATATCATCTGGTGTTGATAGTAGTCTCTAGATTTTTTTTTTTTTTGGCATGATCATAGGAAGGTGAAACAGAAGCTGTCTTTTAACTCAATCCATCTGCACAGTTGCATGGCTTAGTGTTCTGTATGAGACTCTTGCTTGGGCTCATGGGCTGTGAGGGCAAGTAGCACAGCTGCTAGGAGCGTGGAGCCCAGATTCTGGCTGTGCTGCTCACGCACCCCCTGAGCTTTAGCACCTGTGCACTCCCCCGCTCCCCGCCTGATTCCCCATCCATAATATTGGACCGCCAAGTTCTTCCCCTACCAGGTTGTTGGGAAGGTTAATGTTGGGAAGGCGATGCCGAGGACACGGAGCTGTGCAGGGCATGCTGTCAGCACGTGAGGCACACTAGCTTTAAGTGAGTTCACGAGTGACAGCGTGTCCCCATTTTCTTGCTTTGAAAACTGCTAATTGGCAAGGAGTAGGCACACAATGTCAGTGACTTGGGCTGCATCTTTTCCCCACTCCTGAAAAAACCCTCTAAAATTCTTTTTGTAGTTGTCTGCATTTTGTTGTTGCTTTTCCTTCTAATACTTCCTGATGCACTGTCAACATTCAAAGAACTCGAAGGATTGATAATTGCTTTTAAGTAATTTGGCAAAAGGGCATCATTTTATACCCGCCTCTGAGGAGAAGCATGATTCTCCATCTTCAGAGATTCCTGGGCATCTCTGAATTTGCACCTTTGAAGTCAGACCAAGAATGGTTGGTTTGTCATCCAGGTCTTAGAATCATATACTTGGATAGTGAATTTTGTCTTGGCCAATTCTCTTTTTTAACATTTAAAATTACATTTATGTGAAGTGGGGGGGGGGAGGCTATTGGGCAAGCTGTGTTTCATTCCTCTGGAGTCATTCATCTAGTTCATTTTTAAAATTTTTTTACTTAACTTTTTATTGATTCTTTGTGAATTTCATATTATGCACCCCAATCCCACTCATCTCTACATCCCTTCAAACCTGCCCTCTGCCCTTGCAAGGCCCATCCAAAAGAAAGAAAATCTTGCTGTGGAAGCTGTGGTGTGTGTGGTGTGTTACAGGGACTCCCACAGTATACCCTTTTGTCTACCCTTCTTTACTTGTGAATGTTCATTGCAGTGAGTTATTGGTCTGGTTTGAGGCTCTGGCTTCTGCCACCCTCCCAGTACTAGATCCTCACCAGGACTCCTCTCGGATATCCCATTGTTGCCCCGTGTCACGAAGATTCTGCAGCTTTGGATCTGTAGGACTGGCCCCTACAGATGCTGGCCCCTTTTACATGCTGCAGTAGTTCATAGATATTGGAGCAAGCCAACTCAGAGTCCTGGATCCAGGGCTGCATGCTAGCTGAGCTGGTCAGCCCACCGCCTCTCCCATACCACACCATCAGGGCGAGCTCTCCAGCACTGCCCAGGTTAGTTGACCCAGTGCCATAGCTGGCAAGGGGCAGAGCCAGATCTCCCACTCTCGCTCCCTTGGGGCTGGGTTATCCCAACCCTGCAGCCAGGGCCAGCTTTTCCGTGTTGACCAGACAAAGCCCACCTTTCTTGCGTGTTGCAGCTAGTGTAGGACAGCTCTCCTGCAAGGGGATGGGGGTTGGGGGGCAGCATTTCTCCCTGGCCCATGCCACTGCACAGCTACAAGTGGCACGTCCACCTTTCCTGTGCTCACACCCGTGGGGCTGGCTCCACCCACACCCCAACACCAGAATCAGCTCTACTGTGCTATTCAAGTGAGGTAAAAAGCCTGCTCCTGACTGCTGGCACTGACACGGGGCGGGCAGCTCCTGTCCTCATGCCTTGGGGCCAGCTTTCCCAGGATGCCCAGGTGAAGGGTAGGGCCAGCTCTGCACATCCTTCACACATTAACATGGCCTCATGTCCATGTCCCAGACCATGGACATCCACCTGGTGGTGCTAACAGACCCCAACTGTTTCAGGACCATGGTCATGGACATGGCCCTTGTGTGGACCAGGACCTCACCATGGTCTTAGATGGTATTGCCAGCTACTCATATCAGGCTGTTTCTCATTACCCTTGAGTCACCAGTTCTGCCCCTCTTAATTGTGCCTACATCCTTCTGCTTCTCTTTCTCTTCCATCTCTCTACCACTTACTTGCTCATCTTAGTGGCTCCACGGGCCTCTGGGTGTCTGGGGTCGGTCTTCTCAGGAGTGCGGCAGTGTGGTATGGGGCAGGGGTCATCTCAGGTGTGGTTTGCCTGCCCTGGCCTGCTTGGCAGAAAGCAGGGGTGATCTGGGGGCAGGGTAGGGGGTGTTCAGCCTGCCTGGGCCCTATGACACCACAAAATCTCTAGTACTGGTCTCTCTTCTACTTTCCCACCTGAAAGCAGGTGTACATATTCTTTTTCTAGCCTGGCATGGTGTCTGCTCCCTGAACTTGCTCAGGGGCTCACCTGCTGGCACCTCCTGGCTCATGCCCTCTGCTGTCACAGCATGGCAATATCCAGGGCTGTTCAGTGAGGCTTGAGCCTGTGTTTGTTGTTGTTGGTGTTTAGTTAAACCTGGTGAACAGCAGCCAGCCTCTCTCTCTGCTCTGGTTCGCTGCCCGGTTCATGGCTGTAGCCCCATCTAATTTTTTAGATGAAGCCTTTCATTGGTCTGGAGCTCACTGACTGGGATATGCTGGCTGGCCAGTGAACTCCAGGGATTCATCTGTGTGTGTAGGTCAGAGCCTTTGCAGCTCTGGGATAACAAATGCCAACCGTGTTTGTTTTTTGTTTCTTTGTTTTGTTTTCATCTGGATTCTAGGGACAGAACTTAGGTCTTCATGGCAAGCAATTTACCATTTGAGCTATCTCCATAGCTCCCTTGTTAGGTTCTGAGTACTCCAGAACCAAGGATTCTGTCTACTAAGGAAATGGTGAGCTAACATGGTTCAAGAAAAACAGATCTGCCATACGAGACTTCACTGTTGAGTAATGCTGTAGAATGCCATTATCTTGAGTAATATCTTCTATGTGGCTAATTACCAAGACACCAAACCAATTATTGTGGACACCTCACTTCCAAAGACCTAATTTGTACAGAATATTCCAAAATTGTTTCTTTTTGTCCCTTGCTTTCTTGTAAAAATGTATTCTCTGCTTCCTCTACTGGGAAAATGGTTGCTGTTATAAATATAATTTGTAGAACTTCCTCATAGGCCAAGAACTATCGGTTAAAAGAGTATACAATCAGATATCTCTTTATAGAAACACTGGTGTTCCCCTACTGCAGGACAATGACCACATTTTCTACCCCTGACCTTCCACACATCTTGGCACTGGAGTGAGAGTCAGCTGTGACTCACCCATTCAAAGGGAGAATTCTCAGTGCTCTCATGTTTCCTCCTCTTCTGCGGTCCAGCTTACTACCTGCCTGCTATTGTTCTCCCATAGCTGTGGAACGCCTTTGCACTAGACCTCCCAACCACGGGGACTGTGACCCCAGGAAACAGAGCCAAAGACTCCGAGAGGATCCAGATGGCTCTTCCAATCTGTTGTGCCAAAACTGGCATTTCTCTGAATGTAAGATTTTTTACACAGATGCTAGAAAAATTATTTCTCTGGCAGAGAAACCAGTGTCTTACTCAGAAAGCATGGCTGCTTATGGTTGGAGTTTTGCAGAGGCTGTGCCTTTGCGCTGGTTAAGGATCATATAATAATCTGCCCGGGAGGCCAAAGAAGCATTAATATTTGCAGGCAGAACAGGTAGATCCCTGTGTTTTATTTGAAGAGAAAATGCATTATCTGATGTAGTTTTCAGTTGAAATAGTGAAAGTACCCAAGGGTGGGTACTTTATTGAAGAAAAGAGCTTTATGTATTCAGGCTCACAGTTTTAGAAGTAGAAAGTTCAAGCAACAGAGTACTGGCTCTGAGTCCCCCCCCTGGCTGGATTCCACCATGGTGGATAGCATTACAAGGGGAAACCACGCTAGACTGAGGGCAGGCATCGTTCCTACTCTTTTATTTGTGTTCTCTCAAGATGAAGATCTGAAGTCCTATACGGATTCCCCTCGAAGGACATTAACCTTCTACTAAACTCCTACTCAGAGTCTCCTTTTCTTCAAAATACCCATGCTTAAGACAACCCTCCAACATGTGAACTCTCAGGAAACAAACCTCATTCAAACTATGTTGGGAATGTGCTTTCTTTCACAGGAGCTAGAAAAGACAACCTGAACACCTCTGTATTCTGTCTCCTAAAATATTTTTTATCTATCAAAGTTTGGTTTATATCATTGTAAATGAACACATTGACCTGTCTGAAAAATACTGTGAACATCGACAAGAAATGTGGATGATGTTTGCACAGCTGTTTAAATTTATGCTTCAAAACTTTTTCTTCAGGAAGAGATATGATATGTGTATTCCCAGGACATTGTCCCCAGTGAGAAGCAAAGATTTCCTAATTCTGGGCTCTCTATGAAGGTTTCTGGTTGCCTAAAGAAAAACCGTGTTTGACTTCAGTTTATACAGGAGTTTCCTATGGAAGTGGCAAGGTTTGCTTTCACAATTTGAACACAGTATCTGTTGGGGAAAAGGTTAGTAGTCTAGCTACAAGAAACATTCCCAGAGTAGTACCTATCCCACTACGGCCAGCAGCCAACATGTAATATTGACCAGCAATTATGGGAAAAATAGAATAACATACTGCTTAAAACAAAAGTAGGAGGCCAGTGTACCTTATTTAAAAAATCCTAGCACAGAAAGAAGGTTAGAAGTCAGGAATGTGTCTTTAAGGAGCACCAGACAGCACTAAAGCTTTAGACTTGTTGGGTCATGGGGCCTCTATTGAAGCTATTCTACTCTGCTGTCTTTACAGGACCCAACCACAGACAATGTGTGAACGAGCAGGTTCAAACATGGCTTTGTTTGTGGACTCCCAAAATTTTAATTTTTATATAATTCATGAAATATTACATTTTAAACTTTTAAAACATCTCAGAAAAAAAAAAACAAAAACCTTATCTTTCATGCCATAGCCCCTCCTTCCCCCCCACACCACAGGAGTCAGAATGAGGTAATAGTGTGTCCGTCTCCAGAATCCTATATCAACTTGTATAAAAAACAAAAACAAACAAACAAAAAACATCCACACAGCTACTGTAGTTAGGATGTGAAGTGTCTCCCATGAGCTTTCATGTTTGAGCACTTGGCCTCCAGCAGGTGGAACTGCTTGGGAAGGTTGTACAATCTTTAGGAGGTGGAGCCTCACTGGAGGAAGTGAGTCCCAGGGGTGGGCCTTGTGGTGTTATAGCCCTTCTGCTCTCCACTTCCTGACTGGGAACACATTGTGAGCAGCTGCTTCAATCATCCCCCACTGTGATTGACAATGGCCATTTTTAATCTGTAAGGGAAGATAAGCACTCCCTTCCTTCAGCTGCTTTTGTCAAAGCAAAGAGAGAAGTAGTTAGTACAAGACCTTAAGATTCCATGTGGTAGTTCTTTTTAAAATGGTAAAAAGGAAAACCTGTAATGTTTACATCATATGAAACCTTGAATGTATTATAAAGACTGTGATGAGAAGGCTATGGTTCCCCCTTATTTCCACATTGTACTTCCTGCCATACTCAGGGCCTAAAGTCATGCTGTCTATAGCAGCCTTTCTCAAAGGGCCCCTAAACAGCATCCTTGGGCAGTATGTTAGGAACCCATTCCCTTTGGCTCTAGCCTAACCTACTAAATCTCTCTCTCTCCCTCCCTACCCTTCCCCTTCCCTCTCCTTCCCTCTTCCCTTCCCTTCCCTTCCCTTCCCTTCCCTTCCCTTCCCTTCCCTTCCCTTCCCTCCCCTCCCCTCCCCTCCCCTCCCCTCCCCTCCCCTCCCCTCCCCTCTCCTCTCTTCTCCTCTCCTTTTCTCTTCTCTTTCTCTTGTTTTCTTTTGAGACTTATCGCACTATATAGCCTTGGCTGACCTGGAACTCAGTATGTAGACCATGCTGGTCTCTGCTTCCCAAGTGCTAGGATTAAAGGTGTGTGCTGGCACATCTGTCCTAGCAATCTGCTCCTTAACAAATGTTGTGGTTAATTCTCACCAATTCTCAATTTTGAGAAGCACTGATATAGAACCAGGCAAGGTGTCCCAGGCCAGGATCTTAACAGCACTTCTGCCAGTCTTTACTCTGACATTCGGGAGGCTCAGTTTCTGCTCCCGCATTGCAAATTTTGGGTGGGAATAGGATGGACAGCGGTGGGCCTATGGCCACTTCTGCAATTGAGAGGAAATAGAGTCAAACAGAAAAATATTATTCAAGACTCTTTTTTAAAATGACCATGGCTAGAGAAAGGAGAAAGACTAAGATTTGGAAAGTTCTATGTGTAGAGTGATGCCTTACTGTCTTGGGTATATCAGTGGATGGATAAGAAGGGCTCAGACAGAAATACAAATCTAACTTGTGTTTGGAGAGCAAGGAGTAGATAAGCCCCAAAGATGAATAGGTGATTAGAAACAGAGGAGTATTCTACATGAATGGAGGCACCAAAGTCGGCCTGGTAGCTGGGCCTGCCCCAAGGCATGCTCTGGATCCTGGGCTTTTGCTGAGGGGCCAACAGGAGAGTTGTGGCAGAGTGGAGATGCCAAGCCAGAGGTACCTTGAGAATTCAAGCTGCTGGAAAGTTGTTGGGATCTTGACCTTGTCCCGAAATTTAAGAAAGGAGGTAAGCCAATTGTGCTTTACTCTTGAGCAACAGAATGTTGTCAGCTGAGCCTAGATTGCACTGGCATGCATAATGAGGCAGCTATGAGCATCAATGTGAACTGTGGTATGAAATCTGTCAATTCACAGGCCTTAGGGCTAGTGTTGTGCTTGTTTTTGAGATTGCCAAGATTGTTTATAATAAAGAAGAATTCCACTTTGTAGTAAAGATTTTCAAAATTTTATTTTTACTGTTATTATTATTGTTTGTGTATGGAGAGAGAGAGAGAGAGAGAGAGAGAGAGAGAGAGAGAGAGAGAGGAGGGCAGTATGAGAGTAGGCCTACACAGGCCATAGCACGCATGTGGAAGTTATCTTTTGGGGAGTTGGTTCTCAACTTCTACTGTGAGTTCAGGTATTGAACTCTGGTCATCAAGCCTCTACAGGAAGAGCTTTTATCTGCCAAACCATCTCTTTGGCCTGCAATTAAAAGCTTTGAATGGCAAATTTCACTCTTTCTCACTTAACTATGATCTTGAAGAGGTGCTTGCTCATGACCCGGGAAGGGCCTCTCATCTTGAGTAATCAAATCACAGGGCCCCTTACCCGAGAGCAGTTTGCTTAAAACCACCTGAGGGAATCCTCTTCCTACTTACACTAGGCTTTAGAAAGTACATTATAATATTTACAGCCTCAAATATCTGTCTCTTTACATAAAGTTTGCTTAGTTTTAATTTAAGCCCTGGTGGACAACAGATCTCATGGCCACATGTGAAGAAAGCCTTGTATGTGTGTGTGTGTGTGTGTGTGTGTGTGTATGTGTGTGTGTGTGTGTGTGTGTGTGTGTGTGTGTGTGTAAGGGGGGCAGCTTGAGTAACTCTAACTACGAGCTGGCCCTTGTGTTTAAAGCTGACTGAGTGTTCAGGCTCGTGAAAGAACCAGGGGTTGCACTATCCTAGTTCTTGATCACGGCCACACAGGACATGACCCAGTGTGACAAAAAGCCCAGATTTCTGAGGCTGGGTGGTTCTGGGCTGCAGATACATACCCTGAGCTCCTTCCAGACCGGCTCAATGTGTAGAGGGGGTACACTGGGCATAAACAGACCGAAAGGAGACCTGAAGTGAGGGTGGAATACAGGTCTGAGGGTATTCCAATTAAACCCTGGTTTGGGGGCTGATAATTAGCTACTTCAGCCTCCCAGTCTCCTTTGCACAGTGAGCAGAGACTTCCTGCTTGCTACAGAAGCCTTAGCTTCAGTGCTGCCCTTCAAAATGCCATGGCAGGTACCACGTGAAGGAGCTCTGTTCTGGCTGTTTGAGGATGTGGTTAATGATTCTTCTCTCCCCTTCACTCTCCAAGCACTAGGAAAAGAGAGAGGACATGCCTCTCAGGGCCTCCTTTCCCCGACAGTTTCACCCAGAATCAATCAAGGCTCAGGTGCAGTTGTCCCGGGCAACACGTTGAACTTCAGTGTAAGGGAGACCATCAGGTCTGGAAAATGGATTTCTCGCCAAATGCTCTGTGTTGAGCATCCCCCCTCCCCCGTCCTTTTGTACTACACTCAGTCCTACAGAATGGAATGTGAATAGAGGAACATTCCTCATGGAAGGAAAAATCCCATGATCAGGACCATAACTACCCAGAGCCAAAGCACACACAGAACTCTGGGTGGTTGTGCTGACACAGCAGGTGTGGTCTGCTCTGGGACACTTTAGAAGTCACAGCATGTCCCCTGAAAAAGCCCTTGATGACCAGATAAGTAACTACTTAAGATTCCTTAGGTTGGGGGATCTGGTAGATTGTGACATTGGCTGGGTGGCTATGGTGGTCTAGTGGGCCTGAGCAGGACCTAAAGAAGCTAGACCCATGTGAGGCTGGGCATCCCTCAGCAGATGCCTGGCTACTGGCATACGGGGGTAGCTGCCTGGTATTTCCTTGGCATTTTCAGAATAAGAGAGGTCAGGTAAGGAGAAGGTTGTTTTAAACTCTCTAACAAAAGGGACCTTGTCCATTTTATTCCCTGTGGAATTTCCACTGCGCAGAACAGTGTGTGCCTCGTGGAAGATGCCCAAATATCTGTTGATGGGGGCAGGCTGTAAACCTTATTTCCGAAAACAAAGCAGCTTAAAAAGAAGGGCGAGTAACTATCTGGGTAGTGGTTGGTTCAGCCACCTGCTCTGGGAATTCTTTTCCTCTAAGCTCAGTCACCTGGTTCTGTTGAGCCTCCAACGAACATTCAGCTCCTCCATGGTAGCTATGCTCCAGCTCAAAATGAATCATGTGGCCCCTGCTCTGGCTGAATTCCTCTCTAACTGTACTGCACTCCATTCTGGCTTTTGCTTCAGGCTCAGATCCATGGCTCAGAACTATAGCTTATAGTTGAATAGATGATTGTGTATATCTTAGGGGTCAGAAACCTGGGTTCAAATCCTGGCTCTGCCACCTCCCAATACACAACCTTGGGCAGGTTATTTTTAGGCTCCACTCTCAGGTGTTTGATCTGTGAAGAGGAGATATTAATTGCATCTTTTGTTGTGTTTAGGAAAAGATGAGTGTTGTATAAGTGTTTCAGATCCCAATGGTCTTATGCATGGCTTTTCTAGAGGAGCACCTAGACTAGGTGAGGACTCAGGAGATTTTAATTTTATTGATGGGCTTTTTCTTCTATGAGTGAAATGTTCCCTATTCTGTAGCATAACTTCTCATCATTCTCTAAAGCTCAGATCAGCTGTTCAAAGTTCCTTTAGAATGATGCATTATGGAACACTTCCCCTTCAGAGGTATCTCTTTCTGCCTCCATGGAAGCTGGCGTGCTTTTCTGCCCTTGTATGATTGTATGATTGCCAGTTTCAATGTCTGATTTTTCCCTAGACTGACAGCTCCTTGAGGCCAAGAAAGGGTTTTATTTAACCCTCTTCTTTATAGCACACAAGATGTTTTATCATCAGAGTTTCAAATATTTGCTAGATAAGTGAATGTAAGGTAATGTTGCATCATTTTAGCAGACAGATGTTATGGACACAGATAGGTGCTCAGTCAAGTTAAGAGGAAATGGGGAGATGTACTAGACATCCTGGCCTTTGGTGAGCAGAAAAGAAAGCCATCAGTCCTCAGAGGGCTGCTTCTCCTTCCCACCATGTGAGGACAGAGAATCAGGAAGCAGTCGGTCAGCAGATGGATTCTGCTGGCGCCTTAATGTTGGCCTTCCCAGATTACAGACCACAACAACAACCTGCCTTCAATCACAAGGCACTTAGTTTTTTGAGAAGGTTAAGACAATGTTACTATGTTACAATGTTATTATCCACAACTTACCCAAAGACATATGTGCTGTTTAAACGCATGTCAACGGCATGCATTGAAATCTGTTTTACTCTAAACACAGATTTAGCTGTGGAAGTTAATTTAGATGGGAAGTTCCATAACCTTCTTAGAAGAACTTTATCTTTTCATATTTCGTAGTGTAATACTACCATTTTAGTAATAATTATTTACTCATTTGCAAATAATTTGTTAATAATTTGCAGAACCAGAAGTTTTCTTCATTGGATTCTGGGCATAAAAGTTTAGTTGCAATTGGCAGAATGAGCCATGTCTATGGGAGCTGTCAACGTAACTGTACAGGCCTCCTGGCCTTTGTGTGAGCAGTGCATAAACACCTCATCACTGGTTTGGCTCCTAGATCCCCCCCGCCCCCGCCACGGAGCCTGTATCTACCTGCTTAAGGAGATTTCCATCATCTAACCACTTAGCTGACTCTTGCTGCTTGCTGGTAGCACCTTTTGACACCTGCTTTAGTTAAACGGCAGAGAGCTTGGTCAAGGCATGTAGTTTGCAAGTTTTTGTTCCTGATACCTGGGTAGAATCTTTGGGCCCAGAATTGGTCCTGACATGTGCACTTTCACTGTTATGGTTAGAGAGGCAAGAGAGGACTACATACCTTGCTTCTCACAGATGAAAGCTGCCAGAAAGCCGGGAACCTAATTCTGTAACAGGGAATATCCACTGGTGTATGCCAACAGGAGAGAATAGTGCTGGAGGCCAGTGTTGCGGTGATTATAAAATGCAAGAATGTTTTGGAGAGACCCAGAAATGATCAGAATCAGTACGTTTGGTGGCTGATTAAATGTGGCAGCAAGCTAAAGGTTACAGTGAAAATGCCCATACTGGAGTGTGGTGTGGTGATGTGCAATCTCAGCGCTGATGAGCTTGACAAAGGAGAATCATAAGTTCTAGGTCAATGCAAGATGCATAATAAGACAGTGTATCAAAAATAAACATAAAAAAACAAAATCAATTAAAAAAACATCAGAAACAAAACAAGGAGAGAGGGAGGCAAGAGACAAGAAAGGGATATGTGTGTCAAGAGAAACAAGCTCACAAAATATTTTCATGTAGCTTGCTTGATCATCACAACAGGCTCAGAGGTTATAGATGAGACCATAACTAGAAATAGAAAGCTACAAAAAGGGCTGGAGAGATGGCTCAGAGATTAAGAACACTTGCTGCTTTTCCAAAGGTCCTGAGTTCAATTCTCAGTAACCACATGGTGGCTCAGAACCACCTATAGTAAGATCTGGTGTGCAGGCAGAATGTTGTATAAATAATAAATAAATCTTAAAAATAAAAATAAAAATAAAAAAGGAAGCTACAAAAACTGCACCCATAGTGTGCTTAAACTTACTTGGCCAACAGCCAAGCTGTTGCCATTCAAAACCAGGGTTCCCAGCTCCAAGTTAGTTTCTTTGCATTTTACTTCCTATGCTGAAAGATTTAAATATGTGTGGGAAGAAACACACACACACACACACACACACACACACACACACACACACAGAGACAGTGAGAAAGTAAGCAGGGTTGAATTGGACTGAGGAGAAATTCGGGTGGGGAGCAGATTGTAACTGATGGAGGAAGGAGGAGCCTATGAAAGAGGGGGTGCTGACAGAAACTCCTCACAGGAAGGGCATAACTTCTTTGTCACTGTCATCTTCACCTTATCCCTAAATGTGGGGACAGTTCTGTCTGAGAATCTAGAATCCTTGCAACTCACTGTCCAGAACACAGAGCTTTTTGGTCACTCTTCTGTGAGGGGTCCTCTCTCTCTGACTCTCAGTCTTTTCTGACTCAGAAACAAAAAAAAGGGGTTTCATGCCTTCCAACTTAGCTTAAGCAAAAGGGCCTTCTGTCTACCAAGGTAAAGGAGGAAAACAGAGCTCAATAGTATCCGTCATGGCTAGCACTTGGTGACTGTTCAGAGTATGAGATAGAGGACGCTTTATGGTCATTTAGGGCTGCCTTATTGGGCACAGCCTCCCATCTCAGCATCTTCCTGCCACTTCCAAAAATAAGTCACTGAGTAAGATAGAAGGAACAGCCTGTGCTCTCTGCTGTTGAGGAAAGAAAACTGACACAAAGCAGTGCCTTTGGCTTCTCCTGTGAGATCACTTTTGCTCTGAGCAGTCATTTCCAAAACTTGTGGGAGCCCTCTAAGAATGTAGACCCCTTGGCCTGGCTTCTGTTGCAGGTATAAAACAGAGGATATGCTTCTAGAGGCTGAGTACATGGTCATTAAACTTTGTTTCTTTGTTCTAGTGTAGGCTACAGGCTGGAATGGAAACAGAATCTTCCCAGCCAATGTCCAATGTTCTTAGCCAATATGCACAGGCCTCATTTGGTTGGAGATAGCCATCGGATGAGTAATAAGTTGCCTTCAGGCTCAAGCCAACTCAGTTCTCCACGAGTGCATTTCCAATGTTTCCATTTGGCCTCAGACTTTGGCTTCTAAATTGGCCTTGACAGATTCAGAAGGTGCCTCGGAGGCATTCCTGTGCCTGCTGAACAACTTCAGTTAGCACAGCGTTCTGGGATGGATGGATGGATGATGGGCAACAGTAGGGTCTACTGGATGACAAGAAATTATCCACAGAGAGTAAGTAAGCAATGTCTAAGTTCCGAGAAGCACAGGCAGAGGATGACTGGAAGTCTTACCTGATTTGTGGGAGGGGCCATAGTATAAAGCCCAGGGCAAAAGAGTGGGAACAGTGCAAGGCCACAGCCATTTGTGTTTTATTTCTCCCTGTTGAAAACCTGGCTGTCTCAAGTATCCCTGGAAGTATTAACTTTCTGGGTGGGCTGTGTACATCTCATCTACACATGAGTGAGAAGGAGCAATGAAAACCTTTCCTGAAATTGGGCACAAAGAGAGAATGGGGGTTGGGGGCCAAGATGCCACCCTCAGCTTCTCAGCAATGCCACTTGAGTGTGGGAAGACAGGTGCACTGGGAAGACAGTGGGCTGGGAACAGAAGGATCTGGGCTGACAAACTGGCTAGGAAAAATTTCACGTGGACACCTTGAACAGGATGGACACAGGTGCACCTCTCAGTTCTTGAAGTCTCTGCCTTTTAGGCATCTCGTGGTAACTAACATGCATTATAAAACGAGGAGAAGCCCCAGTAGAAAGCTGTATGTTCGTATGAATTAAGCAGGTGCAATACATGATGGTAGAGGTTTTTCTTATTAAGGCAAAATATATGAGATACAAAGCTTATCATAATGTCTTTAAAATGTATACTACAGTAAGTGACATGTAGTCATTATGGCATTATGACATCCTCATAATCACAAAGCCCTCACCACAATCCACTTTCCAGGCCAGTGAGGTGGCTCACTGGGTAAAGACACTTGCTTTACAATCCTGAATTCAATTCCCGGAATCCACAGTAAAAGGAGAGATCTTCCAAAAGTTGTCCTCTAACTTCCTCTGCACTCCATGGCAAAGGTGTCATCTAATATACAATTCACACACATTCACAGACACTCACACCATCATTATCCTCCTCCTGCTCCTCCTCCTCATAATAACAACAATAATAACAACTGTTAAATCAGGAGTGAGAGGTGAGGAGACTGATCTCCATAGAAACAGATTATCCTTTATTAGAATAATGACTGGCTGGAATCCCTCTGCGGGGAAGGAGGACACTGTGCCCAGGCACAATGGTTTTATAGGGAAGAAAAGGAAGCTTTTAGGATGGAAAAATTTCATATGCAGATCTATTTCTTGTAGTATCATGTTCATACAATGCCAGATGGATATTCTTATCAGTATGTGACCTTGTCAGGAGCTTCCCAGCTCACCCGAGGCTATGAGTCATTAACACTTCAATATCAGTGACAATGACAATAATAGTAATAATAATTATCATAAAATATCAAGATACAAAATAATTATTACAATCCCATTTTCTCAGCCTCTGGGATGAAGTTGCTCTACAATCTGTTCTATGAATGATTCCACAATTTTATAGCACGAATCTTTGAGGTGCAAATCGCTTGTTCATACCTGGAATGCCTCTTTCCTTTTTAACCATCAATTGCAGCCACCTGTGTTCTAGCTAGCTGTGCTTCCAAGATCTCTCACTGCAAAGCATCTTCCTTTGTAATTATTCTCAGCCAGAAAGCTTATACTTCAAGGACAGGCAAGGAGTGGAACTAGTTTACTTTGTAAGAACCCAGGAATGCAGGAAATCCCAAGAAAGTTTGTGCAGAGTACAGTGTGAGGTGATGGCCCTAAGTCTTTCTTCAATTTTGCTTTTGCCCAAGAGTAGCCCGAGACCAACAAAGCAGCAACACAGAAAGAACAACGGCCATTTCTATGCAGTTGAGATCTGAAGCCAAGCCCTTTGTATTCCTGACTTTTCATTGGCCCTGTCATCCCCCCCCCCCGCCCCGTTTTATCTGCTGGCTGCCGGGTAGACAAGGACTCATACTGAGCTTTGGGAGGAGAGTTAGGTCGGCTTTTCCCCATTGGTTGGTGAACGTCTTGGCAGGCAGCCAGTGGGACTATTCACCTAACGAGCCCTGGGCTATGCCAGAGCAGCAGTAGTTGTTTAGCCACACACACAGCATGCTCATGACCCCATGGGTTCTATGATCACAACAAACAGCAAAGCAGATAGCTCCAGCTCTGCCAGAATTGATCCTTGGCCAGCCCTCTAATTCCTAGCTAGACAGGTTTAAGGTAGCTAATAAGTAACTTGATCGTAATTTTTTTTTAAGCAACATGAACCTAACAGGCAGTTTAATTGCTTTGCATAAGTGAACCCTGTAATCACAAATTGGACCCTTTACAACTGTCACCTGTCACGGAGAATGAAATGTCTGGAGTGGAGACCCTTCCTTTTGCTTGTGTTAATACTGAATCAAAGAGGTTTTTAAGGCAAGGGAGGTGAGGAGAACATGTGTTTATCTTTTAATGCAGAAACCGTAAAGATCTAGCCTTGCCTGAGGCAAGCAGCAATTTCCCCCTCTCCCCTCTGTATCCCTGTGTTAGCTTGCCAGTGAGCTTCCAATCCCAGATACTGACTATTGATTGGCATGCTTGTTTAATTACCCAGCAGAGTGGGTTCTCCACCAATCAATTTCTCTTCTAAAATGCCAGCATCCTGCTCCAGAGGGAGGAGGGGCTCAATTAATCTTTGTTTGCTTTTTAATTCCTGCTCTGAGCAGAGTACATGCACACAGAGGTTAATTTTTAAATCTCTCTCCTCTTACTTCATTGCATTCTTACTTTGCCCTGGACACCTGAGTGACCCTAAAAATCCTTTTGCCCCTTCTTACTGCTTATTCAGCGTTGTTAAACTGCTTCACAAATCCTGGCCTGCTTCTTTCTCAGATCCCTCCTAGTCAACAACAGTCCAGAGGTCTTTCAGGTTTGCATCTGTGTCTGAAGTCTTTTGGGGTCCTCTCCATGTTCACCTCCACGACAGAAGGAAGGGGTAGCCTCTGCTTATGCTCATTTCCTGGCTTGCTCCCAGAGCCTTCTTATCGGATCCAGGAAATGTGTGGGTTCAGGAGTCCCTGCATTTTAAGCGCTTTGTAAAGTAGGAGTGAGTACTCAGGTCAGAGCCCTGCAGACGCCGAGGAACTGCAAGATCAGGGCACCGAATTTTTCTGCAGTGAACTGAATGTTGACAATGACATTTCCAGGTCTTCAGATAAAATCTTTCCATTTGTGTCTAATGTTAACTTTTACCTGATCTAGCCTCAAAATATTGGAGCCACATCAGGGCTGGCAGTACTGCAGTCAGCAGAAGCGGCGTCTGTTCTGAGAGTCACTTCTGTTGCTAATGCTGACCTCTGGTTCATAAACTGGTGAGTTAGACACAGACCTCCGAGCCTGCAGAAGGCCTAGATTAGCTCGACGCTGTGAGTTCTTAGCTGCGTCCAAATGCACCAGCTTCCATTGAGCTTTGCTTGGGTCTAGCCTGCAGTTTAAGACCAGCTAGAAGAACATTAAGAGGTCCTGTTGAGACTAATTTCTGCACATAAGAAGCTTGCCTGTATTTGGCTATTATGTGTTTCCTTTTGCCGGATAGAGTGCAAAAAAGCCTTTAGAGCCAGGAAAGCATCCCATAGGGACCACTGCACTCCATTCTTTCCCAGGATGTTAAGGCCTTGACTTAGCCACTTTCAGCTTCTAAACTGCGCAACTCCAGCTGGGAAGCTAGCAGCCCACATTTTGGGTCTGTGATTTTGTACTTTTCTACTGGGATATTTAATATGATAGCTAAAAATAAACAGACTAATGGAGAAGGTTTTCTTTTTTAAATAAGGCCACTCATGTGTTATCAGAAAACTACCAGGAGCTAAAAGCTCCTAGCTTTTTAGTATCCGAGAGAGGAAACCGCAAGCTGGCTTACCGCCAGCCCCAGATTAGTTGCAGCTGCCCCCAAGGTCCCGGGGCCTGTGACTAAGACAACTACAACGTTGTACAGATTGTCCCAGAAGGAACTGAGAGCATGTCAGAGATTAGAAAGACGGAGCTGTGTATGAACACACGGATTAAACTACGGGGGTAGTAGTGCCACGGAGCCAGGGCTCAGGGAAGACTGCCAGCCACTCTCCAGAGGACAGGCTTTCCACTGGGTTTCTCTGAGCATCAACTCATGCATTTCCAAGCTGTTTGTATCTTTCTCTCTCATATCCTTCCACTCTTGTTTGAAAAGCAGTGGACCCGGTGTGTGTGGGCTTTTTTGTAAACCTAAGAGAGTTGACTGAGAATGAAAAGATAAAATGCTGAGCCGCTGGGAACAGCTCCAAAATCCTTTCTCATTGATCTGAAAAGTCACACCGTAGTGACTTTAACCATGCAGACTCTTAAAATGTATTATGAGCATCAATGTTTATGTTCACGTTCTGTGGTTTTGAAACCCAGGGTGATAATCTAGCAGTAGCCACGACTTATGCAAACTCTGAGCTGTGTAAAACCACAGGGAAGGGAACAATTGTGTGAGTAGGGAGGTAACTCTGTCCCATTACCGGGATTGAATGAATCAGTGTATTTACAAGACTGGGAGAGAAAGAAAATAAACAGCAACACACTTGAGCATGTGCGCCTGCACAGACATACAGATACACACACACAGACACACAGACACACAGACACACACACACACACACACACACACACACACACATTTTTTGCTTTTTTATGTTAAATCCTCTGTCTCATTTTAAATTTCCCCGAAATCAAAGCCTAAGAAAGGTTCCCCTTCTAGTAAGTCTCATCAATGCTACAGGTAGTTGGTTTCTCCAGTGGGGAGGGATAGTAGACTAGGTAGTGGGTAGGCCTCTCACACACTCATCTTTAGTCACCCAAAAAATCAACTATTTTTGTTGTTGTTGTTCTCCCACTCTGGGTGTTCTAGAAGTGACTGGTGTAGATGATAGAGATGCGGCATGTGAGGCCTCAGTTCCTCGCACTGCACAGAGAGATGGGTAGAAAGAGGATGAATGCGGGTGGCAGTGAAAAACTGTAATAAAATGCCAATCCAAAGCCTGCCCATGATATATGACTCCTAATGCCACTGACCCAATCCTACTCACCTCAGGACCATGCCACGAGTTTCTCGTTGAAGTTCTTCTGTGGGAACAGTGCTTGAGTGAAGCAGTAGGCACGAGAAGGAACTTCAGGATAAGGACAGTCTCAGGGTTATTTCCTACAAAGACCCAAAAAGTCAAGGAAGCGGTGGCATGGCACCTGCAGTTTGAATCAGGCATCATAAGGGCTAAATGTTACTGAGCCTACAACTCAGGCTGTGGAATGATTTGCATCCATGGGGAAACAAACAGAAGCCCTGCACTCATGCTACAGCCTAAAACAGCAGCCACTAAAGCAAGCAGACTGCACAAGAAGGAAGTTATCTGGAATACATAAAAGGTAGTTCACAACTGCCTGTAACTCCAGCTCCAGGGAATCCAAGACTTTACACTTTCTTCTGGCCTCCTTGGGCACTTGCACTCAAGCACACCCCCTTCATATATATATGTGTGTGTATATATATATATATATATATATATATATATATATGGGTGTGTGTACATGTAAATCATATATATATTTGAAAAATGTTTAAAATGATGGAGGTGAAAGTAGACAGCAGTTTCTTCTGAAGCCAAATTATGGGACTTTGTGTTCTATATTCCTTTCTTCCCCAGTTTGGCTGCTGCTTTGCAGTTGTTGAAATGCATGAAGTTCTGGTTTCTGTGTCCAGGAATTCTTATATCATGAACACTTACATGTCTGTCCTTTCTCATGTAACATACCAGGAGAAAATATATTTGCAGAGAGTATGCCTTGTAAAAAACTTGTATTTAAAGCTCAATGACAAGAAAATGAAGAGCTTTATTTAAAAATAAAAGTCATGAATACAAACTTCACTCTAGAAGATGTTGTCCTGGTTAATTTTAAGTCAACCTGACACAAGCTGGAGTGATTTGGAAGAAGAGACTCTCAATTGAGAAAAGTACCCTGTAAGATCTGCCTGTAGGCAAGTCGGGAGTGCATTTTCTTGATTAATCATTGATTAGTCAAGGCCCAGCTCTCTGTTTGTGGGGCGCTCCTGGGCTGGTGTCTCTAGGTGCTATTAGCAAGCAGGATGAGCAAGCCATAGGGAGCAAGCCAGTAAGTAACACTCCTTCATGACCTCTGCCTCCAGGTTTCTGCCCTGTTTGATCTCCTGCCCTGACTCCCCTCAGTGATACATTCTGATATGAATTTGTAAGTTAAAATAAACCTTTCACTCACCAAGTGACTTTTGGTTATGGTTTTTATCTCAGCACCAGAAACCCTAACTAAGACAGATATACAGGTGACTGATAAGTAAGCAAAACTGCCTACCATCATCAGTCATGGCAGAAACACAAAATAAAGCTATGAAGAGATTCCACTATATTCCCACCTGGAAAAAAAACAACAGATTAAAAATTTTGAATACAGAGGTGTTTTTAAGAACATGGAGCTTTTGACACTCTTATGGGAATGAAAATTGGGGTAATCAGTTTGGAAAAGTTGCGTTGTATTTTTTTTAAATAAATTTCAGCACAGAGTTTCTATGTGACGTAGCAATCCCACTTCTCATTATTCATAATAACTACAGACCAGAAACTATTCAAACATACATTCAAGAGATCAATGCACTGTAAATCAATACAGTGGATTATCACCAGTAATAAAAAAGGATGAACCACTGATACACAACCAGGAAAAGCATGTGCTAAGTAGAATCAATCTATCAGGCACGAAGGTCAAATGCTGCATGGTCCTGTTTATATTGTAGAAAGAAGAAAAATATTGTCTTCAACTACAATAGGTTCTTAGTTGGCATGAACTCCTGTAACAAAGATAAAAGAAAAGATTAATGGTATAAAAGCAAACAGAAGTATTCTAACATGCCCATTTTGTATAAATATAGGAGGTACCTAGGAAATGGCTAGTTCTCAGGTCTTTGAGTTCTAGCTTACATAACAAGGGCATCAAAAACAGGGCATAGTTTTTGGAAAGTGACATGACAGAAAAATGACTTTAGGTCTCTAAGGGTGAAAATTTGTAGTAAGGCAAATAAATGGCAGGCGAAACAAATAAACAAAACTAAGCATGGGATTCCTGCCTCCCACAGCTGGACAGAGCTGTCTCTTGTAAGTTGTCTACACACATGCCCACAGACAGACTGGCAGATACACAACGCAATTAAAAAATAAACCAGACATGGTGGCACATGTTTGTTTGTTTAATTTTTTATTTAACTTTTATTAATTACACTTTATTCATTTTGTATCCCCCCATAAGCTCCTCCCTCCTTCCCTCCCAACCCCACCCTCCCTCCCCTTTTTGCATGCATGCCCCTCCCCAAGTCCACTGATAGGGGAAGTCCTCCTCTCCTTCTTTCTGATCTTAGTCTATCAGTTCTCATCAGAAGTAGCTGCATTGTCATCTTCTGTGGCCTGGTAAGGCTGCTCCCCCCTCAGGGGAGGTGATCAAAGAGCAGGCCAATCAGATTATGTCAGAGGCAGTCCCTCTTCCCATTACTATGTAACCCATTTGGACACTGAACTGCCATGGGCTACATCTATGCAGGGGTTCTAGGTTATCTCCATGAATAGTCCTTGGTTGGAGTATGAGTCTCTGGGAAGTTCTCTGTGTTCAAATTTTCTGGTTGTGTTGCTCTCCTTGTGGAGTTCCTGTCCTCTCCAGCACTTGCTATTTCCTACTTCTTACATAAAATTCCATTCACTCTGCCCGACAGTTGGCCATCAGGCTCAGCATCTGCTTTGATAGTCTGTAGGGCAGAGGCTTTCGGAGACCTTCTGTGGTAGGTTCCTAGGTTGTTTCCTGTTTTCTTCTTCTTCTGATGTCCATCCTCTTTGCCTTTCAGGATGGGGATTGAGCATTTTAGTTAGGGTCCTCTCTTTTGCTTAGTTTGTTTAGATGTGCAGATTTTAGTGGGTTTATCCTATGTTGTATGTTTATATGAGTGAGTATAAACCGTGTGTGTCTTTTTGCTTCTGGGACAACTCACTCAGGATGATCCTTTCCAGGTCCCACCATTTACCTGCAAATTTCATGATTTCCTTATTTTTCATTGCTGAGTAATACTCCATTGTATAGATGTACCACAGTTTCTGCATCCATTCTTCAGTTGAGGGGCATCTGGGTTGTTTCCAGCTTCTGGCTATTACAAATAAAGCTGCTATAAACATGGTTGAGCAAATGTCCTTTTTGTGTACTTGAGCCTCTTTTAGATATATGCCCAGGAGTGGTATGGCTGGATCTTGAGTAAGCACTATTCCTAGTTGCCTGAGAAAGTGGTTGTACAAGTTTACATTCCCACCAGCAGTGGAGAAGGGTTCCCCTTTCTCCACAACCTCTCCAGCATGTGTTGTCACTTGAGTTTTGATCTTGGCCATTCTCATGAGTGTAAGGTGAAATCTCAGGGTTGTTTTGATTTGCATTTCCCTAATGGCTAGTGAGGTTGAGCATTTCTTTAAGTGCTTCTCTGCCATTCGGTATTCCTCTACAGAGAATTCTCTGTTTAGCTCTGTTCCCCATTTTTTAAGTGGATTACTTGGTTTGCTGCTTTTCAGCTTCTTTAGTTCTTTATATATACTGGATATGAGTCCTCTGTCAGATAAAGGGTTGGTGAAAATTCTTTCCCAATCTGTAGGCAGTTGCTTTGTTTTGATGACAGTGTCCTTTTTTTACAGAAGCTTTTCAGTTTCATGAGGTCCCATTTATTGATTGTTGCTCTTAGAGCCTGTGCTGTTGGTGTTCTTCTGTTCAGGAAGTTTTCTCCTGTACCAATGAGTTCTAGGGTATTCCCCACTTTTTTTTCTAGCCGATTTAATGTGTCTGGTTTTATGTTGAGGTCTTTGATCCACTTGGACTTCAGTATTGTGCAGGGTGATAAGTATGGATCTATTTGCGTTTTTCTACATGTAGACATCCGGTTGGACCAGCACCATTTGTTGAAGATGCTATCTTTTTTCCATTGTATGGTTTTGGCATCTTTGTTAAAAATCAGGTGTCCATAAATGTGTGGGTTTATTTCTGGGTCTTCTGTTCAGTTCCATTGAGCCACCATTCTGTTTCTATGCCAGTACCATGCAGTTTTTATAACTGTTGCTCTATAGTACAGCTTGAGATCAGGGATGAAGATACCTCCAGAAGATCTTTTATTGTAGATCATTGTTTTAGCAATTCTGGGTTTCTTGTTATTCCATATGAAGTTGAGAATTTTTCTTTCCAGGTCTGTAAAGAATTGTGTTGGCAATTTGATGGGAATTGCATTGAATCTGTAGATTGCCTTTGGTAAGATGGCCATTTTTACTGTGTTAATCCTGCCAAGCCATGAGCATGGGAGATCTTTCCATCTTCTGATATCTTCTTCTAATTCTTTCTTCAGAGACTTGAAATTTTTTCATACAAGTCTTTGACTTGCTTGGTTAGGGTTACACAAAGGTACTTTATGTCATTTGTGGCTATTGTGAAGGGTGTTGTTTCCCTAATTTCTTTCTCAGCCCTTTTGTCTCTTGTATACAGGAGGGTGGCACATGTTTTAAGCCCAGCACTCCAGAGGCAGAGGCAAGAGGATCTCTGTGAGGCCAAGGTTGGCCTGGTTTATATAACAAATTTCAGGCCAGAAAGGGCTACATGAAAATAAAATTAAAAGAAAATCTTAGTGAAGTTTATTATAGTAATCTCTGTTCTCCTAGGAAAGTAGAAGGGTTTTCAAGTTACTTATGGTATTTGTAAGACAGTATCTTGGGGTTAGAAAGATAGAAGGCAAAGAATTACCAGCATTTCCTTTTTAAAAATTACTTTTAGGTCAACAACTCTTCATATTTGGGATACATTTCTACCTCTTACAGCTCATAGAAACCATTCCTGAAGAACACTTTCCTGGCAATTGGATTTATTTTTCTGAGCACCTTGGATAATTGCTGCCCCAGTAGGAGATGACTTCTGGACACCATTCATATTCATCCCTTCTTGGAATAGCTTTGAGCTTTTGAGAATGGGGTCTGTGTATGTGGGGGGGAGGGGGGACCAGGGCTGGGAGACAATACCAGAGCACAGTGCTTGCTCAAGGTAAAATTCTAAACTCCCAAGATCATTCTATCTGTCCGTTCTCCAGGCTCCAGAGGCCAGAAGAGGGTGATAAATCACACTCATACCCATACTCTCACAGCTTCAGAGCATAAATGCTGCCTTGCAAAACATCCAAGTTTTCTGCATTGATTTTTTTTTTTGATACACTGCCTTTCCATACTAACAGTGCTATCTATGAATGTTTAGAGGAAATAAGCTTTCTACATAATTTTTAGGATCATGTGGAGGCCATTAGCAAGTAGATTTCCAAGCTAAATTTTGTGTAGCTAAAGCATGGAGAGAAATCAGGCAGGCTTTGCATTAAACCCTTGCTCTACCACATACTGTGTACGTTTGGGTAAATTACCTCATCTTCATAAGCCATCATTTTCTCTTGATACTAGGATTCTTATGAGAACTAAATGGAAGCACATACAAAGCATTCAGGCTAGTGACTGACAAATAGACAAAGATCTTAAATAATTAACTGCAAATGTACAAATAGGTTAGGCTTATGGAAGGTAATGTTCATTGTTCATCTGTTTCTGTGTAACCCTGCTGCCTGCCTGATTTTTTTTCTTGAATTTGAAATACGAGTGAGTTTTCAAGGTTGTAGATATCATTACCATCACTCATATTCCTTGTTTACCTAATGAATTCTATCACAGTGTCTAGGAGTAAATCTCTCTAGGCCAACAAACACTCAGTAGGCAGCTCTGTTGTTTGCTTTTGGGTGGTCTATGGAGCTGCAGTTCTTTCAGTTCTTATTCATTGTTACAGTCTTAGATGTTAACAAGTTTCTCTCTTCCTTTATCCTCTGTCTATGTACTCAGTGCAGTCTGTTCTAGTCACTGGGCACAGCTCTTCAGAGAGAGAAAAAGACAAGATGTGATTGACAGAGTCTTACTACGCAGCCCTGGCTGGCCTGGAACTTAGATGTTCACCTACCTCTGCCTTCCAACTGCTGGAGTTAAAGACCCATGACACCACACCCAGCAAAAATGTGATCTTGCTCTTATATTTTTCATAATCTAGCGAGGGAAAAAGATCATACCAACAGTGATAATGTTAATTTTCTGTAATAGCGGGTAGGACTGGGTGCTTAAGAGCTCACTCAAAGAATGTGGTCAAAGAAAGGGCTTCCTGAAAAGGTGGAATGTGAGCCAAGTCTTAGAAGATGGTTGCTAGTAGTTGGAAGGAGCTATTTAAGGGCATTCCAGGTTGCAAGACACAGAAACAAGAGAGTACCTCTCATTTGGATGGAATGCAGGTATGTTTGAGGCAACTTAGGGGTGGTTGTGGTTTGAGTGAAAATGGCCCCAAAAGCTCATATATTTGAATACTTGGTCCCCAGTTGGTGGGTTGTTTAGGAAGGGTTATGAGATGTGACCTTATTGGAGGATGTGTGTTACTGGGACGTGGGCTTTGAGTTTTAAAACAAACACTCCATACCCCGTTAGCCCTCTTTAGCTTATGCTTGTAGATGAAGATGTGAGCTCTCAGCCACTGTGCACATCTGCCTGCTGCTATGATCCCTGGCGTGATGGTCCAAGACTCCAACCACGTGGAACTGTAAATCCCAAATCAAATGCTTCCATTTATAAGTCATCTTGGCCATCATGTTTTATCACAGCATTAAAAAGGAACTAAGATAGAAGTTAATTCTGGGAAGTGGGGGATTGGTGTGACAGGCCTGACCATGCTGCAATTGAAAAGCAGTTGAACTCCGTATGCAGAGCTTACAGGGCATCCTTAAAAGAGCTTGAAAGACAGTAGAGCTTTGAGCAATGTGAACTCTGATGCCCATCAGAGGGGAGTCATATTAACAACTGGGCTAGAGACCATTCTTGTGATTTTGGCAAAAAAAGTGGCTGATTTTTGCCTACTTGCTTTTGCTGTCACCAGCAAATTCATCTAGTCTGCTCCTGTGTCCACTGGTACTATAACCTACTTCTGTGGGACTCCAGTGTAGTCCCAAACTCCAGTTCTTTATTGTACACTGAGAATTGGTTGTTCTATAGGACTTTCCTGGGACTCCAGCACCAGACTGGGACTACTGAGACATCTAGTGTCCTGGACTGAACAACGGGATTCATGGCCGTTCTGTCAGGAGACAGCTACTATTGGACTATGCAGAATACAGCCTGTAAACTGTTTTAGTAGTATAAGCATTTTATATATTATATGTAATATAACATGTATTACTAAATAATATATAATTTTAGTAATTTATATTTATATATTATAAATAAATACATACATATATGTAGAGTGAGAGAGAGTGAGAGCCCTGTTAGAGAACCCTTACTTATACATGGGTCAAATCATAAAGGTCTCAAGAACATCAAAAAAATGAAGAACTCTCAACACATAAAGAAAATGGAAGGTAAAGGTGAGTCTTTGAGTATGTTAAAATCAGGAGTGACATAAATCAATTAACAAGTTTAGAAATGAAATTCTGGTATGACCGGGAGGTGTGAGTCTCAATGTAAGAGAGATTAAGAGATGGCTGTACTCACTGGTTAGCACATTATGAAAGCTAGCACTGGAGCAGGTATAGAGGAATGAGGGAACTGCTTTAGGAAACTGGATTTGACCAACAGTTCTATTTGGGCAAAAGATAGATGGTGCTAAAGAGGAAACGAAAGGTGGTCCTCGGGGTGTGGCTATTACTATAGACAAGGACATGAAATGCCGGAAGAGCACGGTATAGTGAAGATATCATCCGTGTGTGACACTTTACTTTTCTTAGACATGTGCCATCTCTTTCTCTCTCTCTGTGTCCATATCTATGAGTGTCTACACACTTGTATGTGTGAGCATGTGTGCTCATATGTATACATGTAGAGGCTAGAGGTTGATGTCAGGAGTCTTCCTCACTCTTTTCCCACCTCACCTTTTGGAACAAGCTCTAATCAAACTTGGAGTGCGGTTTTGATTAGATTGGTTTGATGACCTGGGATTTTTCTGTCTCGGCCTCCCAGGATGGGATTCCAGGCTCAGGTCACCATATCCAGCTTTTATATATTTTCTGGGGACCTGAACAAAGTCTTCATTTACACAATAAGCACTTTGCCCTTTGACCTATGCCCTCTAGCCCAGATTACTCAGGCTTGACATTATGTTCTGTATAACAACATTTTGGGGTTTCTGGGAGGATTTTTGACTCATTACTAGATGATTTAAAAAATCCCACCTAGATTTGAGTTTCAGAATGAGATATTAAAAAAAAAAGTAGTATTACACTTCTGTTTCCATAGCAAACTGAAGTGTTTTTGATTGTCAGTAGTTTCCAAGAAAGTGGACAAGTATTTCAGGTACTTAATACTTAACCCTGAAATTTACCTGTGTTTCTGAAGGCAGGAGTGGTGGTGACCCGTCTTCCACATATCCATGAATTCATGACCAGTCTGCTTATTATCTCAAGCTATGACCGATTTCCTGCTGTTGTGTACTGGGACTGTGTGAATCCATGAATCAGTTAGACCCTTGGGTTTAGAACGGCAAGAAACCACACTCCTTGGTTTTCCAGAGATATTGGCTCACTCCAGTAAAGTGAAGCTCCCACTCCTGCTACCAAGCCAAAATTAGTGTGGGAAACAGAGTGAGCCAGACAGAGGAGATCCCAGTGGGCAGTGTTCCCACAGTCCCAGGCGCTCAGAAAGCAGGGTGACCTCACTCAGGCATGCTTCTGCAGCTACTGGCCTGGGGAGCAATGCACACTTGTGTGTTGAAAGTAGCCCTTCCTTCACGGTGAGAGCCTGAGTGGATCCTGGACCCCAACCCATCCTTTTCTATAAGACTCTGGACAGACATTTACTCAAATGTAAAATAAGGGCCACAAGGATGATAGAATGAGTTCTTTTATCTTCTTTTCAACAGAGCTTTATCAAGTGCCAGACACTGGAGAGTGGTGAAGATACAGCTGCCTTCAAGAATCATGGAGACCCTGCCTTTGTGATCCAAATAGGTTAGAAGGTGTAAAGCTGCTTTGGCAGATGGATGGAAAATTCTGACTTGGCTTGTGTATTGCTTTACTACTGTTGGTGGAAACTGAAACCATAAATAATAGGGCTTAATGTAATTTAAAAAATGTATTTTGCCACGTTGCTGTGAAATCAATGTGTCCCCAGGGCCTGGCTCCTTCCACAGCTTTAGGGAGGAATCCTTCCTCAGCAACATTTTTTCAGCCAATGCTCCTTCTTCACACGGCCTTCCTCCCTGTTACCTGGCTGTGTTTCCCTGTGTCCCAAATTCTCTCTTTTTTTAAGAACTTTGGTCACTGGACTAGAGAGTCAGTTCAATAGTTAGGAGCATGTACTGCTCTTGCAGAAGGTTAACGTCTCATTACCAGCTTTGTGTTAGGTGGCTTACAGTTACATGTAACTCAGTATAACTCTAGCTTCAGGGGATCAAATGCCCCCCTTTTTTGAGCTCCATGGGTACCCCATATATGCATATATGCACACATACAAACTCATGTAAAATAATTTTTTTAAAAATTTTTACCCTCCTATAAATATTTTTTAATTTAAATTTAGGTTCTTTTAAAATAATTTATTATCATTACATCCCCATTGTAGACCCGTCCCTCATCTTCCTCCAGTCCTACCCTCCTCCATCCCTTATTCCTCCCCTGCCATCTGACCTTAGTCTATCAAGTCTCATTAAGACTGCCTTCATCCCCTTCCTTTGAGGTTTGGTAAAGTCAAACCCCCTGGTGGGGGAAGTGATTGAAGAGCAGGGAATAGAGTCCATATCAGAGACAGCCTCTGCTCCCTTTACTAAGGAATCCACCTGGAGTTTGAGCTGCCTATCAGCTACATCTGAACAGGGAGTCTAGGTCCTTTCTGTGCATGGACCTTGGTAGGTGCATCAGCCTCAGCAGGCCACCCTGGGTCCAAATTTATTCACTTTGTTGGTCTTCTTATGACACTCCTGTCACCTCCAGGTTCTTCTATTCCCCCACTCTTTTCTACAGCTCCCTGCTCTCCACCCGAAGTTTGGTTGTGAGTCTCAGCATGTGCTTTGATCCACTATGGGTAGAGTCTTTCAAAGGACATCTATGGTAGGTTCCCATCCTGTTCCCTCTCTTCAACTGCTTCCACTGTCTACTCTATTTGTCCTCTGAATGAGAATTAAGCACCCTCCCTAGGGTCCTCCTTGTCATTTAGCTTCTTTAGGGCTGTAGATTTTAGTATGGTTATCCTATATTATATGGCTAATATCTGCTTATAAGTGAATATATACCATGCCTGTCTTTCTGGTTCTGGGTTACTTCACTCAGGATGATGTTTTCTAGTTCCATCCATTTGTCTGCAAAATCCATGATTCACTTGTTCTTAATAACTGAGTAGTGTTACATTGTGTAAATGTACCACAATTTCTGTATCTATTCTTCGGTTGAGGAACATGTAGGTTGTTTCCAGATTCTGGCTATTATGAATAAAGGTGCTATTATTGAGCAAATGTCCTTGTAGAATGGTGAAGCATCTTTTAGGTATATGCCCAGGAGTAATATAGCTGGGTCTTGAGTTAGCGCTATTCCCAATTGTCTGAGAAAGTGCTAGATTGACTTCCAAAGTGGTTGTACAAATTTGCACTCCCACAAGCAATGGAGGAGGGTTCCCCTTTCTCCACATCCTCTCCAGCATGTACTGTTACTTGAGTTTTTGATTGAAGTCATTCTGATGGGTGTAAGATGGAATCTCAGAGTCATTTTGATTTGCATTTGCCTGATGAGTAAGGATATTGAACATTTCTTTAAATGTTTCTCCACTGTTACATAGTCCATCTTGAGAATACTCTGTTTAGTTCTGTACCCATTTTTTTGTATCCATTTTTTTGATTGGATTATTAGGTTTGTTTGAGTTTAATTTCTTGAGTTCTTTATTTATTTTGGATTTTAGCCCTCTGTCAGATATAAGGTTGGTGAAGATTTTTTTCCCAGTCTGTAGGCTATTACTTTGTTCTGTTGACAGTGTCCTTTGCTTTACAGAAGCTTTTCAGTTTCAGGAGGTCCCATTTATTCATTGTTGATCTTAGAGCCTGAGCTGTGGTTCAGGAAGTTGTCTCCTGTGCCAATGAGTTCAAGGCTCTTCCTCACAGATTTAGTGTGTCTGGTTTTATGTTGAGGTCTTTGATCCACTTAGACTTTAGTTTTGTGCAGGGTGGTAAATATGGATCTGTTTGCATTTTTCTCCATGTAGACATCCAGTTAGACCAGCACCATTTGATGAAGATGCTCTCTTTTCTCCATTGTGTGGTTTTGGCTCCTTTGTCAAAAATCACATGTCCATAGTATGTGGGTTTATTTTTGGGTGTTCAGTTTGATTCCACCAATCCACCATTCTGTTTCTATGTCAGTACCAGCCGGTTTTTATTATTGTTGCTCTATAGTACAGCTTGAGATCAGAGATGGATCCCAGATACTTCCTAGGATATTTTATCATACAGGATTCTTTTAGCTATTCTGGGCTTTTCGTTTTTCCATATTAAAATGAGAATTGTTCTTTCAAGATCTGTAAAGAATTGTGTTGGTATTTTGATGGGGATTGCATTTAATCTGTAGATTGCTTTTGGCCATTTTTACTATGTTGATCTACCAATCCACATACATGGGATACCTTCTGATATCTTCTTTAACTTCTTTCTTCAGAGACTTGAGTTTTTTGTTTTTTTTTTTTTTTTCTACAAGTATTTCACTTGCTTGGTTAGAGTTAAAGCAAGATCCTTAAATGCTTTTTGTGGCTATTGGGAAGGGTATTGTTTCCCTAATTTCTTTCTTAGCCCATTTGTCTATTTTTTTTTTAATAAAGGAGGTCTTTGACTTTTTTTTTTTTAGTTAATTTTGTATCCAGCCACTTTATTGAAGGTACTTATCAACTATAGGAGTTCTATGGTAGAATTTTGGGGGTCACTTATGTATGCTATCATATCATCTGCAAATAGGGATTTGGACTTTTTCCTTTCCTATTTGTATCCCCTTGATCTTCTTTAGTTGTTTTATTGCTCTACCTAGGACTTCCATTACTATATTGAAGAGATATAGAAGTGGGTAGCCTTGCCTTGTTCCCGATTTCAGTGTAATTGATTTAAGCTTTTTTCCATTTAGTTTGATGTTGGCTATGAGGCTTGCTGTATATTGCCTTTACTATGGTTATATATGTGCATGTATTCCTGATCTCTCCAAAACTTTAAACATGAACAGGTGTTGAATTTTGGCAAATGCTTTTTAGGCATCTAAGGAGATGAACATGTGGTCTTTTCCTCCAGTTTTTTTGTTTTTTGTTTTTTAATTTGGTGGGTTACATGATGAATTTCTATATATTGAATTGCCCCTGCATGCCTGGGATGAAGCCTACGTGGTCATGGGGGATGGTATCTTTGCTGTGTTCTTGTATTTTACTGAGTATTTTTGTGTCAATGTTCCTAAGAGAGATAGGTCTGAAATTCTCTTTCTTTGTTGGGTCTTTGTGTGGCTCATTTATGAAGGTGACTGTGGCCTGATAGAATGAGTTTGGCAATGTTCCTTCAATTTCTATCATGTGGAATAATTTGAAGAGTATTGGTATTAGTTCTTTTTTGATGGTCTGGTAGAATTCTGCACTGAATTCTGCTCTGATCTTTTTTTTTGGTTGGGAGGCTTTTGATGAATGCTTCTATATTCTTAGGGGATATAGGACTATTTAATTTGTTTACCTGATCTTGATCCAAATAGATCTTGATCTATTTTATATGGAAACATGGGGGAAAAAAAACCACACACACACACAATGAAGATTCATTTATCCTTCACTGTTTTCTTCTTACCACCCACCCCAATCTTGTGTGTGTGTGTGTGTGTGTGTGTGTGTGTGTGTGTTTATGTGTGTTTATGTGTGGGCAGAGCCCAAGGAGTTTCATACATTGTCTTTTACTATTTTGTTTCTTTTGTCTCCCTGAGTCCTGAGTCCTCTATTCTGTTTTGTGGGTTGCATGGAGGCTGTCCTATCACTTCAATGAGGAATTCAAGCTAATTGTCTTCCAGGATGCTCTTCATTTTGGACTTCTTTGAGTTTCTCCTTCAAGGTTAGACACAGGTTAAACACTGATTTTTTTTTTTTTAATCTGTGTCTTAGCCAGGAATCTACATAAATCATGCTGTGTTTTTCTAGCTGTGTCATATCATGATGTCAACTTTGTCCCATTATTTGTGAGACTAAGTTTGTTTATTATATCTTCTGCCAAATTTCCTCATTGTGAAAGTATCTCTTTCCATTGTGGTTAAGAGGCAATGTTCTGACACCATGCACTGCTCTCCACAGCTTTCTCTTGTGGTTCTAGGATACACTGATTGTCCTTTTCATCAACCAATTATAGCCACAGGATTGCAAAGCAGACATGTTTTAGCCTACTTCTTTATTGCTGATGCTCTTATGTTAAAAAATAAAATGAAATAAAGTAAAAAATACAACAAAATAAATAAAATTTAAAATGTCATTTCTTACTCTCTTTTTGGGTCAATGGACTCAGGATTTCTTTTCCTTTTATTATTTAATTTAAAAACATCATTATTATTTTTATGCTCATATCAAGGCAAATGAGGCTTCTAGGAGTCCCTTTAATCCAGATCCTATGGTCTTTTAATGGAGGCTCTCTATGATGACCTTCAGCCTTTTCTTGCTGTATCCCTTTTTGTCATTATGATGAAATACCCCAGCAAATCAGCTTAAAGGAGGCTTGAATCATGTTTTTAGGTTTCAATCTCTGACCACCTGTACCCTGTCATTGTGAGCCCATAGAGGCAGAAGGGCATGGGGGCAGGGATGCTTGCTTCATGACAATCCAGATCAGAAGAGCAAGAGAGGAAAGGTCCAGGGAGAAGATTTGTCCTTCAGCCACATATCACCAGTGACTTGCCTTCTCCAAGGAGAGTTCACACTAATTTCCACCACTTCCAAACAATGCCAACAAATTACGAAGTCATTAGTGGTTTAGTTCATTGATTAGGCCAGAGATGTCATGATCTCATCAGTTTCCCACAAGAGCCTATTGGACAGACATTTCCTTTCCAGACAATAACACCTGCTTTTTACCCTGGGCCTTCCCTGTTCCATGCCTGGAATTGGCCATGTCTGTGCAGAACCTGTGTACATTCTGTTGTCGTGCTGTTGTGCTTTCCATGCAGCACTGGATTATGTTATCCTAGCTACTCACCTGAAACTGATTTATTTTGTGTGCATACATACATATATCCATGTGGGTGTGCATATGCCATGATGCATATATGAAAGTCAGGAGACAACTTATGTAAGACAGTTCTCTCCTACGATATAGGTGCCAGGGATCGAACTCAGTTTGTCAGGCTTAGTGGCAAGCACCTTTATCTTGCTGGCCAAACTCTGTCTTCATGAGGCTTATATTACGACTGCTCACCAGATGCCCTCATAATTTTAGTGGCTTACCTTCAGGAAGTTCCCGCTCTAGCTGGTAGCCTTGAGATCTGTCACTGAAGTAAGAAAACTTTAAAGCCAAAAGGGGTTCCAGAAAGTCATAAGCTGGTACTGTCTGGGGCTCACTAGGAGTTAAGTCCACTGCTCCTGACAATGCCTGTTTCTACTTTCCACTGTCAAGTTGCTTCCTTATGGACCACTTCTAGGAAGTAATCCCCATGCCTGAGATACGTGCAGCCATCTGCTTCCAAAGAAATCAAATCGAAAACTCTTATTACTTAAAACCCGAACCTTCTTAGTGAAGGCCCATTTGCCTCACCGTGCTTTCATGCCCCTGCTCCCTCCCTTCAAACCAGAGCTTGTGCTCACTGTCTCCAGTGCTCGGCAGCCTTAGAGCACATCAGGTACTTGTGTCGGTATGTTCCGGAAAGGCTCTTGGCTCTCCTTCATATGAACATGTTCACGCCATCTGTGCCCTAGGTTCCCTCACCTGGCATGCTTTCCCATCTTTCTTAGATCTTATAGGTCTAGACCTATTAATTCTCATCAACTTATGATCAAGATCCCACAATGAATGGGTACATACTCTTCCACCTTCCACTAAAGCTTTAAATGTGTGTATGTGTGTGTGTGTGTAGCTGTACTCTACAATAAGAGAAAAAACACTCTAGACATAAACACAATTCTGGGATGTGTTTATAGGTGGATAAATTACAGTTACCCGGCCAAGCAAGGGCAGTGGAAACTTGAAAGTCTGCATGCCCTTCCTTGCCCGTGGTGTGACTGTGATCCCTGTGTGAACTAGACATGTGGCACACCCCAGGAGAGTCAGGAAGCAGAGGGCAGCTGGCACAGTAGCTCCATACAGCAGAGTAAGTCTCAGTGGCTCAGAGGAACACTTCCCATGTCTTGTATTATTCTAGAAGATTCTGTGGAGGTTTTCCTAGGTGAGAATAATATTTAAATCAAAAGACTTTGAATGAAGCAGATTATATTTCATGGCATGGTTGGATTCATTTAGTTGAAGTACTAAACCTAAACCAAGGCCCGTGGAAAAGGAATAATTATCCAGCAGGTGGTCTTCAGATTTGAGCAGCAAATCCTCTTTGATCTTCAGTCTTTGGCTAACCTACTAAAACTATGTTTTGAAAAACATATCTTTAGCTGGGTGTGGTGGCATACACCTATAAGCCCAGCACTCAGGAGGCAGAGAGTGGATCTCTGTGAGTTCCAGGCTAGCTTGGTCTACAAAGCAGATTCCAGGACAGCCAGGGCTGTTACACAAAGACATTACTTCTTAGAAAAACAAAAACAAAAACAAGCAAACAACTTCCCCCAAACAAAACAGTCTTATCTTTATTTCATTTCTTTTTATTTATTATTAAAAATAATAATAAATTATTTTATTTATTATGCATGTGCATATCACAGTGAAGATGTAGAGGTTACAGGCTGGCTTTGTGGAGCTTCTTCTTCATTTAAGAGAAATCCAGGGATCAAACTTGGGTTGTCAGGGTTGCACAACCCGCTAACCTATTTTGCAGATCAATCATACAGATATTAATTTGCCAGTCCTCCACAACCACGTTAGCCAATGCACTTCTTCTCTCTGTCTTTCTGCCTCTGTTTCTGTCTGTCTATCTCTGTGTATCTGTATGTCTGTGTGTCTGTCTGTCTTTCTCCCTTTTATGTCTCTCCATATTATTAGTAGTTATCTTTCTCTGGGTAACCATGCCACTGAATTGAAACCCAGAAATAAACCCAAACTTCTACTTTTCTACAAGGAAGCCAAAACCATACAATGGAAAAAAGAAAGCATCTTCAACAAATGGTTCTGGTCTAACTGGATGTCTGCCTGTAGAAAAATGCAAATAGACCCATATTTATTACCCTGCACAAAACTCAAGTCCAAGTAGATCAAAGACCTTAACATAAAGTCAGAGACTCTAAACCTATTAGAAGACAAAGTAGAGAAAAGTCTGGTATTCATTGGCATAAGAGGAAACTTCCTGAACAGAACACAAAAGCATAGGCTCTGCAATCAACAATTAATAAATGGGCTATCATGAAACCGAGAAGCTTCTGTAAGTCAAAGGACTCTGTCAATTGAACAAAGTAGCAGCCTACAGGTTGGGAAAAGATCTTCACCAACCCTGCATTACACTGAGGGGTAATATCTAAAATATACAAAGAATTTAAGAGATTAAACACCAACAAAGCAAATAATCCAATTAAAAATGAGGTACAGAGCTAAACCAAGAATTCACAACAGGGGAATCTCAAATGGCTAAGAAGCACTTAGAAAAATGCTCATTGTACTTAGTCATTAGAGCAATGCAAATCAAAATGACTTTAAGATTCCATCTTGCACCAGTCAGAATGGATAAGATTAAAAACTCAAGTGACAACACATGCAGGTAAGGATGTGGAGAAAGGAAAAATACTCCTTCATTGCTGGTGGGAGTGCAAACTTGTACAACCTCTTTGGAAATCCATCTGGTTCTTTCTTAGAAAATTGGGACTAATTCTACCTCAAGACCCAGCTATACCATTCCTGGGAATATACCCAAAAGATGAGCTACCACAAAACAAGGTCATTTGCTCAACTAAGTTCATAGCAGCTTTATTTATAGTAGCTCAAAACTGGAAACAACCTAGATGTCCCTCAACTGAAGGATGGACAGAGAAATTATGGTACATTTATACAATGAAATACTACTCAGCTATTAAAAACAAGGACATCATGAAATTTGCAGGCAAATAGATTGAACTAGAAAAAAAATCATCCTTAGTGAGGTAACTCAGACCCTGAAAGATAGTCATGGTATATACTCACTTATAAGCGGATATTAGACCTATAGTACAGGGTAACCATACTACAATCCACATACCTAAAGAAGCTAAGTAACAGTCAAGGTCCAAGAGAGGTTGCTGAAATGTCACTCAGAAGGGGAAATAGAATAGACAGCAGAAGTGGATGAAGAGAGGGAACTGGGCAGGAGATGGAATGGGGAGAAAAATAAGGGTGGGTAGCAGATGTGGGGAGAACAGGGGTGGGAGGTGAGAGGGCTGGGAACAAGAATGGAAACTCACGGGGACCATTACCTTGTCAAGTTAGAGGTCTGCCACAATGTAGGCTCCTGGGAGGAAGATTAGTGTGATCTAGCTGAGACTCCTAACAGGGGTGGGGTGGGATGGGGTGGGGAGGGCATGAAGACTGAAGTGACCACCTCCTAGCCAGGCAGGACTAGTGGAAGGAGGGGAACAACAACCCACCAACAAAACCTTTGATCTAAAAATTACTCTGCCTTTAAGAAGTACAGGGATAATGAGGGAACAAAGATTGAGGGAATGTCCAACCAATAATTGGCTCAATCTGAGGCCCACCCCACAGTAGAAAGCCAGCTGCTGACACTATTAATGATGCTCTGCTCTGCTGCAGACAGGAGCCTAATTTGACTGTTGTCTGGGAGGCTGCACCCATCAGGGGATGGAGACAGATGCTGGGACTCGCAGCCAAGCATGGGGCAGAGCTCTGGGGATCCTGTGGAAACATTGGGGGAAATATGGAAGGACCTGAGGGAACAGGAACCTCACAAGAAGACCAACAGATACAACTAACTCAGCCCCATGGGGTCTCTTAAGACTGAGACGTCAACTAAGGAGCATGCATGGTCTGGACCTAGGCCCCTAAACATATGTGGCCAGTGGGTGGCTGGGTCTTCATATGGGCCATCTGGTGAATGGGGGGGGGTATGTTTCTAACATGGACTCTATTGCCTGTTTTTTGATCACTGCGCCCTGTAAGGGCTGCCTTACCTGGCCTCCTGGGATGAGGATATGTCCAATTCTGATGTGACTTGATGTGCTGGGGAAGGTTGATATGGGGGGCTCCTTTTACTGGGGGGAAAGGGAGAGGGGAAGAAGGAAGGAGGGAAAGGGGGAGCTGGAAGGCAAGGAGGGAGGGGGAACCCTTGGGATGTAAAGCAAATAAACTGAAATTTAAAAATAGAAGAATCATCTCCCCACGTAATGAATAATTAAAGACAACAAAAGAGATATCATCAGACACAAAGGTAGAGGGCATTTAGAAGCAGATTCTTGCTGAAAGAGTTGCTAATCCGCATGTATTCCTTGTGGAAAAGAAGGAACTTGATAAGTAGAGTGGAGAAGCAGCAATGAACAAAGAAACTTATCAGCAGTTGAATGAATAAGGGAAATGTGTAGCTTTATTCAGTCATAAGGAAGAATGAAATACAACTGTGAAGATGGCTCAATGGGTAAATGCTCATGACTTCAAGCCTGATGATCTGAGTTGAATCCCTGGAAAATCATGTGATGGAAAAGAAAGAACCTATTCCCTCAAGTTTACTCTGGCATTACTGTGTGTGGTATGGTGCATGCATACACGCACCCACACAAAGAGATGAGGTCTTTAAAAAAAATTAAATCATATTGCTTGCAGGATAGGACTAAGATTCTCACATGAAGCAAAATAAGCCAGTCTCCCAAAGATGTACAAGGATCATATGATTTCTCTGATGTGGTATCTGTAAGATATGGTCATGAAAGTAAAAGACAAACTATTAGAAATTTGAGAGAAGGGCTGGAGAGGTGTCTCAGCCATTAAAGGCTAGGCTCACAATAAAAAATATAATAAAATTGAGAGCGAGAAAAGGGGATGAAAATAAGAAAGATTAGTCAGGGGAGGTGGCACACACATATAATCCCAGCATTTAGGGAGGCAGAGACAGGAGGATCTCTGTGAGATCCAGGCCAGCCTGGTCTACAAAGTGAGTCTAGGACAGCCAAGGCTACACAAAGAAACCCTGTCTTGGGGAAAAAAAAAAAAACAAGCGAGAAAATGTTAGTTCTTTTTATAAAACTGTGTTTGTTTCTCTTTTAATCTGGCTATCAAATAAATTACTTTTTATATTTGTTTAATAATAAGCTTCACAACACAATAACTGTGCAGATGTTACTCAATTCTTAACCCTCTAAGCTAACATGGCTTCCATCCCAGTGATACTTGCACTTTGTAGCTTTCCTCAGCCCCGGCTCCTTCCTCCTGATGTTTCTTTGACCTCTGCCCTTGGCTTAATCCTCTTAATGAATCCCCTATTCCTGTTCTCTAACCCCTCCTCTCCTGGCTGGTAGGACGTCCAGCCCTGTTCTCTCTCCTGCTCAGTGATTGGCTGTAAACTGCTTTGTTGACATCTCAGAGGACAATTGGGGAGCAGAGTTTATACAACATTAAGACAGGAGATTCTCAGAACATGGCTTGCAACCAGATATGGGGGGTACAGAAATCAGCATTTGAATCACTCAATAACCTTATGCCTATAAGAAAAAAATAGAAAAGAAAAAAAAAACCAGAAAGATTTTGATCCAATATATACTCTACACATATGTTGAAATACAATGTTGAAATCTTAATGTTGTGGAGATAAGAAAACTTTAAAGATCGAATGCTGACTTGATGGCTGAAAATAATTAACTGTATTCTCTGTATTTTAAAACTCTTAGTATAAAGAGTTGTACACACACATCAGAAGATAGGAAGTACAGGAGAGTCGGAGTAAAGCTAAAGTGTTTAAGGTTCTTGTGTTGATGAGGGGACAAGATGTTCTGATTCAATTCAGGCTTGGTTAGAAAAATACACATCTCCTCCTCATTCCTTACCTCCTGAATCAGATAGAGCCTTCTTTCCAGTCTTCTGTAATCACCCAGCACAATTTCATTAATCTTTTACTCCTCTACCACATAACAGCCTGACCATTCAATTGGGAGCTTGATTATTTAGTGCCACTTGTCTGTTTAGTGCAGAGGGCCCTGGCTCTCCAGGCTGGCTAATTAGCTGTTAGGAGTGTTCTGAGTAAAGAGTATGGAGCTGATGCCTTGCATCTGTAGCTGCCTCCACCCAGCTCTCTGAGCTTGGACCTGTTGTCAGCCACAGAAGGGATCCTTTAATCTGTAGAAGGACTTGTCCTTAATACCTATTACAGCAAGGCATTGGTGGCTGATTTACCTGCCCCTTCTCACCTCCTGAAGAACAGCACAGAATATCATTGTGGATTGGTGTGGTGGTTTGAATGAAAATAGCCCAAAGGCACATATATTTGCATGCTTAGTCCTCAGTTGTTCATGTTTGGGAAAAATTAGGAGGGAGAAATTTAGGCCTTGTTGGGGATGTGTCACTGAGGCGAACTTTGAGGTTTCAGAAGCTTGTGCAAGGCCCAATGCCTCTCTGCCTGCTGAGGATCAAGATGCAACTCTCAGTTACTTTTTCCAGCACCATGCCTACCTGCCTGCCTGCTGACATGCTCTCTGCCATAATGATAATGAACTAATCCTCTGAAGCTGTAAGCAAGCCCCCAATTAAATGTTTTCTTCTATAAGTGGCCTTGGTCACAGTATCTCTTCAGAGCAACAAAATAGTAATTAAGACAGTTGGCAATACTGCATAGTTAATAAACACAAGCCACCTCACACCTTCCCAATTTGGGTGGTTTCACTTGATTCTTCCTCATCTGTCACCCTTGCTTAAGGACTGGTCCCCAGTTGGCTCTGACGTGGACACTAGCAACTGGACTGAAGCCAGGGGAGCTATTAGCCAGTGGGGCTCCTTTCTGAGTCTTCTGGACTTACTATGTTGAACAGCTGGCCCTTGGTACACACAGGGCATTGGTTCAAGATGCACATGTTTGTTATGCATTTGCCTGCAGCTTGCTTGCACCCTCTGTATCATACCCTGTAAATGTATATGGAGTACATATAGTTTTCTGTGGTATTGCTTATGGGACGAAGACAAAGAAAGTAGTCTGTAATGTTCAGTACAGACTCAACTATTGTAGGCACCACATGAAGGGAATGGCAGTGGGAGTGTAGCCTATTTTCTGAATATGCTTGACCTGAGTGTAGTTGAAACTGTGGATGCACAACTCAGACTCATGGAACCAGCGGTATTTTCCACCACTTCATTCTTGCTACATAGCCTTGTCCTCCTCTGTGCGCAGGACTTTCTCCCTAGATTTTAAACATGATCCAACCTTTGATAACTGTGTGACACTTTGGGCACATCTAGATCTTGCACTTGTACAAATGTCCCACTTTTAGATGTTTGCTTCTGCCCTGACAGGTATTTTCCAAACTGAGTTTCTCCCCTTACCTTCCCACCCCCATTTCTCTCAGTCTAAGCCAACAGCTTCTTGGCTTATTGGATTCCAAGAAATCACTCTTTGTACCAAGCACAGCATGACAGCAAGACCCATATAATTACAAAGGATAAAGATTTTAAAAAATGGATTGGGATGATGACAGTTGTTTCAGGAAGGCTGGCTCACTCTCTCTCAGCAATTTCTTCTCTAGCCTTGAAGCCTTGAAGTCAGGTCAGGTAATAACAACAGACAGAGAGCTTGCACTGAGATGAACATTCAACCCTCATCTTCTCTCAGACATCCCAGCATCGATTTATTGCTACACTTCCACTTAAATCCCTTTTAGTGCAACCATTTCCTTTCTTCTTTTAGGTCTTTTACTAGATACAATGGCAAACTTTTCACTTAGATATAACTTCTGATGAATCAGATTGGTGTTCCAAAGTAAGAAGTAGAATATATGATAGGTGACTAGCCAGTTCATAGTAACGTACACTTATTAACTCATTTGTGTGTGTTGGTCATGTGACATAACCAATGAACCAAGATCAATATCCACCATGTCAGTGATGAGGAGTGTAACCTGAGCAAGCAGGGTCTTTTGCTTCTGTGGCTCCCATAGGCTGTAGTGATGCATAAATTAGAGCTGCAGTCCTGTTTGACAGTTTACCTGGGAAAGGAAGGAGGAGCCATTTCCATTCCTTTGTGGTGGATAGGAAAATTCAGTTCCCAGATGGTTGTTGATTTGAGGATATCAACCTCTCTTTTGCTGACAGTCAGAGAGCCAACTCAGTTCTCTGTGCTGAATAATCAGGGAAGTGAATTGTATCATATTTGTTATTCATAAAAACAAGTCATATATTATCTCTATACCCAGGGAAGGAAATGACATGTGGCATAAATAACCCACAGGTGTTGGTGACAAGTTCTCAGCTGAGAACACTTCCAGCACAGGCACTAAAGAACAGCAGGAAGATGTAGACTTTAGACTTGACTGCCTTCTTTCCGATTTCAACTTTTTATTGGGTGTGTAAGCACCACGCCTATTGTGCTAGTTCATTTCTGTTCTTTGACACAGCTAGAGTCATGTTGGAAAAGAGATTGAGAAAGTACCTCCATACGATTGGCCTGTAGGCAAGCCTGTGTAGAATTTTCTTGATTAATGATGGATATGGGGGCCCTAACTTGTTATAGGTAATGACACCCATGGGTAGCTGATCCTGTATGGTATAAGGAAGCAGGCTGGGCAAGGCATGGAGAAGGAAACCAATAAGCAGTGCTCCACATGATTTCTGCTTCAATTCCTGCCTCCAGGTTCCTGCCTTGAGTTCTTGCTCTCGCTTACCTCAGTGAAGGACTGTGACCTGTAAGCTGATTTTCTTCTTCTTTTTTGTCTTTCCCAAGTTACTTTTGGTCATGGTTTTATATCACAGCAGTAGAAAGAAAACAAAGATACCTATGATCTCAACTTTTAGACTAGTCTAGGCTAATATGATACTGTCTCAAAAAGCAAAACAAAAGTTGGGAAGATGGCTCAGTGGTTAAGAATGTTTGTTTTCTTGCAAAAAATAAAAACAAACAAACAAAACCTAGTTCCCAGCACCACAAGATGGCTAGCAGTTATCTGTAACTTTAGTTCCAGAGGATCTAGTGTCCTCTTCTGGCCTTCTCAGGCATCAGGCATGCACCTGGTACAGACATACATGAAGGCAAAATGCCCATAAATATAAATTAGAAATAAGTAAACCTTAAAAAAGGAAAGAAAATGAAACATTTCAACTCTACCATTTGTAACTGAATATTATGGCTTCACATCTTGGGTGAGTGCAACACTAATGCAAGTCAAAATACACAAGTGGAGAAACATCTGTTTCCCATAACATGTAAAGAAAACACAGGGATTATCTCCAAAGCAAGAGCCTCTTCAAACAAAGGAAATATGAGCCTTTGTGTGGAGCATCTATATATATTTATACAGCAGAGGACTTTAGGGGAAGGTACGCATTCTTGAGCATGCTCAGTTTAGAAGAACATCCCTGAGCCTGGTCAGCTTAGGGTCATAGTTCAAGAAACATATTTTAGGGCATATGTAGTTCAAGGTCATAGAGCAGGGATATTGCAAGATCAAGCACACAGGGATACTTTGGGGATATGTCTGTTTGCATCATTAAGTTTTAATTGACAAAGGGTAAGAATACTCTAAAGGTGCATTGATAATAGGAGTTTGCCCCTGCCTCCTTCAATGGCCAGCACGTTGAGTATCAGCACATGCGTGGGCACAAGAGTGAAAATGACAATACCTCATAGGGTTTCTGTGTGTTCTACCAACTTATTATGCTGAAAGTACTCAGAAGGACTCACACAGCAGTAAGTGCTCTGTAACTTCTTCCTAATTATATTATTTCCCTTTGCTGATACTAAGTGTAGAGAGGTGGGGGTGAGCCTTAGACGGTGTCATGTTTCTCCTCGAGATTTCCCAACCATAAGTTATGATCCCCTTCAGTTACTTCTACATCCCTCTCATGAGCACAGGGTGGTTTAGAGATCATTGTACACCAACTGCATGTTACAGATTGGACAAATTGCTTCCTATTGATTTATGTCTGCTTGCTCCAGGGAAAGGCAGGATGCCACAAATGATAACTAAAGTGACCAAGGCCAACCATTCAGAAAGAGTCTTTGGGGACAAATTGATGCTCCACACTGTGGTTTCATCTCTCAGAACTGAAGCCAGGCCATCAAATATTAAAGGGCCTTCAGCAGGAGCTGTTGTCCTTTAAACAGCTCCTGGAGTCTCTTACTGGAGTTCCCAAGGAAAACTATTGCCTAAAGGAAGACTTCAGAAAGCATTGTAAGATGGTCTTTAAAGACCAAGAGGATCTTTAAATTTTAACTTTGTGATTGAAAAAGTAGATGGGATAGACCCCCAAGGGCATCTTCGTTTATGAAAGTGATGTGGAGGATCAGGAAGAAAGGAGGTTTAAAAATCAAGCCAGACAAATGCCCCCTATGGGATACATATATTTGTCATTGTTCTTACTTTCTAAAATGCAACCCCTAAATCCCTAAGGGTCTCCAGGAAGATAAGCAAATATGACTTTGGTGTGCTAAAGAGATAGTTGGTGGCTGTGGGAGAATAAATATCTTTAGGATGGGGTAGGTCTCAGAAAGATCAACACAGGATTAGAAAGTTGGAATTTTGGAGTTTATCCTACCCTCTTGGAATAGAAAGTTTGGAAGAGAGTCCCCTAAGGTTATATTGATTGATCACCAATAATAGTGTGTGTGTGTGTGTGTGTGTGTGTGTGTGTGTGCACATCTAAATGCCATGAGTGTGCAGGTGCCTGAGCTGGTGTTATGAGATTGTGAGACACTCTACATGGATGCTAGGAACTGAACTCAGGTAATGCAGAGAATAGCAATAACTCTCCACTTTTGAACCACCTCTCTAACATCTGGTCTTTAAAACAAAATTATTTTTATTAATGAAGCTAAGAACCCTCAAAAGAAACCCTAACTTTCCCTAGTAACACTGCAAATAAAGTATATGATGTCCCCAACCATAGTGTTTATGCCATCTAGTTCTGTTGAGCAGATTTGTGTGTGTGTGTGCGTGTGTGTGTGTGTGTGTGTGTGTGTGTGTGCATGCATGCGTACATGTGTTTGCCCAGGTATGTATACAAGTCCAAACACCTATGTGTGTACATGTAGAGGGCAGAGGTCAACATCAGATTTCTTTTCTATTGCTTTCTGCCATAATTTTTGAGACAAAACAAACAAACAAAACAAAAAACAAACAAACAAACAAAAACCCTTTTTTTTTTAACTGACACTGATAGTTACCGTGTCAGCTAGACTGGCTGACCAGTAGCCATCTGGGATCCTCCTGTTTTTACCCCTCAGAACTGGGATCAGAGATGCTTGTTGCCTGTTTGTTTGTTTTTGTGTGAGTGTTAGAGTTCTGTAATCAGGTCATCATGCTTGCTCAGCAAGCACTTTACCCTCAGAGCCATCACCCTAGTTACTGCACCTCACTTCTTTTTTTGTCAACCTGGAACTACTCACTACATAGATCAGGCTGGTCTTGATCTCACAGAGGTCCACCTGCCTGCTACTGCCTCCCAAGAGCTAATATTAAAGGTGAACACTTGGCTACATCTGGCTTTTTAATGTGAGCTTTGGGGATCAAACTCAGGTCTTTGTACTACAGGGTACTATTGAAAGAAATAAAAGGAATAAAATAAAACCAAAACAAACCATGGTTTATTCTGAGCAAAATATGAGCATCCACATCCCAGGAATATAGATTTAGGTCTTTCCAAATACAATGGTCTAATATAAAAACAGCTTCATGGAGTATTAGCGTTGTAGAATAAAGAGAGCTCTAAATCAAGGCATTTAAAAAAATACATTGATGAAAACATCCGAGAGGTGGTTTACAAGAAGGGAAAAACTGTCCTATACACTTTAGATGCTCACAATATACTTAGGTCTTTAATTGGTGGAAAATTGGTATCTTTTTAATACATTTCAAAAAGTTTTTTTTTATCTGCCTGTCAGTATGTTAGTGTTACATCCTTAGAGTCTTAATTGGGTTCATTTTTCTCTGTCAGCTAAAGAACCAAAAGGCAGGAATAGTCTTGAGCATGACAGTAGTGGAGACAGCAGACAGGATCAAAAGTTAACTAATGGCTTTATTGGAGAAAAGGAACAACACACACACAGCAGGCATACGAAGAAAAAGAGCTTCCTCCGAGAGGGGTAGGGACCCTCTAGAGGCCAAAATAGACAAAAATATCCACTCTCTTTCTGAGAGTTAAGGTTTATGAAGTCTCTGAAGGATCTTCCTCCACTAAATTAGAGTTGGTCAGTTTGAAAAAGACAGGATGGCTGATTGGCCCACAACTATTATATAACATGTCCTGATTAGCCTTGAATTTGTTGAGCCAGTTCATCAGCAGTGCTCTACTGCCTAGAGAAAAATCCCACAGAGTCTTTGTCTTGGGTCAGGAGGCTGAGGAAGAAGCCAGCCATGAGTAATGGTAAGTTGACCATTTTTATTTCCTAGCCATGGTTTCTCTTTTTATCTGTTTGCCTACCTAGTCCCTCATTAGGTCTGGCTAGTATCAAGACATTAGGTATGGCTCAGAGAGAAACAAGGAATGGCTGTTTAGTAAGATAAAGATCATCCAAGACAAACTGTAATTAGGCTAAGGAGCTGCAATGTTCGTTCTTCTCCCCATTGTTGACATTCTTATCCCGTAGAACAGCCTGTGCAGCCATTTCAGTCCAAGAATTCTTATTCACAGTGGCAAGCTATTTTACGGATCAAGCTATCTTGCGGCCCAGTGGTGAATGATTCAATCAACTAACACCCATATTATAAAGCTTCCATAAAAAACTAAACAAAACAAACTTGAAAAGACAAAGTGCTGGGTTTGAAGAACTTTCTCAGAGGTGACCACACAGAGATTTCTGTGGAGCTTGACAATTCTGGGAAGGCCTGAAAGCTCCTTGGGACTTTTTCTTCACCTTATACTAAGTCTCTCTTCCATATGGATGTTCTTAAATATGAGCATTTAAGATGTCATGGAAAAAAGTCAACATGGCGTTGCATTGGCTTGATGTACTTGAATGAAGCCAGGATGCCACTCACGTCAGCCACTCACAAGGCTGAGTCTTTGAACTGCACTGTAGATCCAGCCCTTATATGATCTGACTTCTGAGACATTGCTGAGATCAGAGCCTAAGACCAAGCATGGTCTCTTTCTTACAAAAAAAGCTTAACTTTTATCAGTACCAGCCTGAATTCTTTACTGACAAGTGGGGACATTCCCAAGCCCTTTACCATGAAAGTCAAAATAATGTTGCCATTTTTACTTGGGAGCATGTATCACTTCCTTTACCTTTTCTATTTTAATGAACTTATATAGTTTGTGTGGATGTGTGTGGATGTTTGCACCATGACAGGTACATGTGAGATGTGGAGGTCAGAGGACAATTTGTTGGAGTCAGTTGCTTGAATCTACATCTTCTCTGTTTGCAATCTTAAATAAGGCCCTCTAAATATAATTTTTGTTTGTTCTCAACTATGTTTTGTTCCCAGTTAAAGTCAAGTGTTTTCTTGAGTTCTGTGATCTGCCCTAGGAAAAGGATGAACCCTTGAAGTAGATAATTAGACTCTATATGTATAGTGTGTTGGTCAGAAATAAGGGTCACAACCTTAGACTTGTCTCTGTCATCTAAATGGTGGGGGGTTTGCTTTCGTGGGGCCAAGCCCATTTAGCCTGAGATATAACATCATCTCTAGTTAGACAGTCTCAGAACTGACCTTCATTATAGGATGTTACATAGCATGTGTTGGATGATCCCTTGCTTGGTATGTGGGGAAAACTCCAGTGTCTAAAGAAGAAAAGGCTCACCTGCTCTCCTCAACTCCATTCCAAATAAGAATATAACGAATGGATGAGAATATCCATTATGAAAAAAACACAGTGGTATTGAAACTTCCAGAATTTAAATGAGTGGAGCCCAGAAGTAGTTGCTTGTGTTTTAGCATTTGGGAAATGAAGCGGGACAATCGAGAAGCCAACATCACCCACATCTACACAGCAAGTTCAGTGCCAGCCTGGCTGTATGCAACTATGTCTCAAAAAAAAAAGGCAGATAATAGTAATATAACATTATAGACAGTGAATAAAGTTACAATCATCACCGTAATTGACCACTTTCAGGAAGTTTGGTTAATAAATTGATCCCCCCCTCCTAAAAATCTTAGAGGAAATGCCAGTCCAGGAAGGTTTTAAGGGTCACAAAACATCCAGACACCTGTCCGTGGGAGAAACTGTCAGAACGACAGTAGCTGGGGCGGCAGACATCGAACGACCTGAGTGGAAGTATCCACTGGAGCTGGATTTAGCCACAAGCAGTGAGGTACCCAACTGACTCTAACCAAGCTGGGTGTTTACTAACCACGTACGAGAATCCTACGTGAGTTCTCTTTATCCAAATGGCACCAATAATTGGTCTTGTTCTCTTCTCTCATTGGTGCAGGTGACATTCATTTCCATGGTGCCCATATACCCAGATGGTAAAGCTGTTTGGGGAAATAGAGAAGGGCTATAGGACAGTCAGTAAAGAGCTAGTGAGCCAAGCCTGCTTCTGTGAAGAACACTCCGAGTTTTTTTTACCCACGGGCTGGAATTGTACAGTAGTTATGTCTAGCTGCAAGAGACCTGAGGGATTAAAGCAGCTGCCTTTCTGCTCTCTGTCACAGAGAAGGGAGAAGAGGGGACTGTCTCTGCATTTCTGAACAGAGTCTACTGTAATAACACCAAGAGCTAAGTCCCTTCCCACTCATATGACACACCTCTGTGACAGCAGTATTCCATGTACCACTCATGGGACATACGCCTGTGCTGCTGGAGAACCTCTTGTCATTCATGTGTCACACCTTTGTGAGAGCAGACCTCTCAGACCTCTCTGTGACACTCATGTCACACACCTCAGTGACATCCTTGTGCTCCTTTCACTCATATGACACACCTGTAGCTGAGCCTTACTAATGATTTCTTTGTCTTTGGGCTGAAAGGCAGATTTTTTTTTAAAGGATATGCTAAAGTTAATATTTTAAACATCTCCCACACGCTCACAAATTGAAGCCTGGTGTTGCTATTATTAGTATAAATATTATGATAGGAATGAAGATATTTGAGAGACACTTGTGCCCCTCCATTCAGCTATTAAGCAATTGAAAAATGCTCCCCAAGAAATGTCCCCCATGAATCTCAAGCTTCGGTATAGAAAAGGATGGGATCCTCATCTGAGCTGGAAGGAGAAGTTATCTTCCAAACAAAACAAACAAACAAACAAACAAAAAACTTGCAGGAGAGACAAAGCTAAGGCATGATGGTGGGTGGGACCATAACCTGGCCAGGACCGCTTAGTTACATACCTTTTGCCTTTAATTCAGACCTAAATGTCATGTCAGGACACTGGAGAAAGATTTGGGAGGATGAGGTCTTTCTTTTCCTCTTCCCAACGTGGCCGCATAGAATAAATCTTGTTTTCCTGCTTTTTGCTGTTTGTTTCTTTAGCCTATTAATGGGAGTGTGTGGTTGAGAAGGCTCTGGCCCGAGCAACTGTGGTGACATCAGGAAGTCACGCAAACAGGAAGCTGACTAACACAAGGTAGCAGAGAACTGAGACCGTTTGATGGTAATAATTGTCTGGACTGTGTGTGTAAACAGAGACCCGTTTCAAGAAGAATTCCTGGAGATAAAGCTCACAAAGTGGAGTGCTTGCCTAGCCTGAACAAAGCCCTGGCTTCCATCCACAGTGCTAAATAAACTGAGCATGGTAGCACACACCTTCAATCTAAGCACTTCGGCAATGGAGATAGGAGGGTCATCCTTGGCTACATAGGAAGTTTAAAGCTGGCCTAGGCCACATACACACACACACAGAGACATCTTATGTCTGATCTTGGGAACTGTCACTTGCCTAATACAACGTTTAGTAATTTGTGCCTTCCCGTCTAGTTTCCAAGAGCAATGACCATAAATATTGCCTTGCCTACCAAAGCCTTGACCTTGTAGAGAAAAGGCCGTTGCTTGTTTTCCTTCTTCTAGAAAACCCAGCAGCTGCTAGCTGACACACAACCAGGCTTGATCAATATCTGATTCAGCAAGTGCCCAGTCTTTCCTCTTTGACTCTGGTTTTTATCCCGTGGTCACAAGGCCAAGGCTAATCAAGCAACCCACTTGCATATCGCATTAGCCCTCTAGCACTGAACATTAAGATTCTGCACGCTGTGCTCTACTGTTTGGGTTCCATCAGAAGGCAAGGTGCTCTCATCCAAAAGCCTAGTGTAAACACCTCACTCTGTAGGCTGGTGAAATGCTGGCTCAGCTGTCTGTGTCACCACATTGTCCATGTGACACAGGAGACATTTGCTAATTCACTTCATAGTGTTCTCATTTCAGGAAAAAAAAATCAAGCTACATTGCAGTACTATTTTAAAAATTACTAGTTATTTTAAAAATCTTTATATGAGTACATATTGTACATTGAGCCAACTCCCTCATACCCCCTTTCTCTCATGTTGTCTGCCCTCTTCTCTCATTAGGCCTCTTTGTTCTCCTAGACAGTTATTAATGATAGAGTGTAGAGGCTGGAGGATGGTATCTTCCGTCAGGGATATTTGATGAAGGCCATGGAGCTCCTGAGAATGTCACACTCAGTGAGCGGTGTTGGGAATGAAGAGGGACTGGGTAGGAGAGAAAACTACCTCTGTAAATCTTGAGTAAACTCTCTGGCCCGATTCCCATACCTCGCTGATCCTTAAGCAAGCTTGCCGAGTGTGTGTGATGAAACTGCAGCACCAGCTCAAATCATTCTGACACTTCACTGACACACACACACACACACGCACACACACACACACACACACACACACACAAATGCTGAACTGAACCTACTTTCTATTAGAAAGGGGAGGTTTGTGTGTGTGTGTGTGTGTGTGTGTGTGTGTGTGTGTGTTTAAGTATTTTTCAAAAAATGTCATTCTGACAAAACTGCATTGCTTGTCTTGTCCCCCAGCCTGTGGGAACTATCACCCTGCAAAGGGCATCGATTTCCTTTTGTGTGTGCAGTTCCTCACAACTCAATTAGAGCACATTTTTCCGGTGGGCAATGATCTTGATCCCATTAACATTCATGAGAAGAGCCAGTGTCCCACTTGTTTAATAAGAAAACGAGAATCCAGGGATATTTATTCAGTTTAGTTCCTATCACCTTGGGACAGCATTACTACTGCAATTTCATTAAAGAGCAGCAGCAATTGGAGTCAAAGTAGCAATAACCAAAAAATAAGGTGTAGCTTTTAGACAATAGCTAGAAAAAACAAAGTTTATTGTGGATCTCCCCGACTGACTGTTTAATCAAGAGAGAAGCTGACAAGCTCCAGGCAGTTGGACACTCTGCCTCAGCTCAGAAAGGACCAAACATGATGGCTCAGTGAAAAGAAAGGCGAAACACCAGCCAACTCTTCAATACTGTCTCAAGATTCCTTTCTTTCCCAGGAAGCCAGGCACCCCATGCAGTTTGTTCGTTTTGTCAAGCCTTGTGCCAGATTCCTTCTATGCATTACTTCACTACATTCTCAATGTAAAGCTAAGGGGAAGGTGTTATTACCCATGTTTTCTAAAGTACATGGCTACCCATCTTGCTTGGGGTTATATGTTAAATGGTGGAGATGGAATAGAGCTTTGCAGTCAGCTCTGGAGGTATGAGGAGAGAAATGTTTTCTTGAGCTGAGTGCATTGGCAGGAATTGAGAAAGAACATTGTTAGAAAAGTCCTGGGAGTGAATAAAGGCTCCTGTGGGGGTGGGGGCTTATGTGGGGGTGAGCAACAGGCACACACTTAGCTGTGTGATCACGTACAGAGAACAGTGACCAATGCATCTTCATAGGTGCTCATTATCTCCATCTGTTCTTTCCTTCATGGAGGTCTTCACTTAGCCTTGCTGTCTGAAGTAAAGTTTGCACATTTCAGGAGCAAGCCTACACAGAAGATTGCTTTGTATTTAAGGGAAGAGAGAGAATTCTCCTCCCTTCTTTCCTGTATTCCTTCTTTGGCTACACTCACACATGCTCTGATATTAGGACCCATCACCTCACTGTACTTATAAGCTAATAACAAAATATCATATATTGGGTAACTTAAACAAGAACCCAAGAGTCTACAGTTCTGGAGGTTTGGAAGTTCAAAATCAAGGTAATCAATTATTCCATTTCTCAGTAAGGGCTCTTTTGAGTTGCAGATGGTTGTCTTTTTACTCTGTGGGTTGGGGGGGAGCTGGGAATGGAGGAAGGAAAGAAGGGCAGGAATGTGGGAGATCGAGGTGAGAATGTATGTGCTATGGTCTGTGTATAAGGCATACCCTCATGTGTTGAAAGCTTTGTCCCCAGCTGTTGAATCCAGTCATTAGGAGGTGACTGGATCACAGTGGCTTTGATTTCATCAATAGCTTAATCTGTTGATATGGTTATAATTTAATTACATCTTTTTTTTTTTTTTTAGCAACATTAGGTGGTGGGGTACAATTGGAGGAAGGTCACTGGAGCCATGACCAGGAAACGTACCTTGTCTCTTTCCTCTTTCCTGCCTGTTTCTGTTTGCCTCCATCATGATGTCAAAAACCTTTGTTCTGATTCATGTTTTTCTTCATGATTTCTGCTTCCTCCTGACCCCAGAAAGAGCAAAACCAAGTGACCATGGACTGGAACTCCTGCAACCAGAAGTGGCATTAACTCTCCTCCTCTGGATTTCTCTTCTCTCACATTTTTATTAGAAAGAAAAATATCTCACAGAGTGAGTGAGCATCCCTGGACTCTTCATGTGAAGACACTAATTCCACCACAGGGCCCAATCAGTATGGCCTAAGCTGACCCTAGTTACCTCCCAAAGCCTCACTCCAAATGCCACCACACTGAGGAAGACCACAGTACATTCTACCCCTACACCTCTACTCTCTCTATTCTGCAGTTCTTCCTTACTATTGATTCCTTCTCCAGGAAACTAGCAGAAGCAGAGAGAGTACCCTGAAGTTCTTTTTGCACGAGTCAAACAAGCCATTGTTTTATAAGGTGTAAAATGTAATTCACAGGTATGTTCTTAGTTCTCAGACTCCTAGTAAAATCCCTTCTTTCTGCATACCTTGCTTGCATCTTGGCTCAAACAGACACCATTCTTGCCTGTCAGTGGATTGCGACTGTATGTTAGGAAGCGCTGAATGACAGGGCCACTGTCCAGCCTGCAGAGGTACTTTGTCCTAAGCATGTCCTCCCCACACTGCTCAGGCTTGCAGTCAACCCTTCTCTTGCTTCCTTCTCCTTAGATTTCTACGTTCACTTTATTTCTCCTCTTCTTGCTTGCTGTAGCTGGCTGATCTTCACAGAATCACGTTACATATGCATGTAATTCACATGAAGAGCTCTATGCTGCCAAGTGCCGTGGTGTGTGACTATAATCCCAGTAATTGGGAGGCTGAGGCAGGAGGACTGCCAAATCGGAGGCCAACCAAGGCTTTGTAGTGTGATTCAGGCTAGTCAGAGCTATACAGCAAGACCCTGCCTCAGAACAAAAAACGCAAGACAGCCAAGACAGTGGTAGCACATGCCAATAATTCCCACATTTGGGAGGTAGAGGTAGGAGGAAGTCCAAGGTTATTCTCAGCTGAACAATGAAGTGAGGTCATCCTAGGCTAAAGGAGACCCTATCTCAAAACAAGGAAAGAAAAATGGAGGCATGAAGGAGGGATGGGGGGAGAGAGAGGGCGAGAGAGAGACAAGGAGAGCAGATGGGTTTAGTAGACATTGGAGAAGCACACAGAACTGGGGCTTTACATCCATTTGGTTGAAGGAATTTAATGTATTCACGTAGTTTTTGGTGTTAAACATCAAATGCCAGGGTCTGCCCCGTGCTGGGAAGGTTACAGCCCTAGCCCACAGACTATTATTTAGAAAAAGGCTTTTTCTATCCCCTTTAACCAAAAAACATTTAGTTACTGTCAAATGAATAATTTAAAACATCTCTTCTCGTGATCAGAGTCAGGAGTTTTTCTCTGTCCAAGTTAATCTTACTCCTCTGGCAAAAGGAAATTCTTATAAAAGATAAGGCCAATATAGCATTTCCACTTAAATGGAGCCTAAGTTACTTTCACTGAGTGGTTCAGAAATGATTACATTTTCTCTTAACTGGGTAGCTGAAATATGTAGAGAGGGCTAGAGCAATAACCTTGAAGTTTTCTTGAGGCTAAGAGACTTCACAGTGGCTACTTCTATCTGTGGCCATTTTGGGATAATTTGATAGAGTCCCTGGGTAATGAGGAAAGAGGACATGAATAAGGATAGAGGAAACCTAGCCAGGAACCCGATGCTTAGACATAATGAAAATTGCTGCTTTCTTACTTCTATGAGAGTTCAAAGACCTAGGGTGATCTCTGCAAATGGCTTCAGCTAACCTGATATAGGAGAGAAGATTAGAATTAATGGCATCCTCGATGCAAAGTTTAAGTCTAATTAGCTCTCAGGCTGGCTGAGTTTCCTTAATTCATCAGTGGGATTCTGGGAAGGCAGGCAAGCAGAGCAGGCAACAGAGCTAAGTCAGAAGGAAGAACACAGGGTAAAACAATAAGCCCGGGTGATTTATTCTATGCTCTGAGCCACCTGGCACAGAAGCCATTGCTGGTCTGTTACCTGGTAAACGGGATCCAAGCACAGTCTTGGAATAGAGGCCCGTTTACACTCTGATTAATTCTGTGTAACTCAGGATGCTGTTAGTAAATGGATTAAAGAACCATTTGATCTTCAAAAAGAGGTTTATGGTTGCTTTGATGATTAAGTACTCAGGGGAAGCAATGGATTATCACGGATAATGGATTAGGTAAAGGGGATATTGGAAACTCTCCTCCCTGCTCACACACAGCTGATGCTGAGGTTAAACAAGGACTTGGTTGACCATGTGGTGCCCTGGATTAGATAGTAGAGATAAACAGAGTTGAACTTGGCTAAACTAAAGGAACCCATTTTTCTCACTTCTTAGAGGAAAATGGAGGATTAGCACAGCTTTCAAGTCTGACCTTGAAGTTTTTTTGAAGGTGAGAAACCTCATAGTGTCCTCTTCTAACTGTGGGTATTTTGGGATGAATTGATAGAGTTCCTTCATAATGAGGACTCCATTATTTCAAGATGGTCAGTGTAAGGGAGAGTACTTTGGTGAGCATAAACTCAGAGAGGAAAAAGAACAAAGAGAAAAAATACATGGCCTTTATTTTTTGACCAGAAGCTAACTTCTGCCCAATGAGTGTCAATAACAAGGCAATGGCAGTCTGTGGAGTCTCTACGGTGGAATAACCGGATCACTTGGGAGGTTCCTCCTCCGTGTCGATGTTGATCTCTGCCCTGTTTCGGAGGGTCACAACCCACAAATGGAGGTCAAGGAATAGCTGGTCCCCAAGCTGCTGCTGCGCTAAGAGGAAGATGGCAGGAGAGGGCATTTCAGTTGTAACCTACGACTTTGGGGCTGTGCGATTTATCGTCAGGGGTCCTCTTCTGTGCAGTGCTGTTTCCTGACTGAATGAAATAGATGTACACTTTGCCCTTCTTTCCTGTTCTTGGGAGAGAATGCACGAGGAATTTGCTTTTTCTGATCTTTGTAGGTAGCCGTAACTGAAACGATAATGTTTGTTGGCACTCAATTTGTTCTTCAGATTCCTAAATGTGCTCTGAAGTTTTATAGCATATGCTGCTTCACCCCTCTGAGTGTTCGGACTTCCCAGGCTTCAGTGTCTCTACATCAGTGAATCTCTTGGAACTGCAGGAAACTTGTGTGAAGTATTATAATTCTGTCTACTTTTCAGGCTTTTTGGGGGGAAAACATTAAATGAGATCTTGATGAAGATGTTGGAAAACTGTTATGTAAAAGAAAATCGAGTTGCAAGTTTAGATTATTAAGTTGTGCATCTGAGTGTTTTTGCCTGCATGTGTGTTTATGCACTACATTTGTACATAGTAAGCCCCGGATCTCCTGGGAACCGTCATGTGGATACTGAGGTCCAAACCTGGGTCCTCATCACAAGCAACAAGTTGTCAGTCATAGCTGCTAAGCCACCTCTCCAGCCCTACGCAGGTTTAATGTTATAAAATTTAAACATTTTTGAAGAAATGTAGACAAGCTTATTTAAAATTTTACATGGAAAGAAAAAAAAATCACATACAAGAACTGATCTGTCTAAAACAATTTTGTAAAAGAAGAGTAAGGTGGGAGAAGTCATGACACTTCGTTTCAATCTCTCAGCCAAACTGTGCATTCTGGTGGGGGCTAACCACGCAGGACACAGAACAGATGACCAAGAATGCCAGCTGATTTTTAAAAGTAGTGGGAAATGTTGTGAAAGAGAGCTCTCCAACAAGGAGCTTCTGGAGCTCGTGGGAATCTATGAGCTAAAAAGCAGAAAATCAAAACCTCCACAAAAACCTAACCTCATACCACACACTAAAATTAACTTGGAATGGATTGTAGATTTGAATGTAGTGCCTGAAAGTTTTTAAGAAAATCAAACCAAGAAATCTTATTTATTTATTTATTATTTCAATTTATTTACTTTGTGTCCTGGCTGTGGCTGTGGTTCCCTCTCTTGTCTCTTCCCCAACCCACCCTCCTTCCTTCTTCTCCCCTTATGCCCCTCCCCTAGTCCACTGATAGGGGAGGTCCTCCTCTCCTTCTATCTGACCCTAGCTTATCAGGTCTCATCAGGACTGGCTGCATTGTCTTCCTCCAGAGTCAAAAAAAACTGGGCCTTGGGGACCCTACAGAGACTGATAACCCAACCAAGGACTATGCATGGAGATAACCTAGAACCCCTGCTCAGATGTAGCCTATAGACTCAGTCTCCAAGTGGGTTCTCTAGGAAGGGGAGCAGGGACTGTCTTTGGCATGAACTCAGTGGCAGGCTCTCTGATCACCTCTCCCTGGGAGGTACAGTCTTGCTAGGTCACAGAGGAAGACAATGCAACCAAGAAATCTTTAATTCCTATAATTTTGTTAAAATCTCCTATATGTTACACTAATTTCATTATTCACAAAAGAAAAAATAAGAAAGAAAAAAGAAAAAAAAAAAGCCAGGCAATGCAGCAAACTTCTGTGGTTCCACCCTTAGGAAGCTGAGGCAAAAGGATGGAGACTGTGAGGTAGCTTGTGCCAAATAAGGAGACTCTGTGTTTAAAAAAAAAAAAAGTGGTACATTATATTTCACTAAATCTGAAAGCCTAGTGCTTTGGGAGAGACCCCATAGAGAGGATAAAATGACAAGCTGCAATTTGAAGGAAATGTTTGTAAAATGCATAGATGGGAAAGGACTTAAGTCTAGAATATATAACGAACTCTCAAAAATCAATAGTGAAATAAACATTTCAAGTAGAAAATAAGTAATAAGCACCAAACAGTAATTCCACCTAAGGAGATAGATAGATGGCAAATAAGTACATGAAAAAAAAAATGTTCACAGCTCTAGAGGCAGATAGATAGACTCTGTGAGGCCAGCCTGGTCTACATAGAGAGTACCAAAACAGCCAGGGCTACATAAATAGGTCTTGTGAAATAAATAAATAAGTGAATATTATTATTAAAATAAATAAAAATGTTCAGTTCCAATAGCCAGCCAGAAAATATGAGTTAAGAAAATGATGAACAAACTACAGATAGACTCAAGTTGATAGGCAAGATGGGGCTTCCCAACAAAGGAATCCAGATTCTTATGCCTACCACCCTGACAAGGTCATCTCTGTGGCAAATGGAGTGTGTAGGTGTGATTAAAATGAAGAAGTTGAGATGGGATGTTAATCTTGCTTTACCTTTCCCAGAGTGACTTCTTGGGGCCTTAGAAGACAGAGGAAGCACACAGATATGACCGTGGAGTTGAGGTGTAGGGGTGTGGGATCATAGGCCAAGATGTTTCATAGGCTGGAGCAAAGCGAGGCTGCAGATAAGCTCTTTGAGCTTCCAGAAGCCTGCCAGGATCTACATTTTAGCCTGGTGGAACAAACTTTAAATTTCTGACCCTTAAAAGTATGTGATAATAAATCTGAGTTACTGTAAGTCACTGCGTTTGTGGTGATCTATTCCAGTGCAATAGAAAACTAATTCTCACTAACTGGAACTGGATAAATCTCCAGGGCATTATGCTCAGCAGGAAAAGTCCAGCTACAAAGGCCACATCTACATAATTGCATTTATATGATAGTTCTGAAATAGAAAAATTATAAAGATTGAGAACAAATTAGAAGTTGTCAGGCTTTGGACACAGTGTGATGGATACAGAGGATGCTTACAGCAGTGGGACAGGCCTGCATCTTGACCACAGTGGCTGGAGAGCCACTGTGTGTGCCGATGTCTGCCTTCTGATGTTGATGCAGTGCTGTACCTACGTAAGATAGCCAACAGGGACCTGTGTATCTTGCTTGACAGAGTGCTTGCTGAACATGCACAAGGTCTGGGATTCAATATCCAGCACTGCATGAACTAGGCATCATAACCTCAGCACTGAAGAGATAGAGGCAGGTGGATAAGAAGTTCAAGGTCATCTTAGCAACATATGAAGTTTGAGGTCAATTTGGCACGTATAAAACCCTGTCTGAACCAATGAAGAAACAGGGTAATAGGTTCATGCGATACTCTGTGCTATCTTTGCCAAAATAATAAATAAATAAATAAATAAATAAACCGTTATGAATCTATAACTATTTCAGAAAATTACATAAAAGTTAAGAATTTTTTAAAATTTAATTTGAAAAGCAAAGAAAAAGATCATGACTACCAACTTGTAACAAGCTCCTTTAAAGGAATTGTCTTTGTCAAGCATGGTGACACTGCCTAGTACTTGGAAGACAGAGGCAGGCAGATTTCTGTGAATTTGAAGCCAACCTGGTCTGCATAGTGAGCTCCAGCTACATAGAAAGACTCTTTTCTTTGTAGTGCTGGCTGACCTGATCATCTCAAAACCAATCAAATTAACTATATATATCTGATTCTAAGTGTCTATGGAAACACATGTATATGGCAAACGTCACTCTTATGAGATTTTGGAATTAATATGAGACTGGGAAAAATGTGAAGTGATCATTTTAATTTCTGAATACCAAACCTCAAACTGGGAAGTTTACAAGTGAGCTGTTTTTCACTTGAAACACCTGGACAAAAGCCTCTACATTTGTGTTTAGCTCTTGATCTGTCGGGGGATTCTGGGCTGCCCATGGATATATGTAATCTCAACCTTTCAGCCACAAAGAAGGAAGGGTTGTCATTCACAAGGAAATGGATGTGAATAAAATTATCATACTAAATAAATTAAGTCAGTCTGAGAAAGGCAAATATATGTTTTCTTTCATTTGTGGTCTCACAACCACAAATTCTATGTGGTCTCACATAGAATTGAGTGTGTGTATGTGTGTATTTGAATGTGTGTGATGTGAAAGCAGAAGTCAAGTTGCCTAAGAGGAAAAGGAGGAACAATGGGAGGATAGAAGAAACAGCATAGGGGTACAAATGTAACATGCTTAGCACACGGTATTTAATTTTACAAAATTTAAAAACAATTTTTAAAGAGTCAATCTCCTGAAGAATTTAAACAAGTCAAACTGGTTGTGAAACATATAGTCCCTGATTGTTGCTCTATGTATCTTGTACTCAACTGGAATCATCATGAAAAATACACAGACTGAGTGGGTTAGACAAGTTATTGTTCCAGCTGTAGGTGCTGAATTCTGACATGTAGGGCCTGTGTTCTGGTGACAACCCTCTTTGTTTGTTTGTTTATTCACTTTGTATCCTCGCTGCAGCCCCCTCCCTCATCTCCTCCCAGTCTCACCCACCCTCCTTCCTTTTCCCCCTATTCTCTTTCCCTAGTCCCCTGATAAGGAAAGACCTTCTCTCCTTCTATCTGACCCTAGGCTATCAGGTCTCATCAAGGCTGGCTGCGTCATCTTCCTCTGTGGCTTGGAAAGGCTGCACCACACAGAGGGAGGTGATCAAAGAGCCAGCCACTGAGTTCATGCCAGAGACAGTCCCTGTTTCCATTACTGGAGAACCCAGTTGGAAACTGAGCTGCCTATGTGCCACATCTGAGCAGGGGTCTAGGTCCTCCCAAGGCATGGTCCTTGGTTGGAGTATCTGTCTCTGCAGGCCCCCCTGAGCCCAGGTTTGTTTGTTTGTTTCTGTTGCTATCCTTGTGGAGTTCCTATCCCCTCCAGGTCTTTCTATTTCCCTCTTCTTCCCTAAGGTTTCCTGCACTCTGTCCAAAGTTTGGCTATTATAAACTGCAGAAAGTTGTCTTTCCTGCTGAGCCTGCTTTGAAACAGGAGGAGGCAGAGGAAGATCTCTGCCTACTCTTCTCTTCTGTTCTCTAAGCCCACAAGAAACCCCTCCAGGAACCCCGACGAGCCTGGCCTTTTAACCCAAGCAGCTCTAAATCTGAACTTGCAGACACCAGGACATTCGTAGTAGGACCTCATGTATGAAATTGGTGGTGGGGAAGGCCACAAACGAATTCATGGTGAACCCAAAATTGATACTCCAGGCCGAAATTAAAATATACATTCCCAGGTAATTTGGTGTTCGGTAACTCAGATAGTTTCCTGGGAGATGTTTGAAAATTTGCAGAGAAAAGATACTGTTGTGAGTGTAAAATATTTTTAGCACAGGTGCAAAGTTTTGTAAACATTTGAAATGTAGAAACAGGACTGACCAGAGGGTTCAATGGGTAAAGGCACCTGCCTCCAGCCTCACAACTCCAGTTCAACACCTGGGGTTCACACAGTAAGAGAGAACAAGCTTGCACAAGTTGTCCTTTGACTTCCTCGCATGTGCCAAAGCACAGGACTCCTTACACTAATAAATAATATAATATGAAGCAAAAATGTAGAGACATACAGAGATCAGATGTGGCCGAATGAGCATCTGTGAAGTTGGGTCTCCATTCAATCTGTCTGTGGGTGTGCCTCTCCTGCGCTCAAACTCCTGTCTCTGCTTAGTTTGAGGGGTTGATACTGTGAATGCAGCTGATGAGTTAAATGATCCTGTGAGTTCCCAGGATGTTGCTGAGCACATATGTAGTATAAGAAACATTAGTCCCCCGTCATTCTGTGCTTCTACCTAAAACCCACCACATTTACTGGGAAATTGGATGCATTTCACAAGTAGAAAATTGGATGAAAGACTCAAAAGACAGAAGAACTGCAATAGGAAGAAAACCACTAGCACTGACCACTGGAGCTCTGCAAGGTCAACATCTCAAGGCAAGAAAGGCTCCTGAAAATTGGAGGTGACATAGCAGATACAACACTTCCAGCCTGCAGTGACCCCCAAACTGACAAGGTCAAAGATTTTTAAAATTACCTTTTCTGTGGATGATAAACCAGGATACCACCACAGTAAATTAATGCACTCAAGCTATGTAAGCCACTGGGGCCTGAAATAGAAACATGATTTCACATCTCAGCACCCCACCTGCCTTCCAACTTGAAGCAAAAAAGGAAAGTCTTTCTCTCTATATCCTTTAAGTGCTGTTCTTAGTTCTTCCTTTGTTTCTTCAATGCAGTAACTTTGCTGTTTTCACACTTCAGGGCAAGCTTCCCTCGGCAGGGAGAAATGGAGGGCTGAAGAAGCGACAGCTGGCCAGGAGAAGCCTGAGATGGCCGTTTGCTGAGCTGCTGTTGCACATCACTCTATAATAACCCAGTTAACCCAGTTACCGTGTAACGATGATACAGTTAATTTAGTGCAGACCCCATGATCATGGTGTTGTCCAGACTTATTGTTTGTGTCCATCTGGGTGGTCTTGGTCTTTCATAGAAGCAGGCCAGGCTGGGCTGGAATGGATCGATGGTTCAGCTATTTTCCCAAAGGACCTGTGTTCTGTTCCTATGAACCACATGGCAGCTCAAAATTGTTTGTAATGCAGTTTATTGAGATCAGATCTCTGTATTAGTTACTTTTCTAGTCCTGTGGTACAACACTGTGACCACAGTAACTTACTGAAGAAAGGGTGTATTTGGATTCCAGAAGGATGAGAGTCCATGATGGCAGAGCTGAGGAATGATAGTTGAGGTAGAAAGTTGAGAACTTTGAAATATCTTGAACCCCAAAGAGGAAGCAGAAGGTGAATTAGAAAACACTCAAGGCCCACGAGCAGTGACATACTTCCTCCAGCAAGGCCATACCTCCTAAGCCTACCCAAAGAGTACCACCAATTGGGAACCAAGTATTCAAATGTCCAAGACTGTAGGGGACATCTCATTCAAATAATGACAGATGCCCTCTTTTGACCTCTGTGGGCACCAGCAATGCACATGGCTGGTAAATGCCCAACCAATGACCCACGTTGTGAGAGAGTGCCAACCCCTGACACTATGAAAGATACTTTTCTAAGCCTACAAACAGGAGCCTGTCAGAGTTGTCCTCTGAGACACTCTACTCAGTAACGCCTTAAAACAAATGCTCAGACTCACAGCCAAACATTGGGTAATCTGTATTGGAGTCTTGTGGAGAAGTGGGAGGAAAGAACAAAGGACCTGGAGGTGACAAGAGCTCCACCAGAAGACCAACAGAGAAAACTAACTAGGGCCCAGAAGGGTTTGCTGAGATTGTAGCATCAATCAAGGACCATGAAGGAACTGGACATAGACCCCTTACAGAGATGTAGCAGATGGACAGCTTAGGCTTCACGTGGGTTCCATAGTAGGGAACTGGGGACTGTATTAGACATGGAATCATTTTCTAGCTTTTTGATCACTTTCCCTGACAAGACTGCCTTGCCAGGCCACAGGGGAAGAGGACATCCTCAGTCTTGATGCAACTTGGTGAGCTGGGCTGGATAAGAAATGAAGCTAGCATTATTTTTAGGAAAAGGGGAGGGAGGAAAGGTGGGACTGGGAGGGGAGGAGGGATGGGCTACAACAAGGATGTGAAGTGAATAAAAAATAAATAAACGCTCATACATATATATGTTGGGTATGGTGGAACATGCCTTTAATCTTAGCACTCAGGAAGTAGAGGCAATAAGATCCCCACGAGTTCCAGGCCAGCCTGCACTACATAGTGAGTATCAGGTCAGCAAGGGGACTACATAGTGATACCCTGTCTCAAAGAAGGAAAAATGAATGGATAAAATAAGTATATTGTTTTTAATGTAATAGATCAAGCTCCTAGAGAGCCTCCAGCAAGTCTCGACTCTGGGATGGAAATACTACATTTGTCCAAATGACAAGTGTTTGGAACTACCACTACTGTACTAATCACTTCAATACCTTGGAGTGAGTTTTTAAAAATTCATGCTGCACACAGTTAGGCTTTGTATGCATGCTCCTTTCTGCGCTGTGGATGTTCAGTAAATGTCTGCTTTGGATTATGTGACCGACTTACAAAAAGCATCTCTGTTAACTTGCAGTATTTACCTAGAGGAGTTAGAACATTCCTGTGAAATATCTCTGACGAACAAGTTGAGGGAAAGCTTCCATTTTCCTGGCTATTCGTTCACATGGGAAGAATCTTCGTTCTCTCTCCTCCATCATGTGGATGAATCAGCTTGTAGGAGAAGTTGGGGCAGTGGGCACTGGATCCAGCCTTGCTTCAAGGATCATCTTTCAGAGGAATCTCTTCTTCCTTCCTGAGAGGTGGGGCTCTGAAGCAAGCAGCTATCAGCAAGGCTGTACATGCCCCCACCTCCCCTCAGCCTCTGATGTGCACTTCTTGGCCCACTCTGGATTGGTTATGCTTTAGCTTGTTCATATTTTTAGCTCCTGCACTATTTCCCATAAGCCTTGTCTTGTGTTCCTCAAACCCTATTTAGCTCTTTCTTGACTTATTCCCTTATTTCTGCTGGGATATATCACCCAAACAAAGGTGAATGAGAAGTGCCTTAATTTCTTTCCCTGACAAAAACACCACAAGGGAAATGTTTTATTTTAGCTCATCATTCAGGCTATCTTGGAAGTAAGTCAAGGCAGCATGGATTTGGAGCAACTGGACACATTACATTCATAGTCAGGAAGCAGAGACAGATGAATGCATGTGTCTTCTCAGCTCCCTTCTCCCATTAATGTAGTATGGGACCCAGCAGTGGGATGGAACATGTCTTTCTGCCTCAAGATAATCCCTATTTCCCAGGGGATTCCAGACTTTGCTGAGTTGGCAACACTAATCAGGAAGGATCTTTGTGTTCCTTTTTCATGCAATTGATTGGTAACTGGCCAGCAGGCCGTAGGTGCAGTAACATGTGGTCATGCTGTTAGGAGAGACCAGTCTCTCCTTGGTTTGAAGTTTTGTTGATGTCACATTAGCTTCTTAATTTTTGAGCAATATTTCTACAGCTTTACAGCTTTTTTTTTTTTTTTTTTGGCAAGGATTCACTAATTATGCATGTGGCCATGTTGGCTGTATGCTGAAACCTATGTTGAAATTAGTTTTTCGTCATGATTTTTCTACCATTGCTATCTTCTCTTATGGTATCCAGCATTTTTACTGAGTAGTCTGACAGTGCTCTGGTTTCCTCACTAGTGGCCTCAGTTTAATCCTTGTCTCCTCAAAAGCTCACACTTCTCAGAATAGCCTTAAACCCACTGGCACAGGAGACAACTTCCTGAATAGAACACCAATAGTACTGGCACTAAGCTTAACAATTAATAAATGGGACCTCATGAAGCCCAAAAGCTTCTGTAAAGAAACACCTTTAAAAGGACAAAATGGCAGCCCACAGAATAAGAAAAGATCTTCACTAATTCTACTTCTGACAGAGGGCTGATATCCAAAATATATAAAGAATTAAAGAAATTAGACACTAACAAAATAAATAATCCATTAAAAATGGCATATAAACCTAAACAGAGAAGTCTCAACAGAGGAATCTCAAATGGCTGAGAAGCACGTAAAGAAATGTTCAACATCCTTAGCCACCAGAGAAATATAAATCAAACTACTTTGAGATTCCATCTCATACCTGCCAGAACTGCCAATATCAAAAGCACAACTGACAACTCAAGCTGGTGAGGATGTGGAGCAAGGGGAGCACTTCTCCATTGATGGTGGGAGTACACAGTTGCACAACAACTTTGGAAATCAATATGGCAGTTTCTCAGAAAATTGGAAACCAGTCTACTCAAGACTCAGCTATACCACTCCCGGGAATATACCCAGAGTTCATCCCACCACACCACAGGACATTTGTTCACTTGCTCCACTATGTTCATTCAGCTTTATTTGTGATAGTCAGAAACTGCAAACAACCCAGGTGTCCTTCAACCAAAGGTGCATAAACAGACTTTGGAACATTCACACAATGGAGCATTACTCAGCCATTAAAAAGGACGTCATCATGAAATTCGCAGGGAAATGGATGGAACTAGAAAAAAGAAATCCTGAGTGAGGTACCCCAGACTCAGAAAGACACACATGGTAAGTACTCACTAATAAGTGTATGTTAGCTCTAAAGTAAAAGACAATCATGTTATAGTCCACAGACCACAGAGAGGATAAGTAGTAACAAGGAGGACTTAGGGAATGCAAGGATCTCCTGGGGAAGGGGAAATGGATTTCACGGCTCAGCTTGGGGTAGGTAGATCTGGGAACAGGAGGGATCAAATGAGAGAAAGGAGAGAGAGAGAAAATACTGGGAGAAACAACTACAATTGGGAGGTATTGGGGGGCAAGGTGGAAAACTAGTGCGATGGACACTCCATGGAATCTATGAGAGTAACCCTAGCAAAGACTCCTTGTAAAGAGGGGACACAGGGCCTAAACTGGCCAAGCAAGGCCTCAAGAAGAGGTATTGGGATTCCAACATAGCCACAAAACCTTCAACCTACAGACTGTCCTGACTGCAGAGTGTGCTTGGATTGGAGTCTAGCAGAATCATTACCAAAGAGACCAGAAAGACCTTACCTAGTAACTGATAATATCAGACAAACATTGGACATTAGGCAGAGCTCAGGGAGTCTTGTGGAGGACAGGGAGGAAGGATGAAGGAATCAGGAACACACCAGGAGAACAAGCCCCACAGAATCAATTGATTGGACTCATGGGAACCTGAAGAAACAGGGAACCTGTAGGGCACTGACCTAGGTCCTGTGCATAAATGTTATGGCTGAGTAGTTTTGTTTTTAGAATTCTGGGGATTCCTTCTCCAGAGAACTGAAACTTTCTGATGCAGCTCTTGGATTGGGTTTACTCTGTGTTAGTCAATTAGTCACTGTGACAAAATGCCAGAGAACAACAATCTGAAGAAGGAAAGACCTATTTTAGCTCGTGATTTGGGGGTTGTAGTTCATTATTTCTTTGCTCCACTGTGTATAGACTCATGGTGAGGAGGAACAGCATTACGTGGCAGGAAGAGCATGGTCAGCCAATGGCAGCTCACTTCATGGTAGACAGGAAGCAGTGGTGACAGGAAGAGGCTGGGACAAGGAACATCTATGCCAGACTCACCTGGGTGATCTAGTTTCTTCAGCCCTATACTTGACAAAGTATCACCACCAGCTATGGCCTCAACCTTGGACCATGTGAGGACACTGCCTACCAAACTGTAGCATGTTTTCGTCACCACGTACACTGTGTGGCCTCTGAGTCTTGAGAGCACAGTACTGAAACACAGAGCACTTTCACACCATTATTTTGATCATTTTCCTTTTCTTTCCATGATTTCTCTTTATGGAATCATTTTTTTCCCCTTTTACAGAGTCAGAGGTCAAAGCCAGGCTCTTCTTGCACCCTGGAATTATTTGAGTAGATTTTTCTATATAGAATTTCTGGGTTTATCGACTTTCCCACTATTTCTTATTGATTGTTTTTGTCCTGCTTCTGGTATTTTTGCCTTATATTTCAATGCCTCCATAATATTTGTAATTCTCAATACTGTTTTTCTTAGTCATGATTATTCTTTTTTCTGGGCCTCCTTTTTCTTTTAATATGCGCAGTCATGGTCTTTTCTTTTGCCTATGTGACTACAGATATATAAACAGCACAGCACATGAACTACATATGCAAATATTTCTTTTTTTTTTTTTTTTGAAGCTTGGCCTCACCATTCTCAATATTTCTGCTCAGCATTTTGCTTCTGTTTTCTTACATCAGGGATTAGAGGAATGTCCCTCATGACTCCTAACTGACTGTATCAATAGTTGATATTTTTTTAAAAAATCATTGTATGTGTGCATGAACGTGAGTGTGGTGTGTGAACATGAGTATGTGAGGGTGCGGGAGGCATATCCCTGGTCACAATGGACTGATATGCTATGAAACTGCGAGCTAAACTAAAAATTTTCCAGTTTGCTTTTGTCTGATATTCTGAATCAATGACACAAGTAATCAAATAGCCTCCAAGTTCTCAGTCTTTCCTGGGCTTTGCAAGGCTGCAGGCTTTGCTTCTTCCTGCTATGTCCTTGCTAGGGCAGCCTTGCTAGACTTGAACTTCCCTGGTTGGCTACATCAGTTTCCTGCCAATTCATTGCTATATGCTTTTGTCCTTTTCTAGTTCTACAAAATTTCTTGCTGCCTATTGTCAGCTTCCACCCTTCATCCTACTTCCTCTCCTTCTTACTTACCTTTTTTCATGTCCTTAGTTCAACATTAGAGTGTTCCAGGAAGAAGCATAAACATATTTCTTTCAGTTAGGCAACTTTAAGTAGAATTCCCAAGTAACCTTCCAAAGTCTTTCTAACACTCTAGGTCCATGTCAACACTGAATATGGAGATAAAGTGGTATGGAGAGTCTCCAAGAGAGGGACAAATGAAATAAGAGAATCAGAATGCTATATCTGACAAGGAATGTCCTAGTTCTATAAATAAATCTTTAATACCAAGGACAGATGGGAGAATCTTTGCTTTTAAAGGTCATTCAGCTGTCTAGGTTTTGGAAAATAAAATTAAATGTCCATGTAGGGGGATTCAGCCCTTCTATATGAAAAGAAAGAAAATGTCTAGTGAGCTGTCAGACTTTATTGCTTTGGGTAGGCTTTCTTCCTGTGCAATATTATGTAAATTCATTTTAAAATAATTTATGGAGGGGGGATGACCTTGTTTAAACTGTGGCAAAAAAGGTTAAATATGAGATTGTGAAAATTACAAACGTGGGCTTATAATTTATTCAAAAACATGCACCGGCACTTGCAACTACCTCCCTTCCCCCGCCTCAAGTTTCCATAGAAAGATGATGGACAAATGATGGATAGATGAGAGATCTGTGAGAAACCGCAAAAGTAAGATATTAATATTCAGGATGAAATTGCTTAACTTTTGTGTTCCTGTATATTTGTAATACTTTATAACCTAACGCTAAAACAAGGATTGTAGTGATGGAAACACGAAGAAACATCACTTCCAGACTTAAGCTGATCCTTGAAACAAGCCAGAGAAGACGAAACCCAGAGCTTTGTGATGAAGTATTTCTGCTTGGCTCTCAGAACTTCTACTCTGAAGATCTGAAGCTGATGTCATGTCTGGGATCCATGTTTCTCTGAACCTGAGATGAAGACCAAGGCCAAATTCTGCTTTTGGAATCTGGGGACTCTCAATCCAGGGGCTGAGTTTTCAACAAGAAGTAAGTGATATTGATTTATATGGTCATGGCTCAAGGATGAATGCCTGACAAACTGATCCAGAACAATATTTCTTATGTTATCTGCTTCCTCTCTACATATACTTAACCATGTAATTTTCATTGGTTAGTTCTAAAGATGACAGTCTGGGCTAATGGAAGCTGAGCGGTATTGGACAAATGGACTTTGGTCTAAAATAATAAAATTATGACTTGATATCAGAATTACAGGCTCACTCAGACCAGTTTAGTTTGTATGAGCCATCATCACCCATAGTCCGAAATACAGCCCTGATTCTCATGCTGTTACCTTTGTGACCAAATGAAAGTGAAAGCAAGTTTGTCTCAGGTACACTTACTGTCACTTTTAGAAAAGTAATTTATTTATGGCCCCAGGAGGTACTTGATAGGATTAACTTCCTAGCTGTTCATGAGTCCATCTGGGTGTAAACATTTTTTCTTTTAAGAGAACATTCTAATAAAGTTTTTTAAAAGTCAATAGCATAAGTGAAAGAATGCAAAGAGATTGCTACAGGAAATATTTTATAGAAATAGAAATGTCAGTGAGCATTTACCATACATATTCAGGTACTTTCCTGTTGCTGCTGTTGTTGCTTGGGACATTGTGCAGAATGTGGTGTGACTTAGTGTACAATCAGCATCATTATGAGCTGTAATCATAGGCTCTGAGAGATGCTGTAGCTCCAGGCTGATGTTTGCCATGATACGGAGCTATTCATTGGGGAATATTCTTTCATGGATCCTCTAAGCATGCTGCTATCTGCAACTTTGCAGTGCTAATTCTTTCATCGTTCTTCAGTTTTTCTCATCAGACTCATGAGTACCATTAGTGATTTTTTTAAAATAATTTGAGAATTTGAAGGCTTGTCAGTACTTTAAGCATTATGAAAAAGAACAGCTTACATTTCCATACTTGGAAGCTTAGTGACTTTAGAGCAATCTCATTTCACAAATAAAGAGATGGGGGCCCAAGGATCTGTATGATTTACGTTGGATAGTAGAGGGCTAAATGCTAGAACAGTTGGTAGACACTTGTTTTTCTGGGTACTGGGTAAGCTTTTTCTCCTTATGATATCATAGACCTGTTCACAGCAGGATTTTTGTTCTTATTTTTAATTTAGCACATCTTCTTAAATGCCAAGTTAGGAATATCTTTGTTCATACTTGTTAGGAAAGCAATTACTCTCAAAAAGTATTGCCTATAATAACAAAACAAACAACTTGATTAAAGTGAGCAAAATATTTAAACAAATACCTTCCAAAGTAAAATATAGCAATAACTGTAATCTCCTGATTATTTATCATCATTAGTCATCAGGAAAATGTAAGCATAATCCACGATGGGGTATAACTGATTACACACTCACTGAAACAGCTTATGGAGCTTATGTAAATGCCAAGTTTTGAAGGTGATATAGAACAATCAGAACTCTTTGGTTGTTTGTCTGAGACACCTAAGTAGCCAACACTACTGGACCAGAACTTATTGTGTAGTCCAGGTTACCCTTCAGACTCATGATCTTCCTGCAGCGTTTCCAGAGTACTGAAATTACAGGTGAGCATCACCCAAATCCGGTGTCAGTAGAACTGTTCACCCTTGGGTTGGGAGGTCTAGGATGACATTTGGGTGCAACTCACTGAACATGACAATGAATGGACACATGGAAGCTTTTGCACACATGATCCATCACTGGGTGGCTTGGGCAAAAACTTGTTTTTATTTTTCTTTGTACATGAGTCAGGGTCTCATGTAGTCTCAACTTGTGATATAGCTGAGGATAACCTTGAACTCCAGATCTTTCTGCCTCCCGCTGGAGAGTGCTGGAATTGTACACAAGCTAAAAAAAAAAAGAAAGAAAAAGAAAAAAATCACAGTATCCATCTCATCTTGATGGTTTAACCTTATAAAGCCAGGTCAATGTCAAGGCAAAGCATCTCATACTTGAGGCCTTACTGGGAAATAGGGTCTTATCAGCCATATGAAGTTAAAATGTACCAAGATGACATTCTCCTGTGTTTAGGATGGACCCTAAGTTGACTGATGAGTAAATAAGAGAATGGACACAGACACACACTCATCCATGTGAAGATAGTGGCAGAAACCTGAACAATATTGCAACAAGCCAAGAAACCCAGAGACATCAGAAGTTGAGAAGCCAAAGAAGGATTCCCCTTTAGAAGCTTGAGAGGGAGTGTGGTCCTGCTCTTGCCTTGTCCACAAACTTCTAGCCTCCTGAAAACACATTTCTAGGTTTTAAGTCCAGGCAGTGTGTTTTGATTCGTTACTCCAGTCCCAGGAAATTCATATTCTGTGTGAGTTTGTTTTTTAGAGAGAAAATGCTGGCTTATCTGTAGTGAAAGAAAGCAGCATGCCAATGATTTCCTGTTCCTAGAGACTGAAGGAAGGGTGGACTGCCAAAGGACCAAGAAGGGTTGGGAGTGAATGAGTGCTCTGCATGTACATTGTAGTAGCATTTCACAAAGGGAGTTCTGTCATCAGATTTTGAATGGGTGTTTTGATTTTAATTGATACCTTATTAAATGTATTGGTCAGATGTATTGGCTATTTCTAAATACAGCTGGTCTCCCAGAATACAGATGTGAAAATGCCCATGGGCTTGGTTAGAACTTTGCTTCAGTTGAGTTTCAGACTAAAGATGCGTGACATTTTCTTTCCCTCTTTGGAGATATACTGGAGTTGCTGAGCTTTATATCCTATAGAATGTGAAGCAAATGATAGGAAGAAAGTCGTAGTGTTAGATAATATATTTTTCTGTTATTTTCCAAAGTTCAAAGTCAAGGTTGGAACATAAAAAAAAAAAAAAATTAGAAAGCTATGAAGCTGTTTATGCCAGTCCCATCTGTTTTCCCCAAATAGATCAACATTGCTGAGAGCGGTTGTTGTACTCTCTGTCCCCTTTCTCTCATCCCCACCCTGACCCCTGTGTGTGTTTGTGTGGGTGTGTGTTGTTGGGGGGAGGGGCCAGCAGCATTTCCCTGAGGAAGAACATTACACTGTTAGAGGAGGTGGCTCTCCCTAGCCTTGGACACCTTTAAATCGTTCAAACAAACCTCACTTCTCTGTCCTTCACCTGACACTGTGTGCATTTGTTCAAACTTAGCTATGGATGTGATTCCACCTCTCTTTTAATTTTTTAAAATTTACTATTTATGTATTTATTTATTATAATTTATTTTATATCCAGATTGTAGCCCCCTCCTTTGTCTCCCCTATCCTGCCCCACACTCCCTTCCTCTTCCCGCTCCCCCATTCCTCAGAAAGGGGGAGCCCTCCTTCACTACCTTCTGACCCCACCCTATCAAGTTTCATTAGGCTTGCCTGCATCCTCTTCCTGATCACCCCGTCAACCCCCTCTGCCAACTAGGGGGAAGTGATCTAAAAGCAAAGCAGGCAACAGAGTCCATGTCAGAGACAGTTCCTGCTACCTTTACTAGGGGACTGACATGGAGATTAAGCTGCCTATGGGCTACATCTATGCATGGGGTCTAGGTCCTCTCCATGCATGGTCCTTGGTTGGTGCATCAGTCACTGCAGGCACTTCTGGGCCTAGATTTGTTGGCTCTGTTGGAATTCGCATGGAGCTTCTGTGTCTTCCATATTTTTCTATTCCTCTGACTCTTTCCTACGACTCCCTGCACTCTTCCCAAAGTTTGGCATCATCCTGAGTGAGATAACCCAGAATCAGAAAGACACGCATGGTACAAACTCACTTACAAGCTGATATTAGTCATATAACACAGGATAACCACACTACAATACACAGACCTAAAGAAGCTAAATAACAAGGAGGACCCTGAGGAGGATGTTTAATTTTCATTCAGAGGGCAAATAGAATAGACATCTGAAGTGGATGAAGAGAGAGAACAGGAAGGGAGCCTAGCATAGATGTCCTCTGAAAGGCTTCACCCAGTAGGGGATCGAAGCAGATGACTTGTGAATTTTCACCAAATTTCCTGGTTCTGAAGTATGAAATCCTTAGACCTCATCCTGGGAAGGAGCCACATTAAGCGTGGGAGGATTAAATAAGCATCTGCCAGAGCTTCCTGTCCAGAACCAGTGTTTGTCATGTTTCCCTTGGTCCCGACCACTTCTGGGCCTTTTTTTTTTTTTTCTCAAATTTCCTTGTTTTGTCTTGGGATTTCTCTGTTATTTAATCTGTGGTAGTGCATTTTTTTTTTCTCAAGGCTTCTGGGGTGATTCTTGATTGTGACCACAGAATTTGACAAAATGGCTAGCCAATAATTAGATTCACATTTAAGTTTCAAAATGGTTTTGGTATTTTTATTTTATGTGTGTGGTGTTTGGCCTGCATAGGTTGGTCTGTGGGTGTTATGTGTAGTGCCAGCAGAGGCAAGAGACACCATTAGATACCTTGGCAACAGAGTTTCAAACAGTGTGAGCTGCCATGTGGGTGCTGGGAATTGAACCTGAGTCCTTTGGAAGAGCAGCCAGTGCTCTTAACCACTGAGCTATCTTCCCAGTCATCAGTATTTAACTTTTGAAATGAAATGAAGTTTTCACTTTGATTCCTCAAAGCCTTTTCATGAGGGTCTAGTTTCTCTCTGGATCCTCAAAGACCCTGCTGGATTGTAGTTCTTATCTGGCTGCCTCCTGGGTCTTGTCAGTGTGAGGTGCAGTTGTGACTCTCCCCTTGTGTCTGCCTCCTTTGGTTGCAACATACACACACACACACACACACACACACACACACACACACACACACACACACACTTACCTCATTTGCCTGCTCAGAGCTTCTCTACCTTCCGAAGTCAAGCCAGCTCATGTTCTGGGATTCCTCAACTGGTTGAACCCTACCTCTCTCCTCCACCTCTCTGAAAATTTCTGCTTTGGATGTAGATTAAAGACACAGACTACAGTGTCCAGGTGTAAAGTGATGAGGGAACACAGCAGAGGTTTGAGGCTCTTTGCTGTGGGTTGTCTTCCGTTTTTCAGGCTTTTTGGAAAATATATGAAAATGCTTATAGTTATACATGATATTAAAATGTATAAAACTATACACATTCTATTAAGTAAACATTTTATTAAGTTTTAGCTCCTCCATTTATCCAGTTTTACTTTTCATGGATTCAGTTACCTACAGTGAACTCTGGTAAAAAAAAAAAAAAATTACATGAGAAATCAAGCAGTAAGCAATTCATTGGTTTAAAATGACTTTTATTGCTGCACATGACTGTGATGGTTCTATCCTAGTCTATTATTGTTGCTCATTTCTCACTGTGTTCACTTATAAATTAAACCCTACTCTAGGTATTATTATAGAGAAAGCATAGCAGACATAGAACTCAGAACTATCTTCAGTTTTAGTCATTAGAAAACATTTTTGTGTCAGGCTCCTGACTTGTTCCCTCTTTTCTCCTTCTTCTGATGTCCAGCCTCTTTGCCTGTCTGGATAGGAATTGAGCATTTTAGCAAGAGTCCTCCCTCTTGATTAGTTTCTTTAGGTGTACAGATTTTAGTAGGTTTATCCTATATTATATGTCTATATGAGTGAGTATATACCTTGTGTGTCTTTCTGCTTCTGGGATAGCTCACTCAAGATGATATTTTTCAGATCCCATCATTTACCTGCAAATTTCATGATTTTCTTGTTTTTTATTGCTGAGTAATATTCCATTGTGTAGATATACCACAATTTGTGCATCTATTCCTCCACTGAGGGGCATCTGGGCTGTTTCCAGCTTCTGGCTATTACAAATAAGGCTGCTACAAACATGGTTGAGCAAATGTCCTTATTGTGTACTTGAGAATATTTTGGATATATGCCTAGGAATGGTATAGCTGGATCTTGAGGAAGTGTTATTCCTAGTTGTCTGAGAAAGCGCCAGATTGCTTTCCAGAGTGGTTGTACAAGTTTACATTCCCACCAGCAGTGAAGAAGGGTTCCCCTTTCTCCACAACCTCTCCAGCATGTGTTGTCTCTTGAGTTCTTTGCCCTGCAGACTATCAGTGCAGATTCTGAGACTTATGGGCAGAGTGCAGGGAATCTTAGGAAAGAAGTGGGAAACAGTAAGATCTGGAGAGGACAGGAACTCCACAAAAAGAGCAATAGAACAAAAAAATCTGAGCACAGGGATCTTTCTGAGACTGATACTCCAACCATGGAGTATGCATGGAGATAACCTAAGACCCCTGCACAGATGTAGCCCATGGCAGTTCAGTATCCAAGTGGGTTCCATTGTAATAGGAACAGGGACTGTCTCTGACATGAACTGATTGGCCTGCTCTTTAATTACCTCCCCCTGAGGGGGAAGCAGCATTACTAGGCCACAGAAGAAGACAATGCAGCCACTCCTGATGAGACCTAATTGACTAGGATCAGAAGGAAGGAAAAGAAGACCTCCCCTATCAGTGGACTTGGGGAGGGGCATGCATGCAGAAGGTGGAGGAAGGGAGGGATTGGGACGGGAGAAGGGAGGGAACCACGGGAGGGATACAAAGTGAATAAAATGTAATTAATAAAGAAAAAAATAATAAAAATAAATCTGCTCTGTTTATATTTTCTAAAAAAAAACACCCTGTTATATAATAAATTACTCTTTATTAAAAAAAAAGAAAACATTTTTGGAGAAAGAAAGTGGAGCTACCAAGGGCAAGCTCTCACTTTCCACCTGCCAACACCATCAGTAGTTACTTCCAGACTGTCTGGCAACTCTGACTTGCATTTCCCTGAAAGAAGAAAGAGCTGAACTGAACAGGAGGGAGGAGAATTAATTTTGAACCATCCTAGTTACTAGTTGAATGCTGTTCTGGTTTGGATCATAAGTATCGCTTAAAGACATAGGCAGATTTTATTCACACCAATGTTTCTAGTGGGTCCTGGTAGAGACTTTCAGAGATGGACCTGATGGAAGGGAATGATATTGGAGATACACTTTTGAAGAGGCCTCCTTCTTTCTCATTTTCTTATCCCAACAGCCAAAATGAAAGTAGATTTACTTCTCCATTAACTCCTGGCAATGATGCAAGTCTTCAAAGCCTTGAGTTCAAGTGAGTATGGGGCTGAAATCTCTGAAACCAAAATAATTTGTCTGCTTTTAAGTTCTTTATCTCTGGTGTGTTATCACTGCCACAGCAGGCTGACTACCAGCTTCCATTGCCCAGGCTGCTTATGGATGCTCAGTATGACAACTGAACTCCATCCAACGGAGATCAGGGGAGAGGTTGTCGTCCAGGGGACAAGCCAAACCAAAGGAGCCACACTGAACTTGGTTATGAAATTTAATTGGCTTCAGTTCATTTTCCCACTTTCAAACAAGAACAGCAGCAACAACAATGACAAAAAGAAAATCATGGATCAGATTTAAGGTCTGGGTGGAGAAGTGTGATCCAGGCAGACTCAGCCTGCTGTCAGAGACAGTTTTAGGTAGTGTGCGAATTTTCTCCTTACATGTGTAAAACAGTTACACTGCTGGTCAAAGTGTGGGTTTTAATTAGTACCTCATGCTTGAAGGTCCTCAGAGGCAGCTGTGTTTGGACTCTCCTGGACTGTATCTAACCTTTGCCTCAGAAGAAACCGGTGATGAGTGTTACTTCAACACTTACTGGTGTCATGACCTTGACAAGTGACCTGACTTTTTTGTTCTCCTTTTTCTGTTTGTAGAACCGGTACCGTCTCCTTGAGTGAAAGCGGCCTTCCTCTCCACTTTGTCTAAGGATAGGAAGGCACTGGCCACCTGTCTAGAGATGTGACCTTTAACCTTACATTTCAGCAGACAGCTTCTCAAGTGCATTGCATTAAAATTACCAACCTTGGAGGGATAAAGAGATCTGGGATTTAAACATATCCTTATATGATTTTTTTTTACTTTTATTTGATAAAAATGCCAGGGTTGAGATAGCACTGAAAAGAGGAAAAAAAGAAAAAAAAAAAAACCCAGCAAGAATTCTCCAAACTCCTTTCTTGGCTCGTGTTTATTCTCATGCCTTAGTATATTTCAAAGTACAACCAAGTTGTTAATGTTTTTCATTAAACAAAACAATGTAATGTCAGCCACAATGGTTTTTATCAGCCTGACTACCAGCTGACAGGTAATGAGTTTGAGCCACGAGACTCAAGGTCACTTTCACTGTTTTCTCATTTGTGTCCCAGTTGTAATTCACTCTCTGTAATGCTCTCCCTGAAACACCCTGCTTTAGATATATCATTGCTTTCTCCCTTAGGACCAGGACAAATAGTGCAGCCCGCACCACGCAGAGCCCAGTGCTGGATTAGCATAGTGATTCATATTTTGTGAGCTGTGTTTCTGAAGTTTAGAGAGTGACAGTCATTTGTACCCTCAAAGCAGTGAATTAGTCATCAGGCGCTGCTGGCTGCTAAATGGACCACTTTGGCATCTAGACCCCACAGGACTTGGCGTAAGGTAGGGTTTGTTCTGAACTTCAACAGGGTTTGAACTGCATCAAGAATGTGCTGTTTTTTGAATTTAACTCGACTGGTATATTTTGAGAGTCCCGAGATGGCTGACTAGGGTCTCAGCCTACCGCCTAGCCACATGTTTTGGTTGGCTGTCCTTGTTTAGTTGATAATTGTGTCCAAGGAAGCCAGATGTGGTAGTTAGCATGCCTACAGTCCCGGTTTAGGGAGGCTGATGCAGCTTGAGCCACACAGTTCCATCTTGTCTTAAACAGCAGCAGAAGCAACAGCAAGAAAAGGAAGCAAACACCCCAAAGCAAAACTATCTCTACCCAACAAAAACTTGAGCAAGTATTAAAGGATAAACTGTAGCAGCTGTCCACCCCTTCCCTGTAGTTGGTACTTTCCATTCCAAACTCCGGCCCTTTCCACTCCTCACTGTGAAGCCTTCCTCTCTCCCCTTCCTTATCCTCGCTATGATGTATTGGTCATTTATACTCACCATATTTTTCTACCATGTGATTTTGTTCTATCATTTACTTAAATGTTTCTCTCTTGGTCTAGCCTATTTTTCAAAAATTTCCAAACATTAGTTGAACTCATCAAAGAATTATTAACAACCAAATCACTTTTATAACAAAACAAAACAAAACTTTCTTTCCATTGCGTGTGGTGATACACACATGAGTCCAAACCCAAAACAAGGGCAGACAAGGAACAAGGATGGCCAAGGAGGAAGATGTACTACCTGCTGCTTGTTGGGAGATCCTGGGAAATCATTTTCAAAGCTACATGGTCTGAGAATAAACAGGCCTCAGGATTTTAAACGGGGGAGGGCATGTTTATTTATAAATGAAGGTGGGCATGACCCCAAGCATGCTCTGTTTAAAATGGTCAAGGTCATATTTCAAGGAGGAAAGATAACAAAAAAGAAATACTCTGGATATGCTTAATGTATGTCAGAAATGTGGTAGGTCTCAGTAGTCCCCAGAGTGTTTAGCTTCGTTTCTAAAAAATATTTATCTGCAACCAAAGGAAGAACCACTCTTAAAGATGAATTAATATAAGAGTTTGCCCCTAGGGAAGCTACCTTACCTAACTGCTAACAATCTAGCATTCAGAAAGCTGAGGCAGAAGGATTAGTACTTTGAAACCAGCCTGGATTATATAGTGAGAGTCTGTCTGTCTGTCTGTCTCTCTCCCTCTCACACACACACAGAAATTCTCTCTCATGTAATTTTTTTAACTTTTTTTTTTTTTTAAGACAGAGTCTCTGTGTGTAGCCTTAGAAGTTGCTGTATAGACCAGGCTGGTCCCCAACTTGCAATCACCTGCCTCTGTCTTCTGCGTGCTGGGGCTAAAGGCTTGCACCAAAACCGCTCCTGGTTCACATTAATATTCCTAAGCAGATTCTTATTAGTGATTTTAACTGAACACAAAAAGACAGGAAAAATATCTACAAAGAAATAATATGCTGACGCCTTCAAGCCATACTTTAGGTAGAGTACATAAATGGACATGAACTAGTTAAGTTGTAAAAGAATATAAATAAAACAAATGTTAGCTTACCGGTTGCTGTGGATAGAGGGATTCAGGTAAAAGGGGAATAGTGATGTGGTAATGCAAGAAGGCAACAAGGGCTAAAGGTCTTGGGCCAGGCAGGAAGAAAGACTTTAATAAGACCCACCACCTAAGCTAACTCCTACTAACCTTGTTCCCCTCCCTATTGCTAATGAGTTCAAGCTAAAGTGCATAAATTGCAAACAGCCAAGACTTACCTGAAGACTCTGGGCCTTGATAAGCAATCTAAAGATTGAAAGATTATATTTTATAATTAAATCTTTCTGTAACCTTGAGTTGAGTACGTGCAAGGTGAGAAGGTAAAGACCATCCTGCTGTGGGGAACAGTTTCCAGGCTAGGAGGGGATGTGCCCTTCTAAACCCAGAGTTCTTTGACTGTGATTTCCAGAAGAATTCTCTGAACTAAGGGCTGCATGTTCATATGGGTGAGCCGAAGTGATAGCGAATCACACTGGTTTTTGTCTTGTTTTTTCTTTCTGAGATTCAGAGGCTGATGTGATAGTGGTGAGTGATTGTACTCTATCAAGGCAACTGTTGCAGAGCTACCACATTTAAAAGGAAAGCCTTTTGTATGGACTCATGGACTGCATCTATCCTGCAAAATTGGCCGCTGCAGGCACAGTATTATGCCATAGTCAAAGCCCTTGATAACATGTGGATTCAAAGCCTACAGGCACTTGACCTTGCAAGGAACTCAGGGTTCACAAGGATCGTCACATTTTCCCATACTGCCTTTCTTTGGTCTTAAGTCTACTGTTTGCTAAATAATTCCCCCTAGTTAAGGAACCTCAACAATCTACTAGACGTTCTGATCCTCCTGAGACCATGGAAGTATCGAGAACTTTAGTCATACTTCATCCTTCAAGGTCACACAATCAATTGCAAGGAAAGCCTTTTGCTACTCTTAATTTAAATTTTTAAGACTTATTTTCGGTTGTATGGGTACGTGCTCCTGAGTGCAGGTTCTGGCAGAAGGCACTGGATCCTCTGGAACTGGAGTTACAGGCAATTGTGAGGCAAGCACTTCTGGACCTCTGCCATCTCTCCAGCTCCACTCTGCTGTTCTCGTCGCAATGGGATGTTTACCCTCTGGGTCAGCAACTGTTGTTTCATTTGCTATTTTTTGTTTTGTTTTGTTTTTTTTTTTGTTTGTTGTTTTTTTTCCCCCTTCTGGGACTCTGACTGTGAGCCACATGCTACAAAGTGGAAATGAGGAAGCATTCCTCTGTCACCTGAAATATTTTCTTCCTGGGAGGAAAGAGCAAGCTGTTATCCACCCATAGATGAGGGGACATGGAGCTGCCCAAATTGTCACTCCTATTGGTTTCCTAGGACTGATGAAACAAACTTGAGGACCTGGGATTCGGAAAGACCAGCGTGTGTTCTCCCACAGCTGAAGAGGCTGAAATCTGTGATGAAGTATCTGCAGGCTCTCAGCAAGAACACTTCCGTGTCTCTCCCTGGCTTCTGCTGGTTATGAGCGCTCCTTACTGTGTGGTGGTAGCATCTGCCAGGCTTCTCTCACAGTCTCCTTAACACATGGTTTCTCCCTGTGTGCCTTTAGGTATACTTTTCTCTCTCCTTTAAGGACACTTTTATTGGACTTAGGACCCACTCAAATCCAAAATGACCTTATCTCAAACCTGCAAAGATCCAATTTCCAAACGAGGTCACGTTCTTGAGGTTGTAGGTAGACATCAAGCATGTGGGAGGTCGTTACTGGTGTGCTGTTTCCACCTACTCTCCCTCCCACCGTAGCCCACCAGACCCAACCCTGGAGAACCTTTTGCTCTGAAAATGCCTTCCCCACAATACAGACTGGCATTCTATTCAGAGTTTCAGCCAGACTGCCTGATGAGAAGCTGATGTTATCACCATCACCTCTAAGAAAAGGAACTCCATGGATAGCAAAGAGCACCAACCAGGAAGCTACAGCTGTAAAAGGAAGCAGCAAGTGCTATTGTGTGGGTGGGAAGACCAAACACCATTCTTGAGCGTTAAACCCACAGAGTAAATAAAATCTCCGTCAGCACCAAGAGGATATATTGGATTCCAGGACAAATAAATGTCTGAGTCTGTAGCTATTATTCAACTTCTGTAAGCTATCCTTAGGAAACTATAGATGGTGAAGATTTTCTGGAAGAACAAACCAAACTAAAATCCTGCTGAAAGGCTGGTGGCATCAGGCTGTCAGCTCAGTGGTAGAATTGGGGCTTAGCATGCATGAAGACCTTGGTTCCACCTTTTGCATTGGCAAAAACATAAATAAAAATAACCGTAGTTTTGAAGGAGAAAACTCCTGCATACAAGTCTAACACACTCTACAGAGCCGAGGGTATTTTCCCTTTGCAAGCTCAGTGAGGACGCATCACATGTGGCTGAGGTCAAATCAAAGGTTTGTCCTATAAGCCTGTCACATAGAGATAAAGCCCAGGATGGAACCAAATACAAAGTTTCTTTTTCTAGAGCAGTGATTCTCAACCTTCTTAATGCTGAAGCCTTTTAATACAGTTCTGCATGCTGTGGTGACTCCCCAACCATATTTTCGTTGCTATTTCATAACTGTAATTTTGCTACTGTTGTGGATTGTAATGTAAATATACGATATACAGGCTCTCTGATATGTGATATGATATACAGGTTATCTGAAAAGGCTGAGGTTGAGAACAGCTGTCCTATGGTGTCAGAATGAATTGCTCTCCCAACACTGACACCCGAGAACCAGGAAGTCATGTTCGAAGTCTTGGTGTCCAGAGTTTCCCTTGGAGCTCTATTACACAGGAAAGGCTGATTCATTACATGGTGGACTCCGGTTTCCAGTCCTTATCAACTCTTTAATGACCCAAAGTCCCCAGCCACAGAGGTTAGTTCTGCTTGACAGGGCTCACCCCTCAGCCCATCGCTCCCAAAGGCATTCTCTCTGGACACGTGTGGAGGACAGAAGTAAGGCTTCTTTTGGAGCAAGGTTTAATTTTGTATTGCGAATCCCTGAGAAGCTGGATGCCTTCACTGATGCGTACGCCAGTTCAGGTTGTTTGCATCTAGGAAAGCTCATGGGGCTGGAGACACAAGAGAAGGCTTGGTTGATGGAAACGCTTGCTGCTTTTTCAGAGGCTCCGAGTTCAGTTCCAGCAGCCACATTGGGTAGCTCACAACTGCTTAACCGTACTTCAGGGCACCCTAATTCTATGACACCACACACATGCACACAGACACACAATGCACATAAGTAAAATAAAGCAAATCTTTAAAACACCCTAAGTAATTTTGGCTTGGAGTATAACTTAGTAGAAATAAAAATGAAATAAATCTCACTAGTTTGGGCTGGGGTATTTCCTAGTAGGTAGAGTGCCTTCATAGCATGTTTGAAGCCCTGGATCTGAGTCTGAGTACCCCATAAACCAGGCATGGTGGTACACATGTGTGTAATATTAGTACTTGGGAGGCAGAGGCTATAGTGTCAGAAGTTCTAGGTCATCCTCAGCTATATAGGGAATATGAGGGCAGCCTAGGATGCGTAAGATTTTAACTCAAAAGTAAAACCAAAAGCAGAGAGATGGCTGAGTGGTTAAGAGCACTTGCTGCTTTACCATGAAGACCAGAATTCAGATCCCAGCACCTACACTGGGCATCTCACATGCCTGTAACTCCAGTGTCAAGGGGTCTGACAAATGCTTGTAAGTCTGTCTCTGAGACCCTCTTCTGACTTTGCGCGTGCACACACACACACACACACACACACACACACATGAAAGAATAACACAAAATAAAATAATAATAATAGCACTGCGTACAACTCAGAAATTCTATAAACTCTTTATTGATTAGTACAGAATATGAAGCAACCTAGAATAGTGGACATTGGTTTGGATTTTTTACTAAAGTGTCATGCTGTTCGCTATGTGTTTTCCAAAAAAATTCCCACTCCTTTTGTGCCTCAGTTTTCTCCTTCACAAACTGGGTAAGTAACAAATCCAAACTCTAATAAATCAATACATGTGAAATAATTAAAACAGTACTTACTGTATACCAACTGCTCAACTTACTTTAAAATATTAATCAGTAATAAATCACAACATAAAATTTATCAACATGAAATATTTGGCCTTTTCTCTTTTCATGTAATTGATGACCAGTTGGATGTATTTCCAGCGCTTTTTATATCTTAAAAGCTTAAGTAAACATTAATAAACATTAAAAAAAACATTAACAAACATTAGAGAACCATACCACACAGAGCCTTCAATTTTACTATTTCAAGTTTTCATAGCCTTACTTATTTGTAAACGAGTAGGAGTTCTGAAGTCATTTGGATATTGGATGAATGGGTGAAACTTAAGCCACAGCATAACTGACATTTTTCTGTTTGTACATGCACTAAGCATGGGAGCGGCTGCAAGCCACCTGGGCTAGAGATGCCAAAAGGTGCCTTTGATCTGTTTAAAGTCATAATAACAAATGTTTGTCCCCACACAGTCCTGTTCAGCTTCACAATTCTTTCGTCACATCGGAGTGTAATATTTGCCAAGAAACACCACTTTCCAAATGTTGAGTCAAAAAAACAAAACAAAACAAAATAATAATCTCATGGAAATTTCTGCTTACCTCGGAAGCAAAGTTATAGCTTTCCTATTGTGAAATAGTAAAAGAGGAGGAGGAAAGAAAGATTCTTTTTTAACTGCTATGCTAAGAGTCTCCAAATGTTGCAGCAAATATACAATTATTTCCAATTAAATGAAAACCTGAGCAAAGCTTTCCATATGCCAGTACTAGGCTGGTGGACTTAAGGATATGCATGCATAGAGCCTGACAGAGGCCAAGATAAACCCAGTACTGAGGGGCATCGACTCCATCAGGTGAAGCAGTTTGATTCTGCCTGAGTGAGGTAGAAGCAGGAGCCCTCCAACCATCAGTGATTTGAGGCATGATGGCGGAGGAAATGCCTAATTTATGGAATGTCTATGCGGTGCTCTATGCACAACAATGGTTGGGAACAAGGAATGACTTCTTACATGGGCCTGGAGAGACATGTGCCCATCAGCCAGGGAAGGTGACCTAAGGGTTTTCAACTCACTGGAGTGAAACAAAGGAACATACACCTTTTGGGACGAGACACAGTTGCCCTGAAACACTGGCCTCCATGTAAGTAGCTCTTCTTCCTCCTTTTTAGGTTGAGATCTAACTGATTAAGCTAACCACAGCAAGAATTTATAGAAATCTTTCTTACCTTTCAAGAGATGTTTAGAGCCATTACCATGAGCTGCTCCAAATAATGTTATGAGGGTCGTGAGCACCCATGAGGACAGTGTCCTCAGGCTGGTAGCTGTCAGAGAGGTGATTCCAGGGCTGTCCTTGGAGCAGAACTTCAGAAACCTGACTGGTGTCTTAGGACTCTTCATAGTGTTGTAGTTCATCCCACAATATTCAGCTCTCTCTCTCTCTCTCTCTCTCTCTCTCTCTCTCTCTCTCTCTCTCTCTTTGTTCCTTTTTAATGGGTAAGAGTTTTCAAATTGCAAGGCATGCTGGCAACATTTCCATTTTAAGAGGCTTAAAATTTTAATTTTCTTTCCCATCTCATCAGAGCATTTTAAAAAGTTTAATACTCCTTTTTATTATGCCACATACTGAACATTTCCAACCACTTGAATCCTGACCCCCCCTCGCCCTTCCCCCAAGCCTGGGCAGGACTTGATTTTCTAGACATCAGTAGATTGTGGATCCTGTGGCTAGAGAACATTCCACTGAGAAGAAATGGGTCAAAGCCCCTCTGCCTTGTGAGACCCCATTCTGTGAAAGAGAGAGAAGGTGATGGGTTTGGGTCTGGGGGACAAGTAGCTCAGGTACACGCAGTTTGTCTAGCCTGCCCCTGGCCTTAGGGATGTTGTTGATCCTGTCCCTAAAGCATAGGATGGCTGTGTCCTCCCTTGGTGTTAGCTTGCTGAATTGAATCAGGGTGCTTATCTTCCCATTCCATGCCTGACACTGGTACCCATCTGTTGCGTTTCCATCCCAGTGACAACCTCATTAGATTTCAAGAAAAGCAGCTAGTGGCTCCATTAAAATGTCTTGAATTATTTTGGCTTCACCCTTAAGCAACTGCTTAATTGGCTTCTTTCCCCTGAGACAAGCATTTTCCTGTGGTGGGAAGAGAGGAATTATAGATTCTGGAACACAAGATAACTGGGGACTTCTGGAAAGACTCTCCCATTTGCTGAGGTTTCTTGGAAGAAAATATTTGTTAGCACCTCACTGGGCCTGATTTTTGCATTGTAAAAACTTTCAGAATTTATATCTGGTTATTTCAAGTCTATCATTTAAAGGGGTGAGAGTAAATAAGCAGCAATGGCTACAACAAAGAGAAATGCAATGTAGGCTTGTAGGTTAGTTTTCACACGTTCAGGCAAAAATAGCCTATTGTTCCTGGGGAAAGAGAACACTTGTAAGTCAACAGCTACTAACTTTCTCAGCGTCTTTGTTCTTGTCATTATATCACTATGTTTATGTTTGTAAACCACTGCTAGGTTAACATTGTACATGTAAGAAATGCACATTAAAACATTTGCTGATGGTTGTTTATGTTTCTTCATTTACTTATGTATATTTTTATTCATGTGTATGTGTGCATATGTTTCTATGTTCATACTGCATGTGTAAAGGTGCATGTGGAGGCCAGAAGAAGGTGTTGGATCCCATGGAATTGAATTTACAGTCAGGGGACACAGCAACCCATGCAGCATAGGTAGTGGGAACCTGACTTCTGTCCTCTTTGAGAGCCATCTCTGTAGCACCACTATAGAGTAGTGCAGGAATTCTTCTTGAAAATCTTTCCAGGACTGACCTGTTTGAGGAACTGAAAAGGAGAATGGCTGATGTGAACAAGAAGGAGCCATGCTTTGGCTAAGGCTGAAGATCTGGCTTGCTTCCATGTATGTGGACCTATCTGCATTGCCCACGTGGCATGCCTGGGTTGGCTACCCAGAGGCTATTTAAGCTGTGGGCTGGCTTTCCCCAGGGTCTGAGGATTGTTCAAGGTTCCTGAATAAACTGCATTGAAAAAAAAAAAAAAAAAAAAAAAAAGAAGGAGCCATGCGCTGTCAAAGATTTCACAGAGTTCTCTTAGAAATTGTTATGCAAGGCCATGCAAAGCAGTGAGCATAGGTCTGAAAGGGTCACTCCAGTTGTTGAAGGGATAACCGATCTGAGGTAATCTAAAGAAAGCAGCTATGTATGTAAGTATTTGTTATAAAAATGGAGCAATGGAGAGGAGAGGGGTGGGACAGTCACGGTCTCTCATTATGGGAGAGGAAAGCACATGTTGATTGATTGGACACCGGAATCAGAAGAAAGGACGACACACAACAAATGACTCCTCTTCTGGTTTGTGTCCTGGTTGTGCAGTGATTTCACTTTGGATGACCTTTCTCCTTGGACTATGTCCTTGTCCTACTCTCAGTGGGAAATAAGCTGAGCTGGTTTTTCCATTCTGTCACCGGGTCTTGGCTAGAGAAACCAAAAGTCCGGCACGTGGTTTCTCAAGTTGTATAAACACATGGAGGGGTTTTCTAGCTCTACCTCTTCTACAAAAAAATAATATAAGAAGGGACTGAAACCACATTCTTTAGCAGTGACAATTTATAGGTTTATAGTGTAATGTGATGAGCCATGACACAGATTACATTATAAACCTCAATTCCTTTTGAGCAGTGGGTTGGCTTTGGTCTTCATTAGTATCAACAAAGAAAGTTGAGACCTGGAGGTTATTCCTCCTTCAGATCTAGAGTATTTTTGTTTGTTTGATTTTCCTGTATTGGTTAACCCAAGAAACTTAAGTAAGAATAATCTTTTTGTTTGTTTGTTTGTTTGCTTTTATATCTAGGAACGACTCCTTTCTGTTTGCTTCTACGCATATCATGTATCGAAAGTGGGTTTTGCCTAAGAGGTCTCCGTCAGGTACCTTCCACAGGAGACTTTGTCTCTTCCCAAAATGCTTTCAACAGGGTTAGAAGCACATAGCCACAATAATAAGCCTGCTATCGGCCATATGCAGTATGGTTGATTACTTTGCTTACTTCTTTCCAGGCAAAGTCTCATTAGAAGGAGTGGCACCATCCCATATCAAAGTCATAGGTTGGTGGAGATGGACTCTGAGCTCAATAGGGGTTTGTTTCAAAGCCAAAGTTCTTGGCCGTGAACTTGGGTATCTGAGAGAGGAACCTGAAGTTCTCTCTGATAACCACACTCTGTGGTATAAGCTGTGATTGACGTTTGCTTTGGCAATGAATATTCATTTAAAAATATATCTATTAATGGGGGAGGCGTGTTCCATGTTTCACATGTGGAGATTAGAAGACAGCTTGTAGAAGTCAGTCATTTCCTTCCACCCTGTGGGTCACAGGATTTGAACTCAGGTTGCCAAGAGGCAAGTGCTTACCTTCTTCACCATCTTGCTGGCCCATGGGAGCTCACTTTTAACATGGTGGTGGTGGGGGGGCACACTTATTTACTCATTTCCAGGTCCAGAATTCTACAGGTTATTGCATTTCTTCTTTGAGTTTTTCTCTTTTCAGTTTTCCTTCAGTTGCTTTAAAAGAAATTCTTTTCTTCACATATATATGTACACACATATAGACACACATATATGAAGATAATCTTCCTCTAAGCAAAAAAGAATGATTGAGTGATCACAGTTGATCAAGTAATAGTCATGGTATGGTTTAATTAAATTAAAAGGTATGTGCTAGCCATTAATGGCTATCTGACCATTAATGGCTTCTTCAAGTCAAAGCACACTGGGTAGTTTGTGTTTAACCCTGAACAAAGTGGCGCTGAGGATTCACTCACTTGACACACAAGTGCTGAAGGCCTCTGTGCCTGGGACTGAGGTTCAATGATGATGAGATTTAGACAACCCAGAGTCAGCAAACGTGAGTTCAAACCTCAGTCTGTTCAGTACTAATTCTGAAGCTCAGTCAACTACTTTATCTCTCTAAGTCTTCTATAACTCTTTCAATAATTAAGGCTGGTCAGAGGGCCAATTCTGTAGGACTGTTAGTTGTACTGACTGGGAATGAATAGACTTCACTTAGAAAGATGCCTAGCACATACTAAGCATTCAGGGAGTACCACCTATTTTTATGGAAGAGAAGATACCTACAGGTCAATAAAATTTATTTCAGTAAGCATCCGGCAAGTACATACATCTACATGTACAAATACATCTATCTTAATTTCTGTCATCTATCTACCTATCTATCTATCTATCTATCTATCTATCTATCTATCTATCTATCTATCTACCATCTATCTATCCTCCCCCTTCTTTCAATATGTTTTTTTTTCCAGTCAGATTCACGTTGTGTAGCCCTAGCTATCCTATAATTCACCACATAGGTCAGGTTAAGACTCACCTGCTTATGCTTCCCCAGTGATGCAGCATGCATCACCACTCCTGGCTGAGAATAATGATGAAAGTCTCTGCTCCACCCAGTCTGAGGGGCTCCTCTCAGCTCAGACAGAATGTGGGTTCCTCTGGACATGGCTTTAGACATGCTGGTTGGTCCAGCTAATCCTCCAATCCTGCCCATGCTCCATCCCTCCGCGTTTTTCCTGCTCTCCAGACAGGGATCCCATAATTTAGCCCGTGGGTCTCCTGCTCTCCCACCCAGATGTCCCACTGAAAAGGGGTTCTTTAGGCAAAAAAAAATTGAGTATCTGTCCCTTTTTTTTTTACCATTATTTTTTATCTGTATATCTATCTATCTATCTGTCTGTCTGTCTATCTATCTATCTATCTATCTATCTATCTATCTATCTATCTATCTATGTGGTTTTGTTTTTTTCTTGACAGGGCTTCTGTGTGTAGCCCTGGCTATCCTGGAACTCACCCTGTAGATGAGGCTGGCCTTGAACTCACAAAGCTTTGCCTACCTCTGTCTCCTGCATGCTGGGGTCAAAAGCATGCACCACCACCACCTGGTTATCAGAAGTAAAGTTAGAAATTAATTCTAACATTATTTTTACAGAACAGTGTATTTTTATAAACCACAAATTTAAATGTCAACTTAGCAATCTTTTGGAGGTCTGTGGGAAAGAATAGTGATTTCCAGACTAGAAGGCGAAGTAGAAATGTAAACAGCATTCCTGGTGAGTGAAAGTTCTGTTTGTCAGAGATGCCTGAATAAAGCATAGACAAGCTTGAATCAAAGGTTTTGATGCCTCTTGCTGTTTCCATAGTATTTTAATCTATGAAAAGAGGAACACCTGAGTTCTGTTAGAAATACAGACAGTACTACAACCCAGCACAAACTGGATGTTGCCAGTGAAGAAAGTGGAGTTGGGCTGAGGTTGGTGTGCTGTCTCATGCAGAGCCACAGAAGTGAATTCTGGCTAGAGTCTTGGTGGGACCAAGCATTGGGGATGTGGATAGAACTAGTCCAGATTCAGGGGGTTCCTACAAGCTAAAAGAGAATAGGATGGAGAATAGGTAGAAAAGAAAGGGAGAGGTGAACTCAAAGTCCATCAAGATTGGCAGCTGTCTTCAGAACAGTGCATCAACAATGAACAGGGTTCTAATCTCTTGGCTTGGCTCAAAGGAGGGGACAGGCCAGAGCAAGGTAAGGCTTGTTTATAGACCTTGAACTCTAGTCCCTTTACAACTTAGGTCTATGGGGCAGGAGTCATTGCTCAGAACCTCTCATGGCAACCCAGAAGGCCCCAAGCTTCTCTCAACTGTGCTTGTACAAAAGGGTCAGATGTCACTCATGCTAAGTAGGAGGCAGGTGCAGAGGATGAGAAACTCAGAATCTCCACAGACAACTACTTTATATTTAATTAATAATAGTTCACCACATTGCTTGGGTACAAAAATCAGTGTTTGCCAGTAAAGTGGTGGCTTGTGTATAGGAATCATCTGACCTAAAATGTTCAGAGAATCCTCAGCTTTGAGTCAATCTCATCCATATAACTCATAAGCCAAGTTATCGTGTGTGTTACATGTGCATACGTGTGTGTGTACATGTATATGTATGTATGTGCTTGTTTGTACACAGCAGTGGCCAGGTAGAGTGGGTGTTTTCCTTAGCACTGCTTATGGATCAGAGCCAGGGTCTCTCACCGAACCTGGAGCAACTCAGGTCCTCACGCATGTACAGAGGGAGCTCTGACACCCTGAGTCACCTCCCAGATTCTTGCCCCATTAAAAATAGTTTCATAAACTCTTCTTACAAGTTGACAAATGGGTGCCAGCCCTTTATACTTCTTGGCCTGTGGACCTCGGTTTGGAAAGCAGTTCCTATATTGCAGCATTGTGAAAAAGAACATTGTTAGGTGACAGGAAATGTGATCACACTGGTGATTGTGCCCAGGAAATATCAAATGGGACTCAGCACAGGGAAAGACTCAGGCTTAGTTTCCCCGGAATTAAAGCCATTGAGTCTGGGCACAGAAAGGGGCTCAACCTCCATTATCTGGAAGGGTTCACTAGGCAAAGGTGATCTAATTGGTTTCTCTTTTCTCCTCCAGCCTCCCTCTTAGAATTCTCTTTCTATAAGATTCCATAGTGATTGTCTTAGCACGCTGGAGGGCAAAGCATCTTGGATTCATCCAGCTGCAAGGAAAACTTTTACTTCTGTGGGAATCCATGCAGCATGTAGAGGATACCCTCTGAGAGGTCTGATTCCAAAGAAGCTTTTTACAGCTCTGTAATTGTATGTAACTGACTGGACGCAAAATAATTCTTATGTACAGATGCTCAAAGTTTGTCCTGCCTCTTAGAGGTGCAATTGAGCTTTGTCACCTGCTGTGGACGAAAGCTGGTTTTGCTTCCATTTGCAGATTCATTTCAATATTCCTGAGCTATAAATGTGTCTGTTTTTCAGCTTCTCACTTGAATCAGATGTAACATCTGCCTGGCTCCTTCTTTATGAGTAAAATAAAATCTATAACACGTGTTCATTTTATATTCTTATGAGTCATGATTATACTTTTTTGAGGGGGAGTTGTCCTTTAGCAGCACCTTCCGTGTTTTATGTTTTTTACTGGCAGCTTCTCATCCTTCACTAGCTACGTTTTCATTTTTTTAAATGTAATTTTCTCTAATTTGTTTTGTTCTCTGACACAGCATTGCTGCTCTTCCAGCTGAGGTCCGTGAATGATCTAATACTTTGATCAGTGTGTATCCAAATGCAGTCCTTGGATCTGACACGGCTAGAGAAATGCAGAGCTTGCTCTGTTTTGGCTTCTCATTGGAGAGGAAGGCCTTTTGAGGTGGGTTGATAGAAGCGTGAGGTGGTCTCATTGTGTCCACTCAGGAAGCAGAGATGCTGGTGTTCCTCTCGACTGTAGCGGTTTCCCCATTTTAATTAGCCTGGGACCCTAGTCCACAGAATCCTCCCACACATTCACAGTGGGTCTTTTTGTCTTCAGTCAAGCCTTTCTGGAAACACCTTAATCTACGGGCAGGCTCCAGTCTTAACTTTTAGTGGAAAATGACCTTGATCTCAGGATCTTCCTGGCTCTGCCTCCTGCATGCTGGGATTGTAGACATGTACCGCCATGCTCAGCTTCTGCAGCAGTGGGGCTGATCCCAGGGCTTTAAGTGTGGTAGGCAAACATTCCACCACACGAATCCCATCTCACCATGACCATAAGTGTTCACATAAATCACCAGAACAGCACCCTAACTGAAACTCTACCTTTCAGCTCGAGTTCCTCACACTTTCCCAGATCCTATTACATGCACTTTAGTTCTTTTTAATTCTTTGAATTCCCAAAGGGATTGTTTCGATCTTAGACCATAGGCTGTGTTAAGAAGTTGGGCCCCTTTAAGATATACTGGAGGTTAATGTTGAGTGTCTTCATCAGTTGTTCTTCACCTTACTTTTTGAGACCAGGTCACTCACTTGGAGATCACTGACTAGTCACACTGGCTTGTCAACAACTTCTAAAGCTGTCCATTATACATCTGCTCCTGCACTGAGGTTCATGGTTTTTACATGGTTGTTTGGGAGCTGAACTCGGATTCTTACACTTGCCTGACAAACCCTTTACTAACTGAGCCTTCTCCTCAGGCACTAATGCACCTTCAATACTTTGAATATTTCATTTACTTCTGGGCCTTCTCTCACTCTCTTTCTTCTACTTTCATGGCCCCCTCGTCTATTTTCATTGAGCTAATTTCTGGGCATCTCTGGTCTTTCAGTTCAGAACTCCTGAGTTGCTTTCTTTAGGAGTCCTTTCACTGTTGTCATCCCTATTTCACAAGTAGGATGATACTGAGAAGCTACATCTATGCCTCACAGCACTGACATTTCCAAGGTGACAGCTGTTGTCTTCTTGACTGGTAACCTCATTGTGAGTTCTAAACTCCAATAGGTATTTAGTGAAATGCATATGACTTTGGTTTAGTTTCTGAGGATGGCTCAGGTTAGTTGTTTTTTGTTTTGTTTTTCTGCTCAGATTTTGCCATATTACAAAACAATAAACCAGAGTTACTAAGAACGCTACTTCTTCAAATCTCTTCTTTTAAACAGAAAGGTTAATCTGTCTTCTTAGAGGACACATCCAGAGAGGTTCTTAGCAGATGTTCTTGTGACATAACTTGAAGCTATAACTGAGAAGAGCTGAATCTAGTGTCTTGTGAGACCAAACTATCTCCCAGGAGCTTGTTAGAAAGTCTGAATCTCAGGCTCCAAACTCTTATCTCCTGGGTCAGAAGCTGCATTGTGTTAAGATGCTAGGTGATCCGAATGCACTCTAGAATTTGAAAACTCCTATGCGAGAGTTCCATGTTTGCTTCTGAATCATCTTGGGCAAATTGTTTACCCACAGCACAAATACTCCTGAAACTGTAAAAGGGTTCCTACTTCATTCAGACCTCCTCAGGCCGCTGACAGTAAAGGTGTTCATCTGTGTGAAGAACTTAGTATAATGGCATTTACAGGTATTAGCTCTTGTTGACACACAGACTGAAGAGTGGAGTGCTTCCTTGGCATAGCAGTCATCTGCAAGAGCAACACTGCAGATGGGTACTCTCTGTGGTCTTGAGTGCTGGCACTCAATTTGTAAATTTACTTGGAACATTTTTTTTTTGGTTATATGTTTGTGTGGCCTGTCTCACATAGGAGTGATGTGTCTGTCTGAGGTCATGTCCAGGAGAGTTTTATAACTAGGGCCAGGATGAAAGACAAAGCTAGGCCATCCAACCTTTCTATGAATGGTTTGCCATACAAGTAGATGTCCTGGGAATTTCTTTCTGGTTACTTACTTTAAGTCCCTTGTACTTTTTTCTCATGAGAGTAGGCTGAAGAGTGATGTTGAGAAGGTTTATACAAAGACTACCACAGTAACAATAAAAAAAAGTTGTCAAAATGAAAGCTAGAAACAACACACACACACACACACACACACACACATACACACACACACACCTGGGGACTATAGAGGGCACACATACTTACAGATAAGCACTGGAATAACTAGGAATGTTAACATGCAGGGGTGTCTGTCAATGAAGAAAATCTATACCCGGTTTCCGCCCAAAGGCTGGTCTGTTGTTAATTACATGTTGAGCTTTGCTATCAGTATGGCCAGGTCTCACCAAATCCCCCAGAATGTTTTATTCCAAACCCTCCCTCCCTAGACCTTTAGCTTTGTTTCTCAGTCAATAGAACCCCTCCTTAGGAGAGGTATCACATGTACCTCATAGCCGGTTGGCTGACTTCAATGCTATCTTGGTCAGAGACCACACCAGATTCTAGGCTTTTAAGCTATAAAACCTGCCTTCATGGGAGAGATTACATGTACTTTGCTAAAGAGTTTCCAAGTAGTTACGCCTGAGGCTTTATTATGTACATGGAATTGGGATAGTCCTTGACAGGAAACTTTTTTTTCCAAAAAAAATGTTTAGCCTGCTGGTGTCAGACTCTAGAAGTATGAACCAACACCAGGGAACTAAGTAGTACTCAATTTCCTTCTTCCCTCACACGGATAGTTTCAGTGTCAACTGTAGAGTTTGCAAGGACTCCCCTCAGAGGCTGACCAGAACAGGTAGAAGCCACTAAAGTAGGCACAAGAAACACAATAAAGTGTCTGAAATTGACTTACAATTCATTATAATATTAAAATGCATACTGCTGGGTAGAGATTTCAGGTACTAACAAGACATGCGATTCATAAAATTCTATGTAGCATTGTAAGTTACAGAACATGCTTGAGAAAGCCCATGTCATACAAATGACCCCAAAGCCACATTATGTTATCTAAATCCCTCACTCTCTGTACAGCTTGACTGAGGTAGCAAAGTCTTTTTCTCTGCTCTGGTTCACTCCTTTCTCCTTGGGAGTGCTCTATTGTTTAACAAACCGTTTTTGTTTCTGCTGTAATGATGGGTCCCTGCTCAAGTCTTTGTCTAAGGACACAGGAGCACCTAGAAATTGTTCTTTGAGCACTAATATCTGCCAGCATCCTTCCATGCAACTCACTTCCCCTCTTCTATTTCCTTTATTCTCTACAGGTCCCTTTGTTACCAGAGATGTCCTCAATTCTAAGTTCTTCCTAGTTCCTAGTTGATGGCTCAGGATTTAGGGAAGGCTTCTATCCAGATGTGAGTGATCTGACTGCAGGGTGGGATGCTAGCTTCATTTCTTTACACTTTGACTTTCACAAAAGCATTTTGTAGCTTAGCCTCGAGAGTGTGATTCCAACTGAATTTGAATCATGGTAAAGCCATATTATCCTCTCCAGCGAGTAGGGAGAAAGTGTGAAGCCCAGTCCTCTATGACAGTATTTACTGAATCTCCTTGGGTATCAGTCACTGAGCTATGGGGAATGTAGACATGAATTTCTTTCCTTTGTTGTACCCACCCTCTGCTCTTGCAAACCTCCCTCACAAAAGAAAAAAAAATCTTGTTGTGCCAGTTAGGTTGTTTTTAAATTTTCCAGAGCTGACGACCAAACCCAGGGCCTTGTGCTTGCTAGGCAAGTGCTCTACCACTTGGTAGACCTGTCATGGTCTTGAAGGGCATTTTTTTAGAGCTTTGTGTGCTGGTCTGAGGATCAAGGACCAGGTGACTTTTGGAAAAATCCTAGAGCACAAAATAAGGTGAGGAGGAAGAGGTAGATCTGGGAGAAGGTGGGAGAGGAGTGAGAGTGAATATGATCAAAATGCATTAAAGAAGTTCTGAGAGAATGAATACAAATATATTTTAAAAGAAATATAGTGTAGGAGTTTTCAGATCGGCATTTACAATGGCGCTCCATCTCTGAATAGGTATAATTATCTACCCTTGAAGAGATGTGCTGTGATTTGTTTAATCCTCCCTCTTGTATGCACCACTGTGCCTGTATGTGCACAGTGTTGGAGAATCAGCTAAACCATTAGGTAGACATGATAGAATTTAAAGGTAACCGAGAAAATGCCTTCAAAGATAGAAAATGACAACCCCCAAATTTTATAGGAATTTGTTGGCATTTTTTAGAAATATATTTTATATAGTTCTTATAACTCTACCTCCCTTCCAACCCTTATTACACCCTCATCCCTTCCAACCTCCCAGTACTAGGCAGAGAGAAAGAAGGTTAGAGGGGAAAGGGAGCATAGACTCCTATAGGCTACTTCCTGCAGAACGGAGTGGTGGGTTTCTTGGGGCAAGTCCAGTCTTCATCATCAGAAATATCTAGCAGTCCAGCAAACCAACAGTCCATGAATCCTGCAATGGTGAATGCAATAGCAAACACAGCAGCAGGATGACCTGGCAGCCACCGCCACAGGCCCTCTCAAGACTCTCCATGTATACCTTCTCCAGAGTCCCCAGAATTAAATTATCTGTAGCTGGCAAAGATCACACCCCTGCTAGTGCATGAGGCAAATCATAATCATGTGCTGCGAAGCAGCCTCTTATTACCACACCTTGGATTAAAGCAAACAAAAAAACAAACCATATGAACATAACATAATTGGGTTTTTTAAGAAATCAAAGCTCTTAACTACAACAATTTATATTCCTACTATTAGTATATAGAAGAAACTTTTCTATAAATACAATTTTTATCAGTACAAGAAAGGAAAACTACTGTAGTGTAGATCTTTATTTCTTTTGTAAAATGAATGTCTTTTTATGTATTTTCTTTTAAAAATATTTATGAATTTACTTATTTTTCATTCAGCATGTATATACACATGCCTATGTGTTTATGTACACACACATATGCAGATGTCTGCAGAGGCCAGAGAAGGATGTCATATCCCTTACAGATGGAGTTACAGCTAGTGGTAAGCAGGTATATGGAACCACTGAGCCATCTCTTCAGGTCCCATTTACATTTCTAACACAACCCTGATCCTGCCTCCATCTTTTCCTTTCTTAGGTCTATGAAAAGTCTTTGAATAGTACAGCCATTAAACCAATAGCTTCTGTATTATACATGTAATATATTTCATCCTGTTTTTTTTTTTTTTCTTAGACAGAATCTTACTTTATGTACACCGGCTACCTCAAACTTGTACTGATCTTTGTCTCTGAGTGCTGGGATCATAGGCACATGCCATTACACCCAGATGCCTCACCAGCTTAGGTCTTTTAATTTGATTTTGTTTCCGTTCTTTCTTTTTGTAGTTGCCACATAAAAAATTATTTTTTCTTTCTTAAAAATAAGTGTGTGTGTGTGTGTGTGTGTGTGAGCTTGTTACTGTGGGTATGGAAACGTAAAGAGAATGTTGAGTGTCTTTCATCAATGTCTACACTTAGGGTCTCTCATTGAAATACATTAATTTTTCCAGGCTGGCTGGCCAACGGGCTCTAGGGATCCAGCTCTCTTGGTGACTCTCACCTCTAGGCCCTAAAGTTTCCCATAGCACCACACCTGGCACTGGGGATATAGACTCGCCTTCATTCCTGGCTTTTACCTGGGTGCTGGATATTCTGGTCCTTGTGCCTGCATGGTGAGCACTTTCCTGACTGAGCCTGTTATTATCATTATATAATGACATCTGCAGGTTTTCCTGTTATGGCTTCTGAGTCTCATGTCATATTTTGCAAAAGCTGTATTTCATATCAAGTATTGTTATACCCAGTTTGCGAGCCCCCAAAAGATCTCCAGGAATCCACTCCATTGCAAAACACATGAGGGTCTCTTTATTGAAAATTACAAGCTGCAGCTCGGGCCTACACAGCACCCACCACCAAAGCGGCGGGAGCTAAGCGCCCCGTGCCCAGGTTAGTGGGGTGATTTATAGATTCTGGTCAATCCCAACATGCCCAAGGCAGGGGCAATTCCTGCCTGGCAGGCATCTATTGGTCAAGGTGTTACATTTTGAATCGATTGGCTATAGGAAGGTTCCCAGACTATTAATGACCAGGTGTCCCTCCCTAGGGGGAGGGTCCGGTTTCCTAGCAACTGTATCTCTAGTGGGTGGGGAAAGAACGCAGTTCTTGAGGTAGCTCTCCCCTCAGGGAACTTACTGCTATACCGCGCCTACTCTACATAGTGTTAACAATGTTTATTCTTTGGTCTCTCAGTATGAAAATCTAATCCCAAACTGGGAATGTGGCTCGGTGATAGATTGCTTGGTTAGCACAGCCAAGGTTCCATTCCAACACCAAAATTAAAGCAAAACAAAAACCCAAGTTAATATTGAACCTTGAATTTCTGAACATAAGGATGATTTGGTTTGGATCATCCACTATGCTTTGTTAAATAAACAATAGCATACAATTACAAAAATATGTTAAAGGGCTGCGGTATATTCAATGATAGTATGTGTACTTAACATGCTTGAGGCCCTGGGTTCCATTCATTACAAAAAATAGATAAACAAACAAATAAATAAATAAATAAATGCTACAGACATCTTATACCTTGAGTTAATGGAACGTATACTCAGGGGATTTATTCAATTGCATGTCTCAAGGCAGGTTTATTTATTAGAACCTTTCCCATTTTCACTAAGATTGGGTTCTTCATGCTTGCAGTAGCTCTGAGTGTCTTTATGTCTATTTTGTCTATTTTTTCAAACAAGAAAACAAAATTCCTCCATACTTTGACCTGCAAAGTGTGTGTTGATGGCATGTTCTTGCTTTCTTTTGGTATGGAAAACACATTGATCTTGTTGAGTGTTGTATTCCTTATCTGATTGTTTACCCAGGCCATGCCTAGGGTGGGGCTTGCTTAGTGAGTGTTCCCACAGGTTGCCTGGAAATCTAGTTATCATGTGTTTGGAGACCCTAGAGAAGTATTACAGGGCTCCTGAGAAAGTTATCATGAGAAAGCAAGCAATGAGGAAGCACAGTATAGGGAAGTAAAACTTAATAATGGATGAAACTGGCTCATTCTGGAAACCAAGTCCCTAGTGAATCAAATTTGTCAGCTCCCAGTTCTGTGAGACCTAGATACCCTTCTGTGTGTGTTTCTTCCAGGTGACTTAAGTGTCTTTCTTCCTTTTCCATGGTTGACCATGACAATAAGAGTCCTGTAAAGACAATGCTCTTTGAATACTCTCAGGTCTTTTTCCCAGAGTCTTCTGAAGAGTTGAGAAAAATCAAGTTAAAAGCTAGTTTCAGAAGTCCCAGAACTATTTCTGCTGTCCCTTCCTGGCTCAATAAAAGAAAGCCAAATTGGCTAGACATGAAGATGGATGGCTTTAGTTCAGAGAATTGGCAGGTGTTTGCTCATCACTAAGACAAGGTGTCCCTTGAAAGAAACTAAAGGAGAGAATCAGCTCATGGTTTGTAGGTGTAGGCATCATGACAGGGAAGTCATGGTGGCAAGAGCATAAAAAAGCTAATTCTTTTTGTGCAGTTGGAAATCTCCAGACAGTGGGACAGTGCCAGCCACTTTTAGGATGGTCTTTACACCTCAGGTAGCCTAATCTAGTTAATGCCTCACAGACAAGCCCAGAAGATCATCTCTTTGACAGTCTAGATCCTGACAAGTTGACAGTATCAGCAAGCATACATATTACAGGTGTAGGTTGAGGTCTGAAGGGTGTCTTCTTGATTTCCAGGTTCTTGTGTCCTGGAACAATGAGCTGGACCAGGGCTACATGGACAACAGCAGAAATAATGAAGGTTTAGTACAAAAAAAGAAAGGCACCCCAAAGAATGAAAATTGAGCCAAAGAGGTAGGAAGGATTTGAAGTTCAAAATAGCCCTGGGCCAGAAGTTGTGACCTTTTCGGCTATTTTCACAGTGCCCATTGTCTTGAGCTTTTCTCTCTTCTGCTCTGGCACCTAAAGGCAGTCCTCCTGGTGGGGAGTGGTTTCCAGTCTTTCTTCCTGTCATTATTTTCTTTCAGATGTTAATCTAGGTGCCTCTCTCTGCCCCACTCTACTACTTAAGAAGATATCATCACTTGTGCTTTCTCAGAAAGTGAGTGCAAATTCATTTACTCAGAGGCCCCTGCTAGCTGAAGCAGCACTTTCTCATATAACAACCAGTGCAAACTTAGCCTCAGTCAGCCATTCCAGAACCCAGGAGAATGGGCACAGCTCTCAGCTTTGTTTAGCTTTGCTGCCAGTCATGTGAGCTCTTAGTAGGACTTACCCTCCTATTGAAGCAGGAGGAATGGGCAGGTAATTCTTCTAATTGTGACCTCTGTGTGGTTTTCAGGGATGGTTCAGCTGTCTCAGACAGCTCCCTGCTTTTTACATAGATTCCCTTTCTCTTTGGCACTTGACATTTCCCTTGCCAGCTTGAGACACAGAGGTACAGGGGAGGGGATTTCTTAAGGTGTGTTGTCAGACTTTAAAAATCCAGAGTTCAGAGAAGGTTTAGACAAAGGTTGTAGGTTGAGGGAAGAGAGGAAAGTCTGTTTTAACACTAATGGAACCCTTCTTTCTTGCCTTAAAAGTAAATGCCATGAACAGCACTTGTCAGCATCAGCTTTAATAGCACCTGGGTGTGAGTCTTGGCTCACAGTGCTGTTCTGGAAAAGCTGACCATACCATCTAAGCCATGTTTCTCCTCACCTGGGTGGGTAGGGATGATTCCCATTGTTTACTGAAAGTGAGGACATTGTTTCACTTAGGAGAGGGGCTGGAAATCTCATTTAGCTCACTGGTGTGTGTGTGTGTGTGTGTGTGTGTGTGTGTGTGTGTGTGTCCAGCACTAAGGTCAAGCTTGTAGAGGGTGTGGCAGAAGGTGGTGATTTGCAGGTGACATCCTGGCCTGCAAGCTCCACAGAGTGGCTGGCAGGATTTTCCTCTGTGAACCTGCAAAACAACTTGGCTCCAAAGTCACCTTCATGAAAGTCAATTTGCTGTAGAAGAACCAAATTTAGAGATGCAAGGCACAACTTGTCGTGGAAATTTACAGGTGATAAAGGCCCCCCAGGAAGGCACCCCTTTTTCCTTTTTTAGCATCTGCACTCAAATTTAGAATAACAGGCAACATTAAGTAGAGGGAGAAATAAATACGTTCAGGAATTCAAACTCTATTTCCTAATTTACTCAAGAGAGCCTGTTTTCAGTATATAAATCAGCTCTTGGTGTTTTGCCATTTAAAAACTGCAAAAACAAAATGTGAAGATGTGTCATTTGGAGGAAAAAAATAAAAGGACCATGATGTATGTGTTGCTTTTAACTAATCTTGGTTCAACAGTCTTCAGTGCTATTAGAAAACATAACACGTGTGTATAAATTAATACCTTTAAGCCTGGAAGATTCTCAGTTGTCATTTGTTTGCCATACACTGATGTGACTTCCTCCTTTTTTGGCACATTAAGGACGAAGAGCTCTGCAGCCTGGAATTAGCACCACTTGGGTTCTGCAATTTTTAGGAGGTGTAAGAAGTCACGCAGGCTTACTGACCTTTAGGGAGACTTTAAATAACCCTCCCACAAGCTGGGCTGAGTGAGGTGCAAAGTCCTGAGGAAGGTAGGCTGTCAACAAAGGCCCACACAATAATCCTACCCGCTGCTTTGCATGGTTCTGTGGCACTGGGTTCATCTTGGAGAAATGTCCCAAATATCTTCTGGATTCCGTCATGAAAATAGCAGTGGGCATTGGTAGGTAAGACTCAGATTTTCAGGTGGGCTTAGCTAGACTGTGTAGGAACACATGTTTTCTGGAACCCAAGACCCTGAAGCAATGGGGGAGACTCTGCAGTTAACAGCTTCAGAGGTATTGCATCCTGTCCTCCCCTGTAAGACATGCTAAGTGTCCACTAGTGAGCTGCCACACTGGGCGTCTCACAGCTAAGAATTCTCGTTTGCTTTGTGTTGGTTTATGGACGTCTTCTAGGAAAGAGCAATTGTCCGACGCTTGGAGGGCAGCAAGGGTTTCTTGAACTTAACAATAGTCACTCCCTAAAACGTGACCATTTGAATACTCAGGCAGGACCCAGCCCTACTCTCTTCTTCCTCCATGTGAGGAAGCAGGAACTAGATGCTGCCATCTCTTACCCAGTGATCCCTTGATAATGGTCTTCCAGATGTAATTGCTCAATGGACACAAAGCAGGCACCTGCATGAGTTCCAAATTTCACCTTTGGAGCAGCCCTACCTGGCAGAGCTTTCCACAGTCTCAGATTGGGCGGTGAGGAGGAGGCCTGTCTCATGTCACTGCTAAGTCACTAAAGCTTACTTCTAGTTCTAGTGTGACTGGCCTAAAAGAAATGGAGATGTTCTAAAGAGGCACTTGTGTTCCTCAGTTTAACTATTGGATTATTAAAGCAATGGGCCCAGCAGTGGGGAAGCTTGTCTCTTAGAAAAGAGATTTCATACAGTTATACCAAGTTGTCAGACCCCTCTTACAGGGAGAGACTGAAGCCCAGATGTCGATGGGTCACTGGGGGGCAGAGACACACCTGGACCAGGACTGCTTAGCTGGGCGTCTCCCTGGCACCCTGTCTAAACACTGACCTTACTTCAAGACCCTAAAGATGGATTGAGGGGGTCAACGGGCCTGTTTGTCGCCCTTCCCCGTTTGGTCACCTTGGATAAATCTTCTTTGAATGCTCTATGCTATTGATTTTTGGCACTTTAATTGCTTTCTCAAAGACTGGTGGATGAACTTGACTTTTGGGGGGTTCACACTGTAACCCTAAGTTCAGTAGCATCAGTACTGTCTCAGTTGTAGAACAGAAAGTTTTCAAATTCAGGAATCTCTTCAGGCCTTGGCAACCTTGCACATTTGGTTACCTTTGCTCTCTCAGAGAAAGGCAAAAAACAAAAACAAAACAAAACAAAAAAACCCAAACAAAATAGAAACAAGAGAGAGAAGAGAGATAGAGAAAAGGAAAACATTCAATCCAATCTACTTTGGAAAAGAAAATAAGAGCTAGCAGTCAGCTACCAGGCTGTAAAAGAACGCCCTTATCTGGGTAATTGCTCTCTGCTTATTTTTGTTACCGTGTAATCTAGTTCCTGGTTGTAAATCTTATGGGAGGAAAGTGGACTGTGGGCTTGCTTGGGGCTGGGCAGGGTGTGCCATCTGGCAATGCAAGCTGATGGCATCTGGCTGAGAGAGGAAACTTCAGGCCAGGGTAGGTGAAGACTGCTTCAAGCAGGAAAGGGCCCATCCTGGCTCTAGGGCAAAGGACGACCTGAGCACCCCAGAGGCTAGTTTGGTCCCTAAGTTTCCTGGGAATGGATGATCGGGTCCTAGAGCTGGGCATGGAGGGCACTTAGCGTCTCAGCCCCTAAGGCAAAGCGTCAACCTCCAAGGACCTTACTCCTCCCCGCACTGAGTACTGTACTTTTTTCTCCAACAATGAACTTTGGTGAATTAAATCCACACCTTCCTCATGGGGAAGGAACAAAGACCCTACAGGGAAAGTAGTTAAGGTTTGTTCTGGGTTCTTTTCTTGACACATACCTTTTTCTTCCTTCTTTGTCTTCCTCCTCTCCACTCCTTCCTTCCTCAGCCTCTACCATCTCTATTTCCCCCCTTTCCCAGAGCGCCATCACGTTCAAGCCTAAGAGCCACTACTGCCCTCTTGTGTTTTCAAGATGAAAGATCTCAATCCTAGAGCCATCCTCACGTAGGCAAGGAGGCCGACCGTAAAAAACAGTGGGATGTGCAAAGACCTGAGAACACAGTGGGACACCAAATAATAAAACAGGATGGCAAAGAAAATTCATTTCACTGGAGCTGAAATCCAGACAAGGGTGCCTGATTGGCACTGGGGGGAGCCAAACAGTCTGTGCTCGGGGAAGTATACAGAGGGCTAGAGAGTGTTCATCTTAGTTCTGGTAAACACCGGAGGGCAAAAGCTGTGTCTGCTTTCAAGCAGACCTTTTACGGTTTAGTCCCACACTGGCTCCGCCTTGATCGAGACCTGATTAGAGCAACAAGCACGCCCGAAGTGGGTAAAGTACACCTCTGGCGGAGTCTGTCATGATATTTCTAGTTAAGGTCAGCCCAGGGCAGGAGACCCTTTTTGGATATAGCTCGCACTGTCCACAGGCTGAGAGTTGTTAGAGAGGACCCCGAAAGGCTCAGTCGGGAATCAAATAAAAGCTCCAAGAGTATTTATTCTGAACCCAGAAGGGGAAGGGTAGAAGAGGAGGAGGAAGAAAGCCTAAGTCTACATTCCACACTCTCTGTAGAGTTATCACTCCTTTTTTCACCAGCATGGTGTAAAACATTCTCCTCCACCAGCTGCCTCTCTGCCAACATGGATTGAAACCTGTGAAAATGTGAGCCAAATAAATATTTCCTCCTGTGATATGTGCTCAGGTATTTTGTCTTCACTAAAAAGTCTGACTCAGAATTATGCCACAGTTGCACTGTATCGATGCTGTATATGAAGTATTTATTATGCTTTCACCCTGTGGTAGATACTGTTTTAACAATTCATTTTGCTAGTAATATAACCTTATAAATTATGAACATATTTTATAGATAAAGAGAATGAAGCAAAGGGCTGGCAAGTCCTTCAGGCTATGTGAGAGTAAGAATTCAAATCTAGGCCTTTGGCTCCAGAGCTCTCTCTGAGAACCCTCCCAGCGTGTCTGCCATTTTCATGTGACCAATACACAATGCACAAAGCCTGCCATTTCGGAACCGGAAGAGGGTCAGGGTGTCCACTGTCTGGGTGGGCAGGCAGACTATACAGACAGACAGCAGCTGCTGTTGATATGTCATAAGTGACACTTTTGACCTAGAAAAAAAAATGAGATCATGATTTATGCTTGATCACTCAAAATTCTCTGGATGCCTGTAAATTTTAATTACTTAATACTCTGTTAGCAATATATATATATATAATGTGTACATATGTAATTATTAAATTTAACTGAATTTAGATTAAGGTACCTCTGTACCTGAGTCTTTCTGTAATGAACCGCATTTGGCTCAGCAGACAAATTAAAAGCCTAGTTTTCATGCATGTGCGCACGTATTGTGTGTGCATGTGTGTGTGTGTCCGTGTGACTAGCTGAGTTTCAGCCAATCACAGGATCTGATTCTCAGCTGCTCACAGGAGCCAGCTGATCAGACCACACCCAAATATGGCAAGCACAGAGCTGGAACCAAATTGTTTACTTCCTCCATCTCTGTTTAAAATGCAGCTTGGGAATTGGAGCTCTCTGAAGCTGTTCTGTTTCCTAAAAGTGTCAGAATTCATAATTTTTTTTTTTGCTTTAATAAACTGCTTAATTTGTCACCACCTTTATTAAAAAATACAGTCCACAATGATGTAATTTTTCAGCCACTATAAAAGTAAGGAGTCTTCCATTTGTGGAAACATGGATGAGACTGGAGAGCATGATGTTATATAAAATAAATTAGGCATAGGAAAGCAAATACTGCCTCTTCTTAGCTGCATGTCAGAGCTGAACTGTTGTTCTCACACAAGCAGGGTATAGAATTGGCATTGCCAGAGACTGTTCCCAACACTGGGAATGGTGTTGTGGAGAGGGGGAAAGCAGAGCTGGTGGAGACTATGTGCAGAGCTGGAACTGGACTAGAGAAAGCGCCTCCAATGTTCTGAGTCCAGCAGGTAATCAAGGCTGACAACAATTAATTATATATTTCAAAACACCTAAGGAAGGACTTTGAATGTTCCCTGCACTAAGCAATATGCATCCAAGTAACCCTGATCTGACCATCACGTGCTGTGTACAATTAATGCCACCTAAAACTTAAAATGATGTTTTAAAAATATGTAATAGGTGATATTTTTGAAGAGTTTAGATATGCATTTCTCTTTTGGTTTTCTGAGTACCAGGCTTTTAAATTTGTCATCTCCTACATTCATTTGTCTCAGGGAAAGAGAGGGATTAATGGCTGGGTGATTCAGACTATTCTCCCAACTGGGCTGGTGAAATAGCTCAACAAATAAAGGTACTTCCAGAGAGCATGAGAAGCTGGGCTCGACCACTGGGACCCATGGTGGAAGGAGAGAACCAACTGCTGCAAATTGTCCTCTGACCTCCATTCAAACACCATGATCTCACACCCTCATTTCCCCGCCTCCCCCCAAATAGATATACACATATATTATATGTATATTTTAATTACATATATTTAATATGTATATATTTAATTATGTATATTCATATGTTTTAAAAGTCTTTCAAGTACATCCTTCAGTGTAGCCAAGCAATCCTAGATGAGTCAGTTGACACAAAGATTAGACGTGAGAAAACTTGAGATTAGACTGGAACAACTTGAGATTAATTGCCAGATTGGGTGAGGAAATCCTGACCCTTCCTATCCCAGGAATTATGCAGAATAGGCCTGTACAGGAGGGGCCACACATGCTTTGTATGTGCCCAGATTTGACTTCATCTGGCCTTGACTCAAACAGGCACTGGGAGGAGAGTAAGAGCCTGCCAAGGGTTTTTTTAAACTAAGATTTTCCTTCTGCTTCTGCGAACTCTTGGAACATGCTCAGCTCAGCCCATGGGCAAGCACATTATTGCCTGGGCATAGAGACAAGCTCTGGGTTGAATTCTCCCGGCCTTCTTTGGATCCACAGGGCCTGACTGTACCTTTCTCGAATGCAGTGGAGTGCTGCTGGGAAAGGAGTCTTTGTGCGCCTTTAGCCAAGAGGCTCTGCACACTTCCAGAAGTAGTGTTTGTATCATTAAGTCATATCAAATTTTTTTAGTAAGTTAATTTTATTCCAGAGTTCCCAACTTAAAATATAAATTTGTGATTGATTGTAAAGATTCCATGAAATTACTACTAATTTCAATTTATACATGTATTAATTCATAAGAAACACTTTATTTTATTTTTTCTCTTTCTTTTTTTTTTGTATAATCATTTTTTCTTTTTCTTTTATTTTTTATATTAATCACAGGTTATTTACTTTGTATCCAGCTGTAGCCTCCTCTCTCATTCCCTCCCAATCCTACCCTCCCTCCCTTATCTCCTCCCTGCCCCTTTCCAAGTCCACCAATAGGGGAGGACCTCCTCCCCTTCCATCTGACCCTAGCTTATCAGGTCTCTTCAGGACTGGCTGCAGTGTCCTCTTCTGTGGTCTAGCAAGACTGCTCCTCCCTGGGGGGGGGGGACGGTGTAGAAGAGCTCATTGAGTTCATGTCAGAAATAGTCCCTGTTCCCCTTACTAGGGTGCCCACTTGGATACTGAGCTACAATGGGCTATATCCGGGCAGGGGTTCTAGGTTATATCCATACATGTTTCATACATACTGTTTCTCCTTGGTTGGAGAAACAGTCTCATGAAAGACCCCTGTGCCCTGATATATTTGGTCCTTGTGGAGCTCCTGTCCTCTCCAGGTCTTACTAAATCCCCCTTCTTTCATAAGGTCATATCAAATTTAGTCTTAAACTATTTTGGCTCTATAAAATTTTTTATACCACAAAATCACAAAGGACTGAGTTCTCATGATTTCACATCATTTATAAAATCACTTAGAATCTAAAAAATATATATATATGTATATAAAATACACATATATAACTATGTATGTTTAGATAAAAATATATGTAGTTTTAAGATTTAATATATGTATATATATATGCATATATTAAATGTGTGTGTGTGTGTGTGTGTGTCCGTTCAGACAAATAGCTTAACTGTTATGCCTGTGATGAAGGCTCTAGCTATCTGAACTAAAGAGGCAAGCTGTGGTAAAGGGCCTTTGGATGGACTCAAGAGCAAGCCAAGTAGTTACAATATCCTCACTTTTAGCTGCCAATGAGCCTCTGTTTTTTTTATTTATGTTGCAATCTGTATAGCTCAAATTTCTCATTTACTTACTTAATTTACTTTGAGAAGTCCTTTGAAATAAAGATGTAACTCATATGTCACAAAATCCACTCTTTCTAAGTGAACATAACTCAGTAGAGTGGTTTCCAGCAGAGGCACGGGGTTGTGACGCCATCATGATCTAATTCCAGAATATTTTTATAACACAAGCCCCTAAGAAACTCTTCACCCTCCCAAGTTTCAGCTCTTGGCAACCACTAATTTCTTTTATCCATTTTCCTATCCCAGGCTTAAAAAAACATATGTACACATGTGTGTGTGTGTGTGGGTGTGTGTGTGTGTGTGTGGGTGTGTGTGTGTGGGGTGTTCACATGTGTGTGTAGGCCTGAGATTGACATTGGATAACTTCCTCTATCTCTCTTCATCTTGTATATTGAGGCTGGGTCTCTTGCTGAACTGTTCGTCTAGTTTGACTACCAACTTGCTCGGGGGTCTCCTCTCTGCCTCCTGCATGCTAGGATTCCAGCGGGTTGCTCTGTTCAGCGGGGTCTCATGTTCCGGAGATCTCAGTTCCAGTCCTCATGCTTTCAAGACAAGCTTTACCTGATGAGCTGTCTCCTGAGCCTATTCTGGAATTTTCATCTAAGACAAACCACAGTGTTTGAATTTCTTTTTGAGCAGAGGATTGAACTAAAGACTTTTTCTATGACAACCCTCCACTTTATCAGCAAGCTGTATCTCCTGATCCCTGAAGTGAGGTGTGTGTGTGTGTGTGTGTGTGTGTGTGTGTGTGTGCCTGCCTTAATTCACGTTTCTGTCATCAAGATTTGTAGTGTTGTGAACTCTAATTGTACCAGAATCTTCTTTTCAAAGTTTGAATAGCATACTACATATTGCTTATCCAGACATCAATCAATGGGAATTTGGGTTGCTTACACATTTTTTTTTTTAGCCATTATAAATATTCTGATCTGAACATTGGTTTACAAGTTTTTGTGCAGCTATATGACTTGAGTTGTCTTGACTTTTATATTAGCAATAGAACTGTCAGGGCATATGTTTACAGAACGATAATTATTTTTCTGGAGGAAATACTGGGCCATTTCCCAACATGCTGCAGCATTTTACATTTTTGCTTTCCTTTGCTTTTGTCTGTATTTTTGGTGATAACCATCCAGAGTGTTAAGTGCTATCATGTGTTAAGTATAATTCCAAAGGTTTCCAACAACTCTTTGTGTGGTTTGAACAAATTTTTGTAAGATTTCCTTATTCTTCCAGTTTTGCTTCATTATCTGTTTTATGTTGTGGTTTACTGCTACAATACTTGTGTTTCTACAGTCTAGATTGGTGACTAATCATAGAACAACATTTATAGAACTTTTTTTTTCTTTTATCTGTGAAATCCTCCTAAAATAAAGTAGGGGCAGGTCTCTGGTGATTCCTGCTTCAGTGGCATGGGGTCATTTTTGTCTCCTGTCAAATAATCTATGACCAAAGTATAACCAAAGCTTAATAAAAAAAGCTCTGTTAATAACTTTACTCTTTAATTGTACCTTACCTGTCATGGGCTGAGGGTCAGGTTATATAGCTGGTTCTGAGTTAATTATAGCTGCCATTATTTTTTATTTGTGGTTCCTGAGCAAGCAGTAAAACAGCAAGTTACGTCACACTTGCAATGGGACTATGACTCAATTAGTGTTTTTGAATAATAGGAGGCGGTAATTAAGGTCACAGCATTAGCAATAACAGCATTCTGGAGTAGCCTGGCTTCAGCAAATGCTATTTTACAACATCTCTAGGGAAGCAGTTGAAGGGAGACAGAGCTTGCCCTGTAGAAGCTCTTCATGTGTCTTGTATATTGGGAATGAAAAGTTTTGATACTATTCTCAATGATTGTTTAACATTAGACTATCCTCTTCTATGTTGAAACTTAAAATCTAGCACAAAAGTCATAGGTCTCGCAAAGTAGTGGGTTTTCCCCCCAACTTAACATTTCTGTGAAAAGCTGGACTCCTGAGACTGAAACAGTATGTGCAGACATTAACATGGAGCTGGATGACTGGGTAGGAAGGGGATATTAAACTCAAGCCTATAATTTTTTTTTTCCAGTGTGAGAGTGAATGTGCTCATCCAAGGGATGAGGAGGTTAGACCAAGTGTGATGAGGAGGTTAGACCAAGTGTGACCATGTGATTTAGATGGGATTCTCCAAGAGAGGCTTTGGTTGTGGCATCTTGCTTTTATTTTAGATTTTGGCAATTGCCTTCTCATTTTTTCTGAATGCCAAATGTATACACAGTTGGAGAGGGGCCTGAGATTTTATGCTGGTCATAGAAACCTCTTTTTAGGGAATGAAGAAAACGTTAATTAAAAGACAAGACAGCTAGGATGCAAGTTAAATAAGCTGTAATTAATATAAAAAATAAAAAATTTAAAAAAGAAAAAAATAGAAGCTGTTTATAGCAAGCAAGGTAGACAATGGCAGTAATACACATGACTCTTAAGAACATAGCTTCACATGTGTGTATTTTTCTTCACCTTTCCATCCAGAATCCCAGCCCATGGCATAGCTTCACCCATTTTGAGAGCATTTCTTCCTGTTCAGCTTGTTTCCCACATTATAGTCATCTCTAGAAATGCTTTCACAGGCACAAAGACAAGTGTGGTTCCTAATGTCCTAGTCATCTCTCAGTCCAACTGAGTTGTCAGTCAATACCTATAATCACAGCATGTTGCTTTAAAACACCAGGCAGGCTGTAGCCCCCTTCCTCATTCCTTTCCGATCCCACCCCACCCTCCCATCCTCATCTCCTCCCTGCCCCTCTCAAAGTCCACTGATACGGGCAGTCCTCCTCCCCAATCTGACCCTAGCTTATCAGGTCTCATCAGGACTGGCTGCAATGTCCTCCTCTGTGGTCTAGCAAGCCTGACCCTCCCTCAGGAGGGGGGGAGGTTAAAGAGCCAGCCACTGAGTTCATGTCAGAGACAGTCCCTGTTCCCCTTACTAGGAAATCCACTTGGATACTGAGCAGAGCCACTGATAGAAGATATTAATCTTCCAACTGCATCAAGTTGTCCTTGCACCTAAGAAAAAACGGAGAACAGGTTTAGGGAAAGGGTGGCTTGTGTCTAAGAATCCTTTTCCTGTCCCTGTCCCCCAACAGCCTTTTGTTCTAGGTGCTCAGACCTGCAGTCTTTGCTCATACTTATGGCTGAGCAGTCACCTGCCCCACCCACTTCTCTAGGTCACTTGTAGATTGTTCCTTCCCTGCTGCAGTGATTCTATGTAGAGCCTCAACTCCCTGCGTGGAAATTGGTATAGACTGGGTTTCACAGAAAGCACCTGTTGATCTGGAGAGCATCCCACAGAATTTGTTAAAATAAAAACATTATGTTTTTATTTTAATCCGAGGTCTGGGGATATGGAACAGCAGCTGACTATGTTTTGCTTTGTACCCTAGCAGAGGTGTGATTTTGCCAGCTGCAGATAGTTTCTGCAGTTGTGTGACATTTTTGGAATTCTGGGATTTTTTTCAGGGGGTATACATATGCTAGAGCCCCAATAGGTGGGGTTTGTGGTTGTTAGTCAGGGGGGTTTGGTTGTGATTTGTTAGTAGTTGTGCTCAAAAAAAAAAAAAAAAAAAAAACAGAAGGAAAGAAAGTAGATTCAAGGATCTCTCTCTGTGTCTCTGTTTCTCCTGTGTCCTTCTTTCTCTCTTATCTAGTGATATAGAATGAAACCGGGAGACTAATGGGTGGAAAAAAAGAAGAACCCACAAAGTAGCAAAGGTCAGCTTCAAGGAGCCATTACTAGATAATAAAGATGATGGTGTTCCAAGATGGCAGACTTCTTGATCACTGTCCTGACAGGAAGCAAATGCCTCGCAGCTTAAAACCAAGGTCTGCTGGACTCTTTCTCTCAGCAGTAGGTACCCCTGCGGATGGACCTACTAGACAACTCCAAAATTAACTTGACATGTTTATACCAAAGTTATGGTCCTATCAGCCAGCCTATCTTTATTCAAACTGACCAACCCTAAAATAGGGCAGGAAGACACCCTCAAAGTGCTATCCTTGCACAGGTGGTCCTAGTCAAAGTAGGAAACAAACTGAGCAAATCATGGAGAGCAAGCCAATAGGCAATATTTCTTCAAGGCCTGTTTCAGTTTCTGCCTTGAGTTCCTGCCTAAACTGTGAGATGAAATATAAGCTCTTTCCTCCCAGGTTACTTTTGATTATGGTTTTTATGATAGTAATAAAAAGCAAACTAGAATCACATCAAAAGAAGGAAATCAATGGAATTTTTAATCAGGTAAAACAGAATTTACACACCAATAGCCAAGAATTACTTGTCCTGTAGAAATCTTTTATTGGAAGGCAATGTTTCAGGTAGCTCAGGCTAGCCATCAACTTACTACACAGCAGATGATCTTTAACTACTTCATTGCCTTGCTTAAGACATCATCAGGCAATGGGGAGTTCATCAGAGAGGACCGCTCAGACATAGCTTATAGTCAATTGAAAGTCTTTATTCAGCTGGCCGGAACCACACCCAAGTGTTTGAGGACCCAGTTGTAGCCTTGCGTCTCCAGAATGTGTATGTTTTAAAGGCAAGAACCTCCTGGCATCTTGCTCCGTACTTGCAAAGGAGCTAACCCAACCCAAGATAAGTGGTTAGCTCGAGGGGAGCTCTGCACAAACAGCCAGTTCGACAGAAGCTAAGTGAGCTAGGCCATCCTGACAATTCCTAGAATAGAGCTGGGTAGTTTTCCATGGGATTCACCGTCAAGGAGATCAGATTTTAGTTAAACTTGAAATGATCTCAGCAGGAATAGAATGCAAGATGAAGGAACCTCTCTGCACACCCTTTTCCTGTTACAGTCACACCTGACTTTATGCAATGCTGGGGCTCAAACCCAAAGCTTTGCATATGATAGACTCTACCAACCAGGCTAGGTCACCAGGCCCCATAAACAATTGGTTTGTAAGATAGCTCTCACAAAATCAAATAACCAAAGCCTAGACATGCACAGATTTCTCCTGAAGCAAATCTGTGCCTGCTGCTTACATCTTGGGTAGTCTGTGTGAACAGAGATGATTTGAAGTGTTTCACATAAGCAGGCCTGGTCCCATTGCAATTATAGCCCCCGATTACCCTTTTCTTTGGTATATATTAGCCCTCTCACATTAAGTACAGCTCCCAGATAGAACATCCATTCAAATAGGCTCCTCAAATTCCCAATATTGATGCCAACTACTTCTGTTAGTTCCTACCAACTTTCAAGTTCCTAGAGCGAAGTTGGCGAGATATTTGCCATCTTTTTGGTATTCCTACTGATGGCCTCTTCTTTGGGGGAGCTGGAACAATGGAGAGTATAAAGAGGAAAACTCCGGTTCCCTCTGCCCTTCACAGTTATCCCCACATCAAAAGACTGATTAACAAAACTAAACAGAAGTCTGTTTACTGGATACTCCATGTATACACAGGAGGAATACAGAGGGAAAAGTGATGAGAAATAGCTTGAGTTTAAGTTCAATATATATATATATATATATATATATATATATATATATATATATATATATTTTAACTGAAACAAGAGAAAAGGATATAAGGCTAACGATGGAGAAGTAGCCAGGAAAATCAGACTGAAAATGTTTTTATTGAGAGTTTCTTAGAAGCTCATCTACTGATGAGTTCAGTCATGTAAAGTCATCGTCTCTTTCCTGACAGAGTGAGACCCTCCATGACAAATGCAGGTGTTCTGACAGATACAAATTTCTCTCCCCCAAGCAACATCTGTTCTGATCCTCCCATCCTTGCAGGTTCTCTAAGTAATCAGCTCAAAATAATCCCTAGCTGAAGGGACACATTTGAAGGTGTCACACTCTGGCTTATAATAATCTGGATAAAACTCCAACTGGGCAGCCAGCTATCATGAGCTTCTAGAAACTGTCTTGAAATCCTGTGCTGTTCTGCTCCCCTGCCTAGCTCATTTGGAGTGGGAGGATGGAGAGGGTTCCCACTGAAGTCAGTAAAGAAGGTAGAAATGGAAAATTTCCATGGCTAGAATGTGTGGCTTTGAGGAAGGCACACCCTTCCAGGTAATTCTGAGGGTGAATGAAGCCATGCTAGGCATATTTTTTGCTGGGACAGAATACCCAGCTGAAGTAAACTGAGGACAATTTTTATCTCGACTCAAGGTTTCAGGGTGTATAAGTCCATCTTCATGGGCAAAGCATGGTGGCAGGAGCTTGCTCTGTAGCTTGCTCATATCTTGCATGATCAGAAAACAGAGATCAGGTTTTCAAACTAGTGAGCCTATTGGGGAAGTATCAAACTCAAATCATAACACTAAGAGAGCTACTAAATATATTTGGACAAAATAATAAACCTTAAAGGTAGTATTTCCTAAATTCTTTATCCTTCTTTCAAAATTAATCAAGTTTGACTTACCAGGTCCAGTTAATTTTCAAAGCAAAGCAACACAAAATACAGAAAAGAAACACACACGGGAGGCAGTTTTGTTGCCAACTTGTTCGATGTGGAGGACTGTTTTCCTTGACACCTTCTTCAGGAGTCCAGCAGGCCTTGCTCACCAAAGACCATCAGAGCAGGGCTCATTGTTTGCTCATGTTTCCTCTTGGAGGGAAGGAGCAGAGAGGGTCACTGAATTGGAACTAGAATCTGGAACACTCATTTGAGCATCACTCACCCCTCTCAACCTGTTGAAGGCAATTCTACCCTAATTGCAAGTGGCTTTGGGGTTCCTGGCAGTGGTTAAAGTATGTAAGTAGGGAAGAAGATTGAAGGAGGTTCTGTCTTTGCAGTCAAGGGAAACCATCATTTCTGGTGGGTACAGATCTCACAGTGTGTATACTTTAACATCACTCATTCTCCTGCTCATAACCTGTCAGCCACTGTTATGTAAACAATCCTAATATACTCATTCGTTTCCTAGAACTGTTTAACATTGGGATTTGGGGGCAGACAGAGGTGTTTATGTCTCTCCCCAAGAGATGGAATTTTAGCAACAATCTGCCAGCTAGTTTAGAGTTGATTCTTCTTGGTGGATCTTAAAAGACATGCATTTCACAGCCTTGTCAAGTAGAATTCCACATAAGAGACACCCTGAAAAAGCGAAATCTTTCAGTGAATGGTCTTGCAAGCATTTTATTTAGTTTATCTCAACTAGCTACTTTTCTACATCTTGTTTCATTCAGTTTCGTTTTCATACACTGAATACCTGGGAACCTACAATGTTCAGGGTTGGTGCGAATTATTTTGAGTTGATGATACTGAGATTCAACCAATGTAAAAGGAAGCCCCGTAGGTGTCCTTTGGAGCTTTCAATGTCCCACAGGAGTTTGTGGGAGATGAGACTGCCATGTATTCCCTCTTCAGGGGAGGAGGTAGAGCAAGAGTACACCACTTATAACTCCCCTTTTTCCAGTAAGTGCTGTGTCCCTAAATAAGACAGAAAATACATCTATCAGTGTACCACCTGCCTCATCCTTGCTCAATCTCAGGACCTTGGGCCGAACTTGGGGCTGTGAGGAGTGAAGAAATGACAGACAGACACGCAGACACAGCTAGGGTTGGGTGACTGGACTCTTGGATGGAGAAGCCTCAGTACTCCAGCAGGGCAGCGTGTTTGCTCTACAGAGTGGAACAGAGAGGCAGGGTTATTGCATATAGGTGTGCAAGGAGGCAGGGCTATTGCAGATGAACAAGGAGGCAGGCTTAGCTAGCTAATCTGAGTAGGAGCAGTCTCTGTAGGGGAGCGGTCTTCAGGCCAGAAATGTCTGGAGGTTGGGAGAGAAAGCCATCGCAGACATTTTCTCTACACACTATCCACAGCCACACACGGCCCAGAAAGGAGCCTTTATCGTTTCCCTTTGGTCTGGGGTGAGGGCCCTTGACATAGCTGTTCTCAAGTCAAGAGTACACATTCACTCACAACTTTATCCACCAGGGATTCTTCCAATCCCAGCAACCACCAAAGAGTATCACCCAGCTGGGGAATATGGTTCAGTGGTAGAGCATGTTTAGCACCTGTGAATCCATGGTTTTAAACTCCCAACACCACACATAGACAAAATTATAAAAAACAAAAATAAACCAATAACAACAAATAAGGGTTTAAAACATTATCGCATACTTTCTTTCCCATTTACTCTAAAAACTCACTTGTCTTTGATAAAAGTTAATTTTGTTCTTCCTGTGGAAGCCTCTACTTCCCTCTACTTTTCTCTTACTATTAGGTGGATGTGCCCCAACCTTCTTGAGATATTTCTTCTACTTGCAGAAAGGAGAGAACATCTGTTTCCTTTCCTGACACTGAGATTTAAACCCATTCTTATGTTGCTTTTATTTAAAATGTTTTTTAAATGTTGCTTTTATTTCCTCAGAAGTGAGGATGAGATGAGAGCCATGCCCAAGTTTTACTACCTCTAGGCCTGGGCCTGGAAGCTTCTACCCTCTATACAAGCTAATGTTCCACAAGCACAGACCTTGAAGGTTTCAACTTCTAGCCTAATCTACTAACCTAGGCCTAGAATAGTTTTAGAATCTGACAGTTACTGCTGAATAAGTTCACCCTTTCTAGTTCTTTCTGGCCTCTGGTTGGCTGGTTCAACTCAGCTGTTCTGGCTTAAAATTCCTATCCATGCTGACTGATTCAAACTGGCTTCTCTCTGCTTCTTACTGCATTGTTCTACTTGAAAAAACTTCCTCTGAATTCCATGAATTGAACTGCACAAACTCAACTGTACAGAACTGTAGTGTACTCCCAAACACTACGTACTGTCTCCACAAAAACTATTATACCATTGTACTGTACCCTCCTCCTCTGTGCTATTCTGTCTGTCTAACTCTCTGCACTGCTCTTAAGAAATATCTCTCTTCTGAGAGTTGGGCTTATCCTGTCTCTGACTCATTCTGTCAAATATTTTTCTGATTCATCATTTTGTCTGCCCCTCAATTAGATGGCATTGTTTGGCATTAAAGGTGTGTACCAAAGGAATGTCTGTATTCTAGCCAGAGGGTTAAAGGAGTGTCATCTCTATATTCTAGCCAGAGGGATTAAGGGTGTAGCTAAATTGTGTTATATTCCAGCTAGATCTCATAGACCTAGGTCTTTGGATATAATCTCTTGCCAGATTAGCCATGTTGCTGGATTATAATTCCTCTATAATACCTCACTCACTGTGGTGTTTAATCTTGACTGTCAATTTTCTTAGTTTCAAAAGCTTCTAGGAGATGAGTAAAGCACATACCAGATGTGTTTCCAGAGACACTGAGTTCTTCAGTGACATGGTATAATCAATAGTTTAACCCACTGATATTAAACTACAGAGTGCAAATACCGGAGGTGGTGGGACTTTGGAAACCAAGGCCTGGTTGATGGAAGGAGTCGTGGAGTTGTGCCTTTGAAGGGTGTTTCTTGCTCTAGTCCCTTCCTGCCTTATCTTTGCTTCCTGTTTTCTATAAGGCAAATAGCTTTACTTCTCCAGGCCTATGTATGGTGTTCTGCTTCACTGCAGGTCCCCAAACAACACAACCAGCTAACCTAACCGTGGGCTGAAGTCTTTCACACTGAAAGCCAAAATAAAGACTTCCTACACATAAATTGTTGCTCTCAGGAATTCTGTACAGTGAAGAAATGTCTTCCACACTCCATAGTTAAAATCATCTGACCTTTGCCTTTCTCAGAACTCATCTGCAGGCTATATGTTCTTTCGTTTACATGAATCTTGATCAGCAATAGAACCTCAAAACAGTAGTTACTCCTGTAGCTTGCCCACTGTTTACATCAGTTATTACATCTATATGGTGATGAGGAAAAGCCCAAGAAAATCATGATCTTTGGAGATTTACAAGACCAGGTCTTGTGAGGGTGATTGGGATCAGATGTGTGTCCCTTGACAATAAACCTTACCTGTAAGGTGTCTCCTAGTCTACGACCACACATCTCCTTTGCAAACCACCCTTAATTCATCCTTCTATTCTTTCAGCAGACAGCCCTTTACGATAAGATCCTGTCTCATAATAAAGTTATTTCTATCACCATCATAACATTGCTAGCTTAGGTGAAGTATCTGCAGTCCTTAAATCAAACTGAGAAAACATTAACCTCAGAGGGTAGAAGTCTTAATGTCTATGGATGCATAGGAATTCATGAAGGAATAAATGTGAGGCGATCATTTGGGTCAATTCTACATATCATCTTAGACTAAATTAAAAGAGTGGTTATGAGTTTCTGAGCAGGGTTGAGAAGTTATGGCACAGTGAAGAGAGGAAATAGCTGGTGAATAAGCTTCTTGTTATACTGATAACAGCCTCTGGGATGATGAGAGCTGTTCAGTTGTCTCCTGCTAAGGAGACACACGTGTAAATTTCATGTCAATGCTTTACAAAAGGGGAAGGCTTTCATTTAGTTTTAGGTAACCAGAGAGAGGTAAAGTTCTTTTCCTGTGTCTGTCTCTGAATATCCTTTACTCCAAACAATTCTTTTGCCAAAGTGGCATATTTTGGGGTAACATATTTCCTAACATACGTATATTTAGGCTTGAACATTATCTCAAATGATCATGCCTTTCTCTGACTAGCTGGTGGGACTGGACAAAAGATTCTAGGGCATCACGGAAAGTGTCATGCTGTTCCTTCTGCTCTTGTCCTTCTAACATGTCCCCCTTAGACAGATACTTCTGTTGGGCTTCCAATTCAAATTCAGACAGTTTTCCTTGAAGCATTAGACTTGATTGTCTCCAGCATGTTCAGCTTTTTTTTTTTTCTTCAGTGTGTGGGTCTCAGTGTTTAGTATGTGGGTAACGCCTATGGCATGGTGGAGCCCACTTTTTCAGCAGCTGTTTCAATGGCCTTATGTTTTGTTGGGCAGTTCATTCTCTTCCTTTTGTGGGATAAGAGAGAGAAAAATGTGTCTTTGAATGAAACTGAAGCAAAATTACAAATATTTGAGAAGCTACAAAAGAAATTAGAGGTGGTAGTAGTTTGGGAAAGGAGATGTCAATCAACAGAAATAAGTTTTTTAGGAAGAATATAATTGTTATTTCCTTTCTTCCTTTATGTATACATAAGCGTGTTCATTATAGGATTCAATTCACACAACAAGATGTAGCACATATTTTTATTCTGACCAAAAACCTTGTTGGAAGTGGACAATACCTTAATGGATGAGAAAAGAGTAAGTTCTTTTGCTGTAGGTACTATCTCTTATTCATTTTCATGCTCCCTGAAATGACAACTCCAGACACTTGTACACAGTAGATGACTGATTCAGGTTTGCCAAACTGAATTATTGAAGACAGCTGAATCTACAAGATTTGACACATGCTCTTAATCTTTTCATGCCATTGTCAAGGACAGCCTTCTTCTTCTTCTTCTTTTTTTTTTTTAGATCAAATGTATATTTGTTATTTTTGTCTGTACTCTTAAAGGCATGTGCATAGTTATTTAATCAACCTGGCACCAAATCCAAGGACATAGTTCATTTACATTCTACTTTATTTAAATTAGACTCAAAGAATGCTTATTCAGCTACTCCATTATAAATAAATAAGAAAGATATCCAGGAAAGAAATGTAGACACCTCATAAGGGATGACTAGTTGTAAGTAGGCAGAATTCTAATAATTTTTGTGAGTATTGACTCTTACATCACAATTATAAGGGTTATGGAGATTGTTTAGTTGATAAATTGCTCTGGACCAAAGTTGGGATCCCAGAACTCACGTAAAAGATTAGTAGAACCGCCACCTGAAATCCCAGCACTTGAAAGAGAGGCAGCCTGGTCTACCCAAAATAGTCACACCTCAGAGAGACCCTGCTTTAGAGAATAAAGTGGGAAAAAAATCAAGGAAGATACTGAGCATACGCCAGTTTTGGACCTCCACGTGCACACACACATGCACACATGTACAAATGAATAAGTGAAATTTTATAAACAAATAAATGCCCAAGTAAATAAGTAGAAAAAATAAGGGCATCATTTTGGACTCTTTCCTATAGAAGACTTCCACAGAACAGGATAAAACTTCAAATGGAGCTTCTCACTCCAAAGCTTCATACCACCAAGGAGCAACTAAGCTATTTCTCTGACGTTCTGAGACATGAGTATTAGACAAACAATGGATTTCACAAACAGGGCAGTTTCAACTGACATGATAATGAGGGGGGTTTGGCTTGTTTTGGCTCTGGTCTAATTATTCACTCATAAAAAGGAAACCTAAAGAAGCCTGATATTAACTCGTCAATTATTTTTTAGTCTTCTGACTTGTCCTGGCCTTACAACCTTCTTCCTATCCCCAACCCCCATCCCCTGCAACTGTTCTCTGTCTATAAAACTAACCACCTTTCCTCAGCCCATTGACACAATGGCTGAGTCTGCAACTGAAGTCTGTTTGAAACAGACTTCAACCTGTTCCTTCCCTTTTGCCTTCTGCCTCTCCCTAATCCTCTCCACTAAAAAAAAAAAAAATCCCTTCTGTGGCTCCAGTCTGCTAGCTTCAGGAGGCTGACATCTACCTTGGTGTCTCAACAGAGGAAGATATCTCTTCTCAGCTTCTGCCTGGACCTGTATGTGTCTCATTATGTCAATACCTTCTATTCCAAACACCCATCTTTGTTCCCAGTCAGCCATGAAACTTCCCAAATTCTCATGAATAAGAGATGAAAGATTGACACGCTGACTATAACTGAGTGTAGGCGAGTCTCTTGCTTTTGCTTGTACCCTTATCTTTCCTCTAATGTTTCGACAATCCACTCTCTGCTTTTGATACTCTCTGCAATAACCTCTCTGCTCAAGTCCAGGAGAACTGAATTGCAGAAAAGTAATTGTTAGAAAGAAGAGAAAAAGACAAGTGAGTTGGTTCAGGAAAGGACCCCACACAAAATGACTCCTCAGAAATGAGCTTTCTGAAGAAAACATGACTCACAACCACAGGAGCCATGAGAAGAATCTACGTGATAGGGTCTTAAAGGGAAAGAAAGGCTTCTGAATTAACTACTTCTCTCCTGCTGTGACAAAACACCATGGCCAAGGTTTATTTAGGCTTACAGTTCCAGAAGTTAAGGGTCTGACATGGCAGGGAAACACGGCAGCAAGCTGCAAGCATGTTGGCAGGGGCCGGAAGCTGAGAGCTTGTAACATGGTAAACATGAAGCAGAAAGCGCAATCAGGGAGAAGGAAGCAGGTCTTAGGCTATAAAAGCCTACCACCAGTGGCATACTTTCTAGAGCAATAATTCCCAAATAGTGCCACCAACTAGGAACCAAGTATTCAAATATTCTAGACTATGATAAACATTCTCATTCATAGCACTGCAACTTCATTGTAAGACTTGTAGAAAGCTTCATTAAGAGGAATAGCGTGGGGCCAGCCGTAGTGGCAAGAGGCAGAGAGAGGTGTATATTTGAGCTTAAGGCCAGCCTGGTCTACAGAGAGAGTTCTACAACTGCCAGAGCTACACAGAGAAACCCTGTCTCAAAAAGAAGATAAAAAAAACAACAAACAAAAATGATGTATAGTGGTGATGGCTAGGTTTATGTCAACGTGACACAGGCTAGAGACATGAAGAAGAAGAATCCAGTTGAGAAAATGCTTTCATAAGATGGGCTGTAAGCAGACTTTACAAGCATTTTCTTTTTTTATTAATTTATTTTTATTAATTACAATTTATTCACTTTGTATCCCTCCATAAGGCCCTCCCTCCTCCCCTCCCAGTCCCATCCTACAAGCATTTTCTTAGTGATCAATACGGGAAAGCCCAGCCCAGCTCTGAGCTGGTGGTCCTGGGTGCTATAAAAAATGAAATACAGATCTAAACAGAGAATTCTCAGCAGAAGAATCTCTAAAGGCCAAGAAGCACTTAAAGAAATGTTCACCATCCTTAGCCATCAGGAAAATGAAGATAAAAATGACTCCGAGATTTCATCTTACACCCATCAGGATAGCTAAGATAAAAATCTCAAGTGACAGTACATGCTGGTAAGGATATGAAGCAAGGAGAACACTCCTCCATTACTGGTGAAAATGAAAACTTGCACAACCACTCCACTTTGGAAATATGACAGAAATTTAGGAATCAATCTACCTTAAGATCCAGCTATACCACTCCTGGGCATATATCCAAAAAACACTCCATCATACCACAAGGACACTTGCTCAGCTATGATCATAGCAACTTTATTCATAATTGCCAGAAACTAGAAACAACTAGATATCCCTCAAAAAAAAAAAAAAGATGAAGTGTATTTACACAATGGAGTATTATTCAGCTTTTAAAAGAAACACCATGAAATTTCTAGGCAAATGGATGGAACTAGAAAAAAAAAATCATCCTGAGTGACTGAGTGAGGTGACCCCAGACCCAGAAAGACAACATGGTATGTATGTACTCACTTATAAACGAATATTAGCTGTAAAGCAAAGGGTAACCATGCTATAATCAACAGACCCAGATAAGCTAATTAACAAAGAGGTTTTAAGGGGATGGGTGGTGCATGAATCTCCCCGAGAAGAGCAAATAGAACAGATATCATGCATGGACTGGAGACAGATGGGGACAGGAACAGGAGGGATCAGGTTGGGGGAGGATGGAAGGAGAGAGTATTGGGAGAGACAATTGAAACTGGGGGACATCTGGGGACAAGCTAGAAAACTAGTGAAACTTCCAGGAATCTATGAGAGTGACCGTAGCTAAGACTCCTAGTAATGGAGCCTAACCAGTCAATACTTCCTGTAACCAGGTAATAATTGCAGTTTGAGGGGTTGGACACCAACCCAGCCACAAAACATTTGACCTACAAAGTGTCCTGCTTACAAGATATCCTGGGCTAAGTAAAGGTGGCACAGAAAATGTGGGAATGGCTAACCAATGGCCAGTCCATCCTAGAACCATTACCATGAGAGGAAACCCACACCTGATTCTGCCTGAGGGGGCCAAAAGTCAGCGGTTGGATAGCCCAGAGACCTAAGATAGAATAAAACATGACTGGCAAACAACAACAACAACAACAACAACAACAAAAACCAAGCAATGAAATTATGTCTAATGATATTCTGCTATACTCATAGGTTGGTGCCTAGTCCAATTGTCAGATAGGCTTCATTCAGCAACTGAAAGAAACAGATGAAGTCTCTTCACAAGCTACGGCTTTTATGTTCCTACTCTTCTTTTATCCCTGCTTTGACTTCTTTCTGTGATGACCTGTGATATAGAAGCATAAGCAAAATATACCCTTTCCTCCCCAACTTGCTTTTGGACATGCTGTTCTTCATAGCAATAGAAACCCTGACTAAGAGAGATAGTTAAAATTAAAACCAAGAAAGATAGTCACCATGGACACAACATAATGTTGGGGAGGTCCAGAAGGAAAGAGGGGTAGCATGGAGGAGTCAAGTAGTGAGTAGGACCATAGAAGGGGCTGTTAGGGCACAGCACAATATGACTTTTTCACTCTTGGCCAAAGAGAGAGAGAGAAAGAAAGAGAAAGAATAAAGTAGGGGACATAACCTTTTGTTTTTTATTTGCTTTCTGGCTGAGGAATCCGGCTTTTCAATGACCAGTGTCCTAAAAGATCAAGCCAGATCTAAAAATAATGCATTTATCTGGAAAGGAAATGCAGATGCTGGCTCCATGAATCCAGATTTGGATAGGCTTTCAATAAGGGTTTCCTTGCAAAAAGAAAGACCCCACCCAGCACAAGTTTCCTGTCTATTTTCTTACTGTAACCTGTAACCCTTTGTTCTAGTTAATTAATTGTCAGCCTAACAGGATCTGGAACCTTATAGGAGTCACACTGGGTGTGTGTGTGTGTGTGTGTGTGTGTGTGAAAGAGAGAGAGAGAGAGAGAGAGAGAGAGAGAGAGAGAGAGAGAGAGATCAGAAAGCCAACCCTCCTGCGGGATGGGAAACCATTGCCTTCAAGTGAGTGCCCAGGATGCAGAGTTCCTAAAGAAAGACCATTATAGTCCACCTCTGCTTCCTGTTGAGTGCAATCTCTGTACATGCTTCTGTGCTTGCTTCGATTACCAGGCTGTTAATCAACTCCAATCCCCCGCCTTCTGGATGGAAGAACAGGTTTTGTGTCCTTTATTTTGAGAAGATAATTCTGCATGCTTAACATTCCTGGTTCCCTGAAGATCTGTGGGCACAAGAACCTTCATGCTCCCAAAAGTAGATCATGAGCTGTCATTACATTCCCAGGCTAGAGTGATAGGATACTCTTTGTTAGAGGGTCCCAAGTGTTAGGTAACTAGTTAGCTAAAAGCCTGCTTCAAGTTCATTGGGAATTGTATGAGTTACTTTTCTAGTGCTGTGATAAAATTCCATGACCAAAAGCAAATTGAGAAGAAAAAGGTTTCTTTCATATTCTTCAAGATAATAGTTCATCACTGAAAAAAAGTTGTAAGAGGCACAGAGGGCTTTGTGTTCACAGAAAAGCACCAGAGGACCCTGGAGTGTTACGCATACAATGCTGTTCCTTCAAGAGAAGGAATGCAACACCTGTAGTCTACCCAGGAGGCTGGAGCCGCTGTGCTTCCTGGCCTGGTGACTTTTCGTTGTGTGGTTAGAGACTTTTTCAGCACTGGACCCTCCGAGACCTTTACTGTAAGTTTGCTTTCCTCAGCCAATCTATAGAACTGTAGGCTTAGATTTTTCAAATACCTACTGTATTTAAGGTTCTTAAATGCCTTTACCTCTTTTCCAATCCCCCACCTTAGGTAGGAGATTAGTAGGAAAAGGGGCTTTTTTTTTTTTAAACCTACTTTCTACTGATAATGGTCGATGGGTTCTTTGGGATTTACCACACTCAGTTGTCAGGATACCAGCAGTCCATCAAACAGCAAAGCAGCAACAGCAAAACAGCAGTAGCAGAAAATTCTGTACAAGTGGCTAGACTCCACCCAAATGGAATGAGTCTCTGAAGCAACAAAGCTATGCAAAGGCAGCCCAGAAGTTCTCTGGAGTGTTTCTCTTTGGGAAGACTAGTGAAGGATGTGAACCACAGCAACGCAAAAGTTTCTCACTGTTGGTGGGCTTCTAGTTAACCTTTCTCAAAACATGAGGATGTTTTGCAGCTCACAAAAATCAAGCTTCTCTAATGAGGTAGCTTTCAGTTGACAAACATCATGACCCCTTTTACGGGGGCTGTTTTTCACAGGGGCAGTTTTCCAGTGGGGCAAAACATTCCCACATCCCACATTTAGGACCAAAGCAAAAACATATTCACATGACACATGAGTTTCCAAAGAAATCAGAAACTTCCGCTTCAAGAAACTTTTATGATTCTTTACAAAGAGTTTTGATGTTGTCACATCCGATCTATATCTAATTAGCTTACTTTATTTCTCAAGGAGATTTATGTAAGCTTTGTTGTCCATGATGAATTGAGAAAATTATCATTCAAATAGTTTTGGGCAACTTGTGCTGTGCTTAAATATTCTTAAAATACTCCACTCAGGGTCAGTCTCCTGAAGTTTGACCCAGCACGGGCTACTGAGTTGTGGTGAGCTGAACTGCCTTCTTACCTCCCTAGGATTGTCACTCTGCTGACTGTGAGGGCTGCAGAGACACCAGCAGGAAGTTAGGGCAGGAGCTCAAGAAAGGAACCTTGAGGCAGGAACTGCAAGAGAAATCCTGGCTTACTGAGTTGCTCCTCATGGCTTGCTCAGCATTCTTTCTTATACAACCCAGCACCACCTTCCCAGTGGGGCCCTGGCTATTGTGAGGTGGATCCTCTCACTTCAATTATTAATTAAGACAATACTCCATAGGCTTCCGTACAGGATAGCTTTATGGAAACATTTTCTCAATTAGAATTCCCTCTTCCCAGATGGATTTTGTGTCATACTGGCAAAAATAAACCAGCACAGAGATAGACACTACCCTCTCACCCAGCAGCTCATAAAATTAGAAGCTGAAACCGTAGGACTCTGATTACGGGTGGAGGTGGTGGAGGCAGTGGAGGCATGGCATTCTGAACTGTGCTCAAGGACTACCAAACCATAGGCTTTTTGGCATACATACAGAAGTTTGCCTGAGGTAAGTGTTAGTCCAAGTGGGACTGTCAATCTCCTAATCAGAAAAATGCCCGTTAGGGAAAGCAGGTGTGAGATTTCAGAAACATGAGTAAGTACAAGGTCTTCTCAGCCGTTGCCTGTTTCCTCCAAGTGACAGTATCTCTTCATATCCTGTAATATGTTCTGATATCTATTGTACTGTTCCTTCTGCGTCTTGTCTGAATCCTTTTGACAGAGATCACAGGAGCCAAGAGGAGCCCAGAAAAAGAGGCGCTGTGTCAAGAGTAAACAGAATTTTAGATTGAATGAGGCTGTGAAGGTAATGGCTATTGAGATGATCATCTTTGCATATGAATGCTAAAAATGTGAGAGGCTCCAATGCATTAAATGCCTATGCTAAGCCTCTACTGGCTGTTAACAAGCAGGTACATTTATACAAAAAAATACATTTCTGTTTTTTTAACTTATGCTTTTATAACTATTTTTAAATAAATTTTAATTTAGTTTTTGAAAATTTCACACACATATATAATGTATTTTAATTAGAATCAGCTTCCACTCCCTTCTTTTCCTGAGCCCGCCTTCTCTTATACCCTTCCACTTCTTCTGAAAACTTTTGCCTCCTGTGGTAGCTCAATAAGAATGGCCCTACAGAGTAATATATTTGAATGCTTAGGGACTATCACTATTTGAAAGAATTAGGAGATGTGGCCTTGTTGGAGGAAGTGTGTCACTGGGGGTGGGCTTTGGGGGTTCAGAAACCGCAGTGAGGCCCAGTGATTCTCTCTTCCTGCTGTCTGCAAATCCAGATGTAGAAATCTCAACTTCTCCAGCACCATATCTGCCTGCATCCCGCCACACTCTCAACCATGATGACAGTGGGCTAAATCTCTGAAACTGTAAGCCAGACCCAATTAAATGCTTTCATTATTTTTAAAAGATTTATTTACTTATTATGTATACAGTATTCTGTTTGCATGTACAGCTGCACACCAGAAGAGGGCACCAAACCTCATTATGGATGGTTGTGAATGTGGTTGCTGGGAATTAAATGCAGGACCTCTGGACGAACAGCCAGTGCTCGCTCTTAACCTCTGAGCCATCTCTCCAGCTTTCATTTATAAGAGCTGCCTTAGTCATGGTGTCTTCTCACAGCAATAGAGCACTAAGCCTTTTTTTTTTTTTTTTTTTTAAATGTCTTCCTCCAGCTGGGCACTGTGGCACATTTCTGTGATCCCAGCACTTGGGGAGGCAGAGACAGGCAGATCTCTGCAAGTTTGAGGGCAGCCTGGTGTACAAAGAGTCCAGGGCAGCCAAGGCTACACAGAGAAACCTTGTCTTGAATGCCTCCCTCCCCGAAAAAAACTCAACCAAACCACCCCCCCCAAAAAAAAAAATCCTCCTACTTTCATGTTCTTTGAAAAAAAAAAATCCGTCAAGTATAATTAGGGCTTCTTGCATGTGTATGGTTATGAGGTTATTACTAGATCATAGGAAAGTTTTTACCAGTGGCTCCAGCTAAAAACTACAGGTATCATCTTCTCCCCCATACACGCTGGAATGTGGATGGCTCTTGTGCTCATTTCGTGCGACTCACCGTAGCTGGTGTGAGTTCATGAGTACAACAGCCATGCCACGTTCAGAAGAGCGCATTTCACAGCACGCCCCTCCCCTGCCCCGCTTCCACCTTCGGGCTCTTACACCCTTCCTGTTCCTCCTCTGTGACGTTCCTTCAGCCTTCGGAGGCAGCACTCTTCTATGGCTGTAAACATAAAATGTTTATAAATGAATGTTTAGAAGGAAGTTTGACTATCCATTTAGCAAAACCACAGAGGTAGGAAACTATAATCTCCCAAGCTATGAAGTTTTGACCAAGTGTACAATGTCAGGCATGAATTTTCTCCCAAGGAGCAGGCTTAAACCAAGCAGGAAATAGTTGAGGACCCTTCATAACATCCGTGCCGTTGCTCCACCAGTGAACGTCTCCTGCCTGGCAGGTCTGTACTGTAACATAACGCTGCCTGCCTGCTTTCTTGGAGGCCCAACTTTTTCTCTTCTCTACCTTCCTCTCGATCCTCCTGGCAGCTACCAAGCCTGTGTTGCCCCTTGTTTTTCTCTCAAACACAAATATGACTTTTCTTAAACTTCTGTCTGAGTCATTCAAAAAGTATTTATTTTTTTTACTTATATGTACATGTATATGTATGCGTGCCCACGCCTGTGCGTGTGTGTGTGTGTGTGTGTGTGTGCACGCACATGCAAATGCCATGAGTATGCAGGGGCCTGAGCTGGTGTTATGATAGTTGTGAGATGGATGCTAGGAACTGAACTCAGGTAATGCAGAGAGCAGCATCGACTCTTCTGAGCCACCTGAGTCTTTAAAACAATTTTTTTTTAAATTGATGAAACTAAGAACCCCAAAAGGAAACTCTAAGTTTCCCCAGTAACACTGCAACTAAAGTATATTAACACTATTCCCAGCAGTAGGGCCTTTCCTCTAGTTCTGCCTCACATCTAGAGCAAAGGTAATGACCTGTTTTGTTTTGGAGGGCTCTGTGGCCTCCTTGTCCAGACTCTTACAGAGCTGTAGCTCATGTCTGCACTGACTTTTTGTTGTTGTTGTTGTTGTTGTTGTTAATAACTTGTGGCTTGGGAGAGTTTTATCTGCTCCTGCAAAGTACCTCTGTTTAAAATCTTTTTAAAACCTGTATTTTAAAATTAGTTTCTAAAGTAGTGGGTTTCCACAAGCCTTTCCATGTGTCCTTTTCCCAGCTTCCCTATTTTTTTCTGGGGTCTTAACTTAGAAGCCTCTCAAATGAAAGAACATTAACAGGGGGAAAGCAAACAGGAATGTATTAACATGTTCACTCTCCGTGTTTTTTGGAGTAAATGGTTATATCTCAGAGGGATAGTTTTGAGTTCAGGCATAAATGACATATTCGGTTGAATCAAAGGCTTTAGGGGAAGCTGGCTATGGAAGTTGTTCCAGGAAAAGCTTTTAAATGAGTATGAAGTTTGTTATTAGAGTCCTTCAACCTTCTGTATTGGTGAAGAGTCTTCCATGATTTAGTTGCCTGTCCCTCAGTAAGGACATACTGTATGATAGAAGGTTTCTGTTACAAGAGATTCTTTGTATCCACAGTTTCTCAAGATAATCAGGTAAGGATAATCCTTGAACCAAAGAGGCATGTTTTGGGGTGGCATGTCCTATCCTTTATGGGGTGCTTTGCAATGGAATCATTGTTTTGGTTAGATGTCTATCTCTAATTACCTAGCTCTCATGCATGAGCCTTAAGGATGCTTTTTAAAGCAGGAAGTTTCCTGTTTTAAAGGAAGGAAGAAGGAGGGGAATGTATGGGAAAGAGAGCTGGTGCCATCAGGGCACAGCTGCACCAAGGAGGTACTGACCAGGACAGGAAGTGAAGGCATGCATCTCTCTGTTGCATGGCTTTCCCCCAGTCCTATTCTAAGTAATTTCATGGAAAGGAATTGCATATTCTCCACATTTCAGCCTCAAAAATCATTCTTTTCCTCACTAAAGTCTTTGCTTTCAGGCTCCTGAAGCTTTTGCGTCTTTGCCTCTATCCATCTCTTCCCATCTGTCTTCACAGCCGGATGCCAGCAAGCTCCTCCTCATGGCAAGACATGTATTTGTGCCCTTCAGGTGGTGCCGAACTCTCTCACCCAGACTTCCTGGCAAAGGAGGGAGAAATAACAGGCAGCTCACATGTTCAGCCAGCCAGCCGGTGTGGCATTCCTTCAAGTGAAGCCCTATAAATCCCTGCTGGGGCCAGAGCTGGTTTGACAAGTGGAGGATTTGGGTGGCCTGTTTGCTCCGTGGGTGCAGTTTTGAGAAGCAGAAAAAAAATCAAACTAAAGGCCTCAGGCTTTTTGTGGAATTGCTTCTACAATAGATTACAGATTAGAAAACATTATGTAACATATAAAAATGTGAAATTTTTCTTTTGTTGGTGGCTACTGGCTAAAAACAAGTACCTATAGGACTAAGACAGACTTTAGAGAAAGGCTCTTTGCTGCCATTTTCAAGAAAAAGATGACTGTAGTCTGAATGCATCACATACTTGCATCTCTTGGGTTATTTTTTAAAATCTAACCTAGGTGTGTTCCTAATAAGAACAGTTTATTTAGCTGTGCTCTTTGCCAAGGCAAAGAAATATAATATTGCAGTTGACTGCTTGGTTTGAAGAATGCTTCAGGTTAGATTTTTCTCTCCAAGGGGAAGAAGGATGTGTATACAAATACATTTGGCAAAACTGGCTTGCAAATCCTGATGGCTATGCTTTTGAATGAAAAACAGCCTGGCCTTACTTTTCATTATGGACTGGGAAGAGTTTTTGAACTTGGGATAGCCATTGTTTGCCAAATGGAAAAACTAACAGGCAAACAATCAAACCGTTTTTCCCCAAAACAGTTTAAAACAATACAGCAGGAAAGCAATCCAATTCAAGTAATATTTTCAATAAATTAATGGGCTGTAGATGAGGCTGCAGACACTTGGAAAAGACCAAGCTAACAGATGGGAACAAATAAAGCCACAGGAATATGAGGAAGGCTGATAAATAGTATCTGCAGGCTGTCCTTATTCCCCTTATTTCCCCCTCTAGCCGCCTCTCCTTTCTTATGACTGCTAAGTTTACTTTCTTTCTGATTTTTTTTTCTATACACACTGCTTTGTAAAACATTTGGATAGCTCCTTTCCATGGTTCTTTTTCTTTTAGAAATCAGCTTTGATTTTCATTCCTGAGTTCCCTTCCACACATCTTCTAACAGGGGTTTTGCCAGGGAGAAGGCAAGGACATTCCCTTTACTTTTTTGTCAGTTCCCTAACAAATTTTCTTCTTATTAATGTTGAACAACTCAATAGCCCCCGGAAATGCGTGTGCTGTTCCTCTTTCTTTCAGCATGGTGTGCTGTTCTCATGGCCCATCACCAAAAGTCCAGCACAGTATCATTGAGTTCCCACTTTTGTTTTTGGCCTTAAAATAATTTTACAAATGGGTTAGTTCTGGTCCTATATCTTTCAATGGTTTGTGTTTCCCAGTGTCTGATGGGGCTGCCTCCGGAGCCATGTGGTGGAAGGTGCTAGCATGGGCTGGGTTCATGTTCTGATTCTGTCACTCCCGAGCTGGATGACCTTGGGTAAGTTCATCCCTCTAAGCAGGTATCTTCATTCCAGTAACAGCTGCTTCTATCTGCGTTTGCTAATGGGTCTGAGGGAGCTACAGTGCCTGTATCACCTGGTACCTCCTTTTATTTCTCTGACAGCAGAAATGGAAAAGTCATGACTACTCAAGGGCACCATGGGTCCATCATGAGTTTCCCTTCTGGGGAATTTAATGAAGAAGACACAAATCCTGCCCTAAAGAAGACACAAATCCTGAGTCAAAGAATATTGTGGTTTTTGAATAGCATTGACAGAGCCCAAGTTTGTTTTTAGGCCAGTGGAAACCACATTTGAGGTTCTAGGACCTAGCAGATATCTAGCAGACCTCTCGGTTTCTCTCTTTTTCTATTATATTATAAGCCCTTGGTGGACCATTTTGAGGAGCAGGTAGATCACAGGCAATAATGCTATGGGATATTAAAAGAATACAACATCTTTGATGGATTTGACTAAGTTGTGTGATTTAGCTCTAAGTCAACTAACCCTTTCTCAGAAAAGCTTTTCTAACTATACAGTCAAACATATTGCACCCGGTCTCCCTTCAGCTGCCACTTTCCCTTTACTAGCAATACAACACTTGCCACTATGAGAAGGTCGTCTACTGGGCTGGGGAGGTGGGTCAGTTGGTAAAGGGCTTGCTGTTACACAAGCATGAGGATCTGAGTTTGGTCCCAGCACCCACATAAAAGCTGGTATCCGCAGCTACAATCTCAGCACTGTGGATGAAGACATAGGAAGTTTTCTGCGGCTCAGTGACAGATACTCTGGCCAAAATGAAGGGCTTCAGGTTCATTGAGAGACCCTGTCCAAAAAAGACTAATAGAAGAACCCAATACCAATCTCTGTATTCCCCATACATACATACATACAAGTGCTCATCCACAGGGAACATACATACACACACACACACACACACACACACACACACACACACACAGCTTGCTTGCTAATTAACATGTATATCATTTTGAGAAATGGCTTGATTATATCTGAAGTCAGTTCCAACAGGATTACTAATGGCTGTACATGGAGCAGGAAAGGGAGAGGAGAATAAAAATTTTGTTTTGTTTTTGTTTGCTTGCCTGATAACTGTAGGAAGAGACTGAATTTTTGAAGACAAGACAGCTGTGGCAGGCAACAGGATGAGAATCAGGAGTTTTGGACACATTCATTTTAAAATACCTATTAGATTTCTGTCTAGGCAAACTATTGCTGAGTCACAAACCACCTCCAAGCTTGATAATTTGTAAGACGCAAAACGTACAACCTGTAAAAGACTAAGAAGGAAATGGAGTGAGAGATCATAACTCGATGGCGTGGTGGCAGGAAAGCCAGTCCCACCCTTTGCCATCTTCCGCAAGAAGGAGTGGTGGCTCCGTCCTTCACCAGGGCAAAGCTGGAGAGCTGGCCTTGGTGGCACGGATCACAGCTCAGGCACAGCGCCACCCAGACCCAGATCCAGGGCTTTGAGTTGCTCCACCCCAGCATCTGCCCCACCTATGAGATGCTGGAGTGTGGGAAGGGGCAAGAACCAAAACAGGCAGGATTTCCATGATGCAGGGCAACAACATGCTCTCTAGTCGCCATGAGGTTCCAGCATTGACAGTGCAGTGGAAGCAGAGGTCTCAAAGCAGACCAGTGACGCATTGCAATGAACTTTTGCAGTTAAAGCTGTTTGGGGAAAGGAGGATACCGCATGACACTCTTGTCTCCATAGCAAGCAAGATTTGTTTGTTTGTATGTTTCTTTTGATTTTTAAATTAATTAATTAATTATTTTTTTTGCAGGGAAGTTACAAGGGCAGAGGGCAGATGTGGGAGGATAGGGAGATGAGTGGAATTTGGGTGCATGATGTGAAATTCACGAAGAATCAATAAAAAGTTTTTTTTTAAAAAAAAATGGTATCCTAGAAACAAGGAGGGGAAAAAAAACACAAGGACATCCATTAACTTTTGTCTGGAATCTATAAGAATTGTCAAAACTCAACAATATGAACATAAATCATGCAATTTTAAATGAGAAAAAAATGTGACTGGGTATTCACAAAAAGAAGATAAACAAATGCCCAATAATCGACTAAAAAGCAATCAATACCAATACAGTCATAAAGGAAAAGAAAAAAATGTTAATGCAATGCCTCTTCCTAACCATTTGAAAACTTGAAATTAAAGACTGGCAATGCCAAGTTCACATATACTGATCAGTACTTTTTAAAGGAATGCAATTTATACTACACAATCAATCTAATATTACTTGTTAAAACGCAATAGCTTAAAGCCATAACTATTTATTGTAGCTCATGAGCCTGTGCTAAAAGAGAAGTTACTGTTTCAGGCTAAGAGGCCCCAGTTATTCTCAGCTGAGTTCATTCTTATCCTTCTAACATGGGTTAGGAAGCTCTGTACTAAGGATTTGTCTCATTCTGATGGGACCAAAGCACTAGCCCAGTCCTATAATTCTCTTGGTAGTAGCAGATGCACACAGTGAAAATGGAAATTCCCAAGCATTCTGGTGGACTAAGCTAGAAAAATGCACGCTAAATATTCAAGCAAGCTACACCCTGCAAAATACCTTGCTATTTTAAATAATTACAGAAGTCAAAAGTTGCTCATCTTCTTCTGACTCTTCTGTCCTAGAGCAGCTCATAAAACCTCAGCACATGTTCTGATCTCCTCTCCTCTGAAGCAGGTCACTTGAAAAATGCCTGGAAAAACAGAATATCCTTATCTCAGAAGACAGGGACACTGAAACAAGTCTAAACCTACCACGTTACTAAGTCCTGCCAACACCACCCCTAGTTTATCACCCTTCGGCATATTCAATCAATTTCGCCATGACCATCCACTCTTCGTCAAACCTAAGCATAAACATACATGGGTTTAGAACATGTTGTTTTGAAGGATCCCATTTCACATAAAATTTATGTTTAATAAATTCATATGCTTTTCTCTGGTTTATCTCTTTTGTTATATTGACTTCAGATACAAACAATGGCTAAAGACAAGACATTTGTTTCTCTCTACAATAACCTGAACTCTGCCTTCCCCTAATGGCAAAACACAGTGCTTGCCTAAGCTCAAGTTTAACAAAATGGCAAGGGATAGTGTGCATTGCAGGAACAACAAACTCTACCTCCTCAGTGAAAGCAAACGTAAAGTCACATGACAAAGACTGTGAGCAGTTTTGGTGTGACCTTCCTTAAAATATCAGTGGCAGCTGAAAATGCACTTCTGAGCTGAAGCTCTAAATGTTTCAGTGGTCAGAATAAGAAGAGATGTGAATGCCTAGGTATTGGGGGTTGGCTTGGTGCTATGTGTTTCAGTGTTAATTACTTCTCCCCAAGATCTTGTCCCTGCTCAGAGGAGCACATTGGCACATACCTGTGCTTCTGTAAATCTTGCTCCATCCAATTTAAAGCTGGTTGATTGATTTAAAAAAATGCTGAAGCTTGAGATTTTTTCAGAAGAAAGGGAGATAGAGTTTGAGGTTTATAAGCCAGGATCCAGGGACAAGGAAGGAGAAAGGAAGAGAGGATCAGAGGGGAAGAAAACGGAGGAGCACCATGGGTTAGCATGGGAAGGGAGCACAAGCACATGGCTGGATCAGCGTGGATGGAGGATATAGAAAATATTAATGAGTATTTTGGGACCATGGATGGGAGGTAGTTTGAGACTGGGGCTGGAAGGTAAAGCTACTTTAGAGGATTAATATCTGCAATGCCCCAGGTGAAGGCTATTTGATAAACTACAACAGGTGTCTGTGTCCTTATTTGATTGACAGAAGGTTAGATAATACTGCTGTAATAATTATGGCCTAATAATAAATATTCATTAGGCCATACCTTTTAAATTTACCACAGCACCTCGGGCTAGAGAATTTGTAAGAAAACTGACATTTATACAGACTAGAAGGAGATGGGCATAGTAGCACTCACTCATCTGTCATCCCAAAGATCAGATGGAGGTAGGAAGATGCAAGATGGCAAAATGCTGTAACTTAGGTGAGAGAAAAAAGGTCAGGGAGAAAGAGAAGGAAGAGAGGTGGGGTTGAAAACTGAGTCAGACTGTAGGAACCAATAGTGGATCTAAAACAAAGGTTCTGGTGAAGATAGTCAAGAGAGACAGCGTTGCAGAAGACAAGCTAAGAAAGCGTTTTACAGTGGAGGGATGATCAATAGTAAAATAAACTGTAATTGCTGCCTGCTTTTACTTGTACAGACACTTCATTACTCAGTAGATCTATCATTGGGTTAATCTCAGATGCAGATAAAATCTAAAAAGGAAACTGCCTGGGATACCTGCCCTGCCTATCGGCTAGCACATAATCAACCGGTTAAAATCAGCTGTGCTTACCCTGACTTTGTTTTCTGCTACTTTCATTCATTTATATGTGCTGGGATCATTTTCAACATTAGCAAAATCTATAGTCTAGTGATATACATAACAAATTTTGGGGGGAGCCTATTTTTGTGTGTGCCATTCTAAGCAAGGAAGCCAAAACAGAATAAGTGGGTTCCAGTTGCTGTGGAATTTAAATTTTAACAAGAAAAATAAAGGAAGTATCTCACAAAATGATATACATGTTAATTAGCAAGCAAGCTGTGTGTGTGTGTGTGTGTGTGTGTGTGTGTGTGTGTGTGTATGTATGTTCCCTGTGGATGAGCACTTGTATGTATGTATGTATGGGGAATACAGAGATTGGTATTGGGTTCTTCTATTAGTCTTTTTTGGACAGGGTCTCTCAATGAACCTGAAGCCCTTCATTTTGGCCAGAGTATCTGTCACTGAGCCGCAGAAAACTTCCTATGTCTTCATCCACAGTGCTGAGATTGTAGCTGCGGATACCAGCTTTTATGTGGGTGCTGGGACCAAACTCAGATCCTCATGCTTGTGTAACAGCAAGCCCTTTACCAACTGACCCACCTCCCCAGCCCAGTAGACGACCTTCTCATAGTGGCAAGTGTTGTATTGCTAGTAAAGGGAAAGTGGCAGCTGAAGGGAGACCGGGTGCAATATGTTTGACTGTATAGTTAGAAAAGCTTTTCTGAGAAAGGGTTAGTTGACTTAGAGCTAAATCACACAACTTAGTCAAATCCATCAAAGATGTTGTATTCTTTTAATATCCCATAGCATTATTGCCTGTGATCTACCTGCTCCTCAAAATGGTCCACCAAGGGCTTATAATAACACTCACAATCTTCTAGTGACCTGATCATACTCTATACTGGTTCTCCTTTCTCCGATGTCGTCTGTGAGTGCGCTCACCTGCTGTGAGGCACTGCATGTCCAGTCATCACTACCCTTTCAATATTCTAAGTAAGCACACACCATGCTCATGGACTTGGCATTTGATATTCTCTCTAACACCTTTTTTTCTTCACATATTTGTGACACATTTTCATTCGTTTTTCTTGGTTTTTACTCATATGTTAATTTGGCTTCTAGCATTATATTATTTATTATTATTTTCACAGCACACTTCATTGTTTGACTCTTTTCCCTACATTTATTTGCTGTTTTGTTTCTTTTATCCATTTTCCCTCTACCATTCTATTTATTTAGGAAGAATGCCTGGTGAAACTAAGGCTATTGCTTTTACTGCTGGGAACAAAAATTATAGCCGATCCATGAGTGCAGTGATGAGGTATTAAGCAAAGAATGTTCTCTACATTTGGAGAGTGTTTAAAATGATGATGCTCTGAAAGACTTCGAGTGTTTATCAGAGAGGATGATACATAAACTCTGGGCTAGAAACCATTCATTTTGAGAATTGTATTTTATAATTATATGCAAAAAAATCTTGGAATAAGAAGTGTGTGAAAGTAGTGATGGTGAAAAATCAAAGGGCCGTGAAATGAAGAGCACTGTAAGCTATTTTAGAGAGATTCTTTTATGGTTCAAAAATAATGGGTTATTTACCTTTTATGTTTTTTTTAATTCAAATTTTAATTAATTAATTTACTTTACATCCTGACTTGACTGCAGTTTCCCCTCTGTCCTCTCATCCCAGTCCTTCCTCTTTCCTCTCCCCCTCCCACTCCTCCTCCTGTTCACTTCAGAAAAGGGGAGCCCTCCCATGGATGCTGTATCAAGTAGTTAGAAGACTAGATACATCTTCTCCTAATGAGGCTAGGCAAAGAAGCCCCTGGGAAGAAGGAGTTGCAAAGGCAGGCAACAGGTCAGAGATAACCCCTGCTTCCCCTGTTAGGAGTCCCATATGAAGACCAAGCTGCACAACTGTTACATTTGTGCAGAGGGCTTAGATCAGTCCCATGCAGTCTCCTTGGTTGGCTATTTATTCTATGTGAGCTCTTTGGGGCCCAAGGTAGTTGATTATGTAGGTTTTCTTGTGGTGTCCTTGACCACTCTGGCTCCTATAATCCTTCCTGTCTCTACCCCAGTATTCCCCAAGCTCTGCCTAATGTTTGGCCATGGGATTCTGCATCTGTTTTCATCAGCTGTTGGGTGAAGCCTCTCTAATGGCAGTTATACTGAGCGCCTGTCTGCAACTATAGCAGAATATCATTAATGGTGTCAGGGGTGGATTCCCTCTCATGGCCTGGGTCTCAAGCTGGACTGATCATTGGTTGGCCGCTCTCAATTTCTGCTCCATCTTTACTCCTGCACATCTTGTAGGCAGGACAAATTGTAGGTTTTCTGGTTGGGTTGGTGTCCCAAAACCTCCATCAGAAGGTCCTGCCTGCTTACAGGAGATAACCAGTTCAGTTTGTCCCAGAGATAACCTCACCCCACCAGCTATTGGAGCTGTCTCTTGCAGTACTCTAGCCCTCCATCCGCTGCTGACCTGATCCCTCCTGTTTCTATCCCCAACCCTAGCTCGTTCCTTCCCCCTGCCCACCCACGATGTCTATTTTATTTCTCCTTCTCAGTGAGATCCATACTGCCCCTTGGAGCACTCCTTTTTACTTAGTGTCTTTGGGTCTGTGGATTGTAGCATCGTTATCCTTTACAGCTAATAGTGAATACATACCTTGTTTGTCATTCTGGGTCTGTGTTATCACGCTCATGATGATCTGCTCTAGTTTCACCCATCTACCTACACATTTTATGATGCCATTATTTTTAATAGCTGAGTAATACTTCGTTGTGTAAATATGCCACATTTTCTGAATGCCTTCTCTTGAAGAACATCTATGTCGTTTCCAGTTTCTGGCTACTATGAGCATAGTTGAGCAAGTGTCTTGTGGTATGGTGGCACACCCTTTGGGCATATTTCCAGGAGTGGTATAGCAGGATCTTAAGGTAGATCTATTCCCATTTTTCTGGTAAACTGCCAAACTGATTTCTAAAATAACTGTACAAGCTTGCACTCTCACCAGCAATAAAGGAGTGTTCACCTTGCTTCACATTTTCACCAGCACGAGCTGTCATTTGAGGTTTTTATCTTAGTCATTATGACAATTGTAAGATGGAATCTCAGAGTCATTTTGATTTACATTTCCCTGTGAATAAGGATGTTGAACATTTCTTTAAGTGTACCTTAGCCAGGAGAGAGTCCTCTGTTGAAAATTCTTTGTTTAGCTCTGTACCCCATTTTTAATTGGATTATTTGGTTTGTTGATATCTAGTTTCTTGAGTTCTTTATATGTTTTGGATATCAGCCCTTTGTCAGATGTGGGGTTGATGAAGATCTTTTCCCATTCTGTAGGCTGCTGTTTTGTTCTTTTGACAGTGTCCTATGCCTCTCATCTTTTTAGTTTCATGAGGTCCTGTTTATTAATTGTTGACCTCAGTGCCTGAGCTGTTGGTGTTCTGTTCAGAAAGTTGTCTTCTGTACCAATGTATTCAAAGTTATTCCTCACTTTCTCTTTGGTCAGGTTTAGTGTATCTAGTTTATGTTGAGGTTTTTGATCCACTTGGACTTGAGTTTTGTGCAGCATGATAGATACAGATCTATTTGCATTTTTCTACATGTAGACATCCATTTAGACCAGCACAATTTGTTGAAGATGCTTTCTTTTTTTTTTCATTGTATAATTTTTGTTTCTTTGTAAAAAATCAAGTGTCTGTAGATGTGTGGGTTTATATCTGGGTCTTCAATTCAATTCCATTGATCAACCTGTCTGTTTTTATGCAAATAGCATGAAGTTTTATTATTACTATTGCTCTGAAGTACAGCTTGAAATTGGGTATGGTGATACCTGTAAAAGTTCTTTTATTATACAGTATAGTTTTAAATATCCTGGGCTTTTTTTCTCCATATGATGCCAAGTATTGTTCTTTCAAGGTCTGAAAATAATTGTGTCGGAATTGCAATGACTCTGTAGAGTGCTTTTGGTAATATGGCCATTTTTACTACATTAATTTTATCAAACCATGAGTGTCAGAGAGCTTTCCATCTTCTGATATCTTCTTCAAATTCCTACTTCAAAGGTTAGAAGTTCTTGTCATAGAGATCTTTCACTTGCTTGGTTAGAGTTACACATGATATTTTGTATTATTTTTGGCTATTGTGAAAGGTGTTGTTTCCATAATTTCTTTCTCTGACTGTTTATCATTTGTATTTAGGAGAACTACTGATACATGTATGTATATATGTTTGTTAATATGGTGGATCACATTGATGGATTTCCATATATTGAACCATCCCTGCATCCCTGGGATGAAGCCTACTTGATCATGGTGGATGATGTTTTTGATGTATTCTTGGATTTCATTTGCAAGTATTTTATTGAGTATTTTTGCATCAATGTTCGTTAGAGAAATTGTTCTGAAATTTTCTTTCTTTGTTGAGTCTTTGTGTAGTTTAGGTATCAAGGTTACTGTAGCCTCATAGAATGAATTTGGCAGTGTTCTTTCTGTTTCTGTCTTGTGGAATAATTTTGTGGAGTACAAGTTTTTGAGGTAAGACCTAATTATTTTTGGATTTCTTTGGTATCTGTTGTTATGTTCCTCTTTTCATTTCTGATTTTTTAAATTTGCTAATCTCTCTGTCCTTTAGTTAGTTTAGCTAAAGGTTTGTCTATCTCGTTGATTTTCTCAAAGAACCAAATCTTGATATCATTGATGCTTTGTATTCACTGTTTTAATTTTATTGACTTTAGCCCTGAGTTTGATTATTTTATGCTGTCTACTCCTCTTGGGTGTGTTTGACTTTTTATTGTTCTAAAGCTTTCAAGTGTGCTGATAGTTGCTAGTATGAAGTCTCTCTAATTTTTTAAGAAGGTAGTTAGTGCTATGAACTTATCTCTTAGCACTGCTTTCATTGTGTCTCCTAAGTTTGGGTATATTGTGCCTTTATTTTTATTCAGTTTTAGAAAGTCTTCCTTTTTAGTTTTATTTCTTCTCTCACCCAGGGTCATTGAAGAGAGGAGAAACTGGAGATGTTACAGCAATGAGAACCACCTGATGTAAGGAACCTGTGCTGTTGCCTGAGGCCACATTGAGGTCTGGGCCATGTTGCTGCAGGGTTCATGACCCTGCCCCAACAGGGGTCTTTGCCTGTGTCCTGTGGCCCATGTTGCCACCAAAGGACATGCGGACTTCTGTGGTCTGGGCCATGCTGATGTCAGAAGGTTAAATTGAGATGGCCCCACCTTCACAGGCTGTGGCATGTGGGGAAAGCTGCATCAATAAAGAAATGTCCCATAGATTTACTGATAGACAATAGAATGGAGGGGTTTTTTTGTTGTTGTTGTTGCTTTGCTTTTTTAAATTTCTTTTACATAATTATAGTTTGTATCAAATTAATAAAAGCCAACCAACACAGGCCCTGAATTCCATAATTAGAAAGTAATGAGCTGATCACCAGCGTTCGTTTCTCTCTGCTTTTCTTTTCTTTCTTTCTTTTTTTTTTACTGCAGGTGCAATGTTCCCAGCTGTCTCAAGGTCATGATGGTGTTATTTCTCTGTTACTGTGGCCACTTGGAAAGAGTGTGTATGAAAGACCTTAGTGAGAGAATGTCTAAGTGAGATAGGCCTAAGGGTGAGTGTGTTGGGATTTGCTGATTACTTTGTTTGGTAAGGGAAGATCTGGCCTGGACAGGAGTGATACCATTTCTTAGGTTTGGATCCTGGATTATATAAAGAGAAAGTAGGCTGAGCAGAATACATGCATTTATTCATTGTTCTCTGCTCCTGATAATGTCTTATAACCTGTTTTCTCAAGCTCTTGCCATGTAACCTCTCTGCTATGGTAGACAGTAACCTGGAATTGTGAGCTAATATAAACCCTTTCTTCTATAAATTGCTTTTGTCAAGGTATTTTATCCCAGCCACGGGCAATGAAACAAAGACATCAGGGACCTTATCTCAGCAAGGGAAAAGAAATACCAACTGACTTTTCAGTATTCTCCAAGACCTGCTATTTTGCATATGAAGGGGATTCCCTGCAAGTAATGGTGATGACTATGCTATTACTGTTATGATCAAACAAAATATTTTCACTTGCCATAACAATGCCTTTTGAGTGTACACATGTAAGTGTTCATATGGAAAACAGCCCTGGACTGATAGCTTTTGGAGGGAGCTTATATGGGATAGGATGTCAAGGGGGATGCAGGCAGCCACAGTGCAACTTGGTATAGCTAATATGGGAGGCAGAACTCTGTGAAATGTCAGATCTAATGCTTCGGCTTTAAAGCAAGAACATGGCAGAATTTTTAAGTGTGCTCTGAGCATACATCTGTCAGGTTTTATATTTATTCCCTCGAGGAACTCATCCTTGAATTATGCAAGTTCAAATTATACAGTATCTGGTGAGCTGTATCCATTGTATGAAATAAGGCCTCCTTGCATTTTTATAACCAGTAATAACCCAATTTACAAAAAATAAGTCAGTGCTGCTCAGCACTTAAATAAACAAGTTCCAGGTTGTCTTTTTAATAGCAAAGCTGCATTTGTGGGATTCTATAGTCCATCAATTTGAATTGCTCAGAAAGTGCTTAGCAAAGCCCACATGCAAACAAGAGCAAAGGAAATGCTTTTTGGCGATAAGCATCAAGCAGTTAATATTTTCAAAGTGTTTGCTCAGACATGAGGAGCTAAATTAATTTCCTTGAAGTGTTGAGGAGAATGCCATTATTTACCTAATCCAGCTTCTTGCCTGTGCACAGCTCACAGGAACCTCACAGTGTGACAGTCAGCTGAGACATGATTTATGCCATTCATTATTGTTTGAAAGGAGGAGTGTTTTGGCATTAAAAAAAATTCCATGTGATTACCCTGGCAGAATGGCATTCCATTTCTAGTTCCTACAACGAAATAAAAACAGGTTTGGTTTTCAAGTTCAGCCATGTGATTTGTGTGTGTAGCTTCAATATGCGATGTGTCAGCCATCAAGTGGCTGATTTCATAAGAGTTAAGAACCTCGGCCACATGGGAATGACTGAAGTGACGTTTCTTTAGATCGATAGTATTGCTAGGTTTTACTGAGGAAATAAATCATTTTGCCGCATAGTTGCCAAAATGTGAGGGGTTTTTGGATCAATGATACAAAACCGTGTTATCTTTGGAAAGTCTATGAAGCCTGAGTTCATCAATCAAATCAACTGTAATTAAATCTAATTTAATGGACTGCTGCCTAATAAAAAGTGCACTTACAAGGCAGTCATAGTTGAAGCACGAAGGCTTTTCTTCTTCCTCCACAGCTAATCCTCAGAGCCATGCAGCACTTGAGTGAATCTGGCTAGCAGCTTCTCCTGGCTGATGCTTTTCTGAGTCTTTCTATATTCCTATATAAGTCTTCTTCTTCTTCTTTTTTTAATATAAGAAGATGAGGCTTCATACTGTAGTCAGGAGCTAAACTTATCTTTAGAACTTCAATGTTAAAATGAGGGTATAATGCAGGAAGTCCTAAATATCTATCTATCTATCTATCTATCTATCTATCTATCTATCTATCTATCTATCTATCTATCATGTATCTATCTATCATCTATACATCTGCCTTAGGGTTTCTATTGCTGTCAAGAGACATCATGACCATAGCAGTCTTATAAAGGAAAGCACTTAACCGGGGTTGGCCTACAGTTTTAAAGGTTTAGTTCATTATTGTGATGGTAGGAAGCATGGTGACATGCAGGCAGGCGTGATGCTGGAGGAGGAGTCGAGAGTTCTACATCTTGATCCACTGGCAGCAGGAGACTGTGTGTCATGCTGGGCATAGCTTGACCCTATGCAACATCAAAGCCTGCCCCCACAGTGACACACTTCCACCAGCAAGGCCACACCTACTTCAACAAGGCCACACCTCCTAATAGTGTCACTTCCTATGGGCCTATGGAGGCTAATTACATTCAAACTACCACACTATCAATCATCTCTCTCTCTCTTAATGTGTGTGCTCATTTGATAGTTAATAAAGCATTTCACTGAGCAGTTTGGGCTGGACTTGAACTCACTTTGAATCTAGGCTGGCTTCCAGAATGTTAGGATTATGGGTATACAGCACCATACTAAGTTTTTACCTCTTTTTCTTTCTCTTCCTCATTATAATGTGTGTTAAAATAAGTTTTGATGATGTTTGCATTGTAGTTTATATGAGAAGACTTGATTATGATGTGTCCAAGAGAAACTATAGTGGTCTAGGAAAGGAACACCTTGAGTTTGGAGGATTGTTGTGAAGAGAAGACAGAGTCAAGAAAATGTCCCAATGGAGAGATGGCTCAGCGGTTGAGAGCACTGGCTGCTCCTACAGAGTTTCTGAGTTCAATTCCCAGCAACCACATGGTGGTTTACAATCATCTGTAATGGGATATTGTTACTGGTTCAGGAAGAGTTGTTCATTGACCATTCAGACACCAGACTCAACTCAACAGAGCTTTATTGAACCCTAAACAGAAACTGACCAGTCAGGGCCATCATCTGGACTTGGGAGCCATACTGTGACATTGGTCTGTTCCTAAGGCAGGCTATTTATTAAAACAAACAAATAAACAAACAAAGAAACCAAACCAAACAAACAAACAACCCCTCCCCCCAATAAAATGTAACTGGGAAACAACCAGATAACAAAACTGTAATCAGGTGTAGGAAACAAATTGCAACTAGGTAACAACCAGGTAACAAAAACACAACCAAGTATCCAGGTGTAGGAAACAACATTACATCATTTTGATTGGCTAGACAAAGTATTTGTAACTGACTTCTAATTTGATTGGTTCTGCAATTGAGGGACTTCAGAGTCTTCAGGTAACAAAGTATACAAAGTTTAAGAAATGAAACTAGAGACATAATCAAAATGGAGAGTTGGAAGCAAAATGGCTTCTGATAGGCTAAAGGCTACAGCAGTTGTTAATAGAGAAGCCATAGTTATGCTAAGAAATAAAGTAGGTCTCAACGGAGGGGCTATAGAACTTAAGCAGGTTACAACGGATCTGATTCCTACTTCTGATGTGCATGACAGAGCATTCATATATATAAAATACATGAATAAATAAATTAAAAAAGAATCATGATAAAATTTGAAGAAAGGAAGGGAAAGAAGAGAGAGAGAGAGAGAGAGAGAGAGAGAGAAAGAAAGAAAGTAAGTCCCACTAGTGGTGCTCTGAGGGAGGCAGAGACAGGTAGATCTCTGTGAGTTTAAGGCCATCCTGGTCCACAAAGTGAGTCCAGGACAGCCAAGGCTACATAAAGAAACCCCCTTTTAAATTCATAAAGACTCTAGGACTTTTAAAGTTATTTATGATTTTAATGTAAGACCTTGGGGATGAGTAAGAAAGGAAGGGTTGTAGCTTACTGGTGATGTGTTTTTGTGTCAGGTTGACAAGGGGTCAGCTGTGCTGGCTGGTCTTAGGTCAACTTGACACAAGCTAGAGTTATCTGAATGGAAGGAGACTCATCTGAGAGCATGCTTCCATTAAGATCCAGCTGTATGCCACTTCTTAAATTAGTGTTGATGGGAGAGGGCCCAGCCCTCTGTGTGGATGGATGGTGTCATCCCTGGACTGGTAGTCCTGAGTTCTATAAAAAAACCTAGCTGAGAAAGCCATGGACAACAAGCCAGTAAGCAGCACTCCTCCATGGCCCCTGCCTCAGCTCCAGCCTCCAGGTTCCTGCCCTGTTTGAGTTCCTGTCCTGACTTCCTTCTGTGATGAACAGTGATACGGACACATAAGTTGAAGTAAACCCTCTCCTCCCAGCCCCCCCCAAAAAAAAGAAAGAATGAAAAGAAAAGAAAATGTTCCAGAGATACAGTCCCGAGACAATACATTTTATGTTATACACATTTACACTATTTCATAAGCTAACAAGGCTCTCATAACGAAATATGAATATTTCATTAGTTACTTTTCTGTTGCTGTGATAAAATACCTGGACAAAAGCAACTTAAGAAAGAAAAAGGTTTATTTTACTTGCAGTTCCAGAGGGACTGAGTCCATCATGACAGGAAAGGCATGGCATGACCACAGGAGCTGGAATCTGCATGATCACATTTTTATCTCTACACAGGAAGCAGAGAGAGAGAGAGAGAGAGAGAGAGAGAGAGAGAGAGAGAGAGAGAGAACAGGATGTAGAGCTCAACGCCTAACCCCAGTGACTACTTCCTCCAGCAAAGTTTATCACCTAAAGGTTTTATAGTCTTGGGAGAAGACTATGGGGGAAGTAATCAAATACATGAGCTTATGGGGGTGTAGGGGATGGGCACATCTCATCCAAACCACCACAAATGGAAAGCAGAAGGAAGGAGTGAAAGGGATGCAGGAGTCTTAGGCTAGCACAGGAAGTTAGCGAGAGCCTTTAGAGAAGTGGGCTTGTGCGAGGACGGTCATGAGCTAGCCTCATAGAGCACAAAGTGAAGCTGATATCTATGCAGGTGGATATATGGATTCAGAGCCCGAAGAAGAGATCTGACCATCAGGCCAATGCAGCAAAATTCTTGACATGGAGTGGAAGCTTGGTTTTAGGTCTTATTTCAAAAAATTGTTAAGGGCAACCCAGGGTTCTAGACATAAAGCATCTGATTAGGCAAAGAAAGCTCAAAAAAATGACAGAACTGACTTTTAGAATATGAAAATCACTGTCAAAATTGGAATATTTAGTCTGGATTAACCAGGGTTCTCTAGAATCATAGAAATAATGGAATGAATCTCTCTCTCTCTCTCTCTCTCCCTCTCTTTCTGTCTGTATACATATACATATACACGCATATAATGAATTCCACATATATATGGAATTTATTGGGATGATTTACAGGCTGAAATCCAGCTAATCTAAGAATGGCTGGCTGTGAAGAGAGAGTCCAAGAATATAGCAGTTGCTCAGTCTCACAAGGCTGTGTGACTCAGTTGGTCTTCTGTATAAGCTCGATTGCTGAAGAAGTAGGCTCCAGTGCCAGGGAAGGAATGGATGTGCTGGCAAGGCAAGGGCAAGCAGGCAAAGAGTAAGATCTTCCTTCTTACAGCCAGGCATGGTGGAGCATATCTGCAATCCCAGAACTCAGGGAGGCAGTTTGAAGCCAGCCTGGTCTAAAAATCGAGGTCAGGACAACCACAGCTACACAGAGAAACCCTGTCTGAAAAAAACAAAAAACAAACAAGCAAGAAAAAAAAAAAAGCTTTCTGCTTTCATGTCCTTATATAGACTTCCAGCAGAAGGTGGCGCCCAGATTAAAGATGTATCTTCCTGCCCTAAGATCCAGGTCAGGATCAAAATTGTGTGTCTTTCTACCTCAAAGGTCAGGACTAGAAGTGGATTCATGCACTTCAAACCAAGCAGAAAATTTCTCACAGGTGTGCCCTCCATTTCTGGATGGTAGTTCATTCCACATATAGTCAAGTTGACATCCAATAATAGCCAGTACACAGTCAGAAACAGACAGTGATAAACATGACGATGCTGGACCTCACAGCCTGCTTACAAAGCAGGCTGAGTCTGAGTCCATGGGTAGTGATAACTTCAGCAGAGGAAGGCAAACAGCATCCCAGGAAACTTGACTAACCTCAGACAGGGGTGCTTTTGCAAATATCTTTTCTTCCCTAAGGAGATGATTTTTCTCCAACCATGTTCTGACATAACAGCAGAAGCAATTCACATTTATCAAATCCACAATTATTGATGTTTTCTTGATAGCATGCAGGAAGAATACACTTCTTATTCCTCTGCAGTTGGGTTCTTCCATTGTGACTGGGTTCTGAACAGTAGAACATAGGTAGAAATGCCAATTTTCATTTCTAAGCCTGTTCCCGTCAGATCTCTTTACACCCATGACAGTTGATTTTCCTTAAAAACTTCACTGAATTTGTAATCACATAGGGTAATACCACCTCCATTCATGGTGGGTCTCCCCTACTCAGTTAACTTGTTTGGAAATTCTTGCACACGCACACAGGGCTGTGTCTACTAGGTGATTCTAAATGCAGCCAATTTGACAGTGAAGATTAACTATCATGTCCCTCATTTAACACAATTACTTCTTAAAAGGTGTGACCATATCTAAACACAGTCACCTTAGGAGGGGAGGCTGGGACTTCTAGGACTGTGACGTAAGAATCCCAGAATGATGGCATTCAGCCGGACACATCCAGATTGTAGACATTTAGACCATTGTAATTATGAGAACACAAACAATGCTTTTATGTGAGTTTGATTTGTATTTTAGGATTTTATTTAAATCAGATCGTGTTAAAGGCCTGGTAGAAACTGAACAGATCAGCAAGCTCCCAGATATCTATGCCTAGGCAGGCTTTTGGGGCTCTGTGAGATGACTGAGCCATGTTGGAGAGAGGCCAGTTCTGAACAGTTACTAGCAGCCATCCTTGGAAGAAGCTAATGGCCTATGTGAGCAACAGACCTCCTCTCACTCTCCATTCTTCTACTCCTGCTCATATTCATGTTGTCCATCATAGTCCCCAAATACAGGCAAAATGTGTTCTTTTGAAAGTACAAACAAATGTATAATTATATAAAATTATAGGTTCATGGAAAAGCTAGCCCGAAACTCAGTTTTCTTTTTTTAATTTATTTTTATTATTAGTTACATTTTATTAACTCTGTATCCCAGCTCTATTGCCCCCTTATTCCCTCCCAATCCCACCCTCTTCTCCCTCATCTCCTCCCTGCCCCTTTCCAAGTCCACTGATAGGGAAGGACCTCCTCCCCTTTCATCTGACCCTGTTTTATCAGGTATCTTCAGGACTGGCTGCAAAGTCCTCCTCTGTGGCCCTAGCAAGGTTGCTCCTCCCTTGGGGGTGTGGGGAGTTCAAAGAACCCGCCATTGAGTTCATGTCAAAAATAGTCCCTGATCCCCTTATTAGGGAAACCTACTTGGTTACTGAGCTACCATGGGCTGCATCTGAGCAGAGGTTCCAGGTTATATCCATACATGGTCCTTGGTTGGAGAAACAGTTTCATATAAGACCCCTGTGCCCAGATATATTTGGACCTTGTGGAGCTCCTATCCTTTCTCCAGGTCATATTAACTACCCCTTCTTTCATATGATTCCCTGCACTCTGCTGAAGGTTTGGTTATGAGTCTCAGTATCTGCTATGATTCACATATGGTATATACTCACTTATTTAGACTTATAAGATATGATAAACATAATGAAATCTATCCACCTAAAGAAGATAAACAAGAAAGAAGACCTGGGGTAAGATGATCAATCCTCACTTAGAAAGACAAATGGGATGGACATTGGATGTAGGAGAAAACAAGTAACAGGACAGGAGCCTACCACAGAGGGCCTCTGAAAGACTCTACCTAGCAGTGTATCAAAGCAGATACTGAGACTGTTTTATTTTATTTTTGAGTAAGTCAAGCTTTATAGAAAGCATTTATGGCATAGAGTCAGGCTTTAGTTGTGCTCTGTGCTCCTGGAGAATATGCTGTAAAACAAATTATGGTAGAGGGCAGGTCAGTCTTAAGTGCCTTGGAAGTTACGTTCTTGTTTCATGCTAATTATGGACCATGAAGAAAATAAAATATGTGTAAAGCCACAATATCAATAAACATTTATAATCACGTAAGTTGTAAAACTATGTTTGAGATCACAAAATAGCCATAACTGCCATGAATATGTGGATTATAAAATAGGCACTAATGTACCATAAAATATGCCTGTTATATTTTAAAATAAACTTTATCATAAATCTGACTCACATCTAGCCAACCATGAAACATACAGTGAACATTAGATATGTGTGACTTGTAATTCTGAAATGTTTTTGAAGTCTGGTTTTTTTTTATTATTTTATTTTATTTTTCTTTATTGATTATACTTTACTCACTTTGAAAACACCCCCCCGTGGTTCCCTCCCTCCTCCCTTCCCAATCCCTCCTTTCCTCCACCTCTGCATGCATGCCCCTCCCCAAGTCCACTGATAGGAGAGGACTTCTTTTCCTTCCTTCTGATCCTAGTCAATTAGGTCTCATCAGGAGTGGCTGTCTTGTCCTCTTCTGTGGCCTGGTAATGCTGCTTTCCCCTCAGGGGGAGGTAATTAAAGAGCAGGCCAATCAGCTCATGTCAGAGACAGTCCCTGTTCCTATCACAATGGAACCCACTTGGATACTGAACTGGCATGGGCTACATCTGTGCAGGGCTCTTAGGTTATCTCCATGCATAGTCCTTGGTTGAAGTAGCAGTCTCAGGAAAGACCCCTGTGCTCAGATTTTTTGGTTCTGTTGCTCTCCTTATGGAGTTGCTGTCCTCTCCAGATCTTACTGTTTCCCACTTCTTTCCTAAGATTCCCTGCACTCTGCCCAAAGGTTGCCCATAAGTCTCAGTATCTGCATTGATACTGACATTTGCTCAACCATGTTTGTAGCAGCGTTATTTGTAATAGCCAGAAGCTGGAAACAGCCCAGATGAAGTCTGGTTTTTAAAACCTGTTTCTCAAAATGTCTCAATACTACTTTCAAAGTAAGTAGGTCCTTCTTAGTTTTTCTTTTGGTACCTACAGAGGTGTCACTTGTCACTAATAAAATGTGAGTTCTTGTCTGAATTATGCTCAAAGCCGCTGTCATCTCCCCATTGCAGCATCATTACGTGCTTCATGCATGACATCATGGTGGTTTAACCATGTGAAAGTTGGGGTCGCCCAGAATCAGATCACCTGGTGAGGCTACATTCACCTTAGATTAAGTGCACTCGGATGTTTGCACATTGACAAATGCTTAATAATGCTTTCAGAATACATATCCACTGTTAAACCGTACATGACAATATTCAAATAGACTTTATAAAATGCATGTGTTTTGAAATCTGCTCTCCATTGAGTCTATTTCTTGTTTCTCTTTGTTGCCTTCTTTCACAATGGCCACTGTCATCTGAGTGTTACTATTGACTGTCCTAAAGTCTGCCTACTTGCTCCCTCTTATGATATGAGTCTTGTAGGGGCTGGAGGAAGAGGGTAGAGGAGGAGGAAGTCAGAGACTCAGTCAGAGTCCTTCCTGGCCCTCAAAAGCTGGACTGAGTCCCACTTTAGCTAGGGCCTGTGAATCTCCAGGAATTGATGTAACATGCAGAGGCTGTAGAAAAATGACATCCTCTTTTGCTCAGGCCTTGTTGCTATGGCCTTCAATATTAGATAGAAGCAGAGCCCTTAGCTACTTCCTAGAGCCATGCTTCCTGGTCCACAGGCTCTCAGGGCTCCTGACCACTCAATAAATATTGGTCTGTAGGTCCTAAAGTGTGTACATGCTTCCTGGCATCCTTCCAGTACCTTTCCTTTGCTCACCTTAGTCTGAGCTGGGTGTCTGTGACCTTCAGCTATGTATTGTGGGAGGAAGCTTGGAGGGTGGAAGCTGGGACAGGCAGTGGCATTGCATGAGGAGTGGAACAGGTGACAGTCTTAGGGTCTAAAGCATGATTCTCAAAGGCTCTGCATTTTATACGTGCTCCTTCCCCCCTCTCTTTTCTGCTCTTCACTCTCCCTCTCTCCTCCCTTCCCTTCACTCTCCCTCTCCATCCTTCCTCCTTTCTTTCCACCCTGTCTCCCATTGGCAATACAGCCATGAGTGCCGCCAGATGAGCTGTGTCCACAAGAGTACTGGCACTAATGTGTCATACTTAGATCTTGCCTTCTGGTCTGAACATCAGACCTCAGTGTCTAGACTCTAGCCACAGGCCTAGCACTGGCTATCCTGCCTTGCCTGAGACTCCCATCTTGAAGCTCCATTTTCCATTTGTGTTTCTTTTATTTCTCCATTCCTCCTTCCTTCCACCCCTATTTCTTACTTGTTATTGTGTGTCTGAGTATGCCTGTGTTCAGGCACATGCAAGCCACAGTGTACATGTAGGGAGCAGACAACAAAACTTGTAGGAGTTGGTTCTTTCCTGTCATGTAAGTCCTGGGGGCTGAGTTCAGACATGCAAGCTTGGCAGCAGATGCCTTTACTCACCAAACCATCGCCCTTTTCATTGGGTTTGAAAAGACAGAGAGTCTTCCCTGTGTAGTCCAATGCTCTGGAGCCAAAGTTCAAGAATCTAGGATCTAATAGTAATGCCCAAAGAGGGGATTTCCCTTGAGAAAATAAAACAATGGCAATTTAAGATTTTGAAACCGAACATTAACCCATTGGGCAGCTTGCTCCCAGTCTGTGTAATTGGTGAACATGATGGCCTGCTGTGGAAAGGGGCAGGTCTACTTTCCCTTGGAAGCCCTGTAGCTAGCCCAGACTATCCACTTAGCCACATCTTTTGTAAAATGAACGGACTCATCTTCCTTCCATGGTCCAAATTCAGGAAATAATGTTTTTTAATTATCATAACTAAAAAGAGCTTAGAAGAGCCAGGCCTAAGCAAACGGCTCACAGATTTAAAGTTCAGCAGCACTTTCATCTGTTCATTAGACCTTGGAATTACTTAAAACAGCCAAAGTATTAATTTACAATGTTATTACTGGGTGGAGCTATTTGCTAATGCTTTTTCCTTCCTGGGTATTTCTCCGAAAACCAAATTCAGATCGAAACACTGCTGGGTGAGTACATAATAGGACTCTAAAGGGAGAAACAGGCCCGAAGGGACATTTCTAACAAGCTGCGGTAGCGTAACAGAGATACCATTCTCTCTTGGGAGAAAGGCTATTTCTGTTCAGTGCCAACGGGGAGCTGAAGCTGGAGCCGTGCACTCCCGTCTTTTGTACTGAACGTGTTTTAATTTTCAATGCCTGCTCTCTGAAAACCTACACTTCTCACATCAATATCAGGGAATAATTATTTATATCTTGCTATGAATTAAACTTTCTGTACTATCTCTCAAAGGTGTTTTCCAATTTTTAAGGCTCAAGCCAAAATATGGGCTCCCAAAACAATTATGGCTTTCCCAAAACAAGGAAATCCATGGATTAGTGGGTCTGATCCAAAGTATCCTCTCCTTCTCTCCCCTCCTCTCTCCCCTTTCCTTTTCCTTCCCCTCCCCTCTTCTTCCCTCTTCTCTCCTCTCTACAATTTTGTTCTTATTTTGCACATGAGGATTAAACCTAGGATCCTACATATTCGTGTTGACCTGTTCACTAACAATGACCTATACATCTTGCCCAGAAAGTATTTCTTGGTCAGATATCTATTGGTCAGTATTACTGACACCATATACCATGTGAGTGGACTCCTGTCTTCTCTATAAATAAGATTGTTTTTGCTTTAGAGACCTAGGACTGTTTTTGTGGAATTATATAACTGTTGGGTGTGTTTTCTGAAAGAAATGCTGACATTGTTTCTCAGCTATGTTTTTCTAAACTCCATGAGGACATTCTCTCCTCTTGATTTTTTTTTTCAACTCCCCAAGTACATTTCCATGACAGGACTTTGGTTGCCCCAGTGCTTGCCTCTGTTAAGGAAGTTCTTTCAGGCAGCTGCATGGTTCACTTTATATCTCTGCTCAAATGCCTTATCTTCAAAGATATCTGCTCCAGCACCCAAAATAGCAGTCACATCCCTTGTCCTACCTCTCAACCAAAACGGTGCCTCCATCTCTTTGTCTTTATACTTTTGACTTTCCTTTATTTCTAGCACAACCCCCACTTGCTGAACACTGTGTAATTTATAGTGTACCTGTCCTCCTTCTCTTTCTGGTCTCCCCATCCCCTCTCCGAGTGCTCAGGGTATGCTAGGTAAGCACTTTGTCACTGAGCTGTGCTCCCAGCACCTCTGTCTTACGTTTGTTAAAGGAGTAGATGGATGAAGAATGAATGAATGAATGAATTAGTCTCAGGTTCATAGGTTATTTTCCTTGTATTATTTTGTCAGCTGGGACCTTTCTTTTCTTTATTTTTCCTTCCTTCCCTTCTTTCTTATTTTTTCTTCCCAAGACAAACATTTATTGAAGCACTTTGAAATCCCCAATGCTAATTTTGAAACTGTTTCCTGTGGACCAACAGTCTTGCTCAGGAGTTCCCATTGTTTTCCTTTCCCAGATAGCAACTGTGGGTATTCTGGTTGTACCTTTTGAATTTAAAGAACCCAAACTCTCAGCTTATTGATGATATCACTGCCTTTTTCTTATGGCTTGAAGAATGACAATGGTGAAAAATTCTGAGCTCAGGAAGGTAATGCTCTTGTTTCACTTGTTCTGTGCTGGGCTCTCAGCTCCTTGTAATGTGGAGATGAAAATGCTGGTAATATACTGGATGGTAAGACATCTATGTGAGGTACTTTAGGGCTATAATGTATAGAAAGTCAAGTGCACCACAAGTCAGCTTTTAAAATGTTATAGATAAGATTGATTTCTACCCCTTAATTCAAAATCCATTTTCTACTGCCCTTATTTAGACATAAAGGGAAATGAGAATAAATGTACCAAGTCATTGTTTCACATCTGATCATTAATCATCACTTATCCAAAGCATAAGCCTTGTAATTTAGCTTGACTTACTGAAAACAAATTATAGCAAATTACAAAATGTATTTGTAATAATAGCTTTATTTCCCCTCAAGCTTTAAAAAAACTTTAAAACAGCTGACATATTTTTGTAGGTCAAAAAACTTTAAGGCATTTAGTGAAAAGCTGAGCCTCTTTCTTAGTCTTTCTTACCTTATGGTTCCCTGTTATGACCCCTAGCGTAAGCACACTTCTTGCTTTTGTCAGTGGTCTTTTTGTTTTTCTCTATACAAACAGATGTTTAGACATTCTTCATAAAAAATAGTGATGCAGTCAGTGTCTTTCCTTCACCTTTTTTTTTTTCTGGTTTAATATACAATTTAGAGAGGGCTATAATCTGATCTTGCCTCCTCAAATCAATATGTTGAATCCTACCCTTCAAGATGATGGTCCAGGGCTTTAGACTCTGGAGGAGGTAATTAGATGGAGGTCCAAGACTTCACAATTTGTATGAGTATATTTATAAGAGATTCCAGAGATTCCTTACCATGTAAGGACATCAGAAGACCCTTTCTATCGGAAGACAAGCCAGAACCAGGTAACACATTTGCTAACGCTTTCATCATCCTTGCTTCAAAAGAAATAAATATTTGTTGTTTGTAAGTCATGTAGTTTATGCCGTTTGTTTTAGTATGCCTTGTAGGCTGAGACAGTGATCACCCCATTCTATCAACCGGAGAGTGTCCCTCACTTCTTCCCCCCCCACTTCTTTAAAAGCTAAACATTAATTCAGTTGCAGAAATTTGCAATACTTTAGCCACTTCTTGTATTGATATATATATATGTATATATATATATATATTTCCAGTACTGAACTTACAAATCATATAATTTTATACAAGTAAAATTGTAGGATTGAGTTGAGAAGGATGTGATGGTTCAGCTCTCCTATCAACCATAGTTGATTTAGAATCACCTGATAGACTAGTGAGGCAGACCCATAAGTTTGTCTGTAAACATGTTTCCAGAGAGGATAGACTGAATACAGGCAGAACCCTCACATGCATAGGAAGCCCTGGGTAAAACAAAGACAGCAAACGGGGAAAGCTAGATAAGTGCTTTGTTCCCCTTTCTGCCCCTTAGCCTGTTGTGACATGAACTGGAATGCTCACCATGCTATTCCACCATGGCAGACTGGGCCCTCTGAACTGTGAGCCCTAATAAATATTTTCTCTCTTATATTGTTTCTGTCATATATTTTGGTCACAGTGACAAAATGATAACTAATATAACAGGGAGTTGTTGGGTCAAAGTTTTTACATATTTTAACTTTTACAAATAATGCTAAATTGCTTTTCTTAAAACCCTTGTTTGCAATTGTTATTTTTAATGACAAGTCTCATTATAGATTACACAGTCATTTTATTGTATCTTTATTTCGTGTCTTTAAACCTTTTGATAAATTACCAGTTTTCTAAGTGAGAACATGCCACTTCAATTTGCACTTGTATCAGCCATTTCTGTTGCTGTAACAAGATACCCAAGACAGATAACTTCGTGGGGATTTATTTTGGTTCATGGCTTCAGTCTATCATGGCTGGGAAAGAGTGGTCAAAGTCATCTCCATGAAGGCATGATCTCAAAGCTCAATATTCGTGACATGGTGGCCAGGTCAGATAAAAAGAAATATATGGGAATTGAGAATGGACTACAACTCTGAAATGGTTTATTCCTATTAGTTTACATATGCCAACCAGGCATTGGGTCACAAATGTTCCACAACCTCTCAAAACAGCATCACCAGCTGGGAACTGAATGTTCAAACACGTGAGCCTGTGGGGATGTTTCAGGCAATCCATCACAGTACCTCTTAGGTTGGGCAAGGCTGGCCCACTCTCTATAGGTTTAAGGTTTGTTTGTGTCTGCTGGGATCTGTGCTGTTATTTTTCTCCTCACTTTAACACTAGAATCTTTTCCTACTTATTGTTCATTTGCAAGAGCATTTCAGGTACTAAAAAATTCATGAAAATCACTGCTGATTAGAGAAGTTCATTAAGGGTTAAGGCAACTAAAACAAAAAATTACCATAAATTATGTTTTATATCTTGGCGAGGAAGCACACACCTTTAGACTTGGCAGCTTGGGAGGCTTAGGCTGGAAGATCACTTGAGCCAGAGTTTAAAGCCAGCTTGGACAACACGAATAGAGTTGACACTTTATGGAACTGAAGTTTGCAAGCTCTAAAACAGATGATGCATTTAGAAACACATTGCAATAATGGTGTCCCTGAACAGTAACTGACAAATAATGCAGTGCTTTAGTGCCAGCACGTAAGTGTGCAATTCGTATAGTTAGACATCGAGGAAAGGCCAGGTTACCTTATTCCACTCTGCTTGTTTTCGGTAAGAAACTAAGGGCATGGAAACTTGTTATTTGATTAGAGCTAAGAAGTGAGGGCCAGGGCTTGAGAGATGGCTCAGAGGGTAAGAGCACTGGCTGCTCTTCCAGAGGTCCTGAGTTCAATTCCCAGCAACCACATGGTGCCTCATAACCATCTATAATGGGATCTGGTGCATAATGAGATTTGGTGTATACATAATAAATAAACAAATCTTTAAACAGAAAAAGAAGTGAGGGACCAAGACAGGATGATAATTCAAATAATGTTGTTCATTGAAAAAAAATGTCTATGGCTAATGCAGGCTTTGGGCATGGGTGATCCAGTTAGCTGATAGCATTTTCTGGACTCATGTTCATTTCTTTTGACTAACAGACAGCTGCTATTACTACTGAGGTGTTACTATGGAGTGGTACTCTCTGCCAAGAAGAGAGAGAAGAGAGTGTAGAGCGAGAAGAGGGGAAGAAACAAGGACAGAAAGAACCAGAGGAAAGGAAAGACTATGTTCCTTCTGTAAAAGTCTCTTGGAAGAATAAAAATAAACAGAAAATATCTTTTTATAGGTTTCTATTAAGTCAGATGACCCCCTCATCAGACACCTTTGGTTTGGCTTCCCTCAGGCCAAGAAGGACTAGACATAAATGTGTTGTTTAGATCAGTTTCTAGTGAGGCACAAGGCCCTTTGGAGCAGGAATGGATATTCAAACACAAACAGAAGTCTTGTGTTGTGTCTAATATTATGTAAACTGTTCATCATTGTTTTAATACGGGAAACACAAAAGTGAAATAAATCCACTTGAAAATTATAGAAGGTTCTCTAGAGAAACAGAACCAAGAGCACACAAAAGCCCAGAATTGGCTTAAAGCACTAGTTCAAACCATTGTAGAGTCCAGCAGATATGAACTCTGTAGGGTAGACCAGAATGCTAGAAACTCAGAGAGGTGCTGATGTTGTATTTCTAAGGCAAATCTCTTCTTCAGTAAACTTCAGTCTTTTCTGTTGAGGCCTTCACTTGATTAGACAAGCCACATCAACAACACTTTTTTACTCAAAATTCACTAAATTATAAATTTAATCACATCTGCAAAATACATTAACATCTAAACTAATGTTTGCCAAAGAGCTAGGCTGAAATTTAAAACTAACCATATTTGTGTGTGTGTGTGTGTGGCACTGGTATACAAACTAGGTCCTTACACATGCTGGAAAATACTCTACCATTAAGCTACAATCAGCTCAGTCACTAATATTTCCTTATATAAATTCTCTCTTCTAATCTTTATGTGTGTATATATTTATATGTATGTATGTATGTATGTATGTATTTATGTATTTATGAAGCAGGGTCTATATTGCTCAGGCAGACCTCAAACTGATGATCTTCCTTGTCAGGTCCAAAGGAAACTCTGTTTTCCTAACTTCTGTCAGTTAAACAAGTGACAGCATTCCTTAAGAACTTGAAAGTGTTGGAGGTTGTTTTTGTGCACTGTGCATTCAAAAGCTGATTTCTGGCCCAACAGAGATCTGATTACAGGCCTATTGTCACTATTATGAAGCATCTTCTGTCTTGGTATGTTGTAAAAATTGTTCTCGAACACCTTCTGATTGGTTAAATAAAGAGCTGAACAGCCAATTGCTGGGCAGGAGAGAATAAGGTGGGGCTTTCAATCCCAGTGATCTCCAGGGTCTCAGGTAGGGTCCTGAGAAGAGGGGAAGTCACAATCACAACATGGATGAAGAAGGAGATGCCAGCACGAGACTAGGAAGGAGAGGTAACAGGCCATGTGCCTAGGAAGTAGGCCAGGCCAGTATTGTGAGGTTACAATAAGGTATCTACCCAGCTATAGTGCCTAAAGTTTTTAATAAGCCTAACAGATCTCTGTGTCATTTTACAGAGCAAGGGCAGGCATAGCAAAAACCTTGCATTTTACAGTGAAGTCTGTTCTTCTCCTCCAAAGGAACAAATGTCTCTCTGTAGTCCCTATTAGCACACCAAAGCCTGTGTTAATCCCCAAGGTCTCTCAGCATCACAAGTGCCTGTTACATATTTCAGAATCCATGGTGGCATCCTGGCTCTTCTCAGTGGTTCTTCACACCCCTATCCCCACCTCCCATCCCCAACTTCCTCCAACTCAGAAGCTTCCCTCCCTACTGCTACGCATTTTCTCCTTATAATCCTGCTATTTCAGCTATATGTTCTCTTTTGTCCTGTCTTTGCCTTCATCTTTAGCTTTCCTCTACACTCCCTCTACTCTGTTCTTGCTTCTCTCATGGGCTGGTCCACTCTGTTGGCCATGTTCAGTCTCCTACTTTCTCTTTCTGCTGTGGACTCCAACGGATTCCTCTGGTTGTTCTCTGTCTCCCATATCTACAATAAAAGCCATACCTTGGAATGGTTATGTTGTCAACTTACACATTTCTGTCTCCGCTTTCTGAGTAGCTAGGGTTACAGAAATACAGCAGGATTTACAGCTATTTCTCAAAGTTTTTAAATTCAGATTTGTTTGATGTGGGTGGCAGTCGAGTGGCTTTGGAAACATAAATCTTAGGGGAAAGGTGGAACCATTGTAGGAAATAGATGAGGTATTTCTCACCCACAACCATAGGATTCAGACAAATATTTTCAGAAAGGCATTGCCAGAGGTCATGAACTTCAGCAAAGTTTTACAGATAAAAACAGTTATGTTCTTTGGACTTGTTCCACGATGTTCTCCTGGGTTGGGGGAATACACAGGTTTTATTTGGTGTCTGCAGTAATACTGAAAGCCACCTGTGTCCCAGGAACTGTCTAAAACATTGATAACTGGGGTGAGCAAAGAAAAAAAAAATTAGGTTAGAAATCTTTAACTATAGACCCTACCTTAACACTTTCCAGCTGGGAGGCAATCCCCTCCTTCATGGTGATAACGCCTTCATTTAACCACACATTGGTTAGCTACAATATGCTTTGGGCATGTGATTTTGCAAGTATTCTGGTGCAATTTATACAATTTATAAGACTTTGGTGCAAATACCTCTCAGATTATGTAAGGACTATCTGGCACTTTTGTTTTTCATGCAGTGACAGCTCTTGTTCATCTCAAAGTTTATGAACCTTTAAACCACTCAATTGACCAAGCCAAACTCATGGGAATCAATTATTTTTGGGTCAAAACATACACACAGCACAATTTCCCATTAATTCTGAGCACCGGTTTGGAGTAGAAGACTCCTGTCAGTTTAACCTGCCTTATCTTAAATACTTTCCTTCCAGCTCATTGAAGTCAAATAATCCAGGATGGCAGTGGGTGTGTATGTTTACAGGAAGGTGTGGGGAGAACAAAGGGATGCTGAGCAACAGTGCATTTGGTGTGGTTTAGGAATTCTATCCTCATGCTGAGCTAGCCCAAACAATTTTATCTGTTTAGCCATTTTAACAAATAGTTGTCAAAACAAAAATAAATAAGTGGCTGATTCCTTTCTGGTGCTGCCTCAGATGTGGAAGCCCCGGTGTCTCTTTCAGTATTTGTTGTACCACAAGGGGTAATTCTAGGTGGGGTGCTGTGCTAAGATGCCAGTGGGCTATATGTACAGCTAGCCCGGGTCAAGAGATGGGCTAGTCAGGGAAACCATTTCCATCTCCTGAAGAATCTGAACCTTTTCAGGATTCACTACAGCACTTCTCCCTGAAAAATTTATAGGGATCCTTGAGCCAGTGACTGCAGTGGATGAGAGGGCAGTTGTTGGCTTGTAAATATCTACTCTGGCTTTTTTTTTTAATGATAATTTTTTATTAATTATTTTTATTTTCATTAATTACAGTTTATTCACTTTGTATCCCCCCTGTACCTCCTTCCCTCCTCTCCTCCTAATCCCACCCTCCCTCTTACCCACCTGTGTCCTTCTCCCAGTCCACTGATAAGGGAGGTCCTCCTCCCCTTCCCTCTGACCCTAGTCTATGAGGTCTCATCAGGACTGGCTGCATTGTCTTCCTCTGTGGCCTGGTAAGGCTGTTCCCCACTCAGGGGGAAGTGATTAAAGAGCAGGCCAATCAATTCCTGTCAGAGATAGTCCCTGTGCCCATTACTATGGAGGCCACTTGGACACTGAACTGCTATAGACTACCTCCGTGCAGGGGTTCCAGGCCATCTCCATGAGTAGACCTTGGCTGGAGTATCAGTCTCAGAAAAGACCCCTGGGCCCAGACTTTTTGGATCTCCTTGTGGAGCTCCTGTCCTCTTCAGGTCTTACTATCTCTCACTTCTTTCATAAGATTCCCTGCACTTTGCCCAAAGTTTAGCTATTAGTCTCAGCATCTGCCTCGATAACCTGCAGGGTAGAGCCTTTCAGAAGCCTTCTGTGGTAGGCTTCTGTCCTGTTTCCTGTTTTCTCCCTCCTCCGATGTTCATCCCCTTTGCCTTTCTGAATGCAGACTGAACATCTTAGCCAGAGTCCTCCTTCCTGATTAGCTTCCTTAGGTGTACAGATTTTAGTATATTTATCCTGTATTACATATCTAATATCTACTTATGAGATGAATGAGTATATATCCTGTGTGTATTTCTGCTTCTGGGATAGCTCACTCAGGATGATCTTTTCCAGTTTTCCCACCATTTACCTGAAAATTTCATGATTTCCTTTTTTTTTTTCATAGCTGAGTAATATTCTGTTTTGTAGATGTACCACAATTTCTGTATCCATTCCTCAACTGAGGGGCATATGAGCTGTTTCCAGCTTCTGGCTATTACAAATAAAGCTGCTACAAACATGGTTGAGCAGATGTCCTTGTTGTATACTTGACCATCTTTTGGATATATGCCTAGCACTGGTATAGCTGGATCTTGAGGAAGAGCTATTCCTAATTGTCTGAGATAGTGCCAGATTTATTTCCAAAGTGGTTGTATAATTTACTTTTCCACCAACAGTGGAGGAGGGTTTCCCTTTTTTCACAACCTCTCCAGCATGTGTTGCCACTTGAGTTATTCATCTTACCATTCTGATGGGTGTAAGGTGAAATCTCAGGGTCGTTTTGATTTGCATTTTCCTGATGACCAAGGATGTTGAGCATTTCTTTAAGTGTTTTTCTGTCATTTGATATTCCTCTATTGAGAATTCTTCGTGTAGATCTGTACCCCATTTTTTAATTGAATTACTTGATTTGTTGCTGCTTAACTTTTTGAATTCCTTATATATACTGGATATTAGCCCTCTGTCAGATATATGGTTGGTGAAGATCCTTTCCTAATCTGTAGGCAGTCATTTTGTTTTGACTACAATGTCCTTCGCTTTACAGAAGCTTTTCAGTTTCATGAGGTGCCATTTATTGATTGTTGCTCTTAGAGCCTGTGCTGTTGGTGTTCTGTGCAGGAAGTTGTCACCTGTGCCAATGAGTTCAAGGCTCTTCCCTACTTTTTCTTCTAACAGATTTAGTGTGTATGGTTTTATATTGAGGTCTTTGATCACTTGGACTTTATTTTTGTGCAGGGTGATAAGTATGGATCTATTTGCGTTTTTCTACATGTAGACATCCAGTTAGACCAGCACCATTTGTTGAAGATGCTATCTTTTTTCTGTTGTATGGTTGTGGCAACTTTGTCAAAGATCAGGTATCCATAAGTGTGTGGGTTTATTTCTGGGTCTTCTGTTCGGTACCATTGATCCACTATTCTGTTTCTATGCCAGTACCATGCAGTTTTTATTACTTTGTTTAGTTGCTTTATAGTACAGCTTGAGATCAGGGATGAAGATACCTCCAGAAGATCTTGTTTTGTAGAGGATTTTTTTTTAAGCAATTCTGGGTTTCTTGTTATTCCGTATGAAGTTGAGAATTTTTCTTTCCAGGTCTGTAAAGAATTGTGTTGGTAATTTGATGGGAATTGCATTGAATCTGTAGATTGCTTTTGGTAAAATAGCCATTTTTACTATGTTAATCCTGCCAAGCCATGAACATGGGAGATCTTTCCATCTTCTGATATCTTCTTCTAATTCTTTCTTCAGAGACTTGAAATTATTTTTCATACAAGTCTTTGACTTGCTTGGTTAAGGTTATACCAAGGTACTTTATATCATTTGTGGCTATTGTGAAGGATGTTGTTTTCCTAATTTCTTTCTCAGCCCTTTTGTCTTTTGTATACAGGAGGGCTACTGATTTTTTTTGAATTAATTTTGTATCTGGTGACTTTGCTGAAGGTGTTTATCAGCTGTAGGAGTTCCCTGGTAGAATTTTTGGGGTCTCACAGGTATACTATCATATCATCTGCAAATAGAGATACTTTGACTTCTTCCTTTCCAATTTGTATCTGCTTGATCTCCTTTAATTGTCTTATTGCTCTAGCAAGGACTTTAAGAACTATGTTGAAGAGATATGGAGAGAATGGGCAGCCTTGCCTTGTCCCTGATTTCAGTGGGATTGATTTAAGTTTCTCTTCGTTTAGTTTTATTTTGGCTATAGGCTTGCTGTACATTGCCTTTACTATGTTTAAGTATATGCCTTGTATCCCTGATCTCTCCAATACTTTAAACATGAATGGATGTTGGATTTTGTCAAATGCTTTTTCAGAATCTAAGGAGATTATCATTTGGTTTTTTCTGTTGTTGAGGTCCAGCTTTAGTCTGTGGTGATCAGATAGGATACAAGGGATTATTTCAGCCTTTTTGTATCAGTTGAGGCTTGCATTGTCACCAACCATATGGTCTATTTTGGAGAAGGTTCCATGAGGTGCTGAGAAGCAGGTAAATTCTTTTGTGTTTGGGGGTAAGGTACTATAGATGTCTGTTAGGTCCATTTGATTCATGATCGCTGTTAGAGATATTGTTCCTTTGTTTAATTTCTGTTTTATTGACCTGTCCTTTGTTGAGAGTTGGGTCTCCAACTATTAATATGTGGGGATCTATTTGTGGTTTCAGTGTTACTAATGTTTCTTTTACAAATGTGGGTGCCCTTGTATTTGGGGCATAGATGTTCAGGATTGTGATGTCTTCCTGGTGGAATTTTCCCTTGATGAGTATGAAGTGTCCTTCCCCATCTCTTTTGATTAATTTTGGTTGAAAGTCTATTTTATCAAATATTAGAATGGCTACTCTTGCTTGCTTCTTGGGTCCATTTGCTTGGAAAACTGTCCTCCAGCCCTTTACCCTCAAGTAATGTCTATCTTTGTGACCTAGCTGTGTTTCTTGTATGCAATAGATTGTTGGGTCTTGTTTACACATCCATTCGGTTAGTCTGTGTCTTTTTATTGGAGAATTGAGTCCCTTGATGTTGAGAGAGATTAATGACCAGTGGCTGTTAGATCCTTTGATTTTGATGTTGGCTGTGGTAGTAAGTTTGTGTGCTTGGCTACTTTTTGTTTTGCTGTAGTGAGCTTAATTATTTCCTGTGTTTTCTTGAAAGTAGTTAGTTTTTTGGGGGGTTGTAGTTTTTCCTTCTAGTATCTTCTGTAATGCTGGATTTGTGTGTAGGTATTGCTGAAATTTCTTTTTGTCGTTGAATATCTTGTTTTCTCTGTCTATGAGGACTGAGAGTTTTGCTGGGTACAGTAGCCTAGGCTGACATCTGTGTTCTTTTAGGGTCTGCATGATATCCGTCCAGGCCCTTCTGGCTTTCATAGTCTGTTGAGAAGTTGGGTACGATTCTAATGGGTTTGCCATTATTTGTTACTTGGCCTTTTTCCCTTGCAGCTTTTAGTATTATTTCTTTGTTCTGTATACTTACTCTTTTGATTATTATGTGGCAGGAGAATTTTCTTTTCTGGTCTAATTTATTGGGTGTTCTGTAGATCTCTTGTATTCTTATAGGCCTCTCCTTTAAGTTGGGGAAATTTTCTTCTATGATTTTGTTGAAAATATTTTCTGGGCCTTGGAGGAGGGAATTTTTATTATTCTTAGGTTTTGTCTTTTCATGCTGTCTTGTATTTCTTGGATGGTCTGTGTCAGGAATTTTTTAGATTTAACACTTTCTTTGAGGGATACATTGATTTCTTCCATTGTATCTTCCACACCTGAGATTCTACCTTCCCTTGTAGTATATTGGTTATGCTTACCTATGTAGTTCCTGTTTTCTTCCCTAAGTTCTTTTCTTCAATTCCTTCAGCTGTTTGTTTGAACAATCCTGTTTCTTTTTTTTTTTTTTTTTCTTTCAGTGATTTAAATATTTCCTCTCTAAAGGCCACAAACTGTTTGGCTGCAATTTCCTGTATTTCTTTATGGATGGCCATAATCTGTTTGTCTTTATCTTCCTTCATGTCTTTACAGATGGCCATAATCTGTTTGACTTTATCTTCTTCTAGTTCTTTATGCATTTTAGTTGTTTCCTCTGTTGTCCTCTTCATAAGCATAGATGTTAGATCATCTTCTTCAATTTTATTTATGCTGGGGTATCCAGGGCTTCTTGCCCTTGCATAACTGGGTTGTGGAGATACCATAGTGCTCTGTCTTTTGTTGGTTGAGCTTTTATGCTGTCCTCTACCCATTGGGCTATCTAGATGTTGGGTGTTAGTTTCTGGTGCTTCCTGGAATTCTGTGGTGGGGAGAATCTTTTGGCAGGAAGATGGTTTTTCCTGAAGGAGGCCTACTCAGCTTTTTGTGTATGCTCACTGAATGGCAGGTATTTTTCGGGAATTGCCACAGCTCACCTCAGGCATACAGACCTCAGAGGTAACTGTGGTCTTTGTCAGTCAAGAGGGCTCTCCTCTCACCTAAAGAAGTCCTGGAGACAGCTGCCCTGCTTCTGGGTTTCTTGCTGTAAATTTAGTGAGCTGCTGCTGTAACCTGAGTGCCCCGTGGTTTGGTCAGTTTAGTTAGGAATAACTGGTTGCCCCTTGGAGCAGTATCTGGGGGTTGATCTCAGGGATCCCAGGCTTCTGTAGGTCTGAGGTTGGAGCTCTGTGCCCCAGTACTCAAGCAGTAATCAGTGGCAGGTGAGCACCACTCTCATGCCTGCAGCAGGAGCCTAGAGTCTGGATCCTGTGGATAACCAGAAACTTTTCTGGAGCTAGGTGTCCTGAGGTAAGGGCAGATGTTTCCCCCACTGTGGGGTTTTCTCCCTTCAGGAAGACCCAGTCTGTGGTGTTTGGGGTGGTGCATAGAGCAGGCAGGCGCTGGTGGGTGGTGGCTCCAAGCTGGTGATTGGGCAGAAACCTTAACTTCCCCTCCCCCGGAACTTTCCCATGTGTGGTGATGGGGGAGGGGTCGGCTTAGTGCTCTAAGCTGGGACCTGCTGTTTCCCTCCCTGTGGGGTTTTCTCCCAACAGGGAAACTCTGGCTTTTTTAAACAGAGAAAACACTGAGAGTGGAATGTGCTTGGGGACCTTCCTCCCAGCATAGGCAGAGAGCTTCTGGGCTGCAGGGTTTGGAGGCTCCACCAGCTTAGCCAGAGGCAGGAGGAACTGAAGCTCTCCTTTCCTGTGCGGAGGCAGGAGGAGACGGGACCTCTTGTGGCAGAAGCAGGAATGGCTGTCTTAGGGGTGAAATTCTTCCTCGAGGAACCATTCGGCTTGTAGTAAGTAAAGCAACTGGATCACCTCTGATGTTCTGATCTATTACCTTATCTTGTCTGTCTGCAGAAGAAAAGACATGGATGCTGAGACAAAGGAAGATGTGCTAAAGAACTTTCTTTTTCCAGATTTGTGTGCTGACAGCCTCTTCTAACATGCTCTATCAGCACGCTTCATGGGAAAAGGCCTTCATTTTTGATGCAGAGATCACTACCTCTAATGAGGGACCTCAGTCCTTCTCTGACCCAGAATTCTTTGTGTTATCTTTATCAGGTTGAGCAGTTAGTATCTCTTTACCCAGCCTAATCGTCTCTTTGCATTGCTGTTGTCATGGGCTCTCACACTGTTGGCCACCCAACTTTTATTCAGGACTCTCTATATTATTAGTACACACAGAAAGTGGTCTTATTTTTAATTTTTTTATAACTGTTTTCAACTCTCTGTACTGTCCGCACCAAACACAACAATTTCAGCTGAGCAAGTTTCTTGTTGAAGTCATATTTCATTCCTGGTCTTTAAAATTTCAGTCCTTGTACTCCATTTGATGTTGTATCTTCACCTTAGGTTAGGGTGGAAGCATAGGACTCCTTCCGCTGTTCTCCCTCTCCCTCCCCTGCTTCACCTCCCCTCCTTCCTTTTCTCTCTTCTCTTTTCTCATTTTTTCCCTGCCTCTGTTTAAGGAATATGTACAATCTAGAGCTGAGAATTCTCCTTTTCATATTGTCTTAGGCTAGTCCTGCCCCCAAAATATAAATTATAAGCCATTACTGGATCATAAATCAACTTAGAAAGATTCAATTTTTGTTTTTCAAAAAGAAATAGAATGGATACAAATTGCAGGGTAATTTTTATATAATAGAGTATCAATTCATTAAACAACATTGCTTTGATTGTGTTCTGTGTTAAAATAGAGGTGATGGTAGATGCTGGCTGCTCTTATGGTACATGTTGTATTTTATATCATAATGTAAATCTGTCTTACTGTGGCTCTTGCTTAAAACAGGTCTAACATTTGTGGGTATGTGGGAGGGTGGAATCCAGGGGAAAGACAAAAAGAAAGAGAAATCAAAGGTGACAGTTGGGAGTTAGTTGTGGAAATATTCCGGCTCCTAACCCAGCCCTGATTTGGTCGTTCTCAAGCTGATGGCCTCTGGTGACACTCTGTAAATGTCTGTGTGTGTGTGCGTGTGTGTGTGCATGTTCGTGTACACTGCACCTCTGTGCCTTTAACCCCAGGTGTCTTGACCAAAGGAACCTCTAGGAATAGAGACCAGTCTCTCTGCAAATCTATGCTTTTACACATCAGTGACAAGTATGAAGTACTATGCCCTCAAGAGAATAACATACCTCCCTGCTAGGGGTGCTTTGAACATGCTGTCCTCTGCATACTGCACAGTGAGCACATGCCTGAGAAACAAGATGGCTGCACTCAACAGCCCTGTGGAGAGATGACTGCTGGAAACTGCTGATTCTCTGTGACCTTGTAGCAAGAGTTAATTAGGGCTCTCCGACCTCAGTTAACGGATTTAACTGCTGTTTAGGGAAAACAGTAATAAAAAAGAGGTAATTCCTGCTGAATAAGTTTTTCGGTGCAATGTCTACAGACAGTATTCATGTACCTGTCCCTCCGTTTATGCCAGTCTTAACACACTCTGCTTCCATTTCTTCACCACAACATTACTGTCACTTGGATTCTCTTTTCCTATCACATTCTAATATCCACAAGGCTTCCTTTTGGCATCTGAATGGAAGGTGACATAGGCATCCCTTGGGCCTCATTATGTGCCACAGATTTTGTTTCCTTTTATCTCACAGGAAAACAAAGGGCTGCTTTGTCTGTTCCTCAAACTGACTTTGTTTTCTGGAGGATGGGAATGGGAGACTCCTCATCCCTGGACCTGGAATAGCACTTTCTACGTACTTGGTGTTGCAAATGTATTCTCAATACATTGAATGGCAAAAAGGAATTTTGGTCATCTAGGAATATTTCTGGCTGTCTTTTAGGACTATGATTGTTAGCCCAGAGCAATAGTTTCATTGTAACAACCTATCAAACAATGCCTGACATTTATAGAATGTCCTACTTCATGTGGTTTAATTTGACAAAACTTTTGTCTTTAAAATACTCGGTGAATTAGATGGCTTCACGTCACTCTTCCTATGTTTTAGGGGAAGAAAATGGCCATTGTTAGGAGTCTTGCCCCAGCTTCCTGCATGGCATGAGTCAGGCTTCTGCTCCTCTTCTCTCGTCACAGACCTTCATTCCATTAAAGCTGCCTTGCTGGTGCTCATGCTCTCTGGCTTAGTAAATAACCTCCAAAAATCTTCCCAGGGTCTTCAATGAATAGGTTTGATGTCATGTACAACTGGTGCTGACTCATGGAAGATATGATAGTGGCCAAGCCATTAACCTGTACAGACATCTCAGTTCCTTCATCCTGAAAATAAGGATGACAATAGATGCCAACTGCCTTGAATGGCATGAAGATTAATGAGATGATTCGGGAAAGTGCCCTGAGCTCCTGAGATGGAAGGCTTAGTGGAAGCACAAAGTCTACTTATAATTTCTTTTTTTCTTTCTTTTTTAAATTTTTATATTAATTACAGTTTATTCACTTTGTATCCCAGCTGTAGTCCCCTTCCTTCAGCCCTCCAAATCCTACCTTCCCTCCTTCATCTCCTCCTAAGCGACTCACCAAATCCATGGGTAGGGGAGGTCCTCCGCCTCTTCCATCTGACCCTAGCCTATCAGGTCTCATCAGAACTGGCTGCATTGTCCTCCTTTGTGGCCTGGTAAGGCTGCTCCCCCATCAGGGGGAGGCTGTCAAACAGCTAGCCACTGAGTTTATGTCAGAGACAGTCCCTGTTCCCCTTACTAGGGAATCCATTTGGATACTGAGCTGCCATAGGCTATATCTGAGCAGGATATATCCATGAATCGTCCTTGGTTAGTGTATCAGTCTCAGAAAATACCCCTGTGCCCAGATATTTTGGTTCTGTTGCTCTCCTTGCGGAGCTCCTGTCCTCTCCAGGTCTTACTATCTCCCTTTCTTTCCTAAGATTCCCTGCACTCTGCCCAAAGTTTGTTTATGAGTTTCAGTGTCTGCTTTGATAAACTGCTGGGTAGAGTCTTTCAGAAGCCCTCTGTGGTAGGCTTCTGTCCTGTGTCCTGTTTTCTCTTTCTTCCATTATCCACCCCGTTTGTCTTTCTGAGTGAGGATTGATCATCTTACCCAGGGTCCTCCTTCTAACTCAGCTTCTTTAGGTGTACAGATTTTTGTAAATTTATCCTATATTATATGTTTAGTATCTACTTATAAGTGAGTATATACCACATGTGTTTTTCTGTTTCTGGGGTACCTCACTCAGGATGATCTTTTCTATTTCCCACCAAAACCAGCCTACAAACTGGGAAAGGATCTTCACCAACCCTATATCTGACAGAGGGCTAATATCCAGAATATATAAAGAACTAAAGAAGTTAAAAAGCAACAAATCAAGTAATCCAATTAAAAAATGCGGTACAGAGCTAAACAGAGAATTCTCTGTAGAGGAATACAGAATGGCAGAGAAACACTTAAAGAAATGCTCAACATGCTTAGTCATCAGGGAGATACAAATAAAAAAAATCAAAACAACCCTGAGATTTCACCTTACACCCATCAGAATGGCTAAGAAAAAAACAAAAACAAACAAACAAAAAAAACTCAAGTGACCATACATGCTGGAGAGGATGTGGAGAAATGGGAACCCTCCTCCATTAGTGGGAATTTAAACTTGTCCAACCACTTTGGAAATCAATCTGGTGCTATCTCTGACAGTTAGGAATAGCGCTTCCTCAAGATCCAGCCATTTCACTCCTAGACATATATCCAAAAGATGCTCAAGTACACAACAAGGACATTTGTTCAACCGCGTTCGTAGCAGCTTCATTCATAATAGCCAGAACCTGGACACAACCTAGATGTCCCTCAACAGAGGAATGGATATAGAAATTGTGGTACTTTTACACAATGGAATACTTCTCAGCAATTAAAAACAAGGGAATAATTATAATTTATTTTTATTAATTTTCATATTAATTACAGTTTATTTACTTTGTATCCCAGGTGTAGCCCCCTCCATTATTCCCTCCCAATTCCACCCTTCCTCCCTTATCTCCTCCCTACCCCTCTCTAAGTCCACTGATAGGGGAGATCCTCCTCCCCTTCCATCTGACCTTAACTTATCAGGTCTCTTCAGAACTGGCTGCATTGTCCTCCTCTGTGGCCTAGCAATGCTGCTCCTCCTTCGGGGGTGGGGAGATCAAAGAGCCAGCTGCTAAGTTCATGTCAGAGACAGTCCCTGTTCCCCTTAATAGGGTACCCACTTGGATACTGAGCTGCCATGGGCTCCATCTGAGCAGGGGTTCTAGTTTATATCCATGCATGGTCCTTGGTTTGAGAATCAGTCTCAGAAAAAAACCCTGTGCCCAGATATATTTGGTCCTTGTGGAGCTCCTGTCCTCTCCAGATCTTACCAACTCCCCCTTCCTTCATATGATTCCCTATACTCTGCCCAAGGTTTGATTATGAGTCTCAGCATCTGCTTTGATACACTCCCAGGTAGAGACTTTCAGAGGCCCTCTGTGGTAGGTTCCTGTCCTGTTACTTGTTTTCTCCTACTTCCAATGTCCATCCTATTTGTCTTTCTAAGTGAAGATTGATCATCTTACCCCTGGTCTCCTTCTTGTTTAGCTTCTTTAGGTGTACAGATTTTAGTATGTTTATCCTATCTTAATAGGTCTAATATCCACTAATAAGTGAGTATATACCGTGTGTGTCTTTCTGCTTCTGGGATACCTCACTCATAATGATCTTTTCTAGATTCCACCATTTGCCTGCAAATGTCATGATTTCCTTGTTTTTAATCGCTGAGTAGTATTCCTAATTGCAATTTCTTAACAGTTTCAGAGGAGCTTCTGGGAAGGCTAGTTCTTGCTTATGAATTATGCACTCAGGTAGGAGTGCATGCCTACCTGAGGTGGATGCTTTTCTTCTGGTTAGAAGCTCCATGTCCTTTTGCTCTTCACCTGGTCTTAACAGTTTTGTATTGATGTAGCAGCATTCATCTACCCCTGGCTTAACTAAAAAGTACAAAAGTTTCTTTGCCTCTTCAGTAATCTCATTTATAAACTCTATAAACTCTAAAACTCTGTAGAGTTTTAGAGTCCACTTCATTCCTAACACAGTGACCTTGTCCTTCATCTTTCCTCATTATAGGAAGAAGCAAGTGAAAATAAACCATTTTGGAGTTTTTATTGATTTTTAAGGAATGTGGGTTTAGTACCTTGTCTGACTACAGAAATGTGGTATAGATAAGTAAGGATGTAAACTGTTTACTTGGTTCCCCCAGGAAAGGTCTTTATTTCCTAGTTAAAAGGATGTCCAGAAGACCTTCTGGCCTTTTTTCAGCTCTTTTCCTTTGAGCTCAGTATGAGGCCTGAATCCAAAAGCTGCCCTTGCTGACTTGTGACCTATTGGACCTATTGAGAAAGCCCAGAGGAATGCAGGACTGCCTAGCCTGACACAACTCACCCACAAAAACACAACAGGAGTTCACGATTGTGAGACAAAATAAAAATCGTTGTTTAAGCCACTACCTGCTGCATGTTGGCTGATACCTGTAACACATATAACAGTAGTCTTCTGTTACATAATGCAAAGTTGAGAACAACAGGATATGGACAAAGAATATTCTGATTTGGAATGTTTTATTTTATTATTTATTTGTTTATTTGGTTTCCTTCTTTGAGACAGGATCTGGCTGTCCTAGAAATCACTTCATAGACCAGGCTAACCTTGAATTAGCCTGTCTCCCAAGTTGCTGGAATTAAAGGCATGCACAACTATACACAGCTAACTTGAATAATTTGAAAAACTGAATATTGCACAGAATTTTTTTTGGCTTTACTCATTTTTCATTTTCAGGCAGCTCTTAACTCTTTCTGGTAACTCTCTTCCCAGATATTTGTTGAACGTGCTATGCTGAATGCTGAGATACAGTCAGCACTGGGAATTCCTTCTAGAATCAAGACATGAGTGTTGGCTCTTTCCTTTAACCATTTATTAGTTTTCAGTTCAGACATTCAGATCCTTCAATGTCCCTGAATCCACCTTGTTTCTCATCATAGTCCAGACTTCTTTCTTTCATGCTCCATTCTTCACAGTGTTTCTGGTACTGGCTTCATGTGTCTCTTTCCTGGGTGCCAGCGGCTTTTTCCACCATGGTTCTTTTGCAAAATTGGTTTAGGTAACCTGCATCACCTTTTCCTCTTCTCTTTTATCCTCTTCTCACAAAATCTTTCGAATCTCTAATTCTTTCTTGCAATTGAACACGGCATCATTCTTATTCTAAGAAACTCTGTAGTCTTATATCTGAGGTAGAAGGAACTATCATTTCTCTGGACTGAGATATCTTCCCACATTTTAAAATCTTCTCTGGCTTCTAGTATAGTGGAGTGTGTGTGTGTGTGTGTGTATGTGTGTGTGTGTGTGTGTGTGTGTGTGTGTGTGTGTGGTGTCTGCCAGATAATCTGACTTATGTGCCCATTTATTCCAATGAGAAATAAATGAATAAATGGCAACAGCTGTGGCTAGATGTGATGGCACACTCTTTTAACTCCAACATTCAGGAGGCAGAGGCAGTAAGATCTCTGAGTTCAAGGCCAGCTTGGTCAACATAGTGAGTTCCAGGACAGCCAAGGCTACACAGAGAAACTCTTTTTCAAAAAACAATCAAATAAACAAACAACAACAAAGGCAACTTTGCATATATATTAACTCTGACATGGCTATTGCTACATGGAGCCTCACTCTTCCTGATTAGAGGGTATTTTAGATTTACTTTTTCCTCTTGAGTCACACATTTCTCATCCTCTCTTCACTTTTAAATAATAAAAGTGAGCTTTTATTATTTAAAATACTCCAAATCCAGCTGTGGTGACTGGCCCTTTGATTGCCCTGATTGAAGCATTGAAGGACCATGAAATGATTGGCACACATGTGTGCATAAAATGATTCCAACGGACTACCAAAATGACCCATTTTATTGTTTCATAATTAGCAAGCAATGGGTGTAGAAAGAATATAGTTCAAAACAACTGCTTTGGTTTCTGGCTTAAACATATCTGCTATAAAAAGCTCACAGTCTAGAAACCAGAAGACCAAAATTAAGGTGTTTATAGAGATAATTCCTTCGTGATGGCACAGAAGTGGAATTTGTGCATGCTTCATTACAGGCAATTCTTGGCATTTTTTGGCTTGTAGCTATATGACTCCATTCTTACTATCCATTGTGACATAGCCATTTTCCTTCAGTGCCTGTAGATTTCTGGCTCTCTCTTCCTCTCTTTATAAGGGTAAATATTGTATTGAAAGTCTATGCTATTACAATATGGCTTCACTTTAACTCATTGCCTCTTTAGTAATCTCATTTATAAATAAGGTCCCATTCTGAAATTCTGGGATGGATGTAAATTCTGGAAGGGCATGCTTCATCATAATAGTCTACAAAATAGCCTACAATTGGTAAGAAAATAAACAGCACAGTTTAGTGAGGAAGTGAAGGAGGCAGAGAGGCACCAAACAATGTCCTCTTATGGTTTCCTCTCTTCCAAGCTAAGCAAAGCTAGAGTAGGATGGTAGAATAAAAGTTCTCATTATTTCAAAAGAAAGAAATGGAGGTGTGTTATATTACAAAGTGGCTGTACTTTACCTTTGCTTACTTTTTAAAAATAATATTGGAGGACTCCTTATTTTAAACTCTGATCATAAGTAGCAATATATAGTCCACCTACTGAAAATATTACCACCTGCACAACTCCAAGCTTCCGTCAAGGAACAGGAGCTATAGGCCCTCCAAGAACTTTCTGGGCTTCAAGTGTCTGATTGGAACTACTGAGGTACCCTGGTTTGTGGACAGAGTGATAAGAGGTCATCAATTTCTAATTTATTTGTGTGTGTGTGTGTGTGTCTTTTTCTGAAATTTGGTTCTGTTTTTCTTGATAACCTGAATAAAACACTTGGATACAGGTTAAGCAAGTTTTCAAAGGTAGGCATTTGTCTTGGAATAATGAAAAACATTTGAATACACTTCGATGATTTTTTTTAGGGTGCTAAAAATGTGTCCAAAGGGTAGAGAACTCTAAACATTCAGGCACAGTGAATCATTTTTTTTCTAAGTACTAATTTCTTTTCTTTTTTTAAATTTAATTTAATTTTTTATTATTAGTTACATTTTATTAACTCTGTATCCCAGCCGTATTCTGCTCCCTTATTCCCTCCCAATCCCACCCTCCTTCCCTCATCTCCTTCCTGCCCCTTTCCAAGTCAGTGAATCATAACACCAGCAAATGTGCTGATTTCCACAAGGGATAAGAAGTCTGTATATGAGAGCTCCAAAGAGCTAGAGATCTCTGAACCAGAAGGCTTCATGAGATGGAGTTTGGTGGATGAATGTTTTTAGTAGTTAGAGAAGGACCAAAGACTACAGTGTGGTTTTATGTCTCCAATCTCATATACTTACGCTATTAAATTTGAAGATAAATTAAAGAAGGTAAATTAATGAATTAAATTTATTCTTTTTTTTATGGGAAAAACATCACAGTGGTGGAACATACTCTAAATCAGTAGCTATAGTTCTATCTATGTAAGTCATACAAGTCAGTTTCCTCCTGAGAAATTAACAATTGTTGCATTAGCCAGGGTAACCTAAGTTACACTAAGGTAGCAAGTAATTCCAAAAGCTCTGTAGGTTTACACTATAAAAGTTGATGTCTCTGTCATCCCGTGTTTGGATTTAATCTCAGGCTCCAGACCCCAAACATCCAAGCAGAAGGAAGTTCCACCCTGTCACAGATTTTAGAGGTCACTGTAGTGGGAGAAAAGAAAACATGTCATATTCTACATTAGCTCTCAAGGCTCACATGCATATTTATTATCTAAGTAGATTTAGATGGCAATGCTCACCTATGAATGGATGGAGAAGTGAAGTCCTCCCTCAGAGGGTACTCAAGCAAACAAACACTGTTTTCCTTCAGCGAGGACCTAAGAATTCTAAGGTTAGGCCTTGGTAGACTAGGTTCTTGATGAGGACAGGGCTTGTATGCAACTGTTGTATTGCTGTGTTCTCACAGGGTCAAGAGAATAAGCTAATTTCTTCTTTATAAAGGCTCACTCTCATTTCCTCATTTAAACCTGAGTGCTTTGGAAGTTAGGCTGTAGTTAACACATACACTCTGTGCTGGTGCAAATATGAAATCTGTTAGAGCAGCACTGGAACATCTGTGAACTGACCTAATGAGTCCCGTGATTTCTTCAGTTATGGAGGTTTTAGTTGAGAATGATTACATATGAGTTGGCCACTCTTTACCACTTGGGAGAAGAAATTTTACCTGTCATATGGAGTGATGTCCAAAGATCTGAATAGTGTTGATCAAACTTTTAGAAAATGGTCAAATGCAATAATGCTAATTATAAACAGCATCTCAGGATAGAATGACAAAGAATGTATGTTCATGTCTTGAATAGTCCTAAGAACAGTTTTCAATAATGTAGGCATTCAAGTATATTAGTTAATATAGATGATACAAAAAATTAATTTACCTGCTTAAGTTTGCTATCTATTTAGTTTATTTATTAGATGCATATCAAACATCTTAGACAAGGATAGTCAAATAATTCATTTAAGTATAAGTTAGAATCCCATGTAGATGATCCCATTTTGCCTATACAAGTATTTAAAACTCTAGTCTGTGCTTTGCTAGTGGGACACTATAGAGACTTTTCTGCTTAGAGTTTATATCTATCTATCTATCTATCTATCTATCTATCTATCTATCTATCTATCTATCTTTCTATATATCACTTCAGTATTCTTTGTGTAGACAAGAAATTCCCATTTTTTTTCTTTTCTCCCACAGAAAAGCATCTTGTCAGAAAAGAAACACATCAAGGTGATACTAATGGCCAAATCTTAATGAGGCTCTATTTTAGTGGAGCCTCAAGATCATCAGGTAGACTCCACAATGTGGAACATACCTGTCTTCTTTTCTTTGGAAAATGAATGTTCCAGTTAGTACCAATCTTGAGATATCTACTTGTGCAGTACTGTTATGCATTTCATGAAAGACCAACTCTTGAGTGATGAACAATCTGCCTTCACAGCAAGAAACTGCTACAGGGATCTCCTCGGTGATGGTGTGTGTAATAATTAGAAATATGAGCAGGAATTGACCTTCCAAGTTGGATATGTTATCATTCACTTTACCTGCTCAGTGTCACAGTGGGCGCTGTCAGAGAGACCATGATAAAAAACCCTGAGGAAGGCTTCTCTGCCAAGTCCCATAAGTAATCGTTTGCCAAATGTGCTCATGGCATATGCTCACATCCATGTAGGAGCTGGATGTAGCAAGTGCTCTTGGGTTTACAGAGCATTTATATCCTGTTTGTAGGGATGGGGCATACTGTAATGTGGCAGTATTCCAGTGCCCTCCAGAAATAGCTTTCTGCTCTTTCAAGATGAGGCTGTCTATGGTTATATAAGGTCTTAACAAAGTACTGTTTGATGGCATCCATTAAAAAAAATACTCTCTACATAGTTGTTCTAGTTTCCTTACTGTTGTTGTGATAAAACACTCTGACCAAACGCTTGCATTTCTAGGTCACAGTCCCTCACTGCTGGGAGTCCGGGAAGCAACTCAAGAAGGAGCTTAAAGCAAAAGCCACAGGGGAATGTTTTCCTTCTTGCTGGCTTCACCCTTCTGGCTTACTTATACAGTTCAGGACTACCACCTGCCTAAGGAATGGTGCTGCCCACAGTGGTCTGGGTCCTCTTATCTCAATTAGCAACCAAGTTAGTTCCCCCACAGATATGCCCACAGGTCAATCTGATTTGGGCAATATTACCCTCTCAAGGGACTCTTGGCTGCCAGTCAAAGCTAACGTGGACAAAGGTGTGTGAGATCATGCTTTCAGGAGGAAACAGAAGAATGGAATATGGCAAGCAGGGTCACTTGTTTCTCAAATGATCTGTGGCGGGTGTGCTTACCTGATTTGGACGTGTGAATTTGTAGTTCCTCAGAATTAAAAGTATAAACAAATCAATAGTCAGTATTTAAAAGGTCAGTTTCCCACTTACTCTTCTTGGAAGACCCAATAGTCTCATTTCCAAGGCAAATACTTCACATGTTGCTTCTCATTCGTTTCCAGGGTTTTGTTGTTGTTTGTTTTTCTATTTTTTTTGGTGTGTTTGTGTTTACATTGCTTATTTTTTGAATGTCTTATCTACAATCTTCTTATTGTGTAAGTGAGTGAGTGAGTGAGTGAGCGTGGGTACATTCGTTCTTGCTCATTCTTGTAGACCTGTGGAAGTCAGAGGACCAGTTTTAAAAGTTGCTTTTTTCCCATCACTGTGGAGCCCTGGGTCTAAACTTGGGTCATTAGCCTTGTATGGCAAATGTGTCTAATACATTTAGCCATCTCAATCATTTTAACATGGTACTGTGTGTGGAGCAACTAGTAACATGCACCCATATAATAACTATTATTTGTGCTCAATAGTTGTCAGCCTCCTTCTGCATTGTTTCCCCTAAACCATGAAACTAAGGAGTTAAGATGTCAGCCTAGAACAAGTTCATGAGACCCCTTGAGGTTCCTGAGTGTAATCAGTATCCATCTCCAGATGGATCCACCTATATCAAGAAGGTGGTAAATGCCGAGTTTTGAAGTTTGTGAGTCTGATCCTGTAAGCACCAGGCTAGACCACTAGCACCCCACAATAGACTAGTGATGAATAGAGATTAGAATGAGCTTATTTAATTGCATATGGGCCAGGCAGAAAAACAACAGGGGATTACCTCAGGCTACAAGGGCAGCAAGGGGATGCTAAGTGTGAGGCAGAAGGAAACCCCACAGATTAGGCTCTGAAGGTTAATTATTTTACTTTGCATTGTAGTTCTTTGCCTAGTGAGAGTCATGGCAAAGGTGAATTGGCTGGCCTGGCACATATGGCCCACAGTTGAGCAGAGTGTGGGGAACCTCTCAACACTGTCCTTTGGCTATCCCTGAGTATATCAATGGACACTAGTGCTTTTGCTTGCGAGCATGAAATTCTTGCTCACCCTCTGTGATCCCTGCATGGTCCATAACAGTGGAACCACATGAATGGAAATTTTGCTTTAGCAGTCTGGTGATTCATTCTATCTTACCCCCTGCCTGCAACAGTGAGAATGCTGCTAAAACACTGCCAAGTCCGCTGCAGAGGACTGCTGCCACCTGCGTCCTGCCAGATTTCAGTGGCATGTTCAGAGGCCCCTTAAGCCATATGTCAGGGCTGAGAGGAAAAAAATCCTACAAAATGCACATACCGGTTAATTAATAGGTAAGCTGCTGCGCATACGTGTGTACCCCTGCTGAAGATTCGAAGTGACAAGAGAATGTGAAGAGTTTATTCTTGCCTTTTGAATGTTACAATGGATCTCAAAATGTGCCACATACATTTACACGTGTAGTGTCTAAGTTTATCTTAGGGAAGCCAGAACAAACTGGCTTACTTACAACACAATTTTATTATCTAGTAGAACAGGAGGCCAGAATTTGAAGTCAAAGTGTTGACAAAGGCTGTTCCTTCTGGTGCTCTGATGAATGCTCTGCCTCTTTCATGATCAGGTTGTCAACAAATCTTGGGGTCCCTCGGCTTGTAGCGGCATCACTCCAATATCTCCCCATCCTCTCATGTTCTCCTTTCTGTGTCTCTGTCTCAGTACTCTAAACACCCACTTTGTATAGATGCATAGGACGGACCTATCTGAATTCAGTGTGGCCTCATTTTAACTTGATTACTTCTGTAAACAAAACTCTCCTTTTCAAGTACGTTCACAACCACTTGGAATTGGAACATGAGCACACCTTGGGTGTGTGTGTGTACAACAAATCACAGAAACAATACAGGGACAAAAGAAAGGAGTTCTCTTTATTTCCTTCTTCCTATTCCCCTTCTCTTCACTCTTTTTTCTTCTCTTTTTTCTTCCTTCTTCCGTGTCCCTCCTTCCTTGTCCTTCCTTCCTCCACTTTTTTCTTCTCTTTATACAAAACAAACACATATCTGATTGTTGTTTCCAGAAATAATGAGGAAATTTCCGCACTTCATAACAATAAAACAACCTAATTAAAAATGACCAAAACATCTAGATACATCACCTAGGACAATATGTGGACAGCAGGTAAGTACATGGAAAGAATTCAACATTGTTTGAATATTAGAAATTAAAGTTCAAATGAGAGACACATCATTATTTTTGCTGAAATTAAGCATAATTAAGCATATCATTATTATGCTGAAATTAATATTAGATAGTTTCAGGATGTGGAGAACACAAAAGTTCTTATACACTGTTGGTGGGAATGCTAAAATGTTTGAATCACTTTGGAAAACACTTTTGTAGTTTGTTGTTTTTTAAGCATATGCTTAACCACAATCCAACTATTCCATTCCTGGGTATTTACAGAGAAGAGAAAATATGCCCAGAGGAAGACTCAAATGCTCATAGCAGTTTTGCTTATTATTGCAAACTAAAAATAGCACAAACATCTGTTCATAAATAAAAAAGCTTGTATGTCTATAAAATGGAATATTAATCAACAATATAGCATAGTGAGCTACCAATATTATGGCATTGACAAATCTAAAAATAATTATTGCTAATGGAAGGAATTCAGGTCAAAGGAAGTCTATCGTGAATTATTGGGTTGAAAAGGATGGGTTTTAAAAAGGTGTATATGATAAAACATTTCAGGTGACAAACACAGCCACTGGCCAGATTGCTCACTGGTGTATAAATACATAAGAATCATTATAATGTATATTTAAACATGTACAGTTTGTTGTGTCAGTTATATATTGGTAACATATATGCTTGTTGTCTTAGTTAGAGTTTCTATTGCTGTGAAACATGATGACCAAACAATTTGGGAGGCACAAGTTTATTTGGCTTACACTTTCACACCACAGTCCATCATCAAAGGAAGTCAGAACAAGAACTCAAACAGGGCAGGAACCCGAAGGCAGATGCTGACCAAGAGGACATGGTGGGGTGCTGTTTACTGGTTTTGACCTCATGGCTTGCTCAGCCTGATTTCCTAAGCTAGAACACAGGACCACCAGCCCAGAAATGACACTACCCACAAAGGGCTGAGCTTTTCCCTCATCTCCTCCCTGCCCCATCCTCCCTCCCTCTTCCTCTCTATCCCTCTCCCCTAGACCGCAGAAAGGGGGAGCCCTCCTCCCCTACCATCTGACCCTAGCCTATCAAGTCTCATCAGGACTTCCTGGTTCACCAGGGAGAAGTGATCAAAGAGCTAGTAACAGAGTGCATGTCATATACATCCCATAGTCCCCTTACTAGGGAACCCACATCGAGCCTGGTCTGCTTATCAGCTACATCTGAGCAGGAGGTCTAGGTTATCTCCATAGATTGTCCTTGGTTGTTACATCCAACCAAGGTCTGTGCAGGTGCCCCTGGGCCCAGATATGTTGGCTTTGTTTGTCTCCTTGTGGAGCTCCTGTCCCCTCCAGGTCTTTCCCTGACTCTTCCATAAGACTCCCTGTACTCTGCCCAAAGTTTAGCTTTGAGTTTCAGCATCTACTTTAATTCCTGCTGGGTTAAGTCTTTTAGAGGACATCTATGGTAGGCTTCCATACTGTTTCCTTTCTTCAACTGCTTCTGGTTTCTATTCAGTTTGTCCTGCTGAATGAGAATTAAACATCCTTTCTTGGGTCTTCCTTGCTATTAGGCTCTTTAGGTCTATGGATTTTAGTATGTTTTTCCTGTATTATATGGTTAATATCTACTTATAATAGTATATACCATGCATGTCTTTCTGCTTCTGGGATACCTCACTCAGTATGATCTTTCCTAGATCCATTATTTGCCTGAAAATTTCATAATTTCCTTGTTTTTTAGTAGCCGAGTAGTCCATTGTGTAAGTGTACCACATTATCTTTATCCATTCTATGGTTGAGGGACATCTAGATTTTTTCCAGATTCTGGCTATTACAAATAAAGCTGCTATGAACGTAGTTGAGCAAATGTTCTTGTTGTATGGTGGAGCATCTTTTGGGTATATGCCCAGGAGTAGTATAGGTGGGTCTTGTAGTAGTGATATTCCCAGTTTTCTGAGAAGGCACCAGATTGATTTCCAAAGTGGTTTCACAAGCTTACACTCCCACCAGCAACAGAGGAGAGTTCCCCCTTCTCCACATATGCTGTCATTTGATTTTTTGATCTTAGCCATTCTGATGGGTGTAATATGGAATCTCAGAGTTGTTTAATTTCCATTTCCCTGTTGACTAAGAATGTTGAGCATTTTTTAAGCATTTCTCTGCCATTTGATATTCCTGTGTTGAGAATTCTGTTTAGCTCTATACCTCATTTTCAATTGGATTGTTTGTTTTGTTGGTGTTTAATTTCTTGAGTTCTTTATATATTTTGGATATTAGACCTTTGTTGGATGTACTGTTGATGAAGATCTTTTTCCAGTCTGTAGGCTGTTGTTGACCATGTCCTTCTGTTGACCATGTCCTTTGCTTTACAGAAGTTTTTAGTTTCATGAGGGTCCATTTATTAATTGTTGATCTTAGAGGCTGGGTTATTGGTGTTCTGTTCAGGAAGTTGTCTCCTCTGTCAATGAGGTTCAAGGCTCTTTTCTACTTTTTCTTCTAATAGATTTAGCATGTCTGATTTTATCTTGAAGTATTTGAGCCACTTAGACTTTTGTTCAGTGCAGAGTGATAAGTATGGCTCTTTTTTTTTTCATTATTTCTTCATGCAGACATCAAGTTAATTCACCATTTGTTGAAGATGCTATCTTTTTCCATTGTATGGTTTTGGGTTCTTTGTTAAAAATCAAGTGTCCATAGATGTGTGGGTTTATTTCTGGGTCTTTGATTTCCTTCCATTGATTCACCAGATTGTTTCTATACCAGTACCATGGAGCTTTTATTACTGTTGCTCTAAAGTATAGCTTGAGATCAGGGATGAAGATACCTTCAGAAGATATTTTATTGCACAGGATTGTTTTAGTTATTTTGGGTGTTTTGCTTTTCCATATGGAGTTGAGAATTGTTCTTTCAAGGTCTGTAAAGAACTGTGTTGGTATTTTGTGGGAATTGCATTGAATCTGTAAATTGCTTTTGGTAGAATGTCCACTTTTTTTTTTAGTCTAGCTCACAATGCTTTTACTTTTTTAATTTATTATAATTTATTCACAATTTGTATCCCAGCTGAAGCTCCTCCCTTGTCCCCTTCCAATCCCATCCTCCCTCCCTCCCTCTTCTCCTCCCATTCCCTTTCCCTAGTCCACTGATAGAGGAGGTCCTCCTCCCCTTCCATTTGACCCTAGCCTATCAGATCTCATCAGGACTGGCTGCATTATCTTCTTCTGTGGCCTCTTAAGACAGCCTCCTCCCCCTTAGGGGGAGGTGATCAAAGAGCCAGCCACTGAGTGCATGTCAGAGACATTCCTTGTTCTTCTTAGTAGGGAACCCACTTGAAGACTGAGCTGCCATGGGCTACATCTGTGCAGAGGTTCTAGATTATCTCCATTAATGGTCCTTGGTTGGAATGTCAGTCCCTGAAGACCCCTGGGCCCAGATATTTTGGTTCTGTTACTCTCCTTGAGGAGCTCCTGTACCCCTTTACTATGTTAATCCTACCAATCCATGAACATAGAGGCTCTTTCCATCTTCTGATATCTTCCTCAATTTCTTTCTTCAAAGACTTGAAGTTTTTAAATACAAGCCTTTCACTTGCTTAGTTAGTTAGTTAGAGTTCCACCAAGATACTTCATGTTTTTATTGTGGCTATTGTGAAGGGTGCTGTTTCCCTAATTTTGTCTTTTGTATACAGAGTTACTACCTTTTTTTTTTTAGTTAATTTTGAATTCAGCCACTTTGCTGGAAGTGTTTATCAGCTATAGGAGTTTCTTGGCAGAATTTTTGGGGTCACTTATGTATACTGTCATATTATTTGTGAACAGTGATACTTTAACTTCTTTCTTTCCAATCTCTATTCCCTTGATCCCCTTTAGTTGTCTTACTGCTCTAGCTCAGACTTCAATTACCATGTTGAAGAGATATGGAGAGAGTGGTCAGCCTTGCCTTGTCCCTGATTTCAGTGAAATTGATTTAAATTTCTCTCCATTTAGTTTGATGTTGGTTATAGGCTTGCTGTATATTGCATTTATTATGCTTAGGTATCTGCTTTGTATTCCTTATCTCTCCAAGACTTTTAACATGAATGAGTGTTGGATTTTGGTAAATGCTTTTTCAGATGCTAGGACATGATCATATATATTTTTTTCCTTTCAGTTTGTTTATATGGTGATTTCATTGATGGATTTCTGTATATTGAACCATTCCTGCATGCCTGGAATAAAGCCTACTTGGTCATGGCAGATGATATCTTTGCTACATTCATGGATTCAGTTTGTGAGTATTTCATTGAGTATTTTTGCATCAATGTTCATAAGGGAATTAAGTCTGAAGCTCTCTTTCTTTATTGCATCTTTGCATGGTGGCTTAGGTATTAAGGTAATTGTGGCCTCATAGAATGAGTTTGGTAATATTCCTTCTGTTTCTATTTTGCGGAATAGTTTGAAGAGTGTTGGTATTAGCTCTTCTTTGAAGGTCTGGTAGAATTCTACACTGAAACCATCTGGCTCTGAGCTCTTAATGGAGGGGAGACTTTTGATAACTGCTTCTATTTCCTTAGGGAATATGGTACTATTTAATATGTTTATGTGATCTTGATTCAACTTTGGTAAGTGCAATTTATCAAGAAACTTGTCCATTTCACTTAGATTCTCAAATTTTGTGGTATAGAGGCTTTTGAAATAAGATCTAATAATTCTTTAGATTTCCCCAGTGTCTGTCATTATGTCCCTCTTTTCTTTACTGATTTGCTGATTTGGATAGTGTCTCTCTGTCTTTTAGTTTGGCTAAGGGTTTGTCTATCTTGTTGATTTTCTCAAAGAAGTAGCTCTTGGTTTCGTTGATTCTTTGAATTGTTCTCTTTGATTTCTTCTCCGAGTTTCAGCCATTTACTCCTCTTGGGTGCGTCTGCTTCCCCCTCCCCTGCCTTCTTGTGTGCCATTCAGTTGCTTTTATGAGATGTCTCTAATTTTTTTATAAAGGCACTTAGTGCTATGAGCTTTCCTCTTAGCATGCAGTCAATGTGTACCATATGTTCGGGTATATTGTGCCTTCATTTGTAGTGAATTCAAGGAAGTTTTAAATTTCTTTATTTCTTCCCTGACCCAGCTGTTGTTGAGTAGGGAGTTGTTCCATTACCATGTGTGTGCAGGCTTTTTGCTATTTCTGTTGTTGTTGAGGTCCAACTTTAGTCCGTGGTGGTCTGTTAGGAGATTATTTTTATCTTCTTGTATCTGTTGAGGGTTACTTTGTGACTGACTATATGATCAATTTTGGAGAAGGTTTTGTGTTTGGGTAAAAAGTTCTGTTGATGTCTGTTTAGGTCCATTTGATCATGACATCTGTTACTGTTATTTCTCTGTTTAGTTTGTGTTTTGTTGACCTGTCCTTTGATGAGAGTGGGGTGTTGAAGTCTCCCACTACCAATGTGTGTGGATCAATGTGTGCTTTAAACTTTATTAATATTTCTGTTATAAATTTCTGTTACAAATGTGGGTTGCCTTTTTTTTTTTTTGTATTTCAGGGATAGATGTTCAGAATTAAGATGTCTTCTTGGCAGATTTTTTTTTATGAGTATGAAGTGTCTTTTCTCATCTCTTTTGATTAGTTTTTATTGAAAGTCTACTTAAATTAGATATTGAATGGTTATTCCAGCTTGCTTCTTGGGTCTTTTTTCAGACCTTTTTTCAGACCTTTATTCTCAGGTAATATATTTATCTTTGTGGTTGAGGTGTGTTTCTTGTATGCAGCAGAATGTTGGGTGCTGTTTATGCATCCATTCTCTTACTGTGGATCTTTTTATTGTAGAGTTGAGTCCACTGATATTGAGAGATATTAATTACCAGTGACTATTATTTCCTTTTATTTTGGTATAGATTGAGTTAGTGTATTTGTATGCTTGTCTACAAACAATTTGGTTCTGTACTGGAATATCTTGTCTTCTCCATCTATGGTGATTAAAATTTTGCTGGGTATATTAGTCTGGACTGGCATCTGTGGTCCCTTTGGGTTTGCAAGCTGTCTTCACAGGCCTTTCTGGCTTTTATGGTCTCTGCTGATAAGTCAGGTGTGATTGCAACAGGTTTGCCATTGTATGTTACTTGGCTTTTTTTCCTTGAAGCTTTTAATATATATATATAATTGCATATATATGTATATATTTGTTGTTGTTTTATACATTTAGTGTTTTGCTTATTATGTGGTGGGAGACTTTTCTGGTCTAATCTATATGGTATTCTGTAGACCTCTTGTATGCTTATAGGCATCTTTTCTCTAAAGATTGAAGAAATTTTCTTCTATGATTTTGTTGAAAATATTTTCTGTTCCTTGGATTGGGTAGTGTTCTCTTTTTTTCTAATCTTATTAATCTTAGGTTTCTTCTTTTCATGGTGTCCTTGATTTCTTGATTCAAGAAATCAAGGATTTTTTTGGATTTAGCATTTTCTTGGACAAATGCATTGATTTCTTTCATTGTGTTGTTTACATCTGAGATTCTTTCTTCCATCTCTTGTATTCTGTTGGTGATGCTTACCTCTTTAGTTTCCATTTTATTTCCCAAGTTCTCCCTCTCCAGGATTTCTTCACTTGGGGCTTTCTTTAATGTTTCTATTTCCATCTTTAAATTTTGAACCGTTTTGTTGATTTCCTTCTCCTGTTTGTTTGTATTTTCCTGCCTTTCATTAAATGATTTGTTCAACTCCTTCACTTCTTTGTTTGGACTTTCCTGTATTTCATTCAGTGATTTACTTATTTTCTGTCTAAAGGTCTCAATCTGTTTGATTGTATCTTCCTGCATTTATTTATAAATTTTATTCTTTTCCTCCATTATCATCTTCATAAGCATAGATTTAAGATAATTTTCTTGTGTTTCAGTTGTGTTAGAATATACAGGGTAGCTTGCTTTGTAATAACTGGGTTCTGGGGATGCCATATTGATCTGGCTGTGTGTGTGTGTGTGTGTGTTTATGTTAACCTTTAGCTATTTGGTTGTCTCTGGCATTGGCTATTAGATCCTGTTGATTACTGGAGTTCTGCGGGGTGCAGGGAGAGCCCTGGGTAGGAAGCCAATGTTCCTGTAGGAGTTCTTCTCAGATTGATGGGAATGATCTAGGATTTGCAGGTGGTTCTTAGGGAATTGCCGGTGGGTCTCCTCAGATATTTGATCCTGGGGACCAAATGGATTCCTCAGGAGCTCAGGGATCCTCCTTTCACCAATTGAAGTCCTGTAGTCTACTGTCTTGCCACTGGCATTCTTACCCCAAAGTTAGTGAGCCCAGGCACTGTGATCAGACATTGTGCTAGCTGGGTGCAGTCTTTTTAGAGAACCTGTAAGCTCAGAGGTCCTACTGATCTCCTTTGGTAGGCAGGCTGAGGCTTGGAGTAGTGTCTGGGGTTGCTTCGATGGGTCCTGAATGTCAGGGGTTCAAGGTTAGGGCCCAGTGCCTGGGATGGTGAGAGCTGTCCCAAAATTTGGAGCCATGCGCTGTGCTCCCAATACCAGAGGTATCCTCTCCACAGGACAGTGAGTGTAGGTACCTGAGTTTGGAACTTGGAGGTGCTGGTGCCGGAATGCGTTCATGGGATGGTGAGACTGGGTGCCTAAGACTGGAGCCAGGAGCCTGGTACCAGGAAGGTTTTTTACAGATGGTGGGATTGGGCAGGTGGTCTAGAGCTGTGGTTGTGCCAGGCGGAGCCCGGGAACTTTTCCCGGAATCATTCCTGTGGGCTTTCCTCTCACCTGATAAGCACAGATATTGGGGTTTTGAGGGTCCACAGTATGTCCTGTCTTACTGCTGTTCAGATATCCTATGCAGTCGCGCCGCCATTTTAGATACGTTTTTTATTTTTTTAAAATCTATTTACATCTGCTTGGATATGAGAACTTTATGTGAGAACAAATCTCTGTCTCTTTCTGTGTCTCCCTGTCTCTGTTTGTCTCTCTGTCTCTCTTTATCCTTCTGTAAGCTAGAGGATGGCATTAACTGTTTTCTAATTGTTCTTCTAAATTTCTGAAACAGACTTTCACAGAACCTGAAACCTAGAGCTCAGAGAATAGGACAGACTGCTTGGCAGGCAACTCCCAGGAATCCCTGTCTCTGTTCTTCCAAAACAGGGATTACAAGCAAGTGCTATTGTACCTCGATTTTCTACACACTACAAATTATCATTTAAAAATATAAGTTGAATTATGAGACTTGTTTTCCATTAGTAAATAATTTTAACAGAGGGACCTTTAACCTAATTTTTGTCTATTGTCTGATGAGAATCAAATAGAAGCTTTTGTAATCCTGGCACATACCTCTAGTGACATCTTAAATTTTATTTAATTATTTGGGAAACAGTGATGGGGTCTAGTTGGTGAACCTCTAGCAACCTTTAGTCAGTTGTGCTGATTTTTGCATGTCTGAATTCCGTTTTCAAAATTCATAGATTTCTTATGTGAGCCATTCCATTTTTACCTATTTTTTTGTCTGTTATTTTAAAACACCTTTTAGGACTAAAAAGTGCCACTCTGAATTTTAATCTTTGCTGGTATTCTCACTCAGACTACAGTTTTAAATTGAGTATGAAATTAGTTGATTCATACAAAGTCCCTACTTCCCTCAGCATGCTATTCATAGGCTACTGTATTCACCTGCTAACAAGGAAATGGTGGAATGATTTTATGGCTTTCTGGCCTTACCTGAATACTACCTTCTTAGAGATTGTCTTTTCCTGGCCCCTGTAAGAGGGAGCAGCATGGTGGCTCACTAAGGCAGGAGAAAGGATTTTAAAAATCCATTTGGAGGGCTGAAATCTCTTTCAGCTTCCAGTATGAGCTGCAGCAAAGCTCTTATTGTGGGCTTCTTTTAAATTTCCCATATTGCAGTATTAAGCATCCTCCCAGGAACTAGAAGACACGGGGAACTGCCCAATCACTTCGTGCCCAGTATCACAGGGACCTACTTGGCAGGATGTGGGCTAAGATAACAGCTGTGCCCAGTTGTAACGCTAGCAATATAAAGTGAAACAGTTGCAAAATTATCCTCAGAGCTTATGGAAGAAAGGAAGAATGCTATTGAGGTTAATTTGCCAGACTTCACACAATCAGGATGCTGTAGAATCTAGTTTGGGCACCTGTGTCTGTTTTATTCTCTTGCCTTGTTACATGCATTTCTTTTGATATTGCACATCACCTCAAGGAGGCTTAGTGAGAGCTGCTTGCCTTTCGTGGACAATGAAAGTTCATTTACAGAAAGCTGCAGAGGAGACCTGGACTATTAGTGTAACATGCAATGTGCACAAAATCACATCTCACTGGCTGCAAGATTCTCATCTGCCTTTTTAAATCTTTGACCACTGTTCTTGCACATTTCTGAAAAATAATTTTTATTATGAGAAGAGATTACTAATACCACTGTGGTGATAGGGTAGGCCTCAAGTGGGATGATAAATATTCCACATAGAGAAGGGGAGAGAAAGAGGGGAGAAGAACAGGAAAAGGAAGGTGAGGGAGAGAGAGAGAGAGAGAGAGAGAGAGAGAGAGAGAGAGGCATATCAGATATTCTCAAAATGTGGTGCCTGCACCAATTGCATCAGTATTCCTGGAAACTTATTACAATGGCAATTTTTTCCACATCTACTGAATCAGAAATTCTGAGGGTGAGATAGTTTAATGAGTCTGCCATTTGATTCTGATTCATAGTAAAATCTGATGGCCACTGCTATAATCCAGATTCTTACAAGACTGTTTTCTTGTGTTCACAATTGTCCTCAGTTTTAATGATAACTGTGTAGCAATTCTTCAGTGATATGATGTCAAAGAAAGAGGTCTTTTCCAACTAAGTCAACTAAGTACTTTTTAGATGTCTAATACACATAAAGGATACAGCTAGGCATATGTTGTATACTGCTTATTTTAACTATTGTAGGGAAAAATGAATAAAATAAAGCCACACTCAACTGTGAGAACTCTTTTATAGAGAATACTATTTGATTTAGCAATGGAATAAAATAAAAAATATCCTACCTCATTGTTGTCATATTTCTTCTCTCAAAATAAAAAATACAGGCCAAATTTATGATTGTGTTATTAATACTAAAAGGTCCTTTGCCTATTTTCAGAGATAGATGAGTGAAATTGTTATTTAAAAAAAGTTTAATCCATATCATTAACCTGGTAAGTTATCAAAATAGAACACACAGCCTCAAGTATCTCTGACATTTCTTCTGTGTTATGAATGAGTTCCCATCCCGGCAACCCCCTCGGTCAATCAGAATCATAAAGTTCCATGCCCAATAACAAAACCAACTTAAAGTACACCTTTCCTCCTATTTAGCTTTTATTAAAAGAATTCCTAAGGTACTGAGATGTAGTACATCATATTTATTAACAAAATTATTAACAAATATACAAAACTTTTACATGTAATCCTCTTACATCCATTTCTTCTCTATAATACTGATTTTGTTCAAGTAGGTTATCTACAGTATGTAAACATCCCTTGGATTGACTTTACACAGATTAGGAAAGCCCTCTAACCCATGCTTTTATCAGATACTTTTTTTTATTTGGCTTTCATTTGTTGCATCTAATCTCCACATTTGGCACATGGAAGAGACATCTACAGTGCAAAAGAGGCAGCCTTTCCAGTTTCATTCTGACACTTGCAGGGGCATAAAGAGCTGAGAGGAGAACAGTGAGCTCTGACTCATTGGCGCTGGATCAGCTGTCATGCCAACTCTTGGTTCAGCTGTTAAACTTGAGCACAAATCAATGTCTCTTCCTTCTCCCACCCTTCCCGCCCATCCCCCATGCAAGGCTGAGTCAGTCTTAACCTTGTCTCAAAAGGGTAAAAAGAAATACCACCCATCTTAGAACAAGTAGGATAATTTCACTGAGAAATGATTTTTCAGTGATTTTTTTTTTTTTTTTGTATGTGGGTTGGTTTCCGCAGATCTAATGATGCCGAAAAACAATCTGAAATGGAGAATAAAGATAAAACAGATTCTAGAGTAGGACTTGTTTCCTGCCTTCACCTACCATCTCTGTACTTAACAGTGACGCCTTTTCGTGGTGGCAAAGTGACAACGACCTCGGTGAGTTAGAAACAAAAAAGCCAAGCTTTCATTTACTACTTTAAAACTTTGCCGTGTCCAAACAAAACAAAACAAAAACAAAAAACAAAACAAAACAAAACAAAAAAACCCCAAACATTTAAAAGAAGAAATTAAAAAGGTAATTGGAGATCCTGCCCTCTTCTTTCTGGGTTTCCTTTTGATTATTTAACTTAGTCTAACCAAGTAAAGCTGATCCAGAGAGAGCTCCGCTTGGTCCACTCAGGCCCATCCTCACTGTCCAGCATCGTATTGCTCCTGTGGTGGCCACACCTCAGGGGTGAGAAGCGGCCTTTGAGAACGTCTGAATTTGGATGCGTGTTCGCCTCCTGGCTTCCGTCACCACAAGGATGCAGGCCCTTCCGACACCCCGTAGAGTTCGGCGAGTTTCCGGAAGCGGGGCCCCCAGTCCGTGAGGAAGTCGAAACTCTGCTCCGAGTCCGACGGGGCCGACTGCAGGGAGCTGAGCGAGCCGGCCGCGGAGCCGTCCCCCTCAAACATGTAGGTCTGCAGGGAGTCGAAGGGCGGGGCCCACAGGTCCATGTCGGCCTCGTAGAGCTTGGCCAGCACGTAGCTGTGGACGGTGCTGCTGACCGCGCAGGCCTGAGGCACGTGTCGGGAGAGGCTCTCGATCTCGGGGAGCATGTCCTGCCGCGTCTTGGGGGCGGTGCCCGCCTGCGCCTCGCGCGGGTTCCACATGGCCGCGATGTCGAAGGCCTCCGTGTCCTCCTCGCCTCCCCCCTCGTCGTCGTAGCGCACAATGTTCTCGTGGATGTTCTCGTCGTCGTCGATGATGTAGGGCTGTTTCCGGTGCCGCCGCAAGGACAGGATGAGCAGCACCAGCACTGCCAGCAACACAAAGAACAGGGGGCGTCAGTCCCGAGACACACCAGGTGGGTCAAACCTGAGGGAATGAGCCTAGTGGAGCCTAGTCTACCTGATCCTCCCTCCCACACTGTTACATTGAGAGCTCATGGGTAAGTGAGGCTTTATAGTTCTTAGGTCGAGTCATCAGAAACTGCATACCTTCCTAGAGGCTTGCTGCTTTGAGAATGTCTGTAGACACACAATAAACCGTTATGAAATTCCACTAAGACCACACAAAGCACAGGGGCCTGCTTTAGAAGATACACCTCGCATCAGATCATGCGCTCTGCTTACAGAGTAGTGAGTTTTGCTATAATCTAAATATCTCATTAGGTGGAATTCTGCTTTCTTGCATTAGCATCTTAATGGGATTCTACTAAAAATACAACCATATATCAACAAATAATGAGTGCTGACAAGGTAAGTGTAAGTAATTTTTTTTTTTTTAAATGCCTTCTTCAAAATCTAAGAGCAACGTGGGAAGGGGTTTACCGGACTCCAAACCTAACTGAGGAGCTCTGGACATTTGATAAGTTCTGGAGTTTTCAAAAGTTTGGCTCCTGGTAGGTCAAGCTCAATCCATTGGCTAGTTCCACATTCGGGAGTACCTGGATGTACAAATTGGAGTGTTTGTTCCTTTGGAAAGGGACGCAAAGTTGGGGGTGGGGATGTGGGGAGGGATCTAGGGATCTAAGGGGTGAATATGCTTAGGATACGTTGTATTAAATTCCCCAAAAAAGTTAATAAAAATATTTTTAAAAGCCTAAATGAATGACCCTTCAGGTTCAATAACCTCAGGTTCCTCAAAAGTACCTTTAATTAGAGGGGTATTTGTAATTTCCCGGAGCCAGTGGTTTTCATGGGAGGGAAGGAATGAACAGTGACATTTTATATAGTTCAGTATGTTACCAAAGAAGCACCACATTGTTGGACATGCCCTTGAAGGTCTGGATAAAATTTTATCCTAAAAATGCATTTAAAATAAATTTTTTTTTTTTTTTTTTTTTTTTTTTTTTTGGCTAGGTGTGTTCACTGGGGTTTAAAGGAGGGATAGAGATAACCCCATTGAACTGTTTATCTTTGTAACTGAAAACATTTTCCAGGAAGTGTGTTGAGGTTTAAGCTATAGAACTGCTATTGATTTTTTTTCCTGGTGTGCTTTGTTACAGCTGGTGAACAGTGACAGTTTGACAGCACAGCAAAATAAAGCAAGCTCAGTTTCTTCAAGGGTGGTGATGGTGGTGTGCAGTGAGAGATTGTGGACTGACTAAGAAAGCTCACAACAACAGACTTACAGTTTTTGATGAGTACAGACCACAGTAATGATGATGCATATACAAAATACATATACAGAAATTAATGATGGATGACTGGATTTGGAGAAGAGGGAGGAGAGATTCTGCAGTACACTAACTGCCTCCTGGCTGGAGTGGCCTGTGGCTTCCAGTGAGGTTAGGTATAGAGAGGAAAGGGAGGCTGCAGCATGGGCTTCCACAGGGCTGGGAGTGGGACTGAGGAATTGGATCTGGAGGGGAAGCAGGAAAGGTAAATGCTTCTTGAATACTGCTTCTTGAAAGTTTTCTCTGTGGGTAAAATTATGAGGCCTGGACAAGAACTGTGGGATTTCAGGAAAAGAGAGCAGTAGGATTTTAAGGGATTGAGTTGGGGACTTAAGTGTGAAAGACTGGAACATAATTTATATTTAAAATAGCATAAAAAAGTTGGTTTCTAAGTGAACATTCATATTTATGAGATAGTTAACATTAAACATATTTTAAAATGCTCTATGCTAAAAATGCATAAACAACACTGATTATAACAACTATAACATAAACTTGTCCTATGGACTAACAGTATTAATAAGATTAATGTTAATACAAGCCAGGCAGTGATGACAGCTGTCTTTGGGTCACAATTGTGCTAATGAAGTACAGAGGCAAGGCTACTTAATTCTACTGGAAATACTAAGAAGGAAATCACACAGATCATGTGATTTTTAAAGTTGTAGTAATGGGATTTTAGAAGAAAGAAAATGGGAACAGTTTTTTAAAGTGGCTGGGCATAGTGTATGTGTCTAGTTATTAGTTATCTGAGTCTGGAGAATCACAGAGCATATGAGTCTGGGAGTTTGAGGCAGTATGGACAACAAAACAAGACACCGTCTTATAAAACAAAAATAACTCCAGCCAGGAAAGCCAAAGCCTACCTGGATTTTCACCTCATCTGCCTCCCCTCCAGATTCAATCCCCCAGTCTTATACCCAGCTCTGTAAAAGACCACCTGCTCACTGCCCCCTTCCTCTCTGCTCCTAACTCCAGTGGAACCCACAGGCTATTCCAGCCAGGGAAGCAGGCAGTGTAACTGCAGAACTTCTCCTTCCTCTTTTCCTAATCCAGTCATCTAGTCTCATGCTTTCTCTGCAGCAGATCACCAGTCTCCCTCTCCCTGTCTCCAGTGGATCACACAGGCCTTCCCCTCCAACCTCTCTCCCCATCTCTCTTGCTTTATCCTAGTCCCCAATTCAAGCAGGCATTCCCTGGGAATGCTCCAGACAAGCCTGCCAGGGAAGCAAATAGGCCAGCTAATCAGGGAGGCAAGCTTCAGATCTTCAGTCTTCCTCTTCTCCAAATCCAATTTCTTACTCTCACCCCAAGGTCAGTAGCAGACTACTTGTAGCCTCTAGTCACTCACTGCTCTGACTCATGGTACTAAACAAATCCCAGTAGAATACCCTCCTATCCTCCTCCCTGCAGACCATCTAGGCCTCATCCTTTCAGTCTACCCCATTCATAAATGTCAGCTCCCAATACCTAGAAACACATTTTACCTGGAATCCCCAGTGGCTGCCTGTGGCAGGATCACAAAATTCCCTATCTGGCAACACAAACAACTCCCCCCATTACCACCAAAAAAAAGGGGGGGGTATCAGAAACCAAGAAACAAAACATCCACTCAATAAAGACAAGATCGGTTATTAGCACCTAAAATTAAAATCACTGCAAAATCACGGTCACAGTCAGGACAATGTCTACACGAGTGGCCAGCAATTTCTACTACAGGTGGCCCCAAGAGAGACAGCATAGTTGAAGCACAAAAAAAGGACCTTAAAATAGCCCTTATGAATATGATTCTTAAAGAGAAGATGAATAAATCTATTAAAGAAATCTACAGAATCACAAACAGTGAAAAAACTAAAAATAAAAAGTTCAAGACCTGAAAATGGAAATAGAATCTGTAAAGAAAACCCAAACTGGGGGAAATCTGGAAATGAAAAATATAGTAATTTAAACATGAACCCCTTGAGGTAAGCCTCAGTAACAGATGGGAAAGAGAATCTCGGACATTGAAAACAAGATGGGGGGGGAGAGAAAACAAGATGGAAGAAGTGGATAACTCAGTCAAAGACAATCTTAAATCTTAAAAAAAATTGATACAAAACATCCAGCAAAGCTGGAACACTGTGAACAGACCAAATCTAAAAATAATAGAAACAGAGGAAGAAGAAACAGAGAACAAAGGCACAGAAACAATTTTCAACAAAATCAGAAGAAAATTTTCATAACCTAGAGAAGGAGATGCCTATCAAAGTACAAGAAGCATAAAGAACACAAAATAAACTGGGTCAGAAAAGAAATTTCTCTGAGCACATAATCAAAACACAAAGTGTAAAGAACAGCAACAGAAAGAATGTTAAAAGCTGACAGAGAGAAAGACCAAGTAACTTACAAAGGCAAAGCTATTAGAATAACACTCAACTTCTCAATGGAGATTCTAAAAACTAGAAAGGGCTAAGACAGATGTTCTAAAAATGAAAGAGACCACAGATGCCAGCCCAGACTACTATATCCATCAAAACTTTCAACCACAAAGATGGAGAAAATAAAGCACTCCACGATAAAACCACATTTATGTATTATTTATCTACAAATCCAGTCCCAGAGTGCTAAAAGGAAAATATCAACAATGAACAGGTTAAAACCCAAGAAAACACAAAGAATAAATAATTCCAGGCCAGCAAATAAAGAGGAGAAACACACAAACACACACAAAACATACGCGCACACTGCCACCACCACCAGCAGTAGAACCACCACCACCAACAACAAAATAACAGGGATCAATACACACTGCTCATTGATATCTCTCAGCATCAATGGTCTCAGTTCCCTAATAACTCTGGATTCGAAAACAAAGATCCTTTGTACTGCATCCAAGAAACACACTTTAACATCAAGGATTGATATCACCTCAGGGTAAATGGATGGAAAAAGATAATGTAAGCAAATGGACCTTAAGATGCAAGCTGATATAGATATTTTAATATCTGACAAAACAGGCTTCAAAAGAAAACTAATTAGAAAAGATAGGGAAGGACACTATATATTAGTCAAAGGAAAAATCTACCAAGAGGACATTGCAATTCTATGCACCAAACATAAGGGTACCCAGATTCATAAAAGAAACACTACTGCAGCTAAAATCATGTGTTGACCCTCAGGCTGATAACGGGAGACTTCGGTGCCCAGACTCACTGGTAGGCAGGTCATCCAGACAAACCTGAACGAAGACAAGCTGGAGCTAACGTCGTAAGCTGAATGGACCCAACAGATATTTACAGAAAAACCCAAACGCAAAAGAGTATATCCGCTCAGCAGCTCAAGGAACTCTCTCCAACACTGACCACACACTCTTATACAAGGCAAATCTCAACAGATATAAAAAAATTGATATGACATTTTGCATCCTATCTTACTACCACAGATTGAAACCAGGTATCATCAACAACAGAAACAACAGAAAGCTTACAAACTCATGGGGAATGAAAAACTCATGGCTGAATGAAAAATGGGTCAAGACAGTGATCAAGAAAGAAATTAAAAACATTCTATAATTGAATAAAAATGAATATACAACATACCCAAACTATGGGGCACAATGAAAGCAGTTAAAGGAGGCAAGGAGGCAAGTTCATAGCACTATGTGCCTACATAAACAAACAAAAACTGGAGGGAGCTCATAGTAATGATTTTACAGCACACCTGAAAGCTCTAGAACAAAACAATGAATCTACACCCAAAAGGAGTAGAGGGCAAGCAATAATAAAAGTCAAAGCTAAATTAAAAAAAAAATAGGAAAAACAAACAAAAAACCGACATAGAATCAATGAAAAAAAAAAAAGAGTTGGTTCTTGAGAAAAAAAAAATTGACAAACCCTTATCCAGACTAACCAAAGGGCAGAGAAAAGATCTAAATTAACTATATTAGAGATGAAATAAGACAAAACAATAGACCCTGAGGAAAATCCAGAAAATTACAAGGGCACACCTCAAAAACCTCTACTTCTACAAATTGGAAAAACTAGAAGAGATGGATGATTTTCTTGATACATACAACTTCCCAAAATTAAATGAAGATCAGACGAGCAATTTAAACAGACCTATAACAGTTAGTGAAATAAAAACACTATTTAAAAGCCTTCCAACCGGCTGAGCGTCGGCCGAGGGTGGCGCGTGGGGGCCGCCGCCCTCCCTCCGCGCCGAGCCATGTCCGTGTACCGCACGGAGGAGCGCGGCCAGCCCCGCTCGCCGGACTACCGCCTGTTCTTCAAGAATGTAGCTGGTCACTACATTTCCGCCTTCCATGATATTCCTCTGAAGGTGGACTGTACAGAGGAAAACGGCATTCCCAGAAAAAAGTCACGAAATGATGAATATAAGAATTTGGTCAATATGGTTGTGGAAATACCTCGATGGACAAATGCCAAAATGGAGATTTCCACCAAGGAGCCACTGAATCCCATTAAACAAGATGAGAAGAATGGAAAACTACGCTTTACACCAAATATCTTCCCTCACAAGGGCTATATATGGAATTACGGGGCCCTCCCCCAGACCTGGGAAGACCCCCATCTGAAGGATAAGAACACAGAATTCGGTGGAGACGACGACCCCCTTGATGTTTGTGAAATAGGCTCAAAGGTTCTTTCCTGTGGAGATGTGGTTCGTGTGAAGATCCTTGGGATTTTGGCACTTATCGATCAGGGTGAAACAGATTGGAAAATAATTGCTATCAATGTGAATGATCCTGACGCTGAAAAACTTAATGATATTGATGATGTTAAGAAGTTCAAGCCAGGCTACCTGGAGGCCACTCTCGATTGGTTGAGACTTTATAAGGTACCAGAAGGAAAGCCAGAAAACAAGTTTGCTTTCAATGGAGAATTCAAAAACAAGGATTTCGCCCTTGAAGTTGTTAACAATGCACATGAATGCTGGAAAGCGATGCTTGCAAAGAAATGTGACCGGGGAGCCATCAGTTGTGTAAATGTGTACGTGTGTGATAGCCCTTTCCGATGCACTCCAGAGGAAGCAAGATCATTGGTTGAATCGGCCCCGACACATTCAATGTGTAAAGCAAGCAATCTAGAAGTTTCAACAGAAGAGACATGGCACTTCCTTGGCAAGTGAGGGGGACACTGGAGGCTTCTACATCAAGACTTCAACTTTCCTCTGAGGATCCCTGAGGTTCCTTTTCCCTCAGTGCTCTTGCCAAACAAGCTGATGACCATTTGATGACTTCCTTTCAAAACATCATTGTTCTAAAACTTTTTAAAAATAAACTTGTAAATAAACACTGATATACAGAACTTCTCCCTCTTAGATATTTATTGATAAAAGAAAAAAGATTTCACTTAATTTCATAGCAGAATCTAAAGGCATTTTTTGGCTAATGATTTCATTTGCTTTGGTGTCTAATTGGTTAAATGTCAAAATCACAAATTTATGAATAAATTTTTTTATCAGTAAAAAAAAAAAAAAAAAAAAAAAAAAAAAAAAAAAAAAAAAAAAAAAAAAAAAAAAAAAAAAAAATAAAAGCCTTCCAACCAAACAAAGCCCAAGGACAGATGGTTTCCATGTAGACTTCTACCATATTTTCAAAATGAGCAAGGGGCCAATATTCCTCAAATTATTGCACAAAATGGATATAGAAGGAACATTGCCAATTTATTTTATAAGGCCACAGTTACCCTCACATTCAAACCACATAAAGACCAAAGAATTACAGGTTAATTTCCCTTATGGATATAGATGCAAAAATTCTCAATGAAATACTTCACGTTGGGTTTTGACACAGGCTTGTTCTGCATCTAGTGGGATGATCACATAGTTTTTGTCTTTCAGTTTGTTTACATAGTGGATTACATTGATTTATGTATGATGAGCCATCCTTGCATCTCTGGGGTAAAGCCATCTTGGTCATGGTAAATGATCTTTCTGATGTGTTTGTGAAAGATGTGGATACATGCCCCCATCTCTAACCCAAAAGTTATCTGCAAATGTAACCACTTACAGATGAAGATTTTTGTTTCCTCTAAGGGAGTATCACTGGAGAAACGAACCACTCTCTTGGGTAGACTGCGTGTCCTTCCGTGGATGGCCAACAGAAAGTGAACCCAACAGCAGCTATGGAGGCTCCTTGTTTCATGCCAGGGCTTTTTACTTTTAATGTTGTTATTGTTTACTTATTAAAAAATTTTTTATTTTCTCTTTACCCTACAGTTCATTTGAGTTTAAATTATGGCCTCCATTTTGTGTTTTGATGGGTTTCCTGAGTGTGGGAATAAGTGTGTTTCTGCATATATATCTCCTTTTTTTCCTGATTTTTTCCTTGAGTTTTTTTCCTTCTGTTTATTTCATCTTACTCCACTGTTTTTTTTTTTTTTTTGTTTGTTTGTTTTTGTTTTTAGGTTACTACATTTTATTATCATTTTCTGAAGTCTGTTTTCTAATGTGGGACAGAAAGGGGTGGATATGGTTGGGAGGAAAGGTGGGGAGGAATTGGGAGGAGCAGAGAGAAGGAAACCACAATTACAATGCATCATATGAGAAAGACGTCTATTTTTAATAAAACAAGAAGCAAAAGCCACCAGTGTCTCTGGGCTCTTCTGGGAAGAGTTCCGCTGGGTGTGTAAAATTTGGCGTCGTGTAAAGCTAGTCACCCTCTGAAAAGGAAAGGCTGATACATGTTTACATAAAATGTTATGGCTAATGACCATTAAATAATGCCTTAAATTATGAATAATGACCATTAAATTATGCCTTAAATTTCCCCAAATCAGATTTTGGGAAAAACTGCTCTATTCAGATGAAGAATATCTGGTTTCAGAGAGAAGAACATCATTTCTGGGAAGGCTTCTTCTGAATCTTCTGTAGGTATTGTGTACAGGGCACAAGGTTTTCTAGGAACTAGGTATGTGAAAAAAGCCCCTCCCCCGACAGTAAATATTACCCAAATGAACATGTTTAATTATCTACATGTATGTGTGTGTAAATCAACTTGTAGTGTAAACCTTAGAGATGTGTGAATTGTGTTAAATCTAGGTGTGCTCTCTCAGAAGCAGGCAAGTGTGAAACTAGTGGGCTTTTATGACACTTGTGTTTACCTTAGCTTCTGGAGACTTCTTATTCTGTGCAGTTTAAAAGATGGGGCTTGGTTTACAAACTAAATTATCTCTCACAGCAATCTGAGCCATTCTCTTTAAATCAGGCTTTTTGTAATGATGGCTCTGTGGACCAGAATGAACTTACAGCGTTTTCCAAAGACAGAAGAAGCTAGCCTGGAAATTTCTGCAGGTTACTCGAAAAGGGGGGAAACCCGCACAGCCTTTCTTGTTCTGCACACAAGGTCTCCTAGTGCCACCTTATGGACACTTCAGGAATTGCAGATGGGTTTTACTTGCCCATTCAGCTAATGGCCAGGAATCTTAACAGCTGTCTAGGGAAGGTTATGTTCCTTTCTCGTAATATAAGACAGAACATGGAAAACACAACCAAAGCCCATGTCATAATTTAAAATGTATTTTGAGAAGTCTATTCCAAATGCCTATATAGGAAGCCAGTGCAATGCTTCCTACATTTTCCACAGTGAATTTCTCTGGTGTGACTCAGTTTCTTTTGTGTTTAGGTAAATTAGAGAAAAAGAGTTTATGCAGACATCCCCAAGTCTATTTTAACTTAAATCCCGAGTTCTTTATGTCTTTACCCTGTTCAGAAAGTTGCTGCAATTTCACTTTTTCTTATTATTTACTTATTTGTTTATTTATTTGTTTGTTTTTGAGATATGGTCTGGTTACATAGCCAAGGATTTCTAGATGGGTCTAGAACTTGTTCTGTGGATGGAGCAATCTGCCTCCTGAGTGCTGGAATTACAATGTATCCACACGGAAGCTGTGGGCTTCATTTATATTGAACACTGGATTTTCTCTAAGCAAGATATGTGTGGTATGGTTTAACTCAGGCAGAATGGAGGTGAGACGCAATGCAGATAGCTTCTTGTACTCAAGAGATGATTTTTTTTTTTGAGTGCCTACTTAGAAAGCAACTGCACTGGGGCTTTTGTGCACAAGATAGCTGGGGCTGAGAGAGGGAAGGATCACCCGTAGTGTTCATACAGTAGCCTGTTTTCACTTCCTTTCTTCGCCCAGCTGAGACAAAGAAGTCCCGTTTACTCACTGCTATTTGTTAGGTGACCACAGTGCCTAAGGCTCATGGCATAAACATCTTATTTCCCAGAAATCCATGTGGCTCATTCTCACTTCTTTCAGTCTCTGTTCGGAGTTCTACTTTTCTGTGAGAGCCTTGTTGACCAGCCATTTGCATTGGTGCAGTGGCAACTCTCCTCGGTCCCTGTCTTCTTAGGATACACACCCTGCACCTGTTCCTGGTAATGCTTAGCCACCTGTAGCGTGTGCGTACATGAGCTCTCAGAAGCAAGCCACCGAGGAAGAGGGAGGGTGACCAGTGTGTGGTCTGTCTAAACATCAGTTCTGCCTCTGTTTCTGATATTTGGCTTTGGCCCTGTTGCTTTACCTCTGTGATTTAGCTGCCACTTACCTGAAATGGGTTTGACCAAGTGATTATCGTATCCTCTCCCATGTGATTTTGGTTCTATCATGCCAATATGAATTTTCATCATCTGCGGTAAACTGTGAAGGCCAGGGTGTATCTGTCCTATTAACCCCAGTGCCTAGTATTGTGTTCAAGTCTACAGTAGACACTTGATAAATCTAAATGCTTTAGTCTTTCCAAAGAGACCTTGAGGGGTGGCACTGTCTTCAGCTTCCGCACTTTTCTCCAGGCTTCACTCTACTGCCTTTTGGAGTAAGCTTGGGGGAAGAAGAGCAATTCTGAGTAGCTGAGACAGAGGGTTAACTGATCATGTCTAAAATCATGTGGATACCTCCTCCCCCACCCACCCACACACAAAAGGAGCCACCAACTCACCTAAGAGGACAAAGATGCAGGCCAGGATGGCGATGAGGGCACCCCGGCTCAAACTGACTGGGAGCATGTAGGCCTCTGGGCTGCAGGACATGACTTGGCCATCATCATTGCAGCTGCACACTTGGATGGTAAGAGTGCCAGTGCTGCTGAGCACGGGCTGTCCGCTGTCCGCTATGAGGATGGGGAGGTAGAAGACACTCTGCTCCTTCTGTCGAAAGCCGGACCTCCTGGTTAGAATCCGAGCAGTGTTATCTGAAGGAGTGAGGCATTTAGGGGAGAGAGAGAAGAAGAAGAAGAAGAAGAAGAAGAAGAAGAAGAAGAAGAAGAAGAAGAAGAAGAAGAAGAAGAAGAAGAAGAAGAGAAGAAGAAGAAGAAAAGAGAAAAGAAGAGAATGAAATGGAAGTTCCAGGGGTTTAATTTCTTGGATTGAAGAAAGCAGGGAGTCAGGGACAGGGTAGAGGAAGGAGAGCGGTTGGGAGGTGTGTGCAGCTGCGGCCTGCCGTACTGCAGATTGCTTTGGCTCAGCACTTAGATTTGAAAATAAAGATTTTTTGCTTGCTTCCAGGCAAAACCCTGAGGCCTAAGAGAGAAGCCCTTTTGTGAGAATCTGTCTTACCCTTTGTGACATAAAGTGCCCAGGGCAAACTGTCAGCCTTCAGATCTAACACAAATTCCCTGGGAAAACTTGACAGAAATGAGCAGTCATTGGTGATTTTTGGTCCCTGTTTGTTCCTGCTCAGCAGCTGGCCAAGGCCCTGGGCTGCTTGCTGCCCCTAGGAAAGGGAAGCCGAGGAGCCCATGTGGTCGTACAGGATTGCTTATTTTTGCTATTCTGGCCGGAATTCACGTCTTTTGCTATTTTCTTTTATGCCTCTCACTTGGTGTTTCCAACTTCCTGAAGAACTTGTCATTTCCAGAAGCTTATTTGATCCCCTGGTTCTAGGACACAGCTTGCAACTTCTCCTGGCCTGTGGGCTGAGTTTATGCAGTTAATATGACTTTGGTGAGCTCTGTTCTTTTAATTATTAGCTTTTATTTTATGCACATGGCTATTCTTCCCAAGTGCATATTTGTGCACCACTGTGTGCCTCGTGCCTGCAGTGGCCGGAAGAGGGTGTTGGGTCCCCAGGGACTAGGGTTAGAGATGATTGTAAGGTGTCATGTGGGTTCTGGGAATTGAACCTGGATCCCCTGGAAGAGCAGCAGGTGCTATTAACTGTCGAGTTATCTTTCAGCCCTTGTGAAAATTATGCTATTAATTTCTTCCCATTTAAAAAAAATAAGAATTTAGTACTTTTTTCTATTTGAAAACTAAGAATTTTAATAAAAAGATAATTATATTCCTTTTGGAGATATAGCATGATGCTTTGTGATATTTTTTTCATGGTCTAACGATTAACTCAGGGCGTGTAGACAACGCCTTATCTTTTGTGTGAGGAATTTGTCTGTGTAAGTTTGTTCGTATGCCCATGTATGTTCACATGTGTCTCGAGGCCAGAAATTTATGTGAGTTGTTTTCCTTGCTCTTCACTTTAGTTTCTGAGCTGGAGTCTCTTCAGTGTGGATAGGCTGCCTGTGAACTCTGGAATCCACCTGTTTCCCTCTATGCAAGAGTCAAGCCTAGCATCATGCACTGCCACACCTGGCTTTTACAAGTGAGCTAGGCTCTGAACTCAAGTTCTCACGTTTGCGCAGTGTTCACTGACTCAGCCATCTCCCCAGCCTCCTAGTCATCACCTTAAATAGTTCTCATTTCTTTGTAATTACAACATTACAAAATCATCCTCTTGTTGATGTTGACCCTCACATTATACCCGATTAAATGCTTCTATGTACAGAACACAATTCTTTTTTTTAGCTAAGTGGTTAGGTATATTTCTCAAAGTTCTCTGTGTGGGCAGCTGTAGTGATGTTGATATTTGCCAAATACTATAAAGTTTTAGATTTACGAATTTTAAAACTTATATTTTTAAGTTACCTGGAAAGGCTTTGAGTTACGAAGCAGTTTTTTTCTTCTTCTGACATTGTGGTCATTTTAGCAGAGGAATAGTTTAAGATATGTGGTAGGATACATAAGAAGTAATTTATAAAGCCAAAATCAATCTGGATATGGTGGCACCACCTGCCTGTAATCTTGGAGCTGGGGAAGGGGCTGAGGCCAGAAGAACTGCAGAAAGTTCTAGGCTAGCAAGGGCTACAGAGTGAGGCCCTGCTAAAAACAACCAAACAAAATAAACAACAAAACCAACAAAAATAATACTATTAACAGGATATTTTTCTGGATGTGTTTCACATCGACTAGAAGTTTATACAATTTCTAAAAACTTAAAGCAAACATGGCTAGTGAGCATCAATATTTCTGGTTCTTCTCTTCTTAAAGTAATATAGGACCATGCTTTCTTACTGTTTTTAAGTTGGGCGTTACAAAATAATTGTTTTAATTGATGCAAAATGAGCAGGTGTCTGACTCTCCTTCTCTTTCCTTGAAGCCATAATTGAAAGAATGCAAGAACCAGGCAGCCTGAAACACAACTGAATGAGGTGGATAACTTCCAGGTGCCACACAAACCATTTTAACACACTCTCCCTTAATTTATGTATACTTGCCTCCGTGTTTTGTTTTGTTTTTAATGGTACCAGGTAGGTGTTTTGTTTTACATTCAAGTGCCGGTTTTTGTATTTTGTACATGTTGTGATGCTGAATGATTCCTCCCCTTTACAGTGAGAGAATTAGAGCCTCAGTTCAATTTTTTTGTAGTCACTAATTTAGAGAGCAGGAAAGCTTGTATTTGAGCTCTGGCTACACAGACTCTAAAGCACGTACTCCTTTTGTGGTACCATACACCTGCTTTTTAATTTAGCATTAGTGGTGTGATAGCTTTTTTAATTTATTTGTTTATTTATTTTGTCTGCTTTATACAAGCTGGTCTCATTTTGGAAGAGGGAACTTTGAGAAAATGCTCCCACCAGATTGGCCTATGCCTTTTTATGGATTGATAATTGATGTGGGAGGGAGCAGCTCTCTGTGGGCAGTGCCACCTCTGGGCTGGTGGTTCTTAATGCTGTAAAAGACGAGCAAGCCAGTTGGCAGTGTTCTTCCATGGCTTGTGCAACAGTTCCTGTCTCTAGGGTCCTATCTTGAATTCCTGCCCCGATTTCCCTCAGTGATGGAGTGACATGAGAGTTGTAGATGGAATAAAGTCTTCTCTCACCAGGTTGTTTGGGTTATGGTGCCTTATCACAGCAGTAGAAATCCTAAGACAGTGGTCAGACTTGTTCAGATAATTATAATTGTTTTCTGCTTTGACATAGGTTTACTTTCACCTTATTTTCTTCTCAGTGCAAAATGACAGCAATCAATTATTAGGCTAACTTATTTATTTAGGGTCTTTATTTACCCATTTACCACAGAACCCATTCTCTGCCTCTCTCACTGGATTTAATAGCTAGCTGCTGTTAATTATTCTCTGCAGTTTTATTTTTTCAAAAATCAAATTTTCTTTAAACAAAACTTGTATTTATTTTAATTTAACCCAGATCATAAGGATTTTGAAAAAGGCTGACATAGAGCTGAAACAACAACAACAACAACAACAAAACACAACAACAACAAAAAATTCACCCAGAACTTTATATTACATGGATAAGTCTGGCCTTCTTGAGACTAGCATATATTAGCCATTTGAAATGTTTTTGTTAAGAGTGATAACAAGAGATTTAGTAACTTTTTTTAAGAAAGAGTATGTATTTCTAAGGTAACAGGGAGCTAGTGTGTGTGTGTGTGTGTGTGTGTGTGTGTGTCTGTCCATGTGCAAGTGCTAGAACAAGAAGTTAGAGCAACAATTTCTAGTACCAGTCTGTCTTTTATGTAGTGTTGAGATGGAACCAAAGGCCTTGTATGTGAAGGATGTGCTCTATTGCTGAGCTTCACCCCATTCACTTTTCCCATTCTTAATGATTGCTTACTCTCTGATCTTGTGTTATTTGCATCTGTTAATGGGACAATGAAAATCATACTTCAAAGGGTCATTATAAATGCCCAATAAAGCAAAGCTGAGAAAATGATTTTGAAACTTTAAACTGTTCTATAATATAACAACCTGTTTCATGTTTTGCGTCAACAAAGTAACAACACAAAGCTGGGCATGATGGTATGTAGTGTGTATGTCCTTGTAATCCCATCACTTGGGAGGCAGCTACAACAGGGCCATTGAGGCCAGGAAAGGTCTGCATTTCAATTTCTACTACACTGGATTTACACAGTGAGGCCTGGTCTCTAAAATCCAAAGCCAAACAAAAAGATAAAGAGGAGGAAGGGGTGGGATGAGGACATTGCTTAGTGGTAGAGGGCTTGCCTAGCATGTGCAAGGCCCTAGATTTGAGCCACAGTGGTTCCACAACCCCTACTAAAAAAGGCTTTATTGTGTTGCAAAAGGTGGGGACAGGGATGATGGACACACCTTATTAAAAGTGGGTCTGTTTTTAATAACTTCTAGAAAAAAAATACCTGTGTGATAAATTGTCATCTGGAGGTTAGGAGTTCATACTTTGTGTTGAAGACTCACTGACTTCTATTTTGAGAAACTTTCAAGAGATGAGTGACCTCCTTTTGTCACAGTTTTCTACTCACCCATCTGCATGGCACGGCTTCCATGAGCAGTTCCCAAAGCCACCTTTAAGAAATGTGCATCTTTTTGCTGCATGTTGTTTTTTGTGTTCTTCAGGTATGAATGAAGAGAGTGACACCTAGCTAAAAACTCGAAGAAAAACCCTAACGCCAGCTCTTCTCACCCTAGGGTTAAGGCTCTTGCAGAAAACCTGAGTTCTGTCCTTAGCATCCACTCCACTTCAGAGAATCTAACGCCTTCATCCCCCAGCCCCTGGCACTTGAACTCACTTGTGCACACACATTATTAAAAAGAAAAGACCAAAGGAAAATATCTGATTCCAACCTCTGACACACGCACTACCCATGTGTACCCATACATGTGAACGCAGCACACACCACCATAAACGCACAAAAATCTGAGGCTATTTAATTGTAAAATTCTTTCCGTAGATATTTTATGGTAATTAAAAGGCCGAAGAATACTTCTATTTATGAGGTTGTAGCAATTTTTTAGTATTCAAAATGAAGTTTGAGAGGAAGACAAAGCATGCCTGATCTTTTTGTTAACCTTTGTTTAGATTGCTAGGAAGTCACCCTTAAGATGAGTGTGTTGAAGCCCAGCGAAGTGAGGACTCCCAAGTCAGTTTGCTGCAGAATTAACAAAGGGATTCATCCAACAGTCAACAGCTTGATTTCAATTGTTCTGACCTTTCTTTGAAGTATATCCTGCTGGAAAACAAAAGAATCTCCCTACTTAAGCCCCAAGCATATGCTAAGTCTGTGAACCCCTCTGCTAATGAGCACTTGTTGGAAAGGTCCTAGAAGGGAGCAAGCACTTTTTGCAATGGGGACCCCACCTGAGTAGGTTTTTCTGCACTAGAAAGTTGTTTGAGGCAGGTGTGATTGCAGATGATTATAGTCTCAGTACTCTGCAGGCTTGGGCAGGAGGAACGTACATTTGAAGCCAGTGCAGGATACTTTGCCAGATCTTGTCTCCATAGGAAAAAATTTTGAATTCTGTGAATACTGTAGTGTTTTTGTATTTGCATTTTTCTTCCATTATTATTATTATTATTATTATTTTTTTTTTGTTAATGTAGCCGTTCCTCTTTTGTTGTGAAGGCTTTTTATTCCTCCCCCTTTAGTTTTTATATCTTTGATTAGAAATGTTCCTTCAGGTTTGTTTTCTTTCTCTAAGGCACTGTTCCTCTTAGGCTGTTTCTGTCTTTACAGAACATGTAAATACGGTTGCTCTGAATTTAACTAAAGGAAGAAAATTTATCACTGAACCTTGAATTATGTCTCTTACACATCAAGTATCAATAAATGTTTGTCAACTGACTGAGGAATGAAAGCTTTCGAGACAGCAGAGGGCACTCTTTGTCTTTGATGTTATGAAACAAAACCTTGGGGACTGCAAATTAGCATTAATGTCCTCCCTGTTATTAAAAAGGTCTGAAAACTTGATACTGTTTGTATGGTGTAGGCGTATTAACTCAAAATGTCCAGCCTGAGCAGTAGGAAAGTGGAAAAATACAGATAGCCCATGTCCACCCGATTACCTTGGTTGTCCCTGACAGTAAAGTTGGGGTTGTTAGCAGCCTCAGGAGCCAAACTGTAGTAGAAATGCTGACCATTGTGAGGGTCATCTTTATCCACGGCACTCACTGTCTGGATCAGCTAAAGGAGGGACATAAATTCAGGGTGAGTTGCAGCCAAAGGAAAAGCAAAGTCTAGTGAAACCCTAAACAATAGTAAGTCATTTACCCAATGAGATGTCCTGAAACTATCCTGGAAACTAATCCTATAGTTTAGGATTAAGTAAGCATATTCTTGATCTTGACTATGTTGATAGGTAAAGGATAAATGTTGCCTACATGCTTCAGATGCTCCCACATACTCCCACATCTTAGCTAGTTACTTTAAAGTGTTGTAATAAGAAGACAGTGAAAGAACCATGGAGTGTCCCTACATATCCCCAGTTTTCTCCTCTCACCCAATCTGTATCCCATCTTTAAGTGAGCATTTTGTAGCTAAGTTGTTATCTTGAAGAAGCCCCTGTTTAAGAATAACTATTACCGAGAACACAAACAGGGCAGAGTTAAGCTATGGAATGTGGCTTCAGGAACGTGGACCACAGAGCAGCCATGCTTTATTAGGAGGGAGAGAGTTAGAAAAGGTATAGAGCTAGTTTGGCTAAGGGTTTGTCTATCTTGTTGATTTTCTCAGAGAACTGGTTTTTAGTTTGATTGATTATATTGTTCTCTTTGTTTCTAAGTTATTGATTTCAGCCGTGAGATTAATTATTTCCTGCTGTTTGCCCTCTTGGGTGTGTTTGCTTCTTTTTGTTCTAGAGCTTTCAGAGGTGCTGTTAAGTTGCTAGTATGTGCACTCCCCAATTTCTTTGTGAAGGCGCTCAGTACTATGAACCTTCCTCTTTGCACTGCTTTCATTGTATCCCCTGAGTTTGGATATGCTGTGCCTTCATTTTAATTGAAATATAGAAAATATTTCTTTCTTTCTTTGTTTCTTCCCAAACCCAGTGGTCATTGACTAGAGGATATGGGGGTGACTCTAGCTAACACTCCTACTAGCAAGGGTTTTGAAGACTGAAGAGGCTACCTTCTAGACAGACAGGACTTCTAGTGGAGGGAGGGGAACACCAAACCACCAAGAAATAAAAACAAAAAACAAAAAACAAACAAACAAACAAAAAAACAACCTTAGACCCCAAATTTACCCTGCCTACAAGATGTGCAAAGATAAACTTAGAGCAGAGATTGAGGGAATGTCCAGCCAATACCTGGCCCAACCTGAGTCACACCCCATGGGAGAGAGCCAACCACTGACACTATTAATGCTACTTTCTATGCTTGCAGACAGGAACTAGCATAGTTCTCTGAGAGGCTCCACCAAGCAGTGGATTGAAACAGATGCTGAGACTCACAGCCAAACATTAGGTGGAACACTGGGAGACTTGTGGAGAAGTCAGGGGAAGACTAGAAGGGCCCAGAGTGGACACAAATTCCGCAAGAAACCAACAGAGTCAACTAATCTGGGCCCAAGGAGGCTTGTGGAGACTGAAGTATCAACAAAGGACCATGCCTGTACTGGACATAGGCCTCCTACACATATGTAGCTGATGGGCAGCTACATTTGTGGGTCCAGTAATAAAGGGAGCAGGGGTTGTTTCTGACATGGACCCTGTTGTCTGCTTTTTGGTCACTTTCCTTTTGTGGGGCTGTGTTGTGTTGCCTCAGTGGAAGAGGATGCCCTCAATTCTGATGTGACTTGATGTGCCAGGTGGGTTGCAGGGATGGGGGATCCTTTTTTCTGAGGAGGCAGGGAGGGAAGGTAGGGAGAAGAGGGAGGGTGGGACCAGGAGGAGAGGAGGAAGATGGCTATGATTGGGATGTAAAGTGAATATATATGTAATAAAAATATTAATGAAAAAGCATAAGTTCATCAGGATGGGAAGCAGACTACAGTCAGAGGTGTGAGGGTGTAGCTCAGTTGAGAAAAATAAAATAAAAAATGGAGCTTAGTGTCAGGGAGAGCAAGAGGGATTCTGGTTGATCACTCTGGCTAAGTTCTGTCTTTCCTTTAATGTTCTTCAAAGTAATATTTTTTATGAAGGCTATGGAAATTCAACGGGAAAGCCACTAAAGAAAGCAGGAGGAACTAGACAGTTGGAACATTCCTTGTAGGCAGTGGTAGGGAAGGTTATGGACAGAGTTTTGATTAGCTTGCTTCCATTGGTGTTTACTCTAACATCCTGTAGCACAGATGGTCCTAGTTAACTTGGGCCTGGCCCTGTAAAACCTGCTATTTCTGCTGGAAATGCTGTTTTTCTTTCAGAACAGAAATGACTTTATCAAATTCATCTTGAGGGACCAAGTGGACTTTTAATGCTGGAGATTAGAGGGGCTACCCAGCAAGGGATTTCTGCATACTGTTCAGATCCTCCGAGGACTCTTCTGCTCTTCACCTGCCTGTCTCTTTAGGGATCGCCTTCATTGCAGCTGGCCAGTCACCTAACCCATGGTTATCACATCCTTTGAGGGCAACCTGCAAGCAGTGATGACTGGATGCAGGGTAGTACAAAGGCCTCACTCTCCCCCTTAAACGTGGGAAAGCTCTTATTCTAGAACTTTGTAAAGATGTTAATTTAATAGCTCCCTTTTCCCTCTTTCATTTTCATAAGTCTTAAAAACATCATCTATCAGAACTCCATCTCAGGGTAAGCCTCCTGGAATACCTGACCACTGAATCTAAAAGTGGACAGAATGGAATAGTAACAAGGCCAAGGGTCAGGGGAGAAGGGGAGAAAGTCGCACACAGTCCCGACTCATGCCAGTGCTGCTCACAACCTAGGGTACCATCTGCCTTATCTCCATGGAGAGGCAAATCCTGTCCTGTTTTATTTTGATTGTCAAATGTAAAGGGATGAAATGTTTTGAATAGATAATACAGTAGAACAAATTTTAAGACAGATAGTAAAACCATGTGTGTATTGGTGAGATGGGACTTTGAAGGGTAGGTAGTCAGAATGGTGGAGTTCACAGTGGGAGCACCCTGGCTGGATTTATTGGCCTCCATTCTCCTGACAGTCCCTAGCCCCACTTGTCTAACATCTTGCTTAGCACTCTTCATTTTTCCATCTTTAACCATCAGGCATGCACTTCAGTGTTGTATGGCCGTAATCCACTATGAGTAAGAGGAGAACATGCACATGCACTTGGCAGAGGTGATAATGACCACAGTGTTAGCCCAAGAAAACCAGATCAGTTATATAACAATGCCATAACCTTAGCTATGTCCTTCTGAAGCCCTTCTAAACCAGAGCCCACTTCATTGGCTAGGATTTTTCATATTTTGGGCTGAAGATGACAGATGGGAGAGGCTTGTGACAATGTCCCCTAACTCCAAGTCACAGATAAATTGCATTTCAAACACTTTCACAAAGGACTATTAGAGATGTCCTTGGAAGTGGAGGACACATGTGGCTCCAAAAGCAGGAGTGGCACTTAGATACTATTCACTTTTCATAGTGCAACCTTCTGTCTCAGCACCTTCAAGACAGAAAGTGCTGTGTTTTGAGGAAAGAGGGCGCTTCCTTCATTGTACTACACAGCATTATCTAAATTCATAACCACATTTAGCCTTTTTTTGTCATGGCATAAAATATACCTATATTAAATTATGTTTTATTGTAAAATAAAAATATGCTATATTATGGGTAATAATAAAAAAGCATGATAGCAAAAGAAATCATCTTAAAAGCCCAAACCACCTAGTCAGAGCTTTAAAAGCCCGGCTCACTTAGAAGAACTTGCCCATTGCACACAGTAACTCTGCTGTATTATGTGTTCTCTCTGACCTTGTCTCATGTGTAACATAATCTACAAAACTGCGGGCTTGTTAATGTGGCTCTTTACAGCTCTGACCATGGATCTTGCCTTGCTCAACAAAGCTTTTATTGTAATTGTTATTAGTGAATGTAATATCTTAGGCCTTCTTAGACTAGAAATTTAATAAATATGGAAGTACAATTATCTTAGACTTGGAAAAAGCTTTTAAGAGTGATGCAGACCATTGCAACAAATTGTAAGAATCAGAGTTGAGGTCAGTTTGGATTTGAGTCACTGCAGGGCTTCTTGCTTTCCCAAAACAAAGTCACTTTCTTTGGATAGAAGACAAAGACATGTCGGGCTAAGGATGTTGAAAGAGCTCAAGTAAGTGTTGGTCCTAGAGACACAGCTTTGTGCAGAGGATGCTTGGGTGATGTTCCAGGCAAGTGGCAGAAGTGAGGGCAAATCTGGGTTGTAGTCAGTCTGAGTGACTATCTGGTCAGATGTGGACTTCTCAAATCTCTAATTTTCATACTAAAATGATCTTGACCCATTCGTTCTACCAGAATGTATAGGACCACAGTATATGCGTTAAGACGGAAGTTAAGACTCCTAATGGAGGCAGGATGCATACAAGGAGCAGAAGGGAAGTTATGGAAGGTCAGATAGATGCGCACTACCTGACAAAGCATTAATATGTGGCCACTGAAAATGGAGTTCTGGATGTTTCTCAGTCCAACCATTTGGAATTTGCAATACAAGATTAAGCTTAGAAATGAACTTTAAAAATACATTTCTGAAAATTTGGTAATTTCTGTAAGCTGAGAATTCTGTGAGCCAAGAACTGTTAAAGTACTATTCAGACCACAAGATATAATTTTGGCTCCAAGTGATTGTCTTAACAAATAAATGACTGGAACCTGATATAAAGAAATTGAAGATTCTGTTTTCTAATCTATAGTTTCTGGTGTGGACATGTTGTTGATCATGAAGTCAGTTATTGTGCTGGTTAATTTTATGCCAACTTGATATGAGATAAAGTCATTTGGGAAGAGGGATCTCAACTGAGAAAATGCTTCCATAAGATTGGCCTCTAGGCAAGTCTGTAGAGGATTTTCTTGATTAATGGTTGATATGGAAGGTCCCCAGCATGTTGATGGTAATGCCACCCCTGAGGAGGTGATCCTAGGTTGTGTAAGAAAACAGATCAAAGCTGGGTGTGGTGTTGCATTCCTGTAATCCCAGCACTCAGGAGGCAGAGGCAGGTGCATCTCTATGAGTTCAAGGCCAGCCTGGTCTACAAAGCAAGTCCAAGACAGTCTATGCTACACAGAGAAACCCAGGCTCAGGAAAAAGAAAGAAAGAAGGAAGGAAGGAAAGAAAGAAACAAAGAAAGAAAGAAAGAGAAAGAAAGAGAAAAAAAAAGAAGAATGAGTCAGCTGTGAGGAGCAAGCCAGTAAGCAGCTCTCTTCCATAGCCTCTGTATTAGCTCCTGCCTCCTCCGGTTTCCTCTACTGCTTGAGTTACTGCCTTGATTTTTCCCTCAGTAATGGACTATCACCTGAAAGTATAGGATGAAAGAAAGCCTTTCCTCCCTAAATTACTTTTGGTCATGGCAGTTTATCACAGTGATCGAAACCCTTTCTAAGACAGTTATATTTTACAGTTACTTTTGTTCATCTGGGGTTTCCCAAGGTGATCACCTTACCTGTCCAGCTTTGGCATTCTCACAGATAAAAGCTTCATAGAATCTGGGAAACTCTGGAGCATTGTCATTCACATCTGAGACTTTGATTGTGACAGTGACACTTCCCACTTGGGAGGGATTGTCTAGAGAGAACATAAGGAACATTGACGGTGAGCTCAGTAAGGGAGAAAGACAATTTTGTCAATCTGGTTTATCAGGGAATGATAAAATTTATGGAAATTATAACATTACTATAGTGTGTGCGCTCCCTGTTGAGAGTGTGGCCACGCACAACCTGGGACACAAGGATGCATGTTCTGGGAGTAGGGTTGTCATCGGGGATCATGCAGGATGCTTAAAAGGGGAGCAAGTGCTACAAAAGCCAAGGTTGCCTCCCGCTTGGTTCACACTTTGGGCTATAGCATTAAAGGTCAGTTCTGTATTCTAGGGTTTCCAATAGCCGATTCCAATTAGGATGTGTGATTGTGGGACATTGAGCTTAACTTAGGTCGAGTAATCAAGTTTCAAGTTATGCACGGAGGTACATAAAACACTGCACATTTATTTCTGCCTAGGGACCAAAAGGATTTTACAGGGTCAAGCTCATTCCAAAGCTACAGGTTTGGCCAGGGCAAGAGCCACGGGCACTCATGGAGAAATGTGTACTTTGGTTTGTGACTTGGAATTGCTGCCTGGAAACAAGTGCACAGCGCCCATATTGCCTGTCTATTCTTTCTGTTTTGGTCTCCACCATGGAGACAACAGCAATCATAAGACAGAATTGTGAGAAATTTTGCTACACTTCAGAATACATTGTTCTTTGGGTTCACTTTTTTCTTTCTTTCTAAAAAATATTTATGTTTTACTGTCCCCATCCCCAAATAAATCTGTCTATATTAAGCTGTTCTGGAGGAAAGGTGGTGAGTTAGAAGCTGTCTCTATGGGATTACCATGAATGAAAATCCAGACTAAGGAAGGGAGAAAGAGAGGGACTGTGCCAGAGACTTCAGTACAGAGATAAAAGCACAGAAGCAGAAAGGCTGCACAACAAACGTAAGGAAGCCATCTGTGGCTGTGGCCCTACAGGGAGGAGGAGCAATAGATCTCTGGAGTAAGAAACTGCCTGGCTCACAAATTGCAAAGTTAAGTGTACACAGTAGTGCTTGCTTGTACACGAAGAAGGAATGTTATTAACACAAATACAGCTCTGTCAGGGATAACTGATGCTTCATGGGTTCAGACTCAACAGCAATGTGAACTGTAGGAAGGATAAACTCCAGCTGATGACTCCTCCACCTGACGCGCTCCAAAACTAGATGTTTGGGGAAAAAGCTGCTTCAGAACTTCTCCACTCATTGAGTTTTTATAGTTTGCCATACTTTTAGTATCTGATTGATTGATTGATTTAAATTATAGCATTTTTATGTATGTATACGTGTAGACATCCATGCTGCTGCCCATGTGTAGAGTCAGTTTTGTTCTTTCACCTTCATGTGAACTCCAGTTTACACTGGCCACTAAGCGTGTGAGCTTTTAAACTGGCGAGCTGTCTCACTAGCCCGTTATTTTTCTTTTTAAATGAAACTTTTATGATTATTTTTTTCAAGACAGGGTTTGTCTCTGTAGCTTTGGCTGTCTTGGACTCACTTTGTAGACCAGGTTGGCCTCAGAGAGATCTGCCTGCTTTTGTGATTTTTATTTTTCTTGTAATGCTATCTTGTTTTGCTTATGTAGTTTTCTTTTTAAAGATTTACTATGTGTATGAGTGTTTCGCTTCCATTTAAGTGCACCATGTGTGTGCCTGTAGAGGTCAGAAGAGGTTGCCAGATTCTCTGGGACTGGAATTAGAGATGGATATGGGCCATTATGTGAATTCTGGGAATGGAACCTGGGTCCTTTCCAAGACAATATGTGCTCTTAAATACTGAACCAACTCTCTAGCCCTATACATTTTTCTTTATTATACAATAATATTTTATCTATGTTTTGCTTTTTCTCTTTCTTGTAACATTCTTTTCCTTTTTTATTTAATTTTACTGATTCATCTTTCCCCTCATCCCCCTTTATTTCTTTTATTATTTTTATATAATTAATTAAAATGTTACCTGTATGTATGTATATGCATGCTGTGTGTAATATGAACATGTGCCAGGCATGGTATTGTGTGTGTGAAGGTCAGAGGACAACTTTGTGGACTCAGTTCTCTTTTTCCATCTTTATGTAGATTCCAGAGATCAGCCACTAGTTTTTGTGGTAAAAAACAAACAAACAAACAAAACAGAGAATTCTCTGTAGAGGAATATAGAATGGCAGATAAACACTTAAAGAAATGTTCAATGTCCTTAGTCATCAGGGAAATGCAAATCAAAACGACACTGAGATTTCATCTTACACCCATCAGAATGGCCAAGATCAAGAACTCAAGTGACAACACATGCTGGAGAGGATGTGGAGAAAGGCAAACCCTCTTCCACTGCTTGTGGGAATGTAAACTTCTCCAACCACTCTGGAAATCAATCTGGCACTATCTCAGACAATTAGAAATAGTGTTTCCCAAGATCCAGCTATACTACTCCTAGGCATATATCCAAAAGATGTTCAAGTATACAACAAGGACATCTGCTCAAACCATGTTTGTAGCAACTTTATTTGTAATAGGCAGAAACTGGAAACAGCCCAGGCCCCTCAGTTGAGGAATGGATACAGAAATTGTGGTATAGCTACACAATGGAGTATTGCTCAGCAATAGAAAACAAGGAAATCATGAAATTTGCACGTAAATGGTGGGAAAACTGGAAAAGATCATTCTGAGTGAGGTATCCTAGAAGTAGAAAGACACACAGGATATATACTCACTTATAAGTGGATATTAGACATATAACATAGGATAAACATACTAAAATCTGTACACCTATGGAAGCTAATCAAGGAGGACTCTGGCTAAGATGCTCAATCCCCATTCAAAAAGGCAAAGAGGATGGACATCGGAGGAGTGAGAAAACAGGGAACAGGACCGAAGCTTACTGCAGAGGGCCTCTGAAAGCTCTACCCTGCAGGGTATCAAGGCAGATACTGAGACTCAGAGCCAAACTTTGGGCAGAGTGCAGGGAATCTAATGAAAGAAGGGAGAAATAGTAAAACCTGAAAAGGACAGGAGCTCCACAAGGAGAGCAACAGATCCAAAAAGTATGGGCCCAGGGGTCTTTTCTGAGACTGATACTGCAGCCAAGGACCACTCATAGAGATGGCCTGGAACACAGAGGTAGCCCATGGCAGTTCAGTGTTCAAGTGGGTTCCATAGTAATGGGGACAGGGACTGCCTCTGACATAATCTGATCGGCCTGCTCTTTGATCACCTTCCCTTGAGGGGGGTGCAGCCTTACCAGGCCACAGAGGAAGACAATGCAGCCACTCCTGATGAGACCAGATAGAGTAGGATCAGAGGGAAGGGGAGGAGGACCTCCACTATCAGTGGAATGGGAGAGAGACATGAGTGGAGAAGAGAGAGGGAGGGTGGGATTGGGAGGGCAGGAGGGAGGGAAGTACAGGGGGGATAAAAGTGAATAAACTGCAAGTAATAAAAAAAATAATTTTAAAAAGTCTATTCCATCTAAACCATCTTGCTAGCCTTAACTAAATGATTTTCTGAACTTATAGATTACGTTATTTTTTCACTTGTTCATCTATGTCATCATTGATAGCATTGGGGGCTATAATCCTTTTTAAAAGTGTTTCGTATCTGATTTGATTTAGTCTCAGCACTGTTAAAGTGGCCTGCGTTTTTCTTTCTTGAGTGGTATTAGAATTGAGCCCCCAAGAAAAGACTGCTTTGCAAACCCAATAATAAACTGGAAAAGATAACTGTACTAACAGCTGTGCAAATCACAAAGTAGAAACACAAATATGAAAAAGTAACATGTCTCTGCCAAAGATCATCTACATTCAGCAATATGAAATAGTTAAAATGCCAAACAAAGAATACATTTGACTGGTGATTTGCAAGAGGATACAAACAAGCGGACTAATGAGATAAGGAAGGCAGTGCAGATCCTGAATAAGAATGTACCAAATTCATCAAGGAAATTGAAATTTTGATGAAAAAAAAAAAACAAACCACTAAATAATTTTTCGAAAGGAAAAGCAATATGTGAACAACTAAAAAGCAGCACCAGTGAACTAGGTTAAGGACTGAAACGAAGCTGAGGAAATATTGTAGTCAGATGTTGATAATTTAGCACCACCACAGCTTTCAAGAACTCTGAAACATGGAGAAGAGAGCAACCATAGGAATTTATAGGGTAGAAAGGGCTGAGATATAATCTAAAGGTACAGAAAACCTAGTAAAAAAAATGATTACATTCCAAGAAATCAACATCAAAGTGCAAATGACATTCAGAACACCGAGTATCCATGTCCAGAAAAGAACCTGTCATCACAGTTATAATGCTAAGATTACACAACAACAATAATAGTAAAGGCTGCAAGAGGGAAACACTAACTGAAAAAGAGCAAACCCATCAGAATAACACTAGAATCTTCATTAGGGACTCCAAGGTCCAGGAAAGCATGGAAAAATAGTTTTTCAAATAATCATTGAAACTAAATAACTGCCAACTGTGATTACCCATAGTCAACAAAATTATTATTTAAAAATAATTGAAACAAGTGTAAAGGGAATAAACTAAAGCATTTCTTGACCACTAAACCTGTATTGCAGAAGATGCTTAAATGAATATTATACATGGGAGAAAGAAACATAGTAGTAAATATGGGAGGTCAAGAAGGGATGAGTTTTCTGAGATGAATAAATAAATGAACAAAGGTGAACTGGGAAAGAACCAGTCATGCCTGACACAGTAAACCAGGAAACCACTAATATTAATAGTAGAGAAAGAAAAATCAAGCAATATTAAAAGCAGTAAGGAAAATAATGAAAATTTTATAGGAATCAGAAAACGTTTCTAAAAAATGTAAATTATTTAAACCTTTCTATTAAAAGATAAAGACTAGCTGATTGGCAAAAAAACAAAACAAAAGAACAAAACAAAAACACAAACCACCACCACCACCAACAACAAAAAGAAGACATGACTATTTGTTCTTCGGAAGAAACACAGCTCATGGTAAAAGGAATGAAATGAAAGGATTGAAAGACGTATACCTAACAGATGAAACCTGGAGAAAAACTAGGAAGAGGTAAAGTATACTTTATGCTTAATTAGAAGAAATAAACAGGGTAACTAGATGTGGGTCTCCCTTCCCTGGGGGTCATTGGTCAATATGGGTCCACAAAGGGCAAAGAGAGCAGAGGCAATGGATGAGAAGTTCAGATGGATTGTGAGTACACAGGAATAACATTTCAGGACCAGCTTCAGCAAGGTTGCTTAATTTTATTTGGGGTGAACAAAGGGTGTATAATTCTTGAGGAGAGGGTGGAGCGTTCCCAGGGTAGGTGTATACTATTGGTTGGGGTTTAAGGTGTTGGGATGTCGTAATTGCATACCATTAATTCCAGATACTTGTAGGGTGGGTTCTTATTGGGAGAAAGGAAGTTGAACCTGCATTTTGTCCATGGGCTATGTGACCTCCCTCAAGGCTGAGGGTCCTACTTAGAGACCCTCCAGATGAATTGAGGCAGAGAGAAAGTTTTCTGATGAGAACGGGAGTCCTCCGTTCTGCAATTGAGCTTGGGAGAGCTGTCCAGACATGGTGGATTGTGACCTCAAACAGGGTGTTCCAACAACCACATATTAGTAAAAAGAACAATGACTTAAGAAGATGCAATCTTTGTAGCCAGGCATGGTGGTAAATGCCTCTAATCCCAGCATGTAGGTTACAAAGGCAAGCAGATTTCTTTTAGTTTGAGGGCCATCATTTGTACTTAGCAAGGTCTAAGCCAGGCCAGGGCTACACAGTGAGACTCTGCTTCAAAAATGGTTGTAAATATATATACCTTGAATATGTGTGAAAAATTTCATAAAATAAACATTGAACACAGAAGGACAGATACAATAACAGTGGGTAATGTCGTTACTCTGGTGTTTTGGATCATCTAGATTAAAAAAAAACAATTAAAAAATTTCAAAGTTAATTCTTCCTAAGTTCAAGTGGAATTTATAAATATTGACATGATATTTCACCCAGTATATGTAGAATATACATCTTTTAGCAGCATATGGAACTTTCTCTAAAATAAAGTTAGGTTACAGAAAGTTTTTAACAAATACAAAAACAAACCTAAAGTGATTTCTGCCATCAGCTAATAATGTAATAATAGCAAGAAATCAATAACAAGAGAACCTATAGAAATGAGATTAAGCAATAGATTTTTCAGTAATATTTGTGTTATTGAAGCAATCATAGAGGAAATTGAAAAGTCCTTAGAATCAAAGCAGAATGAAAATAAAATGTATTAGAACTTTAGGAAAACAGCAAAGCTAGTTCTAATATAGTTTTCTAGCTAATCGGAAACTCCAGAAACAGCAAAGTTATAGTTTTATGGTTCTGCTTCTTAGAATTGGTATCACTGTTAGAAAGGAATTCTTTGCCTTTCCAGTCATAAACATGTAATGATTCAACTCCTGACTGATACATAATTTATTTAAGTAGTAAATTTGAATTCAATTAATGATGTACCTCAACCAAAAAGTTAACTTTAGACTAAATCTCATGATCATTTATTTATAGAACATATGATTTCACTTTCTCCTCTGAATAATATTGTTTGTTACAAGGTTTAGAAACTTTCTATAACTTTATATTTTGTACCTTTGTGGAGACCAATAAATTATATTACTTACTCATTTCCATAGCAAGGACAGTTATGTTATGCCAAGAGTACTCTTCTCTGTCCAGTGGTCTTGCAGTCATTAGAGCACCTGTTGTAATGTCAACGTAGAAAAATCTCCCAGGGTCACTGCTTCTGTCAATGGAGTATCTGCAAAGATATGGATTATGAACCTTATTTTCATTTGGACAAAAGAGAGTACAGTGCATGAGAGATGTGAGTATATACATGATGTTAAAACAGCTCAGCAACCTTTGAGTTGCGAATATGTGGGACACTGTGCATTTGTCATGCTTAAGAGAAACAAAAGAACTTTTTTACTACTTCAAGTATCTTAGAAATGAAATAAACCGAGTCCTGAAAATCTTATGGTGGTTTTCATTTGTATAAAAATCAATTTATGCTATTTAGAGCTTAAAATTGCTCCAAGAATTTGGGAGCACCGTCAAATCAGCCTTTATTTATAAATGTGTTGAAATTCAAATGCTAATCTGAAACTTGAAAAAAGAGCAAACTCAGTCTTGTGGTTTTGCGTCTTAGAATTGGTGTCACAGTCGAGCAGGAAAGCTTTGTTCCAGGCCTTCCCTAATATACACCTGTAATGATTCAACTCCTGACTGACACAGAATCTACTAGCTGAGGTTTCTTATACAGGATGCAGTTAGCAGGATAACAGGTCTATTTAGGTTGCAGGTTGTAAATAAAACAGTTTTGTGTGTTTGTGGGGGATAACCTGCTGAAGACCATCACATGACATTCAAAATTTGTACAGCATTATAAGCAGATGTTCTGTAAAACAAAGGCCAATTTTGCTCAGGCCACCAACCTTATTTGTTGTTTCCATCGTGTGTGTCAGTCAGGCCCAATGTGTGTTTATGTAGGAAAAGAAGGGCACTTAAAGGTACTTGTGCTAGACAGCTTTAAACCTCTGCAGAAGGATTACTTGACTCATTTTGCTGTTCCTCTGTCTTCTGACTCTTTAGTGAACTTGGGTAAGAGTAAGTAAGATCTGTAATTCTTGTTCAGTCTGATTTGGCAACCTGGTTTCCTGTGTTTACCTGTATTATCTCATCTGCTCTCCAGCATGGGAGATGTAGGAAAGCTCATGCATCAGGATTTTTAAAAATAAGGGATTTTGATAATTAACTATGATTGAGGATCATCATTGAGAATCTTATGTATGCCTTGGTTAAGTTTATCAATTTGTTATTTTTATTGAGAGAATATGTATTTAAGGATATAATGTTCTTTCTCTCTCTATATATACTCTTGTAGAATTTAAAAACCTGTCTAATTAACATACATGTCATCGTGGCAAAAGCATGTACAATCCATTTCCTGGAAGCTTTGAAATACACAGTATATAATCATCTAGTTACCATCTGTACAGTAGATCTCTAGATCCTCCCGTCTAACTGGAACTTTGTTTCCCTGGCAAAAATTTCCTCTCTCACTCTATCAGCCATACTGGCCCTAACCTATGATAACCATCACATTCTCTCTTTTATCTGTTCAACCTTTTAGATTCGACATTTGAGTAAGATCATGAGGCATTTGCTTTTCTGTGCCTGGCTTATTTCATACAGTATAATGCTCTCAAGATTCATTTGTGTTATTGCAAATGACAGAATTTCCTTCTTCCTAAAGGCTGAGTTGCATTCTCTTGTGTATGCATAAAATACCACATTAAAAAATCCATTCATCTGTTGATGAGCACTTAGGTTGTTTCCATATCTTGACTTTGTGAATAATGCGACAGTTAACATGGAAATGAAGATGCTTCTTTACATACTGATTGTAATTCCTTTGGATAGATACCCAGAAATAGGATGGCTGGATCATATGATAGTTCTAGTATTTTGAGTAATCACTACAATGATTTTTTAAAAATTTTTAATATAATTTTTTATTTATTACAATTTATTCACTTTGTATCCCAGCTGTAGCCCCACCCTCTTTCCTTCCCAATCTCACACTCCCTCTCTCATCTCCTCTCATGCCCCTTCCCCAGTCCACTGATAGTAGGACCTCCTCCTCTTCCATCTGATGCTAGCCTATCAGGTCTCATCAGAACTGTCTTTCATAGTCTTCCTCTGTGGCCTGGTCAGGCTGCTCCCCCCTCAGGGAGAGGTGATCAAAGAGCCAGCCACTGAGTTCATGTCAGAGACAGCCCCTGCTCCCCTTATTAGGGAGCTCATTTGGAGACCGAGCTGCCATGGGCTACCTACCGCTGTGCAGGGGGGTCCATGTTATCTCCATGAATGGTCCTTGGTTGGAGTATCAGTCTCAGAAAAGAAGCTAAGCAAGAAGAAGGACCCTGGGTAAGATGCTCAATCTTCATTCGGAAAGGCAAATGGGATAGACATTGAAAGAAGGTGAAAATAAGGAACAAGACAGGAGCCTACCACAGGGGGCCTCTGAAGGACTCTACCCAGCAGGGTATTAAAGTGGATGCTGAGACTCGTAGCCAAACTTTGAACAGAGTGTAGGGAATCTTATGAAAAAAGGGGGAGATAGAAAGACCTGGAAGGGTCTGGAGCTCCACAAGGAGACCAAAAGAACCAAAAAATCTGGGCACTACGCTCTTTTTTTTTATTTTATTTTATTTATTTTTTTATTATTTTTTTTATCAGTTACATTTTATTAACTCTGTATCCCAGCCGTGTCCCGCTCCCTCATTCCCTCCCAGTCCCTCCCTCCCTCCCTCATCTCCACCGTGCCCCTTTCCAAGTCCACTGATAGGGGGGACCTCCTCCCCATTCATCTGATCCTGTTTTATCAGGTATCTTCAGGACTGGCTGCAAAGCCCTCCTCTGTGGCCTAACAGGACTGCTCCTCCCTACGCTCTTTTTTTTAAGTGGTTGTGCTAACATATCCCCACCCACAAGGTACAGAGCTTCCCTTTTCTGAATACCTTTTCTTAATTTTCATCCTTTGGGGAATGGCCATTTTAATTGGTGAGACAACATCTCATTCTGATTCATTGTGGCTTTAAGCTGTAGTTCCCTGAAGGTTAGTGATATTGAATGCCCCCTCCCATATATTTGCAAGGCTCTTGCATATATTCCTTTGAAAAATTGTCTGTTCAGGTACTATGACATTTCTGAAAATAAGATTACTTGTCCTGGCATCAGAATACAATACAAAGCAAAAGTAATCAAAACAGTGTAGTATGGGTGTAAAATAGAGACGGTGATCAATGGAATATGGGTGAAAGCCTAGCAACTAGTGCATATGTGTTGGGAGCACAAAGGTCCTTGTACCCACACATCTCCAGGGAACCCAGCAATATTAAGTACCCAGGATTGTTCCTTCAAAGGGAGGGACATATATATATATATATATATATATATATATATATATATATATATAACCTGTTTTTCCAGAAAGCTGAGAATTAGAGGTAAGTGATTAGTAGCCTGGTGATCCAGACCATATCAAGCCCCTACAAACAAGACCAGAGGTGGGTAGTAGTCCGAACGACCTCTACACTGTCTGTATGATGGAACCCAAGCCATAGTCTTCCTTGGGCCCTGAAGTTAGCACAGGCAGCCTATCTCTGGAGCCCATCTTCTTGGAAGAAATTACGTGTACACTGAGTTGAGTTTCAATATAATCACACTTCCTTGTGCACTGTGGATTGTATCACAACAGGAAACTTTCCCCCAAATTGTACTGTTTTAAATATACTGTCAGTGAACTGCTTGGCACCAGACTCCGTGAAGTCTTGATCCACGTTGACCAAGTCAGTTTGAACTGAGTTTTCATTCTCATCTTTTCACTGCTTGGACACCTGCAGGGTCCCCCTCACATATATTTATGATTACAATTCATTGGATTTTTGTTAAAGATTAAAAGAATGCATATTGGGGTGAAAGAACAGTCCTTGATGACTTGTATTTGAAAAATTGGCAGTCCACATACAAAACGATGCCTACCTGGTCCTCTTTCACAGTAATCAAGTGAAGTAGAGAAGTTAAGATCTGAAACTAAATTATGTAATGTTACATAGAATATTATATAACGTTCATCTGAGGTATGATGTCTTGGATATAACCCTAAAGGCACAGAGGCAGAAGGAGAAAAAAAATAAACCAATGAAATTGAATCAAACTAAATATTCTGCACAGCAAAGGAAACAATCAGAAGATGAAAGAAAGTACAAAGACTGGGGGGAAAGAACACTGATCTAGTGTACAAAATACAGAAGTACCCTGTTCTTCAAAGGCCAATGATTGTAACAGCAGGTGTGTGTCTGAACAGTAATCACCTTGCAGTGCATTTAACATACAGCTTCTTTTAATATTCTCGTTTCTTTGGAAAGTTACCCTAACCATCAGATAGGCAAACGGAAACTTAGGAAAAATTGAGTCACTTTCAACTAAAATTTAAAATAATCTATGTAGAGTCACAAGTGTTCTTACTGTTCTTACTGATTGTTCTTAAATAGAAGCCAGAGAAATATTGAATTCAATTTTTTATATATATTTTTTGGTCATATTATTTTTTTTTAAATTTTTCATCAATTATACTTTATTCATTCTGCATCCCCCCATAAGTTCCTCTCTCCTCCCCTCCCAGTCCCACCCTCCCTCCTCCCTCTGCTTGCATGCCATTCCCCAAGTCCACTAATAGGGGAGGTTCTCCTCTCCTTTCTGATCTTAGTCTATCAGTTTACATCAAAAGTGGCTGCATTGTCCTCTACTATGGCCTGGTAAGGCTGCTCCCCCCCAGGGGAAGGTGATCAAAGAGCAGGCCAATCAGATTATGTCAGAGGCAGTCCCTCTTCACATTACTATGTAATCCAATTGGACTCTGAACTGCCCTGGGCTACATCTGTGCAGGGGTTCTGGGTTATCTCTATGAATAGTCCTTGGTTGGAGTATGAGTCTCTGGGAAGTTCCCTGCGTTCAAATTTTCTGGTTCTGTTGCTCTCCTTGTGGAGACCCTGTCCTCTCCAGCTCTTATTATTTCCCAGTTCTTACATAAAATTCCCTTCAGAGTTGACAAAACTTGCAGTTTTTTTTAAAGATTTATTTATTACTTATGCAATGTGTGTTAGCATGTACACCTGCACGCCAGAAGAGGGAACCAGATTTCATGTTTAGATGGTTGTGAGCCACCATGTGGTTGCTGGGAATTGAACTCAGGACCTTTGGGAAGAGCAATCAGTGCTCTTATCCTCTGAGCCATTTCTCCAGCACCCAAACTTGCAGTTTTTATCTTAAAGTTGTTGGGATGAATAAACTGATTATCTTAAGAACTTAATTTGAATTATACACATATAATTGTGTATCTCTGTGGGTTTGTGAATAGGTTCCTGCCAAGGCTAAGAGAAAAGAGTGGATCTTCTGAAGCTAGGAGTAACAGGCAGTTGTGAGCCACATGATGTGAGTGTTGGGAGTCAAACTTGCTTCCTCTTCAAGAGGAGTATGCATTCTTAGCCACTGAAGTGTCTTTTTCCTGAAACTGTAATTTTGGTAATAATATCTTCTGTAAGTGCAGTGATTTGCATACTGCCTCTTGGTGAGCAGTGAGATGGTTGATTGTGATTACCACTGAAAGAAAATGAAATAGAATGGGGTATATGCATGCTAAATTATTTCATGTAGTGAGGGTAAATATTGATGTAAAGCTTTTTATCTATCTATCTATCTATCTATCTATCTATCTATCCATCTATCTATCTATCTATGGATATACATGTATATGAAATGTTTTTCTTCAAATGTTTAAATTTCTTTAGAGATTCAAGATAGCCACTCAGAGAGTTAGGATTTAAAGAGGAAGCAGATGAATTTCAGGTATGAATTAAGATGAAATAACTTCTATAATGACTGTGTAAATCTTAGGGAATTTAACAAAGCCAATTAACCTCTCCACCTGAGATCATATTTAACAAACATTATTTGCCAGACTTGGCTTACTCCATCAAAGGTAGTGAGTCACCTATACGCATTTAACAACACCACTGGTCTGCATTATTATCATTTCTGTTTAACAGATAAGAAAATCTCTAGGTTTAAGAGGTTAAAGTCACATAATCCCAGGTCACACTACAAGGAATCAAAGCTAGGCTGTTCAGCTTCAGTTTCTGGCACCTTAGCCACACCTACCAGTGTCTTATTGACATATAGATTATAGAAGACTGTCCAAGAACACAGCTTTACCTCTTCAAGATGAGACATAATAATTTTTTAAATTTTATTATTTTTATTATTAGTTACATTTTATTAACTCTGTATCCCAGCTGTATCCCGCTCCCTCATTTCCTCCCAATCTCATCCTCTCTCCCTCATCTCCTCCTTGCCCCTTTCCAAGTCCTCTGATTACTTACAGGCTTAATTTAAAACAAGCTGAAGTGTGGTATTTTTTTTTTTTTCTGGGTATACATGTGGTTTAGCCTGAAAGTTTATAAGCTCCTTTAAGAGTTGAATTCTAAGTTAGGAAACAGAAGTACTGGTTGGCTAATGACAGTATAATTTAGCTTTCAGACACAAGAAAAGCCTCACATTTGGTCCACAGAGCATAAACTGGATGGAAGCTCTCCAGGCTGTAGGTTCATTTCTGGATGGGAGTAACAGCCCATTAGGAACCAGAAACATACCCTCACCATGGCAAATGTCACAGATGGTATGGGAGATGGAGTGATAGAAATAACTAAGTCACAGAACCTCTGACAGCACTGCCTGGTCGACACAGCGGGAGACTGCCTTAGGGAGCTTCGCTCATCAAGTAGAATCCCCTCTTCAGTTTTGCAAGCTAGGCGGCAGTGAGGGAATAATGGCCTTCATTTCTCTGAATGGGGCACTGGTCCAATTTTCTGGGCACAGAAGAACAAAATGAAAGTACAGATACAGATGGAAAACGAGGAAACTGGGACCTAGTAGTGAATCCTATAGGTGGTTTTCCTGTCTTCAATGTTCTTCCCTGTCATGAGCAGAATATGCTTAGCACACACGAGCAAAGCTGCTTTGGGCAGACAGTACCAGCATTTGCTTGGGTGAGGACATTCCCTGTCATGTGTATGCTTGCTGTTTTTTTTCATACACTTCGGTTGGCATAGAAAGGCAAGTTGTTTCCATAAGAGTAGACACCACTTTTAGTTGTTAAGTGGCTAAGGATCCTTCTAACTGAAATTATTTGCTTATTCTTTGAGTATTTATACTCAAAGTGATAGAGGGGATCTAAGTATTGTAGTTTTCATATGCAAATAACCAAATCTACAGTGTTTGGGACCTTACCAGTGAATAACGACTAGCACTTATATTTGAGCACATCATCAGCTTTTTAGAATTAGAAAGGAAATTATAAAAGTCCTAATAATCTTTTTAAAATGCCAAATGGCCTTTAATCTATAGTATTTTTTAACAACTTTAGGTGATATGTTGATTTGAGTAGATAATTAGTACACATTTTGCTTTTAATAGCCCATATCATTATTTATAAAAATGTACACGAGTTAGCTATGTAACATAATATACAAATTATTTTAAAACAAAGTTTTATTTTAAAAATTTGTTTATAACATTTTGTGTCTGTTGGTCTATGTGACTGTGTGGTCACATTTCTGTGCATGTGTGCACAATTGTGCTCATAAAGAGCCCCCAGCAGGGTTTCAGATCCTCTGGGCTCTGCAGTTAACAGGCATTTGCATACTGCTCATAGATTGTTCTGTGTATGATGAGGCCTGAACTCTGGTGCTCATGATTGATTGATCAGCAAGGGCTCTTAACTGCCGAACCATCTCTAGCTCCTCAAATTAACCTTTATATAAAAATGAGGATACCATGGTAATTTTGAGAACTATAACAAAGGAAAGCTAAGTCCAAATAGCTTAGTAAAGAAAAGCCACACAGTTGACTTTTCAGTACTTTTCCTTTTGAGATTTTTGAGAATCTAGGATCCTTGATGTTCTTTGTAAGCCTCGAAGCATTCTGTGTTGCTTTGGGATGGCACAGAGTTAAGAGTCTTATATCTGCCAATGTGAACTCTATTATTTGTTACAACAATTCAGAGGGTAAATTGTGTACGTCATTTTTTTTTCATACTTCTAAGTCTAGAACCTTGTTCTTGACAGTTTTCTCTCCAATAAATGCAGAGTTTCTGCCCAGAACAGCAGAACTTTTCTAGCCTCAGTCTATGTGTTCTTGTATTCATCTTGTCTAGGTCATTGGAACAGCCAAGGGCTTCCTTAGAACACTGCTCATGCTGACGGATGTCTTCAAACTGCCCATATGAAGTGACATTATCTGTTAGCCAGAGTTCTTAATCTTTTCCATCTCATTTTTGTTCCGTGAGTGACTCTTGAACTATGAGTGCTCCTTAAACCCTCTGCCACCACTAAGAAGTCTTGAGATTATAGCTGCAGTACTGAAACCCAGACATACCTTGTGAGATTGTGTGTGTGTGAGATTGCATTCACTCTCTTTGACTTATTTGTTACTCATCAGTGTGGCTCCTGATTAAATCTTATTTCCAGTGATTATGATATAGAGGTAACCAGTCAAAATCTGGAAGATGATATGGACTATGCTGTCTAGTATACATTCTATTTTAGAACTTAGATCTTCTTTTATTTACATTTGTGCTTGTTCTATTCATTTCTGCCATGAGGCTTTATCTTCTACAGTAGTCCCGTATACCTTCTTTGACATGCAAACTAAGTACTCTGTCATAAAATAATAGATATATAATCATCAAGTCATGATCACAAAGTACATAGTCATGTTTTTCTGAAAATAAATTTATGATACATCTGTTTCATTTTTGTTTTGTTATGAGGACATTATGATTTCACTTATGTTGTCTTACAACAAAAAGCTTAAGGTTATAAAGTTTCTGCATTTCAGAAAGATTTGTTGTTTTTTTAAAAATTAAAGAACCAAACTTACTTTTAGCCATTTTGATGTTTGAACATGTAATATGTTTACTAGTTAGTCAGAGGGAGCAGATTTCCCTCTGGTGTATTTATCCCCTGGAGAAAACTATTCCTGTGAAACTCTAAAAGCACATTTTCATTAAATACAAACGGCACCAGCCGAGGGAAGCAGCCAGGTGACAAAAAGGCATTTGATAAATGGGGGTACGCTTAAAATGTTTTATCTGTACTAAGGCCCCAGATTCGTTTTACTGTGTGGCTTTCAGCAATTAATGTGACAGATGGCCTCAGACAGCCTTGGAATTCTAATCGGCTGTGACTCTGGCTGTGGAGGCTTGGCAGTGGCTGTGGAAGGTTGAGGTGTCAACCTGTCTACCAGCTGTTTCCAGTTTGCTTCCAAAGTTGACTGGAAATAGCCAAGGTTGTAGAGTAATTCTCCAGTCTTGAGGAAATAGCATCTTGGGAGGAATCTTCAACAGCAAAACACACATTGGAGAGACAGAGATGTAGTTCTGTGTGCAGTTTAGAGGACTCTCTGGCCAATCTGTCTGTTCTCAAAGCCACTGACCTGTGTCTGTTTTTTTGTTCTATAATATACAGAAGTATATTGTATGATAAATATGATGTACGGTATTTTCCTACTTTGATTGTTTTATTTAGTTTTGAGATCAGAGACTGTTTGTAACTGCACAAGGTACCTGCCACTCTATATTGGTATAGCTCTGGCTGGCCTGGGACTCGCTATGTAGATCAGGCTGGCTTCACACTTGAGGTTACCTTTCTTTCTTTCTCCCCCACCCCCACCCCAAGTGCTGTGTATATCATCACAACTTGGTCTTTCCCATTTGTTTTAAACATGAAACTGGTAAAGGCTAATAAAACTTGAAGGAATAAATATATTTACCACTAAGAATGATTTTCAAATTACAAAAATCAGTAGTATTTTTATATACAAGTAATAACAAACTTTCTGATGAAGAAAGCAGAGGAAAGTTCCATTCACCACCACCTAAAAGTAACCCAGGAGAAGTGAATGATCTTTACAATGAAAACTTTGAAATAGTGAGGAAGGGAATTGAAGGAGACACTAGGAGATGAAAACACATTCCATACTTGGTTTGGTAGAATTAATATTGTAAAATGGGCACATTGCAGAGATCTAAAATTCACTGTTATCCGCGTCAAAACTGCCATTACATTCTTCACAGAGCTAGAAAAGTCAATATTCAAATGCATGTGGAAACAAATGTTTACGTCCATAGGTTGGTGCTGCTGTCAGCTTCTGTGGCCAATGTAGAGGCTTATAACAGGTCCCAGAGATGAGATTAAGTGATTGTTGACTATTCAGATGCAAGAAAGCACCTGCATGTACCCTCCAATGCACAGGGAACACTGTGGAGGAGGGGGACATGAATACTTTAAGAGCTGGAAGAAGTGATGGAGTGTTGGGGAATGAGGTCCTCTAAGCATAACATGGCCACTGCATACTTGAGTCACAGCAGCTGTGATTACCTGCAGAAGATTGGATCTACCTATATGTTGCCATGGATGTGGGGGGGCTCCAGAGCTCACACCTTTCTCTACAAATCTATAAGCAGTTAATGATTGCAGGGGGAGGGAGAAACAGTTTCTTCAGAGTTGTAGCCACTAGAAAGATGCCCAGGACACTATAAATAATCCTACACTCATGTTCTTGTAGGCAACCCTCAAAAAAGTCATTGGATAACTTCTAACACCATCTAACTACCATGGTAAACAAACAAAATCTCCAAAGATATGGAAGTAGAAGGGGGACTAATTGGGAAGAGAAAGAGGATCAGTGAGAGTGGAAGGGGAACATAAGAGGGTAATAGGAAGTGAGTTTGATAAAAATACATTGTATCCATCTATGAAAATGTCACAATGAAGCCTACTTTATCTAATTATATATACTATTTGGTAATATAAACAAAGAAGACTACTAAATAGCCAAAGCAATACTGAAGTACAGTGTTGGCAGTGTCACAACTCTTGATGTCAAATTATACTAAAGAGCCATCATAACAAAATACTCAAGGTCCTGGTACAAAAAAAAAGACATGTAGACCAACACAGTAGAAAATAGGACCCAGAAATAAGCCTAAACAGCTGTAATCACCTAATTTTTTTTTTACAAAGTTGTCAAAAATCATATATTGGAAAAGAAATAAACTTTTCAATAAATGATGCTGAGAAAACTGACTAGCCACACAGTGAAGGATGAAACTAGAGCCATGTCTCTCACACTTTACAAAAATCAGCTCCAATTGGACCAAATAAATGCCTTAATAGCAGGCCTGAAATCTTGAAACTGCCAGTGGAAAATACAGGCAGTGTATTTCAAGATACAGATATAGGAAGGAATCCAACAACACACGACATAATTCTGAGAACTGACAAATATAATTACACAAAGTCAAGCACCTTCTGCAAAGCAAAAGAAACAGTCATCATCCTATGGAAGGAAAGATGTCTGTTACAACCATTCGTCAACTAGCAGATCAATGTCTAGAATGCATAGAGAACTATGAAAATTAAACATCAGTGCTCCTTACAAATCATCCAAGTTGAGAAATGGGCTAATAAACTGAACTGACAGTTCGCGAAAGAAGAAATAAAAGTGGGCAATAACTATTTGAAAATGTGTTCAATACTCTTAGCCATCAGGGAAAACAAATTATAGCTACTCTGAGAATGCATTTCATTTCTACAAAACAAACGAACAAAAAAAAAAAAATGCAGGTGAGGATGCAGGGAAAAGAGATCCCTTAGACATTGATGGTGGAAATGTAAACTGCTGCATCTACTGTGGAAGTCAGTGTGGAGATCCTTCCAAAACCAAAAAGAGAACTTCCATGTGACCTAGCTCTACCTCTTCTGGGTATTCACCAAAAGGATTCCAAGTCAACACGCAACAGAGATACTTATACAGCCATGTTTATATAGCTAAGCTGTGGGACCAGCCGAGACATCTATTTACATATGAGTAGACGAAGAAGGTGTGGCTAATATGCACAGTGGGTTTTTATTCATCCATGAAGAAAGAAAAACGAGACCATAGCATTTCCAGAAAAGTAGAAGGAGGGGCAGTTCATACTATGCAAAACAAATCAGAAAAGCCAAACTCATCATGTTTTCTTGGATATGTGGGATCTAGATTTAAATGTGTGTGTGTGTTTATGCATGCTTGCTCATGCACATGTGTATGTGTATGACATGAAAATAGAAAGGGAACCACATGTAAAAAAAGACATCTTAAGGAAGAGAGAATGGAGAGTGGAATCCCTGTGATATGAAAGCAGGAAGGATGACTACTTGTGCAGGAAGAAGGGGAACGTAAAGAATGGAGTAAAGGGCATTAGGGAGGGGGTTGAATAAGAATAAAGTGTGAAGGCACAAAAATGCCACAACAAAAACAATTACTTTGTATGCTAACTTAAAAACAAACTTTGAAGAGATGAGTGATTTTGACATCTGTGTGTGACTGTGGTTGTTTTGTATTGGTGGTCCTGCTCTTCGGTTGTTTGCATCATATCCCTAAGACATTTAGCAGTATCTGGGCACATTTTGGGTTGTTAAAGCTTGCAGATTGATATTAGCATTTTGTTGGTGAAGACCACAGATCTTGGCATTAGAGAGTTCAGTGCCCAAGACCCCAAAATGAACAAAAGTCCCAAAAGTCATTGCAGCCATGACTGAGAATTAAGAATCTATATATGTGCATATATGAACTAAATGAAAGCAAATTTAAGATACAATGACATTTAATATTCTAGTTATATGATGTTGTCATGTTATTTTAACAATAACAAGAACAACTACAAGAAAACTCAGAGAAAAATTTCCAGAGATGGAATTTCAGAAGAAAGGAACAAGGGTGAAAATGCCAGAACATTACATAAAAGGTAAAGGAAAATTCCAGGTTATAAGAAAAAAGTGAAAGCTATGGGAGAACCTGATTGAGTTGTTGGTCACATCTGGGTCCTTGGCAGAAATGATCTGGATGGTTGTCCCAATTGTCACATCCTCAGGCACCTCCACAAAATAAAATCCAGGCTCAAACACAGGGGGCTCATCCACATCCTCCACACTGATGTGCACCGTTGTTGTGTCCTGAAATGGGCCAAGGTTCAGAAAACGCATCTCTAGGTGAGGATTGGCTCCTTCCACCTTCAGGGTGTAGCTTTTCTTGCTTTCAAAACTCAGGGGCTGAAAGGCAACGAGAAGAAAAATGGTCAACCAATGGCATTCATGTCCTGAATCAAAAGGATGTCCAATACTGATGATTAGTTGAGAACCCCCAAACTCAATTAAAGAGTAGAAAAGATAATATAAAGGTAAAAACAGGGGGACATTTTGTTTTGTTTTGAAATTCTTGGTGATTACCTTAAATTCAGTCATAGGTGAAATGGAAGGATGATGTAAGTTTTAACTTGTTTAACTTTACTCAGCATGGTCTGGTGTGAGAGTTTGGAAACCTCCCTTGTCCCACCCTAATTTTAAGAAGGAAAGCTTTGTTTCCTCAGAACACTTCTGTCCTGGGCAGACAAGAGGACGTTGGCCTTATGTTCAGGAACCTCCTCAATTAAGATCAAGTTTGTGTTCTGTCCTAGGACATCCATGAGATTAGACTTATAATTTTCTGTTTTCCTCTTAAATTTTTTTTTTTTTGAGGGGGAACCAGTTTAGAGGAGGAGTGGGACTAGTGAGAGTTGAGGAGGAAAAGGGAAGGATAGAGAGGAGTGAATACGAGCAAGATAAAATGATATGGAAATGTACAAACATTTCATAGTGAAACTGATCATTCTGTATTTTGGCTAAAAAGTATTTTCTTCTTGACTTTCAAAGCAACAATGATTCTAAGGATATATGTTAAGTGCCTCCCAAGGATTCTTGGCATACTATGCCACAACAACCTTTGTTTCTGTAGTTTATGTAGATGGTCTTTGTGAAATTCATTTTAAAATCTGTTCAACACATAACTTCAAAGATTTAGAAACCTCAGATGACAGGACTGAGGTGGCATGGCTGCATATTGCCAGTGAAGATGCTGGCCTAAATGACCAGGGCTCATGCACAAGAAACCAGTTTTCTCTATTATGCTTCCATATTATGAAATATAAAATTGGGAAACTAGAGAGATGGTTCAATGGTTAAGAGTGATTTCTGCCTTTTCAGAGGACCCATGTTTTGTTCACAGCACCTACATAGCGAGGCTAAGTTTTTATTACAACACTTCTTTGTATATTCCTTATTCAGATTCAAGGCCAAAAGCACGGACCCATTTGGGTTTTTATTCCCTAGTGTGCAGCAGGGCCAAATAGCCAAAACATATTATTTTATTTAATTGTGCCACAAGCTTCTATGTGTTAACATTTATGTGATGGTATAAAAGAATTTGGTGTTAACAGCTTTTTTTTTTGGGGGGGGAAGGAGTGGGCTCTTTTGTGTTTTATACTTTGGGAGCACAATTGTTTTCTAACTTATGCTACATTGCAATTGCTGTGTACTTAGCAGGTGATCAGCTCCAGTAGTTAGTGCCCTGCAATTCGCATCTAGTAAAAGGCATTAGTGCTGTACTTGAGTTTAGTTTTGCAGTGTTGGTACTGAATGTACTGCTGTCTAAAATTACTTCGGAAAGATTGTAAAGGCAGAAAAAAAAAGACTGTAAAGGCCGAAGGGTTCTGAAAGACCAGCAGGGAGTTGATCTGATACAGGCTAGGCAAATATGTCCAACTGTGTCTCTAAGAGCTCTTCAAATAATTACAAATAAGGCATTGGATCACGTACAGTTGGGAAATTTTAAGTGGCATATAAAGTTAATTATGAGAATTGTAATTCCTGGCTATCGGAATTAGAAAAGCATTGGATTTTTTTTTGTGTGTGTTTTGTGCCCTGCCTAAGAGGACAATGGGCTGTCTACAACTACTTATTGTTTCTGGCAGATGGAAGCTAAGTTGACGACTAGAAACTGGCACAATATCATGCAACTACAGAACAAAGAACACTCTGAAAATTACATATTTCAAGCATTTAGGAGACTGAAAATCAATTGACTGGTTACTTAAACGCTAAGATTACACATGGTCCTGTGTAGCAATCACTGTGGTTGTATGAAGACCCAGTTCTTTCAAATCAACTAATTTTCTCTTTTTGAAAAGTATGCACTTTTTAGACAAATAATAGACCTAAGAGAAATAAATCAAAAGCAAAACTTTTGTTTCAATTTTATATGACACTATTAATGACAAAGAAAGATGATGGGTGTGGGTCAGACATCTGGGAGCTGTTCCAGACATATGGATTGAACAGTCAATGGCTTTTAAAATATTTATTATTGTGACTAGTCCATCTACCCAACTTATTGGCCTTACTCTTAATTATATTTCCTGGCAGCTCATATGTTCAGAAAAGGAATCTAAGAAAAATTGATGTATTTTTTGATTGAACACAAATAGAGTTTGGATAATGATACTGAGAGACAAGTTTCTGGCTTGCAATGTCTAGTCTTTTTCAGATAAGGGACATGAGAAAAAGACTTCTGTTTGTTCAAGTTCTGGTATTAGTAAATGTGTTTTTTTAATAAGTGAATACCTGTAATTATACTTCACCTACATAATAATAATAATTTTATATAAGGCACTAATGGTTTATTATTTAGAATGTTTTAAAATAAAGTTCAATTTAAGTATTAAGTATTCTAAAAGCCCCATCTTATTATTGCTTAATTTATTGAATGGGTTACTATTGAATTCAAGAAACAATAATTATTCAAAACTTTGGACATTGTCTAGTGATTATTAGTGGTGTGTTACTGTGTAGTTGAAGCAAAACATATAGTAGGAAGATGCTTTTAATTCTTTTCCATGTAATAAATTGCTATTATTTTTTAGTCTTATTAAGTTGTCATAGATTATTGACTTTCAAAAGTAATAAATTGTAGTGTTTTAATTATATAAATGTGGAGTATTCATAAGTCAATCTTAGCATCTTGTGCTGTTTCAAGGTCATTGTTTGCTGGACATGAAGATTTCTGGTTGGAGGAATTTGGCATATGTCTGTTCCTTGCCGTATTGTATTTTTACTGTGATCCTCACTTGGCTGGCTTTGGATCAGGTATGAGGTTTCTGAAGTTCAGTCCTCTGGTCACTTAGTGTTGATTTGTGAATAAAGATATAGTTTAGTGTCTACCAGGGTTGCTGGGGTCCTATCAGCCATGCAAGTGGCTGTTTGGGTAATGTTCCAGGCAGATGGATGGTGGTGTGAGGGTGAGGAAGCTTACTACCAGAGCTCATCTATGGGGCATCTTGGATAAGGTCTCTGAGTAGACAGCAGCAGGGTAGGGCCAGCAGATCTTACCACAGATGACATGAGTGTGCGGCTGCTTGGGAAAAGTCTTTGGATAGGTGGTAGGACAGAGATACCAGTGGCTATGTGCATGGCTACTTGGGTCCTGGGGCAGGTGCTGGAATGGATTGAGGAGTCTTGCCATGGGCACCAGGTGTGAGCAGCTGCTTGGGTAAGGTTCCCAGACAAGTGGCAGGGTGAGGTGGAGGCAAATCAATGTTTTCTAAATTAATTTTTAAAATTAGATATTCATTTGTAAGGTATCAGATTCAATTTATTTGTCTGTGCAGTATGTATGCATGTGTGTATACATGTTTATGCGTGTGTGTACCCCAAAGTTGACGACATGTATCTTTGATTGTTCACTTCTATAGTTATTGAGGTAGGGTCTCTCATTGAACCTGGATCCCCAGGACCCTGTATCTTTTTAAAAATCCCGTGCTGGGATTATAGACAGGCTGCCACAACTGCCCACTTTTTAAGTGGCTTCTGAGGTACTCTGGTCCTCATGCTTTATCCACTGACCTAGCTCCTTAAAACAGAAGTTCAGTAATTTAAAAAAAAGTTAATTAGGGTTAGGAGATGGCTTAGCCAGTAAAGAGCTTGCCACACAAGCATGAAGACCTGAGTTGGATCCCAAGCACCCCTAAAAGCCAAGCACAGCAGCAGATCAAAACATGCTGGGCACCGGGGTCTTTTCTGAGACTGATACTCCAACCAAGGACCATGCATGGAGATAACCTAGAACCCCTGCACAGATGTAGCCCATGGCAGCTCAGTCTCCAAGTGGGTTGCCTAATAATGGGAACAGGGACTGTCTCTGACATGAACTCAGTGGCTGGGTCTTTGATCACCTCTTCCTCGCCCTGATGGGGAAGCAGCCTTACCAGGCCACAGAGGAAAACAATGCAGCCAGTCTTGATGAGACCTGATTAGTCAGAGTCAAAGGGACTCTGTGGACTTGGGAGGGGCATGGGAGGAGATGAGGGACAGAGGGTGGGATTGGGAGGGAATGAGGGAGAGGGCTATATAGCTGGGATACAAAGTGAATAAACTGTAATTTCTAAATATATAAATAATTTTTTAAAAAAGTGAAAAAATGCCAGGCACAAGTGCAAGTCTATAATTCTAGTGCTAAGGAGACAAAGATGGATGATTTCCAAGGCTTTCTTGTCAAGCTCTTTCCTCTATATGCTTCTGCAAAAATGTGTATTTGTATAAACACATGTACACAAGTACATTCATATGTTGCACACATAAAAATTTTCAATAGAAAAATTTTGCCTTTTATTTACTGAATTTACCCATATGTGCTTTATGGCACATAAGGAATGAGCATTTATCTTTAGGAAACATGATACCTTATGATGGAACAAAGAAGTTTTTTTTGTTTGATGAAATTTTTTCAAGTTTCATTTATGAGTCTTCAAGAAGTAAGTTAAAAGTGCTGTGTGTTATGTATTTATTCATAATAACATTATAGCTTGCTTTGCTATTTATGTTAAAACTGATGTAAAGATGTGGGATTCAAATATTGATTAAGTCATTAACAACATTAGAGCATGCAGCTATAGCAGTTTTTAAGCAGCTAAATAGAAGTGGCTTATTTGTAATATATTTTTAATAATCCTTTGTATATAATAATGCCTTAGCCAGCATTTTTGCACGTAAGCCCAAGCAGTAAGATGTGTTTTAAAGCTAAATAGGAAGAATTATTTTTAATTTCTCTCTCTCTCTGTGTTGTGTGTGTGTGTGTGTGTGTGTGTGTGTGTGTGTGTGATAATGTGTCTGAATTCAGGTGCACCCGTGCCATGTTGCAATCTGGAGGTCAGGAGGAAAGCTTTTGTTGTCTGATTCTCTCCCAGCATCATTGGTTCTAGGTTGTCAGGCTGTGGTGGAAAATACTAAGTTTACCTGCTGATCCACTCATTGGTCTAGGGAAGAAATTTTATCAGAGGACTTGAAACAAAACATAACCTAATATACAACCAACCTTCACCAGCATGGCACATTCAAAGCCATTGAAAATGATTTACAAAAAGAAATTGCATTTTCTTTGATGGAGGCACCCAACCTTTTTCATTGTATCTTCTATACATGAGATTCTTTCCTCCATCTCGTGTATTCTGTTGGCAATGTTTACTTCTTTTTTTCTTCTCTAAGTTTTCTCTTTCCAGAATTTCTTTGGTTTATGCTTTCTCTATTGTTTCCATTTTCATCTTCAGAATTTAGACTGTTTTTATTTATTTCTTCATCTGATTGTCATAGTTTTCCTGTATTTCTTTGATTGTTTTATTTATTTCCCCTCTATAGGTCTCTTTAAATGCCTCAGTCTATTTGAGTATATCTTCCTGTATTTCTTTACAGATTTTTTTCATTTCCTCCAATATCATTGTCATAAGCATAGATTTAAGGTCATTTTCTTGCCACGCACCTGGGATAGTTAGAGTGGTCCTGGAGTTTTGAACAACTGGCCTAACTGGACATCTACATGTAGAAAAATGAAAATAGATCCATATTTATCACCTTACAAAAAATGAAAGTACAAGTGGATCAAAGACCTCAACATAAAACCAGACATGTCAAATCTACCAGAAGAAAAAGTGAAAAGCCTTGAATTCTTTGGCACAGGAAACAACTTCCTGAATAGAATACCAACAGCACAGGTTCTAAGATCAACAATTAATAAATGGGACCTCATGAAACTGAAAAGCTTCTGTACAGCAAAGTACACTGTCAACAGAAAAAAAAAACTGGAGCCTACAGACTGGAAAAGGATCTTCACCAATCCTACATCTGACAGAAGGCTAAAATCCAATCTATATAAAGAACTCAAAAAATTAAACACTAACAAACAAAATAATCCTATTAAAAATGGGGTACAGAGCTAAACAGAAAATTCTCAACAGAGGAATATTGGATGATGGAGAAACACTTAAGGAAATGTGCGATGTCCTGAGTCATCAGGGAAATGTAAATGAAAACGACTCTGAGATTCCATCTTATACCCATCAGAAAGGCTAAGATCAAAACTCAAATGAAAGCACATGCTAGAGAGGACATGGAGTAAGGGGAACACTCCTCCATTGATAGTGAGAGTACAAACTTGTATAACCACTTTCGAAATCAATCTGACACTTTCTTGGAAAATTGGGAATAGCACTACCTCAGGACCCAGCTTTACTACTCCTGTGCATATACCTGAGAGATGGTCCACCATACAAGGACATTTGCTCAACTACGTTCATAGCAGCTTTATTCATAATAGCCAGAATCTGGAAACAACATAGATGTCCCTCAACCAAAGAATGGATAAAGAAATTGTGGTACATTCACACAATGAAATATTACACAGCTATTAAAAACAAGGAAATCATGAAATTTGCAGGCAAATGGTGGGAAAAGATCATCCTGTGTGAGGTATCCCAGAACCAGAAAGACAAGCATGGCATATACTTAGTTATAAGCAGATATTAGCCATATGACACAGGAAAACCATACTAAAATCCATAGACCTAAAAAAGCTAAATACAAGGAGAACCATAGGGAGGATGCTTAATTCTCATTCAGAAGGGCAAATAAAATAGACACCAGGAGCAGTTGAAGAGAGGGAACAGGGTGGGAGCAAACCATAAATGTCCTTTGAAAGACTCCATCCAGCATGGGATGGAAGCAGATGCTGAGACTCACAACCATTCTTTGGGCAGAGTGCAGGGAGTCTTAAGGAAGTGTGTGTGTGTGTGTGTGTGTGTGTGTGTCGGGGGGAAGTATCTTGAAGGGACAGGAACTCCACAAGGAGACCAACAAAGCCAACAAATCTGGGCCCAGGAGAGCCTGCGGAGACTGATGCACCCTCCAAGGACCATGCATGGAGAGGACCTAGACCCCATGCACAGATGTAGCCCATAGGCATCTCAGTCTCCATGTGGGTTTGCTAGTAAGGGGAGCAGGTGTTGTCTCTGACATGGACTCTGTTGCCTGCTTTTTCATCAATTCCCCATGGCAGGAATAGGATACAGGCAGTCGTGATGAGACTTGTTGATTTTTGTCAGATGGTAGGGGAAGGAGGGTTCCTGCTTTCTGAAGACTAGGGGAAGGGTGCTAGGGGAAAGAGGTAGGGAGGGTGGGACCAAGAGGAGATGAGGGATGGGGCTACGATGGGATGTAAAGTGAATAATTTATAAAAAAATTAACTAATTAAAAAAAAGAAGGAAAGAAAAGGAATAAATAAATAAATAATAAATAAATAAATAAATAAATTGGGTTACCTTCTTTACAGTTATGATGCCAACTTGGAAATTTGGGTCTGTATTAATATCAAAAGCCTCTGCACCGTCTCCATCCACAATGGTGTACTTCATCTCTGCATTGATTCCTTCATCCAAGTCCTTGGCAAACACTCTCCCCACAGTAGAGCTAATTGGAGCAGATTCTAGCACACTCATCTGATAATGTTCTGTGAAGAAAAGTAGGAACATGCATTCGTGATAATCTGCCACTAACAAATACACCTTGTTTTCAAGTTAAATCAGGCATGCCATGCCAAATGTTGTTTATGGTTCATAAGTTAAAGTTTTATAGTTTAAAATTTCACTGAGAGTCAAAATACTTTACTCCGAGCCTAAGAGTAACACACGTGAGAAGATAAGGTGGAACCACTCTTCTTCCTTCGTAGTGATGAGAAACCCTTGCTTCCTCGTCTTTACTGTGCCATAGGGACAGGAATAAGTGCCAATGTCATGTTTTTCCTGGGAAGGCTGTGATCACAAAGAACATATTTATTCTGTCTGTCAAATTTGAAATGCTCTAATATCCCTTCAGAACATTGCCTGTGTGCTGAGGTCCCATCTCTGGCCACTGGCCCAGATTAGATGGAGGTCATTAATGCAAAGAGGAAAGCAGTTTAAGAGAAAGCCCCTTGAGCTTCATGCATTGTCTATCAACATGTTTTTGTAGCTGAGGCCTTTGGATGCCTCTGTAGGGGCCTTTTTGTTCTAGTTCCAAAACCAAAAACCCAAACATAGACATTCGGCATTGGGAATGCCTTTCTTTTTCAGTTGATGCTCTGACTCATATTTAATTTTATTTTTTAGTTTACTTTCATCTCTGTGAAATTGTATATTTGCTAACTTACTCTTTCAGAGCTCATCTCTGACATCCTTATTTTATCAATCACAGGCTTGCTTATTAAATAACAAAATCTAACAAAATTTTAATACGAGTGTGGTCTCTTATTTTTAATTAATTAATTAATAATTTTGTGTAATGGGTTGTATGACTGCATGAATTTATGTGTATCACATGCATGCAGATTTCTGCAGAGGACAGAAGACATCAGACCCCCTGGAACTGGAGTTGCAGGTTTTGTGGGTTGTGAGTTGTTTGATGTGGGTGTTGGGAAATGAACCTGGGTCTTCTGCAAGAGCAGTAAGCACTCTTCACTGTTGAACCATCTCTGTAGCCTCTCTTGCTATGCATCATGCATTGTAAACTCTAAGAATCCTAAAGTACAGGAACTGATGTCTGACAAAGATTATGGAAGGCTGACCTTCCATAGAAAGGTACTCCACCTTCCAAAGGAATAACGCTTGTTCCTTATAAATACGAGCCTGAGAATCTCCACTGTGCCATGCAAACTTATCAATGGGTTACCTTTTTTCTCCTTTAGGAAAAACATGCATCTATAATCTTCTCCATAGAACGAAAACTATGCTATGTGTTTAAACAGTTATAATTTCTACATATGATGCACTGTATTAAAAATAATCTTGAGATCATGATATTCTTTTGTATCGGGTTCAGCTAAAGGTGATTAAGCTTGCTCAATATAAAAGAGTAGGTGTGCCATTTTGTCAACATCCACAGCTAGTCATAGTAATACTTGTGAAAAAGAAACTAAATGAAATCTCTCCAATAAGCAATTAGAAGAATAATAGAGCAGAAGCATTTAATCCAAGATAGGGTTAAAGAATAATGGAGTTATTCAAATTTAGCATTCACAAATAAATGGTGATGTGTTAAAGTAATATTTTTGAAAAGTGCAAAGATACTCTATTTTGGTGGAAACAATGTGAATGTTTAGAAACATAAATTTAAATTATTTCATATGGTTTCATTTCATCTTCTGTGAAATATATTCCATACTCCATTTCATCCTAAGTTCTTTATTATTACTAAATTTGAAGCAGAGGCTACTCTAAGTGCATGTGCTAGAATGATATTAACAAGACTAAAGTCCCAGTCCTCACCGTGTTGTACAATGTTCTAGAGAAGTTGCTATGTGTGGAGGGACATATCACTTATCTGCAAGTGTCCAGATCCCTGTATTTTGAGCTTGTAAAAACCTTGTTCTTTAGTTTCTTCAGGGCTATATATTTTAGTATGTTTATCCTATATTCTATGGCTAATATCCACTTATAAGTGAGTATATATCATTTGTGTCTTTCTGCTTCTGGGTTACCTCACTCAGGATGATCTTTTCTAGTTCTCACCATTTCCCTGTAGATTTCATGATTTCCTTGTTTTTAACTGCTGAGTAGTATTTCCATAGTGTAAATGTACCACACTTTTTGTATCCATTCCTCTGTCGAGGGACATCTAGGTTGTTTCTAGATTCTGGCTCTTACGAACAGAGCTGCTACAAACAGGGGTGAGCAAATGTCCTTATTGAATGGCGGGGCATAAACAACAAGGAGGACCCTAGGGAAGATGCTCAATCCCCATTCAGAAGAGCAAACAGGAGAGACATTGGAAGTAGGAGAAGACAAGGAAAAAGCAGGAGCCTTTCACAGTGGACTTCTAAAAGACTACCACGAGGGTATCAAAGGAAATACGGAGACTCCTAGTCAAACTTTGGGCAGAGTGCTGGAATCCTTATGGAAGAAGAGGGAGATAGAAAGACCTGGAGGGGACAGGAACTCCATCAGGAGAACAACAGAGCCAAAATATCTGGGCCCAGGGGAGCCTGCAGAGACCAATATTCCAACCAAGGGCCATGCATCGTGAGGACCTAGACCCCCTGTTCATAGGAAGACCATTGGCTGCTCAGTTTCCAAGTGGGTGTCTTAGTAATGGGAACAGGGACTGTCTCTGACATGAACTCAGTGGCTGGCTCTCTGATCACCTCCCACTGGTAGGTGCAGCCTTGCTAGGCCACAGAGGAAGATGATTCAGCCAGCTCTGATGAGACCTGATAAACGAGGGTCAGATGGAAGGGGAGGAGGTCCTCCCTTATTAGGGGACTAGGGAAAGGGCATAGGGAGGAAGAGGGATTGTGGGTGGGATTGTGAAGAGATAAGAGAGGGGGCTTCAGTGGGGATACAAAGTGAATAAATTGTAATAAACAAATGTATAAACAAAATAAAAAATAAATAAATAAAAATTGTGGTACATCTATACAATGGAATATTACTCAGCAATGAAAAATAAGGAAATCATGAAATTTGCAGGTAAATGGTGGGACCTGGAAAGGATCATCCTGAGTGAGTTGTCCCAGAAGCAAAAAGACACACACGGTATATACTCACTTATATACACATACAACATAGGACAAACCCACTAAAATCTGTGCATCTAAAGAAACTAAGCAAGAGAGAGGACCCTAACTAAACCGCTCAATCCCCATCCTGAAAGGCAAAGAGGATGGACATCAGAAGAAGAGGAAAACAGGAAACAACCTAGGAACCTGCTACAGAGGGCCTCTGAAAGCCAGAAGAAGAAAACAGGAAACAAACTATGAACCTGCCACAGAGGGCCTCTGAAAACCTCTGTCCTGCAGACTATCAAAGCAGATGCTGAGCCTGATGGCCAACTGTCAGGCAGAGTGAATGGAATTTTATGTAAGAAGTGGGAAATAGTAAGAGCTGGAGAGGACAGGAACTCCTCAAGGAGAGCAACAGAACACAGGGAACTTCCCAGAGACTCATACTCTAACCAAGGACTATTCATGGAGATAACCTAGAACCCCTGCACAGATGTAGCCCATGGCAGTTCAGTGTCCAAGTGGGTTCCATAGTAATGGGAAGAGGGACTGCCTCTGACATAATCTGATTGGCCTACTCTTTGATCATTTCCCCCCGACGGGGGAGCAGCCATACCAGGCCACAGAAGAGGACAATGGAGCCACTTTTGATGAGAACTGATAGACTAAGATCAGAAAGAAGGAGAGGAGAACCTCCCCTATCAGTGGACTTGGAGAGGAGCATGCATGCAGAAAGGGGAGGGAGGGTGGAATCGGGAGGGGAAAAGGGAGGGGCTTATGGGGGGGATACAAAATGAATAAAGTGTAATTAATAATAAAAAAACCTGGCTCTTCTGTTTCCACGACCACAAAGCTGTTTCGTGTCAAATCTGAAAAGTCCAATAATTAAAAATATCCAAGAATCATATATGTTCATATGGTATGCACAAGATGATTAATTTTTGAACTATAATGGAAGTCACAGGATAGGCAAAGCTGCACTCATCATTCCATATGGCAGTTCACAAACTGCATCTTTGATGCACTGCATCCTGATTGGTGGGCTAGTCAACTTAGTAACTTACTCATTTGCATCATTTGTAAACTGGTTGCCTGTTATTCTGCCATCTTTTCTTTCATGAATGGCTGTGGGACTTTGTGCATACCAATTGCACGTGACTATGTGAGTTCTCTTTATTTACATAAATGAAATAAAAGAGTCATTTGGTCTAGCTGATTCAAAGTGCAAGCTATTAAGCTAATAGTCTGAATTCATTCTGTTTATAGTTTAGGTGTGTGTGTGTGTGTACGTGTGTGAGTGTGTATGTGTGTGTGTATTGGTACTTGTATGTAGAAGTCAGAAGTAAACTGTATATGTTGTTCTTTAGGTATCTTTCACCTTACTTGGGGACAGAGTTTCTCACTGGCCTAGAACTTGTGAAGTAGGGTAGCTAGGCTGACCAAGGAAATCCGGGGGTCTACTTCTGTCTGATATCACAGCAATCCTGACATGTGATTCTGGGCCTTGAACTGGAGTCCTCATCTTGTGAAGCAAGCACTCGACTGATTGAGCTTTCCCTTCAGCTCCAGTTTTGTTTTTGTCTTTGTTTTCCCTGTTCCTGGATAAGTGTTCAACCTGAAGTTTTATCTGCTGTTTTGACTTCTTCAGTTTTCTCCCTTCAGGCATTCACTTTTCAAGGTCACATCATCTTTCCTGGGCTAGTTCTGTTTTTCCACATTCCTTAAGAACATTCTACCTGATTGTTTTGCTGTCACTTCATATTCAAATTTGAATTTGTCTTCCTCCCTGCTTGACACTAGTTTCTTTATGCATCCTTTATTCTGTCAACAGTACAGCCTTTCTCTCTGCCACCCAGATTAAAAAATAAATGTAGCCATCTTTGACTCCACCCTCAGCCATGGTTCCCCTTGCCAGGAGTCGATCTTTCTTTTTTTTTTTTTTTATATTTGCTACACACACACACACACACACACACACACTATATGTATATAGTGTGTATACATATGTATACACATGTATTTATATGTAGATATGTCTATACACATATATACATATCTATACATATACATATGTATATACATATGTATTTATATGTAGATATGTATATACATATATATGTATATCTATATATGTATATCTATATACATATGCTTCTTGCATTTAACTTTCCACTCAGATGACCTCTGATATATTGCATGCCTAGATGCTATCTCAAATTGATAGTGCTGTAATGAATGTCGCTTCTTCATCCTGGCATGTTTTCTTTCAGCCGGTGCAAATCCTTTCTATTCTTTAATCTTCTGTTTAAGTCTTATTACCCTGTGAAGCCTTCATTAATTCTCATTTGTTGAGAACAAGAAGCCAACTCATGTGCATTTCACAAGCTGTTTCATGACATTTTAGTTTTTCCAAGCTGTATAGGATCAGTCAATGAAGAACCTACTTAACTTGAACCATTTATGAGCCTCCAAATGGCACATCAAACCCTCGTAATTGACTTTTACTTTGTGAATAAGAGTGTGTGCTCCTCAGGTGGTTTTTGGCTTCGAGTGGCAGGTCTAGTATTTTGTGTTCTTCATGCCTGGTGTCCTTAAATGTGGTCCTTGGAACCGACTTGCATATTGCTTGGTTAATGTGGTCAGATAGTGGTGTGTTCAGCTATAGCTCTGGTTGTTTCAGGAAATGTTTTCTGAACTTAACTTATTCCCATGAAAAAAATCCTCTTCTTGAAAAATGAGCTCTTGATGGAAAGTTAGAGCTTCAAAACAGACATTATGCATTTTAATGAGTTGTGGTCCATGAAAGTTTAATTCTACCTGATAAATCTTTTTTTTCTTATTGTTTATTATTATTAGTTACATTTTATTAACTCTGATTCCCACCTCTATCCCGCTCCCTCTTTCCCTTCCCAATCCCACCCTCCCTCCCTCATCTTCTTCCTGCCCTTTTCCAAGTCCACGGATTGGGGAGGACCTCCTCCCCTTTCATCTGGCCCTGTTTTATCAGGTATCTTCAGGGTTGGCTGCAAAGTCCTCCTCTGTGGCCTAGCAGGACTGTTCCTCCCTTGGGGGGTGGGGAGGCCAAAGAGCCTGCCATTGAGTTCCTGTCAGAGATAGTCCCTGTTCCCCTTACTATGGGAAACCAAGTGGTTATTGAGCTACCACGTGCTTCGTCCGAGCAAAGGATCTATGTTATATCCATACATGGTCCTTGGTTGGAGAAACAATTTCAGAAAAAACCCCTGTGCTCAGATATATTTGGTCCTTGTGGGGCTCCTATCCTTTCCAGGTCATACTAACTCCCCTTCTGCCAAAGGTTTGGTTATGAGTCTTAGTATTTGTTTTGAAATGCTGCTTGGTGATAAATCTTATCCTTAGCATTTCATTTTGTGCAGGTGTGTAAGTATGGCCATCAGGTAAAAACAAGCAAACAAAAAACCAAACAAAACCCTCCAAGGGCCATGGGAAGCTGAAGGCCAGAAGAATCACTCTGAACACAAACTGACCTTATAGTTGAACCCCAGCAAAGGGTGTCTCCCTCTAGCGGAGAAATAGACTGATTGCTACTTACTTTGGGGAAAGCGGGGTGGATTATCATTGACGTCTGAGAGGGTGATGTTGACTGTGGTGGTCCCAGCTAACCCTCCAAGCTGCCCTCCCATATCCTTGGCTTGGATAATCACTTCGTAGTATTCTTTGGCTTCTCTGTCCATGTTCATGAGTGCTGTTCTGATTACACCTGCAGGATAGAAATTGTTTGAAAAAGGGAAACTGCAAAGCTACTTTTCCAAGGATTTGTCTTCCTCACCTGCTGTAAATACCTAACATCGAAATAAGCAGATCGCCCATTTTTGTTAGATGAAGTTAAAACCGCAGCTTCAGAAAGACACTGTACGAAATAAAAGGCCAAGAAATAGACATCCCCAGCAGGAAGGGCCCAGAGGCTGGCATCCTTGGCAATGTTACTGAAGAAGAACAGCAGGTGGCAGCAACAGATTTCTTAAGGACTCCAGGAATTGCAGTCTATGGTGATTGTAGACTGTTCTGACTTTACCTAAGAATACCTGGGCCTTGAGTCCAGAAGACAAAGTTTTGTGTGTCTACAAACCTGTGGTTTTAGATAATGCTCTTTCAGTTTTTTCCTGCCTTCAGCCTTATAGTGTGAATGACTGTTTAGCTACTGGCTCCTGGTGTGATCGCCCTGTCTTCCCTCTGCCTGGAAGTAGGAGTGAACTTCGACTGGGTTGTTTTTATTTTTTGTTTGTTTGATTTACTTTTTGTTTGTGTTCACTGTTTTATTTTCTTCTGCTTACTTTTCTGCTTTATTGAGTTCCTTGAGCAGGGAGGGACACAAAAGACTTTATAGATGACTGTAACTGTAATTTTTTCTTTCCTCCCACTAATTTACACTCTTTCACTTTCTACATTTATGATAGCATCTTCTGAATGCCTAGCTACCTTGAGGACTTCTAGGGGAAAACATCAGGTTAGTAATAATAGAGATGTATTTCTTTTCTCTTTCAATAAAGAAGTCACATTGACTGTTCACTATTGATTTTACCTCTGTGGTTGTTTCTTTGCTTGAGTTCCTCTTCTTAGGTCTGTTCTCCCTGTAATGTGTAATGTGGGAGTAATAATACTTCCAATACACTTTACTTGGGAGGCTAAAGTGCTAATGCTTATAAAAGTTCTTGGTGAAGGAGAAATCCTGGCACAAATGGAAGACAGTAATGATACAGTAGTTATTATGCCCAATACAGACACTAAAGTGGACTCCATTGGTGGACTAAAACATATAGATCCTGTAGTGAAAGGATGCTTGAAACAAGTGAAGTCTCCAAGCTCCACTGGTCTCTCCTTTTCTGCATGCTGCTGCTATCAGTTCATTTCTCTTTGCCATATTCCCTTGTTATAGTGACCCCCGACCAGGTGCTGCCTTTTTAGGGGCTGTATTCATGTGCTATTGACAGTCTCATCAAAACCCACCTGCCCAGCAGCCATTCACTCTGGGCTTGGGTTCTGTTTAGCAGAGGTTGGCTCAGCAGAGAAAACATTAAGGCTATGCTGGTAACCACAGGATCATGGCTAGTATTCAACTTCCCAGTTTCCTCATCTTGAATGACTCCTGATGCTTTATGGGTAGAATGATTGCTAAGAAGGGTCTTATCTGGCTTCAGAGTCTGTGATTCTAGCTTTAGAGCATACCCAGGTGAATGTGTCACTTTTCTTTGGTCTTCCTGAGGTAAAGAGGACTGTGGTAAATAATTATATCTGTGAGTTTTGGAAGGCAGTGGGATGACATTCTCTGTTGACAGGCTTTGGCATCTTTCAGCAACCCACTCACACTGTCTCACTGCCTGGCAGCTACAGTGTGCTCTCCTAATGCTAAAGACTGCAACAATCTTCTATGTGGAATACACTCCCTGGAGAGTCCTTGAAAAGAAGAGTCTGTCTCAAGTAGGAAATACAGGATTATTGAACGAGCAAACACCTCTGACTTGACTTATGTACTATATACCTGTTCTGGAGTCCACAGAAAAATACGGCTGGCCCTGGAGAATACTGTACACTACCCGGGCACTGTTGCCATATGTTGGGTCATCAGCATCTGTGGCTGTCACTTGGATAACAGAGGTACCTGAGGAAGAGATGTGGGAAAAATCTGTTCAAGCACAATTAAAAAGAGCTGGTATAATCCTGCATGGACAGCCTTAAAACACTGCAGCTGGTGCTTGCTTCTCTGGGGAGTTTCCTTTCTAGATCAAGCCTCCATAAGTCCTATCTTATTACTCATTGGGGATGATAGTCATTTGTGTTTAAATTCTTAGTAACCAGTAAAAGCAACACCGCTTTTACTGCTTTTTTATGTGGACTACTTTGTTCATTGGTTTCAGATAATATCTACCCTAAATAATCTAATCTAATCTAATCTAATCTATTCCAATCTATTCTAATCTAATACAATCTATCAGCCATCTATCTTATAATTTATTCTTAAGAAATCAGAACTGGAAGATTTATTATTACTTAATGTGGCTGCTTCTGATATTTACATAGCTTTCTACCTGCTGAAGGAGTTCGTAGTCATTTGGTTTCATTTTTATGATTTCTGCACATTTTCTCCTCAATATGTACACAGTAATATCTTCTGCAGTGCATATACTATTTGTGAGAAATTCGCTCATCACCACCTTACCTACTGGTGACATTTCTGGCACAGTGGCAACATAAGGCCCATCCAGGAACTTGGGCTCGTTGTCATTGATATCTTGGATTTTGATAATGAACTCTGACTCTGGCTCCATTGGTCGGCCCGTCCGCCTGTCTAGGGCTTGAGCCCTCAAAGTGTATTGGGCTCTTTCCTCTCTGTCAAGCCTCTGAATGGCATGAATGTCTCCAGTGGTGTCGTCAATTGTAAACACGATGCCTGCTCCTTCTCCTGAAAGAATGTATTTGATGGATCCATCTCCTCTGTCCATGTCTGAGTGAAGCTGGGGACAAAAGCACTGAAATGTCATTATTTATATTCACAGGTGTTGGAAATAAATTGATTTTCATTTTGGTACAGACTTAAGACCTCCCTTTACATAGGGATGTACTTTCCACTTCAGTGAACTACTGTGCTTTGATGTGATGGGTAAAGGGTAACACAGAAAGTTTTTCTATGTCATATTCAGTATCTTGATCTTAATATTTTAAAACAACTATCCTTGAGAAACATAGAAGACATGTATAGAAATAGCCAGTTTATAAGCAGAAAACTTGTCTTTTCATTCAAGGAAAAAACAAAAGACAACAAACAAGTCTAAATATCTTAAAGTTAAAAATAAGTGGTGGCCCATGACTTTAATCCAGGCACTCTAGAGACAGAGGCAGGCAGATCTCTGAAACTGAGTCCAACTGGTCTTCAGAGTTTTACGCAAACCAGGGCTAAACAGAGAAAACCTGTCTTTAAAAACCAAACCAAACCAACCAAAAAAATTGGTATAGGTTAATTTCTGGAATGTCATAAACTTTATGACAGTTCATGGATGATTTGTGTTTGATTCCCAGGAAGAGAACTGAGTACTAAAATTTGTCCTCTGACTTCTGTACATGTGCTCATACATGTAAACACATACACACACATGCGCACACACACACTAAATAATTATAACTTAAAAAATTTAAGGGCAAAGGTCTTATATATAGGAAGTAATATGTGACTTTCTTGGACTCCTGCAAGGCTTCCAGTTCTGAGACCTACAGCTTCCTAGTTTCCTTTGCAAGACTACATTTGCTTATGTTTCAGGTGTCAAGTGAGCTTTAAATGCTGATTGTGTGCATACGTGTTTTACAACAGTATATGTCTTTTTGGTAAGACTCATTATTGAATTTCATTCATTCACTAAAATCTATATGTGGATGGTTTAGTTAGGGACATGTTTCTCTGTTTGTTCAATTACTTTTTCTCAGACCTTTAAAAAAAATCCTCTTATTTTACTTTTATGTGTATGGATGTTTTGCCTATGCGCGTGTTCCTGAGCCATGTATGCACCTGGTGCCTGCAAAGACCAGACAAGAGCCTCAGAGCTCCTGGAACTGGATATACAGGTGGTTGTGAGACACCACGTGTGTGCTAGTAATCAAATCAGAGTTTTCTAGAAGAGCAGCTGCTGTTCTTAACCAATGGGCGATCTCCCCATCTTCTTATGCACTTTTGTAATGATTTTTTTCCTTGTATGTCTAGGAGCACCATTTTTATCTCAGCCTAGAAACATGTCGGTCTGGATGATTGTATGTAATGTGAGTGTGTGTAAGAATGCTGGGATTTTGTTTTATCCATTAGGTCTCTTTCAAAGGAATCAGCAAAAGTGTCAAGTTAAGTTAGCACTGCTAACTGTTGCTGTCCATATTTCCAGCACTACGTACTTCAGTAGCAAAGTTCACTGATTAAGTCATTAAACAGACAAGTGCTAGGCTTAATGCTGCAAGCTCCACATATCTGACCTGAATATGGTCATTGTCAGTTATCAACTGGGTGTCCTTGACACTGTAAATACCCTGTCTACAACCTTTAATTTTTCTGATATTATAAATGGAGAATAGCATCAATGCTTATTTCCAAAGGTTGCTGGGATCATTAGGGATTAATGTATGCAAAGTACAGAGCTATGTCCTTCCTATAGTAGGAAAGCTATAAATGGGACTAATTATGGCGATGGCCTATCTGCAGAAAGAACTGGCATTAACATAGCTCTTGACAGAGGCGGCCCCCGCTCCCCTTACTCAGGAACCAACATGGAGACTGAGGTGCCGATTGGCTACATCTGAGCAGGGGGGCGTAGGTCCTCTCCATGGATGGTTCTTGGTTGGTGCATCAGTGAACTCAGTTGCCTGCTCTTTGATCACTTCTCCCTGACGATGTGGCCTTGCGAGGTCACAGAGGAAGATATCCAGGCAGACTGATGAGACTTGATAACCAAGTGTCAGGTGGCAGGGGAGGAGAAATCCCCCTTTCAGTGGACTAGGGAAAAAAGGCAGGGGAGAAGAGGGAGGCAGGGTGGACAGGGAGAAAAAGAGGGAGGGGCTACAATGCAATATAAAATGAATAAATTATAAAAAGAAAAATAAACATAGCCAGCTCTCCTTCAAGCCTCCAGGAGTAAAGTTGAGCTAGAGACATTGTTTTGCAGAGCCCAATGGCCAGGGTCCCTGCAACATTGGGGGAGGGGGCCTCTGGCCCTGCTCCTCTGAGGGTTAATGTGTAGGAACACTCATGGAACACCTGAAAGTGCATTTCCAGCCTTCTCAGGCAGGGATGGCTTCAGAGGTCGGGACTGGTTTGAGCTAATCTCAGTCTTATTCCTGCCCAAGCCATGCTGCCTGGGGAACCAAGCTGTGTCTTATCTACAGAAAGGGAAATAAGAGACTAAAATCAAATAAAAATAACTTTGGATTTCTTTCTGCTAAAAAGTATATAATCTAGACTATAATGTCCTTATGCTTTTTATTCCATATACACTATTATCACTAAAATCTATTTATGCAGTTTAAAAAGCAAGGGGAAAAAAGCCAGGCACTTCTTGTGTAGGAGTAAAGGACATTTAGTTTGGAACTGGGCACAAACAAATGAAAATCCATTCCCTTTGGAAATGTGTGCTCCAACAAAAAATGGGATAGGAAGAAGAAAGATAAAAAATTCAGGAATTTTTTAAATTTTGAGAGAAAAAAATCTGTACATATGCGTATTTACATATACAACTTTAAGGCATGTGGCATTTGACTTGCAATAAAACGGGTTAAGGTATGATAAGTCATGATCATCGACATAGAGCCTGAAACACTAAGCACACTTGATACCGTCTCAGGCCAAGTGTGAGCCTCCTGCTTTTGGAGAAGGCTTAATAAACAGCAGAGACCAAAGCTAGCAGTGCTGAGGGACAGCCCTCTTTCCTGAGGTTAGTGAGGCTGTCTGCAGTCAAATGGCATCAGCACTGAAGCTCACACTCCTTCTGTTGCTTCCGTCTGTGTGAGAAGATTCTGAGGAACCTTTGCAGACTGTGAATTCTCTGGAGGTAAGGGCTTTGCAATCATTGTGGTCTGTGCCCGGGCCTCAGGCTCAGGCTAAAGTTATTGGAGGAATCTTATGTTACCTTCTCTTTAAAGGTTAGTATCTTTTAGGTTGCTTCTGAGTGGGTCTACAGGTTTTCAAGGTGTCCTGGTAAGTTTTGTGGTCAACTTGACACATTTGAGAAAAGGAGACCTCAGTTGAAGAATTGGCTTCATCAGATGTCTGTTGGGTCATCTGTCTCTGGGGGCATTTTCTTGATTGCTGACTCATGTAGGATGCCAGCCTACTGCTTGTGGGACCATCCCTTGGTGGTTGTGGGCCTGGGATATTTCAGGAAAATGGCTGAACTTGAGCTGGAGAGCAAGCTAGCAAACAACATTCCTTCATGATTAATTCCTTGTCTCTTCCTTAAGGTTCTGCCTTGACTTACCACAGTGAAGGATTGCTGCCAGGAAGTGTGATATGAAATAAACCTTCCCTCCTCTGATTTCTTTTAGTCAAGGTTCTTCATCATTGCAAAATAAATCAGAGGGAGGGAAGAAGGGCTCCTCCAGTGAAGCAGGAAGGGCCTTTCATGAACAGGAAGCATATCAGCTATGAACCGGGCTTGCACAGAACTGATTTCTGAGGAAGGTGATTGTATGTCTCCAGGATCCTGCCAGGAAACAAGTCCTTTACTGATTGGTTATTTTAATAGCAGTGAAAGAGAAGGGAAATTTGGTTATCAGATCTAAGTGATTCTGGGAACTAGCCAGAGGTCTTCTGGCAGGGGAAACAGGTTAAAGGCGTGGTAAGGGCTTTCAGAATCTACATGATGTGGAAGGTATCTCTTGATGTTGGACCTGAAAGGTAAGAGGAGAGTACTCCTAGAGGAGAATACTACCTGGGTAAGGTATCAGCAACTTGGAAGAGCCCTCCCCTACCTCTCATGAGATACAGAGTTACTTTAGGTTGGGTTGGTATCCAGATGTAGCCTTATAAGGATGAGAGCTTGAAAGTGCCTCTGGACTAGACCAAGCGATGGTAAAATAAGGGAACAAGTTTCATCTCTCTCTAGCATCCTGCCCTCCTTTTGGTGCAACACAGTGGGGAAAGGAGAAATCAGAGCTCTAAGAGTCCCAGTGCCATCACAGAAGAGCTTGGACATGTGACCACGGAGGTAAAGAACACTTTAAGGAGCTTAAAGTCAACAGAGAAATGTACATGGACCATTGGGTTGGTGAGCCATAGGACACCCATTTGGTTGTAAAAATTGCAAAAGAGGACACGAAAAGTTCTTTGGGGTTCCTGGAAAGTTAATGGTGTCATTAAATTGTTTTACCTTTATTCATATTTATTCCAGCTAACACTAAATGAACTCCAGCAACAGCATATAAGTACATTCTGGGAAGACATCTTTTCCCTAGATATCTTCTAGACAGATCAATGGACAGCTAACTCTTCTACCTCATAAATTTAGTCCTTAAGATATTAGCCAAAAAAGGAATGAATGCTGGGAAGTACATGTATATTCTAAGAAAGAAAATTCTTTTTAGGTGATTCAAGATTTTTGGAACAGGTGGTTTTCACACCTTTTGCAGTGACATTTTTCAGAGCCCAGTTCTGGAAAGGCAGTAAGTGCTTATAATTGTGGTTAGATAGTGGTCTTGTAATCCCTAGTCCATGCAAGACTGTGCCTAGAGGTCTATGCCCAGGCAGAGCCCTGTATACACCTCTTCGCATGTGTCCAGTATATTCTAACATTAACTCAATGATTCCCTGTTCTTGGAGAGCCTGGTGTGGGTTTTATAAGGTCAGGCCAATGAAAGCTGATCATTCTTGTCATATACCTTGCTGAAATAGGCAAACACTGCAGCAGGCTCTCTATACGGACATTTCCCAGGACTTTAGGTGACAAGCTGACTGTCTCTAGTGTAAAGTGAATGAAAGATGGACGGTTTCCCTTGGAGAAGTGAATATCTAGGTCTCTTATGTGTGGAGTGACACTCCAGTTCTGGGTAAACCCCAGTGTGCTGACTAGGACTGGTGACTGCGGAGGCATGCAGGTGTTCTGTGAGCTGAGTTGAACATGCTTACACTTAGAGGTTGTTACACATTTACATACTTCTCAACATCAGTGAGGAATCCAGGAAGCAAGTCTTTAGGTTCTGGATACCATTGTACTTGTCTGGGTGTTGTCTTGGCTAAATTTCAAGTCACTGGATAGCTATTTTATGAGCAATGGGAAAGAAAACCCACAGCTGTGGGGCTAGAGTGATGGCTACGGTCTTTTACGTACCACTAGTGTAACCTGGCTTGTGGACAGAGCCCCTTCCCCCAAGGCCAGGTTACATTCACTCATAGCATTGCTATCATTGTCTGCTTCCTGTGTGTGTGACTGGAAGGACAGGGTGGTCCACTACAATAGAGCTAACACCTTCGTTCTGGACCATTGTGTTGGACACTTTTGTTCTGGGTCTGGGAGATGATAGAGACAGGACTGGGAAGTGGCACCCCGTTACTATTTGTTGAAAGAAGGAAGACAGCCACAAGTTGTAAGATAATATAAAATTACCACTAACTATTATATTAGTGTATTTTTGTAATAACCACAAATATCTATCTTGAAGGATTGTTTTGCATCTATCAAGAAGCTGTGTGTCCTCCTGGAGGCCAAGGCAGGTGGATTGCTGTGAACTTGAGGAGAGCCTGTCTATAAAATGAGTCCAGGATAGCTAAGGCTACAAAGCCAAACCTCTCAATCAGTCAGTCAGTCAATCAATCAATCAATCAATCAAACAAGCAAAAAAAGCTGGGTGCTTTCAGATCTCTGAATAGACTGAAGAAATTTTCATGATGGAAAGTAGTTGTTAGGGTAGACTTGGGGGAATTTGAATGCCACTTAAGAGAGGTAGCCTTAGCATGTACCTGTCAGGACAGCAGCATGAGCACACATTTGGCAGGAATGTTAAGTGATGGGAAGAGGCTGGAAGAAGACACATCTTGACCTTTATCTCAGCAAGTATGAGACCAACTTTTTAACGACCTTTTGTGTCAAGTGACAATTTTAGTTCTGGAGATATGAGAACAATGTTCTTGCCCTTGTGGGGGTTCTAATCTAGTCAGAGGCTTCAAATACTAAAAATATACCTCAAAAGCACTGTAGGCTGTGATCAGTGCTGTGAAATAAGCATCGGTTAAAGAATTTTGAAAACATTTGTTATTTTACCTGTGTGTGTGTGTGTGTGTTCCTTAGTGTAAGTATGTGGATTACGTGCAAGCAGTGCCTGAGCAGGCATCAGATCTCCTAGAGGTGTATTTGCCAATGACTATGAGCCAGCTAGTCTGGGTACTAGGAACTGAACTTGAATCCTCTCGGAAGAGTGACAAGTGCTCTTCAACATTGAGCCATCCATCCTGCCAAAAGCAATCTATAGATTCAATGCAGTTTCCACCAAAATACCAAAACAAAATCTTTACAGACCTTGAAAGAACAATTCTAAATTTCATACGGAAAAACAAAAAACCCAAAATTGCTAAAACAATCCTGTACAATAACAGGTCATCTGGAGGTATCTCCATCCCTGATCTCAGGCTGTACTCCAAAGCAAGAGTAATAAAAACTGCATGGTACTGGCATAGAAACAGAATGACAGGTCAATGGAATCAAATAGAAGACCCAGAAATAAATCCACACACCTATGGATACTCGATCTTTGATAAAGAAGCCAAAACCATACAATGGAAAAAAGACAGCATCTTCAACAAATGGTACTGGTCTTACTGGATGTCTGCATGCAGAAAAATGAAAATAGATCTTTATTTATCACCCAGCACAAAACTAAAGTCTGAGTGGATCAAAGACCTCAACATAAAACCAGATACACTAAAACTCTTAGAAGAAAAAGTGGGAAAGAGCCTTGACCTCATTGGCACAGGAGACAACTTCCTGAACAGAACAACAACAGCACAGGCTGTAAGACCAACAATTGATAAATGGGACCTAATGAACCTGAAAAGCTTCTGTAAAGCAAAGGACGCTGTCTTCAGAACAAAATGAAAGCCTATAGACTGGGAAAAGATCTTTACCAACCCTATATCTGACAGAGAGCTAATATTTAGAATATATAAAGAACTCAAGAAATTAAACAGCAAAAATTCAAGCAACCCAATTAAAAATGGGGTACAGAGGTAAATAAAGAACTCTCAATAGAGGAATATCAAATATCAGAGAAATACTTAAAGAAATGCTCAACATCCCTAGTCATCAGGGAAATGCAAATCAAAATGACCCTGAGATTTCACCGTATGCCCATCAGAATGGCTAAGATAAAAAACTCAAATGACATTACATGCTGGAGAGGATGTGGGAATGTAACCTTGTACAACCACTTTGGAAATCAATCTGGCATTTTCTCAGACAATTAGGAACAGTGCTTCCTCAAGATCCAGCTATACCACTCCTAGGCATATATCCAAAAGATGCTCAAGTATACAACAAGGACATTTGCTCAACCATGTTCATAGCAGCTTTATTTGTTATAGCCAGAATCTGAAAACATGCTAAATGTCCCTCAACTGAGGAATGGATACAGAAATTGTAGTACATTTACACAATGAAATACTACTCAGCAATTAAAAACAAGGAAATCATAAAATTTGCAGGCAAATGGTGGGGACTAGAAAAGATCATCCTGAGTGAGTTATCCCAGAAGCAAAAAGACACACATGGTGTATACTCACTGATAAGTGATATTAGACATACAATATAGGATAAACATCCTAAAATCTAGACACTTAAAGAAGCTAAGCAAGGAGAAGGACACTGGGTAAGATGACCAAACCTCATGCAGAAAGGAAAACGGGATGGACATCGGAAGATGGAGAAAACAGGCAACAGGACAGGAACCCACCACAGAGGATTGTTGAAAGACTTTTTCCAACAAGGTATTGGAAGAGTTGCTGAGACTCATAGACAAACTTTGGGCAAAGTGCAAGGAATCTTATGAAAGAAAGGGGAGATTAGGAAGACATGGAGGGGACAGGAGCTCCACAAGGAGAGCAACAGAGCAAAACTTCTGGGCACAGTGGTGTTTTCTGAGATTGATACTACAACCAAGGTCCATGCATAGAGATAACCTAGAACCCCTAGAACTCCTGCACAGATGGAGCCCATGGCAGCTCAGTCTCCAAGTAGGTTGCCTAGTAATGGGAACAGGGACTATCTCTGACATGAACTCCTGGCTGGTTCTTTGAACACTTCCCCCTGATGAGGGAGCAGCCTTACCAGGCCACAGAGGAAAAAAATTGTAGCCAGTCCTGATGAGACCTGATAGGATAGGGTCAGATGGAAGATCATGAGGACCTCCTCGATCAGTGGACTTGGGGAGGGACACGGGAGGCTACAGGGGAGTGCGTGGAGGGCCTCCTTTCACTTCAATGCAAAAATACGAACAGACCTAAGTTGGGTGGTGATACAGTTTGGTTGCCTTTTCTACAATGGTCATGTGAAAAATATGCTGAATGTACAGGTTGGGAAGCTAGGTAGGTATTTATTCAAGTGAAAGATGATGCTGGAAGTACAGACTGGAGAGAGAATTCTGTTGGTACAAGACCAATAATATTTTAGGTAGTGAGAATGCAGAGTGTTGAGAAAGAGAAAAGAAAGTAGTGATTTTATTTTGGTATGTGTGTGCTTGCATTTGAATGTGTGATGTTGTTTGTGTGTATGTGTGCCTATGCACATGTGTGCTAATGTGGGCATGCATATAGCAGGGCCTGGTGTGCTGGGATCAGAGGGAAACCTCCGCTTTACGTTTTGTTTGAGACAAAGACTCTTCTTTGTCGTTGCCCATGTCTCATACAATTTCAAGAAGTCTCCTTTCTCTCCTTATCTGGCTGTAGGGGCACTGTGGCTACAGATGTTCTCCACTTACCTGGATTTTACATGGGTTCTGGGGATTGTACTTAAGGCCTTTACACCTGCATGGCAGACACTTTACCTACCTCTCCAGCCAGACTTTGGTTTTCGAACAAAGTGCTGGCAATGCTGAGGCAGGAAGGATTGGGAAAGGGGAGATTTGAAAGAAAAAGAGTTTCTTATGAGATATAAAACAGTTGGGCCCCTAGATCTTAAAAATGAAGATATCACAAATTCTGTAGGATTTATGAGTCCAAGCCTTATAGAGTTGTTTTCGAGAGAGACAGAGGTTTTGTATTTATGGTCCTAGAGTTGGCGGTTAAAACCACAGACATGGGCTGGAGAGGGTCTCAGGAGTTAAGAGCACTTGTTGGTCTTGCAGAGGACCGAGGTTCAGTTTCCATCACCTGTATAGCAGCTCACAATATCTTGCTACTCCAGTTACAGGGATAACCGGATCTGATGCCCTCTTCTGGTCTCTGTAGACACTGCACATATACAGTGCTCCTGCATACATGCAGGTCCATACTTGTCTCATCCGCATGAAATAAAGACAAGTAAATTTTGAGGGAGGTTGAAATTTGCACCTGCAACTATTTCATAGTCTCAATTCAGAGTAGGGGAGCAACTAAGGGAAATGAGGTCATCGAATGTGTTGGAATAAACTTTTAAAGAGAGAAGAACAGTGCACAGCACACACATAGCAAGTGCACCAGGATGCACATATTGGCATTGTGTCTGTCCAGATCTGCTCGCTAGTGATGCTGTCAGCTGTCACAAGGCCAACAGTTGAAGCTGAAACAAAGGAAGAAACCAGCCTTGTGATCGGCATTAATATTGTGGTTCAGAAGGTCAACAATGTCCCAGGTTGTGACTGAAAGTTTTCATAAACTAAAGTCACTGAGGAAGCAGTACTGAGGTTCTGAGCAGTAGTGGAAACTGTTGAGGGGACAGGAAGAACTATGTGGGTTAAGAAGATTGCTGGAAGGCTGATGGGAAGCTCACCAAGTGAGAGTGCTAACCCGTTTTGCAGAGGACCCAAGTTTAGTTCTCATTACTTGGTTTACAACTGGCTGTTATTCCAGCTGCAGGGGATCCAATGCTCTCTCTGGTCTCAGCAGTCATTGCAATCAGACATGCTCATGTGTGTGCATTCCCATGCGTGCCTTCACACACACACACACACACACACACACACACACACACACAAACATTAAAATAGAAGAAGAAGAAGAAGAAGAAGAAGAAGAAGAAGAAGAAGAAGAAGAAGAAGAAGAAGAAGAAGAAGAAGAAGGGAGTGGTAGATAACTATTGAGACTCTTGAGGATTTGGGTCAGGGCTCCCTGGAAGCTCCTGGCAGGGCTGGGCATGGAACCACATATCCTGTATTTGAAGCACATGCTTATAGCTTTGGTGTTAAACAAGTGTTTAAGTTATCATCTGAATGAATTATTTATTTTCTAATTAATTTCTTGTCTCCCATTCTCTCTCCCTTGGTTGCTTTCATAAAATGGCCTCTAACAACCAAATAAGGCAAACAGAAGAGAAATCCAGGATTAAAAATGAAATGATAGACAAATTATGGGGCTTTGAATATAAAGTTTATAAATATATTCATTGACTGTCTCTAATGTTAAAAGAAATTTTGAATGTTTCATTCTTTTGTTGTCAATTTTTATTAAATTTAGGTCTCAAGCTGGAACTATAGAAGTGCTTTAGACACACACACACAAAATGAACATTCTACCTTTCCTGTTGTACTGTTTCTTAGAAGATTGCTGCTGCCCCTGTTAAGGGTTGAGTGACTTTTATAAGGTCTGAGGCTTTTCCTGAAAAGCAAGGTTCTAGTTTCCCCCACTGGATGGAGGCTTAGAGAAGGACAACATCTTTCTTCTGACCACTGTCTAACAAAGCAATGCTATATTTTAGCTAGTGGTCAATGATACTCATTAGTTAGCAATTTTCTTGGACCCAGACACAGGCTAGGTAGTGATCATCCACATTAGATTCACTTTAATACCCAGTTTCACCATCAGATTCCCTAAGAATTTCTCTTTCTACTGGGTACATCTTACCTTCCCGACATACAAAGGGTCGGTTCCAGTATACTCTTCCAGGACGAAAAACTGATTCCAAACCCAGCTCCTCTTGCTTCTCAGATGTGACTGTGATCCATCTAAGGGGAGCGTTTCTAATTCGACTCCTGGCCTTGGAGTGCTGGAGAGAACGGTGGTCATGAGGTCCATCAGTGTCCAGAAGTACAAGGTTGTGCCAAGTCCAAGCCAGCTCTTTGCATTGTTCATTCTACCAGTGGTCCACATGGGCTTGCAGGAGTTCCACAAGTCAAGTAGGAAGGAAAGAAAAAAACCAAAAAAAAAAAAAAAAAAAAAAAAGCCACACCACAGGTTATTGGAAACTCATTGCTTCCCATTCAAGTCAAGCTGAAGTCCTGTCAAATTAAGGGAACACCATCAGGGGATTCCTCAGTGGGAGCTGTTTGCAACTTTTCCAGAAATGGCAGTAACTATTTTGTTTTCTGCTCAATGAGTCAGCTGTTTAATCCCTTATGAAATATCTTCTCATATAAATAATATTTTGATTATAAAAAGATTATGTGTTTTGCTCTAATCAGCTCCAAACATTTGGATTTGGATTCCAAGACAATAAAACTAGTGAAAACAAACAAACAAGCAAAATTTCTTCTCAACAGTAGCTTACCTTGAGGGCTAGACTGTGCTATTGATTGTCTTGAAAAATTAATGGCATGTTCTTCAAAATATCTATAATCAGAAAGAGCCTCCTCAAGTCTTCAGAATAGTATTCGCTTGTAAAATTTACATCTACAAACTAACATTTCCATTAGCTGAACAGCTTTTCTTGGCTTATTAAAAAATAGAAAAAAATTGGACTTGTTTTTCTTTCGCCACTGACAATTATCCTGCGCCTGCCCTGTTATTGATTACACTATGAATCTTGGGCTTCATTCATAAGCAGCCATGGACAACTTCTGACTTTAATCATTCTCTGAACTCATGAGAATTAAGTTTCACACTCTACTGCTTCGACTCTGGAGTGCTGATAGGGGCTGCTAATGTGACCTTTCAAGGATGTGAATGGTCAGTTAATCATTATATCCTTCACAGGGGACTTTAAAGTGCTATTAGTCATATGCCACCATGAGTAAGCTAAGGGTCGAGGTAACGAATTTCCTTTCCTGACCTGAGAGCCTCATTTAGGTGAAGGAATGTTAAATTCTGCCTGGGAACACCTTTTCATCAGTCACACTTCTCCTGTGGTTGTGGAGTCAGATTTAACCAGTGACCTCACTCCTGGGCTATGACCTCATCAACCTTTTCTTCCCTTCCATGCCTGGGCTTGATGAGGTAGCCTTGCACTCAGGCAACTCATCAGAGCAAAGGAAGTGTTTTCTGTGACTGTAGTGTTTTCCTTGCTGACCTGAAGAACTGCTGCCTTTCCTAGGAACAAATGTGTGCACCTGAGAATTTCTGATCGATGCAACTAAACTGTGATCCTATTTTGAAAGTGGCTTAGAATGAATGCATCCACCCTAACTCAGGTCCCACCTTCCGCCTATATTCTCCAGAACAAGTTTTAGCATCCTCACTAATTCCCACCACTGAGATACACAAACTGATTTACAAATATTTTCTAATCATTCATATCAGTTTAGTCTGTGAGAATCACATCAGCAGAACTGATGGACAGGAATGTCTGAGGAAACTAGTTTTGTAACGGAACACTAGGCAGGTCCTGCCTCTTCTGAGTTCTGACTCTAAAGACGGATTGTGTCTTAAGGAAAATGCAAGCCAGTTCTGCCTTATTTAGGCTGGTCTGCTTGTGGTCCTGGTAGAAGGTGAGTTCCCAGAAAGTAGCAGTTCTCTTCTACTATGGATTCAGCAACAGAAACCTAGCTATTTTTTTTTTCTGGTTCCTGTCTAGCGAAAGGTGTTTTAGAAAAAGGACCCTTAGTATGGAAGTTGAATTAATGGAAAAGATTGATGAGACCCAGATATGCTGTCTCAGGGACACATGAGATGAAGCATTCCATAAAACCAGTAGCCAGGTTACTATGCTTGGCAAACCATAAAGGGAATGAATGGTCTATGCGCTGTCATGACACAATTCATTTAGAATTTCCCCAAGAGCAACAGACTAACTGAGTTTGTTCTCAGGTTCTATTTTGACCCCTGACTTGTATATCTAAAATTACCAAGATTGTGATTAAGAGTTCTGCTGATTGACTCTGTGAGTGGCTCCCATATTTACCTTCCTGATCTGTTAAGCAGACACAGTAATTCTTCTGTCTACTCCCCAGGACTCTCAGGAGGACATGGTGGGATAACACAGGTTAATGGTAAAAGTGACCTCTGGCATTCAGGGAATCACATAAACTGCCTGAATCATATGTGAAAATAATGAAGACAGGTATAAAACATATTTCATAAGTACAACTGGAAACAGAATCCTGCAAGAGCTTGTAATGTAAATCATCTCACAGATCTATGTGTGGTGAGTACTGATTGCTGGAAGTTGCTGGCTCAGTCCAATTGTGTGGTACCCACTCATGGCTTTTCCTTATGAAGATACTTAATAAAGAAATAGCTACTAGAAAACTCTGTATTAGTAGAGAAATTTTTTTTATAGATTGCATTTATCAACAAACAATGTATTTTATGTGTGTGTGTGTATACATGAATTTTGGCTAAGGTCTGTGCTTCAAGCAAGATTTCTCCTTAACACTCTTACTTTTTTTTTCTGGCTTTCTTGAGCACTTTGCTTTGGATATAAGGGTGCATGTACAGTGTGTGTGTGTGTGTGTGTGTGTGTGTGTTTGTGTGTGTGTGTGTCTGTGTCTGTTTAAAGGCCCTTACTCTGCTCCCACTGACTAAATTTCATGAACAGAGTGAGATTTGAGGAAACGTTGAAGGATTTTAAGTAGTGACCACTATATTCCCCCATCTCTCATAAACTAGACAAGTATTGTTGCCAATTAAGCTCTCCTGTCCTCACCTATACATATGATCTGAAGAGTTCAAGGAAGAAAAAATTCAGCGGAAACTTTGTGATGAATATTTTGTAGTCAGTTCAATTGCCTCAGCTTTTATCTCCCTCTCTTGCCTACTTAGTCCCCCTACAAATGAGCACAAAGTCCTTATTTTCTCTCTTCTTACTATATATGCACAAAAGTGACTTTGGGGTATCTAGGGCATGTGGAGCCCCTGTGATTCTCTGGAAGGTGATGGTTCCTGGGCTCTCTTTGATTCAGCAATGAGGATACCCACACCTGTTAACCCCTCTGTGTTAAGGAACTGGGTGGTGACCGACGATGGAAAGCACTGTTTCTGCTTCCTCAAGGTGAAACACATGAGAAACACCCCTGCCTAAATTTTCAGAAATAAAAGTCCAGGCTGTGCAATAGTAACACTGTTCTTATCATGATTGGAGTTGCTTTCTACAAAAGAAGGAAAGACTCACTCGTACTAGGCTTCCTGCTTTGCAATTACAATTTCTACGGGTCCCACATTTATGCTTTTCCTACAGATATGAATAGATTACTTCTTTGGGGCTAATCACTGTTTCTGTAAATGAAGAAGCTGGCACGAATATCTGTATACACCGGCCTGCTTTGGGGAGAATACCCAGGTCATGTGAAGACTACATTAGTGGAAATTGACTTCTGTGCTAAATGAATCTTTTAAAAGTTCCCCACCCCCATTCTTCTGAAAGAAAGCAAACAGCTTGGTAATGAACACAGTAGGAGGAAATTAAAGTTGTGCTTAAAGTGTGTTCTCAGTGAATTGTTTATTTCGTTACTTAAATTCGTTGTGATATTTAAAATGTAGACGGGAGGATGGTTACTGCTTTCTCCTTGAAATGAACTGGATTTTTATGGTCTTCTTCTGATTTCTCTCCTCATTATTCCAGTCTTCCCGAGCCTTTCATGGAAATGGAAGAACTGCTCAGCAAACCTCAAATGAGGTCTCTGCAGAAGTCGTTAAATGTTAGAGACTCCCTGTAGAAGGTGGGGTGCTCTTGCACAGAAGGGGTGTGATGCCTGTAGTGAAGAAGTGAGCTTGTGTTGATAGAGCTATCTGCTAACATTGTTAAAACTTTCATCCCTTTTTGAAAAGTTAAAAAACATTCCTGTAAGCTTTGGAGAGTTGATTTGGATATACCACTTGAAGATCCTAAATTTTTCTATGTGCACATTCTTGATGGTGGAATCCTTCTTTTCCTCCCCCATTCCTGGCATTCACCTCTCCAAACTACCAGGACTATGGACCCCACAGTTCCAATTCAACACTCAACATAAAACATTTCCCCTAAACTCCTTAACTTTACCTTCTGTCACACACACACACACACACTACACAGAGATATGTTTCAGCACATTTCTAATCAACTAAAGACAGCAAACTGCTCCAAACTCACTAGCCCTAGGTGCTCCTGATGGAATTTCCTACCAGCCTGAGCCTCTGCATTCTAGATGGCTCCAAAGCTATAAGCCCCTAGTGGTCCAACCTCACAAAGTACTCCAACATGGTCTACACTTTTCTAGCCCCAGATGGTCCTAAGGAGCCCAGAGAGCAAGTGAAACAGCCTGCTCTTCCTGGCCTCGGCCAGCATTGCAGCTTTTTTGAGTCCGCAACAATGATGCCCCAATGTCAGCAGGATGTAGTCATAGAAAAAAATTACATCACCCCTTATCACATATTTCAACAAAAGTCTGGGTTGTTAGGTCTCAAACCTACAGCAATTGGCTAACTGTGGTGCCTATTTAACTTATTAAAGTGGACCTGGATGCCAGGTTCTCCCAGGATCCCTCAGTCCCTGTCTGTTACAGGGTATGGCTGGCATACTATGCCCCTTACCCTAGACTTCTTCAGCTCAAGGGCTGGACTGCCCTTCCCCCATTTTCCTTTTACTTATATAATCTAGCCATTTTGGTACCTTTTCCCCTTTTAATTTACCCTTTTTTTTCCTTCTTTTTCCTCTTCCCTCCCTGCTCTCCTCACATGGCCCAGCTGAGGGTCATTGTTCAATCTGGATGCACCCAGACATCCCTGAGTCTGGCTACACTCTCCCTTTTATCTATAATAAACCTCCTCCACCATATCTAGGGAGAAGTCACGTCCACTTATTTATTTATTTGTTTGTTTGTTTGTTTAATTTAGTTATTTATTCAGTATCGCTCCTTTTAGGTTGTTGCACTTCTTCAGCAATCACTATGAGCCTCAAAAAGGCACTTCAAAGAAAACAAAGAAAGAGAAACTTCATGGAGATCTTAGAGGTCACAATGAAACATGACAGTATACCATACGGCACCCCACATTAAGTCAGAATGTAGCTCAGCATCCCACATTTTTCCATGTCTCAATCTGAGGTCTCTTAGGAGGCTTAGGTGTCAGATTCCTTCAGTATAAACTACAGGATTTCTAGAGAATGACATGTGTGGCCACAGGGACAGATAACAAAAATGCTCATACAGTGATCACATATTTGAGCACACAGCCCATGATGGAATACCACAAAGGCAATACTTTCCGTGACTTTGTCAATCATGTTTGAACATTCTGAATCTGCCTGTGACTTGGGTTTCCATTTGGAAAAGGGTCAGTGGCATGATTTTGAATGCTGAAAGGAGAGACAGTGAATGCGCTGAGAGGTCACTTTCATTACCTTCAGAAGATCCACTCATAACCTTTTCCTCACAGTAGCTCACCACAAGTCCCCTGATGTTTAGGCCCTCACCTGTTTTCCACCCTTTAATTAAAAATAGAATCTTTTCTCATACAATATATCCTGATTATAATTTCCTCTCCTTTCACTCTTCCCAGTTCCTCCCCACCACCCCTCCTGTGTGGATCCACTATGTTTCTGTCTCTTATTAGAAAGGAATAGGCTTCTAAGAGATAACAGCAGAACATAACAAAATAAAATATAATAAGATGAAACAAAACTATCACACTGAAGTTGGACAACCAACCCAACAGAAGAAAAAAAAGCCCTATGACAAGGCACAAGAATCAGAGACCCATTCATTCAAATACTCAGGAGTCCCATAAAAATACTAAACTGAAAGATATAATATATACATAAAGGACCTGGTACAGACCCATGTTTGCTGCTTTAGACTCTGTGAGTTCGTATGAGCTTTGCTCAGTTGAGGACGAGGTCCTCAGTTTTTAATGGATCCAGGACTTCCTAGATAAAGAGTTCATGGATTTTTAGTTCTGTTCTCATCCCCCACAGTGCCTTGTTTTCTCAAATTAACATCTCTGAGATGGTTAACATCTCTGAGATGGGCTGTATCTTAAAACCAGTGTGAGGACATATCATGTCCTCATATTTTCCTCTTTTATCTCTCAAGAAAATGGTTAGTAAAGTGATACAGATGGTGTATACAGAATTGAGGAACTGTGGCATTCAAAAAAATGAACAGAATAAGAAAGAAGAAGATACTTAACGTCCCCAGAGATTTTTCTGGGAGAGTGGGCAGCACCTTTCCTTGTTCTAATTTTGGTTATGTAATACATAAATTCTCATGGTGTTGGTTCAGACTGCTGTCACTTTTTTCTCTCTTCTCCAGCTTCTTGCTCTCTTTGCCTTCCCTATAGCCAAACTAGTCTGTGCAAATGCAACTGTGAAGTTCATTTGCCTGTGGAGTTGATGTGGTAGGGAGAAAGCATAGGAGAGTTCAACTGAAGTTAGAAGTGGCTCTGTTTGTATACAAGAGTTTGAAGATGAGGATGTGAGTGTGTCTGTGTGTGTGTGTGTGTGTGTGTGTGTTGGCGGCGGTGGTGATAGGAATAGAAAAATAAAAGAGCAGCAAGCCTAAATTATGTGATTAAGAGCTGGATTTAAAAACTGTTGCTGTTGCCATCATAAAACCACTTTGACCTTCTAGCTCCAACTCCCCTCCCTTGGCCGTGAATAAAGGCATTCCCATTTTAGCAACTCTGCTGCTAGTGTTCATGCCCAAGCCCCCCAGCTTTTCCTTTTGCGGCTGAGGTTACCCTTCTCTCCTCTCAGTGCCTCTGTGGCCTGCAAACAGGTTTCTGGTGATCTCGACACATGAAGTAGCGAGCAAGTGTTTTAATCCTCAAGGAGTCAGGAAGTTTTGACCTACTTTACCTTCCCTTTGCTTTTTACTTTTATATTTTTTTGCTTTTCACTTTTAATCAAGCTAATGAAACTGCAGCCCAGTCCATGGGCAATTTCTCTGACTACAATCAGACAAGAACGATCACTTCTGATTTCTGAGAACTGTCCCACATGCTCTCCAATGTCTCATTTTATTAAACATGTATGATTACGTTAAATTTGTGATTGTTTATTAAAAACATGTATTTAAAAATAAAAATCTTTGAATAAAATTCTTTGAGAAGGAGTTGAGGGTATTTGTGGTGGTACCTGCCAGTAATTCCAGCACTTTGGGGGCAGAGGCAGGAGAATTGCCACAGGTTTAGGGCCAGCCTGGTCTATATAATGAGTTCAGGGCTGCACAATGAGAAAGTCTAAAACAAAGTAAAAAAGCAAAAGAAAACAACAACAACAACAAAACATTGAGAGCAACCGACCTACTCAGTGTTTCCCCCTGCTATTTAAAACAAGAATATTCTTTTTTCTTTGTGTTGCTGTGACAAATACATGACCAAAAAGCACACTGTGGCCCCCCGTGGGGTACTCAAACTCCTCGAGTCTCAGTTGGTCACATACAGGTGAGATGATCATGAACCATCTTAGGCCTTTGAACTAAGAAAACACGTGTGAAGTTCCTACCACAGCATCTGGCAAGATGGTTGAGCTTGTGCCTGAAAACCACGAGTGCTCAGAAATGTTGGTTAGCTTTGTCTCCTTTAAGACGTTTACGGTCTAAGTGTGTGTGGGGGGGTTGCCATTAATACTAGTGGCAGGAAGACTAGGAACAAGCCCTGACACAGCAGCGTTATTAGCAGCAATGACAGCACTGCAGCTGTCACCTGCAGCCAGAACAACAGGTGGTGTCAGGGAGTGCTCATTTTATGCTAGGCTATGTGTCAGTGTTGACATTCATTGTGTCATTTAATTTTTCAAGGATTCTGTGGATAGGTTCCGTTTCTGAAAAGTACCCGAGAGTGGTATTCAGGGGTCAGTTTTACAGACTTGCAAGTGGACACCGCTGTTGAGCCATAGTTAGGAAAAAGATGAGCTGGAATTCTTCCTCAGGAGTGACTCCCAGCATGCTCAGCCCATCACAGACTGTATCACAGGTCTGATTGTGACAAGAGCCACAGGCCCTTGGATGCAAAATACTTGGCCTGTCAGAAGAGGGAGATGTGATTTCTGTGAGGAGGGGAAAGTTTAGGAAAGCATATGAACTGGACTTTGGTATGTTTGGTAGATATCTACCTCGTCAGAGGTAGATATTTCAAGTAAAGAAAACTCCGATACAGAAGCATTGTTTAAAATGTCAAGAGTCTGCTTGGGAGAAGAATAATATAATTTCTTAGAGATCAAAGTCCAGTTTCTGGGCGTAAAGGAGCCCTAGGGAGATGGCTCTCTTCAGGTACAGCACTTGTCATGCAATCCCAAGGTGTTCAGACCCTCAGTATCCACATAAATGCTGGTGGGCATGGCAGCCTGGCTGAAATCCTAATACCCTGGAGATGAACACAAGTTCCCCGGGAGCTAGCTGGCTAGCTAGACTAGCTGGTGAGCATCAGCTTCAGTGAGACACCCTGCCTCGCTAAATAAAGTGGAGAGCACTTGAGCAGGACGCCTTACATTGACCTTTGACCTCCATATGAACCCCCCCCACATATATGCATGTATACGGCAACATACTTGGACAAATATGGAAGTTAGAGAGCAATGAGATGCACCGGAGAAAGCCAGGCGCAAGCCACTACCATTTTGATTGTTGATGTGTTTCCAGCATATGTAGCAGTTTACAGGGAACAAGTCAAGGTTCTCACATGCCAACACTACAGTGAGCAAAAGCTGTAAAAAGGCTGTTGGCTAGTTGATGAGAGAACCAGATGGAGGCCAGGGGAAACTGGGGAGGACATCTTTAGCAAAGGTCCTGCAGAAGGAAAGCGTGGTGAGAGGTTTAGAGAGACAGCACCTCCAGGGTCATCTACTGAAGGCCAGGGTGGGAGAAGAGGGATAGAGTGGCTCAACACTCTGTGTTGCTGATGGCAGGAAGTGGGGAGGAGGCATTCATTAGAGACCAGGTAATAAATTTGGATTTAGACTCCAGGATAAAAGATTCATTAATCCTTGCCTGATTATTTTAAGAGGCAAGAACTTTTCTCTTTCTAGTCCAAAACTTCAAAGCAGCTTTGGGCATAAAGAATGTGAGCTCTTCTCTCTGAGAGCACATTTCCCTGAGCTCTTGCCTTAACCCAGCCTCCCAAAGCTCAGGCTGTGTGGGGGAAAAGTAGCTTCCCTATGGCTGCTTTACAGAAACTTCAGTTTCACCATAGCCATGGACTTTGAACTTTTGTTCAATGCTGTTCCTGCTACACATTCTCTCCCTCATACTGGAACACTGAGTGTTTAGCTCTCATTTCTCTAGTGTTAAACACATGACTCAGGCACAACTGTTGATCTCCCTAAGAAGAAAATCAAACAAAGGCTGAAGAGGGTCAAGTTTTAACTGGCATTTTTTATTTTCTTGTTGAAGGAAAATAAAAATTCTAATGTTAGAAAAAAGTCTTGTGGAGCATGATAAATATTATGAAATCTTGGTTTAAGACCAGGCATAGCTCTGCCAGTCAAAGTATGAGTTGGACAGTTCTCTTAATGCGATAAGCCTGGATAGAGAGTAATAACTTTTAAAAGCTCTTTGATGTTATCATGTCCTAATCTTATAGATCATTGCTATTGTTTTTAAATTATTTCCTCTCTGTGTGTTTCCCTCATTTTTGTCTTAAGACTTTTTTGTATGTCCTCTCGCAGCTTTGTTGTGTATTATAATTACTTATCTGCTTTTTATCTATATTACATGATCTTCGAGACACAAGTAATACCCTTTATTTGTGTACCATTGACAATGCAATATCGGACACAAACAAAATACTGAGTTCCAAGGAAATTTTTTTTAACAGCAAAAATATATTTAATAGCTTGATGTTATTTCTGCCTTCCAGGCTTTAATCTGATCAAATTTATATTTTTCTTGTTAATTTATGTATCCCCTCATTTCTTTTGCTTGTGCTGGTGATGGAACCCAGGACCTTGCACTTGACAGGCAAATGCTCCACTACTGAGATTCTTGCCCAGTCTTTTAGTACCAGTTCTTACCCGACACATGGTAATGGGCAACGATAGCCAAAGACCACGGAACATGGACACATGCAAGGGCTTGGGGACTGCTTGCAACTGAGATCGGAAATGTGTGCGTCCTCCAGTGATCTGGAATGGAAGTAGCTCATGAAGCTTAAAGACTGTTGCAGAAATGCTTGGGAATCTCACAAGGGAACTGGGTCTGGGAAAATTACAACAGCCTAAGTTTATGTGATATTTATTGCTAGTATGCTTATGTCTTGACATCAAATTAACTCTGGATATTGAGATTTATGAGGGTGGCATGATATGAATTTGTTGAGATGACTTATTAAAATAAGCATAATAAATACTGAAGAATTGAATAGTTAAAAAAAGTTTTTCAACCAAACCAAATTATTTAAAAATACTTTACACCTTAGTACTTCTTTTGGGTGTAGTACTTACTTTTAATGGTTTCTAAATTCAAAATAAATATTACATCAATTTTATATAGATTTTTTTAATGGTTTGTTTCCTTCAGAAACCTGCAACTATTATGTTCATGGATTTCCTTCCATTTTGTTTTATTTTAAATATTTCTCTCTCTCTCTGTCATACACACACGCAGACACACTCGTACTTTCATACTTGTGTGCCCCAGCGCATATATGGAGATCAGGAAAAAACAAAGAGGAGTCATCTATCTTCTTCTACCTTGTGTTCCCAACAATTGAATCCAGGTCAGGAGATCTGGCAAGCAACGCCTTTGTTCCCTGAGCCATCTGACTGGATCCCACGCTATCTTTCAGTTTTGACTTTGTAGGATGAATCGTGTAGATACAGCTTTGAGAACCATACCCTTCTTGACTAGAAGCTCTCGAGTTTCTTTAAGATCTGCTACAGCATCATTTTAAGCTCCACCTTAATATGTACGCCTTCACCTGTGTTGGTTAACTATAGGTTAAATAAAGGTTATCAAGTAGTCATTATCTGATTATCTACTTATCTAATTATTTGACTATTCCTCATGTAGTAAATAGTCAAATGGGAATAAGTACACACACGGGTCAGAAAACAAACAAATAAACGGTCCCCCAAACCAACCAACCAAATGATAACAACTACAAAGATCCCAAAACCACTAAGAGAAGTTACAGGTGAAGTGAATATTATTTTTATAATACTAAGGATGTTATTTTATAGTACTGGGTTTTGTAACTCTCATTATCAAAGTTAGTAAAAGAAAAGGATTAAATAATTATTGTAGTTATGTATAAACATATATATATATATATATATATATATATATATATATATACAGTATGAGATAAAAAAGGGCATATTCCTAACCTATGAAGGGCTTTTCATGTTTGGCATTAAAAATGTTGATCACTAGAAGAGAGAGAAGACAAATGACAAGTCAGAAATTCATGGATAAAATGAGGTGGCCAAGGAATTTGTTTATGAAATACATTTGATTTTCACAAATATTGAAGGCTGAAGAATGCAAGGAGTGAAGTAAATTTTAACCTATTAGTTGGCAAACATTAAAAAATAGCAAACTAGTATTGCTGAAAGTATGTATGTATGTATGTTACATCCTTTACCTAGATTACAGGTTGATATGAACTTTCTAGAAGATAATTTTTGCTTTATCTTTTGAATGACAATGTAATAGATCCTAAGGAAATACTTATGATACCTATATCCTTTAAATTTGTGTTTATTTTAGGCTTCTTATTATAGCAGATGTGAAAACAACCAAGACTTACAACAATAGATGATTTTTAAAAATTTGAAGAACAACTTGATTTTTGAAGAAAGGTTAAAAATTAGTTTTTAAACTGTTTTGAAAAGCATTATTTTCATCAACTTCTTAACATAGTGTTGTCATACCTTCAGTTGGAGGAACAGAAAAGTTAACCACTAGAGACTAGGAAACTATCCTGTAGAAATATTTTATGGTGAAATAATCCAGTACAGCATTATGTAAGTATTAATTGGCCTAAGACCAAAGGTGATCATTGCCTGCATAGCTTAAATACAGCCACAGAAGGTAACCATAGTAAACATTGTAACCCTAATGTCCTAGGTTTCACTAACTGTTAAGTTAACACTGTCTAGAATCATCTGAAAAAGTAGTCTCAATTTAGTAATTGTCTTTATCTGGTTGGTCTGTGGACACTTATGTGAGGGACTGTCTTCACTGTTAATTGATGTGGAAAAGTCTAGCCCATTATGAGTGGCGTCATGCACTAAGCAGTAGGTGGTCCTGGGTTGTATAAGAAAGCCAGTGAAGGATGAATTTGAGTGACTCAGTAGAGTTCCTACATGATTTCTGCTTGAGTTTCTTTCCTGATCGTCCTCAATAATGGACTATGACCAGAAGGAAAAGCCAGATAAATCCTTGTCTCCCTCATATTGCTTAGGATTTCCCCTATATTTCTTACAGTAGCAGAATGAAGCTAGAACACTTAAGATTCAATGTTTTCGTCTCCTTAATAACACTGTGTCTTGGATTGCCTTCCCCCATTTAAATACGTTTTTTCCTCAAATGTCACAAGAGAAAATGGCACCTTATTGAGCTTCTTCTAAGAGAAGTTGAAGTAGCCAGCACTGCTAAGAGTGAGAACTGAGTCGGTCTGAACAGAATCCAACTGCTTTTGGCAGCAAGGTTACTGACTATCATAGGCACCAATTTAAGTGATAAAATTATAACCACAAAGTGAGGGATGAGTGAAAAGGGATTCTGTGCAGTGGTCTCCAGGAATTGAGCTTGCACTGGATCATTTTTGGCACTAAATACATTTTATGGCTCACATTGTTATAAAAAAATCATACTCAAATGCTGAGGTTTAAAACAGCAATCATCAATTTATTAGCTCTTGCTATTTTTGTTGCTGTTTTGTTTTTGTTTTTTTTGGGGGAGGGGGTCATGAATCTGGGTGGGTCTTGCTTGAATGATTTTGGTACTGACATTCATTGGTATCTGCTGTTAAATGGTGCCTGAATCTAGAGCTTGGGGTCCTGCAGTAGTTGGAAATGTTGGGCATCTCTCTCCGCCTGGTCTCAATTAAAACCTGGGTGTATGATTGTCACATAAACTGATTTGGGATTCCTCACAGCATGATGGCTTCTGGGGAGGCATTGAAACGAAGGGTGGCATGTGACTGTGCCTAGTCTCAAAGCAGAGGATGTGCCAGCCATTATTGCATAAGCTCATAGTGTCTCCCCATCTGTTGCATTCTGCTGCTCACGAGCCCTTAGACAATGCATGGCCAAGGTTCGGAAATGAGACTCCAACTCTGAATGAGGGCAGGAAAGTCTTCAGAGGAGCTTGTGGAGGGCACATATTGTTATAAACTTCAGAAAACATACTCTGACACAAATGGGATATAAGTCAGGCTATTCAGGACCAAGAGTTCGACGCTGAAGAACTTTTTGTAATTTCAAAACAACCGTTGCAATTTTCATCAAGCAAAAGCAAATCCTTGCATTGAGAAGAACAAGGAAGTGATTATGTTAGATTGGTCTAATTTCTGTTTGTGTTGTGACAGAGATGGGTGTACATGAAGGAGGGGTTCTGTGCCAGCTTCCATTCAGGCATGACAAATGAGAAATTATGGTTCTGACTTTTAGTTCTGAGTAGCTGAAGAATTGTTATCAGTGGTTCATTCAACAGTGCAACAGCAAGAAACAGTGAACAGGAGTAAGCTGGTCTCAAGTGTCTCATATTCACTCATGACTAAAGAGATCTAAAGTCATATTTTCTTTTTTTTTTCTTCACAATTTATTCATTATATTTCCTGATTGAAGCTCCCGCCTTCAACTCCCTTAGTTCCACCCTGCCTCCCTCTTCCCCTTTTCCCCTTCCCCTAGTCCACTGAAAGGGGGAGTTCTCCACTGTTGCCATCTGCGCATAGCTTGTTAAGTCTCATCAGGAGTGCTTAGATCCTCTTTCTCTGTGGCCTGGCAAGGCTGCATCATCAGGGGTGAGTGATCAGAGGGCAGTCAAGTGAGTTCATGATAGAGACAGCCCCTGTTCCCCTCACTGAATTGAGATTTTTTTTCTAGAGTAAAACAAATAAAAGTAATCATAGGAAAATATGTGGCTTTACACATGGGCCTTTGAGAAGTAAGAGATTAACAGAGTAATAGTAAATCCAATAGAATCTAGAAACCTCTATAAACCAGAACTCATTTGTGATGGTACATACTGACTACCAATTTGACAGGACCTAGGATTATCCAGACTGGCTTAGCCTTTGGGCAAGCCTGTGAGGGATTACTTAGATGAGGTTAATTGATCTGGGAAGATCCACTCCACCAATCGCAGTCCTAGACTGGTTACAAAGAAGGGAGTGAGCGGAGTGTTCATTACTCTCTGCATCCTGAGTGCATGCCATGACCAGTCACTCCATCCTCCTGTTGCCACGAGTTCTCTCTTGGGATGGATTATTCCTCTGAGAACCGGCATAAACTCTTCTTTCCCCGAGGTGCTTTCGTTAGGTATATCTTACCACAGCAGTGAGAAAAGAACTATTTCATTTCTGTACAAATATGAGATTGGCAGGTCACACTGGACAGCATGAGGCTTTGCAGTCAGTTGGACTTTCTCATATTCTTTTCATTCTGTGGCCCCACTGGCTCTATTTACACAGCCCTAGGAATGATAATTTCAGCCATCTAAGTAGAAATACAGAAGTTAGAATCTGATTCATACTGTTTCTGCCCTTCACCGTATCTAGTTACTCAAACCTAACAGATTCTACCAAAGATATATTCTAAGTTTTAATCAAAAATGTCTTTTATCTCCACACCTGCATCACAATAGTTCTTGTAAAAGTATTTTTAAAAGTCCTTTTTAAAGGTATTTCTATAAATTTACATTCATTTATTTATGTATGTGAGTGTGTGTGTGTGCATGTGTGTGTGCGCAAGTGTATGCAAACATAACATCCACCAATACCGTTGAGGGTTGAATTCAGGTTGCCAGGCTTGGTTGCAAACACCTTTATCAACTCAGCCATTTTTCCTGTTCCTGTTCTGTTTTATACCTCAGACCTTGACCACTGCAGGCTTTATAATTAGTGTCTCAGCCTAATCTACTCTTCTTTATTGTCTGCTTTTCATCCACAAGTTCTCTAATGGCTTCTCATTTCATAGCTGATAAAACTTGTATTCCTTGACCGGACAATAAAGGAACCCAGCAATGTGACTCCTGGAGTCAGCCATTGTCTCTCATCTACTGTCCTTGCTTTGCTTCCTTCCTGTTTCATGGGGAGGGGGTCTCCCACGTCTACTGCAAACTATTTTTAGCATTTTTACACTTTTGCTTAAATATAAATGCTTTCCCAGCCTCTCTTTTCTTGGGAACCTTTTTTTCTAGGGAACATTTATTTTTTATCCTCAGGCCTGTGTTCTGTCTCATAGGACACAGTGTTTCTTATCCTGGCATGCTCACATGTGAGATTTGCCTTCCATACTAGCCTGCAAATTCCTTAAGGACAACATTGGGTATCCCCATTTTCAGAATTAGGAGAGTATCAGCACCAACCAAGAATTTAATAAAACTTGGAATACAATTAAATGCAAAGTGGGCAGTGATTTAACAACATGAATTGTCATTTCAGAGAAACCCATAGCATTTTCACTGCAGTATGGAGAGATGCATTTCGGCGACAAGCAGCAGGACAGCGAGACTGGGATCCTCACTAGTGTGTCACTCTCTCAGCACTACAACTTGTCTGGGTTTGGGGAAGGAAGGAGCTTGAAACCCTTAAGATGAAACCCAAGCAACCCAGGAAAGGAGAGAACAGGCAGAAGTCCCACTCAGTGGTGACATACATATGTTTTAAAAAACAGCATCACAGAAGACAGACAGGTTTAGGCAGCGAGAAGAGGGACCACAATCTTATTAGAACAGTGGAGATTTAAAGGACAGTTTTCCTGACTATGAAGCTTGTAAACTGTTACTGGGGACTCAGGGAGACAAAACAAATCTCCTGCCCTTTACTGGGCAGGGGGCGACTACAGGAAAGAAGTTTTCTTTCAACTGAAGTAAAGCTCTGTCACAGATAAATGACAGAAGCCCAGACCCCTCAGGTGCTCCGCAAACCTTAGGGACCAAGAATGGCTTCCCAGCAGTCTCCACTGCTAACATTTCACTCACATTTGCTCAGGAGAAATGTTGAATTTCAAGCATGCAGCAAAAAGAATTATCCGCCTGTTTAAAAAGTGCAATCCTAATTAGTTCTACTCTTGCTGTAAAGTGACAGTTAAACAGGAAAAAAAAAAATTTCCCTAACAACCTGCTGATTGAAGAGAGTTTGCACACCACATGAACGAGGAGGGGATTGCTGGCTCCTTGGTGTGGAACAGTGATTGTTATTAGGGAATTACAGTCAGCTTCCCCTGCTTTGATGCTGGCATTTTCTCCCTTTCTGATATTTAAATACTATATAATAGGGCCACAAAGATGTTCAGATACTACTAGTGAGAGCTTCACTGGCAATTACAATTCCTTTGCATTTATTATGTCAGTAAAGGGAGTGGGTTTCTTTGGAAAAGAAAATATGCAAAATTTCATTTATTATGTTGTTTTCCTGCAGTCCTTGTCATCTTCCCTAGTAAGGCATCACTAGAGGAAATTGACAGAAAGTCAGGTTTTGTTATGAGAATGTAAGGCCAAGAACCATTTTAGAGGAACAAAACCCTTTAATCCACTTTAGGGAGAAGGATTTTGCAAATGTTTCTAAGTGTTAAAAGTAAACGAAGGTTAAAGAGTGAAGCAAAAATGAAAGCTGTATTAATGGGAAATATAACCCGATAAGTCTAATGGATTCCAATCTGAGTAGTCAATTTAAATAATGGAATTGGTTAGTAGTTTCAGATTAGAATTAAAGGAAGAGGTAAAAACCTATTTCCACAAGTTGTTTCAAAATAAATGGTATGTTCACTGGCTGACTCTATATTATCTCAGTCTGCCTGTACTCTGTATGACAAAGCATGCCTTACCATAAAACCCTGCTGGGAGAAGTGTTTAATCAGATGCCTTTGATATTATTTGAGTGAAAGCTACTTTGGACTCAAAAGAATCAAAGAGAAAAATTTGTTGTTTCTGCACTCAGTTTAAATTCACCGTGGTGGGCCGTGCTCTCTGTGTATGTCTCCCAGCCTCATCTGCTCTCACAGACAAGCGTGACCTGGCTGGGGACTTTAGGTTTGTCTTCACAATCCTTGGAGACAAAGTTTTGGTTAACAATCATGTTCAGATCCACCTCAATTGTTAGTCACCACAAACCAAGTCGAGAGAAAGATTGTCTGCTGACAGGGATTTTAATAGTCTTTAGCGACTACAATTAATAGCACCCCCCATAATAATTTTAAATTATTTTTTTAAATAGCTTTGTTTGACTTCCTAAGGAACTAAATGAACACATTTGTTCCCCAAGACAAAAACTATTTTACTGACTAATCTTGAAAAGTTTGTGAATTTTGCCATAGAAATCACAGATGAGATGAAAAGTTGAGTAACTTACTTTTCTCCTTCTTCCATGGAGTGAGTATGTTCTAGTTTTTATATTTTCCCTAAGCTTGCTGCTGGAGTTGTGGAGTTCACCTCCTGCTTCCACTGGATGTCAGAATGACTTAGAGTAGTCCTCCCCTTGCCACGTTGAAATTGGCCTTTAAATGATAATCAACTCCGAAAGAGGCTTTTGGATGAAGGTAATTTAGTCCAGTAACTTCTGAGGGGGCAGGATTTGCTTCCCTGCTGCCAGTGTCAGGGAGTGCTTCTCTTTGGGTGTGGCTTGTGGTTTAGACCCAGCTAGCCACCAAGTAGCTGATACACCCTTACAGACTTGAAAAAGGAGCTAGGACAAAAGACATCACTTCTGGGAGGTGATTAGCAGCCAGTGATGGATGGAGGTGGGAGGGAGCAGGGTATACAAGCAAAGGGAGCTGGCAGTTGCCCTTGTCTAGAAAGGGGAAGGACAAAGGATGCTGGCCTTGAACAGTTGAAGCCCCAGGGGATTTCTTAACAGAATCCAACTGCTAAGGACTATTAACAGCATTGTACAGTAAGGGATAAAGTTCTTTGGATATGATGATCTCACAGACAGCTGAAAATAATCTAGTGCAGACACCTATAAGCTACTGATGTTTTTCAGAGAGATAGCATAGAAGGCTAATAAATTGCATGTCTTTTTCACTTACCATTATTTAGTGTTTCCAGTAAGTAAATGTAGTTTCTCAGCTGAACTGCTCTTTCAAATTATTGTTAATTAAATAATACTCCCTGAGAAATCTGTCATTACCAGCAGCCAGGAATATGGGTTTGTTGAGCTTGCCTGAGGCTGTTAATGCTCCAACAGACAGTCTCTTAATTGCCCTAAGACTAATTTCAGTGGGGACTGTAGTTCACTTTTCCCAAGAATCTCACAGTATGCTACATATCTGAAACTTTCCCTTTTTGCTTCTGTGTGTGAATTTCTAAAAGGCCAGAAGGATCATCTATTCTCTAATGATTCAGCCTTTGAGTAAGTCATTCTTCATAATGGAAAAAGTGTGTGTTGTTGAATCTATAATCTTCTCTACTTCCATTAGGGCTAAAGAAAAGCAACTGAAAACAGATTTTTAGAACTGACATAACTCCCTCCCCCCAGTTCATTTCATTATCTTGAAAATATAATGAATATACAAAATATAAAAGAATATAATTTTTTCCTGGGGGAAATCTTTTAGGGTCTGTCCAAGACCAAACTGTGATGTACTTTTTGTCATTGTTTTTTAGACGGTAGTAAGGTAGAGTGGACAGAAATGATCACTGCATGTGGGTGAAAGGGGGAAAGATGAGGGCATCTGCCTCCCAAGAAAACCTTATTCCCGGGCCTAGGGTTGGGTGTGACCTTATCTGCAAACATCTTCCTTTTGCCGTGAACACAGAATAATGACAAGGATTACAAAAAAGTCACCATCCTTTGTTATTGGAAAAGCCTCCATTTGCCATTTCAAAAAGAAGTGCCATTTCAGCCTTTGCCTAAATGACCTCTTTTTCATCACAGTGTAAGATAGTTCTTTCACCTTTCGACAGGTACTTTTTAAAAATAGTTACATACTTGTTTCAGAAAAATTACACTTTAGGATGCATTTCAGTGGTATTTCATTTCAACCATTTAATTTGGTTGAATTAATGTATAATGGTGCCTGAGTCAGGAGAGAGTAGCTGTAATGATGGGAGAAAGGGAGGGCGAGTGAGATTGTGAGAGAACCCAACCTCCAAGCATAATTCAGAAACATGACAGTAACTTTTTTTTTAATCTTGAAGTGAAATGATAATTTAGCAGAATAGTGTGAAATATTATAAAATAATTTCAACATTGTATCAGTGATTTACTTTTTCATGGTCAGAATTATTGTCTGTACCTTTCTGGTCACATATTGATTTTATTTTGTTTGCATTCAGTATTTCTTGATAATCTTTTATTCTCGCTGTAGTCTCTCAGGTCCTTGTCTTTTTGCTTCCTATTAAGACATGAGTGGACAGACACCTCTGCCTGCTTGTGTATACATGGCTGAGCACCTTTGAAGAAAAGCAGGCTCTTCTGCACTCTGGCCGCTTGTATGTCATTCCGCACCAAAAGACAGGGCCTTCCTCACAGTGAGAACTTTGTAATACTTGACAGAACAAATTGAACTCAGGTGCATCTTTCCTTTCCTCTTTCAGTTGGAAAATGAAGAGACTAGGAGAACAAGGCCGTTCTTGACCAGCGACAATAGAGAGTAGAAGCAGATTGATAGAGCCCTGTCCAGGTGTGCTGCAGATAGTAGTTGGAGGAGAGATTATTTGCAGGCCTGGTGAGCCGTGGCCTCTGCTGTCACTGAACTAACTCAGCCTTGTCCCTATGTGCCCCTGGGCATCAGAATGCACAGCAAACATACATATAGCTCACCAGCAATGAGAACACGAAGTATTGTGCTGGGCCGGTGTTTGTGGGCTTTGTATTTGCTGAAGACCAGCAAAAACAAAACTTAAATGACTTTTACCAGGTAGCAGTGAGAAAAAAAAAAAAAAAGGTCTTTGGTAAGGATTCTAAATGTAGAAAAAAAGAATTCACTGAGAACTGATCTCCTGTGGTTGGCACATTCCTCTGTGAATACATACACACGGTGGGTATATAGTTGTATTTCTTGCTATGTGTGTGGCATGTGCGTGGGTATATGGAGTAGCAATATGGAGTAGCACACATGCTTTCACATGTCTGCGGGGAAGTGCAGGTTGCAATGCTGAGGCCTTCCTTGATGACTCCCCACTTTATTTTTGAGTGAGGGTCTTTGTTGAACACAGAACTTGCTGTTCAGGTGAGGCTGGCCAGCCAGTTAGCTTTTGGGGTCTGCCCATTTTTGCCTCCTATTAAGGCACTTGAAGCCAGGTCAGCTTTTCATGTGGGTGCTGAGCACCAGGCATTGAGCATCTCCCCAGACCCTAGCTATGCGTTTTCACTCATTGATTTTGTATGCACACCAGGTAGCTGGAAACAATAATGCACATATGCAAATGTAACCACAGAGAGGTGTATCAGTTTGGGTAGTTTCCTCTTTGACACACGTAGGCATTTATACTCCAAAGATCGCTTCTTATCTACAACATGCTACAGGCTTTCTTCCTGATTTATCCCACTTTAATAAGAGATTGCATCAGCGTGAGGGTCACATGTGCAAATGTGACCATGCAGTGTGTTGTTACTCCAGGATGACTGGGAAGGGAGGGGGGCGGGGTGGGGGAAGGGACGGGGAGGGGAGGATTGCTTTCTGCCAAATTGGGCAGCAAGCCGGTATCAAAATTGTTAAGGCAGCCAGACCACCTGTCTGCGTGACAGCCAGTCTGTGTTTTTAAAATAGTGCTATTTATATAAACATTTGGAAATGTGTGTATGTGTTAAATCTCATTCAACAGGAGTGAGGTTTGCTCAGCTATTTCCTGGGTGACGGGGGGAGGGGAGGCCCAGACAAGACAGGGCTCCAGCCAACAAAAAGGCTTCCCATCTGCCCTTCTTTGCTCTGCTTGGGAATAGCCAGCCAGACCAACGGTTTTAGCTTTGTTCATTTTTTTTTTCCTGTCTTGTTCTGATCTGAGCAGAAGCTGACATGAAACAAACATGGCATTTCCTTTTGAAAATTGAATCCTGAAATTGGCTTCATCTTTCCAGAAGCACATCCCTGCTGCTGTTCCTCCCAGCTCTGTGAATGTCAGGACGACTTTGTATGCAAAGCCCAAAATGTGGAGGCAATTACTACAGTCTTCTTTGGGATTTTTTTCCCCCTGGGGTGTTTGTTTGGAGTGGTTGGCTTCAATGCTTTGAATAGAAATGGTTTTCCCTCTACAGAAAGCATGAGAGAAAACAGGGGATCGAATAAAAACTACAACTCTTCCCTACTTTCATTAGCACACATTTTAAGGGGACATAGCAAAATGTGGAGTCATACAAACATGTCTTTTTGAGGAGCTATACAACCTAGAACTTGCAATAAATGGCCACAGGGACCCAACAAGTCATGGCCCAGAGCCAACTCACTACAACTGAAGTGATGCATATGGTTAGTAGAATCCCAAGGAAGTGATACATGCATGCATTATAGATGGCTTTGCGTTTTTTGAGCCAAGTTGCACTGTAGTGCTTTGAAATTGAAAGACTTAAGGAGGCAAACAGCTGACAAAAAGAGGAGCTAGAGGCAGAGTCCATGAATGGTCTCTCGGAGGTAAATATACTGAAAAGAAAAGACAGGAAAAAAGTGTGTATGAGCACATACACCACCCACCTTCTCAGCCACACACACACACACACACACACACACACACACACACACACACACACAGAGTACATAGCAAAGCCAAAAGGAAGCTTCTTCACAATGTCCTTAGCATATCTTAGAGCACTGAGTCCTTATGGGCTGTGAGGAAAATGAGCTGCCTGGGAAGAAGTGTGGAACTGAGAAACTCCGGGTACGTGGAGTTGCTGCCTTGGCCCACAGTGAAACTTACATCACAGGAAACTCAGTTTCACTTGTGATGCACAGATGGATGATCTTGCAGATGCAGTTGAGGCCTGTCGCTTGATAATGAAGGTAGTAACAAAGAAGGGACATGTGATGCCTACAGAACTTGGTTTTCCAGAGGGTGTAACTTGGTTTGATGTAAAGCTGGACTTTTAAGTTGCAATCTCCACTTTCTTCACAGGCGTTGTCATGGGCAATTATTTAGCCTCTTTGCACTTTGTTCCTTACACCTGCACAATGGAAGTAACAGAAGCCAGTCTCTCAGAGATGAGCTAAGTCACTGTGTCTGCTCTGGGGCTAGATCACTGGAACACTCAGAGTGCTCAACCAACACTAACTCTTCCTATTAGAAAGGAACTCAGTAGAGGCTCTGGTTTTAGGTACACTCCAGTTTAGATTCTACTGCTGTGCTCTGGAGAAAGTGAGTACACATCTTCTGTTTCAATGCAGAGAAGTGTAAGGTTGCTACATGGATGGAATCGCCCCACAAACTGCCAAAGCACAGTACTGTGTAGAGCACCATACATGTGCAAATGGAGTCTCTTTCGCATTAACCTATGAAGTTTTATCTTGACTGTCACATGAATACTATTTTTGATTATTTTAAAGAAAGCAAACCCCTAAATGCCACACACATGATTCTCCACAGTGACTATAGAACTGTTGATGTTCTCAGAAAGATAGGGAGAAAAACTATACCTTATGTGAGTCTCCAGTTAGAAAGCACATTTTGCAGTAAAATCATTTGCATATGATCCTTGTGAGACAACCTGATGAAGATATGTGAACAGTGTTCCCAGACAAACTCACCATTATGTACAGAGACTTAGAGATGGCATTAGACACAATTTGGGGTTGCAGCTTAGCAGTATTTCTGCCTTTCCAAAGGAGGTTCCCCTGCAGTCTTATTGCTAACAGTGGATTCTGCCTCTTGTCCAAGTCAAAGCAAGTCTTGGGATGGGTGGAGTTGGGACACTCAGGGAGGGTTAGGGTGTTTGTGCTTTTGCAGAATCCTAGTGAGGACGTGGACTCAAGAGCCGGAGGAGGGCAAGGGACAGCAGATGCTCCCACTGCTTCACCATCTAGACCCTACGGAAGCTGAGCTCAGCCTCCTGTCTCAGAACCTGTCAATTACTTTAGTCACTGCACTTTAAGGTCTCCCTTCACTTAAAGTTGGCTTGAGAGAACACTGGTTCCCTCACATCAAAACTCTAGCCGTGGAATTATAGCTCACATGAAAAGTTGCCCTGAAGTAGTGAATCTATGGGAAAAAAATGTTCTAAGGTTTCCATAGAACTGATAATTTTTTCCAACCCTTGGTTTGTTTTGAACACCTTTATCAATGGGTTAAATTGATCAAGGGAGGTATAAGAAGACAGCCATGACAAGACAACAGCATTTATGTGGCCAGAATGTAGTGGCACGGGAGACTTAACTTTTCTTTTAAAGGAAATGCATAATGTGTAGTATATCAAATAAATATGTTTCTATGGTAAATGGCAGAAAATAACTTTGAATATTTATGATGTAAATAAACTAGGTTGTTTTTCTTTGAAAGGGGGACTGCAGAACCACTTAGAATTATTTACCTCATAAATATTACATCTGCATCTATTTTTAAAATGTAACAATTACTATTCACACAATGACAATAAGTTGCAAGCGTCTGCTAAGAAACATGCCTGCTTTTAGATTTATGCTGCTTTTATGGCCAGTATTCCTGCTTCCCACGACACATTCCAAATCTGATGGTGTCCTAAGGGTTTGTGCCAAATGAAGTGTGAGGCTGCTTCTTACTGCCCTTGTTCTCACTGTCATCCTCATCCAGATGTGTTCCTAGTACTTCAGCATGCTATGCTGCCAAACCTTCCTGTCTTACTACAGTATGTGTGCATTGCACATAACATGGTGTGTCTGAAAGGGTCACAAACTTGGGAGTCATTTCCCTTCTTCTTGGGATTTAAACTTAAGTTGTCTAAGACATCTGGCCAACCCTACAAAGTTAATTTTAAAGCAAGCTATTAAAGTCCACTCAGTTTAGTCATAAATACCTCGGATAGGCCATTCTTTCTCATAATTGAGAATTTATTTTCAGGTACTACTGTTAGAATTCAAAATTGTTTAGGAGATTGGAATATCTATTCATTTTTTTTGCCACCCTTGTAATTCTAGCCAACTACAGGCATTTTATTACTGTCATTTCTACTTTTTCTTTAGTGTGATTGGAAATTTGTACTGTAAAGGCACACACAGTTATGATATGGACAGTGTGACCATCTTAATTAGAAATGGTAGCTGTGGGCTGGGAAACATGGCTCAGTTAGTAAAATAATTGCTTTGCAAATTTGAGGACTAAGCGTGGATACCTAGCACCCATGTGAAAAGCCATATGGAATTGTATATGCGTTTAATCTAGCACCAGTGGGATAAAGATCACCTTTGGTGGTCATCTTGGAACTCAGTGACCACCAAAAAATATTGATGAATCAATATTCTCCTGGTTAGTCAAAGACTCTGTCTCCAAAACTGAGGTTAAGGACAATTGGGGAAGATACCTAATGTCAACTTCTGGCCTACATAGACACACACACAGACACACAGGCACACACACACACACATACATGCATACACACATACTTGCAACATGCCAAGACAAACAAAGAAATGGTGGCTCTCACTCTAATATGTAAAATTAAGACTGGGTAAATGCAGGGGCAGAAGAATAACCAGGTGAATATATCTCTTGTTGCTTACTGTTTTGTTTTGTATATTTGTTTTAGTGGCTGCTACAGTATGTATATGTGCTAATGTCTATTGAGAATGACCTTATTTTAAACTTAAATTTCAATTTAAAACAGTATCAAGTGATATTCTTGAATAACCAGGCTACCCAGCTTATTTCCTAACCCTTGTGAATTCTCTGATGAGCACTTTTAAGATACTTTTCAGCATCTTACCAGGGTCCTTCTTCTTGATTAGCTTCCTTAGGTGTAAGATTTTAGTATGATTATCCTATATTATATGTCCAGTATCCATTTATAAGTGAGTATATACCTTGTGTGTCTTTATGCTTCTGAGATACCTCACTCAGGATGATCATTTCTAGATCCCACCATTTGCCTGCAAATTTCGTGATTTCTTTGTTTTAGTTGCTGAGTAGTATTCCACTGTGTAAATGTACCACAATTTCTGTATCCATTCCTCAACTGAGGGACATATGGGTTGTTTCTGGCTTCTGGCTATTACAATAAAGCTGCTACGAGCATGGTTGAGTAAATGTAAAGACAAAGAAGATGGACATCAGAAGAAGGAGAAAACAGGGAACAGGACAGGAGCCTATCACAGAGAGCCTAGACTCTACCTGGCAGACTATCAAAACATATGCTGAGATTCATAGCCAAACTTTTCACAGAGTGCAGGGAATCTTATGAAAGGAGGGGGAGATAGAAAGACCCGGAGGGAAGAGAAGTTCCACAAGGAGAGCAACAGAACCAAAAAATTCTGGGCACAGGAGTCTTTTCTGAGACTGATATTCCAAACAAGGACCATGCATGGAGATAACTTAGAACCCCTGCACAGAAGTAGCCCATGGCAGCTCAGTGTCCAAGAGGGTTTCCCAATAATAGGAATAGGGACTGTCTCTGACATGAGCTCATGGGTTGGCTCTTTGATCGCCTCCACCTGAGGGGGGAGCAGCCTTACCAGTCCACAGAGGAGGACAAAGGAGCCAATCCTGATGAGACTTGATAGACTAGGGTCAGATGGAAGGGGAGGAGAACCTCCCCTATCATTGGACTGGGGGAGGGGGAAAGGAGAAGAAAAGGGAGGGTGGGATTGGGTGGAGATGGGGGGGGGCTACAGCTGGGATACAAAGTGAATAAACTGTAATTAATAAAAATAAAAAAATTTCTTTGAAAAAAAAAGAAGTATGTGTTATGAAAAAAAAAATACCTTTCAGGACTGGGCCAAAGGCAATGACTTATAATGCTTGGCATACAAGCACATGGACCCTCATGAGTATGAATGCCTGTACATATGTTGAAAGCTGGCCATTGTGTCATGCACCTGCAATCTCAGTGCCAGGGAGGCAAAGACAGGTGGATTCTTAAAGGTTACTTGTAGAGGAATTTTAATTTAGAACATGGCTACTCTGGCAAGAAATCACATCGTAAGACCTTCTAAGTCTGTGTGGAATGCAAATATGCCTTTAATTCCAGGAGACAGAAACAAGCAGATTTCTGAGTTCAAGGCCAGTCTAGTACTGAGCAAGTTTCAGGTAAAGAAAAGCTTAGGTCCAGGTGTGGTGGTACACACCTTTATTCCCAGCACCTAGGAGACAGAGGCATGAAGGTCTGTTCAGGCAGTTCTGTTGAGTCAGTGAGTTGAGAGGCAGTTTGTTGAGGCTGAGTTCATGACAGTTCAGGTCTTAGAATTCAGAGGGAGTTTTTACCTGGACAGTTTTACAGACAGAGATTGAAGAGAGTACAAGCTAGTCACAGGTGAAGACAGAATGAATTAGAGAATGAGAAGGAGTCAGAAGATTAGAACAGATTGCTAGAGTTAATTTGAGGCCAAGCAGAACAATTCAGTTGGAAGCTGAGAGAAACCAGAATAGTTGAGTTGAACCAGCCAGCCAAAGTTCAGAAAGAGCTAGAAAGGGTGAGCTTATCAGCAGTAAGTCTTAGAGGCTCAAAACAGATTCATTTTGTTTTCATTAGAATGTATGGGGGCTAACAGCTTCTAGGTTAGGCCTAGGTTAGCAGTCAGAGGGAGTAAGTCTATGAGATGACAATTAAATCAGGAAAATAAATGATACTTTTATACTTAGTGGCCACCAGCTAGTCGGGATAAGTTAATGAGTCAGTTTCAGTGAGACTCTCAGTCTCAAAAAAAAAAAAAAGATTGTAACTAACTGAGGAAATTACCAACATTGACCTCCAACCTCCATCAGCACATGAGCATGTACGTTTGCATGCACATGTGCATACACCTATATGAATGTGTAGATAATAACAAACACATGTGCACACTCACACATGCGCGTGCGCACACACACACACACACACACACACACAGTCCCCAGGATTGACCTGGAGACCTGATCGACACTGTTGTATATTACAAGGCTTATTTTGCACTGACGGATTCCATGTGTGGATATTGTCATTTCCTGATATTAGTTATGAGTAAATATGATTGTTATGAAGTGGTAAATACTGTAGAGGTTTGTTTTAAGTTATTGTCAGCGCCTTCCTAGGTTTAAAAAAATTAGAACAATTTCCATCTAGATCATGATGGAGAGTTCTACCTGTTTTCCCCACAAGCTCAATGTCAACTTCAGCTCTGAGCTTGTTCATTAATGTCTGCTTTCAAGTTTGAGGGGTCTGGCTATTTTTCAACCTGATGCTAATGTTTCCTTCTAGTCTCTGATATTGATGAATAGGTGTGGCTGCTTTTAGCTCACTGTGGCTTTGAGTCACAGCTCACATTCACGTCCAGCCAGTGTTTTGATCAATGATTTTGAATCAAGCATTGTTCTGGCACGGAACCATCAGCTCCTAGAGTGAGCGCTGGGTACCAATTGGAAATTACACAGTGCATCAAAACATCCAGACACAGATGGAAGAGGGAACTCCTGGGATGCCTTGGTCTTTGCTTGCAATGACCAACAAAGATTTTTATTTTTATTTTATTTATTTTTTCACATGGAGGCAAAGGAGCAAATGTGTGGAGGAGGTTGACTTGTGGGGAAGACTAGGGTAAAGGGAAGCGGGGGCGATGGGGCTTAGACAGAAGGAATTCTTCTTGCTCCAAGAAGTTATTAAACTGCCTTTCTCCCAGATGCACCTTTTTTTTTAAATGAAGTTATGAACAGAGCTATGCTACATAAGCAAAAAATTACTGTGAGCTTACATAAATGTGTATAATGATGCTATCAATAAAATTTTAAAACAAAATTACCATAGCGGTACATATTTAATTATGCACACACTTCTCACTGTGCCACACAATGATAATGGCTAAAGAATCGTACGAACACTGTAGCTCCTGTTCTTTTTAATAGGGATGGGAACTAATATTTATTGAATCTCTAATATCTGCCGGGCTCCATGCTGGCTGCTTTACATATGTTATTTCCTTTAATGTGTTTTGTATCACAGCATCTCCAGGGTCTGTGTGGGCGGAGAAGGGAAGGATTACTCTGTGGGCCTTCTGAGGACTGATAACTCTCTCTTTGGCGGGGGCGCACATTTCATTTTCCTGGTCTTTGGCTTAGGAGTTTGCATTTCTTTTGAATTTTTTTTTTAAAGATGTGCTTCCTTATTTTAAGTGTGTGTGTGTGTGTGTGTGTGTGCATGTGTTTATACACAAGTGACTATGGGTGTTCACAGAGGACAGAAGAGAGTATCAAATCCCTTAGAGATGGAATTATACTTGGTTGTGAGCACTTAGAAACCAAACTCTGGTCCTGTGCAAGAGCAGCAAGTGATCTCAGCACTCGAGACACTTGCTAGCCCAATTGTTAATTAAAAAAAAATGGTACTGGAGATTAAACCAACAATTCGTATGTGAGTCAAGTGCTCTACAACTGAGGTACAAGTCTTCTCATCTGCTCAGAGTGGATATAGCCTCTTTCCTCTACATTCTGTCTCACACATTTCATTAGGGCAGAGGGTTGACAAAGCAGCCCACACTGCAGAGTTTGAATGGAATGTTGAGTACAAGGAGGGATAATCTAAGCAAGCCCTTTGAGATATTTGAGGGAATATGTCAAAAAGATCTTTTGAAGCTCCAGTTTGGCTCTTGTCTGCTCTTGTGACAAACAGCCACATAAAGGTGGTAGTAGAAAGCCAAGACCCCTTCCATCTGCCCTATCCATAACTTCAAAGCATGTTTATTGGCAGCAACTGGCATTTCATAATTGAGAATACAGCGTTTTATATTTTGGAGTTAGGGAATTGGCCAAAGTCCGATAATAATCATGAGTCCACTCCCAGCAAGATGTTAGTCTATTAGCCTGGAGCTCTATTGGATACTAGGGTGGTAGAGAAGAGTCAGGCTGATTGGAGAAAACCAGAAAGCAGAACGAAGCCCAGCAGTGCCTTTTCAAGAGCCTACAAGGAAGAGAAAAGGAGCCAAAACCAGAAGAAGGCTGTGAGAACAGTGCATGGGAAGGATGGGAACGTTCTGGGTCTGGGAAGTTGGTGATCTATTTAAATACTGGCACAGAACTTGGACCACAATCACAGTTTACTGTGTTCAGTCAAGATGATGATAGCCAGAACCAGAAGGATATGTATGGTATATACTCACTTATAAGTGGATATTAGCCATAAAACACAGGATAACCATACTATAATCCACAGACCTACAATAGCTAAATAACAAGGAGTACTCTAGGAAGGATGCTTAATACTCATTCATAAGGGCAAATAGAATAGAAGTTAGAAGTGGTTGAAGAGCGGGAACAGGATAAGAGCCTACCATAGACGTCCTCTGAAAGACTCCACCCAGCAGATTAAAGCAGATGCTAAGACTCACAGCTAAACTTTGGGCAGAGCACAGGGAATCATAGGGAAGAGTCGGTGGGGATAGAAGGACCCGGAAAGGACAGGAGCTCCATAAGAAGACCAACAGAGGCAAAAAATCTGAGTCCAGGGAGGCCTGCAGAGACTGATGAACCAACCAAAGAACCAGTATGGAAAAGACCCAGACCCCCTGCTCAGAGTAGCTGATAAGCAGCTCAGTATCCATATGGGTTTGCTAGTAAGGGGAACAGGGGCAATCTCTGACATGGGCTCTCTTGCCTGCTCTTTGATTCCTTCTCCCTGGTGGAGTGGCCTTGCCAGGTCACAGAGGTAGAGGATGCAGACAGTCCTAATGAGACTTAATAGGATGGGGTCAGATGGTAGGGGAGGAGGACTTACCCTTTCTGAGGACTAGGGGAGGGAATGGGGGGAAGAGGATGGGAGGGTGAGAGTGGGAGGAGATGAGGGATTGGGTGGGCTACAGTTGGGATGTAAAGTGAATAAATTACAAAAAAATAAATTTAAATTATGAAAAGAATGGTGGTAGCTTAGTATGAATTATGTTTTCTAAACATTCTCTTATCAAAGTGATTTGTGCCATGGTAAGTTATTTGTGGTATTTATAGTGTCAATCTCTTCCCTTGATAGAGCTTTTGAACTTAACTTTATCTGCTGCCTCGAGCCCGAGGCCAATCAGGCAGAAGTATTGCTGTAAAACTTAAAGAATTGTTTTCCCCTCTCAGTACCGAGTCTTAAACCTAGGGCTGTTACATACCAGGAAGCACTCCATCACCAACCTCTATACCCCACCATTAGGTTTTAAAAATATGATCGTGGAATATGGCCCAGGCTGCCCTCACGCCTGAGGGCCTCTTGGCTCGCTTCCAGAGTGCAGGGCTTGTTGGGCACGGCCACTCAGTCCACCTAGATTCTTAGGTTGTTCTTTCCTCTTATTGATTGCTGCCACAGACAGGTCCTAGATCATACACCCCCCCCCCTTTTTTTATCCAATAGGCATTTTATGAAATACTAATTGTGCAGCTTAGATTAGCTTGATTGCCAACTACTTGTTTTGTAAAGGCAAAAAGAGCAGAAGCAGAATAAAGTTGGTTGTTTTGGTAAGGTTTTAGGTCACATTCTCTCAGTGGAAAAATGAGAGTCATGGGTGCTAGTCCCCACTGGCACAAGGCTGTACTCTTTTTGTCCTGTCCCCTTTGTGCATGGTCATCTATAGTTCTCTTGAGCTTATGTGGGGATGTCATGACAAAAATCTAAAAGGACATAGTTCAGGGAGGTGCTGGCTGGCTGGAAAAGTCGAGGCCCAGAGGACAGAGTGAGCAGACTCCACAGGGGCTCCGCAGCCTTCTCTGTCCTTCACTCGATTATCTCTATTCTTGTGGATTTTCACATCTTCTGCTTTATTTTGTTTTTAATGTTTCCTTTCTGTGAACCTTGGAGAAAATTGAACATATGTGAAGAGGGGTTGTGAGAACCCTGATTGGTTGTTTGGAAGCACGGGTAAGCATCCTGGGGCACACAGACGGTATCTGAAGCAAGGGTTAACAGTTTGGGAGACTTAGCCTTCAATCTTAGGATCTGACAACACCTCTAGGTAGATTATTTTAGAATTCTGACTCCATTAAAGGAGCCCCCACTAATGTCCACTGCAGAAGTAATGGAAGGCTTGGAATGAGGAGTTAAGTTCAAGACGCCATCTGTGTTGTAGAAAAATCAAGTGTTAATGTCCCCTTTACACTACTGTGTACATTAGCCACATTTGCTGCTTCAGTTAAATTATATGGGTTTTGTGTTCTAATATTCTCTCTCTCTCTCTTTTGTCATTTACCTAAATGAAATTTAGCATAAAATCTGTTGTTTTCCACCCACTGCTGGGAAGACAAGTTACAGGAGTACCAGAGGAACTTTTTCCAAGATGGCTTCGAGATGGGCATTTCATGGCAGAATTACAAGGTCACCCGTACTTGCTTATTTATTTTCCAAAGCCATCTCTTGACTCTAAAATGCCTGTGGAATTTCAAACTCAAAATTCTAATCCCATCCAGTAGGCTGTGAGCTCAGTCTATGCAAAACCTGCTTTGGGCTGCCAAATGGAAAAGTGTCTGTGTAGAATAAGGAATTTAGGTCATTGCTTTTGAAACCAATGTGTCCTCTAGAAGAAAAGAAATCCAATCCAGTAACATCACACAGGGAAGAAAGTGAAAGAGCTCCAAGGAGAGCTTTTCTTTGCAACAGTTAGCTGGAATGGAATGCGCAACACCTTTCCCCTCTGCCCTGTCTCTCCCACAGGCCCCAAATAGGAAGGGTTGACTTGGGCCTTTAAAGTCACAGTCGTCCACTGGCAGTATCACTGCAGCACCATTCTCCCCTGAGGTGAAGGACTAGCACCTTCCTAGGTAAACCCTGGAGTTAAATAGAGGCTTTTTCTTCATCCCAGAGTTTCCTGAGATGCTGTTACTGGCTTTCTCAAATTTATTGTACAAAGGAAACCTTCAGGGTCTTGTTCATTAATTATTATTATTTACAAGTTATTCATTTTATTTCCTGGTTGTAGTCCCCTCCCTCCCTGTTCTCTCTCCTTCCCTTCCTCTAGTCCACTGATAGAAGAAGTCCTCCTCCCCTACTGTCTTCAGGTTCTTGTTAACATGCAGATTTTTTAGGTTAATGTCAGTCTGGGGTGGGTCCTGAGTGTTTGCATTTCTTTATTTTTAATTTAATTAAATTTTAAATTTTTATGTGAATTGCAGTTTATTCACTTTGTACCCCTCCCACAGCCTCTCCCAATCCTACCCTCCCTCCCTCATCTCCTCCCATTCCCCTATCCAAGTCCACTGATAGCGAGGAGATCTTCCTCCCCTTCCATTTGACCCTATCTTATCAGGTCTCATCAGAACTGGCTGCATTGTCCTCCTCTGTGGCCTGACAAGGCTGCTCCCCTATCAGGGGGAGGTGGTCAAAAAGCCAGCCACTGAGTTCATGTAAGAGACAGTCCCTGTTCCCCTTACTAGAATACCCACTTGGATACTGAGCTGCCATGGGCTATATCTGAGCAGGGGTTCTTGGTTATAGCCATGAATGGTCCTTGGTTGTAGTATCAGTCTCAGAAAGACCCCTGTGCCCAGATATTTTGGTTCTCTTGCTCTCCTTGTGGAGCTCCTGTCCTCTCTAGGTCTTTCTATCTCCCCCTTCTTTCATAAGATTCCCTGAACTCTGCAAAAGTTTGGTTATGAGTCTAAGCATCTGCTTTGATACAATGCTGGGTAGAGTCTTTCAGAGGCCCTCTGTGGTAGGCTCCTGTCCTGTTTCCTGTTTTCTCTTTCTTCCAATGTCCATCCCATTTGTCTTTCTGAGTGAGGATTGATCATCTTACCCAGGGTCCTCCTTCTTGCTTAGCTTCTTTAGGTGTACAGATTTTTTTGTAGGTTTATCCTATATTATATGTCTAGTAACCACTTATAAGTGAGAATGTACTGTGTATGTCTCTCTGCTTCTGGGACACCTCACTCAGGATGTTATTTTCTAGATCGTACCATTTGCCTGCAAATTTCATGATTTTCTTGTTTTTAATTGCTGAGTAGTATTCCATTGTGTAAATGTATCACAATTTCTGTATCCATTCCTCAGTTGAGGGACATCTAGATTGTTTCCAAGTTATGACTATCACGAATAAAGCTGCTGCGAACATGGTTGAGCAAATGTCCTTGTTGTGTGCTTGAACATATTTTGGATACATGCCTAGGAGTGGTATAGCTGGGTCTTGAGGAAGCAATATTCCTAATTGTCTGAGAAAGCACCAGATTGATTTCCAAAGTGGTTGTACAAATTTACATTCCTACCAGCAATGGAGGAGGGTTCCCTTTTCTCCACATCCTCTCCAGTGTGTATCGTCACTTGAGTTTTTGATCTTAGCCATTCTGATGGGTGTAAGGTGAAATCTCAGGGTTGTTTTGATTTGCATCTCCCTAATGACTAAGGACATTGAGCATCCCTGATCTCAAGCTGTACTAGAGAATAATAGTAATAAAAACCCCATGGTACTGGCATAGAAACAGAATGGTAGATCAATGGAATAAAACAGAAGACCCAGAAATAAACCCACACACCTATGGATACTTGGATTTTTGACAAAGAAGTCAAAACTGTACAATGGAATAAAAGACACCATGTTCAACAAATGGTGCTGGTCTAATTGGATGTCTACATATAGAAAAATGTAAATAGATCCATATTCATCACTCTGAACAAAACTAAAGTCGAAGTGGATCAAAGACCTCAACATAAAACTAGTTACACTAAATCAGTTAGAAGAAAAAGTGGGGAAGAGCCTTGTCCTCGTTGGTACAGGAGACAAATTTCTGAATAGAACACCAACAGCACAGACTCTAAGATCAACAATCAATAAATGGGACCTCATGAAACTGAAAAGCTTCTATAAAGCAAAAGACACTGTTATTAGAACAAAACAACAGCCTATAGACCGGGAAAGGATCTTTACCAACCCTCTATCTGACAGAGGGTTAATATCCAGAATACATAAAGAACTCAAGAAGTTAAAAAGTAACGACTCAAATAATTCAATTAAAAATGGGGAACAGAGCTAAACAGAGAATTCTCTGTAGAGGAATATCCAATGGCAGAGAAACACTGAAAAGAATGTTTGCATTTCTAGAGAGCTCTTCCACCTCACAAACTGCTGTTAGAGGGCAGATTCTATGATGAACACATACCTGTAATTCAAGTCTATTTGCTTAGTTAGTCCTTCTCTCATGCTTGTCCATTTCTGGATGTTGTAACACTTGGTCCTCAGCTGTTGGTGCTATTTGGAGAGGTTGTAGAACCTTTAAAAGCCATGGCGCAGCGGGGGAAAGTGAGTCACTGGAGTTGATCATTTAGACCCATAGCCTGGACGCAGTTCCTGTGAGCTTTTGGCTTTCTGATCTGATCCGGAGAGATACAAACAAGCAGCTACACACTCATATAGCTGCTTCACCTGTCATTTGTCCACACTGCGGTAAACTCTACCTTTAAACCTTAATCAAAATAAACCCTACTCCCTCCCATCCCTAGTTGCCTTTTGTCAGAATTTAGGTTGCAACAAGAAAAGTAGCTGACACAAGGTTCTGGCTATTTCCCACACAAGCTCACAGGGACTCCCTCAGATCAGTAGTCGTTCTTACAGGGCTGACACATCACCTTTGCTTGTTCCCTTCTACTTCAAATCCCTCCTCACTAAGTGCACGAGGATTTTTAAAGGCAGTGAACACAGTACCTCCCCACTGAAGAAAGGGATAGATGTCTATCTACAGAAAGTAATTTTGTCAGAGGGAGTAGGATTTCATTAGTGTTTACCTAGCACTAAGATGAGCAATGGCTAGGATGGTGGTGGATTGAGGCATGTTTAATTTTCAGCCTTCCAAATGCTCTAAATAATAATAATAATAATAATAATAATAATAATAATAACAACAACAATAATAATAATAGATTCTAGCGACACAACTGAAGCTGTTATATCCAGAGCAGCACTTAGACTGAAAGATATAATGTTCCACTTAGGAGTCATTACCACACAATTAGCTAGCTAGTATTAAAAAGAAGTTTCTTAAAACACTTAAAGTTGTAAAACTATTCAGAAATACATCTGTGCTTTTCAAGTAACTACAAATAGGAATGCAGTCATTTGAGAGGATAATAAAAGAAATCAACAAGCTCTATGCCCGCTCCCCACGGGTGAGATTTAGAGCTATGCATCTATGTACTTTCAGCAATTAACATAAAATACACTTAAATTTGAAGATTTACTCTGCCATCACCTTCCCACACAACAAACACACTTTCTGGCTAATTTGCCTTCATTACTTTGCATGTAGTTGCAAGCCTAACTTCTGCTCTCTAATGTTTTGTATAGTCTACCTTCAAGTTAAGTTCCTGTACATATGCCCTTCAGCTTCTCTTCAGTCCTGAAAGAACCAGAGGATCTATCAGCTGTGAGCTTTGTAGCCTGATTTCTCCATTCTGAGGGAGGCTCTACATCTGTATGCAAAACCAAAGAGGGCTGTGGAAGCAGCTGCTTGTCTCTTGCTTGGTAGGGCTGAGAACTTGCTGGCTGACTTTGAAAGAGAGGGAGCAGTGGTCCCTGATGTAGGAAGAAATACTTTCTAAGAAACCTTTGCTGGGCAGCATTATGGACCATGTTCTCTCCAGATACTGTAACCAGTGAGTCTAGTGAATTTCAATGGAGGGCCAAACTGACTCATAAACAACTTTCAGTGTTGGGGCTTCGTTTTGAAAAGCGATATTTTTGTATGTCCCACTCTTGTCTTCAACTACAGGGGACCTTATTCTGAGACGTAGCAAACAATAGGTGATGTGCTAGTTCAATATTTAGCCACTTACAGTGAGATAGAAGAGCGTGGACAGCAAAAAGAGAGTGAGGAGCAAATCTGGAAAGAAGACATGGTGGAGGCATGGAGATCCTCAGAGCACAAGAACACAATGGTGTCCAAACATATTATGCTGTATATATGAGCTCTTTAGATGTGTTTGAGAGACTAACTCCTTTACTCATAAAAGGAGTCAGCTAACACTCCAGACTGCTCACTGTAGAATTTACGTTTTAAAATCAGATATAAGAAAGATGAGAGGCATCCATGGTGTGAGGTCACCCAGAAGGTGGAAGGAGGTTACCATGGCAATGTAGTCTCCAAGCCTACTACTTATGGATAGGGGGTAGAGCAGAGCCTGGAAATGTTTAGCCTGCCTCTAGAATACTGTTTCTCCCAGAGGATTAAGATCTTACAACACATTTTGTATGCACTCTTTGTATATTTAGAACAGCTGCCAAAAGGAGACAAACCCCAGAACATGCTATTTCAGTATTTTATTTGACCCTTTAAACACATCCGTGAATTATACATGGCATGTATCAATAGTCATGTTATTTGTGCAAATGGCAGATGACACCAAGACCTAATAATGACAACTTGAGGAAATTGACCCTTTCAGGAAGGAGTGTGTGGTTGAATAGGGACTTTGTCCACTTTTTGGTGCCTCAACTTCCTTATCTAAATAGGATGAGGATGGTAGTGTGAGCACTGCCTTAAAAGGTTGTTTCTTGGTTAAGAGAGACAGTGTGATAACCAAGTAGGATGGATGGTGTTGGTGAAACTCTGACATGCTGAAGGAATGCTGTCTACTGTTTTGTGCATTGTTGGGAAAGACTAAGAGAGATCAAGTATTCTAGGTTCATTTCCACTGCTCATCTTAACACACTGTGCTGGGACAACTACTAAAGCAGCCATGGGTTGCTAAAGTAACCATGGGTTACACCTTCCTCTAGACTGACACTGTTTCCAAATAAAATCCATGCTCCTTGGTGGAAGAGAGTACAGAGGTTTGAAACAGAATAGAGTCTATGTAGTAGTGCCTCTGGCTGGAAGTTCTCCCTGAAATGGGTTCTTGTGTGGACTACATGCTGTTGTTCTTCAGAATTTGTGTACTGACCTTCTAATCCCCAATCCAGTAGTGTTAGAGCATGGGGACTCAGGCAGGGAGTTAGCTCACAAGGGTGGAGAATGAAATTAGCAATTTTGTGAGACTAAACTTGAACTGAATTGGTGGCTCAAGCCCATTTTTTTCCCCAGTAGTTGACAGGCTGAAGAAAAAAGATTGCCATGAGTTCAGATAAGCATGGAAATACAATGAGATTCTGGCTTGAAAACCTTCTCAAAAATAATAAAAACCTTAGTAATGGGATTTATCTTCCAGACAAGACAGGATACAATCAGAAGGCCATAAAGGCACTCTTTTAGACATGAGATCAGTTGGCTTTTTTTCTTGGACTTCTGGGTCTTCAGAATTGAGAAACAAAGGTTTGTTGTTTCAGCCGCCCTGTGATAGACTACCGCAGCATCTTGCCATTCCAAAACAGATTGTTTAGCTAGGGAGTCTTTCTGCTGTTAGAGTGTTTCCATTATAGAATATCTCTCATCCAAATCCAGGTTTTTTTTTTTTTTAAGCTAAAATTGTACTGCTCTCAAGATATCTCCTCCCAAACGTTGTCTTTTTGGGTTTTCAATAGTTATGCAATTATATAGTCTGTTGAACCATGAATAGTTCTTAGTTTTTTAGACATGAAAACAGTACTAAACTTAGGATTCCTTGAAGGACTGGAAGAGTTCTGGTTTTCGGGTTTTATTTTTTTAAGGTTGTTATTTGTTTATTCAGGAAATAGATCTGACACAGAGGTGGATAAAGTATGGCTCTTTAAAGGGGCTAGCTAGTGAGAGCCCCCAAAGAGCTTAATTAGCCTGACCATCAGTGAGATGTGTAGTTTCCAGATTTTAAAAACCAAATATGAGAAATGAGTCTCAGACGACTGTTACCCCCAAACAACAGAGAGATTAGAAAACGACATGGCAAGTGAAGCCCTGTGGTTTTATTTCACAAATCCTGTGGAACATCCAGGCCAGCTAGAGCTTTGTATTTGGTAACTTGAAGGAGCCCAATAAAGAAATGAAGCCAGTGCTGTAGAGACAGCTTGGTGGTAAGAGACATCTTGCCTAAGGACAAGGAACTGAGTTCAGATTCCAGCACCAACATAAAAAGCCAGCTAATCCTGTAGGGATAGATAGATCTGTTGGCCACCAGCCTCGCTCCAGGTTGGGTAAGACACCCTACCACAAGGAAATAAGGTCTGTAGTGATAGAGCAGGACAAACTTTTGGCTTCTATATTTTCACAGGTGTGTACAAACACACGTGTACACAATGCCCTCATTTTCTCTCTCTCTCTCACTCTCAAATATTCCTAGATCCAAGTGAATTTAAGTTTATTACATAGCAACCATTTGGTTTCTGTCCCATCTAGGGACAAGTAGTGGTAATGGGACATACAAACTGTAAGGCAAAACACTTAAGTCAGAAGCTTACAATAGATTCTGGGCCACACAGAACTCTGAAGCCTGTTAAGCGACAAGGTCAGAGGAGCACATTCTATTAAAGCAAGGTCTGTAGTAAAGAGGTCTAGAATGTTGTGCTTCTATTATAACATTTTCAGTAATTTATAAACATCCCAAAAAGGATATACTGTCAGTCATTCTATTTATGCAGCAAATAAAATTTGACAAAATGAAAGGCTTTTTTTTTTTTTTTACATTACTTCACATGAAATGATATGATTTTGTTGTTTGTGTCTTGGAAATAGGGTCTATCTGTGTTATCTGTGTAGTTTTGGCTGTTCTGTTCTGGATCTTACTATGTAGACCAGGCTAGCCTCCACAGAGATTCCCCTCCTGTGCCTGAGATCAAAGGTGTATGCTGCCATGCCTTGCATGCTTACTGATCTTTATGGTAAACCGGCTTTTCCCTTTGATTCTCTGAGTTCTCATAACCTTTTTGTATTTCCACATCTGACAAGTAGTTGCACTTGTTTAGTCTCTGGAAAGATGGCTAGGTGGCTAAGAACAGGTTCATAATCTTTCTGTAGTTTTCTGGATACACATACTAAAGAAATTCAACACACGGAGAGTCACTTGAGTTGTACTGTCTTATACATCTTTAAATGTACATTTAAAAGTAGAAGTGACCTAGTTTTAAAGTTAATGGCTCTAGAATCTCACAGACTGTCCTATTAAAATCTTTACCTAACAGTAATATTTGGTAATTAACTGAAACAGCAGTTTATATTTAGATTTTCCATTATTTTCCCTTTCCTTTGTTTCTCATTTGTGGATTCAAATTTAGAGTCCCACATGGCATTTGGGTGGGACTCTTTTCAGTCTCCTTTAATCTTTGGCAGTTTCTTCATTGATCTTCATCTTTCACGATGCTGACTTCTTTGAAGTATACTACAGCCATGCATGTTTTGCTATGGCTGCCTGCCTGTCATATCTCTAGTAAATTTTCCCATATATTTTAATGGAAATAATAGAATTTACCACCTGAAAGTGACTTTAGATTTTCTTTACTAGTCCAATTTAACTGGATTGAAAGAAAGGTCTGTCTGTAGTGTTTAGATGACAGTGAGTCAGGTCTAGAACTAATGTTCAGTTCTTTGAATTCACACTGAGGTTTAAGTAAGGTTCTGCCCACTGAATACCTTTCCACAGTGGAAACCAGCAAACCCTGTTCTGGAACACTGCTTACATACAATGCCATGTGAATGATGTTCCCAGGATTGGGTTGCTGATGTGGGAAGTTTGCTTCACAACACAAGAAACAAAGTAAAGTAAAAGTATACTTAGACAACATGGCTAATTCAGATAAGATGTGACTTTTCAAGTGGTGGTGGTCTTCTATTCAGGCTTTGTTTTTAGAAAAAGGTGGCTAGAATAGTAGAAATTGTATTTTTAGGAGGATGGTGAGATGAAATAGAAAGTAACTTCTTTAACTGAAGATTATCTCATTTTAATGTACACTGCATGCTTTTGTTGCAATAATAATTTTTTAACCCATTCTTTTTCTTTCTCCTTTTCCATTACATTGATAGGAGGCCGTGTTAGAAGACTGATCAATGCCAAAACAAAACAAAAACTAAAGACACTTTTTTTCCCATAATCTTTTCCCCATACATTAATTACTTTTGAGTGTACATGTACACATGTTGCTGTGATTCTCATGGAAATCAAGGAAAACTGTGGGAGTTAGATTTCTTCAACTATTTGAGTTCCAATACAAACTCAGGTCATCAGGTGTGATCATGAGTCTTTATTTCCCTAACTATATCATTGTTCTTGTTTTTTCATTTATTTTGCAATAAAAACTCAACATTTTGTGTAATAGAGCTATTTGGATTTCTACTTTCTTTGTTAAGAGGTTTTATTGCTGTTGCCAAAAATAAAACTCATATGCCAACAGAATGGAAAAATGTTTTATAAATATCTATCAAGGGATTTGTATCTAGTATACATAAAGCACTCTTAAAACTTAACAGAAGGAAAAGCAAACAGTCTAATTTAAACATGAGTAATAGGCAGGAGATATCTTCAGCAAAGAACATGATTGGAACAAATAGGAAAAAGATCTCCATCACAATGGGAAGTGCAAATTGAGTCATGCTGCTACTGTAACAATTAGAAAAGCCAAACAGAAATAGTGCCAATTAGGGAGATACATATTGTATGTATCATATGTATGTTACATATTGTAACAGTCAGCTTTTTGTTGCCATAACAAAATATCTGGCTGATTAAAAATAAAGAGGTGATTTTTAGATCACAGTTTAAGAAGCTTCCACCCATCCTTGTCCCATTGCTTTTGAGCTTCGAATAGGACACTTCGTCACTGTTGCAGGAGTGTGTGGTGGAAAAGCTTGTTTGTCTCATGGTGGCCGGGAAGCACAGAGAGCCCGAGAAAGATATTAGGCATGTTACCTTTTCCCTTTCAAGTGTGTGTCTCTGTGACTCAGATTACTTCATTTAGGCCCATTCTTAAACACTCTACCGTCTCTCAACCTCATCACTAGCTGGGAGCCACAGCTGAATACATCTGAATTTGCAGGACATTTAAGATATGGACATAATCCACCAAAAAAAATAGTTTGGATATTTCTTTTTTTTTAAGCAGAAGGAATATATATTTATTTTTATTCATTTTCTGAATATTAATATGCAAATAACATATTAGTATCAAGATATGTATAAATTACACAAAAATATTTTTAATGAAAACATAAAGTAATATTTTTCCTGATTGAACTGACTTCCTTTGATGCATATCAGTGTTTCATTACCATTTAAACACATAACTTCTATACCATCCAAAATTTTTGATTGGGGGCATTTGTCACAATAAAATGAAGAATTATTTTTATACAAAAATGTACTCAAGGTTATTTATAGAACGTACCTGACAATAGCTCCAAACTGGAAACAATCCTCAGAGAGTGAATGGTTAAATACCTTGTTGTACACCTAGTCCACAAAACACTGCTCCACAATAAAGGAAATCAATATGTGCCATAATGTGAATTTTTAGAAAACTATAACAAGTAAAAAGAGGCCATTCTCAATACGTGCTTTAAAATTTCTTTAGTATGTTATTCACAAAACAAAAATATTATAGTCACAAAGGTAAAATTAGCCATTACTAGGGATTGGGACGGGGGAGGAGTGAAGGAAAAGAGGCTATAGATTCAAGAAGGCAACAGAAGGGATCCATATGGTGATGGAAAATTTCAACATCTTGACTATATTGTTGTCAACCTCCTGGCTGTGCTATTGTAGACTAGTTACCAACAGAGGGAGCTGGGGAAAAGGTAGTCCTGACTTCAGCACATTCTGTCTTACAAACTTAATTATTTATATCTAGTTACACCAAAATAAAAGGTTTGAGTTTTAAAAGACATAAGCTGAACTTTAAAGAAGAAAGAAGTCTGCTTTATTTTACCAAAAATTCTATGTGATTTAAAAAAAAATGTACTTATACCACAAATTATTAATATAGTAAGAAATTTCCAAAACAAAGAAAGGGAATGTAAAGTAGTATATGAATTCTGACCAAGGGACTGTTAAGACATGAAACTTGGTTCTCTTTTTAATTTTTTGTCAAGGCCAAGAAGGAGTTAACATGAGTTAGCACACCTGTCAAGTAGGGGAGCAAATACAGCTAATACCGGGCTGCTTGCATATTTGAGACCAATAATATTTTCATGTCCTACAGTAAAAGAATCTTAAAAGTTAGAGAATCCATATTTGTATTTGTTTATGTATGTTGATTCCTAGCATAGATAAGCATATTTCTACTTTTATTGATAATATTATGAAACTTTGGTCGGCATTTGAGAACTCATAATATTACCCTTACTTTTTTCTGTCTTTAGAAGTGGTAAATTAAACAAAATAAACATAACGGAATTCTAGGTTAAAAACAAACCCTGAGACTTATGTGAGGATGCTAACAAATAAACAATCATTCATCTACTGTTATTGCTAGTGTTGGTTTGCAGCTTTTTAAAAGGTAGTTTTTGTAGCAAGACTTTGTAATAATTCTAAGCATGGCAAGACATTGGTGATACATAATAATTTTAATATATGCTACAGTTTTATACATAATGCACATAAAAATACAAATACCTAGTGCTGAGGAGAAGAAAGGCACAGGCATATATACATGAACTAATAGAACTATAACAAGGGATATAAAATAAGGGTTTAAGGGAAGAAAGTCCTATCACGAGGAAAGCAAGAGTTTTTCTTGCAGTTCATCTCGAATAGCTAGAGGTTAGAAAGACATGAATGTTATGTGCCCTTCTAGTGCTAAAAACATTTTAAAGCTATACTATTTCAACAATTGCATTATTAATCCAAGGGGGATGGTGGCTCAGCACTTAAGAACACAGAATCTTCTTTTTACAGAGGAACTGATTTAGGTTTCCAGCACCCATGTTGGGTAATTTACTGCTGCCTGTAATTAGAGTTCCATGGGAGTTCTGATGCCCCCTTTTGAACTCCATAGGCAACTGCACTCAGATGCACATACAGCTGCATGGACACATGTGCATACACACAATGCATTAGTGTATGAGTTTTGCCTGCTGGCATGTATGTCCACCACTTGCATGCCTGGAGCCCACAGAGGTCAGGAGATGACATCCAATGACCTGAGACTACAGTCATGGATGGTCGTGAACCACCATGTGGGTGTTGGAAACTGAACTTGGGTCTTCTGCAAGATCAGCAAGTGCTCATAACTGGTGAGCTATCTCTAGAGCTTCCCCAACTAAAATAAATATTTAAAAAGATGAAAATATACAGAAAGTTAAATGGAAAAGAGCACAAATTTCAGAACTGGCTAACTACATGCAAAAACCATAGAACACAGATATGATGTAACACAGTTTTTTTATTTTTATTGAAAAAAAATTAAAATTTATTCACTTTAATCCTGATTGTAGCTCCCGCCATAACACAGTTTTAATGAAAGGAACATACCTCAAACTATGATGCCTGTGCAATAGTATGCCACAGGTTTCTCGAAATTAGACACCTCAAAGAAAGGAGATAAATTATCTATGTATCTGTTTTTCTACCTACCTATATATAATATTATCACTGAGCAGTAGTTGTATGGCATTCTTGAACAACCAGGTACCTGAAAGAAATCAGGTGCATACATATGTATATGTATATATAATTAGTGACCTAAAGGATATAAAGGATACATGGATGTAATTTATAAACGATGACAATATTCAGTACTCATTAGTGCAAATAGAAGTAACTCCGTAAGGCAATTAATTCTCCAATCTTCTATAAGATCAGTAGTTAACGGTCATCCTCTTTCCTTGATAAGTTTCTTGTAGTTAAATATTACATGTGGTTTATTTCGGTACAGGAGAGAGGATTATTGGCACAGGAGACAATTTCCTGAACAGAACTGGCCTGGAAGTTTTATCCTTACTGGATATCTTTCATAGTTCTGGAAGGTGCACTATACACTACTGGAAGAGAAATGTGATAATCAATCTTACCAGCTATGAACTCTGAGAGCAACAGTGATGACCAGCCTGGAGAGACATGCCCAGGGGTGCTATACTGGCACATATGTCATAGGAGTAACCTACCACTTTCTGATTGACTTTAAGGTCACAAGATGAAACGTATCATCTACTGTTATTTAAGCCAAGTACCTGTTGCTAGGCAGGTGATAGGCACTAGAGGAGAGCCTGTCATTATTATTCTGCTAAATGGACATAGCATTAAACTGGTCCCTAATGACCTACTGTTATTCCCAAAGATTATTATATTTCTCTACCATCATCAAAGAATCTTTCTTTGGCATTTTGGTAATTAATACAGTAAAACACACCTGAGAATAAGAGACTGTGGACCACTCAGTTGTAAATGGGACATCTGTATCACGCTCCCTCTTCCCAAGGCTCAGGAATCAATGCAGTGAAGATGAATTTTAAAATTAAAAAATTTTAAACCCAGAGGCCGTGGCTGGCTGTAAGAAAACAGTGCTTTCTGGACTCTGCAGGGCAGCTGTACATATGAACGCACAGAAGTTGCAATAGGATGCCTAAGACCTATACAGGCTCATGTTAGACAAAAATCCTTATACGGAGAGGAGAGAATTAAGTGAAGTCTCACTTCTAGCTGAGGAGCAGTTGATAGCTGCTGAGAAAAGGAGGGCCAGTTTTTTTAAAGGTGTGGCCTATGGTAGTCAGCCATACTCCAGTGGTAGGTCCCCCCTTCAAGAGAGTATGGGCAACACTAATTAGACTTAAAAATGGGGACAGAAAGTTGGGTGGATATGGATGTAGGGTGGATCCAGAAGGAGTGGGGAGAGGGAGGTGAATATGATAAAAACTCATTGCACGAAATTCTCAAACAATTTTAAATATAGAAAATGCATATACTAATATCTTATATTAATATATTAAATGAATAGTAAAATATTTGCAAATTAGCGAAATACTTAAACTGTACATGGAGTTTACAAAGCTAAATTTAAATATATGCCCGACATTTAAGAAATTTTCACTGTTATTGGCTATAACAATGATGCTAAAACATGCCTCTGAGTTTTGTTGTGGGTACTAAATGAAATGAGATAGTTGGCAGACAGCTATTAATTTAAATTATACTGGAAACTAATGTGATGAAATCACAACTAAGTTATTTTTTTTAGAGAGTAGCTTATGTATTTTATATCCTATCACATCTATATTCTAGATGACAGAAGACTGAACTCAAGGCTATTGATTTTTATTCATTGAAGAACCAAAACTCTTATTCATTTATCCAGCACAATTTTCTATTTCAGGATTTAGGCCATCTTCCTAAATGGCACAAATATGTTCATATAATTTTACTTCCAGAAATCTCCATGGGATCAGCTTAATTCTTTTATGATTCTATTAACTCAAAACAATTTATATTGCCTTGCTTGATAGTCTCTGTAAATGGAAGCAATACAATTACGCTATTTTAAATACTTTACAGTGTATGATCCCAAACACATATCCATCCAGACAATGTATTATTCTGTCTACTTGGCTATCAGATGCTAACATGCTACCTGGCCTTTTAATGTAAATTCCATTAACAATGTAAGGATCAGGACAAAATATATGCGTTAATGATGCATTGTAATTTAACACATGACAGGAAAGGCTGAGTGACAGATTGCAGGTAATTACAAATAAGGGAAGAACTCATTTCTTAGGAGTGTTCAAGTCACAGGCAAATAGCAAAAGGTTTTTATTTCTTCCCTGCCAGAATAAATTTATCTCCTTAAAAGTCACCTTTATGCTTTTTACTTATCACCATGAAGGGTGCATTCTGTGTTTCAATTTTATGTGGACAAGACATTAATTTTAAGTGAAAGATAATCATTCAGTGCTGGGCTAAGTGAGGCTGTTATTAGTTTGGGTGGTAAGGGTAGAGAATCTGGGTTCATGTTTGCCTTTAACAGAGAAAATATTCTGTGGATATGGTTTTCTCTCTTTTTATTTTTGGCACTGGGAACAACGTATAAGTAAGAGAGTGAATTGAAAGTCATTAGTTGCCTCTTAAGTATCTACATACGGATTATCAGAAAGAGACGGTAATAATATTTGAATATATCAGTCCTTCACTACCCAAAAAATTGGAATGGTCACTTAGAGTTTCCTTTAATCAGTGCGGAAGGGTGACTTGCCATTGTGAAAGGCACTTCAGAGGTTACTTGTATTAAAGCTTAGGTTAATCCTCTCAATAACCTGATTTCATGGGCTGGCTCTTTGAGGGTGATGCAGCTTTACCAGTCCACAAAGGAAGAAAAAAAAAAAAAAAGCCAGTCCCGATGAGACCTGATAGGCTAGGGTCAAATAGAAGGGGAGAAAGTTCTCCCCTATCAGTGGACTAGGGGAGAGACATGGGTGGAGAAGAAGGAGGGAGGGTGGGATTGGGAAAGGATGGGAGAGGGGACTACAGCTGGGATACAAAGTGAATAAACTGTAATTAATAAAAATAAAATAAAAATAAAAACCCAATAAATTAAGAAAAATGCCTTGTCTCTTCTTGAACACCTTGGGAAAGTTAACTAATGGTGTGTAATGTGTTCAGATTGGCAGGATAAAGAGGAAAACTGGCAATTTAACAGGATGGATACACAGAAAAAGCATCCACACATTCCATATTGTTATAGTTTGAATAAGAAATTTCTCCCCCTTCTGCACCCCTCACCTAGTCCACTGGAGATGAGAGAGGTAGGGAAGGTGGGATTAGGAGGAGATAAGGGTGGGGCTACAGCTGGGATACAAAGTAAAAAAAAACTGTAATAAATAATATATATTATGTATAGTATATATTTATATTTATATATATTTTATATATATATATATATATAAAGAAATGTCTCCCACATGCTCTTATTAAAGGTTTGGCCCCCCGCTGAAAGTTCTGGAAACTTTAGGAGATGGGGCTGAGTTGTAGAAATAAAGCCACTTTGAGTTGTTTGTCTCTCTTTCTCACCCCCCCCCACCTTGTGTGTGTTTGTGTGTCTCCCCCACCTTCTATCATGAGGTGAGTAGGTTCTCCCACACACCTTCATTTCATTATGTTTTACCTCACTTATAGGTCTATAGTCAACAAACCTGTGGGCTGTTGACAGAAACCTCTGAAGTTGTGAACCATACTACATTTTTCTTTATTTAATTTTTTTCTTAAGCATTTGGTCACTAAAAGGCATGTCTTTGTAAAAACAAAATGCTCTTGTTCAGTAAAGCACAGGGAAGCTATCCAGCTCTGCACAGGATAAGTTCAGGTGATTGTTGTGTTGAGTGTATTAATTCCTAAGCAATGTCTACTCCTCTTTGCCATTGGCATACTTTCTGCTAGGGAAGGTTATATAACTTTCTCCTCTCCCTTCCCTTCTTTTATGTCTGTATCCCTTAGTAATACTGGGCTTTGCCCTCTCTGATTAATTGAAATGTATTCAACTCACCCAATGCATTTTTGTTCAGTTCTGGATACTTTTGAGGCTTGTATTATTCTATTCTGGTGTACTGAGAGAGGGAGAAATTTATTCTAAGGGTTCTGAAGTACTGATGATACAACGATTTTCATAAGAGGTGTGGATGGGTGAGGACTGAACTTTCTGTAACTTTCCCTCAGTGTGGAGAAAGGCCCAGATTTCCTTAGCATAATTCTGCTCTTGATCTCCTTTCCTTCATTTTGAGGTTAGGTGAGCAGAAGTCAAACACCCTGTCCTTGCTTGAGAAATATGATCTGATTCATTGTCCTGCAGTAACAGGGTTAGGGAAATCACTTTTATTTGACAGATATGAAAGTAGACATTGGCAGGTGTCAAGTTGTATAGCCATTAGTTACAGTCTGTGTTTAATTCCAGGACTAAGTCCTTGTTGGGTGCAGAGCATGGGTAACTTGTGAAAAGCAGACATTGGTCATTGAGAACAAATGTGGCTGTTGGAGGAGAGAAGCATGATTTAAGGGAATATCTCTAGGCTAGAGCAGGTGAGTGTGAAGGGTAGAATTTCATACATGGGAAGTTGGCAATATAGCTGCCAGTCTGGGCAGGGAAATAGGGCCATGATGTAAACATAGTTACTCTATTATGTTCTCTTTCCAAACCAAATTGTTTAGTTCACCAAACTTATGCTGAGTATTTAGATATGTGTTTGTCCCATAACAGAGGATTTTGTCCACTACATCTTCAAACTTTAGCATAAGGACAAATACTTTACATGGTTGTGGTAGGCCCTTTCTTTTTGGTATTCTCTAACATTTGTCAAATTACACATTCCAGGTTGTTCTCCTAACTCACTGATTCCTCTTTTCAAATCTTAGGCTCTTCTGTTTTTCTCTCAGGCCTTATGCTCTTTCTCAAAAGTCTACCTTTAACATACATGGACATCTACTACACTTATGGCTTACAAACTCCATTCAGTGTCTTTAGCTAACTCATAACTGACGGTCTAAAATCTTCATTTTTGTTTAAATTTCTTACCTGAGCATGAGACATGTATGCATAAATATCCCCAGCATTTTAACTCAATCTCTAAATCTTTTCTTAAACCCTACCTTGCAGTTTCACAAGAATCTCGAACTCATAAAATTTATATGACCCAACTGAATACAGTAGGCTTCTATACCCAAGCATTATGATCATTTTTCTGTATCTATTCATTATAAAGGAAGACCATAGCACTTTCAGAAGGTATGTTGCAGTTTTGTGGCCTGAGAGATATTTAGCAATACTGAGTATTCTTCCCAGATAAAACCATGGCATTAACAACGACCACTGTGGGGGAGAAGATGCTCCTTTCTCTGTGTAGGTTTTCAAATGTTGGCTTCTCATCCAAATATTATCCCTCTTGTAAGGAGATCATAATTACTTGGCACTTGTGGCATCTTGCTTTGCTATGTCATAGTTGCTCATGTGCTTATACTTGATTTTGACTTCAGGACTAGCTTTCCTGTTACTTTGGTTTGTGTCTTTGTTAAGTTGAATTGAGACAGGGACAGACATACTTCTGTATATAAAGAGGTAAAAAAATCTAAAGAAGAATCAAGTAGACAAATATATCAAATGATAGAAAAAGAAGAAGAAGAATGAGAACCAAGCAAAGATCAACAGTGATGGAATACAATGATCATAAATTTAATTAATTAACACTGTGTGTATGTGTACTGTGTATATGAGTGCAGGGAGACATGTCATGGCACACGCTTGGAGGACAGAGGACATCTTTGTGGAGTAGATTCTCCTTTCACCCTAATGTGGCCCTCAAGGATTGAACTGAGGTTGACAGATATTTGTTCGGAGCCATCTTGTTGTCTTCTAATTTGTAACCCTCGCGTGTATTATTTGAGAGAAACCATGGGAGAGAAAGACAAGCTACAAGTTCGTGAAAAAGGATTAGACACTAAAGAAGGTATATGAAATTTTAGATGCTAGATAGGGTAGGGATGTGTTCATCTCTATGGAACCAAAAATCAAACCCAAAATCAAAAGAGACTTGGAGAATATAGAAAAGGGATTGGCACTCTTGGTAGAGAAGGTCAAGTGCAGAATGTGGGGAGAGTGAGAGAGTGTGGGGAGGAAGTATTTAGGAAAGCTGAGGTAGGGTTGGAGCTGTTTTTTTGTTTTTGTTTTTGTTTTTTGAGAGTTTATTTGTGTAGTCCTTGCTATCCTGGAACTAGCTCTGTACACCAGGTTGGCATCAAACTCACAGAGATACACCTGCCTCAGTTCCCTGAATGCTGAGTTAAAGGCATACACCATCCTGAAGTGCATGTGTTCTTTTTCTGTGTAGCTCAGCAGAAATGATGGGGTGTACAGAAGAGGTTGTGGAGCATATGTGATTTTACAGTATCCACGTGTCCATATATATATATAATTTCATTCTCCTTAAGAGCTGTGGTGAAATTCAGCAATTCAGAATTTTTTCCTAACAAGTTCCCTCAGCCTCCAATAGAGACTCTGGTCATTGGAATTCAGCTACTATGCTCTGAGGAACCCAGGCTGGTTGGAGAGACCCACGATTGTATGGCCAGGCTGAGCTTCTGGATAGACCCAGCAATAACTTGGCATCTGATAAATGAACTGCATGGAAAGCAAGTCCTCAGATTACCCCAGATGATGCCACACAAAGTAGAGGGGAGTGTTCTTTTTGAGCCCTGAACAAACTGCACATTTGTGAGAAAGATTGGTGACTTTTCTAGTTTTAGGGTACTACATCTAGGTGGACTGTATTCAGTAAAGGGAAAGTACAGTAGGAGTTAGCCAAGTAATGAGGGGAGATGCTTCTGTCTTTTTCAGTGTGGTCTGGACAAAAACCAAGAATTCTACGTCTGAATTTTTGATCATCCACGTGACTTGGAAAAAAATTTCTTAACATTTTAAAATTTAGTTTTTCCTTACAATTAAAGTATAAATGGTATAGCTCTTGTAAAATTACTGTGTGGTTTGGAAATAATTTAAAGCCAATGGCCCCAACAAGGTACTGATTCAAGTAGCCATCCTTTTTATATTAATGACCCAGTCAATGAGCTTGAACTCCAACATCAGTAGACTTGTATCTTCCCTTTGATTTCACTGATAACTATCTTTTATATTAAGACATGTCATATAATTTCTTCAAGTCATGCTGTTTTGTAAGGGTAGATAAATACCAACTTGTAGGATATTTCATATGAGCAACACAGACTACATACACGACAGTGCAATGACAGACACGTGTGAATGCTTGTGTGAAAGCTTATGCCTGGGTGGCCTCCATCAACACCCAGGTGTAAGCACTCACACATATCTGTACACATATGTAAACACACACACAAACATACAAATAAGTAGAAATTTAACAATTAAAATGTATTAATTAGTATTAAACCCCCAACATATTATGGCTTTTGGCAAGAACATGGTAGATAAGAAATTTCCCAGCCAGTACCAGTTATGGTAGCTGATGTCTTTATTCCACCATTCCAAAGGAGGAGGTAGGCAGATGTCTATGAGTCTGAGGCTGTACTAGCTTACACAGTAAGTTCCTGGTCAGTACAAGCTATATAGTAAGACCTATCTTAAAACACTGAAAAAAGAAAAAGAAAAAGAAGAAGAAGAAGAAGAAGAAGAAGAAGAAGAAGAAGAAGAAGAAGAAGAAGAAGAAGAAGACGTGGATACTGAAGCTTTTGAGAGACTTGTAGGAAGATTGTAGGCATCAAAAGAAGAAGGAATAATACAAATACATGACATAAATTTTAATGAAGAAACTTTTGAATGATGGAAGTTGAACAAAGACATAAGCAAGCATTTAGAATATCCCCTTTCTTCTGCTAGCACCAGGCACAGGGGGAAATAGACTACGAAGATTAGAAAAGCAATGCGTTTCTAAATGTGAAAAAGAGCCCCCAAACTCCAATATATGGATCTGAAATTATGAAGGAACAGAGAAGGTCAAGAGCCTGAAGCTACAGTCAATATCAATACTGTTCTAAGGAGTTTTACTATAGAGGGGAGATGTTGAAAGCTCTGCCTTCTTCAAGGACAGCCTCAGGCTGCAGTTCTGCCATCCAGTCTCCCATCAGGCATTCCTATAGCTTTGTGTACAACTTGGAATCTTCATTAATTTCGAGTGTGTGTGTGCGCGCGTGCACTCGTGCCAACCAGAGGCTGGTTCCAGGTGTTTTCTTCAGCTGCTCCCCACCTTATTTTTTGAGACATAATCTCTCACTGAACCTGCATCTTCTTGTGTCTTTCTCCTTGATGCTGGAATACCATGCCTATCTTTTTTTTTAATTATTATTTTATTATTTTTTTACACTTTATTCACTTTGTATCCCCCCATAAGCCCCTACCCCCTCCTCTCCTGATCCCACCCTCCCTCCCCCTTCTTCACGGATGCCCCTCCCCAAGTCCACTGATAGGAGGTCCTCTTCTCCTTCCTTCTGATCTTAGTCTATCAGATCACATCAGGAATGGCTGCATTGTCATCTTCTGTGGCCTGGTAAGGCTGCTCCCCCGTCAGGGGGAGGTGATCAAAGAGCAGGCCAATCAGATTGTGCTGGAGACCGTCCCCCTTCCCATTACTATGTAACCCACTTAGACACTAAACTGCCATGGATTACATCTGCGCAGGGGTTCTAGGTTATCTCCACGCCTGGTACTTGGTTGGAGTATGGTTCTCTGGGAAGACCCCTGTGTTCAAATTTTCTGGTTCTGTTGCTCTCCTTGTGGGGTTCCTGTCTTCTCCATAACCTACTATTTCCCACTTCTTACATAAGATTCCATGCACTCTGCCCAACAGTTGGCCTTAAAGTCTCAACATCTGCTTTGATAGTCTGCAGGGCAGAGTCTTTCAGAGGCCCTCTGGCAAGTTCCTAGGTTGTTTCCTGCTTTCTCCTTCTGATGTCCATCCTCTTTGCCTTTTGGGATGGGGATTGAGCGTTTTAGTCAGGATCCTCTCTCTTGATTAGTTTCTTTAGATGTACAGATTTTAGTAGGTTTATCCTATAAGTCTATATGAGTGAATATATACCGTGTGTGTCTTTCTGCTTCTGGGACAGCTCACTCAGGATGATCCCACCATTTACCTGCAAATTTCATGATTTCCTTATTTTCATTGCAGAGTAATACTCCATTGTGTAGATGTACCACAATTTCTGCATCCATTCTTCAGTTGAGGGGCATCTGGGCTGTTTCCAGCTTCTGAATATTACAAATAAGGCTGCTACAAACATGGTTGAGCAAATGTCCTTATTGTGTACTTGAGCCGCATTTGGATATATGCCTAGGAGTGGTATGGCTGGCTCTTGAGGAAGCGCTATTCCTAGTTGTCTGAGAAAGCGCCAAATTGATTTCCAGAGTGGTTGTACAAATTTACATTCCCACCAGCACTGGAGGAGGGTTCCCCTTTCTCCACAACCTCTCCAGCATGTGTTGTCACTTGAGTTTTTCATCTTGGCCATTCTGATGGGTGTAAGGTGAAATCTCAGGGTCGTTTTGATTTGCATTTCCCTAATGGCTAATGAGGATGAGCATTTCTTTAAGTGTTTCTCTGCCATTCGATATTCCTCTGTCGAGAATTCTCTGTTTAGCTCTGTTCCCCATTTTTTTGGCCATCTGAACTCAGTTCTTCATGCTTTACACCATGCTCTTTATTGATACCTTCTCAGCCTTTCCACATTTGACTTTCTTAAACATTTCAATATGATTAATCCATTCTTAGTTTAAGAAACTACTATTAATCATTTACTAAATCAATTTTTAAGAAGTATAATCCCAATTTTCCTCATACTTGCTACCTTAGGTTCTTTAATTCATATAACCCCTGCTCAGATGTAGCCCATGGCAGCTCAGTATACAAGTGGTTTCCCTAGTAAGAAGAACAAGGACTGTCTCTGACAAGAACTCAGTGGCTTGCTCTTTGACTACTTCCCCCTGAAGGGTGAACAGCCTTGCCAGGCCACAGAGTAGGACAATGCATCCAGTCCTGATGAGACCTGATAGGTTAGGGTCAGAGGGACGGGGAAAAGGACCTCTCCTTTCAATGGACTAGGGGAAGGGCATGGGAGGAGATGAGGGAGGGAGGGTGAGATTGGGAGGGGATCAGGGAGGGGGCTACAGCTGGGATACAAAGTGAATAAACTGTAATTAATATAAAAAATAAAAATTTAATTTAAAATATTCCTTTACTTAGTATTTGTATGTGTATGTGTGTGCGTTCGTGCGTGCATGTGTGTGTGTGTGATATATGTGTGTCATTGTGAGTACCCAAGTGCCATGGTGCATGGGTCAAGATCAGAGGACAGCTGTGTGAGTCAGTTCTTCCCTCTCTGTTTCTCCCGTGCTGTGCACCGTAGTCCACATGCTGTGTTTTGTGTACATGTGCCCACCAGGCTAGCAAGCCAGCAAGCTCCCAGGTGGTTCTTCCCTGATTCCCATTTTGCTGTAGGATCGCTAGGATTACAGAATTGTACTGCCGCATCTGGCTTTACAATCTTTTTTGATTTGGGTTCCAGGGATTTAACTCAGGTTGACAGGCTTGCAAGTCAAGTTCCTTCACCTGCTAAGCCAACTCTCAGGCTTCCCGTTTTTCAGAAGCTTCAGCTTCAAATGTTTCCTACCCTGTGTCCAACACCTGATGGGCATCCTCCTTGGCCTTGGATATACAACAAAGTGTTTGTAACAGTTCCCAGAAAGTTATATGCCAGTCTCTAGAAACATTAAAAAATATGTTTCTCTTTCCAAGACCTAGGTAGTCTGATGCATACATTCATTTTACCATGTCTTTGATAAAACATTCTCATTCATCTGCTGTTACTTCTGTGTAGTGGATCCTGGCCTGGACACTGTACCCTCCTGAAAGTCACACTCTTTGGCAGAGTACAGACTACAGATAGCAGTGCTGAGAGACAATCCACAGATAAACAAATTATACCAGAAAGAGCATCTCTGTGTAGTGTATTCTTACCAGCTGCAAACTACAGACCTTCACATTACTGAAAGAAACAGAATTCTGGACATGGATGATCAGTTTTTTTGCCCACTCACACGGCATTCATTCCACAGGTGGATAGGTGAGCTTGGAGAGTGATGTCTTTGATCACCTGTAATACCCCAGACCTTACTAGTGTCTGCTGTCTCCTTTCCCTTTCTCTCCATTGTAGGGTACTGCTGATCTTGTGGTGTTTGTGCTAACACCATGAAGGGACCCTGAAGGATTCTTCAGAAAGCTGTGCTGCCCAGGAGATAAGGAGCTTGTTCCAGAATGTAAATGCCCTGCTTACTCTCTAATAGAAAATCACCCTAGAGAAGCAGGGCTGGCAGGCCAGACAACACACTTACTGATGCAGATGATTTGCATTCTGATGTTGGCTCCCTGTCTTGTCACAGGCTGGGGACGATTTATGGACAGGTGTTTATCAAGGCCCACTGTGACTAGCACTGCTCGGCTGTGCAGCCTGTGAATTCAGGATGTGTGATGTTGGGCTGAGCATGTCGACATGTTTTCTTTAGCCAGCACATGAACACTTATGAGCATTTTAACAATGGAGGTTTGCTTAAAATTCACATTACCAATCTCTCTCCTTTACACCTTTGTTTTGGTGACTTAAACATCTGCTGATGGGGTTGGTTCCAGATTCCTACAGGGTAACAATCAGTGGAAGTGATAATGACGGTTTCTGTGATTCAGGACACGAAATTACAAGGAACTCAAGGGACAAATTGAGCACATTCTGCTCATTTGTGTTAGCCTGCTGGCTCCAGAGGCATTTAGTCTCATAGCCCCTTAAGATTACTAAACAAGGAGGAGCTTAGCTCACCCCCAGAAGGGAAACCCAGTTTGTCACACATCTGACACTAACCCATTCTACTCATTTCCTGTTCTCTGTACCCATTAGAATGTATAGGATTTGTCTTCAACCTTTACTATTATAAAGACATTCAAATTGCCCACTTAAACCCTACTTAGCTATTATTAAATGGTGGAAGGGGAAACCTCATCTCTTTATTTTCATCAAAATCCTGGTAAGTAGCTCTAGTCTCATAAGCACCATTTTCCCCAAGCATCTGAAACTTAGATCTGTAGACCAGTGGGTTCAGAGGTCATGCCAGAGGGCCAGCCCTAAGTATTAAGGCACCTGTGGTGACTTCTCAGAGAGTGGAGTATATCAAAGGAGCACTCTAGAAGCCCCTTTCAGTTCCTAATGGCTCACTGATCTCCTTGGCATGGAGTTTCTAATTTCACTGTTCCCTCTAATCATTTCACATTTTACCAAACGGTGTTTGATTTGACTTCTCTGAAAGCACAGTGCAGTTTCTGGCATCGGTCACATTTCATGAAGCTATTTTCATGGCAGTTGAAGGCCTTGCATAGATTTCTCCCTGTTGAATGCAGGCAGCTAATTAAAGCTGAATGTTCTAAGTGAGAACAGTGATATATGGAACTTGACGGTGGGTAGTTTTCATTGAGCTGTACTTGGATAAACGTCTGGAAGAATACGCTGATGTTGTGAGACAGATGCCTTGTCTGGCAAATCCCCTGACCAGTGCTTGGCTGCAGGCTCCCTGATTTTGTTTTGTGTTTTCTTTGCTTTTATATACTTACTGTCTGTAAAAACAAGAGTTGTTATGTCCAGAGACGAGAGGAACGGAGGTCTGAGTGCCAGGTTAGCTACTCTTCCGTCTATAACAAACAAATTCACAGTTCCAAGCTGGATGTGGATGGGAGAATGTAGATGCTGAACAGTTTGTAAGCTTTACACCCAAGAACTCTAATCAGAGGCACTTTAATAAAGAATGTGGAAATGTATAAATGGAAGTCTTTAAGGAAAGACAAATTTTAAGTAATGTAAAGACCATATACTTTTAGAAATAAAGTTTAGTTTATGATTATGACCCCTTGAACATGCCTGATATTTTATAAACTCAGAAGTTAAACAGGGTTGTATCTAAATAGTACTTGGATGTGAGAAAGAAAAGGTTAAATAAAGTTTTTTTTTCATAAATATATAATATCAGATAAACACTGTGAGATTTTGAAGGTCTACAAAATAAGGAATGATCAAATTTGGCTACTAGTAAATACTTGAGGGCAGCTGGCATTGCACAGGGTACCAGGTCCCCTGGCTGTGTATAATGTGCATCAAAGCTATTGCTTCTTATCTTTCTCTCACAATATAATTTATTGAATGCCTTCTAAGTGCAAAGTCCATGTTTATTTCTCATTTGGTTCACCTAATAAAAAAGAAAAGACAGCCCTGGGATGAGCGTGTGCTCTAAATTTAGTTCTTTTTAAAAATTCAGTAAAATTGATTCATCAGAATATTTAGCACATGTGCTGTCTAAATATGCTTCATGACATCAATATTTCACAAGATAAATGTGGAGAGAATATTTGAAAAGTAAGATTATTAAAAGAAGCCAGAAGATAACTGGAGTCCCAGCACTGGGTGTGCTGGAGTTGCAAACCTGAATGTAACTATGCACAGCCTATCATTGATTTTTCCACATGGGATATCAAGGCGAATTAAAAATAAACATTGAGGCAAGTGACTATTATCTAGTCATAGTTGTAGAAGCTACTATATATACTATACAAGGAGAAAAGTAATCATCAGTTTTACCCAGCTGTGAACCCTGGAAACAAGATATAGCCAGTATACTATATGTCATGGCATAAGTGTCATGGAGTAACCAATTCTTTCTGACTGGACTTAAAGTCACAAGACGAAGCCCATATTTGATACTGTTATTGAAGCCATCTGTGGCTAGGCAGGTGATAGGCCCTAGGGGAAAACCTATTATTCTGCTAAATGAACACAGTATCAAACTAATTCATAACGTATTATCGTTAGATATAGATTAGTGCAGAAATAAACTCATAGTGCTTGTGTTGGCATGTACAAGACCTACAGAAGCTCAAGAGAAACAGAGCCACACCATAGAGAGGAAGGTAGGCATAAAGTCCTAACCCTATCTGAAGTGCTACTGGCAATTGATTTCACTGTGAGATTGAGAGTTTTCTTGAGATTTTTGGCTTCTGGTAGGCTAACTACTCGAGTGGATAGCCACGTAAGAGTATATGGGCTGCATACATTGGCCTCAATGTGGTGTTTTGTTTTGTTTTCTGGTTGTTGTTTTAAAAGAGGATATAAAGTTGGATGAATAAGGTATGGAAGGAGTTAGGGAGGGGAGATCACTATAAGAAAAATAAATTGTATGAAATTCTCAGAGAAACCAGAGAACAGGATAGGAACCTACCACAGAGGGCCTCTGAAAGGCTCTACCCTGCAGGATATCAAGGTAGAGGTTGAGACTTACAGCCAATCTTTAGGCAGAGTGCAGGGAATCTTATGAAGGAACTGGGCGATAGTAAGACCTGGGGATGACAGAAGCTCCACAAGGACAGTGACAGATCCTAAAAGTCTGGGCACAGGGGTCTTTTCTGAAACTGATACTCTAGCCAAGGACCACTCATGGAGATGGCCTGGAACCCCTGCACAGAGGTAGCCTATGGCAGTTCAGTATCCAAGTGGCCTCCATAAAAATGGGGACAGGGATTTTCTCTGACATGAAATCAATGGCTGGCTCTTTGATCACCTTCTGAGGGGGGAGCAGCCTTACCAGGCCACAGAAGAAGACAATGCAGCCACTCCTGATAGACTAGTGTCAGAGGGAAGGGGAGGAGGACCTCCCTTTTTGGTGGACTGGGAGAGGGACAGGGGTGGAGAAGAGGGAGGGTGGGATTGGGAGGGGAGGAGAGATGGAGGTACAGGGGGGATACAAAGTGAATAAAGTGTAATTAATAAAAATAAAAATAATTAAAAAAGAATTAGTCAAATACTTGTTTAAATCTTAAAAATGTATGTTTGTATTTGCATAGGTAGGCACATGCCATGGTCAGCTCTCACTTAGTATATGGGTTCTAGGTAACAAACGCAGTTGTTGGCCTTGGAATGAGGGATGGAGTCTTGTAGAATTGTATGTCAGGGAACTTTATAAAATATGACCTTATGATCAACCAATTTGAAAGATTTTAGAAGATGAATTATTAAGAACACTCATTTACTATGAACTTTTAAAATACATTCTACTTGAATTTTCTAAAATTTTGATTTTTTTGAGACTGGGTTTCATTCCCTGCATAGTCTGGTTTCATACTCACTATGTAGCCCATAATGGCTTCATAAGGGGCAGCCTCCTGTCTCACCATCCAAAGCTCTAGGATTATAGGTGTGGGCGTAATGTTAACTCTGTTTAGATTTGCTTTCTTGTACTGTTCCCTGAACCTAGGGCATCTTCAAATCTTGAAGCAATGATTGGCCATAGGATAAAGGCCTTCTGAAGGTAGAATGGAGAAAGATATCTGAAGTATTTGAAACCCACCAAAGCAGTGACCATTTAATTCCAAATAACTAATCAATAATCAACACCCAGTGCCAATGTGTTATTATGGTTATGAAATACATTTTTCTTATAAAATGCATTCTGTAGAATAGGAAGTGCTAATTTTCTTGTTTCTTTTTCTTTGTCAGTTCACATATCTTGCTCCAGCTCCTCCTTTTAAAATCTCTCTGTATATCTATTTTCTTGTGTATGTGTGCACACTATGTATCTGCATACGTGTGCCTGTGTGTCACAGTGTACACCTGGTGGGCAGAGGAGATCATGCAGGAATTGTTCCTTCCTTCTACCATGTGGGTGCAGGATATGAAGCTCAGGTTTTCAGCCTTGGTGCCAAGTGCTTTTACCTGCCAACCTATCCTGCCCATTCCTAGGTCCTGTCATGGTAATGCTACATTTACAAGGCCAGTCTCTAGTTCCTGTCGCGACACTTCAATCAGAGCATACACGGCACTTCTCCCTCTCTTGATTTTATAATTTTATGGAACACCCCCAACACTTAGCTCTATGTCCACGGATTATAGTATTTCAGAGATAGAAAAATATCTCTGGAATCTAGAAAAACAAAAACAAAAACAAAACAAAAACAAAATAAAACATGTATGCTGCTGTAGGCTAGCATGTATTCTTAATTACATAAGTTGTATTTAATCTGAACTGTTTATAGACACTAAATTCGCATTATTACAGAAATCATGAACCTTGCATTGCATGTACTATACTACACAGAAAAGAGCTGTGAGTCTTCCATTGTAAATGGTAGTTTGAGTTCTCTTCATCTGAGGTTTTCAAGTACACACATTGCTTCTCCCAGTGCCTTTTTCACTGACACATCTTCCTTGGAACAGGTCTTATTTGGGAAGTGTGGCAGTCACAAAATCATTCTCTCTGTGTGTGTGTGTTTGTGTTTTTATGTTGGAATTTCAGCACCAACAATCATTTTTCAGATGATATGGCTTGAAATAAGTTTAAAAAGTGGAATCCCTGCAGATGTTTTCAGTCAGATTTGTTGTTCAAGGCGGCCTTTGTCTGTCTGTCTTCCTGTGTTGAGCATGTTGGGCATCTCTGCCCAGAGCATGTGTGCCTGAGAGAGAACAGGCACTCTCTCCAGGTACCCCTTCTATCTTTTTAGCTCTTCTCTTTTCTGTTGTCATCATATACATCAGCACCAACCATGCCAGGGGAGAAATTTATCATGTTCTTTAGAAGCCATCAGTATTAGAGGAGTCAGGGAGATAATAGGACAGGAAGGCAGGCAGAAAAGTAACAGAAGATAGGGCGCTAGATCACAGTAAGTAGTAGGCGGAGGAGGAATAGATGGGGACAGAAACACAGTAAGCTTAAGAGCAAAAGTGCTGGAAGTCAGACAAACTGAACTGCTCCCATTAGGACACCATTGTTACCAGTTTCTAACCCGTGAATTCTTTTCTTTACTACCTATGCACTTTCCTGCATGAACTCTTGTCTTTGGTTGAAGAATCTGTGCCAAACACAAGTGGCTTAGTATTCTCCACCTTGAAATTCCCTGTGCTCAGTGTTTCATCTCACCCCATCCGAAAACGCCGTGTATTAAATGTACAACAACTTCCCCAAGCGGAAGAAAGTCATGTCAATAAATTGTACCCTGAATATTTTCATAGAGTTAAAGAGTACCAAAGATTTCTAGACACTGTTTACAAATAATTTTTATAAATGGTCGGATATCCAGAGACTAAAATGAATTCCTTAAGATAATATGAAAGCCGGGGACAACATGTGTCTCAAGCTCTTGAGCCCTGGTCTGGGTTCTTCATTCAGAGGCTTACTTCTGTGTGGACCCATTCAACTATTTAAAAATTGTCTCTATGCAAGGATGAATGAGGGATGTGTTATCACTACTTTCTGTGACATTGGTGGGGTTAACAAATTCTCTCAACATTCAGGCATTTTAGAGAACCTGTTCAGCCCTTCATTTAACAATATTTAATAACGTCTGTGTACGTTCCATGTGTTATGAAGCAAGCACACAGGGCCAATAATATTTTATGCATTCTCATCAAGAGTGCAATTGTAAAGGCCATAAATAGCCTGATGGAAGGGGATGATGAACACTCGGCTCACAAATCACATTTGCTCAGCGTGAACAGCAGAGTGGCTCTGGACAGGAATCCTTCCTTTCTGCCAAACTCTCAGGGAGCCACCTGGCAAAAGGGGACATATAAAAAACTACCATTTAGGTTTTGTTCTTGTTAAAGGCTTATAGTAACAGAGCTTTCTTTATTTACTGTTTGCATATATTGAGTATTAATAGTGGCTGCTAAACACTTTGTGAGTGAAGGATACTGGGATGAGAATGGTGTCCTTCTGTACCTGATTCCAAAACTCCCTAAAGACACCAAAACCCACATATGCCCAAAGTCCTTATGTAAGATGATGTAGAATTTGCCTATAACCTATACATACTCTCGTGTATATTTCAACTCATATAGACATTACTTATAGTATCTAATAAAATGTAAATGCTATGTATATAGTTATTGTTCAGAGAATAACAACTTCTAAAATGGCATTTACCTTAATGGTATGAACATAAATTTTCCCCAAACATTTGAAGTCTATGATTTGTTGAACACACAAATTCAGACTCCATTGGTGCTAGCTTTCTTGTCACTATGGCAAAATACTTAAGGTAGCAACTTCCGGGAGGGAAGGTTTATTTTGGCTCTTGATTTCAGAACACAGCCTTTGGCCTTTTCTTCCTGATCTTTGTGAGGCTGCATATATGGAGCATGTGGGAGCTGGGCTGCTTGCCTAATAATGGTGGCCAGGTATCAGAAAGCAAGTAAGCAAGGGGCTAGTGAAAGGGAATGTTCAAGGGACAGTCTAGAGTATTTCTTGCAATGAGACATCACCTGCAAATAGCTTATTCTGCTGTGGATTCATCAATGCTGTGTTACAGAGGTGCCCAAATTTTGACATTGCAATATGATATTGTCATCCAAAAATGTGTTGGACCACATCCTAGGACAGCTTATAGATCATGGGTTGGACATACATAGTTTGGTCCATTGATGAAAATAATATCCTCAAAGCCTAACAAGCTTTCAGTGGTTCTACTAGTTGGGGACCTAGATTTTAGCTGAGTGTTCCTTTGGGGCCATTTCATATCCAAACCATACATACATAGAGTGGAACAACTGCACATTCATCACTTGTTAGCCACTGCATGAACCTCTGCTATATTATTTTTTATTTTTTCCAAAGGAAACTGAGACTTAGAGAGATTATGCACAAAGTCTTCAAGTCACATGCTGCTCAGTGTGCATGTCAGGGTTCAGACGACACTCTGGGCAAAATCACCAACAAAGTGAACTTTTCTTGTCATCAGAAAATCTCTAGACACACTACAGACAGGAAAAGCCTAGAAATAATTTCTTAGTCAAGGCTAGAAATAGCCTGCTGATGGGAATATGAAATGGTATGGATACTTTGAAAATTACCTTCTAGAAGTTTCTCAAAACTGTCAACCATCAATTATCTTCCTAGGTAGGTTATTCAAAAGAACTGAAAATCTATGTCCATCCAAAAACTTGTTCATGAATTGTCACGTAAATATAAGTCATAAGAGCCAAATGACAGAAACAATCTAAATCTTCAAAAACTAATATACGGATACCTAAAATGTGGTAGGCTTGAACATTATTTAAACACAAAAGAATGAAGCATTAGTGTGTGCTAGAGATGAATGAACTTTGAAAAAATGCAAAGGAAATAAATGACAAATGACGATACGTTATGTGATGTGACATATCTAGAATGCATGAATCTGTGACTAAAGAGACTAGGTTATGGTTGCTTGCAGTTACTGAGGAGCAAGAACATGCTTGCAGAAGTGGAGAGTGACATCCAAGGCTGCCTTTGGGGTTTGGGAAATGTCCCAAAATTGTTTGCGGTGATAGTTACACAGCTGTGTCAAGACATCAACTCTCAATGGGTGAATTAATAAGCCATGGATTATTCTTCAACCATAGTGCCGTATCCCATTTCAACAAAATCTTGACTGTGTGTTCTGTCTTTGTTCATGAACCTCCCTTCTGACGTTACCTGTATCTAGGGCAATGCATTTCTGTGTATCTCTTGCTGTATTGTATGCTGTTGCTTTTCCTGCAAAGACCGAGAATACATCTTACATCATTCCTGCGCTGCATTACATTCTCCGTTTAATATGAATTATATTGGGAAGGATAATTTTTTCCATAGCACTGAGAACTTGCTTAACAGGAGAGAGTGAGAGCCTGAAAAAGAGGCACATTGAGAGGAAGAAGTGGACGGAGTGTGGGTATTAGGGATGATGAGGACATCATATTTTAGTCAGGGATTGACTCTGAGCATAGTATACATGGTACCGTAACAGGTACCATTATGGTATGCCACTGTGGGCAGAACACCAGCTTTATTTAGTGTGAAAGAGATAGTAATTTATGGGCCAGCTGGGCAAGTTAAATAAAACTTCCCTGAAAGTCTCTTTCCTGATGTCAAAAAAGGAATATTGATGTGTATAGGATTTGTGAAGATTTAAAAAAATATATATATGTGCACGGGTATTTTTACTGCATTTATGTCTACACCACATGCATGCCTGGTGCTTGTGGAGGCCAGAGAAGGTCATTAGATCCACTGGGACTGCAGTTACACAATTGTGAGGAGCCATTAGGGTGCTTAGAATTGAATTTGGCTCCTTGGGAAGAGCAACCATCTCTAATCCAGTGTGTAAAGATTTAACTTAATGAGGATTGAAAGTTGTCTGGAATATAGTGAGACTGTTTTGCATTGTTTTAACAAAATTTTGACTTTTAGCTCTTTCTGTTCCCTCCTCTGTAACTTCATGACCTCTTATTTTATTTATTCACTTTTGAGCATACAGGTAGAGTGCTGCTCATATGGAAATGGGTTCAGACTCATCTACTGGGTGGAGCATGGGCAACCTTGCAGGAGCCACACAACTAAAAGAAACTAACAGCTTAACCCTAGCTGTTATTAACTGCCCATAGCTCTTCATCGCTGGGTAGGTTCTTCTCCTCCCATGCATGCTGGAACATTTACTGGCCAATCTTTGTTCAGGCAGCCATAGCTGCTGAGTTCAGGATTACATTGGCCCTGTCATGTGCAAAAGAACCTGTTTTTCTCTAGTCCTATCTGATCTCTGGATCTACAATCTTTCTGCCCATTCTGTGGAAATCCCCACCCCCCATGCCCAGGACTTGCGTGGGTGTGAAATATGGATGTCCCATTTGTGTCAGAGCACTACACAGGCACATATTATTTGTACTTTGACCAGTTGTGTGTGTCTGTGTTAATTGCTCTCCACTGTATGAGGAACAATGGCATCTTAGAGATGCACTAATCTATGGATGTAGAGGTACATATTTAGAGAGCAGTTTGATATAGCTGTAATTTTATCCCAGGGATGTAAGCTCCCCCTAACTATTTCCTGTGGAATGGGCCTTCAGTGAAACCAGGAAGTGATGACTATCCCCATAACATCTCTGTCACTATTTTACACATAAATCTTGCCCTACTGATTGCTGTTAGTAGGTTCCTAAATTCACAGCCGAGTAATCTGTTGATACTTTTCCTCATCTCAAAGCTTGCCATAGCACTAGGAGATGGATTCTAATGGAGGAATAGCCCAGTATAAATAACTCAGTATTTATATCACTAAGGATCCTTTAACTGATCCACATATAACACAGGCTTATGTCATACAGATTGTGATGTGAATGTGTGTGTGTGTGTGTGTGTGTGTGTGTGTGTGTGAAGGTACACATGGAGAGGGAAATGAGAAAGAGGGAGAGAGAAGAGAAGGGGAAGCGATTTAGGGAGAGAGCTTATGATCTATTACAGTACATAAGGCACTGCTTCTAGGGTTTGTTTTTTTTTTTTTTTAAGACAGATTTCTCTGTGAAGCTCTAGCTGTTCTGGAACTTACTTTGTAGACCAGGGTGGCCTCAAACTCAATAATCACCTATCTCGGATACTAAGTTAATAAATTTTAATAAATAAATATATAAATTAAATTAAATTAAAAAATGTTTGTCCCCAGCATCCAAATACATGCACATGTGCTTCCTGAAATAGTGGCTTGCCATAGACTTTGCTCCTAGGAAAACTAGCCAAACAATCAGGAAGTCAATGTCCTCAGTCCTGTGTTGGCTCTCATACTAAATTTGTTTCTAAGGTTCTATTTTCTACGCATAACCTAAATTACATTTTCTTTACTGCTTCCTGGAAACATAATTTTCAAGTATGAAGGCCACCACAATCCTTCCTATAACCTTAAACAAGGCAAACAGCAACAATGAGAAACAAAAAGATCACAACCTCTATGGAATAGCAAAGCAGCTATCCATTAGATAGTCAATATTACGTTTATATTATGAGTTTCCTTGAAGCTCATTAAGTTTGAAGATTAATTCTAAACTCAAATGATGCATCTAATGTGGGGACTTGGTGTTCACAACAATGAAAGGTCTGCCAAAGATATCAGGACCTGGTATTTTTACTTTGAAGTGGACCCATTTTATTCTGTGTGACACTGAAAATTTACAAGCAACCAGATCGCAGGGAATGATGATACCCAAAGAGTAATTTCTTAATGGTAATATATGCTGTTCTTTTATTATTTTTAAACATATGCTTGCTCTCATCATTTCAAAATGAAATTTATAACATTTAAATATTCAAAGGAATAATGCAGATCTAATCCCAAAGAGGTTGGTATTTTGTTTTTTAAAACACCAGATACTAATGTTGAAATAATTAGACTACATATGTGAAAAAATATATCTTATTCCATCCTTCCATTTATAGGTTATGTATCGTATTTCTGGGACTACGCTGAGTAGTTTACATACATATGTCATCACAAGGGATACAATAATAATGCATCATTTGTCTGTGCCTCACAGACATGTAAATTTAGGACCAAGTCATTAAGGAACTTCTTCAAGGTTACACAGAGTATGTGTTGTTGCCAAGAAGTTCTTGATAGCAGCACTGTCACTTCATGCTTACAGTGCCCCAAATAGATGTGAGCAACAGACCTACACATGTTCAAAATTGTTATCTGTGGGTGACTGAGAATTCATCCTTATAAATGCATAGTTCCTGCTAATCACTGACAGAGACAGCAACGTAATTCAAGATTGTCCCCGACAGCTTTGTAAGTCAATCAGCATCAAGTCAGAAGAATCCAGTTGCAATGAAAATGAATAAAGGACATGGATATGAATAACAATAACTCTGAAAAAGCCCTGCCTCATTAGTCGCCAAAAAGACCCATATTAAGCAACAAACATATTTCTTTTCTCTCTTCATTTTCAAAATGACAAAGATGATTATAAAAAGAGATGACAGGGCTACTGCTTTCTTGCTTCATCTGTGCTAGTTGTTTCTAGGCCTTCAGTGTTTCTTGAGATTTAATGAATCCTATTTTAGAAAGAAATTGTATTTACAGAAAAGTTTTAGGCATTTTTCCAGAGTTCCCATGTGCGCTCCCTTGTTTTCCTCTTTCATCATTATGGTGGCTTTGTCATAGCTAAGGAGCCAATGCTGGCACACAATTATTAATTAAAGTCTGTACCTTTGGGCTTTTCTTTTTTTTTTATCCTCATGTTCTTGTTTTTCTGGATCTATATAGGTTTTGTCATTGTATCTCCTCAATCTCTCATAGTTTTTAGAATCTTAAAAATGATAAGCACTGATCTGCTATTTTAAAAAAAGTGTTGTTCATTTGGGTTGTAGTTATGCAAAGCTGTGGAGAAGCTTCAGGCTGTCAGTGTTAGAGATAACAGACAAACAAGACAGGAGGCTAGAAGGAGCCACACAGTACTGGGTGAGCATTAAAGTCTTAGGTAAACAGCCCCATTAATAATACAGATGTGGATAGAGGTAGACAGAGAGTGCATTTTAAGAAGTGCCATTAACAATACAGATGTAGATGGGGATAGACACAGAACACACTGTAGATATATAGATGCACATGAATCAGCCTGTGCCTGCATATTTCCAAGCCCCGCTTCCTGAGGGAATGGAGAAGCAATAGCACTCCTGTAGCAAACAACCCATTTCACTGTCTGATCTATCTCTTATATCATTCTCTAGTAACAGGACCAAGATCTCCTTGAAGAAATAGTTAAGCTTTGGATTAGGACAGAAAAAATACAAGATCATGAAGCAGGCCAATCAGTTCATGTCAGAGATAGTCCCTCTTCCCATTACTATGGAAGCCACTTGGACACTGAACTGCCATGGGCTACATCTGTCCAGGGGTTCTAGGTTATCTCCATGCATGGTACTTGGTTAGAGTATGAGACTCTGGAAAGACCCCTGTGTTCAAATTTTCTGGTTCTGTTGCTCTCCTTGTAGCGTTCCTGTCCTCTCCAGATCTTACTATTTCCCACTTCTTTAAAAAGATTCCATGCACTCTGCCCAACAGTTGGTCATAAACCTCAGCATCTGCTCTGACAGAGGATGACAATGCAGCCACTCCTGATGAGATCTGATAGACTAAGATAAGAAGGAAGGAGAGGGGGACCTCCCCTATCAGTGGACTTGGGAAGGACATGCGTGAAGAAGGGGGAGGGAAGGTGGGATTGGAAGGGGAGGAGGTAAGGGTTTATGGGGGGATACAAAGTGAATAAAGTGTGATTAATAAAAGTTAAAAAAAAGTGAAAAAAAAGATCATGGAGGATATTGTAGTGTGAGGACTGAAAAAGGAAATACTTTAAAAAAATAGTGTAACAGGGAGAGATACAAGTTGGCAGCGCCAATCTCACACTGTCTGAACAGCAGGGCAGCCGTGACTACAAAGTGACCAATAACCAAAAAAAACCCACACACCTATGATCACCTGATATTTGACAAAGAAGGCAAAACCATACAATGGAAAAAAGATAGCATCTTCAACAAATGGTGCTGGTCTAACTGGATGTAGAAAAATGCAAATAGATCCATATTTTTCACCCTGTACAAAACTAAAGTCCAAGTGGATCAAAGACCTCAACATAAAACCAGACACACTAAATCTGTTAGAAGAAAAAGTAAGAAAGAGCCTTGAACTCATTGACACAGGTCAACTTTCTGAACAGAACACCAACAGCACAGGATCTAAGATCAACAATTAATAAATGGGACTTCATGAAACTTAAAAATCTTCTGTAAAGCAAAGGACACTGTCAGTAGAATAAAATAACAGCCTACAGACTGGGAACAGATCTTCAGCAATCCTTCATCCAACAGAGGGCTAAAATCCAGAATATGTAAGGAACTCAAGAAATTAAACACCAACAAACCAACTAATCTAATCATAAAACAGTGTACAGAGCTAAACAGAGACTTTTTAACAGAAGAATATCAAATGGCGGAGAAAAAAAAGAAATGCTCAATGTCGTTAGTCATCAAGGAAATACAAAAGAAAATTATTCTGAGATTTCATATTACACCCATCAGAATGGCTAAGATCATAATATCCAGTGATAACACATGCTAGAGAGGATATGGTGAAAGGGGAACCCTTCTCCATTAATGGTAGGAAGGTAAACTTGTACAACCACTTTGGAAATTAATCCGGGGCTTTCTCAGAAAACTGGAAATACTGCTTCCTCAAGATCCAGCTATACCACTCTTGGCATATACCTGAAAGATGCTCCACCATTCAGCAAGGACATTTGCTCAGCTATATTCATAGTAGCTTTATTCATAATAGCCAAAATCTGGAAACAACCTATATGTCCCTCAACCATAGAATGGATACAGAAATTGTGGCACATTTACACAATGGAATACTACTCAGCTATTAAAAACAAGGAAATCATGAAATTTGCATCCAAATAGATGGAACTAGAAAACATCATCCTGAGTGAAGTAACCCAGAACCAGAAGACAGGCATGTTATATACTCACTTATAAGCAGATATTAGCCGTATAATATAGGATAACCTTACTACAATTTACAGACCTATAGAAGCTAAAAAACAAGGAGGACTCTAGAGAGGATGTGTAATTCTCATTCAGGAAGCAAACAGGATAAACACCAGAAGCAGTGAAAAATAAGGAACAGGACAGGAGCCTACCATAGATGTCCTCTGAAAGGCTCCATGCAACAGAGGATCAAAGCAGATGCAGACATTCACAGGCAAACTTTGGGCAGAGTACAGGGAGTGTTATGGAAGAAGGCAGGAATAGAAGGATCTGGAGGAGACAGGAGCTCCAGAAGGAGACCAACAAATCCAAAAAATCTTGGCTCAGGGGGCCCTACAGAGACTGAAGTACCAACCAAGGACCATGCATGGAGAGGACCTAGGCAGCCTACTCAGATGTAGCCCCTTAGGGCTACAGTCTCCATATTGATTGCAGAGTAAGGAGAGTAGGGCTATCTCTGACATGGACTCTGTTGCCTGCTCTTTCATCACCTCTCCCTGGTGGTGTGGCCTTGCTAGGCCACAGAGGAAGGGGATCCAAGTAGTCCTGATGAGACTTGATAGGGTAAGATCAGATGGCAAGGGAGGGGGACTCTCCCTTTCAGTGGACTAGGGAAGGTGGGGGAGGGGGAGAGGAAAGGAGACACCTACAACCAGGATATAAAGTCTATAAATTGTAAAAAACAAACAAACAAACAAAAAAACAAAAGTAAATAAGACTTAAAAAAATGGTGGAACATACCAAACTGACAAGAGTCAGTATGAAAGCTGTCCCAATGGCCAGGGATAGGGCATTTGTACATAATTAATAATACAGTAGTGAATTATAAACCAAAGACTAAAATAAATACCCAGTGGTCCATGCTGATGAAATTAGCCAAAAACAGGAAAAGAAATTGATTTCCTTGCAGAATAATTTCAAATATTTTATGAAAATACTCTACTCACAAAGAAGTGAAACATGACTTCCTGTTTCTTTATGTGGGCACCACGGTAACTTCCAAAGAATTCACTATAGGAAACTGCTTCTGTAGTAAGAAGGCCTGAACCAGGTTATTGGCCAGGTGCTGCTGGGTTAACGTTAAGATGATAACACAACCGGTGCTGCCCACTTTCCCAAGGTCTTCATTATGGTTTCCTCTAAATAAATGACTTCTTGGTACAGAGAACCTGTATTACTCACCTGTCACTATTTAAAAGGACTGAGAGACACACAGAGATAAAGAGGAGAAACAGCAGGGAGAATAAGAAAATGCATGACCAAGGAAGAGGGAGGGAAATAAGAAAAAAAAAAAAGAGGAAAAAGGAAGAGAAGAAAGGAAGTGAAAGAATAAGAAGGAAGTGGGGGAGGGTAAGGGAAGAGAAGGATACTTGGCTGCGGATTTCTGCCTGCACAGTGCCTGGTGCATGAAGCAATTGAGAGTTGGCTGAGAAGCATGTGACCAGGCAGGAGAGAGTATGCGGCAGCAGGAGGCTGCACTCACTCTCTGTAATTACTCAGCCCTTCCATAGTCACCTTCAGTGCAAGCCAGCTGTGTAGTTGTATTTCTCCTGCAGTTGTGAATGACTGTGACACAAAACCTACAAATTTAAATATAAGGATACTAAAAGCCACTTTGAAAATCTTAGCTACCAAAGAACAGAATTCTGCTAAGTTAGAGAAACAGGATGAAGTCCATTGTAAAAAGGAATAACAGGTAAAGCGTCAGTGTTTACCTGAGAAGGGAATAGGGAAGACTCAAAGCAGCTTCACAAAGCTGTTCTCTGCTCTAAATTTGATAGATATTTTCGCTAATAACAGTATACAACCACCAGGGGCGTTTAACTCTTTTGTGCTGGGGAGGATTTGGAGGGAGGAGGAGAGGTTGTCTGGGTTTTCCTTAGATAAGAAAGCTTTGTACTTCTTTCATATGATTTAGTGGATAAGTCAAATTTCACAAAAGGTAAAAAAGTTTTTAACATAGTGTTTCTGCATTGGAGAGACAGCATTCCTTCAGAGAACGGAAATCACTGGAGGCCTTGCATTGGTTTGCTGCTACGCGAATAGCTTATACAAACACTGTGAATGACCAGAATGGCAGGGCACACAAAACCATATCTCATTGCAAAGCCAACTTTCAGATAAGCTAGAATAACAACAACAACAACAACAACAACAAAAAGATATTGTAATTCTAAGATGTAGTAGATCAATGGTGCAATTGCTCCTCCCTCCGATCATAGTCATAAAATCAGTACCCAGACTAATGGCACGTTTTTAGGACAGCCTAGCAACAGAATCAATAAGACATGAATGAGGTGTTTAGCTAGCTAACATTATTGTAATTATTAATGCTTTTGTGTTGTGTCGGGGATAGGGATTGAACTCAGGACCTTATGCGATACATGCAATACAGCAGCTTTACCACCGAGCTACTTCTCCAGTCCCAATAACAGTTAATTATACACAGTAGAAGGGCCCTCAGGTGCTCATGTCCAGCAGTGGTCATGGGCGCACTTCGACCTGTTCCCCACCTCTGGTTTAGCATTGTAACAATTTAATACATTATAATTTACATTTTTGGTGGATCTGGAATGAAAAAATAATTCTGCTTGTTTATTGCATTTACAGGCTTATGATTCTCTGAATAACCCCCACCACTCAGAGGTGGGCAAATGTCCTTTATCTCCCTAGAAATTCTCATACACTGCTTTCCACAACTGTATTCCTTAAGACGTACCGTGGGGTGTGGTTTGTGGAGGCTAATTTTTTTGCGGATTTTGCTGTGTTGTGGGCAAGTGTTGGGGCTTAAAATAATAAGAGTTGCATTATTGAACCATTGGAACAATATTGGGCAGCTAATATAGATTCTGAAATGTCCGAAGAACTCGTTGGTAGGCCCATTTTGAGTCAGTTTTCTAAAGAACTAAGGAACTAGAATGATTTCATCGGTGAGAGTTTGGTGAAATGTTTAAATCAGACGAAGCGTTTATTTCAGGAGTCATGGCCAGCATTTGAGAAATGCAGTGATTCTTCGTAAAATTCAGTTGTGTTCTGGTTCCTATGAGCTCAGATTTGAGACCTGCTCAAATACCATGAAGCAAGAAGCAAGGTCTATGAGCGCCGAGACACTGGGATGCAAGGCGCTAGCGTGAGCTGGGCTCGTCTGTAGAGAGGGGCAGTGTTGATGCTTGCTTTGTAAATTCTATTTTATTTGGGGTATTTAAGCCTCTACCTCCCTTCCACCAACCCTGTAACCCTAGGTAAGAGAGAGAAGGTTACTTCTCCTCGCTGTTGAGGGTCAACGGGTTCATGTTGGGGTTATACCAATATCCGTCAACAGCAAACACATAAAGCGGTCTCCTCCAAGCTGCCGCAGGGAAACATTTCTCTTTGTCTGTCTCCTGCAAGCCACCACACTGTCTGTCTCCGGTCTCTCCAGACTTCTATCCCTTCTCTTTTGGGAACTAGTATTTATACCCATCAGAGACCTAGATCATGTTCCTGTCTACCGCACGAGGCAGAGCATTGCCATCTGGCAAAGAAGTATACTCTGAAGGAGGCAGTTATCAGCTGTGGCAAAACAAAAGCCCAAACTAAATGTCTACGCTTGGGATTAAAACAAAAAAACACATGTTTACATAACATAACTGAGTTTTTTATAAAAGCAAAACTTCCATTACAGGGCAGTGGGACTCTTGATAAGTAGCAGGACTCCCATTAAAAGGCCCTGGAGATTCGGTCTGAGATATCATGAGCAGTGCAGGAAACATCACCCCAATATATCAGGTCAATATGTGAGGTGAGTGACTCATGATGCCCTAGGGGCGTCTAGAGTATTAATTTCAGAACATACAGATAGAAGCTCTCTGTGGCCACCCAGACCTCTGAGGGAGAGAAGCATTAAGGGGAATGGGGCCAGAGTCACTGGAGCATGTGACAGAGTCTAAGAGATACTATCAGTTGATTGAAGACTCCATTTCATACATCTCATACCTCCCACTGTCCACTTGTTGAAGGAAGCCTCAGAAACAACCCTTCTTCCTTAATTCGTTGAAGGAGACTTGAAGAAAGCAGCTCCATTTTTAGACCTTTCCCAGCTTTAGCTTAGATCTGCATTAGTGTCAATCTTACTGCACTTGATAGCATTTTGTTCTCTCTGTTGGAGTTCAAGTTTGCAGAGTCAGCTGAGTCTTCATTACTTGTCTCTGTGATAGCCTCTCTACCATCCCCCATCACAACGTTGGGAGCAGAGCAAGTGCTCCTCTCATGCTTTTGGATAATCTTATATCTTTGAACATAATGCTGGTATGTTACTTCATTTGAACTCCATTTTAACATCTTTCAAAATATAATTTGTACTGATAAGAAGCATGGACAGCTTTTCAATATTTATGCTTGTAAACCACAGTGCTAGAGAAAGTTGAGAGATCACTAAGGTATACACCGTCTATAATGGGCCAAGTGCAACCCTGTGCACTGTTCTGCTGGAAGGAAATGCAGGGAGGGAGAGCTGTTAGAGACTTTTATGATATTTTGACATTGCTACAGTCTGTATGATCCATTTCACTAGCATTTTTTGTGCATACAGTATCATTAAGACTGTGTTGTTGTTCCCAGCCTTTTCAGAGAAGTAAAACATCACTGTGGGGAAGCTATTGACTCTGGAGCTGGGCTCACCAACAATTGGGAATCATCTTTCTTGTTTTTAGGCAAGCGATCTTGGAAAATTAATCTCCATTCCTCAGTCATATAATCTGTAAAATGGGTTATAATGAGCCATTTTTATGGCTCCCCATTGGCATCACTTTTTGAAAGAGAACAGGATCAGCAATACATGGCAGTTATTAGTTGTTATTCTTTTTACACATGAAAAACAGGTATAAGGAGCAGAGATGGCTGCCAGAGATTATGGGCTTCTCATAGACTCCATGTCTACTCCTTTCTCTTTCCATTGCAAGTGCCTCCTTCCTCCATTAATATTATTTTACTTTTTCTTCCCTGCTTGTTGCCTTCTCTGCTCTCACCATGCTCTACTCTGTGCCCATGTGTGCTCTTGCCATCGTAAAACACATTTGCATCACTGTGGCTTCAGCTGGGTTCTCTCTTAACTGGCCACAGACTGAACCATTTTGCTTTGTTCCTTTGTGGTTTCATGCCCATGATGGAGTCTCCACATGGAACACCAGGTTAGAGGATATCCTGAACACGAGCTGACCTGATGTTTTTCAAATCCACCAGATCATATCACAGGAACACCATAGGGAAGATGAGCAGTGACTACTAGTGTTTACTAAAACAATGATCAACTTCCCTGAAAAGAAAATAAATCATGCATATGTTTTGTGTGCAGGTCATTAAGTCAGTCTTGTGGGAGAAGGGACACTGACCTACTATGGAAGGGCCAGGGCCAGGGCCAGGGCCAGACACGTGACAGATGTTTAAGCTCTTGTCAGATTGTTTATGTGAAGAAAAAGACCTACCTGTAAAGCTAGAGTAGGAAAGCCTTCTTTGTGTTTGCTTGAAAAGCAAGAGAGCAAATAACTCAAATAACAGCTCTTTGCCCGTGTGTAGGCATATTAAAAAATTCTATATTTTGAGAAGATAAAGAATGCTATTTTCCGCAAATAATTCCTCTCCTTGCCTCAGGCTTTGAAAAAGCATTTTCAAACTCCTTTCTAAATTTAATGTTCTTTGCCCTCTTGTATGCCACACTGTATTTCTTACACAATGATTTAATGAGAGCTCATTGTGCACTGGGCCCTGTTCTGAGAGCTTTATGTATGTTGTTAACTCAGTTCATCTTCGCAGCACCCTGGGAAGGGCATTCTTTATTCCCACTTTAGCTGGGACTCAGAACGAAAAGGGAGTGCCACGCTAAACATGTATTTGGTGTGCTTTCTCTTGGGTCTGCGTTTCACCACCACCTGAAGGGAGGTGGCAAAGAAAACCCTCAGAAGCATCCAGGTCTGTGTCCTTCACCTGTCATTGACACTCTTTCTGCTGTTGGTCTCCTTCCAGGCTCCGACTGTCCCAGGATGGATCTCAAGATTCTGTGTGGCAATGAGAGGGTTGTGAAAGTTCTCATTACTATCCTGCTCATTTCTGCCTCGAGACCACGCCTGAGGAGTGAAGTCAGGCAAATTGTAAATACAGACCATATGGTCAGACACAGAAGCTCCAGGATGTGCCCCCGAGGAACACAATTTTCAGCTTTGTCGTGCATTTCAAGAAGCAGAGAGGGAAGGGGATAGATTAAGCTAGAGAGTATGAAGTCAGACTTCTGTATCTCTGGGCAGCACATCTATGAATTTAACCAACTGGGGAGCAAAAACATTTAGGAAAGTATTGTGTTTGTAGTGAATAGGGCTGATTTTGAAAGCATGGTTTCCTTAGTGACAGACTATAACAACTTTTTACAATTTTATATCTTACTATGTTTTAAAATTAATCTAGAAATGATTAGAACATGACAGAGGATGAATTTGCTCATATGCCAATACTACACCATGTATATGAGGAACATTTGTGGACTTTGGTATCCTCAGAAATCCTGCAGCCAATCCTCCACGGGGGTTGGATAACGGAAGAGCATAGGCATGTATGCATGCTTGGCTTCACATGTGTAGACAGTTGTCGTGACTGCTGAGTTAGCAGAAATACTTTGAGAACTCAGGAGCTTTAGTTGCTGACCCCATCATCAAGTCTTCAGTCTTGTGATAAAAAAAATTGGGCTGAAAATGTTGAAGAACTCCCTGAAATTGGGTGTGGCACGGTTCAGGGTCGGACTTTTGTGTCATTTCTTTTAATGCTGAAAAGAAAGAATGTGAAGGAGAAAGAAGCTTTATGTGATTTAAAATTGTATATGCAGAGGCTTTTATGTCAGGTTAGATTCCAATATTAGCCCAGTGATGCTAAGAAGGCTACCTGAAAGTAAATGTCAAAAAGAATATGTATTCCGGGAACTGTTTTTTCACAGACTATATTAACTAATCCTAAATCAATGACTTGTGACATTAAATAAAATTAGTGTATACCTAAGTTTAGCTGGATGAGATCTCAGAAGAATAGTCACTGTATATTTTATAAGTTTTCATAATATGATGGATATTGTATTAATTAAGGACGACAGGGTGTCTAACCTAGTTCAAATTAAGCTGCAGATAATACTCAGTTCGAATACTACTATGCTTTTGTAACGTTGTCTAAAGTGATAAGAATGTTTCATTTGGGTTGCCCTTCCATTTACTGAAGGTAAATTCAGTGTTTTAGAATCTTGGTAGCAAAACGAAAGAAATCTTTGCATACAGCCCAGTTTGCATTGAATGAACTGCTAGATTGTCTTAGCAATGGGATTTTGATGAATACAGAACAACAAGGCTGAAATGAGGGTGTGCTTGCTAGAGAATGGGAGGAAGACAAAATTGGGGAAAATTTCAAATTTCTGGAAAGAAAATAAAATAATTATCTCTGCATATATGATAAATTCTTTAATTTTGATACTTAAGTAAACTAGAAAGCCATGTCACATTGAAGGAATTTAAATTTATTAATTGTAAGCGAAACATAGATGAACCATTTTCTAGTATTTGGAAGTGAGATACAGATAATTTGTATTAAACTCAAATTGACAGAATTAGATGAGAAAGCCTTGAATTTAGTGATTTATTTGGGAAAGAAGAGGGTAGAGGAGTCTGTGATATACTACCATCAAATGTTCTTCTTTATAGCATTGCTCCCATTTCTTCAAAGGATAATGATGATGATATGAAGGAGGCAGGTGGAAAGGGAAGAAAGAGAAGCAGCAGCGGCATGCTGCCTAGTGGTCCCTTTTTTTAAAATTTTTATTTTAAATTTATATATTCACTTTACATCCCAATAATAGCCCTCTTCTTCTGGTTCCTCTCTCCCACCCTCTTCCCCTTCTTTCCTCTCTTCTTCTCCTTAGAAAAGGGAATCCCTTCCAAATGAACCCACCCAGCACATCAAGTCGAATCAGGACTGAGTTCATCCTCATCCACTTAGGCCAGGCAAGGCAGCCTCATTAACAGGAAGTAATTGAAAGCAAACAACAGAGTCCATGTCATAGACAGCATCTGTTCAACTTACTACGGGACCCACTGGAGTCCTATGGAAAGGATGTGGGGGGAGGAAGGGAAGGACCCAGAAGGGATAGGAATGCCACAGGAAGACCAATTGTGCCAACTGGCATGAGGCTTGCAGAGACAGGCACTGACCAAAGAGCATACATGGACTGGACCTAGGCCCCATAAGCATATGTAATAGGTGGGCAATTTGAACTTCATGTGGGCATGGTGGTTCTTATGGGAAGCAGATACAGAAGGATCTCATGTTGGAAGCCAGTTTGAGCTATTTAATGAGACCCTTCTCAAAAAGCGAAAAGTGAAAAAAAGGAAAAAAAAATCTTGCTAGAGAATCAGGATAGATGTGGGTCTTCTAGCCTTACCTCCATCATAATCAGAGGAGGGGGAATAGAGAAGTAAGACATGGCCCTAGATGATGCGGACTAGATTTTGGTTTAGAGACTAACACTTTGTGATTATATAATTTCAAAAAGAATGTAGCATTCATGCACAGAAGTGCATTGTCACACTCACTCAGAAGTTTGAAGAAAAGGAACTGGACTCAGGGCTTTGACAGAAGGTGACCTGGGCATGACAGGACACTCAGGGGAGTAAAGTCTCTTCACAACATTCTTTCCTACTCTGAGCATCCTCTTATCCTTCCTTGCTGCAGATCTGCACCTGCCCTGCATATCTTCCCTAGGTCCACTTGACATGTGATGTCTGATATCTCTGGATCATCTCTTTTCCTGATTTTCTGTGTGCTGCAAGCAACTACCTAGCTACAGGCGGTAAGTTATAAAGAGCGATGGAGCTCTCTTTTGTAGGCAGGAACTAGCTTACACAATTGCTAACTCTGTTCTCTTTCTCCTCCACCCCCACCACCTCAGAGAGAACTATCTTGCTCACAAAAAAAGAAAGAAGAATTGCAAGCATTTAGCATCAATGGAAAGCATTTTTTTTTCATTACTAACTATTAATATTTAAAGACATGGGGACAGAGATTAAGCCAAATAACGGGAAATCCTGGTTTCCTGTGTCAAGGAGAATCCTCATATGAACACAGCAGAATAATGCAACATATTTCCTACTGTTTTGTAAGTTCTGTTAAGTGGATGGTCATGGGCAGCTCTGCTTACGGATTACAAGGTTCCTTCATGCTCTCTAGTTATGGGAAATGTGACTATGTAAACTCGTATTTGTAAACATATATTTATAAATATATTTTTACTATAAATTCATACACACCCAATGTTAAAATCTAATTTTGTTCTTCTGATATGTGTTATAATTTCCTACTAAATCTCATACAATCAAAAGCTTAGTGTGGTGATGTATCTGAATCTTTGCTCTCATGCTGAGGGACAACCATACTTCCCTGTGAAGTAGAGATACCTGAGCATTTTAAGAAGTGTAATTGCAGTTACAGCTATGTGGTTTTCTTCTGACAACAGCTTCTCCCCACAACAGAGAGCAGAACTCAAAAGCAAAGCATGGCTAACTGAAAAGCAATTGGAGAAATTATCATGAATTTTACTATTTGTTTTTTACTTGTTGCAACATATTTTTCCAGTGAAACATTACTTTCTGTTTCAACAGAGGAGAGTGAGGTAGAAAGACAGAGAATTTGAAAAGCTAGAAAGCAACTTAGAAAGAACCTAGAATTGGCCCTTTGCCTGCAAGTTGACAATGGCTTTCCCTATGGCTATATTGGGCACACACACACACACACACACACACACACACACATTCCTGAAATAGAAATGAAATATATATTTATGTAAAATCACTTTTCCATCCTGTGGAGCTATGAAACCACTCATGTTAATTTAATCAACAAATCCTCTTGTTAGTGCAGAAAAAAGAAGAGAGAGTGTGTGCGACTGTGTATAGGTTTTTTGAGGAAGACCTGGGAAGATGAATTATTCTGATGACATGTGTGCTCATGGAGATGGAATTTGTGATTATTTATATGAAATCACTGGGTCCTTTATCGTCACTGGCATGGGTGAATAAAGCTCAGATATTCCAGAGGATTTGGAATTAATTCTGTGACTAAGTGTTCTTCTGAAGAAGTTAACAGCTACGGTAGTTCATATTTATGAAAGATTTAACCGTTCAATGGCATAGCTATGTGTTTTATAGTTAGGTTGCATGATTAAACAGTGAAATGTTAAGTCTGATTACTAGGAACTCAGGGCTTCAATCATGGGTTTCCCTTTTGGACTATGAAAGTAGGAATGGCACCTCTGGAAATAATGGTGAGTTTGCAAACATAATAAGAAACAATACTGTGATATGCAAGATTAGAGTCTCACAACAGTGTGATGCAGCCATGATCATTCAGGCCTTTACAGCCATTGAAGCAGGACATTCTCCCCAAGCATGGTTGGATACCATAAAAAGCTAAAATGATATGCTCAGGATGCGAGGCTAAGCACTGCACTCAGGGTCAGCCGCTTTGGACCCAGAGAAGAGCATGTCTGATTGCATGCGGGTTGATGCCCCAGGTCCCGCCTCTGAGAAAAAGGTATCAGATGGGTCTGATGCTCTTTGGGTGGATGACACCTAAATGAACATCGGTACAAAGTCCCAATTTATTTCTAATATCAGAGATCAGACCTCTACTCTTGCCTGATGCGTCTAAAACAAAAAGGGGGAACTGTAGAGAGCTACGGAATGCTATGCCTTAAAGATGGAGCTGGTTTCTGCCTTCCACCTTCCCGATGGTGAGTGCTCTCTGTCACGAACAATTCCACTTTTGGCTAAGGCTGAGGATCTGGCTTGCTTCCATGTATGTGGACCTATCTGCATTGCCCACGTGGCACGCCTGGGTTGGCTACCCAGAGGCTATTTAAGCTGTGGGCTGGCTTTCCCCAGGGTCCGAGGATTGTTCAAGGTTCCTGAATAAACTGCATTGAAAAAAAAAAAAATAAGAAACAATACTGTGAATTTCATTATGTGAAATTTATCTTCCTGCTCCATAGTTTAAATTACACTGTTTTTTTTTTTTTTTTTTTTTTTTTTTTTTTTTTTTTATGTTCTGTGTTTAATGAAATAGTCTTGGTACTTTTTTTGTTTCCCTGCTTTAAAATAATGCTTGAAGATTTCTTAGCATCTCAGGTTCTACAGACTGAGCTAACCTGGCACTTTGAATATTTTTTTGATGCCATTTTATTAAATTTGCTGAACTTAAAGTTTATCAAATGTACAGTGCCAACTTTAGTAATTAGTTAGCTATGTAAATATGGAAAGACCAAATCTTGCCCCTTGCCCTTCAAATTTATAGTTGGCAAGATTTTAGAATGGACTACAACATAGGAATTTTGCAATACTCAGCAAAGAGCAAGCCTTGGCATTGCAATTCCTCATCAGACTATAGCAGCTAGGAAGGTATTATGCTGTCCTATGGACTCCTGGTTCTCAAAACATGTGGACCCAAATACCCTGAAAACATTCAATAAATCTTTAAGAAGAATGCATAGACTGTCCAGAACAATGCAAACAAATGTTCGTTCTTATTTTGATGTTTAGATTACTGATTTGGCAGACTAAAGGATAAAATACATAAATATGTGCCTGGGCTTTAACACGCTACTGATCAAATTTGCATACAATAATTTTGACTGGAAGATAGCTGCTTTTCGTCACAGTGCAGTTACTCTAGAGCCTGGATATAAGTGACACTCAAAAGTCTGGGTTTTCACTCTGGAAAGCTATCTGGCGCTTTCTAAGACAAATAGGAATAGTGCTTCCTCCAGACCCAGCTATACCACTGCTAGGTTTGTTCAAGTACAAAAAAAGGACACTTGCTCAACCATGTTTATAGCAGCTCTATTTGTAATAGCCAGAACCTGCAAACAACCCAGATGTCCATCAACGGTGGAATGGGTACAGAAATTGTGGTATTTTTATACAATGGAATACTACTCAGCAATCAAAAAGGAGGAAATCATGAAATTTGCAGGCAAATTGTGGGATCTAGAAAAGATCATTCTGAGTGAAATATCCCAGAAGGAGAAAGACAAACATGGGATATACTCACTTATATAGACCTATAAGATATGATAAACATAATGAAATCTATACACCTAAAAAAGATAATCAATTGAGTGGACATGGGGTAAGATGATCAATCCTCATTTAGAAAGACAGATGGGATGTGCATTGAACGTATGACAGGAGTCTACTGAGCGCATCTGAAAGACTCTAATTAGCAGTGTTTTCAAAGCAAAGACTCATGACCAAACCTTTGGCAGAGTACAGGGAATCATAAGAAAGAAGGGGAGTTAGTCTGATGGGGAGAGGATAGGAGCTCCACAAGGACCAAATATATCTGGGCACAGGGTCTTTTCTGAGACTGACATTCAAGCAAGGACCATGTATGGATATAACCTAGAACCTCCACTCAGATGTAGCCTGTGGTAGCTCAGTAACCAATTGGTTTCCCAAAGTGAGGGGAACAGGGACTATTTCTAACAGGAACTCAATGACTGGCTCTTTGGTCTCCCCACCCCCGAAGGGAGGAGCAGTCCTGTTAGGCCACAGAGGAGGGCTTTGCAGCCAGTCCTGAAGATACCTGATAAAACAGGATCAGATGAATGGGGAGGAGGTCCCCCCTATCAGTGGACTTGGAAAGGGGCACGGTGGAAATGAGGGAGGGAGGGAGGAACTGGGAGGGAATGAGGGATCGGGACACGGCTGGAATACAGAGTTAATAAAATGTAACTGATAAAAAAAAAGTCTGGGTTTTTAAAAACTGAAGAAGAGAACTGGGTAGACCACTTGACTATCCTCTCTTCTTCCTCAGTTCTCCCAGGTCCAGTTGCCCAGCCTCATTCCCAGATCTATAGAAGAACACATGTGGCAGCCTTCCCTGTCTCCCTCCTCCCTCTCCATCTCCTGTAGAGTCCAGAGATCTTCTTCTTCTACTCTTGCTTTATCCCAGCCCCCAACCACAGCACCTCCTGCTAACCCACAGGCAAATCCTGTCAGAAAATCAGGTAAGCTGCCTGCAGATCTTCTCTTTTCCTGCTATCCCCTAGGATCTCATGCCCAACTCTGTAACAGAACCCCAGCTGCAACCTTTCTCTGCCTCTGCCTACATCTCCTGTGGATACCACAGACCTTCCCCTCCTAACTTCCCTTTTTTCCACAATTGCTTTATCCCTGTCCCCAACTTCCTGCTAATCTATACACCACTCATGAGAAGAAATCATGTAGGCTGTCTGTAGATCTTTCCCTCTCCTAGATCCAACATCTTCAGCCCTTCAGTGGTGACGTCCCTTCACAGGCTCCTTCATTCCAAAGAGACTAAATAAGCAGATCCTTGTTGAATACTTTACTTTTCTTTCTCCTGTCTACTCCCTTAGGCCCTTAATTATCTCCATTTCTAAGTGTCATTTCTTAAGTCCTGGTTTCCAGAAACACACTTTATCTGGAACCCTGGAAATGAAAAATTTAGAATTAGAATAGGATCCAGGGAGACAAGCTTGATGCAGAGAACACAGGAGATGAAAGAGAGACTCTCTGGTGTTGAAGATATAATAGAAAAAAATGGGTACATTGGTCAAAGAAAAGGTTAAATTCAAAAAAACTTCTTACACAAAATATTCAGAAAATCTGGAACACTATGAAAAGACCAAACATAAGAATAATAGGAATAGATAAAGTAGAAGAAACTTATTTCAAAGGCAGGAAAATTGTTTTCAATAAAATCATAGAGGTTTTCCCTAACCTAAGGGAGATGCCTATAAACGGACAAGAAGCATACAACACACCAAACAGATTTGACCAGAAAAGAAAGTCTTTTTGCCAATAATAATCAAAACACTACACATACAGAACAAAGAAAATATTAAAAGCTTCAAGGGAAAAAGATCAAGTAACATATAAAGCCAGACTTATTAAAATTACATTTGACTTCTCAATGGAGACTTTAAAAATGAAAAACTCCAGCCCTACTAGGCCACAGAGGAGGACTTTGCAGCCAGTTCTGAAAATACCTTATAAAACAGGGTCAGTGAAAGGGGAGGAGGTCCTTCCCTATCAGTGGATTTGGAAAGGGGCAGGGAGTTGATGAAGGAGGGAGGGTAGGATTGGGAGGGAATGAGGGAGCGGGATACAGCTGGGATACAGAGTTAATAAAATGTAACTAAAAATAAAAATTAAAAAATGAAAAATTCATAGACAGATGTACTACAGATTTTAAGAGACCACAGATGCCAGCCTAGACTACTAAATGCAACAACATTTTTAGTCACCATAAATGGAGAAAAGATATTCTACAAATTAAAAGCCAAATTAAAAAAAATATATCTATCTTCAAATCTAGCCCTACAGAAAGAACTGGAAGAAAAACTTCAACACAAGAGATTAATTACACCCATGAAAACCCAAGGAATAAATGATCTCATATCAGTAAAATCAAACAAAGAGAAGGGGACACACACACGAACACTGCCACACCATCACCACCACCACCACCACCACCAACAACAACAAAATAACAGGAATTAGCAAATATCGGTCATTGATACCTCTCAATATCAAAGGTCTCAATTTACAAATAAAAAGGCACAGACTAAGAGAATGCTGAGAAAGCAGGATCCACACTTCTGCTGCAGTCAGGAAACATACCTCAACATCAAGGGTAGACATTGCCTTAGGGTAAAGTGATGAAAAAAAAAATTCAAGCTAACAGACCTGAAAAGCAAGCTCATAGTCATTTCAGTTCCTAAAAAAGAAAGACCAAACTAAAATTAATACCAAAAGAGATGCAAAACAATACTACATTACTCATCAAAGAAAAAACCCACCTAGATGTCATTTTAATTCTTAACGTATATGCCCTAAGCACAGGGGCCCTCAAATTTGTAAACCAAACACTACTACAGAATAAACTGCATATTGCCCCTCATATACTGATAGTGGGTGACTTTACTGCACTCCCACCAGAAACAGGTCATCCATACAAAAACTAACCAGAAAAATGCTGGATTGGCTTAACAGGTATTATAAATCAAGTTGACCTAACTGATATTTACCAAACATTCTACTCAAATGTAAAAGAACATACATTCTTCTCTGCACCTCCCAAAATTTGACCACATACCTAGACACAAAACAAAAGATACAAAAAAAAATAAAATAAAATAAAGAAGAAGAAAGAAAGAACTCCCTGCATCCTATCAGATCATTATGGATTAAAGCTGAATATCAACAACAACAGAAACAATAGAAAGCTTAACATCATGTGGGAACTGAACAACTCTATTGAATAAAAAGTGGGTCGAGACAGAAATAAATATATTAAGGACTTTCTAGAACTCAATTAAATTGAGTACAAAGCATACCCAAATTATGGAACACAATGAAAGTGGTGCTAAAAGGAAAGTTCAGAGCACTAAGCACTTACATTAAACACATACACACAGAGAGAAATCTCAGAAACTTAAGGGCACACTTGAAAGCTCTAGAACAAAAAGAAGAACACTTGAGGAATAGACTGCAAGAGATAATCAAACTGAGGGCTGAAATCGATAACATAGAAACAAAGAGAACACAAGGAATCAATGAAACAAAGAGTTTGTTCATTGAGAAAATAAATATAGTAGACAAGCCCTTATCAAAACTAAAAAGCAGAGAGAATATCCAGATTAACAAAATTAGAAACAAACAAACAAAAAAAGAGGATAGACCAACAGACACTGAGGAAATCCAGAGGTTCATAAAGTCATACTTTAAAAACCTGTCTTCTACCAAATTGGAAAATCTAAAATATAAATGGATATTTTTTTGACAGGTACCACTTACTAAAGATAAATCAGAATCAGATAAGAAATCCGACTAGAAATATAACCCCTAGTGAGATAGAAGCAATCATTAAGATTTCTTAAGATAAAGTCCCAGGGCTAGATGGTTTTGCACAGAATTCACTACCACTTTCAAGAAGAGTTAATGACAATATTCCTTGAATCACTACAGAAGGAACAATGTCCATTTTGTTTTACAAGGCCATGATTACTCTGACACCCAAACCGCAGGAAGACATAATAAAGACAATGATAGACATATTTCCCTTGGGAATATGCAAATACTCAAAAAATACTTGTAAACCCAAGAAAACTAGCTACTTTCAAGAAAACATAGGAAATGACTAACCTCACTACAGTAAAACAAAACTAACAGAACGGACGCGTAAACAAAACCCAGCAATCTGTTGCATACAAGAAACACACCTAAGGCACAAAGATAGACATTATCTGAGGGTAAAGGGTTGGAAGACAGCTTTCCAAGCAAATGGAGCCAAGAAGCAAGCAGGAGTAGCCATTCTAAGATCTGATAAAATAGACTTTCAACCAAAATTAATAAAAAGAGATGGGGACAGACACTTCATACTCATCAAGGGAAAATTCCACCAGGAAGACATCACAATCCTGAACATCTATGCCCCAAATACAAAGGCACCCACATTTGTAAAAGAAACATTGATAAAACTTAAACCACATATAGATCCTCACACATTAATAGTGGGAGACTTCAACACCCCACTCTCAACAAAGGACAGGTCAACAAAACAGAAATTAAACAAAGAAACAATGTCTCTGATTCATACAATACAGGGTAAACATACTAAAATCTGAACACCTAAAGAAGTTAAGCAAGAAGGAGGACCCCGGGTAAGACGTTCAGTCTTCATTCAGAAAGGCAAATGGGATAGACATTGGAAGAGGGAGAAAATAGGCAACAGGATAGAAGCCTACCACTGAGGGCCTTTGAAAGACTCTACCAAGCAAGGTATCAAAGCAGATGCTAAGACTCATGGCCAAACTTTGGGCAGAGTGCAGGGAATCTTATGAAAGAAGGGAGAGATAGTAAGACCTGGAAGGGACAGATACTGCACAAGGACAGCAACAGAACCAAAAAATCTGGGCACAGGGGTCTTTTCTGAGACTCATACTCCAACCAAGGACCATGCATGGAGATAACCTAATACCCCTGTACAGATGTAGCCCATGGCAGCTCAGTATCTAAGTGGGTTCCCTACTAAAGGGAACAGGGACTTTCTCTGACATGAACTCAGTGGCTGGCTCTTTGATCACCTCTCCCTGATGGAAGAGCAGCCTTACTAGGCCACAGAGGAAGACAATTATGCCAGTACTGATGAGACCTGATAGGCTAAGGTCAGATAGAGAGGGGAGGAATGCCTTCCTTATCATTGAGCTTGAGGAGCAGTATGGGAGGAGATGAGCGAGGGAGGATGGGATTGGGAGAGCTTGAGAGAGGGGGCTACAGCTGGGCTACAAGTTAACAAACTGTAATTTATAAAAAAAATCAATAAATTAAAAAAAGAAAATTTCAACATCCTTAGACATCAGGGAAATGCAAATCAAAACAATAACTTCGAGATTCCATCTTTCACTTGTCAGAATAGCTCAGATCAGTAACACCAGTGATAGTTCATGCTGGCAAGGATGTGGAGCACAGGGAACACATCTCCATTGCTGGTGAGAGGGTAACCTTGTAAAGCCACTATAAAAATCATTATGGCATTTCCCTAGAAAGTTGGGTATTGATTTACCTCAAGATCCAATTTTGCCACTCTTGGCCATATACCCAAAGGACACTTCATCCTACCCCAAGGCCACGTGCTCAACCACGTTCATTGCTGCTCTATTCATAATAGCCAGAAATTTTAAACATCCTTGATGCCTCTCAACACAAAAATGGATAAAATAACTGTGGCACATTTATACAATAGGATATCATTCAGCTCTATACAAAAATGACATCATAAAATTTGCAGGCAAATCGATGCACCTAGACAAAATCATCTAGAATGAGGGAACTCAGACCCAGAAAGATAAATAGGTGTTCACTTATATGTGGATATTAGCCATTAAAAAGATCATCATCAAGCTACAACCTATCGACCCAGATAGGTTAGGTGTAGAGGAAGTAACTGGGTGGTAGTGGTGGGGATGGGATACATCGCTCTCCCTGCAAGGGGAAGTAGATCAGATTTTACAGGTGGGCTTGGGCAGGTTGGGACACAAAAGGGAGGATCCTATGGAGATGAAAAAATGAAATAGAGTTAAGGAATGGAATGCAGGAAAAGACAGCTAGAATTGAGGGACATTTTGGGATGGTATGGTAACCTAGTGCAGCGGATATTCTCTAAAATATATTAAGGTGATCCTAATGAGGTCTCTTAATAATGAGGGTGACAGAGTCCCAACTGGCCATCTCTTGTCACCAAAGAAGTCTCCCAGTACAGGGACTGTGGTTGCTTTTATTTGAGTTGTTTGACAAGATGGTCTAATGGAAGTTCTCAAACAAACCAGACTGTTGCCAAGACAATGGGTTGCTCTTCACAAACACCATTGCCAAGAATAACACTGATACAATGCATTGAACATGGAAGAGTTGAGCTGGAATCTACATTGAGCCTTCACCCCTATATTCTAGTGTTTTTTAGTGCAGGAAGGTACTCTGTAGGCTACAAGAACCATAAACACCAACCTAGCCTCAAAACTTTTGTCCTACAATATGTCCTGCCTACAAGATATGTTAGGACAGTGGTGACACAGAACTTACGGGAGTAGCCAACCAATATCTGACTTGACTTAAGGCTCCATCCATAAGATGGAACCCTTACTTGACATTGTTACAGTCACCAGGAACCAGAGACTAGATAGCCCAGAGACCTAGAGGAAAACCAAATATTCCTGGTCTAAGAAAAATAACAATAAAATGACGCCTCATTACATAGTGAGACAGATCTGGCAACACAAATCTCTAAATGGGCTTTCTCCATTAAATTCCTCTCTCAGAGCTCAGTGAAGTCAGTAGAAGAGGATGTGGAAAGAGTTTAAGAGCTGGAGAAATGAAGAGCACCAGGAGAACAAAGTCCTCCATATCAACTGAATGGCACATGTGAATTCACAAAGACAGAAGTAGCAAGAATGGGAGCCTATACAGGCCTGCAGCAGCTTAGTATTTTTATGACATTCCAAAGTAAGTGTATGAATAAGTAGGTCTCTGATTTGTGTGTCTGTTCTGGGGACTTCTTTCCTTCTGTTGGATTGTCTTGTCCAGCCTTAGTGTGATAATGTTTGTCATATTTTATTATGTCATGTTTGGTTGTTTTTCTCCTAGAAGCCTGTTCTTTTCTCAAGAGAGAGAGAGAAATGGAGTGGATTTGGAGGGGAGGGGTGTTGGGAAGAGACTGGGAAAAGAAGGAACAGAAACTGTAGCTAACATATATTGTATGAGAAAATAATTTTAAGAAGAAAAAATAAATTAAAATTTAGTTTTAAAAAGAAAAAAAATAAATAATAATGAATGCCTGTAGATATGATCTACAAAGATGCACTGTATTCTTATTTAAGACATTTTGTTGAGATGAATGAAGTCACTCATAAATTAAGTGGCAGCAGACTTAGAGTTCATGAATAGCTAAATAGGCTGATGAATAGGCAGAAATTAAAAAGATGAAGTGTTAAGAGAACAATGAAATGCTTGGCATCTAGACTAAAAAGTATTAAGCCATAGGCTTGTAAAGATGCCGTTCATTCCCAGTACTTAATACAAATAAAGCCTGAAATTTAGTTGATTGCAAACTCAATGTGAGTCAACAACATGACATCGGTACTAAAATATAAATGTGGTTTGGTGCTGCATTAATAAATCCTGTGATCCACGAAACTGTTTTTGTGGACACAATGAATGTATGAATGTTTTTCTTAGGAGAAAGGGCTCTTGCCTTTCATTAGCTTTTTAATGAAAACAGTGATTCATGAAACATGAAGATCAAGCAACTCAGGAAGAGATGGATAAAAGTCCTGTTCTGGCCACATGTCAGGTCAAAGCACACTTGTACCATTAGAATCAGTTCTTGGAAATACATTTTTTTCTTTTTATAAACGTTTTATTTTGATTTTTAAAATTAATTTATTTTTTATTAATTACAGCTTATTCACTATACATTTTAAGGAAGACATTGATAAATTGAAACATCTCTAGAAGGCAATCTGCACCAGTGAAAGGCCTGAAAACCATGACCTGTATGGGAGCATTGAAGGAGCTAGAGGGAAAGGCTGGAAGAAAGAGTTACTTTAGAGAAATACTGCATGTGACTTAAAAATCAGTGGTTATATTGGGAAAATATACAAATAATTACAACGCGTGATGGAGAATGTGAGGAAATGGAGATTCTTATAATCTGTTAATGAGTGTAAAATGATGTGATTTTACTGCACAGAAAATTTGAAAATTAGTGTGTAAAGCACACATATATTTGTTCATTTTTTTAAAAAATTTTATAAGTCAGGAGTGGTGGTGCACTCCTTTAATCCCAGCACTCAGGGAGACAGTGACAGGTGTATCGCTGTGAGTTCAAGGCCAGCCTGGCCTACAAAGTGAGTCCTGTACAGCCAAGGTTGCACAGAGAAAAGCTGTCTCAAACAAGCAAACAAATAAACAAACAAAAATAATTTTATAGACAAACCATATGCACAACAGCAGTACTTTATAAGGTGATTACCATGGTAGTTTTAGTAATTGTCCCAAACTGGATATTCTCAAAGAATTTATCATACTTAAGAATACGCAGCACAGCACTTAAAACCGAAGTGGTGCTAGGGCTGATCTATGTAGATAAAAATGTACCTAATAGTGTGACCAGCTAGCATATAGGGGAAACCATATGAGTGAGTAGGGGACACCAAGTAGTGTGGGTCCCCAAATCGTACTGCACACTCTGAAAGGAATCTGCCCCCTGCCGTTCGGTCATCACTGGGACAGGACATCCTGAGTCAGCTGGCATATGATGATAGCTTGGGTGACACAAAGAGCAGGTCTCACAGCAGCACAGTTTGCCCCATCAGTTGACACCAGCTAGAGTCATGTAAGGGAAAACTTCAACTGAGAAAATGTCCCCCGCTACATGGTTGGATGACCTGGGGTATTTTCTTGATCAATGATTGATGTGGGAGGGCCCAGCCCATCGTGGGTGGTGTTACCCCTAGGCAGGTGGCATGGGGGGTATAAAAATCAGGCTGGTTGCAGGGGTTGGGGGTATCCTATCTCAGAAAGGAAGAAGTAACGACTAATATCTTATTATTTTTTTATTTCATTTTCATATCACTTTTGTTTTTATTCTTACTTTTAATATTTACTCGTTAATACATATCTCTTAGCTATTTTCAGGTTTCTCATTGCCTAAGGTTTGTGCTGCTTCTGCATCTATTCTAATTTTTCCTCTACTATATCTCTTATCTATATCTAATATATTTTCCCTCTTATTACTATTCCTTTTTTTCTTATGTCATCTCCCTTTAGCTCTTATTTTTAATCTTAGCTGTACACCTCTACAGATCGAATAATCTTTAAATTGTGATTACCCTAACAATATTCCAACTCTCTCTTTCTAGTCACTTTACCCTCCTGAATTTTTCTCTTGCTCTAATACCCATACTTGGTTTTACATGGTTCATATTCTTTCCACTCACTTCCTTAGTAGCTAATATCTTACTATTCATTATATATGCATTGTTCTTCCCCCAAGCTCATATAAGGACACAACCATAAAAGAAACTTACAAGTATCCCTTACAAGTACACAATTGCAAAAATTCTCAGGAAAAACAAACAAACCTGTGAATGGAGTTAAATGATGTACCAGCAACATCATTTGCCACGATCAATTTGGATTCATCCCAAGGATACAAATCAAAATGTAGTGGCTGTGAAATTGATTATAGAAGCAATATCAGAGAGCGAATTTGTATATGCTCATATCCTGTGTGAATGTTCTCACAATGAAGAAGAGATGAGCGAGTGTTTGTGTGTAGAAAAATGTAGCATGTTTACATTATTTCATTGTCAGGAGGGCTTCAGTGAACCAGTTTCTATGGGAAGACTTACTGAAGTCTATGTGACAGTGTTCAACTTTTATAATGTACACTAAAATGCATTTCTTTTTTTTAATTAACTTATTTTTTTATTAATCACAATTTATTCATTTTGTATCTCAGCTGTAGCCCGTCCCTCATCCCCTCCCAATCTCACCCTTCCTCTTTTCCTAGTTTAAAGTTTTTCATTACCTAGTCCTTTATTTTCTTGTAATGTTTGTAAAATGATTTAAAATATAAAAAAAGACTCATAATGTATTATGATGGCTTTTCCTGTTGTAATAAATGGAAATAGATAATCATAAATAAACAATTAATGTAAGGATTTGAAACAAATATGAGAATATAGCAAAAAAGTCATATGAGAGGTTATTACAAAATAGGTTGAGAAATATTTTATGGAAACCTTTTATTTTATTTTTGACATATTGTTATTTTTATTCTTTATATTTTTCCTAGGCTTAGAGTTTCATACTATGGAAATAAGTTTTTAATTGGTGAGGTGTTTCTGATGAAACAGTTCTGGTTGATAGACAGTGATGATGTCTATCTACCAATGTGTATATAGTTAATGCCATGGAATTGTACACCTAAAGCAGGTTTTTTATGCTTTTTTTTGTTTTTACTATTGATACTCTTTCTAATTAAAATTATTGCATCTATTGACAATAAAATAATTACATTTAACATTAACTTCTGTAGTGTACTTTCGGAATGGCGTGTTTTCACTGACACATTTCTTTTGAGTGATCCACAATATTTTGGGAAAGAATCACTGTAATGTGGATGTCGTTTGGATCTGGATATACTCACACCAGAGAGCACGCTCAGCACACATCAAAATATTTCAGTTGAATACTTGAACGCAGTGTCACTTAATATTAGGAGCTGCTGTTGTGCACAGTGAGGGTCATAGTGAGCTAATCTATTCATTCCTGAGAGGAACTGATTTTGCTGAGTAGTTTCCATTGTGCCTGTTTCCTGAGTCAAGCCGCACATAATAAGGCTCTGAGATCTTGTACACTTGAATAATCAGCAGCCAGGACCCCTTGGGGCTCACATTTTGCATCTGCTACTTGTGTCTCCTTTCCCACTGGCTTCCTTCCATCACACACAATCCACAATGGCAGCCACACCTGCAGCCACTAATACTTTGCTTTGCAGTCTCTGGAATTGGTGATGGGACCGTGGAGACACATTTGTAAGAATTCAAAGAGATGATTTTGATCAAGACCAGAAGGCATTGGAACACAGTTGTGTGAATGAGCAAACCATGTCTACATAAAAGTGAAGTCGATTTGCTGAAGCGACCATCTTAGATATGCCATTATATTATTATATTAGATGTGTGGACTTTGCATAATGAACAATGTGACAAGGGAAAGTTTTTTTTTTTTTTTTTTTTTTGTATATTATCTTTGGAAATTTCTGTATATGTGCCTAACATTCCTAAGGCATCTCCCATTTTTCTTGGGAAGTTGAAGTGCTTTTGTGCTCTATTCATTACAAGGATTTCCCTGCAATTATTTTTTTAAAAAGGATTTCTACCAGTGGGGTCCTTTCAGAACACCTACAGAGGATACAAAAAACACATTGCTGTGTATTGTACTGATATCAACAGGATTGTGTCTGCACCCTAGTGTGATGTCAGAACAATACAGTGTGCCTTTCATGTTGCCAGCTCACTCGAATAAAAGACTCATTCAGACAGAAACTCATGGACGGTCACAGTTTTTAGGAGTTTTTAATGCATGGCCACACAAGCTTATAACTTTAAACATTTCTTTAGACACTGCCCTTATAGTCTCTTCAGTTGAGTCCAAGTTTTCAAAACTGAGTGAATATTTTTTTATATAGAGAAAATAAAATATCTGCTCATCCTTTGCTTAACAAGAATAAATATATGTTTTCCAGAGTGACTGCTTCCCAAGGCTAGGGTGAGCACTTTTCACTCAGTCTGCTTCTGAAGCCCTTAGTGTTAAGATTGACAGCCAAATGTGGGCTTCATACATCCAGCCTATGTACAGTTATGAAGCCCCCGAGCAGGAGATTAACTCTTGTAGGGATGGCTAACCCAGTGGATCTTTTGGAACTAAAAATGAGAACATTTTGCACTTCTGTGCCTCAAATAAGAAAGTGTTTCACTTCAGCAGTGAGGCATTGGAGAGAGAAAATGAAGCACTCCGCCCTGCTTTCTGACTCTTCATTTAGTTAGCCAACTCTCTTTCCCCTAATTACAAGCTCATTTTGACTACTGGTGGGACTGGAAAGTCCAAGAGACAAGAACATTGATTACCTTTATGTCCTGTCCATCCATGTCTGTGTTGTTGTGTAGGTCTGTCTAGTTCTATGGAATATATAACCAAAACAATAACATCAATATGCTTATAAGGAAACACTGTGAAGCATAATTTTCATGGTCATAGTGTATTTCAGGAGGTTGATTCAGACACCTGGGTTATTTTTATTCTGCACAACTTTTTGTGATTTTAAATTTTTTGATTCTATGTCTCCTTTCAGTTGAATCTTTATGTCTCTGCCTAACTATGTTGATTTATTATGAACAAAAATATCCATCATAATCTTCTTTCAACACATCTTTGTGCACATGCTGATCACTTATGTAGTAGAGCTTCCTAGAAGATGCAGACCCATGCAATGCGGTGTAGACCTTTTATAATTGTAGGACTTGAGATGGAGCATAGAACCTCATGCTTCCTAAGCAACCACTCTGCATCTCAGTAACAACCCAGCTTTGTCCTTTCTGTGCTCTAATAAATATTGTCAAATCGCTGCTGAAACAGCTATATCAATTTGAATCCTCAACAACAATGCACATTTCATTGTCCACACTTTCAAATACAGTAAAATTTGTTGGTGTTATGGGCAAAATGTTATGGGTTAATTCTTTGTTTCTGCTTTTGTGTTTACTTTGAGATAGGGTCACATGGAGTCAAGGAGATTGAACTGCCTATGTAGCCTAATGTGATTGAACTCCTGATCCTTTACACCCACTTCCTGGGTGCTGGAATTACAGGCGCAAGCTGTCACAGCAAGTTCCATAGCTTATTTTCCATTCTTTTAGTAGTTTTGAAAATCCAGAATTTTTTTTATCACCAGTTATTGCACATTTGTATATGTACTTTCAATTGATTTTTATCTTGAAAAACATTTGCATGCTTTTCTATTTTATTAGATCTTATTGATTATTAAAAATTAACCTTTTGTTTTCTATATCTGGCAAGTGTGTGCTTTTAATTTGTCTCTTATCTTTTAACTTTACTTATGGTACTTTTTACTTACAATTATTTTTAATTATAGCCCTAATTTTTATCAGCTTCCTTATGCATATGATAAAAAAATGTCTTCTATAAAAATAGTTTTCATGTTTTATTCTAGTACTATTGTACTTGCATATTAAATCCACTTGAGCTCTCTCTCTCTGTGTGTATGTGTGTTTCTATATGCATGTATATGGTGTAGAATTGTGTTTGTGTGGGGCTGTGCATCTTCATTTGGTGTTCAGAAATGAACGACAAGGGTCTTCCTCAATAACTTTCTACCTTATCCTTCAAAATAGGGTTTCTCACTGAGTCTGGAACTCATTTGTTTGGCTAGGCCACCTGTACAGTGGTGTTCAGGAATCGCCCAGTGTTCACCCTCCATTTCTGAAGCTACAGATTTGTGATATCACTTTGGCTTTTTTTTTTTTAACATCTGGGGATGTAAACTCAGGTCCTTGTCCTTTTTTTTTTCCAAATTTTTATATTTATATTAATGACAGTTGTCCTTGTGCTTATGTAGGAGACATCTTACTGACTGAATGATCTTAACTCCTGAAATTTGTTTTCTCTTAATGTTATAAGGTATGATGTTATGCATTTCATACAGAAGAACTAATAGTCTCTACACTGCTGATTTTCATTTTTCATCCTTGTACCACTAATCATTATGTCAACTTAATGCCTTTTGTGTCCATAACTACAAATGGAGAATCTACTTCTCTAGTCTATTTTTTGTTCAAACCAAACATTTTTACTCATTATAGCTTGATAATTTTTGGTAACTGAAAGACAGAAAAGACGTCACTTGTTTTGCCAGAGAAACTGATGCGTCGGGTGGTATGCACACTGTGAGAATTCAGAAACCTGCACTAATTTCTGCTATTGTTAGCAGGATGTGCAAATGGGCATTTCATGTTCTCTTGCTCTGCTGTATACATATATCTCATTAATTTACTGATATTGAGATTGTTGTATGTCACTAAGTTCTTAGCTAACCTCCCACTTATTCCTCTACCAGCCGATTCACTTGGTAGTCTAAGTGATCTTTTCTCTTCAGATGATAGCTTTTAACTGACCCATGATAATCCCACATCTTTGTACATGAGCTGTGCCAATTCAATACTGAACCCCATGTAATGATTTAATCATGGAAATTGGCATTTCTATCACCTAAGCACATTATTTCTTTCTTTTGGGAACCTTCAAACTCCTCTCTTTCTGTTCTTTAAAAGTAGGTAGTACCTCTGTGTGTGTGTGTGTGTGTGTGTGTGTGTGTGTGTGTGTGTGTGTAATGGTTACTCTACTGTACTGCATGTAGAATTCTGGAATGTTCTTTTTTTCTTATCTAACTGCATGAGATAATGAATGGATCTGACCTTCCTCTCTTGCTTTTCCACTTCTTTAGTGGTCACTTTCTACTTTCATGGATTTCATTTTCGTAGTTTTCATAGTTGAGAAAACTCAGCATTTGTTTTTTCTGTGTCTAGATGTAACCCAGTGTTTTCTGGATCTTTAAAAGGTGTTTTACAAAGGAAAAGGGGGATGTAGAAGATCAGCAAAGGGTGGGTTTGAAGTGTCTGAGGGCTGGCATGTTTAATTGTGATGTTTAACAGACATCCTTTAAGGTGGCACTCTTAAAATAAAATCCTCTCCTAATGATAAAAAATTTTAATTTTGAAAGAATTTTATATTATAAAAATTTACAAAGTCATTCAGAAAGTTCCCACATGCCACCTCTTAATCTCCTAATTTTAATGTCTTACATATACCTCCAATTATGGAAACCACAAAATTGACCTGAATCGATGCTATTCATTAAACTACAGACCACGTTCATTTCACCAGCTGTTCCTCTCATGTTTCTGGCCCAGGATCCAATCTAGGTTCCAACATTACAGAAATATGTCATAACTCTTTAATGTACTGCAGTTTGTAACAGGTCCTTAGTCTTGGCTTTATGTGAACTTGACATTGCTGGCTGGTTCTATAGAATGTTTGCAAATTTAAGTTTGTCTATTTTTTTCTGTGATTCCACTGAGGTTCTTCATTTGGGGTATAAAAATAACCATGAAAATGGTGTGCCTATCTCTGTACACCATGCCAAGGGAACTGTCTTGTTAAAGGCATAATCGTCACATACCTTCATTGGTTTCCCATTTATTTAAGAGTAAAATAAAAACATGTCCTAAACTCTATGCAATACCCACTACTTTAACTTAAGCGTTTTTGTAAGGATGAATGCAAATTAAAACGAAAGGCTTATAATTTTTCCTGCTGAAAACAAAAAGCAAACCTCCATCCTCTTCTCCTTGAGATGTTTACTTTGGAAAACTTTAAGTTCTTTCTGTCTGTATGAAATGCATGAGAATTATCTTTAAAGCTAAATAAACCTCTTGTCTGTTCTATTTTGTTTCTCTCAAGCCCAGGGGCCAACTGCTTGAAATATAATTTTCAAGAAAGACAGCACCGATGTGCAGTTCTTATGGGAGACCAGCCCTCTTCATTCCAAGAGGCAAAACTCAAAAAACAAAAATAAAAACAAACAAAAAAACCCCTCCATCTTGCTATAAAGCCCTTTGGATAAAGGCACACAGCTAATCTATAGGTAGTACGTCCAACTGCTAAGTGATATAGGATGGTGTTTGTGTGTGTGTGTGTGTGTGTGTGTCTCAGGCTGTTTAATCAGCAGCTCTTATGGGAGGACTTGTTACCAGGTGTCTTGAGGGACTTACGTCTTATATACTGTATTTGCTTGACTGAATAAAAGGGCTTAAACCTATTAGTCATTGAACTCTATTAATTGACTCACTACCTGTGTTGCATTAATATTATTCAACAATAAAATTCTCTGTTTTTCTGGATTGGGAGATGATGTTTTTAGTTATTTACCCTAACTGTGTTTCCATTATAATTGCTCTACTCACTACGGCTTTCTTTCAAATATTAGAAAAGACTAGGTTGTGGTTTACCCAGAATCCTTTACTTTCTCCATCTCTTCATCTAAATGGCTACTTCCATTTTTCAGAACTGAGCTGAGATCTAATCGCCCTACGGAAAGCTTTCTAACCTCTTCCTGGCACTTTTATCACATTGTCCTATTTATGTCTTGCAGAATACATAGCACAGACCGTGGTTATTGTGTTTATTGATCTTTTTATGTTTTTATAGTGCATTTTTCTCCATTACAGTGTGAGATACAGGAGGGAAGACTGTCCTGTTCCCAGCTCATCCTTCATACGCTGAAATACTGACTGACAAAGGAATATTTGTGAAATGGACCAATGAGTGACTCAGTAAACAGAGAATGATAAGCAGTTTAGGATAGTCATGTAACAAGGATATGCCTCTCCCTTTATCTACTTTCCTGTCGGACTCAAATGATGAAGTTTTTACCAAAATTTTTATTTAACGGGCATATAAAATCTGTGTACAAAATGAATAATACATTAAAAAATTCACTTTCATCCTTGAACAAAAAAAAATGGCTCAAATACTTGTTTTTTAAAATAGATATGTTGTTGTTGTTTTAAAAAAAAACTTAATCAAATATTTTAGGAACAATTTCATGTTAATGCTGGCTATAGCTGGAACCAGTTGGATTAGCATTGGCTAACTGGGCACTGAGCATCAGTTACCTGTGAATAAAGAGAAAATGAATGCCAAGGAGAAAGTGGAGACATATTGTTCCGCATGGCTGCCAGGTACCTGCTCACCCTTATGGGGAAGCAGGGACCTCCTGCATATCTATCCTGGGAAAGAAGGTGAGGGACATGAACACAGTCGAAGGAAGGCTTGAAGTAGTGCTTCTCAAAGTTGAACACACCCCATACCCTCCTGGGAGCTTGTTAGACACAGATTGCTCAGCCTCAACTTCAAAGTTTCCTCTTTAAAAACAAAAAACAAAAAAAAAAACTATCTTTTGTAGGCCTGGAAACGGGGCTTGAGGATTAGCATTTCAAGAAGTTCCCAAATGATGCTGACCTTTTTGCTTTGGGCCCAGCTCTTTGAGAACTGAAGGTATTGCTTAACTACTGGAAAGACAAAAATCTGCTCATAACAGTCCTTTCAGAGCGGGCCACAGCTTTTTAAAAAAATATTTATTTTTACTTTATGTGTAAGAACATTTGCCTGTGCACCATATGCGAGTCTGGGGCCTGCAGAAGGAGAAAAGAACAACAGATCCCCTGGAACTAGACTCACATACGACTATAAGCTTCCATGTGGGTGCTGAACCCAGGACTTTTGCAAGCGCAGTAAGTGCACCTAATTTGCTGAGCCATCTTTCCAGCATGAATCAAAGTTATTTTCTTTCAAATAAATAAATGTTCTTATTTTAGACACAGAAGGATCTTTTCTTTTTAAAATGTTATGTGTGTCTTTAAATAAACAATTCAATTATTACTATGCTATGAGTATGTGAGTGCCTGCATATCTATGTATCATATCTATGTATCTATCTATGTATCTATGTATCTATCTATGTATCTATGTATCTATCTATGTATCTATCTATCTGAGTGTGTGTGTGTATGTTCAGCACATACATGCCTGATATCTATGGAGGCCAAAAGAGAGCACCACATATCCTGAAACTGGAATTAAAGACAATTGTGAACCACCATTGAATGCTAAGAATCAATCTTAAAGCCTCTATAAGATTAAGTGCTCTTAACCACTGAGCCATTTTTCCAGCCCCATCTGTTTTTGGTGACAGGCTCTCCTGTATTTCAGGCTGGCTTTAAACTCATGTTGTTGAGGATGAGCCAGCAGGCCAGGCATAAAGTTTATGTAGTGATGGAGATGGCAGTTAGGGCTTTGCTCATGCTAGGTTTACTTGACATAAGCTACAGTCACCTGGGGGAGAAAACCATAGTTGTGGAATTGCTTTCATCATTGGCCTGTGGGAAAGGCTGTGAGCATTTTCTTGATTAATGATTGATGTGAGAGGATCTATATTCATCCACAGTGTTACCCTGGGCAGGTGATTCAAGGTTGTGTAGGAAAGCAAGTCATTAAGCAGCTTCCTTCCATTTCCCCCTCTGCTCCTGTCTGAGCTCCTGCCCTGACTTTCCTCAATGATTGAATGTTCTCTGGATTGTCAGCCAAATAAACCCTTTCCTCCTCAAGTTGCTTTTATCACAACAGAGAAGCAAATCAGGATCCTGGGCATACACAAACTGACATTTATTATTAACCCAAGAAGAGGGTCGTTTTACAAGCTCCATTTTTTTAAGGCTAGTATCTTTTTCCTTTTTTTGTATCATATGTACTAGTTACACACATTATTTCATTTAATGCTACATACCAGGATAAATGTTTTTTTCTTAACTTCTTTACTCATGAAGAACATAAGCCTCTGAATGTTTGATTACTATCTTTTTTAATTATTTTATTCTTCTCTCATGTATCCTGACCAACGTTTCCCCCCTACCCTTATCCTATCTTCTCTCAGTACTGCACCTCCCCTCTTCCCCAGATCCACCTCCTCTCTGCACCCCTTCAGAAAAGAGCAGGACTCCCAGGTACATCAACTAAACACAGGCATATATTCACACATCAAGGGTGAAAAGACAATCCAGTAGAAGGAAAAGGGTCCCACAAGTAGGCAAAAGATTGAGGGACAGCCCCTGATCCCACTGTTAGGATTTCACAAAAACACCAGCCTACTCAGCCAGAACGTGTATACAGAGGACCTAGGTCAAACCTTTACAGGCTTCCTCATCTCTGCAAAATTCCATGAGTCCTGGTCAGTTGATTCTGTGGCTGTTGTCTTGCTGATTGCTCTTTTGTGGTTCCTGTGTGGTCAGCAGCATGACCATATCTTCTACAAGGCTTTCGACTCTTTAAACTAGGTTGCTTCTCAGCTTGAGAAACAGAAACTAATTTTAATTTTAGACTAATGGGTAACTCCTTGAGTTGTTATCGGATTGAAGTTAGGTCACTCATTTGATTAAAGTTAGCATATTCTGATATGGAATATAGAACGTCCGGACCTGAAGTACCACAGCTGGATCTTATGTTACCCAAGGAAGATGGTGGACTTGGTGGAGGTAGCTGGAGGTATTTTAAAGTGAACTATAGCAAAATGCCTACTTCTTCTTGAGTCTGATTAATTTGTCTAAGTTGCAGAAACAAATGGACCTTTTCCTTTCCTTTCTATTATTTTGCTTAATTGCTTATAGAATATACTGAGTTTTCTATGAAAATGAACCAAGACCAAAGAGTTCTTCTTAAAAATCCCACAAACCTGTAGGTCAAAGTGAGGTCCTCAGAGAAACTAACCAGGAGAAGCACATGTCTACACTCCTAAGCTCTTCTCTTTGTCCAAGCTAAAATTGATGGCCAATAGGATGGCATGGGTACCCAGCCCACATTGACACCATGTATAAAGTCTGGATGTTTTAGACATGTATTACACCATTCATCCTGGAATCTAAAAACAGTTGCTAAAATTTATAGCGTATTAATCTGATTAACACTGAGATGGGCAAAATAAAAAAAGGAGAGAAATATTTATTTCACAACAGTAGAGACTTTACTATACAGAAAGCTGCATAAATCTGCAGATGTTCTAATTAGATTCAGCTGAACTGCTTCAGCATTCAGGATAACATGGATTTACTCCGGCAACCACCAAGAATAACTTTCCTGATGCAAAAAAAAAAAAAAATGTTGAACTTCTAATATTAAGACATAAAGTACCCCAGCCCAGGGGACAGATTTCTTTCACATAAATTTTATTGGCTCCAACTCCCCCAGCACTGAAATTGCTTTATTATAGGACTCCAGATGGGTTTGCTGAATTGTATTCTATTTGTACTCTCCATTGGCTACAGTACCTGGAACCTTACTTCCTGTTAATAGTTAAGCACTAACCCTAGATCGCTACAATTCCATCAAGCAAGTTATTTATATGTTGCTCAGTTTACAGTCAGGGATAGTGTAGGCAATAAGAAAATCTGCTCCATAAAGGAGGTGACATTAAGAAAATACGAAATACATTTCATGGAGAATTTCTGCTAGCTTATTTCCTTTTCTTGTAATCTTTGTGTTTCTCTCTCTCTCTCTCTCTCTCTCTATATATATATATATATATATGTGTGTGTGTGTGTGTGTGTGTGTGTGTGTGTGATGGTGCACCTTAGGTATTGGTCCTCATCGTCTACCTTAAGACAGGGTTTCATTCATTGCGGCGTATGTCATGCTAGATTGATGCCAATTTTCTGGTGACTTTTCTGTCTCTGTTTCCAACCTTGCTGTAGGAGTGTAGGGAATACAGATGTTCACTAGTATGCCTGACTTTGTGTAGACTCTGGAGATCTGAGCTCAGGTTCTCACACTTGTATAGCTGGGGATTCACTGCCAAGACATCTCTTGATTTCTAATTTTCTTCTTGAAGATATATCAATTTTTTAAAATCTCCTATATCTTGTTAGGGTAAATCTATGTTGTCTCGTGTCAAAAAGTGGTTCCATGACTCTACTGGACCTTCATGAAAGTCCAAGTGCAGGCACACAGACCCTTTTCTGGCATGAAGCTCCTTACTTGATTACTTTTGGTACCTAATGTTGGAACGTTCCCTCAGTATCATCATGCCTCCCATTATATTAATCACTAGACTTTTCTATTAGATGAATTTTGAGGATTTTTTAAAAACTATTTTTCTTTCTTCAAGGGCAAGGTGAAGCAGATTATTCTTTTCAAAAGATGCCAAGGAGAAATGTGATGTAAGCTGTCTTTGGACCTCATTTCATTGACTTCTCCTTAGACAAACCTCTCTTTGGTCAAAATTCCCTCAATAATATTTGATAAGCTAGCCTATTCTCCTAATTACAATGTTGGCAAGACATCTTTATATGAATCTATGCCAAGGATTTGTTATAATCTCCATGTTTTATGATTTTCCATTTCCAATAGTGAAAGAATAATTTCCTGAACCCTTCTGAAGGAGAATCTCTTGTAAGCACAAATTTTATCTCTGTCATAATCTTTCTGAATCTCAGTGAAACTGTGTGGAACAAAAACTGCATTGTTCAAATTTACTGTCTTTTAATTTCTTAATAAAACAACATAGTTATGAAAGGCATTTAGAGGAAATTGATTTGAAATAGATGTTACAGAGGCATAAGCAATAGTTTGCAACATTAGGAACAATGAACATGAAAAATCTATATTATTTATAGACTTGCCAGCTACCTATTAGTATAGCATTAGAGTCAGGACTATTATAAAGTATGTAGGGCAATCTCTTAATATTGACATTTAGCACTTATTTATCCTGTTCATGTTATGTATTTTGTTTCCTATATATATAAAGTTAGCTTTTTCACACAGCATATGTATTATTTGTACATCATATAAACATGCATTCTGTAATACACCAAAACACAGTATGTGTGAGTAACTGATGTAAAAAAACAAAGTTGTAGCTGATATAAAACCCACTAGTGCCTGGAACATATAAAAAACTGCGTCAATTTCCTCTGCTTTCTCTATATTCTTCTTATGTCTTGGACATTTGCCTTTGCATGCTCAATTCTGCTGAAAGATAGGTTGGGAATTAAAAGGAGACTGAATTAGGTTAAGTTTATTAGAATGCTTTGCGGTGCACTGCACAGGGAAATACTGGCAGATGAGCTTGGACATGGCTGATGTGCATACAAGAAAGGCCAGTCCTTCTTCTCACCCCAAGACAGTGCTCCTGCCAGTGTGGGTCCTGGAGAGGCAAATGCAGCTGCCCAGAGGACGGAGATCAATGTCCCAGTCGGGAGAGAAGCCATGGAAGTAAGCTCCTCAGTGGAGCAGATAGTGTCCTCAGAAGGAGGAGACCTGCACATCTACCCTAGTTTAGTGCCCAAATGACAGCTGCTTCCTCTTATGCTTTAAATACTGACTGTGACTCAGACCCTGGTCATCCTGCCTATGAAAACACTGTTTTTATTCACTTTACACTAAATGCCACGGATCCAAAGTCATCCTTGATTCTTCACTACAAGGTTTGTTCACCAGCTAGAGTGTTGCTGAGATACTGTCTTAGCTGAAAATGCAAACATTTGCCTTTGTTATAAGTCTGAGGTGAATAATGTGCCCATATCTCTCGTTTGATAACTCTAGACACAAACAATTGGCCCCTGTGGGTCACATCCTGGAAATGAAATTGTCCTGGCCTGGAAAGATGTACGATGTGAATCCAGCAGAAGCACTGCCATGGTTATGGGTAGAGAAAGGATCAGGGTTTCTGCTCCAAACCTTTTGTGAATGGAAATCTAGTTGTTGCAGGCAGCTCTCCTAGGTTCAACTAGACACTACTAGCTTTGATTAGACTCACTTCATGGAATCTCAGGGATGTGCCACATACCTGTAAGAAGAGCCTTCATTCTGCCTTTTAAGTATTTGACAAGCTAACCGAGGAAGGGATTTTCAGACTGACTATTCCCTCCAAAACCACCTCTACCCCCAGTTTAGCAGTTACTGTTTGCTTTGTGCTGTCTCAGTCTGGCAGCCTACACAGAGTTAAAGCTCATTAGCAGTCTGCAGAATCCTCCTCGACTTTCTCTGCCAGGTACTGTGATGTCACAGTTTTCCTCCTCTGATAGAATCTGGAAAGGTCTGAGATGGCAACTCAGGGGAGGGACATGCAACAGGAAACAGCCCCATTGTCCCTGTTCTTGGTAATTGTCTCACAGTTCAGCTACACATTCAGCTCAGGATAAAAGCAGGTGTTTTGCTTTAATTAAGAACAACAAAGACTTTTCTGTGCTCAATAGGCTTGTATTTTTAGACACTAAGGTAAGGAGAAAGAGGAAATTATCCTATTCTGTGTATAAAAATAAAGATTGTGAAGGAACTGTGTAATTAAGAACTGAAATGGGGAAACTTCAATTCAATTAAAACTGACAGAATAATACATGGAATCAATGGCTTTATTTGGTGTTTAATGATGATATTGTTTTCATTTCATTATACACAAGTCATAACCAGCATTGCCTGAGTTTAATTGTATTCCTTACAGAGTATGCATTTACAGTAGAGTCATCAATTAAAAAGAGGCTTATTTAAGATTGTCATAAATTGATTCCCACAAATAAAAAACATTTTTCCGTTCTAATGACTTAATCTATTATAACTATGAGCATGCTTGGATTGGGTGGAGCATTGGTAGAGAGGTGGAGTAAGGAAGACCAGTGTTCGAAGTGTACAGGCAGACAGTGGGAGGGTTCTCGGTGGAACAAGGTTAGGTCAACGCCATTTTGATCCAGCAAGCTGAACAAAACATGATGGGCTGTTCTAGGAGAGAGGAAATGCTAGAGACCATGGAAAGTGAATCATGGTATTGACGCAAGATCAAATGTAACAGGGAGATACTAGTTTTATATTTGAGCTTTTGGATATTTGACTTTGATGGGGTTTTATGGGAGGTGACATAATCTATTGCTGTGATGAAACACCATTATCAAAAGCAATTTGATGAGGAAAGGGTTTGTTCCATCTCGCACTTCTACATCACAGCCCATCTCAAAGGAACTCAGGGAAGGAACTAAAGGCTAAAACCTGGAGGCAGGAACTGAAGCAGAAGCCATGGAGGAGCACTGATTATGGACTTGCTTCCCATGGCTTGCTCAGCCTACCTTCTTATAGACCTCAGGACCAACTGCCTAGCAGAAGGCATTTCTACCTTCAGTGGGATTGGCCACATACATACATCATTAATAAGGAAATAGCCTACATAATTGCCTGTAGGTCAATCTTATGGAGACATTTTTCAGTTGAGGTTCTCTCTTCCCGGAAGATTTTAGCGTGTATCAGTTGTTATAAAATCTAGCCAGCACAGGGTCTTACTTATGTAGCCAACGATAGCCCTGAACTCTCTGGGTAGCACAAGCTGGCTTTACACTCATGATCTTTTTGCTTCAGCCTACCCAGGAGTTGGGTTATATCTGTGCCATCATGAATGGACCTTTTGGCTTCTATAGCTAGGGCATGAGACCCAGAGGAAGCAGTAAAAAGAGGCACACGTTGGAAATTAGGGTACTTGAGCAGTTGGTGGGCTTAACAGTAGAATTTGGATATTGTGCTGTTGGTCTACTGAGCAGAATGCATACCGTGTGTGCGACTGCTCTACAAACCCCTTTACAGACGCCAAACAAAGTAGTAGTAAGTAGTAAACAGTAGGGCCAGGCTCTGACAAGTTGGTCATAACAAAATGTATCTGACTTCCATAGTTCCTAATTCTGACTAAAATTTAAATATATTATATACACAGATTGAGGCACTTCCACTTGCCCATAACAACGTCAAATCCTTTTCAAAATCTCATAACAGATTTATTGGGAAAAGGTGATTTTTTTTTTTAACATTCATCATTATGTGACTTGGGAAGTACAGACAGAAAGCAAGGCAAAGAGATAAATATGCACAATGGTGTCTTAAGGCTTACAAACCACATATAAAAGAGGCCTGTGCTGTATAGGGGTGGCTGCTAATCTTAAATTCATTATAACTCATCTCTAAAAGTAACTTTTTGTTATCTATAAATATTTAGATTTCCCTTTTTCTTTTTGTTTTGATGTTAGGCATTGAAAAGGAAGTGCCAATACATAGCACAGCAGGAAGGATTTTCAGAGATTTGCCTGGATTATCCATTTAAGTACTGAAATTAAACCTGGTCTTCAAAATGAGATGTATGCATAAATAAGTCTATATACACACCACCTAAAATAATCTGAGCCTGTTAACACCGCAGTGTGGGTCGTAGAGGACTGTAGGGCTGCAGTTTGAAGCATTGGATCAAGTAGTTACGCTTCCCCCTTTAGGATCCAAGCAAGTGGCCTTGATCTTGCTCTGCTGTTCTTTACCTAGCAGGGTAGGTGGATCACAGATGGGAGATGCTATATGATTATAGTATTTTAAAAATACATTTAGAGTTCTACTATTCACTCTTTCACTCCCAACTTGAAGAAATATATTCTGTACATCCCATATGGTTTAAGCAATGTGCTGAGTGCTAGATGTTTTGAAAATATATACTTATAGCACTCATTATATATATACATATATATATATATATGTATATATATATATCTCAAAACCACTCTATGCAGGTCAGTTTCTCTCCTTTTTTTAACTTTTTAAAATTTTTTTCTTTATTAATTACACTTCATTCACTTTGTATCCACCCCCCCCCCCCGTGGTTCCCTCCCTTCTCCCGTCCCAATCCCTCTCTTCCTCCACCCTCTGCATGCATGCCCCTCCCCAAGTCCACTGATAGAGGAGGACTTCTTTTCCTTCCTTCTGATCCTGGTCAATTAGGTCTCATCAGGAGTGGCTGCGTTGTCTTCTTCTGTGGCCTGGTAATGCTGCTTCCCCCTCAGGAGGAGGTAATTAAAGAGTAGGCCAATCAGTTTCTCTCCTTTTATGGATATTTTGGGGCAATTGCCAAAGGTTACATAGTAAGTAAATGGCAGAGTTGAGATTAGAGCCCAGAAAGACTGGCTCCAAAGTCAATCCTTGTAAATACAAGAACGTTTCTCTCCTTATGGTACTTGAATACAAGTAGAATACAAGTAAATAGAAGAGGGGAAGTGCTGTGTTACCTACCCTGAGAGAGAAGTAAGTCAGAGCAGGAGGGCACCAGTGACCTGGCTGAAAGGAAGGTTATGAGATGAAGAAGACTGTGTGCTCCTCCATGGAGCAGGGTTTTTCTTGGAGTCCTGGTGGAAAGTGAGATAGGGAACATGTGAAGAGAAGCAAATGGAAATAGGGATGAGTTTGAAAGAAACTGCATTCCGTAAGAATCTCAACTACATGGAGCCCAGTAGTCTCTGCTCCCTGGATCCTGTACTACAGGCTGAGGATAACATCCCTTCTCTTACCGGAGGAACCGGCAGTTTGTAAATGGGGAAGAGAAAAATAGTCAAATAGCTGTTGGTTCTTAGGAATACAGACAGTGGACAGACTATTGAAGAGATAATCTTGCCATAATGTCAGTCTCAGGAAACACTGTCAACAGGGGCAAACATCCCGAGCAAAACCTCCTCTCCAGAAAGTTAGGTTACTACCTCAGGAAAGTGGAGCTCCTGCTTGTTGGGGATTAACTGCTCATCACCTGTAGAATGGAAAGAAGTAGACTCATAGGGAAAACCGAACAGGTCACTTGCACACCTGAGTTTGTGGGTTGAAAAGTCCCTGCCTGCTTCGTGTGGAGGCACCTTCTAGGTTTGCTGAAACTCCAAATGCAGCCGTGGAACACCACAAGGCAATTATAAAGTCTAGTAGTAAAGCTAAAGTCACACTACTACTCAGCATGAGGCGAGCCTTGGGGGGAGCTGCTGAGCAGAAGTCACAGTTGATCTGGGAGAAAACAGCTGTGAGAAAGCTCAGTTACAAAACGTGTGTGAGAGAATGTCTTAAGCTCTCTGGAAGATACAAGGTACTCTTCAGAGAAAGGGGAGCTGAACTGAAGGGGTCATTAGAGGTTTCTAGCCAACCAGCTTATGTTTTAGGAACAAAATTATCAATGTCCAGGAAAAAACCTAGAAGGGGTTCTGAAAATAACTTTTATGACATCCACTTAGACTGTGATTTTCCTTTTTTTTGTTCTAGTTTTCTTTTACTTTTAAATAGTATTTTTATTCACTCTTTGAAATTTTCATACATCTATTCTACAATATATTTTGATCATATGTAACTTCCTCTACCTAACGTTTTAGTTCTACCTCCAAAGAATCACAATTTTTCTTTTTTTTTAAATTTCCCCAGCTTTTAATTTAGTTTTCATTTTCTCATTAATTAATTAAATTTACATCTAGGTTATAGGCTCCCTCCTCCTTTTCTCCCAGTCTCACCCTCCCTTCTACATCCCCTCTCCCCTATTCCTCAGAACAGGGAAGCCCCCCTACTCAGACATCCCAGCTCATCTATTCACATGAGGACTGAGTTCACCTTCCTCCCCTGTGGCCTGGTAGAGCAGTCCCATCAGGAGGATGTGATCACAAAGCAGGCAACATAGTCAGAGATCTCCCCAACTCCCCTAACTAGTGGGCCCACATGAAGCCCAAGATGCCCATCAGCTATTTATAAGTAGAGGACCTAAGTCCAGGCCATACATTGTCCTTGGTTGGTGCTTCAGACTCCAAAGTCCCCTCTGGGCCCTGGATGATTGACTCTGGTGGTCTTCTTGTAGAACTTTTGTCACCTTTAGGTCCATTTATCCATCCCCCTTCTTTTCCAGTAGACTCCCTGTACTTCGTCCAATGTTTGGCTGTGAGTCTCAGTATCTGTTTTGAGCTGTTGCTGGGTGGAGCCTCTAAGAGGACAACACTGGTAGTCTCCTGTCTGCAATCATATCAGAGTATTGTTAATAGTGATAGGGTTGGCTTTCTCTCATGGGGTAGGTCTTAGGGTTGGGCCCACCAGTGGTTGGACATGCCCTCAATGATTTTTTTAAAATACACTAATGCCCCCCAAAAAGAAAGGACAATTTTAGTAGCACAACAAAAGTGAGAGTCCTCTTCTATATTCTTATCGAGTGACTACAAGGAAACTATCGGTTTGGTTTTCCCAATGGTGCCTGTTCCTAATTTATCAGTGATGTTCCTCTATAAGGTGTACATGTGTGAATACACACAGAGAGACAGAGAGTGAGAGAGAGAGAGAGAGAGAGAGAGAGAGAGAGAGAGAGAGAGAGAGAGAGAATGCTTGAGGAGAAAACAAGATTTAATTGTAAGACTTGCAAACAGCTTCAGGAAACAGTGATTTCTAAGACTATGGGAAAAGCACACACTTTCCTTAAAAAGCCTAATTGTTTACTTTAATGGACATTTTTCTCATGGGGTAATCAGTTTTGAGGGTATTCTGATGGTCTTAGGAAGCCAAAAAAGACCTTGGGAATAGAGGCTATGCTTGGAGGGTGCCTATTTTCTTCTTGAAACAGACATCCATTATTGACACTGATAGCTGCTGCCAGGGATTGGATCGGGACACATCAGCCAGAGACAGCTGCTCTCACACCCAGTGGTTATGAAAGTATGCCTACTAATGTGTTTAAAAGGAATAGTCTCATGGCTGTGTAGAAAGCTAACAGAAGGAGAGAAGTATTAAAAATATGTTCAATTCACTGAAACACTTTAATAGCTGTATAATTTTCTCTGGAATTGTTTACATCATTGAGTGTAGGCACGGGGTGGGGGTATATGTGAAAGCAAATTGAAGACAAGAAGGGATACTAGAAGAGAAATACTAAGAAGGGCAGGTGTGGACTGGAAGTTAAAGTAATAGAATTTTGTTAGTAAAAGCACTCGAATGCCGACTATTTTTAGTAGGAATAGGCTTGACTTTATTTGTTAAAAATGACAAGCACATGAGGGAAAACAGTGACTGGAGTTTGCGACTTGTTTTTATTTCAGAACGTGGATAAGGAACACACTTTGGAGTTAATAAGGCTAGAATGAGATCAGGCCACCCATGGCTCAAATGGTGTTGAGGAAAAGGTTGTTAGAAGTTAAGAGATCAAGGAAAAAAGTCAGGACTTGGGAAGGGTCCCCAGGGTGTGTGTGGAAGGCATCAAAGAAAAATACAAAGTAGCGCAGAAAAAAATGACAACTCAGAGCTAAAATTTGATAATACAACCTCACATATATTCAATGCTTACCAATTTGCAGGTGCTCTTCCAGGAGCTTTATATATTGGCTTCATTTTATAGATGAAGAAAACAGGCTTAGGAATGTTAATAGAATTTTCTGAGTGACATTGCAAGTGAGTGTCTAAGTCAATTGGAGATGTATGGAATCCACCCTGAGAACCTCTGACATTAGTTTCCTTGGTGTCACGCATCTGTGATGGTGTGGTTATAGCACAAGAGGGGAGTGGCAAGAGAGTGAATTTCAGCAAATCAAGGAATATCAGCAGGAGAAGAGGGAGAAATCTCAAGCAGCTGAGACTCTCCACTGTGTGGTCAAAGATGCCTTAATGGCCAATTGACATCCTTGCAAGATGCAGAGTGGCTTATATCTATCCTCCCCAGTTTCTAAAAATAGGTATCCAGGATTGAGGTAAGCACAGTGTTCAAATGGAGCTATGGAGGGAGTCCGTGTCAGTCCTCGGTTAGCTCCTGGTGAATGCTGGCAGTCTTGGGTGTTCCTTGGGGTTTGGGAGCAAGCACTGTAAGCCCTGCCTTCTCATGTGGCCTCCTGCCATAAGTATTTGTGTGTCCAGACTTCCTCTGTTCATAGGGATATTAGTCATATTAGATTACTGTTCATAGGGATATTAGTCATATTAGATTAGGGCCCACTTAATGATCTCACTCTAAGCACTATTTTTATCCACAATGACCCTATTTCTAAATCAGAAAATATTGAGTTACAAGCAGTTATGACTGATGCTTTGAGAGGCACAGTTTAGCCTATTGTAGTGGAAATTACTACTCATTCCCAGTCATCACTCTCACTACATTTTTTGAGTTTTTTTTATTAATTACACTTTATTCACTTTGTATCCTCTCATAAGTCCCTCCCACTTCCCCTCCCGATCTCACCCTCCCTCCCCCTTCTTCATGCCTGCCCCTCCTCAAGTCCACTGATAGGGGAGGTCCTCTTCTCCTTCCTTCTGATCTTAGTCTATCAGATCACATCAGGAGTACCTGCATTGTCATCTTCTGTGGCCTGGTATGGCTGCTCCCCCCTCAGGGGGAGGTGATCAAAGAGCAAGCCAATCAGTTTATGTCAGAGGCAGTCCCTCTTCCCATTACTATGTAATCCACTTGGACACTGAACTACATCATGTGTTACATCTGTGCAGGGGTTCTAGGTTATCTCCATGAATAGTCCTTGGTTGGAGTATGAGTGTCTGGGAAGTTCCCTGTGTTCAAATTTTCTGGTTCAGTTGCTCTCCTTGTGCATTTTTTTTTTTTTTATATCTTGTTATCACCTGAATATTCAAGGCATTTCATTGGGTGTATTAGTCTCTTTTTGTTACTGTAATAAAATACTTTAGATAGGTTATTTTCTGAAGCAAAGGGGCTAACATTAGCTCATGGCTGTAGGAGACTCATTGGTGCTTGCTTCTTTCTGGCAGTGTCTTGAGGAAGTACAGACCATCACATGACAAGAGACAGCATGTGTCTCTCAGCCTTCCTGTCTGGTCTCCATCCTTCATCTTACAAAGTCACCAATGTAAGTCAGGGATTCTCCCAAGTGACTTTATTTAAACTATATCCCTTTCCCAAAAGGCCACCTATGAGCATTGAACTTTGTCATAGATTGTTTCTCTCTTCACATCATAAGCATGTGACACTGTGGATTACACTTCTATCTGAGTTTAGTGAGAGCTGAGAGGAGGGAAATCACAGTCAAGCCATAGCATTACAAGTGTAAGAAAGACAGAGAAGAAAGTATGGAGATGATAAAAAGCTTGGACACCAAGTCGCAACTAGGATCTGGTAACTGCTGTGTTCGACAAAGAGATCAGTAAACAAATTATAAGTTTGTTTGAGAAGGGAAATACAGCCTGCAGCTTTATTTCATTTTCTTATTTGCATTTTTCTTTTTGGTTTGTTCTATAGGTCATGAATTTCAATTCCAGAAATGTTAAATGATCTAATGAAGGTCTGCCAACTACAATTATGCTGTTTCAGTTATATTATGAATGTAAGTGTTTTTATAGGCCCATTTTTCAATGTGTCAAATGTCTCTCTGTATAATATTTAAAATGTTATTTTTATATAGCTATTCAGGAAAATGGTTATAAGAGCATGTGAAGACAATATGGAAAATAATATTTAGAATAAGTCATAGAGTGTAGAGGAATTTTAATCCAGCAACACAGCTACTATGGCTGAAATACAGACATACCTATAATCCCAGGAGACAGAGGCTAGTAGATCTCTGAGTTCAAGACAGCTTGGTTCAGACCAAGTTTCAGGTAAAAAAAAGTTTAGGTCGAGGAGGCATGGTGGTAGACACTTTAATCCCAGCCCTTAGGACACAGAGGCCTGCAGATCTCTGAGTTCTGTTCAGGCAGTTTGGTTGAGTCAGTGAGTCGAGAGGCCGTTCATTGAAGCTGAGTCTGTGGCAGTTCAGTTTGTGGAATTCAGAGGAAGTTTTACTGGGAGAGTTTTTCAGAGAGCGGTTGAAGAAAGAACAAGCTAGAGACAGGTGAAGGCAGAGAAAGTTACAGAATGAGAAGGAGACAGATTAGAACATACTGCCAAAGGCAGTATGAGACCAAGCAGAGCAACTCTGTCAGAAGCTGAAAGAAGCCTATTAGAATCAGTCATCCTGGAGAGCAGTTTTAATCCAGAGAGCTGACTTGAACCAGCCAGCCACAGTTCAGAAATAATCAGAAAGTGCTTGCTTATTCAGCAGTAGATCTCAGATGATGAAAACATTCTAGGCCTAGATTAGATGGTTCTGGGAGTAGGCCTAGGTTAGCAGATGGAGACAATAAGCCTCCGAAACAAAAATTAAATCAGGCAAATAAAAGTTAGTTTAACAATAGACGTTTATATCCTCACAAAATTACTAAGATGAAGGGTAAATATATTGATTATACATATTGAATATGTATAGAGGTGCCAATCTACATACAGCTACATACAATTCAGATAATATACATTGATGCTATATACATATGAATTTTTCTTTTCACTATTTATAGCAATAATAATTATAATAATTATTATTTTTATTAAAGCCACAATCTACCTTGAACTTTTATAGTTTCCTTCTCTCACAAGACTCTTAATCTTCCAAAGAGATTGAATAGCTTTTCTGGGAGAAATAGATACACTCCACACAAAAGCCTAATTCTTCATTCCATGGGTAGGTAAACAGTAACTGTTGACAATGTAGCTTCATAATTTAAATATATTGAGCTAGGCTGGGAACTGCTTGATAACCACAGGAATAGGAACTCTATAGCTAGGTTCGGTAGCCATTGTGCTATGAAATGGAAAACTTATGGAAAGAAAAATATGAAGGAAAAATTCTTACATTTTTGGTTTACAGTAGAATTTCCAAGACAGAGGGTCATGGCAAGAGAAAATAAGAAATTGAAATCTAAAGTCAACAGTTCAACTAGAATTTTTGCTTTACTCTACATTAATAAAAAAAATAGAACAGGTATCATCTGAATAAAGAGAGATCACTATTCTGACATCTATTCTTTTAATCACTTATGAGTTTTCCATCTTTCATGTGTTTATTGAAGATTTATACTTGTTCTTTTCCTGTTCTATTTTCTTTGCCTGTTTATAGATGGAAATGTTCTTATTTCTGATGATTGAACATAAATCTTTTTTAACCTTTGCCATATGGATAATAAAACTGTAGGCAAGTTTTCTGTTTGACTTTTAATCTTGTAGACATGGATGTTTTATTTGTATGTTTATGCTTTTTATCATATGTAGTTTCTAACTTTTAAGTTATTAATTTTGACATCTGTCACTGTTTTTGTTTATGATTCTAAGTTTGTTGATAAATCAAAAAAGCTTGACTCCAAGACTAAAAATCTGTTTTTCCGTTACTTTGTTTTCTCTCAGGAATACATTTGCAATTAGTAAGAGGTTTTGAGGGAGTGTCATTTATGACTTTGACAAGTCTCCAGGAGACTGTCCCAATATCTTCTTTTCAGAAAGGCTTTTTCCGTCCCTGATTTGCTGTGCTGTCTTTATATAAACTCACCTTTTCTAGAAAAGATCATCCTGAGTGAGGTATCCCAGAAGCAGAAAGACACACATGGTATATGCTCACTTATAAGTGGATATTAGACATATAATACAGGATAAACATACTAAAATCTGTATACCTAAACAAGCTAATCAAGAAGGAGGGCCCTGGGTAAGATGCTCAATCCTCATTCAGAAAGGCAAAAGGGATGGACATAGGAAGAGGGAGAAAACAGAGAACAGGACAGGAGCCTACAACAGAGGGTCTCTGAAAGACTCCACCCTGCAAGGTATCAAAGTAGATGCTGAGATTCATAGCCAAACTTTGGACAGAGTGCAAGGAATCTTATGAAAAAAGGGAGAGATAGTTAGACCTGAGGGAGACAGGAGCTCCACAAGGAGAAAAAAATGGGCCCAGAGATCTTTCCTGAGACTGATACTACAACCAAGGACCATGCATGGAGATAACCTAGAACCCCTGCACAGATGCAGCCCATGGCAGTTCAGTGTCCAAGTGGGTTCCATAGTAATGGGAAGAGGGACTGCCTCTGACATCATCTCATTGGCCTGCTCTTTGATCACCTCCCCCTGAGGAGAGAACAGCCTTACCAGGCCACAGAAGATGACAATGCAGCCACTCCTGATGTGATCTGATAGACTAAGATCAGAAGGAAAGAGAAGAGGACCTCTCCTATCAGTGGACTTGGGGAAGGACATGTGTGAAGAAGAGAGAAGGAAGGTGGGGTTAGGAGGGGAGGAGGGTGGGGGCTATAGTTGGGATACAAACTGAATAAACTGTAATTAATAAAAAATAAATAAATTTAAAAAATAAAAAATAATCTCAACAAAGAATATATTAAGTTGTAGCAAGCTCCAGTTATAACAAGCTATCCTCTTAATGACAGACACCAGCTGACTTTGTTCTTGAAAATAAAATATATGTTTACACGTGAAAAAAGAAAATCAGTTTGTCCATGAACTCTGTTTTGTTTCTGGTCTCTCTCCTGGTGGCACAAGCCTACTTACTACTCCTCTGAAAACCTCACTCTGCTCTTGTGGAATATACTCTCTCTCTTTTCAACTTCAAGAAATTGCACAGGTATTTCTCTAACTGTTTTAGTTACTGTCATTTTGTATATCTTTTATATATTGTATTATAAATTTTATATCTTCCAGATTTATTGACATTTCATCTTTCTCAGAATTTCTTATTTATTTTAAAATGCTTATTTATAAAAATGATTTTTCGGGTTATTTTGCCACATTATACAAAAAGTCCTTTTGTGGCATTGGAAAGATAAATTACATTTATAGGTTAACAGTAACATCCTGGGATATCAGAACTTTTTTCAAATTTCAAAGTCACTCATGAGAAAGTGATTTAGTTTGAGGTTAAATAAATTTTATTATACATGGTGATCCATATTTTAGAAATATATGAGAAATTAGCAACCTATGTATTAAGGAAATCATGGTTTCAGATGACTCACTTATTCAACAAATATTTCCTGTGTTGGATATACGGTTAGCACTGTTTCAGCAGAAAGGACACAGGATGCTCTTTTCCATATCCTATAGGAGAGAGGCACTATAGCTTACCTTCTCTTTAAGATGGGGTAAAAAGTCTACAATGACTGCCGATGAGGCTGATATAATATTTACTTTATAGTCTGGAATGATGACTCAGCAGTCAAGAGCACTGCTGTTCTTGCAGAGGATTTGAGTTTGGTTTCCAGACACCCATATGGTTGCTCACAACCATCTCTAACTCTAATTACAGAGGAGGTACCACTTTCTTCTGAACTCTGCTGACACTATAGAGACATGTAGAGCACAAAAAGACATTTGGGCAAAACACTCGTACACATAAAATAGGCATAAAGAGAAGCCTTTAGTTTTTAAAGAAGGTAAGATGATGGACAGCAATAGACCCAAGAGTACAAAGAAGGTTTTTGATCAGTTTGTAAGATGTAAAAAACAAGAATGTACTTACTTGTTACCACAATGGGGGGAGAGGGAGGGGACTGATTAAAAAAGTTAGAAATTAGATTTCTATTCCTGAAATATCTGTGCAATTTCTTGAAGTTGAGAATAGATGGAGTATTTTCCACAAGAGCAGTGTGAGGGCTTCAGAGGAGTAAGAAGTTTGCTCCTGCACAGGTTAGTTAGGGTTAACTACTGAAATGGAAGAGGTGTTTGTTCCCCTGCTCCATGGGTAATAACCAGCTAACCTGTAGAGTATTTGTCACTTTCATTAAAAGTCGGTTGGTTTATTCCAGTTGAAGCTTCAATGTCATAACTTTTTTGTTTCTCACTGAATTGTTTGCAGTGTTGAAGCTGGAGCTTAGAACACCGGGCTCATGCCTGCAGTTTTACCTCTACAGAGCAAGCCCACAAGTTAGCGAGCTGTCCACAACTGTATGCTGCTAATTAGAACTTCTATGCTGTGCACATGATGCCCTATTTCCAATACATACAGGCCCTGATTCAACTGCTTCTGTGACTGTGTGATATTTATTTACCTTTTCCAAAGGTAAAAGTAAAGACAAACATTGACCTTGGAAACAGAAGACTTGGGTTTGATTATGGTCTGTCATGTTATAGTTCCATAAAGTTAGATGTTATTTAGCTCGCCTTTCTTTCTTTCTTTCTTTCTTTCTTTCTTTCTTTCTTTCTTTCTTTCTTTCTTTCTTTCTTTCTTTCTCTTTCTTTCTTTCTTTCCTTCTCTCCCTCTCTCTCTTTCTTTCTTGGCTTCACTTTGTAAAATGAGGCAATTGGAACAATATAGTGATTTTCATTTCTTCCAAACTAATGGACATTTCCATGTTCTCTTTTGTTTATTTTCTTATTTTCCCCTCCCTCCCTCCCTCCCTCCCTCCCTCCCTCCCTCCCTCCCTCTTTCCCTCCCTCCCTCTTTCCCTCCCTCCCTTCTTTCCTCCCTCCATCCCTCTCTCCTTCTTTCCCTCCCTTCCTCCCTCCCTGTTTCCTTTTTCTTTTGTTTCTTCCTTAACATATTTCATTATGTAGTGCTGGCTGGCCCCTATCTTTGGTTTTCCTCCATCCTCTAGCTTCAAAGTGCTGGGCTGTAGATGTGTGATATCTTACCATTGGCTATTTTATTTGTTGTGATACTGGGAACTGAATCCAGGGCACTGAATGAGCTGGTAACTGCTCTGCCACTGAGCTACACTCCCAGCTGGAGCAGATATTTATCTACTGGGCTTAGAGCCTAGTCTGTAAAGTGGACACTGCAGACCTTGTCAGCTGGAAGTAGAGTTGGGAAAGATGAGGGCTGCATACAGCCTGTCCAACTTGTTTGTAGATAAAAGCATCTTATTACAATATAGAAGGTTGGACAAGCCCCTTTGCCCAAGCCATCTGCAGTAGGCCCTCCATCCTGTTTCCACCCTTGTCGCATTTTGCTGTGAAGGGCCCATTAGTGGAGCTTCCTGGAGCAAGCTTAGAATCCTACCAAGATGGTCTCTTCAGACTTTAACAGCTGTAAAACTCATGATGAAAATTTCATAATGCTCTGAAGCAAGGAATGCACTCTCCTTAAGTCTAAGCTCACAGATAGGGAAACTCAGTTTCGAAGTGATCATTTATTATAAGCTCTCTAGTGAATAGGGGAGTAAGGACTTGAGCCCTGGGCTTCTGTTTTTGCTCTGGATCCTATTATATTGCTATCAGAAATTCTCAAACTGGCCTTACATTGATTACAATAACTATGCTGGGAAATTATTGGAAATATGTGTGCTATTGCATAGTCATATTTTAGTTCATATTCTCACACTTGTCCTGAAACTACTCACTGTTTCCTTAAATGTTGTTATGCACTCGATGAACCAAGATTTGGAAATTTCAGTCAGATTTCTAAGAAATAATTAACTGTGAGGAACTGTTCTAATTTTTTAACAGAAATCCCTAAAATGCAATCAGCTAGACTGAAAGAATACTTGGGTCTGTTTAATTTTTGAGATCAGTTTAATCTTTGAAATTATTTTTGCATTGAGACAAATGACTCATTTATTTAATGTAAAACACATTAAAATGGAAACTCACTTGTAACCTTAATGTATATTAAAGAATTAAGTCAATCAAGATTATAACATTGAACTTAAAGGAGATGACAACTGAGGTGGCCCCACAAATGAGGACTATCACCTGAGGACAACCATAGGATGCTTTGTTCTGTTTCTGTTGTGATGATTTTTTTTTTTTGATTTTTTTTTGATTTTTTTTTTATCAGTTACATTTTATTAACTCTGTATCCCAGCCGTGTCCCGATCCCTCATTCCCTCCCAGTCCCTCCCTCCCTCCCTCATCTCCACCGTGCCCCTTTCCAAGTCCACTGATAGGGGGGACCTCCTCCCCATTCATCTGATCCTGTTTTATCAGGTATCTTCAGGACTGGTTGCAAAGCCCTCCTCTGTGGCCTAACAGGACTGCTCCTCCCTTCGGGGGTGGGGAGACCAAAGAGCCAGACATTGAGTTCTTGTTAGAAATAGTCCCTGTTCCCCTCACTTTGGGAAACCAATTGGTTACTGAGCTACCACAGGCTACATCTGAGTGGAGGTTCTAGGTTATATCCATACATGGTCCTTGGTTGAATGTCAGTCTCAGAAAAGACCCTGTGCCCAGATATATTTGGTCCTTGTGGAGCTCCTATCCTTTCCCCATCAGACTAACTCCCCTTCTTTCTTATGATTCCCTGTACTCTGCCAAAGGTTTGGTCATGAGTCTTTGCTTTGAAAACACTGCTAGTTAGAGTCTTTCAGATGCGCTCAGTAGACTCCTGTCATACGTTCAATGCACATCCCATCTGTCTTTCTAAATGAGGATTGATCATCTTACACCATGTCGCAGTGGCTGCACCATCCTCCCAGGGCACGAATCTGCTAGACAGTGTTGTGATGATCTTGACCACGTGAAGAGGGCATTACTCATCCTTCAAAGCTTATCTCACAAACCATGCCCCCTGTGGAATTCACTTGTCCTGCCTCCTTTTCTTCCTGGAAGCAACTTCCCTCTCCTGAGAGCTACTGTAGAGCCAGATGCTATAGATATAGTTCCCTTTTTGCTGTAGGACAGCGCCTTGCAAAAATCTGTTCTTGCTGAGGTTTAATTTCTGTATGAGCAGAGGACAACTGAAAGATGTTTCCCCCATTATAAAAGTAATATGTACAAAATTAGGAAATTTTAGAAAAATTCAGGGAAGTTGAAATAAAAAAGAATAATTTCCTTAATATAAGCAATGCTTGGAATTTTCAATGATTCTACTGTTTCTTTGCCACAGACCAAGAATGTTGAACCTAATTGGATTTTGTTGATTTTCAAGTGCTGGAGGACTATAAATACCTTGGCCACCTAATGTACACTTTGGTTGCTGGGTCATTTAAATATTTATACCTTTGTCTTTATGTCCATACAGTATCATATGGACACTCAGGAGAGAAGGCAGTTTGTTCATAGTATGGACACACTAGTCTGGAAAGTATTGTGTGAAGGTACTTGATTCAAGAACGCACTTATTTTGCTTGTTTGTTTTTTAATGAAGCAGGGTCGGACATTATTATACTATGTTTTAAAAATAGATTTAAGGTAACACTTTGAAGAAAGGGAAAATGGGGCATGTTTTAGAGTACCCCTGGAGTTCTCAAGAGAGAAGAACCTCATCCTCAAAAAAATTCAGCAGAATTAATGGAATAAATTGCAACCTGTTTGTGGAGAAAGCAACAGTTATTCAACCAGTTGAGTGATCTAACTCACACCTAGGAGAGAAAACATGCTCCCATAGGTTTCTGCGGTTAATGGTCTGAGGGGAGTTGAGGACAAGCTCCGGATCTCAGTGACAGTTTCATCATTAAAATGAAGGACACACTGGTGAGATTTTAAGCACAGACCCTGGCAATAATCTCTCTCAGGCCTCCCTTCTTCTACCCTATCCTTCTTTTGGCAGGACTGACAGTCTGTCTGGGTAAGCAAGCCAGGCTCCAGAACAGCAGGGATGCATGCTTGTATCTGGGGCCACAACAACAGCCTATTGGCATTACTTACTCTAATGAATGTCAATCATGTCATGGGAGTTGGATTATTTCTAAAAATTGAGTAAAAATGTGTTTGAAAAGAAACCACTAATACTGGGGCTTCTTGCTGCAAAAACAAAAACAAAAACAAACAAAACAAAAACAAAACAAAACAAAAAACAAACAACAACAAAAAACCCTGAGATATTCTTACCTCATCCAGTTGCAGGATATCATTAATGTAGGCTTTGCTGTATTTGTAACATTTTAAGTGCATAAACTCATATAAATTCCTTATAGCTTTGAAAAGTAGAAAAACATAAAGATGTATACCACAGAGAAATATCTACTGCCAACTTTTCTATGTATTTTGCATTCCATTGCATAATTAGGATTTGTATTAGTTGCTTTTCTTGTTGTTCTAACAAAATATTTAGCAAGACCTACTCAAGGAAGGCTTAGTTTGGCCTCATAGTTTGAAGAGATAACAATCCATTTATGGTGAAAAAAAAAAGCAGCAGGTTGAGAGCACTGCATCTGCAATTAGGAAGCAGAGAAATGGATGCTGGCGGTTAATTTGCTTTTTCCTTTTCCCCTTTTGATTCAGTCTGTGACTCCAGCTTTTGGGACGGTGCCACCAGCTTTTAAGACAGGTGTTTCTTACTCAGTTAAAGCTCTCTGGAAGCTTCCGTAGGTGCACATCCAAAGATATGTCTCATTAACGGTGCGGGTGCTTCTAAATCAATGTAGCTGATAACAGATATGAAATATCACGATATTGTATTGCATGCAAATATTCTACCATTTTCATTCAGTTTTTGATATCTGTATTTTGATGTGGACCTTTTTAAGTAAGTGAATGTCTGGACAACATTTTAAAAGTTAGCTCAGGATGTTGGCAAAAGCATTCACAAAATTAAGTTAACCATTTTTCTCTTGTGCAAGTCAGAATACTTTCATTCTTTTCTTCGGTATTAAATGTAACATTTCAAATTATATTGCTGTCCAAATTTCAAGGCACTCCTTCAGGATAAATGTGTATTATAGAAATTACTGAATAAGTAGTTTTTGTCTTTTGGGTTGCCATAACAAAATATGCTGGGGGGCTTAGAAACAATACACATGGATTTTGCACAGCTCTGGAGGCTATCGTGTGTGTGTGTGTGTGTGTGTGTGTGTGTGCGGGGGGCTATCCAACAGCAGTGCATCTGGAATATTTTACAGCAAGACTCTTTCTCAGGGCATTAATCCCATTCCTGAGGTATTTGAGGTAATCACCTGCTTGGTGGTTGCCTTTAATTGTTGACTTGATCCAATGGAGAATCACTTGGGAAAAGAGACTTACTGTGATATTGTCGACTTTGGGTTGCCTTGTGGCCATGTCTATAGGGAGCTGTTTTAAGTAATTTAATTGATGTGAGAAAATACTGCCCAGTGTGGGCTTCACTCATCCCTGGGCAGGGGATTCAGAGTGGACAAATGGAGTTGAGTATAAACCGGTCAGTGAGGAGGAACACATTCATTTCTCACTACTCTTGACTATGGGTGCAACTTGACTTCCCCCAAATGGACTATGACCTGGAACTAACCAGAGGGTTAAATAAGCTTCTTTCTCAACTACATTTTTGTGGGGGGGGGAGCATTTTTTCAGCACAGTAGAAATGGAATTATCATATCTTCAAAAGTTTATCCTTAAATATGTTCACATAGGATATTAAGTTTCAACCTATGAGTGGGAGCCCACACACTTCAAATCAAGCCACAGGAAATGAAATGCCTAACATCTTCATCTCTATCATTAGATTTCTGACTGGAGAAGTTAAAGAAATTTACTATTCTATAATCATTTTTCCAAGGAGACCCTTAAAAATAGTATCTATGAAGTGGTTACTATTTTAATAGAGTATCTTTTTTCTAAAAAACACTCTTGATTACTAAATGAACTTATAATTTCCACATAGTTATTTTCTTGCATTTTCATATTAGCTGAAAACTTTTCTTTCTTTTCTCATCCTAATATTATTTTATAGCCTCATTCCATTGTGTTACAAAGCATGGCAGTTTTCCTTTTGTAATTTGTTTTTACCTTTTCATTTTATTGAGCTCCTGAGGGCATAGGCCTTTGTACTTACTAAGATTGTAGCTTTTATTTTTAGGTTTTATTTCTGAAGTGTGGATTCTATTGCAGTAGAATATATCACCTGAATATTTACGTTCCTTTGTTGTTGTTACTTTTGAAATAGAATTTACGCTCTGTAGCCAAGGCTGGCCTAGACTCATAATTGTAGCCATAACAAGGCCACAGTGGTAGTCTTGGGCTGGTACTAGTACTCCCCTTTCAGCCTCCCAGATGCTAGGATTTCAGTCTGCCATATCCAGCTAACTGGTTTCCCTTTTGCTCCTGTCTTATTTTCATTAATAAGAGCTTACAGAACAATCTCAAAAAATCATGGCGATAATGAATACTGACTTCTTGTTTACGCTTCATAGATACTAGTTGTTGGCATAAAGAAAATACACCTTATAAAGCTGAAACCTTCTGTCTTGTTTACTAGGAGTGACACTAGTATGATACGGTGACATAAAATAAGTTTAAAAAATAAGGTGTGGAGGCAACTTCTTCAGTGTTCCGAAACCTTAATTATATGGGTCCATAGATGCTTTCTCGTAGAACTGATGAAATGATTAAGGACATGGCATCCATACCACTCCCCACTGGACCTGGCACACAGAAGACTTCAACCAATGTCAACTGTTATCTTCACTAGTCTTAGGAAATTCCTTGTGAGCATTTATTGAATTTTTTCTTTCTTTGTTTATTATTATTATTATTATTTTGCCTAATATAAAAGACATATTGCTGTGTGACTGGAGAGATGGCTGAGTAGTTAAGAGCCCTGGCTATTCTTCCAGAAGACCTAGTTTAGATTTGTAACACTCACATGGTGACTCACAGCCATTTGTAACTCTAGTTCCAGGAGATCCGACACCCTCGTTTGCTACCAGGAACATACATGTTACCTAGATACACACACAGGACAAATAGTCATTCACATAAAACCAAAAGAACATTACTTCCTAAAAGGCCTGTAGTTAGGATATAGCACTTAGTTTTAGTGGATTTTTATTTGTATATGTCCTTGTTTGATATGTATTTTTCAAAGAAAAGTATTGATGTGGTGCTGTTTAGTATTTCTTCACTTGGTAGTTTGTAATCCCAGCTATTCGTTGTTTAGGGTTAAACGGTGAAAAACGGAGCAATGATGCAGTGACAGACATACTTCTGAGATATGGCAGTCCCATGCACAAGCCTGCGTGCTTTGAATCATTTCAATGCTTTCTGCAGAGCATCTTAGCATGTCCTTCTTTTTTCCCTAGGCTGTCCTCCCAAGGCTGAACCCACCATGGCTGTGCTCAGGAACTTTTTATGAAAAATATCCCTTTCCCTGTCTCTCTTTTAGATTCTGTAGATCTGGGGTCAGAATGGGCAGAACTGTGTGTGTGTGTGTGTGTGTGTGTGTGTGTGTGTGTGTGTGTGTGTACTCTGAACTAGCATCAGCTTGAAGGTCCAGACTCTAAATATAGCATCTTCTGTTGTTGTTTAGATGGTTACTCTCAGTGGACTTTCAGACATTAAACTATTAAAGGTAACTGACATTTCTTACCTTAAACACTAGATCTTTTAAAAGATGATAACATTTCTGACTGAACTACATCTCAAAGATATTGCCATTTCTCTCTAAGAACCAAAGCTGTAAGCCAGAACTGGAAATACACGTTTGTAACTGAAGCTGTTTGAAGGTTGAGACAGGAGGATCACAAATCCAAACCTTGCATGCTACAGGGTGAGTTCAAGTACAACCTGAGCAACTTAACAAATTCAAAATAAGAAGGGGAAATCTCAGTGGTCAAGGGCCAGTCTAGTCTCTTACTGTGTGATACTCTGGGTTCAGTTCACACTACCATATGAACATGCCAACCAAACAAAACCACAACATAGCTTGTGAGACAGCGGATACTTGGAGCTTCCGATGAAGCAGTCACTCTAGTCTGTATCAGTGGCAATGTTGTTATAGGGAAACATGGACAAAAATGTCTGTGGTCACTCACTAAGAATCAAGCATGTTCTACTTATACATTTACTTATCTCTCTGCCATGAGTACAACACTTATCTTCACTCTACAAAGAAGCTTCTTATGCTCTGAGCAGTTGGGAGATATGTTTTTGACTATAAATAAGTCAGCAGAGAGCTGGGAGCCAATCAGATTCCTTCAGAATTCTGTCTGTGCTCTTAAACTCCACTTTAAGTTCTATTTCAATTCCTCACGATGGGTCCTTCCCCACTCACAAAAGCTGCCTGTCCTGCTTCACGTAACTGCAATCCTTCTATTTTGAAGTCAATATGGCTCTCTGAGCTTTCTTGTTTCTGTTTACTCGTCTCATCATTTTAATTCTTTCTGCCTTACCCTCTCTTGCTAGTCATTCGATGTAAGCTGAAGAAGCACAATTAAAAGAGCCTTTCTGGAATGATATATCATTACCAAGTAGAATTTTTGCAGTGGGCTAGGTTTTGGCTTAAAAAGAAAAATCAACTCCAACCAAGTACCATGCATGGAGATAACCTAGAACCCCTGCACAGATGTAGCCCATGGCAGTTCAGTGTCCTAGTGGGTTCCATAGTAATGGGAACTGGGACTGCCTCTGACATAAACTGATTGGCCTGCTCTTTGATCACCTCCCTCTGAGGGGGAAGCAGCCTTACCAGGCCACAGAAGATGACAATGCAGCCACTCCTGATGAGATTTGATAGACTAAGATCAGAAGGAAGGAGAAGAGGACCTCCCCTATCAGTGGGTTTAGGGAGGGTTATGCGTGAAGAAGGGAGAAGGAAGGTGGGGTTAGGAGGGGAGGAGGGTGGGGTTTATGAGGGGATACAAAGTGAATAAAGTGTAACTAATAAAAGTTAAAAACAAACAAACAAACAAAGAACCAAAAGACAATTTTGGAAAGGCTTGGTTAAAAGAATGGTAATTGTCAGTCACACAGTGTCAACTATCACTTTAAGTTAGATGCTCAACTTCATTTTAATCAGTTAGATGCTGTTACTTCATTTAAAACCCTCCTCCTTTCCAAACTAAAGACTACACAGCTGTGTTGATAACATGAAAATCCCTTTCTTGTACCACAATAATCTAAGCTCAGTCTATGGCTTTCTCACTGAGAAGCCCAGGATTTTCATGTTCTATTTTTTTTTCCCTTACATTTACTCAATTTGCTTTAGCAAACACTTTCGGTTTTGTAGTCTAATTTCCATCACCCTAACTATACCAAGTTCTCTGAGGAACAGGCTTAAGGAACAAGATGGTCTGGAACTTAGTAGAATATTGAGAGCAGGATAAGAAACTTTTCAAAGGTGATAGGAAATGTTCAACGATGCCTGTCGTTCTGACAGTGGGGAGGTGATGGACTGCAGCTCAGTGCGTCTGAAATACGAAGTCCAGGCAGAGACCTTAGCAGAACAGAAAGACTATTAATGTAGTTTTCCTAAAAAGAAGCTGTTTTCAGATCACCGCACACTTACATTTATACCACAGATAAATGCTACTGTTATTCCTGGTCAGAGAAACTTCCCTTTGCACTGAGTAGCAGCTAATGCAGAGACTCATACCTGAACAAACTGCTAAAGATAAGTGACCGTTGAGTGCTTGGAATATGTATATCAGCCTCCAAGAGACTCAGGGAACACTGTGAAGAGGTATGAATAAGAAAAGAGCAAGAGGATGAAAAGAAGTACAATGAAATGTTATTTTCTGGACATGACATGGCCCATTGCACTTAAGATCTCAAAGCAGCTGTGATCTCCTGCGCAAGCTCCTCACTGATTCCAGTATGATGGGAAGGGTCTTGTGCAGTTCCATATCTACTCCCAGAGCTGCCGGTTTAGGGGATTCACTGCTCTTCAGGGAAGTGGCTACTGTTTGGTTGCCCATGGTGTGCAGGCAGCAATAACTGGACTCAGTGGGTTATTAAAAGCAAAGAAAAATATATCAAGCTGGGAAGGGAACATGTGTACTGAGGGGGCTGGTTCTGGGAAGAGAGGGGGGTTATGAGAGTTTGTTGTGATATGAGAGACACACATATGTGTGGGTAATTGTCAAATAATAACTAAAAGTTAAAAAAAATACAGATTAGGACCTGGAGCGGTGAGCAAAGAGGATATTAAAATAATATGGATCCAGAATGAATAGAAACTGTGACCACATTAAGAAGTAGAGATGAAGGAGAGGACAAGAATGGCTTTGATTGGCCATCCAAAGATGAGCTTTACTTGAGACCCATCCCATGGGAGAGAACCAATCCAGGACACTATTATGTTACTCTGCTATGTTTGTAGACAGTAGTCTAGCATAACTCCTCTGAGAGGCTTCATCCAGCAGCTGATGGAAAAAGACATAGAGACCCATAGCCAAACATTATACAGAGCTCAGGAAGCCACATGGAAGAGATGGAGAAAATGATTGAGGATTCAAGGACTCCACAAAAAGACCTATAGAGTTAACTAGCCTGGGCTCATAGGGACTCACTGAGACTGAACCTACAAACATAGAGGATGCATGCATGGTCTAGTCCAAGGGCCCCTGCACATATGTAGTGGCTGTGCAGCTTGGTCTTCATGTGGATCTCCCAATGAGTGGAACTGGGCCCTCTCTGACTCTCATGCTTCCCTTTGGATCCCATTCCCCTAACTGGGCTACCCTTGTCTGGCCTCAGTGACAGAGGATATGCCTACTTCTACAGCGACTTAATGTGCCAGACCAGGCTGGTACTTATGGGGGCCTCCCTATTTTCTAGGAAGGAGAGGAGAGAATCAGGGAGGGGTGCACAAGGCAGGGACTGGGATGACAGAAGGGAGGCTGCAATCAGGGTGTAAAGTAAATAAATAAGTAAATTTAAAGACTATAATGGCTTTGAAGCTTCTCTTACCTTAGTGGAGGATATATGAAACATATTAGGTGAAATGACTTTATAGGGGGAGACTGAGTTTTATCTCACATGTTGAGTGTGATAAACTTGGGACATATTTAGGAAGAAACACTGAAACCTCTGAAAATAAGTTTTTTGTTTTTTGTTTTTTGTTTTTGTTTTTTTTTTTTTTGTTTTGTTTTTTTGACCCTCTTTACAGTTCAAGGAGATTTGCTGGGTTCTTGGCAGCTGTGAGAATGGTGTTCTTGCTGGTCGGGGACTCCATGTGTCATAGACAGTTTTGAATGCTTCCTAAACATTTGTGCTTCCTTGTCTTTTTCTGAAAGCTACTGAGAATCTTCTCTAGATTGTGACTTGTGACTCTTTAACGTGTTTTGAATCTTTGTAGTTATAAAATTGTATTTGTTCTCTGGAATCAGAATATCCAGTGATGTGTACAGGGGAGCAAGTTGACACCAGACTGCAATGATTTAGCTTGAAAGATACATAAATAAATAGATCCACTTCAAAAATCTCCCATGCTAGGGAATACACACACTATTCCTTTCATTCTGTTCCTTGTCCAAATAATTCCTCCAGATAGTCCTCCAAGCAAGACACCCTATTGAAAATTAAATGGACATTCACGGCACACATTTTAAAATCTATGGCCTGCTCTTACTGGGACTAAAAATAGCTCCTTCCTGAGTATCATAGGACCAGAGTGTTGTAGAGCCTTTTATTTTTAGCTCCAAACATCCTCATCCTCTTTGAATGACAGGCAGATAGGTGATTTTTCTATTTCCTTCATTCTTTTCATAATCATTCAGTGTAAAATCAAGCAAGTAGGTTAGACTGCTCAAAAGCAGTCTGGGTACAGGGGTCTTTTCTGAAACTGATATTCCAGCTAAGGACCACTCATGGAGATGTCCTGGAACCCTTGCACAGAGGTAGCCTATGGCAGTTCAGTATCCAAGTGGCCTCCATAGTAATGGGGACAGGGACTGTCTCTGACATGAACTGATTGGCCTGTTTTTTGATCACCCCCCCGCCCCCCGAGGGTGGAGCAGCCTTACCAGGCCACAGAAGAAGACAATGCAGGCACTCCTGAGGAGATCTGATAGACTAAAGTCAGATAGAAGGGGAGGAGGACCTCCCTTTTCAGTGGACTGGGAGAGGGACATGGATGGCAAAGAGGGAGGGTGGGATTGGGAGGGGAGGAAGGAGGGAGGTACAGGGGGGATACAAAGTGAATACACTGTAATTAATAAAAATTAAAAAAAATCCTCTCTTCTCAGAGGCTGTCAGATTTATGTCCTTACTTGAAAATAATTACATTAATAATTTTAAGGGCTAATTAGCATTTATAGTAAACACATTGTTCATCACTCTAAGGGGAGGAGTGGCTATATCCTTTCTTCAGAGTAATTGTTTTCCAAAATCAGAACCCATTTATCTTTCAGCACCAACAGGTGCTTGTGTTGACTTTTTTTTAAAACCATTGGTATTAAGATTTAATTCTTGCAACAAAAGTTGCAAAAATTTAATGATGGAAATGTAAAGCAGGCATAATTTCTACTTTTGTGAGCCACAAAATACATTGTGTTGTTCTCTGGCTTTCTGTCTTCCTCAATTTGGGTAAAGTATTTATCATTCATGTGTACCCTGGGGTCATCCTCTTCTCTGCTTAGAAATGCAACAAAGGAACAGAATTCTTTCCTTATTGTGCCAGGCCCTGCAACCTCAAAGCCAATTGTGGATAAATCCATGTATACTTTTGAAGATATTGGCCTTCCTCTCACGAAGACCCCTTTAGAGTGTTTATCTGCCTGCAGCCACTTTCAGTACTTCCCCCAACCCGTAGTTACTGGATAACTCAAAAGAGAGTGGTCAGAGTGAATGATCTGAATTAAGCATCCAGCAATAAGCATTTCTAATCCTGACAAGGATGCTTTGCTGCACCAACGACAAGCCAACAGCCTTTGGATGTACTCCTCTCCCTTTGGTACAGAGACTGATGCAGGACACCTGTAACTTTGTTATATGCCTAAATGGTTCATGATGTAAAGGACTGAATCACATTATTAAAGGTCTACCTGTCTTCTAGAGCCTTCTTCTTGGGGTTGAGGTTTGCTTTAAGTGGAACCCCCAGAGTCAGTCAGCAGATAACATTTAAACATCCCAGACAATAACCGCTATAGTCAAGGAGGCAAGATGAAGAAGACACACAAATCTTAAATCCACACTCTTGCAGGCTAATCTCCCTTTTAGTGTCTTCTTAGCTTAATGATCATTAAAACTTGGATATGTTTGGGGCTTAGCCTGGGAAATAGCTTATGACAGCAAAATTATCAGCTAATGATACATGTTCTGTCTCTGTTGTCCTTAAGAATGGTGCATAAATTTTCCTTCTCCAACTTTCCACTATGAGCCACAGTAACAAAAAGAAAAAAGTCACTAAGTTTGCATGTTCTACCTCCTCAAGCCAGGCGGCCAATGCAATGCTGTGACATCTTAAAATCTGGTGTACTCAACAAAGCCATCACAATTTTGACATTACAGCTTCCTAAGCAGCCTTAGCGAACATTTCATGGGAGAATAATAATACTTGCAGGGTTTGGAAATTATATGTGTCCAGCAAAAATTAAGTTGAAATTGCTTGGTTATTAGGCTTATCTGATGAATTAAAAAGAGCCAGTTGAAATAGCAGAAATCTGCTCTTGTGTAATTATCTAAACAGATTATCTGTGGTCTCTGTACTGAATCTGAGTCATTACCATTTTTATACATCAATTCAAGACTACGGTCAGCCTAGATATAACAAGAGGACAATCTAAAGGCAAGGTTTGTTGCTAACTGTTAAATTCATATTTAGGTAGATATCGCAGAACACTTTTAATGCTGAAAGGAAGCTGCTGAGATGGGAGGGAGGTACTGTCCAATCATCACAAGCCCTTCTTGGATTACCACATGCTCTCTCCCAGACCTATTTGTGGTATACATTCTATTTCTGGTACATAGCCCTGAGTGTGTCGCATTAATTCTTGAGCGTGTTGGTTTTCTTAAAATACATCCGAAGTCACACCTAAGCTGAAGTTCCAAATACCAGCCCTTTAAAAGGCTTTAAAGGAGAACTGTCCTCCCCATTTCATTTGGTCATCTTTTCCCTAATTCAGTGTTTACTAAAGAGAATTGTATGCAGGGCTTAATCTGAGAAGCAAATCTGGGCCATGGAGTGCCCAGACATGTGGTCAAGCACTATTCAGGGTGTGTCTGTGAGAATGTTTCAGCATGAGATTAACATTTGAATCTGAGTAGAGCAGACTTCCTCCCAGTGTGAGTGAGCACCATCCAACCCCCTTATCCAGAGTGGATAGGAAGGCTCTGCTCAATAAACTCTCTCTGTCTCTGTGTCTGTCTCTGTACCTGCCTCTGTCTCTGTCTCTCTCTCTCACTTACTCCCTCCCTCCTCTCCTCCCTTTTTTCCTCCCTCTTTCTCCTTCTCTTTGTCTTTGTATCTATCTCTTTTTCCCTCTCTCTCTATGGCTCTCTAACCTCTCCCACATGCATACACACACCTACCTTTGCCCCATTAGTTTCATTTCTCTGAATCACCACTTCAAGCACTTCAAATACTCCAAATCAACACCATCACTTCATCAATCTACCATTTAAAATTTAATTTTGAATATCCATGCAAAACTTTGCTCCTGTCGGAACAAAACAAGAGTGAGCAATATGCTACTTCAGAGTTTGGACTCTTTTGATGTAAATAGAGCTCTGCTGGCCCTTGAGAGTCTATTAAAAAAAAGGCCAAGGACATCAAAGGAATGCCTAGATTCTCCCATATATGTTGTAAATTTGGAAGAGGTACAAATATCTTTTGCTTGCTGTTCCTAAAGGTATAGTCACATTTCAAATGTGAGAAGTTAACACATCACTGTTTGCCAAGACATGAACTCAATCTACTTAGAAAAGAAAAGGCTTCCTATGACAGATATCTTCACTGAACAATAAAATATACTCATTTAATAATTTCTTCAATATTTAGAAACACAGTATCAAAAGCACATTAAAAAGGAATACTTGGGAAGCCATGATAATAACTAATTCAAATAAACAACTGAAGTATGGATTCTTGATACTAATTTGATAAAAGCTAGGTTCTATTATGAGGGAGGGGAGGCAGGTGTATGGTTGAAAAATTCAAACAGATGTTAATTTAACTCATTTGAGTTTAAGAAAATAAATATATGCTTTGATGTAGACATCAAAGAATCAATGATGATGACAATCAAAATCTGGATGTGATTGGTTCTTATGAATGAAGATACAAAGTTAAACCCTGAAGCTGAGTTATTACAATGTATAATTAGAAAAATTAGAAAGCTAGAAATACTTTTAAAGACCTACACTTATGTCATTATCCCTAGCATCTCAAGTCTAGCTCAGCAGCACTCACATTTTTACCTTGTTATCTGGATATATAACTTTCTACAAAGGACACCTTTCCCAGACTCCTTTGCAACTATATGTGGCCATAAAACTCCATTTACTCTAGAGAGATATGAATGGATATTACCAACCATAAGTTCTACAAAACTTTTCCAGAAGGAAATGATTTGGAGCAGATTTTCTTTTTTCATTCTTCCTGTGAAAAGACTTTTTCAAGTGTACTCTACACTGGTCATATATTCTAATGGCTCCAAATTAAATAGACCTTATGTTCTTCCAGCTTGGATGGACCTCATGGACCTGAATGTCCTTATGGAGTAGTGCTGCTCTGATGATTGTTATGGAGAAATAAACTCTTACATTTCTTTTGTTGTTATGTCAGATAAGTGTTTATCCAGTCTCAGTGTGACAGCTCTCTAGTTTTGATAAAACAGGACAATACTTTGGTGTGCTTTTGGTCTCCTAAAATACTCTTTCTGGTACCATCCAATGCCTGTTCCCATCTCTTATTCCCCTGAGTCACGGACTCTGAGGAACTGTTGCCCTCTGGAATAGCACAGAAACAGTAAAAAGAACTTTGTGAATAGTTACGTCTTCAACTAGATATTTGGGATGAATAAGGTTAAAATATACATATTTTTTAATTCATAGAGAGACCACACAACACTATGTTTTACCAATGAATTTCTGGGATTACAGGAATACATACATACATATATATATATATATATATATATATATATATATAATTTTTATCTTACCATGTTCCTATTTGTCTTATACAAATACTTTATTCCATTGATAGAAAATAGTACAACTAATCACACACCCAAGAAGAAGTGACTTTTTAAAAGGAAAAATCATGTTAGACAACTTATTTTTCAGATAATCAACACTTGGAAATCTGTCCAGTTGTGTTTTCATAGTAAATGCTAAAAATCTGTCTCATGTAACACCAACAGTAATGCTGATAATTTGAGAAGTGTGACTTTCTGATAGAAGAAATAGATGATACTTTATAACTGAAAGTAAACAAAGACCCATAAACCTGTAATAATCTATGTGTAAAACCTCATCACTAAGGTATTACTCTGAAAGACTTAAACAATAATGTTTTGTGTCTTTTATACATCAGGTATGGGAGTAAAAAGAAACTGATATACCATTTCCTTCCCCATGACGCTCAAACAGGATCTTCTGGAAGAGACTTTGGGGTAACTTGATTTCACATTGTGTGGTGGTTCACAGAGAATCTTGTTGATGCTACTCTATTTTGGGCTGGGAAGAGCACATCAGACTGTTATATAACCTCTTTGTTAAGTATTTGGCAGGTAGAATTACATTCCAGAACTTCATAAGACACACATTCTATCAATAAATATTAATATACCATTCAGACTGATAACCTAAATGCTTGTGTTAGTGTGCTTGCTTCATGAATCAATGGCATTCTCCAATTATGCTTTCATCGTATCAATGAGAATTGCCTTTTTCTTTGTTTTGGGTATGATTTGAGCTATATTTTTCTAAATTAAAAAAAAAAATAAAAAGAGGGTACAGAGGTAGACAAATAATTTTTTTTTTAATTCTGAACCTTCTTATCTAAATGGCTCCTAACTTCTACACCCTTTTCTTATTAATTTGCCTGCTTTTGCTCCTCAGCCATGGAACCATGTTGACTTGGTATCATAGTACTAATTATCTACTCTAAGCATTGATGGAGGAGAGAACACTAGAGGCCTGAATAAGCTCAAGATAAAATTTCCAACACCTGTCCAATGACAAGCAATCCACAGACCCTCCCCCGCTGCATACAGAGTTCAGTGAAGTGAACATGAAGGAAGTAGAGGGGGCTTCATAAACTCTCCCAATTCTATACAATGTTTATGGATATGAAAATACAATCTTCCTACGAATTATAGATGAAGTGTTTTTGTCAGTAAATATAATTGATATATTTTAAGTGGTCATTTTATTATTAAATATTATTTTAAACATTTATAATTAAATCTTAATTATTGAACCAGTGATCTCCATCAAATAAAATGTAAAGAGTGAAGTGTAATGTAAAGAAGAATAATGGACAACAGAATACAGTTGGGCACTCAGTTTCTTTTAATTTTGTTGAGCCCTGGACGACATGTGCAATGAAAGCTAGAAGTACTGAAACAGCTATTTTGCCTCATGATGGATTATTGAAAGACTTTTCCCAGCAGGGTATTGAAGTAGATGCTGAGGCTCATAACCAACCTTTGGGCAGAGTGCAGGGAATCTTATGAAAGAAGGGGGAGATAGTAAGACCTGGAGGAGACAGGAGCTCCACAAGAAGAACAACAAAACCAAAAAATCTGGGCACAGGGGTCTTTTCTGAGACTGATACTCCAACCAAGGACCATGCGTGGAGATAACTTAATACCCCTGCACAGATGTAGCCCGTGGCAGTTCAGTATTCAAGTGGGTTCCATTGTAATAGTAACAGGGACTGTCTCTGACATGAACTCAGTGGCTGGCTCTTTGATCACCTCCCCCTGAGTGGGGAGCAGCCTCACCAGGCCACAAAGGAAGACAATGTAGCTAGTCCTGATGAGACCTGATAGGTTAGGGTTATATGGAGGAGGAGGAGGAGGGCCTCCCCTATCAGTGGACTGGGAGAGGGGCATGGGTGGAGATGTGGGAGGGAGGGTGGGATTGAGAGGGAGTGAGGGAGGGGGTTATAGCTGAGATACAAAGTGAATAAACTGTAATTAATATATAAAAATTAAAATTAAAATTAAAAAAATAAATTCATGATTACTAACCTCAGAACTATGAAAAATAAATTATGTCTCATGTTAAATAGTTAATGTAATATTTAATAATTATTAAATATTAATATTACAATGCAAAAAAAGTGAGGATAAGTTTAAGGACAATTTCTAGGGAATTGTCTGTGTTAATATTTTGTTAAATAAATGAATAAGATACAGTAGGAAAGAAGGATTCTGATATGTTTCTATCCTGTTTATATTTGAGACAAATATGAAAGCATGAAATGGTGAAATAGTTTCTCTTCCTAGTGCTGGAGGCATCTGTGTGATGGAAGATAGGAAGGGAAGGCATGGGTACACAAGAGTTTATGCTAAAGTTATCAGCATTACAAGTCTCTTCCCATCAAGATTTAGGGTAATTTCATGTGCCTTTCCACTAAGAGAGAACAAAGTTATTTCTGGGTCTTCCCAAATCCTGCAAGAGTTTTGTAGGGCCCATGGAAAGAGAAAATCTTCCAGGAATTATTCCTGTTTGAAATGTGTCAGTAGTTAAAAGAGTAGAGACAGACTATACGAACATTGATAATGTCCTCTTATGTCTGCTGTGAATTATCAGTAACTGGAGACAAATCTTGGAAATCATGAGCCATTGTTAAAATCAATTCTAATGCTAATGACAAAGGATGAGTCCAGTGTAGACTGGGCTGGTGTAACTTCAGAGGAAGAACTTGGCATGATGAAATTTGTTCCTTCTTGTCTTCCTAATGAGTAGGGACTACAATGTGTGAGTTTAAATGTTTACTCCAGCCAGGCATGGTGGCTCAAGCCCTTAATCCCAATACTCAGGAGTCAGAGGCAGGCAGGTCTCTGTGCATTCAAGGACAGCTTGGTCTACAAAGTGAGTTCCAGGACAGCCAAGGCTACACAAAAGCCAATAAACAAACATGTATTTACATGATAAATAAATAAATAAATAAATAAGTAAATACCCTACACTACAAGTTCAGTCATTTTCCATGAATCTAATTTTCTTGCTGGTATTAGTGAGACCTACATTAAAAGAACCTCTTTACATATGCCTGCAGACCCGTAAATGAGGATTGATGAAATAAGAGGCTGTGCAGAGCAGAGAAAGCAGGAAAACAGCCACTGAGAAAGGAATCCCTTGCCGTTCAGTTGAACTCACTTGTTAGAGACAAAGGCATGAGCAAGTCTTTAGACAACCAGAAGCCAAAGAATCAAGCCCACAGGAACCTAACATTTTTTAAATTATTTAGAGAGGATTTAAATGGGCTTGGGAGATAGCTCAGGGGTTGAGAGCACTTGCTGTTCTTGCAGAGGACCCCACTGCAGTTCCAGCACCCATAAGTGTGGCCTGAACGCCAGTTCCAGGAACTCTGATGGGCTTGACTGTCCTCCTCAGACACCTGAATGCACGTGGGGTACACACACATACCAGGGATGCGCGCATTCACATAAAACAGAAACAAATCACTCAAAAAATGTTTTAAACAGAAAGTTTTCATGGATTTTTTTGAAAGAGGAAACAGTTTTGTAAAAATAGTTTTGTAAAAATACTATAATTAATTTAATTTCCACTACTTTGAAAGTTTTAAAAATCTGTTCCATATGCTCATTTTTATAAATTCTAGTAATTTGAGTTATAGTTTACTTCAAAAGGCTAGTCCTCAGATGTTATTGTTTTGTGTTTCTTAAATGGAAAAATTAACTTTTAAGTAGGCCTAAGAATTTTCCTTGATTTGGGACAGACTGTCTTTTTATTCTCACCTTTTGATGGAAGACATTCTTAGTTATATGCATATAGAACAAATTCCCACCCACTACCCTCAGGGAATGTTGACAAGGAATGTTGACAAGGAATGTTGACAAGCCTCAGTCCTGAGGCTTTGCATCGAGGTGTTGCTCCTGTTCAATAGCGGAGGTTGGAGTGTAGCTGAGGCTGCTAGGAGGAAAGATGGTGACATCACCAACTCCCCAACCCCCATAGGCTGAATTTAAGTACAGACTCCTCTGTCACTACATATTTTGGGTTTGATTCTAATCAAATCAAAAGTGAAGACAGGACTCAGAGGGAAGAGCTAGCCCGATTCTTTTAAAATCACTTCAGCTTAGAGAAAAGACTGACAGAGTGAAAGACAATTCAGCATTTGGAAAAATTGCATTGATAGACTTGGATTTTCTCTCTAGCTTTTGCCAACATGGTTTCCCTTGAGGAACATGCATGTCTAGGGAGGATAAGCTCCCTGGATGTGGAATAAGATATGAAATGGGTCTTGGATCATATAGGCTAATGTCATCCCGGGGCTCTCTTGGTTCTGTGTGCCAAGGCAAAGAGGCAGGAGTTGATTTCTTGGGAATGGATGGATTGAACCTTACAGGTTAATGCTTCTAGCTGTTGTCAAGTATTTTCTTCCATCATCACCAATACTTCATTAAAGAGTTTATCTAGTCATACATACTATAGAAAAATGACCTGTGCTCCATGACTTGGAGATAACAACTAGAGTAGTCAAAGACAGTGTGGACATTGGCCACTGTGGACGCACAGAACATGTCTAGCCACCAGATGCTCTAGGAGTTAGGGGTGGAGCTATAGCCACCTAGAGGTTACTTAGGGAGAAATTATTTGCTTGGGAAGTGAAGGGAAAATATGATTAGAACTTACTTCTGCAATTAAGTAGAATAATTTCATTTAATGGTAACTAGGATATTTTTATTTAAAAAATACTGTGAGGGTCAGGAATATGGATTTTACACATAATACAAGTCACTCATTTTGGTGGAAACAATTGATAACAAAGATAAGATAACAAAACAATACGCAGAACAAGACTTAGATAAACAGTACTAGTGAGGGAGATAAAAGGAGCTACAGGAGGACACTGCAGAGGGAGGGCGTCATTTGCCATGGGACTGTCACAGAGCAGAGGACCTCCAGGCTGAAATACTGGGGACTCTCATCTGCAAAGCTTTTCTCTCCCATATGCAGTCTTAGTCACAGCAGTTCCGGTACAATCCTAGAACCACAGGTTATCTGTAAAGAAATGAAGAGCCCATGTTCCAGTACGATGTTCTAAGCACTGAAGTGTGGATTCCGTAGAGTCTATCTATCTGTTTGTCTGTCTATCTATCTATCTATCTATCTATCTATCTATCTATCTATCTACCACTTTAACAAGATTTTTTATTATTTTGATTTTTCCCCCAACTTCTTACAAACAGAGCACGTGGAGCTAGGAAGAGAAAGTGGTGGTGGGGCCAAGGAAAGGAATTGTAGGGGATGGAACTGGGGGTAGACTTGATCAAAATGCATTATGAACATGAATGGACTTCTCAGACAACAAAAAAGGAGTAAAGAAAAGAGAAAAAATATGTACAAAAACCATTCTAAAATCTCCTGTTCTACAGAACCTAGCTGCGGACCACAGTGTTTAACTTGTAGTCTAAATTAAAAATTCTTACTGGGGCAGATAGAGCCTACTTCTGCACGCACACATATTGAAATCTTATTTTTTTCTAAAGCATGTTCCTTTTATTGATAAAGTATTTCCAAATTAGAACCAAGTTGACCATTTGAATGTCTCTGGAGACTCTGAAGGTGTTATTAGCATGACTATTCTTTGCAGTAAAGCTAAGTACTAATGAATCCTGGGAAAAGAGATTCTGAGAAATTTCTAAAGACCTGGGAAAGACCAATGAAATTTTATAGGCTAGTGCCCATTGGTTCAAAATTATAAATGAGTAAAATATCTTTGCTGATCATCTTTACACACACACACACACACACACACACATACACACACACACACACAGACAGAGATGTTTATAGCCACATACACACAGTTTTATTGAGTGAAAATGTCTAGCCCGATGCAAACTCTTTCCTCAGTGTGACCTCCAGCCTCAAGATTTTCTAGTGATTGTTTTTCCAGTTTCAATTTTACTTGCCCTGAGATTTTTTTATTTAACTTTTATTAATTACACTTTATTCATTTTGTATCCCTCCATAAGCCCCTCCCCCTCCCCTCCCGGTCCTACCCTCCCCCCGCCTTTCTGCATGCATGCCCCTCCCCAAGTCCACTGAGATAGGTGAGGTCCTCCTCTCCTTCTTTCTGATCTTAGTCTATCAGTTCTTTAAAGAACATAACCTTCAAGCACCAGGAGGGAATCACTAGGATTGAAGTATGTTCTCTCTGGTCGTACCTTTTGCATAGCCACATTCTGTGCAGGTAGCAGGCCTCTGCTCCAATCAGCTATCAGAGCTGAGTTGCAGTGGTCTGTATTTCCGTAGTGATAGAAAGGAGCCCCACCAGGAAAATATAAGCCGATAATCATATTTATCACAAATTGAGCCAGAGGTCATGAAAAGTCATTGCTTTCTAATTCCTAATGAGCTGCTTTTCTTTCAACCAGTTATTAGCCTTTCTTGAGCCTAAACCCTCTGGGCAGCTGTCAGTCATTATTTTATAATGACACAGGGGGCATGGAATTTCTTTTAGAAGGAAAAGAACTCTATTTCTCCCCTTTTGTCTTCTGTTCTAGGAGATATTTTTTTCTGTTTTTAAGGCAATGCACATATTTATATCTGTGCATGCAAATGGATTACAAAACAATTGTGACCTTATTTTTCTGAGTTCAGCCTCCTTGATTCAGTAAATACTATGTTCTGATAATATGGATAACAACACCAAGGAAGATCCTAGCATCAACTCACCTACAAAACTGTAACAAGGTGCAGTCCAGGACATACACCATATTATTATCATCAGTGTTTTTTTTTTTTTTTTTTTTTGTCAGTTGGAAAAAAAGAAGCAAACAAGTCAACCAGCACTAATGAGGAAATCGACAACCTGGGCTTGGCCTCTCAGTGATGGTAAAAGGGTTTCTGATGAGCTTGAAGTACATGGTACAGCAGGACAGATGCAGGTTCCTAACCACTTACCAAGCCACATTTCAAGAAAGCACAAGCAATCTTTTTTAAAGGATTTATGGGTGTGGGTGTGCATGCGAATGCATGCAGCATGTGTGCATGGAAGCCAGAGGTCAAACTCAACTTCTTTTCCTCAAGAAGCTGTCACCTTGCTTGCTGAGTGTGCTGGTTTGAAAGAAAATGGCCTCCATTTGCTCACAGGGAGTGGCACTGTTAGGAGGAACAGCCTTGCTAGAGTGGGTATCGCTTTATTGGAGGAAGCATGTCACAATCACTTACTGTTGCCTGCAGATCTAGTTCTGTAGAACTTAGTTCATGTGTGCATGAATGCCACTAGGCCTCCCTCTATGACAGTAATGGACTGTTAGCCAGCCCCAATTAAATGTTTTCCTTTATAAGAGTTGCCCTGGTCGTGGTGTCTCTTCAGAGCAATAGAAACCCTAACTAGAACACAGAGACAGGGTCTCTCACAGAGTCCTCGATCTCTGCCTGGGATTATATGTCTGTGCTAACATTCCTGGCTTCATACATGGGTGCTAGGGAATCAGACTCAGGTCCTCATGCTTATGCTGCAAGCACATTAGCAACTCAACTATGCCTGAGATCGAGGTACTGCTTTGTTCTTAATTCAGAACACCTGACCTGAGATCATAGTTCTGCCAACAAAGAGTTCCATTAAAAGGACTTCTTTGGCAGTCAATAAAAAGGTTTCATCACCATCATAACCATTGCCGTAATCAATTGGATCAACTATGTTTCCTCTAGTTTGAGAAGATTCTGTTGTGTTAAAAGAATATTCTGGTTGTGGTTTTCAACTTAAAATTGATCTGTTATTGGATAATGATATTTTTTTTTCTGATGTTGTTTGCTATCTGAGGACTCAATGTTGGCAAGGAAAAGTTTATACCCTTTGACCAAGAACATCTTAGTTATAAAGGATGAGTAAGTTATGGATGCATCTTATATGCAGCACTGTGGCTACAGTTAGTGTTGGGCTGTGCAATGCGGACTGGCTAAGTAGGTAGACCTGAAGCTCTTAACACATTCGTGCAGACACATACATAGAAACAGACATCTACATGCACCACACACACACACACACACACACACACACACACAATTTGTACTCATGAAAAGAAAAATCTTCAGTTTAAAAAGTAGCATGGCAGTTATAACAAACAAACGGTGAAAACTTCTCTACATTTATTCTAGACATACCACTTTCAAATGAGACACCTTGTGGAAAAGAGTGGGGCAGGCAGCAAGTGTCCTGCCATCTTTTGATGAGTGTCACCATAAACACACACTTCAGGCTCAATATGAAGCGTGTCTCATTAGATGTCTTTTGTGCTGAGAATGTAAATGAAAATCAACAGAGGAAGCAGGAATCCTAGTTATGAAGATTCAGAATTAAAAGAAACTCTTGAAAATGGAAATGTCAATGTGCTCCTCTCCCAGTGCATTTCCTGAAACCATGGGGCTCAGTACTAGCCTTTGCATCCGAACTGAGTACATTCTTTGCTTAAATGTTTCCTTTACCTTTGGAAAATTTGTGCATGTATTCAATGAAACATGATCATATCTACATCCTATTTGTCCCTTCCAACTCCCTTTCTAACTCCACATCACACTACCTTCTTAACTTCGTATCTTTATTTATTTATTTTTTCTTTTAATAATCCACTAAGTCCTCTTACTGCTATCCATACGTGCATAAATGTATGGCTATGCACTGGAGCATGAGAAATCTCCCAGTGGTCATAGACTCAAATCAGTAGCCCTCCTGTATATGAAAGACAAAAGGTCTGAGAAAGAAAATAGGGAAACTATATACTTCACAATAGCCACTAATAACATAAAGTACCTTGGTGTAACTAACCAAGCAAGTAGAAGACCTGTTTGAAAGAAGACCTCTGAAGAAAGAAATTGAAGAAGGTATCAGAAGATGGAAAAACCTCTCATGCTCATGGATCGGTGGGATTAACAGTGAAAATGGTCATCCTTCAGAAAGCAACCTACAGATTCATTCCAATTCCTATCAAAATACCAACACAAGTTTTTTTTTTGTTTCCATTTTTTTATTAGATGAATTACTTCAAGGGCTTACAGATTGAATTTTTGAAATTACATTGTACCAGAAGCCATTAGGATAGGGACCTTCTGAATACCAGACAATCTTCTTAAGCTCTTTTTTACAGAACTTGAAAGAACAATTCTAAATCTCATATGGAAAAATGAAAAACCCAGAATTGCTAAAACAATCCTGTACAACAACAGGTCTTCTGGAGGTATCTCCATCCCTGAACTCAAGCTGTACTACAGAGCAATAGTAATAAAACTGCATGGTACTGGCATAGAAACAGAATGGCAGATCAGTGGAATCGAATTGAAGACCCAGAAATAAACCCACACACCTACAGATACTTGATTTTTGACAAAAGAACCAAAATCATTCAATTGAAAAAAGACAGCATCTTCAACAAATGGTGTTGGCCCATCTGGATGCCTACATGTAGACAAAGGCAAATAGATCCATATTTATCACCCTGCAAAAAGTAAAGTACAAATGGATCAAAGACCTCAACATAAAACCAGACACACTAAAACTTTTAGAAGAAAAAGTGGGGAAGAGCCTTGAACTCATTGGCACAGGAAACAACTTCCTGCACAGAACAGCAACAGCACAGGCTGTAAGACCAACAATAATAAATAATAAATGGGACCTCATGAAACTGAAAATCTTCTGTAAAGCAGAGGACACTGTTGTCAGAACAAAATGACAGCCTACAAACTGGGAAAGGATCTTTACCAATCCTAAATCTGACAGAAGGATAATATCAAGAATATAAAGAACTCAAGAAGTTAAAAAGCAACAAATCAAGTAATTCAATGAAAAAATGGGGTATGGAGCTAAACAGAAAATTATCTGTAGAGGAATCTAGAATGGCAGAGAAACAAAGAAATGCCCAACAGCCTTAGCCATCAGGGAGATGCAAATCAAAGTGACCCCGATATTTCACCTTACACCCATCAGAATGGTTAATATCAAAAACTCAAATGACAACACATGCTGGAGAGGTTGTGGAGAAAGGGGAACCCTCCTCCACTGCTGGTGGGAATGTAAACTGGTACAACCACTTTGGAAATAAGTCTGATGCTTTCTCAGACAATTAGGAATAATGCTTCCTCAAGAACTAGCTATACCATTCCTAGGCATATATCCGAAAGATGCTCAAGTACAAAACAAGGACATTTACTCAACCATGTTTGTAACAGATTTATTTGTAATAGCCAGAACCTGGAAACAACCCAGATGTCCATCAACATGGATATGGATACAGGAATTGAATTGAATACAGAAATTGTGGTATTTTTACACAACGGAATACTACTCAGCAATTACAAACAAGGAAATCATGAAATTTGCAGGCAAATGGTGGGATCTAGAAAAGATCATTCTGAGTGAGGTATCCCAAAAGGAGAAAGACACATATGGTATATACTCACCTATATAGACCTATAAAATATGATAAACATAGTGAAATCTATACACCTAAAGAAGATAAACAAGAAAGAGGACCGGGGTAAGATGATCAATCCTTACTTAGAAAGAAAAATGGGATGGACATTGGATGTAGGAGAAAACAAGTAACAGGACAGGAACCTACCACAGAGGGCCTCTGAAAGACTCTACCTAGCAGTGTATCAAAGCAGAGGCTGAGACTCATAACCAAACTTTCAGCAGAGTACAGGGAATCATATGAAAGATGGGGCAGTTAATATGACCTGGAGAGGACAGGAGCTCCACAAGGACCAAATATCTCTGGGCACAGGGGTCTTTTATGAGACTGTTTCTCCAACCAAGGACCATGTCTGGATATACCTAGAACCTCTGCTTGGATGTAGCCCATGGCAGCTCAGTATCCAACTGGGTACCCTAGTAAGGGGAACAAGGACTATTTCTGACATGAACTCAATGGCTGGCTCTTGTACACCTCCCCCCCATGCCCACTGAGGGAGGAGCAGCCCTGCTAGGCCACGGAGGAGGACTTTGCAGCCAGTCCTGAAGATACCTGATAAAACAGGGTCAGATGAAAGGGGAAGAGGACCTCCGTTATCAGTGGACTTGCAAAAGGTCAGGGAGGAGATGAGGGAGGGAGGGTGGAATTGGGAGGGAATGAGGGACAGTGATACAGCTGGGATACAAAGTTAACAAACTGTAACTAATATTAAAAAATAAAAAAAATTAATAAAAAAATAGAATGATTACCCTTCTCCCAGCAACTATCCATTGCTAATAGCTCTTCAGTAAGGCATGGGACATGTAGATCACTTCCCCCCTTCTATGCTGGGCTTTTAGCTGGCTTGATTTTATGCAGAACGTTTGTGGGTATCCAAAGCTGCCGGGAGTTCACATTTGAGATAGCCATGCCATGTCTATAAGAATGCATTTCACAGCACTCCTCCACATCCTCTTACATCCTTCCTGCCTCATTTTTGTCCATGTTCTCTGAGCCATGATTTCTGTAGAGAGGGAATTACAATAATGTCTCAATTAGGGCTGAACATTCAGTCTCCTTTTTGAAAAGGTAACAAAAAAGATGATATGCAGTTTCAATATATATTGCATTTAGTATTATATATTCCCAGTAATGAATACCTGAGAAATATATAGGGTTCAGATTCTTCTGAGCACTTGACGCCACACAGAGCAGTCCTAGAAACCAAAATTCATCTTCCAGTTCTGTAGGAACAGGACGTTTGGTCCTGGATAAAGCAGGCAACTTTGCTGAGCCTCTTCTTGCCTCCCCTCTGGCCTGTTTTGAAGTGTGTGTCGCTGTTTGACACTGTTTCTAGCTAGCAAATGGTACTGTTTCTCTTCATTTCAATCCAAACAAACTCATAGTTCCTACAGAGTTTCCCAATTCCTGGGAACTATTTGTATGCTATCATTTACTTTCAGGAAAGTTAATACACCTATAACTTGGAACAGACCTCTCCCTGGGAGTCACCAAAGCAAATCCGCTCTGCCACTCTCTGGACAGGAGGTAGCTGGGTACTTGCTTAATACCAGCCTCAGGCTCTATGTTAGGTCTTCTATGAAGAGGAGGAAGGCAGGCTGGAATAGAGGAATTCATGTTGATTGGCCATTGCTGACCTTCAAAGTAGAAGGGACCAGGAACCATCTAATGCCAGCATCTGTAGCCTCCAGAAACCAGAAACACAACAAAACAAAAGTTCTCTCATTGAAGTCTCCAGAAAAGAAGGAAGTCCACTGATCTCTAGGCTTAGGCTCCTTAGACCTGCTCTGGACTTTGGAGCTGCACATCCATAAGTTGATAACTTTACGTTTGATTCAAGACGTGAAGGAACAGCCCAGGGAAATGCATGTCACCAGTGAGTTCAATTTCTTTTACCATGAAACCACATTTTTTTAAGAACCTGCCTTGCTTCCTTTTGTTCTGATTTTATCTCTTTTGGGTTCAAAGCTTTCAGGATTTCACTGGTTTCCTCTGTGTCTATTATAGAGTGCATGTAAAACAGTTTTAAAGGCTCTTGGTGAGCTTCCTCTCTTCTGGCTTTCTTAAGAATCTCAGTCTCTTTGGATGTTCCCTTGCTATACATAAGAAGGAATGTTTAAAAAAAATGTTCATTTTCCCCAAAAGACCAGTGAAGTCCTTTATGCTAAAGCACACAATGGACCCATTTTCTTAGTCCTTCTTTTTTCTCTGAAATGGCCTTGCAATCTGAGGGACTCTTAAGTCTCACCAGAGATGGCCGTTAGTTTAGTAAGAATTAGTGACCGATTTTACCTTTTTGAGCTCTAATGTATTCACTTTCTCTTTCCCCAAGCTTCATCTGCAATACCTCAGCTTTTTATGGTAACATCATTGCATAAAATGACATTTAATAGTTGATAGGCCTGTAAGAACACAGCCATGCAGGGAGAGACTGCTTCTCACCATCTCTGCTTCGCTTCACTCTTGGAAATAAAATTAAACAAGAGAATTAGGGAAAGTTGTGTGTGTGTGTGTGTGTGTGTGTGTGTGTCTGTGTGTTGTATGTGTGAGAACTATTTTTAAGCCTTTAAGTAGTGTTCAATTTTTTTCTTAACTAATTTGTATAATGAATGAGTTTCAATTATAATTAAGACATGCCTGAAATCTCAGATGGTGGCTACTCATTACAGTTTAAGTTCACATTAATAAGTAAGAAATGCAAATCGCATCATGTTTGCAACTTACATTAGTTGCTGTTCCTTAATAAGCAAAATGTGTGAAGACAGAAGCATTTATGGGCATGACCAGTTGTCTAGTGCAACTTAGGGAATAATATCAAACTCATAGAACAGACATTGATCTAAATTTCTTTAACTATATAATTGATGTAATTTGATAGCATCTAAGGGATTTTAAAATGGTCGAAGGAGGGCTGTAAGAAAGAAAAGCCCATCCTGTCTAACTTTGGAAAGCTCCCTCAGTATTTGCAGAACTTACCACAAATACTGTCCACACTAATGGTGTTGGTTTAGAGTCCTCGCTTCATACCAAATGGCAGAATGTGAGTTTATTTTTCTCTGGCCCGTGACATTTACTCAAGAAATGAATCATATGTAGGATAAGAGAATTCTGAAGGCCAGTTTTAGAAGCAAATGAGATTTGTGAGTTTGATATTACAGATAATTAATAAAGACATCAGAATAGTGTGCATTTACCAGCAGTCATTATAAAGATCCAATTTAAGTAATGGATGTGAAAGCCACAGAGGCAAAGATGAGCAATGCTTTAAGTATTTCTTTTAAAAAACTTAATTCAAAAACAAATTCAGTATTCCTACTGAAACGTTTACCTATGAAGTTTAAAATATTTCAGAACTATTTAGCACATGTATCTTTAAAGGTCAAGCCTATTTTGCCAACAGGAGACTTGTGATCCCAGTGAATAGTTTCCAGTGTCACACTGAAACAGAACTCTTACACTAATGACTTCAATAGCTTACAGTCTGCATAGGACCCATCTCTAGGGACTTGCAAAACTGCCCTGACAATACCAGTTCTTACGGGTGGAACATAGGAGCCTCCAACTCTCATCTCAGGTGCATAACTGACAAACAGAAAAAAATAAGCTTTTAAAAGGATGGAAAGCTTTTCTTCATTTCTAGGAGTGACTTTTCAAACAACATTAAAATTCCTGTTTTTATTTACCACATACTTTTCCCCCTTAAGAACCTAATAATATGCGGAAGTATCTAGGGATGAAAAGTAAGATTTTCTAGTTTCCCCCAGGAGATAAGAAATAGCTAAAACTCAAAAACTTGAAATAAGAATTTAAAACCCACAGCATCTGGAAGTGGGAAATACAGGCAGAAGGTGTTTCAGCCCTTAGTGGTACCCAGTGACATCTTGTGGGACAGACTAGCTTGGTAATGAAGGTTCACACTGATGTCCTGTCTCCTCCTGAAGAGAACGTTATGACCAGTAGCAAAAGCCCTGCTTTTTGTTCCACAAAGCCCGTTGGCCACCTGTTCTGTGGGACACCAAGCAGAAACAAATAGCACCCATTGCCAAGAAACAGCTCAGAGCTGAGGACCAGACTTGGAGATGCTCGGGAACCAAACAGGGGAGTTCTAGACATGGGCTCAAGGTCCTAACGTGGGACTAAAACACTGCAACAGCACAGGCTTTTTCCAGGCTAAAGAAATGGACCTTCTATGTACATAAAAATTAGGCAAAATAGTTGCAGGTTATGTGTGCTGTAAAATCTGAACTTCAGCTTAGGTATTTATGCAAACACTCTACAAACAGTTCTGTAGAGACAGCTCGGGCATGTTTCCCCTGACAAGTAGTTATGTTTTATAACTTAAGGAAGTTTAATTAATGTGCAGCATTTGTGGAGACTATCTTAAGAGCTGTATATTTACATATCTTCCCATAGATATACATATAGGTTTATGATATATCTCTCTAATATATTAATGAAAGGGGCAGAGCAGTCTAGAGAAAAAGGCCGTGGGTGAGTGGGCCAGCATCTGTCTATACCTAGCTCTGCCATTTAAGAACTGATTGGCCTGCTCTTTAATTGTGCCCCCCCCCCCAGGGGGAAGCAGCCTTACCAGGCCACAGAAGATGACAATGCAGCTACTCCTGATGAGACCTAATTGACTAGGATCAGAAGGAAGGAAAAGACCTCTCCTATCAGTGGACTTGGGGAGGGGCATTCATGCAGAGGGTGGAGGAAGGGAGGGAACCACAGGGGGGATACAATGTGAACAAGGTGTAATTAATAAAGAATTCACATATTAAAAAATTATTCTTAATCTTAAGCTTCTGTTTTCCACCTGAAATGCAGGGAATAGGTATGTGAGTTTCTGAAACACATACACACACACACAATTTAAATACTACCTTGAATCCTGATCTCAAAAAATGTGAGAAAGATTCATTGCTATGTTGTGACATTTTTGTAACTTCTCTGCTATTTCACTTTTTGATTTTGAAAGGCAGGAAAAAAGCAGGAACGTAGGTTTATGAGTCCTGTCCTGAGTCACCCTCACACTTGTTGAGTGGCTGTGGATGGATCCTTCTTGGAGAGGAATATTTTTTCCTGTAAAATAGGCAGAAGCAATCAGCAGGTTGCTATAATACTAAGACAATACTGGAAATACAAGGCCAATGAACATAGGTATTATGATATGTAGGAAGCCAAATGATTGTCTTAGATCAGGGCATCTTGACATCTGTGGTGATGGACAAGCTAGTTTCATTTTCTATTCTATTCTTATAATTTTCTAAGATATAATAAAAAAAACTACTTGCTAAAAATTTAAATAAAAATCTACATCCACTTAAAATTCACTTTTAGATTTGTTAGACAAGATATTCTTCTGTTAGGTTGCTATAAGCATTGTTAACTAGTGTCTTTCTGTCCTCAGATGGTTATGGCAGACACTCAAGTGACCTCTGATGGCTTTCCTGCTCCTCCTGCCACCATTGGCTAAGCGACACTTGAGATCTTCCTGTTCAGCAGCTGTGACTCTCTCTCTCACCACTCCCCCACACACCACACAAACACACGAAATTGCAGAGGCTTGTTTGACTCAAATGCTCATTCATCACTAAAATTTAAGTAAATTGTACAACTAATGATCAAACAACAAATTCCTATCAATTTTCGAGAAAGGCAACTCATTCCCTTGTTTAAGGCATATCTCCATAACTCCCTGCTAAGATGTGAGTGTAAGGCATGTCTCAGGATTCATGTGTTCACCAGTTTTTCCTCTGCTCCATTACCACCATGCCAAACACCACAGCTAGGACTACCCATGAAGAAAAGTGTGAGAATGGCTATTCAGGACTCACTCACATTCTTGAGTCCGCTGTAGAGGGATGGCCAGAGGCTTGCATAGCTCAGTGACAATCATCTCCTTAGGGAAGATCATATTGAGACTGCACATCACACTTGTGGGAAATACTGAGGCAAGCATCATGGTGGGTTCTACATTGCATTACCAGTGTACAGACAGAATGCGGTTTCTATACAACACACCTAAAACAGCCAGACAAAGTAGTAAGCCTGTAAAGCTTGTCTGGCCTGGGAACAAGGTCAGGAAATTCTACCTCCCACCCTTGTTTACCCATCCTCTGGCAGGAAGGCAAGAGGAGTCAGTCTTGCCCTGTTTGGGGTCCTTATACCTGGCTGTGCCTGAAGGCAGGACTCTGTTTTCCTAGATTGTTAACTTGCCATAATGGAGTAACTTCTTTTTTTCTTGTTTATATTTTCTTGTTTGGGGATTTTTCACCTGTCCATTGTTTTTGTTGATCCTCTTCCCCTGTCTCTCATGCTACATCTCAGACATCGCAGATCACCAAACCCCACCCCAGTTAGTTCTCTTTCCACCTCCATGATACATGCATTTTGTTCCCTTCTTCTCTCCCTTCTACCTTTCTCTTCTCTGCATGGTTCCCTTTCTAGTTTCATTTCTTATATCCACACCCACATATACAGAAAGCAAAACCTAGTTTTCACACATGAGAGACAAGAGGCTTTGTTTGTTCTTTTGAGTCTGAGTCATCTCATTTAATATATAATGTCCAGATCTATCCATTGTCACTGGGAAAATTCTTTTTCTTTCTTTCTTTCTTTCTTTCTTTCTTTCTTTCTTTCTTTCTTTCTTTCTTTCTTTCTTTCTTTCTTTCTTTCTTTCTTTCTCTCTTTTTTTGTGATTGTATTCAGTGCCCACATGTGGAGCATCAGACTGATAGGTTTGGTGTTGCCTCCCTGCCCTTACTCTTCAGGTACCTCTTCTGGTCCCCTTTTTAATGTTGTTTAGGTTGGGACTTATGTCCCACTCATGAAACTTGGCATTTATTGAACAGGATTTGTGTGTGTGCGCTGTATTCTTTCTTTAATTATTTAGTGAAGAAATATTACACACATTCCTTCATCCTTTCTCTACTAGGTCGGGGCAGACGCTGAGACTTATGGCTGATGGTTGGGCGGAGTGTATGGAATCTTATGTGAGAAGTGGGAAATAGTAGGCTCTGGAGAGGACGGGAACCCCACAAGGAGAGCAACAGAAGCAGAAAATTTGAACACAGGGGTCTTCCCAGAGACTCATACCCCACCCAAGTACCAGGCATGGAGATGGCCTAGGGCCCCTGCGCAGATGTGGTCCATGGCAGTTTATTGTCTAAGTGGGTTACATGGTGATGGGAAGAGGGACTGCCTCTGACATAATCTGATTGGCCTGTTCCTTGATCAGCTCCCCCTGAGGGGAGGGCAGCCTTACCGGACCACAGAGGATGACAATGCGGCCACTCCTGATGTGATCTGGTGGACTGGGATCAGAGGGAAAGGGAGGAGGGCCTTCCTTATTGGTGGACTTGGAGAGGGGCATGCGTGAGGGGGGGGAATGGTGGGGGGACTGGGAGGGGAGGAGGGAGAGGCTTATGGGGGGATGCAGGGTGGATAAAGTGTAATTAATTAAAAAATAATATAAAATGACTACCTCTTACAAAAAAACAAAACAAAACAAAAAAAGAGTAAGCTTAATTGTTAAAGCATGAGCTATGAGCTATGTTCTATGTTTCTTTCTTTTACCCACTGAAGAAGTCAGGGCACTTTATGTCAAAATGGAACATACAGATCATCTACAATGAAACCACCCACAGAACTCATAAAAGTGGTTCTCTGGTTTCATGTCCATCAGGCATTAAAGTAGTCCTCTATTGACTTCTACTCCATACAGGCACTCCATGCTACATGCTACTCACCTACATTTATGTAAAAAATCCAGTGAAAAGAAGAAAAAAATTGCTCATTTGAAATGGTTTCTGGTCATTGGCACACACTGAAGTGTGAAGCTGCTCTTTCTTTAACATTTTGATAATAATGATCTACAGTGAATAGGAAGGGTGCTTTTTATTAAGAGATATCTGTCTATGTGATTTTGCACAGCAACAGAACACAGGCTGATGTTAAACAGAGGGCAACAGCACTTTGTCCTAGCATTTTCCATGCAGTAGGAGCTGACACAGAAATGGCGGGATGATAGATGGCACCTATTCATCAGTTTCTAAACCCAGGTTAGCAAGACCAACTTTGGCTCACCTCTAAGAAACATTCATTTTCTCCACAGATAGTTAACTCTCCTCCTCTATATATCCAAATGCTTCTTGTCTTTAGAAAGCGTTTCCAAGAATGGAGCAGTTCCCTGCCTTTCTCTGTACTGTACCAAGCCCCAGGCTTAGTAAGAAGACATGCATTATTTGGCAGTATTTTCCCTTCTACTTTACTCAGCTAATTCATACTTCCTAGCCTCCACTGTGATGCCAGAGTGAAAGGAAAAATGAATTCTTAGAAACTTGGTCATGAAAATGTTCTCATTTAGGTCCAAGAAGGGAAATGAAAAGGATTTCTAAGCTTAATACATTTTTCTTTTCTTATTTATTTATTTATTTATTTTTATTTTTACTGTTCTATCTTGTTGCCCTTGTAGCTAGACCAAAGCATATAAAGGGAAGATTTGTACCAAAAACTCTAGAAGATTTACTTGAGATAAATGTTAACTCTCTAGGATGAGGACAATTGAGTTCCTGTACCATGTCTGTGATGTGTATTGTGAAGGATGAAAAACATTGGTTGGAATAATTTGAATTAGGAACAAACACAGACACCAAAAAAAGATTGTATGAAAAGATGTGGATGTGTCTATTATAGAACAGGAAAACTAAAGATTACAATTGCTCCTTTCAGAAAGCATCTGAAAATGTTTTTTAGGAGTACAAAATGTGTACTTTTAGATTTTAAAAGTTAAAAGAGTATAAAAACAATCTTGAATAATAGTTCTTAGAATGCAGAGAGCCATTATGGAAATAATGTTGATTCTACAAATATTTGGGGCAGTGGAAAGCAAAGGTTTACAGATGATGGAGGGAACAGAGGTCCAAAGGATACCTCACCTCTTAGCCATGTTTTCTAAAATAAATTTTGTGATTAAAAACAAAAATCATTCTTTAAAAAGCCAGTTGAAAAATATGAGAATTGAAGAAAACATGAAATGTCACTGAAAAATGCAAATAGCATCATCATAGTGTTTTCACTCATTTCAAAATAGTAATTTAGTGGAGAGGAGTTTTTGCAGCACGGAATACAGCAGAAAATCTATAGGTCCCTTCATTAGGTAGGAGGTCAGATACTCATGCAGCACAGGGTATGGCTGGGCATTTGGCAAGTCTCTGACTGTAGCACTGGGAGATAGGAAGCTTCCTGGAAAGAGGTTTTGTTCTGGGGTGGGGAGAGAGAGTGGGGGTTGTTAAGAAGCAGAAACATGTAATGACAGCAGCATATGTCAGCTATGAAGAAACGCCATTTCAAATAAAAGGTAACAACAGCAACACAGACTAAAAGATAGAGGGGCTGAGGATGCGGCTCGATGGTCAAGTGGTTGCCTGCATGGATAAGGCCTCTTCCTACAGTACTACAGAACAAAAACAAAATAAAAACAGAAATTAAAACAAACAAAAACCTACGGAACAGCTAAAAACTGTAAACAAAATAATAGCAGGCAAGAAAGGATGAGAAGGATGAAAGAAAAGAGAAAAGAAGGTTGGGAGGGAGGGAGGGAGGGAGGGAGGGAGGGAGGAGTGACAGGAATTGGGTGCCCACTTGGAATGACAGATCATATGGCTGCCCTTAGGAGGTAACCCTGTGCTGAGTCCTGGAGGCAGCACAAGTGCGAGGTAAGGGCAGAAGACAGGAAGGACAATGGTGTGTTTTAGAACCAGAAGCTAGGATGTTGGAACTTGAGGAAGAGAGACAGAATCAAAAGGAAGGGCTGGTTAGGAGACACATCAATTCCGTTTTCTAGTCAGCCTCTGTCTCTCTTTCTAGAAGCCTGTATTTGTATGTGGAGGTAATTACCAAGCTCAGAAAAAGCCCAAGGACAAAAACAAATACTTGATTTTATTTTGTTGCAATGGTCTGATGTTGTTTTTCTGGGCAATGTTAGGAAGACTACTGGGTGCACATTCTAGGAAAACAGTTATTTTCATGATGAAAAAACATTCAGCAGCCACATGGTATGTTCTTTCCTTGCCTTTTTCTTTCTTCCTGTCTGGAATATTGAGACACTGCCTGGAGATAAAGCAGCCATTTTGTAACAATAAGGACAAAGGCCACATGGAAAGGCTCACAGAGAGCATTTGCTTTCTTAATGGCTGGAGCTGTACCAGCCCTGCACTGCCAGCCTCTAGTCTTTTTGATAAAGGATAAAAAATAGACCTCTTGTTTAATGATGGTGAATTTAAATCTTCTGCTTATCTGTGTGTGGTACTATGTATGCCATTGTAGATGGGTTTTAATTCCAGCAGCTAAAAATGGAAGTAGTCAGGGTCAGTTGTGCAGTATTTATTTTCCCAGGTAAACATTTCTGCTTTGTGTTCTAATTGCAACAGGAATATATTAACAGGTTTCAAGCAAAAGGCTTATAACATCTAGCTTCTTACTGGAGAATATTCTGGCTGCTGGGTGTAATTAGACAGCGTGGAGACAAGATGGAACCAGAGAGAACAATTAGAAGACTGCTGTGTGTAAGGACATGGCTCTCCTTTCCTCTGATTTTCCACAAGCATTTTGGTAGTCAGCTCTGAAATTCAGTGTTAAAATTGTGCTATCTGCAAAGCATTAGGTAAATTCCTAGGTAAAAATCTTCTTTTTAAAGGAGGATTCAGGACTGCTCTAGAGTAAACACTTCCAGGTCAAGGCCACAGCATTCACTTTGTTGATCTCTTCTTGTGGCTTACAGATGTTTGAATGACAATGAGAATTAATTAGTGGTTATGTACTGTTTCTTTGCTTGGTTTAGCCTATCCACACCACTGTAAATCTCCTTCCAACTTATTTTCCCCTTCTTGATTCCTTTGCTACATACTATTAAAACATTAGCCAGAGCTGTCAGCCCAACTACCTGTAGGCTACCTGCCTTAAGAGCCATTCTAAGAGAAAACAAAAGACTTGGAAAATTTAGCAGATTAGAATTCTTTCCTACCTGAGAATTGCTATTAGCTTGAAATTAAAATAGGGATAAAAGGTAAATGATGTTCTCCCTCTAATTATTGATATATGTATATAGGTCACATTATAGAATTGGCTATAGAAAAAAATAATGTCTCAAGATATAATAGAACCTTTATTTTAGTATAGTTCCAAGGACCAATAGAAGTGAAGTGTTGTGAGGAGGTGGCTCATATAAGGACATGAGTTCAGATCCCCAGCACCCATGTGGAAGTCTGGGCAAGGCCTTATACACCTACAATTCCAGTTCTGGGCAGCCAAACACAGATGGGTCTCTGGCAGCCAACACAGCTGGAACAGTGAGCTCCTGGTTCAGTGAAAGACTCTGTCTCAAAAAACAAGATTGAGAATGATTGAAAAAGGCACCTAATGTTGACTTTTTGCCCCCATAGTCACACATGTGTATGTACATGCACACACACACAAAGGTACAAGTAACATGTATGCACACATACTAAAAAATAAAATTATTATATAAATAATACTTCTCTTACGAGTATCTATGATTAAGGCAAAGACAATCTGTGTGAAGAAAAAAAGACACAAATATACTGCTGTGGGTCGTGGAGATCCAAGGAACACTGATGCCAGAAGAAAAGGTCTTGATTTCAGTTGAGGATTGTATTTATTATTATTTTGCTTAGCTACCACCTACCAAGATATATTAGAGAACAACTCTCAAAAACTCAACCAACCAACACAAAACCTTTGAGTGTTGCTCTGTAGACAATAAAGTTCTAAGGGTGGGATTGGGAGGGAATGAGGGAGCAGAATACAGCTGGGATACAGAGTTAATAAAATGTAACTAATAATAAAAATAAACAAACAAAAAGAAATCTGAATGAGAAAAAAAAAAAAAGAAAGAAATCATGGACCCTAAGCAGAGGTACTAGGGAGGAGGGCAACTACAGATCAGACTGGCTTTCTTTATATGTGTGAACAGCTATTAGAACAAAAGTGAGAAGAAATATTCTGTGAGGGCTAAGATCAAAAACTCAGGTGACAATACATGCTGGAGAGGATGTAGAGAAAGGGGAACCCTCCTCCATTGCTGGTGGGAATGTAAACTTATACAACCGCTTTGGAAATCAATCTGGTGCTTTCTCAGACAATTAGGAATAGTGCTAGAGGAGGATCCAGCTATACCACTCGTAGGCACATATCTGAAAGATGCTCAAGTATCCAACAAGGACATTTGCTCAACCATATTAGCAGCAGCTTTATTCATAATAACCAGAGTCTGGAAACAACCCAGATGTCCCTCAGTTGAGAAATGGATAAAGAAATTGTGGTACATTTACACAATGGAATACTACTTAGCAATTAAAAACAAGGAAATTGTGAAATTTGCAGGCAAATGTTAGGAACTAGAAAAGATCATTCTGAGTGAGGTATCCCAGAAACAGAAAGACACACATGGCATATACCCGCTTACAAGTGGACATTAGACATATAATATAGGATAATTATACTAAAATCTGAACACGTAAAGAAGCTAAGCAAGAAGGAGGACCCTAGGTAAGATGATCAATCCTCACTCAGAAAAGCAAGTGGGATGGACATAGGAAGATGAAAAAAAGGGAACAGGAAAGGAGCCTACCTCTGAGGGCCTCTGAAAAGACTCTACCCGTGAGGGTATTAAAGCAGAGGCTGAAACTCATAGCCAAACTTTTGGCAGAGTGCAGGGAATCTTATGAAAGAAGGGGGACAGGAGCTCCATGAGGACAGCACAGAACCAAAAAATCTGGGCACAGGGGCCTTTTCTGAGACTGATACTCCAACCAAGGACCATGCATGGAGATAACCTAGATCTCCTGCACAGATGTAGCCGATGGCAGCTTAGTCTCCAAGTGGGTTCCTGAGCAATGGGACAGGGACTGTCTCTGACATGAGCTCAGTGACTGGATCTTTGATCACCTCCCCCTGAGGGGAGAGCAGCCTTACCAGGCCACAGAGGAAGACAATGCAGCCAGTCCTGATGAACTAGCATCAGGAAGGGGAGAAGGACCTGCCCTATCAGTGGGCTTGGGGAGGAGCATGGGTGGAGAAGAGGGAGAGAGGGTGGGATTGAGTAGGGACAAGGGAGAGGGCTACAGGTAGGATACAAAATGAATTAACAATAATTAATAAAAAATAAATAAATTTTAAAAAGAAACAAAACAAACAAACAAAAAGGAAATACTCTGTATAGCACCAAGGGAAGAAATAAGATTGTAAATAGAGGAAGAAATGTTTGGGTCCATAATGTGAGTGATTTCCCAAGACAGGGAGTTTCTGAGGATGGAAGGGAAAATATGTAAAATTATTAAAGCCTTTGGTCTCCTAAGGTCTTTAATGTTGCATATTACATGTTGCCAGAATTTGTTGTTCTCATATTTTGAAACTTCAATTCTTGGTCAAAAAGAAGTTAGAATAACTAACTTTATTTTGTCAAGGAAGAAAATTTAACATGCTCTCCCACTCTGCCTAAACTATCTCCTACTATTATTTCCATTGGAGACAGGAAAGATTATTTGAATACTCCCTGACATATACTCATGAGACAGGAAGGATATAACTTTAAAATAGCAAATAACTCATTGCTGTGAACAGATTAGCAAACCTAACTCCACCTTTGGCTTTCTAGTCTCGCTCAAATGATGCAAGCAATATGGTTCTGAGAAATCAATCTCCTCTTTCCCTAGCCTGACTACTAGTACAACATGATTACATTTAAGCTGAAATAACAATTAGAGCTTGTTCGATTCTGACAGACAGCTAATGTATTCCCAGCATCTAAGGCAATTGTTATATCTTAAATTCCATCAGAAAAATTATTATTGTTGAAATGGTATTATGATATGCCCCCAGGAATGCAACAGAATGGTTACAGAAATGTGCTGGTGGTCCAGATTCAGAACTCCATAATAATCAGTACAACAAATGCCATTTACAAAGCTTCCAGAAATAGTAAAAAGGAAGAAGTAGCAGGCATAAATAGTTATCAGACAGGGTAAAACTTTCTGTTTCTTTATTATCATAAATCACGAGGCTCCATTGATGCATATTTTATCACAGGACTCTTGCCATATGTGATCTGAAGTTTCTGAGCGTATCCCCAGGGACCACAGTCACTGAAATAGATAATCAAGAATTCCTTTTATACTCCTCTCAACACCGGTGCTGCTCGGATTGAAATTAGCATCTTTTACAATGAAATACCAGTGGCTGTCACAAACTGACATGACAGCTGGAAAGAGAAGCCTGTTTATCTTGTTCTTCATGTCTTCGGTTCATTATGGTTTATTAAGATGTGTACTGTAAGTCCCTGAATGAAGAGGCATTGAGATTTTGCATAGTGATTATCATTTGAATAGAGTTCTCATGAAGACCCTATTCTGCAAGGAGGGTGAGAAGCAATGAAGGTCAAAGAGCAAACCTACCAGTGTCTTAAGCGACTCTTAGAAACTTTCAATTATTCTTTTAAAATATGGGCTTGCTCACCCTCATAGATTGAAAGTTTTTTTTTAAGTATATATGCATTTAAGGGAGACAATTGTGACTCCACATGAGCTGTCTCCTCAATTACAGGCTTCTGCATGATATCTTATGACATGATCCTTAGACATTAATCCTGTGACATGAGAGGTATTTCTGTATTAAAGCAAGAGTTCAAGACACTTGTCCAGAGTCACATGGCTGACTCAAGGACTTATGTGTTCTAAAGGTACTTAATGTACCCCCTAAAAAGGTGACTTTCCAAGAGTTCAATTGTTTCAGTTATTTCTTGGGATTGGATGTAATATAGAGTCAAAATATACTATTTTAGATTAACATTTGCAACCAGCATTTATCATGAATATGGGCTCTATGTGTTAGGGAAGGGAGAAAATGTTTTCTGTAGATAATCAAATGCCATTTCTTCGGTGCCAGCATTACTAATCTTAATTTTCAAATACCTGAATTTGCTCAGAGAGATAAAGTAACGTCTCTGGGAATATAAGAACAGGGCCTATGGTTTTCAGTCAACAAGACTCTAATATTAAAGTCTGAACCCCTACCTGATGCTTCAGGAGCTCATCCTCAGATGGAAGAGTGATATCCAAATCACATCAAATGGGGTAAGTCCTGGCAGTGATGGAATTTACTATGTTTTGCTTGAAGCAGCATTGTCTGTGCCTGCATCCAGAGAGAGTGCCCCTAGCTATTTCAGAGAACTGTATCTTTGTGTCTTCCACATTTACTAGATAAGTTTGTCTTTCATCTTTTGTTATTGTTAAACTAGAATGCAGATATTATTTGGTGTTTTGTTTCCTCTTGTGACCAGTGCCACAAAGCAAAGATAATTGATTTAAATTGATAATTGAGTGTGTGTGGAGGCCCTTCTGTGCTAAAGGGAATGAGTCCAGAAAACAGTGAAGGAACTGGCCCTCTACCAGTGGATATATCAGGGCATTGCATTGCGTCCCTCAGTCCCTTATGTGCTCGGTTGTAGTCTGGAAAGCTGCCCCAGTCTTTCATGGGGTTTCAGCTGTGAGACTCTACAAACAGAACAAGTTTATGTTTGCAGTGGTTAGGAGAAATATTGTTTTGGATCATGTATAAGTTGTAGGAAAGTCCTATCAGAGCCAAAGGCAACTTCACAGAACAAGTCAGGCATTAAATACTCCGGGTTTTTATTATTTGGAGTATTGTTTTTTTCCTTGTGTCCAGTGCCACAAAACAACGGTAATTGATGTAAATTGCTAATTGATGAGCTGTGTCAGAGCCTGAAAGATATTTGTTTACTTCCTCTTTCTTGGCACATAGGAAGCACATATTTCTCAGCCTCTCTTGTCCTGAGGTTACAGCCATATGGCAGGAGTCCAGAAATGAAAGGCCTCTCAGCAATGACGGTAAAGCATTCCTGAAGACCTTCTGTATTTTCTGCCTTTGTTCCTCCCTGGCTTTGAGAAAGGTAAAGATTTTTTTGTTTCTCCTAACTAGGAGAGGTGGAACCACAGATGGAAGCATCCTGAATTTCAGGGTCCACTAGGAAGACAACCCTCAGGAGGAAGTTGGATTTCGTTGTGAACAAGTTAACAAGGTGTAGCTTTCTGTTGAGTTCACCTTCTGAGTTGAGGTGTTTTGATATGGAACATCACACTTCAGCTCTGTTTGTAATAATGGTACCTACACTTTTTTTCCAGGTTTTTAACATTCAATCATCCATTATGTTTCCTTGAGAGTGAGGATGGAATCACACTTGGTTTCACCTTCATCTTCATAGTTACTGTGACACATCACTGCCAGACCCCGAGTCCCCAGTAGAACCTCATTGGAAAGCTACATGTGCCTCTAGAATGAAAACGGAGGCCAAGTCACCAGCAGAATAGAGTTTATACAAAAAAGATGATGCCACAATATAAAGCAATAAAATGGGAAGAACAGCTTCATTGCATATTGTTAGTCAGACAACAGTAGATGTTACTAAGCAACATGCAATTTCAATGGCCATCTAGGCAGTCTGGCTGCACTGTAGCAAAAAAAAAAAAAAAAAGAGGAGCTAGAGAAGGGACACTATAGTGTACAGGAACAGCTCTGTGAAGTTGGGCTGGGGAGATAGTTGGTAGTCTGCATCTGAATCTGACTTTGATCCCTAGAGCCTGCTTGAAAAAGCTGGGCATAGGGCCAAAGAGATGGCTTGGAAGGTAAAAGTACTTGCTGTTGAGTTGACAACCTGAGTTAGTCTCCCAGAACCCACATGGTGGAAGGAGGTCTCTGCAGGACTTCTATGGAGAGAGAGAGAGAGAGAGAGAGAGAGAGAGAGAGAGAGAGAGAGAGAGAGAGAGAGAGAAAGAGAGAGAGAGGGAGAGAGAGAGATAATTTGTATGGCATAGGGGTCCTGGAAGCCATCCAGTCTCAGGTCAGTCTCCTGCTGTATGAGCCATGGTTGAATCACTCGTACTCGTACTCTGTGGGTTTCAGTGACACTTTAGTGCTGGCTCAGTTTAAATGCAACAAGCACCAGTGGAGGGGGCCTCACTGGTTGAAAAGCCACCGTGGGAGGTGGGTCGAAACACCACACTTTGACACTTTTTCTCTGTTTTCTTTGGCCATGCACAGGTGGCAGTCGGGGAGTTCACACAGCCTTTAGCCTTATGTCAGATGCTGTTATGTCTGACCTTGGATACTGCTAAGAAAGAGCTGTGTTCTGAGTGAAGATGCTCTGAATATTGAACTGCTAGGGCTTTAATCAAGGATAGCATGGAAAATATGTATATTTTTTTCTTAAGAAGTAGGACTGAATGGGAAACAAAGTCAATAAATTGTAAATAATAATGATAATGATAATGATGATGATGATGATGATAATAATAATAATAATAATAATAATAATAATAATACAAGAAAAAAAAGAAGTGGGCCTGGCATGAGTAAGCCCAGGGAAACTGTTTTTAAGAGTGGAACAGTGAAGGAAGTGGCCCATGTGGGAAGATTTAAAAAACGTTTCTGTTGAGACCTCAAATGGTCTCAAAAGCAGAATAAACATGATGAGGACTTAATTACAAGCAGGGGAGGGGTGTGGTAGATAATCCAAAGACATGAAAAAAATTCAAATAAAGCTAAAATTGACATTGGGAATGATACAGATGCTTGGGAGATGTGTTTATTAAGAAAATCTTCATGGATACCTAGAGAAGGAAAACTGGATAGTCTTTGGTCAAAAATACAACACAGGTTTAAAGAAAACTTTGGATATGTACCCATCTGGAAAGGAAGAGGTGTGGATCTATGTGAAATTCTCAGCATCTGAAGAGCTGCAACTTTTCAACTTGAAAGGGCTGAACTCTAGATGATTCTGAAAGAGGCCATGTGAGGCAAAGGTAGAAAAGAGATAAGATAAATTGTGTTTCTTTCAATAATTATTCCCCCAAGTTTATTGACAGCTCCTCTTGTCTTTAATTACAGCTTTGTTGACAGCTATTCACTTTGCATAAAATTCCTTTTGAAATAATTCATACTTCAATTTGCTTAAGAAATAGGAACATGTTTAAAGGATGATGATTTTTTTTGTGTGTGTTTGCTTTTAATAGCGGTAAACAGTTTTGAGACAACCAGATCTAGGTTATGTCATCAGCATTTGCGACTGGGGCAAGAAGTTCTTTGGTTAATCATTCCAAGAGCTCCTATATCTAGTTCTCAGACCCACACACCGAAATAATCACAGACCATCTAAAGGAATAAAAAACAGGAGCAACAATAAAATGGAGAGCATTGGATTTTCTGATACACATAATAAAAGGTAAACCCAGCGCTGCCTTGCTGTATTTAGTCCAGTTCAGGGCAGGGAGAAGTTGGAATGATAGAGAAGGGATAATTTCCAGTGGAGAGATCAGGTTGGTACTGATCTAGAAGCTTTCTACCTACTGGTACTATCTAGACTATTGGAAGAGAATAAACACTCTCACTCAGCTGTAAACTACGAAAACTACAGTAACAAGCGTCATGGCCATTGGTGCTATAGTGGCATAAAGATCTGTAACTGAGTGCTTTCTGAATGAATTTCAGGTACTTTCTTCTCATGTCTGCTGCTGTAGACCTGCTCAAGAACTGCTTATCCATATGACCATAGAACAGTGCAGCTCTCATCTCTCTGTCTTACTTAGTTTCTCTTCCTGTGATAAACCATCATGACCAAGGCAATTTATAAAGAAATGTGTTTATTTTGGCTTGCTAATTCAGAGCATTAGAGTCCATGACCAGCATGGTGGGGAGGATGGCAGCAGGCAGGCAGGCATGGCATAGCACTGGAACAGAAGCTGAGACCATACATCTTGATCCGCAAGCAACAGTCAGGAGGTGGGGCGGGGGTAGGAAAGAGCAGAGAGCCTGAGAATGGCTGAAGTCTTCTGAATCATCAACACCTTCAACAAGGTTGTACCTCCTAATTCATTTCAGTTCTTCCAACTGGGTGCTACCTGGGGGGGGGGGAGCATTTTCATTTGAACCAGCACACCGCCTCAGAGAAACTCCTTTCGCCCACCCCCACAGGTGACAGATTTCAATACAGAAACCCATAACTGATTAAAGTTCCAAGAATAACTGAAATGTGACATCTATATCCCACCTCTTCTCCCCAAAGCTCCAAGAACAATGCAGAAGATGCAACAGAGAGACTATGAGAGCCAGAACATGGGAGGGGCTGCTGCAAAATAATGCCCTCTGGACGAGACAGAACCAATGCACTCATGACCTCAGCTTCTGTGGCTGTCTGCACGAGATCACGCCTGGCTAGGAGAGGTTTACAAGGCCCCACTCCTAGATAAGGAGGAGCTATTTACAAGGAAGAATGCTAGGGGAAGAGAGTCGGTTTTGTGGTTTTGTGCAGTTGTGTGGCCCCTAGAAGCTGGCCCATGCTGTAGTGGGTAGCACTTATGTGCATGTAGGCAGCATGCTTCTTCATGGGTTGGAAGTAAAGAAGGACAGTAGAAACACAAACTTGTTGGTAGGGGGTGGGGGTGAGGAGCTGTCCGAAAGGAATAAAACATGAGGAATGAGGTGTGGCTATAATCAAAATATACTGTATATGTGCGTGAGCTTCTCAAAGAATGAATAATTTGTTTTTTAAGAGGAGTGTTTAAACCTGGATACCTGGACCTGAATAATAAGACTTCTTTAACTCCTGATGACTCATACTCAATTCACCAAAACACTCCCTTAGTCAGCTATACATCCTTTTGAATCATTTATAATTTCAAGAAACCTTTCTGACCTCTTCTGTTCTCTCAATTAGTATAGGTAATGATTATTGAATTAAACTATGCAATTAACGATAGAGCTACGTAGATTCCCCCCTTTGCCAGATATCAAAGAGAAATGTACAATTCAAATTTACATTTTATTTTAACATTTTTGTGTTTCTTGAAAAACTCTCCTCACACTCATAAATAAAGAACACTTGTCAAGAGCTAGGCTTTTCAATGTTTTAAACAACAATTTTTTTTCTGAGTTCTTTCCAAAAAGTGTTTATTGTTCAATATGGCTGTGACTTTTCAGTGTAGTTACTTATTTTTGATGCCTTCAGTTTGGCGTAAATACTTCTACACAGCACTGAATGTGAGAGATATTTCAGTGTTACCTTTGTGGTTCTCTATAGGATGTTACTAGTGAATGGTGAATGGAGGTTGTAGAAGGGAAGTTAGAGATTCCTTTACTTTAAAAGGTGCCTATTACATTAAAAACAAACAAACAAACAAACAAACAAAACAACTTGTGGCGATGGTGTACTTCCCTGCATTTCACATACATCAGGCTATGACATATGGCTTTTTCTTTTCTATGTATCTCTTGCTCCTGCTCTAGTTATTCAAATGCTAAGCCGACAGTATTTAGAACATTCAACGATATTTCCAGGATGGTGGTGTTTAAGATCAACTCCATGTTTCGGAATTCTGAAAGAGGGTAGAGATGGCTATATTAATGACCATGACTTGTACCAAAACAAGAAATTTGGAACAACTGGGACATGAGTTGAGCAACTGTATGTGTCTGTCTGTCTTTTTTACACTCTCACAACCTGTTAGGTCTTAGGTTTAGTGAATCTAGAGAGGGAAATATCTTTTTTTTTTCTTCTCATCTTAATCCTATTCCATTCTGCCCAAATCCCCTAAATAGGCAATCAAACCTTCCATTCAGAGAGATTGTGTAGGATTCAAGCCTTGCTTTTCTGGGCTTGTATGCCATGTTCCACAAATTTTATAGCTGTAGAGAAATTTTTTGTGCTTCATTATGGAGATGTCGGAGTTCTGATTTATAATACTCACCATCATGAAGTATACTGAGAACAATCTTTTTATAAAGGTTTCCCTGTATGAAATAACCTCGAAACCCAGGGGGAAAGTTGTGCATAAAACATCAGCTTTCTAATCGCGACTCATTTTCACAAAGTCACAGAAATGTTCTTCCAGCCACACTAGACTTGGTGAAATGGTACTCTGATGAGCATGTGCCAAGGTACTCTGAGGCACTGCTTTCTGACATGTGTTGGAGTGGGCTGCTGCAGGCTAAGAGCATACAGCGCCATGAAATCCCATTAATAGAAATGATGCTGGTGATGGGCAGATAAAGAAATGGGCTGCCCTGCAGCTTCTCAACCCCTAAACAGAGCAAAGTCTTCTCTGACTTTAGCAAAATAATCACTTCAAAGTGCGATGAATAGGATCCCATTCTCAGCTGTGTGATATACACCAAGGCCACTCTTGCAAGTGCCCAGATGCTTGGCAAGAGTGATAAAAATAGAATTACAAACTTTCATAAACATTCATAAGCATGTAGGGATCAGAGGAGTGGCAGCTTTAGAAGGCAAATGCCAGACTGTGTTTTAACTCGTTTGCTGATTGTCATCTGAATGCTGTGCAAGGAGCAGTTTTGCTGAAGAAGTCACTAGAGTCTGTCTACAAAGTAGAAACTATCCTCAGCAATGTCCCAGCTCCAAGGTAGCCAGACCCTGGGTTTGCAGGGAGAATGTGTTAAAGCATTTACATCAGGTGATTTTTATTTTATTGTTTTGCAGCTGAAGCAATAAAAATAGAAACAGTAATTATGTGTGCTTTTTGTACATGTTCATGTGTTTAGGTGTGGGTGTGTATGTAGGTGGAATCTATGTTGGTATCGTCCACAATTGCTTTTCATCTTATTTTTTGAGACACGGTTAGGTTACTCAATGAACCTGAAGTTCACTGATTGGCTAGAATGTCTGGCCCAAGGATTCTCATGTCTCAAATTGAAAGTGCTCAGATTACAGGCACAAATAATCACTTTGTTGGCTTTTTATATGGATTCTGAGTGATTGACCTCAGGTTCTCATAGCTACACAGCAGGTTATCAAGTGCTCCATCTTTCCAAACTGTGAGAAAATAGTTTTTAAAATCAGTATGGTTTTTGAAAGATGCAATAAGATAATCATCAAATAGAAAATAACCCTCTATGACAGTCATGATCAAAAGAGAAAAAAATGTATAATGACATAGTAAACACCAACAGAATGGCTGCCAGGAGTTCCTAGGTTTGTAGTCATGAGAGCTATTAATCTTGTTTCCTTTGCCTCGCAGCTTGGAGACCTGGCTTCCCGTTTCCCGATTTTCAGAGTTGCATCAAAATGCCATTGTCAGTCTTTCCCTCACAGACATTTAAAATAAGCATCAAAAATATTGTTTTGCTCATTCACTTAGCATCAATTTGAACTGTTTGAATGGAGCAACATCATTTGTAATAGAAAATAGCAAATAATTTTTGAAATGATTTATTTTAGGCTTTGGAAGACGTTTTGAGTATTTGCATAAATAGCCATATGTCTCATACTCTGGAAATTGCCAACATTTCAAATAAAATTTTTCAGCATCCCTGCTGAAAAAAAGAGGTGGTATCCCATAGTAGGTGACAAGATACATTTTAGTTTCTAGCAGAATCAGGTTCAAATAATAGGCTAGCGTCATTGGCTGAGAGCTCTCAAGAGAGTGACTTCATTCTCCTGTGACTCAGTTCCTTTATCTACAAAACAGGATCAGATTTGCTCTTACTTCACAGTGTTCTCTTTTTTCACAACGGTATGAATGACTTAGGTGGGTAGTTGTGTAAGTGCTGATGCTTGTGTGCCATGGCATGTACATGAAAGGGGCAGAGTACAACCCGTTGCTTTCTGCCTTGTTTGAAAGAGCTCTTTTGTGACTTTCTACCAACTATGACAGGGTAAGTAATCTGAAAATTTGTGAGGACTTTCCTGTCTCTGCCTTTAATTTTGCCACAACTGTTCTGATTTGGCAGATAGTTACAGTTACACCTGGCTTTATGTGAAGACTGGGGGTAAAACTAAAGTCATGAACATCAGAACAACTTTACCCACTAGGCTGTCTCCAAACCTTCATGGAGTTCTTCTCAAGAATATATGAGAGCTAGCCAATGAATTGTTTTTACAGTGGTTGGCACCACAGAGAGATTCTTATTCTGTGTGGCGCATGGTAGGACTCTCCTTCCTGCTTACTCCATTACACTTATTGCCAATAATTGAAAATGTAGGCTGGGTAAACTAATAGATCTTGTTTTTTTTCTTAATAAAATAATAAAAGTAGATTATAAGGTCATTAATAGCTCCTAAGAGCAAAATAAAACATTCAGACACAATGAGGACTAGAAAGTACCTGGAAAGTTTCTGGCCCATCCTCTTTCCCAATGCCTGTACTCTCAGAGGCCTTTGCTGCTGCCACATCTTTACTATCCAGCATAGTACCATTCATCATTAGCAAGTTCTTCATTATGCTGAGATAAAATATGCTTCCAAGCATTTTCTTTTCAGTGACCCTGGTTCAGGCTTGTACAGCAATGCAGAATAAATTGATTTTCTTTTTTAAATAAGAGATTCATGATACTTGAAGATGCTTATTTTGCTCCATTTCAGTCTGGTGTATGTCAGTTTTTCTACTTGAAGACATTCTGATCTGAACTACATGTTGTAGGGTATAGAGGAATTTTAATTTAGAACATGGCTGCTCTGGCAAGAGAACACATCCAAAGACCTTCTAGGTCTATGTGATTCAGCAAAAATATAAACATTCCTTTAATCCAGGACATTAAAGCAAGCAGATTTGAGTTCAAGGCCAGCCTGGTAGAGTGCAAGTTTCAGGTAGAGAAAAAAGCTTAGGTTCAGGTATGGTGGTGCAGTCCTTTAATCCCAAACAATGAAGGTAAAGTTAGTTTCTAGAAGTACTCACCCATGTATGAAAGTGATGTCTAATGGAGTGGCAGAAAAACTGATGAATCAGAGAAAGATTGGATGGAATAGGATATGCCTAACTCTCACAAGAGAGAGGAAAGAGAAACCACTTAACTGGTAATGCAGAGAGAGGAGGCAGTTTTTAATGGCAGTTTTACAGAGAGAGGTTGAAGGCAGAACGAGTCTGATAATAGGAAGAAGCCAGAAGATTAGAGCAGATTTCTATAGTTAGTCTGAGGAGAACAAGCAGAAAATTTCAGGGACCTAGAGAGAAGTCAGACTGAAAAAGTCAGCTGGGAAAAGAGTTTGAGCCAGAACAGCTGAGCTGAACAAGCCACCTGTGAGCTCAGAAAGAACAAGAAAGGATGAGCTTGTGAACTCATTAATCAGTAAGTCTCAGAGGCTGAAAACATTCTAGGCCTAGGTTAGAATGCAGGGAGTCTGGAAGCTTCCAGGACTAGGCCTAGGTCAGCAGACAGAGGCAGTAATCCTCTAAGACAACAAGTGAAACAGGCAAATAAAAGTTCCTTTTACAGCAGGACTCTTCGCAGTGGCCATTTCCATAACCATGACTCAAGGAGAATGTGAAGAGTGCACATTGAACAAAATCAGAGCTGAGTTGCTCATCTTTGCAACTGCAATGATGAAATGAGCTGGTATCTTGTGACTTGAGTGTGAAAAGTACCTCTGCAGCTGAGTGGGCCTCATGTGCCCTTTGGCTTCCATGGAGTTGCAGTTTGTTTCCCTCATTGGTAGTTGGGTGTGTTACGCTTCATCTTGTTAAATCTAGCACAAGACTCTTTGATCCTATGCCTTCATCTAGTATTTCATCTTTCTGGTTTTGAAGAATTTGTAACTATGATTGTCATACAATAATATGTGCAAACATGACATCAATTAAAGCAAAATGTAATATGTGACACGTTCAGACAGACGCATCCAAGCCCTGTACTAGGCCAACTAAGTTCCATTGATTCATGGAAGAACTATTTATTGCTAGGGACTGGCAGTATAATTCACTGCTTACCTAGAATGCATGAGACCCTGGATTGCATCCTACCTTTGGGCTGTGGTGAAGATGGCAGTGATATAGCATATGGGATCCTTGGCTTGCTCTTTAATATTACACTCCAAAAATAGATAATTTATTGCTAGATGTACTGTTCCATGGCTGTGATCTCAGCATTTGCAAGGCAGAGGCAGGAGGATAGTGACTGTAAGTCTAGTCTAAGCTAACACAGCGATACATTTTTTTTAAATATAGCACAATACCAGAGATCGCGCTGTAAACCATAGATAGAGTGTGTACCAGCATGCACAAGATCCTGGGTTCCATCACTAGAATGGGAAAAAAATTGCTCAGCATTTAGGCAGATATTGCCCTTGAGAAATACAAAGTTGTTCTCCTAGAACTTTGTAATAGATCATCTTTTAATTGGTTTGGAGGTAAATATGATTCAGTTTTTATTTTTTAATCATTTTCTAGTCATTGTTGGTAGATTGAGGAAGTCTTAGCAATTTTCCAGTCAATTTGGACCTCCCAGAAAATGTGTCTAGTATAACCACAAAATTGTTTAGGATTTGAAAACTTCATCCCATATTGAAATCTTTATATCTTCAATTTGCAAACATGGAACCCTAGTTGTCAACTGGGGTTATTTTGGCTGCTGGAAACATTTGGCAATGAATGGAGAGGGTTTTGATTGTATGGTATTATCAGCACGTAGGCATAGATGTTCTTACATTTTCTCTATTGTAGAAGGCGCTCCACCAGAAAAGATTGTGCGGTAAGACACCAGTAGGCATGGGCCTTTGAGAACCATTACTGGAAGGAGGCAGTGTAATTGAGTAGTTAGACTATGTTGGGCCTCGGGTCTTGAGTTGGAAACCTGCCTACACTGACTACTCTGTCTTGTGCCTGCTTCAGCATGTGTATTATGGTACTGATAGTAATGAAGACAGAGAGGACTGGTGAGGTAATGTATGGAAGACTCAACAAAGCATTTGGACAGAGCTAATGATGGTTGTTATAATTGTCATATTTTCTTTCTTGCTTGATTTCATACATTTTAATTGACACAAGTGAATATTTAAAAGTACCCAAGAAATACATAGCACTTCCATAGTACTATTATTTTGTTTAAAGGAAAACCCTGTGCAATTTGATCACCTAATCTTAGCTATCTCCAGAAATGACATGATGTCCTTTGTACCTAGCTTCCTGATATATTCCACAAAGAGGAGATGATGAGATGATGAACTGCCAAATGGACAAAAGTCTTAATGACTACTCAAGGTTTCTATTTCCAAATATGTGTGTGACTCACATTTTTAGACTGCAATAAATGTTTCCAGTATCCTGTAGTTGAGAGTATCGTCTAGGGTAGAGGTAATGCATCTAAAACACTTCTAAACTGTAATGTCAACAGAGATGTACTTAGTCACCAGATGTCATTTTTTTTACATGGAATTTGATGATTTATGATAACACAATAATGTTACTTAACCTTTAGTTGTAAAGTGAATATCCTGGAGAATTCTTGCCAATTTGTAAAACGTATACCCACAGATGTTCTTTATTTAATATCCAAAGTCTACATGATTCAGACTTTTAACTGTAGTATTTGCTTTCAATGATGTAATGATGATGATTTTGCAATTTTTTTCTCCAAATAAAGCCTCTGCTGTATCAACTCAAGGGGTGTGCAAAGCAGAAGGCTTGACATGATATCGTATATTGCATTAGAATTTGCTGGGTTAAGCCAATGGGCCAAATGCTCATGAATCTTAGAATTCCCAAGCTGAAATTCCACCCCATTCCCTGTGATGGTATTCAGAAGAAATGTCTCAAATGGTCTGAATTGTAAAGGTGGGACTATTCTGAAAGGGATTGGTTCTCTTATACAAGAGAGTCTGAAAAGAGTTTCTTTCAGTAATGGGGGAATATAAGAAGAAGAAGATGGCAGTTTGCAACCCTCAACAGAAACTGACAAGCCAGCATTCTGGTTTCTGACTTTCAGTTTCCAAGTCTATGAAAACTAAATTTCTATTGTCTACTAGTCACCCAATCTACAGTGCTCTGATGCCATATGTAAACAGGCAAAAACAGAAGAGAATATAGAGCTTTGTACGTGAAATAGGCACAGAAATTTCTGTAGCATCAATAAGTTTTACTTGGTGTTTTCACAGGTTTTATTTTTAATTTTTTAATATTAATATTTATTTTTTAATATTAATCATAGGTTATTTACTTTGTATCCCAGCCATAGCCCACTCCCTCATTCTCTCCCAATCCCACCCTTCCTCCTGCATCTCCTCCCTGTCCCTTTCCAAGACCACTGCTAGGGGAGGTCCTCTTCCCCTTCCATCTGATCCTAGCTTATCAGGTATCTTCAGGACTGGCTGCAAAGTCCTCCTCTGTGGCCTAGCATGACTGTTCCTCCCTGAGGGGGTGGGGGGAGGTAAAGGAGCCAGTAACTGAGTTCATGTCAGCAATAGTTCCTGTTCCCCTTACTAGGGAAACCCACTTGGATACTGAGCTACCATGGGCTACATCTGAGCAGGGGTTCTAGGTTATATCCATACATGGTCCTTGGTTGGGAAAACAGTCTCATAGAGGACCCCCATGCCCTGATATATTTTGTCCTTGTGAAGCTCCTGTCCTCTCCAGGCCCTACTAACTCCCCTTTTATCATATGATTCCCTGCACTCCTAGGTTTTAAATAGGAGTGAACAAAAGAAACTTTCAAGGACCTCATTAGATACAAACACTGGTATTTTCAATTGATAATCATAACAGATTGATAACAGCCTTTCAAATTTAAATAATAATATGTCTTCACTGATCTTAACTGAACATAAAGAAGTTGAGCTGGTCTTCCTGTCCAGGATTTATGGCACTGAAAGTTGCTCTACAATGTCAATATTTTCCAGATACAAACTCTGTGACCTACAGTGACCTGTTTGTAAGATATGATGGTACAGTAGTGGCACAAGTTCACTGATAGTAAACAATCACTTGCTGATTGGATGAATTCGAAGCCCACTCCTTGAGATGAAAACCATGACATGGTTAAAGTGGTCCATAAGTTAAGATTAGAGAGGTCACAGGCCTGGAGGTAAACTTACTATTACTATTATTCTGCTAAAGCGACATAGCAATAAAATTACCCCAATGACTTAATGTTATACCTACAGATAAGTGCATTGCTCACTCTTCATCAAGCTTCTTGCAGTAGATGGTCATTAACACAGACATTCATCATTAGACAACGTTCAGAGAGTAGGAAAACTTGAAACGCTCAGTTCTATATAAATATTTTCACCAAAGCTTTGAGCTCCAAGGGTCTATGTTGAAGAAGAGGCAGGAATATCATGTGAGCCAGAGGTAATAGATGGCTCCAAGGAAGTGGCATCTTCCACACAGCAGGAGAGAGGCCCATGCGAACTCACAGACTGTGGCAATAGGCATGCAACCTGCATAGGTTAAAGCCAGACAAAGACAAAGACCCAGCCTTAAACAAGAAGCTGTCAGAAATGGACGCCTGCTGGGAAAGGGGAAATCAGTTTTCTCCAGTGATGTGTCACAGGGTAGGCCCCATGTGCAGGAGCACTTACGCAACACAAAATAGCACCGTGATATTTTGTGGACTTTTTATTTCATTTAGTTTTGTTTGTGTTTTTTTTTTTTTTTTGGTCCTATTGGTTTTGTTTGTTTGTTTGTTTTGATTTTTGGCTTTGGTTTTGAAAGGGACTGAACATGAAGTTGAGTGGGGAGGAAAGTAAGAAAGATAAGCCAAAAGCTGGGGGAGGAGAAAACATAATCAAAAGATATTTTATGAGATTTTTTTTTTTACATCTCAATACAATTTAATATAAATGTTAATTACAGCATGGATTGTGGTATAAAAGTGGTCAATGAGAGGAGCAAAAAAACCAAAATATTTAAATATTACATACACAAGTAAAAACTTTTATGCCACCGTTAAGAATTCAGATTTTTATGAGAAAATTTAAATAAAGAAAAAAAACTTTACAAATTTAGATAAAGTTCCTTTTAAGTGAAATTCCTTTAACCAATTTATCAGAAAATTATTGGATGAAATTATGTCTGTTGGTTTATAAACAAATTATGATAAACAAATCAACCATTTATTTAGACTTAACAAATATGTCCTAAACATTGACTTGTATTAAATGAAGTACTCATGGATATGATATAACATGCATTGTTCTTTTAGGGAACTATAGCTTTATACACAGATCTTTAAAAAAATAAATTTATCTAAAATATTGAGATTTGGATGCACTTAAAATTCCTATCTGATCAGTTATACAAGCTGGTATTTAGTAAGGTCTCTTTTAAGTTATTGGTAGAAAGTGGAAATCAGAATGTGATTTGCCCACATTTGTCACGGGGAGGGTAAGGAAGCTACACTACACATCTTCCTGTGCTACTTTGGCCACCTCGTAAAGAGCCCTCTCTGGAAACAAGGGGTAACTGAATCATCATGCTAATTCTATCCAGGCTTTCTCCTGCCTGCTGGATCCCAATTATGCTAACATGTTACTACTGTTCTCTGGAAAACACTAAGACCTTCGTGCTCATCCAACATTTAAATGAGGGCAGACCTTTAACACTCAGGGTACGATTTTACTTACAGACATCTTAGTTCTTCAGAAGCGTCTGTTTTTCTAGCTTAGGTTGGAAGGCTAAGGAAGCTTATCTTATTGTAAGGCAGGTGCTAGGGCAGGTGAGTGGAAGGTTAATGACCAGTTATATCACGTGGGTGGGAAGCCTTGAGTTTCTCTGGTTGCTTCCGGATGTTGGAAGCAGGGCTGCAGTTTTGTACTTGAGCTTGACATTTGCCCGTTAGTCACAAAAGCTTGTGTGACCATCGGATGTTGCCCTTGCCGTGGAAGGAAGCGATCACTTTATTAATTGTCCCTTAATTAGTTGATTTGGAAGACAGCATGCAGTAATTTAGTAATAATTGGTCTGATTATGACTCAGTGCTTAAAAGGTAGGTGCCTGACAGCTGGAAAAACGTCAACCAATAGAACATCCTTTATTAAAGAGAGGCACTACACTTTTTTTTTTGATAATTTATATGGCTATAAACACATTCAATAGCTAAGCTAAAATTTTTTTAAAAAATCAGAATCTTTAATGTGACATTTTCTTACCCTTTTATCTACTCCATGTTCACCCCAGAACATTAGCAATAATTATTACAATTGGGCACATTTTGCTGGCTTAAAAAATAACAAAGAACAGTTGGGAATTTGGCTTTAAGTATAGTAAATACTTAAGCATTCCATTGATTTAATTTCACTTACATTGTTGAAACACATCAAAAGACAAAAATCTTCACATCAAAGAAAACATTACTGAAATAAAAAGGCAGCTTACAGGTTGGAAAATAAGGTTTGTAAACCACATATCAGAAGAGCGGTTAGCGTCCAAAGGCTGTGAAGAACTTATGCAACCTAACATGAAAACATGGGACCAAATTTAAACAAACAGGCAGAGGAGTTGAACAGGTACATTTCCAAAGAGGAAATAAAAATAGACAAGTACAAAAAAGGGTGCTCATCATCTCTAATCACCAGATAAATGCCAATCAAAATCATTACATCACTTCAGATCTGTTACCGTAGAGAGACTACGAGAGATAATAAAGGTTTTTAAAGGTGTGGATAAGTGGGAATCCTTGCACATTATTGGCAGAAATGTAGACCGAAAGAGCCATTATGCAAGACAACATGGAGCTTCCTAGAAAAGACAAATGGGGCCACCATAGGGCCTTGACCCTTCTGAGAGAACATCAAGAGAAACAAGGTCACCACCTTGAAAGGATACTATCACATTCATGTTCACAGAAGCACTAGTCAGAACAGTCAGTGTACAGAAGCAGCCCAGGCATGGCAACAAGTGTGGGTGAACTGGCACATGAATACGGAGGCGGATTATTTAGCCATTTATGGAACCTCTAAAGAACCTCTAGACAAGGGAAATAAAATTTACACAGAAAAAAATAATATTGCAGGATCTCACTTACATAATTGTAAAATTCGGGAAGGATGAAGATGAAGAACCAAAAAGAAGAGTATCATTCACTACAGTCAAGGGCTGGGAGTGATGGCAAGATGCAGCGCAAAGGCCACAAATGTGTTAGCTAAAGGAGTTCAAAGCCAGGGAGACTATTTCAGAGCATACTAGTGCAGCAGGCCTTTGCTTAGTGAGTGGATGGTGGCTGCCTTTTCAGTACGAAGGTGGTTAACTGTGTGTGATGAGGAGGATGCCCATTTATTTATTTTTTTCTCCAGAGTAAGGACATTACTCTTTGTATATGTGTAATCATGTCCTGCTGTATACCTTGATATATAATTTAGCCTTTTAAATGATCTGAAAAAAATTAAGGGCTCTTGCTTAGTACCCGAACACCATTAAAAAAGATAAAAACTTTGTTAGAAATTTAAAAATCAAATCAACATATATTCATTAAGAATAAACTACAAGTAAAATTCTAGTAGGAACTATAAAGATAGAGCTAGTAACCAAAGCTAAAGCGTCTTTTATTAATAGATACTAGATGTTTTCTTTTTCTTAGGAGATAGTTACATTCATCAGAATATGCTCTTAGCTCAGATTGTCATACTGTCCTAAAACTGCAAAAACAAACAGAACAGAAAACAGCATTCCAGGAATTCCAAGTATATTTTATTCCGTTCTATTTATTTTGTGTGCATATATGTATATTTCTCTGTGTATGCATATATAGTTTGGTATGTGTATGTGGAGAGCAGAGAACAACTCTCTGAAGCCAGATCTCCCTTTTAGCCATGTGGGGCCAGGGATCACACTGAGATCAACAGGCTCGACAGCAAGTCCCCTTTACCCACGGAGTCCTCTTGTCTTACCTTGTGAATGCTTTTTGGCATGTGTGCTTTTCAAAGAGACTTTACCTGACCAATGTGTATGTCTTTGGAAGAAAAGAGTAGTGTCATTGAAGCTTTATTTGTGTTAAAAATCAGTCAAGATTTGTAGCTTCTTTACTCTTTTACTGGGCCTTGATATACCTCCAAACCAAATGTTCTCTGGTTTAGGATCTCTTAACCATTAAGATAGACTTTGAAGTGAGTTGCGCCTTTTTCATATTGTGTTGTACTTCAGTAATGCTTTAAGTAGAGTGTTCTCAGGGTTCCATAATTGTCAGTCCGTGTGTAATTAGGAATGTTCTCAACTAGACCATCTCGGTTAGCGAGAGATGGGTGGATTATTCTGGAAAACTACTTAGCAAGCCATGAATAGCAATTAAATGTGAAAAGACTAAATTTCTCTTTAAAATGGGTTGTTGCCATAACTTAATGTGGCAACGTGACTTTCTATTTTTAATTGCTGTAGAAAGTGCATTTTGTGAAATAGATTCTTTTTTCTGCTGAGAGCTAGATAGTTCCATATTTTGGACAATTTACATTTTATAACATCCAGCATGTGCTCTGCTTTTGTGGCACCTTTTGATTCATGGTGGATAGAAATCTAAAGGTTAGTAAAGATACTATCATCCTTCTTATAAAGAGACAAGATGAATATCTAAGAGAAATTAAATATTTCTCTCCACAAGACTGCATGACCTTATCTTACTTCATTATGCTTTTTCTATAACAGTGCTTTTTATTCCCAGAACAATTATATTTAACACTGACACTTAAAGATAGTCCATTTTAAATTCAAACAGAAACAACTTCGATCCATATTCTATGCCAATATTAGGATTCCAGAAGGTTGCAATCTCATGAATGCATATGTCTTTTCTTGCCTGACTTGAACACCATGGGTCTCCTGCCATCTGTGGTCCCAATGTCTGTCTTCTCATAAGGAACTGATCATAGTCTCATGTTTTAGTAAATAACACTATGTCACAGTCTATTGCCTCTAATAACTACAGATGCTGCTCAATTGCTTAAATTGCCTTGGTCATTCAAAACACATATTCTTTTGTCTCTAAGTTGCAAGAGGAAAATAGAGGGAAAGGTGTATCTTTGAGGCAATGTGAAGGATTAGTCATTATGTACAATGTATTTCAAGGAAGAAAAAGCATAAATATCAAGAATGGAAAATGTTCTCCTTGCACTTTAAATGTCTATGAAAAAAGTGTTGGAAAAAAACAAGAGCCTGGTAACATTTGTACATATCTTGATTGTGTTGACAATGAAAGTGAAGCCTAATTTTTACTAATTAAGTACTGGAGGTATTGAACACAATAACTCTTACTATAGCTTCATATGCTGGTTTTAAAAGATGAAAAATCCTGTCCCCAGTCAACATACAACAGTGATCTCAGCTCTCCACTCTTCCGGGACACTTTTCCCACCCAAGTGCCACCAAGAAATAAAAGAAGAGCAAATGAAAGTGGCTCATGCCACTTTCTTATGTCCCCAGTCGCTCTTATTTTCGTTGTTTTGCAGCCCTGATTGCAGCAGTGCAGGTCAGAATGAACAGTCAGCTGTAATTATTCCAGTCACAGCACCTCACAATGAAATCTTTATCCAGTGTTTACAGCCGTCTTTGGCAGAGGGCTGTCTTGCTGTCTCTAAACTAAGAAGAACCGCCCTTTGGCTCCTCTCCGCATCAGCTGCCTGAGTTTCAGGCTGGGATCCCAATAATCAGACTTCTTTTTCTTCCAAAGTGGACTCTTTTTTTTTTAAGGGTGAAAAGATCTATTCTCACCCACTCCCATATATTCTGTCTGATTTATGTCCTCACCACAGCAGCTCTTCCTTCCGTGTCTCTTTACAGTTTTTTCCTCCTTCCATAGACTGCTACTAGACAAACCACATTTAAAGTCCAAAACTGCACAAGTAAGTAAATAACATGCTTAAGCAAACAGTATTCACTATAATGAGATGAAAATGCAAGAATTGGTGGATGGGTAGATGGGAAGAGAGAAATAAAAAAAAAAGAAATCCTTTTAAATTTTTTTTTCTAAATTCCTTTTTTTTTTTTTTTTTTTTTTTAGCTCAAAAGCCTTTCTTAAGTTTTCCACCAAGGGAAGACATAAGTGCTTCTTAGTGGCTCTCTTGATGAGGTCCAGCTATTTATTTAAATTTATCAACAGCAGTACACTGAGAAGCTCCTGAAAGTGGAGGAAAATTGAGAATCACACCAGGGTCTGAAAGCAGACTGCTGCATCCTTGGGGATGTAAGTACTTCACTGTTCCAGTCTGGAAGAAAAAAAAAAAGAAGTTCTTCCAGGAAGAAGGTATGGAGCAGGTACTTAAGCTCTCACTTAGAGCAGTGGTTCTCAACCTTCCTCACGCTGCGACCCTTTAACACAGCTCTTCATTTGTGGTGACCCCAACCATAAACTTATTTTTGTCGATATTTTATAACTGTAATTTTGCTATTATTATGAATTATAATGTAAATATCCCGTGATTTCTGATGGTCTTAGGAGACCCAAATGAAAGGTCATGTGAGCCCCCCTCCCAAGGGGCTTGCAACACACAGGTTGAGAAGCCCTGGTTTAAAGTCTCCTAACAGAGATGGCAAAAGGACCTTGCTTAGACTTCTCACACCATCTTCTGAAGTCTCCTGATGGAGAGAATCAGAGAACACTGGACAACCAATGCGGGATACCTAACCCTATGGTGATCCCAGGAACCATTCTGGAACACCTAACTGTTTTGCAAAGACCATACATAACATCTCTGCCTTCTGTCCCAGTCTTGAAACTCTAACTGACATTCTCCCAATAAAATCCACAGTCTCTCTTCTCAACCTCCAGCACTTACAACAGTCACACTATTGCTCTGGTGAGAACTGGGTCATAAAATTTCACTGAGGAGGAGAAGGGGGGGGGGTAGTTCAGTATTACAAACGTTGATTAAATTTCCCAGCAACTCTCCCCAAATTAAAGATAATTTTTCTACAAGTATGCACCAGAGTGTCAAGAATGCTAACTCATTTTTATGATTGTACTTTGCTCTTCCATTTTAATGTCACACTGCCACATGGCACACATGCTAAAAATGTACCTCCTTAACCTGCACAGTGGCAAACTTTTCACAGAACATTAACATTGCGTGTTTTATAGACTGTCCTTTCTCAGTGTGTTCACAGAAGTCTTTTTTTTTTTTTTTTAAATACAAAATTAGACCATCTCATGAGAACAGTCCCATCAGAAAGGCTCAGTGCACTGGCAAAAGGGAAATCAGAAGCACAGGAAAGGTCACACCAAAGTCAGTGGCCACAGCCCCATAGACTTTAAGAGCTCGATTCCAGTTTATGTATGTCCCACTTGTACTTCATTTGTCTTTCTTTCGTCTCTGGCAGGAAAGGATGTGGCCAGCACAGAAGCTTGACCTCATCCCTGCACTCAGTAACTGCCAGCCTGTTCTCCCTCCCATACTTCGGCCGTGTTTTTTGCTTCATCAGCAGGGCCAAGCCTGCACCCTGGAACAGATCTGGTCAAGGGCTAAGTCAAGAGGGCAGCAACCAACCTCAGGTGTCCTTGAGGCTTCCTACTGTGTCTACAGGGAAGGTCGCACATCCTAGGGAGCATACTCTAAAGGCTCCGGGGTTCTGCAACTGTAAGCAAATGACCAGCCTAGGTTGTAGAAATGCAGGAGAAGGGAAAGCTGGGTCCAGTGTTGAGTCCAGGATGGCCCTACCTCCACCTTGATAACAGACAGGAAGGTGAGTGGATAGGTATACAGTTGAACAGCTGCTAGCCTGGGTGCCTTGCGTTACAGTTATGACTTCCTGTTGTTTGTGCTGTTCTTAGCTAGATACAGTCCATGGCTGGGTCCCTGACCACCATTCTGGGGCATTTGTTTCCTTTGATGTAGATACACCAGAGACTACCGGAGGTCTGCATACATTATGTGGGGGACAGCGGCTACAGACTCAATTTCCATGCTATTACAGCAGTCAATCCTCCCCCTAATCCTTCCTGATGTCCAAGCCTGTAAACACAGCCTTAGTAATAATCTTTGCGATTCTCCAGCAAACTCCGAATCTACCCAGCGCTTAACTGCAGTTCTCCGCGCCACTGTTGCCGGCCCCACTTCCTCCATACTTAGGTAGGCTCAGCTAGGAAATAACTAAAGGGCTCCGGCTTTGCCTCGAATCTGCCCTCCAGATTCCAGCTACCACACCTTGGAGGCTAGATCACAGTCTGTCTTATTGGTAAGGACAGTTTGGGCCTTCGCGGGGGCGTTCTCTTCGCAGATCTGAACGTTTCACCTTATCTGACCCCCTCTTCTCGCCCCCTCACCTCCCGGCTCTATCCAAACATCACCACCAGGGCAAGCAGAGCTCAAACCACCCGGAGCGCAATTCAGAGCTTGCCCAGGGACTGCCAGGACTCGGAGACAGGAAATCCGGGGAGTTGGTGATGTCCGGCAGGTGGCAAGGACGAGAGTCACCACCACATCCTCCTCCCACCGCCAAGCTCTGGCGCGGGGGCGCATCGCACCCCAGAGCCAGGATCGGTCGGCGGGTACCTCCCCAAAGCCTCAGTCTAGGATCCTCTGCTCCGAGCACAGCTACCTCTTTGGAGACTTGGGCACCCTCTCCCTTGGCCGTATGAAGACGCCGCTGACCGCGAGGGAAGCGAAGAGCCCGGGTCAAGCGCCCTGACACCCCGCGCTCCCCGTGTCACCATCACCAGGCGAGCACATCCGCGGCGCCCAGTGCGTAGCACCCTCCACCTGACCGGCCGTCCCGCTGCACAGGCAGCTTTCCTGCACCCAGACCAGTCCCACAGCCGAGGATATCCCGTCCTGCTCCCTTACCACTGCCCACCCCGCTGGAAAAGTCCGAGGAAGTGAAACCCAGGTTGTCAGGGAGGACCCCCTAGGCGGCGGAGAGTTGAGGGGAAGGTGCCGCGCGTAGCCGGACCGCGCGTAGTGCTCCTGGCTTTTCCAGAGTGACCTCCGGTGCCTGGGGACAGACACGCAGGGACTGACCCAAGTCCTTAGCTTTACCTGGAATAGCCGGCGACTCTCCGGAGGCGTTGAGACTCCTCGGTGGCGGCTGTCCAGCTCACATCTCTGCCTTCCTCATTGGACGAACGGGTGTACTGCTGAGTCCCTTGGCCCCAGCTCGCCTCTCTGCCCCCGCCCCACCCCCCTTCCCCCCGCGAGTCAAAAGTGTCACAGCTCTGCTGCCTTCGGATGTTTCCAAAGTCTCCGCGCAATCACTGGGAGTTGAGAGCTGATGACAAGCGCGGCAAACCCGCCGATGCCCGCGGCCCCCAGCTCTCTGCCGGGAGGGTGAGAAAAGCTGCCTGGTCCTCGTGGTCACCGTTCCCTAAGCGCGGCGAGAGGTCCGCTTCTTCCCCTCCCTCGCGCCTTCCCTAGCCGGAGTGGCTGCCGCCTGCCTGTTCCGCGGTCCTGGCTCCCCTGCTCATGAATATTCTGACAGAGGCTAATGCTGTTGAAGTAAATTGAATTAGCCAATTGGTGCCAGAAATGTGCGCTCCTTCCTTCTGAGGAGCTGTCTGGAGCCCCACCAGAAGAAAGCAATTAAAGTCCGGTTGGCACCCTGTGGTTTAGACCAGCGAGGGGCAAAATGGGTTAATTCTTTAAATGCAGTTTTTAAAGCGCATTTAAATGTTTAAACTCCTTTATTGGCTGGGGGAGTTAGAAAGTGCTAACCCAGAGAAAGAGAACAGAGGGCAGGGAAGAAACCGGCCTGAGAGTGTTGGAGGGGGTTGGGGGGTGCATCTAAACTTTGTCAGGAAGTTGAAGGGACTTATTTTGCGTACACTCTGGGTTCTGGAAGAAGCTCTCCATAATGGGAGCAGAAAAAGAGAGGCAAATAGGATCAGGGAGGAGATGGATATTAATCTGCACTGACCCTGAGGATTCAGAATGCTCTAAAGACAAATTTCAGAGGATGGGCTGTGCGGAGGTGTCAGAGGAAGCCTGGTCCACAGACTGTTTAGAAAATGTTACGATTTCTTTTGTCTGCATAGTATTATTATAGTTTTCAGTCTATGGGTTAAGTAGGGGTGATATGAACCGATCCTAAGTGTTAAGCGTTTCAGAGGGCTGGAGAGATACAGCTTAGGGTGTAGGCTGTCGCCCCAGCAAGAAGTTCCAATCTGATTCTCAGAGCCCACATGGAAGAAACAAAAGTACTAGAGAGAGGTAGGTGGATCAAGTGAGTCCTGGGCTCCCTAAGCAGCCAGCATCACCTGCTTGGTGAATTCCAGGCCGAGAGACCCTTCAACCAACAGAACAGTGGGCAGTACCTGAGGGGTGCTAGTACTAAGACTGGTCTATACATGACCAATCTAGAGGGTGCATTCTGTTTTATAGTGCAGATCTTTCTTCCTGGGGACCAAGTAAAGAAGAAAAATTCTAGAAGGTACCACTCTTGTCCCCATTCCCACCCTGAGAGGGAAGCTACCGATTAAGGGAGGGGCTACTGATTGCATCTTTGATATCGCCCACAAACAGCTTAGAATGTGCCCTGTTTCTGCTTCTCGACCTTCCTACAGAGAGAGCTTTTTTGGGTTTCCATCTATCACTGAGCTCCTAAATACAGAAACTACTTTGGTTGAATTAGTATATCATTAAAAGATTGACTGTGCAAATGCTCTGTGGCCAAATGATCTATATATAAACAACCAATAAAACTACGTACTTAAGTAACAGCTACAGTTCCCAAGGGCAAGGCAATATTAAATGTTCTAGCTAAAGCAATTGTGCCAAATTTCTGAGATTTCAGGAGTCCTAGAAGCAGGACTCATAGTTGTAACAGTATGATTATCAATGCCGAGCAATTAATGTTTACTGAGAATTAGTGTGACGGATTTTGTTAAACTTGAGTCATCTCATTTAATCTTTCTAAATATTATAGTCAAAATCTGTTATATTGTTGTACAGTGTAGTAGATAAAGCAGGTGAAGCCTAGAAGGCCATAAGTATGCCTAAGCAACATCATTTAAAGGTGCTAGGAACAGGGACCCAATGCAGCCCCTTGGCAGTCCCTTGATGTCAGGTCACAAGTAGCTTATATTGCTTTCTAATCTAAAGAGAAAAAATTTCTCCCAATTTTGTGAAGAAACCCATCTTTGGTGATAATTCTGTGCCAAAATTTAACAAACATTTATCACCAAAGATATTTTTATGAGTTACCAAAACACTAAAAGAAAACAAAGTAATGCATAAAGAATAGACATATTGTACAGGTTATCCTGTACTCTATGGCTAATATCCACTTATAAGTGAGCACATATTGTATGTGTCTTTCTGGGTCTGGGTTACCTCACTTAGGATGATCTTTTCCAGGTCTATCCATTTGCCTGAAAACTTCATGATTTCCTTGGTTTTTAATAGCTGAATAGTATGGGGAGGACTCCCCTTTTCTGAGAAGGTAAGGGGGGCAAGGGCAAAGAGGGTGGGAAGGTAGGATCTGGAAGAGAGGAGGGAGGGGGCTGAGAATGGGATATAAAGTGAATTAAAAACAAACAAAAAGAATAGACACTTTGCTTTTGTATAGCTATGACCAAAATGTCTGAGCGATCAACCTAAAGGAAGACAGATTAAATTTTGGCTCAAAGTTTCAGGCCTTTCAGGCCACAGTTTTTGACTCTGTTGATTCTGGGCCAGAATATCATGGTAGTGGCATCTCAGAGAAGGAAGTTATTCATTTCACAAGAAGGAAAGAGTAAGGAAGCTTCTGGATCTAGGGATCAGCTTCAAAGCATGTCCCTGGTAACCTCCCCCTTCCAGTTGGGATCCAGCACCTTCCAAAATAGCATTAGAAGCTGAAGGCCAAACACTCAACACAGATTGTGGGGGACATTTGAACACCAAGCCGTAGCAGGAAGTTAATTTGCCTTATGATTCTGGGTCTTGGGAAATCTAAGATCATGTTGCAGTGTCTAGTGAGGATGTTCTTGCTGTATTTAAAGAAGGTAAATATCACAAATTGGAGAGATGAGGAAGTGTGCTTGCCTCTCCTCCCTTCTTATAAAGCCAATAACATCCTAACCCTCATGACCTTATTCAATCCTAGTTTAACCTTGAGTTAATCCATGTCCAGTTATCATTAAAATATGACTTTCTAACATAAGAACTTTTAAATTGTTGAAAAAAGTGTGATGGTTAATACTATGTCTAACTTGGCTGGACGTTCTATGAGGATGTTTTGGGGATGAGATGAACATTTAAATTTGAATACTGAATGAAGCAGACTGCCTTCCGCCGTATGATTGGGTTTGTTCAGTCAGTTGATGGTCTCAGCAGAGCAAAGTTTGTTCTTCAAATAGTAAAGAATTCTCTCACCTTCTGGTCTTAAAATTATGGCATCTGCTTTATGGATTTTAAGTCTCTTCTATTTCTATCAATCTGTCTATTATCTATCTATCTATCTATCTATCTATCTATCTATCTATCTATCTATCTATCTATCTATCATCTATCATGGCCATCCATCCATCCATCCATCCATCCATCCATCCATCCAGCCAGCCAGCCATTCAGCCATCCGGCCACCCAGCCATCCTGCCATCATTTTTCTATCCACCTGTTTATCTAGTCTTGGTTACTTTCCTATTCCTATGATAATATAGCACAACCAAGGATACTAATAGAAGGAAATATTTGGGGTGGTGGTGGTTACAGTTCCAGGGAAATGGGAGGAGTCCATCATCACCATGGCAGGGAGCATGCCAACTGGCATGGCAGTGGAATAGCAGATGGGAGATCACATCCTGAACCACAGATAGGAGGCAGAGGGCACACAAAGGATAGTGGAAGCTTTGCAACTTTAAGCCTGCCCCAAGTGACAGGTTTCCTCCAAAAAAGACACACCTCCTAATTCTATCAAAACATACAAAAAGAGACCAGTTATTCAAATGCCTGAGACTTATGGGGGACAATCTCATTTAAACTATCTGTCTGTCTATCTATCTATCTATCTATCTATCTATCTATCTATCTATCTATCTATGCAGCATCTATGTCATTCTTCTTTAGATAACCTGGACCAATAAAGGTGAAAATACATAAATAATAATGCTTGTGAATTTACCTTCAACATTAAAATATCTCTATCTTCTAATACATTGTCTGATAAAATATTACAGTATAAAATTTAATCTTTTAAAGATATTTAGACTCATCCCAAGTAAACTGGAAAAAGCACAATTTTCTCTTTTTATTATGAGTCATTAGACTTAAAGTTTTATTTTTAATGAACTAAAATGGACTATAATGTTTAGAGTCAGACAAAATTTATAGATACTATGCAAAGGGAGAAATTTTATAATTTCAGCTTAGGGGTAAAAATTGTCAACTTAAGTCAGATCTCTGCATTCAGCAATTATTGAATATCCACTAAATGTTAAGGTATTAATTCTGATATTTTATTTAAAAAACATAGCTAAATGAATTCAAACAATTGGAAACTGCTATGTTGTATGGGATGAAATGTTAGGTGGTTTAAAACCCTTGTTTCAAAAAGATGTTCTATATCTACACTATATACTTGGGATTTTACTAACCATGATGCCTCCCTTATGAAGCTCTCTTGGTTTATCTTTTGTCATGGAGAGTCCTTAGGAATTGGATGCAACCTTCCACAGACAAATTTTCAGAGGCTGGCATATTTATTTATATGAATATATTGACATGATTTTAGATCCCATAAATATTACCAGGCAGAGTGCTTTCCATATTTCCTCAAGAGTATCTGAAGGCAGTGTGGGGGGCAACAGTCAGATCAGGGTAGGACGCTGTCACTGAGTGGGAAGGACTGAGGTCCTTCACCTTTGGAGCAAACCAATTAGTGCTTCTGTAAAATGAAATCATAATATCCCATTTATTAAGTGCTCCGTTAAGTGCAAATTGCCCATCTTCCTTGTGGGTGACACAGTGAATCCGGCAGTGTTGAATGTATTGAGAAGGAATCTAAAACACACAGGGAAAGAATTACATAGAGATTTCCTCAGGTGGAAGGTCCAGCAGGACATATATTCCAAGGACATGGTCACCTTCCCAGTGGCATCATCTTGAATGCCTCTCTTGGCCTTCCCTTCCTTGACCTCATCAGACATGTGTGGTGCTTTTTCCAGAACAAATATAGCACCCTCCTTTGTTTTCCCTAGGATCATTCAGATGTGTAAAGAAACAAATACAATGCAATGTATTATTTCTGCCACTAAATAAAAGCAGCCTGGATTCAGGACCCGTTCTTAATCCCTTTTCCATGCCTGAACTTGGCAGTTAAAGGCACTCAGAAATCCTACCAAGAAGGTCCCAGGTAATCTTTAAAGTTTATCTCATGGGCTTTATTGGGTTGTCAATAAAGTAAAATAGCTTTATTTTAAAGCTTTATTCAAAAACTACCATATGATATTATTATTGCTTTTTAAAAAATAGATTCAGAAATAGATATAATGATTGTATGGCCTTGACTTCTGGCATAGATTTTAGAAGTGAACATATTTGGTGATATTTATGTTAGCTACTGTTATTAGCACACAAATGTATAATACTGGATCAAATTATAATTATCTAGTTAATGGTAACACTAAACAGGTCCCTTAAGCAAGAAGGTATCAGTCTGGGAATGGTGAGAAAGAACACATACACACACACACACGCACACACACACACACATTCACACACATGCATACAAAAGCATATACACGTACACATACATGCATACAGACACCACTCACGTGTGCCCACACATACATTAGTACACACAAACACACATGATCATATACACACACTCACACATGCGTGCGCGCTCGTGCGTGCACACACACACGTAGGTGCACCTGTGTGCGTGCAGCCTCTCTGTGGTTTTCTGCATCTGAGGAGCGTCAGCCACCCCCACAACTGTATTCCCTTAGGAAGACATCTGCTTTCCCACACGTGAGGATGATCTTTATCAAGCACTCCCAAGGTTAGTAAGCTAATGACAGCCACAGCTCCTGACCCTTGTTCAAAGCTATTTTCACCTTCCCACATGCGCGCTGATTGGCAGCCACCACCCGCATGGTGTGGTTTATGGTTTTAAGAATGAGAGGAGAAATAATAAGCTCAATACCTCATTATAATTAGTCTCCTGAGTCAGCTAATACCCTCCTAATGCAATTTGATGCTCTAGATTATTCTGTATTGTCCACTCAAGATATTTTTGGGTTGACAATGAAAATAATTTAGTAGAACTGATGACAATGGCACACTAAAATCACTTTTGTGGTTTCCTGGCTCCTCTTTTCTATAAATATTCATTATTAGACAGTTGTCTCGGTAGCAAGTACACACATACACCTCTCTCTCAGAATTAGGAATTCCTATTAATGCATAGGTCTTTGTTTTCTGGAACAGCCATGTATAATTCATTGATATTTCTAGACTAATTTTTCTGAGACCATTTGTAGTTTCATGGCTTTTGTCTTTGTGAAACATGTCCATTCTGTCCTTTGAGTTGGCCTGTTTACCAGTGACTCAGTCTTTTTTCCGAAAAAAGACAACGGTTTCCTCTCTGTTGATGCCTGTCAATTCCTGTCTAGGTCTCCTGTGTTTGTGGATAAAGCAGAGGAAAAATACACCTCCCACTGCCACTTCCAAGGAGAGTACACTGTACAAACACAGCACTTGTGACAGCACTCTGGAAGTTGGCACGACAGATCCACTGAATTCTGTCTGACAGACTTGAGCACAGTATCCTTGCTGTGGGCAAGGTGCCATACTAGTTACAGTACATGTTTCAAAGAGAAATACAGGCAGTGACTGCTCTCAAGGAGTTTATAATCTGGGAGAGCAGCCTTGATACTCAGCAAAGTAAAAGATCTGAGATAGAAGCAGAAACTTTCTATTAAACAAAAAAAGTTCTGTTTGGAAGCCCTCAGAGCAAAGAACAATTCTTTTCAGGATGCATGGGCAGAAGAATATTCCACAGGAGGGATGATTGTTAGTCTTGTTTCTGAAGAAAAGACATCATTTGAGCATGGGAAAATACTAATGTGACTCCCAGAATAGAGATTTAGGGTGGGAAAGCACCAGAGGGACCTGAGGATGATGCTTGTGGTTGCATTTAGCCACATTAAACATAACTTAGGAAGGAAGGAAGGAAAGAAGGAAGGAAGGAAGGGAGGGAGGGAGGGAGGGAGGGAGGGAGGGAGGGAGGGAGGGAGGAAGGAAGGAAGGAAGGAAAGAAGGAAGGAAGGAAGGCTAGTGGGAAATGGAACCCAGGGATTCTTAGGTACAGGACCAAGCAACCCAGTATTCTCATGGTTGTCCTGCTTTTGAGCTCCCTGGGTGATACATATACAGCTGTGTTTACATTTGGGAGAAGAACATTTTGGAGGAGGGAGACGGGGGGAATGGGGCTCAGTTAAGAGAACTGCCATGACCTGAAGCAAGACCCAGAGAGGGAAACAGAGATGGACAAGTGGACAAGAATAATAGCATGTGTGCTGATGTTTCACTAAAATCATCTTTCTACCGAAAGGGGAGATACACACACACACACACACACACACACACACACACACACACACACGAGTGGGGCTTGAATTTTTTCTCAAGCTATGTGCCTCAGCAATTAGCACAAAGCCAGGTATTCTAGGCAATTATTTCCTGAATGAAATTAAAAACAACTAGCATGGGGCATCAGGAAAAATGAGGAATTGCAAAATATTGATCCTGGCATGGGATGTACTTTGGTAGGCAAACTGCAAGTATTCCCCTCAGTCTCTTAATAACTGGTATTGGAAAGAGGGGCACACCTGTAGTTGAAGGTGGTTTTGATTGTAGAAATGTCTGGAGGAGGAAGGTAATTTTCCAGAGCAATGGAACCGCTGGAAAACATCATGGCTGCAACCTTCCTGTGTCGAGGCTTGCAGGGGCATTTCATGCGACCCACACAATTCGTTTTGAAGATTTCCCTTTAGTTATTTAAAAGATGTGGTAGGCACAACAAGGGTTCCCGTGGATGTCTACATCCCAATTTTCAGAGCCAGCATCTATGTTAAATTATGTGGTAAAAATCTAGGGAGATGGCTAGTTAGTAAAATGCATGACACAAAAGGGTGAGGTCCTGACTTAGTAGTCTCAGAACCCATTACAGTGAGACACAGTAGAGCATATTCATAATCCCAATACTCCTCTAGGGAGATGGAAAGAAGGCAAAGATAAAGAATCTCCATAATCTCCCAGACCAGCTGGTGTGGTGAGCCATGCTGGTAAGACTCTATTCGCTATAAGACAGGAGGTAAGGAACAATATCTGAGGTTATTGTTTGACCTCCACAAATACGCCTGCACTCACACACATGAACACACACACACACACACACACACACACACACACACACACCTGGCAAAGAGAAATAAAGCTGCCAATAAGTTGCCATTCAAAGAGGAAGATTATTCTATACCACCAGATGACTCCAGCACAATTACAAAGGCTTCTAAAAAGGGAAATAGAGTCAAGAGTGGGATCAGGGTGGAAGGTCTCTACTTCCCCTTTCTGGCTTTGAAGGTAGAGGAGAGATCAGTGGCCATGGGATTGGGAGTGGCCTCCATAAACTGGGAAAAATAAGGACTCTTCCCCTTGATTCTGTTACAACTGAAAAGACAGTAGGATAATGTGTTGTGGCTTCCAGGACGGTAAGAGGATATATTTGTTCCATTGTAAGCAGCAACAGAAAACTAATCCAGAAAAATGACCAGCATGCTTACTATTTTGGATGTGTTACTACATATTATGTCCCATAAACTTCAAGCTACCAGAACTGTGGTTGTGAGATTTATCCAAAGAAATTTACTTTGCTATGAAATTCTCAGCAGTGGACTGAATATATTTGATAGTTTTAATGGAATGAAAGTTGAGATTGTGCTCTTTGATTAGGTCCTACTGTGTGCAATAAGTGGAGCAATGATTTAATTAAACTGACTATATGAGCTTTTAGAAAATACTACTGGTGCCATGATGACTGCACAAGGCTTGAGAACAGTAATAAGGCTTGCAAATCCCAGTGTATATTAATGGCCTTCTTTGAGGAACCCAATTGCTGAAATTAAATAATCAAGTTTAAACTGTCATTTCTAAAGTTTACTTTCAAGTAGCATATTTTCAGAAGAATGTACTTACATAATTTCTTTTCTAGTTTCATTATTGTTATTTGTACAACATGTCTTGTGAACTGACCAATAATTCAAAAATGAAAATAATAATAATTATTATTATTAAATGTTCCATGTTCATAAAAAATGTAAGCTGTCAGTAATAGTGGAAATCTCTGCATTTTACTGTTATATGAGTCTGGCCTATTATTTTAGCTTGATGCTTCATCAAAGAGTGGTAAGGAAACTTTTAAATATAGTCCCTGCTAACCAGCATGACACATGAGTTACGATCATTCTTTTTTCATAACAAACCATTTCAAACCTGTGTAAGGTGTGTGCTATTTAAAAACACTAAATTCTAAGATTAGCTTTGCCTGTAAATTAATTTTTGAATGGGGACCTTTAGTATGTGAGGAAAGCCCTCACACAGAGCTAGGATGGATGTGATTGTTTGATATTCAACTATGCTGGATAGTAAGAGACCATAGAGTGGCCTAAAAATAAAATATAAAATTTTATGTAGAGAGGTTTTTCAGATGAAAGAAACTCAATTTAGAAGCCTTTTGTAAAATAAAACCTATTTGTTATTCTGACACTATTTTGAATTCTTATACCACAAGTAATTGCAAGGAACAGCTCTAAATACCCTTATTGATAACCTATTAAAAGTGAAGTTGTAGATTATCTAAATTAGAGGGTTGGTGGTGTACAGCACTGGAAAAGTAATAGCTCCTATTTGCATATATATATGTATATATATTAGTTGCTAAAAGCATGAAGAAAGTAAATGTGGTAGAGTACAGTGGTCTCAAGCTCTCTTCTGCTCTCCAATGCTCCTGAGGAATTTGTTTACCCTGTGCCTGCCTTGCCTCATCTATAAAGTGGGCACAATGGTTCGGAAGAATCTAATGAGGTTTGTATTAGGAAGCTCACCACAATTGTCCAGCAGATCCCTACAATCAGGATGACTTTTATTTCGAAAAGTCCTACGAATATAGATGGATCTCCATACATTCTACTATCCTCCTTCTCAAAGAAAGAGACTGAAATACACTGCTGAATATCCTTTATGTTGATGTTAAGTTAAAAAAAATTAGAAATTTGAAATTGAAATGATCCTAGAGATGGTAAAAGAGCTAATCTTCTAGTATCATCAATAAGTAGAGTAATTTTCCCTATGAAGATTCACAGATGGCCTCATTCTAGTTTTTCCAGGGGAAAACAGGCTTTGTACATGTGAGGTGCACAAAGGAGAGAGAGGCAGGTGGTTGGAAACCTTTTCATATGAGGACATATGAGCAGAATCGTTTAGCTGGGTATGTTTGGAAGGGCCTCCCTTTTCTTATTGGAACCAGGGCAAAGTTGTATACACAGTGAGGTTGAGAATTCGTTTTTGTTTCTGTATTTTATATGGATCTTTGAAAACATCTTTATTTTGCTTGCACTTTCTTGCCTACAAATCTGACACATGATCATACCTCCCCGGAAGGCCAGAAGCTCAAAACAGATCCGGCTGTGAGAAATGTACCAGGAAGAGATTGCAGCTGTCATCTCTGTTGTCAAGGTAGTCTAAGATATCAGGAAAGCAGTTAGTCTGGGGGCTGGTCTGGTTCTTACAACCCGGTGGGGTCAGAGCGTTGTAGGACTATGCTGTGTTGGAACAGAGAGGCTGGCAAATGGCTTTTCAGCATAATCAGAAGTCCCCACTTTCATGGGGACTTGGAAGGGAAGAAGAGCAGTCAAGTATGGCTGACATGGTAGTAGGAGAGAAATGAAGAGAAATGAAGTATAAGAAAGAGAGAGGCCGGGGGATTATTGCCAGCCTAATGCCTTTTATATAACTCAGATGTAGAAAGAAATTATAACAAATGAGGAAGTAAAGGAAATCTAAGCTTGTAAAACTGGAAGACAGCACTGTTAACGCATCATCAGCAATGAAGTTCCCTTCACGAAACAGGACAGCTGTCCAACAACGGATTATTTGCCTCACACAGGACTTTTTGGAGGAAAAAATAATCTTTCTCAGCAAATCAAATTCAACAAGAACTGTGATTTTAGGTACGGGTCAATTGAGAAAGTAGACTTATTTTGGAGATCCAATGGGAGGAAATGTGTTAGGGCGTTTAGAAGAGATTTGTCACTTCAGCTGGCATGTCTGGGATTGAACATTCACACTGTTCTTTCCAGAAATACGACAGTGGATACTGACGGAGTCAGACCATTTTTAGGGGATAGTGATATTTTGAGAAGAGGAAAAGACGTTTATGGGATATTGAACTATATATACCCCCGAGGAGATGAAGTTAAGCTACATTCCAGGAATTTTCATATCAGGAGCAAAAGATATTTGTGTCTGCTGGATCGCTAGCAGGGATGTTGTTATAGAGTGCTAAACTCCTGCGCTCACTCCTGTTTAACAAACGCCATAGACCCTACTGAGCATCTGAATATATCCAGCCGTATACCGTTATCTTTACACCTTCACCCCTTAGCATTCCCGCTGAGGTTTTCCCCACATGGCACAGAAGGCCTTAAGGAGATGGTCTAATTTTATCAGAGTTCGGTGGCAAACAGGTGGGATTTAAGAACTACTTCCGGTAAACACACACTGTCAGTGGATCCTTTTCAGGTATGGAGGACAAGGATAGTGGAATGGCCTCTTTGACTATACACTGTCTCTGTGGAAGAGACTGTAGCTGGCTATAAGGGAACCTGAAGGAAGTGGTGGTGGGGGTGGGGGGCGGGGCATCAGTGCTATTTGCCCTTACTGATGCAAGGGCGCCACCTACAGGTAGAGTTCAAGAGATTGTGTGGGTAAGAAGCCAAGAAGCATCACAGAAAAAAGGCCAGACTGTGAACCACACAGGCTTGAAAGAGTTCTGCACCAAAAAGAGCATGACACACACACACACACACAAACAGGGAAGGAAAGTTCATTTTTAGTCATGAGACTGAGACCCAAACCCGAGGGATAAAAACAGCCTAGGAAGAACACGCTTAGCATATACACTAGTTTAAGCAGCCGCCCAAGAGAGGCCTCTGGGTCCTGCAAAGTTGTTCATTATGTGTACACCTGTCTGCCTGTGTCTATTCAGATGCGTGGTTGATGCTCTGAAGAACATCTATGAACCCTAAGATAGCTCACACAGGGAGTAGCAGAAGCCCAACAGGCAAGCCCAGGAAAGGGAATGAGGCCCTGGGTTGTTCACAAATGAGGCCTTCCATATTTGTGCGCAGGATCAGAACACCCAGTAAGTAGGAGTTAGCTCAGCATTAGGAATGAATGCGTGGGGCGTTGATCACCCTAAACCAGTGTGAAAGGCATCTAAGATGGAGCTTATATGATGACTGAATTAAGGAAAATAACCAGCAAAAGTGTAAATATATCAAATTAGGATATCAAGGGGCAAGTGATAGAATTGAAAATAAGTAAGATAATTGATGAAGGCAGGGATTAATTAGCCATTATGGGAATCTAGGATGCTGTGTATCTTTCTCCATCTTTCTCCTCTTACAGATCTACTTCACAATGGAAATGGTAGTTAGTTATTGCTTATGGTGCTCAAATGCTCCCTTTTAGTCCCAGAGACAGTTTGCTATCTACTCTTGCTCTTCGGTTACTTCTTGAAGTGACCCTCTTTATTAGCCTGATAGCTTGATATGATATTTAATATCCTCATTATTCCTGTTATGCATTAATGAGCCCTCAAACTTGACAGATGGATGTATGACAAAAAAAAAAAAGAAAGAAACAAAATTGTGAGTGTAAAGTAAGCAGGAGTTCAGTCCTGTCTCACCCTTTGGGACTGCCTTTTCAAACCGGTTACCTGTTGCAGCATACAAATTGTCCCCAAACCTTGTAGCTTAAAACAACAAACACTTCATTGTCTGTGCATCAGGGATTAAGAGATGGCTTGGCGGGTGGTTCTGGGTTAAGCTTATCAAGTGTGGGTGAGCTGTTGGCTGGGCTGCAGTCATTGCAGCGCTCAGCTGGGGAGGATGTTTCCAAGATCTTTTCCACTGTTGCTGGCAACCCTCGCAGCTCACCACATGGCCTCTCCACAGGCTGCGCAATGTGGCAGCTGGCTTCCGTTTTGCAAGACCATCTCGCTGCATGACAGCTGGCTTCCCTAGAGCGAATGATTCAAGGGAGATTGAGAGAGTGTGCAGGGCGGAAGTGGCAGTCTTTTTATAACCGGACCTCCCTCTCTTTTGCTATGTTAGAGAGAAACAAACTATTGAATTCAGCTCACACTCGGGAGAGGGGCTGTTCTACAGTCATGTATAATAGGCATGTAGGTTCAGTCCTCCCAGTAACCGCTCTCCCTATTTCTCTAAATTCACACTGTTCTTTCACACTTCTTTCCACAGTGCTTGTAGCTCTTGAGGTTCCTTTAGTTGCTTTCTTTTCCTGCTGGTACTTTGCTCTGCACTTCTGTCATTCTTACTTCATGTGGTCCCTGATCAGCCTCCTAATATCTCCAGGGTTTGGGACACATACTATGTCTTAAAATGTTTAATCTTTAGCTCTAAACAAGTCAGATGCCTGCATCTATTCATTGCTTTCCAGACTCACTAGCCTGTTTCATAACCAATCAGGTGAATTAAAAATCCTCAACACAAGAACAACAACAACAATCAGTACAACATTTGTCTCTTTCATGCACCTTATCAAAGAACAGGGTACCTGGGTATCAAGCTCCACAATAGATTCCTAGCAGCATCCTTCAAATGCTCCCTTTTAGTCCCAGAGACAGCTTGTTATCTACTCTAGCTCTTGGTTACTTCTTGAAATGACCCTCTTTTCTAGCCTGATAGCTTGATATGGTACTTAATATCCTCATTATTCCTGTGATGCATTATTAAAGTAACCTTGAGTCATTGAATCTGAAACAGATTTTCCCCCCACAAAGCAAACATGATAGAGTCCCTCCTCTCTATAAACTGTATGCCGGCTTCCCAACACCTATAGCATGAAATCTGTACCAGAACATAGGGACCTGGAAGAAATATAGGACATGGACTCAAAGACCCTGGTCTCAGTCCTCATGCCATTATTCATCAGCTGATAAAGACTGAGGATATAAAAAGTATTTAAGCATCAGTTTCTTCATCCATTAAATGTAATACCTTCACTGCAAAGCTGTCAGAATTAAATGAGATAACATAAACAGATGGGCAGAGAATGAATTGTCTACAAATAGAAGCTACTGTTGCTGATTAGCTGGCTGCAGAGCAGACATTGCTGTGTTAAGGAACCAGCACCTAGGACTTCATAGAATCATAACCTCTCTTTTCTCCCTCCACGGACGGTGTGCCAGTTTAATTTACTGTTGTTTTAGGGGCACAGTCCTCTGCTATGCCCTCTTTTTGTCTGTTTGACAATGTTGGCTTCTTTTTTGGCTTGACATCCCTCTTCTGTTTGGAAATTTTTGGTCATTTTTTTTTTTTTTTTTTTTTTTTTTTTTTTACCAACAAAGGGCTTGCAGCTCCCACCAAGATTCCCTGGATATCGTTATTTCTTTATCCACCTGCCTCCACAATGACCTGTGAAAATCATTGGAGCAGAAAATAAGTCTCTTCATCAACTTCGTATCTCCATGTAAAACTGTTCTTCTCAACATCTGTGGCATGTCTATTCCATATGGAGCCCGTGCTGGTGAAGTAAGGACAGTGTGTGTTATGGGCACCAACATAGGCTCAGTCACTATGCCACTACTCACCAGTTGCCTAACCTTGGAGCAAGCACATCATTGATTAGCCAGACAAAAAGTGTCATTTGTATGATGTCTTTAGTTATGAATCACACAGTGATGCTTAGTCAATATCAGACCAGGTATAAGACAGACTACAGTAGAGTTGGAAAAGTGACCTCATGGCTTTTGGTGTTGTCACATACGTTTCTGTGATGAGGCATTGGGAAGTAAATGGACTACACTGACAATTGTGTTAAACCTGTATTATTATTATACACAATTTGTAATACTTCATAACGATAATGAAGGAAAACATTAGTGTACTTTTTATGTATTTAGTACACTAAAGTTTCAATCACTTTACTATACGATACTGATTTAGAAAGCTCACTACAGGACAGAATATCTTGTTCCAGCAGCAGCCTCAGGCAGCTCATATTTACCATTTCTCTTGATTACATCAAGTGGCTGTGTAGAGGAACTGACCTCTGTGTTTGAGAAATAAATCTGTTTTGAAATATGTTGAAATTAAAAGAAACCTTATTTAAAAGATAAGCTGTAGAGGGGTGACAGATTATTTAAGCAAGAGAGAGAACACCTACATAGCAGCGAAAAAGGCTTTCAAAAAACTTCATTTATATAAAAAAAAATTAAGTATGCAATTCATGGATATTATAAGTCAAACCAAAAATAAAGACTGTGTATATAATATTGCCATATATATGGCATATATATATATGTATATGGCATCATTAATGTAGAAAGAGAAGAGGCCAAGCTGTAACAAATTCGGCTGATTTACTTAATTAGAAAGGAATACAAATCGATAAACCAGAGCTGAAAGAAATGATGTAAATCACAAAGCCTTACAGAACTGTGTGAAGGAAGAATAGAGCTGAGGAGTGACTAACCAAAGAAATGAAGTGCTTGGTAAGAAACCATCTGCCTCACCTGAGAAGAGGCAGAGTGTTCTGAAGAGAAAGAGGCTCCACAAGTCTTGCTCTCCTGGCTTAGGTTCTTTGAGAGGTATTTGCTATTTGAGCTTCTCCCAACCACCCTTCTATTTTCACTAGTGTCACCTAAACTGATAAAGCCAAGCTCATATTCTCTCAGCATTGAAGACAGGAATAATAAGGAATATAGAACAAGTTCTGAGTATAGCTTGCATGTGTATGTGGACATATCAGTGTTCTTCTTCTTCTTCTTCTTCTTCTTCTTCTTCTTCTTCTTCTTCTTCTTCTTCTTCTTCTTCTTCTTCTTTTTTCTGTGAAGCCAATTGTTTTCCCACCATCAAAAAGCAGTTCTACAGAAAGCTCTGTTTTTGGTGTTGGTTTTAAAATATCATCTACGTACATCTCAAAGTTATCAGGGTGATCAAATGCTTAAAGTGCTAAACATCCGTAATTTAGAAATGTTCATTCTGCAGTTTTTGAAGCCAGGGTAAATGGATGTTTAAAGTTCTGGGTGTGAGAGCCTGGGCTGTGACTTAGTGACAAATTGTTTGTCTGGTAGGTATAAAGCTGTGGATTCAGTCTTTACCATCTCTCTTCTCACCCTTCACCCAAAGCCCAAGTTCTCAGATCCAGCAAAGAGACCAGCAAAGAGAATGTGAATGAGGAAAGCAACAAAACCTGTTTTACTTGGCATTTAAGACTCTGATTACACATGTACACATCTAGTTTATATAGAATATATCCAGCTGGCTTTTACTTAGGAGAAAACCAAGGAGAACTGACAAAATGGAATTGGGTATGGGGGTTGCCTTAGTTTGATTCTTAATTTTCTTGATGATCAAATTTATGAATATATATGTAAACATCATATATTAGAATGCTCATGGGTTGTGACCCAGCTAGTTCCACAATGACTGTTTAGCAAAAGAAGGTCGAAGCATCTGGTAGTCTTTCAGATTCATGAGTCTGGATGTCTCAGTTGGTCTTCAATATAATGCCAGAATCACTTAGAAGAAGGCTCTAATGTCTGTAAAAGAGTGCACTTGCTAGCAAGGTCAAGGTACAAGATTCCTTCTTCCATGTCCTTTATAGAGACTGCTAGACAAAGGTGGATTAATCCACCAGATTAAAGGTGGATCTTACTACTGCAAAAGTTCTGGCTTAAAGGTTTATCTCTCCCATGTCAAAAAAAATCCATATTAAAAGTGGGTCTTCTCTCTTCGAATGACTTAATTAAGAAGAACAAATCCCCAAGAGGTGTGCCCATCTGCTTGGGTTTTAGTTAATTACAGATATAGTGAAGCTGACAACCAGGAATAACTATCTCGAACATTATGACCAAAACATGCTTGAGAAGGAAAGGGTTTATTTGGCTTATACTTCCATATTACAACAATGATATTCCATATCATTCAGGCAAGTCTACACAGGAATCCAAGGCAGACATCTGGAGTCAGCAACTGAAGCAGAGACCATGGAAAAACACTGGTTACTGTCATGCTTGCTCTACTTTCTTTCTTATATGCCCAATATCACCTGCCCAGGGGGTGCCCAAAGTAAGCTGGATTTTTTCATGTTAATTGTTAGTTAAAATAATGCCCTAAAGGCTTGATTATAGGGCATTCTGATGGAGGCAATTACTCGACTAATGTCTAGGTTTGTGTCATGGTGACAAAAATAACCAGTTTAGGATACTTATCATCAAACTTAATGGCATAAATTTGATCCCCCAACCTACACTATGAAAGAGAGAAACATCTACTGCAAGATGTCTTCTGACCTCCACATTTGTACACACACATACACTCAAAACAAAAAATAAATTAAAGGTTATAAAAATTCTTAAAATTTAAAGGAGGTGAAACAAACCCAAAGATGTTGAAAAGAATATTTTACCAGTCTTAGCAACTTTTGGATATCACAGACACATTTCTATTTTACACTAAATTAAGATGCTATAGACCAATTGCATTGTGTGAAGAATGCAATTCCTTTATTCTCTGAATGAGAATAAAGGACATACTTGTTGACCCTCATGACTAGATAGAAAATAGTTGTAGACATGGGAGGTTGATAAAGCCCTTGATATAGTATGAATTTTAGATCTGTATCACCCTGAGGGGTCTGAAAACAATCAGTTTTCTTCTTTCATTGTAAATATGAAGTAGATATACCACATGGCCTATAAAATGTATTAAAATGTGTTACTAATATCTCACTGTTAAGAAGGATCATAAAATAATCAGCATTTGAAAGTTAGGGTTATATTATAAAAACTTTGTAGTCTTGAAAAGAAAATAAAAACACTTAAAAGGTTACAAAATTGGAAGTATTGAAAACTCATTTATTAGAGAAAAACACATAGTCTGAGCATGGATTTTAAGGCTAGAAAAATCTAATGTTGAACAGGTGCAGGTGAAGAAAAGCAATACACTGTGGGGCATTCAGAGCCATCAGCAAAGAACACAGTGGGAAGCAAGAACGGGAAAAGCTGAGTGTGGAGGGTGGGTTTTAATGATCAGTGACTAAGCATTGAAGAATATCTTTCAAGTCCATTATTTGTTGTTCCTGTCATTATTGGTTTTGTAGTTTAGAAGAAAAAGCTGGTTTGTGTGTGTGTCTCTCCAGTGTTTATTTCCTAGGACTCTAGTCTAAAAGACTGACTAGGGTAGAATCCTCAAGCAACTGTTTATTCAAAGTGTTACCTTGGGACCTAGGCGACACCAGGACAAATACAGTGACACACTGTGCTATAGGCCACAACTGGTGATGAATCGCCACTTGGTTTTGTATGATTTCCTGTGAGGAAGGTAGAATGTGATGGCTGGGGGCCAAGCTTTTGATTTTTCCTGCCTTACAGAAGCACTGTGTGCCTAAGAGAACAAATCTTTTGGAAGACAGTAAGAGACAGGTGACCATAGGGACCTGGTTAGGGAAACAATGGCAGATGAGCCACAAAGGCTACATTTCTTACCTGGGAAACTAGTAACATCTCACAGGGAAGGGTAAAAAGGGTTTTTGCCTTGAAAAAAAATAGAGATCTATGGGCTTAGAGTATGATTGGCCAAGTCATTTTAAAAAAGCACCAGGAAGTAGATAAACTAGGGCAAAGTATCATAATGTATGTAATACTTTGTCTAGTATGTTTCTGTATAAAACAAATATATTGCTGCAAAGGGGGTTCCCATTTGCCTGGGGAAAAAGAGGGGACAACAACCAGCTCAGCAGGTAAAGATGCCTGTCATGTGAGAACTCGTGACCAAAGGCTGATCTCCAGAATCCACATAAAGGTGGAGGGAGAGGTCCTATGCTGCAAAGTCCTTTGTGCTCCACAGCTGTACCCACTCACACGATACACTCAGCACATGCAAGTACTTATTAGAATTCAGTCACCACTTCACAGATTTGAAAATACCAAACAGTCAATGCTACTGTAGTCAAACAGCTTAGATTTTCTGAGAAAGAAAGAGGAGGGGGATAGAAATGAGCAGGAGGAAAAGCTTTTCTGAAAGAGAAAGTGTGTGAACATGAGGCAGGCTGCAAGAAAGTCTCTTTAGTCCATGCAGCTTGAATGAGGTGATTAGGAATGATTTATTAATCTCCAAGAAGACTAGGGAGGTGGAAAAACAAATAGAGAAATAAAGAAAAATGCAGGCTGCTTTCACATCGGTGGGCTGTGCAACTCCACATCGATGGAGCTGTAAAACATTGGCATGTCATATTTGCAGAAATACAGTTTTGAAAAATGTAAGTCTGCAATTTATTTGTGAATTATTCTTATACCTTGTTCAGCAATAGACAATTAGTCATCTAAATACAAAACAACCACTATAAACATAAAGAATCCTCGAATATTTGAATTAGCAGGATTCCCATCATTCTGTGTGGATCTCCTGTAGGAATAGATTGTTTTTTACCTAACCTACTTTATTTAGGATTCCTAAACATGTCTACCTCCCTTCCACCCCCTGACCAGAGGTAGGAGAGAAAGAAGGTAAGTAGGTGAAGGAGGTAAAAGGTTGTAGACCTTTTTAGAAGTAGTTCTTTGTGATGAGTCCACTCTTCTTTGTCAGGGTGCCAGCAGTCCAGCTCAAACCCCAACACCAAGAAGCAAAATGAATCAGCATGATTCAGATGATCAGGGCAAGCCAGCAAAAGCCTCAAACCTCAGTGAGTAGTTCTTTGGAATGAGTTCACTCTTCGCTGACTGGATACCAGCAGTACAGTCCAAAGGCCAACACCAAGCAGCAACACAAATCAGCACATTTTGGAAGATCAGGACAAGTTAATGAAAACCACAAAACTCAGTTGATTGACCAGAGAAGCTCTATGGAATGTTTCTCCATTCGAAGTCAAGTGTCAAAGCACGAAGATCACTATAGCAATTAAAAAAAAAAAAAGTGATGTCTCACCGTTGGTGGGATAATATATATCTCCTCTCCTCAAAGTCCACCCATGGATGTTCTCAGCTGGCCAAAGTCAGGCCCCTGAAACAAGAGAGTTCACAGCAAAACATCACATGCCCTCTCACAAGACAGCTTATAGCAAAACATCACAAGACTCAACTAAGTCTTCAAAGAAACCAGAAACTTCCACTTCAGTCTCCCATTCCATCATCATTATTATCATCTGAGCACACCAGAACCTGGTCAGCTTCCACAGTCAGGACTTTTAGTGTCTACAGTGCTGTATGGAACACTCTAGCTGAACTTTCTAGAATTATATGCGCAGCATGGCACAATGTTTTTATTTTAGGATTCTGTTGCTTTTAGCATTAATAATTTTTCTTCCAGCTACCCTGCCTGCACCATTCCCCGGGAACAACTCTGGTCTGCATCCCTGAGACCAGCATAGATGGGGGTATAGCAGTTCCCTGGCCTGTACTATATCCTGGGACTCACCCTGATCTGTGGCTCTGAGACCAGCACTGATCAGGAAACAACAGGTAGAAGGCCACCACTCCCATTTAGTGGCTTGCCACACCTTGCCAGAAATAGTGGCCAAGTCTGCCCAGGGCCCCCTGTGCTCCACTTCCCCTGTGTGCCCCATTCCCCAGTTCCCTGGCCTGCACCATACCTCCAGGACTCACCATTGGTGGCCACAGAGAACAGCCTAGGATCAGGAAGAGCAGGTAAGAGGCCCCACCCACTGTACAGGCCTGCCATAGCCTGACAGCAACAGTGTCAGGTCTGCCCAGGGCTCTATGTGCTCCAATTCATCTGCACAAACCACACCCCAGATCTCAAGCCTGTGCCAATCTTGGGGACCCTTCCCTATCTGTGACCCCTGAAACCAGCACAGATCAGGGAACAGTAGTTCCCTAGCCTGTGCTGTTCCCCAGGGCACCAAGATCTGAGGCACTGGAGACCAGCAGGGAGCAGAGAGCAGCAAGAAAATCAAAGTACTGAAGACATCTGGGACCACAAGCTTAACCTATAACTCCAGAGAACTATTACCATCAGAGACCACAAGGCCTGCTAATATCAGAGTCAACCAAATGGCTAGAGGTCAGGGCAAGAATACCAGCAACAAAACCCAAGGCCACATGACACTACCAAATCCCAGATACCACAGCAAGCCCTGAGGATCCTATCAAGCAAGAAGCAAAAGAAAACGATCTTAAATTTGAGGTTACAAAAATGATAGAGACCTTAAAAGAAAGAAGAAAGAAAATATCTAAAAGGCCTGCTGGAAAAAGCAACTAAACAGGTGAAGGAATGAATAAATCCCTTAAAGAAACACAGGAAAATATAATCAAACAGGTGAAGGAACTGAGTAAATCCTTTGAAGAAATACAAGAAAATACAACCAAATGGGAGAAGGAAATGAATAAAATTGTTCAGAACCTAAAAACAGAAATAGAAGCAAAGAAGAAAACACAATCCAAAGCAATCCTGAAGATGGAAAACCTAGGGAAGAGAACAGGAATTACAGATACAAGCATCAATAACAGAACAAGAGATGGAAGAGAGAATCTCAGGTGTAGAAGATATGATTGAAGAGATCGATACATCACTCAAAGAAAATGTTAAATTTAAGTTTCTGACATAAAACATCCAAGAAATCTGGGACTATATGAAAAGACCAAACCTAAGAATAATTGGAATAGAAGTCTCCAAACTCCCAGACCCATAAAATATTTTCAACAAAATCATCGAAGAAAACTTCCCCAACCTAAAGAAAGAAATGCTTATATACATGCAAAAAGCCTACAAAACACAAAATAGATTGGACCAGAAAAGAAAAACCTTCTTTCACATAATAATCAAAACACTAAATGTACAGAAAAAAGAAAGAATATTAAAAGCTACAAGGGAGTCACATATTAAGGAAAAATTACACCTGATTTCTCAACAGATATGATAAAAGCCAGAAGGGCCTGGTCACATGTCATGTAGACACTAGGAAACACAGATGCCAAACCTCACTACTATTCCTAGCAAAACTTTCAATCACCATAGATAGAGAAAACAAGATATTCCATGACAAAACCAAGTTTAAACAGCATGTAGACACAAACCTAGCCCTATAAAAGATGCTACAAGGAAAAGTGCAACCCAAGGAGGCTCACACTACACTCAAGAAAGCACAGGAAACAAAATAACTCCATAGTTCCTGAATAAACTGCATTGAAAAAAAAAGATGAAATTGCAATCATATAATAAATCCATAACAGTAAAACCACTTGAAACAGCTGACCAGCAATGATAGGAAGGTTCATTTTAGTGTTCATAAGCTTAGTTTTGCTTTTTGAATAGGACAGAGCTTCAGAAGAGATAATGTGGGAGATAATGCCTTACGAGATACACCAGGAAGCAAAACAGGAAACGGGGTTTGGAGGGGCAGAGACAGGCTCAGAAATCCTTCAGTGGTATTTCAGGGAAGTGTAAGGGATCAGCTATCAAATCCTCTTAACAACTAGCATAAGGCGTTAATAGTATATTAGTATTTTATTTACACGCAAACTAAGTTTGATTGATTATATTATATCACTGAATTAAATTGCATGATTAAAACTCAAAAAAAATAACTCCATAGCTACAAACCAAAAGAAAGGAAGCATGCACACACACTCTACCACCACCAACATCAAAATAACAGGAAGTTATGACAACTGGCTATTAATATCTCTCAATGTCAATGGCTTCAGCTCCCCAGTAAAAAGACATAGGTTAACAGAAGGGATGTATAAACAGGACCCATCATTCTGTTGCGTACAAGAAACACACCTCAGCAATAGTGATATATATTACCTCAGAATAAAGGGCTGGAAAAAGGTTTCCCAAGCAAACAGACACAGAAATAAATTTGAGTAGTTATCCTAATATCTAATAAAATATATTTTCAACCAAAATTAATCAAAACAGATGGGGAAGGACACTTCATACTCATCAAAGGAAAAACCAACCAAGATGATGTCTCAATTCTGAAGATATATGCCCTAAATGCAAGGGCACCCACACTTGTCAAAGAAACATTACTAAAGCTTAAATCACACATTGAACCCCACAAGTTAAGAGTAGGGGACTTTAACAAACCTTTATCACCAACAGACAGATCATTGAGACACAAATGAAATAGAGAAATAATGAAACTAACCGATGTTATGAATTGGACCTAAGTGATATTTATACAACATTCCTTCCAAACACAACAGAATATACCTTCTTCTCAGCATCTCATGGAATGTTCTCCAAAACTGACCACATATTCAGAAACAATTCAAGCCTCAACAAATTCAAGAAAATTGAAATAACACCTGTGTTCTGTCAGGCTGCCATGGATTAAAGCTAGACTTCAACAACAACAGAGACAATAGAATGTGTAGAAACTCATGGAAACTGAACAGCTCTCTACTTCATGGCTGCTGGGTCAGGGCAGAAATAAAGAAAGAAATTAAAGACTTTCTAGAATTCCATGCAAATGAAGGCACACATACTCAAATACAATGAGACACAATGAAAGCAATGCTAAGAGGAAAGTTCATAGCCCTAACTATCTTCATAAAGAAACTGGAGAGATCTTGTACTAGGAACTTAACAGTGAATCTGAAAGCTCTCGGAAAAAAAAAAAAAAAAAGCAAACAAACCCAAGAGGAGTCAAAAGCATACAATAATCAAACTCAGGGCTGAAATCAATAACCTAGAAATAAAGAGAACATACAGAGAATTAACAAAACCAAAACCAAAAGCTGGTGTTTTGAGAAAATGAACAAGATAGAAAAACTCTTAGTCAAACTAACGAAAACACGGAAGGAGAGAGTCCAAATTAATAAAATCAGGAATGAAAAGGGAGATATAACAACTGACACTGAGGAAATAAAAAGAATCATTAGGTCATACTTCAAAAAGCTGTGTAACACAAAATTAGAAAACCTAAATGAAATGGATGATTTTCTTGAAAGATACCACTTACCAAAGTTAAATCAAGATCAGGTTAAAAATTTAAATAAACCTATAGCTCCCAAGGAAATAGAAGCAGTCACCAAAAGCATCCTAACAAGAAAGAGCTCTGGGCCAAATGGTTTTAGCACAGAATTCTACCAGACTTTCAAAGAAGAACTAATGCCAATATTCCTCAAACTTTTCCACCAAACAGAAACAGAAGGAACATAGCCAAACTCATTCTGTGAGGCCACAGTCACCCTGATATCTAAACCACACAAAGACCCAATGAAAGAAAGAGAATTTTAGCCAATCTCCCTTTTGAATATTGAGGCAAAAACACTCAATAAAATACTTGCAAAACTGAGTCCAGGAACATATCAAAAATATCATCCACCATGATCAAATAGACTTCACATTAGGAATGCAGAAATGGTGCAAAAGGCATCTGAAAGACTCTAACTAGCAGTGTTTCAAAGCAGACACTAAGACTCATAACCAAACCCTCGGCAGAGTGCAGGGAATCACATGAAAGAAGGGGAGTTATGATATGGAAAGGATATGGAGTATGATATAGAAAGGATAGGAGCTCTACAAGGACCAAATATATCCGGGCACAGGGTCTTTTCTGAGACTGACACTCAACCAAGGACCATCTATGGATATAACCTAGAACTTCTGCTCGATGTGGCCTGTGGTAGCTCAGTAACCAAGTAGTTTTCCAAAGTAAGGGGAACAAGGACTATTTCTAACAGGATCTCAAGGGAAGGCTCTTTGACCTCCACAACCCCCAGGGGAGGAGCAGTCCTGTTAGGCCACAGAGGAGGACTTTGCAGCCAGCCCTGAAGATACCTGATAAAACAGGGTCAAATGAAAGGGGAGGAGGTCCTCCCTATCAGTGGATGTGGAAAGGGGCAGGGAAGAGACCAGGGAGAGAGTGTGGGGTTGGGGAGGGAATGAGGGATACAGCTGGAACACAGAGTTAACAAAATGTAACTAAAAAGAAAAATAAAATTAAAAAAAAGAAAATCCATAAATGTAATCCAACATGTAAACAAACTGAAGGGGAAAAAAAACATGATTACCTCATTAAACACTGAAAAGGCTTTACAAAATCCAATATCCCTTCATGCTTAAAGTTTTGGAGAGATCAGGAATTCAAAGCATATACCTAAACACAATAAAGGCAATATCCAGCTAGCCAATAGCCAACATCAAGCTAAATGGAGAGAAACTTAAAAGTGTTCCCGCTAAAATCAGGGATAAGACAAGGGTGCCCATTCTCACAATCTCTTTTCAAAATAGTACTTAAAGTTCTAGCTAGAGCAATAAGATAAGCAAAGGAGATCAAGGGAATACAAATTGGAGGAGAAGTAGTCAAAGTATCCTTATTTGCAGATGATATAATAGTATACATAAGTGACCCCTAAGATTTGACTAGAGAACCCCTATGGCTGATAAGCACCTTCAGCAAAGTGTCTGGATACAGAATTAAAGCAAAAATGTCAGTAGCCCTCCTTCATACAAGTGACAAAAGGGCTGAGAAAGAAATTAGAGAAACAACACACTTCACAATAGCAACAAATAATATACAATATCTTGGTGTAACTCTAACCAAGCAAATGAAAGACCTATATGACAAGAACTTCAAGTCTTTGAAGAAAGAAACTGAGGAAAATTTTAGAAGATGGACAGATCTCCCATGCTTGTGGATCAGTAGAATTAACATAGTGAAAATAGACATCCTGCCAAAAGCCATCTATCCAGTCAATGCAATTCCCATCAAAATTCCAGCACAATTCTTTACAGACCTGAAAAGAGCAACCATCAGCTTCAAATGGAAAAATAAAAGACCCAGGAGAGCCCAAACATTTCTGTACAATAAGAAAACTTCTGACAGTATCAACATCCCTGATCTTAAGTTATTACTATTGAGTAATAGTAAAAAACACTGCTTGGTAGTAGGATAAAAACAGACACGTTGATCAATGAAATAGAATTGAAGACCAGATATAAACCAACAGTCCTATGGGCACTTGATTTTTGACAAAGAAGCCAAAACCGTACAATGGAAAAAAGAAAACATCTTCAACAATGGTGCTGGTCTAACTGGACGTCTCCATATAGAAAAATGCAAATAGACCCATATTTATCACCCTGCATAGAACTCAAGTCCAAGTGGATCAAAGACCTTGACATAAAACTAGAAATTCTAAATCTATTAGAAGACAAAATGGGGAAATGTCGGAATTCATCAGCATAGGAAACAACTTCCTGAACAGAACATCAAAAGCACAGGTTATGTTATAAACAATTAATAAATGGAATCTCATGAAACTGAGAAGCTTCTTTAAGTCAAAAGATCCTGTCAATAGAACAAAACATCAGCCTACAGAATGGAAAAAAATCTTTACCAACCCTACATCAGAAAAAAGGGCTAATATCTAAAATATACAAAGAACTTAAGAAATTAAATATCAATAAATCAAATAATCCAATCAAAATGGGATGCAGAGCTAAATCAAGATTTCACAACAGAGGAGTATTGAATGGTGGCGAAGCACGTAAAGAAATACTCAATGTCCTTAGCCATGAGAGAAATGCAAGCGAATAAAAACAACTCTAAGATTGTATCTTGTACCAGTTAGAATGGCTAAGATCAAAAACTCGAGTGACAGCATATGCTGGTAAGGATGTGGAGAAAGGGGAGCCTTTCTCCATTGCTGCTGGGAATGCAAACTTGTAACCTCTCTGGAAATCAATCTGATACTTTCTTAGAAAATTGGTAATAGTTCTACCACAAGACCCAGCTCTACCACTCCTGGGTATGCTAAAAGAAGCTCAAGCATACAAGGACATTTGCTCAACTATGTTCATAACAGCTTTATTAATAATAATCTGGAAACAAGCTAGATATCCTTCAGCTGAAGAATGGATACAGAAATTGTGGTAGACTCACAGAATGGAATACTACTCAGCTATTAAAAACAAAGAAATCATGAAATTTGCAGGCAAATGGATAGAACTAGAAAAGATCATCCTAAGTGAGGTAACTCAAACCCAGAAAGATGCACATGGTATGCACGCACTTATAAGCGGATATTAGACCTATAGTACAGGGTAACCATACTACAATCCACAGACTCAAAGAAGCTAAGTATCAAGGAGGGCCCAAGGGAGGGTGCCAGCATGTCACTTAGAAGGGATAATAGAATAGAGAGCAGAAGTGTATGAAGAAAGGGAACTGGGCAGGAGATGGAATGGGGAGGGAAGCAGGGTGAGGATCAGATCTGGGGAGAATGGGTAGGAGCTGAGAGGGCTGGGAACAAGAAGGGAAACTGAAGGGGACATCTCTTTGTCAAGTTGGAGGCCTTGTGACATGGTAGGCTCCTGGGAAAACATGGGTGTGACTGTAGCTGAGACTCCTAATAGGAGGTGGGGTGACATGAAAACTGAAGTGACTGTCTTCTAGCCAGGTAGGACTAGTGGAAGGAAGGGAACCACAACTCCTCCCCTCCCCCAACAAAACCTCTGATCCAAAAATTACCCTGCCTACAAGAAGTAGAGTATAATGAGGGAACAAAGATTGAGGGAAAGTCCAAACAATAATTGGCTCAACCTGAGACCCACCCCACAGTAGAGTCAGCATCTGACACTAATAATGATGCTCATCTATGCTTCAGACAGGAGTCAAACTTGACTGATATCTGAGAGGCTCCAGCCAGCAGTAGATTGAGCCAAATGCTGGGACTTGCAGCCAAGCATGAGTTGGAGCCTGGGGGTTTCTGTGGAAGTATTGTTAGAAAGATGGAAGAACCTGGAGGGGACAGAAACCTCAGAAGAAGATCATCAAAGACAACTAATTCAGTCACATGGGGGTTTTCAGAGACTGAGACATCAACTCAGGAGCATGCATGGTCTGGACCTAGGCCCCTTGCACATATGTGGCCAATGGACATTTTGTTCTTTATATGGGTCGCCTGGCAAGTGGTGTTGTTTCTAACATGGACTCCATTGCCTGCTTCTGGATCAATTAACTCCTGGCAGGGCTGCCTTGTCCGGTTTCAAGGGATGAGGCTATACTGAGTCCTGAGGGTCCGTGCTGGGGAATTTGATATAAGAGGAGGGGGGGGGCAGCTCCCTTTTCTGGTGAGAAAGGGGTAGGGGAAAGGAATGGGTTGAAGGGGGCTAGGTGATGCATGGACATAATGCATTCTGATTACACTATTGCTCACCCCCTTTTAGTTGCCTTCTCCCCTCACCAATCTCCCTTTCCTTATGAATTGCTTGCCCATAGATCCCTGTCATTTGGCTTTGTTTGGTGATCTGCTGTATTTAATCAAGGCCATCAGTGTGACTGTGGAACTATCCATTTGGATTCTGGTGGGTTTATCGGTGGGTGTGTACATAAGTGAAAATATCCGCCCTCTCTCCCAGAATCTGTCAGTAACTATCAGTTCAAAAAGGAGGGGTAAGGCTCTATGAGCATGAGACTGTTGACTGGGCTGGGCCTGCTCAGTTTAACACAATTTTAATTATGTCCTCTGATAGTTCAGTGCTCCAAGGTGACTGAGATGCAACATGCCACTCTGGGATCAGGAAACCTGTCTGAGTTAGATATAAATGGAAAACAATGAATGACCACTTCTAAACAAACATACCATATAGCATAGAGTATTGCATTTAAACAGCAGCTTAACCATGGTTGGCTTTTACTTTTCCCATCAGAATTTACTAGATCTTTAGTTGTCATCAAGACTATATTTTTTCCTGTACTTGAAACTTTGATCTAGTAGTTGAAATTTGCCCAAACCAGTGAACAACCCAATATCACCTGTAGGATTTAGTCTAGCGATATTAAATACTCAAGAGAGCTTTAATTCACAGAGGGATTAGTAATGACAATTAAGAGACAAAAACAAACCCAATACTGGGCTAGAGTTTTTAGAGGAACATTTGAAACCGAGAATATCACAGGAGCCCCTGTTCCTAGGAATGACAGGGTCCTGGGTAATGTGCCCATGTGCGATCTTGCACATCTGCTAAGCAGGAGATACAAGACAAGCTGCTGGGGTTGCGTGTGGGGGCAGACAAATGCACCTGCTAGCTGTTGTCATTGAGCCTTCTTTTTCTGAGCCCTTGAAGCTCAAGTTCAGCAGGACATGAAGCGAACCAAGCTGGAAGAGTCAGGGGCTGCCTGACCTGTGGCTGTCAATGGTTGTGCACTGTCTCTGTGCTTTCCAGGCTGCTCAGGGTGGGGGCAGCTTCTAACACACCAGCTGGCGGACTGGGAGTCAGCCTGCAGCAAGAAAGGCATGCTTGGCAAGCCAGGGCATCCTGGGTGGTCACCCTGAAGAATGTGGAGTCAGGTGACAGAACCTCTGTGCTATTGTTGTGAAGGACTGTGCAGGAACCCTGGAGCCCTAAAAATAACCTGCTTGCCTCTTAGCTAGGATCTGTCCATGTGGCTCCTGTTTCAACTGGGCTTTATCAGTTTGTGCTGCTGCAAAAGGTGAGGGCCTGATTGTTTTGTTATTAAAGTTGTGGCGGTGGCTTGGAGTAAAATAACATTTTCCAGAACTTGCTATTAAACGATAAAGTACAAATATGGTCAATAACCATACAGCTCCACAGAAAATCAAAATTTTAATGTGATGTCTCCTTGCAGAGTAATCTTCCCAAATCCTTCTGTACATCTCTTCAGGATTCAGGATTTGGGGCATTCTGACAAAAGAGGCACCAGTCTTTAAGAGTATAGGATGACTAGGATAGGGACAGGAGAGATCACAGAAAATTAATATGATTAAAATATTAGTAAATATATTCTTGATCATATACTATTGAGGCATTTCCAGTTGGGACATGGTTGTGTTGGTGAGGTTTTAAAATGTTATCTTCCAACCTTCATCACCGCCCAGCACCAACTACAAGATGCTGTTTGCATTTTCTCTCAGACTGCAAGGCAAGGATATTTCATTAAATGCATCATTTACAGCTCTCTGCAGTGGTTCCACAAAGTCAATACACATGCTATCAGTGGGCAAAGAATGAAGCCTGCGAAATAAAATGAGATATTGGGGTGTGCATCCATTCACTGTCAAGAGCCTGGAGGACACATTTATCCCTCCCCGATCACTGCTCCCCACCTTTGATACAAGAGGGTACTGAGGACCCATACCCAAACATCCAGAATAATCATCTTCCCTCATCTCAGTTCATTCGAAACAATGTTTCTCCATCTGGCCAACAAGTATTAAAGAGCAAGGAAGTACAATTTTGGAAGAATCAGCAGACCCACTAGGATATAATTACTTGCATCCCTCACAGTAACAAGAAATATTTTGCTGAAGTAAAAAGTCTCTTCCTCTTCCCCAGGAAGTATTAGAAGCCACTTGAGGAAGAAGTGTAATGAAGTACATTCTTAATAATGTTTGTGTCAGTCTGTAACATGTGAATAATTGTCTGGGCTGAGTTTTTATATAAGAGGTTGCTTTAACTGGTCACAAATCTCTAAAGTTGTGCCAATCACATGTATTAACGTAGGGCACGATTTGGTCATTTTACAGGCAATTCTAGAATCCATGAACTTTGCTGGCCACTGTGTGAGTCAAAAGGGATGAAAACCCATGAGTAAGATGCTGGAGAGATAGCTCAAAAGTTCAGTGTTTTAGAAGATCTGAGTTTTGTTGCCAGTACCCACATTAGGCTGTTAAAACCACCTAGAACTCCAACTAAAGGGGATATGATGCCCTCTGCTGGACCCTATAGGCACCCACACTCGTGTACATACAGATGCACATAAACACACATATATTGATAATAAAAAGAACATAAAAATATATAAACAACAACAGCAAACCCAATAAGAAACTTTCATGGTCTGCAAGAATTTTAGGATTAGTTCGGTGAACTAGGTCTTTTTGAAAAAAAAGAAAAAAAACATTATATTTAATTTTTATAATTTTTTCACTTTACATCCTGACTGTAGCTCCTTCCCTTGTCTCTGCCCAGTCCCATTCTCCTTTCTTCTTCCTCCCTATCTCTCTCCCCTTGTCCTCAGAAAGGGGAATCCTTTTCACCTACCATCTGGCAACAGCCTAGCAAGTCTCCTTAGTTAGAGCTGCCCGTACCTTCTGCCTCTGTGGCCTGGAAAGCCCTCCTGCTAGGTGGAAGTGATCAAAGGGCACTCATCAGAGTCCATGACAAAGACAACACCTGCTCCACTTATTGGGAACCCACATGGAGACTGAGCTGCCTATGGGCTTCATCTGAGCAAGATGTCTAAGTTCCCTTCTTACATGGTCCTTTGTTGGTGAATCAGTCTCTATAGGAGGCCCACTTGGCCCAGATTTGTTAGCTTTGCTGGTTTCCTTTCGAAGTTCCTTTCCCCTCTGGGTTCTTGTATCTCCCAATTCGACTCCCTGAGCTCTGCCCAAAAGTTTGGCTGTTAGTCTTAGCATCTGCTTTGATCCCCTGCTGGGTGGAGTCTTTAGAGGACACCTGAGGTAGGCTCCCATCGTGTTCCCTCTCTTCAGCCATTTGTGGTGTCTATTCTTTTGCCCTTCTGAATAATTCAGCATCCTCCTTAGGGTCATCCTTATTATGTAGCTTCAGTAGGTATGTGGATTGTATTATGGTATTCCTATATTATATGACTAATATCGGCTTGTAAGTGAGTGTATACCATGTGTGTCTTTCTGGTTCTGGGTTATATCAACCAGGATGAAGTTTTCTAGTCCCATGAATTTGCCCGCAAATTTCAGGATTTATTTGTTTTTAATAGCTAAATAGTATTCCATTGTGTAGATGTACTACAATTTCCGTACACTCTTTGGTTGAGGTATATCTAGGTTGTTTCCAGATTAGGGCTATTATGAATAAAGCTACTATGGATATAGTTGAACAAATATCCTTGTATGGTGGAACATCTTTTGGGTATATGCCCAAGAGTGGTATTGCTTTGTCTTGAGGAATCACTATTCCCAATTTTCTGAGAAAGAGACAGTTTGATTTCCAGAGAGGCTGTATAAGTTTGCATTCCCACCAGCAATGGAAGAGTGTTTCCCTTTCTCCACATCCTTGCCAGCATGTGTTGTCACTTGAGTTGTTGATCTTAGCCATTTTGTTGGGCTTAAGATTGAATCTCAAAGTCATTATGATTCGTATTTCCTGATGACTAAAGATGTTGATCATTCCTTTAAATGTTTCTCTGCCATTCAATACTCCTCTGTTGTAAATTCTTTGTTTAGCTCTGTACTTCATTTTTAATTGGATTATTTGCTTTGTTGGTGTTTAATTTCTTGAGTTCTTCATATATTTTGGATATTAACCCTCTGTCTAATGTAGGGTTGGGGAATATATTTTCCCAATCTGTAGGCTGCAGTTTTGATCTATTGACAGTGTCCTTTGCCTTACAGAAGCTTTTGAGTTTCATGATGTCTCACTGATTAATTGTTGGTCTTAGAGCTTGAGCTGTTAGTGCTCTGTTCAGGAAGTTGTCTCTTGTGCCAATGAGTTGAAGGCTCTTCCTAACTTTTTCTTCTAGTAGATTTACTGTGTCTGGTTTTATGTTGAGGTCTTTGATTCACTTGGACTTCAGTTTAGTGAAGAGTGATAAATATGGATCTATTTGCATTTTTCTACATATAGACGTCCAGTTAGACAAGCATCATTTGTTGAAGATGCTGTCCTTTTTCCATTGGATGGTTTTGGCTCCTTTGTATAAAAAAAAAAAAAAAAGCATGTGTCTATAGGTGTGTGGCTTTATTTCTGGGTCTTCAATCAGATTCTATTGATCCAACATTCTGTTTCTATGCCACAACTATGCAGTTTTCATTATTGTTGCTTTATAGTACAGCTTGAAATCAGGGATGGAGATACCTCCTGAAGATATATATTATATATATATATATATATATATATATATATATATATATGTAGAGGGTTATTTTAGCTATTCTGGGCTTTTTTGTTTTTCCATATGAAGTTGAGAATTCTTCTCTCAACTTCTGTAAAGAAGAGGAAGACATTGCAGCCAGTCCTGAAGAAACCTGATAAACTAGGGTCATATGGAAGGGGAGGAGGACCTTCCCTATCAGTGGGCTTAGAGAGGGGCAGGGAGGAGATGAGGGAGGGAGGGTGTGAAGAGCTCTGGGCAGGAAGCTGGATGTTTCCACAGGAGCCCTCCTTTAATTGGTAGGTAATATCTCTGAATGTGATGTGGTTCTCAGGGATTTCCCAAGACTCTCCTCAGATGTATGATCCTGTGGACTATCTGGACTCCTTAGAAGCTCAGAGGCTCTCATCTCACCAGGGCAAGTCCCAGAGACAGCTGTCCTGCCATGAGGATTTTTGCTCTGAGATTAATGAGCTGCAGCTGTCCAGACACTGTACTCAGACACTGTGCTTGTTGGGCCCGTCTCTCTTGGAGTACCAGCGAGCCTAAAGGTTTGGTAGCTTTCCCTAAAAAGATGGGTTAAGCTTTGGCATGGTGTCTAGGTTGGCTTCTGTGGCTCCCAGGCATCACCAGGCTGTGAGGCTGGAGCTTCTTGCCTTGGTCCCCAGAAGATATTCACTGGCCAGTGAGATCAGCGTGCAGGTGAGTTAGCAGCAACCTGGGAACTTTTCTCAGGATCAGCCTGGTGATGTGAAGTTAGACCTGTGGTGTGTCTTCTCAAAAGGGAAAGTCAGAGATTGGTGTTTTGGGGCATACAGTTCAGTTTGGGACGGTAAGCACAGTGCTCGGGCATGTGCCAGCAGGGACTCAGGAACTTTTCCAGGGGATTAGTTGGGTAACCTGAGATCAGATCCATTTGTTTTCCTCACTGTGGGGTCTCTTCTCGATTGGGAGACCCAGACACTGATGTTTTGGGGCTCACAGATCAGTCTGTGGGTCACTGTGCAGTCACTGTTGTCCACCTCAGTGTGCTAATTGGATCTTTAAAAGGAGGCACTTGTTGAGAGTTGCTTATGTGTATTTATTTTACACACACACTCACACAACCATTCTGTCCACAAGGACTGTTATACTGTCAGTGGTACAGTATATTAAATTCAGCAAAAGTGTTTAAAGTCTTGGTTTGGCAAGATGTCTTAGAAGGTAAAGAGGCAAGATTGTAATTTGCAAAGCTTGGCAACCAGAGTTTGACCCTTAGAACCCACATACAGGTGGGAAGAGAAAACGAACTCCACAGAGGTGTCTCTTGTCTTCCACATGTGTACCTCTCACACATTAACATCTCTCTCTCTCTCTCTCTCTCTCTCTCTGTCTCACACACACACATACACACAAATAAAAAATTAAAGTCTTCACGGCAGGAAAGCATCACTTGTAATGATTTTATTAATTATGCATCATATTTTATCAGTAATTTTGAGATAGGGTTGCCCTATGTAGCCCAGGCTGGCTTGGAATTTACAGTCTTCCTACTTCAGACCCTAAGTGCTTGAGATTACAGGGACAGACTATGTTGAGTTTTGTGATTATCTTTTTATAGACCAGTCTATTTAGAAGAAATGTTCTATTAATAATTGAAAATTTTGAATAGTTTTGATGTGTTGTGTTAGAGCAGGGTAAGTTAGCCATGTGTGTCAATAACTGACAAATGACTGTGGAGAGAAAAGTTCAGCAGAGGGCTGGGACTGAAGGAGTCTCATTCCCTCACTCTTCCTACTTCCCTACCCCAGCTCATTTTGTTCTCTCCATCCTCACCTTCCCCTCCTCTTTCTCTCTTTCTCCTTGGCTTGTTCGGTGTTTGTGTTTGTGAAGACATCCTGAATATATGTACAAGTTGTAAACCTGTTCCAGAATACTTTATTTTGTAGAGGAATGTCTCCTGTTTTAAAAATGCCTTTTGGTGTTTTATAAAAAGAGTACAAAAGAGACAAATGAACAAAGCCATGGCCCGCTGCTGAGAAATCCAGGACAGCACTAGACAATTACTGTAAAATAAACTTCCTCCCTAGCGCTAGTTTTCTTTTCCTGCATGGGTTTCTGCTCTGCAGCAGCTTGGCAAATCTCTCTAGGTCTCAGCAGTGCCTTCAGTGTCATCCAGGCCCAGCTTCTGAAAATTCACTAGAAAATAAAGTTCGCTGGTTAACAGGATATCTCCTGTAAAATGAGAAAACAACAGGGTTGGGGCTCACAGAGAGTAATCTGGGCCTGATGTTTTGTCTTTTTAGCTGCCTTGCTTGTTTTCTTTTGTGTTTAGGGCCACCATCATGGCAAAAGCAGCCAGCTAGAGGTGGCAGGCATGCCAGATTGGCATTGCCTACTACCATTTCAATCTCTGCATTTGCCAAGTGTATACAATTTTTTTCTGTGTGTGAAAGAATGTTTTATTTGATACAGATTTTAACACCTTTCTCTTGACTATAACATTATGTTGACAAACCTATTATTTTACTTTTTCACTCAATTTTTTATGAGAAATTGTAATGAGTTAGCAGAAAATGAAGAGAAGGGCAAAAAGAAGGAAGATACAATTATTTTATAAAAGTCATCAGAGGTAGCCAAATGGTGGCACACTCTTTTACTCCCAGTGCTTGGGAGGCAGAAGAAGGCACATCTCTGAGTTTCAGGACAGCTAGGCTACACAGACAAACCCTGTCTGTAAACAAAACAAAACAAAACAAAAGTCACAGGATGCTGAGGAGATGTATCAATTGGTTAGGTACTCACTGCACAATCATGAGGACCTACTTGTAATCCAAGAACCTACATAAAAAGGCAGGCATGGCAGTATACCCCTGCAATATCAGTGGTAGGAAGGCACAGGCAGAAGCACCCCCAGCCATGATGGGCAATCACGATGAGCTCCAGGTCTGTGAGAAACCCTTTGACAATAAATGATGAAACCAAGAAGACACTTGTTCACTCTTCCTCTTCATGTGAACCTTCACACACACACACACACACACACACACACACACACACAGTGGCAGGCACATACACACAAACACACACAGGCATACACACACACATACACACACATACACACTCATAAATACACACACACACCATGGGAAATCTAGTGAGGACAATGGAGTTTGTAAAGCTTTTTGGGACAATTGTCTTATATCTCCTGAAATTCAGATGGAATTTTTAAAGTTTGTTATTTGATTTGAACTATGAGGCAGAGACTTTCATCTTTATGATATGTAAATATAAAATGCACACAGTCACAGAAACAGAAAGCCCCTTTGTCACTAAATTATGTATTTTTCATTTTGAAAAATTTCTGAGTTTACTATAAATAAGTCAAGACTGGTTTTGAATAAATGAAAACTTTTGATGCTATTTTTAAGATCCTTAATGTAGTTGCAGGGTTTCCTGACTGTAAAAAGTTTATGTATAAAATATAGTCCTCACCAGAAGTAATTTTGTCTTTTCGAGTGAAGCATCTTTGTTCAGGAAGCATTATGGAAGTACTGTGCAACATTTTTCTTTTCCTATTTCATATCTGTACAGTTTTATAGTGTAAAACTGGAAGAACATAATTATAGAAACAGAATCCCCTCAGCCTTAGAACATAATAATTTAACAAACCTCTTTAGTGAAATAATAACTAAATAATAGCTTATTTTAAAAATATTAAATGGAGAATGAGCTGCCTATGGGTAACATCAGGGCACGGGGTCTAGGTCCTCTTTATGCATGATCCTTTATTGGTGGATTGGTTTCTGCAGGTTCCCTTTGGCCCAGAATTTTTGGCTCTGTTGATCTCCTTGTGGAGTTCCTGTCTCCTCCAGGTCTTTTTATCTCCCTTTTTTTTTTTTTTTCATAAGAGCCCCTGCACTCTGCGCAAAGTTTGGCTGTGAGTCTCAACATCTGCTTAGATACCCTGCTGGGTAGAGTCTTTCAGAGGACCTCTGTTTTAGGCTCCTGTCCTGTTCCTTGTCTTCTCCTACTTCCAATGTCTATCCTGTTTACCATTCTGAATGAGGTTTCAGCCTCTTCCCTAGGGTCCTTCTTGTTCTTTAGCTTCCTTAGGACTATAATTTTAGTATGTTTATCCTATTTTATATGGCTACTATACACTTATAAGTGAGTATATACCCTGCTTTCATGCCTGCTAGGTGGAGTTTTTCAGAGGACTTCTATTTTAGTTTTGCTTCCTGTTTCCTCTCTTCTGAGACTTCTGATGTCTATCCTGTTTGCCTTTTGAATGAAGATTAAGCCTCTTCCCTAGGGTCCTCCTTAGCGCTTAGCTTCTTTAGGTCTAGATTATAGTATGTTTATCCTATATTATATGTCTAATATCCACTTACAAGTGAGTATATAACATGTGTGTCTTTCTGTTTCTGGGTCACCTCACTCAGTATGATCTTTTCTAGTTCTATTCATTTGCCTGCAAATTTCATGATTTCCTTGTTTTTAATTGCTGAGGAGTATTTGATTGTGTAAATGTACCACAATTTCTGTACCCCTTACTTATACGTCGCCTATAGGCAACTAGTCTCCATATGAGTTCCCTAGTAAAGGGAGCAGGGCTCTGTGGCTGGTTCAGTTCTTCTATCACCTAACCCTGTGTGTGGGGGTACAGCCTTGCCAGGTCACAGAGGAAGACAATGCAGCCAGTCCTGATGATACCTGATAGGCTAGGGTCAGATAGAAGGGGAGGAGGACTTCCCCTATCAGTGGACTAGGGGTGGGGCATAGGGGGAGAAGAAGGAGGGAGAGTAGGACCAGGAGGAGATGAGGGGGTGGGGCTACAGCCAGGACACAAAGTGAATACATTGTAATTAATAATAATAATAATAATAATAATAATAATAATAATAAATCATTGAATTATCTCAACAAGTACAAAAGAAGCCTCTGGGGGAAAAATGCCTAATAGCTCCTGCGTTGAATACATGTTAAAGAACTTCACTCAGATATAATTCAAATCGTTAAAAGCATACAGTGTGAGGGCTGAGGAGACAGCTCAATGGGTCAGGGCTCACAGCAAAAGTGTGTGATATTTGTGGACAGATTCCTCACACGGACAGAGCTGGCAGACCAACTTCTGGAGTCTCTACTGGCAGAAGAGAAGCAGATTCAGGAGCGTATCTGGAAACTCGAGGTCTAACTAGTCTGACGAACACATCGGTACACATGTGCCATATGTCAGGTACCTGTACTGTATGTCAGGAGACCTCTCAGAAATGTAGCAGCTGAGGACTGGTAGCTCTAGCCATCCTTGCCCACACAAGTGCTCTATGGCACCCCTGTAAGACAAACTAAAACAGTAACTCATTCACAGTGTGTAAAACCCACTACATTAGTTTTCTATTTTTATAAAAGTCATGCTCTATCTGTCACTTCCTTCCTCCGACTCTTCCTGCTGGCTCTGAATATCCAGAAAGATTTGTTGTTGTTGTTGTTGTTCTGGACTTGTTCTATGTACCAATGAATCATACGATAAATGTTCTGCTGTGACTGGTTTCTTTCACTTTAAATAATGTCCCCGGGGCTCTCCTGAGTTGTAGAGTGTGGCAGTGGTTCATCTGTGCTAAGTATCTTACATACATTTCATCCTCACTAGACAAATTGGAAGTGTCTGTATTGTTCACTTCCACTTAACATATGAGTATAACAAGCCTCCAATTATTCACTGATTTACCCAGTGTCACCTGGCCAATACATTTCCAGAGCCAGAATTATCAGCTCTGTCTCTGTCTGTAAGCAGTCCCTTCTGACTTCAACAGTTTGAGACTTTCCTGTGCTTCTACAGCCTGGTTCCAAAGGGTTTCAGGTGCTCCCTGGTGTCCTTACACCTGTGAGAGGAAAGAGGAAGATCATAGACTGTATCAGAGATTTGCTAAGCCTTCATTCAGGAAATAGCTGCTATGTAGGTGCATTCAGAGCTCTGGCTACAGTGAGGGCAAGCTAGCCTTGCCTAGCCTCAGAGTCGAGGAATTTTCTGAGGCTGAGGTTGGTGCTTTCTTTGGGGCACTGAAGTAGTCATGTCTCAGGTAGTGACCTCCCAGTTGCTGTGAAGACACAGAAATGGAAGTCTGAAGTGCAAGGAAATGAGTTTCATTGCACTATAACATGTGTACACACAAACACACACACACCAGCAGGAGCAGCAGCAGCATCGCCAACCACCTCCAATAACAACAAAGTACAAACAAATGATACAGCTTTTCCCAGTATTCCCTCTAAAATTTAACGTCTCACAATCACGACCTTACAGCCCCATTCATTCAGCTGCAGCAATGTACTTTCTGTTTGTTTGTTTTATTTAGTCTTTTTGTTATTTTTAAAAAGGATCTCATGTGTCTCAGGCTGGCCTGAAACCACTGATTCTCCAGCTGCCATCACCTACGTTCTGGGATCACAGCTGTGTACTGTGTATCACTATGCCTAATGTACATTTCCTTTTTATGAATTTGTTTAAGATTTTATTTTCTGAGACCGATACTCCAACCAAGGACTATGCATGGAGATAACCTAGAACCCTGTACAGATGTAGCCCATGGCAGCTCAGTGTTCAAGTAGGTTCCCTAACAATGGGAACAGGGACTGTCTCTGACATGAACTCAGTGGCTGGCTCTTTGATCACCTTCTCCTGATGGGGGAGCAGCCTTGCCAGGCCACAGAGGAAGATAATGCAGCCAGTCCTGAGGAAACCTGATAGACTAGGGTCAAATTGAAGGGGAGGAAGACCTTCCCTATCAGTGTACTTGGGGAGGGGCATGGAAGGAGATGAGGGAAGGAGGGTAGGATTGGGAGGGCAAAAGGGTGGGGGCTACAGCTGGGATACAAAATGAATAAACTGTAATTAATATTAAAAATAACAAGATTTTATTTTATTTTCACTTTTATTTTTGTGTATGTGTGTTTGCATTTGAGTCTGTGTGACTATATGCTGTGAGTGTCTGTTGACCACAGATGGCAGAAGAAAGTATTGAAGTTACAGGAACTAAAGTTACAGGTGGTTTGTGAGCCACCATGTGTGTGTTGGGAACTGAACTAAGGTGCTCAGTGAAAGTTGCAGGTACTCCTGTCTGCTGAGCCATCTCTTTAATTTATTATATATTATTATTATTACTTTGAAATATATAGAATATTATGTAGCTCAACTGGCCTTCAACTCTTTATGTAACCAAGGCTGATCTTGAACTCCTGTCTTCCTGCCTCCATCTGAGAGCACTGGGATTGCAGTCATATATTCATCTCTCCAGATTTTGCATATTGATTTTCACTGGTTTCTTTCCAACCTTCTTTCTTTACCTTAGTTCTCTCCTTTTCTGGGAATTATCCTGATTTAAACCCTATATCTCTACCCTGGGGATATTAGTCAGTCAAAAGAAGAAGGAGACTGTGACACTAGGTTATGATAGTTTTCAGTCCTGTGAAGGTCCTTTGTGACCCTCTGCATGAGAACTTTGAGTAACCTAGAGAAAGAGAACTGAGCTGCTTGGTGTAGAACAATCTTAAATGTCATCACAGGCTCTAGGAAGGTCAGCGTCCTGACTCTAACATCCTTGGTGGTCAAGGAGACCAGGAGGGGTCAGGGTAGAAATTCCATGGTGTAGGTACTTGCCTTCCAGACCAACCTATGCCTAGATTAGGAGCCATTCTTGCCCAGCAGAAATGCCACAGTCCTCTCAGTGCTAGGTTCCCAGATTTTCAAAAGTAAACAAAGGTTTCTGGTCACACCCACAGCAACTGAAGCCACCAGTCAGTTCTCAGTAGTTCAGAATGGGGTGTGCTTGGCCAGTGCAACCTTGTCTCCTTCAACACCTGTGTATGTACCTGAGTTAGGCACTTAGAAAGGTAGGAGAGCTACAGATCCTTCTGCAGTACAGATTCTAATCTACAGCCTTTACTTTCAGGCACTTTAAAATTCTTGTGTGTGCATTTATTTTTAGGCATTTCAATGATAATTACAATCTCCATCATAAATAAAGTTGGGCAATTTTTAACATGAAGATATTTTGCTACTTTGTTCAGTTCTGTTAAAGAGAAATTATGAGGAGTTGCAGTATTGCCTACAAGACAAAGTGCTGTTTTTTAACATTATGCTCATATTTTGATTATGTATGCGAACCACGGATCTATTTCCATGGATAACTTAGAGATGGGTTCCCTTTTGGAGCTCATTCTGAATGGGTTTTATTTTCGTTTTGCTTCAATATCACTGTCAGAAAAGAATTGGGAGATATCCTCGACCCAGAAATAGAAAGAAAATATATTTTGTGGCCCTTTCTTCAGAAGTATGATCTAGATAAATTTGTACATATTTTATTTCTACCCATCACAGCTCAGCAGCACACAAGTCACTGCAATTACCCCGGCAACAAGCCAGCAAGGCAACTTTATCATTTCAATTTTTCATCTCTTTCTCTTTAACTTGATGCGTGTTCTATGCAGTGTATCAGGAGAATCTCATCAACTCTGCCTTCTTTCAGCTAATAAATCTCAGTTACAAATTAATCTCTCTCAAGATGGAGAAAGGAAGCTCACATCAGAAACAAGTTGATGACCATGTCAGCCCATGCTGTGTTTGCTCCGAGAGTCCATAGATTCTTCAAGTGATGTCAATGGAACCACAATGAGAAGCCGCTTTTGTGTCTTTGACTGTAACAGTTGTGCAGGTGTTACACAGCCTTTGAAGACTGATTATTCAACCAGTTAAGTCCTCCACATCTCAGATGGGCGAGGCAAGGTCCTACTGGATAGGTCAGGACACTGATACACTGTGTCCTTTTGATAGAAGTTCATTCAAAGAGCTGATAACAATATGGGCATACAGATAGCCAGTGGCATGGCATGAAATGTGAAGTGAGTTCAGGCCTCAAGGTTCTGGGTAGAGAGTGTGATAGGGTTTCTGATGAGAGTTTAGACCCATAAGGCAAGGTTGGGGGTTCCTTCTTATAGATCTCATGAAAAGGGGGTATAGTTCTGCTCTTTGATTCCAAGGAGGCCAGGGGAGAGACATGAATATGCAATTGTGAAATGTGGAGGAAGTGAGGTCAGGCATTGGGAAGCATATTTTTTCTTTCCTTATAGCAACAGAAATTCCAGAAGGAGCTCTCCTGGGGGAGCTTGCCAGTAAGAGTGAGGCTGCTGATGCATGTGGCATGATTAGCCCCTAGCTAAAAATCTAACCAAGGCTAGGTAAGAGTGCTTTTATTATTTCTGTGAAAATGTCCCTTAAAACACCTAGATGGCCCTAGGCAATGAGTAGGCTGGGTTCCACCAATTCCTGTAGTGAGAAACTCCAGACACTAGCCTTGATGGTCTTCAGGTCAGAGCCCAGTCATCATGGATAGAGAGAGTGCTACCTGCAGTAGCCTAAACCACTGAATGCCAGGGGAAATAGGAACAATAAATCTAGAATGTTCATTTCTGTTTTCTTCAGGCTCCAAAACAAGGGCAAATGTTGCCAGACAATTCTTCAAATAACATTAAAATAACAATTTGATTGCACTGTACTTATTTAATTAAACAAAAGCTCTCTCTTTTGAGATTTCTGCGTGAGTGTGGTATGTAGTGGAAGTTGTGGTTGCCTTAAAAACTCAGTTATGTTGTATAAATATGTTTTTGACTTAATTCCAAGTGTGAACTGTTGTAGACGGAGATTAATATTTACTATGGGTTTAACTTCTGGTAATGCTGCTGTTAATCCTCAGCAGCTATAAAACCAAATCACCACACAGAGACTGGGTTTTTAGTTAACCTAGAACACAATGCTGGGCAATATTTACTCCCTCCTAAACCTCCAAGCCCTCAGTTTCCTAACATTTAGATTTCCCACATTATACTTGCTTTTTTGTGAAATCTCAGGTCTGGTTAATGCTCCAAGTCCTCCAAGCTCTCTCCTCCCGGTCTGCTCTCCTCCTGCTCTCCTCTCCTAGAGCTCCTCCTCCTTCTCGCCCCTTCCTGTTTTCTAGCTCCTCCCCTCTTTCCTGTCCTCTGGCTCCTCCCATTGCACAACATTGTATCTAGTTGCTTTATTTGTGTCCTGTTTACACAAGAGTTGAGACAAGATGCTTATAGTGAGTATCATAATGCAATATCCAGATTGAAACCAGAGAGTTTGGGGTGGGGAAATCAGCATTTGAATTAACAAGGGTAAGGCATATACGTTTTAAAAGAACATTATACCAATAGTGAACTTTTAGTCTGGGCTTTAGTTTGTCCACAGCTAATAAGTGCTTCCTGTGGAGAATGGTCTTTGCCAGCTGGTAATGGCCTTCCTTGTGCACCATGGAGAGGGCCATGGTCTAGGACTCTGAGGGTTATAAATAGGAGAGCCAAGGGAGACAAGGTGTGACAGTTCAGAGAGACCAGAGATGAATGGTTCGGAAGTTTGGAAAGGCCAGACACGGATGGTGTGGCAGCTTGGAGGAAAGAGACAAAACGAAACATTTCACTGCAGCACCTTGAAGGAGACTGCTTGCCGCTTTGGCTGTTGACTGAGAGTGTTATAGCCCCCCAAAGAACCCATCACCCCTAAACTGCTAGGAGAAGTCAAGGAGTCTGTGTCCCCTTGTTGACAGCAAAACGGAAGCTGCTGAGATGGGGACATGGTTATCCTTATGTATCTACAGGGAATGAAAAAAAATCTGGTTACCATCACAACTTATAAAGATTAAACATGACCAGGAAGACCTCCTACTAGCTGAGACTTGAATGTCTTCACATGGTAAATGAATCTTGCTGGCTACCTGGTTTTTATGATGCAAAAATGCACCTATAATATTACCTTTGTTTGTTCCGGAGACTGGAGAGATGGCTCAGTAGTTAAGAGCATTGTCTGCTCTTCCAAGGACCCGGGTTTGATTCCCAGTTTCCACATTGCAGCTCACAATTCTCTGTAGCCCCAATTCCAAGGGCTCTGACACCTTCACACTAATGCACATAAAGTAAAATTTTTTTAAAAAGTGTTTCAGCCTCACAGCCTACCTCAGTTACTGTTTCCTCAAGAATTTACATCTATGTCAACTTCAAAAAGGCTAGCCCAAATGATTATCCCTCAGAGACTGGACAAAAACTACAGAGAATGAACAGGAGAAGACACAGTCAGCTTTTCCAGTGCTTGGCCAATATCCTAATTTTTTAAGCGTACCCAAAAGATGTTTTTCTCAGACTCCAACAAAAAAATAAGAACACGACACCCCCATTCCCAAGAGATGATGTGTGTGTTTTTGGTCATTTGGTGGGTTATGGATTGGTCATGGTAAAGGAGAAATCAAAATAAAGATTAAAACCAGGGATCTTGCCTGGGGGCCCTGAAGAGAATGCTACCCCAACCAAGGACAATGCATGAGAAGACCTAAAACTCAGGCTAAGATGTAGCCTATAGACTCAGTCTCCAAGTGCGCTCCCTAGTAAGGGGAACAGGGACTTTCTCTGGCATGAACTCAGTGGCAGGCTCTCTGATCACCTCCTCCTGGGGAGTACAGCCTTGCCAGTCAATAGAGGAAGAAAATTTAACCAGTCTTGATGTCACCTGACAGGCTGGGGTCAAATAGAAGGGGAGGAGGACAGCCCCTACCAGTGGACTAGGGAAGGGGCATAGAAATTGAAGAGGGAGGGTGGGTTTTAGAGGAGATGAGGAAGGAGGCCACAGCTGAGATAAAAATTGAATAAATTTTAGTAAATGATAATAATAATAAGAAGAAAAATAAATTAAAAAAGATAAAGTCAGGGATCTCTTTCTTTCCCCCTTATCTTTTTCTCTTGTTTTTCTCTCTTTAGCTAGTGTTAGGGGAAAGTAAGGAAAAAAGGGAATGATTAAAAAAAGTGAGGATATAGAATTATAGAATAAAAGCTTGATTATTAAATCTATTTTTGTCAAATATTATTTAGTGGTATGGATTACTGTATACTGACAGAAATTTAAGATTGTTTTATTCAATTTTTGCTTAATGTGTTGTACATATGCAATTCATTTGTTGTATATTGATAGAAATTTAAGATTATTTTGTTCAACTTTTGCTTGACCTTTTTTACATATGAACTCATTTGAAAAATGTGGTATAAAATTCTAGTCCTATGCCTTGTGCAGGAGCAAATTGATACCCTATGGCAAATCGCTCAACTTGGCTGTCAATGAAAGTATGCTGGACTTTGAGTCACTAGCATACAACATGAGAATTTTTCCTATGCTGCAAATCTGTCTAAACAATTGTCTAGCTATATTTTAGGTAATTGGACTGGAGAATTCGATACTACGATGGAGCAGCTGAGAGTGGCCAATTGTACCAGAGTGGACACAGGACTAGCCACAGGATTATCATCATGGATTGCTGCAGCCATGAATCATCTGAAGGAATGGGCAGGCATGGGAGCGTTAGCAGGCCTTCTGGTGTTGGTCTCCTTGGTTTGCCTGTGGTATATATGCAAGATTAGAGTCTCACAACAGCATAATGCAGCCATGACCATTCAGGCCTTTACAGCCATTGAAGCAGGACAGTCTCCCCAAGCATGGTTGGTTACCATAAAAAGCTAAAATGTTACGCTCAGGATGCGAGGCTAAGCACTGCACTCAGGGTCAGCTGCTTTTGACCCAGAGAAGAGCATGTCTGATTGCATGCGGGTTGATGCCCCAGGTCCTGCCTCTGAGAAAAAGGTATCTGACAGGTCTGATGCTCTTTGGGTGGATGACACCTAAATGAACATCAGTACAAAGTCCCAATTTATTTCTAATATCAGAGATCAGATCTCTACTCTTGCCTGATGCGTCTAAAACAAAAAGGGGGAACTGTAGAGAGCTGCGTAATGCCGTGCCTTAAAGATGGAGCTGGTTCCCCCCTTCCACCTTCCCGATGGTGAGTGCTCTCTGTCATGAACAACTCCACATTTGGCTAAGGCCGAGGATCTGGCTTGCTTCCATGTATGTGGACCTATCTGCATTGCCCACGAGGCACACTGGGGTTGGCTACCCAGAGGCTATTTAAGCTGTGGGCTGGCTTTCACCAGGGTCAGATGATTGTTCAAGGTTCCTGAATAAACTGCATTGAAAAATAAAATAAAATAAAATAAAAAAATTCTAGTCCTATGAAAGCTAACTGTTACAAACTCTTCAGGATGATTGGCAAAGCAAGCTAGTGGTTAGTCACCTATAAACAATCTTACTTGTAGTCTTGTTAGATGTTAATTTATTTACTTACAGAAATAAGCTTTATTTAGTCTCTTAGCTATGTTTTCAAGGTTAAGTAGATAGTACATAGATAGAAAGAAGCAACGTTGCTCTATAAATGATAGATAGATAGATATATAGATAGATAGATAGATGGTCTTCAAATACTTCAAAGATCTACAGAATATGGTATTTAAAGATATTTTAGCAATGAAAGGCTTTTCTGACATTGAGACATATTTGCTCCTGAGAGCACTTCTAATCTGCTTCAAAGAAGATGATGGGCATCAAAGAAAAAAATGTGGCAAGATAGTCACTGAAGAAATAAACAAACAAACAAAAGAACAACAACAACAACAAAACACTGCCCTTCAACTGCTGATAGCAGGCTGTCTGAGCAAACTGTGATTAAGCAGGACACTGCAAAATTGACTGTTCACATTTGTAGAGACTAAGTGGTCAGTCCTTCAAAGTTCATACTTCACAGAAAAGCCTGTCAGATATTCTGGGCCAGTAAAGTGAAGATTGAATGCCCCGATGACACAGAGAAACCTCCGGTGACTGTCCAGGCAGTCAACTATCTTTGTTATTTCTATACTTCTGAAAGCTGCTTGCTCTATGCGTCCTATATACTGAGGTAATATTATTTCCTTCTAAGATCTCTGATGAGCTTGAAGCCTATACATACTCATAGTTTTACTACAATTAAGCTTAAGACAATGGTTTATGTCTAAAAAGATGTTTTAAGGTATAGATAGATCTTTTTAGGTTGATAAATGCAAAATATGATTAGAAAGTGTAAATCAGAACTTAGGACTCATTGGGAAAGGATAGATAGTAGAATACTTTTTCCAAGATTTCCAAATGCAAATGGACTGGATATTGTAAAAGTAATTCTTACCTGATAATTCTCACAATTATTAATACATATAGTTTAATAATGTTAGAAAAAAGTCGTTTTTTAAAACAGAAAGGTAGAAATGTTGCAGATGTTTTAGTTTATGATATGTAAACATGTTTTTGTTATAATCCCAAGTGGGGGATTTTAGTTTGCCTACACCTGTTAATTGTCTCCTGTGAAGTGTAGACTTTGCTAGCTGGAATTAGTTGAATTCTGAGGACTTTGATGGGTATAAATATGATAGCTCAGGGAAAGACAGAGCAGAGGCTTGGAGAAGGACTGCTTGCTGCATTTGCTGGTTACCTGGACTTCTGGATTTCCTGGCAATGGGTATTGGTATTGACCCCCAAAGAATCCCGTGATACTACCCAGCAGGAAGAAGTAAAGAGGACTATGTCCCCTTTCCCTTACAACCTTCTTTTCCCCTTACGTGGGCCTGGAGATTTGGAAGGGAGGTATAAGCTTTAAAGAACCCTCCAAATAAAGTAGTGCTTGAAAAATTAGCACCTACATCCTTTCTCCCCACTAATCATTTTTTTCTTACCTAAGGTTAAAGGGTTGGAGGAAGGGAGGAAGAGACTTAAATACCTCAAATAAGATAGAGTTTAAAAGAGAGCATCAACAGTGGTCCTAATGTCTTTAGTGTCAAGCAGAGGGTGCTTGCTTAGCTCCCAGGCACATGTTTAAACCAAACATGTGAGGCATATTTACAGCACACCTAGTTCAGAAAGTGCAGAAGTGACTTTTCACAGCATTTCCGAGCTATTTTTTACTCAAAGGAAAATAAATAAACTCTGAACATGTTCTCAAACTTACTGGGAAAAACAGTCTCAACACTAATTAAAATATTATAATATTTGAGGGGCCAAGTTAAGTTTGCTGTAAACCTTGGAAATCATTAATTAAAAATGAAAATCCTTAAAATATAAACATTCAGCACTCCCTTTCTCCCTCTCTTCGGTCTGTGGAGCCATCAGCATAAATTCTCTGGTTGGAGCATAGGGGTTAGCACCTACAATTAAATTTTCTGTTGTGGATTTCTTCGGATTTGCCATTAATTGTGAAAAATCACCCTTAGCTGACTGAAGTGAGATGTGGGTGCCAGTGTTCCAATGCTGAAACTACTGCAGAGCATTGTCCTCTGTTCTTTGTCTCTAAAGAGCAAGATAGAGAAATAATATACCTGCACATTTTATTTTGTTCAGAAAAATCTCAAAATTCAAGAGAAAGAAGAATATGGAGGAGGAGATCAATATTTCCTTTTTTTTTATGCTGAGAAAAAATTTGTCAAAGCTAGAGGCCAAAGGAACTCATTTCTTTTTTTCTGTGTAGTTTTCCAGAATTTCTCTGTGAAATATTTTTTTTTCTTTTAAAATTTCATTTTGATTTATTTTTCATGCTCTTGCCGATCTCTTCTTCTTTGGGGCAAGCTTTAAGGCTTTTTACATATCAGAAATAACCATTGTCAACACTTTTCCACTTAGGTTCAAACTTTTAGTCAAGATTTTTTCTTAGGTTAAACCTTGTGTGTTTTCCTGTCTCTGTGGCTCTGGAAGGCAGGGTTTGTAGGACTTTGCCTTGGGGTAGTAAATACAGTCGAATAGGTTATTCATCTCCTTAGTAGAAGACATAGTAAAATTTAAATATAAAACATTTTTACCTCTGTTTTTTCTTTCCACAACAATGCCATTTTTATTCGGGCACAAAATCTTACATTTCTTTGACCACCTGCTACAATGTCCTCTCTGACATCCCAGCCTGTGCCACCATCATTCCTCAGCTGGACCACCTTTATAATGTTCTCAAAATGTTTCTGTTTGGTGTCTCTCTTCTTGGCTGTCCATATTCCACATATTCCACCCTGACTGCAGGGTGCACTGTGCACATGCTCTGTATCCACTTCGGTGCTATAACTGAACGCCACAGTTTGGGTAATTTATAAAGAGGATAAGTTCCTGTCTCTCAGAGATCCAGGCTAAATAACATCAGGACATGAAGCATGATCTTCTGAGGGATTCTTGGTGTGACCATAACATGTCAGGAAATATTACTTGATGAGAGAGCAGGTATGTGGTGTGGCTCCATTTTCTTCTCTGATATAAAGCCACTAATACCACTATGGAGTCCTACCCTCACATCATCCAACCCTAGTTATCTGCAAAAAGGCCCACATCCAAATACTGTAAAATGTGACTTTGAGGGTGAAGCTTCCAGCACATAAATTTTTGGGACACACATTCAGACTATAGCTCAGCCAAGATGAGATCATGTCTTTTCCTACTGAAAACTTCCAAGTGAATCTCAATGGCAATTAGAAGACAGCACTAGCTCTTTTCTGTGCCTTAGGTGACTCAATAAAATTTGGCCCTTGCCTTTGGCTCTTGATCAAAGTTGGGTCATCTGTTTTTGTTTTTTTTTCTTTTTTCTTTTGTCCTTTCTTGGTCATCTTCTCTGGCCAAGCAAATCTTTCTTTCTTTCCGCAATTGAACTTGGAATCAGTCTGTACCCTGAGAAGCTAGGTTCACTCACTGATCCTTGAGAAGCCAATTAAAACAAATAAATAATACAAAGCAGAAAAGGATATTTATTCAACGTGGCCACACTAGGAAGAGTGACGAAGAGATCCAGTGCTCCCATCAGTGCATTGTGTAGGTTCTACTTTTAAAAACTATTTTTTTTTTATGTTTCTTATATCTTCTTTGCCCTTCTCTACCCCAACCACTTCCAACACCCCAACACTGGGTAGGAAAGAAAACTGTTAGTGGGGAGAGAGGGCAGAGTTCTCTTCAGCTACTTCCTGCTGGTTAGGGTCATCAGGTTCCTTGTAGAATGTCCAATCTTTGTTTCAGAATATCTCCAACTTCTCATCTAACTGTAGCAACAACAATCAGGAGCAACAGTGGGGAGCATCAGCAGCCTTCCTCTTTCTCTGAGCTCCCTTTTCCCTATGGGTTCTGGCATTTATTCATCTTAGAGTCATAATTAAACTATCTTCAGCTGGGAAAGAGCCCCTCAGAACCTGCATGAGGCAAATAATTTGCTTCTGTGGATGATCTGAATCGGTCCCATATCTTAAAACTGGAGTCAAAACAAAAACATGTTTACATTCACAACAGCATCGTTCAGGTCCTGAAATGATATTAAAGAATAAACAGATGGACAAAGATATGTCCACCAGTTCAGAAGAGGTCCTCCCCACCTATCACTGTCTGTAAGGTGGTAAATCTCCATGTTTTCTTCTCCTATCATGAGAAATTCCAATTTCTTGGCTTCCCTTGCTTTGAAAGCCTGATAGCTAAAGTGTCTCTTTAGGTTTTAGTCATTTCTTCAGATCAGTTAACATTTCTTTTTTTTTCCAGCCTTGGTCTTGCCTTGGAATCTCTTTATATACTGGTTCTTCTTGGCCTCCTTATTCCTCCTTAGTCATTACATGGTTGCTTTTCAGCCTGCAGCTCTCAGCATGTGTGTTCTTTTACAGATCTTCTCAGGTCAACTTATCTGAATACTATTTATATGTATTATAATTTTAAAAAAGTATGTATTTGACTTCAAGTATATAGTGAGGATTTTGTTGTCTTTAAAAACCCAGTTATGTTATGTAAACATGCTTTTGTTTTAATCCCAGGTATGGGATATGGAGTTGCTTCAGACTATCCATAGTAACAGACTATTTGTTTGATGCATACTCTGGCAGAGGTGTGATTGTGCCAGCTGAAGATAGCTTAATTTTGGGAGACTGAGTTCTGTATAAAATACCGGAACCCCAATAGAGGAAGCAACGCTGTTCTTTCTGGGTTCCTAATCCCTGCTGTTGCTGTTGCTAGTTTGTCAACTGGTTGAGAGAAAAGAGACAAGAAGTTGGAGATATCCTGATCAGATAAAGAATGGATTGCCCCAAGGAATTCTGTCCTTAATCAGCGGGTAATAGTCTAAAAAACAAAACAAAACAACAACAGCAAAAACTAAATGCCCCATTTTTGCTCTAACCTTTTTTTTTTCTATTACCTGGTGTTAGGTGGAGGTGATTAGGGTGAAATAACTGTTGGAAGGAAGGTATATGTATAAGAACAACCTAATAAAATAGATTAAAAAATATGCCAACACAAGTGAACCATATGTGTGCGCATAGAGGCCAAAAGATGTCATTAGATCCATTGGAACTAAAGTTACAATGCAGTTTTGAGCTGCCATGTAGGTGCTGGGAACTGAACCTCAGTCTTCTGGAAGAGCAACCATATTAAGAGCTTACTCCCCAAACCATCTTTCCAGCCCAAAGCATCTTGTCTAAAACAATGCCTTCTTTTTATCCTTCTTTCCTTCTGCTATTTATGTTCTCTTTAGATCGTCTATTAGGATCTGAAGTCATATTATAGATTTATCACTGTATCTGTCTTTATCTTTAATTGTACATGACTTCTGTGATATAGATATCTGGTCTACCTTATTTTCTAGCACCTGGGACAGTATCTAAAACAGAACTAGGAGTCAATGAGCTTTGATTGAATGAATCATCACAGAAGGGGTCCTTTACTACTTCTACCAAATCTTCTGTGTTCTGGGACTGATTTCTCTAACTTCTTGATGCGTCTGTTCATTCACCATAGTTCCCTATTTTAATCTGTGCTTTGGCCGTTATTCTTAGGCTACCACATAAACTGCCTTTATGTTCTCCCTCTGTGTAATTTAATTTAATATTTTTTGAGACAGGATTTCTCTGTGTAGCCTTGGCTGTCCTGGACATGCTTTGTAGACCAGGCTGGCCTGGATTCATAAAGATTTGCCTGCCTCTGCTGGGATTACAAGTATGCATCACAGTGCCTGGCTACTTAATTTAATTTTTAATTCATCATCTAAAGAAGCTTTTTGTCCTGATACTTTCTGGTTTAAAACTTTCAGTGATTCTTAAGCCACAAAGGCACCTGTTCAAGCCATCTCCGAACCTTTCCTTTACTGTGGATGCCCAGTGCACAGAAGGTTTCTTTGTTGGCAGATTTACTTGATCTCAAATAGCACATGATACAGGGGCAATTTCTCCGGATATTGAGTACTTTGGTGAATGTTAAATTGAGAATATAAAAGTGAGAAATTATGTTAATAATGTTGAATGTCTTAGTACAGATGGATTTGAATTTAGCAATTGGGAGGCTAAATACATTCCTGGTTTGGATGCAGCTAATTGAGTTTGTGTTAATCTCTCACTATGTTTCTCAAGGATGTGACATGGCTTGCCAATGCTTCATAATTTGACCAAAGTGTCTTGTCCTCATTTTTTTCTTTTTCTTTTCTTTTCTTTTCTTTTTTTTAATGCAGGACCTTATGATGTAGGGGTTGGCCCTACCTTGTATCAATATTCTTGGTTCTGCTTTTTGAGTGCTAAGATTTCAGGTCCAAGCCCCCACATTTTCCTGGCCATTGATTTATCTGCACTGCACTTTCTCATATGTGTTAATTATGACTTGTTCTTGACAATCCTTATTGTGTTGTTTACCAGGTACCAGGTGACATCTTTTCTTCTTTTCAGATTGTTTAATGTTCTTCTTGAGCCAGGTGCAGTGACACATGCCTGTGATGCCAGCACATGGGAGCAGAGGCACATGGATCTCTGTGAATTCAAAGCCAGCCTGGTCTACAAAGAGAGTCCATGACAGCCAAGGCTACACAGAGAAACCCTGTCTTAACAAACAGAGTCATTCTTTTTTGTTAAAAAAAGTTTATTTTCATTTATGTGTGTGCTAGGTTTTTTTTTTTTTTTTTTGTTTTGAGGATATTCTACAATATGTCTTTTTTTTCTTGAGTTTCCATTCATTTTTTATTAATTACAGTTTATTCACTTTGTATCCCCCCATAAACCCCTCCCTCCTCCCCTCCCAGCCCCATTCTCCCTTCCCCTTCTTCTCGCTTGCCCCTCCCAAGTCCACTGATAGGGGAGGTCCTCCATTTCTTCCTTCTGATCTTAGTTTATCAGATCCCATCAGGAATGGCTGCATTGTCATCTTCTGTGACCTGGTAAGGCTGCTCTCCCCTCAGGGGGAGGTGATCAAAGAACAGGCCTATCAGATTATGTCAGAGGCAGTCCCTGTTCCCATTACTATGGAACCCACCTGGACACTACACTGTCATGGACTACATCTGTGCAGGGGTTCTAGGTTATCTCCATGCATGTTCCTTGGTTGGAATATGAGTCCCTGGGGAAACCCCTGTGTTCAAATTTTCTGGTTCTGTTGCTCTTCTTGTGGGGTTTCTGTCCTCTCCAGATCTTACTATTTCCCACTTTTTACTTAAGATTCCATGCACTTTGACCATCAGTTGGCCTTAAGTCTCAGTGTCTGCTTTGATAGGCTGTAGGGCAGAGCCTTTCAGAGGCCCTCTGTGGCAGGTTCATAAGTTGTTTCCTGTTTTCTTCTTCTGATATCTATCCTCTTTGCCCTTCTGGATGGGGATTGAGCGTTTTAGTCAGGGTCCGCTCTCTTGATTAGTTTCTTTAGATGTTCAGGGTTTTAGTAGGTTTACCCTATATTATATGTCTATATAAGTAGTATACACCGTGTGTGTCTTTTTGCTTCTGGGACAGCTCGCTCCAGATGATCCTTTCCAAGTCCCACCATTTACCTGCATAATTTCATGATTTCCTTATTTTTCATTGCTGAGTAATATTCCATTGTGTTTTTTTTCTTTCAACTTGATACTCTAGAGTCACCTGGGAAGACAGAACTTTGATCAAGAAAATTTCTCCATTATATAAGCCTATAGGCAAGTATGAGCTATTTCCTTGATTAAGGACTGATGTGGAGAACGTAAGCTACCGTGGCTGGTGCCATCCTTGGGCAGGTGATCTTGGGATGTATAAGAAAGCAAGGCAGGAAGAGCAAGCCAGGAAGAGCAGGCCAGTGAGCAGCACTCTTCCATGGCTTCTTCTTCAGTTTCTGCCTTCAGATTCTTACATTGAGCTTCTGTCTTTCCTTTCCTCAGTGAACTATCATCCAGGATATGTTCACCAAATTAACCCTTTCCTCCTCAAGTTACTTATGGTCATACCGAAGATAATCACACTCACCTTTTCATCCTCTAAACTACTTTTTTGCTTGTTGTGGTATTTATTTGAAAATAACCACATACAGTCACAATATTGTATTATAGACCAAAACTAATAATACAAAAGCATACATAGGTCAGGCATTTTATGTAAATATGTGAATTGGGTCAGTATATTGTGCTAAAGAGTGATAACATTGTAAATGGGAAGGTGTGCCTTTTATCTAATGTGATTCTGTTAACAGTGTTAATATTCAGTGTTGGCTAAGCAGGCATGTACATTGGACCTGGTCCTTGGCAGCCCATTTGAAAACTCTTTCATTTATTCATAAGCATTTATTTTTTATGTCTTACTCGTCCAAACGTATTTCAAGGACACTGAAGCCAGGACCCTTGTGTGTAAATATCCTTTATCTCCTGCAATGCCTGCAACAAAATAGCTACTCAGTGTGCAGCTGATGGTGAGCTGATGGTACTGGCTGTACTCTAAGGGTTATTAACTGCGTGCTTTTTCCCTATCACACCCTTACTCCTGACTCTTGATTTGAAATTATGTCCTGGGGAGGAGAAATCAAGGTTGAGGAGGTTTTGTACTCTGCTCTAGAGAATGAGCAATGACACATTCTTTAGAAATGTTTCAGGAAAAGAGCTAGACAAGTTTAAGAGGATGTAATTTTCAAGTTCATAGAATATTTTTCCTGTTTGCATGATCAATCAATTGTCACATTTTAGAAATGGGATGGAACTTTCTGTTAGGTATTCCAATCTTTCTCCCGATGTAGAAATGCAATTCTCATTCCAAGATATATGGTTTCTGGCTGAGCATTTCCAGGCATCCCTTCTTTGTTGAGAGATTTCAGTTCTTTGTAAAAAAAATAAAAAACCCTCTTAATTAAAAATGTCATTCTCATAGTGAGACTCAGTTAACCCACAAACTTGTATTGTTTTTAGTTCTGTTTACAGACAGCTATCATCTGTTTATTGCAAACCTGAAAAGATATTTCAGAAGATAAATGAAAAGACACCAAAAAAAAAATTTCTAAGGAGCTGAACTTACTTGACAGTGTAAAACATCTTGACTTTGTGAAAAATGCATGTATAATATAGGAAGGGTAGACACAATGTCTGCCTCTGCCCATGACAGTTTTACAGTGCTGACATTTACTGAGCACCTTCTTTAATGCTTTTTAAATACAGTTTTAATTAAAATAGAATTATGTCACTTCTCACTTTCATTCCCTTCACTCAGTCCCTCCCAGGTCTCTTCCTCCATCTCCTCCCATGTCTCCTACTCTCACTTTGATGCATTCTTTTTCCTCGATTATTATTGTTACATATATATGCCTATGCATGCACACACATATGAATACAACCTACTGGGTCCATTTTTGTTGATTGTATATAGATAATTTCAGAGCTTACCATTTTGTGTTGGGAAATCAAGAAAAAGTCTCATTTCCAGGAGAGGCTAATTCTTCCTTTCCTACCAGTCAATAGTGGCCTGTGGTACATTGCCTAGGAGAGGTACCCCGTGAAATTCCCTCCTTCAACATTAGCATGTCTACTGCTGTTGTTAGTATAGTGATTTCTAAGAGACTGCTTCATACACACACACACACACACACACACACACACACACACACACATATATATATATATATATATATATATATGCCTAACTGCACACACACACATTTATAATGTATGTATTTACATATGCTTATACACATTGGCTATAATTTTAAAGGAATATAAAAAATGATTCCTTGAGGTTTTACCAAAGAACCTTGGTGTTATTTTTTCCTAGTCACTTTTCCTTTTGTATTGGCCTCCTTCCAGTTAGAGGCCCCTCCTCATTTTTCATTTTCCTACTTTATATCCTTGTATTCTTTTATACCCACCTTAGCCCCTTGCACCCTCCATGGTCCCTTTACAGGATCCTTGTTTCTGTAATTACTACATGTTGTATACTCATGTAGTATTTGTCCTTTGTTGTCTGGGTTACTTCATTCAGTATAATCTTTTCCAGGTCCATTCACTTTATCTGGAAATTTCATTTTTCTTTACAGCTGAATGGAATTCTATTGTGTCAATGTAACACTTTTTTATTATCCATTCATTTGTTGAAGTACATTCAGATTAGTTTCATTTTCTCCCTATTGTGAGTAGAACCACAGTGAACACTGCTGAGCAAATATCCTTGGAGTAGGATGTCAAGTTCTTTCGGCATATGTCAAGGAGTGCTGTAGCTGGCTCATATGGTAGATTACCTTTTCCTTTCAAAAAATATATTTATTTTTTATTTATTACAATTCATTCACTTTGTATCCCAGCTGTATCCCTCCTCCCCTCTCAACCCTTCCTTTCCTACCTCTTCTCCTCCCATGCCCCTCCCTTAGTCCACTGTTAGGAAGTCCTCCTCCCCTTTCATCTGACCCTAGGATATCTGGTCTAATCAGGGCTGGCTGTATTGTCTTCCTCTGTGACCTGGTTAACTGTTCCCACCTCATGGGGAGGTAATCAAAGAGCCAGCCACTGAGTTCATATCAGAGACAGTCCCTGGTCCCCTAATTAAAGCATCCACTTGGACACTGAGCTGCCATGGGCTAAATCTGTGCAGGGGTTCTGGTTATCTCATGCATGGTCCTTGGTTGGAGTATCAGTCTCAGAAAAGATCCCTGGGCCTAGATTTTTGGTTCTGTTGCTCTCCTTGTGGAGCTCCTATTCCCTCCAGGTCTTTCTATCCTCCCCCTTCTTTCTACAAAAAGTTTGGCTATGATTCTCAACATCTGCTTTAATACCCTTCCGGATAGAGCCTTCCAGAGGCCCTCTGTGGTAGGCTCCCATCCTGTTCTCTGTTTTTTCCCTTTTTGGATGTCTATCCAATTTACCTTTCTGAATGAAGATTGAACATCTTACCCAGGGTCCTCATTCTTGCTTAGTTTCTTTAGGTGTACAGATTTTAGTATGATTATTCTATATTATATGTCTAATATCCACTTATAAGTGAGTATATAGCATGCATGTCTTTCCATTTCTGTGATACCTCACTAAAGATGATCTCTTCTAGTTCCCATCATTTGCTTGCAAATTTCATGATTTCCTTGTTTTTAATTGCTGAGTAGTATTCCATTGTATGGCACAATTTCTGTATTCATTCCTCAACTGAGGGACATCTGGGTTGTTTCCAGATTCTGGCTATTACAAATAAAGCTGCTACAAACATGGTTGAGCAAATGTCCTTGTTGTATAGTTGAGCATCTTTTGGATATGTGCCTAGGAGTAGTATAGCTGGATCCTGCTTTAGCACTATTAATTGTCTGAGATAGTGCCAGATTGATTTCCAAAGTGGTTGTACAAGTTTACTTTCCCACAAGCAATGGAAGAGGGTTCCCCTTTCTCCACAACCTCTCCAACATGTGCTGCTGTCACTTGAGTTTTTTATTTCAGCCATTCTGATGGGTGTAAGGTGAAATCACATGGTCGTTTTGATTTGCATTTCCCTGATGACTAAGGAGGCTGGGCATTTCTTTAAGTGTTTCGCTATATTCCTCTACAGAGAATTCTCTGTTTAGCTCTGTACCTCATTTTTTTTGTCACTTTACAGCTGAATTTCAATGGACTTTAAGTTGGAATTCTTATATTTAAGACAGAACTTTAAAAGTATTAACTGGTTCATTGGTTCAAAATGGTTTTATAAAAAAAATTAATCTATAACAAAAATGTGGCATCAAATGCAAAGGCTCCATTGTTTTTGAGCAAAGCATACAAAGGTTCCAGGGACAGGACCAAGAATGAGCGGCTCAGACATTTACAATATTTTTGTACCTCATTTTTTAATTGAATTACTTGGTTTGTTGTTGTTTAACTTCTTGAGTTCTTTATATATTCTGGATATTACCCCTCTGTCAGATAAAGGGTTGATGAAGATCCTTTCCCAGTCTGTAGCCCCTGTAGCCCAGTGTTTTGTTCTGATCACAGTGTTCTTTGCTTTACACAAGCTTTTCAGTTTCATGAAGTTCCATTTTTTTTTTACTTTTTATTATTAGTTACATTTTATTAACTGTATCCCAGCTGTATCCCACTCCCTCATTCCCTCCGAATCCCACGTTCCCTCCCTCATCTCCTCCCTGCCCCTTTCCAAGTCCACTGATAGGGGAGGACCTCCTCCCCTTTCTTTTTTTTTTAATTTAATTTAATTTTATTTTTCTTATTAGTTACATTTTGTTAACTCTGTATCCAGGCTGTATCCTGCTCCCTCTTTCCCTCTCCAATCCCACAGTCCCTCCCTCATCTCCTCCCTGCCCCTTTCCAAGTCCACTGATTAGGGAGTACCTCCTCCCCTTTTATCTGACCCTGTTTTATCAGGTATCTTCAGGACTGACTGCAAAGTCCTCCTCTGTGACCTAGCAGGGCTGCTCCTCTCTTGGGGGGTGGGGAGGTCAAAGAGCCTGCCATTGAGTTTCTGTCAGAAATAGTTTCTGTTCCCTTACTATGGGAAACCAATTGGTTACTGAGCTACCACAGGCTACATCTGAGCAGAGATTCTAGGTTATATCCATACATGGTCCTTGGTGGAGTATCAGTCTCAGAAATGACCCCTGTGTCCAGATATATTTGGTCCTTGTGGAGCTCCTATCCTCTCCACTTCATACTAACTCCCCCTTCTTTCATATGATTTCCTACCCTCTGCTGAAGGTTTGGTTATGAGTTTTAGTATCTGCTTTGATACACTGCTAGGGAGAGTCTTTCAGATGCCCTCTGTGGTAGGCTCCTGTCCTTTTACTTGTTTTCTCCTATGTCCAATGCCCATCCCATTTGTCTTTCAAAGTGAGGATTGATCATCTTACCCGGGTCTTCTTTCTTTTTTATCTTCTTTAGGTGTATAGATTTCATTATGTTTATCATATCTTATAGTTCTATATAAATAAGTATATACCATGTGTGTCTTTCTCCTTCTGGGATACCTCACTCAGAATGATCTTTTCTAGATCCCACCATTCAAGCAATAAATCAAGCAAGCCAGTTAAAAAAAATGGGGTATAGAGATAAACAGAGAATTCTCTGTAGAGGAATATAGAATGGCAGAGAAACACTTAAAGAGATGTTCAACATCCTTAGCCGTCAGAGAGATGCAAATTGAAATGACCCTGAGCTTTTACCTTACACCAATCAAAATGGCTAAAATCTAAAACTCAAATGACAGCACATGCTGGAGAAGTTATGGAGAAAGGGGAACCCTCCTCCATTGTTGGTGGGAATATAAACTTTTACAACCACTTTGGAAATCAGTCTGGCACTTTCTCAGACAATTAGGAATAGTGCTTCCTCAAGACCCAGCTATACTACTCCTAGGCATATATCCAAAAGTTGTTCAAGTACACAACAAGGACATTTGCTCAGCCATGCTCGTAGCAGCTTTATTTGTAATAGCCAGAATCTGGAAACAACCCAGATGTCCCTCAGTTGAGGAATGGATACAGAATTTGTGGCACATTTATACAATGGAATACTACTCAGCAATCAAAAGCGAGGAAATCATTTGTAATTTTATCTTTATTAATTACAATTTATTCACTTTGTATCTCAGTTGTAGCCCCCTTTAGATCCCCTCCAAATCCACCCTCCCTCCCTCTTCTTCTCCTAAGCCCCTCCTCCAGTCCAATGATAGTGGAGGTCCTCCTCCCCTTCTGTCTAACCCTACTCTATCAGGTCTCATCAGGTCTGGCTTCTTTGTCTTCCTCTGTGGACTGGTAAGGCTGCTTCCCCCTCAGGTGGAGGTGATTAAAGAGCCAGCCCATTGATTCATTTCAGAGAAGGCCCATGTTCTTATTATTGGGGAACCCTCTTGGACACTGAGCTGCCATGAGCTACTTCTGTGCAGGTATTCTAAGTTATCTCCATGCATGGTCCTTGGTTGGAGTATCCCCGAAAAGACCCCTGGGCCCAGATTTTTTGGTTTTGTTGGTCTTCTTGTGGAACTCCTGTTCCCTCCAGGTCTTTCTATATCCCCATTCTTTCATAAGATTACTTGAACTCTGCCAAAAGTTTGGCTATGAATCTCATCATATGTTTCGATACTCTATTGGGTAGAGTCTTTCAGATACCCTCTGTGATAGGTTCCTGTCTTGTTCCCTGTTTTCTCCCTCTTCCAATGTCCATCTGAACATTGGACATTTTTTTTTTTTTTTTGCCTTTCTGAATTAAGATTGACCATCTTACCAGGGTCCTCCTTCTTGCACATTTATACAATGGAATACTACTCAGCAATTAAAAACAAAGATCATGAAATTTGCAGGCAAATGGTGGGAACTAGAAATTGTTATCCTTAGTGAGGCATACCAGAAGCAGAAAGACACACATGGTATATACGTACTTATAAGTGGACATTAGACATATATAGGATAATCATACTAAAATCTGTACACCTAAGGAGGTCCCATTTTTTGATTGTTGATCACAGAGCCTTCATTGTTGGTGTTTTTGTTTGTTTGTTTTTGTTTTATTTTGTGTGTTTGTTTGTTTTTTGAGAAATTTCCACACTGATTTTCAAAGTAGCTTCCTCAATTTGCATTCTCACTAACAATGCATGAGGAGTCCTCATGACTGGGGTGAGATGATGTTTCAAAATTAGTTTAATTTTCATTTTCCTAACTATTAAGGACAATGAACATTTTGAAATATTTCTTAAAATTTTTTATTAGTTCTTGTTGAGAAATCTTTGTTTAAATTTCTAGTGCAATTTTAAATTTTGAGTAATTTGTTTTCTTCTCTCCTTTTCTGAGTTCTTTGGATGTTCTGGATATTATTCTCCTGTCAGATGTAAAGCTGGCAAAGATTCTTCCCCATTCTGTTGGTTTCTACTTCAGTCAGTTTATTGTTTCCTTAGCTGTACAGACATTTTAGTTTTCTGAGGCCCCAGTTTTCAGTTGTTGGCTTTAATTCCTGGGCAAATAGAATTCTGTTCAATATCCTGTAGACATTGTCTGATTTTCTGCTAGAAATTTTTGTGCTTCAGGTTTAAATTGATGTTTTTGATCTATTTATATCTTTTTTGTGTAGGGCAATAGATATTTAATTTTTCTCATTTGCATATGGACATCCAGTTTCCCCAGCAACATTTATTGAAGATGCTGTCTTTTTCTCCAGTGCATTTTCTTCTCTTTGTCAAATATCCGATGGTTGTAGTTACAAATACTCATGTTTTCATCTTATTTTATTCCATTTTATCTTCATCTCTGTTTTTGTGACAGTATTGTATTGTTTTATTTCTATAATTATATAGAAATTGGAGATAGAAATCCCTTCTATATTCTTTTTATTCAGTACTGTTTTGTCTATGTGGGGTCTCTTTTTGTCCACATGAATATTAGCATAGCTTTTCTTTTTATTTCTGTAAAGATTGTGGTAAGAATTTTGAATGGTATTTACATTGAATCTATGCATTTATTTTGTTATGATGGTCATTTTCAAAATGTTACTACTTCTGGTTTATGAACATGAGAGGTCTCTTCTTGTTTTGTAGGGTCTTTCTCAATCTCTTTCTTCACAGGTTTGATGTTGTCATTGTAGAGGACTTCCAGTTCCTTCCTTAGGGTTATGGGTGCAGGGATGTTAGTGGGAAGAGGGCATGATGGAAGAGGAAAAGAGCATGTTACTAGTCAGAAGTGGCTTTTGAAAAGAGCAGGCTTGAAGGCTGTGGGTTTGTACCTCTGCCTGTGAGTGTGGAGATGGCTTCAGACAGTGGGGTGTGAGGGTATACAGAACAGTGTGGAGGGATGAGAAAGGAAAAGAGCAACTTACTCCGAAAGAGTAGCTCAGGAACAGAGAAAGTTAGTGGGCTGTGGTTTTGACAGGGGCTTGTGATTTTGAAAATGGTGACAAATTCAGAACAGGGACTGCAAAGGGAAGAAGCAGCTAACTCAGCTAAGGTGGCTAGTGAATAAGGAGGCTCAAGGGACTAGAAGTAGAACCCTGGATTTGCACTAAGCACTTTTGATATATAAAGTTGTGTGATGCTCATGACTCTATGAGCTGTTTGTCACTATCCAGATTTGTCCTAATACCACTGGGTATGTAAAAACAGGTAACAGCTTCCGGAAGCCTGCACTATATCTGGAGACCACTCTGGGGCAAACCTTTCACTCTGAAGCCCAAATTTCACTGAGTATTTAGTAGGTTCCTCCTCATACTGAGTCTTTTGCAGCTGTTTATGATTTTATTAAGCTGAATGGGGGATATCTCTGACATGGACTATGTCACATGCTTTTTGATCACTTCCCCATGGGACTGCTGTACCAGGCCACAGGGGAGGAAGAAAAACTCAATCCTCATATGAATAGATGAGCTGAGATGTCTGGATAGGGGCCTCCCCTGTTCTGAGGAAAGAGGGGAAGGGAGGACAGGGGAGAGTGGGTGGGATCGGGAGGAGAGAGGAGAGGGACCTATGACTGGAATGTAAACTGAATTCATTAATAAAAACAAAAGATGCACAAGATGCACATTTTTGTTGTTGTTTTCCCCCTTTTTATTTATTCTCCTCCCATATATTACATTCTGATCGCAGTTTCCCCTCCACCAAGTCTCTTTGGCCCACTGCTCTTTGCTCCCAGATCTACCTGCCTCCCCCTTCCCTCAGAAAAGAGCTCATCTTCCAGCATCAACCAAGCGCGCATAACCAGCCGGAATAAGAGCGGGCGCTCTCACGTCAAGGCCGGGCAGTGTAGCCCAGAAGGAGAGGAAGTGTCCCAAAGGCAGGCGGAGGGCAGAGCCAACCACGGCATATATGCGGAGGAGCTATGTCAAACCCATACAGGCTCCCGGTCTCTCTAAGCTAATTATGTAGGCCTTGCCCTTATGGTGTCCTTGAGCCCTCTGGCTCCTCAAATCCCTCCTCTCCCTCCTTTGCAGGACTCCCCTGAGCTCCGCCTAATGTTTAGTGGTGGGCCGCTGCATGTGTTCCCATCACTTGCTGGATGAAGTCTCTGTGATTTCTTTGATGATAATTATGCTAGGCTATTGTCCCAGCACATTCTGCAGACATGACAAACTCTGGGCTGAAGGTTTTGTGGTTGACTTGGTGTCCAAACCCCTCTATTAGAGTCCTTGTCTGGTTACAGAAGATGGGCAGTTCAGGCTCTGTGCTCCCCATTACTGAGAGTATTTGCTAGTGTTGCACTGGTAGAGTCCGTGGAGTTTCCATTGCACTAGGTTTCTTCCTTACCCTGGAATGCTCCCCAATTTTAGTCGTCTTTCCATGTATTCTCCATCCTCCACCTGAACCCTCCTGTTCCCATCCCTGCATACCCTGAGTTGACCCTCAAAATATATTCTATTTCTCCTTTCTAGGGAGATTCTTCTATATGTCATGCCTTAAGCCCACCTTGTTACTTAGCCTCCCTGAGTCTGTGGATTGTAGTATGATTATCCTTTATTTAGAGCTAATACCCACATATATGTCAATAGTTAACATGTTTGTCTTTTTTTGTCTGCATTGTGTCACTCAGGATAATTTTTTCTAGTTCCATTCATTTGCCAGCAAATTTTATGATGTCATCTTTTCTAACAGCTGAGTAACACTCCATTGTGTAAATGTACCATCTTTTCTTTGCCCATTCTTCAGTTGAGAGACATTTAGATTGCTTTCAGTTTCTGGCTATTATGAATATAGTTGAACAAGTGTCCTTGTGGTAGAATGGAACACCCTTTGGTGTATATGCCCAAAATTTGTACAGCTGCTTCTTGAGGTCAACACATTCCCAATTTTCTGAGGAACTGCCATACTTATTTTCATAGTGACTGTACAAGTTTGCAGTCCCACCAGCAATGGAGGAGTGTTGCCCTTGCTCCACATTTTTGCTGGCATGAGCTGTCACTGTGTTTTTAATTGGATTGGTTTGTTGATGTCAAGTTTGTTGAATTCTTTACATATTTTAGATATTAGTCCTTTGTCAGATGTGGTGAATTCTCAATGGAGACTCCAAAACCCCAAAGGGCCTGAACAGTCATTCTGCAGACTCTAAAGAACAATACTCAATTTCATAAGGAAAAATAAAAAATAAAAAAAACAGGATAGTTAAGATAATCCTATACAATAAAACGTATCACTATCCCTGAACTCAAGCTGTATTACATAGCAAGAGAAATTAAAAACTGCATAATATGGGAGGGGGGGGAATCCAGAAATATTGACCAATGGAATCACATCAAAGACTGAGAACTAAATCAACAGACCTATGGAAACCTGATTTTTGACTTAAAAAAAAAAGCTAAAAATACACAATGGGAAAAAAAGAAAGCATCTTCAACAATTGGTGCTGGTCTAACGATGTCAGTCTGTAGAAAAATACAAAGAGATCCATATTTATCACCCTGCACAAAACTTAAGTCCAAGTGGATCAAAGACCACAACATAAAGCCAGAAATATTGAATCTGATAGAAGAGAAAGTGGGGAAATAACCTTGAATGCACTGGAACCAGAGTAAGCTTCTTGAACAGAACAATAGCACAGGCCTTGAGATACATATCACCTCATGAAACTGAAAAGCCTCTGTAAGGCAACGACCAACATCTTTTCCTATTCTGTAGACTGCTGTTTTGTGTTTTCCTTGTCTTTTTGACACTCTTTAAGAGATTTATTGGCTTTCTCTATTTTTTGATTGTCTTTTCCTGGATTTCTTTAATGGATTTTAAAAATTTCCTCTGTCATTTTAATAAAGTTGGTTTTAAGCTTGTTTTCTTCTGCTTCATTTGTGTTGGGATATTCAGGGCTTCTGCTGGTAAGATGGTTGGGCTCTGGTGGTGATATTACCCTGGCTATTGTTGACTGAGTTCTTACACTGGCATCTAGGCATGTGATTTTGGAGTGATTATTGGTTTAGGTTTAAGTGTCAGTTTCTGAGTTTGTCTTTGTTAAATGGGTGTTTTCTTCCTTGGTTTCTGTTTCCTCTCTGGTCTTCTGGCTGGACTGACCTGTGGTTGACTGTAGGGTCTTTGCCTGGGTTGAGGCTGGAATTCTGATTACCTAGATGGGCTCTGGTTGAGCATGGGGTTTTTGATGTTGCTGGCTGTAGTTCTAGTGATGTGCCTCTGGGATTCAGGATGCAGGCCTACCCAAGGTGAAGAAGGAAGCTTCCACAGAAGGTGTGGGCCAGCATATGGAGGAGAGGAGAGGAGGAACAGTTGTGACTGAGTTGATCAGTGCTGACAGGTTAGGTGTGGGTCTTACCTGGGGTTTAGGACGTTGGCCTGGCCTATGGTGGGGTAGGAGGCTTCCATCAGAGGTGTGGACTGGGATAACAACACAGTAGAGTTCTAAAAAAAAACCCATTTGCTTGATTTTTAATTCCCTAAATAATATCTATATTAAAGTGCATACATTCTTGGGAAATAATATCATAATTGTTACAGAAAAAGTTATATATTATGTTGTGATGTAGTGGGAATATGTTGTTTGATAGCATTCTATTCAATTTTAGCAAACCTTTTATCCTTCTTAGTATTGGGATTAATATCAAAATACTGGATTTTCCAGTAAGGTTTCTTGAAGTATTTGGAAGGAGGTTTGAAGCATAAGTTTGTAATAGTATCATGAACATACCAAAGTTATAATTATTCTGTAGTCATGATATAAGTTTCTTCCATGAATAATGTTCTAAACAAATGAAATGTTGGACTATGTAGTAGAAATAGAAAGGAATCTAAGCCTTTTTTTAAAGTTATTGATAATGACCGTGACCATGATTTTATAGTGTTTATGTGGATAAATACCTCCCCTACTCTGCCAGTGCATTTGGGTTAAATGTTGAAGTTGATTCTGCAATAAACGTCTTTTCAGAGAGTGCAATGGAGGGATTTCTTTGAACACAATGAAGCTCTTTTGGAGGAGCAGGGGAGGCTCTTCTTAGGTCAAAAATTGCTTAAAGAAACAGAAAAGAAGACAAGCTGGCTTGATTGTGGCTAGGAGATAGGCTGGAGAGTGAAGTCTTTCAATAGATGGAGCTTACATAGTTGAACCTTCTGCTGGTCCAAAGGAAGAGATGCTTATTCTTATCAGGTTGCCCAGATAGAGGACCAAAAGAGAAAAAGGATCAGACTTGGAATTTGTGAGCAGCCATGTAGGAGAGTGGAATAAAACTCTATCATGACTCTCAGTTGTAATTTAAAGTAAAATCAAAATTTCTTGGGCAGGAACATAATATTAAGGATGGGGAAGTCATTTTATTAATTGTCTATCTTTTGTTTTTTCCTGCCAAAAAATAGCCTCTTTCTTAAAAATAGTTTGTGTTTTTAAAAAATATAGTTGTTTATGTATTTTATGTTTATGAGTTCTCTGTCTGAGGCATCAGACCCCACTATAGATGTCTGTGAAACACCATGAGTTACTGGAAATTGAAGTCAGGACCTCCGGAAGAGCAGCCAGTGCTCTTAATCTCTGAGCCATCTTCCTAGCTGCTATTTTTAACTATGTTTATGTGTGTATTTCTGCATCCAGATATGTGCATTTGAGGATGAGTGTCTATGGAGGCCAGAAGAGGGTATTGAATACTCTGGACATGGAGCTATGGGGGTGTTGTCAGCTGTATGAGATGAAGGCTGGCAACCAGACTGTAGTCCTTAACTGCTGAAGTAGCTCTCCAAGCCTATCCTCTCACTTCTTCGTTGAATGATTCTATGTCCCAATATAAGCAGAAACGAAAAGCTCCCCTTAAGCCTACAGCTTAGATTCTTGCCACCTTTCCCAAGTTAAAATCTTTGTGCACCCAGATGTCTACTGCAAAATGAGTGTGTTTGCACTATCGGTATGTGTGTATAGATGGGAGGGGATTTAATTTTCTTTCCTCTATTAGAGTAATGATTGTGTATTGATCTGCATAATCAGGGCAATAGAGTGCAGGTGATGAATGAACAATATGTCTGTCCTGCTGAAAGAAACACAACAGCAAAGAGAGCTGTGAGCATGTGGACACATTCTGGTACTTTTTAAGCACTGACAATTTTGGCATGATTAGCGACTCAGACTGAGTTACTCAAGGACGAAGTCTGGTGGGTTTGGGTAAGGAGTTGAATGATATTGTAGCAGTGACACTGGACTAAGAAGGGCATGACTCACAGGAAATGCACATACCAAAGCCATAACTCAGAACCAAATGTTATGGAGAAGTGCATACCTATAAGTTTCAGGAAACATAAAGAAAGCACTTAGGAGCAATCTTGTAGAGGAGTTAATCTGATAGTAGATTTGAAAGATTGTTTTATTTATTTTTGAGAGATTTATTTATTTATTTTTTCTGTTTTCTCTGCATGCTAAGTTCAGGTGTCACATTTTTCTAGTGAAAGAGGATCTAGTTAACTGCTGGACAAGAAAGTTGCTCCCTTCTCATTTCAAAAAATGAAAAAAAAAAGTTTTAAAAATAGTAAAGTGTTGTTGGGGCAGGTTAAGTGATTAAAAGCAGTGAAAAATTAAAGTTTAATGCAATCTCAATGATGATTTAAAATATTGAAATTAGAACCTGTCAGGTGCCAGGTGCCCAAAACATATCAAATCACACAATTAGACAAAATTTTAGATAAAATCCATTCCTTTACAACTGCAAGTTTATAAAAGTTAAATGTGCCTTCTAGGCTTAGCGTTGAACAGTAGTATACCTAATACATCCCACTTCGCTTCAATATGCAAAGCAAGCCCTTGGCTGACTCTTGTTATTTTCATATAGATTATATGTCAACATCATTACTTGTGTCTGTCTAAATACAAAATGCAAAGGTTGCTAAATCCATATTGGCACACATCCTTGCTGTGATATTTTAAATCTTTGGTGTATTTTTACTTAGTGCTGGAGTAATGGGTTATACCAGGAACGTCCTTTGATACCTCCTATATCAATAATCTTCCCACCAGCCCCATGGAGTGTGCAAATTGCTCATGGCATTTTCTTATATCTGGAAACACAAAAGCGAAAACAAGTCATTGGACTTGAACCAGATTGTTATACTTGAATAGAAGAATTTTTATAACTGATAACTCTAGAGTATGTAGTCTCTTGTCTAGCCAGCTGGCTTCCATCCCCAAAAGTCTGGCTTCTTCTCTGAATGTAAGACAATTCTAGGCCCCTGAAAAGTATATCATAAATTGGTGCCAAAGAGAATAATCAATAAAGCCCACCACTCTCCCCAGAGGAATATTCTTCTATTGATTCCACTCTACTTTTATCTTTTTATTTTCCTGAATACTGCAGAAGAAAAATTTCTGTGGGAAGTTAGTTTGACTTCTTATTGTATTGCAGGGAAAAATACTTCTGAGTATCTATAGAAAATCTTTATTTTGACTGCTCAAAATACTTGATTTGGGAACAAAAGAATAAAAAAGGTTATTTTTTTTTCCAAACCAAAAAGCAATCAGAAAAAAAGGCTAATTACAGGGGTGATAAGGCATACCCAGAAAATAGCTTTCCATGGTGCAGCCCTTGCTATAATAAGAGTATTAGACCAAAATAAATAAATAAATAAATAAATAAATAAATAAGAGTATCAGGCCAATTTGAACCTTATAATATTGAGCTGTTCATGAACACGAGCTAGAACTTTATTAGGAAATCAACTGTCCATGACAGAAGAATTTCAGTTGCTTGGCAAAATGCCTCAGCCAAACAAAAAGAATTCAAATGCTTTACTGACATCTGACATGGAATAAATTTTGATAGTATATGTTCTATCATGTGGCACAATTTGTAAATGTTCTCAAAAGTGACAATCTACATGTGATTGTATTTGTGAACTTCATCTCTAAAAAAAACAAAAAAAACTAAGTTTCACAAAAGGCTAAATCTATAAGATATCAATAGCAAAATTAGAAAAAAAGTATAATTGTTAGGGCACAAATGAGCTGTGGAGTTATAAATAATGAGCTTCTAGACATGTGAGCATCATCTCTCCTCGTCCACATACGGGATACTGGATCACCGGGTAGCCAAAGCTGACTTTCTACTCATGGCAGTGCTTGGCCTCCTGCTTTTGAAGATATAGGTATGAGCCAGCATGCCAGGAAGAATTCTGTATTTATTCCTATTTACAAGCCTTAGTTGCAGTGAAATTCTCCCATCTACACATCTACTTCACATCATTTAATGGCTTATGTGAGCTTCCTTAGGCCATACACCCCTTCTTCACATCTCATATTTACTACTTATGTTCATGTTTCCTTCTCTGTGTGGCTTCCCCAAATTCCTCCATGGTAAGAGGATCTCAAATTATCCTCAGGGTTGGTGATGCACTAGAAGTGATTAAGATTTGCAAATGTCATTATCTTCGTGGTTATACTTTATTATAGTTACAAGATAAAGATTACATTAAGCAAAAGTAAAAGCCATTTGAAGTAAGGTCCAAAAAAAACCAAGTGAGACCCTACAGCTGTTCTTTTTCAGGTCTTTCACATGGATGCACTTATTTCTGCTATGATTGACATATGGCACTGGTCAAGTGTATACAATTAGGAAAGTTCACATGAGTTTTGGCACACAGGGTTTTTCATGTGGTTCAGCTATGTAGGTGTGACTGACAAACTACCTAGGCTCTGGTGAAAGTGTACCTAAGTCACAGTGTTAGCATAAACTACCTGCTCAGACAGGAGCTGCATGCACCTGCAAGAGTATTCTTATTAGGCAAAATATTCCCATGACTGAGAGCACATCCTCCAGCATTCTGCCTGAAGACAGTCCTGAAGCACACATTTTTGGGAGGTATGCCGGGTTAACTTGCTGTGTGATCCTTTCCTGCATAGACTACATCCATGGTTCCTTGCCTAGGCCCTTCTCTTCAAATCATGGTATTTTTCCAAATGTTTACATTTAGGATAGCATTTATGTGATAGACACAAAGTATCAGCATGAAAATACCTAGCATTTGGTGGGGGACAGTGAAGGGTAGGAAAAGTTTTAAATCAAGAATGAAATACTTTATAAAGGCATTACACACATTGGCCTTCTTTACATAATAATCTGATGACTAACTTCCTTCTTGATCTATTTTGTGGTAAACAAATGCAAAATCTACGTAGCATATCAAGAAGCTGATCGTGAGCTAAATTTTATGATCATTTTATACCCTTAGGAGGTTTTAACTACATCTCTTTGAATCAGTGTTATTTTGTGACTTATCTGCATGGGTGGTTTAAATTTAACAGCAGACTCAATGTTATATCATATTGGAATATGTCAACGCTATTTTTCAATTTCCGAATAGAAATTGAAGTAAGAAGTAATAGAAGTAAGAGATACAGAAGTATTTGAGATCTCTTCCCAATAGATCTGATCCCTTCTCACTTACCAAATACTATTTTGGGCAGGAGGCATATTACTCCCAGCCATGATTTAATTATTTTGGGGTTCAAATTCAGTTTGCAGACAAAGCCAATTACTTAGCCTTTATATAGATTCTTGCAATGGTTTCTATTGTGTGCTTTCATATAGAAGGATTTAACTCTCCTATAGGGAGGATATAAGCAAAAGTTTGAATATCTGTTAAATGTACTACAGTTTATATGAGTATTTATACCCTATGTTTCTATCATCCATTACTTATCTGCCATTTTAAAATCATATAACTATTACACATATATCTGACATCTGAGTACCTATCATTTATCACTCATCTGTCTCTCATCTATCAGTATATCATCTGTCATCAGTTCATCACCTGTCATCTGCCTATTCATTACCTATAATCTGTATCTATAATTTATCGGTTACCTATCTATCTATCTATCTATCTATCTATCTATCTATCTATCTATCTGTCATTTATTATCTAGCTATCATTCAATCAATTATTTGCCTGTTATCTCTCTATATTTTTGGTTTGTTTGGGATGATGGAAGCCAATATTCAACAAGGTAAACCACAATTGCCACAGAAGATACCAAAAATGTAGAGGTCCATAAAACTCCTTGAGCAGCTGGTATGGATGGTCACTTTTGGAGAGCTACTTAAGTCATCTTTAGTCTGTATATTTATTTTTGTGGTTGTTATTTGGAAACAGGGTCTCATGGAGTACAGGATGGTCTGAAATTTGCTACGTAGCTAAGGAGGACTTTGAACTTTCAATTCTTTTACCTCCACCTCCCAGGAATTAGGATTATGGACATCTACCACCATGCTGGTTTGTCCTTAGTCTTGATTTAGACAGAGTAGAGACCCAGACTTTCTCTGTGATAAAACCTGACATTGGCTGTGTCAAACTGATACAGCCTGACTCAGCCTGCCTGAAGCTCACCATACTCAGACTGACTTCTAGACTTGACTACCTCCGTGAAAAGAAGTTGCTCCAACTTCTTTGTTCTGGTTAATACATCATTTTCCTGTGAACGCTGCTCCCAATTAAAGGTGAATTCTGCTCATATCATGATGTCCAGATTAGAACTTATATCCTGTAAAGCACTTACTATCTTGTGGACCAATGTTGTACATTAATAATTGACCAATCATGTTATTTCTATTATGTATCAAGGGGCTGGGCAAAGAAAAGATGTATTATTGTATCATAAAATGTTGAGTCTTTCAAGGTAGCATTAGAAAACTGACAGTCACTCTGGAACAGAATCTGCTTTGACTATGTTCTACAGCCTCTATAGGACTCATTATTTCTGGGTTTGATGGATTACTGTTAGGGACCCAGATACAGCAGAAAGAGTAAATACTACTGCTTAATTCTAGTCCAGAACCTACTGGCTTTATTGTTTATTGTTGTGGTTCTGCTTAATACCTTCTGTTCGCAAGACCAAAGGTGATATGTGTATGTACAGAGCATAGGGTGGCCTGCCAGTCATACAGCTACTGTATTCTATAGTACCAGAGGACTTTCTAACATCTGGTCTTACGGATGCATAGTCCTCAGTCTATTGTATGGTCTAGTGGGGAATTCTGGAAGTATCTTCCCCAATGCCACTTCATAGTAGATGTAACTTGAAATTCTGGTCAAAAGATATTGACATGTCACAAGAGTTAAAAATCAGTCATCTACAAATGTTCAGTTTATCATTGGACTGGATGAACAATTGTTCTCCCAGAGCAATGCTACCCATTTTTTGCCATCTGGCAACAGATGTTTCCAGGTTCTAAAGGCTGAAGAGGTCTTGTTGAATGTTCTTGGATAGTGGTATTCTCAGAGATTGAAATGTTTCATCCTACAAGGATGTTCTTTAAGTCAGAAGGCGAACAACTCAGAATAGCTTTAGAAAGTTTCTGAAACTGATTAGATTCACTATCCCTCCCCACCAAACAAAAACGTCCAGGAATAAGCAATCAAGACTGCTAAGAGTCATTTCTCAGAGAAGAAAAGATAAAAAGAATGAGAGTAGATCAACTGCCTGGAAAAGGTTCAGATCTAATGGGTCACTTGGAAAGGGCACCTGTTGAGCGGTCTGTGGTTTGTGCAGTGTGTTCCAGTTTCCCAGCTTTTGTGAGCTGTCACCTGTGCTGGGGTAGGCTTTAGTGGTGCTCCTGTTTTTGAGTCTGTAACCCTGTAAATAGCCACATCAAACAGATTACTGTTATTAACCCCAATAAAATTTATTGGTTCACCAAGTTGGGTTTTGGTGATAGATTGGTCTGTCCTGGACTCTATTTCAGTTGAAGTTTTGCTGTAATGAAATACCATGGACTAAGTCAGTTGGGGAGAAAAGGTCTGGCTTACACTTCTGCATCATTGTTCATCATCAATAGAAGTTAGGACATAAATTCAAATAGGGCAGAACCTGGAGGTAGGTGCTGATACAGAGGTCACAGAGGAGTGCTGCTTCTAGCTTTCTCATTGTAGTTTACTTAGCCTGCTATGTCATGACTCCTAGGACCACCAGGATGGGACACCTTCTATTGTAGACTAGGATTTTCTCCATCAATCACTAATTAAGAAAGTGACCTACATGCTTGCCTATAACTCAGTCTTATAGAGGAAATTTCTCAGTTGATGGTATCTCCTTTATAATTACTCTAGCTCATGTCAAGTTAACATAAAACTAGCCAGCACAGGCTCCATATCTTGGATGAGTATATGTGTGTGCTACATGTCCCTAGGAAATCTTGTCACAAGACAAATAGAAGGTTTCATTTCTTGGAGCATGAGTAAAATGCTAACAGACAGTATCCTGCTCCAAGACTCCAGGAAGACACCATTGTCAGACTTGATTTCCTTCATTACATAACCAGTTATTTGTTCTTACTATCAACTACAATTTTCTCTATATATGTCATTGACTTTTTGACTCAAACTTTCCATTCTTTAAAGGAACCATTAGATTTAGCTATTATGCTGTTCTAAATTTGATGGAAATGCCATTCTAAAAAGTATGTCTACTTAGTTCATTCTTACCTATACAGAGTAGGCTTACAACAGTGAAGAACTATACAGAGAGACAGAATATTTCCACTACTGGGAAAAATTGCTATCCTGTACTTAGCTGTGAAACTCCATTTCTCTCATATTTTGTGCTTTGATAAAGTTCCACTTGATTGACCATTTATGGGAGAGTCTGAGCGTTTTGAACAACTCTGAAGTAAAATTTTTCCAGTCCCTTGTCTAATACTTTTCACCCCCCAATCACAGCTCAGAAAGGTTATATTTCTATTCTGTAATGAATACCAATTGCTTTTTTTTATAATTTTGACTTTCAAAAGAGTTACTTAAATGTTTAGCTCAAATAAATGTTTATTTATCTCATACAGCTGACAGTGTCTCTATTCTGGGCAGGGGGAAATTTTTATGTTCTATTATGCTTTATTCTTCTATCTGTTCTTTTTGGACATTCAGAGGAGGGACTTAAAGAAACAAGGGAATAGAACATTTCAAAACTGGCCCTGTGTTCTGGGGGTGACTGCTTCATGTGGTAGATTACAGTGTTGGGTATATGTTCAGTAATTGGGAAGACCTTCCAGTGACTATCTAAGTTCCAAAATGCTTTCATCACCATCTCTGGCTAACCAGTGCTCTTCTTACCCTCTTGTTTCCTGCCACCTTCAGTCTACCTTGTGGTCTCTTACTATAGGGTAACTGGATGTCCTGGTACCTTACTGAGGAGGTATTTACAGTGAGAGCCATGTTCTACTGCCCTTTCTACACCACTTGGATGGAAAGGAAACCATCTTGCCATTGAAATAGAGGCAGTTCAGACTGACTTACCTATTATCTTTTCCTGTTCTCTTATGGACTATTTTGTACTTTTAAAACTTCCCAGGCAGCAAACTGACTCTGTCATCCTTTGTTTTGGAAGCTGCTTGCCTGTACTCCCTACTTAAAGAATAATTTTTTTCCTTCTCAAGACTCTGTTGGGATTGTTGAAGACTAGATAGTTACAGTTTCACAACTAAGCTAAAATTCAGAACAAGGGGACTGGTAAGGAGTCTTCATTTGCCTCTCACTCAGATACCAGAGCATATGTACCAAATTTGCTGCTTTCTGGTATGGTGACTGACTTAGGACTGTGCATCAGTTAGATCTAGAACCTCTCCCTACAGCCCATATGATAAGTCTTTGATTTCAGGTAATGTTATTCAGAGGATGTAAAACATTTAAAAGTAACAATAATGGGATGTCCTTAAGTCATTGGGGGCATGCCTTTGAAGGAGAGTCTAAGGCTTTGATCTCTGCCTCACCTGATAACAAAAGCAGACTTCATACCACCTTGTGCTTCAGGCTCCAAGCACTTGTATCAACTTACCATGTATGGAAATGTCCAGAAATATGAGCCTGAACATGCTTTCTTTCTTTGTAAATTGACTCCGAAAGGTATGATGTTGTGGTAAGGAAAAGTTGCCTTAAAGAGATAGCTAACAACTGCAGTTCTACAGATAGTTTGCAGGATCAGGCTAACATCTGAAGGTGGCCAAGCCTCTTCTGGGAATTATGCATAAAGTAATACAGATGATGACTCGCCTGTGGCAAAGCCTGAGGAGTTGGGTCTCCACATGGCAAGAACCTGAGGGCATAATTGTGCAGAATCTCCTGGCCTTTCTGGGGGGGAACGCTTGGTTAGCTCATGCCTTGTGTTTGCATTTTTTACTTTGCTATTGGAAGTTTTTACTTTCATATGTCTGATTCCCTAGAAAAGAAAGACTGACTCATTCTTGTTTATCTCTGAGGTTTGTGGGAATGGAACCAATCACTACTCCTCTTTTGTTAATAAGGATGATGAGGTTGAGTCAACATAGGGGCTGGTCTGGGTCCATCAGCTAATGTTTGGACGTTCTCTCCCAATGGGAACTTGGTTCTGTCATTAATTTTCCCAGCAACTTGTTCCAAGCAACAGTTAGGTGATTATCAAAAGGTTAGAAAGGTCTTGCTCAAAAGTTGGTTCCAAAACTTACCAGAAACATTCGGAGGTGAGTCAACAAGGGTGAAGAACTGACTCAGGTCACTAATTTGCTGAGAGCCCAGGCATTACAGGCTGGACCTCCTGATTAGGGTGTGGGGAAACTCTAGGTGACAATAATTAAATTAGAGTTTTCTGGGTCTGTAGACTATCACCTCTCTATACTGTAATGGCAATTGCTGCCAACCATGATCACTTGGTTATTATGTACCGATGTGCTGGGTTAGATATTAACTGCTTGCTGAAACAATGTTTCCTCTTTCTTGACATAGTTCATGAGTTAGCAGGAAACCACGGGGAATGAGGAGAACAAATGAGAAAAGTGCAATGTGCATATTATTGTTAAATGTACAAAATGTTTAAAAAGATGAAAATGAATGTAAAACCTTTTTAGCTATGAAAAAAATAGATGTATAAATAAAGGTGGCCCGAGTTGTCTCAGTGCCAGAGTGTGTGAACTGCACCTCTTATTAAGTCTAATTCTTCTTTCACTGATTCCACACATCCTCCTTCCAGTTCTGAACCCTGCCGAGGCTGGAGTCTGGCATCCATCTTCCAGTCTAGTCTTTTTTTTTTCAATTAATTAATTTTCTTAATTAATTGCAGTTTATTCATTTTGTATCCCAGCTGTAGCCCCCTCCATCATCAGTCTGGTCTTCTAAGCATTCCTCTTGATACACAACCAGTTTATGCTCTTACTCATTATACTGACCTATCAGTCTTCTGTGTAGTCTCACAAGTCCTATTTAGCCTTCTCCCAAGGCCATCATACTTTGCCTTTAGAATGTAAATGCTCAGTTTCTGTTTGTGGTTGATATCCTGTGGGAACATGTTAGGTAAGTTGTAGCTGATAATGTCAGTTGGAACATTTCAAACAGCAGGATGATAGTCCCACATGGAAGAGCTGTTTTAAAGTCTCAGACATTTAGCTTTTTCTTATTCTGTTGTCAGGGAAGGAGGAACGGGGGACAAATGTTGAGTTCCCTTTAAGCTGAGTCAGATACTAACAGTTATAGCTAATTTAGAAAATTCAGATGTTATCATATTTTAAATAATCAGAAAGAGGCCCACATTTCTTACAGCAGTTTTGGAAATCTCAGGTGGGAGGTTCATTTAGCAGTTCCTTGTCTCTTCCTCAGTTGCTACAGTCTTTCTGTGTATCCATTATGGGCTAACCTGTAAATCCATCCCTAAAGATAAGTAGATTTCAGTCATAATCTCAAGAGGAAAGTACAGGATTTGAAGAGCTCAGCCATGTTGTCTTCTATAACTTAATTTCATAACTTACTTTCTGTAACCATGGTAACCAAAGATGTATGTCTGAATCTGGATGTTTTTCCCACAGAAATTGGGGTAACATGAAAGCTACCTTTGCTTTTCAGTAGCTGTAGAAGTTTTGGGTTGACCTATCCTTAATATTAAAAGGTAGATGTAACAAGGACTTTACAGCATTGTAATGAAGTAGCATTAGAATACTTGAGCTTGGCTTATATATGTTTCTAGAAGTAGAGACATGGGAAACTGTCTACAAGACTCAGGTTAAAGCATGTTGGCGTAAAGACAATGTTGTGTAGCTCAGTGACAGTCCCAAATGATAGTTGTAATTTTCACATTTGCTTTCATGATTTTCTGTGAAACAACAACTCATCTTTGTTGTGGTTATAGTGTCCTTCAGAGTAAATTTTAGAGTTTGTCAAACCAATTAGATATTTAAATACAAGACAATGATCTGTTATAAAATAAAGCTTTGGGGCAGCAGACATTGTGTCTTGTTCATTATTATATTTTCATTTCCTCACACTCAGTGTTCCTTCTATAGTTTGTACTTCATAAATATTTGTTGAAGTGAATCAGACTTACTTATTGAAGGCAAAGCTCCAGATGCTCTGTATGTTATCTCATTATGTGTCACATAATAGTATCTTCAATAGAGATATTATTACTCCCATCTAATGGTCAAGGAATTAGAGACAAATAGATCAAGTCACTTTCCAGCTAGTAAATATTAGGTATGAGATTCAAAACAAGTTTCTGGGTCTAGAGCTTTTACTCTGGCTGATCCATCTGCATACACGCGCGCGCGCGCGCACACACACACACACACACACACACACACACAGTGTGTGTGTGGTCAGCCCAGAATAAATAAATGTGAACAACATTTTACAGAAGGAACAGATTATATATCGAGCACAAATATACCCAATATCTATCTATCTATCTATCTATCTATCTATCTATCTATCTATCTATCAATCATCTGTCTATCTCTATATCTATCTATCTATCTATCTGGTTAATAATAAAAAATACTTTCCCAGTCCTAACAGATACGTCTACAATATAACCCCTGAAGTAGCTCAGGGAACTTTTAGGAAGCAAAGTCAGAAATATTAAAAGAGTCGGAAAATCAGTGAGTTTTCTTAGAGATTGTGTCTGCTAGTAATGTCAGAAGATATGTTTATAAAGTCTTAGCAACATTACTACCTCGATATGAGCTAGATAAGAACATCAACATCAGATACCTCAAAGTGATTTGGGAATAACCATGGGGCTGTACTCCTACACAAAGAACTACAAGCAACTCAGGAATGCTGACAGTAGGAGAAATAGTCTTCTCCAAAGTATTGTACACAAGTTGATTCTGATGCCAAATCATCAACCCAGAAAAGATACATGTGAGTAACATTATACATTCTAAACAGATTGTATGTAGGAAAATCAATATATATATATATATTCATTAATTGTGTATATATATATATATATATATATATATATACACACACATAATTAATGAAAGAGGAGGTCATGAATTTGAAAGATTACAAGGAAAGATATATGTGAAAGTTTGGAAAGGAAATATGTAAATGACATACTCTAACCTCAAAAAATAAAGATATGATAAAAAAGAAATGTGACCTAACTAGCAGGCATTTATTAAGTTTAAGCTTCGGTTTTGTTTGTGTATGCATTCTAATTGTGTTAAAAATCCATGAAACAAAAAACCACAGCTAACAAAGCCAGCATTCTGACATTTGTGACCTTTTTAATTGGAAGGCTTGCCTTCCTATATCTTTTGGGACAACAAATGGACTTAGAAACAAAGAGGCTGCAATTTAATCTCCTTTGAGAGTGAGTCCCAAGTTGTGCAGCTTCTGTTATGGATATTAGGTTTTTCTGGGAAAGGTATGAAACCTCAGTCCTGGGGCTCCAGTCTTCCCCTTGGAAAGGCTCACTGGAAGATCAAAGCTGACTCTGTTCCATTTCTTCACAGTTCCTCATGTGTGAGAATCACTTTGTTACCTGGCAAAACTCTGCCCAAGAGCTGATTTTAAAAATACGTTTAAAAGATAAAGTTGTTTAAAATGTATCTGAATGTTCTTTCTCATTTACTCACCACACACACACACACACACACACACACACACACACACACATAAATATCTTCACAGGGACTCAGCACTCTAATAACAATTGGTGCAGGAACCAAACATGATATTCCTTAAAATTAATATAGTATAAAAGTTAAACAATATTTCACTCATGGCTCTAAGTCTTTAGCCTTTGACCCTGAATTAATATAGCTAAGCCTTTCTGAGTGAGCATTGATCATCTTACCCAGGGTCTTCCTTCTTGCTTAGTTTCTTTAGGTGTAAAGATTTTATGTTTATCCTATATGTATGTTTATCCTATATTATATGTCTAAGGCAAATTGGATGGACATTGGAAGAAGGAGAAAACAGGAAACAGGACAGGAACCTACCACAGTGGGCCTCTGAAAGACTCTACCCAGCAGGGTATCAAAGCAGATGCTGAGACTCATAACCAAACTTTGGGCAGAGTGCAGGGAATTTTATGAAAGAAGGGGGAGATAGTAAGACCTGTAGGTGACAGGAACTCCAAAAGGAGAGCAACAGAACAAAAAATCTGGGCACAGGGGTCTTTTCTGAAACTGATACTCCAACCAAGGATCATTCATGGAGATAACCTAGAAGCCCTGCTCAGATGTAGTCCATGGTAGCTCAGTATTCAAGTGGCTACCCTCGTAATGGGACCAGGGACTGTCTCCGACATGAACACAGTGGCTGTCACTTTGATCACTTCCTGTTAGGCCACAGAGAAAGAGAATGCAGCAAGTCCTGATGAGATCTGATAGGCTAGGGTCAGAGGGAAGGGGAAGAGGACCTCCCCTATCAGTGGACTTGGAGAGGAGCAGGGGAGGAGATGAGGGAGGGAGGGTGGGATTGGAAGGGAATGAGGAAAGGGGCTACAGCTGGGATACAAAGTGAATAAACAATTAATATAAAAAATAAAAATTAAAAAGTCTAAGCCTCTTGCAGGCATTTTCTCATTTCTATAATTTTAACAAATGCTACAATTATAGATATTTTGTGAAACCATCAAATAAAACAATATAGTATTCTAGTAATGGTTTTGCATGTGTATACCCTGCTATATGCTACAGTAGATATCCTTGAATTACAAAAAAAAAAAAGGAAGGAAGAAAATAACAATTCTTTCAGGTAGCTGGAGGACAGAGCAACGACTCTAAGAGGTAAGGGATGGGGAAGAGACAGAAGCATTTTTTGAAAAAAGAAAGATTTTAAGAGGAGAATAGAGTTCCAATAGTCTTTGGCATGTAGGACATTGCACTGATTAGGGAGCTAAGGGGAAGTTTTTCACAAGGGTAGAGGTAGGGTTCAGAGCCATCACTATCCTGGTTCATAATTTTTAGTTACACATAAGAGTTGGTGTGGTGAGGTATCCAATAAAAAAGCGATTATTCAACTGAACCTCTCAGTGCTCCAGACTTGAGGTCTCTCCTCAAATATTCCAGTGGCAATCTAATTATGTGGTCCTAAAATAACCTAACATGCATGATATTATGTTTTATGCTTGCCATGTAGTGACCAGGTACTATTGTTGGTGTAATTAAATCATAAACGTTCATCCGTTTATTCACCACTTAGAAAATATGTACTGACTGCTTGGGTTAAGTGCACAAGCAACTGAAGCAAGAGGCATATTGTGAAACTAGACCCTGCTATGAAAATATGGAGGAGCAGCTACTGCATTTTTAGATCTTAAAACCTATTTAGAGAAGAACTTCGTGTTCATTTAAATCTGACTCAAATGTGTACAAAATTTGTCTTGGCACAATTTCTGAATCCGTAGATCAAAGTCCTTTCCTCCTTTCCTCTTCTGCTCAAAAGTCAATTGTAGTATTTATATTGGGAATCAATCCTTAGATACAGGCTTTTCTCTGTGGAGCCTCCCAGGCAGGTTACTGATTTTCTGAGTGTGTGAGAGCCTCAAGCACAGATGGGAATAACAAGGAATAAGACTTGAAGGAATCAGATAGAGAACACAGTCATGCACAAGGCAACAGGAAAGAGGATGGGATGAGTAGTTGAGTTCCTTATGAATTATGTATTTAGATACGTGGCTCATTAGATACATGGCTTATCTGGTTAGGTGCATGGCTTACCAAGATTTCTTTTTTAATAAGGTTGTTTTCTTTTTAAATAGGTCATTTTTTCAGATATGTAGGAGCTTTTTTATTTTTATGTATGCATTAACCAATGTCATGTAAAGGAGCAGAATTGATAAAATGAATATATATGTCAAAAGTTGATTTTCTAGACTGGCTTCTGGGATGATGTCTGGGTAGTCCAGCAGCTGCTGTCTCATACTAGAGAGGCAGAGCGATTGGAAGGTGCTCAGACCGAGAGGCTGCATATCTCAGCTTTCTGTATCTGGTGCTGAAGGCCCAGAGGAGTTCAGACAGCTGATAGTCTTCAGTCCACAGTCGGAAGCCCAAAGAATCTAGGTCTAACATCAGCTAAGGAATGCCACAGCAGTGGGAAAGATCAGCAAGAATGTAAACAAGAAGGCAAAAGCTACTTTTACTTCCTCTATGCCTTTCTTTCTGGGCTACTGTAATGTTGGCCTTTCTGCTTCAAGCAATCTAATGAAGAAAGTCACTCACATGTGTGCCAAGCAGCTTTGCTTTTAGTCTATTCCAAACCTAGTCAACCTGACAATGAAGATTATCCATTCCAATGTAATTCTGTTGTATATCTTCCTTCTTTCTGTCTATGCTTTTGAAATAACATTGAAACAATAACTGCCTAGGCCAACATCATGGAGTCTTTTCCCCTACCGCTGCCTATGTTTTATTCTAGAAAGTTTCAAGTTTCAGTCCTTATTTAAATCTTTCATCTAATTTTGAGTTGATTTTTTTTACATATGGACAAGGGTTCCACTTTTATTCTTTTCTCTATGGATATCTGTTTTCCCCAGCATGACTGAATGAAGATACTGCCCATTTCCACTTGTGTTTTCTGACCTTATTTCCTCAAGATCAACCAGCTGAACATTCATGGTTCTGTAGTTTTTGTCGTGTGTATATACATGTTTGCATGCCATATTTTGTTGTCTGTTTTTCACCACTGAGCACACCGTTTTTTATTTTTATATGGTTTTCAGTTCCTTTCAAAGCAGACATACTCCCCATAATCCTTATATCATTGCTTGAAACACCTATATGACCAACACATACTTTGGCAGCCCAGGTAACTACAAGTGGGAACCTTATAGACTGCCATGTGACAGCATGCCTGAAGTCATTAGCATTGCCTCAGTTACACAAAAAAGTCCTTGTCTTCTTAAATGTTACTTTCTTGTTGTATTTTTAGATCCTTGAAGAAAAAGTCTTTTCCTTCCATGAGGTTTTTTTTTCTCCTCATCTAGGTAAGTCTAGTGTCTAGTAGCTTGATTAAGGCATTGTAAATATATATTGGGTGACTATAGAAATCAATATTATTATTGTTTTGAAATTAAATTCTGTTGAAGAAGAGAAACGAAGAACTAGAATGAAAAAGCTCTCTTTAAACAAATAGAAAGCATCCTGTAGTACCACAACAAGAGCCGTTTGCCAATATTTATACAATAACTACAACTAATGGACTGTGAACTGTTTCTGGGCAGGTTGCTGAACTAACACCTAAATTGTATCTACGTGGTCTGATTTCTGGGGCCAATTTGGTTCCTGTCTGATTAGTTTGCTTCCTTCCAAAAATATAAATCAAAGAATTTAGGAGAAGGAAAATTTTCTTCCTGTGAAAGAAAGAAAGAAAGAAAGAAAGAAAGAAAGAAAGAAAGAAAAGCCCCAAAGACAAAAACAAAACCACAGGAGTCTGTCCTCGAAAAAGTCAGTGCTTCATGGTAACACAGATAGTTCTTCACGAAGTCAGAGCAATGCTGTTTGAACAGTTTAGTTCAAAGGTTTAGTGTGAGACTAAACCTTTGCATAGAGATATATGAAGAGGTACAGAGGTAGGCAATGTATTTTCTGGCTTCCTCTTGCTTTGTGTCTCATTGGTTGGTGTTCTGCATTATATTAGCCCCTTCTGTAGTCTTAGAAGACCCCCCCCCCAGATCCAGTGTACCCATTAACCATGATTATGATTTGTTGGTTCTTTGTTCCCATAGCCAACCTCTTCTGGGTTCTTCATGTCTTCATGTGACTGTGAATAAATACCTGCAGTCACTTTTCTTTGTACAGATGGACTCTCTGCAGAAGTGTCACAGAGGACATTTCTGTTTGCAGTGCATTCTCTCATTATCTTGGGAATGCCATAATTTCACATTCATTTTTCAGGCACTGTCCATGTTAGAAATAGAAATAGAATTCTTCATGAGCAATGTTCTCGGTTCTCTTCGATATTATCATTCTGCTCCATCCTTTTGTACAAAAATTAGCCATTATTCATATTTTTCTGTTACAAAAGAATCTGATTTTTCTATTCATATATCAATTATTTTGCTTACCTTTTCTATTTTTCCATCAGATTCTGACATGCCTAGATGTGAGTATCTTTGTACTTATCTTATTTGGATTTCTTTAAGTTTCTCAGATGTATAATATTCTCTGTCATATCCCAAATATGGAAGGTCATTGTTTATGCAAAAAAATTTTTATAGTCTCCTTACTGGTCTTTTCTGGCATTCCTGTTGCACATATGTTGACATGCAGAATGTTGTTTCTTGGGTCTCTGAGACTCTGTTTATTAGTCTTTGCTATTTCCCTCCCTTGGATCAGGTTTATCACAATAATTCAGCTGTTGATCACATCTAGTGAATTTTTCAAGGTTTCTGTACTTTGTCGTTGTGCTGTTTCCTATTTAAGATCTGAATTATATTTTTCTATTGTGGCTTCCTGCCTATTGAGTCATTATAAACATATTTTAGCTTTTTTAGTATCCTTACCTTGAAATATACTGTCTACTTAATCCAATATCTGGATACACTTATATATCAGTCTAATCAGAGATAGTTTTTATTGGGTCCTGTTCATCTCAACTCTGACCATGGTAATACTTTCTTTTTCTTTTGTAATTTTAGGTTAATGAACCCTGGATAGTTAGACATCCTTGTATAACAAGTCAGTATTTTAGACAATTCATTTATTTATTTATTCATTCATTCATTTTCTGTGTTTAATTTATTTTTACTCACATTCTGTGAAATCTGTTTCCTCTGTGATAGATAACCATCAATTGTGTCTCTTCTCAGCTTATTTATGCTTCTTGTTTAGACTGGCTTTATAGATGTGACACCTTTGTCTTCAAAGCTCAATGATCGGCTTAGTGAATGACCAATGAAAGCCGTTGCTCAAGCATGGCAAGCTAAAATCAGCCTTCTGCTGGTGTTGGAAGGGCACTCAAAATTTACCCATTTTTTATTTTATTTATTTTAAATCTTTTATTTATTACCATTTTTAAAATTCTCCTCCTGATTTGCCACACCAGCCCTTACTGGTTTTCCTAGCATACTTGTGGTCCAGAGCTAAGTGAAGCTTATCTTGCTCTTTTGTGCATCTCCTGTTTTCATGATCTGTCTGGTCCACCATCAGTCAATCTGTCAGCCACATGCTGAAAGAGGGCAGCCTCTCCTGTTTTCCTAATAGGTTCTCTATAATTCTGAGGCTGGGGCTTTCAGAAACACCGAAAGATTTGCTTCTCCCCATTCTCAGTCCACCATCCAAATAGAAATTGCTCCTATGGGTCAGATTTCATGCTTTTCCAGCAACCCCTGCCCTTATAGATCTACCATATTTGCTATGAACCTGGAGAGCTGGGTGTGTAAGCAGCCTGAGTCAGCACGGCCTTGGAGTCTGTGCTCTTGACTGAAGCTTTAATGTTTGCAAAACTGGATACTTTCCAGTGTATTGTATGCCCTTGTTCTATTTCGAGGTCCTGGAAGAGTTGCTTTTTGCACAATTTTGAGAAGTTCTACTCCCCACCCCCCGTAAAGATATTCTGACCTCTACCCTGTCACAGCTGGAAATTTCTCTCTCAGCTCAGAACTTCTGCCTATTGCTTTGTTTCTGTTCTTTCTGTTTCATTTTGTTCTAATTTATCTTTTACAAAAATCAGGAGTTGGATTTTCTTTGTGATCTAGTGTTAAAGCAACATTTTGCTCTTTAGTAAGTGAATTAAGCTTATTTACATTTAATAGCTTACACATAAGTTGTGTTTCATCTTATCCCTGTGATAATGTGTCTTGTGCTGTTCTCTGATCTATAAAGTTGATAAATTGCTAAATGCATCTCCTGCTGGTCTATTAGCCATGTATGTTAATTCCTTGAAATGTCATGTAGAAAATTTTGTATATTTGTCTTAGAAATGTCTTTTATAATTAAATCTTTATATAATAAAATAGGTTATAATTTTTTAACAGTGTGGTTTGGTTCTTCCATGAGTAAGCCTCTTTTTCTGTGTATGTCTTTGTTACAGTTTAATTTTATTAGTAGCATTTTCTTAGTGTTTACATTTGTAATGGTAAACTATGCTTATGAACACAGACCTTTAGTGATATTGTTGATTAAATGCTCTGTAAACTATATAAATGAGTTACAGCTTGAATATTTTACCATCTTATTTCCTTTTTTTCTAATTATTTGTATCATTTTGCATTATAGTAAATATAAGATTTTTATTTATTTATTTATTTTTTTCAATGCAGTTTATTCAGGAACATTGAACAATCCTCGGACCCCGGGGAAAGCCAGCCCACAGCTTAAATAGCCTCTGGGTAGCCAACCCAGGCATGCCACGGGGGCAATGCAGATAGGTCCACATACATGGAAGCAAGCCAGATCCTCGGCCTTAGCCAAATGTGGAGTTGTTCGTGACAGAGAGCACTCACCATCGGGAAGGTGGAAGGCGGAAACCAGCTCCATCTTTAAGGCATAGCATTCCGCAGCTCTCTACAGTTCCCCCTTTTTGTTTTAGACGCATCAGGCAAGAGTAGAGGTCTGATCTCTGGTGGACGCAGGACTAGCCACAGGATTATCAACATGGATTGCTGCAACCATGAATCATCTGAAGGAATGAGCAGGCATGGGAGTGTTAGCAGGCCTTCTGGTGTTGGTCTCCTTGGTTTGCCTGTGGTATATATGCAAGATTAGAGTCTCACAACAGTGTGATGCAGCCATGATCATTCAGGCCTTTACAGCCATTGAAGCAGGACATTCTCCCCAAGCATGGTTTATAAAAAGCTAAAATGATACGCTCAGGATGCGAGGCTAAGCACTGCACTCAGGGTCAGCCGCTTTGGACCCAGAGAAGAGCATGTCTGATGGCATGCGGGTTGATGCCCCAGGTCCCGCCTCTGAGAAAAAGGTATCGGACGCGTCTGATGCTCTTTGGGTGGATGACACCTAAATGAACATCTGTACATTTTTATTTTTTTAACCACAGAGAGCCTTAAATTTGTTTTAGTCTTTTAAAAAAGTATTATGTTGCGTTTGTTTGTTTGTTTTAGTGTGTGTGTGTCCATGCAGTAGGACATGAATGTGCCACGGCACATCTGTATGATTAGAAGACAGACTGTGAGTTGTCTCCTTCCAATACACAGTCCCATGGATGGAGCTCAGGTTGTCAGGCTTTCTAGCCCAGTTGTTCTTTCGCTTTTCCTTCCTTCCTGCCTTCCTGCCTTCGAATGTTCTAAGGAGTAAAGGTCCACACATTCCTCCTTGATTCACTCTTTCTTGATTTTTATTGCTGCACATTTTTGAGATCATTTTGTGCAATTTTTTCTTCATAAGAAACATGATCTTGTTGGCTAGTTCTTCAAAGACTCCATCTTTGAGGAGGTGGCCCTCTCCTCCAGTAACTTTTCCAGGCTATGTTTTTTTTATGTTTATCAATATTACAGACACATGACAGACCTTTAATCTGTGTGCTTGAATATTTATTCTATCAAATTGCTTTGTGTTCTTGTTTTAGTATCTTCAATTAGATATATTTTAGAATTATGTTGTGATTTCCATATTGATTTTTCCTGTAATCTTTCAAACTTCTTCCTTGTTTTCTCTGCATCTGATGAACTTTTGTTATGAGAAATCTTAATCCAACAACATGGGTGCTCTGGCAAGGCATTTCATCCAAAGACCTTCTAGGTCTCTATGATCTGGCGAGAATGACACCCTTTAATAGCTCTGTCTGGAATATAGACATACCCTTAGTACACACACCCAATCTCCAATAATGAAGGTAAAGTTAGTTTGTAGGAGGAAACACCCATGTTTGAAAACAACATCTAATTGAGAGGCAGACAAAGTGATGAGTAAGAGAAAGATTTGACAGAATGAGTCAGAGATACAGTACACCCAAGTCTCATGAGAACAGACAGAAAGGAGAGGCTATTTATGAGCAGTACAATAGAGGTGAGACAGTAGAGAAAGATGAGAGAGGATAATACAGTAGAGAAGACAGTACAGTAGAAAAAGGAGTAGAGTTAAGTAAAGATTAGTTCAGTACAGTGATTGTTGTTCAAGCAGTTCAATGCAGTGGAGTTGAGTAATCATTTAGGAGTGCAGTGGAGTTCAGTTTGGTGCAGTTCAGGGGCAGATTTTTAAGCAGAACATTCCAGTGAGAAGCAGAGGGAATCAAAATTGATTCAAGCTTGAAGAGGAATTTTAGGCAGAACATCTAAGTTGAGCCAGCAGGCCAGAGTTCAGAAAGAACTAGAAAAGGACCAGTTATTCAGCAGTAAGCCTCAGAGACAATTACATTAGGCAAATACAAGTTACTTTTACAGTTATTTCTATACTTTATATCCTATAGTGCTTTCAACAGGGCTTAGAAATCAGCATTTCCAAACAATAGGTCTATTTGTCCTCCTGTGAAGACTAGGTGAACAATGAAGTCATACAGATCCAAGTAGACAGGGCCCAGATGAGTCTGAGTATCTAAGAGCACAGTCTGATAGGCCTGTAAGTCTCAGCTCAGCTGCCTTCTGAGGCACCAAATCCCCCACAATTGCCACCTGGGGTGGATGCACCCCTGCAGCTCCACCTGAGGCCTCTGTACCCCTCACCTACCACCTGAGGCACCGATGCCCAGCCTTGCAAACACCACTTGCCTTTCAGGGCACTGGCACCCATACCCCTTGTTATTCAAGGCACCCACACTTGCATCCCAGCTATTTGAGGCACCTGCATCTACTCCCTGCCTTCAGAAACACCCAACCCAGGGTGGCTGTATCCAAAACACCAACACCCATTCATATTCCCCTGGACTTCTCTTCTCATCCTGAAGACTACTCCAGACACCAGAGTCAGGTGCATGTTATGTGCATGTTCAAGGAACAAACAGCCAAGGGGATGGACAATCTGATGGCTAAAGGCCAGTGTAAGAACCAATCAACAAAACCAGGACATCGTGGCTCCACTAGGACCCACCCCACCCACCAACACTGGATATTCTCATACAGCTGAAACACAGGAAAATGACCTCAAACCTATGATTATGCAGTTATTAGAACCATATAAAGTGAAAACAAACAAATCTCTCAAAGAAATACAGGAGAATTCAACCAAAAAATATAGGCCATCAAGGACTGGCAGGAAACCGCAATCAAACAGATGAAGGAAATGAATAAAACAGGGAATTAGAATCAAGAAAGGAAACACAAACCAAGAAAACCATGGAGATGGAAAAGTTAGATAATGGACCAGGAACCACAGAGGTAAGCATCATTAACAGAATATAAGAGATGGAGGAGAGAATCTCGGGCATGGAAGATACAATTGAAGAAATCAATACATCTTTCAAAGAAAGCATTAAGACAGAAAAGTTCCTGATACAAAGCATCCAAGAAATTAAAGACACCATGGAAAGATGAAACCTGTGAATAATAGGAAGAGACACAGAAAAACAAATTCTAGGTTCCAAGGTTCAGTAAATATTTTCAGGAAAGTGTCCTTGTGGGTAGGATGGGCATCTTTTGGATATATTCCCGAGAATGATATAGCTGGGTCTTGAGGTTGATCCATTCCCAATTTTCTGAGGAACTGCCATACTGATTTCTATTTGACTTGTACTCCTACTAGCAATGGAGGAGTGTTCTCTTTGTTTCAAATCCTTGCCAGCATGAGATGTCACTTGTGTTATTGTTTTTAGTCATTCTGACAGGTATAAGATGAAATTTAAATCTTGTTTTGATTTGCATTTCCATGATGGCTAAGGATATTGAACATTTCTTTAAATATTTCTTGGTCATTTAAGAATCCTCTAATGAGAATTATTTGTTTGGGCTTGTACCCCATTTTTAAAATGGTCCCTTTTGTTTGTTGATGTAGGCTACCATCTTGTCCTATTGACAGTGTTCTAGTGACAGAAGGTTTTTAGTTTTGGGAGGTCCCATTTATTAATGTTGATCTTAGTGCCTGCACTATTGGTATTGAGTTCAGGTAATAGTCTCCAGTGCCAATGAGATCAAGGCTATTCCCTACTCTATTTGTAGAGGAATTTTAATTCAGAATATGGCTGTCCTGGCAAGAGATCACTTCCAAAGACCTTCTAAGTCTATATGATTCAGTTATAATACATACCTTCTACATGGTGGTGTCACATGACTTAATCCCAGGATAAAAAGGCAAGAAGATCTCTGAGTTCAAGGCCATCCTGGTATGGAGTAAGTTTCAGGTAAAAAAAAAAAAAGAAAAAGAAAAAGAAAAAGAAAAAGCGTAGGTCCAGGCAAGGTGGTACACACACTTAATCTCAAACAATGAAGGTAAAGTTAGTGTGTAGAAGAAAGCACCCATGTTTGTACGTGATGTCTAATTGAATGGCAGACAAAGTGATGAATCATAGAAATATTTAACAGAATAAGATATGCCCAACTCTCACAAGAAGATAGAGGAAAGGGAAGCTACTAAAGGGAGCAGCACAGAGAATGAGTGGGAAAGGAGGCAGTTTTACAGAGAGGTTGGAGAGAGAATAAGCTGGACATAGGTGAAGACAGAGTGAGCCAGAGAATGAGAAAGACTGAGAAGAATAGAACATCTTGCCAAAGTTAGTATGAGGCCAAGCTGAATAATTCAGACAGAGGCTGAGAGAAGCAAGTTTGAATCATCCATCTTAGAGAGGAGTTTGGACCAGAAGAGCTGAGTTAAACCAGCCAGCCAGAGTTCAGAAAGAACAAGAAAGGGTGAACTTAGTCAACGGTAAATATCAGAGGCTGAACATATTCTAGGTCTAGATGAGCTTGTATGGAGGCTAGAAGCTTCCAGGACTAGGCTTTGGTTAGCAGACAGAGGGAGTAAGCCTCTGAGAAGACAATTAAATCAGGGGAATAAAGTTACTTTTACATTTATATTTTCAACCAGGTTCAATGTGTATGGTTTTATGTTACAAGCTCTTTGATCTACTTGGACTTGAGTTTTGTGCAACGTGTTAAGTATGTATCTATTTACGTTCTTCTATATGCAGACATTCTGTTAGACCAGCACCATTTGTTGAAGATGCTTTTTTCTCCCCAGTGTGTATTTCTGGCTTCTTTATAAAAAATTCATGTTTCTATAGCTATTTGGATTTATGACTAGGTCTTTGATTCCATTCAATAATCAGTGCATCTGTTTTTATGCCAATACCATATGGTTTTTATTACTATAGCTCTGTAGAACAGCTTGAAGTCAGGGATGCTGATATCTCTGAAGGTTTTTTTTTTTTTTTTTTTTTTTCTGTACAGGACTGTTTTAGCTGTCATGTTTTTTTGTTTTTGTTTTTGTTTTCACATGAAATTGAGTACAGTAATTTCAAAGTCCGTAAGGATTGTCTTGTAATTTTCATTGGGACTGAGTTGAATGTATAGATTACTTTTGGTAGGATAGCCATTTTTACTATTAATTCTACCAATCAATGAACATGAAAGATCTTTCCATCTTCTGATATCATCTTTGATTTCTTTGTTCAGAGACTTGAAGATTTTTGTCACACTAGTCTTTCAATTGCTTGCCTAGACTTACACCAGGATGCTTTATATTGTTTGTGGCCATTTTGAAGGGTGTTGCTTCCATGATTTCTTTCTCATCCCTTTGTCATTTGTATTTAGGAGGGCTACTCATTTTTTTGAGCTAATCTTGTATCAAGCTACATCATTGGAGGTGTTTATCAGTTGTAGGAGCCCCTTGATAGAATTTTTTGAGGTTGCCTGTGTATGCTATAATATCATCTGCAAATAATGACATATTTACTTCTTACTTTTCAGTTTGTGTCCTCTTTACTGGCTACAGTTGTCCCATTGCTCTAGCTAGAACTTTTAAGTTCTATATTGAATAGATATGGAAAGAGTGGACAGCCTTGTCCTGTTCCACATTTTAGTGGAATTGTTTTGCATTTCTCTTCATTTAGTTTGATGTAGGCAATAGACTTGTCATAAATTGTCTGTATTCTCAGAAAAGACCCTGTGCCCAGATATATTTGGTCCTTGTGGAGCTCCTATCCTTTCCCCATCAGACTAACTCCCCTTCTTTCTTATGATTCCCTGTACTCTGCCAAAGGTTTAGTCATGAGTCTTTGCTTTGAAAACACTGCTAGTTAGAGTCTTTCAGATGCGCTCAGTAGACTCCTGTCATACGTTCAATGCACATCCCATCTGTCTTTCTAAATGAGGATTGATCATCTTACCCCATGTCCGCTCAATTGATTATCTTTTTTAGGTGTATAGATTTCATTATGTTTATCATATCTTATAGGTCTATATAAGTGAGTATATCCCATGTTTGTCTTTCTCCTTCTGGGATATTTCACTCAGAATGATCTTTTCTAGATCCCACCATTTGCCTGCAAATTTCATGATTTCCTCCTTTTTGATTGCTGAGTAGTATTCCATTGTATAAAAATACCACAATTTCTGTACCCATTCCACTGTTGATGGACATCTGGGTTGTTTCCAGGTTCTGGCTATTACAAATAGAGCTGACATTCAACCAAGGACCATGTATGGATATAACCTAGAACCTCCACTCAGATGTAGCCTGTGGTAGCTCAGTAACCAATTGGTTTCCCAAAGTGAGGGGAACAGGGACTATTTCTAACAGGAACTCAATGACTGGCTCTTTGGTCTCCCCACCCCCGAAGGGAGGAGCAGTCCTGTTAGGCCACAGAGGAGGGCTTTGCAGCCAGTCCTGAAGATACCTGATAAAACAGGATCAGACGAATGGGGAGGAGGTCCCCCCTATCAGTGGACTTGGAAAGGGGCACGGTGAAGATGAGGGAGGGAGGGAGGGACTGGGAGGGAATGAGGGATCGGGACACGGCTGGGATACAGAGTTAATAAAATGTAACTGATAAAAAAAATTTAAAAAAATGGAGAAAAAAAATAAAATGAATAATGAAATTGTGTATCACTCATAAAAAATAAATAAATGACCCAGTTTTACTTAAAAAAAATAAATTGTCTGTATTATGTTTAGGTATGTCCCTTCTATCCCTAATCTCCTTAAGACTTTTATAAATGTGGAGCATTGGATTTTGTCACAATCTCTTTTTTGGCATCTAATGAGATGATCATGTTGGGTTTCCTTTATTTTTTCTTTCATTCTGTTTGTTGTGGTAGATTACACTGACAGACTTTTGTATGTTGAACCATCTTTGCATCTCTGTGATAAAACTTATTTGATCATGGTGGATGATCATTTTGATGAGCTTGGCTTTGGTTTGTAAGTATTTGTTGGGGATTTTTATATCTATGTTCATAAAGAATTGGTGTTTAATTCTCTTTCATTGTTGACTCTTTCTGTGGATTAAGTATCAATCTAACTGTGGCCTTATAAAATTATTGGGGAATATTCCTTCTGTTTTATTTTGTGGAAAAAATGAAGAGTATTGGCATAAACTATTCTCTTAAAATCTGATGTAATTCTGTGCTAAAACTGGTTTTGGGCTATTTTTTTTAAGTTGGGAGATTTTTAATGACTATTTCTATTTAACTAGGGGCTATAGGTCACTTCGAATTTCTTATCTGATCCTGATTTGTCTTTAGTATGTGGTGTTTCTAGAAAATTATCCATTTCTTTTAGATTCCCTAATTTTGTTGACTACTGATTTTGTAATGTATGACCTAATAATTCTTTGGATTTTCTTGGTGTCTATTGCTTTATTCTCCTTTTTGTTGCTGATTTTTTTTAAATGTAGATATTCTGTCTTTTTTTAGTTAGTTTGGATTAAAGTTTGTCTATCTTGTTGATTTTTCTCAAAGAATGTATTTTGTTTTATTGATTCTTTGTATTGTTGGCTTTTATTTTATTGAGTTGTGCTCTCAGTTTGATTATCTTCTCTTGAATTGCTTCATTTTATTCTAGAGCTTTCAAGTGTGCTGTTAAGCTGCTAGTATGAGATCTCTCTCATAAATATATATTTAGTATAGATTATATATATATATATACATATATATTTAACATAAGTTCTTAGTTCTATGAACTTTCCTCTTAGCACTGCTTTCATTGTGTCCCATAAGTTTGAGTATTCTGTGCAATCATTTCTACGGAATTATAGTAAGTCTTTAAGTTCTTTAATTTTTTTCTTGACTCAGTACTCATTCAGTATAGAGTTGCTCCATTTCCATGAGTTTCTAGGCTGTCTGTTGCTTCTTTTGTTGCTGAAGTCCAGCTTAATCTGTGGTTGTCTGATAGGATGCAGAGTTATTTTCATTTATTCTGTATCTGCTGAGATTTGCTTTGTGTCTGGGTTTGTATTCCCCTTTAAAGAAAGTTTCATTAGGTGATGAGAAGAAAGCATATTCCTTTGTATCTGGAGGAAATGTTCCATAAAAGTCTATTAGGTCCATTTGAGTTGTAACACCTGTTATCTCCAGCGTTTCTCTGTTTAATTTTTGTCTGGATGACCTGTCCATTGGTGAGAGCCGGGTATTGAAATCTTCCACTATCAATGTTTGAGGGTTGGTGTGTGATTTAAGCTTTAGTAATATTTCTTGTACAAATATGGGTGCCCTTGCATTTGGAAATTGAAATGTCATTTTGGTGATTTTTTTCCTTTGACCAGTCTGAAGTGTCCTTCTCTGTGTCTTTTGATTAATTTTGTTTGGGAATCTCTTTTGTTAAATATTAGAATGGCTATACCAACTCACTCAATAGGCAATTTGCTTGGAAAATATTTGTCTAACTCTTTCTGATTGAGGTAATGTTTAACATCAATGTTGAGGTATCTTTCAGAAGAATGTGTGCAGCAGAAGAGTGCATCCTCTTTTCACTTCCATTCTTTCAGCCTGTGTCTTTTTATTGGGGAAATGAGAGAATGAGAATCAGTGACCAATGATTGTTAGTTTCTGTTATTTTGTTGTTGTTATTGTTGTTGGTGGTGGTGGTAGTGGTGATAGGGTGTATATATGTGTATGTGTGTGTGCCCTTCTTCTTTTGGTGTTGCTGCTGTGAGATTATTTATTCCCTGTATTTTTATGGATGTAATTAGCCTCCTTGGGTTGGAGTTTTCTTTCTAGCACCTTCTGTGTAAGGCTGGATTTATAGATGGGTATTGTTTAAATTTGACTTTATCTTGGAATATATGTTTTCTCCATCTACGATGATTGAAACTATTGCTGGGCATTCTAGAGTGGGCCAACATCTGTGATCTGTTAGTGTCTGCAAGACATCTGTCCAGGCTTTTCTGGCTTTTAGAGTGTCCACTGAGAAGTCATTCTAATAGCTCTGTTTTTATATATTACTTGGCATTTTCCCCTTGAAGCTTTAAATATTCTTTCTTTGTTCTGCATGTTTATTACTATGTGGTGAGGAGACTTTCTTTTCTGGTCCAACCTATAAGGTATTCTATTTGCTTCTCGTATCTTCATAGACATCTTCTTCAGGTTTGGAAAATTTTTCTTCTATGATTTTGAAGAAAGCATTTTTTGAGTGTTTAGGCTGTGTCTCTCTTCCTCTTTTTCTTCTTCTCCCTCCTCCTCCTCTTTCTGTCCCTGCTCCTATAACTACTACTCTTGGGTTTGGTCTTTTCATATGTTCTCAATTTCCTGAATGTTTTTCATCAGAAGATTTTAGACTTAACGTTTTCTTCCATAATCTACAATATCTTCAATGCATTAGATTTTTTTTCATGTCTTATGTTGGTGAAGCTTGTCTCTGTATATCATACTTTCTAGATTTTCTATTAGCAGAATTCTCCCAGTTTGTGTTTTCTTTATTGCTTCTATTTCCATTTTCATGTCTTGAAATTTTTTACTTATTTTTTTTTTTAACTTTTTCTTTTTGACTTTCTTTAAGGGATTTATTAATTTCCTTTAATTGTGTTTTTCTGGGTTTCTTTAAGAAATTTGTTCCCTCCAATTGTTTGTTTGTATTTTTCTGGAATTCTTTAAGGGATATTTTCATTCTTCTTTAAGGATCTCTATCATCATCTTATAGGTAGATTTAGGGTCTTTTTTCTTATGTGTCAGCTCTGTTAGAATATCAGGGCCTTCTGTGGTAGGATAGCTGAGCTCTAGTGGCCACAAACTGCACTGGCTGTTGTTGATTCTATTTTTATCCTAGTGTCTGCTTCTGGGTCTAGAATAATAAACAGTCTTGTCCTGACTTCCGGATTTGTGTTTGTTAGGTGTGTGCTTTGTTTCTTGATTTCTGTTTTGAGACCATGAAACAGCTGTGTATTACTTGCTTTGCTGGCCTGCTCAGGTGGTGAGATTACAGGGAGTGCCTCCTGGTGTTGGAGGATGTTTAAGTGGGATGAGTTGGAGTAAGGAATGTTGGAGAAGGTCTTCATGATCCACTGGGGATGGGGTCAGAGAGGAAATGGAGAGACAACAGATTTCCAGCTACAGTGCTTTTGATGAGACTTTGGGTATTTAATCCCAGGAGCAGTAGGGGAGGTATGGGTCTGCCTTCAGCTAACTTGTTGACCTGTTAAGAGCTGCTCTTGGGTTATCAGAGGGTACCTGCTGGAATTGGGGTCTGGGACAAAGCAACAAATAGGGGGAAGGACCTTAGAAGGTGATGTTTTGTCACATCCACAGAAGGTGTGGGCCGGGGTGAAGAGAGGCTGCAGCTGGTGTTCTGTTGCAGAGCTAGGGAAGAATCTGGAGATTGGGTCTGGGGGAACACATAGAGAAGGAGAGGTTCCTGCAGCCTATCTGGTTTTATGGCAGGCATGGCCTATGGTTCAGTATGGGTGTCTGCTTAAGTTGGGGGCTGAGATACAGTGATGACTGGGGGGGAGAGAGGGTAAGAAAGGATGGTCTGTGGGATCCATAAGTAATATGGGAAAGGGTGAGGGAAGTCTGTTGCTGGTTTTCTGTTGGTAGGAGTGAGAATGGGGGATTGAATCTGGGAACCAGAGAGAGAGGGAAAGTATTACCATGAAACAAACACACAGCACCCAGTACTCTGTATGTCGTCTTTTCTTCTAAGATCTTACTCTGTTGACTTGACACAAAATGATGAACACAGCATGCTTCTTTATCTTCATCTACTCTCTCAGCTGGAATGTTGTATTGGTGCTGTGGCCATTGTGTATTGCCATCTTGTAAACATGTTCATGCAGACATGAGGTAAGACCTGCACTTCTGTTAAGTTTCAAACTCACTACAAGCAGCTTAGGTGCCTATTTAACACATCAAAGCAGACCTGCCTCCAGGTTCTCCCAGCATTCCTTAGTCCATACCTGTTACAAGATACCCTAGCATACCCTGCCCCCTCTCCTGAACTTTCTAGCCCAGGGGTTGGGATGCCTTTCCGGACATTTTGGTTACCTGCCCTTCCTTTGCTCATTTGTACCTTTGGCCTCCTTGCTGCCTTTTCCTTTTCCATCTCCCTCTCCTCACATGGTTCAGAATCATGACCCCTCTGGCCTCTCCCAGATGTGTGTTCCTCTGGCTATGCTTTCTCACACATCTATAATGCATTTTCTCCTACACCATATCTAGGAACAGTAATGTTTCTTTTCCTTTCCTTCATTTCTTTTTTTGAATTCAACCTCTGTTTTCTTCCGACCTCTCTCCAACCTTCCTCTTGGAGGTGTTTGTGGTCTGTAGCCATAATGGCAGGGTGGTTGTACAAAGGCTTAGCATAGGCATGCTTTGTAGGTATCAGTAAGCAGGTTAGAGTTTCTAGATCCAAGTAGAAGTGGTGTGAAGTGGCAGTGAAGGCAGTAGCTTTTTGATTTTCTTGTTTTTGAACACTGCTGTTGAGAGACAATAAATGCTGTATGACTATCACTTTACAGCTCAGTATGCTTTCCAGACCTGCCTTACAAACTTTGTGAGCTCCAAATTCTTGCAGGGATGACCATTCATTGATGCTGGTCAGAATGGTTTCTGATGTTTAGGGTTGTACCTTAGCTCATGGATATGTTCATCTCTATTTTATAGGTGTTGTTCTAAATAATTAAAAATGAGTGTTGGGGTATATAACATTATTAGCCTTAAGATTATCATAGCATTATTATTTAACCCACTATCATAAATAATAAGACACAGATACCTGTTAGATTTTATAGTTGCCTTATTTACCTTATTTACCACAGATATTTCATCTGTGCTGATTCAATAACCTCACCATCCATCTCCCAATCTCCATCCAATGCCATCTGCCTTAATCCTCCTCATCTTGTCTACCTTTCACTCACGATCCTATGGTACTTGCTTATAATTTTCATCTGGGCTTATTCATGCCATTGTTGAAGTTCTTCCTCTTGGCCTACATGTATTTTTCTTCACACTAAACCACCATAGTATCCTCCTTCCTCCTCTCATCTGTTTTCTGTGATTTTCTCTTGAACGCAAAAGCCCAGGAACCTTAGCCACGCCCACCCCATTCTGCCCTGCCCAGGTATAGGCTTAACCAGTCAGGTATGATAATATGTGCAGGTTTACACAACAAAGATAGGTTTACACAGCAAGGATAGGTATAGAAAACAAGGATAGGTTTAATGAGAATATGCTCTTGAGGGCCAGTAAATAACATTAGAATACATAGCACCAGACCAATACCCAACAATAGGTAAAGAAATAATACCATTAAGGATAAAAAAAATACTTATTCCGAGTTTGCCTGATTCAAGACTTTTTCATTTAAGTACCATGATTGATAATAGCAATCAGATTGTTCCACTGGGCTTATGATATGAGCTCTGAATTTAGGCATTAAACTTAGTAACTCACTAATTTTCACTACAATTACATGATCTAGCTTTTAAATTATTATTTTCATTATTTTCTTCATTATCCATGCAATAAACCTGAAAATTGCTAATGAACTTGCCCAATGTGACACAGATCTACTCCCAAATCTATGTCCCAATGTCTAGATGACCTTCACCAAAACAAACAAGCAATAACAACAAAACAAAAAACACAACAAACAAACAAACAAAATGACCCTAGGGTTTACCTTGATCTTATAACTTGGAATTTTACTTATTAAATGGTTAAGATTCCATGCTAACTATAGAGTGTTGTTGGCTTTAAGTTTTGATTTTATACATTCATTAAGCTAAATGTTCATCTTACAAGAATATTATAAATAGACCCTTAGTATGTCTTCAATTTCAATATCATCAAAATGCCACCATCATAGAGTTATAGAATCTATGTTGGACGAATGCTGGTTAATTATTTCTTTCAAGGTCTGGAGTTCCCTCCTTGCTCATTTATCAGTTAGCTTGAGAGGCTTCAACATTTCCCCAGACAGCCAGTTTATCCTCAGCTAGCATCTATTCATAAGTCTTCTTAAGACTGAGCTGAATATGCATTCTTAGACCCTTATTTATACCTATTGGTATAAATAGATCTATTGGTAAATAGATTTTTGTGTCACAAGTGGCTTTGTAGGCACTGAAAGACAATGAAGCCTTTCCTGTTCCTAGGTGAGCAACATTTTTATTTCATTCGCTCACTGCCAGATCCTCAGATTCTCTGAATTTATCTGAGCGAAGCAGAGATTTAAAGCTGGTGTTATTGGGGATGATCAGACCCTTGTTTGGGATCTTGTGTCCTTAGAGAGCTGTATCTCAGCATTAAGTCATATTGAGATTAAAGCCACTTAAATCACTGATGCTTTTCACCACACCCTTTTATTCTTTTCTCATTGTTTTTATTTCTCCCACTTTGAGAAAGTCTTGCCTTGTAGGCCAAGTTCCCTTGAATGTTCATCCTTCTGCTTTTTGACTTAATGGTGTTAAGAGTGTTTCTTCTGTTTTCTCTCTTTGCAAATCCATTTTGTCATCTCTGCTGGAGCCATATTGTATTACTCTTGGCAGGCTGACATCTACAGCCAGGACATATACACATGCAGTCCTGCCCAGTAGATAATTATTTCTCTTTGCACTATGTCTCCTCACTCTTCCATTGTCATGTTCTATTGTGAATGCTTGTATATTCTCAGAGCACCCCAGAATTTCCCATGCATTTCTGTCCTGTGGATGGCATCTTAAGTTAAATATCATTATAAATATTACAAAGCTCTTCTTGCAGTAGCGTATCTTGGTGGCAGGCATTTTAAATGTGCAACAATATATAAATATAAAAATGTAAGAAATTATGTTATTGGTTTTATTCCATTTAATCTATCAAAACTGAGTTTTCATGACCCTATCACTAAGAATATTTGCATGGTCACTAAAAACTTTGTTACATGTTCAGCCTTGCTTTGATCCAATCAGTGGCTAGAATCTTCTATCATAGCACTAGAGGGTTCTCTTCAGGCTAGTGTCTACCCTTTCAATTATGTTCATTCAGATAAGATTTTATTCACTTTGCTGAATGGTAACTCAACCTTTAAATTTTGAAAATATAACTAATTCTCTTAGATTTTCCAGAATACTTGATACAAACTCTCAAAAATTAATTTCACTTAATTTACTAAATATGCAACTGACTTCTAGTAAGCATATTTTCTCCTGCTAAGCTCTTGCTTGCTGACTAGTTTTAAAATAGAACCTTGCTTAAGACTGATTTTTTTTCTGTATATAAATATGGTTAATGTTTGCAGAAATATTTGAGAAAAAGAGGGAGACGGTAAGGCATGTTTTATATACTATTTGATATTATTGCTTGAAAATGTATCATTAATATGTTATCTACTACTTACTTCACATTCAAATGTCACAATAATGTTCTTCAGAATAGGATGCAAACAAGGTTCACATGTGGTATTTAGCTGTCAAACCTTTTAGTCTTTCTAAACTTAGACTAGCTTCTCTGCCTTTTACAGCTTTCATATTGCTGAGGAGTTTTGGAGTAACTCACTGGAATTGTTTTTCAGAACGCTTTTATATTTGGATTTTTTGTGTTTTTCTATTGTGAGATTCTGACAAACCATTTTGGTAAGAATATTATGTAGGTGATATTTGTTTCTTAACATATGACATCATGGGACAGGCAATGTCTGGATCCTGTCATTTGATCTCTTGACTAAAGCAGTGTACAGTGAGTTTGTCTACTTCAAAGGCACCTTTCTCCACCATATTTACTACCTACTCTGTAGGCAAACATTTCTTTTAATGAAATTTTTATTTTTTATATTAATTACATTTTATTTGCTTTGTATCCCAGCTGTAATGCCCTCTGTCATTCCCTCCCATGACCCTCTCCAAGCAGTTCAGTATCCCAGTGGGCTTCTTAGTAAGGGGAACACGGACTGTCTCCAACATGAACTCAATGGATGGATCTTTGACCACCCCCGACCCCCTGCAGGAGGGGCAAGCCTTGCCAGGCCAAAGAGGAGGACATTGTAGCCAGTACTGATGAGCCCTGATAAGCAAGGGTCAGATGGAAGGGGAGGAGGACCTCCCATATCAGTGGACTTGTAGGTAAACATTTGAAGTTCTGCTCCTTTTATGAATTAGAATACTTCCATGTTCTACACACCTTTTCTCTAGGATTCTTAAGGCATATAGGGCTGTTGCACTATCATTGAATCTGTAGCTAGTTGCCAATGTGAAGAATGAATGGATCCTACCTGTAACACAGCCACTTCATAACAACCTAGTCACTAAACGTGAACTGCACTTGATTCTTACTAGTTTCTGTTCAGTGATTATCACTGCTATGTGGACCACTTGTAAACAATGATATTGATGAATGAAAATTTACCATCAGCCCATAAGTATAGCTGTTTCCTTTTTGGTTGTATTCAGTCTCATCCCATTCACCTAATTTTGTTTTAGTACTTCTGACATCAGCAAATTGACTTGAAGAAGTCTGAGTCATTGTGCCTTGATCATTAGAAGCAACAGTATGGAGAATGTTCTTACTTAAGTATGCTTACCCACTTAAGACTCCTATTACAGGTATTGTGTTTTAGCCACCAACACAAAAATACCAGATCTTGAATCTATGGATTTATATAACTGGAATTACTCCTGCAAAAATCATATTGAAAATCACCTTATGAAATCTATTATTGCCTGGTCCCACTGGGCTGTTCTATATACAGAATAAGTTTCCCAAAGTCTTTCTAATGCCTGGCTTTTTAGACAGAACATCGTTTAGTAGACAGTCACTGTTTCTGTGCTGCTTTTCTTGATGTGAGCTGAGTTATGTTGCCTTTAACGGTCCACATGCAACGAACACTATGAACATTAAACATTTGTTTGGTCTCCTCTTGGGTTCTGGAATTTTCTAACAAGGCAAAAGATGCCAAATGATTTCTTAGAAATTCTGTATACCCCAAGGAACAACACACCAAACTGAGTTAAAAATAAATAGCAAGAAAAACTTTATTCAAGATTAGATGCAACTGAAAGCCACTCTGTAGAAACAAAAGGCAGGCCAACTTCAGGGGCTTGAGTGAGCAGGCAGAAAGTTGTCAGATAGGCTGCTCAGTGGGCTTAGGGAGACTGTATTTGCTAATTAGTGTTTATTAAAGCACAGTTTCTATCCTGTACCCTACCACAGTTATGGTTAGAGGCATGCTCATTCTAGAAGATTGCATTTCAAAAGGATGGCTCCCAGGCCCTTGCCTAAAAGGGTTCAGAGTTGTAAAACTGGTGAGAGACTGGAAGATGTATTTACATTTCAAAGGGGTAGGCAAAGACTTTGCAATTATGAGTTTTCTGAAGCTCAGTGCTCTAGAGAAGGTCAGGGCTCAGAGTCAGGAAGAAAGTTTTCTACCTTGAGTCAAGCTGAAGTGGGAACCGGTAGGCTGTCTTGATTAATGCAGAGTTGTATCTTTTCCCATTTATGTGGATACAAAAATTTTTACTGACTGACTTTGAAACAAGTTCCTGGTCATAGTAAAGGTTATAGGTTGTAAGGGAATAAGAGCGTCTGTCTGATTATACCACACAAGTATTAAAGATAGAAACCAGCACCTTGGACAGAGACTAGAGATTTTGTTCCAGGAAGGGAGTGGTTATGGTGTCCAGAAATGCAGTTTGAGATGGCTGTGTTTCTGACCCACAGGAGTTTTTAATCTCTCTCTCCAAATTACATACGTAAAGAAAACATTTTTAAATTTGCATGTCTTCTAATTAATTTAACTCTGACAACGCAGTGTTTGGCCTGGAAAAATGCATAGCAATTAATTCCCACACTTAACACACCACTGAAAGTTTCCCATGGCCTTTTGTGTAAGTTTTTAATATGAGCCTTCTGTCTCCATTCTGATGTTTAGCACTTTAAAATTCTACTTTACATTATAAAGTACTTGAATTGAGGATGTGGTTTCATTATTTCAGTTTTTGTTCAAAGACCTTGACATGTCCTATGGAGAGAGCTAAATGTGAATAAATGTTTTATGACTTTTTTGTGAATTCCTTTATTCTTTACATACTTCGTTTATAAATTTCTATATCTGTTCTTACTCAAAAAATTGCTAATCTTTCTGATCTCTGTTAGGCTACTCATATTGTGAGTGTCTGATATGCATGTAATTGCTCATTGTACTCATTCCGGGCCCCAAAGAACAGAGGTTATACAATTTGGGAATATAATTTATGCTCATGATTCTTCATTTCCGCCCAGATGCGGGCTCTTGTCTAAACCCAGAACTTGTCTAAATGCAGATCCATGGGCATTGTGAGCTTTGCTTAGATATAAAAAATCTAAATGTCTAATACTGAGATAATTTCATTCTTCATATTCTGAGGACAAACTGAGGTTCTTTCTATGCAGCACCACATCTCGGCTAGTTGCCAAACACTGATTTTTTTTCTTTCTCTCCAGTTTTAAGTCACTACTTGTTAGGGTTTTGATCCTTTCCTTTGGTTTCCAAATGGTTGTTTTAAAAAGTCACTGTTGGGGATTAATACACAAGAATAAATATTTAAATGAATTCCTAAGTAGCTGATATTAATTGAGCAGCATTGGCTTATACAGAAAACCATGCAGAGCATTGTGATGAGCTAAAAAAAATTATATCTGACCTGAAGATTCTTCAATGAGCCCATTATGTGAACTATAGTAATTGTCTGGCAGGTTTTCAGAGAAATGAGAAAATCCATTCGCAGTGCTGCTCTAGCCAGAGGTACACAGGACTGGGGACACAGCAGCAGGGTGGCTAGGAGGAGACTAGTTTAGGAGGTTTGCCTGAGAGGAAATACATGGAAAGATTCATAATCCAACTTCGTGCCTGCTAAGTAACAAGCTCTACAGATTTTACTTTGCCTGTTTCCTGTGATCCCTCCAAGACCGTTGATGGTGAGGATTCTGATTGTCAGATAACCTACCTTTGAGAGCTTTGGCAAGTTTTCCACGTTCCACATGGCCAGACTAGAGGGTTTCATGCAGATAATGAATGGCCGTTTGTCCTAGCAAATAGTCCTACCAAAAGCACCATAACTTAACTAATATAAATTTTCATAAATCCACAACTGAATTGTGGGGATGCTTCTCACATTACAGGTGTGCACCCTGGGCACCAGTGAAGTCAAAGGAACCACTGATACAGCTGGTGGAATGGAGCTATGATCAACACTAAGAATGTTAATCCTGAAGACACCTGATAAACCAGGATCAGATGAAATGGGAGGAGGTCCTCCCCAATCAGTGGACTTGGAAAGGGGCAGGGAAGAGATGAGGGAGAGAGGGTGGGATTCGGAGGGAAAGAGGGGGGGATACAGTGGGATACAAAGGTAAACTGTAACTAATATTAAAAATAATAATAATAAAAAAGAAAAAAAAAAGAATGTTAACTGTGAGCCTGAATTCTTTCGTGCTCTGCCAGTGTGTGATGATTGGTTTTAAATACCAACTTACCACAATCTAGAGTCACCTAGAAGGGTGACCCAATGATTACCCATATCAGGTTGCCCTTGGACTTGTCTTGATTGTTAATTGAGGTGAGGATCTCTACCCTGAATATGTGCAGCATCATTTCATAAGCTGAGCCTTGAGCTGTAAAAGAGTAAAGAAAGCTAGCTGAGTAGAATCACTACTAAGCAAGCAAGACTGGACTTATTCTCTTCTTGCTCTTTTGATAATGTGATATGACTAACTGCTAGAGTTCTTGCCTTAGATTCCCAGAAGTGATGGACAGGACCTGTCATTCTGAGCCAAATACACCATTTCTCATAGTTGCCTTTTGTCGAGGTATATTATAGCAACAAAAATGAAACTAGAATTCTGCGGTTGGTGGTATTTCCAGGAAGTGCAAGAGGGTTTCTGTGTCCAGTTCTGTGTCAGTTCATCATTGCACTAGCCCAGTATATATGCTTAGGGCATGGGGACTCAGGGCAGGAATGAATGGGTGTCTATTCACAGAACTTTAATGCCAGATGACTAGCCCTTGGCAGCTGCTCTTGACTCTTTCTCCTTAGGCTTAGGCTGTTTCAAAGGAAGCATGAAAAGGTGTTTCAAAGCTGGATATGGCATTCTGAATATTATTGACAAGAATAAAGTGTGACTATCTTCCAGTTATTTATCTGTCCCAGCTATTGCTTCCTGTAGCTTGACCTTGTAGTAATGGGTTTAAAGACAGCTAGTCAGAGGCCTTTCTGGCCTCAGTATGCTAGAGGAGAGGATTATGGCTCAGGATCTATTATAACGTGTATATTTACTTTTCATATTGTGTATACATCACTCAGCTTATTGATGCCAATTTCAAACGTAAACGCTTTCACTTGACTTAGGGCACTACATCTTATCTTAAAAGGAGGAAGTTGGTATTAGTAATGCATCATCTTCCTTAGTGGTATTAGCCCTCATGTGATCAAAGGCTATACTTGGCTTGTAACAGGCTAAGCCATACCTAGCATGGTGGCATAGAAACTGTAAATCAGAGGCACTGAAGCCCAGCTGTGTTTGTTGAAATCCAGTGCCAGTGTGTTAACTTATATGGTATATTTAACTCAATGAATTTATTTTCTTGCCAAAAAAATGGGGTCAGAACAAAGATAGCACTTAGTTCACCGGACTCTTGTGACATTTAAATAACGTACCATTATGAAATTCCAAAGTGCTATAAATCTCCTTAGATTATAACCATTATCAAATGGGAAAATCTTAACATTGTATAAAAAATTAACACAAAAAGAATGTCAGTCAATATTCAAGTATAAACTAAGTAATACACTAGTTTTTAATAGTAATTAAAATCTAATATGTGCTAGATATATGGCTGAAAATATTTATATTGTATCCAAAGAACCCAGAATTCACAAGAAATACAAATGATAAATATGCTTAGAGTCATATGCTTGATGAGAACTAAATTTTATAAAAGCATATGGGGTTGAGAGAAAAGTCACTTTAGTGTATGAAGCCTGCTGGGCCAGAAATGTAGAAAATCATCGGGAGCCCAGGGCACCAGCTTACTCTTTTTCTTTCCAGCACTCTTCTTTTTTCTGTATTACTGTGACTTTTCTTTAACACATCATTTCCTTTTCTTTTGCCACTTTGTCCTGCTGTTTGGGCAGATGTGACCTTGACTTCATCTCACTGGGTTCTTTTAGCTTCAGGACCTGATACCAACTGCTCAGCCTTTGAATATTCAGTGCTGACATTCCTGGGAGGAATTCTCTTGGCCCTCTCATCATTTCTCATCAGGATAAAGCACAGGTTTCTTCCAGACTACAAACTGATTTCTTGGGGTTGTGTGCTGCTCTTTGTTTGATCAGCAGAGACTACACGTGGCAAGGATCATGTGGTGTGGAATCTAACTTCTTAAACATCTAAGGTGGTCGCTTTTTGAGCTGATATGTGTCTGACAAATGCCAAAGGTTTACTGTACTTGGTATTGGGAAAGTCAGAAATAGAGACAGCCATTCAAACAATTCACAGAATGATGAAGTCATGAGAATGGATGGCACTTTTGAAAAAAAATTAAAAAGCATAGATAACATTTTGGGAGTAGCTTTTATCTGACAGACTAAAGTGGTGCTACAAAGGCATCTACTGTTCTTGAACAGTGACCAAAGAGGACAAGCGAGACTCTAGTGACCTCTGCTGCAGGGTGAGGACATACTAGCAGTACCTGCTGGTAAACTTCAAACAGCAGAGGAGAAAAAGGAAGAGCCAACAGACATACTTGATTTTCTTCTTCACCAATGATTATCTTATGACATAGCAGCTTCACAGGCGTGGTAGAGGCCACCTGTGAGATCAAGCCAGTTCTGAATGAAGCTGTGGTCAGCCAATACCACTCTGAGAGACTCTATACTTTTTGCTTTCCTCTGACTTCTTCCCTTTATCATTGTTTCCCCGAATTTTCTTGCCCCTAAAATTTAAGCTTATGGCTTAAGTTTCAATGAAACCTGGGATAAAATTTATTCATGAAGTATAGTGTCCTTTTTTTTTTTTTCTCTTTTCAGATATATCTACTTGTTTACCTATTGCAGCACATTAGACATGACACTCAGTTAGTGAAAGTCAGGTCGGTTGTACTCAGATGGTTTCTGGACCATCAGCAGTGGTGAGATAAACACCAGGTGCCAGTGTAACTGCCAAACACTGTGTGGTTTTTCTTTACCTTTGTGTTTCAGTTTTGACTCTACAGAAGTCAGAACTGAGAACTGCAAGGAACACAGTAGGGCTGTAACTTTGACCAAAAAAAGTGATCACATGGAATCATACTCAGATAAGAGAAAGCCTGAGAGCAAAGGACCGATGAATTTAAAAGTAGCTCACAAGTTAAGAAAATCTAGGACTGCCATGAATGTACATAATTATACTCTCACCAACACTGAGGTTGGCCTGGAATACCTGGTGAATTAGAGGTTAGTCTCCACTAGGTAGCAAGACCCTGCCTCAAAAAACCAAGCCAAGCCAAGCCAAGCCAAGCCAAACCAAACCAAACCAAATGAAATCAAAGGAACAAGAAAAAAAGAGAGATAAAGGGAGAAAACAGAAAAGACTAGTATTTGGTTGCTTTTTATGATGAGTCTTAAATAATCTAAGTAGAATAATTACTGAGGTAACTAAGAGACTTTCTATAAGATATACAAAACTAAATATCTGCATGAAATGTTCACATGTAACTTGAAGAATATTATAGTTTTAACCTGGCTATATTGACATTTCATATGCATTGTTTGAACTCAGGCATTAGAATTACCTATTTAAAATACAACTTCTTGGGACTATGCCCAGGAATATTAGTTTTAATGCCACCAAACTTCTTATAAATTTGTAAGAATCAGTGGTATAAAATAATCACTCATTTAATTATTTAATTTCAAGGTTTTTTTTTAATTTTTTATTTAACTTTTATTAATTACACTTTATTCCTTTTGTATCCCCCCATAAGCCCCTCCCTCCTCCCCTCCCGGCCCCACCCTCCCCCCCTTTCTGCATGCATGCCTCTCCCCAAGTCCACTGATAGGGGAGGTCCTCCTCTCCTTCTTTCTGATTTTTTTTGTTGTTGTTGTTCTTCTCAATGCAGTTTATTCAGGAACCTTGAACAATCTTCTGACCCTGGGGAAAGCCAGTTCACAGCTTAAATAGCCTCTGGGTAGCCAACTCTAGCGTGCCTCGTGGGCAATGCAGATAGGTCCACATACATGGAAGCAAGCCAGATCCTCAGCCTTAGCCAAATATGGAGTTGTTTGTGACAGAGAGCACTCACCATCGGGAAGGTGGAAGGCAGAAACCAGCTCCATCTTTAAGGCGCGGCATTACGCAGCTCTCTACAGTTCCCTCTTTTTGTTTTAGACGCATCAGGCAAGAGTAAAGGTCTGATCTCTGATATTAGAAATAAATTGGGACTTTGTACTGATGTTCATTTAGGTGTCATCCACCCAAAGAGCATCAGACCCGTCCAATACCTTTTTCTCAGAGGCGGGACCTGGGGCATCAACCTGCATGCAATCAGACTTGCTCTTCTCTGGGTCCAAAGCAGCTGACCCTGAGTGCAGTGCTTAGCCTCGTATCCTGAGTGTAACATTTTAGCTTTTTATGGTAGCCAACCATGCTTGGGGAGACTGTCCTGCTGTAAAGGCCTGAATGATCATGGCTGCATTACACTGTTGTGAGACTCTAATCTTGCATATACACCACAGGCAAACCAAGGAGACCAACACCAGAAGGCCTGCTAACGCTCCCATGCCCGCCCATTCCTTCAGATGATTCATGGCTGCAGCAATCCATGATGACAATCCTGTGGCTAGTCCTGCGTCCACTCTGGTAGAATTTGCCGTGACAATGGCCACTCTCAGCTGCTCCATCGTAGTATCAAATTCTCCAGTCCAACCACCTAAAATATAGCTAGACAATTGTTTAGACAGATTTGCAGCACAGGGAAAATTCTCATGTTGTATGCTAGTGACCCAAAGTCCAGCATACTTTCACTGACAGCCACGTTGAGCGATTTGCCATAGGGCATCAATTTGCTCCTGCACGAGGTCAATCCTCTGATTGAACACCATCAACCTACTCAGACCTCGGATATCACCACTGCTAGTTCTAAAACTGATGCAGAGGTTAAAACTGACGAGGGGGTTAAGGCTTCTCATAATATTTCCTATAAACCCACACCTGTTTGTTTATATCCCCCATTTTTATTCATTGTTAGCCAGATAGAGCCAAGTAATTGTGGTAATGATACTTGCTTTTTTGACCAATGCCGGAATGCTAGTGAATTTAGGTATGCCCTGGTTACTCGCATGCCTCGCTGGGTGCCTGTGCCCATTGATGCCCCTCATGCTATGACTCTCTTCAGACAGAAAAGGGATCTTGGAATTACAGCTGCCATTGTTACTGCCATCTCATTGGCGGCTGTTGGAGCTACCACCGCGGCATTAGCCATGAGTCATACTATGCAGACTGCTCAGACCCTGAATAATCTTTTAGCCAATGTAGCTCATGCTTGAGATGTACAAAAAGGAATTAATGCTCAACTAAAAGGAGACTTGATGGTGTTCAATCAGAGGATCGACCTTGTGCAGGAGCAAATTAATTTCAAGTTTTTAAATAACACAACACAAACTCAGTTAATGCTTTTCCTAATTTATTCTATGAAAGATGTGTTAAGTCTTGTCCTAGCACCAGTTAGAACATATGTGGAATTTGTAAGGGAGATGACAAACTCCAACAGGAAATGTTGATGTCACAGATTGATAGTAAGTAAATAGTTCAAAAATTCATAGTCAAGGTGATGGGTAGCAGGAAAGAGAAGAGTCTTGTGTAGAGGTTGAGTGAATGATGAACTATATTTCAGTGATAGTGCGGGTTCTGTGGCAGGGGAAGAGCTCTTGTAGGTAAGGGCACTGAGGTCTTCTGCTGATCTGAAGAGAGTTCCCACAGAGCCTGAGAACTTTGTGTTCTTCTGTTTTCAGTGCTTATGTGCTCCTCTGCGCTGTCTTGTGTGTCATCCCCAAGCCTGGTCTCAACTGTGGCAGGTGGAGGACAGCAACTGTGCGCCAAGATAAAGGAATGAAGGAAGAAAACAGAAGAGAATAGCAGTGTTCCAGAGAGAGAGAGAGAGAGAGAGACTGTAGGGCAGCAAGCTACCTCAGAAGATTTTGGTCCAAATGGAGTTCTCTTTTGCTCAAGGCTGGAGAAGATGGCCCCCATTCAGTGAATCTAAGGAAATGCTGGGAAAGCATATTTTTATTGTACTCATCATCTGCCTAGCTATGCCAGTTCTATATCTCAGTTTGTATTGATCCTAAAGATAATGTTTGCTGTCCTTCCCAAAGCTGCTCTACCTGGAGGGGAGACTAGATTTGGCGATATTTTCCTTTACTTGAATATATTCATCAAATTGCTTGTGGAAAAATCTGAAGGAATGGCCTTTTTGGAGTAATTGTGCTGTGGAACTCTATGTGTGATTACCTTTGAGGGCAGATGTAATCAATCATCTCCCTTAGCTGGTCTTTAACGAAAGGTCAAACAAATTTTTTTTCTAGACACTCCAGAGGGAAATATTTTTAAACCAAAGTAATTGTCTCATGATGTTGCTGGTATTATTTTTAGCACACATGCACTCTTATCACTTTCCTGAATTTACCAAGGTGTGAACTGCTATCTTAGGTTATATCCCACACTACATGGACTTGTGTTTTACATATTTGTGAACCTAGTTACTGCCTGTGTTGTGTTTGAAGTGTTGCTCTAAACCTGATTTCTCCTTTTTACTCAGCTCCAAAGATCTCAGTAAACAGGCTCCCATTTTTCTCGGCTTCTGGTTCAGTAGAGTTGAATTTTAGCCTTCTCTGTCCTCGCTGCTCCGGGAGGAATGGACCTCTCCCATATCCCAGGCCTCTTGCTGCTGCTCGAAGATGATCACCTCAGCCTGTTCAAATAGATTTCCTGCTATTCTAGGCCCTCTTACATCTTCTTACCCACTTGTTTCTTAATCTTGTAAGTTGCTGAGTTGAAGATTCCCATCTTCAGGTAACCACTAACAGGCATGCAGTCAGCTATTTGACATTTGGTGTGTGACAAAAAAGATACAAATTTAAATGTCATTTGCATCTGGAAACCATCCTATAACCAGTGGGCTTATCATCCTTTTAACTTGTCATAGCTTTCATGTCAGGTGTTTTTCTTACCCAATTCCAATCTTTCTGTTATCTCACCAAGTTTGGCTTTGACTTAAAGCAAAATCTCAAACTTCTGCAGGGAAGAGGGAGGAGGCAAACAGGGTGGAGGATGCTCAGAATGCATAACTCAGCCTCCACTGGAAGAGCCAGCCCACTTTCATCTGTTCTTGAGGCTGAGTTACTTTATGAGTAAGTTTGTAAGTTTGATAAAAAGAATTCTGCTGTTTAAATGTGTGGAAATCGGTAGGTTTAGGCATGGAATATTCCCCTTGATGTGCAAATTACTTATCCTAGAGGGCTAGTACCTTATTGGGCATTGCCAATTAACTGCAATCATTCCAAGCCAGGGCTTAGCAAGTGTGTCCAGCACTGAGTTGAAAGTGCAGTCCTTGTGTTTATGGTATCTTGCAAAAGTGACATGGTTACAATCAAGAAAAAAGCAGAAAAGCAAAGGAACAGCTTCTTTCTGTGAAGACATGAAACTTTCTACCCACCCCACTCCTGACTATTAGTCTGGCCAGCCCATATGAAGACAAGGGACTGCAACACAAGTCAGGCAATGACTGTACACAGTAGAAATGTGTGCTGGACGCAGTTTGCTATGAAAGGTAATGACCAGAAAGAGCTCCTTGCCATGGGCAGTCCTTAGTTGCTCATGCTTGAAATTTGAGAATCATCCCGTAGGCTTTTTCTTCCTTTAGTGTCCAAATCCAATCTGTCAGTAAGTATAGTCATCCTGTCTTTGAATACATATTGACACTCTGGCTCATATCTACAGCATTTTTTTCCTGCTTTAAGCATTTCCTTTTCCATTTGTTACATGACTCCATCTTTTAGGATATGCCTTAAATAATTCATCTCTGGAGAAGTCTTCTTAATCTTCCCATCTAAATTAGTTTCCTAGTAGGCTCTCTGGCCATAGTTCTTCTTGTCTCTTCACAGCTCTCATTTCTATGATTCTAGTGCTATAGACACCATTCACCCTGAATGCAGGATGTAGAAAAATCAAGCTAGAACTGGACTGGAAGAGTCCTCTCTGGTGGCTGGCTCTCACACTGCCAAAATTTCCTAAGCAGGTTGCTTAGCCTCACTTCCTTCATGAAGCCTGTGTTTTCATTGGTCCAGTCTCCTAGACCTCTGCCTTACCCTGGCCTCCTTGGTTTTGGCAGTTCTCTGAGTAACTCACATCATAACACTCACCCTCTACCTGCCACTTGCCTATTGATTGTTTGCTGCCTCTCACTAGACAGTTAACTCTGGAAAAGCAGGGATTACATTTGCTTTTTACATACACGGTGATGCTCCCTACATTGAATACACAGGAAATGTTTAATAAGTGTACACTCAGGTCATGAATGAATCAATAAAATGAAGACTAACTTTGGTGAAATGGGGAGGGCTGTCTTTTTGGACACAATGGAACTTAATCAACTATTAGCATAACAGGTATATTTTTTCCCTCTCCATATTTTTCATTTCTAACTTTCAAACAGAAATCAAGACCTTATAATACTTTACTTCAAAAAAAAAAAAAAGCTTCAAGTAGGTGGAGGGAAAGAAGAAACTGCTCAAATGAGGGCTATTTCATTTTTCTTTTTTTAATTTTTTTCTTTTTTATTATTATTAATTACACTTTATTCATTTTGTATCCCCCCTATAAGCCCCTCCCTCCTCCCCTCCCGATCCCACCCTACCTCCCCTTTCTGCATGCATGTTCTTCCCCATGTCCACTGATAGGGGATGTCCTCCTCTCCTTCCTTCTGATCTTAGTCTATCAGATCACATCAGGAATGGCTGCATTGTCTTCTTCTGTGGCCTGGTAAGGCTGCTCCCCCGTCAGGGGGAGGTGATCAAAGAGCAAGCCAATCAGATTATGTCAGAGGCAGTCCCTCTGCCCATCACTATGTAACCCACTTGGACACTAAACTGCCATGGGCTACATCTGTGAAGGGGTTCTAGGTTATCTCCATGAATAGGTCTTGGTTGGAGTATGAGTCTCTGGGAAGTTCCCTGTGTTCAAATTTTCTGTTCTGTTGCTCTCCTTGTGGAGTTCCTGTCCTCTCCAGTTCTTGCTATTTCCCACTTCTTACATAAAATTTCATTCACTCTGCCCAACAGTTGGCCATCAGGCTCAGCATCTGTTTTGATAGTCTGCAGGGCAGAGGCTTTCAGAGGCCCTCTGTGGCAGGTTCCTAGGTTGTTTCCTGTTTTCTTCTTCTGGCTTTCAGAGGCCCTCTGTAGCAGGTTCCTAGGTTGTTTCCTGGTTTCTTCTTCTTCTGATGTCCATCCTCTTTGCCTTTCAGGATGGGGATTGAGCGTTTTAGTTAGGGTCCTCTCTTTTGCTTAGTTTGTTTAGATGTACCAATTTTAGTGGGTTTATCCTATGTTGTATGTTTATATGAGTGAGTATATACCATGTGTGTCTTTTTGCTTCTGGGACAACTCACTCAGGATGATCCTTTCCAGGTCCCACCATTTACCTGCAAATTTCATGATTTCCTTACTTTTCATTGCTGAGTAATACTCCATTGTATAGATGTACCACAATTTCTGCATCCATTCTTCAGTTGAGGGGCATCTGGGTTGTTTCCAGCTTCTGGCTATTACAAATAAAGCAGCTACAAACATGGTTGAGCAAATGTCCTTTTTGTGTACTTGAGCCTCTTTTGGATATATGCCTAGGAGTGGTATGGCTGGATCTTGAGGAAGCGCTATTCCTAGTTGTCGGAGAAAGCGCCAGATTGATTTCCAGAGTGGTTGTACAAGTTTACATTCCCACCAGCAGTGGAGGAGGGTTTCCTTTCTCCACAACCTCTCCAGCATGTGTTGTCACTTGAGTTTTTCATCTTGGCCATTCTCATGGGTGTAAGGTGAAATCTCAGGGTTGTTTTGATTTGCATTTTCCTAATGACTAATGAGGTTGAGCATTTCTTTAAATGCTTCTCTGCCATTCGATATTCCTCTACAGAGAGTTCTCTGTTTAGCTCTATTCCCCATTTTTTAAGTGGATTACTTGGTTTGCTGCTTTTCAGCTTCTTTAGTTCTTTATATATACTGGATATGAGTCCTTTGTCAGATAAAGGGTTGGTGAAGATTCTTTCCCAATCTGTGGGCAGTTGCTTTGTTTTGATGACAGTATCCTTTGCTTTGCAGAAGCTTTTCAGTTTCATGAGGTCCCATTTATTGATTGTTGCTCTCAGAGCCTGTGCTGTTGGTGTTCTGTTCAGGAAGTTCTCTCCTGTACCAATGAGTTCTAGGGTATTCCCCACTTTTTTTTCTAGCCAATTTAATGTGTCTGGTTTTATGTTGAGGTCTTTGATCCACTTGGACTTCAGTTTTGTGCAGGGTGATAAGTATGGATCTATTTTCATTTTTCTACATGTAGACATCCAGTTAGACCAGCACCATTTGTTGAAGATGCTATCATTTTTCCATTGTATGGTTTTGGCACGTTTGTCAAAAATCAGGTGTCCATAAGTGTGTGGGTTTATTTCTGGGTCTTCTGTTCGGTTCCATTGATCCACCATTCTGTTTCTATGCCAGTACCATGCAGTTTTTAAAACTGTTGCTCTATAGTACAGCTTGAGATCAGGGATGGAGGTACCTTCAGAAGATCTTTTATTGTAGAGGATTGTTTTAGCAATTCTGAGTTTCTTGTTATTCCATATGAAGTTGAGAATTTTTCTTTCCAGGTCTGTAAAGAATTGTGTTGGCAATTTCATGAGAATTGCATTAAATCTGTAGATTGCTTTTGGTAAGATGGCCATTTTTACTATGTTAATCCTGCCAAGCCATGAGCATGGGAGATCTTTCTATCTTCTCATATCTTCTTCTAATTCTTTCTTCAGAGACTTGAAATTTTTTTCATACAAGTCTTTGACTTGCTTGGTTAGGGTTACACCAAGGTACTTTATGTCATTTGTGGCTATTGTGAAGGGTGTTGTTTCCCTAATTTCTTTCTCAGCCCTTTTGTCTTTTGTATACAGGAGTGCTACTGATTTATTTGAGTTAATTTTGTATCTGGCCACTTTGCTGAAGGTGTTTATCAGCTGTAGGAGTTCCCTGGTAGAGTGTTTGAGGTCACTCATGTATACTATCATATCATCTGCAAATAGTGATAATTTGACTTCTTCTTTTCCAATATGTATCCCCTTGATCTCCTTCAACTGTCTTATTGCTCTAGCAAGGACTTCCAGCACTATGTTGAAGAGATATGGAGAGAGTGGGCAGCCTTGTCTTGTCCCTGATTTTAGTGGGATTGCTTTAAGTTTTTCTCCGTTTAGTTTGATGTTGGCTATAGGCTTGCTGTATATCGCCTTTACTATGTTTAGATATATGCCTTGTATCCCTGATCTCTCCAATACTTTAAACTTGAATGGATGTTGGATTTTGTCAAATGCTATTTCAGTTTTCCAGAGCTAGAAATCTTGGAAAAAAATGATGCCCTGCATCTCTGAGATACATGTTAAGGGGATGTATTCTTTTCAGGGTCTAGACAGAAAGGGGATGTTTTTAACAGTGAGTAAGAAGAGCTCTCTTGATTCCTGACAAGACCAAGAAGAAGACTAAAGAGTAAGCGCAGTGTCCTGTGATAAGAAAATTTCATGGTGCTCTAGTCTCCTCCAGGTCTTTCTATCTCCCCATTCTTTCTAGGATTCCCTGCACTCTGCCCAAAGTTTGGTTATGAGTCTTAGCATCTGCTTCAATACCCTGCTAGATGGAGTCTTTAAGAGGCCCTCTGTGGTAAGCTCCTGTACTGTTTCCTGTTTTCTCCCTCTTCCGATGTCCATCCTGTTTGCCTTTCTGAATGAGGATTGATCATCTTACCCAGGGTCCTCCTTCTTGCTTAGCTTCTTTAGGTGTATGGATTTTAGTATGATTATCCTATATTATATGTCTAATATCCACTTATAAGTGAGTATATACCATGTGTGTCTTTCTGGTTCTGGGGTACCTCACTTAGGCGAAGATATTAAGCTAAAATAACCTCATCCCTCCTGTTACGTTGGATACATAGTTTTCAGCAGTCTGGGATTAACCTAGCGTGTTGTGCCTGCTAGGCTGGCATTGGACTAAGAAGGTGCATCCTCAGGACTCCTTTTTTTTTTGTTTTGTTTTGTTTTGGAGGTAGGATCTTATACTAAGTTGCCCAGGCTAGCTGCAAACTCATTCTAGTAAGGGAAAGTCTTAAAATTGCCACTCCACTGTCTCAGCCTGGGAGCAGCTGGGATTAGGGGAATGAATCACTAGGCTTAATTTCAGTTGGAATGTTCAAAGTTCCCTTAATGGACCATATATTGAAGGCCCCATTCCAAGGAGAGCAACCAAATAAAAAAATCTGGGCCCAGGGCTGTTTTCTCAGACTGATACTCCAACCAAAGACCATGCATGGAGATAATCTAGAACCCCTGCACAGATGTAGCCCATAGCAGCTCAGTCTCCAAGTAGGTTCCCTAGTAAGGGGAACAGGGGCTGTCTCTGATATGAACTCGGTGCCTGGCTCCTTGATCACCTCCCCCTGAGGAAGGAGCAGGCTTACCAGGCCATAGAGGAAGAAAATGCAGCCAGTCCTGATGAGACCTGATATGCCAGGATCAGATAGAAGGGTAGGAGGACCTCCCCTATCAGTAGACTGGGAGAGGGGCATGGGAGAATAAGAGGGAGGGAGGGTGGGATTGGGAAAGGATGAGGGAAGGGGCTACAGCTGGGATACAAAGTAAATAAATTGTAATAAATTAAAAAAGTAAGAAAAGAGAATCCCATGAAACTACATTCTCCAAAAAACATTTTGTGTGCTCTTTGTGAGATTTCATATGGTATGTGTCAAAACTATTTATGCAAATATAGCTATAGGTAGGCTATGTATGCTATGCTTATATTATGAATAATTGCTAACTAAATGGTTATCATTATGAATTAAGTATATATAATATGTTCTTAAATGTTATATATGACATGTCCTAAACTACCTATATCTACTTAACTGTATATTATTTGTCTATAAATAAATATTTACCTCTACATACTTACAATATTTTTCTTTGAATATAATTCTGCATTATATTCATGGAATATAATTCAAAGAATAGACTTTCTCAGGTTTGTGGGTATGGTATTCAGTAGGGAATAGAGCCTGCTCTTTTGCCCTTTTCTGGCTTATCACAGGTGTCTCTCAGCCATAGCTTTTTCCCGTTTTCCAGAAGGGAAAATTATTGACTAGAGTAGGGTATTTAGATTATAAAGGAAAAATCACAGAATGAATTCAGTGCAACTGGAAATAACACACCCTAGGGTTTTGTTAGATGCTTTGTCATCATATAAATGTAGGGTTTTTTTCTTTGCTGTTTAGGTAATTAGACCCATTTGGTCTCTCAGTAATTCACTCTTTTCTTTAAAGACATTTATCTCATGATTCTGCACACTGGTCTAGAGTCTGGGGATTCACAGCCAAAGAAAACTGAGATGTATCATGTTTTACATGAGAATCTCATAATTTCAAACTTTGTTTTCATAATGAGATTTTTCTTCTTAGTTTATTTTAGTTTACGTATATACATGTTTTGCCTGAATGTACATCTGTGTATCATGTGCATGGCTGGTTCTCAAGAGGGAAGACAAAACTGTTGGATCCTCTGTAACTGGAGTTACAGACCTTTGATCCACTATGTGGATGTTGGATGAACAGCCAGTGCTCTTAAACACTGAGCAATCTCTCTAGCCCCTAGCAAGAGATTGCTCACAAGCTAAAGAGATTTATTTTTTTCACAGGGAAGGAATGAACAAAGTCACAGTACTGTTCGGTAAGGACATGCTCATAACAGGGCAATCCTTTTATATTTCACTGATATCAATGATCACTAACGAGGGAAAAATCTTCTATAAATTATCTTTGAGCATGCTATCTTTTTCTCCTGCTCTGCAAGAGTAAGTATGATCTGCCTTCATTTTCCTTTGCCTTCCTTACATTATCTCACAAAGGTAAAGAAAGCAATGAGTTTTACATAAGTGTTTAATATTTCAGATACTGATGTAGAGGTCAAGAATAATTGTGTTTAAAATGTTGAGAGAGATCCATACTTCTGAAAGCCAATGGTAGTCCTTTCTTTACAGGGAACTTCCCAGAGACTCATACTCCAACCAAGGACTATTCATAGAGATAACCCAGAACCCCTGCACAGATGTAGCCCAGGGCAGTTCAGAGTCCAATTGGGTTACATACTAATGTGAAGAGGGACTGCCTCTGACATAATCTGATTGGCCTGCTCTTTGATCACCTCCCCCTGGTGGGGGGGAGCAGCCTTACCAGGCCATAGTAGAGGACAATGCAGCCACTTTTGATGTGAACTGATAGACTAAGATCAGAAAGGAGAGGAGAACATCCCCTATCAGTGGACTTGGGGAGTGGCATGCATGCAGAGGGAGGAGGGAGGGTGGGATTTGGAGGGGAGGAGGGAGGGGCTTATGGGGGGATGCAGAATGAATAAAGTGTAATTGATGAAAAATAAAAAAAGAAAAAGAAATTAATGAAAATCATCTACAAACACATCAGAATATTCTGGATATGGAATGTATCCACAGAGTAGCTTCTGATACTCACTTTGCATGAAATCTACAAGCCAAGCTATTGGATTGAGTGGAATAGATTTCATGATTTCTATTATGAAGTGGCTCAAACTATCTTGTTCTATCTGTAGAACAAGAAAACTGAAATGCTGAGAACAAGAAAGAGATCAGTCCTTGCATTGTAAAAATGTGAAGAGAATTTGACCTTCATTGGAAAGTACAAGCTTGATTAGACACTTAATTCTCAGTTGATGATGTTATGCTTCCAGAGGTTCAGTTCTCAGACAGGTGTATCTGGTTCTTGGCCTCTTATACAAAGAACTGAAAATTGTGTCCATAAAGATTTGCAAAGTAGCAAAGTCTCTTTTTTTAAGCAAAACAACATACAAGATCAGCACACACTGCCAAAAAGCATCAGGCCACTAATGTGAGGATACCCAAGGGCTCAGTTACTAGCTAGGACTTGCTTTTATAGGCCTCAAGAGAAGGAACAGTTTTGTTGATAAGGACTCTCGTTTGAATGGTTTTATATGTTGGTTGATTTATTAGTTTATAAGTTTATTTTTCTACTGTTCATGTCTCTTCCCACGATTCATCTGCTTTCAATTATATTCAAACTCAATTTTGAGTAGGCATATAAGATGGTAAGCAGGGGATTCCCACTAAAAGGTTACGAGGGAAGAGTTTTGTCTTACTACTTATGCACCCCACAATAGTTCAAGCATGGCGTTACTCCCATTCTTTTTAGCAGGTACATCTGAGAATGCACTTGAATAGATTTGATTGAATAAATTTGATTGGTGCTAGGGACATAGAAACCTTCACTATCGTTCAGAGATGGGGTGCACGGAGCCTGATGCAGGTAGACCTCAAGGGGTTTCTGAGGTTGAGACATGCATTATTTGGCAGAGATGTGTGTGCACATATATAGCATAGTCAGGGGAAACAAATAGCCTAGCAAGTGCATTATTGCATGATGTGGGGTATGCATAACAAAACCAAATAGAGTCTTATTAAACTCTCTCCTATGCTTGTATGCATTAAAGTTACAAATCTGGACATCATTGAGACCATTGATTTTCATTCTTTTTCCTCCTCTCCCCTGAAAACACAGACTAGAAAGAAAACCGATAACACTAAAACTACGAAATCTCCAACAACAATGAAGTCAGACCACATTGGCACTAGGCCCCCAAACCTCAGAAACACTGCAGTGAGCATGCATCAATATCAGACATAACACAGGGGTCTTTACTCAGAAAACCCACTTCTTCCTTATTAATTTCCCTACCAACAGACTTAACAGTTAAAATACATTATTATTCATCTCTGCTTTTTCTTTCCTTTTGGAGCATTACCTGTCTGCTACAATGGAAAACTGTAATTACAGGTAGTATCAGTGTCAGATTAAAATAACTCCATACCACATTCTTATTTATGAATCACAATAGTACTATAATTTAAAATATTTCTTTTCCTCAGGGGGGAAATAACATTGTAACCTTAAGCTTAGAAGTAGTGCTCTTTGTCTAAAAGCATGAATTCATAGTCTCCCTCCCCACTTTTTTTTTTTTAACCTAAACTACCGTAATTCTTCTTTAACCGGTCTTCCCACTGGGCAAATTTATCCTCTAAACACAGTAAAGCTCTGCAGCTTTCTTTCCATTTAGAAATGAGCTAAATCTGCATATATTTTCTTCATGGAAGAATTTACCTTGCTTTCCAGGAAAATCGCATGGTGACTTACAAAAGGTTATCACTCAGTCTGAAGAGCCACGTGGTGGCTGGCTTTTACCTAGAGGACTTGCAGATTCCTCCTGCCCTTCAGCTACCACACCAAGCATTTCTTCAGGGCTCCTAGCAATGCTCAGATAGGTTTAAATCTTACACGGCGTTTTCCTAGAACGTTGCATATGTATCTTATAACCAGGAAATACTTAGCAGTTTCTTTTAAAGTTCCAAATCAAGATAAAAGGTGCTTGTTATTTTCTGTACCTTTGTAAGTCTTATAAAAGCATGGAATTTTTTTTCAGGTTGAATAATTTATAGAAATAAATACACTCTACTTTTTAGAAGAGCACAGCAACCTACATCCTAGACTGAATCTGTGTGGGCTCTTAAAGTTGATATCCCCAGTGCTCCATGAATAAGAGTTACAGTGCTTGGTTGACTTTATGGCAGAATTTTGGATAAAAGTGGATAGACTGCTTGTAAGAAATGCCAAAAGCAAATCATTAGTGTCTTCAATCAGTTCAGAATCAGAAGACATCATCACTCATATGGAGACTTCCTAACTTTTCTTGGGATTCACCTTTGATCACTAGGATTATAAACTCTACCAACAAACCCTAATTAGCCACCAGACAGCCATAAACCATAAACATCACAATATTGTGTATGAAAGGATGCTTTCCCCTTAGAGAGACCTTTTTGAAAGCACTCCCTCCCAGATGCTGTAAAAACTCTCAGATTACACCTCTTTTTATCTACAAAGCTCACTTGCTTAGTAGCTCTTTTCCATTGCCAGACTTTCAACATTTCGGGGATATAGATGCTGCCTTGTTCATCTGGTTATTGAATCCAGAGAATTCTCATGGCTTAAAGCATATTTTCAAACTCACATTGGTCAGTGCACGCTGCTATCTAAGCCGTACTATGTTAGGAACATGAACTTAGGGCTGTGCTGCTTGTGAGATGGAGTAGAATGTGGCACTAAGACTTATGCACTCTGTGGAAAAAGGAGCCTGGGGATATTCTGCTCCCGTCACTTCTGTTACTTTCAGACAGAAAAGAACACGGCTTATGGGAGCTACTGGCAGGCTCTATGAAAGCCAGTGATGGTCTGGAATGTCCCTAAAGCTCTGATGGACCTACCAAAGCTTTCTCTGGCTTCAGAACATGGCATCAATCTCTAGCCTATCTCTATAGATTCCGACCTTCTGTTGTGAAGAGAGTCTTAGGTGTGCTTCAGGGACCAGTGTGGTCTTTACCACACTACTTATGGTCTGAGTATATGTCTATTTCAGAGACTTGAAGTAGGGCTTCATGTATCCTGGAGAGAAATTTTAATTCTGAACACTGCTGCTCTGACAAGAAATTACACCCAAAGAGCTTCTAGGTCTCTGTGTTCCTGCTGGAATATAAATACACATTTAATTCCTATGACAGAGGGAAGCAGATCTCTGAGTTCAAGGCCGGCCTGGTAAAGAGCAAGTTTCAGGCAGAGACAAGCTTAGGTCCAGGTGTGGTGGTACATGCCTTTAATCCCAGCAGTCAGGAGACAGAGTTATGCAGATCTCTGCATTCCAGACAGCACTGTTCAGGCAGTTTATTTTAGAGAGTGAGTTGAGATGCAGTGCAGTGGAGTTGAGTTGGTGGCAGTTCATTCATGCAATTCAGAGGCAGTTTTTACCAGGAGAGTTTTACAGAGAGAGAGGTTGAAGAGAGAATAAGGTAGACACAGATGAAGTAAAAACAAGCCAGACAATGAGAAGGAGTTAGAAGATTAGACTATATTGCCAAAGTTAGTACGAGGACAAGCTGAGCAATTCAGGAAAAAACAAACAAAAAAACAGAGAAACCAGATTAAATTAGTCAGCTTGGAAAGAAGTTTGAGGCAAAACAGCTAAGTTGAACTAGCCAGCCAGGTTTTGGAAAGAACTAGAAAGGGTGAGCTTATTTAGCAGCAAGTCTCAGAGGCTGAAAACAGTGTAGGCCTACAATTACTTCAGGCAAGTTACAGTAACAGTTTCCAGTTGCATGGGTTTTCAAGGATTAAGTGAGGTTAGATGTGACATCATGCCCATTGAAATCAGCATATTTTCACATTCACATCTGTGGCAGCCTATTTGGAGTTAACGGCCAAACTGGAGTGAGTATTTGCTGTTTCTGAGCAGTGGAATTTGGTCTCTTGGCCCTGGCTCTAATCTAAAGCTCATTGTCTCGGAGACTGACCTTGGCAGTTCTACAGCAGAGGGCTCTGACCCTGAGAACTAGACAATAAATTCCATGTAACCACAGTAACCAGACAGCAGGTTCTGGGTAACCTTGAGTGAGCCCTTGTATGTTTAGGCCAAGTAAAGTTGCCTCCTTGAGAAACTGCTTGTACTTTGCTGTTATTTAAGTGTTAACTTGATATTCAATAAACGACACCTTGATCAGAACCTAGACTTGGTGTCCTTCTTTGTGTCACCTTCCCCCCCTTCCCCCCGAGTCTTCACTCAGGTGGTATTCAGGTGTCACTGCAGGCCAGTGACACACATATCTGGCAAAATCTGTCTGCCCAAAACTCACATATCTCACACACTTACAACTAGGGAGACACCCATCATTGCTCTCTTGGCTTCTGTGCTTTGGCAGACATGGTCTTATTTCTTGGGAAGACAATGATGAAAAGTCTGAGGTTCTCTTTAGCTGGACATTTTCTTAGTTTTGTGTCTCTGCAGAGTTGGGTTCTGGGCAGAATGTACCAAAATTCCCCAGGCACATATTTGTATGTGTACGTGGGCTTGGACTAAAATCATCAGCTCAAGGTGAGACAGAATTGGCGCCACAATGAACAGCATTCTCTGATTCCAGTTCTGGTTGTCAGCCGAACAACGGAGGCGCTATGTGGTGCCAGAAGTCAGTAGGTGGATTATAGTCCTGTTTAAACAGTGCACTGATGTTAAACCCATGGAGAACTGAGTATCCTAGATTCCAAACAGAAGGCAGATATGTCCTTTCATGTATGCTAATTTCTCCAAGATTCTGTGGCTGGCCTTCCTAGGAACTAAAGCAGCTGGGGCTGTTTGGAGGAACTGGAGCAAGTCTATTTGAGAGCACAGTTAGTAAAGACAAAAGCTAGTCTGAGTATAAAAATGTGGAGGTAGGGATCAATAGATTCCCAAGAAGGAGGGCAAAACCCGACAGGAAGAGCATGTGTCTCCATGTTTGCTTATTCTTCCAACCCTTTAAAAATAAAGTAGTTACTTCAATATGGCAAAGACTTAAATGCTAAATAAATATTTGATGACTGAAGTCATGGATTAATTGTGAGTGTTGGGAAGGAGTTAGAAGTGAGTTTAGAAGGTGTGATTAGCAGCCAGCACTCCTTTACAAGAGGCCTGCCAGAACACAGTATGTTCTGGAGTAGAGTAAAGGCAGGGCCTTTATTACTGTGTGTTCTCAGCGGTTAGGTCTAAAAGAGCCAATAGAACCTGGAAACTTTTCAATCTCTTTAAAGAAGATGTAGTCAGCCAATATGGTATCAGAAAGTCCTTACACAAAGAAGGTAAGGTGCCCAGCACCAAAGCACCCAAGATTCAGCATCTTGTTCCCCCAATTTTCCTGAAACTAAAACACCAACTGTATTAATACACTAAAAAATTTGAGGAAGTTGTAGAATTTGCTAAACCGTGGCCAGGAGAATGATGGAAGCCAAAGGAAAACAGGAACAGTTGCCAAGAGATATAGGCTGTCCTCGCTCAGAACTTCTACTTTTAAGTCTGAGTCAGTCCAAATAAGACTTTAAGAATAAACCCTCCCCTACCAGTGGACTTGGGGAGGGGAGTGTGTGGAGAAGAAAGAGGAAAGGAGGGACTGGGAGGGGAGGAGGGAGGGAATTAGAGAGGGGATACAAAGTAAGTAAAGTATAATTTAAAAAAAGAATAAAAACTAGATGATCAAAACTTAAAAAAAATCAACAAGCCCAGGGGTATATTGAATGTGTAGGTTCATAACATTTATATTTGCCTTATTTCAAAAGGAAGTTAATAAAAAATAATGCTACCAGTTTCTTTCTGTAATATTAAAGCTTTCTAACAGTCTTTGAAGGATCAATTTGGGAAACTAGGAACTTTAAGCTTTAATTATTGCTGCATTTTAAAACAGAAGAAAATTATGTGGTTAGATCTTAACGATAAAAGACATTTATGCTAATTTGATCTTTTGCTATAATTTATTTTAGAATTCTCAATAGTAACATTAATCTTCAGTGACTTATTTGAAGTAATATTGGATTCCAAAAGTATTTTCAAAAGAATCATATTGCAGTCCTAGGTGAATTATCTACCTTTATTTGAATGTTAAGTGTTATAAAATAGACAATTTTACAAAGCAAAGAGAATTTCTGATGGCTTAAAAATTTCAACAAAATTATTGACATTTATTTCATTAATTTAATTAAATTCATGCTTCATGATGTCTTAAAAGTTAATCTTTCAGGATACTTTTGAGTTTTGCATGATATTATGGACTTAAAATTATAATTAGTGAATATATATCATTTACATATTCATTATGAACTTGTTTCAGTGATGACATTGCTTCTAATCTGAGTGTTGCAGGAAAATATTATGCTCAAAGAAAACATGTTAGGTTTTAGGCTTTCACCATGATAACAAAGGGACATGAGAACCACTTACCCATAATATTCTCTTACATGTAGTAATGGCAGGAACTGGTTGATAAATAGACCTGTGTAAGTGTAGGAGCGAAAAGCTAGATTTAAGTTACATTAGGATGCTGGGAAAGTTGTGGTTATTAGAATTGAAGCACACTGGAAAGCTTTACCTCCAAATTCCCCCCAGGACAGTCTACTTGGGCTGGCTTACATACCAAGGCAGTCTATGAACTCCCACTTTCCTGTGAAGTTTTATAGGAGAAAGTGTTTTTTTTTTTTTTTCTCTATATGCAACAGTTCTAGTAAGAGCTTCAGATCTAATTCATGCAGGCTCATATCTGAGATGAAATAATATGCTCAGAAGTAATGGAGTATTTGGCAGGTACTATTAAGGCTTTTGTGTTAGGTTAAACTGTACAATAGAGAATCTCTGTGAATAATGTAACCAATATATAGTAATTAGTATTGGTATAACCCATATACAGATCAGTGGAATTCAGTTTTCTGTATTTGTGACAGCCCACCCTTCTCTCTGAAATTATGCTGATGAATTTAGGAGGTCCAAGGTGATTTTGACCTTCCTAAGCAATATCTGTCTAGCTTCATATCCTTGATATCTGTCTAGCTTCTGGCATGGAAAGACTTAGCCTCAGACAGCTTAGGGTGAGCTAAACTCTAGTTCTTACTAGAGGAGTCTCTGCAGACTCCTTCTTTTCTAAAGCTATTTCTGTGTGTCCACATGAACTTTCAGGGTATAGATAAGTGGCAAGGCCATGGGTGGATTTGTAGTATTTGTTTATTTACACCTAAAGGGACTTGTAAAACCTTGTTTGAAACTTATGATGACACATCTTTTCATAACTAAAGATGTGTATCTACATGGTCTGAATCACTTACCAAAGGTTCTTAATTTCCCTATATTCAATGAACTTAAGACTCTGGAAACACTGAACATCAGTGGCAACTAATGATGTAACAAGAAAGCTAGTGATCCAATTTTAGTTTGTGCTTACACCGTGTTTGCAGACTTACAAAGTACAGTGTCTTTTTCAGATAACCTCCTTTGACAAGATGTGGAGGGGTTAGTCCATTATTCACACAAGAAGCAGATAGAGCCTACCACCATTTATTAAGAATGCAGGTTTTATCTGTAGATATTTACTTCTCAACATATTCAGGTGAGTGTCCCAGTAAGATTATTCAATGTCTGTCTATGAATGTCTGTCTTACTCTTTTGTTTGTTTGTTTGTTTTGTGCCTGTCCTTTCTCAGGCTCAGATGTAGAATTGCTTCATCTAGGCCTTTGGCAAATATATAATCTTAGATTGCCAAGATTTTATCAGCCATTTGCAATGTGTTAATGATATTTTGACTCATCTTCATTAAATCTTAAATGCACAGATTGGGTTGTCATCCATGTCTGATGACATGGGGTTGTAGCTTTCAATGACATTTGGCCATGACATACTTGTTTCTGGAAAACAGCATGCAGCTAATGCTTGGGTATTTATTTGTCCTTTAGGAATGTTGTGCTCCTTGATTTTTAACAACATGACCCCGATCTACACATTTGTGAGAATAAGGAATCTCCATTGGGGTATTCCCTTCATTGGATTGTTCTTTGGTCATGTTTGTAGAATATTTTATTGATTGATGATTAGCATGAGAAGCCCAGCCCACTGTGGATAGTGTCACTCTTGTCAGGGAACTTTGGGTTGTATAAGAAAGCAAGCTAAACAAGCATAGGAGAGAAAGTCATAAGTACTTCCTCCATGGTCTCTGCTTTCCAATTTCAGTCTACTGCCTTAAATTTCTGCCCTCACCTCCCCTAGTGACTAATCGTGACCTAGAAGTTCTAAGATGAAACCAGCCCTTTCCTCCCTAGTTGCCTTTAGTGCTGATGTTTTACCACAACAACAAACTAGGAGAAATGCGTAAGAGTAGTTGGTAAAAAACACACATGTCGATGGACTGTGGAGGATACAGTGTCAATGCCCTATTCCTGCCTGCAGTATCGAGGCACTCATTTTCCAGGTTTTAGGAGTGTTGACCCCTGATGCTGATAGCTCTTACCTGAGACCTTTTCTGGGATCTGTGCCTCTTTCCAAATGTAAACTATTTGGAAAAGACTGTTCTCAGTTGATGTGAAGTCCGTGTCCTTTACCTTATAATGGGAGGCTTCAGAAGCTTTGTCCCAGATGAAGAGCTGTTTCTAAGAACTACTAAGAGGTGAGTAGCAAAACTGTATCATGTTTGTCTCATTCTTTTGCATCTCACCTCCTGCATCCCTTCCTTGGTCAGTATGGTAAGTCTGAATACTTTAACACATTAATAATAAATTCAGAGTCACCAATAATGTGTCAGTATCACACTAAGGACAGACATCAAAGCACTTCCCCTCAGCATCATTTGAACAAGAGTAAGGTCAGATTCCAATTTGACACTTCTGTTTTCCTGTGTCTACTGTTGATCCTTGAAGTCTCTCAGGCGAGTCTGAATTTATGCCTGCTTGAATGCTGTCTTGGGAATCTGTCCCTATTGCTGTGTGTATCTGTGTGTGTCTGTCCTCCCTAACAAAGGATTTTTTTCTCTGTATTTATTGAACACCACAGGAAGTGTCATGTGGGGAAGGAAAGAGGGACACTTTAACAGAGTCTTCAATAAGGTTTCACAAGAGGTTAAGTCACTGACTTGACCTCCACTCACTCAGATGACACACTACTACAAAAATCAGTTTATCCTGAAGTATTCATATATTTTGATCAATATTTATGGTGGATGTTCACTTGAAAAGGCTGCTTTCAGCCCATTTATTGTTTCTAGTAAATTATTATCACAACATATTCATGAACATATAAAGACACATTCATTACTTGTGTACTCCAAGAACATGGAAGAGTGCCTAACTTATGATTATACTAACACATTATCTTATGTTGTAAAAAAGTTGATTCACTGTTACTTCAAGGCAAGTAAGGTTGTTGCATTCTTTTAAAGGCAGGTTAAACAAGTAGATTGAATACACAGTAGAATAACAGTCTTGGGTCTTAAATAACCTTGAAGTATTTTATTAACGTTGGCTGTGAAGTCCATAAAAATTTCAGTGTCTTAGAATGTAACAGGTATTTTCATAGCAATGCTTTTACACTGGTGAGAACATTTTTCCAATTCCAATGAATCATCACACACCAATCTCCTTCTGTACCCTAAACACCAGAGCTGGCACTTATTCATTGGTTCTTTTTTTTTTTTAATGGATCAAGACTAATCCACACATGACTCATCAATTCATTGGCAATATCTCTCTTTCTGTTTCACACATACACTCTCTCTGTCTCTGTATTTCTCTTTCCCTGATTTTGTGTGTCTGAGTCTGTGCAAGAGAGGTATGTGTAACCATAAGAGAGTGTGTGTGGGTATGCATATGTGCATGTGTGTGTTTGTGCGCTTGTATGTGAAAGAGATATATGTGTCCATGTGTCTGTATGTAGGTAGGTGTGTCCATCAGTCTGTGTATGCATATGTGTACATGTAAATGTAGATACTCATGTCTGTGTAACCATGGAAATGCCATGGGGGAAAATACATCTTCTGTTTTTCCCTATCACCTTTTTCTTCATTCCTTTAAGAAAGACCTCTCACTGAACATGAGGTTAGGCTGATGTTCAGCAAGCCCACAAGATACCACGGTGCCTGCTTCCCATAGTGCTGGGATTACAAGTGCGCGTGGACACCCTGGAGCTTTATATCAGCTTTGGGATCCAGACTTAGACTCAGGTCCTTGTGCATACTTCGAAAGTGGTTTTACTCACTGCACCATCTCTCAAGTGCTCCTAAAGTTTTACCTAAAATGTCCCAACAGTAGAGGAAAAAAAATCTAGAAGATACTATTCTACTTAATAGGTAGGTAGCCATGTAATAGAGATGAAAGAAAGAAGAAAGAAACTAAATAACTAAAACATGTAAGGTATGTAGTGCTCCAAAAGGTTTGATAACATTCTGCTTAGACATCCAGTGTGTGTCTCAGAAATAAGAAACTCTATTTGCTCTGTAATTGCTCGAATCACACATCTTTTTCCTTGATTAGCAATTTCAATCAACCAAGACATCACTGAGCATTTTCAAATTGAAAAGCTGCAATTTCTGGATGAGAAGTCCTTTATTCCACCTTTCTGTTTTCTAAACACTCCTGATTTGCTAGGCCAGGGCACAGTCTTTCTGATCAAAATCTCAATATCTGTAAAGTGCAAAACTGTGTAAATGTGAACAAATGAGATGCCCTGTTCTAAGTGAAGGCAGTAGTGCTAGTTTAGTGTGTGCACTTTGACTTCTAAACTTCCTCCATTTTGGTTACGTTTTTCTGTATCCAGAGGCGAGTTCTCTGTGTCGATGATAATTATGCTTATATTTTAAATATCAACATTACAATAAATAATAAATAAATAAGTGTAAATAGGCTTTTGGTTATATATCTGGAAGCACAAAACCAAGAGCCTGAAAGGTAGTGTAAGTTGATTTCTTAAGTGACATTTAAGAGTCATTGTTGGCAGAATGATGACAGTGGATAAAGGAACAGTAATGTGAGTTTGTCCTCAATGTGTTGTAGAGTTTCATCATCAAACATGAGCTGTCAGTAGCATCTATATGAGCCATCTCATGATTATCTCCTTATCCCCATAGTCTCACACTGTCCCTGTGGGATCTTGCCTTCTGTTTTTATAACAGATCCTCTTTTTTGCATCACAATAGCTATCACCAGTCCAAAGAGTCACTGTTACCGTACTTAGGCAGAAACACATTATCAGAAATTATAGTGAGCATTCTTGCTTCTAGCCATTGTAAGAGTCCGTTGCCCTGCTTGCCATCTGGTAGCATGGTTTTCTTTTGGTCTCTGATTAGGGACCATGTGTGGCTTGCAAGTTCTTTCTCTTTGTTCAGTATTCATTTTGCCCCAAGCCATTTATTCATTCAACCCTCTCTCAGTCCCCACCCTCACTGTTTCTCCTATTGATTGCATTGTTTGAGTCCCTCATTATTGTATACAAAATATTAATGTATACAAAATATTTTTCAAATCCTTCTATACAGAATGGAAACAAGTTTTAATTCTGACTACATATTCTAAAGGAACACTGAAAATATTCTGGAAGAAACACACAGAGAACCCCACAAGACCAAAAGATTTCTCTTTCTATGACAAGATGCTGTCCATCTAAATGATGAAAAGCACCCTTAATCAAGTACATATATTAATTTATTTGCCAATATCAAGCTATCTTTTAAGATGCAAGTACAAAAACATTTAAAATATATTTTTTAAATCTCAAAAATCAAAGCCAATGTTATTTTAACGTTTAAATATAATATTTAAATTATATTCATTTTAACTGAATATAATTTTATGTACATCATCAATACAAATATATTTTAAATTCTCATTTGGATATATATACCCTTTCCACATTTGCTACAGAGTATCACCTGATGGAGTCACAGGGACAGGGTTTTTAGTCAATGGTCTTTAGTACAGGAAGTGAAAAAAAAAAGCCTTTAGTGACTAAAATTTACCCCAAAGAATTTTAAGCCACTAGATTTTAATTATCCCAGAATAGAAATTGGCCAGCAAACTGGATTGTTCCTCCTACTCCTTTTGTAACTGCTTAAAAAAAGAGAATCATCCTGCATTAGTGCACATATTTGTATCTTAAAATGTATCTGGCTTTAATCCAGTGCAGTTGATACCTGACATTGATAACTTTAACACCCAACCCTAGACCAGTGATTAGACGGAGAGATGCATATACAGCTAAGGTATGCAGGAGAACACTCAGTTGTCAACTGCTCAGCCTGGATGTTCATCGTCTCTTTTTCCCTCCTTTCCTCCCTCTCCATATTTTCTTCCTCTCTTTCCATGCTCCTTAAGCCCTTCCTCTTAGCCCTTGCTCCTACCTGCATCATCTTCTCCCCTAAGGCAAAGAAGATTCTTTAGCTACAGTGCGATCTTTCAGTTATTATTACTTTTTCACCCGATATTTTTTCTCTTTTATTAAACATAGATTCTTTTCTAATACGATATAATCTGAATACAGTTTCTCTCCCTCTCCTCTCTTAAATAAACTGTTATTTCCTAAACAAACTGTTGCGAATGCAGCTTATTTGATCTACATCAGATTTCCCTTAGGACATCCACAGTCCTCATGCTTGAGAGCTACCTCTGGAACTAAGTACTCCTGTGTACATCCCAGGTTGCCTTTGTCTACTCTCAAGTTTGACAGTTATGGTTTTAAAACACACAGGCACAACTCTGCATGCTAATCATTCACTTGATGAAGAAGTCTTAAGCCTTTGTTTTAAATCAAAAATTAGTTTGAAAAACTCAAACCGCGGAAGGGTGCCCATTCCCAATGTCCTTGCAGCCCTGCTGCTCTCCTGGACAATGTGTGTGTAAGAGCCTTCCCTGCCACTGTAAGCAGTTACTTGATAAGCAACATAAGGGAGAAAAGGGCTTATTTTGCTTACAGAACAAAGGTCCATCACACAGGCAGGGGTGTGTGGTGGCTTGCTGACATCTTAGTAGATGAGAAAGTAGCACAGGGTTGGAACACTAAGTGCAGCTGGGTCCTGGTGTCTTCCTCTGGGTGAGTCCACCTCTGAAAATACAACCCTCAGCCTGGGGGGACCAGTGTTCAAGCCCAGGACCTGTGGGAGACACTATACTTCTAAACCCATAAAAGCAGAGCAGCCCCACTACTACCCCTGTTTTTACACTCATATTCCCACATGCATTTTTGAGTTGAAGTCTGTTTTCTGCATATCCCTCTGTGTGAGCATCTGAAGAGGTGGGAGAGTCAGGAAGACTAAAGGCTTTAGAGTCAAGCAGATGCTAGTTTGCATCTGTCCTATTTCCTAAGTTTTCTTGTGACAGGGTTTTTGGATCATAAAGTTTTGTCAATTTTTTTTTTTAGATTGTTTGCGCCTGTATTATTTATTCCCCCAGATAGAACAATGAGGCAAAATACTCAATAAAATGAACTTGTTTAACAATCTTTGTATTTTGTAATGGTGTTCCATATATGGAAGCCATGTTTATCATCATTTCCAATTAGCTACATGCTGGGTTAGAGGGGTCTCACCTTACTGAGGTGAAGCAGAGATGTCTAAACAAGCTTGATAAGTTACATTTTGTCTGCCAGTAGTAAATCCTTCTGATACACCCCACATACATGCCTCATATCTTCTATCTGAGATGCGCCCGGATTCCTCAGAGTTGTCCTATGACGTTCTATGGTCTTCTGGTGCATAGCTAGGGCTCTTTGAAACGGACATACATGAGACTTTGTGAAGCCCCTGGTCTTGATGCAACAAGGTCTCTCTCCCAACCCCACAACACAGAACAGACAATGCTTAGTTTATATACTGTCCTCTTCTTCCCAACCAATAATTGGGGCCCAGAAGTGGGATCCACTCGGAAGTTTAATTTGCACATTTTTACTTGGTATAGAATTGAGTTCAAGCTGGGGCTTGATCTCAGCTCCACCCACCTTTTACAAGCTTACCTCTATACTATAGCCTTCCGTTCCTGGTTTCTGGCCTTCTCTGGGATCATCTCTAAAAAAAAAAAAAAAAAGACTCGTACAAATGCTGACTTCAATCACCCCAGTGTCTCTTTTGGAGTTTCTTCCTAAGGTGAATTCCCGAGCAAGCACAACCCTGCCCCCTTGCCTGGTTAGCAGGCTTGTTTTAATTCTCATTCTCAGTTTTTGGTAGTCTGGAATACCAAGAGTCACATAAATGACTTCCATGTGTTTGTGTTTGTGGATATAGAAACTGGGAGCAGTAGACATTAGGCAGAAAATATTTTGCAGACCATGCACAAAGGTCCATGGCATGCAGCTTATCCTGGTTAGGAATACACTTCTCTTGCCTTTGCTTCCCACTTCTCTGGGTCTTTCCATGGGAAGGACCCTCTGTTTCTCAGTGACTATTGGATGCTAGAGGGTTGTTTAAATCGAATGGTGCACCCTCAACTACTGGGAAAAAATGGAAATAGGAGGCACAGCATTACTGCTAACACATTGGTCATCTTTTTAACTGCCAGGGAGCTCTTTGGTGCTTTGTTAAGTTATTAGTCTTTATATAGTAACAGCTCCAGAGCCTCATTCACAGCAGCAAGGCAAGCTTTAGATCTGAGTCCTGGTGGAAGGCAAACCATGACAACTCTCAGAAGAGTCACTGGTGCTTTGTAATCTTTGCTGTATTTCCTTGCCTCAGACTGGCAGCTGTCAGTGGATCCTAGACACCATCATAATCTTTAGAGTCTTATTTACTAAGCTGAAAAAAAGTTAGTATTAACTGAGGTGGGAAAGGCTTACTTACATTCAATATTACTTTATGTCTTTGTAATTTTCCCTTTTCATGACAAAAGGAGAATATTTGCATTAAAAACACATCAATAATTCTTGTAATCTCAAGAATTAGATTAACAGACATGGATGCCTAAAACCAGGATGCAAGCTAAGAATGACTGGTGCTGGAATATAGTAATGCCTGTTTTAGATGAGCTTTAGAGTAGAATTTAGACTAGAGAAGCCCACAAAAGCTTTGTGTTCCTGGCTTTATCTTTTTTTTTTAATTTAAGTTTATTTACTTTACATCCCAAGTGTGCCCTCTTCCTCCCCTCCTCCCAGACACTGTTGTGCCTGATTCGAGACCCCAAAATACTGCCAGGAGTTGAGACCATTGCAAAACACATGTGGATCGTTTTATTACAAGCTAGAGCTTGGGCTCACACCCTCCCTGATACAGCAGCTGAGAGTAGAGCCTCGTGCTCAGAGTAGGTGGGTATTTAAAGGTCTCAGTCCCTCTCAGCATGCCCAAAGCAGGGGATTCCTGCCTGGCAAGCATCTATTGGTTGATATGTGAAAGAGGACGATGCATTTTAAACTGATTGGCTATAGGAAGATCCCAAACCATTAACAGTCTGGTTTCCCTCGTTTGGCTGTCTTAGAGAAGAGGGACAATTTGGGCCATCTTCCTAGCAACTATATCTCTAATGGGCAGGAAAAGAATGCAGTAAGGCTGGTTCCTCCCTGGAGGTGGCTGGTCATGTCTCTATCTGTCTGGCCTTTGTTCAGGCTTGTGCTTTAAACATTAAACCAATAACCCAAAAAAACTAATTTTTAATTCTTTGGTTTCTTATTCTCCCCTTTCCATGATCATTTGAAGATCCAATCCTGGGTCTTCCAGAAATGACCCTCAGTGTCCTCCTGAATTACCTTTTCGTAATGGGATCTGAGTACCATTAACTGTATTACTCCCAAGCATTCCTTCATGAAAGCCATGAAGCAATCTAAAACACAAGGCCCAAAGACAAAAATTAAAATGAGAAGGGGGCCCATCAGGTGGATAAAAGGGTAGTAAGCCAAGGAGAAATGTCATACCAGGATTTAAACTACCCTCTGGAATCTCCTCTCTTTTCAGTGTCTCTCCAGGCTTTTTGTTATTTTTGCTAAGGATTCCCTAATTATTTCTGAGTGGTTTACATAAAAACAACATTTATCTCAGGGCTTCAAATAGCCCCCCATGCTGTAAAGAGAAGAGATCCAAGCTCTTTCTGTTTTGCTACTTCTGCCAGGGAATCAACATTCTTTTCTAAATGGGTGACTGAGTTCTCAAGGCATTGAATATTTTTATCATATCTGCCTTTAAGCTGTGATAATTCTGGCTTTGTACATCCAGTGCTGCAATACCAGTTCCTGCTCCAGCCAAGCAGATCCCCAAGATAAGAGCTAATGTCAGGGATCCCCTTTTGACTTAGCATTTCAACCTGTTAGGTAGGATAAGGCTGATGAATCTTTCTCTTCTGTAATTTCTTAATGCTGACATTGGTGTGGAGATATGGGGAGCCCAGGAAGGCTGAAAGGCTAGTTAAAAGCTAGGCAATGGGGCACTATCTAATTAGTGGTTCAGTTGAAGAGATATGGGGCTGTAACATCGGCTAGACTGGTTTACTTCAGCTCTCAGCAAGTCCAGATTTCAGCGTGCAGTCTATAGCTGATTCCTGAATAGTGTCTGTCAGCCAGATGAAAATCCACTGACACAAATTTAGACTAGAGACAGAAGTTAAAATTTGTCCAGTAAATGGCGAAAGTGAAGAATCTCAAGACCAAGATCTGAGGTCCATTTGAGCTATGCCAGATCCAGGTCTGATGACTTTTGGGTTTTCTGAAACTCATGAATTTTAGTTTACAAAGGAAGTATATTGGTATCACCATTGTGTTGAAATCCATACTTTAGAAAAAGCAGGTAACAAGTGTCTGCAAGACAGCAGGGGTAGACTTATGCCATTAAGACCTAGTAAAAGCTATGGCTTTTGGATCAAATGTACACATTAGACAGATGTTTTTAGCATGATGAGAAGCACCCTTAAGTCTATCTCCAGAAGAAAACCAAAGGTAAATGAAAACCTCAAGCTTGTGACTGGATAATAAGCAGCCAGTGCTCCATCAGCTTATCAGAACTGTATTGATCAATGTTGTAACTCTGAACTTCTTAAACCTATAACAACATTAGCACAACAATAGCAGAGAAGGTGGAAATCTGAAATATCTCCCATTTTAATATGCCGTAAATTATTTTCTTATAACATTACAACGTATACTCATATACCTGAAAACACCTACTTAGACCCTCCAATCTTCCTTGCATTTACCAACTTTGAAACATCTTCCTAGAACTTCAACTTTTTTAGATCCTCATAACTTAAACTTTCATATCCTTCTGACCTTACACAAACTTTAAATCTTTCTATTCAGTTATTCATTGTAAGACACAGGCAATTAACATGAAGCCTGTGAGCAAGGCAAACATGTTTGCCTTTCAAAATAAGAGATTTAGTACCTGGTAGTTCTAACTAGCTAATGAATTGACCAATGAACTCACAGCAGATCTAACTTTCTGCTATTTAGCTGCAAAGCTCCCTTTAGCTTAGCTTAGCCATCAATATGATCAAAGACCTAAGAGGGATAAATTATAATCTAAATGTATCAATCTATGTGACAAAATGACAGAGATGACTAGTCAGTCCACCACCTAGGCAGTTGTCCCTGGCTCCTGTGGTCTCATGGCATCATGAGCAGAAGCAGTCTGGCTCTCAGGTACAGAAGATGAGAGACTGTTTCTGTAAAAAAATACAACATAAGAGACTGATCACACCTCTCCTTCAGCAACGTGAAGCAATGACTCTCCAGATGTCAACAGCTTTGTGCAGGAGACCTAGGTCCAGACCATGCATGCTTCTTAGTTGATGTCTCTGTCTCTGTAAGCCTCCATGGATCTGAGTTAGTTGCCTTTATTGCTCTTCCTAGCCCCTTCAGGTCCTTCTATCTTTCCCCCAACACTTTGACAGAAACCATCTCCATGCCATGCTTGGCTTCAAGTCTTAGCATCTGTCTGGATCCACTGTTGGCTGGAGTCTCCCAGACTACACTAAAGTTTGGCTACTGTCTGAAAGTTAATTAATGATAGCAGAGTATCATTAATAGTGTCAGGTGTTGGCTGTCTACTGTGGTGTAGGTCTCAGGTTGGGCCAATTATTGTTTGGAACTTCCCTTAATCTTTGGTCCCTCTTTATCCCTACACTTTATGTAGGCAGGGTAATTTTTGGATCACAGAGTTTGTCTGTGGGTTGCCTCCCCCCCCCCCACTAGTCCTGCCTGGCTAGGAGATAGTCACTTCAGTCTTCATGTCACCCTGTTAGGTGTTTTAACTACAGTCACACACATATCCTCCCAGGACCTACCCCATCTCAGGCTTCCAACTTGACAAAGAGATGGCCCCTTCATTTTGCCAATCTGTAGGCTGTGTTTTGTTCTACTGACATTGTCCTTTGATTTACAGAAGCTTCTCAGTTTCATAAGATTCCATTTATTAAGTGCTGATCCTAGAGCCTCTGCTCTTGGTCTTCTGTTCAGGAAGTTGTCTCTTATGCAAATGAGTTCCAGACTTTTTCCCACTTTGTCTTTTAATATATTTAGAGTCTCTAGTTTTATGTCAAGGTCGTTGATCCACTTGGACTTGAGTTTTATGCAGTATCATAAATAGAGGTCTATTTGCTTTTTTTTCTATGTGGAGACAAACAGACCAGCACCATTTGTTGAAAATGTTTTCTTTTTTTCATCGTATGGTTTGGGCTTCTTTGTGGAAAGGTAAGAGTGTGGGTTTATTTTTGGGTTTTAAATTCAGTTCCATTGATCAACATTTTTCTATGCCAATAACATGCAGTTTTTATTACTATTGCTTAGTAGTATAGCTTGAAATCAGGGGTGCTAGTACTGTCAGAAGTTTTCTTATTGTACAGAAATGTTTCGGCTATCCTGGGTCTTTTAGTTTTTCATCTGACGTTAATAGTTGCTCTTTGCAGGTCTGTAAAAAATTGTTTTTATGAAGGCACTTATAATAGTGCATTTTCCTCTTAACAATGCTTTCATTATATTCCATAAGTTTGGGTATGTTGTGCCTTCATTTTCATTGAATAGTAGAAAGTCTTTAATTCCTTTCTATGTTTCTTATCTGACCCAGTGGTCATTAAGTAGGCAGTTGTTTAGTTCCCATGAGTTTGTAGGGATTCTTTTTTAAATTTTTTTATTTGTCATTGAAGTCTAGCTTTAATCATGGTGGTAACAAAGTGTTATTTCAATTTTCTTGTATTTGTTGAGGCTTGCTTTGTGCCCCAGTATGTGGTCAGTTTTGGATAAGGTTCCATGAGGATCTTTATCCCAGGATAAGGTGCTGAGAAGACAGTATGTATTCTTTGGTGTTTGGATGGAATGTTCTGTAGATATCTGTTATAATTATGTCCAATTGATTTATAATGTCTGTTATTTTGTTATTTATCTGTTTAGTTTTCATCTTAATAATCTGTCCATTGGCGCCAGAGCTGTGTTGAAATCTCCTACTATTAACATGTGGGGTTCAATGTGTAATTTCAGCTTTTGATGAATATGAAGTGCCCTTCCCCATTTTTTTATTACTTTCGGTTGAAAGTCTATTTTATTAGGTATTAGAATAGCTATATAGCTACTCCAGTTGGTTTATTCTGTTTGTTTGCTTTGAAAACCTTTTTCCATCCCTATATCCTGAGGTAATGTCTATCATTATCGCCGAGGCATGTTTCTTGTATGTGACAGAATGATGGGTTCTGTTTATGCATTCCATTCTGTTAGCCTGTGTCTTTTTTGGGGGAAGTTGAGGACATCGATGCTGAGCAATGTTAACGATCAGTTGTTACTTCCTTTTATTTTGATATTGGTGGTGGTAAAGTGAGTGAATGTGTGTGTGTGTGTGTGTGTGCGCGCTTCCTTTCTTTTTGGTCTTAGGCTTTGGGGATATTTGCTTCCTGTTTTTGTTTTGTTTTGTTTTGTTTTTTTTCTGGGTGCAATGAGCCTCCTTGGGTTGGATTTTTATTTTTAATATGTTCTGTAGGGCTGTGTTTATGGCTAGGTACTCTTTAAACTTGGTTTTGTTATGGAATATCTTGTTTATTCCATCTATTTTTGCTGGGTATAGTAGTCTGGGTTGACATCTGTGCTCTCTTAGTGTCTGCATGACATCTGTTCAGGACCTTCTGGCTTTCATAGTCTCTGTTGAGACATCAGGTGTAATTCTGATAAGTCTGCCTTTATTTGTGATTTTGCATTTTTCCCATGCAGCTTTCAATATTCTTTCTTTGTTCTGTACATTTAATGTTTTGATTATTTTGTGATGGGAGAATTTTTTCTTGATATTCTGTAGGCTTCTTGTATATTTAATGTTTTGATTATTTTGTGACAGGAGAATTTTTTTCTTGGTATTCTGTAGGCTTCTTGTATTTTTTAGAGCCATTTTTTCCTTTAGTTTGGGGAAATTTTCTTCTATGATTTTGTTGAAACATTTTCTGGTTCTTGAAGTTTGCAGTCTTCTTCTCTTTCTATTATTCTTAAGTTTTGTCTTTTCATGTTGTCTTATATTTCTTAGATTTTTTTTGTTGAGAACTTTTTAGATTTAACATTTTCTGACTGATGTATCAATTTCTTCCATCGTATCTTCTATACTTGAGATTCTCTTTTCCATCTCTTGTATTGTTGTTGATGCTTGTGTCTGTATTTCCAGTTTTCTTACCTAGGTTTTCCATTTTTAGGTCTGCCTCAGATTGTGTTTTCTTTATTGCTTCTATTTTCATTTTTAGGTCCTGGATAGTTTAATTATTTTCTTCTCCCATTTGGTTGTATTTTCCTGTATTTCTTTAAAGAATTTACTCAATTTCTCCATTTGTTTGATTGTATTTTCCTGTGATTTTTTAAGGGATTTATTCAATTCCTTGACCTGTTTGGTTGTAGTTTCCTGCAGTTCTTTTAGTGATTTATTTTCTTCTTTAAGGCTTCTATCATTTTCATAACCTCAGATTTAAGATCATGTTCTTTTGCTTCCAGTGTGATAGGATCCTTGGGGCTTACTATGGTAGGATAGCTATTTCTTGGTGGTGTCATATGGCCCTCGTTTTGTTGCTGGTGTTCTTGTGCTGACCTCTAGCACAAGAGGTTGACTGTGTTATTAGCTGGCCAGGTGGTTTCTGATGGTAATAGGGCTCTGGTATTGTAGGTTGAGTTCGTGGTTCCAGATGTCCTCAGTCCTCTGATTTTTTTCTGCAGCTCCCTAATCTATGCAGGTCTCTGGTGCTTCAGATAGCGGTGGGTTCTATAAAGTGACACAGGCCTAGAACTGGGGTGTGGGGTACACAGGGAAAGTGGAGCACAGAGACCCTTGGGCAGACCTGGTCACTGTTGCTAGTAGGCTGCTGCTCCCTGATTCATGCTAGTTTGGGGGCTATAGATTGGGTGGGTCTCTGGCTTTATTATGTAAATTATTTCTACTTCTACTTCAGGGCTTGGTTGGTGGCTACCGTGCTTTTGTAATACATTCAAAGTAGAGCATCTCTAAAACTGACTTTTTATGTAATAAAAATTTAAATTTTTCCTCTAATATTTTTTTTTCTGTTACTAAAATCAACATTGGATTGTAGCAGCCAGAGAGTAGAATGCATTAGGACACTTAGAAATAATTTGTGTTAGAGGTGTATTTGTATTATAACCCTCTCAAGGTGTCTGGCATGTGCCAGAATGAGACTAGTTGGATTCAAGGCGAAACTCACATACCTCTCAGGATATGTGATATCCTAGTTGTAGCTACCCTTGGTAGACAGGTACACCTGTAGCTGCATAGAAGTTCTGAGCACTTGTTAGCAAGGCCTGGGGGACAGACACAGTTGGGTTAAACATCGTTGGTGATGATCAGCACTTACCTAGTACGATGCCTGGGAACTGTGTAGAAGTTGTCAGTCAAAGCAACAGCAAGGTTCTAGCTTCTACTCTGACATCCTCAAAGGCTTTGAGAGTAAGATGCTAAATTACATGTCCTTCTGTGTAAACTTAAATTGGACTTTTAAGATTTTGATGCCTTAGTAGAGTCTTAGCGAGGCAACCATTGAAGGAAAATATAAGACTTTCTACCCTACAAAATTATCTTTATGGTGTTTGGCAAATTCTAGCTTTTGTAAGTAAATGCGTTGATGGCACGTGAGTGAACTCCTGCTCATTTCATTATATACTTCTCTCGTAGCTGCTCAGTAAGCAATCATCTGGCGCATGTAAAAATCCTGAAACTGCTAGATTAATATGGTCAACTCTGTCCAACCCTGACAGGACACAGAGCTTGTCAGCTTCTGGTAGGAATGCTGGGGAAGTTAAAGAGGGGGTTATCTATAGACCAAAGGCAGGTTATGCGGGAAAGCAAGTTTATTAGATAAGGAGCTGAGACAGAATCAGGAGTTGGAGAGAGCATCTAGAAAGGATATGGTCCTTTCACGTAAGATTCATAGCAAAAGTATATCTTAGTTGTCTCCAAAAGAGGTAGGATTTTGGCAGACAAAGGCAAAGTTGTTTTTGTTTCCTGGAGCTGAACATAGGATTTCCCTGTGATTAATCTTCTGCTTTTTCCCCCTATGTAAGGAAAGCGTAGGTTTTCTTTTTTTCTACAACTTGTCAGCTTTTTATTTCACTTGCAAGCGTGAATGAATTATTCCACAATACTAATATCTTTGAACTTTACTCATTTTATTTTGTGTGTGTGTGTGTGTGTGGGGGTGGGTGGGTGTGTGCGCGCGCGCCCGCGCACCTTTTCTTCAATTTTCAGCAGTGGTAGGATAAGGCTGATTAGCACTGTTTGCTGGATGCTTTTGGCAAAGATGAAGAGGAGGAACATTGAGCTCAGCCAGCTGCCTCTCCTTAGGTCTGACAGCTTGAGCTTGCTCACTGAAACGTTTGCTTGCTGAACTCTATATTTATTGCAGCTCACAGGTAACATGAGGAATAGTCAAAGGTGGGAAATCCTTGTATTAATTTGGCATCACTTCACAAACAGGGATGAAAATTCACATGGTGTTACTAAACTGCAGGCATCATATATCCTCTATGCTTCTGAAGCAGAATGGCTGAGAGAAACCCAAGCTTTCCTGGTGTAAAATCCTGGAGATTCACTTCCACATCCATCTTACTTTTGTACATCCTGGTACAAACAGACAAAAGCTGTTATTACAGAAGGGAAAGCTGATAGCTTTTAATACATCACATCTACTAGGATGAAAGCATAATTGCTACTTTTGTATTCATTTTACAGTGAATAGTAATTAGCCTCTGGCCCATTATAGTATGTGAACATCCAATTACCCACCTGCTCTTGCCATGTTTCGTTAACTTAAACTATGTGCCCAAAGCTTCAATGGAAACCCCTTCATTTTCTGGCAGGAATGCTACGTAAGACAGATTCACCTGGAAAAATCAAAAGCTTGAGGAAAACAATCTCTCCTGGGAATTCAACACAGAGATTTTTAATTATGCTGTAATGTCCAGTAGTTGGTATGCATCACATAAGTTCTTGGAAACAGATGCACTCCTTCCTTGAAAATTTCAAATATCAACAGTGCATGGTGGTGCAGGCCTGTAATCCCAGCACACAGTGAGGCAGAGGTAGGCAGAGGTCTTTGAGTTTGAGGCTAGCCTGGTCTCCAAAGCAAGTCCAGAACAACCAAGGCTACACAGAGAAACCCTGTCTCATAAAACAAACAAAACAAAACAAAATCCCAAATATCTTTTTCCTTTTTCAAAGAATTGTTTGCTTGGATATTAGTTGATTTATCATGATAACCTAGTCACCATGTTACACAATCAGTGTGTACACTCAATCCCAGAGAAGAGGAGGTGGCTGATAATAACTTTTGCTGATTTGTAGCTAAAATTTCTCTTCAGAGAAAAATGGGTCTGAAGTGATGTGATCAAAGTAATTATCCAATAAACTTAAGGAAGAGGGCCTGCTTATGGAGCTCATGCAAACACATCTGTACAGTTTTCACTTATCTCAAGACCATGATATAGGTACTAACCTCCTGTCTTAGCACTAGGAGTAAATTTAGAGACTAGTTGGGCCTGTCAGTAAAGGAGAGAATATTCAGGTTTAAGCATGGAGCATCTTGCCTGTGCTTGGAAACAATGTTTACTTCAGTCTCATCATAAATATTTAATATGATTTGGTATCTGAGTGTCACCTAAAACATACAAGTCTCAGCTAGCAAAGGAGTAATAGCCTTTGGTTTTGCTTTGAAAAAAGGAGTTCTGTCCTTGATATTTGCATGTATTATAAAGAGGGAGGCATTGCTGTCAGAGGTGCAGTCACTGACACTGACCAGGTGTCAGTCCCAAGGCATCTGTAGGTGTATTGGTTTCTCATGAGTATGGCAGCCAATTATCACTTTATTATTTTCAATTTCTATGAACCCAAAGTGCAAAAACATTTTTCAATGGGCCTCAAATTAGTGAATTACTGAGATGTGTTTCTTCTTAAAAGCTTCAGGGTACAATTCTGTTCTTTGCCTCTGCCAGCTTCTAGGGTCTCTATCTCTTGCTCTGTGGCCCCTCAACCATTTTCAGTGTGAATCATCCTAGCCTCCTGCCAATAGGGACTCAGTCACTAGTCCCAGGAGTATGTGAATCTTTGGAAAGGATATAATTCTGCTCATAACAGTAGGGTTCTAGCAGACAAACAAGACATTAAATAACAGAGGGAGTTTACTGGCATGGTTGCCTTAGAAACTGAGACAGTGGTAATAGTGGTCATCACTTCTTTGCTTACTTATGTGGCAGGAAGTCTAGCTAGCCATGAAGTAGGTTCCTCTGTCTGGTGGTTCTCTGTGTCATAATATGACCTCACATCCACCGACTGTGCAGCATTCACCACTGAAGGTCCTGACTGGGAGAACTGGAAAGCTAGCATCTGAAATTCCCAGGAGAGGCACACATAAGTCCTACTTGCTGTGAGTATAAAGGCTGTTTAGAAGCTGTATGTGTTCACGTGAAGCTCAATTGCTGTAGGTACAAGAGATACGCAATGCTGGTACTTCAAAGGAAATTAAAAATATTTAAAAAAAATCAATTTTAAGATTTTTCTCTTCAATGTTTTGCTTGATTCTGGCCCATATTTAGAAACTCACTGATCCATAATAGATAAATAAGGGAAGCCCTCAAGAAAACATTTCTTTATTTAGTATAGCACTTAACTAATTACATTTGTGATCCACGAATTTTGTTTATGAATAAACATTAGTGGGCAATCTTCAGGGTGCACTCTGATAAAATCATCTCAACTGAAACGGCATCTTAAGAGATAGCATCCGAGGGTAAAGAGAGAACAGCTTATCATTATCAATTAGAGGACTCCTGAAGTCTTTGAGAAGAGAACTTGTTTGCTTAAAATACGTGAAGGTCAGGTTCACCCTGTAACCATCAATGAGGAGAAGTCATTTGTTACTTTAAGCAGGCTGTCATTTAGCCATTATGAAGATGAATAACATTTGTTATTATCTAATAATCTTCCTGTTGATTGCACAGGGAAGACACTTGCAGACACCTTATGTGCCTTTCCTAGTTGTTAGATTATTAATGCTTTTGATTAAAGTCTGTAAACAAAAATTAAAGGCTTTGTTCTCCAAAATTTTGAGACAGGCATCCAGGATGCTAAGCTTTGCCTTGGTATTTTGAGCTGCATATGTTACTTGCCTACTGTTCATGCAACATAGCAAAACAAAGTTCATTTTTTAATATCAAGCAGATTGTCAGTGGATCATATGCTGCCTCTATTAAGGTTAGTTCTTGGACTTCTGCCTTCTTGAAGAACACTAATGAAGCTATAAGTTACCTGTGTGCCTTCATTTGGAGTCAGGCCTAATTATCTGGATCTTGGCCACATTATTGTCCCAGCCTTATTCCTAAAGCAGATGGAGTCACTCAGGAATGACTTCATTTGTATTAATTTGCTGCACTGTCTTCTGCTATTCATCTAGAAGCACTGTACTGCCATTGTCATGTGCAGCAGAAAAGATAAAAAGATTTTTGTCAGGAATTAAGGGAAAGATGAGGGAAATCACTCCTTCGTCTTCATGGTCACTGATAGTCTAACCTGAAGGCCATTAAGCAGTGACCACTTGGGAAATGGGGAAAGGTGTAAGGAGAGAGATTGTTAAGATTTGTGAACTTTTGGTTTTAAAATGAGCTAGATGTCATTTATTGATCTAGTGGTCTACAAGGACTCCTTTCTCTCCTTCTCCCTGTTTTGCCAATGTCAGTTTCTTCCCTGGTGTGGAAGAGCCCTAGGGACCGCCCTCTGAGAATTACCACCAGGACTGATTATAGGCACCCCAAAGCTTGTTGGAAAGAACAATCACTTTCTTATTTGTATATCAGAAAGAGGGTTGATCAAATTCCATCTTGCATCAGGGTGAGATGATTGCTGTGAAAATATCATGTAAGAATTGTAGTACTCTTAGTGATCTGCTGTAGATAGCTAAGGCTAGAGAGGTAAAGAAGGTAATTTGGCTTTTGAATTTACATGATCATAGCCTATTTTACTTTTGTCTTACGAAAAGTAAAAGAAAGACTGTTTATGCTTTTATTTGATCAATAGGATATGTCAAGTTAGTTTAAGAACACCCGGGAATTTATATGAAGTTATTGGGAAAGGCATTTTCTTCAGTATAGTCACTGGTGTCTATGTCGCCACAAAATACCCTTATGGCACTATCTGGCTCCCACAAAAATAAAAGGAAAAAATAGAGACTAATTGGAAAGAGAAAAGGTGAAATGAAATGTTTATGGGTATGTGTGTGACAATGACACAAATACATTATGTACATATATGAGTGTCCTAATGAGGCTTATTTTATATATAACTAATGAATGCTAATACAAAACATAAAAATTTTTAAAAATCTTAGTTAAAGTATAGTATCGCAATATTGTCTAAGAAATACTGTTGGGAAATACAGAAAATGCATTTTAGTACTCACAATGATCACAATATCCATGATTATAAAGTGTTGATCAGAACACCAGAATGAGGTGTGATGGAACTAGATGACTTTACAGTCCAAACACAATGGCAAGCGTTCCAAACTTGGGATTTCTTCCAAAGAAATTTTTATTCTTTTCAGGATTAAATTTTTTCTATGTATCAGCATTCAGGCATCTTTGGTTATTTTTGTCTCATGGGTTAGTGTGCTGGTGCTGCTGACATGGCAGAAGCTGAGTGACCTTGGCTAGCCTGTATGGATTTCTCACAGTTCTGGGGGTAAAAGGCCAAGATCACAATGTCAGCAAGAAAATCTGGGACAGAGATACATCCTCACCAGAAAATGGCACTGGGGATGTGGCATTGATGGAAGACGCTTCTGCAGATCGAGAATGCCAAAATGTCTGGCAAGCTACCAGATGTCAGAGGCAGAGTGAGGTGGGGGAGGTGGGGATCTCTCAGCTCCCAGGAGAGGAGATGCCAAATCTGCAGGTGTCTTAACCTCACAATTCTAACTTCAAGGTGAGAAAGCTGGCATTTCTGCCAAGTCACCCAGTTTGTGATCTGCTATGGCAGCTCTCTAACTCAGACACATCTCTTCTCTGATTCAGGGCCCTGTTCACTGTAGTTCCTGATCGGCATCCTCAGCTAATTCCCTATGAGCCATCCATCATACCATAGGTTTGTCATTTTCCCCTCAGCATTTTTAAATTTTATTTTTTATTTATTACAATTTATTCACTTTGTATCCCAGCTGTAGACCTCTCCCTAGTTCCCTCCCAATCCTGCCCTCCTTCCCTTTTCTCCTCCCCTGCCCCTCCCTCAGTCCACTGATAGGGGAGGTCCTCTTCCCCTTCCACCTGACCCTAGCCTATCAGGTCTCATCAGGACTAGCTGCATTGTCTTCTTCTGTGGCCTGGTAAGGCTGCCCCCTCCTCAAGGGGAGGTGATCAAAGAGCCAAACACTGAGTTCATGTCAGAGACAGTCCCTGTTCACCTTACTAGGGTACCCACTTGGAGTCTGAGCTGCCATGGGCTACATCTGTGCAGAGGTTCAAGGTTGTCTCTATGTATGATACATGGTTGGGGCATCATTCTCAGAAAAGATCCCTGGGCCCATATTTTTTGATTCTGTTGCTCTCCTTGTGGCTTTCCTAACTCCTCCAGGTCTTTCTACTTTCCCCATTCTTTCATGGGATTCCTTGCACTCTTCCCAAATTTTGGCTATGAATCTCAGCATCTGTTTTGATACACTGCTGGGTAGAATCTTTCATAAGTCCTTTCTGGTGGGCTTCTGTCCAATTTCGCGTTTTCTTCCTTGTCTATCCCACTTGCCTTTCTGATGAGGACTGAGCATCTTACCCAGGCTCTTCTTTCTTCCTTAGCTTCCTTAGATGTACAGATATTAGTATGTTTATCCTATATTATATGTCTAATATTCTCTTATAAATGAGTATATACCATGTGTATCTTTCTGCTTCTGGTGCTGGTCTAATTGGATGTCTACATGTAGAAAAAGGCAAATAGATCCATACTTATCACCCTGCACAAAACTAAAGTCCAAATGGATCAAAGACCTCAACATAAGACCAGACACAGTAAACCTATTAGAAGAAAAAGTGAGGAAGAGCCTTGGACGGACTCATCGCCACAGGAGACAACTTCCTGAACAGAACACTAACAGTACAGGCACTAAGATCAACAATCAATAAATGGGACCCCATGAAACTGAAAAGTTTCTGTAAAGCAAAGGACACTGTTGCAGAACAAAATGGCAGCCTGTAGAGTGGGAAAGGATCTTCACTAACCCTATATCTGACAGAAGGCTAATATCTAGAATATATAAGGAACTCAAGAATTTAAACACCAAAGAAATAAGAAATCCAATTAAAAATGGGGGACAGAGCTAAACAGATAATTCTCAATAGAGGAATATCCAACAGCAGAAAAACAATTAAAGAAATGTTCAATATCCTTAGTAATCTTGGAAATAAAAATCAAAGGATCCTGAGATTTCACCTTACACTCATTAGAATGGTTAAGATCAAAAACTCAAGTGACAATACATGCTGGAGAGGGTGTGGAGAAAGGGGAACCCTCCTCCATTGATGGTTGGAATGTAAACTGGTACAACTGCTTTGGAAATCAATCTGGCACTTTCTCAGACAATTAGGAATAGTGCTACCTCAAGATCCAGCTATACCACTCCTAGGCATATATCCAGAAGATGCTCAAGTATACAACAAGTACATTTGCTCAACCATGTTAGCAGCAGCTTTATTAGTAATAGCCAGAATCTGGAAACAACCCAGATGCCCCTCAATGGAGGAATGGATAAAGAAATTGTGGTATATTCACACAATGGAATACTACCCAGCAATTAAAAGCAAAGAAATCATGAAATTTGCAGGCAAATGTGGGAACTAGAAAAGATCATACTGAATGAAATATCCCAAAAATAGGTTTGTCTTTTTATTGGTTGTTTCTCTTTGATAGTAGGCAAACTTTTCAGAGAATGGGCTTTTCTCTGCTTACTTCCAGGTTTTTAACACTGAAAGGAAGGGATGGTCAGAATGGGTTTGCATAAGTAGGCTTCAGATAAGCAGATCTTTCTGATTGTTACCTGTGTTAAAATGTCTCCAAGAATATAAGTCAATATTCAATAAACTGATATCCTATAAATTAATTTGTAACATGTGGAGAGCCAAGCTCTGCCGCGCCCTAAAGATGGTGCTGGCTTCTGTCTCTGGTAGGTAAAAGCTCTCGGTAATCAATTCCTTAATTGGTTGTGTATGTGCATCGGGCTCGCTTCCACAGTTGTGGACTAATCTGCAGGCGCCATGTAGCTTGTTAGGATTGGCTGGCCATAGGCTATTTAATTGGCGGGCTGGGCTTCCCAAGAGTCAGAAGATTGTTCAAGGTTCCTGAATAAACTGCATTGAGAAGAGTCCAGTGTTGCGTCTACCTTGCTGGTCGAGGTGGTCGCGACAGTAACAGCTGCAATATATTTTTAAAAAGATGTTTATTTTACAATTTTTTTTTACCTAAGCTAAACCACAACATCTAGGAATATCTGTTTAAATTAAAAAGACTACTAATTAGCAAACAGCTACTTGCAAAATTTAATTAGATGAAATAATTGCATTTAGGTAGAATTTATCACAAAATATAAAATGTACCAAATGCTTCATTCTTTCTAGAACATCCTTTGTTTTTTCTTCAACTTTAAGAAGAAAATTTAATTTAAACAGATCACATGTATTGATTGAAATAAGATTTCTATGGTGCTTAGTGAAACATTGAGAAAATTTCTTTCATTTTTTAAAAATATCTGACTAGAGAACTATACAGTGCTAGTCTTAGTTATGATATAATAAGACTTTTAGCCCTGACCTATGTCAAAATTTACATTAATTAAAATCATTTGGAGCCAGGCACAGTGGTACACCCCTGTAATCTCAGCATTTGAGGAGGCACAGGCAGGCAAATCTCAAGGCCAGCATGGTCTACAAAGTGAATCCATGACAGCCAAGGCTACACAGAGAAAACCTGTATTGAAAAACAAATAAACAAAAACAAAATACTTTGGGTACAATATCTAAATTTCTGACAGCCAATATTATATTGACAATCATAATGTTTTGTAATGGTTTTTGTTTGTAATAATGTATGTTGTAAAATAAAACGTTATAAAGAACTTTACTTTCAGAGTCTTTCAGAGTCTTGCCCAAGACTATAAATCTGAAAGTCAGAATTTAACAGAGTATTTGTATCTGTGACATATTTGCATTGAGTGTTATACATATATGTGTTATATATAAGAGAATTCAAACATATGTGTGGGAAACTACCAAGCATTTAGCACCTATATTTTTCACAAAGTCAGTATATTTGTGCTATCAGGCAAAACAGAAAACTCTTACTATTAGGGTCAGTTTTAGGGTGTTGACACTTTTCTGACAGGCGCATGCCACATGTAGAGATTGTGAGTCTCAAGTGTGCCCCCTGGGCTGGGCATAGAGACTGCAATTACTCTTCTCCCATTTCATGCCTGGCTTTTCCCCCTGTTGTGCATTTTTAGGCTTTTTCATCTGAGGGAAGTCCAGATTCATGAGTTTCTCTTTGAGAAATTTTTTGTTGGGCTGGCGAAATTGCTCAGTGGATAAACACATTGTCACAGGCTTGCAGACCTGAGTTCAATTTCTGTGGAACTGTGGAGGGAGATAACCAGTTTCACAGAGTTATCTTCTGACCTCCACATATTAGAATGTATTCTACCTCACATCATATATATATATATCACATTATACACTATATATACATGTATATACGTTATATATTGTATATATACATTGTAAACATTATACATTGTGTACAATGTGTGTTACACATTGTATGTATTGTTTACACATATGTTGTATATACATATATATAGAATACATGCAAACATTTTAAAATATTTTCATATTTTAAGGTCATGAAGGTGTTCTCAAACCTTTAAAAAAATTCCTCACTGGGATTACTATCTATTCACAGTAGAGGGTGTATTTGGATTTCATATTTTATTTTAGCCATATGTGTAGGCAAATGATCCTTCATCATCTTTTATTATTATTCTTATTGGTAGCTCATTCTCTATTGATTCCTTTACAGAAACTTCTGAAGCACCTTGTGGCTTCCTGTTCTGAAGATGTGTTACCCTGTATGTAGGTATTTCCCGGTTTCTTCTAATGATGCTCATGTACTTTTTCTATAATGTTTCACATATAAAGCCAGATTTATTTTTAACCTTTCCATTTTTCTCACACCAGGTTCCTATTAATGAGACAGACTAATATTTCTGCTTGTCTTTTGTATCCACACTCCTAAAATCTACATGTTCAACCTTTTGTTGGTGATTGTGGTTAGTTTCTGGTAATACCTTCTTTTCCTTATACTGTGGTCTATACATGCATTTTAAAATTGTCGATTGATAGCTTACCCATTGATATCTTATAGAAAGAAGGTGAGAACTGAGTGTTAAACAGAGAGCTTTATGGCAAACTATGAAAATAATTTCTGTAAATAACAGGGCAGCTGAAATAGTATTGGAAATAGTTTGACATATTTTTTCCAAGTAGATTGGAGAGGCAATTGCCTTATCAATCTAATTTTGAGATTGTCCGTGATAACGGGAGCTCTTTATTCTCTTCAAGCCTTTGTAGATATGAGTGTTGCGTTGTTTTCATTCACTTTTTCACGTGTACACAATATGCGGAATTTAACCAGACACAGATCAAGGTGAGTGATGAGGTTGGGGTTTCTTGTATTTCACTAGGTAAACATTTTTAATTAAATTCTCTGATTACAGCAAACTAGAACAACATCCATTTGCAGGTTTTATGGGCTCTTTTTAAAAAATGTGTTTCTGAAAAGACCCCTGTGCCCAGATATATTTAGTCCTTGTGGAGCTCCTATTCTTTCCACGTCATACAAACTCCCCCTTCTTTCATATGATTTCCTGCACTCTGCCGAAGGTTTGGTTATGAGTCTCGTATCTGCTTTGATACACTGCTAGGTAGTCTTTCAGGGGCCCTCTGCAGTAGGCTCCTGTCCTGTTACTTGTTTTCTTCTACGTCCAATGCTCATCCCATTTGTCTTTCTAAGTGTGGATTGATCATCTTGCCCTGGGTCCTCTTTCTCCTTTATCTTCTTTAGGTGTATAGATTTCATTAAGTTTATCATATCTTATAGGACTATATGCGTGAATATATACCATGTGATATCTGGGCACAGGGGTCTTTTCTGAGACTGACACTCCACCAAGGACCATGTATGGATATAACCTAGAATCTCTGCTCGGATGTAGCCCATGGTAGCTCAGTAATCAATTGGTTTCCCATAGTAAGGGGAACAGGGACTATTTCTGACAGGAACTCAATGGCAGGCTCCTTGACTTCCCCACATCCCAAGGGAGGAGCAGTCCTGCTAGACCACAGAGGAGGACTTTGTAGCCAGTCCTAAAGATACCTGATAAAACTGGGTCAGATGAAAGGGGAGGAGGTCCCCCCTATCAGTGGACTTGGAAAGGGGCAGGGAGGAGATGAGGGAGGGAGGGAGTGTTTGGGCGGGCATGAAGGAGCCGGATACAGCTGGGATACAGAGTATAACTAATAATAATAAAAAAATGTGTTTCCACAGTTCAGAGTTGGGAAACTATAGAGCAGAAACTGAGAGTTCTATCTCCTGCTGAGCTTGGTGTGAGAAAGGAAGGCTTTCTGGACATTGTTCTGGAGAGAAAGTCTTAAGCACCTTCCATATAGTCTCATAGCTATTGACACAATCCTTACACACGTATTTTGTAATTGTGTGAAACCCTTCTCTAGGGTCTTTTCTACAAAACATGGTCAAAGATATTTGTATAAAGATGACCAAGGAAGAGTTTTTTTTTTTTCTATTTTTACTATTTTTACAAAAGCACTTACTGGAACACTTAATAAACTCTAGGCACCACGCTGGGCAGGGGTTATAGGAACAGATATTATCTGTTTATGTAATTTTCAATTCAGTGGAAAGAATAATCACAAGTTATTCAGTAACCCTATAATGCATTTTTAGTAACAACTGTGATAGGTGCTAAAGTTGAGGTGCAGGTAATTTAAGATTTGTGTTTGGGGACTGTCTTTGACATGAACTCAGTGACTGGTTCTTTGATCACCTCCCCCTGAGGGGTGAACAGCCTTACCAGGCCACAAAGGAAGACAATGCAACTATAACAGATGAGACCTAAAAGCTAGGGTCAGATGGAAGGGGAGGAGGACCTCCCTTATCAGTGAACTGGGAGAGGGACAGGGGTGGGAAAGAGGGAGGGTAGAATTGGGAGGGGAGGAGAGAGGGAGGTACAGGGGGGATGCAAAATGAATAAACTGTAATTAATAAAAATAAAATAATTCCAATTAAAAAATGGTGCACAGAGTTAAACAGAGAACTCTCTGTAGAGGATTGTAGAATGGCAGAAAAACACCTAAATAAATGCTCAACATCCCATCAGGGAGATGCAAATCAAAACGATCCTGAGATTTCACCTTATACCCATCAGAATGGCTAGGATGAAAAACTCAAGGGACAACACATCCTGAAGAGGTTGTGGAGAAAGGGGAACCCTCCTCCATTGCTGGTGGGAATGCAAACTTGTACAACCACTTTGAAAATCAATCTGGCGCTTTCTCAGACAACAGGAATACTGCTTCCTCAAGATCCAGCTATGCCACTTCCAGGCATATATTCAAAAGATGCTCAAGTACACAACAAGGACTTTTGCTCAACCATGTTTGTAGCAGCTTTATTTGTAATAGCCAGAACCTGGAAACAACCCAGATGTCCCTCAGTTGAGAAATGGATACAGAAATTGTGGTACTTTTACACAATGGAATACTACTCAGCAATTAAAAATGAGGAAATCATGAAATTTTCAGGCAAATGGTGGGACCTAGAAACGATCATTCTGAGTGAGGTATTTCAAAAACAGAAAGACACACATGGTATATACTCACTTATATAGACCTATAAGATACACTGAAATCTATACACCTAAAGAAGACAAACAAGAAAGAGGATCAGGGGTAAGACGATCAATCCTCACTCAGAAAGACAAATTGGATGGACATTGGAGGTAGGAGAAAACAAGTAGCAGGACAGGAGCCTACCGCAGAGTGCCCCTGAAAGACTCTACCTAGCAGTGTATAAAAGCAGATGTTAAGACTCATAACCAAACCTTCAGCAGAGATTAGGGAATCATATGAAAAAAGGGGGAGTTAGTAAGACCTGGAGAGGACAGGAGATCCACAAGGACCAAATATATCAGGGCACAAGGGTCTTTCATGATACTGTTTCTCCAACCAAGGACCATGTAAGGATATAACCTAGAACCCCTGCCCGGATATAACCCATGGTAGCTCAGTATCCAAGTGGGTTCTCTAGTAAGGGAACAGGGACTATTTCTGACATGAACTCAATGGCGAGTTCTCCCCCCCCCCCCGAGGGAGGAGCAGCCTTGCTAGGCTACAGAAGAGGACATTGCAGCCAGTTCTGAAGAGACTTGATAAGCTAGGGTCAGATGGAAGGGGAGGAGGTCCTCTCCTATAAGTAAACTTGGAAAGGGGCAGGGAGGAGATGATGAGGGAGAAAGGGTGGGATTGGGACAAAATGAGCGAGGGGGTTACGGCTGGGATACAAAGTAAATAACCTGTGATTAATATAAAAAATAAAAAATAAAATAAATAAGAATAATTATAAAATAAAAAAGAAACAGTAGGTAAAATGTTCTGTTTTTATATGCATTATTAGCTTATTCTTAATATAATTATGTAGTGGATATGGTTGTTGTTATTAAGCAAATTTGATTGTTAGAAAACCAAAGATAAAAAAAAAATGTTCCACTGTCAAATATAGATTGGGGGAAGGGCATGTGAGGAGAAGAGGGAGGGAAGGTGGGTTTGGGAGGGGACAAGGGACTACAGCTGGGATACAGAGTGAGTAGTGGGGATACAGCTGGGTGAATAAACTGTAATTAAGACAAATATAAATTAATTAAAAAAGATTTGTGTTCTGTTTTGTGAAGGTAGGATTCTATAAAGGGAAGGAGAAAGTTATGCATTCATTAAATAATATTTTATAAGTTAAAATGTGCTGAAGAAAAGATGTAGAAAAATGTTGAGTTGAATAGAAACATGTTTTAGCATTTATTTTGTAATTGGAAAAATAATATAAATTGATAAATTACAGATAAGGTATGCTAAGCAGAACTTACATTTACAAGAATAATTAAATCTATATGCAAAAGAGAATATATAAGAATTTACATTCTGATTTAGGTAAGACAATTATATATATATATACACACACACACATATGTATATATATATTAAAACAGATAAATTTTTCCAATAATTTTTGTTATAGTAAATGTAGTAACAAAGCATTCACTATAATTGTTTTTTAAATGCAGAGTTCATTGGCATTAAGTATATTCATAACTTTGTGGCTATCTGCACCACCTGCCTCTGGAACATTCTCTATGCTTTCAAACTGAACATCTGGAGGAATAATCCGCACGTGTGTTGTGCCTCTGCTCACCCCTTGGTAACTTGGCTTTCTGTTTTCCATCTGTTTTCCAATTCCAAGTACTTCAAGTGTAGAAATGAAGGCTCATCTATAGCGTAACACATACTCAAAAATAACTTCTTTTGGGGCCAAATAATATTCCATTATCCTTGTTTATCTATTCATCTGTCAACTAACATGTGGGTTGCCTCCATATTTGGGCCATTGTGAATATCGATGTCATGAACATTTGGGTACAAACATTTCCTCTCGTCACCTGAGCTTATAAGTAAGAAAAGAACTGAATCATACGGTCACATGCTTTCTTGTTGTTCAGTCACCATATTGTTTTCTGTGATAGCTGTATGACTTTACTAAGCCACCAACAGTATACAGGGCATCTATTTCTCTGCATTTGGTCAATATTTGTTACAGATATAGTTATTTTCTCTAATAGTATTTTCAATACTGTGGAGTTTAATAATATTGTGACTTTGATTTTCATTTCTCTTATAATTGATCGGTGATATTTACCATATTATAATATGTATATCTAAAATTTGTACATAGACATTTTCTCTTTTCTCGGTTTTTAAAGTTGGGGCTTTTTTTTTTTTATTGTCCAAGCCTCTTACATGTCCTAGACTTCTCAGATATATAATGTACAATAGTTTCTGCCTGTCATTTACCCTCTAAACAGTGTTCTTTGATGAAGCAATTATTTTTAACTTTTTATCGATTCTTTGTGATTTTACATCATGCACCCCAATCCCACTCATCTTTGCCTCCACCAGTACACACCCTGCACCCTTGCAACCTCTCCCATAACAGAGAAAAGAAAAATCTCACTAGGGAAGCTGTAGTGTATCATAGTGTGTCCCACAGAAAACCCTTTGTCCACACTTCTTTGCTTGCCAATGTTCACGATGCACCAATGTTTTAACTTTGATGTAGTATAAGTGACCTATGTTTTCTTTGGTGTCTATGGTTTGGGAAACAATGCTGACTCTGTTGTCCAGGAGCTGTTTCCTACATTTTTTTCTAAGAGTTTTCATTTTAGCTCCTACACTCACGTCTTTGATTCATTTTGAGTTACTTTCTTATAGATGGTCTGAAGCACATAGGAGAGATTTTGGGCTTAGGGAAGTATTTCATGATTGAACATTAGTACAATTAAATTGAATTCTAAATTCAGGCATATGTATGGGAGACAATTGTCAAAACTGCCACATGTGTCTAACAATTGTGTTTATAAGTAATTTAATTTAGAAGTAATCAGAATTTTATGTAATGAAAAACCTTCATCTTCTGTTTTAAAACGTATAATTAACCAACTTTCACTGCCTTGTTCAGTGGAAACAAAAAAAAAAAACAAAACAAAAATCACCTCAGAAATCCAGACCAGTGTACAATGGCCAGGCTTTGTTTCTGCTTTTTCTTTGTTTGTTTGGTTTGGTTTGGTTTTTTGTTTGTTTGTTTGTTTTTATGTGCTCCTATAGTCGTGTCTTGTCGGTTGGAGAGATTCAGGCCTGTTCCATGGTTCTTTGAATTCTGAGCTGTCAATTTGATCAGACCTCTCCATGCAAAGGCAAGTACACGAGCAGAGACTAGGGAGAAAATCTACATTTCCTTCAAAAAGTTTCCACTTCTGGTTCATAGAGTGTCTGTCTGCTGACACTGTACTGTCTGAGCTGAAGCAATTCACCAAAGGTGTCACGTGGTGGAACAGATGATGGAGAGTGAGAGAGAGAGATGGGTGGTTTCAAGCACAGTGACAATCTGCCCCAAGCTGGTTCCTCCTTCATAAGTCTTACGCAAATTCTTACTTACTTAAACTTTGCAGTGTGACGTCTAGAGTTTTACTAATATGGCTGTATCCACTTCCCAACCTTAGTCTGCAACCTCCGTGACATAGTAACTTGGAAATTTCCAAAACTCACTTGGAGTTGCCGTCCTATAGGCAGGTAGTCATGCTGTCGGGCTGTTCACCTTCTCCGCAGCACAACTACCCAGTACATGAGCAGTCCATACCCTTCACGGGGAAGTTCAGTTTTGTTTTCTGCTTTGAGTGCTTTTTATTCTCCGATTTTGCCTATTGAAATGTTGCTTACCCTTTAAGGACCTCTTTCAAAGTCTCCCAGTCTTCCCATAGTCAGATTTAATCTTTCCCATTTCTTATCCAATTACAGCACTAATTGTGTTCTCCCTTAATCTACATTTATGTGCAACATACTGGTCCCCTTCAAAGTATCGAATGAGCTTCCATTGACATGATTATACTCTTCTCTTTTGACTCCTGAGTTCAAAGGAAACGGTTCCCAACTGTAGGATTTACAGTGCAGAACTGAATTAAATATCTGTGTATTTGTGAAATAATATTTAAAAACACGATGTGAACTTTTCCCCCTAAAAGTCTTAGTTGTCAACAGTGAATAATTTGTAATCTCTAAGAAAAGTTGCTGATTGGTGAAGCAAAGAGCGAAGTCAAGAATCAAGTGAAGTTTGCCCTTCAAGAGCCAGTGACTGACAAGAATAAAGCAGGAGTGATTTATTACCTCCTTTAGGTACATACATTTATTTTACTCAAGGTGTGTATTTTATTCCTCCTAACAGCCTTGGGAGCACTAAAAAAATGTTCTGTGTCTTTTATGCTTTCTGGTCACTCTGGTGACTGCTCCTGGTGAACAGCAATGAAAGTGAGCCATAAAGCAGCCCCCAGTGCTTTGGGGTTTGTTCTTCTCCCCTTATGAAAATGGGCTCGTACTTGCCTGTCAGCATTATTTTCTGAGGAACTGAACTGCAAGGGAGTTTCTTTCTGTCTTCAGAACTGTGACCTACTGTGTATGGCTGTACTCTGTCAAATGTTTTCCTGTCTTTCCCAGAATGCTTTTGCAGCTTTTTATAAGAGGAATAATTTTGGTATTTTTATTGACATCATTGCAGCGTATCTTGTGTGTTTTAAATGTCGGTTTTATCCACAGATCTTTTCAGAGCATCATCATTGAAATGTGCAAAACCAGGAACGGGGCTGGAAGCTTATGGTGCTAACTCTCAAACAGATGGACTTTTACTGAACAGAAACATCTCTAAACTTTGATTAGTTCAGCTGAATTTCTGTGTTTAGAAGTTTCTGAAGAAGATCACTTTTGAACACAGGGGTCTTCCCAGAGACCCATACTCCAACCAAGTACCAGGCGTGGAGATAACCTAGAACCCCTGCACAGATGTAGTCCATGGCAGTTTAGTATCCAAGTGGGTTCCATAGTAATAGGGACAGGGACTGTTTCCGACAAAATCTGATTGGCCTGCTCTTGGATCACCTCCCCCTGAGAGGGGAGCAGCCTTACCAGGCCACAGAAGATGACAGTGCAGCCACTCCTGATTAGATCTGATAGACTAAGATCAGAAGGAAGGAGAGGAGGACCTTCCCTATCAGTGGACTTGGGGAGGGGCATGCGTGAAGAAGGGGGAGGGTTGGTGGGAAGGGCTTATGGGGGGATACAAAGTGAATAAAGTGTAATTAAAAAAAAAAAGATGACTGCATTTCTGCTCCAGCGCAGACTGTCTTCATTGTGGACAGAGATGCATGGGGCTGCACAATCTGCCACAGTGTTCTCAGCTTGTGGCTGCCATTACTAGAGCAGGTTTGTGCTGTGTGAGAAATGCTTTTCTTTGTCTTCTTCCTTCATTCCCCACCCATTTCTCTCTGTGTAATCAGAACTGAGGTAAGGCTAAGGAGATGGATTGATGGGTAAGGAGCTTGCTATATAAGCGTGAGGATCTGAGTTTGTATCCAAAGCAGCCATGTGAAAAAGCTACAGTCAACTGAAGATCTGGGAGCAGCAGCTTTTAGAAAGCTGGGAGGAGAATGGGAGAGGGAGAGAGGATAACGGCAGAGATGGCGAAGATGGAAGAATCTCTTAGCTAGAGCCCCACCCCAAGGATACAGCAGATATTGGAGGGAAGCCTATACATTTTCAGTCTAACTAGTGTTCCAGAAATACTTAATGTACAGTCTTTGGGATTTCTCTTTGTGGTGCTTTGGTGGGCCTCCATTTACCTTTCAAGCTTTGGCCACAGCAAACCAGAGTTATAGTCTAAACATTGTTCTGATATGGATTTCCATGTTTCTTTCATAGTTTACTTATGTGTAAAACCCTTAGTCTCCGCAAAAAGAACACCACCAGCCCGGTCGAAATTGAATGCTTCTACTCCCACCATGCTTCTAATCTCCACCATCCTGTTACAGCCTGTCTTTCTCTCCCTACTTTTTCTTCACCTTCACTTGGGAAAAAAAAGTCCTCTCAAATCCTCCACCTTTCCCATTTTTCAGTTGCAATTTAGTGTAGTTTCTTTGTTTCTCATCTTTATCAAACTCAGAAGTCTAATTCCAGTTTCTTTCTTTAAATTTAATTTTATTTTTTATTATTAGTTACATTTTATTAACTTTGTATCCCAGGTGTATTCCACTCCCTTATTCCCTCCCAATCCCACCTTCCCTCCCTCAGCTCCTCCCTGCCCCTTTCCAAGTCCACTGATTGGGGAGGACCTCCTCTCCTTTCATATGATCCTGTTTTATCAGATATCTTCAGAACTGGCTGCAAAGTCCTTCTCTGTGTCCTAGCAGGACTGCTCCTCCCTTGGGGGGTGGGGAGATCAAAGAGCTTGCCACTGAGTTCCTGTCAGAAATAGTCCCTTGTCCCCTTACTATGGAAAACCAATTGGTTACTGAGCTACCACGGGCTTCATCTGAGCAAAGGTTCTAGGTTATATCCATACATGGTCCTTGGTGGAGTGTCAGTCTCAGAAAATACCCCTGTGCCCAGATATATTTGGTCCTTGTGGAGCTCCTATCCTTTCCACATCATACTAACTCCCCTTCTGCCAAAGGTTTGGTTATGAGTCTTAGTAACTGTTAATTCCAGTTTCTAATGGTCTGTCTTTTGTTCCATATTCTGATTTTTCTCAGGAACGTTTGATGCTAACCATCAGTGTCTTCCTTTCTCCTTTTATTTTTGCACTTTGTTTTGAAAAATGTCAAATACACATGAAATTACAGAACTGCTAGAGTGAACAGCATATATATACATATTCCCTAACTCATATATATAACCCATATATATATATATATATATATATAAAGCCTAGATTCAATAATCTCTAGTATATTTGTAGTATTTTCTTTTGTTTATAGAAATGTATTTATAAAAAAAATCTTTACTTAGACAAATGTCAGGAATATTTCTTCCTATATGCACTTTTAGCAGTTGCATAATTATAGGACTTACAATTATATCATTCATCAATTTTAAGTCTATTTTGTACATTTTGGTGTGAGACAGAGAGAGGAAGAAACACACACACACTTGCAAACACACACACACACACACACACACACACACACAGACTTTTAGTCCCATTAATCACTCTGTCAGTATTGTTTCTCGGGTACCCACTCATTGAAAATATTGTCTGTTTCCAAATGCATGTTCTTGATGTATTTAATAGACCTTTAAGTTCTTGAGTTTATTTATGTACTCTGTGCCGTTAGTCTCTGTGTTTAGTAGTGTGATGCTTATATTACAGTAGTTTTGATTTATATTTTGAAGTTAGAGTGTAGTGGTTTGCTTCCAGCTTTGTTTTTTAAAATTTATGTATATGTGTATATGTATATTATGTAATTTGATTACAGTTTCTTTGGCTACTTGGAGCCCTCTGTTGCTGAATTTTAGGATTTTCTTTTCAGTAGTCTACCATGTATTTCAAAACAGCTGGAAAATATTTAGAATATTCTCACTCACATACAGATGAAATAGGGGCTGAAAATAGGGCTGAATCGTTGTCTTAGTTAAGGTTTTAGTTGCTGTGAATAAACACCATGACCATGGAAAGTCTTATAAAGGATTGCATTTAATTGGGCTGGCTTGCATTTCAAAGGTTTAGTCCATTATCCTCATGGCAGGAAGCATAGTGGGATGAAGGTAGACATGGTGCTGGGGAGGTAGCTGAGAGTCCTGCATCCATATCAGCAGAGAACAAGAAGAGAGTAAGACACTGGGCCTGGCTTGAACATGGGAGACCTCAAAGCCCACCTCTAGGGCTACACTTCTTCCAAAAAAACCACAGCTACTACAAGGCCATACCTCCTGACATAGTGCCACTGTCTATGGGCCTGTGGAGGCCACTTTCATTCAAACTACTGCATTCCAATCCCTAATCCCCACAGGCTTGTAGCCATGTCATAATATAAAATGCATTTACTCCAACTTCAAAAGTCCTATAATCTGCCACAGGTAAGATTGGTTAAAAGTCTAATGTTCACTAAGAGACTCATGCAATCTTTCAATTGTAATCTTCTATAAAATCAAAATGAAGGAACAGGTCACATACTTCCAACATATAATGGCACAGTACATACATTATTATTCCCAACGGGAGGAAAAGCAGCACAGTAAGGGAATACTAGACCTAAGCAAAACTGGAAACCAGTTGTACAAATCCGAGCTCTGCATCTCCATCCCTGATGTCAAATTGCTCTTCAGATCTCCGACTCCTTTAAGCTTTGTTGACTACAACATACTTCTTTTTCTTGAACTGCTTCCATTCTCTGTCAGCAGCTTCCCTCAGCAGGCATCCATGGACTCTGGGATCTCCAACATCATGATGTCTCAAGGTAATCCAGGCTTTACCTTCGCAGCTTCATGTAAAGGCCTCTGTAGGCCTCATGTTGAGACATTCCTTACATATTCCTGGCCTCAGCTTATGGAAGGAGATCCATAACCCCTTTTTGTATCTTTGACTATAAAGCCAGAACCATATGGACAAATCTGCCAAGTTCTGCTGCTAGCTAGGGATCAAACCTGAACCCCTTGTTCAAATATATTATCCACCAGCTTTTTGCTTTTGATTGTTTCTTTTACTACTAAACAAGGCTGTACTGTAACTCTCTATGTAAATCCAGCTGGCCTTAAACTGAGAGATCTACCAATTATTGTCTCCTGAGTGATTGGTTTAAATGTGTGTAAAAACTTGCTTGGCCCTAAACTTTTCTTTTTATAAGCTAGAAGCTTAGCTAGGTGGGGTTTTGCTCTGAGGTCACCACTCCCTTTATTTAACTTAGCATCAGGGTTTTCTTTAATTTATTTACACTTCCTGGAGCCCCCTTTCTCCTAAAAGTGTAACTTTTTTCCTTGTTCAGCTTGTTTCTTTTAATTATAGATGTACATAAAATTATAGATGTACTAATAACCACATGGTACAGTCAATACTAGGTTGTTTTGAAATCTCCTCTTCTAACACAACCAATGAAAACTCATTTTTTTCTCAATTTTTAGCAAAATTCTTAAATTAAGCTTCAGGTAGACTTTTCAAAAAAAGGGCAAAAAGCAGCCACATTCTTATATGGGCTCTCTAGGCCCATATAATTATTCTTCTCCTCTGAAACCATTTGAGCCAGAACACCAAAGTTCAAATGACCCTCAGCACCACTGTCTTCCATGCTCCTTCTAGAATTACCCATTAAGCCCCACTTAAAATGGTCAATACATTTTAAAGTCCAAAGTCCCAAAGCATTCCATATTCTTCCAAACAAAAACATAGTCTGGGTTATCACAGCAATACCTTGTTCTCTGGTACCAACTTTGACTTAGTTTGGGTTTTATTTTTGTGAAGAGACACTATGATCAAAGTTTTCAAGGGTGGTAAGTAGGTACAAAGGGTGTGTGTGGGGGGGACGGAGATGCATAATGTGATATTCACAAAGAATCAAGAGAAAGTTAAAAAATGTTCTTGTGTGTGTATATATATTCATATGTGCATCTGCAAGTGTGTGTGTGATACTGTTATATGTGTAATGTTTGTGTGTGCTTATACATATATGTCCTGAACAGAAGCCCAGGGTTGATGTTAGTTTTCATTCTTGAACACTCTCTACTTTTATCTTTGGGACAGTGTTTCTCCCTAAGACTGAAGCTCATTGATTCAACTTGTGGTCCAGCTGGCCAAGAATCTCTCTGTTTCTGCATTCTCCTCAAAGATGGGGTTGCAGTCATGAGTTAACAGGGTCAGCCTTTTACATGAGTGTCTTGGAGCCAAACTCGGGTCCTCATGCTTGCACAGAAGACACATGCTGACATCTCTCCTGCCCCATAATTATCATAAGTGTTAAAACAATGTAAAACTTTAAAATTTTATTCTTTAATTTGTTCAGTAATTTGAAAGTTACAGAAATGATACAAATTATCTATCATAAAACAGTGAAAGTTTTACAAAATACAGTGTTTTTTTACTATGAGTCATTTACACACTTGCCTCATTTATTCTCTCATTTCTGGTTCAATTACTGACAATGTCGCATAGTATTATTTTCTCTGTCATTATCTTAGGGATTTATTGCTGTGAATACATAACATGACCATGGCAACTCTTAAAAAAGAAATGTTTAATTGATGCTGGCTTACAATTCAGAGGTTTAGTCTATTATCGTCATGGCAGGAATCATGGTGGCATGCAGGCAGACACGGTGCTGGAGAAGTAGTTGAGAGTTTCACATCTGGATCCACAAGCAGCAGGAAGAAACAATAAGCCACTAGGCCTGGCTTGAGCTTGTGAAGTTAAATAAAGCCCACCCTCCGTGACACACTGCCTTCAAGAAGGCTATACCTACTCCAACAAAGCTACATCTCCTAATAGTGCTACTGTCTATGTGCCTATGGGAGTCTTTTTCTTTCAAACTACAACAGTCATCTTCCTCTGCTTGACCCACGTGTGTGACAGTACTTAAAAGCTCAGCATCTGTTCCTTTTCTTCTGTGTGTTTGAACACTCTGTGTGTTTTCTTACTCTACCCCGAGGCATTTAAATATCAGTCTGTTTTTCTCAGGCTTCATATATTTCATAAAAATTACTCAACATCTTCATTTTGATGCAAAATTAGCACCTCAAACTTCACAGGACTAATAAGGAACTAATTTTCCTCCTATCTGCTTCTTTTCTTATGTCATAAACAATCTGGTCTCAACCAAAGATAACTTTGGCATTTGCTCTTCTTCTGGATACTATTGTATGTTATGCATAACAGAAATGACTGACTATGTACCTCAGGCCAGGAGTGTCTAGCAGTGTAATTTGTGTGTGTGCATGTGTGCGCGCGCGCGCGCGCGTGTGTGTGTGTGTGTGTGTGTGTGTGTGTGGCAACCATAGAATGATAGACTGATTGACTGAGAAACTGGAGTTTGAATCACACAGTATCAACAGATCTATAAAGCAATTAACACCTGTGATCTCCCTAGGGTGTCACTAATGTCTACACAATAAAACTCCAAGAAGAATTCTGAGCACTACTAGTAAGTGATCACAATGACAATGCCACACACAGATGTTGCTGTATCATTATAGTTTTATTCCTCATAAGGAAGGGCAACTGAAAGCTTCATTTTGATACTTGCTTTAACTCCACTGTATGGACATTTTCCTTGTCTATATGTCTCTATATCCTTTATTTATAACATAAGAGCTATAAACAAAACCACTTTGAATAAGTGCCTGTGTTCAAGAGAATTATAGATAAATAGAATTGTCTTGGGAAGTCCCAAACCTCTAGCTGATACCCAGAGTGAATTTGGGCTTAGATACATTGACCTAAGGTTTCATTTGGCTCACCATTAACACTCTTCAAGTTGTTATGTTTGTGGCTTGAGCACAGATGATATTTAGATTACCGCATAATTTGAAGGACTTGATGTTCTGGGGTGGGTTTGCATGGGGGGAACTCCCCTTTTCTAAGGAGAAGGGGAAGGTAAAGGATGAAGAGGGAAGGAGAGCAGGACTGGTAACAGAGGAGGGAGGGGACAGGATTGGGATGTAAAATAAATAAATAAGGAAATTTAATTTTAAAAGCCTCAGATATTGAGCACAAGAGTCCAAGTAAGCTAATAGAGGTCAAGCCAGGAGGCGATGGTGTTTGCATCAGTGTTGTGATTCATATATATTTTTTTATGCTTTTGTTTGAGAAGTCATGCAATGTGGCCTACACTGGTCTTGAACTTGTAGCCTAAAAGTGATCCTCCTATGTATCTCCATCTCTGATCTAAAGCTGTCCTAAAGAGCAACATTAATGAAAACTTCATGGTACTGACAGAAACAGAATGGTGAATCAATAGAATAGAATAGAAAACCAAGAAATAAACCCACACACCTACAGATACTTGATTTTTTACAAAGAAGCCTAAACAGTACAACAGAAAAAAGAGAGCATATTCAACAAATGGTGCAGGTCTAACAAGATGTCTACATGTAGAAAAATATAAGATAAACATGCTAAAATCCGTACACCTGAAGAAGCTCAGCAAGAAGGAGGTCCCTGGGTAAGATGATAAATCCTCATTCAGAAAGGCAAATGGGGCAGACATTGGAAGAGGGAACAGGACAGGAGCCTACCACAGAGGGCCTTTGAAAGATTCTACCCAATACGGTATCAAAGCAGATATTGAGTCTCATAACCAAACTTTGGGCAGAGTGCGGTGAATCTTATGAAAGAAGAGGGAGATAGAAAGACCTGGAAGGGACAGGAGCTCCACAAGAAGAGCAACAGAACCAAAATATCTGGGCCAGGGGTCTTTTCTGAAACTAACACCCTAACCAAGGACCTTGCATGGAGAAAATCTAGAACCACTCCACAGATGTAGTCCATAGCAGCTCAGTGTCCAAGTGGTATCCTTAGGTACTGTCTCTGACATGAACTCAGTGACTGGTTCTTTGATCACATCCCCTTGAGGGGAGAGCAGCCTTGCCAGACCACAGGAGAATACAATATATCCAGTCCTGATGAGACCTGATAGGTTAAGATCAGAGGGAAGAGTAGGAGGAGGAGGACCTTCCCTATCAGTGGAATTGGAGAGGGACATGGGAGTAGATGAAGGAGGGAGGGGGCTGTAGCTGGGATACAAAAAGCATAAACTGTACTTAATTAAAAAAACAAATGAATTTTAAAAATAAAAAAAATGGAAAAGTGGGGAAGAGCCTTGAATTCACTGGCACATGAGACAACTTCCTGAACAGACTAGCAACAGCACAGACTCTAATATCAACAATCAAAAAATATGACCTCATGAACCTGAAAACTTCTGTATAGCAAAGGACACTGTCATCAGAACAAAATGACAACCTACAGACAGGGAAAGGACCTTCACCAATCATATATCTGACAGGGCTGATATCCAGGATATATAAAGAAATTAAGAAGTTAAACAGCAACAAACCAAGTAATCCATTGAAAAATAGGGTGCAGAGCTAAATAGAGAATTCTCAATAGAGGAACATCAAATGGTTGAAAAACACTTAAAAAATGCTCAATATCATTAGTCATCAGGGAAATACAAATCAAAACGACCCTGAGATTTCACATTACACCCATAAGAATGGCTAAGATAAAAAACCCAAGTGGCAACACATGCTGGAGAGGATGTGGTGAATGAGGAACTCTCCTCCATTGCTGGTGGGAATGTAAACTTGTACAACCACTTTGGAAATCTATCTGGCACTTTCTCAAAAAAAAAAAAAAAAGGAATAATGCTACCTCAAGATCCAGCTATATGACTCCAAGGCATCTATCCAAAATATGCTCAAGTATACAACAAAGACATTTGCTCAACCATATACTATCCAGAACCTGGAAACAACCTAGATGTCCCTCAGCAGAGGAAAGGATACAGAAACTGTGGTACATTTACACAGTGGAATACTACTCAGGTATTAGAAGCAAGGAAATCATGAAACTTGCATGCAAATGCTGAGAACTAGAAAAGATCGTCTTGAGTGAGGTAACCCAGAAGCAGAAAGACACACATGGTATATACTCACTCATAAGTGGATGTTAGCCATATAATCTAGGATAAACATACTAAAATTTATACTCCTAAATAAGCTAAACAACAAGGACAACCCTAGAGAAGATGTTCAATCCTCATTCAGAAGGAAAAAATGCGATAGACATTGGAAGCAGGAGAAGACAGGGAACAGAACAGGAGCCTACCCCAGAAAACCTCTGAAAGACTCTACTGATACAAGGTACTGAAGCACAGGGAGAAATTCATAGCTAAATTTTGGGCAGAGTGCAGGTAATCTTATGAAAGAAGGGGTAGATTTAAAGACCTGGAGGGGAAAGGAGCTCCAAAAGAGCCCAAAAAACTGAGCACTGTGGGTCCTGCAGAGACTGATACCCCAAACAATGAGAATGCATGGAGAGGACCTAAAACCCTGGCTCTGATGTAGCTCATAGAGTAATTCTCCAAGTGGGGTCCATAGTGAGGGGAGCAGGGTCTTTCTCTGGCATGAGCTCAGTGACAGGCTCTCTTATCACCTCCCCCTGTGTGTGTGTGGGGGGTGTTATAGCCTTGCCAGGCCACAGAGGAACACAATGCAACCAGTCCTGATAAGACCTGATAGGCTAGGGTCAAATAGAAGAGAAGGACCTCCCCTATCAGTGGACTAGAGGAGGAGTGTACGGGGGGGGGGAGGAATGGTGGGATTGGGAGGAGATAAGGGAGGGGGCCACAGCCGGAATACAAATTGGATATATTGTAATAAATGATAGTAATAAAAATATTTAAAAAGTGATCCTCCTACTTCAGTATCCCAAGAAATTGGGGTTGTTGGTAGGTATCACCATTCTTGTCTCTAGGCTATTATTTAGCTATGTATATAAATTTTGCATATTCGCATATATGGTATGGATATACATATATATTCATGTACATTTGCTATTTATGCAAATGTACAAAATGTATACACATAGCTAAATTATATATAATATTTATATATCAATAATATATACCATACATACACACACACACTTGAGGCAGCACAATCTGCCCCTGTCAGGCTGCATTGTCTTCTACTGATTAGTTAGGACAGAGTGCGCCCAGCATTGCTTAGTTGCAGTTGGATCCAACACTCTGGCCAGAGCATTAAGGATAATTCTGCTTGATGGGAAGGAGGTCTTCTCTGTCACAGTTCACTGCTTCTTACTCTGAAGCAGCAGACATGACTTTTAGGGACAGTCTGTAGCCTCTCATTTTGAGCTAACTGTATCAGCAGTTAAAAGTCATGGCAATTTCTGGTAAATGGATTCACTAAGTGAGAACGGGGGAAGGAGGGAGTTTGAAAAGAGGATCTTCAACGCAGAAATGAAGCTTGGAAATGGGCAGTAATGTATGCTTCGGAACTCTTTGCCAGATGCTGTACAGATTCTCCAGGATGCTGATGCTCCCAGGTATACTTACAGGGATGCTTATGTCCTTTCTGTAACTGGGCAAATAAGGCTGCTGAGCTCGGAGACCCAGAGGCCTGTACTGATTTCTGTTATTGTTACTTAAGAAATAATTTCAGATTTTGCGACCTTTCCCCCACATGAATTAATATATTTTCATACTTAATTCCTTGGGCATCATGGAGTTGCAAGCACAAAGATCTATGTACAAGTATTCTGCAAACTATAAAATATCACGCACAATCTAAATTATTCTACTGCATTATTACCTAGTTAGTGCCAAAGCCAAAATTCTAAGACAAAAGCATGTAAATGGTTAGCAGAATGCCTGGGATATAGTAAAAATGCAGAGAGTGGTAAATAAGATTTTGATGTTTCTTATAATTCTGTTCTTAGGTATATTATGCATAGTTACTGTTCTACCGCTTTGTCGAAACACCATGATCAAGGTAACTTATAAAAGAAAGTGTCTAATTGGGAGACTGCTTACATTTCAATAAGGTCACTCCATTATCATCATATCAGGGAGCATGGCAACTGGCAGGCAGACATGGCAGAAAGCAGTAGCTGGGAACTCACATCTATCTGGAAGTTCTGAGAGAGAGAGAGAAAGAGAGAGAGAGAGAGGAAGAGGAAGAGAAAGAGCGAACCTGGTATGAGCTTTTGAAACCTTGAAGCCTATCTGAAGTGTCACACCTCCAACACGGCCACACCTACTTCATCAAAGAAATACCTCTTAATCCTTATCAGTTTCAGTAATTGGGAGCAAACATTTGAGTATATGAGCCTGTGGGGACCATTCTTATTTAAGCCACCACACCAACTGACAGCTAAGCAAAACTTGAGCCTTGTGTTTCATCAGTGAACGCATTAGAGGCATATTGTAAATGTTGCACAAAATATTCATTTTTTTCTTTGTATTTTCCTCCGTACACTCCCTCACAATAATACTCTTTGCTTCTCACAGTGTCTGGCAATCAGCACCCAAAGACCTGCCTATCCTCCAGGAGTTTGAAAAATCTACCAGTGTAAGGCAAGCAGGGTCTGTGCATAGCATGGCAGGCATGAGAGCAGAGCAAAAACGTGAGGGCTCTTTGAGATCCAAATACATAATCTAGAACCCCAGTGTGCTAAAAATACAGAAACAAAAAAAAATGTAAAATGAATGGTTTGGAGAACTGGAAAGTGCTGGAGAGATGGTTCAGTGGGTAAGAACACTGTCAGCTCTTCCAAAGGACCTGAGTTCAATTCCCAGCACCCACATGGCAGCTCACAACTGTCTGTAACGCCAATTCCAAGGCATCTGACACATTCACACTAATGCACATAAAATAAAATTAAATAAATTATTAAAAAAAGAATTGGAAAGTTCAAGGGAGATGTCACCACATAAGCTAGCTCTGAGGAATTCATTTCTTTCCTCCTCTCCCCAAGCCTCTCCCCTTCCCTAGTCTTCTCTCTAAATCTCTCTGCCTTCCCCTACTTAACCACACTTTTCTTTCCCATGTGTTGTGTTTATTTTTCCTTTTTATTAGTTTGCTTCCTGTGAAGATGGGCCCCCTTTGTGTACTTGGCAAGAAGCCTCTAATAGTCCAGAATGCCCATCCTTTTGTTTTATTAGTCCCCAAGGGGTAAAACATCCACTTTCTACATTTATGACTCAATTCCAGAGGGACTGTTATTCTTCTATCAGTCATCTGCTCACCTTTGAAGCCATTTCCAGTGCCAGGGAATTAAATGTGGCACTATATTTGGCCAAAACTGTGTCAGAAGCCCTTCCTCACAGTCTAGTGAATATGATAGTGATGTGAAATGTGATTGATGACCTTATTATAACAACTGTGAAGTGGCTACACAATATTCTTCCAAGAAATAGATCCTGGATGAAAGCATTAACACATACCTCTTGTAAGCAGAACACCATGTAACAAAGTCCCTAAAATGTCCTCTGCACACTTACACTAAGGTGGATATTAATGCATGGCACACCTTGAGCCTTCATCTTTAGAACATCACCATCCTTCTCATGACAAGAATGCTTCACTGCCTCTAATCCTGGGTGTTGCACTTTCTAACAGAGTTTCATTTTCCAGCAGATCTTACTGACTTATCTGCAGTTGACTGAGCTCCTAATGAACACTTGACTCAACAGGGCCAACCAAGAATCTCTGCTAAGATTTCTATATGTGTGTGATAAGGACGCACGCCAGCTATGTGTTGATGGCAGTTCCAACAAGGTGTAAAAATATGATGCTCCATCTTGTGTGGAGTAACTTGATCCATGGGGTGAAGTTAACCTACAAAAATGCATAAACTAGAGAAAGTTAAATTCTCAAAAGATTGGATCTGATGGCTTTAGTTGCTACTAAGGCTGAGCCATATTTCTGCCATTTCTTTGGTTCCATTTCTATACTTTTCCATTGGCTACATGAGGCATTCCAGTTTCTGATTGTTTGCGTATATTACTTGAAAGTTTGTTTTTACAAACTGCAAACAATAATTCTAGCTAAATTTCTCATCAGAAAAGCACAGGTAACTGGCTTTGGATTTCTAGAACTTAGGTTAACTCCAGACCCTGCAGCACACATGTATAATAGCACTCCTATAGCAGAGTCAGAATAATTCCCATTAGCTCAGAAATCAGTTTGTTGAGCATAAGTGACATAGCAGTGGCAAACAACAAATGCTGTGTCTCAAACAAGGTGGAAGGCAGGAACCGTACCTCAAGTTGTTCTCTGATCTCCCTATGCAAGCTGTAGTGTGTGCGGCATGCACACACACACATGCAAAAAGACAGCATACAAACATATATGTCGGCACAAAATACACATAAATACAGATTTTAAAAAAGAAAAGGGAGCACCAAAAGGAATTGGAGCAAACAAATATTGATAAATTCTTACTAACATGCAATCATGTCTATCTGTCCTATCAAATTTCTCCATAACAATCCACTCTTAATAAAACCTATTATGACATGTATGAAAGTGTAATTTGGGGGGGGGCTCTTAATATCCTAAGAAGGCTCTCATACCATACAAAATTTATATTAACTAAATCTTCCTGCTTTTGTCTTTCTAAATTGTTGTTATTATAAGGTCTTTAATTATGAATCTAAAGTATCTAGGTTAAAAATATTTTCTTGTCTCACTCTGACATAATGAATACATATGAGTTGAAAATGATTTCATATAAAGGGGAGCTGTAATTATGTGTGGGTTTTGAAATCAGAGCTAGTAAGTCTGTATCCCTATGGCAATTTCAAAGCCAGGCACAAAAGCCGGGCTTTCAAGACTACCTACTTAAGCATACTAAATATTGTTTTGTCTACCAAGGAATGAACAATAGCTTCTGTGGGTTGAATGATTTTGCTTGTTCAAGTCAGTCAGCTCATGATGGAGGTTAATCACTTGACTCCTGATATTTACTATGACAAACAGTGCAGTGACTTCAGGAATGCAAATAGTGTTCACTGACAATGGAAATTTGAAGTGAGCCATGGACCACAGGGAAGTTTCATTTTCTATGAGATATATAGAAATATCAAAAAGTAGAAGTCTATGGGTCAGTCCAATTGCTATCATATATTTTACTCAAAGACACTGCATAGTATCTTTCTAAAATAAATGAATATAAATTGAAGTTGATGCAGTTTTCATACATTGTTTCAGGCTGTGCTCAGTATTTTATATAAATTTTATACTAATGACATATCCCACTAAGGAAGAGTTGCATTTTGAGTGTACAGTGGCCACTCTTTGTACAGGTTCATTGGTTTGGACAACCCAACCCTAGAGACACAAAGCCAAAGACGATTTAACATTCAGGACTGTAGCAATGCATTATGATTTTTTTGAGCGACTTTATTTTTTATTTTTTTAACTTTTATTAATTACACTTTATTTACTTTGTATCTCCCCATAAACCCCTCCCTCCTCCTCTCCTAATCCTACTTTTTCTCCCCCTTCTTCATGAATGCCCTTCCCCAAGTCCACTGATAGGGGAGGTCCTCCTCTCCTTCCTTCTGATCTTAGTCTATCAGGTCTCATCAGGAGTGGCTGAATTGTCATCTTCTGTGGCCTGGTAAGGCCACTCCCTAACCTAGAACCCCTGCACAGATGTAGCTCATGGCAGTTAATTGTCCAAGTGGGTTCCATAGTAATGGGAAGAGGGACTGACTGTCTCTGACATAAACTGATTGGCCTGCTCTTTGATGATTTTTTTTTAAATCATTATCTCTTACATTCTAAGAGACTTAAACTGTTGCTGGATCTCACAGCCAGAGTTATTAAAATACCTTGAGGTTATTTAAGACTTAAGACTGTTATCCTACTGTGCATTGAGGCTGTTTGTTTAACCTGCCTTTGAGAGAACACTGTAAAAACCAACCTTACTTGCCTTGGATTTCCCATTTAATCAGCTTTACAAAATAAGCTAGTGTATAGTGATAATATTGAATTATATGCTTTTCCTTGATTCAAGAGTTATGCATTTGTGTTATCATAATAATTTCCAGCAAATAAGAGATGTAAGCTGAAAACAGTGTTATATAAATTGAATATCCACCATAAATGTTGAACACAGCATGCACATATTGCTTGATAAACAGTGATGTTTATAGTACTGTTTTCATTTGTGTCAACTGGTATCAGCTGGAATCACCAGTAAAACTCTGTTAAAAGTTTCTGTAGAACTAGCAGTGGTGGTGTCCGAGGTCTGAGTAGGTTCAGGAGACCATTGCCCCCAGGGGCCAGACGTGCTCCATGTAAATTGACTAACTCCATGTTTTCCTCCACTTTTGAAAGTCATTTAAGGTTCTTAAATTTTTTTTTCCCTTTTTTTAATTTTTCCTCAATTACACTTTATTCATCTGCATCCCCCTATAAGCCCCTCCCTCCTCCCCTCCCAATCCCACCCTCTCTCCTCCCTCTGCATGCATGCCACTCCCCAAGTCCACTGATAGGGGAGGTTCTCCTCTCCTTTCTGATCTTAGTCCATCAGTTCACATCAAAAGTGGCTGCATTGTCCTCTACTATGGCCTGGTAAGGCTGCTCCCCCCGCAGGGGGAGGTGATCAAAGAGCAGGCCAATCAGATTATGTCAGAGGCAGTCCCTCTTCACATTACTATGTAACCAGATAGAGCCAAGTAATTGTGATGATGATACTTGCTTTTTTGCCCAATGCTGGAATGCTAGTGAATTTAGGTATGCCCTGGTTACTTGCATGCCTCCCTGGGTGCCTGTGCCCGTTGATGCCCCTCACGCTATGACTCTCTTCAGACAGAAAAGGAATCTTGGAACTACAGCCGCCACTGTTACTGGCGGCTGTTGGAGCTACCACAATGGCATTAACCATGAGTCATACTGTGCAGACTGCTCAGACTCTGAATAACCTTTTAGCCAATGTAGCTCATGCCTTAGATGTACAAAAAGGAATTAATGCTCAACTAAAAGGAGGCTTGATGGTGTTCAATCAGAGGATTGACCTCGTGCAGGAGCAAATTGATACCCTATGGCAAATCGCTCAACCTGGCTGTCAATGAAAGTATGCTGGACTTTGTGTCACTAGCATACAACATGAGAATTTTTCCTGTGCTGCAAATCTGTCTAAACAATTGTCTAGGTATATTTTAGGCAATTGGACTGGAGAATTTGATACTACGATGGAGCAGCTGAGAGTGACCATTATCACAGTAAATTCTACAAGAGTGGACACAGGACTAGCCACAGGATTATCACCATGGATTGCTGCAGCCATGAATCATCTGAAGGAATGGGCAGGCATGGGAGCGTTAGCAGGCCTTCTGGTGTTGGTCTCCTTGGTTTGCCTGTGGTATATATGCAAGATTAGAGTCTCACAACAGCGTAATGCAGCCATGATCATTCAGGCCTTTACAGCCATTGAAGCAGGACAGTCTCCCCAAGCATGGTCGGCTACCATAAAAAGCTAAAATGTTATGCTCAGGATGCGAGGCTAAGCACTGCACTCAGGGTCAGCCGCTTTCGACCTAGAGAAGAGCAAGTCTGATTGCATGCGGGTTGATGCCCCAGGTCCCGCCTCTGAGAAAAAGGTATCTGATGGGTCTGATGCTCTTTGGGTGGATGACACCTAAATGAACATCAGTACAAAGTCCCAATTTATTTCTAATATCAGAGATCAGACCTCTACTCTTGCCTGATGCATCTAAAACAAAAAGGGGGAACTGTAGAGAGCTGCGTAATGCCGCGCCTTAAAGATGGAGCTGGTTTCTGCCTTCCATCTTCCCGATGGTGAGTGCTCTCTGTCACAAACAACTCCACATTTGGCTAAGGCTGAGGATCTGGCTTGCTTCCATGTATGTGGACCTATCTGCATTGCCCATGAGTCACGCTGGGGTTGGCTACCCAGAGGCTATTTAAGCTGTGGGCTGGCTTTCTCCAGGGTCCTATGATTGTTCAAGGTTCCTGAATAAACTGCATTGAAAACAAAAAAAAGGTTCTGTAGAGTATCCTTTATTTTTCCGTCATGTGATACTTTCTGTGAAGTTCAATAGGTTGGAGGAAATCTCTTTGCAAGCACACAAACACTCAGAGAGACAGTCATACAGACTCAGACACACATCCGGACAGATTCACAAGATAGCTTTCAGACAGAGTAGATCCAGACTCTTAGAACAGACAGACAAAAGACCGAAGACACAGGAAGCATGAAAGAGAGGAGTCAAATCTGGGCTTCCTCTTGGTTAAGGGACACCAAAGGAAAATGCTCTGACTTCTTTCTTTAACACCACACTGACAGATTTCTGGCAATAGAGTTTATTATTAACATATTTGAACCAACTACACAAGATCTTCCACGAGGCAGTGCAGGCAAATATTTGTGTTTTCCAGCATATTTCTTCCTAATAAAGATATCAAATACCCATAAAATCATTTGTTACCATTGAGATAGTCTTGATCTACTTCATTCTTTCATCATGGTTAAATATTCATAACTATTTTGTTTTCTTAACTTCTACCGCTTTACATTCTTAAGAATACTTACTTAAAAATGCCCCCATTACTTCAGTGCCTGCCATTATGTACATTTTAGAAAATGACAAAATGATCATAAATATGTAAAGATGCTTCTTTCAAGATTGAAAAATACATTTGAGAGTAATATTTCCTCTTTTTAATGACAAATTCTCTTAAAGTTTCAGTTTAACTTAATTTTTGCACATGCAAATTTTGTTTTTTTTAACTTAATCTTATGAGGATGTGGAGTTATAGTTAAGAAAAACAATAAAACTTGTGCTTCTTTTCATTTATATATTTTTAAAAGACAATCTTAAAAATTTATTTATTTATTCATTTTACATCCTAATTACAGGCCCCTCCCTCCTCTTCTTTCAGTCTCACTCTACCATCCATGTTCTCCTTTCTCCTTCTTCTTCCCCTGAGAAAAAGGAACCCCCAAACTTAGTTGTGTATTTCTTTGTAAACAAATTAAGTAGTAGGTGGGTCTTTTTTCTCCTGTCTGCAAGCTCCCAGAATAATTACTCATGAGGCTCATTAAATATTATTCATGAACCCCTAGGCAATATAGCTAGGTTCTTATTTGAATAGCTCATAAATTAAAATAACTCATTTTACTAATCTACATTTTGCCATGTGGCTGGCTACCTGTGCTCAGGTACCATTCAAACTTTCTCCTCACATCTTGCTGGTTGAATCTCATGCATCTAGTTCTATTTCAGAATTCTCTCTTCCTGTTGGATGTTCCATCTCCCTCTACCTGCTTAAGCTATAGGCCATCAGATTTATTATTAACTAGTGCTACATCTGTACAACACACAAAATATGTCTTTTATGCCCCATGTGATGATAGCTTCTGAAATGTGCTTTGATACCTTCAAAGAATCTACTATGAATTAATAGCCAGAGTCACTAATCTCTTTTTATCGTAGTTCCTTGAAATGTAATATAGGACAAAATGTCATGGTAATTGACTTCATTCATTTTCTCATTAAGAAAAACTTCTCATTAAGGAAAACTAGGCTTTTTCTTGGTGCTGGCTAGTTTCATGTCAACTTGAAGCTAGAGTCCTCAGAGAGGAGGAAACCTCAATTAACTGAGAAATTGTTTCCATAAGATCAAGCCTGTAGTTTTTTTGTTGTTTATTTGTTTGTTTTTTAAATCTGTGATTGATGAGGGAAGCCAATCCTTCTGTGGTGATTCCATCTATATTTCGGTGGCCCTGGGTGCTATAAGAAAGCAAGATGAGCAACAATGAGGAGCAAACCAGTTAAGCATCACCTCTCCCTAGCCTCTGAATGAGCTCCACCTCCAAAAGAAAACATGGAGAATGAATGACCACACATCAGCAAAAGTAAAAGAAGGGAATCACACACACACACACACACACACACACACTCTCATACACCACACACACACACATGCACACACTCTGTTTCTCTCTCTCTCTCTCTCTCTCTCTCTCTCTCTCTCTCTCTCCGACCACCAATATAAAAATAACAGAAAATATCAACAATTAGTCATTAATATATCTCAACATCAATGGTATCGATTCCCCCCAAAAAAGACACAGGTTAACAGAATGGATTAAAAAACAGGACCTACCATTCTGCTGCGTACAAAGAACACATCTCAGCAATAAAGAAGCACAGTAGCCCTGTTACCTAAACCACACAAAGGCTCAACAAAGAAAGAGAACTTCAGATCAATTTCATTCATGAATATATATTCAAAAATACTCAATAAAATAATCACATAAAATACTTATTGGGGAACCCTCTTGGACACTGAGCTGCCATGGGCTGCTTCTGTGCAGGGGTTCTAAGTTAACTTTTGCATGGTCCTTGTTTGGAATATCAGTCTCAGAAAAGAACCCTGTACCCAGAAATTTTTGGTTCTGTTGCTCTACTTGTGGAGTTCCTGTTCCCTCCAGGTCTTTCTCTCTCCCTTTCTTTCACCGGAGGGGCAGCAGCCTTAGCAGTCCACTAAGAACACAAAGAAGACAGTCCTGATGAGACCTGAGAGACTAGGGCCAGATGGAAAGGGAGGAGGACCTCCCCTATCATTGGAATGGGGAAAGGACACAGAAGAAGAGGGAGGAAGGGTGGGATTGGGAGAAGATGGGGGAGAGGGCTACAGCTGGGATACAAAGTGAATAAACTGTAATTAATAAAAATAAAGAATTATAAAAAAATGCTCAAACTGAATCCAAGAACACATCAAATATATCATCCACTGTGGTCAAGTTGGCTTCATCCCAGGGCTGGGTAAACATATGAAAATCCATTAACCTAATCCACCATATTAAAAAAAACTGAAAGAAACAAATTACATGATCATTTCCTTAGATGCTGAAAAAAACCTTTGACAAAATCCAACTTCCTTTCATGATGAAAGTCTTGGAGAGATCAGAGAAACAAGGCCCAAATGTAAACATATTAAAGGCTATATACAGCAAGCCAATAGCAACATCAAATTAAATGGAGGGAAACTCAAAGAAATCCCACTGAAACCAGGGACAAGGCAAGGCTGTACACTCTCTCCATATCTCTTCAATATAGTACTTGAATTTCTAGCTAGAGCAATAAGGCAACTAAAGGTGATCAAGGGCATACAGATTGGGAAGGAAAAAGTCAAATTATTGCTGTTTGCAGATAAGATAGTGTACATAGAACTATAGCCAATAAACAGCTTCAGCAAAGTGGCTGGATACAAGAGCAATTAAAAAAAAAAAAAAAAAAAAAAAAAAAAAAAAAAAAAAAAAAAAAAAAAAAAAACGACAGTAGCCCATGTGTACACAGACGACAAATGGGCTGAAACAAATTTAGCAAAACTACACCCTTCACAACAGCGACAAATAATATAAATTAACTTGATATAACTCTAACAAAGAAAGTGAAAGGCCTGTATGACAGAAGTTTAAAGTCTCTGAAGAAAAGAATTGAAGAAGCTATTAGAAAATGAAAAGATGTCCAATGCTCCTCGATCAGTAGAACTAACATAGTAAAAATGTCTATATTAACAATGGTAATTTACAAATTCAATGCAATCTCCATCAAAATTCCAACAGAGTTCTTTACAGACCTTGAAATAACAATTGTAAACTTCATATGGAAAAACAAAACAAAACCCAGAATAGCTAAAACAATCCAATATAATAAAAAAGCATCTGGAGGTATCTCCATCCCTGACTTCAAGCTATACTACAGAGAAATAATAATAAAAAAATGCATGGTCCTGGCATAGAACCAGATTGGTTGATCAATGGAATCAAATCTAAGACCCAGAAATAAACCCACATACCTATGGTCACTTGAGTTTTGACAAAGGAGCCAAAACCATACAACGGAAAAAAAGACAGCATCTGACAAGAACTCAGTGGCTGGTTCTTTGATCACCTCTCCCTGAGAGAGGAGCAGCTTTGCCAGGCCACAGAGGAGGACAATGCAGTCATTCCAGATGAGACTTGAAAGCTAGGGTCAGATGGAAGGGGAGGAGGACCTCCCCTATCAGTGGACTTGGAGAGGTGCCTGGGAGGAGATGAGGAAGGGAAGGTGGGATTGGGAGGTAGTGAGGGAGGTGCTATAGCTTGGATGCAAGGAACATAAGCTGTGTTTCATATAAAAAAATAAAAATTTAATTAAAAAAAGAAAAGAAAAAGACAGCATCTTCAACAAATGGTGCTGGTCTAACTGAATGTCTACATATAGAAAAATGCAAATAGATCTATATCTATCACCCTGCACAAAATTCAAATACTTCAAATGACACCAGATATATTAAATCTATTAGAAAAAAAAATTAGGGAATAGTCTTGAACTCATTGGCACAAGAGACAACTTCCCGAACAGAACATCAACAGCTCAGGCTCTAAGATCAAAAATTAATAAATAGGACCTCTTGAAATTGAAAAGCTTCTATAAGGCAAAGGACACTGTCAATAGAACCAATAGAAGAGAAGACAGTCTACAGATTGGGAAAAGATCTTCACCAACTGACAGAGTTGTCTTCTGAAAGGCTCTACCCAGCAGCACCTCAAAATAGATGCTGAGATTAACAGACAAACATAGGATGATAAGTAAGAAGTCTTGTGCAGTAGTGGGAGGAAGGATAAAAGGACCTAGAAGTAACAGGAGCTCTATGAGAAAAACAACAGAACCAACTAACCAGGGCCCAAAAGGCCTTGTTGAGACTATGAATGAATTGCACCTAGACCTCTACAAAGATGTAGCAGACAGACAGCTTAGGCTTCAAGTGGGTCCTCCTGCAAGAGAGGTGGGAACTTCACTGGACATGAACTCACTTGTAACTTTTAGAGCACTTTCCCCTGGAGGAACTACTTGATAGATCACAGGAGAAGAGGACATGTTCAGTTCAGATCCAACCTGATGAACTGGGGTAGATGGAAAAGGGAGCTCCCCTTTCTTGTGGAAAAGGGGAGGGTAGAGGGACTGTGGGAGGGATGGGAAGAGGTTACAAAGATATAAAGTGAATGAAATAAATGAGAAAAGTGGGGAAAAAGATGCAAACAGGGACTGGGGAGATGGTTCAGGATTTAAGAGCACTCATTGCTCTTCTAGAGGGTTGGGTAATTGATGTTCTAGGGAATCTCATACTCTCTTCTGGCCTCTAAGGGCACCTGCATTCATGAACACACACCCCTATCCCCATACAAATAATTAAAATAAAATAAAAATGGAAATGCAAATAGGAAACAAGTTATTAGCACACACTATGCCTTACTTTTTGTGAAGTTTGTAGAACACACTATAAATGGAACTCTTACCCACACCCGTATGAATCAAGTATGTGCCTGATTCTATGGATTAAAAAGCTGAGAAAGTAGAAGTGAATACAATTTTAAAGAGCATGTAAACGAATGTGCAGCCAGGACTGACTGCAGCTTTTGTCTGAATTGGTTTCTTAGCGCTGTAAAGCACCACGGGCAAAATGGTTGAAAATGACAGAATTCTATTGTCTCATACTTCTGCAGGTTGGCAGAACATAACCAGGTGTCAGCAGTTCCAAACCACTCCGAAATGCTTCTTCTAGCCTCTGCTGTCAACCTTGGTTATCTTCTGTCCTTTGATAAATGCATCATTATAGTCTCTGCTTGAAACTTCACTGCTACTCATCTGTCTCTGAATTCTTGTAAGAATGCTAGTTATATTGGATTAAGACCCTCTGTGTGCTCCAGATCCACAATGATAAACTTTTTTTTTTTTTTAGTTATGTCATATATGGAGCTAAGACTTCAATATTTCTTTGAGGCACCCAATTTTATATTAACACTCACCCTACTTGATACTCATCAAACACAGACATTAACAACCGCAAAGCCCATCCCATGAGGCTTTTTGTTGAAGGACAGATCCAAAACAAGTACAAAGCACCGTTATTCCTGTAGTTGAGAAGCAGAGATTAATTTCCATGGAAATAAATATCAATGGTGGATAATGTATATATTGTGAGCATAAAGTGACAGTGGTATGTTAGAGAAGGCATAAATTTCAGGTGTTTACCGAGAGCACTCTAGATCCCAAAGAAGAAGAAATGGCTGGAAATCAAGGTAGAAAAAAACCCACAGAAGACAGAAGTAGCGAGAACTGTGGGATCTCCCACACTCACTGTCAGGAGAAACCTGGCTTTCAGTAAAAAAAAAGATCAAAAAGTAAGTCAGAAAGTAGAGAAATCACAGCACACACAATTTCAGGCTGACTGAAAAGAGATAGAGCAAAACAATAGGACAGAGGGCTGCTCCCATTGTGTGCGGGCATTAGAATACACTATGAACTTTGTGTGCACTGTTTAGTGGAATGCCGGGGGCAGGTAGGGGAGGAAGTTGGAAGTTGGGTTGTGGTGTGAAAAAAGGTCTCTGAGGGCAGAATCTTGTGTTTGAAGAGCATCAGACAGCAGTATTAAGTGATATCTGGCTTCTTAAGGGGTTTCTGTTAATGAGGTTGCCTTTGTTAATGTGGTAGGAGAATACCTTTGAAATTCTAACTTCTCCTTCCTCCCCCTCTTCCTAGTCCTCCTTTATAAAACACAGGATCTTGTGTGTCCAGGCTGCTCTCAAACTTGCCATGCAACCATTGATGACCTTGAACTTCTAATCTTCCTACTTCTACTTTTTTTTTTGTTTTTGTTTTTTGTGATTATAATAGAATTACAACCTTTCTCCCTTTACTTTCTTCTCTCCAGACCTTCCCATGTATACCTCCTCGCTCCCAACTCTCTTTCAAATTCATGGCTTGTTTTTCACTAATTGGTATTGCATGCTTATATGTAGATGCATATACACTTCATACAACCTATTTGGTCTGTATAAGGCTTTTTCAGAGCTGATTATTTGGTACTGGATAACCAATTAATGTGCTCCTCTTCGCTGGGTGAGACTTTGTGTGTGTGTGTGTGTGTGTGTGTGTGTGTGTGTGTGTGTGCGTGTGTGTAGAGAAGTTGGGCCCCCTTCCATTAACCTTGGCATGTCCACTGGTGTCATCTTTGTTCATTTCTTGTTTTTGCAGTCATGTTGGCAAGACTTAGTAGATGCAGCTACATCAGATGTAGCTTCTGATGTTACTAGGAGACACAATCTCACAATAAACTCTCTGATATCCTGGCTCTTAAACTTTTTCTGGAATGTTCACTGAGCTTTGTGCCTGGGAAAGCTTTGAAGATATATGTGTTGAGAACGGGCTCCACAACTCGGCATTTTGTTTGTAGTTTTTTGTAGTGTTCTCCATCTGCTACAAAGAGATGGAGGAGACAGAGTAAGCATGCAACTAAATATACAGGGAATGCAATTTTCTATGCTGATTGGGTCTATAAAAGATTAAGCTAATGAGTCAAGTTCAGGAGTGACAACAGACATGAAGTACCAAGCTAAAATTAACATTTTCCCAACTAGAAGTTAAATGCAATATGTTTATTTAGTTCTGGTTTTACCATGAACCCAGACAAAAAGTGTAACAAATTCAGAAGACACTGTGATTTTGGTCCATTTACTTAATTCTTTTCTGTGTCTTCTGATCTGTGCTTCTCCATTGTAATTGGATCATGATAGCAGAACTCTTTGCCTTGTCCCAGTCACAAATTTGATATATTTTTTTTTGTTTCAAATTTGATAAATTTGATTCTGTTGTGTTCTAGTCCAAGGGTGCTATGAAAATGTAGACTTTGAAGCCTTGTTTTCTGTTGAAACAATTGCCACGCTTTAAATAAAGTATTTAAATATAAACATAATTTTGAATGATTAGGAATTCAGGGCAAGGAAAATTGGATTTTAATGTTATCAACAAATTATAAGCTTTTGCATAATGTGCTGAAAGAAAAAGAAAGCATGACAGAAGTAACTGCTTCTAAGTGTGTTTGTTAATATTTTCTTCTATGATGTCATTCTTACACATAGGCTGGTGCACTGACTGTGGAGGACTAGCAGGCTCTACCACATTCTTCACAGAGATGTGTCTTTTCATGTGTGGAGCTGATGATCATTTAAATGCACTGTGACAAGGATGACTGTGTTCAGGCAAAAGACTTTACCGTTGTTTGAGTTTAATGTCTGTTGGGTTCTGATTCTGAAAATGTATTTTACTACTAGGAACATTTGTTTTTCTGAAAAGCCAACCTGCAAACACCTCGCACGAAGAAAATATCATTGTTTGGCTTTAATGTTTAAAGGGGAATAAATCGTATAGTATAGAAGTATTTCATCCCTTGTAGCTGTGAGCTTTAAAGTTCCTCCATAGATGGAGGGTTTGGAAATGTCATTCCCAGGACAGTTATGATACTCTGATAGCAGTGGTGGGTGGCTCTGTTCTAGTTGAGGAAGGAAGAGGACAAATTGAGGCAGTGTGCTCAATGAAATCAGCTGGGCATGGTGGCTCACGCCTTTAATCCCAGCACCTGGGAGGCAGACGCAGGAGAACCTTGTGAGTTTCAGGTCAGCCTGGTCTACGAAGAAAGTTCAAGGACAGACAGGTCTGTTACAGAGAGAAACCCTGTCTCAAACAACAAACAAACAATCTAAAAATCTTCCAAAAGAACATATTCTCACATGCCAGGGCCAATAGAATAAGGTCACTGCACATTTAGACAAATCACAGTACTCCCTAGCTGTGCAGTAGGCAGGCAAGCCTGGAGGAAGCGAGCTGGAGCTGAGTTATCACCACATGCACAGCTCAGTTGGAGGACTATGATCTCTTTACTGTGGAGCTGCCGCTCTTCCACTGCCATCTTTCTTGACAAGATTCAGAGTGATGGTGGCCTGAGGCTCTATCAGTTGAGCAAGGCAGAGTCAATTGGCAGTTTTTCTGATGCTTGCCTCCCTGCCTGATTCTCTCTCTTTTTTTTTTTTTCCTGGGAAAGAGCAAGAGTGTACAGCAATGAGTGTCTCATCCTCTGACTTCAGTGGTCAAGCGCATCTTCTCTGTGGACCTGTTGGCTGTTTTGGTTATGACTCCCTGATTGCCTGGATCTGTATTGATAGACTTTATAAAAATAGACAGAAACAAAGAATGTCACCACAAGCACTCACTCACATAACCAAGGTTTGACAGTCGGAAGTATCAAACAGACATTTGCCTTTGTGGGAAGGTTTTTAAGTGCGATCATGACAGATGTTCAGAGAGATTATCTTTCCATCCCTACGCTGCTTCCTTACAGCTAGTGCACGTATGCCTTGCTTGAAAATAGCCTCTCTTTTATAAATAGATGAAGCTCGAGGCCTTCAGCAGTATGAAGTCAACAGTCTACTCATCAAGTGTGCTTTTCCCTCGACAGATAGACGCTCCTTTGTTTTAGGCCTGCTGCAGAAAATGCTGCCTGGCTTTTTATGCCACAAGCTACCTGATGCTAACCAGAGGCAACTTCAAAGCTACTTCATGTCACAGGGGAACTTTAAGAACCTGCCTCTATAAAAGTGGTATACTGGATAGTAAAGATTTTTTTTTTTTGATGCGTATTTACTTTGTCGCTAATCTCCCTCCAGGGGTTTCAAAGTGAACAGGCATAATAAAAAGCTTCTTGCTGTTTTGCTTCAAATTTAAGGATTGACTGCACCACATGCCTTCTCTAGACTTATTTGGTTATCTCTGAGCAAAGGCTTTTCTCCCCAAAGTCCTCACCTCCCAGTGATAGTTGAAGAGAGTTCTATTTGACATGTACGTTCCCATTTCTCAGTCAAATTATGACACCTCATGTCACCATCTAGTGTCACACTCAGTGCTCTAAGACTGGAAAATGGAAAAGTGCTGGGGGGCGGGGTGAAGGCCTCTTTGAAAACTTCTTTAAATGGAGGAACAATTGGGCTAGAAAACAGTGCCTGATTCTGTTTGCATTTTTAATTGTTTCTTATTCCTTTAAAAACTTTGTGTCATTTTCTTGTTTTCATGTTCTAAGTAAAAAAAAAATGGTATACTTTGATGTTTCTAGAAATATGTATATATACATACATATGTATACATATGTCATGTATATTTTTTTCCCCTTGGCAAACAAATTTTGGTTATAGGAAAAAAGCAAGTCAGGAAGAATGCTATTATAATTCCAGTGTGGTCCTTTGGGTGTTCAAAAGCAATGCATGAGCATCTCTTGCCTCTATGAGAATTACTTAATATACAGAGCTGAGCAGAGTGGCAGTGTGAGGAAGGAACCTCATGAGTAGGCAGAGCTGTTCTCCCACAAGCATCCCAGCTCCCACTGAAGCACTACATTGCCTGACTTCCTGGCTGTACTCAGGGTCAGGATAATGAAGACATTATCCAGGTGGGCTTTTTCTACATGGGTGGTGAGAGATCTTAAGTCCTAAAGAGGCTAAAGAATTCATACAAAGTCACAAAACAAAATAGTAATGAGAAGCTACACAGAAGTTTATCTTCTTCTAGGTACAACAACAACAACAACAAAAAGATTCTCAGATTGTTTGCCACCAGTTTTAGTGGAGTTTTCAGTATCATCTGTTCCCACATTCATTATCTGAACTGATAGGTCAAAAGGATAAAACAATTGATCAATGCACATGCATTTTGACTGATTGTTTTCTTCTGATGAAGTCCCTTTTGATTGTCTTTCCTATAAGCCAGCATGGTTCAAATTCTACGTAAAGTCAAGTCATCCATTTTGAGTTGACTTAAGCACATGAAATAGAGCTTGTATTCTGGGAAGACATCACAAAGCTGGGGCCTTAGGAGACATAGGAAGATTAGAGATGTATGATTAATTTTAGTAAATATAAAACTTATGGGAAACAATTAAGTGATAATAAGATGATGTTTAGCGCAGTGTTAGATTTAGGAAAGCCTGGAGAGGCTTTACGGAAAGATGTTATTCAGGTAGATTTTTAAATATGTGCCTACTTTTTATACAGAAAAGAAATACCACATCACAGACAATGGGCCCCCCTGTGGTTTTGCAGCCTTTGTGGTTTAAAAGTTCCATTTTTTTCCAATACCAGTTCAAAATTGATTACTGTGTACTTAGTTTTCAAGATTACCAGACCAGTCCTTCTGTAGGATTGCTTAAATCCCAGAATTCTAACATTTGGAATACATTAAATTAATAAGTTATCACACTTAAAGTTTTTCAGTGAATAGGAATTTCTTGTGGGTCCTTGAGCTTCTCATAGTTTTCCGGTTATCTTCATTTGGCTGTGGTAATTTGCTTTTTTTTTTTTTTTTTTGGTTTGTGTGTCTATGTGTGTGTGTGTGATATACACATATGTGAATGTACATAGAGCTGTACATTTAGCTTTTTTATGTGTGCTGGGTGCTTCAGACTCAGTTCTTAACCTTGTGCCACAGTACTCTTATCCACTGGGTAATCACATGAACTTCTAAAGAAGCATCTTCATGAGGATGGATTCAATGAGAACAGTTGGTTCAGTCCATACATTGATTAATTTCATTTGACTTTATAGTCATTGTTTGTGGTCAAATATCTTGCTAATATGTACTTGCAAAGGACAATTATGATGACAGGATACAATGAAAATGACAAAGACGGCTCAATGAAAAGGAATGTTCATTTTAACAGATAGTTCCCAGAGAGGAGATAAAATACAATGCAGAAGCAACCAATAATATCCTCTTATAGGACAAGGTCAAACCACAAAGAATTTCAAAATTTACTTTGTGCTTTGCTTACCAAAGACCTTGTTGTTGCTAAGGGTCTGAAGTTATGGACTAAATTTCCATACTTTTAACATCATTGAAAGTATGTCTGGATGACATGACTAATTTGGCAAGCCCTCTTTACCTAAACAGATCAATTTAATGAAGCACTCATTGTACACAGACCATTTAAGAACATTTTTATTGGAAATAGTAATAAGAACAAAAATTTTACTTTCTCTCCCTTCCTTTGACTCATGGCTGGTACCCCTTTCTCATGTGGCAGCCAACTCCTAGTTCCTTGTCAGCTGGTATGTCTGCCCTTGTATGAACCTTTCCATTCCACAAGGATGTGAGTTGCACCTGTGACTTGCTCATAAATAATAGACTGTAGAAAAGATAATGGGATGTCACAGATCATAACTGTTCTGTCATTTGTAGACTTCCCTGATTTAGGACACCAACTGCAATGGTGTGCACTATTATACAGTAGAAGGGTCATGTGACTAAGCCATCACCAGCAGCAAGCCAAAACCCAGGTATGGAAGGAAGCACTGACCCCAATAATCCATAGGAACTTAGTTTTTCCAAAACTTGTGTAGGTTCAGAAGGGGATTCACCCACAATTCAACCTGAAAGTGAGACTTCTGATCTAACTAAGACCTTGGGCTCAGTCTTTTGAGAGGCTCTCAAGCAAGGAACCAGGTAAGCCACACCTGGACATGATATCACTGAGGAGGCAAATGTGGGTGGTTTTAAGTCAGTCTGCGGTCTTTTGCTAAGTAACACATAAATTTTTTTTCTTATCATTTTTTTTATTTTTTTATCAGTTACATTTTATTAACTCTGTATCCCAGCCGTGTCCCGATCCCTCATTCCCTCCCAGTCCCTCCCTCCCTCCCTCATCTCCACCCTGCCCCTTTCCAAGTCCACTGATAGGGGGGACCTCCTCCCCATTCATCTGATCCTGTTTTATCAGGTATCTTCAGGACTGGCTGCAAAGCCCTCCTCTGTGGCCTAACAGGACTGCTCCTCCCTTCGGGGGTGGGGAGACCAAAGAGCCAGTCATTGAGTTCCTGTTAGAAATAGTCCCTGTTCCCCTCACTTTGGGAAACCAATTGGTTACTGAGCTACCACAGGCTACATCTGAGTGGAGGTTCTAGGTTATATCCATACATGGTCCTTGGTTGAATGTCAGTCTCAGAAAAGACCCTGTGCCCAGATATATTTGGTCCTTGTGGAGCTCCTATCCTTTCCCCATCAGACTAACTCCCCTTCTTTCTTATGATTCCCTGTACTCTGCCAAAGGTTTGGTCATGAGTCTTTGCTTTGAAAACAATGCTAGTTAGAGTCTTTCAGATGCGCTCAATAGACTCCTGTCATACGTTCAATGCACATCCCATCTGTCTTTCTAAATGAGGATTGATCATCTTACCCCATGTCCGCTCAATTGATTATCTTTTTTAGGTGTATAGATTTCATTATGTTTATCATATCTTATAGGTCTATATAAGTGAGTATATCCCATGTTTGTCTTTCTCCTTCTGGGATATTTCACTCAGAATGATCTTTTCTAGCTGCCACCATTTGCCTGCAAATTTCATGATTTCCTCCTTTTTGATTGCTGAGTAGTATTCCATTGTATAAAAATACCACAATTTCTGTACCCATTCCACCGTTGATGGACATCTGGGTTGTTTCCAGGTTCTGGCTATTACAAATAGAGCTGCTATAAACATGGTTGAGCAAGTGTCCTTTTTGTGTACTTGAACAAACTTTGGGTATATACCTAGCAGTGGTATAGCTGGGTCTGGAGGAAGCAGTATTCCTATTTGTCTTAGAAAGTGCCAGATAGCTTTCCAGAGTGGTTGTACCAGTTTACATTCCCACCAGCAGTGGAGGAGGGTTCCCCTTTCTCCACAACCTCTCCAGCATGTGTTATCGCTTGAGTTTTTCATCTTGGCCATTCTGATGGGTGTAAGGTGATATCTCAGGGTCGTAATAAAAACTGCATGGTATTGGCATAGAAACAGAAAGGAGGATCAATGGAACTGCATAGAAGACTCAGAAATAAATCCACACACCTATGAATACTCGATATTCGACAAAGAAGCCAATTCCATTCAATGGAAAAAAGACAGCATCTTCAACAAATGGTGCTGGACCAACTGGATGTCTACATGCAGAAAAATGAAAATAGATCCATATTTATCACCCTGCACAAAACTAAAGTCAAAGTGGATCAAGGACCTCAACATAAAACCAGATACCCTAAATCAATTGGAAAAAAAAGTGGGGAACAGCCTAGAACTCATTGGCACAGGAGACAACTTCCTGAACAGAACACCAACAGCACAGGCTCTAAGAGCAACAATCAATAAATGAGACCTCATGAAACTGAAAAGTTTCTGTAAAGCAAAGGACACCGTCATCAACACAAAATGACTGCCTACAGATTGGGAAAGAATCTTCACTAACCCTTTATTTGACAGAGGACTAATATCCAGTATATACAAAGAACTAAAGAAGCTGAAAAGCAGCAATCCAAGTAATCCAATTAAAAAATGGGGAACAGAGCTAAACAGAGAATTCTCGACAGAGGAATATCGAATGGCAGAAAAACACTTAAAGAAGTGCTCATCCTCATTAGCCATCAGGGAAATGCAAATCGTAACACATAAATTATTCACTTGCTGTTAGCAGTTCTGAGAGAATTGGTAGCTGATATATTGAGTTATTCCCATATTTCAGTGGTCTTTTTTATAATTGTAAAAAGCTACTCATGTGTCTCTAAACATTCTTCTGTAGAGCAGGAACCTATGCTAGAAGCCTCTCCTCTGTCCTGTCAGAGTTCCCTCATGATGGCTGAAGTTGGAGACTGAAGTAGGAAGTGACAGGAGCTGAGCTCCAACGATCTGAGGATAAGGGCAACTTTCATACAATAGAGAGTTAGCAGAAATGGGCACAGTTAATGCCCTTTGTGACAGTCATAACAATTTCTTAAAATGTTCCTCTTGTGATCTTGGTAGCTTTCCCTATTTTAAAATATTTATTTGTTTATTTATATATTTATATATTTTATGTGGTATGTATGTTTATGTGTTTGTGTGTGTGTGACTGTGTCTGTCTGTGTGTGTCTGTTAGTGGGTCCTGGAGACTGAATTCAAGTCATCAGGCTTGGGGAAAAGTGCCTTTTTGCCTTTACCACTGAACCGTCTCACCTACCACAGCTTACCCTACTGCTGCAAGAAGGAGACACCCAGAAACTGACTAGCTGGGTCAGAGAAATGCATTTAGTATTATATAGCTTATTTAGAAATTAGTAACTGGGCATTGGGGCTTCTACAACGGGTTGGTAAAATGATATTTTCCTTGGAAATTATAAAGTGCCTACTTGGTGAGTCTTGAGCACATTTGAGGGGCAGGTATACTGGTTTTATGCTGGCATTTCTAGCTAGTAGTTTTCAGAATGATGGCATAAATGATAGGTTGTTTTTTCTATCCTGCAACTTTTTGTTTTGTTTTGTTTTCAATTGCTCTCCCACGAGAAAATTGAGGTTTTAACAGGGAAGACAAGCAGGGACCTTCTCAAAATCAGGCTTGTGTTCTCTGGAGATTGCCTTTGAGATGCCTCTGCCCTGGATCTGTACAACTTATCAAGGTGAGAACTTTTGATATAAACATTTAAAAAAGTTCTAGCTATATGCGCAATTATTGGAGAAACAGCATCTCTGTTACTGCCTTGATAACACGTTCACTGACAGGTGAGTTTTACTTTTGTTCCCTATTTCAGCAATACTGATGGGATTAACCTAAGAAGGAACAGGTTTGCTTACAAAAATTAAAGAAGTGGGGATTTCCCAATATGTATTTTTTAAAAAGCACAATTTAATGTCTGTTTATCATCTAATTTCATGACTGTCTGACCTTCTGAGGTCCTACTATGTTCCACAAATGATATGCTTGGTTCTCTGATTATCCCATAAACAAAACACTTCTGTTGTTATGGGACAGTGATAGAATAAGGCTTGACACTGAGCAAGTTGAAAATTATACCCCTTGATGTGAGTTAGAGCAATATATGACCTTGAGTATAAGAAAAAAAAATACAAAAAACCTCCTACTGTGCAAGGAAACAGATGAAGTCAGAGAAGCTTGCCTTTCAGTCACCTGTCAAGTGAGGCTCTAGCGAGCTCAGTGCTCCAGGCCATAAGCACTCTTTCAAGCTCTCACAATGTTTCTCTTAATATGTAATTATAGCCCAAATCTGCATACTTCTATATTTTACTTCGTTTTCAAAACAAAAGGAATCTGAGGTTAGTGGACACATCACAGTGCTAGAAGGAAATGGATTTAGATGTTACATTACTGTGAATAATGATGAAGAAAAGATATGGAGTACTGAATGAATAAAGTTACACACACACACACACACACACACACACACACACACACAGGTTCTATTTTTGTGATTTTGTCCTAACATGTGAAATCCTAAAAACACTGTGACCTCATTTAACATGCATTTTATTCTTAGAACAAGTATTACTGTTTCTGGAATTGAGAAGACGTTATTCATAAGCCTTTTGGCCCTCAGTCCATTGGCTCTGCCTGGCATCCTTGGTTAAGCTGTGAAAAGCATTTGGCTACTGAGTAAGAAGCCCATGTGATTGTCATTGCTCATGCTTTCAGCTTTTTCTGGCTCAGTCTAGAATGGTGGTCTTTCCAGCTGGCGGGACAGGGAGCAGCAGGTGCCAAGCCCTGCTGGTTTTAAAACAACATTGCATATAACATAATTAAGTAGGGATGCCTGAAGACCAAATGCCTTTACTTTTTGGAGTCAAGTCTACAACGAATCTCAAAGGCTCATGTTTGCCTTTTTAGAGTGGAAAATAAAAGTTTTTGGTACATATGAAACTAATTCAAAATTCAGATTTCATAAAATACTAAGTATTCTTTAGCTCTATTTGATTTAATTTTTATAACTTTATTCATTATTGATTTTGAAAGTGATCTATATTTACAAAGATGAGGAAATATAATAGGGATTAAGCCTCATAATGTAGTGGCAGAAAGCACAGTCATGACATTGCTTTGCAGGGCCTTTTCTGCACATCTTGAAGCCACACATCCTCACATCAGTCTCATAGGCTGGTCTCTGATGATTCTTACTCTTGTCTTTTTCCCATGTTGAAATACCTCTGATAGTTTCTGCTAAGAAAATTGGTCATGGCAAGGCTGGAAACTTGGTCTCTATCTTGCTGTTCCTTTTGCCAAAGACTGTGTTTCTGGTGTGCTTTGGTTCTGGATTTCTGTAAGATCCCTACCGCTTTTCTTACTGAAGCACCTGTGTTTATTGTCAGCACTCTTCCCTCCGGTGCTACTATGCTATGTTTTTTTTTTTTTGTTGTTGTTGTTATTTTTGTTGTTGTTTTTTGTTTTTTTCTCATTTGTCATGTCAGGTTTTTTTTTTTTTAATTCCTTGAAAAAAAATAAACATGTCACACAAAGTAAATTTTTGTTTCATGCCATTGGAGAAAGTCATTTGTGCTGGTAATTTTGTTTTGTTTTGTTTTTCAACTTGACCTAAACCTATACCTATCTAGGCAGAAGGAATCTAAATTGAGGAACAGCTTCTATGAGTCCATAGGTATTTGGGGACATTCTCCTGATTGTTGACTGATGTATGAGGAGCATCCTACTGTGGGTAGTGTCATATCTGGACAAGTTCTCTGGGATAGTTAAGAAAACAGGCTGAGCAGGCCATGAAGAACAAGCTAGTAAGCAGCACCCCTCCATAACCTCTGCTTCAGTCCCTGCCTCCAGGTTGGTACTTGGCTTCTTTAAATGACTGACAATAAAACTTTAAGCTACAATAAACTCTTTCCTACATCAAGTTGCTTTTAATCATAGTCACTGCTTTATCATAACAAAAGAAAAGTACATGAGGACAGCATCCCTCACATGATAGTCCAGTGATTCATTTAAGTACTCTCTACAGGGTCTGTATCCTTTCACACAACCTAAAGTTGGAAGAGCTACTTTATAAGATTTATTAGTTTATATGCAATGATTTTTAGCAAATTTTAAAGGTACACATGGGGGACTGTTAGTTCATGTTCCTTGTCTCTGTCTCTGTGTGTGTGTGTGTGTGTGTGTATGTGTGTGAATTCTGAAGCCAGAGATCAGACTTGCATACCATTTCTAAGGAGCCATACACCTTTTTATTTTTGTCTGAGACAAGATTTCTTACTGAGACCTGGAGCTCTTCAGTTATGCCATCTAGTAAAACTCGAGGGATCTGCCTGTCTCCTCCACCTCTTCATTAATTGGATGTCAAAACAAACTACTATGCTCAATTTTTATGTGTTCTGAGGACTGGAATCGGGCCTATGCTTATGTAGAAAGCACTTCAACAACTGAACTCTATGTCTCTGATCCCCTTTGTTTTTCCCCTTTTGCTTCCTCCACTTTCTCTTCTTTGGTGATGTAGATTGAACCAAGGGTCTTCAGCATACTATATAAGATCCATAGCACTCTGTTCCTGACATCAATTTAACTAATTTTGACAAACATGTTGTAATCAGTACCACAGTCATAATATAACCTTTTCAAGTTCTTCAGCAACAAGCAATTCTTCAACATTTTCCTAGCAATAAATATCTCAAATGTCCTTTCTACTCACACTTAAGTGCCCTTTCCATATTATGTTTAGCAATGTATCTAAAAATATTGTATAATTTTTAAGAGTCAATTGATTAAACTATTTATAGTAATTATTGTTGTAAGTACAAATTTTTAGCACAACCTGAGACCTACCCCATGGGAGACAGCCAACTCCTGATGGAAACAGATACAGAGACCAACAACCAGTTATTAGACAGAGCTTAGGGTGTCTTGTGGAAGAGTGGCAGAGGGATAGTAGGACCCAGATGGGACATGTACTCCACAAGAAGATCAACAGAACCAACTAGCCAGGGTCTAGGGTGCCTGTGGAGACTAAGCACCTACCAAGGGCCATGCATGAACTGGACCTAGGTCTTCTGTCCTCACATATGTCCCCTGGTAAGGGAATGAGGGCTGACTCTGACATGGGCTCTGTTACCTGCTTTTTGATCACTTTCCCCCGGCAGGGTACCTCACCAGGCCACAGAGGAAGAGGATGCACTCAGTCCTGATGCAACTTGATATGCTGGGGTGGGTGAGTAGGAGGTCTCCCCTTCTCTGAGGAGGATAGGAGGGAGGATATAGGAAACAAGGAGGGAGGGTGGGAACCAAGAAGAGAGGAAGGAGGGGGGTACAGCCATGATGTAAAATAAATAAATAAAAATGAAAATTAACAAAAATTTATTTGTCTGTGTTTGTATGTGCTGTCTGTGTATGTATGTGTGTGTACGCTAAGACAGTATACAGAGGCCACAGAGTAACTTGTAAAAGTCAGTTTTCTACTTTCACAATTTGGGAATTAGGAACCTAACTCAAGTCATCAAACCTGATAGCAAGCACCTTAACCTACTGAATCATTTCATCAGCCCCTTTGTTATATAAGACTTCTATTATACATGGTTTTAAAATTTTAAATTTCTTTCCATCTTGAGCTTTCATTTGCTTGATGTTACTTGTGAAGTGAGAAATTAAAAATAAATTTTGCTTCATTATCTTGTTGGGTGAATCCTTTCAGAAGACCCTCTATAGTAGGCTATCATCCTGTTTCCTCTCTTCCACCGCTTCTGGTGTCTATCCTGTTTGCCATTCTGAATGAGATTTAAGCATCCTCCCTTGTGGGAGGTAACCCAGAAACAGAAAGACAGGCATGGTATACATTCACTAATAAGCGGATATTAGCCATATAATACAGGACAGCCATCTACAGACCTAAAGCAGATAAACACTAAAGAATACCTTAGAGAGGATGCTTAAATCTCATTCGGAATAGAAAACAAGATAGATACCAGAATGGAGGAAGAGAGAAAACAGGATGGTAGTCTATTGTAGAGGGTCCTCTGAAAGGATTCACCCAGCAGGAGATCAAAGCAGATGCTGAGACTCAGGACCAAACTTTGGGCAGAGTGCAGGGAGTCTTATTGAGGAAGAGAGGGGTTGGATTATAGGGACATGGTGGGGGCAGGAGTCCCACAAGGAGACAAAAAAAAAAAAAAAAAAAAAGAAAAGTTTTGAGCCCAAGGGTTTCTGCAGAGACTGCTGCATCAATGGAGGACCATGCATGAAGAGTACCTAGACCCCCTGCTCAGATGTGGCCAATTGGCAGCTCAGTATCCATGTGGATCTCTGAGTGAGGGGAACAGAGGATGCCTCTATCATGAACTCAGTTGACTGTTCTGTGATTATTCACCCCTGATGATGCAGCCTTGCCAGGTCACAGAGGAAGAGAATCCAAGCAGTCCTGATGAGACTTAATAAGCTATGGGCAGATGGCAATAGTGGAGAACTCCCCCTTTCAGTGATCTAGAGAAAGGGGAAAAGGGAAAGATGGAAGGACGGTGGGACTGAGGGAGTTGAGGGTGGGAGCTTCATTTGGGATATATAATGAATACATTGTGAAGAAAATAATAAAAATTAAAAACATTTATGCAGATTGTATTGTATGTAGGCTTTGCAGTATTCAACTTTGTGACTAAAAAGCTGTATTTTATCAAAGTTTCTCTTCCATTCTTTACTGCCATAACAGTAATATTCTGCTAACCCATGTGATTGGCAGTAGTACCTTCTTACTCAGGAAGTGCTATGATTTTTCCATATTATTGTGCTTTTATTTGATACAAAATGGACTGTTAATTAGGTAGAAAATTTTATGTTTAACTGTTTTCACTGAGGTGCATGCATAAAAAACACTCTAGACCACATGAATGTCTTTTAAGGGTAAAACATAGTTCACTTCTTTCTATCTCACATATTTTAACTTGGCATCTTGATATATATATGTTTTAACTTATTTAACTTATATATATGTTTTAACTTATTTTAACTTGGCATCTTGATATGTATATATGTGTGTGTGGATATATATATATATATATATATATATATATATATATTTGTGTATATTATCATAAAATTTTGAAGTTTTTCAAATTTGAAAAACTTTGAACTTAGAAACTTTCGTATACCAGAGAAATATTCTACAATTGAGATACATCTCTACCCTTTTAAAATTTACTTTCAAATATTTAGAAATGTTTCCAGATACTGACAGTTCTGGATAGTTGGCTGCTTAGGTGCATTGATTTCAGTATGGAGTCACAAAATGTTAAAAGGTGCATATTTCCAGGACTAGCAGATTCAGAGGAAGAATAGGTAGATTAAATTTTAAAACTTTTTTCTTAAAATATGAAAATCTTATTGAGAAATGGTAGACAATTTGAAGGATGCAGAAAGGAACTCCATGCATTTTAGGGGAGCTATTGATAAGAGGCCAGTTGACTTTCCTCACTGTCTCCTAGAACCCAAGCATTAGCTAATGTAGTAGCTGAATCATTTATTTGCTGGACATTTATACTTAGCATACAGCTCAATTCAGTAGAGGTATAGAGGCTCTCAAGAGATCTAATAAGCACTTTAAAACCTCATCCCAGATCCAATGTTTTGGATATACCTCTAGTGGAAAAGGGGGGCTTTGCAGTCATTTCAGGGAAGACCCTCCCTCTCCTGCTTCAGTGTCTTCTTAACTCCTACAGTGCTTCAGGGAAGAACTAATGAATGTCCTAAACCACAGGACTTCTGAAGGTAGGCATGGACCTGGAAGAAAAATGTCATGAATGTAAGAAGCAAAGATTGTAGGTAAAATGGAAAACATCTGAAAATGTCTCTGAGGAATATTCTAAATTGGACAAGTGAAAAATACTAAATCACTAAAATGTAAAAGGAAATAAAAAGTGGGATAGCACCATCAATGACATAATACAAAAGCTTATGGGGAAGGAGATGGAAGAATAAAAACAGAATAAAGATCTAGTATATCAAGGTTTTAGTAAATACACTAGAGAGTGAGCAGTAAATATACAGAGAAGATTTATTATAAAAAATAGTTTACAGAAGTATATAATATAAGTCTTGAAAGACAGGTTTGACACAATGAGGGAAAGGGCCAATATTTAACATTATTGTGAAATTTGCTACTCAGAGGTCTAAAAGGGCAAATTTCATTTAATATGATTGCATTTCCACTAAGTCAGGAGGAATGGAACCGAACTAGGCTGGGTGTGTGCAAATTCTGGGCCAGTCTGGGTCAGACTCAGCACACAGGCAGCCAAACACTGCAAAGTTTCTAGAACAACACTAATAACTGAAAGAACAAACAGAAGAATTGTGTTTACACACAAAGGATTAGGGTCAAACAAGGACCCCTGAGACAGTGAGTGGTGAGAGCGTTCCTGGTAAAAACTTTTGTCAATAAACTGTGTAGGCAAAGGATAGAACAAGCGAGTTTTTCATCATGAAATTTCAAGACCAATCATTTTAGCACGCATAGAAAAACAGTTAATGAAGAATATAACCCTCTCCCCAGAAAGGAAGACTCAATGAAGGAGCAACTAAAGGTATAAAAGAAAGTTCTGGAACTTCTGCAGTAAAACAAGACCAAAGGGTAACCCGTACAGAGTGAAGAAGCAGACATTATTGCAGATCTCTAAAAGACCTCAGAAGAGAGAAGCAAAGACATTTAAGAGACTTTATAAATTCTTGTCTGTGTGTGTGTGTGTGTGTGTGTGTATGTATGTATGTGTGTGTTTTCAAGGGTGGGTTGGGGGTAAGGTGTTTTATTTTTATTTCTTTTGGAGAAATGAGGTTTGAACTTAGAAACTTTTGTATACCAGAGAAATATTCTACAAGTGAGATACATCTCTACCCTTTTAAAATTTACTTTAAAACATTTAGAAAGAATTTCTGAGTTGCCCAGGAGGGTCTCTGACTTGTAATCCCCATGTTTCAATCTACAGAGTTTTGGAGATATAGGGATGGATAACCTTATCCAAAAATAGGTAATTTGTTACTTTATGTTATATCTCTCATGCTTTATAGAATTTTAGGTTCTTACTACACTTATAGTATTTATGAAGGTACCTTACCAGCCACCCAAACTTGTCTGATGGTAGGTAGAAATAAAAGCCTACTTATTTGAAATTACTGAGTTAAACAAATATAGAGTATTTATGTAACACGAGGCAAAAACTCTCCATGTAGACATAATGATGGAACAGGCTATATTAACCTTTTCAAGAAGACATTTGGGACAGGCAGTTAATCCATGAAGATACCAGCTAGAAAAAGCCATGAAAGTCCTTACTGCTCCATTGAAGAACTGTATAAAATGATGTATGTGTGTCTATATTTGGAGGTTAAGGGAAAAAAAAGTAGGAGCTCTTATTAAAATAGAGATAGAAGCAACTTAACCTTACTGATGTAAAATAGTCATGATGAATTCTTTGTTAATGAGAATTTTCTAATTATCGTGTCTGTTGTGTTCAGAGAAAACTCTTCAACCAGCTGTTGTGTTGAAAGAGAATGCAGTAACTTTGCAACATTGCATAACTGCCTACTTAAATATTGTTTACAAGAGTAAAATTTGAAACTACATAGTGCTAATCACCAGTGAGTAGGGACTTGCATCTGATTAAATGAAGGCCTTAAATACCAAGCAAACTTTCCTTTTTTCAAAGCATTCCTAAGATTATATTGACCTGAAAGTAAATTTCAAATCAAGGGTGACCAAATTGATCTTTTTTACTAAAAATCTTCACAATATTGTGAAAGATGAAGGTACAGAATTAAATTCACTACTGGAATCTGTCTGCGTATTGCTATTAGAAAGTCCTAGGAAAAGCTTTTAAGTAGAGAAGGAAAAATAAGTTTATTCCTTGAAAGAAAAAGAAATTATACATTAGGAGTAAAAAAAGAAAATAAAAAGAGGCTTTCCAGACATATGGAGAGGTAATTTGAAACGAAATTAGAGAATAATGTCAGAAACTCATAAACAGTAAGTACAATGTAATTCAAAAGAAAATTAAAAGTTGACTGCAAGGGCTGGAGAGATGACAGATGATGCAAACATTAAAGTGCTTGTTACACAAGCATGAGGCCTTGAGTTTGTATCCTCAGCAGCAATGCTAATAGTAAAAAAAGCTAAGCACCATAGCATGATTCTTTATTACCAAATTCTGGGGAGAGAGAGATAGATCCTTTTAGCTCACAGACACACCAGCCTAGATGAATCTGTGATCTGGTACAAAGAGAGATCCTGTCTCAAAAAAAATGTAGATATCCATTTCACAGAGTTAATTTAAAAGTGTGGTAACACTATGGTCTCTGATTTTTGTTTTCTGTATCATTAATATATACATGCATACACACATACAGAGATACACACAATATTTTAATAATGAAGAAAGACAGACGATCCTGTCAGGGGCTTTTCTTGTAAAGGCAGGAAATATTTTTATTTGATTTCTTTCTCTGGCTTATATTTTTTAAAGGAGAAAGATTAGGACTATTTTTTTTTCTGATTTTGAAAACCTGGCTGTAGTTTTGACCAAAAGATACTTAGTGTTTGCTTATTTGCTGAGCTTAGGCCCATCTCTTAGTGTTCAACATTATTGTTAATAATAGATTTATTATTCCCAATAACAATATTACTGATTATATTGGAATTTCATATAATGCATCCTGATCATAGTCACTTCCCATTCCTCCCAGGTCCACCCTTCCACCCTTTGGCATTCTTCCATGTAAAAAATACACCAAGTCAATTTGTGTTGTCCATACACTGGTTGGCAAAGTCCCAGTGGCCACCCCCTTAAAAGACACGAGTCCTTTCTCATCCAAAGCCAGAAGCCAGCAATTGTGATGGACTGCACGGCTATCATCTTTGTCACATTTTTAAGGACTCTCTTAAATGACTTCCTGTCTAGATTGTTTCCTTTTACTGTGAGGAGGGTTGTTGCAAAAGATGCTTCCTTGTCCATATCAGCCAGTGGCAGCACAAGCCAGAGGACGTCAACATGGTTCCAGCTGAGGTCACAGACATCAACATGGCAGCTGATGGTATCAGAGATCATGGAAATCAACATGGTCTGAAGTGGAAGTTTCTGGGTTCTTTGGAAACTCAATTGTGTCATGTGAATATGGTTTTTTGTTTGTTTGTTTGTTTGTTTGTTTTGGTACCAGATATGAGATAAGGGAATATCCTCCGCTTCTCTGCAGAAAATAGTCTCCGTGAAAAGGCACATGATGTTTCTCACCTCGAAAATACTGCTGTAAAGGGCATGGTTTTCGTGAGTTGGAAAACATCCTTGTGTGGACTCTGAGAAGGGATAAACAAAAGCCCACAGACAGTGATGTAGCACTTTTTTCATCTCTCTGTTTTGTCACAGTTTGCATCGTTTTGCTGGCTTTCAGGAAAAAAATGCTCCCGAGAACTTTTCTTGGTGCTTTGGAGGCACTTTGCTGCTTTAGCGGACTTAGGCCATTTGGGCAGAGTCTTGTTGTTTTTGCTGATTGCCGCTGTTTGATTTTTGCTATTTCTGCTATGGTTTGCTACTTTGCTGCTAGACTGGGCTGGTGGTATCCTGATGACTGAAATTGGTATATCCCCTAAGAACCCAACAACTCTAATCATCAAGAAGTAGCTAAAAGAGGTCTACAACCCTTTTCCCTACTAATCTCCCACCTAAGGTTAGGACATGGGAAGGGAGGTAGAGATGTTTAAGAACTTCAAATAAAGTAGGTGTTTGAAAAAAATCTAAGCCTACAGTGGTCTTCTGTGGTAGTTCTAATTATGGACATCACTGTAGTCTCCAGGGGCAGCATGAACCATGGACATCAACACAACCTCAGCAGCAGCACAGGCCACAACATACATCAACATGGCCTCCAGCTCAACACGGACCACGCACACCAACGTGGCTTTCTGTGAAAGGTTGGACCACAGGCTCTGACATGGCCTCCAGCTGTAGTGGTAACACAGACCATAGTCATTAACAGGCCACCAGCAGCAGCAAGGACCACAGACATCAGCATGGCCTTCTGTGGCAACACAGATTACATACATCTACATGGCCCCCAGTGGCAGCATGGACCACAGACATCATGGTCTCACGTGGCAGCCCATGCCACCAATATCCACAAGTCCTCATGCCCTGTCTTGCTTCAGGGCACGTGGTACCAACCCAAAATTCCAAAGACACCTGTGTGTATTGACAAATCTCAAAGTAAAGGCAGAATGTGGCATTACAGAGAATTGAGAAGTGAAGTACCTGGGGCAAAAGAAGACAGTTGTTCATAAGCAGAAAAATGCAGTTTTAAATTGTGTCACTGCCACATATGGCTTATGATATTGAATGAAACAAGTTATATTCAATATCCAGACATGAATGATTTCATAAAAAAACAAAACAGAAAACCCTCTGCCTTTTAAAGTGTTTTTTCATTAATGTGATTTTCAGAGACTGTGGTTTCTCAGGGACATAACTCTGTGATCTCATTCTATAACATTTTCCACCCTTGGGAATAATTAAATAAAAATATTGTAACTGTAAAAGACCAGGGAACCATGCAAAAACCCCTTTCCATTTTGTGAAAGTCCAAGGAAATATTTTAGGTTTGAGAAGAGCATTTATGTAGACTTATTATCTATTATAATCTTTTTATTCAGTTAAAGGTCCCTGAAGGATAGCTTTTAGTTCAGCAGTTAAATGGCAGTAATACTGTCCTTCCTTCTCTTTCCTTGTCCCTTGTCCTTTTTCTTCACTTCTGTCCCACTTCCATTTTTTCTTGCTTCTATTACTTCTGTGTTTCTCTCATTTCCCAACTGCACTGTAACAATTTATGCAACTTAACAAGTATTAAAAAGAATAGACATAGGTTGAATAGTTAAAGAGAACAAAGGAAGTGAAATATTTAAAATGAACTGGCACACATTTGGAAAGGCGAAACTGATTGATACTTTATCGGGCATCATGTTAGTCAGCTTGCTGCTTATAAAGGCAAACAATTTACTTGACTCAGCATGTTGGAAATCTCAGACCATGATTATCTAGTGTCTTGTTCTTAGCTTGTGACAAGGTAGCACACCATGGCTGAAGCATGCTCAGGAGCAAAATCACTTACTTCTTGATCAAGAGCAAAGAGGAAAAGGAAGGACATGGTGAACAGTTCTCTTTAGATGAGCCTCTAGGCTCCCATGAGGCCCTATTATTTAAGTGACTATTAACGATTAGAATTCCACACCATTAGGGTTAGGCATTGAGCTTTAGCATGTCAGTATCTGGAGAACATTCACAGTAAAAAGTGTTGTAGCCTTGATTTTTTTTTTTCTTACTAATGGTAGAATAACCTAGAATGCCCAAACAGCTCACAATGTTTATTTGTCTGCCGTATGTACTGTGGCGACTACAGAATGCTTTTGTACACTTACACAATGGAATACTACTCAGCAATTTTTTAAAAAAAGTTTTATTTATTTACTATGTATACAATGTTGTGCCTATAGGCCAGAAGGTGCCATATCTCATTTTAGATGGTTGTGAGCCACCATGTGGTTGCGGGAATTGAACTCAGGACCTCCAGAAGAATAGCCAGTTTTCTTAACCTCTGAGCCATCTCTCCAGCCCCACTACTCAGCAACTTAAAACAAGGGAATCATGAAATTTTCAGGCAAATGGTGGGATTTAGAAAAGATCATCCTGAGTGAGGTATCCCAGAGGCAGAAAGACACACATGGTATATACTCATAAGTGGATACTAGACCCATAACATAGGAAAAACACACTAAAATCTGTACACCTAAAGAAGCTAAACAAGAAGAAGGTCCTGGGATAAGAGGATCAACCCTTACTTAGAAAGACAAATGAGATGGACATTGGAAGTAGGAGAAAATAAGAAACAGGACAGGAGCCTACCATAGAGGGCCTCTGAAAGACTCTACCTATCAGCATATCAAAGCAGATACTGAGACTCATAACCAAACCTTGGGCAGAGTGCAAGGAATCATATGAAAGAAGGAGGAGTTAGTAAGACATGGAGAGGACAGGAGTGCCACAAGGACCAAATATATCTGGGTACAGGGTTCTATTATGAGACTGATTCTCCCATCAAGGACCATGCATGGATATAACCTAGAACCCCTGCTCAGACATAGCCCATGGCAGTTTAGCATCCAAGGGGATTTCCCTAGTAAGGGAACTCAGTGGCTGGCTCTTTGCCTCCCTTCACCCCAAGGGAGGAACAGCCTTGCTAGGCCACAGAGGAAGACATTTCGGCCGGTCCTGATGAGACCTGATAAAGTAGGGTCAGATGTAAGGGAAGGAGGACCTCCCCTATCAGAGGACTTAGAGAGGGGCAGGGAAGGTGGGACTGGGAGGGAATGAAGGAGAGGGATACAGTTGGGATACAAAGTAAATAAACTAATTGATATAGAAAAAGAAATTAAATGTAATAAAAGAAAGGGAAAAAGTAAAATCATCTTTTTATACATATCTCATATTGGGTCTAACAATGCTAATATTAAACTTAGTAATCATGAGCTCTTTAAGTAACAATATTAATATTTGGATAATAAGAAACTTGGCTGCTCTATTCATAGTAGCCAGAAATTGGAAACAACCTAGGTTCTCCCAAGAGAAGCCTGAATACAGAAAATATGATAAATTTGCAAAATGGATTATTACTTAGTTGTTAAGAGATGACATCATGAAATTTGCAGGCAAATGGGTGGAACTAAAAGAAAAAAAATCATCCTGTATGAGTTATTGTTGACCCAGAAAGAAAGATATAATATGTATTCTGTTATGTGCCTATTGGCTTAAGTCAATGATAACCAAACTGGGAACCACAGAAACACAGAAGGTAGGTATAGAGTAGGGGACTAGAAGGAACAGATACATCTCCTTAGGAAAGGGAAATAGAGTAGACAATTAAACCTGGATGGAGGGAGCTGAAATGGGGAAGATCAAGTTGAGTGGGAGAGGAGTGAGGAAGCTGATGGAGGGTATTTGGGGAAAAACAGCTAAAGTTAAGGACCATTTGATGGGTGGTATGAAACATAATAAACAGAAGCTTCCTTATCTATCATCTATCCATCCATCCATCTATCTATCTATCTATCTATCTATCTATCTATCTATCTATCTATCCTTCTACCTATCTATCTGAAAGTGATCTAAATTAAATTGCAAAATAATAGGGGAAACAGAGTCCCAGTTGGTTATCTCTTGTCACTAAATACAGCTTCTAGTACTGGGATTGAGTTCCATCTAATTTAGTTGTTCACCAAAGGGATCCCATAGGAATCTGCAAACAACCCAAGCTGTTGCCAAGAACATGAGTCGCTCTTCACAATCTGACATCAAGGCTCCCATTGCTGAAGACAATGCCTACACATTTAGCATGTAGAAATTGAGCTGATGCCTACATAGAGCCTTCACGAATATGTTACAGCATCTTTTGTACAGGAAAGCACTCTCCAAGCTACCAAAGGAGAACCAGAAACATCAAACATGCCACAAGCCCTTTGATCTACAATGGTGTTGTCATACATGTAAAATATGCTAGGATAATGGTGGCACAAAGCTTGTGGGAGGACCCTATCAATAACTGATTTGCCTTAAGGCCCAATCCAGAAGATGGAATCAACACTACTTAGATGACCAAGAACCAGAAACTAGATTGCTGAACGATCTAGCGTAAAACCAAATACTACTGTTCTAAAATAATAATAATAATAATAATAATAATAATAATAATAATGTAATGAAATGACTTCTAATGCCATTCTGCTATATTCTTTGGTCAGTGCTTTATTCAGCCCTCATCAGAGAAGCTTCCTCCTGTAGCAGATGTGAATGAATAGAGACCCACATCCCTTATGGAGATAGAGAGAGGGAGAGACAGATAGAGAGACAGAGAGACTGTGAAGCCCTAAAGAGGATGTCTCCATCAAATTCCTGCTTTCATCAAAGCTCAGGGAACCCATGTAAGAGGAGGCAGAAAGAGTGTACAAATCAAAGCTGACGGAGGACACCAAGTACACAAAACCCTCTAAATCAACTGAGCAAAGTTCATGTGGAGCAGCAGCATAGGCCTTACACAGGTTAGTACAAGGTACTTGTACATATATTATGCAAGCTTAGGGTTTTTATAGGATTCCTGAGTATCTGAATGAGTTGGGTTTTTTACTCTTATGCTTTCTCTTGAGCTCTTTTCTCTGTTGGTTTGTCTTGTCCAACTTTGATGAGATAGTTTTGATTTATCTTATATTTTATTTTTATCTCTTAGAAGTCTGTTATTTTCTAATGAGAGACAGAAAGTAGAGAGGAACTGGATCGAGTAGAGGTAGGGGAATCAATAATCAGAATACATGAAAAAATCCATTTTTTAATAAAAGGGAAATGAAAAAAGAAAATCGTGGAATATCAATAGATACAGAAATATGTTAAAATGAGAGTTTTTTTCCAGGATCCTTTTATTTCTGAAATTCTAATGCACAGAAGGAAGTAATGAAGAGAGAGTTGAAAAGACTTATCAATGCTTGGTAAAGGTTTATCTGGCTCCAGAGTGAATCAAACACCACTTTAGGTTCAGTGCATGGAATGCTTTCTAAACACCTGGTAATCATGCATTCTGTGCTTTTCCTATCATCTGGAGTGAAAGGGAGCAGATTGTTGGAATCCTAATATATTCTATGCATTATAAGAAAAGTGCTTTTGAGAAAAATATGGTTGTGTATTGCTTGTAAAACATCCAGTTGCCCTCAGAATTAACATTGACAAGAAGCAGATTTTCAAAGAGAATGAATCCCCTGTTTACTGATTTTTATTTATGCTTTTAGGAGAATAAGAATCAAAGTTATATTGTTGGGTATTTTCAGAGTATTTGTTTAAATCCATCAGAATAATTGTTAGGAAAATTGGCTCATCCCTCCATCCAACACAACAACCAATACATTTTATTAGGTCCAGTACGACTTTCTTTCCCATTTTACTTCACTATCCCAACCCTTCTGTGAAAATTTTCAATAGCTTTAAATTTCACACACACACACACACACACACACACACACACACACACACACACACATACACACACACACAAACACAACTAAACAGAGTCATAGTTTCTCATAATCAGCTTTAATTCTTCTGAAGAAAAGAAATTTTAAACTGAAATTCATGTTCTCTAGCTTCATTTGGAAAAAACAAATGAGTTTTCAATATCTTCTAATAACTGTCAGGATGATAAAAATATATGACGTTGCAGGTTGAAGTACCTCAGAATTATACAAAGACATTGGCATATCTTAGTTATAACAACCTAGTAATTGTAATATATGGCCAAACATAATGCATCAGTGCTGGCTTTTAAATTTATTATGAGACCTTTCCTGTCACAGCCTTGAAAGGGCTGCACCTCTATCATGTCCGAATCATATGACAGCTGTGCCATCTTTTCCTTTAACAGACAGTGAAATGTCACTGCTAAATCATTACCCTCATCACCTCAAATAACTCAAAGTATGCCTGTCAAAAAACAGGAGTGAATCCACACAATTACAAATAGGCCGATCTTCACCCATCTTGGGAAACTGTGGAGTAATAAGCAGACAAGCATCCACGCTAATGGCCAGGACAAGAGAGCAGCCAGCATTGAGCAGTTTGAAGGTGCTGTTCATTCAGATTCTGCACTGCATAAAACGATGCTTTTCTTCTGGTTCATAATGATTTTATATATACATATATGTTATTAAGAATATATATGTTTACATATGCTAGCGTATGCCTTGTATGTACTAATATTCAATCACCCCTAAGCCTCATGTTCTCTTACAGGTCTGGATGATATACAGGTAATGTAATAGTAAGTTTGCCAGACACTTAAAAGCATCATGTGCACTTGAACATTAACACGCTATCTCTAAAGTGGTGCGTGGTCCTTCACAGAGCCACATTTTGGTAACTTCTTCATGAATGACTGAACAGGCATTTGGACATTCTGGGTCCAGTCAACCAGTATCCCGAACAGTGTCATCTACTGTCTTTATTGCTGAGATTTAGAGGGAAAGGAGGTGGGATGGTGCTGTACCTAGCTCATTGTATATGTGAATATATGTGAACCGTTTTAAACCCTGAATATCAGTAGTCATCTATGCAAAATGCATGTGTCTCCTATTTTTTAATTTTATTTTTTGAGGTAAGATCTCACTGTGTAGCTCTGGCAGGCTTGGAACTTATTCTGTAGACCAGGCTGTCCTGTAACTCACTTTGTAGACCCAGACTTGCATGGAACTCACTGTATAGACCAAGATGACCTGAAAGTCGCAAAGATTTTTTTTTTTTCTAACTTTGGGATCAAAGGTGCTTGACACCAAGTCAGGTCCAAATACACAAAGTTCTTCTTTGGTATTTTTATAGCATATATTTTTCTAGTTAAAAGTTTAACTAAATTTTAGAATGTATTTTCAGGATTGTTTGTAATAATCACTGACTTTTCCATTGGTAAATGTATTTTTGCTGCAGAAGCCAAAAACTATTAGTATTCTCATTGAGTCCAGATTATAGCAAATGATAGAAGCATACAACAAATATGCCTTTTGTGCCGGAGTGTGCATGCCAGTTTTCACTTCTTTAGTCAATAAAGAAATCATTTCCACTGAGAAAGAGAATTCATTAAGAAAATCTTTTGCTATATAACTGTAATTACAGATGAACAATTTCCTTTATAGAAGAATGGCATATAAATAGCAACCTCCTTATAGATCATCTAACAGAACATAAAATAGCTATGCAAACAAAAACGATTATATTATCATTATCCCTTTTCATAGATATTTACAAAGGTAGGATTTGAACATGACTTTTACCTAATTAAATCATAGTGACATATCATCATTCTAATATACATTCAAGATGGGAAAATCATTGTATATGTTAGGTACAGCAATAGTTTAAAAATTCGGTGTCATTCCTCCAACACATTGACTCAATTATTGAAGTTCCCATTTGTGAGTTGTTTTAGGAATATTGAATTTAGTTACCCTCAATGCCTTTGCCTATGGAAATCATATTACCACTGCCTAGGATACCTATTTAATGACCGCTTTTCCAATGCCTCTATTGTGTTGACTTTATTTGAACATTTCCTGGTATTTTTGACTTTGTATGACAGACGCTTTGCTACAGGGGAGACTATATTTTACATGTTTTATTATTATTCCAAGTCTGTTTTTTCTTTTTTGGTACAATTAAAAAAAATTAATGCCTTGTATGTACTAGGATTCAATCATCCCTAAGCCTTATGTTCTCTTACATCTCTGCATGATATAAAAGAAATGTAATAGTTTGCTAGCCAGATATTTAAATGCAACATGTACACTGGAAAATTGGCACTTTATCTCTAAAGTGAGATCACAGAACCTTAAAAATTAAGCCTCCTGATCAGGGGCTGCCTCTATCATGAACTCAGTTTATGGTTCTCTGATCACTCACCCCTGATGATGCAGCCTTATCAGGCCACAGAGGAAGAGGATCCGAGCAGTCCCGATGAGACTTGACAAGCTATAGGTAGATGTCAATATTCGAGAACTCCCCTTTTCAGTGGACTAGGGGTAGGGGATAAGGGGATGAGGGAGGGAAGATGGGACTGAGGGAGTTGAGAGAGGGCTTCAATTGGGATATATAATGTTTGTGAAGAAAAAATTAAAAAAAATTAACCCTCCTTTAAGAATTTATACACACATTTTGACAACATCTTCATTAAAGAATGAACAGTCACTTGGACCTTCTGTGTCCAGTCAACCAGGATCCTGAACAGTGTCCTTCATTGTCTTTTAAAATTATGCGTTTTGATTGAAATATAAATGTTTTACATGAAAAGCAGCTGTTTTATTTATATATAAATTACAGGATTTAATATAATAAATCCATCACTGAATTTTCTAGTTAAGTCCTATGAACTTTAACCTTAACATCCTTATTCAGGTGAAATACTTAACAAAGTTGCTAGCACCTTTTTCACCCCATATATCCCTTCAGTGGTTTCAATGCACTGTTATTTTGCAGACTTCTGGAACTGCTTTCTTCAGGCACTATACACTGGTGCAGATCAAGCATGGAAATTCACTTTCAGAGGGGCATGTAAGGAAATCTTACTTAAAAGAAGCTAGAATTGAAATCTCATTATAAACAACATTTTAACAATAATAAATGATGTAAAATAATTAAACATAGGTAGATATTTGCAGTACTTTAAAAATTATATGATTCAACAATAAAAGTAAGTGTAATATATTAATTCACTTGAAAATTATTTTTATTCCAGTAACTATGCTTCATTTGCATTTGTCTGCTTTTTGGGAGGATATCCAGCTTGATTTAATGCTAACACATTCTATTGAGGAATCTTAATTTAGATCCATTGATCCAGGGTCTAGGGTTTGGTGAACTTATTAAGTTGTGTGGTTCATAGTGTTTTCCTATGACAGAATGTATTGCTTTCAACAAGTTCTCTAAAGAGCTCAGATCCCAAAGGGTTTATTACCTTTGCTCATCACCAAGAGATTTACTGGTGTGATGACAATAATAAGCCACACTATAACCAGCTCCATAAATCTGTCAGCTTCTTAACAACACTCACATCTCAAATGATACAGTTTAGGAAAGATGTCACTTGAGTTACACATTCATTATTTTAAAATAACTTCTCACTGAGGAGCTGAGTCAGTTTCAATGTCCTGAACAAGAAACCCAGAAGTCATCTTTGCTTCTTGCTTTGTCATATACAATTTCAAACCAATCAACCATGTTGTATGGGTCTAAATTAGTACACGCATTTCAACGTCTTCTAAACTCTTTCTGTCCTTGAATTTAACATCATTTCCCACAAAGCTTATAGAATTTGTTTCCAAATGGTTTTCAGCCTAAAATTAAAGAAATATGAGGTTTATACTGTACAAATCTGAACAAATCACACCTATTATTATTTACAACATTTCCTTTCCATTTGTTTCTGAACATAGATGCTATCAAGTGGCACAAATGCAGAACCACATATAGCAATGTGTGACGTAAAGATTGAATACAACTGTTTATGATTTTATTCTCTAGGTTTGCACATTTATGAATTAATTCCTGTTAATAGAGAAGCTATGTTTCATTGGATTAAGTAACAATGCAATACAGACACATTGAGAGAAGCTTGTCACCAGAAAATGACCAAAAATGCCAACTGAAGGTGCTAGGATACAATTATTCTTTACATATCTTACAAAAGACATAGTGTTTATAGAATGTTCTAAGCAGAAAAAAAGGCACAAAAACCATACTTTATGCTTGGTCAATCATGAATCAATAAGGTTAGGAACAGTCTTCTACTAAATAAATTGAAGTCTTCTACTTCAATATATAATCATAGAATTTTGCTACATGGTAGACTGAATAAAAATTAAGAAAAAGAAAAATGAAATATAAAATGAAAAAAAATATTGTTTTTCTAAATCTGACCAATTTTCAACTAAGTTCAGAGTTCCAGACTAGAGAAATGCATTTTTTCTTGTGAGAAAGCAAATTCTGATGCATTTTTTTTGTTGTTGTTCTTTATTACAAAATCCAACGAGTACTACTAAAACACTTATATTATAAAATGCCTTGTATTTTTGGTTTTTATCATTTTACAGGATGTCATTGCGTTTCTGTGTTTAAAATATTATCTTCATATTTATTCATGTCATTGAGTTAAGTTCAGTTCAGTAGGCAATGTTGTTATCAGAGAAGTATGTTGTTGGTTTTCAAAGTCATTCTTGCCTGGAACTCTCAGTATCAAAATGATCTTTTAAAAGAAGACTTTGCAAAATAAATTTTCCAGTAGTGGAGACAAAGCATAACTAATTCTAGAAAAGGTGAAATACTGGAGAAACAGAAACTGTTGTTAATTCTGAGCTCTCCATCCATTCTCCTGGTCCACAGTGGGCCCTCAAACACTCCAGCACAATTAGGATAAAGCATTGACCTACATATCAGCAGCGCTAATTTGAGCTATATTACATCTATTTCCAGATTGCTTTCATTTACCAACAAATAGGCAGGCTGTGGTGCTGTGTCCCATAGGGCTTGATCCTAAAATCGTGATTGGAGTGTCTGTCGAGGGAATGAAGAGCAAACAGGCACACAGAAATGCAAGGATTTAGTGCTTACTGTGATGGAGTCGCACCTGCTTTGCGACAATGCATAACCTCAGCAGACATATGCATTGCACAGAATTACATTTTCACTCAGGGTTTCTTCCACACCTTACACTGTGCCTAGGTCACTCTTCCCCAATCTTGAGACAGGCAAATCATGCCCACACGGGTGACCCAGATAAAAATCTATGAGTTGGAGGGACTCTGCACTGCATATGTCACTCAACCAAGGACCATCTATGGATATAACCTAGAACTTCTGCTTGGATGTGGCCCGTGGTAGCTCAGTAACCAAGCAGTTTTCCAAAGTAAGGGGAGCAAGGACTACTTCTAACAGGATCTCAAGGGCAGGCTCTTTGACACCCCCTCCTCCCCAGGGGAGGAGCAGTCCTGTTAGGCCACAGAGGAGGACTTTGCAGCCAGCCCTGATGATACCTGAAAAACAGGGTCAAATGAAAGGGGAGGAGGTCCTTCCCTATCTGTGGACTTTGAAAGGGGCAGGGAGGAGACCAGGGAGGGAATGTGGGGTTGGGGAGGAAATGAGGGAGCAGGATACAGCTGGGACACAGGGTTAACAAAATGTAACTAAAAATAAAAATAAAATTAAAAAAAATCTATGAGTTGCAAAGAAAAAGCAAAATAAAGCAATAAAATGGAATGGAAAGTTGGTGGGAGAGTTTGTTGGGAGTGAGTGGAGGTTGGCTATGAGCAGAGTGTTTCTGTGTGTGTGTGTGAGAGGGGGGATGGAGAGAGAGAGAGAGAGAGAAGGAAAGAGGGAAAGAGGGAGAGACAGAGAAATTGTCAAAGAAGAAATTAATAACTCAAAAAGAAAGTAAAGATGGATGAAGAGTTAATGTGGTAGTAAAGTTTTAGTAAAACATTCTTTGTCTCGTGAAGGACCTTATAGAAATAATTTCTATCAAAATTCTAGAGAAACCTGTTTGGTAACATAGCTTCATGGACTGAGGGAACTTTGACCTTTACTTATCAGGTATCATTTCTGGTGCCCTTCAGAGAATGTAGACTGCGGGAAAGTTATTTGAGGCAGTTAGATCCTAGGTTTGATTTTTTCCAGATATGAGATAAAAGGAGAGAGAGAGAGAGAGAGAGAGAGAGAGAGAGAGAGAGAGAGAGAGAGAAGGAGAGAATGAAAAAGGAAAAACAGTATTGATCAAAATGGCCATTGCTATCTGAAATCATAATAATAAACAGAACATCTGGCTTTGGCAAAAACTAATTGTACCCATGTGGTTGTTCCTAACTGATTTTTAGATGATTGCTGGAAAGGTTGAGTCCCAAAGGCTTTTGAAAACCACAAGGGTTAGGAGATTTTATTCTTTTTATGGAAGACAGTTGGAATGCTCCACCCTTATTTTCACAGGCAATTATCATTACTACATATTACTGTGGGGGATTTATCTTTTATGGCTTCCTAGAATACAGTGTGTGTGTGTGTGTGTGAGTGTGTATGTAAGAGGCAAATAAAAAAAACTTTCAAACTTACTTTATACTGCAAAACATTCAACTGACCTAGTGAAATAGAAGCATAGACTGCTGAATGGGTGAATCTTTTAAAAGGAACAAATCTTGCGGGTATACTCTCCTAACCCACGCTCCTCATTGGGAACATAAATAGTATGAAAATTAATGCATTCACCTGCCATCATTGTTACAAAAGGCAAGTGCTGGTATAGTACAAAGGGTAAAAGTATTTGACAATAGAATATATCACTGATGGTTTATAAAGCTTGGAGATCCCATTCTTTCACACCTCCTTGTGAAGACTGTTACTGCTTTCACCATTATTATTATTTAGTTGTAGCAGAAAAGAATTGCAAATTGAAACAAGGAACATTAGGGAAGCATGCAAGTTAGATGTCAACTTTCACACAAGTGTATGCTTTAATTGATGGTTTACATGTTAACATATGTTTTATATGTTTATATGTTAAAGGTTCAACCATATTATCTTTAAATTTGCTACTTGACAAGTACGCATACTTTTGTCATACTTAGCATAAGCCATCCTTGGGGAATGGAAAGGCATTTTACCAAGACTACTCTCATCCTTGTGGATGCCTGTAGGTACTTTACTATTGTCTAAGACACAGTTTTACTTTTACTTAGCTGAAGTTTTTATTAACTACGTAGTTTGATTCATTCATGAGACTTGATTTTGCTTGTACTCCTATTAAGTCTGTTTCAATGCTGGAATGTTGGAATTCAGAAGGCAGGGAATGCTGATGTACAATATAAGGGAAGGCTCACTGTGGTTACTTAGTTTATTTCTTACCTAGTATTTAAACCCCAGCTTGCTAACACTTGGTGTTAGAGTCAAAAGCATCAATTGTAATGAATTGAGTTAATAAGTCTATGTGCTCTCTGAACAGCCCTCGCTGGATCTTACAGTGGGATTAATGAATAGCAGAGTAAGACATTATGCCTGCAGTGATTTGAATGGCTGGTGAAGACATGCATAGATGACTATACTTTTAGAGCAGATGTTCGCTGAAAACCTCCAACAACAAGAATGGCTGTAATTTTTATTGACTATGTTCCACAGGAAGAGAATATGGTACTTTTGAAGGAGAAAAAGGAGTAGAAACTCCAGAACTAGAGCGCATTTCATGAGTCACAACAGGTCTGTGAGCAGTTGCATGTCCTGAGTACACAACATGTGGAACAAGGAGGAGTATAGTCTGGGATAAACGGAAGTTTGTTTTGAAGGTCAGAGAGGACTCACACTAAAACCTACAAGCTCCACTGCCTGTTTACTTGGATCTGCTTACTTTAATGGGCTTCATTATTCTGGATTAGCTTTTCTGTTTTCCAGAGTTTTAGCTAGGCATGAGAGCTGAACATGTTTTAAAGCATTTATTATGGAAATCCAAAATTGGAAATCTAGAGTGTCAGTCATCAGAGGCTCTTGCTTAAAAGAGGATTTTCATAGTTATTTATCACCAATTTATTCATTAAAACTCATAGCCCAAAGTGGACTTTAAGAGAATCAAGCTTTGTAATTTACTGTCAAATTACAAGGGAATCTCTATAGCCTGTCTTGACCACACACCATAGCTATTTACATGTAAATAGAAATTTGGTTTGATTTTTGAAAAGGGAACTCTGAAAATTTAGGGAGAAATGATTATTGAAGTCAATCCAGAGACTGTGGGGAAGGGAAACAATGAGCAGGAGGCAAAGGTTTGAAGGTTCAGCTCCAGCTCTTCTAACTTTAGTGGTCTGAAGCTTACAATGCCGGGGCACAACCTACACAAGCAAACAAACCAACAGGTAAACAAAAACAATCCGAGAGAGCTGGAAGCCTGAAGAATCAGGGTCAGATCTCGACATAGTTGGAGAAATGGCTAAACTAGGAATGTGTATTTTCCCAACAAAACAGGAAAAGGTGTCCAGATCCCAGTGAAGACAGAATGCAGAGTGTGGAAGTCAGTCATAGAATGGCTGTTTTCTCACAGTACCTTGAAAATTGGGTCTAGACTCAGGAAAGACCCCTGTGCTCAGATTTTTGGTTCTGTTGTTCTCCTTGTGGAGTTCCTGTCGTCTCCAGATCTTACTGCTTCCCACTTCTTTCCTAAGATTCCCTGCACTCTGATATTCCAACCAAGGACTATGCATGGAGATAATCTAAGACCCCTGCACAGATGTAGCCCATGTCAGTTCAGTATCCAAATGGGTTCCATTGTAATAGGAACAGGGACTGTCTCTGACATGAACTGATTGGCCTGCTCTTTAATTACCTCCCCCTGAGGGGGAGGCAGCATTACCAGGCCACAGAAGAAGACAATGCAGCCACTCCTAATGAAACCTAATTGACTAGGATCAGAAGGAAGGAAAAGAAGACCTCCCCTATCAGTGGACTTGGGGAGGGGCATGCATGCAGAGGGTGGAGGAAGGGAGGGATTGGGATGGGAGGAAGGAAGGAACCACAGGGGGATACAAAGTGAATAAAGTGTAATTAATAAAGAAAAAAAAAGTTAGTGACAAAAACTGTAAAAAAAAAAAAAAAAAAAGAAAAGGAAAGAAAAAAAAAAGAAAATTGGGTTTAGAAAGAAGGTATGAACTGCTCAAGTTCTAAAGTTCCTGTGTAGGGAATTTTCTCCAGTGTAGGAATAAAAGGAAGATTCTCAGTGACTGGAAACCTGGGGACTAAAGTGAATTTGAGCAAATGCCACAGTGATGAGACTAGCAGAGACTGTCTGACTTTTTATTTTGGGAGAGACACTGGGATCATAAAGAAAGGAGACAGTTGTTTCTCCAACCAAGAACCATGTATGGATATAACCTAGAACCTCTGTTCAGATGTAGCTCATGGTAGCTCAGAATCCAAGTGGGTTTCTCTAGTAAGGGGAACAGGAACTATTTCTGACATGAACTCAATGACTGGCTCCTTTACCTCCCTTCCACCCTCTGAGGGAGGAGCAGCCTTGCTAGGTCACAGAGGAGGACATGGCAGCCAGTCCTGAAGATACCTGATAAAGTAGGGTCAGATAAAAGGGGAGGAGGACCTCCCTTAGCAGCAGACTTGGAAAGGGACAGGGAGGAGATGAGGGAGGGTGGGGTTGGGAGGGAATGAAGGAGGTGGCTACAGCTGGGATACAAATAAATAACCTGTGATTAATATTAAAAAATAAAAATTAAAAATAAAAAAGAAAATTAAAAAAAAAAAAAAGAAAGGAGACAGATGTTAAAGGTTCACATGTGGTGAATGTAGATTTCTTTGCACACAAGAAGACAGCACAGCAGACTTCTCTCTTTTCCACATTGGATTCTAGAAGAAACAAATAGATTAACATCATTGAGTAAAGAACTGTAGAGATGGTGGGTGATGGCTCAATAGGTAAAAGCATTTGCCACAGAAGCCTGAGAATGAAAGTTTGACCTAGCCCACAAATATACAAACAGAAAAAATAAATAAATTAAGTTTTAAAAATGGAAAGGAACTGTCTTCAATTCTGTGCACACTATGGAAGCACTCAGAGTATATGGTTACCAACCCTGTTACCATCTCTACTACTCAGAAAAGAGAGATGTCGGGCTGTTGACTTAGAGGCTGCTAATAGATTCAACTTATAGACTGTTTATCTAATTATGTTTTGTTTGAGATTTGTTTGTGTTTACAAATTTTATGTGTGGTATATATCTATATTTTTGACAGATCTGAGAAAGTTGGAACATACTGTGCTCTGTTTAGCAGGCATTTATGACAACATCAATGGAAGTTTTCAAGGCCGCGGTCAGAGCAGGCTACAGTTGTTTGTGAAAAGAGCCAGTAAGTTGGGTGGCTGTGAGTTGGTGAGTTTTTTTTTTTTCAAGCAGAGATTGAGACCCATGGAGATAAAATGTGTTCACTTGGCATGTGACGGGTACATGTTTTGTGTGAGGCTCAATACAGTGACCCAACTAGCAAGATTCTTGTTCCCTTGAATTTATGTTTTAGTGGAATCTGGCAAGATGCACGCAATAAATGTAGTGATAGTAACTATTTGGTGTGAAAAAGCAGACTAGAAGGAATCAGGGTTCCGGGTAGTGGACTAGGTGTAGTGTGCAGGCAGCATTGCTTTAGACTTACAGTTTCAAGTAGAAAGTGACAGACACATGATGAGTTGAATAAATGAAGTAGTCAGCAGTCAAAGGTCTTGTGTACTTCTGGAACCCATCAGAGTGGTAGGGTTGTGTGAGAAGCCACTATAGCCTGAAGAGAGTGAGAGAAGGCAAACAAGGAACAGAACTGAAAAATGACTAAGCAACCACAGGGCTCGAGTCTTACATTAGTAAAGGGTAGAATTTGAATGAAGGGATGACACACTTTAAAAGGATTACTGGACCTAGAAATATGGCTCAGTTAGTGCAGTGCCCGTCTAGCAGGTATAAAGCACAAGTTTCCATCCCAAGTACTACACAAGCCACAATCTGAACATGATGGTGAGTACCTATAATCCCAGCACTGAGGAGAAAGAAGCAGGAGCCATGTCATCTTCAGCTACACAATAAATTCAAGGTCAGCCTAGTATATGTGGCATGCTGTTAAAAGAATAAAGAGGGGGAAGTTGGAAGTGGTTTTGGATCAATGCTGAAGAAATGGGGTGGGGTGGACCAGTATGCAGTGTGAGAGAACCTTTACAGGACAGTTTTGTGGTATGAGCAACTAGCCAATCGGAAGGACCTGGTGAAAGGGGTGTGGCCACAACAGGTATTGAATAGGAAAAAGATAAAAATATGGTCATGCAAATTTAATATATTAAGTACTTTAGCCTATTTTTGATTCTTGTTTATATTTTGAGGAGTAAAGCAAGGCTATTACATTGAATTTTAATCTCTTTGGTGACAAGTGAATACATAAACAAAAAAGATGATAGGATTTAAGAAATCCTTGGTTGGGAGCTATTAGCATACATGACAGCACTGACAGATCTTTTAGATTGTGGCATTATCTCCTAGCTGTACTATTCCTGTAATGAAGAAACCCTATTGAACTAAAAATTGATGGAAACAAACAACAACAACAAAAAAAAGCAAGTTGGTATAGAATTACAGGAATCCAAAAACAAGACTGAACAGTTTCATTAAAGACACATCTCTAAAGTTTGTAGACTGAACTGTCTATTCTGTTGGTCCTAGGAAGAGGAGACCACACACAATGATCTAATGGGTTCCTTGTTAGGAGGAAGGAATTCTATACCCTTGGACAAATGAGACTAAATGATAAAGACTATCAGTGGCACAGCCCGAGCTTTAAGAGGAAACTCAAGACAGCTTCATTGTACCTCCCAAGTAGGAATATGGAGAAATCAAATAGGGGCTATAACACAAATGAGCTTTTTCTGGGAACAGCAAAGGCAATACAACTTGTAGAATCAGCACCCAACACACTCTTTGGTGACATACTCCCTCGAAAGTCACACATTTTATGTGGAAAAGCGAGCAGGGCGCCTTACTTCTCAGGGGAGTTTGGACGTATCCACAGGCAACATTAAAAATCAGCTTGGAGAACAAGACTAGGTCATTGGTTCAGAGACTGACCTCCATACCCTCTCTGATGATAAGTTTTATGTCAAAATGAGAGAAGCTAGCATCATTTGGGATAGGGAACCTCACTGAGAAAATGCCGTTATCAGATTAGACTGTGGGCAAGCCTGTAGAAAACCCTGTGACAAGCCACTGGGAAAACCTGCAGATAAGCCTGCTGGGTCCATTTTCTCTCTTTTTTTAAATTAATATTTTAAATTTTTTTATAGTGTATTCACTTTATATCCTGCTTGTAGCCCCCTCTCTCACCTCCTCTGTGTCCCACCCTTGGGTCCACTTTCTTGACTGACAATTGATGTAGGAAGGCAAAGATCACTGTAGATGGTGATGCCCCTGAGCTTTGTGGTTCTGGGTGCCATAAGAAAGGAGGCTGAACAATCAGCGGGGATCAAGGCAGTAAGCCACACTACTCAGTGGTCTTGGTACCTGTTCTGCTTGAGTTCCGGCCCTGACTCTTCCTGGGGACAGAATGTTACTGGATGGAATGTAACTTTTTCTTCCCTGTGTTGTTTTGAACATGACATTTTCCTACAGCAATAGAAACTGTAACTAAGACACCCTTTCGCAGAAATCAACAAGAGGAGAGGGGTGAGACTCACATCTCATTCTGCCTTGATTACTAGGTGTCAACTGTAAGTCTGCTTCACACAGAACCTGATGCATTTCTATTGTCCCTATGATAACAGTTAGAAGTTCTACTAATGGGATAAAAAAAAAGAGAATTACTAATTTGTGTGCATTACAATTACTATATGCATGGAAATTACATTTTACTAATTGCAGACTACAAAACTGCAGCCTGCATAAATATGTTGATAGGGCATCTTTTTACATTTGAGGAGAATGAACACATCAGTGCATAGAAATAAGCAAGGTCTCCATATTAGCTGCAGTAAAGCAAAAGTGCTTTCAATTTCGAAGCAGATGAAATCTCCTGTTAAGTTCTCAGTGACCAGTACGTTTCTCCTCAAATTGTCCTGTCTGATCAGCATTTTCGAGGCAATAACGTGTATAACTCCAGGCTCTTGCTCACAAGATTTAAAGGGAAAAAGGGACATAATTTAAAAAAAAATCCTCCTCCACACCTTTGAATCCTTATATTAAAAGCATTAGAATGCTACACGAGCCCTTACGTCATCCAAAACAGTTCACTTAGTGACCACAGCCACACTTTTGACTGTTTGGAGATCTAAAAAGTTCTGTAAATTAAGGTTATGAAAGGAAGGCTCTACAGGTAGTGTGTCACTCACTAGTTAGCACATATGATTGTGTAAAATACAACGTTTTGAAGGATAAAAATCAACGATTTTCTTTCAACAGGAACACAGGGACCCGATAACTAATTAGCTTTTATCTCTCTGATCCTGTAGTTGCAAACCATACTGGAATCAGCCTTCTGCAAGTGTGAAATAGCTATTACTGAACAGCGCTTGCTTCTACCACCACACTCTGTTTTTATACTTGGGAGATTTCTTTTCTATGGACCTAGTTAATCCAGACAAAATTTTATATAAAACTCTCCATCATGTCCAAAATACATATATTCAATCCTTCTATAGAGCGGAGCTAATGCACTTAAGAGGATGGAGGAGCTGAACGTTAGAAATCAAGAACTCTGGGACACTTTATTTTCAAATCAAAACTTTGTAGATTCAAGTCTGCTCTGAAATAAGTATCATACAGTTGATTTTATTTTTAACCTAAAACATAGACATTGAGATATACATCTCTGTCTATCTATCTGCATATCGTCTATCTATCTATCTATCTATCTATCTATCTATCTATCTATCTATCTCTATCTATCTATTTTTCATCAATAATTTATTTCTATAATCTATTAATCAATTATCTATTTATCTATCTAGTATTATCTATCTTATACCTATCATTCCCATCAATGGAACAGATTCTGCAAATATACTGTTTTTTTTTTTCATCAAGTCCAATTTTATCTTAAGTAACATATAAAGATAAATGGCTAAGTAGAACTTACATTGTGATAAAGATACACTTATGTTTCCATAATATGTCACCACAAATAGATGACAAATGAGAAGAAACAAAACACCAACAAATGGTTTTGATCTATTCAGTACCAATTTTTATTTCTACATGTTTTCCTGTTATATTTATTTTTAACTGCAAGTCATTGCCTTCCCTTGGTATTTGAATCATTGGCTGACACTGTCTAAAAACAAGCCTGAATTTGATATGAGTATCACTATTTCAAAATCATTTAGACTTACAGTGAGACAATACCTTCTAACCCTAAGCTCTTTAATGTGTTTTTCTCAGAGAAGTCTTTGTTAACACTATTCACTGTACTGAAAGACTTTGTCTAGGCATTTTCTCACTTCCTCTCACCCTGTCTCATTCATTAAGAGCACACACTGTAATTCTTAGATATTTAATTTGAAAATGTTATTTGTAATTCTTTTCAATTTCACTTTACTAATAATTTCTATGTTTAGCTGGTTTAACAACATTATCTTTAACTAGATAAGTAATTTCTCACTGTATGGACTAATAAAAAATTACTATCATCAGTTTCTGATCAACTTAATCTGATGTGACATGTGAATACAAGAATTACTTGCTCTCTAGTAAGTGGTACTTTAGTTAAGATGTTAGGCGTTTTTAAGGAGACATAGTTTTGTAGATTTACCCTGGACAATGGTGATTCATGATCAGAAGATTTTTTGTTTTTGTTTTTTTTCACTCAAACTAAAATTTCTATATTGAGCACACATCCATTGTTGGAAACATAATTAAAGTAAAGTGGTGTCATAGTCATCTTCCATCCATTTACATTTAATTTCAGGTGACTAGTACACTGAAAAAAATTACTCTGTGGTTGCATTTGTATGACTCTTAGCTACAATAGCCCCATGTGAGGTACCTGTCACCCAGAGCATTTGACTTCTGACATGTAGTTGAAACTTACTGATTAGACCAATGCCACATTAGCTCTCAGAAAAAGAGACCGTGAGCTAATTTTATATTATTGTGTGTGGCCATTTCTTTGGCCTTCTAAGTTATCTTTCATGCTCTAAAGTGAGACTTATGTACTATCTGCTCTGCAGCTGTGGACAGTTGAGTAGATTCGGCCAAGGAGCTTCATCTCTGCTCCATGAGTTGCTGAGAGGGCTGACGGATACGTTAGTGTTGATTGACAAGCCATCTGGTCTAGCTAGGGTGAAAGCCCTGCTAACAGGTCGTACCTGGTTGTTACCATTAGCCAAGAACTCAGCTTTTCTTAACATCCTCTGTCCACATTGCACCTGGGTTCCAGGAGGGTGAGTCTTGATGCATGTGTGCTTCTGCAGGTTCTTTACATCTTGCATTTATTCATGTGCCATTGCCAAAATGTCACAGAAGCAATCTGACGATCATAAAGAGATAGGATTGCATGCATTGGGGGAGACAGACGTGAGTTCTTAGGAGAACAATTTAAATGGTATTTGCATGAGCAATAGTCTTGGAGCTATAACATTTCTGTACTGTTCTGTCCTCAAATATGACCATAACACTGAATGTGAGTAGACAGCCACATGGAGTCTTGGGTATATCTCAGTGCTGTCAGGTTTGAGATAATGTTTCCTAGTGACTCACTGTTAAAAGCCTCAATATGAAACCCAAAACAGAGTTACATGGCTTGTTGAATATATCCTTGCCATAAAAATCAAAAACTAAAAAAATATTGGAAATAACAGCTCATTTATTCTGAGGAACAAAGAACAACACATCAGAAATTAAGAAAACATTTGTGGCTACTTACAATATCATTGCTTAGCAAATCTTTTCTTTTAAATTGATATTTGAAGCAGCTCAGTGGATAGAGATGCTCTTGTCCTTTTATTATGCATCAAATATTTAATGTGTTCATATACCAGGCTTTGAAAAAAAAATCATCTTTATCCATGAAGCAATCTCAATTGTGCTGTGCTATCAAACTTTATTGCTCATTTGAAGTCATAAGGAAGAGATCATGGTTCTAATGAAACAGGAAATATTTTGATTAGCATAGCAAATTCTATTGAAACTTTATAGTATTTTAATATGATTAAGTAACAGTAATTAATGCCATATTCATTTCTTATCATAAAATGAGGATTGCTATTATCATCAGGCACTTTAAAATAAAATGGGTTGCTTTATTTAGGATCAGGTCACAATGAACAGCCTACAGACTGTATGAAGTCAATTTTATATTCTGTTCCCTGCTCATGCTCTTCCTGGGCTCTGTACTACTGCAAACACCACACAAAAACAAGGTGTGGAGAACATGGTGCTGAAAGTCTGTAGGCAAGACAAAAACCGGAATTAAAACAGGAGACAGACTTTTCTATTCTAAAACTTTTAAATGTAAGACAACATCACCAGTGGCAGAAAATAGAAAGAACCACATGAATACATCTTGCAGTGACCCCGGTGAAGTCGGGAAGATGAAGCATCCTTCCAGTCAATCATCTGTGTGTCATCATTTGCCGCATCTCAGGATAGGGATGTAAGTGTAGAAAAACTAATGTCTAACACGAGTGTTTGCTGCATGTAGAGACATCATGCACTTACGTAACGTGTCCACTTCCTTCAGCTCAGAGGACTCCATACCTGCTGAGCATTTCATTTCATTAATTAACAAGCAGTTTTAGAATTTCCATTCTATAGTATATGCTGAACACAGAGTAAAACAGAAAAGAAATTAAACATTAATGGTGTAAAAGAGGTTTTTCATTTCTTTATTTTATGTTTTACTTTTTTGATATTTGCTTATTTTATTTTTAATTTAATTTTATTTTATTAATTACACTTTATTCACTTTGTATCCCCCATAAGTCCCTCTCTCCTCCCCTCCCAATCCCACCCTCCTTTCCCCTTCTTCACACATGCTCCTCCCCAAGTCCACTGATAGGGGAGGTTCTCTTCTCCTTCCTTCTGATCTTAGTCTATCAGATCACATCAGGAGTGGGTGCATTGTCATCTTCTGTGGCCTGGTAAGGCAGCTCCCCTCTCAGAGGGAGGTGATCAAAGAGCAGGCCAATCAGATTATGTCAGAGGCAGTCCTTCTTCCCATTACTATGTAACCCACTTAGACACTAAACTGCCATGGGCTACATCTGTGCAGAGGTTCTAGTTTATCTCCATGCATGGTCCTTGGTTGGAGTATGAGTCTCAGGAAAGACCCGTGTGTTCAAATTTTCTGGTTCTGTCGCTCTCCTTGTGGGGTTCCGGTCCTCTCCAGATCTTACTATTTCCCACTTCTTATATAAGATTCCATGTCCTCTGCCCAACAGTTGGCCATAAGTCTCAGCGTCTGCTTTGAAAGTCTGTAGGGAAGAGCCTTTCAAGGAAATCATGAAATTTGCAGGTAAATTTCCAGGTGGGACCTGGAAAGGATCATCCTGAGTGAGCTGTCTCAGAAGTAGAAAGACACATATGGTATATACTCACTCATATAGACATATAACATAGGATAAACCTACTAAAATCTATACATATAAAGAAACTAATCAAGAGAGAGGACCCTGACAAAAACACACAATACCCATCCCGAAAGGCAAAGAGGATGGACATCAGAAGAAGAAGAAAACAGGAAGCAACCTAAGAACCTGCCATAGAGGGCCTCTGAAAGGCTCTGCCCTGCAGACTATGTTTTATATTTTTTAAAATTCCCCATTAGTAACTATTAATACGGTTCTGGACCTAAAATGAGCTATCTATGGCATATGTTTTAGAGACTGAAGGTGAATATTATTTGATCTTTTAATTTTGCTTTTTCATTGTTAACATCAAAATAACTTCATGTGAAATCTATAAGTGATCACCCATTCCCTTGCTAAAGCTGCCTGCTTTAGCTGCTTTTTTCCACACACTGTGGAAATTGAGTGCATTAGCCACACAAGACCCGGGAAGAAACCCACTGTTCACACATCGCAGCTAATGGTCATTCACTGGAGTAGTACTAAGACAGAAACATCACAGTGGTAGGGCACAGTGAAGGAAAGCTGCTTACCTCCTCATGATCAGGCAAGGCAAGTAAAAAGAGAAAAGCAAGTAAACAGTTTCTTAGAAAATAGCTCCTGTGAAAAGGCACGTGATGTTTGTCAGCAGGAAACTACCTGGTGCAAAGGGCATGGCTTTTGTGAGTTGGACAACATCCTTGTGTGGACTCTGAGAAAAAAAAAGAAGCCCACAGACAGTGACACAGCACTTTTTGCATCTCTCCGTTTTGCCAGAATTTACTTCGCTTTGCTGGCTTTCAGGAGAGAAATGTACCAGAGAACTTTTCTTGGTGATTTGGAGGCGCTTTGCTGCTTTGGTGGACTTGTGCCATTTCAGCAGTCTTGCTATTTTTTGCTGAGTGATACAGCTTTTGGTCTAGTTTGATGTTTGCTATTTCTGCTATGGTTTGCTGCTTTGCTGCTCCACTGTACTGCTGGTATCCTGATGTCTGAAGTTGTTATATCCCAAAAGGACTCAATGATACCAATCAGGAAGCTAAAAGATCTACAGCTTCTTTCCTTAATAATCTCCTACCTAAGGTCGGGATACAGGAAGGGAGGTAGCAGTGTTTAAAACCGTAAAGTAGGTGTGTGGAAAATCTAAGCCTTCGACAAGGTCCAGATGTATCGCACATGAACATTTCTTCTATGATGTTGTTCCTCCAACCAGTCCTTTTTCTAAGTACATATTTGGCTATAATATCATCAGTAGTTAGCACATTCATGATCTGATTGCCTCAGTATTACCACTTAGGAATAGGACTTTAATGTATGAGATTTTTTTTGGTGGCACACCAGATCATAATATACACACTATGTATTGTTAAGTATGGGGTATTGCAATGTTTTGCTATAACTAGTCTAAACCATACTTTTTTTCACTTTAAAAAATTTTATTATTTCCAATTCTATCTCAGATCTTGAGACCTTACACCCATCAGAATGGCTAAGATTAAAAACTCAAGTGACTGAGCTGCCATAGGCTATATCTGTGCAGGAGGTAGAGGGGTACTAGGTTATCTCCATGCATGGTCGTTGGTTGGAGAATCAGTATCAGAAAAGACCCCTGTGTCCAGAGTTTTTTGATCTGTTGCTCTCCTTGTAGAGCTCCTGGTCTTCCTATTTCCCCCTTCTTTCATAAGATTTCTTGCATTCTGCCCAAAGTTTGGCTGTTAATCTCAACATCACATTTGATACCTTGCTTGGGTAAAGTCTTTCAACAGCACTCTGTGATAGGCTCCTGTCCTGTTGCCTGTTTTCTCCCTCTTCCAATGTCCATCCCTTTACCTTCCTGCATGAGGATTGATCATCCTATCTAGGGTCCTCCTCCTTGCTTAGCTTCTTTAGGTGTACAGATTTTAGCATGTTTGTCCTATATTATATGTCTAATATCCAATTAAAAGGGAATATATACCATGTGTGTCTTTCTGCTTCTGGGATAACTCACTCAGAGTGATCTTTTCTGGTTCCCACCATTTGCCTGCAAATTTCATGATTTCCTTGTTTTTAACTGCTGAGTAGTATTCCATTGTGTAAATGAACCACAATTTCTGTATCCATTCCTCAATTGAGGGGCATCTGGCTTGAGAGATGGCTCAGCCATTAATGGCTAGGCTCATAACTATTAATGAAACATATATTTGAATGTGATATATTTATTTAGCTAAAAAAACTCAGACAATGTTCCAATGATCAGCTTTGGTAGAAAATTTGAAATACTGTTTTCCAAAGTGTTTGATCCATATGTATTCCTATGATTGTATATGAACATTCTAGCTGTTTGACATTCTCACCAGCAATTTTAAAACTAAAGTTTCACATTAAAATACAAAGTATGTCATCCTGACATTTTCACCCATGTGTCTGTCCTCTGGTCTCATTTATTCTCCTCCTCCACTGCCCTCCTTCTCTCTTCCTTCTGTCAGATTGCTATTGTTGTATCAACTTTTCCTGTGGAATTGAGAACATCTATGAAGCCCAAATAGAGCAGCTGCAAGAACAGGGCAATTTCACCACACTTCAGCTGTTAATCTTTGTTGAGCCAATTAGTTTATTAGATTTACATACAGAGCATGGGTGAAGCAGTCACACCACCAAAACTCCGCTCAAGATAGCCATTAACAATGCCTTCCCCATATCAGTAGAGATGACATTACCCAGTCAGAAAACCTTTTATAGTCCAAATACTGTAGCACCTACTGAGACCACAAGGCTATGTGCAACATAGACAAAGATATAGGAAGGCAAGAATCTCTGGTGAGTATAAAGACCCTTCCAACCAACTCTATGGATGGATGAGGAAACACTGATACTGAGAAGAGACCCTCTAACAACTAAGTCTATTATGCTCTTAAAATAGGATTCTAAAAGTATCCCCATCTGCTTTTCTTCTCTCTTCAATATTTTGTAATCATTTACTTATTTATTGGAGGGATAAGTGTGTGAATGCCATAGCACATGTGTGTAGAGCGGTTAAGTACATGCATGCACATTGCTTGTGTGTGGAGGTGAGATGACAAGTGACAGGTATTTGTTCTTTTCTTCCACTATGTTGTTTCCTAGGATAAAACTCAGGTCTTAGGCTTGGGAGAAAGCAGTTTTATGTCCTGAGCTATGTCCCTGTTCTACCTTTCTGCTTTCTTACCATAAGTATTCCATTACTCTAATTTCTATATCTTTTAAGATGTCTTCATCCCCTCTCCTTATCTCTTGACCAATTCAGTGGCTTATGTAGAAGTAAACACATATGCACACACATACATACACATGCACTTGCATATATATGTATGCAAATTTTAAATCTGAGTTCCAAAGACAAGAGACAACGCAAAGTATTTTTTTTCTCCTTGTCTTCTGTATATATAAAACAATACTGCATTGTGGCTCATTGTTTTTTTTTTTTTTTTTTTTTTTTTTCCTTCATGGCCAAAGCATCAATCACATTTTCAAACGTTAATTAGCCATTTGTTCAAACTGGGCTGGAGTGTCTAAAGTATATATTTTTTTGTATAAAAAAAGATTTCTGTATGACTTGCTGTGCTTCCCAATAGCCCCAGTCACAAGCCAAAACAAAGAAAAGAAAACAAAATCAAACTACACCCAGAGTGTGTTTTTCTCTGGTCTAGACCAATCATTGCTCCATATTTTGCAAATGAACTTGGACAGAAGAAGCTGTCTTGTGATTAGCCAGTCTGAAACACACTTACTTGCTGTTATCAAATATGAGGGTGAAATGTGATGACAGCCTTCATGAGAGGCATTTCAGGGTGTTTGTATATATTTCATATAATACCATACATTGGTGTCCCTCCATGCAGTACAAATATGCGTTTGTCGTACACCAGCTGAGTCGAGTTAAATGCTATGCTGGTTGGAGTATCAGTCTCAGGAAATACCTCTGTGCTCAGATTTTTTGGTTCTGTTGCTCTCCTTGTGGAGTTCCTGTCCTCTCCAGATCTTACTGTTTCCCACTTCTTTCCTAAGATTCCCTGCACTCTGCCCAAAGGTTGCCCATAAGTCTCAGCATCTACATTGATAGTCTGCAGGGCAGAGCTTTTCAGAGGTCCTCTGTATCAGGCTCCTGACTTGTTCCCTCTTTTCTCCTTCTGATGTCCAGCCTCTTTGCTTTTCTGGATAGGAATTGAGCATTTTAGCAAGAGTCCTCCCTCTTGATTAGTTTTCTTAGGTGTACAGATTTTAGTAAGTTTAGCCTATATTATATGTCTATATGAGGGAGTATATACCGTGTGCATCTTTCTGCTTCTGGGGAAGCAGCATTACCAGGCCACAGAAGAAGACAATGCAGCCACTCCTGATGAGATCTAATCGACTGGGATCAGAAGGAAGGAAAAGAAGACCTCCCCTATCAGTGGACTTGGGGAGGGGCATGCATTCAGAGGGTGGAGGAAGGGAAGGATTGGGATGGGAGGAGGGAGGAAACCACAGGGGGGATGCAAAGGAAATAAAGTGTAATTAATAAAGAAAAAGAAAAAGAAAAAAATGCTATGCTGGAATCTTTTATGGTCTAACAAATGATGCACCATACCAAACCTAGTGGTGTATCATGCTGATCATCAATGTAATGTCATTGTACCGCCCACAGAAAGGGATTCAACTTCCCAAACTGAGTGTCCTCCAGAAAATAAGTACTGGAGCCCAAAAGAAGATTAAAGGACACTGATGTTGAAAACAATTACTATGGCAGCAAACATGACTTTACCTGCATGGCCATGGCTTCTTTGCAACTAGCATCCAATTTAGTTAAAGAGCAATAGTCACTAAAACAGAAATTAAACATTACACTGCTTATTCTATAAGATTCCTTTTAAGTGACGTGTAAAGTTCCATTTAAGCGGTGATAAGCTTGTCAAATCTGGCTATTTCTGAATATTAAAATTAAAAAAGAATACCCTTTGGTAAATAGTTATCATTTTGAATATGTTGTGTGTTTTTATTTGTGTATATATGTGTGTATCTGAGTGTGTGTTTTTGTATGTATATGTATGTATACACATATATATGTATATATAAATACATATATATATATATGTATATATGTATATATCATAGAAGAAGCCATGAAGCCTTGGAGCTAACATTACGTATAGTTATAATCTGTTTTATATGAGAACTGGGAATTGAAGCCATGTTGTCTGCAAGAGTATGAAGTGTGCTAAACTTATGAACCATTTCTCCAGCCTCTGTAGTTAGTGTTTTAAAATTATTACTAATGTTATAAGATGTAATTTTGTACACATGTAAACATTTTTTAAAAGAACCCTGAAAATGTAATTGCCTGGTTGGAAGGTATATATACTTTAAAGTTTGAATTAATACTACAGAATTTCTCTGTAGTTAACTCTATTGTCATGTCCATTCTACCCAAACTTGAATCTCAGTGAAATGTACAGCACTAGTTGTCAGTCTTTTTAACTTTTGCAGCAGGTGAGTGAGCATATATTTCTCGGTTGTTTTGTTTTTCTTTGGACTGGTTATTAGTGAAGTTGAGATTCTTTCCATATATTTTTTAATCTTCCAAATGTGTGTATTCAGTGACATCTCCACAAACTGTTTACTTGAACTCCTCTTTTCCTCAATAAAATAGTTTGTGATTAATTCTAGATATGTATAAACACAGTCCAACATTTCTCCTGAGACTTTTTTTAAACTCAAAATAGAATCAAAGTGGAAGAGAAAGCAAATATATTTCTCCACTCCTGTTTATACTTACAATATACTTCTTATTTGCTTTGTAAATGGAAATTAATTTTTAAATTATTAAGATATTTTTGATAGGATCTCATCCCTTCCCTACACTCTAGATAGGGCAAAGGTCATGCCATTTCAACAATTTCCCCCACTGTTTATCTACAAACAAATATATTTCAGCAACTTTATTGTAATAATAAGATCTCTTCTTTTCCATTTCTGAGCCTGGTATTAACATTTCAACATTAGTTTTTAAAAGGAACATAACATATTGCACTTCCTCATTTCTGTGTTTGGATACATGCATGTGTATCATATTCACTTAAATGAAACATGGCTAAATTATTAAACAGGGGCTTTACCTAAGATTTATTTTAAAAATATTATTACATGGTAAAGGAAATCTAAAAATCAGCTACATATGTAGAATATAGGGTACGAACTGAGAATCCTGATTAATTTTAGCCCTGCTATGGTACTAATTCATGTCACATTGTTATCTTGTATCTTGTAACATACATGAGCTGTATTTGAAAGTATTCATTGTTCTGATTTTCTTTAATTTTCTGTGTCATATGCTACAATCATTAGAGTTTATTTTCTTAGCATGCTAGTATTCAGACTACACATATGCTTTTTTTGTCTTTTTTAATTTTTATTTTTCTTAATTACAATTTATTCACTTTGTATCACCCTGTAGCTCCCTCCCTCCTCCCCTCCCAATCCCACCCTCCCTCCCCCTTCTCTACCCATGCCCCTCCCTAGTCGACTGATAAGGGAGGTCTTCCTCCCCTTCCTTCTGATCCTAGTCTATCAGGTCTCATCAGGAGACCTGCATTAAGACTACACATATTCTTTTAAAGGTAGTTTAGTTGCCCCCATGAAAAGACTGAAAAGACACATGGAAAACTGAGCAGAGGAAAATCTGAAGCATTACTGTGAGCAGTGCCAGTCATACATTTTTGATTTCTCAAAGAAGCATTTAAAAGAGATTTATAGACTATATAAAACACTCCAATTGGCAGTAAGATTTATAGAAAATTTAAAGCTTAATTCAGCAGTGAAATTTGTCAGTCAAAATGACTGAAATCATAACAACTCCAATCCTACATCTTAATTTGTCACTTGAAGGCTAAGCATTTCTTGTCAGTTTTAAGTTGACTTGATATAAACTTTTAGGCTTTAGAAAAATGTAAAAAATATAAATACCAAGGAATGAAATTCTCTCTTCTAGAATTGGTAATTCATGTTGTTTTTAAGTGTGCCTTAAATACTTTAAAAAACTTCTTTTTTTTTTTTTTCAATGCAGTTTATTCAGGAACATTGAACAATCCTCGGACCCCGGGGAAAGCCAGCCCACAGCTTAAATAGCCTCTGGGTAGCCAACCCAGGCGTGCCACGGGGGCAATGCAGATAGGTCCACATACATGGAAGCAAGCCAGATTCTCGGCCTTAGCCAAATGTGGAGTTGTTCGTGACAGAGAGCACTCACCATCAGGAAGGTGGAAGGCGGAAACCAGCTCCATCTTTAAGGCATAGCATTCCGCAGCTCTCTACAGTTCCCCCTTTTTGTTTTAGACGCATCAGGCAAGAGTAGAGGTCTGATCTCTGATATTAGAAATAAATTGGGACTTTGTACAGATGTTCATTTAGGTGTCATCCACCCAAAGAACATCAGACCCGTCCAATACCTTTTTCTCAGAGGCGGGACCTGGGGCATCAACCCGCATGCAATCAGACATGCTCTTCTCTGGGTCGAAAGCGGCTGACCCTGAGTGCAGTGCTTAGCCTCGCATCCTGAGCGTATCATTTTAGCTTTTTATGGTATCCAACCATGCTTGGGGAGAATGTCCTGCTTCAATGGCTGTAAAGGCCTGAATGATCATGGCTGCATCACACTGTTGTGAGACTCTAATCTTGCATATATACCACAGGCAAACCAAGGAGACCAACACCAGAAGGCCTGCTAACACTCCCATGCCCGCCCATTCCTTCAGATGATTCATGGCTGCAGCAATCCATGTTGATAATCCTGTGGCTAGTCCTGCGTCCACTCCGGTAGAATTTACTGTGACAATGGCCACTCTCAGCTGCTCCATCGTAGTATCGAATTCTCCAGTCCAATTACCTAAAATATAGCTAGACAATTGTTTAGACAGATTTGCAGCGCAGGAAAAATTCTCATGTTGTATGCTAGTGACACAAAGTCCAGCATACTTTCATTGACAGCCAGGTTGAGCGATTTGCCATAGGGTATCAATTTGCTCCTGCAAGAGGTCAATCCTCTGATTGAACACCATCAAGCATCCTTTTAGTTGAGCATTAATTCTTTTATGTACAACTAAGGCATGAGCTACATTGGCTAAATGATTATTCAGGGTCTGAGCAGTCTGCCCAGTATGACTCATGGCTAATGCCCTGGTGGTAGCTCCAACAGCCGTCAATGAGATGGTAGTAACAATGGTGGCTGTAGTTCCAAGATCCCTTTTCTGTCTGAAGAGAGTCATAGCGTGAGGGGCATCAATGGGCATAGGCACCCAGTGAGGCATGCGAGTAACCAGGGCATACCTAACTTTACTAGCATTCCAGCATTGGGCAAAAAAGCAAGTATCATTACCACAATTACTTGGCTCTATCTGGCTAATAATGAATAAAAATGGGGGATATAAACAAACAGGCGTGGGCTTATAGGAAATATTATGAGAAGCCTTAACCCCTCGTTGGAACATCCTGCGTCAGTTCTAGAACTAGCAGTGGTGGTGTCCGAGGTCTGAGTAGGTTCAGGAGACCATTGCCCCCAGGGGCGAGACGTGCTCCATGCCAATTGACTAACTCCATGTTTTCCTCCAATTTTGAAAGTCATTTAAGGTTCTTAAATTATTTTTTTCCCTTTTTTCTTAAATTTTTCATCAATTACACTTTATTCATTCTGCATCCCCCATAAGCCCCTTCCTCCTCCCATCCCAATCCCACCCTCTCTCCTCCCTCTGCTTGCATGCCACTCCTCAAGTCCACTAATAGCGGAGGTTCTCCTCTCCTTTCTGATCTTAGTATGTCAGTTCACATCAAAAGTGGCTGTATTGTCCTCTACTGTGGCCTGGTAAGGCTGCTCCCCCCCCCCCCAGAGGGAGGTGATCAAAGAGCAGGCCAATCAGAGTATGTCAGAGTCAGTCCCTCTTCACATTACTATGTAACCCAATTGGACTCTGAACTGCCCTGGGCTACATCTGTGCAGGGGTTCTAGGTTATCTCCATGAATAGTCCTTGGTTGGAGTTTGAGTCTCTGGGAAGTTCCCTGTGTTCAAATTTTCTTGTTCTGTTGCTCTCCTTGTGGAGACCCTGTCCTCTCCAGCTCTTACTATTTCCCAGTTCTTACCTAAAATTCCGTTCACTCTGCCCAACAGTTGCCCATCAGGCTCAGCATCTGCTTTGATAGTCTGAAGGGCAGAGGCTTTCAGAGGCCCTCTGTGGTAGGTTCCTAGGTTGTTTCCTGTTTTCTTCTTCTTCTGATGTCCATCCTCTTTGCCTTTCTGGATGGGGATTGGACGTTTTAGTTAGGGTCCTCTCTCTTGCTTAGTTTCTTTAGATGCACAGGTTTTAGTGCGTTTGTCCTATGTTGTATGTCTATATGAGTGAGTATATACCATGTGTGTCTTTTTGCTTCCGAGACAACTCACTCAGGATGATCCTTTCCAGATCCCACCATTTACCTGCAAATTTCATGATTTCCTTATTTTTCATTGCTGAGTAATATTCCATTGTGTAGATGTACCACAATTTCTGCATCCATTCTTCAATTGAGGGGCATCTGGGTTGTTTCCAGCTTCTGGCTATTACAAATAAAGCTGCTACAAACATGGTTGAGCAAATGTCCTTTTTGTGTACTTGAGCCTCTTTTGGATATATGCCCAGTAGTGGTATGGCTGGATCTTGAGGAAGCGCTATTCCTAGTTGTCTGAGAAAGCGCCAGATTGATTTCCAGAGTGGTTGTACAAGTTTACATTCCCACCAGCAGTGGAGAAGGGTTCCCCTTTCTCCACAACCTCTCCAGCATGTGTTGTCACTTGAGTTTTTGATCTTGGCCATTCTCATGGGTGTAAGGTGAAATCTCAGGGTTGTTTTGATTTGCATTTCCCTAATGGCTAATGAGATTGAGCATTTCTTTAAGTGCTTCTCTGCCATTCGGTATTCCTCTACAGAGAATTCTCTGTTTAGCTCTGTTCCCCATTTTTTAAGTGGATTACTTGGTTTGCTGCTTTTCAGCTTCTTTAGTTCTTTATATATACTGGATATGAGTCCTCTGTCAGATAAAGGGTTGGTGAAGATTCTTTCCCAATCTGTAGGTGGTCGCTTTGTTTTGATGACGGTGTCCTTTGCTTTACAGAAGCTTTTCAGTTTCATGAGGTCCCATTTATTGGTTGTTGCTCTTAGAGCCTGTGCTGTTGGTGTTCTGTTCAGGAAGTTTCCCCCTGTACCAATGAGTTCTAGGGTATTTCCCACTTTTTTTTCAAGCCGATTTAATGTGTCTGGTTTTATGGTGAGGTCTTTGATCCACTTGGACTTCAGTTTTGTGCAGGGTGACAAGTATGGATCTATTTTCATTTTTCTACATGTAGACATCCAGTTAGACCAGCACCATTTGTTGAAGATGCTATCTTTTTTCCATTGTATGGTTTTGGCGTCTTTGTCAAAGATCAGGTGTCCATAAGTGTGTGGGTTTATTTCTGGGTCCTCTGTTCGGTTCCATTGATCCACCATTCTGTTTCTATGCCAGTACCATGCAGTTTTTAAAACTGTTGCTCTATAGTACAACTTAAGATCAGGGATGGAGATACCTCCAGAAGATCTTTTATTGTAGAGGATTGTTTTAGCAATTCTGGGTTTCTTGTTATTCCATATGAAGTTGAGAATTTTCCTTTCCAGGTCTGTAAAGAATTGTGTTGGTAATTTGATGGGAATTGCATTGAATCTGTAGATTGCTTTTGGTAAGATGGCCATTTTTACTATGTTAATCCTACCAAGCCATGAGCATGGGAGATCTTTCCATCTTCTCATATCTTCTTCTAATTCTTTCTTCAGAGATTTGAAATTTTTTTCATACAAGTCTTTGACTTCCTTGGTTAGGGTTACTCCGAGGTACCTTATGTCATTTGTGGCTATTGTGAAGGGTGTTGTTTCCTTAATTTCTTTCTCAGCCCTTTTGTCTTTTGTATACAGGAGGGCTACTGATTTTTTTGAGTTAATTTTGTATCCTGCCACTTTGCTGAAGGTGTTTATCAGCTGTAGGAGTTCCCTGGTAGAGTTTTTGGGGTCACTCACGTATACTATCATATCATCTGCAAATAGTGATAATTTGACTTCTTCCTTTCCAATTTGTATCCCCTTGATCTCCTTCAACTGTCTTATTGCTCTAGCAAGGACTTCCAGCACTATGTTGAAGAGATATGGAGAGAGTGGGCAGCCTTGTCTTGTCCCTGATTTCAGTGGGATTGCTTTAAGTTTCTCTCTGTTCAGTTTGATGTTGGCTATAGGCTTGCTGTATATCGCCTTTACTATGTTTAGATATGTGCCTTGTATCCCTGATCTCTCCAATACTTTGAACATGAATGGATGTTGGATTTTGTCAAAGGCTTTTTCAGCATCTAGGGAGATTATCATGTGGTTTTTTTCTTTCAGTTTGTTAATATGGTGGATCACATTGATGGATTTCCGTATATTGAACCACCCCTGCATACCTGGGATGAAGCCTACTTGGTCATAGTGGATAATATCTTTGATGTGTTCTTGGATTCGGTTTGCAAGTATTTTATTAAGTATTTTTGCATCAATGTTCATAAGGGAGATTGGCCGGAAATTCTCTTTCTTTGTTGAGTCTTTGTGAGGTTTAGGTACCAAGGTGACTGTGGCTTCATAGAATGAATTTGGTAATATTCCTTCTGTTTCTATTTTGTGGAATAGTTTGAAGAGAATTGGTGTTAGCTCTTCTTTGAAGGTCTGGTAGAATTCTGCGCTGAAGCCATCTGGTCCTGGGCTTTTTTTGGATGGGAGACTTTTGATGACCGCTTCTATTTCTTTGGGGGATATAGGTCTATTTAGTTGATTTACCTGGTCCTGGTTCAGCTTTGGTAAGTCAAATCGATCAAGAAAATTGTCCATTTCATTTAGATTTTCAAATTTTGTGGCATATAGACTTTTGAAGTAAGTCCTAATGATTGTTTGGATTTCCTCAGTGTCTGTAGTTATATCCCCCTTTTCATTTCTGATTTTGTTGATTTGGGTGGTGTCTCTCTGCCTTTTAGTTAGCCTGGCTAAGGGTTTGTCGATCTTGTTGATTTTCTCAAAGAACCAGCTCTTGGTTTCATTGATTCTTTGAATTGTTTTATTTGTTTCTAATTGATTGATTTCAGCCCTGAGTTTGATTATTTCCAGCCGTCTACTCCTTCTTGGTGTGTTTGCTTCTTCTTTTTCTAGGGTTTTTAAGTGAGCCATTAGGGTGCTTGAATGAGCTGTCTCGAATTTCTTCTTGAAGGCACTTAGTGCTATGAACTTTCCTCTTAGCACTGCTTTCATTGTGTCCCACAAGTTCGGGTATGTTGTGTCTTCATTTTCATTGATTTCTAGAAAGACTTTAATTTCTTTCTTTATTTCTTCCCTGACCCAGCTGTCATTTAGTAACAAGTTGTTCAGTTTCCATGTGTGTGTAGGCTTTTTGTTATTTCTGTTATTGTTGAGGTCCAGCTTTATTCTATGGTGATCAGACAAGATACATGGGATTATTTCAATCTTCTTGTATCTGTTGAGGCTCGCTTTGTGACCCACTATGTGGTCTATTTTGGAGAAGGTTCCATGAGGTGCTGAGAAGAAGGTAAATTCTTTTGTGTTTGGGTGTAAAGTTCTGTAAATGTCTGTTAGGTCCATTTGATTCATGACCTCTGTCAGAGACATTGTTTCTTTGTTTAATTTCTGTTTGGTTGACCTGTCCTTTGTTGAGAGTGGGGTGTTGAAGTCTCCCACTATTAATGTGTGTGGATCTATATGTGCTTTAAATTTTATCAATGTTTCTTTCACAAATGTGGGTGCCCTTGTATTTGGGGCATAGATGTTCAGGATTGTGATGTCTTCCTGGTGGAATTTTCCCTTGATGAGTATGAAGTGTCCTTCCCCATCTCTTTTGATTAATTTTGGTTGAAAGTCTATTTTAGCAGATATTAGAATGGCTACTCCTGCTTGCTTCTTGGGTCCGTTTGCTTGGAAAGTCATCTTCCAACCCTTTACCCTCAGGTAATGTCTATCTTTGTGTCTTAGGTGTGTTTCTTGTATGCAACAGATTGCTGGGTTTTGTTTACGTATCCATTCTGTTAATCTGTGTCTTTTTATTGGAGAGTTGAGTCCATTGATGTTGAGAGAGATTAATGACCAGTGGCTGTTAGATCTCTTGATTTTGATGTTGGCTGTGGTCATCAGGTTGTGTGCTTGGTTGCTTTTTGTTTTACTGAAGTGAGGTTATTTATTTCCTGTGTTTTCTTGAATGTAGCTAGCTTTCTTGGGTTGTATTTTCCCTTCCAGTGTCTTCTGTAATGCTGGATTTGTTTGTAGGTATTGTTGAAATTTGTTTTTGTCATTGAATATCTTGTTTTCTCCATCTATGAGGACTGAGAGTTTTGCTGGGTATAGTAGCCTGGGCTGACATCTGTGTTCTCTAAGGGTCTGCATGATATCTGTCCAGGCCCTTCTGGCTTTCATAGTCTCTGTTGAAAAGTCAGGTGTGATTCTAATGGGTTTGCCATTATATGTTACTTGGCCTTTTTCCCTTGCAGCTTTTAGTATTTTTTCTTTGTTCTGTATACTTACTGTTTTGATTATTATGTGGCAGGAGGATTTTCTTTTCTGGTCAAATTTGCTGGGTGTTCTGTAGGCCTCATGTATTCTAATTGGCCTCTCCTTTAGCTTGGGGAAATTTTCTTCAATGATTTTGTTGAAAATATTTTCTGGGCCTTGGAGAAGGGAGTCTTCTTTTTCCTCTATACCTATTATTCTTAGGTTTTGTCTTTTCATATTGTCTTGCATTTCTTGGACGGTCTTTGTCAGGAATTTTTCAGATTTAACATTTTCTTTGACAGATACATCGATTTCTTCCATTGTATCTTCTACACCTGAGATTCTTTCTTCCATCTCTTGTAGTCTGTTGGTTATGCTTACCTCTGTAGTTCCTGTTTTCTTCCCTAGATTCTTCCTTTCCATTATTTCTTCCATTTGTGTTTTCTTTAATTTTTCCAATTCTATCTTCAGGTCTTGAGTTGTTTTGTTTACTTCCTTCACCTGTCTGATTGTACTTTCCTGTTTTTCTTTTAGTTCCTTCAACTCTGTTTCTTTCATTTCATTCAGTGTTTTAAGCATTTCCTTTCTAAAGGCCATAAACTGTTTGGCTGCAGCTTCCTCTATTTCTTTACGGATGGCAATATTCTGTTTGAGTTTATCTTCCTCTATGTCTTTACGAATCTTATTTGTTTCCTCTGTTATCATCTTCATGAGCATACTTGTTAGGTCATCTTCTTGGATTTCAGTTATGGTGGGGTGTCCAGGGCTACTTGCCCCTGGGTAACTGGGTTCTGGAGATGCCATATTGCTCTGTCTTTTGTTGCTTGAGCTTTTACGCTGGCCTCTACCCATTGTGTTATCTTAGGAGTTTGGGGTTATTTTCTGGTGGTTCCTGGGGATCCTGTGGTGGAGAGAATCCCCTTTGCAGAAAGCTGGATTTTCCTGAAGGATGTCTTCTCAGCTTTTTGGGTATAGTCCCTGGATGGCTGGTGTTTTTTCAGGAGTTGCTCACCTCAGGGATATAGACCTGAGTGTTAACTGTGGTCTTTGTTAGTCGAGAGGGTTCTCCTCTCACCCAGGGAAGTCCTGAGGGCAGCTGCCCTGTTTCTGGGTTTCTTGTTGCAAATTTAATGATCAGCTGCTGTGACCCAGTTGGACATCAGGCGCACCTCAACTGTTTGTGCTTGTGTCTGGAGCACAGCTGAGTGCTGGCGCCTTGGCCCCACTAGACTGCTAGACTTTTTCTAGGGAAGGATTGGGTGATTTAGATCAGTACAGTTTCCTTCCTTCCCCGTGGATTCTCTGGAGACACGGACTCCTAGTGTCTTTTTTTGCCCTGGTGCACACTGCTCAGTGTCCGCCAGCTGGCTGGCCACAGAAATTTGCCTGTGCCTGGAGCACAGCTATGTGATGGCGGCTCAGTCTCTGCCAGCTGTCTGGTGCGCAGAAACTGCCTGTGTCTGCCTTTGTAGCTTTTGGGAGTCTGAGTGGCTCCCTAAGCTGGGTAATTTTCCGGGGACCTTTTCAGGTTGGGGGTGAGCTGAGTGCTCTGAGATCAGACCCGCCGTTTCTATCTCTGGCGGCGAATCAGGCGCGCAGGCAGGCAGGGCTCTGTGCCGGAACCTGGGTCCCCGGCTCTGGCTCCGGGCTGGCTCCTGGGGTGCCCGTGGAACCCGCCCGAGTCTTTTCCAGGGGATGTCTGGGTGACCTAAGGCCGGTCCCAATCGTTTCCTGTACCCTGGGGTTATCTCTCGACTGAAAATTCCAGTCTCTGATAGTGTGGTGCCCAAGGTTCAGTCTGGGACCGTGACCAGAGACACTGGCTTGTGGCTCTGGGCTGGGGCTGGGGCTGGCGGCCGGCAGCCAAGCGTCTGGCGGAACCGGGATCTCTTCTGCGGTTTAGCCGGGTGAGTTAAAAGCTGATTGAATCCCCCACCGTGGGGTATCCTCTCACCTGGGAAACACAATGACTGTGTTTTATGGCCGAGAGTTCTGATTGCTGTTCACTGTGCTGATCCTGCTGTGCTGCTGCTCAGAATGAGAGTCCTCCCGGCGCCGCCATCTTGCCCCTCAAAAAACTTCTTTTACTGACATTTTTTTAATTCCGAGTTGTCGGATTTTGGCCATATTTGCTACGGGATGCCTAAATGACAACACATGCTGGAGAGGTTGTGGAGAAAGGGGAACCCTCCTCCATTGCTGGTGGGAATGTAAACTTGTACAACCACTTTGGAAATCAATATGATGCTTTCTCCAATAATTAGGAATATCAGTACATCCTCAAGATCCAGCTGTAACACTCCTAGGCATATGCCCAAAAGATGCTCAAGTACACAACAAGTATATTTGTTTAACTATGTTTGTAGCAGCTTTATTCATAGTAGCCAGAAGCTGGAAACAACTCAGATGTCCATCAACAGAGGAATGGATACAGAAATTGTGGTACTTTTATACAATGGACCACTACTCAGCATTTAAAAAAAGGAGATCATGAAATTTGCAGGCAAATGGTGGGATCTAGAAAAGATCATCCTGAATGAGGTATCCCAGAAGCAGAAAGACACACATGGTATATACTTGCTTATAAGTGGATACTAGACCTATAAGATAGGATAAACATACTCAGCTTATAACACTTCTATAAGAGAGAACTTCTTTTTTTTTTTCAATGCAGTTTATTCAGAAACCTTGAACAATCCTTGGACCCTGGGGAAAGCCAGCCCACAGCTTAAATAGCCTCTGGGCAGCCAACCCAGGCCTGCCACGTGGGCAATGCAGATAGGTCCACATACATGGAAGCAAGCCAGATCCTCAGCCTTAGCCAAATGTGGAATTGTTCGTGACAGAGAGCACTCACCATCGGGAAGGTGGAAGGCAGAAACCAGCTCCATCTTTAAGGCATAGCATTCCGCAGCTATCTACAGTTCCCTTTTTTGTTTTAGATGCATCAGGCAAGAGTAGAGGTCTGATCTCTGATATTAGAAATAAATTGGGACTTTGTACTAATGTTCATTTAGGTGTCAAGAGAGAACTTTTATTTGATTTAAAACTTTCTAAAATAGAAGTTTTTAGTTAGAATTTTAGTTTGAAGAAACCGTCCCTGAATTTGAACCTGATTTGGCTCCGAGAGACTATAATTGTATGTTTGTGGAAGGACTCCACACACAGTATTCTGTTTCTTACCACATGCTAAGATGAGGACTTATACACGTTAGTGGGTAGAAGTGCTAAGGCTGCAGGCATATTAGTTCTCCAGGATGCGTAACATCTGAGGATGCAAGAATTCCCCATAGCTTGTTAATGTCACTGCTACATCTTCTTCATCAGCCATAATTTCTGTGTGGCCCAGGATATGTTAACATCTCTAAACCTCAGATATCTAGTCTGCAATAACAGGGGTGGGATAGTTAATTTTAATATGTCACTTTGGCTGAGCTAGATGGCATTTGTTTAGGTGAACTGCTGTCTGTGTGTTGACATGAAAGTATTTAAAACTGACATGTCAAAATCAACAGAACTATAGCAAGCAAGTTACCTCCACTAATGTCTTGATGCTATGTCTGTTGAGGGCCAAGAAAAAAGATCAAAGTCCCCAGAATAGAGGGAATTTTACCTCTAGACAGCAACACAGAAATTGTTGTACTTTCATACTTGGAACTCTAACGTAAACTATCGCTAAAATTTCCAGCCTGTTGGCCTGAGATTCTGATGCTACAGCTCATAGATTCACAATTGTGTGAGCCAATTCTTTGAAATGAAATAAATCTTTGCCTAGCTCTGTGTCTGTCACCCTGTCTCTTCTTCTCTCTGCCTCCTCTCCACACACACACATATATGTCTTTCTATAACTATGTACACACACATTCAATTGCTTTTGATTTTTATTCTGTGTCAACACTGACTAACTCAAGGTTATTTTGTTGTTACCAAAATACAAATCAAGTGAAATACTTAATTTAAAGACACCTTGCACCATGATCTAAGTGATAGGGTTTTATCTCTTTATTCAGTTTTCTCCTCTACCATTATCTTTATTTTAAATAGATTTTATACATGATTTATTTAATCTTTCCTTTATAATGCAAATTCTTCATTGTATACAAATGGCATCTTACAAATGTACTGACTATATCAGCATTAAGAGTAGAGTGATTATGTGTGACTATTAGTGCCCACAATGACATTTACACATTTGCTTTCATGAGTGAGTGATGATAATTTACAAATACTGTGTAGCCGTGAGTAATTACTCCCTTCTGAAGATAAAGGTTAGCCTAGTGTTGAGCTATCGTAAGGAATTCATTGCATGTGTACACTTTCAAATTTATTCCCTCAAAACCTATTCTATGTCACCATTCTCATCGAGAAATGAGCTTTTTCTTGGAAAGGGAATTTTGTTATTGGTTTCTTCATTGAATTACCAGCATAGTACCTTAACACTCAATTCACTTTTCTTCTATATCAATTTAGAAAACACCAGCATCATGAATATCTAACCTGAGACTGTGTCTAGTAATATAAGCGCAAACAGGAGTGGGAAGGAGGACTATGGGAAGGCAATTGAGAGACACTGTGGACACTCTATTCCTTAAGCTGTCACTGGGCTGGAGTCCCCACTGCAAAGTCCTCCTCCTAGCAGAGCTGCTCCTCTCTCGGGGGGGGGGGGTGTCAAAGAGCCAGCCATTGAGTTCATGTCAGAAACAGTCCCTGTTCCCCTTATTAGGGTACCCACTTGGATACTGAGCTACTTGGATGTACCATGGGCTACATCCAAGCAGAGGTTCCAGGTTATATCCATACATGGTCCTTGGTTGGTGAAACAGTCTCATAAAAGACCGCTGTGCCCAGATATATTTGGTCCTTTTGGAGCTCCTGTCCTCTCCAGGTCATATTAACTCCCCCTTCTTTCATATGATTCCCTGTACTCTGCCAAAGGTTTGGTTATGGGTCTCAGCATCTGCTTTGATACACTGCTAGGTAGAGTCTTTCAGAGGCCCTCTATGGTAGGCTCCTGTCCTGTTACTTGTTGTCTCCTACATCCAATGTCCATCCCATTTGTCTTTCTAAGTGAGGACTGGTCATCTTATCCTGGGTCCTCTTTTTTGTTTATCTTCTTTAGGTTTATAGGTTTCAGTATGTTTATCCTATCTTATAGGTCTATATAAGTGAGTATATACCATGTGTGTCTTTCTGCTTCTGGGATGCCTCACTCAGGATGATCATTTCTAGGTCCCACATTTGCCTGCAAATTTCATGATTTCCTTTTTTAATTGTTTTTAATTGCTGAGTAGTAGTCCATTGTGTAAAAGCACCACAATTTGCAAACTTGTACAATCACTTTGGTGATTTCTCAGACAATTAGGAATAGTGATTCCTCAAGATCCAGCTATACCAATCCTAGGCATATATCCAAAAGATGCTAAGGTACACAACAAGGACATTTGCTCAACCATGTTTGTAGCACCTTTATTCTTAATAGCTAGAACCTAGAAACAACCCAGATGTCTCTCAGTTGAGTAACAGATACAGAAAATTAATATTTTGATTAGATAAATGTTATTGGATCAATAATAGAATGCTATAGGATTAATTATGATGAACTAGGTATAAGTTGACTGAGCAAGGTTTAATGCAGATATGGAGAAATTGATATATGTGCAGCAAACAGCATAAGAGTAGTTGATCTGTCAAGCTCTCTAACTCCAGTCTTCCACTTCACTCGTAGGCATTGTGATGGTTAATGTGTTATCTTGACTGATATGGAGCACTCAGATTAATCATTTTTTCTTTGAATTTGTTTTGGGGATGAGAGTAGAATTTGGTATCACTTAATTTTGTTGTTGATTTGAATCTGAGTTGCACACTCATATTGGCTGAGAAGTGTCCAAGTTTATCAATTATGTGCTAATCATGCTCCTCATCCTCTGGCATTCTCACTTGTAATGCTGGGATTTATGCCTGTGGGTACTACCACATTAATCTGTATGATAATGGAATGCAGGGCCTCTGGCATGGTGCGATACTCTAGCCATATCTAACTATAACCCCAAACTATCCTTTGAATCTGTAGACTCAGTAAAGGAAATTGTTCTCTCCCATGTGGATGAGCATCACCAAATCTATAGGAGGTGGAATATAATGAAGAGTGAAGGGATAAATAATTCATATTTCTTCTCCTCACTGTGAGTTTAGGCCATCTCATGTCTTTCTTTGTGGTTCTAGAAAAGGGTTTTATACCACTGGCTTCTGATTTCTTAAGTCTTTAGAGTCCAACTGAATCAAACCACCAGCTTGCCTGATTATCCATTTTTTAGACAGTAGCTCATGAGGCTTCTTACCAGCTCTTACCAATTCAATCACAATAAATCTCTCCGTCTGCTCCCCTCCCCGAACAGCACTGGTTCTGGTTATCTGGAGAACCTTGAATAATACAAGTATGTGTCCTGCATACAGGTATGCTGTCGTGATTCTGCCAGTCAGGTCTACTACCTATCGCAGATGAACTGAGATTAAGTGTTCCTAAGTGCAGCCTAGAAGGAATGAAGACTGACTAGTAAGTGGCAGGCTCCCAGGAAACATGCTGTGCTGCTGTCCTTGACTGAGGTCCTCCCCTATCAGGAGATTCACCCTGTCCTCCATTTCTAAAAGCAGTAACTTTATTCACTACTATACTGCTATTCTAAAAGGGCTAATCAGCTTACATAAGGGGCCTAATTTAGAACCTGGCAAGTGCATAGCCACTGAAAGAAATATGGCTCATGGCGTGCCAGGTGATATAAATTAAAGTTAATGTTATACATAATGAAATGTCCTCTTAGATATTCTGTGTAATTGAAGGTTTTTGGAAGTCTGAGAAGGGCATTTTTACAAATACGTTTATTTATTTATATATAAGAAGGCTTTATCGGCATGTACATGTGCATGACAGAACAGAGCATCAGATCTCATTATAGCTGGTTATGAGCCATCATGTGGTTGCTGGGAATTGAACTCAGGACCTCTGGAAATGCAACCAGTGCTCTTAACAGGTGAGCAACCTCTATAACCCCGGGAAGAGCATTTTTTCAAGTAGTCTATAGTATGTTCCTCTATATTATTTCTTTATTTCAATAAAGGTCCAGGAAAGCATTACATGAAAAATCACATTTTCATCATTACAAGCATACTAAACACATAAGAAACTACTTATTATTTATTAAAATTTATTCACTTTGTGTCCTGGCTGTAGGCCCTTCCCTTGTCTCCTCCTAGTCCCACCCTCCCTACCTCTTCTCCTGCTATGCCCCTCCCCCAGTCCACAATAGAGTAGGTCCTCTTCTCCATCTAACTGACCTTAGCCTATCATGTCTCATTGAGACTGGCTAGATCCTCTTCCTCTGTGCCCTAGCAAAGCTACACCACCCAGGAGGAGATGATCAAAGGGTAAGTCACCGAGTTCATGTCGGAAACAGCCCTTGCTCCCCTTACTAGGAAACCGACTTGGAAACTGAGGTGCCTATGGGCTACATCTGAGCAGGGTTTCTAGGCTCTCTCCATGCATGGTCTTTGGGTAGAATATCAATCTCTGTAGGACCCCTTGGACTACTTTTTTTGTAAGCTCTGTTGGTCCCACTGTGGAACTCCTTTTCCCTCCAGATCTTTCTAGCTCCCTCTTCTTCCATAAGATTCTCTGCCCTCAGCCCAAAGTTTGGCTATGAGCCTCAGCCTCTGCTTCCATACCATGCTGGGTAGAGTGTTTCAGAGGCCCTCAGTAGTACAATATCCTGTTCCTTGTCTTCTTCATATTCCAATGTCTATCCTGTTTGTCCTTCTGAATGTGGATTAATCATCTTCCCTAAGGTCCTCCTTGTTATTTAGCTTCTTTAAGATTACAGATTTTAGTATGTTTATCCTATATTATATGGCTAATATTTACTTATAAGTGAGTATATGCCCTGTGTGTCTTTCTGCTCCTGGGTTACCTCACTCAGGATGATCTTTTCCAGTTTCATCATATTTTCCTGGAACTTTCATCATTTACTTGTTTTTAATTGCTGAGTAGTATTCCACCTTGTAAATGTGCCACAATTTCTGTATCCATTTCTCTGTTGAGGGACATCTGGATTGTTTCAGATTCTGGCTATTATGAATAAAGATACTATGAACATAGTTGAGCAACTGTCTTTGCTGTATAGTTAAGCATACTTCAGATATTTGCCTAGGAGTGGTAGAGCTGACTCTAAGATCAACAATCAATAAATGGGACCTCATGAAACTGAAAAGCTTCTGTAAAGCAAAGCACACTGCTATCAGAATAAAACGACAGCCTACAGACTGAGAAAGGATCTTCACCAATCCTATATATGACAGAAAGCTATTCTCCAGAACATATTAAGAACTCAAGAGTCTAAACACCAACAATTTAAAATATGAGTTACAGAGCTAAACAGAGAACTCTCAATAGAGGAATATCAAATGGCAGAGAAACACTTAAAGAAATGCTCAGTGTCCTTAGTCATCAGTTAAATGCAAATCGAAACAACTCTGAGATTTCAATTTACACCCATAAGAATGGCTAAGATCAAAAACTCAAGTGATTCATGGTTGCAGCAATCCATGATGATAATCCTGTGGCTAGTCCTGCGTCCACTCTGGTAGAATTTACCATGACAATGGCCACTCTCAGCTGCTCCATCGTAGTATCGAATTCTCCAGTCCAATTACCTAAAATATAGCTAGACAATTGTTTAGACAGATTTGCAGCACAGGGAAAATTCTCATGTTGTATGCTAGTGACTCAAAGTCCAGCATACTTTCATTGACAGCCAAGTTGAGTGATTTTCGTTAGCAGGCCTTCTGGTGTTGGTCTCCTTGGTTTGCCTCTGGTATATATGCAAGATTAGAGTCTCACAACAGCATAATGCAGCCATGACCATTCAGGCCTTTACAGCCATTGAAGCAGGACAGTCTCCCCAAGCATGGTTGGCTACCATAAAAAGCCAAAATGTTACGCTCAGGATGCGAGGCTAAGCACTGCACTCAGGGTCAGCCGCTTTCGACCCAGAGAAGAGCATGTCTGATTGCATGCGGGTTGATGCCCCAGGTCCCGCCTCTGAGAAAAAGGTATCTGATGGGTCTGATGCTCTTTGGGTGGATGACACCTAAATGAACATCAGTACAAAGTCCCAATTTATTTCTAATATCAGAGATCAGACCTCTACTCTTGCCTGATGCGTCTAAAACAAAAAGGGGGAACTGTAGAGAGCTGTGTAATACCGCGCCTGAAAGATGGAGCTGGTTTCCGCCTTCCACCTTCCCGATGGTGAGTGCTCTTTGTCACAAACAACTCCACATTTGGCTAAGGCTGAGGATCTGGCTTGCTTCCATGTATATGGACCTATCTGCATTGCCCACGTGGCATGCTGACGTTGGCTACCCAGAGGCTATTTAAAGTGGGCTGGCTTTACCCAGGGTCAGATGATTGTTCAAGGTTCCTGAATAAACTGCACTGAAAAAAAAAAAAAAAAACTCAAGTGATAACCATGCTGGAGAGGATGTGGAAAAAGGGGAACCCACCTTCATTGCTGTGAGAATGTAAACTTGTACATCCACTTCGGAAACCAATATGGTGCTTTCTCAGAAAATTAGGAATAATGTTACCTCAAGATCCACATAAGAAATTATTAAAATAGTCTAATAAAATATCTATCAAAAAATAAGAGGCAAAATTTAGCACATTATGTAGAAAACACATTATTTTGTTAAAAACTGTAATTTAAAAAGCAAAATGAAAATGCCAGATAACTTGAATAAAAGAGAGAGATAATTTGTTACCATAAATGTGGAATAATGTTCAGCTAATGTAGAAAGAAATTAAATATAAACTACATATAAATTTTAGTTTTTTAATTTTTGTTACAATTTATAACCCTATTGTGGCCCCATCCTTCATCTCCTTTTGGTCCCTCTTCCCAGTCCCTCCTGCCCTCACTCTTACCTATCATCTCCCTCCCCTAGTCCACTGAAAGAGGGAGTCCTCCTCCCCTGTCATCTCACCCTAGCCTATAATGTCTCATCAGGAATGCCTGGGTCGTCTTCCTTTGTGGCCTGGCAAAGGCTGCAACACCAGGGGAAAGTGATCAAAGAGAAGGCAACAGAGTTCATTTCAGATGAACATCTCTGAACATTTCAGAGATGGCCTTGTTTCCATTTCTTAAGAACCCACATGAAAAGTTAGCTGCCTCTGGGCTACATCTGACCATGGGGTCTATGTCCTCTCCAAGCATAGTCCTTGGTTGATGCATCAGTCACTGTAGACTCACTGGGCCCATATTGTTTGGCTTTCTTCATCTTTTTGTGGAGCTCCTGTCCCCTCCTGGTTCTTTTACCCCTCCTCCCTTCTTCCGTAAGACACCCTACCATCTTCCCAAAGTTTTCCTGTGAGTCTCTTCATCTGCTTCAATAACCTGTTGGGTGGAGCCTTACAGAGGACATCTATGGTATGCTCCCTTCCTGTTCCCTCTCTTCCACTGGTCCCAGTTTCTATCCTCTTTGTCATGCTGAATGAGAATTAAGCTTCCTCCATATGGTCGTCCTTGTTGTTTAGCTTCTTTAGGTCTATAGATTATAGTATGTTTATCCTATATTAAATATCTAATATCCACATATAAGTGAGTATGTACCATGTGTGTCTTTCTGCTTCTAGGTTACCTCACTCAGGATGATCTTTTCTAGTTCCCACCATTTGCTGCAAATTTCATGATTTTCTTGTTTTTAATTGCAGAGTAGTATTCCATTATGTAAATGTACCACAATTTCTGTATTTATTCATTCAAATGAGGGACTTCTATGTTGTTTTCAGTTTCTGGCTATGACAAACAAAGCTGCTGTGAACATAACTGAGCAAATGTCCTTGTTGAATGGTTGAGCATCTTTTAGATATATACTCAGGAGTGGTATAGCTGGGTCTTGAGGTAGCACTATTCCTAATTTTCTGAAAATGTACCAGATTGATTTCCAAAGTCTGTACAAGTTCACACTACCATCAACAATGGAGGAGGGTTTCCCTTTCTCATCCTTACAAGCATGTGTTGTCACTTGAGGTTTTTTTTTTTTTTTCCTGGTTCATTGTATGTATTTTCATCTTTTATGGTAACTTTCTTTTTTAATTTTCTTTTTCTTTTTTTTAATTTTTTTTATCAGTTACATTTTATTAACTCTGTATCCCAGCCGTGTCCCGATCCCTCATTCCCTCCCAGTCCCTCCCTCCCTCCCTCATCTCCACCGTGCCCCTTTCCAAGTCCACTGATAGGGGGGACCTCCTCCCCATTCATCTGATCCTGTTTTATCAGGTATCTTCAGGACTGGCTGCAAAGCCCTCCTCTGTGGCCGAACAGGACTGCTCCTCCCTTCGGGGGTGGGGAGACCAAAGAGCCAGTCATGGAGTTCCTGTTAGAAATAGTCCCTGTTCCCCTCACTTTGGGAAACCAATTGGTTACTGAGCTACCACAGGCTACATCTGAGTGGAGGTTCTAGGTTATATCCATACATGGTCCTTGGTTGAATGTCAGTCTCAGAAAAGACCCTGTGCCCAGATATATTTGGTCCTTGTGGAGCTCCTATCCTTTCCCCATCAGACTAACTCCCCTTCTTTCTTATGATTCCCTGTACTCTGCCAAAGGTTTGGTCATGAGTCTTTGCTTTGAAAACACTGCTAGTTAGAGTCTTTCAGATGCGCTCAGTAGACTCCTGTCATACGTTCAATGCACATCCCATCTGTCTTTCTAAATGAGGATAGATCATCTTACCCCATGTCCACCCAATTGATTATCTTTTTTAGGTGTATAGATTTCATTATGTTTATCATATCTTATAGGTCTATATAAGTGAGTATATCCCATGTTTGTCTTTCTCCTTCTGGGATATTTCACTCAGAATGATCTTTTCTAGCTGCCACCATTTGCCTGCAAATTTCATGATTTCCTCCTTTTTGATTGCTGAATAGTATTCCATTGTATAAAAATACCACAATTTCTGTACCCATTCCACCGCTGATGGACATCTGGGTTGTTTCCAGGTTCTGGCTATTACAAATAGAGCTGCTATAAACATGGTTGAGCAAGTGTCCTTTTTGTGTACTTGAACAAACTTTGGGTATATACCTAGCAGTGGTATAGCTGGGTCTGGAGGAAGCACTATTCCTATTTGTCTTAGAAAGTGCCAGATAGCTTTCCAGAGTGGTTGTACCAGTTTACATTCCCACCAGCAGTGGAGGAGGGTTCCCCTTTCTCCACAACCTCTCCAGCATGTGTTATCGCTTGAGATTTTCATCTTGGCCATTCTTATGGGTGTTTTGATTTGCATTTCCCTGATGACTAATGAGGATGAGCATATCTTTAAGTGTTTTTCTGCCATTTGATATTCCTCTGTCGAGAATTCTCTGTTTAGCTCTGTTCCCCATTTTTTAATTGGATTACTTGGATTGCTGCTTTTCAGCTTCTTTAGTTCTTTGTATATACTGGATATTAGTCCTCTGTCAGATAAAGGGTTAGTGAAGATTCTTTCCCAATCTGTAGGCAGTCGTTTTGTTTTGATGACGGTATCCTTTGCTTTACAGAAACTTTTCAGTTTCATGAGGTCCCATTTATTGATTGCTGCTCTTAGAGCCTGTGCTGTTGGTGTTCTGTTCAGGAAGTTGTCTCCTGTGCCAATGAGTTCTAGGCTGTTCCCCACTTTTTTTTCCAATTGATTTAGGGTATCTGGTTTTATGTTGAGGTCCTTGATCCACTTTGACTTTAGTTTTGTGCAGGGTGATAAATATGGATCTATTTTCATTTTTCTGCATGTAGACATCCAGTTGGTCCAGCACCATTTGTTGAAGATGCTGTCTTTTTTCCATTGAATGGAATTGGCTTCTTTGTCGAATATCGAGTATTCATAGGTGTGTGGATTTATTTCTGGGTCTTCTATGTGGTTCCATTGATCCTCCTTTCTGTTTCTATGCCAATACCATGCAGTTTTTATTACTGTTGCCCTGTAGTACAGCTTGAGATCAGGAATGGAGATACCTCCAGATGATCTGTTTAATTACACTTTACTCACTTTTTTATCCCCCCAGTGGTTCCCTCCTCCTCCCATCTCAATCCCTCCCTTCCTCCACCCTTTGCCTGCATGCCCCTTCCCAAGTGCACTGATAGGGGAGGACTTCTCCTTCCTTCTGATCCTAGTCAATTAGGTCTCATCAGGAGTGGCTGTCTTGTCTTCTTCTGTGGCCTGGTAAGGCTGCTTCCCCCTCAGGCGGAGGTAATTAAATAGCAGGCCAATCAGTTCATGTCAACTGGAAGTCTGCATGTAGAAAAATACAAATAGATCCATATTTATCATCCGCACAAAACTAAAGTCCAAGTGGATCAAAGACCTCAACATAAAACTAGACACACTAAACTGCTTAGAAGAAAAAGTGGGGAATACCCTTGAACTCATTGGCACAGGAGAACACCAACAGCACAGGCTCTAAGAGCAACAATCAATAAATGGGACCTCATGAAACTGAAAAGCTTCTGTAAAGCAAAGGATACTGTCCTCAGAACTAAACAACAGCCTACAGATTGGGAAAAGATCTTCACCAACCCTTGATCTGACGGAGGGCCAAGATCCAGTATATATAAAGAACTAAAGTAGTTAAACAGCAAAAAATCAAATAATCCAATTAAAAAATGGGGTACAGAGCTAAACAGAGAATTCTCTGCAGAGGAATATCGAGTGGCAGAGAAACATTTAAAGAAATGCTCAACCTCATTAGCCATCAGGGAAATGCAAGTCAAAACATCACTTGAGTTTTTGAGCTTAGCCATTCTGATAGGTGTGAGATGGAATCTCAGAGTTGTTTTGATTTGCATTTCCCTGATGCCTAAAGACGTTGAACATTTGTTTAAGTGTTTCTCTGCCATTCCATAGTCTTCTATTGAAAAATATTGGTTTAGCTCTGTACCCTATATTTTTTTATTTAAAATTTTTTTATTTATCACAATTTATTCACTTTGTTTTTATTATTATTTTTATTGTTTATTATTATTAGTTAGATTTTATTAACTCTGTATCCCAGCTGTATCCTGCTCCCTTATTCCCTCCCAATCCCACCCTCCCTCCCTCAGCTTATCCCTGCCCCTTTCCAAGTCCACGGATTGGGGAGGACCTCCCCCCCTTTCGTCTGGCCCTGTTTTATCAGGTATCTTCAGGTCTGGGTGCAAAGTCCTCCTCTGTGGCCTAGCAGGACTGCTCCTCCCTTGGGGGGTGGGGAGGCCAAAAAGCCTACCATTGAGTTCCTGTCAGAGACAGTCCCTGTTCCCCTTACTATGGGAAACCAATTAGTTATTGAACTACCACGAGCTTCATTTGAGCAAAGGTTCTAGGTTATATCTTCATCTATGATGATTGAGAGTTTTGTTGGGTATAATAGTCTGGGCCAATATTTGTGTTCTCCTAGGGTCTGCATGACATTATGCTTTCATAATCTTTGTTGGAAAGCCAGGTGTGATTCTGATGGGTTTGCTATTATATGTTACATAGCCTTCTTCCCTCAGAAATGTTAATATATTTTCTTTGTTCTATACATTTAGTGTTTTGATTATTATGTGGCAGAAAGATTTTCGTTTCTGGTCTAATCTATTAGGTGTTCTGTAGGCCTCATATATGCTTAGGCATTTCTTTTTCTAAATTGGAAAATTTTTTCTTCTATGCTGGGTCTTGGAGATGGAAGTCTTTTTCCACTATTCCTATTATTCTTTCGTTTTGTCTTTTCATGGAGTCCTTGATTTCCTGAATATTTTGTGTGAACAATTTTTTAGATTTAACATTTTCTTTGATGGATGCATCAGTTTCTTCCATTGTATCTTCTACATTTGAGATTCTCTCTTCCATCTCTTTAATCTGTTGGAGATGCTTACCTCTGTAGTTCCTTCCCTAAGTTCTCTTTCTTCAGGATTTCTTCAGTTTGTGTTTTTCTTAATGTTTTCATTTCCATCTTCAGATCTTGATCCCTTTTTTTCTTCACCTGTTTGTTTCTATTTTCCTTCCTTTCATTCAATTCCTTCACTTGTTTATTTGAACTTTCTTCTTTTTTTTTTCATTTCTTTTAGTGATTTAATTATTTCCTCTCTAAATACCACAATCTGTTTGACTGTATCTTCCTGTATTTCTTTATGGTTTTTATTTGATTCTCCCTTATCATCTTTATAAACATAGATTTAAGGTCATTCTCCTGAGTCACTTGTGCTAGGGTATCAAGGGCTGCTTGCCCTTGGATAACTGAATTCTGAAGATGCCATATTGCTTTGGCTTTTGCTTACTGTGTTTTTATGTTGGCCTTTACCTATTTCTTTGTCTCAGGTGTTGGCTGTAGTTTCTGTTGCCTGCTGGAGTTGTCAGGTGCTGGGTTGAAATCCCTTGAGCAGGAAGTTGGATATCCTGTTGAAGCCCTCCTCATATTGTTCTGTATCGTCTCTGACTGGAGAGCAGTTTTCAGGGAATTGCTGAGGCTCTCTTCAGTTGTATGCTCCTGTGGCCTAACTGGACTCCTCAGGAGTCCGGGGGCACTCCTCTCACTAGGGCAAGTCCCAGAGACAACTCCCTGCTATTTACTTCCTGGCATTGTTTGCCTGGCTCCTGGGCTTCAGGGGGCCTGAGATGGAGCTCTGGGCCCCAGCACCCAGAAGATTTTCACTTGCTGGTAAGCACAGAGCACAGTTGTGTGGCTAGATGCTGGAGACCCGTGCCTTTAGGAACCCAGTAAGTTTTCTGTGCGTTAGCTGGGTCATCTGAGTTTGGACCTGATTATTTTCCTCACCATGAGGTTTCCTTTCAACTTAGAGACCCAGGCTCTGGTGTTTTAAGGCCCACAGTTCAGTCTGGGACCCTGAGCACAGCATGCAGGCTTGGGGCCAGGTACTTAAAGGAACCCAGGAAGTTTTCTGGGGATTAGCTGGTTGACCTGAGGTAGAACCAAACTGTTTTCCTCACCGTGGCTTTCCTCCCACCTGAGGAACACAGCCAACACTGTTTTGCGGCACACAGTTTGGTCTTTTGGTCGCTCTGCAATCACTGATGCCCTGCTGTTCAGACACAGTGTGCCACTGGCACCGTCATTTTGGATCTCCTCCCGAATTTTATTTTTGATTGTAGCTGAGTGACTTCATAAAAGTTATGTAATTCCTTTCTTCAAGTTTCTCATTTATTAAATGGGCTAAAAATATGACATATGTATCATTTAAGTGCCTAATGTGTTTTATGGAACTATGATCTAAACAAGAAAATTTCAGAAATCTTATTTATCTTGGAATAAATACTTAATGGACTTAGAGATAGTTTTTAATATTTTTGAATGATATAACTACATTCCAAATCATGGTATAAAAAGAACATATTGGAGGCCTGGGACATTTCTCAGTGGGGTTGTGATTGCTGCTCAAACATAAGGGCTTGAGTGCAGATTCACCCACAGCACCCATGTCTAATCAGGTGGTATATTTCTGCAGTTCTGGCACTGACAAGGTGGAGACAGGCTGCTTCCCAGGACTTGCTTGTCTAGCTGAAAAAGTAACCTCCATTGTCTGTGAAAGACCATGTCTGATAAAACAAGACAGAGAAGTCACTGAGGAAAGTGTCTTAACATAAAACGCTGGCCTTGAGATGCACAATACTAAATGCAACACACACTCACACACACACATACACACAAACACACACAGGAGAGAGAGAGAAAGAAAGAGAGATAAAGAGTTATCATATTGTATCCACTGCTCTATATCAACATAATATCCATGGAAAGCAATGAACATAAGTTTTAAAGGTTGTAAACAAAAAAATTATTTCCTTTTGGTACAATAATTCCAATTAAACAAAGAAAATTCAAAACATAAATAGCAGTTCTTTGGACAATTTCCATATCCCTCACCCTAATTAATGCTTAAAAATGTTCCCTTCTTATGAAGAAATATGATACGGTCATTACAATAATAATTACAAAGATATTCAGCTAATGCAAAATAATTATTGTGCTAATACAAATAATGCAAACAAAATATAAAATGGTCCTTGTGACAAAGATGAAATTTTTTATGAAATTTCATTGTGAGTGAATTTTATTCTTTTCTTTTTATGTCTCACTTATTTCAAGGCTCTAATACAAAGTTTTGTCAAGCAATTCATCATAATAAATTTCTTTCCCTATTCCCTTCCTAAACAGCACTGATTCTGGTAATCTGAGGAAGCTTGACTAATACAGGTATGTGTTCTACTATAAGGATTCTACCAGCTAGGTCCACTGCCTATCACACATGAACTGAGATGAAATATTCCTGAATTCAGCCTAGGAGGAATGGAAACTTCTGGACCTTTATTGCATAAAACATAAGACCAATACAAAGAAAGGAAACATGAGGAATCATGGAAGACAAGGAAACAAAAATAGATTTCCTGTCCTCCATTCTCCATAGACTTAGTGAGCAGAGCCACAGTGAGGAGGCATCCTGTGCTGGTCTATCAGTGCCTGTCAGTGTCCATCAGTGTGTTAGTGCCTGTCAGCGCCTGTCCACATCCATTAGTGGCCGTCAGTGTCTGCCAGTGTCCGTCAGTGCTTGTTAGTGTCCATCATTGTTTGTCAGTGTCCATCATTTTCAGTGTCCATCAGGGTCTGTCAGTGTCCATCAATGACTGTCAGTAAATGTTCATGCTGTCAGTGTGCTCTTCAGTTCCTATCCACGTTGTTAGTGTTTGTCAGTTCCTATAAGTGCATGCCAGTGTCTGTCAATACCTGGTGGTGTCCATCAGTGCCGTCAGTTGCTGTCAGTACATGACAGTAAATGTCAGTGTTGTCAGTGTGTTTTCAGTTCCTGTCCATGTTGCTAGTACCTGCCAGGGCTATTGGTGCTTGTTAGTATTGTCAATTCCTGTCTATGTTGTTAGTGCTCTCAGTGCCTGTCAGTGCTGTCGGTATTGTTAATCCATGTCTATGTTTTTAGTCCTGTCAGTATGTGTGAGTTTTATCCATGCTGTTAGTGCCTGCCAGTGTCTGTACAGGCTGTCAGAATTGTCAGTGCCTTCAGTTAATACTGTCAGAGTCTGTCAGTACTTATCAGTGACTGTCAGTGCCCGCCAGGTCCTCCCCTTCTGAGCTGAGATATTGCCATACGATACAGGAATTGGAGACTATCTTCTGTGGCCTGCTCATTTTTGCGGGGATTTCAATATGTATTATTTTTTGCAGTTTTCATTTGGAAAAAAGTCAGTTGACAGAGGTTAAAAATGAAGAACAGAGATGTTCCCTTTAGTATTCCCCGATTTCCCCCAGGGGCTGTTTCTATGAGTGAATAAGAGTAATGTTATCCAAAGCAGGAAATCAGTAGAATATGTTCAGGCATTTCCAGTCTGTTTTTATTATTATTATTATTATTTATTTTTAAAGCAAATGTGCATACCTGTGCCACAATCTCCATGATCAAGCACCCAACTGTGCCATTATTAGAAACATTTCCTTTCCTGGTCATTTCTAAACCTTTGAAATCACCAACCTGTTTTCCATCTGCATAGTGCTGTTATTTCTAGAATGCTGATCAGGAGGATTTTGCTGAGTAGCAGTTTTCTTCAAATTGAGTGATTCTCTTCAGGATGAGGAAGCACTCAAATGTCAGAAAATACAGTCCCTGGATATTCTAAAAAATTATTAATCTCCCTCCCAAAGTTGTAGTATAGATGTTGTAACGAGTTGCTGCAGAAGACTGAAGGGCAGAGCTACCTATGAAAGGCTTCTCAACTAGCACAGCTTCCTGGAGGAGACCTCATGCCTGATACAGCTGCTACCGGTAATGCAGAAACATTTTGGAATCTGGCTTCTTTGAGTTGTCACTCAGGTTGAGTTGGGTGGTTTTGATGATCCAATTGTCATTGAATCATCCGTGATCCTGTAAGTAATCTCCCACCCATATCTTGTAAATGACTCTTGAAAGTCATTGATCTACTTAATTGGACTTTGCAGAAACTGTTACTTTGGCCTATTTTGGGTTCTCTATCTATGGTGGACACATGCTAGCTCATTTCTTCTTAGGAAAAATCACTTAACTAAATCATATAAGATACCACATTTCGCCATTCAGCATGTGCTATCCATCTAAGCTGTCATGAGTTTTAATTGTTTCTTCCTTTTTGTCTTTCACATACTTGCAATCCTACTTTTGTCATTAATATGCCAAGACAGGTTACTTTCTCTCTTGGGCTTTTTTCTTAAATGAAGAACTATGTGCTCTGATCTTGATTTGGAAACTGGAGTGATGGAGAAATGGAAAGATTGCTTTAAATGGTGGCTTTGTGGCAACATGGTGAATTGGTACTTGGTAATATCTGGCAGTGAGGAAGTCAGTGATCGAGAGCTATGAAGCCACCATCAGCTCCCACTGACAGAGATTGGGTTGAAGAGTAAGCAATAGTATATGTAACGTAGACTGTGGGAGAACCCAAAGTAGCTAACTTGAAAACTAACATGCTTAATTTTGTTTCATCTTGTTCTTTTCCTTCAGTTCCTGGGTGAATTACTGCTTCTGGGTACATATGGTAGCTTTCATTTGTGTGCAGATAACATGTGACTTGGCAGACACAGTAATGAGGACAGTTCTTTTTAATATGGGCAAGCATGCATCTACATAGAGCTTGATTAGAATAAAAGATGTAAAAAGAAAGCCTCAGAACTTATGTTTCTTTCTTGAACTTGGCTTTGGTATCCTATCACCCTTGGACTGAGATATGAATCCTCCTCTTCCCTAGTTCCTAGACTTTGAGTCTTGCACAGAATACACCACCAAGTTTTCTGTGTCTAAGGCTTGCAAGTGTCAAACCAAATATACAAAATGAGTTTTCCTCAATAATGAGACAAGGAACTCCTTGTAGTAAATTTTTCATTCATATGTGCTGTCGATTCTGCTTCTGAAGTGAATGCTTGACTATTAAATGAGCATCTCTTAAAGGTTGTCTGCAAATGGAAAGTCCTCTAACACATAAAACATGGTCTACCAGAGGTTCAGGTTAACTATAGGCCATCTAAAAGACATGTATAAGTCACAGAAAATGGAAACTCCGTTTATTTCCAAAGGAAGAGAAGGTTGCCTATACCTGTATGAGGTCAAATAGCAAACTAGAGACATTTCTCTGATCATTTGGAGACTCAAAGGTCTAGGAAATCCTTTGGGAAGAAAAATGCCCCTGTATCAATATGACTGTATTCTAACTTCTGGAGCTTAAGGATGAATGACATCCCTAGATGTCAGAAAGGGCTTTATAGATGTTGTAAAAGATCTTAAGATGGTGGGTATCCACGGTTATCTTTGTAGGATCAATTCTAAAAGTGTTGAACAGAAAGAACCAAATACGAAGGAGATGTGATAATAGAGGCAGTGTTCAAAGTGATGTGGTAATGATCCAAGCATCACAAACAGCTTTAGAACATACAAAAGACAAAGAGCAAGTTGTACCCTCCAAAAGGGACTACGTTGGAGACTTCTGTCTCCAAGACCATGACATAACATAGTTATTTAAACTCTAAGTTGTGAGGATTTGTTACAGCTGCAAGAAGAGAACACTATAGGAACCAAGGAATATGCCATGTCATCCTCCTTTCAACACAGACTAACAGGAACCACAAGATGACACATGAATTTCAAGTCTAGACTGTATGATGACTATGGCAATGGTGTGGGTGTCAGTGGGCAGACTTTAAAAGTCAGAGACTACTTATGCAGAAGAAACTGATTATCTTTAATAATAAGACATAAGCCCCAAAAGGCATGATCTCTTCATAGTGGTCAAGTTTCTCCCCTCTTTTATCCTGTCATTTATTTCGGTGCAGCTCAGAGAAAAAGAAAAAAATAAATAAATAAAAGAGCTGTGGTAGATAAACTGAGAAATGAGGCATTGTGAACTGATGCCTTGATCACAAAGAAAAAGAAGGTAATAACAAGCCTGCATCATATGCCTGGAACCCTCCAAAGCACATTACATCAACTAATCACAAAGATTCTCACAGCGCTGTGACAGAGGCTTCTCACCATTACACTCCTCCTTTTCACATGTCCAGAAACTGACCTATCAAAAAAATGAAACATTGGGCCGAAGGTCTTGAACATTTTAAGCAGCTCACCGAAAATTGAATAAAAAGCAAACCTGAAAGGAAATACAGGAAAACACATGAAGTATGATATATTATACTGGTAGGGTTATGGATATATTCCTTTGTTTTGTTTTGCTTTATATTTGCAAGTGGCAAAATACACTTATGATCACAGTTTCTCTAAGACTTTAAATATTGGCAATTTCCAATCTATGAAGAAGTTCTACCCTGCAACTATCAGCCAGTGGAGTTGAAGACAAATTTATTTTAAAAGAGCTGTTAAGTCAATTAGTTTGCTTAGAAATTCTGAGGTGTTAAAGAACAGTTTGGGTAAGCTCTCCATTATTTTATGTGATGGGAAGATGATCCATACACTTCTTATTGGCCCTAGAGTTGACTCTCTGTTTCATATATCAATTTTCTCATTATGAAACAAAGATAATAATTCCTGTATTGGAAGCACAAGGCTTAAAGTATAGTTATTCTACAAATGTACTTTTTTTGTTTCCTTGAATCTATTATTTCAATATATCCAGAGCAAAGAACCTAGACTGATACTTGATATAATAAAATTAACAATAGCGGGTGTGTATCGCAAAATACCATAGTATATACATCAACTTTCAATAATACACATAAGATTGCATGCACATCAGTTAACATTTTTGTGTGAGTGAGGGTATTCCAGAGCAGTTATAATAGGGTTGTTATTCCAACCAATGATGCCTGCCCATCAGAGCATTACTTCTGCAGTGGGATGAAGCCTAAGTACAAGCTGCCACAACACGAGTATGTGCTACTCTGTCCGGAGCGGAGATCTGCCCTCTGCCTGTCTTTACTGCCTTCCTGTCTTGGCAACCAGCTAATATCCATCAATATAACTGAAAATGTGCTGCTGTCACTGAGTACAGACTGGGAACAGCAATTCAGGAAAATGGAGGGCACAGTCTTTCAAAAGAGACCAAGGTAGATGTTAAAGAGCAGTTTGGGTAAGCGTTCCATTATTTCAAATGGTGAGAAGAAGACCCATACCCTCCTTATAGGCCCTAGAATTGACCCTGATTTTCAGATATATATGTCTAACAAAATACAGGGTACAGGCTATCTTTTCCCTACCGTGTGTGTGTGTGCGTGTGTGTGTGTGTGTGTGTGTGTCTTTCAATATCGAAAGCCCTTCTCACAGCTACAGACATACATTATCTATGTGCTTTTCTGTGAAAATCGACTTTAAATAAGTGAGTTTCACTGCCTGGCAACATGGATATAATCACTTAATTGGAACATTATTCGCATTGAAATGTTAAAGACATATTACCATTAATGCTGCTTTTTTTTTAAATAATGTAAGAGTTTTAAAAACCATCCTGTCAGGGCAAAAGACTAGGAAAAATGATGAAACCATCAAGTGAGTAAATGGATGCATTCAGCCATAAGGGCAGCAATGAAAACTGAATAATATGAAAAGGCCCAAGAGACAAAAATAAATAAATAAATAAATAAATAAATAAATAAATAAATAAAAAGCACTGTGAGATATGATGGAAAGGAGATCAGGGCAGATGGAGTACTAATCAATCATGTGGTTTCAAGCTCTTCTCCAGCAACTGAATGCCAATAGTTTCACCTTAAGGTTATTGTTAGGGTTTCACTGAAGTGAGAAGGTAAATAGCATTTCTGTTACATTAAGAGGAATGGAAGTTTTCTTTGTCAACTGATCCATAAAAATATGTTATTTTTCAAAAACATTTAAGCTGACTTTATCAAACATATTTTTTCTTTATCCTTTCCCCCTGACTAGAGAACTGAGTCCTGCTATTTGTCCTGTTTCTTTTATCACTGTGATTACATTCCTCCAACTGTACAGCTCGTTCATATGAAACCACAGGGCATAAGATGAAGAATATCCCCTCTCTTAGAATTCTCATCTTCAGCAAATCCATGACAAAAATAATGAACACAAGACTAACACAAAATAACACCAGGAAGCTACTTTCAGTCATTGGGGAGATCAGCGTTCTCTACCATAGCTATGCTCAAAGTATCGCTGTTGGACTACAGGGTTAGTTACAGCCAGCAGTCAGCTTGATTATATACCAGTTTGGGGACACAATTATTGAATTATAGTATTAGAATTTAGCAGGCTTAGCACACAAAAGTAATCACCAGCAGGATTCCATGAGCTTTGGATGAAACTGGTCTGTGCATACAACCTGAATGTTGGGGAAAAGAACCACCTGGTATCAGGAAGATTAGCAGCCAGAGGTTAGAGGGAACATTTCAGAGAGTCCTAGATTAGCACTAAGCCTCTGTGCTAACAGTGTGATGTAATACCACAATTTTCCACCTATAGCACCTACGCCTTTCCAAGCTACACACCTGGCAAGGGAGAACAAGGAACTCTCACTCTACAGCTACCTACTATCGGGGATCTGCCTTTCACTTACTTGCTTTATCTGAAATGAGTGTGAGTTACAAGCTAATGGAAAACACAAACTCAAGAAGCAAGAACAAAGAATGCTTAGGACAGGGAGAAATTTTAAGATATAAAGAATTTATTTAGTCCTCTTTCACATTGTTTTTCATGAAAACATTTTATAATGTAAACATCTTAATTGATCCACCAATTTGAGAAGAAATTGCCTTTAGAACATTGGATATTTATTCTAATTAACCACAAAGTAATAGATAAATAAAGGGAAGAGAGTATGACAAAAAACAGAAATATGAATTTCTTTTACTGACAATTAGGCCCCTGGGCAGCCGAGGTTAAGAATGAGTGTATATAATGCAAAAGTACCCAATGGGTTCTGGAAACCTTTTGGCCATTTAACCTGCATGATGATATCAGATACCTGGGTGTTTGAAATTGTTAGTTATTATTATAGATCATTCTCTCCCAAAGTATTTTGAGGTTTCTGAGAAAAATAACTCAGTAAAGTTCACAGCAAGTGTGAGATGGTGAATACTGATTATATCTACAGGACCTTCCCCAGAAAAGGAGGAGATAAGTGGTGCAAAACCATTTGTAGCAGAGTGACCATCAAAGCATCTTTAGTTGCTTTTCCTTAGCTTCTTTGGAATCCTTTGACTCTAGAGCATTAGTCTATTGTCAAGAAGTAGGCTGTACAGTAGGTCAATATAAAGGGAAGAACTGAAGATAAAGCCCCAGCTATTAATTAGGAGACCTAATTAAACACGGATGCATTGACATTGAAAATGGAGTACTTCTGTCAAACATGGCTTCTGATTTTGAGTCCTTGATCTATTCGTTTATGGTTGCAACAACAAGAAGAGAGTTGTGATTAAATGGCCACCAGAAGCATGCCTCAGTAGGCAAATCATACTGAGAGATTTTACACATGAACTTCACTGAGGAATGTAGAAGGATGCTAGAAAGTTTCTAGAGTGCTTGTTCAGTACTTGGTATCCTATGCCACACTGAACCAAAATGATGATGTACATTTCTGAGGCTCCACATAGACTTTTTTTTTTTTATGTTTGGGCAGTATTAAGGTGATTATGTGCCTTAAAGTTGTGTTTGTTTGTGTTTTCTTAACAAATAGTACTGCTCCTGTATGTTGCCTTTAAAATCCTTGGAATCTTTGATGATTGTTCTTTTTAATTCTGTTTTCTGGGGGTCATTTGGGTAATTTCTGCATGAAAAGTTTTCTACAGGACTGTCCTAGTTAGGGTATCTATTGCTGCAAAGAGAAACAATAAACAAAAGGCAAGTTGGGAGGGAAGGGTTTCTTTGGCTTGCATTTCCATATTGCTGTTCATTATTGAAAGATGTCAATACAAGAATTCAAAGAGGGCAGGATCCTGGAGGCAGGAGCTTAGGCTCAAACCTTGGAGGGATGTTGCTTACTGACTGGCTTCCCATGGCTTGCTCAATTTGCTCTCTTATGGAACCCAGGATCACCAGTCCAGGGATGGCACCACTCACAATGGGCTGGGTCATCCTCCTTTGATCACTAATTAATAAAATGTTCTACATATGGATCTTATGGAAGCACTTTCTTAACTGTGGTAGCTTCCTTTCAGATGACTCTAGTATGGTTATCAAGCTTACATTAGACCAATCAGTACTGCTGAACCCTTGTCAGCTTGACACACAATATATCACTGTTAAGCCACAAGGTTTCCTTTCTTATATATTCCCAAAATCTGTCATTAAAAGGTAAATAAGATTAAGAGTCACACAATTTTTAGAAATTCAAACATATTAAAATTTCAGTCCTCTTAAAATAGCCCTCTTTTAAAATCCAAAGTCTTTTAAATTTCACAATCTCTTAACTATGGGCTCCAGTAATACTTTCTTACTTCAAGAGGGAAGAAAAATCAGGGCACAATCACAATCAAATGAAAACAAAATCAGACGCCAACCATCTAATTTCTGGGATCCACTCACTATTTTCTAGACTCTTTCAAAGGGTTTGGGTTACTTCTCCAGCTCTGCCCTTTGTAGCACACACAGCTTGACTTCTACACTCACGCAGGTTCCACTCCACTGCTGCTGCTGTTTTTGGTGGTCTACCCATGCCATGGTATTGGCATCTCCAATATGCTGGGGACTCTTGCTGCAACCAAGTTGCACTTTCAGCATAAGCCTGAAAAGCTCTCTTCCTGAAGCCAGCCCTCAACTTCTTTGTAATACCCCTTTAGTTCTGGAGTTCAACTGCCATTGAGGCTGCATCTTCACCAATGGCATCTTCTGGCCTCTCACAGTGCCGAGCCTCACCTGCTCTCAATGATTCCTTCATGCCTTCAAAACCAGGACCACCTGGGTGACTATTACATTACCAAATTTGGCTGCCATAAGAAAGCCTCCTCTGGAACATAGGTTCTTAGTGCTCTCAGGAAACACTTCGCAGATAATTTCACTGTAGGGATGCTGGTCTCTTCTTAGTCACCACCAATTTCTTAGCTCCACCATCAATTGTTCCAGTAACACAATGGTTTCTCTTCAATGGTGCTGGTCTTTTGTTCATTATGCCTGACTTTTAGCTCTAGCTGACAAAAATGACCCAGTCTCAGCTCAAAATAGCAAATAGTCCTTATAGAGTCTGTACATTCCCCTTTGAAAATTAACAAGTCAGTTTTTTTTCACTGTTTTCAGTATTCTTATTCCAAGATCCTCAAGAACTTCCCATAGAGCTCTCAATACTTAATGGCTTTTTTAGCCCAAAGTTCCAAAGTCCTTCAATAATCCTCCCCGAAACATGGTCAGCTTGTGACTTCTTACTTAGCCCCAAAGAATTCAGCTTTCATTTCTAGATATCTGCTTGAAATGAAGGTAGACCTTTATTTTTCCAACTTGTGTAACATTATACTGGGACCAGGATCCATCTTCACAACCACATTTGATCCATTACCAGTGTCTCCCCATTCATGCATGGAAATGGCCACTTCTAGGGGACTGAAGGTGCTGCACTTCTATTTCATTTTCAGCAGGCTGAGTATCTCAGTAAACACAAGCTAGCTGGGAGCACTATCACCACAGGACCATCCTTGAGTTTGATGGTAGGTAGAAACCGAAAGTGGCTCTATAAAAAGTATCTATCCAAAACCTTTCCCCTTCTTACTCTTATCTTTATATTGAAGTCTGGTTGGGTAACCTGAGAATCCTCGGTGAATTTATTTGTAAATGTCCCATTAAGAAGATTTGGTTGATTCCTACTTTGGTATTCCATCGGCACTGCCATTTTTCAATAGAAGAATACTGAATGGCAGAGAAACACTTAAATGCTCAATGTCCTTTGTCTTCAGGAAAATGCAAATGAAAACAATCCTGAGATTTCACCTTACACCCATCAGAATGGCTAAGATCAAAAACTAAAGTGACAATACACACTGGAGAGGATATGGAGAAAGGGGAACCCTCCTCCATTGCTGGTGGGAATGTAAACTTGTAGAACCACTTTGGAAGTCAATCTGGTGCTTTCTCAGACAATTAGGAATAGTGTTACCTCAAGACCCAGCTATACCACTCCTAGGCATATATCTAAAATATGCTCAAGTACACAACAAGGACATTTGTTCAACAATGTTCATAGCAGCTTTATTCATAACAGCCAGAAACTGGAAATAACCCAGATGTCCCTCAGTTGAGGAATGGATACAGAAATTGTGCTACATTTACACAATGGAATACTACTCAGCAATTAAAAACAAGGAAATCATGAAATTTCCAGGCAAATGGTGGAAACTAGAAAATATCTTGAGTGAGGTATCACAGAAGCAGAAAGACACACATTGTATATACTCACTTGTAAGTGGATATTAGACATATAATATAGGATAAACATACTATAATCCATAAACCCAAAGAAACTAATATAGAAGGAGGACCCTGGGTAAGATGATCAATCCTCATTCAGAAAGGCAAATGAAACAGACATCAGAAGAGAGAGAAAACAGGGAACGGGACAGGAGCTTTACACAGAGGGCCTCTGAAAGACTCTACCAAGCAGGGTATCAAAGCAAATGCTGAGACTCATAGCCAAACTTTGGAAAGAGTGCAGGGAATCTTATGAAAGAAGGGGGGGTGAAAGACCTGGAGATATCAGGAGCTCCATAGGAGAGCAGCAGAATCAAACAATCTGGGCACAGGGGTCTTTTCTGAGACTGATACTCCAACCAAGGACCATGTGTGGAGATATTCTAGAACCCTTGTATAGATGTAGTTGATGGAAGCTCAGTGTCCAAGTGATTTTCCTAGTAAGGGGAACAAGGGTTGTCTCTGACATAAACTCAGTGTCTGGTTCTTTGATCAACTCCCCCTGAGGTCGGGGATGAAGCAGCCTTACCAGGCCACAGAGGAAGATAATGCAGCCAGTCTTGATGATATCTGATAGGATGGGGTAAGATGGAAGGGGAGAAGGTCCTCCCCTATCAGTGGACTAGGGGAGGGGCATGGGAGGAGAAGAGGGTGGCAGGGAGGGATTGGGAGGGCATGAGGAAGGGGCTACAGCTGGGATATAAAATGAATACATTGTAATTAATTTTTAAAAGTTGGGATAGAAATAATTTTATGTTACTTTCCATTTTCATTATGTCTTATGGAAATACCAGAAAATTTAGCATCTTAATTTGGCTTGATAATCCCATAATCAAGAATGTAATTTATAAATGGAAGATACAATTCCTTGATAAAACTGAAACAAGTAGGAGATATTTTTCCTTTCTCACAGTCATCCATGTGAATATGTGGTGAAAGTACCTACCGAAAGAATTTTATATTGTTCTAGAAGCTTGGTGCCGAGGCAGGCTTGTTTGATGGTGTTCTCAGTACCTGGTGAAATGATGTCATCGTATGGTGACAGCATGCCATGCTCAATACAGTCCTCTTTTAGTGCAGGTGGGGAAGTGAGAGCTGCAGCTTTTGCTCATCTTTCAGCTTAAAGGATTATTATTTTTTTTTTTTATCTCAGCTGGTAGTACTAATGATCAGAGCTCTTTTTTTTATTCTGTGCCAAGTTTTGGAATTTAATCTACCCATCTGGATATTTTGGAGATGGTTTCTGAGTTCTTTAAATCTTAATTTCTAAATGAATCTTCAAACATCAGATGCTAAAATATGTTCAGAAAAAGCATGAGTTTTCTTCACCTGCCCGCATATTTTAACAGTTCTACTTGCATTTATGTATTTCACCTCTGTACCTCTAGACTTGTTTTTGCTTTATATGTTTTGCCCAATTCATTAGATGTTTTTAGAACTGACCATGTTGATGATTTTTGATATTTTATATCGATTTATCTTTTAGTTAAACAGCAGTTATTTCTAAACCAGCTATATATACCCGAATCACCATACAGGAACTAGGATTTACTTAATTAACCTAGAGCACAGTCCTGGGCAATAATTACTCCATCCTAAACCTCTAATCCCATGTAGCTTCCTTCCATTCAGATTTCTCACATTGTACTGTTTTTTAGTCATATCCTGTTCCTTGTTCCTGATGTTTCCTTGCCCTCTGCTCTCTCATCTCTCCTCCCACTCACTTCTTTCTCCTCCCCACTGGACCAGGATGTCCCACCGTATTCTCTCCATTGCTCAGCATTGGCTGGTTGTTTTTTATTGGCAATACAGAGAACAAATGGTAGCATGTTTACACAAACTTGGTACAGGTGATGCTTAGCATAAGCATCACAATGGAATTTCCAGATTGAAACCAGATAGTGAGATAGAGTACTCAGCATTTGAATGAACACAGATAAACTGTGTACATGCCACAAGAATATTAAACCAAATATAAATATAAATTTCAAGAAAACTCTGAGTGTTGAAACACATGGGCTGTCACATTTTCTACATAGCTTATCTCCTAATGAAATACTTGGCTTGATTTGAATGCCGATCTTAACACAAGAGAACATTTGATATTCTTGTGTGGAATCTTGATGATCATTGCATACTCAATGAATAGTGTTAAACGGAAAATATGCAATCCGGTGATATCAGAATGAACAGAGATAAAAATATAGCAGTAGAGCAAGAAGTGGACTTCATTACTGTATTTCCATCAACTCAATAGCGTCACACTGCCTTATTCCTCAATCAAGTTTGTCCAACACTTTCTAACTCAGAGAAGTAGACATGGAGCACACAGTGTTTTATGCTAAAGACTCTCCACTTTCTGATACTATCTAGAATTCCTTGGATATTGACATGAGGATGATCCAGGCCTTGAGAACAAAATTTAATAAAGAGATAAAAACACTGACGGGAACTGAATCTGAAGTGACTATACGCTTGAAAACCTCAAAAGCTCTAGTAGAAAACTTGAAGAAAATCTTTACGTGTAGAGTGGATCAAGCAGAATTGAATAACAAGACAAAAAGAGTAAATAGAGGATCTCCACTAAATAATCAAGGAATATAAAAATAAATCTGGGAAAAGCATATTGAAAGTATGTGTCAGTATGGAAAAAAACAAATTATAGACATAGATGAGAGTCCTGGAATTTATTTCTATAACTAAATATAAATATAGAATTCTATATCTAAATATAGGTATATTTATACATGTAATGTATATAATTATAATTTATTTATACAATATGTATCTATTTAATATATATCTATATAATCTATATTTAATATATATACCCAGCATGATATAAACAACCTATATATAGATTATATAGATATATATCTAAATATAGATATAGAATTCCAGGTCTAAGGTATAGACTCTATTTTCAAGAAAATCATAGATGAAAATTTCCACAATCTAAGGAAGGACATATCTGTACATATACAAGAAGCACACAGAATACCATATAGATAAGAGCACAAAAGTAAACTCTCATGGCAGCTGGGCTTGCTGTCACATGTCTATAATCCCAGCACTCAGGGAGACAGAGGCAGGCAGATTCTTTGGAGTTCCAGGCCAGCCTGGTCGACAAAGTGAGGATAGGACAGCCAAGGCTACACAGAGAAACCCTGTCTCAGAAAAACAAAAACACAAAAAGGAAGGAAGAAAGAAAATCCTCATGGCACATGATAGTTTAAACACTAAGAATATGTAGCAAATAATGTATGTATAATGTTGCAAAACAAACAAACAAAACCATAAGTCACATATAAAGAAAAACCCATCAGAATAACAGCTAGTTTTTCAATGGAAAATTTAAAAGCAAGAAGATCCAGGAGCAGAACATTCTAAGTCCCCAAATATCACAAGTGCCAACCTGGACTAACATACCCAACATGATATAAACAGCCTAAAATATTTTATATACAATAAACCAAACCTAAAGAAAACACAGAAAGCAACATTTAGACTAAAGGAAAGATAACAAAGAAATTGTAGAAAGAAATAATTCCCAAAACACAAAGTACCACAGAAACAACAATATTAAAAAAAAATCAATAAGTAATTTCAATTAGCATACATATTTCAATAATAACTTTAAGTATCAATGGCCTCAATTCTCCATTCAAAAGACATAAAGAGCTGACTGAATGGATCAAGAAACAAACTTTATCTATGGTCAACAAAAAACCTATCTTAACTTTAAAGATAAGTACCACCTTAGAGTACTCTTGTTTAAAAGAACTTCAATAACATGGAATCAGGAAGCAAGCAAATATTGATATCCTAATAGCTGGCAGACTGGATTTCAAACTAAAACTAATAAGAAGAGATAAAAGAAATCTAATCAAAGCAACTAGTAAACTCAGAAGAGATTACTGTTCTAACCATATATTCACCAAACTATGGTGGAATCAACTTCATAAAAAATGTGCTGTTGAATTTAAAAGCACAGATTAACACAAACTCATTGATTCTGGGTCATTTCAAAACACCATCTTCTCTAATACATTTGTTCATCTGGGAAAAAAAAAGCAGAGAGACATCAGAATTAAAGATATACAACAAATGGATTCAACATCTATCTATACAAAATATCACCCAAATACCCAAATTTTTTATTAATTTTTATTTTTAAAATGAGCATACTCTCCCTAATTTCTGAATAGAATTGTGCTTTTAACAGACTTTTGGGATACCTCTCTCTAAGAAAAAAAATGGGACCTGAAGCTTGGGGCATCTTCATGTTACTTTTCTTGCCTGCAGTTTTCAGGGATAGTGAAAGTTAAAAGTGAAGGTGGTTTAGATTGAGTTAGGAGTTATGGTGGCTACAGTAACTGAAGATCTGTATAACAACTGGTCTGAGTGTGTTACTGCTTATCTCGGGATCTTGAGTCAGAAACCACTGGCTAGCTCATTTATGAGATAGCAGACTTAGGTAGAACTATACAGCTCCATGTCAGAGCCTGGGGAATAAAAGAAAATAACTGGTAATGCTGATCTCATCTTTTTTTACAACTGAAGTATTTTGTACATTAAGAATTTATTTGTATTAATTAATTAATTAATTAATTTAAAAAAAATACTTCTTACAACTTAATTCCAGTTTTAGGTTTAATGGTTCCTTAGGTTTTGTGCTTGTGGTAAACACCTAGTCTTGCCAAGCCAGTCTTCCAACACAAAAAGAAAGTACTGTGTGTTATTTATAAAAACTTTTTTTCTTTTTCTTCCATTATCATTTCACTGACCTTTTTGTAGTCCTTTTTAGATGCCTCTAAAAACCTTTACTTTCCTATCTAACCAACAAAACAGATGTCTTTCTCTGGGCATCAACCCCCAGTAGGATACTGCAAACTGCTGTAGAAAAAATACAATCGTACATGTGGTCATGTTATACCCAGTTTGTGAGACCTCTAAAAACCACCAGAAATCGACTCTGCTGCAAACACATGAAGAATCTTTTATCACAAGCTCGAGCCTGGGTCGCAGCAACCTCCCTGGTTGAAGAGAGGGAGTGCGGCCCTGCAGTCTAGAGGAACAAGGTTCTTAAAGGGACCCAAAATTCTTTGGTCTCTCACACCCCCTTCCCATGATTATTTGAAGGTTTAATCTTGGGTCTTCCAGATATGATACCTGGAGTCATATCTGTAAGATTTACCTTTCCACAATGGGATCTGAGAACCATAAGCTGTATTGCTCCCAAGTATTCCTTTATGAAAGCCATTAAGCAATTTAAAATACAAGACCCAAAGGTAAAAATCAAAATGAGTACGGGTCCCATCAGGGTGGATATAAGGGTAGTAAGTGAAGGAGAACTCTTATACCAGGATTTAAACCATCCTCTGGAATCTTTTCTCTCCAGGGTCTCTCCAGGTTTTTTGTTATTCTTGCTAAGGATTTCCTAATCATTCCTGACTGGTTTACATAAAAACAACATTTCTCTCTAAGGGCTGCACATAGCCTGTCCTGCTGTAAAAACAACAGCTCTAAGCCCCTTCTGTTTTGCAACATTATTTCTAGCAGGGAATCAACATTCTTTTCTAAATGGGTGATTGAGTTCTCACGCATTGAATATCTTTATCAATATCTGCTTTTGAGCTGTTATAATTCCAGCTTTGTACATCTAGTGCTGCAATAACAGTTCCTTCTCCAGCTAAGGAGATCCCCAAAATAATAGCTAATGTCAGGGAGCCCCTTTTGACTTAGCATTTCAGCCTGTTAGGTGGGATTTTGGGCGGAGTTCTTTTCTTCTGAAGCTGCTTCAGTGCTGACCATGGGGCTGTTGGCATCAAAGGGCTAGGAAGGCTGAAATGCCAGCCAAAGGCTGAGCATGGCACAGTTTTCAGAAGCTTCTGGTTAGTTGATCCACCTGAAGAGGCAAGGGACAATCATGTCAGATTCCAGTAATTCCAGATTTCAGCTTGCAGTCCATAGCTGATTCCTAAATAGAGTTTGTCAGCCAGATGAAAATCTGCTGAGATAAATTCAGACTTGAAACAGAAGTTAAACTATGTCTAGTAATTAGGAAGTGAGGAATCCCAAGGCCAAGGAAAAAACTCATCTGGGGTCTGTGTGAGCTATGCCAGATCCAGGTCTCATGACTTTTTGATTTCCCGAAACTCATATGAATTTTTAGTTTACAAAATTATATATATATATCAGAAAAGAAACGTATCAGCAAATCTCATATAAACAACATTCAATGAGTAACAGGTAAAACTGCATTCAACTGAATGAGTATCAGTTCTTCTTCACTGTTTGTTTTGTAACCTTTATAAACAGTTTAAGTGTGTCCACAGTCTGAATCTTTAACACTTTTCCTGTGGGCACAGCTGTTGGTCATCAGCCACCAATGGAGCTTGGCCACTTCTCTTACACTCAGCATCTACTTTTATCCCCTACCTCCATGTCACACTGGAGAGTTAGGCAGAAATACATTAATGGCTTTAGTGCTAAACCGTGAATGCTTGAACTTTCCTTAACAAAGCAACTAGAAGGGATAGGTTTCAGATATACCTAAATCCTGTGTAAAAGTCTACCTCAGAAAATGGCAGATATTAAAAATACCATAGTAAAAGCTATGGCTTTTGGGTCAGATATTCACATTAGACAAATGTTTTTAACATGATGAGAAGTACCTTTAATTTTATCTACAGAAGACAACAAAAGGCAAGCTTGTGGCTAAATAATAAACAGTCAATGCTCCATCAGATTATCAGAACTCTATTGATCAATGCCAAAACTCTGAACTTCTGAAAACTTATAACAACATAAGCAAAACAATAGCAGAGGGGAGGGAGGAATCTGAAAACTCTCCCATTTTTAATGTCTTAAATTATTTTTCATATTATTACAATTTATATTCATATAACTTAAAATATCTATTTAGACCCTCCAATCTTTTATCAACTTTGAAACATTTTTGTCCTTTAAATAATATTTTTTAGATTTTTTTATAATTGAAACTTTCATATCCTCTGACCTTACATAAACTTGACATCTTTTTATCCAGTCATTCACCATAAGACATAGGTAACTAACATGAAGCCTGTGAGCAAGGCACATCTCTTTGCCTTTCTAAATAAGCGATCTAATACCTAGTAGTTTTTATTAACTAATAATTGACCAATGAACTAACAGTGGACCTAATTGTCTACTCTTTAGCTGTAAAGCTACCATTAGCTTAGCTTAGCCATCAATGTGATCACAGACCTGAGAAGGATAAATATAATCCCAAAAAATGTACCAAAACATGTATCAAGTAAAATGCCAGAGATGACTACTTAGTCTGTCACCTAGGCAGTGTCCATGACTACTCTGGTCTCATGGCATCATGAGCAGAGGCAGTCCAGCCATCAGTCACAGAAGATCTTCTGAACTAAAATCAAAGCAAAAGTTTCAGTCTGATGCAGTTCATAGAGGGGATAGCAAATCTTGTTGATCCTATCACATTGCATTAAAACTGAACAAAAAGCAAAAAGCTTAAAGGACAAAGTTTCGCTTAGCATGAAATGGAGAACTGAACACAGCTGGCAGCCCTCAACAAAGATGGTGGTAAAACTACAGCTCCACCCTCTTGTATCAATATGGCGGCTAGTCATGTGTTGTTATAGGCTGTGGATGGCAATATAAAACATAGGCCTTAGGTGTCACTGATAGTGTTGTTACCTCCCATGATATAGCACTGTGGAGCTTTGGTACAGTATTCTGTAATCAAAAGTTCTAACATTGTAATCAAATATGTTTTAGAACCAACTGCATAACAGAACAGTATAGAACAATTTTAAACTGTACTTGAACTATTCTAGCCACACCAAACCTATGGGCCAGAAAGAAAAGCATTAATCCATTCACTTAGGAGCTGGTGGTCAAACATGTAATGGTTAACAATGGCTTCAATACAACCCTGTATAACCCTGGGCTAACATGAAGCTGCAGTCTTTGTCCCCCTTTAAAGAGCATAAGAAAATATTTTGCATTGATGAATCACCAGCCTTTTAAATGAGGAATAACAGATTTTATAGTTCTTTCTCAAATCATATTTGCAAGTATGAAAAACCAAAGAGCAAAAACAGTTCATATGCCCTCTGGCTTTCTGTACATACTCTGACCTTCTATAACATTCTATATACCTTCAGATTACTTTAGACAAGCTCTTTTCTTTTCTTTTCTTTTCTTTTCTTTTCTTTTCTTTTCTTTTCTTTTCTTTTCTTTTCTTTCCTTTTCTTTTCTTTTCTTTTCTTTCCTTTTCTTTTCTTTCCCAGTCTCTTGCTTTCTCTCTCCCTTTTCAGAAAACATAAAAACTTCCATCAATATCCCCCCCCTTTTTTAACTAAGTCATTCCATGGGTTTTTACCATCATGATATGATACACTGTAAAAACTTCAGTTTTCTCGATTGACTCAAACAGTATGGATTGTTTTCACTTGGCACAATTAATAAAATAAATACCAAATTTTTTTGTTCTCCCCCAAAGGGTTGAGAATCTGTTCCAAGTTATTTGTTAGACTGCCCAAGGTCATCATTTTAAAATTCCTGATAAATTTTAAGATGTTTCATAGCCTTAAATATTTAAACATTCTCCAAAACGTGTTTTTGCAATATCAAAATGAAATACTTTTTTTAGGAGTGATGTCACAAAGCATAACCATAATTTTAAAAGTCAAGACCAAATTTTAAAACCAAATTTTACCAGTGCAAACAGTCCAATCTCTAAAACCAATACAAATTTAAAATGAGACTTGTCTTCTCAATCTAAGAGGAAAATAGGATGACAAACAAAATTCATTACAACTAAGAGGTTCTGTAATCCTTTGCCTTACTGCATATCACATGGCAATCTCAAGAAGGTGGAGTCACATCACAGGGCATGACAAGCCACATGGTTGCTCCTTAAAAACATTTCTGCTTCTTTAAATCTTATCAACACATATGCACACATACATGTTCTAAACAAGAGTTTGAATTTAATCTTCAAACATATCCAATAACTTTTAATCTATAACCAAGACATACAGAGCATATTAACCATTTTGGATCAGTCAAAAACAAGTAATGGCTATACATACATTTATATAGACAAACAAAACTTTCCTTACTGGATCTAGCTGTAATTTCAAGTACATTGTTCCATCAGCTAGAGCAAGCTTGCTCTCCCTGCTCTACCATGCTGAAGGTGTCCATAGTTCCCTTGGCCCTGAATTCCTTGAGCACAGCTTGCCTGGGGGTGTGATGATCTGGTGTCACGGGCAACATCACCCCCCGCAGCCACCTTCCCAAAATGGGCTTTCCCAGCCTTTTCAGAGCCTGTCTCTGTGTGCCTCCGTGGTGGAAACCATGGAAGTGTGTCTGGCAAAGGTCTAAAAATTTCACTCCTGGCCCCACCCTTGCATTCCTGCTTTCTACCAGGGCAGTAGTGATTCCTCTGCAACAGGATTTAGGGAGGGGTCATGATGCACTGGTGGAAGGGTAGGAAGAAACAGGGAGGGATTAGAGGAAGTCTGTCCCATACTGTCAGTCATAGTCCAACAGACACAATAAACAAAACAGACAAGACAAATGCACAAGGAAACAAGTTCCTCCCACAGGAATGGCACCATATCTGACCAGAAGAGTTTTCTAAAACAGAAAGACAGACTCAGACTGAGTGTCTGTTTAGCCATATTGAAACTGAAGCTCAAACTCATAGACCTTCAGATTTCCACTCTGGTTTCCCTGCCACAAAAGCTCCAGAGCAGTGGGTGGTTCTTAATCACCTCCTGAAAGCAGGACTCTGCCAAAACACTGATTAAGTCAGGGTGCTTCCCCTGACTTCTGCAGCTGTGATTGCCAGCATGTCTTCTTTAATCACATCATGCTGCCTTACAGAAACACATGCCCCGAGAATTTTTTCGGAATAGAGGACACACATGGATACTGCACAGAGACACTTAGATACTTACTGCTGGCATAAGACCCTCCCGGTCAGGATCCTGGCATCTTGGGGATCCTAGACAAGCTCCCAAATGTTATACCCAGTTCATGAGAACCCCAAAGACCACTAGGAATAGACTCTGCTGCAAATACGAGTGTCTTTTATTACAAGCTTGAGCTCCTGTTACAACAACCTCCCTGGTTGAAGAGGAAGAGCGTGGCCCCATGGCATAGGGGAACAAGGTTTTTAAAGGGACCCAAAATTCTTTGTCTCTCAGTAAAAGATAGTGAATGTAGGTTTTCTTTTTCTTTTCTATATAACAACAAAAGCATTTTATTCTAATATTCTGAACCAGGTCTGTGAAACTCTTTCTAATAATAGGTAGGTGGGAGATAGGGTTTTGGGAGCTCTGTGCTGTGAAATTCCACTGGTGTGACTGTTCCAGTAAAATGTCATTTATATACTGGCCACAGGCTACATCGGTGTCATAGATCATCCTTTGCAAACTTTTGTTGAAGCTGAGTGGCATTTGTCATCCCACCTGCTTTAGTTACTATTCTATTGATGTGAATAGACCAAGACCAAGTCAATTCTTATAAAAGAAAGCATCTAATTTGGTGCTTGATTGTGCTGCACAGTTACTCCTCCAGAGAGCACACAAGCACTCTTAAAGCCCAATAGACTGGCTTTAGTCCACAGCCAGTCTTCCTGTGAGAGAGGTAATTGCTCAAATCATACAGCACTAAGCCTCACTGTTTTTGGTGTTTTAAGCACAAAAATATTATATCCTGAGTTGATATACTTCAGCTAGCAAAAGATGTCATTGCAGAAGCCAAAATTCAGGTTATTACATTTAGGGATCTTCAAAGCCATATCATGGAAACTTTGACTTAGCCTTTGCTTGTGTTTTGACGGGCATTGCTTCCTGAGCGCTGGGTTCTAAGGCCTGGATGGGGCATTTATCATATTGCCAACTTTGTGCTAAGGTCAAGGAAGATACTAAGTTCTGGGGGCCTATTACACATACACTTTCAGAGGGTAAGGTCACAATCACCATGCTGGAAAACGGACATACTTCGTGGTATAGCAGTAGAGCAGTACTGAGAGCTTCATATCCTAACCCATAGGTAGGAAGGCAAAGAGAGATAGAGATTGATAAAGATAGAGTTGGAGATGGAGAGGAAGATTGGGAAAGAGGGAAAGGGAGAGAGACAGAGAGAAAGAGAGGGAGAGGGAGGTTGTATCTGGTATAGGCTATTGAAATCTCAATGTCCACTTCTAAGTGACACATCTATTCCAACAAGGCCACACCTCCTAATCCTTCTACTTCCTGGCCCTGATAGGCTTGTAACTATATAATAACACAAAATTTATTTAGTCCAATTTCCAAAGTCCACATAGTCTTTCACAGTCTCAACACTGTTTAAAATACAATTTCTATTTTTTTTCTGAGTTAGAAGGCAACCCCCTTGTAATTTTCTATAAAATAAAAAAGCAAATAGCATACTTTTGTCATACAATGGCAAAAAATCCATTACCATTCCAAAAGGGAGGAAAGAGAGCATAATGAAAAAGTACTGAGCCAAAGCCAGACTCAAAACATCAGGGAAAACTTCAAATTCTGCATATGCATGTCTGATGTCAAAGTGCTCTTCAGATCTCCAACTCCTTTCAGCTTTGTTGGCTGCAGCACATTTTTCTTCTTTGGATTGGTTCCACTCCTTGTTAACAACTTACCCTGGAAGGTATCTCACGTTTCTGGCATCTCCAGCATCTTGGGGTCTCCAATGCAATGAGGCTCCATGTTCACAGCTTCACAGAATTGCTTTTCTGGGCTTCCATGCATGCAGAGACTGCTTTTAGAAACATTTGGCCCAGCTGCTTTCCTTAATCACTAAGGAAGAATCCATAACCCCTTTCCTGTATCCTCTTAACTCTAAATTCAGAACCAAGCTGCAGTGTTATACTTTCAGGGACTGGAGCCTGGAAACCTCCATGACTTACATTTGCATAAACTTTCCATTGTTTATGGTTTCTTTGGAATCTTAAGATTTCCTTTAAATCTTTTTATAGATTGTTGATAAGCTAGATGGGGTCTGACCCTGAGGATAGCATTTCCTTTATTCTGCTTTGAATAGACCTTTTTTTTAAAAAAAAAATATCTCCTTGATTGCTGAATTTGATTCCTACATGAGATTTTCTGGTGTTTTTTTCTCCTCGAATTGTTATACATACAGTGCTGCTTGCTCTTTTTTATTGTAGATATGCATAAGTCTGATTGCTAACACTCATATGACATAGCCAATACTAAGCTGTACTGAAATCACCTCTGCCAATACCATTAAACCAAAACTTTTCCATTTAGCCTGAGGCAGATTTTTCAGGACAAGAACAAAAGACAGCCACATTCTTTTGCCAAACTATCACAAGAATGGTGTCTAGTTTACTTGCTAATATTCTCTAAAACCTCTTGAGCTACGTTTACTTTGCCCTCAGCTCCTACTATAATGGCCCAGTAAACCCTGCTTAATCTATTTAATTGCTTCTCTAGTCCAAAATCCCAAAGTCTTCCATATTCCTCCAAACAAAAGCATGGTCAAACTACAGCCCTGACACAGGAATACACCCACTCCCTGCTACCTGTCTATTGTTCTATTTCTTCAAAGAGACATAATAGCGAAGACTACTCAAATAAAGGAAAACGTTTATTTTAAAATTTTTTTTTATTTATTACAATTTATTCACTTTGTATCCCAACTGTAACCCCTCCCTCATGCCCTCCCAATTCCACCCTCCCTTCCTCTTCTCCTCCCATGCTTCTCCCCAAGTCTCTGAAGTGGCTGGCTTTTTGATCACCTCCCCCTGAATGGGGGGAGGAAGACAGCTTTACCAAGCCACAGAGGAAGACAATGCAGCCAATCCTGATGAGATCTGATAGGCTAGGGTTAGGGAAGGAGGAATTCCCCTACCAAGGAAAACATTGAATTGCTTACAGTTTTAGAGGATTAGTCCATTTCCAACATGAAAGGAAGCAGACAGGCATAAAGCTATAGTGGTAGAATAGTTCTTAAGTGAGTACTAATTTACAGGCAGGCAGTGAGACAAAGAGAGAGAAAGCAAGAGAGAGAGAGAGAGAGAGAGAGAGAGAGAGAGAGAGAGAGAGAGAGAGAGCCTGGTATAGGCATTTGAAACCTCAAAGTCTACTCCCAATGACATGCTTCCTACAACATTGTACAACATATCTCTTCCAATAATCCACTGCCTTCTAATCTTTTTCAAACAGTTGATTAGCTCATGACTAAACATTCAAATATACCAGGTTTTGGAGGACATTTTAATCCAAACTACTGTACTACCTTTATCCCCTCTTAGATACGATGAATTGGGAATTTTAAATGTTTGGGAGAATTGCTTTAGAGACCTTTATGTAGCTAAGAGATTTGTGTCTGAGAAATAATTGACTTAGTTTGGTTTTCAAAATTATTCTATTTCTGTTTTATAAATGTCCATCTGTAAAACCAGAGTATCTTTTGTACTTGGTAACATCTGCCAACTATTAACAATTATTTATAGTAATCCTTAAATCAACTGTACATTAACCAGTATTTAAGAAGAGATAGTAAGGACTAGATTGTAGTTATTTGGCTGAAGACACAGACATGGTCATTCCTAGATTTGAGATAGCACATAAGTCTATGGCCCTCTACCAGTACTCTCTCGGTAGAACACAAGCAGCACTGCTTCATTGGTCTTGACTTGTAGTCTAAAATGGAAAGAGAAAGCAAGGAATCCATCACCTTCATACTTCTAAGCCACTCAGAAATGAGATCCTCATCAGGGAACCCTATTTCTGTGACCTTGTGTTGACTAAGGATGCATTCTGACTTTGTGTTTCTAAGCTCCGACTGGGCTTAGAAAATTCCTTTGCTGGAGTTGGTGTATTGCTTCATAATTAGGTGTGAGAGTGAGTGACCTGAGTAGTGACTGTGATGTGCCCTTTGGTGGTTTCCTCTTACCTTCTGATTATCTTTTAATTATTGCACTGTGTAAATACCTGAATATACTAATATACTTGAGTTTATGTCTGCAAGTGCAATCTTAAGCCTTATTGTAGAAACAAAACCTAAGAAAAACCTTAAAAAACATACTTTTTCTCCATCTTTACAAGAAGAACAAAAATGTTTATTCGTGTAGATGTGCTTGAATGATGCTGTATATTTTTGTGAGTAAGTACAATGATTTGTTCTTTAGAAAATACTTCCCTTTCCTGAAATTATGTACTTGTTCCTCAAGAATTCATTGCCCTGAGCTTTTACTTCATCAAAATATTAGACATAGTAACCTCTGAACTATTTTTAAGTTTAAAAAGTCTTCATGAACCAATGAATTATTAATTATTAGAATGACATACAAGGATAAATTTTAGCCTCATTTGAAATAAAATACCAACATTGACCATCTTCATTCTGTCAGCCTGCACACTGTGCCTAGCAGGAAGAAGCCAGCAGGGAGTGAGGAGTCTGTCCCCTGTCCTTGAAATGTGTCCTAATGCAAGCATTGTTTTCAATTTTCTTAAAAATAAAATTGCTTCTCTTGTATCATGTAGAAAAAGAAAGGGGGTTCACCTTTTAACAGATAGCTGTGATATTAAAATGTCATCTGTAAATCTACTTGCAGAAATCCTGAAAGAACAAGAAAATGAATTTGTGAGCGTAATTTAGCTAAATTTCCAAGGAATAAAAACTTTGGTCAAATATATATTCCTAAATAAATTGAAAAGTCAGAGCACTGAATATTAATGAGGCCTGGGAAGGCAGGAGTGTGACCTTTTTAGCTGGTTGGTGAGGGATGTGAGATGCCTCAATTTTTAAAGCTCCCTTGTGGTTGGGAAGGTCCTACACAGATGGCCCATAGATTGTATCAAAATGAACACCTTAAAACACTCATTTTTATGTTTTAACGTCTTTTAGCTACTTTATTACGTATAGAGAAAAGACTACCATATAGTTGGATTGCTAATGTCTTGGTTATTGGACATTATCAATCTGCAATCCCTCCAAAGTCTTTTGTTAATTTCCTTTATTTTTTATTTAAACAGTTTATTTTGATGGTACCTTTTCCTCTTGAGTACCTATCTTATTCTCTATGGAGTTTTGCTTAAAATTCTTTCAGCTACTAGCAAAATATATTTCCAAAGAAAACTGAGAAAAAGATGCTTCTAAAACTGCATCAATATTTTTTCAGAATTTGCCTTCAGAATTCTCTGGTTGTAGATGCTTGCTTTTACTTCCTGTCACTCACTAGAGATTGGTAAAACACAAACAGAGACTATGAAGGCCTCATCAGACCCCATTGCAGTAATTCTTTAATTTTTTCTAGGTAACAGATTATCCAGAGAAATGATAAAGTATTTTTAAATAGAATATTACTTATTTTTTTAAGATTTATTTATTTTATGCATATGAGTATTCTGTCTGCATTTACACCAGAAGACCAGAAGAGAGAATCAGTTCACATTATAGATGGTTGTGAGCCACCATGTGGTTGCTGGGAATTGAATTCATGACCTTTGGAAGGGCAGACAGTGCTCTTAACTACTGAGCCATTTCTCCAGCCCGAATATTACTTATTTATTTGATAACTTTATGCCTGTTAATAATATATATTGATCCTACTTTTGCTCTGTGTCTAGTATCTTCCCTTTCATTTTAAGTCATCTTATTTTAATTAATTTATTTATTGTGTAACCCTGCATCCAATTAGTGTTGTCCAGTGACCTGGTGATGGAGCTCATTGTCTTCAGCTTGGGCAAGTAAGTATAGCTACAATGAGCCACTCATGTATGGAGCACAGCATATCAAAGCGCTTCTTTTCATATTCTGGCTCTTACATTGTTTCTTCTGTGATGTTCCCTTAGCCTTGGGTGTGAGGAATTGATATAGATGTTCCATTTAGAACTCAGCAATAGTCACTTATTCACAACATTTTTAACTAATTATGGATGAGTCCTTGTATTAAGTGCTGACCATTGCTGAGAAAAGCCTTTTCGGAAGCAGTTGAGGGCAGCATTGATTTATATGCATAAAAGGCAACTTGACATGTTCATTTAACAAGGCAAAAGCAGTAAGTTCTCTCTTACTACTGTTTTCACTATATTCCTGCTTTAGTCTTCCATGCTCTGCAAGCAAAATATGTTGTGTTCTAACAAACTGTGTGAGTCTTGCTGTCTAGTTCTGGTGGGCAACCAAGGGTAAGAGCAATAGCTTCTATTGTTTGGGGGGCCTCTGGGACATGCCAGACTGATAACTCAGGGAGACATCTCATCCTGGCACAAAGATTTTTATTTAATAACCCATGTCTTTTAGAGAAAGCACTGTTCACTCATTCAGGGTATCTGGTCAAATTTTGTTTTACTGTCTATCCCTTAAATTTGTGATAAGATTCTTATAATGGTCTAACAAGACATTTTCAGTATTTATACATTTATCTCTAAAGTATAGCAGGTGACTCCATTTGTCTGTGTCTTTTAAATGTGTGGAATCTTCTCACTTTACTTTTATTTTTGCACATGTGTGAGTGCGTTAGCTCGTTAGGTTTTTGTCAACTTGACACAAGCTATAGAGAAACTTAACTGAGGAATTCCCTCCATAAGTTTGGCATGTGGGCATGTTTGCAGGGATGTTTTTAAATTAATGATTGTTGTGAGAAGATCCAGTCAATGATGGCCTGTACCAACTGTGGGCAGGAAGCCCTACTTGTACAATAAAGCAAGCTGAAAAAATTGTGGAAAATGAGCTAGAAAGCAGTGTTTCTCTTTCATCTTTTTTTTTTTTTGAGTTCTTGCTTCCATTTTCTGCTTGAGTTCTTGCTCTGATTTTCCTTTCTGATGAGCTGTAATGTGAAAATATAAGCCAAATTAACCCCTTTCCTCCAAATCGGTTTCAGTCAGGATTATACCACATTAACAAAAAGTAAACTAGGTAAGTAGAGTAGCTGTGTTTGTACATATGTACAGCTTTGGAAACCAGGGGTCAGTGTCAAGTGTCTTTCTCTATTTCACTCCACCTTATTTTTAAATAATAATATTTGTATTCATTCTGTGACAATTCAGTACGACCATAGAAATGTATCCTGGTCATTTACACCACACTTCACCTTCCCAGCCCTCGACCCCAAACACATCCTCTTCAACTTTGCTTGCACAAGAAACACAAGATCAAGCCAACCAATATAGACAAGGAGTTGATGACTGTTGGGGAAAAGGGAATTACTTTTCTTTGGAAGGTCAATGATGGTCAGTTACCCATGCTCTGGTGGGTAGCTCCACACATGCGTACATGTAGGCAGCATTAATTGGATTACAATTAATTAGATTACAATAAGAGAAGTCTACCTTATTCTTTTGAGACAGAGTTTCTCATTGAACTGAGAGCTTGCGTGTTCTGGCAATCTGTCTGTCTGTAGCCTTCCTGGTTCTTGTGTGATAGATAGGATCACTCTTGGCTTGACCTTTGCTTGAGTGCTAGGGATCCAGACTTAGTTTCTCAATTAGTACTTTACCCATTGAGAAATCTCCCCAGCTCTGGGTACTTTATTTTTGACAGTCAATTCCTTAGAAAATTGTGCATGGAGTCAAGTCATTTACTTTAAACCTGTTCCCTGGGAGAACTAACCAAATAACTTGATAGTAATAATGATCAAATACAAAGTATTTCACATATCAGATGTACAATATTCAGCCAAACACTGAGCTGAATTGAAATGGAAAGACAGAGTCTGTGAAGTAGGTGCTTGTGTAGAAACTGACCTCAACACAGGTAGACAGCCAAGACTCTGGGGAGAGGATGGTTGTTCTTACCAAGTGAACTGGCAGTTGGTGGATTGAAAAGAGTATAGGCAAATTTGTGTGAGTTCTAGTTTCTGTGTGTTATTTATATTGTAAAACTGCCTTTACCAGTTTTCCTCCAACTGTCCATCTGACTGTCTTTCCATCCCTCCCTCCATCTATCCATCCATCCATCCATCCATCCAAGTATTTAGACTTGCAGTGTTACTGTGTACTCAGAACACAAATCTCCCTGCTAAGTGAGAATAATCAGACTCCATGTGTGTAAGTCACTTGTGCTCTTGGTATTTTTGTTTTTGTTTGGTTGGTTTTGTTATTCTGAGGTGATAGCAGTAGAAATGTGTCATATTAAATTTCATAATTTTTTAGAATTGTGTTCCATACTCATGATGTCTAAAAAATTTCTCTATTCCCTCTAGAGCTGCGGGATAGAACCAGATTACAGTAGAAGAATAGTGAGGTGAATAAAGACACTTCCATGGGACTTGAGAGAAAAAGTTTAGATTTTTAATATGTTTTGTTATTTTGTCTTAGTATTTCATCCATAAAAAGGGTGTAATGAGGGTATAGATTTTTCTAGGGTACAATACCAACCAGACAGTTTTCTGGAAGGCTAAAGCAGTCAAACTGATTAGTCTGAGGTAAACTTTGAATCATTTTCCTCGTTTAGTCTCCTTTTTCCAAGACTCTTGGGCTACTCTCTATTCTTGACATTTAACTTCCTTTTAGATGTCAAGAAACACATCTGAGAAATAAACAGTAGCAGCCACTATTGTATGTGCTGTGGTGGAAATCTACAGCCCAGCTTCAGAAAATTCAGTACATTTCCATTTCATCACTTACTTGGTGATTATACTTTCATTATTACTGTCTCTTATATACATATTTTATATGTACTAATTTAGAATTTCAGAGCATTGAATATATAGTAAAATTTTCTCAGTATTTGTGTTGAAGAAACTCAGAGAGGTTGAGTCACTTGCTCCAAGTCCAGAGCCAGGGATGGAAGAAACTTGAATTTGAGATCATTTCCTGATTGCAGAATATATCCTCCTCCTACCCTGACACTTTGTGTATCAGTGTGTTCTCTATTATAATATTGGCTTTTGGATTTTTATTTTTCTGTTGATGATCAATTTATACCTGCCATTAACATAAGACATTTTTTTTTTTTTGTTCTAGGTACAAGACTAAGGATTTAACATTTTAGAAGAAACCAAGCTACTCTTTGTGTGTTGGTGGTGGGAGCTTTCATTTCTGCCAGTAACTAAATGACATCTATACAGAAGGAAAGTCACGGAGAACCTTTTCTTGTGAAGTTGAAGGCTCTTCTCCATTTCCAACTCAGTGTTTCAACCATCCAGATCAACCTCCAATGAGACTTGGGAAATTGAAACAAAAGCCCGACTTGTTTCATTCTTAATATTTCATAACATCCAGGAATGATGTCAGAGGAACCTGAATTTTACGAAACTCTGAATGTGATTTTACCACACAGGCAGTAGAGATCCCTTTTCTTTTCTTTTTTTTTTTTTAAGTTTTCTTTTTTTTTATTTATTATTTTTTTTATCAGTTACATTTTATTAACTCTGTATCCCAGCCGTGTCCCGATCCCTCATTCCCTCCCAGTCCCTCCCTCCCTCCCTCATCTCCACCGCGACCCTTTCCAAGTCCCCTGATAGGGGGGACCTCCTCCCCATTCATCTGATCCTGTTTTATCAGGTATCTTCAGGACTGGCTGCAAAGCCCTCCTCTGTGGCCTAACAGGACTACTCCTCCCTTCGGGGGTGGGGAGACCAAAGAGCCAGTCATTGAGTTCCTGTTAGAAATAGTCCTTGTTCCCCTCACTTTGGGAAACCAATTGGTTACTGAGCTACCACAGGCTACGTCTGAGCGGAGGTTCTAGGTTATATCCATACATGGTCTATCTGGCACTTTCTAAGACAAATAGGAATAGTGCTTCCTCCAGACCCAGCTATACCACTGCTAGGTAGATACCCAAAGTTTGTTCAAGTACACAAAAGGGACACTTGCTCAACCATGTTTATAGCAGCTCTATTTGTAATAGCCAGAACCTGGAAACAACCCAGATGTCCATCAACGGTGGAATGGGTACAGAAATTGTGGTATTTTTATACAATGGAATACTACTCAGCAATCAAAAAGGAGGAAATCATGAAATTTGCAGGCAAATGGTGGGATCTAGAAAAGATCATTCTGAGTGAAATATCCCAGAAGGAGAAAGACAAACATGGGATATACTCACTTATATAGACCTATAAGATATGATAAACATAATGAAATCTATACACCTAAAAAAGATAATCAATTGGGTGGACATGGGGTAAGATGATCAATCCTCATTTAGAAAGACAGATGGGATGTGCATTGAACGTATGACAGGAGTCTACTGAGCGCATCTGAAAGACTCTAACTAGCAGTGTTTTCAAAGCAAAGACTCATCACCAAACCTTTGGCAGAGTACAGGGAATCATAAGAAAGAAGGGGAGTTAGTCTGATGGGGAAAGGATAGGAGCTCCACAAGGACCAAATATATCTGGGCACAGGGTCTTTTCTGAGACTGACAGTCAACCAAGGACCATGTATGGATAGAGATCCCTTTTCAGCCTCCCATTATGCTGCCATATAATCTCCTCAAGATTCTTTTCAAATTCCTTTCTACCTCTGCCATAGTTAGTCAAAACTTTAACAAATGCCACTTCTCCAGGATCTTCTGAGAAAATTGCCTTCTGCTTATTCTTTCTTCAATATTAATGCACTTTACTTCTTTATTGTTTTCCTGGATTCTCAAAATCTTCTAAACAAGTATTCCTCTCTCTCCTTTCAAATAACTCTACACTCCTACCAGAATGATATTCTGAGAACACAGATTTAATGAGTATAGTTCAACTCAAAGCGTCCTGTGGTATCTGTTACCTACAGGATAGACACCAAAACTTGTAGGCCTGTTGTAGAGCCTTCAGCAATGTAACCACACGTTAGAGCTTGCCTGCCTCAGCTGCAGTCCTCATTCATACTCAATATTGTAAATGCTGTTTTGCCTACATGAACAAAAAAAGAATGTATTTAGAATGTAACCACACTGTCTCACTGTTTCCCGTATATTCAGTGGGAAATGACAGAGCATGACTATCATTCTTATCTATTCTCATTTCTGTAAACATTTTGAACACACAGCTTGTGAAATGAATTAACTTCATCTGTAGTCAGAGGGTAGTTTTATTTCTTCCCCAGGTTTACTGTGACCTAACTGAGAAAAATCACATGTCTTTAAGATGTGCTTGGTATACATATTTGTTGTGAAATAGTAATTATTTATTACTATATACAGCTCTTTCTCTCTTTGTGTGTGTCTATATGTGTGTGTGCGTGTGTAGAGAAGGGCACTTCACTTAACACATGCTCCTGAATTCCCCTACCCTGTCACCTGTGACAACTACCACCGTACCCTCTGATGTTCTAAGTTCAAACATTTTATAATTCCCCATCTAAACATTATCACATTACATTTGTTCTTCTCTGTCTGGTTGGTTTCAGTGATCATAATGTCCATATTTTCTCTAATTGAAGGATTTTCCCTTTTTGTAGAAAAATAATTTCCTTGTGCAGATATATCACCTCTTTCTTACCCATTGACATGACTCAGCCATCCTGTTTTCAAGCATCTATCAGGTTGAATTGAAGTCAGTATCTCAGAGACACAGGTACACTTGCAGGCTTATCACAGGATTGTTTACAATACCATGGAACTGATTCCAGAAACAGGGCTATGAGGTAATTATTCCTATGCTACTGCAGGAGGGGCAACTAAGCAATTGTGTTTAAAATATCCAATAATTTATTTCATACTGTAATTAAAAAGCACCTCGGATGATTAAAAGAAACCTGCCTCCTTCATACTGTTTTCTGAGAAAAAGACTTGTGTTGTTTATTTTCCATGGATTTTTTTTATACCAGTAAACAGTGCCCAGTTTATAGTAGATATTCCAAAAATATTTTTGGCTGTCTGTTTAATGTGTCTTTACTTAAAATACTTCTAAAGAAACAGTTGTCACCCTAACTTGTTCTTAGTCATGCTGATGCATATAAGAAATTCTAGCTGTATGTCTGACATCTGGGCTGAGTGACTTGCATAAAACTTCCAGCTGTTGTTCCATTGCTTTGCTCAATAATGTGAGAGTGAGATGATGAATGAAAAGAAAATATTCATTGATTCTTTTGGACAGAATAATAAATGCACATTTTGCATCACATACAAATGAGTCCCAAGTCTGTGGCCTCTTGTATCATGGTCAAAATATTCAGTGGGCCTCCAATCTCCTCTTCAGTAATGACTTTAACCTCCATGATTCAGAGGGAGAGATACATAAATGCCACATCCACTCAAAGGTTAGGTCTTCTACTAGCATGGGGAGAAGGACGTGCTGGTGCTGACTGAAGCAACTGCCTTGTCCTTGATGCCGTTGTTCAGATTATTTCTCTCTTTGTCTTTGCTTGCCAAACCCAGGAAGTTATTGATGGACATAAAATAATGTAGTTCCTTTAACAATCCAACCACTAGAAAAAACCCCATGACCTCCTGCAACATAGAATTGCATACACTCAGCTAATGAACTGCTACCTATTATTAGATTGAAAATTTGCTGCCTACTGATTCACGGAGCATCTTCCTGCTCTTCTGTTGTAGCAGAGGTGAAAGGGGTGAAGCTCATTTGTTCTCACTGTGCTCTTCATTCTTTGAATTGCTTAAGAGGCTTCTGTCCTTTTCTAATTTTCATGCTTAAAATCTTGGCTTTTCAGATTGGAATGGAGGAAATTGTTATTGCTCTTTTAAAAAGGAAAAGTAAAATAATAAAAACGCTTTTCCACATTTATTTCTGGAACAAAATTAACCACAAAACAATAACATGCTAATTCATATTCATTTCTGGGAGCATTGAACCATCATTATGGCTGAACAGTATGCCTTTCAGTTGGTTTTCACCCTGTCTTGGATAATATATTTCCTGTCTTCTGGAAGGTTGTCAAGTATCATTAGGGGTCTTTCAATGATGTTTTATTGTTCATTTCAATGCTTATATTTCCCTAATAAAATTCTGGCTGCCTATAAAATGACTATGGTACTCTCCTTTTACTCCACTGTGTGTTGTAATAGAAAGATGGTCTAAGAAAAGTTGTGAATGTAACTGAAATGTGAACATACAGCATCTTGTGTCTCAAACAATACAAAGCTGGTAGATATATTTTGTTATCTTCCCAGCATAAAGATTAGAGAATTATAAGCCATCTCTTTATGGAATACTATTACCTATTAGTTTTTAAATTTTTATTAATTTTTTATTAATTACAGTTTATTCAATTTGTATCCCAGCTGTAGTCCCTCTCTAATCTCCTCCCAGTACCACCCTCTCTTCCTCATCTCCTGCTATGTCCCTCTCCAAGTACACTGATAGGGGAGGTCCTCCTCTCCTTTCTTCTGACCCTAGCCTATCAGGTCTCATCAGGACTGGCTGCATTGTCTTCCTCTGTGGCCTGGTTAGTTTTTAAAGTTACTTTTCTAAGAAAACTCCTGTCATTACCCTGTCTGAATTCTCTGTGAAAACATTAGGAGTCTGGAGCAGAGGGATACATAGGTTATATGTTCCTTTTTTTATTTTTCCCTAGGAAGGGCTATGATTTCCAGAAATGTTGCTATTTTAAATTCCAAAGAGTTCCAATCCGGTAGATATCATGTCACTAAGAAAAAAAATAATAGTTCTGTTTGTTGAACTTACAATTTTGTACATTCAAAAGTAGATTCTTTTTTTTTTCCCACACAATACTGGCTATAGTCTTGAACCATGATTATAGGGATGGCATTGTGATGCTTGTATGAAGTAGGGCCCAGCTTTGGAGAGGCTACCAGTTAAGATGAATGCTGAACTTGTTCAGTAAATGCAGATGAGAGAAAGTGTGTGTGTGTGTGTGTGTGTGTGTGTGTGTGTGTGTGTGTGATACAGAAACAGAGAGCAGAGAGACACTCTTCCTCATAAGAACTAACAAATCCTACTTTTATTTACTTATTCAGAGTTAAACAAGAATCTATTGAAGTAACTCCTAATGATCGTTTGAATTTCTTCAATCTGTTGTTATCTCACCCCTTTCATTTCTGATTTTGTTAATTTGGATAGTGTCTCTCTGCCTTTTACTTAGTTTGGCTAAGGGTTTGTCTGTCTTGTTGATTTTCTCAAAGAACCAGCTCTTGGTTTTATTGATTCTTTGAATTGTTTATTTTTTCTAATTTATTGATTTCAGCCCTGAGTTTGATTATTTCCAGCCACCTACTCCTTTTTGGTATGTCTGCTTCTTTTTTTTCTAGGGCTTTTGGGTGACCCATTAAGTTGCTTGAATGAGCTGTCTCGAATTTCTTCTTGAAGGCACTTAGTGCTATGAACGTTCCTCTTAGCACTGCTTTCATTGTGTCCCATAAGTTTGGGTAAGTTGTGTCTTCATCTTCATTGAATTCTAGGAAGACTTTAATTTCTTTCTTTATTTCTTCTCTGACCCAGCTGTCATTTATTAGTGAGTTGTTCAGTTTCCATGTGTGTGTAGGCTTTTTGCTATCTCTGTTGTTGTTGAGGTCCAGCTTTAGTCCATGGTGATCAGATAGGATACAACTGATTATGTCAACCTTCGTGTATCTGTTGAGGCTTGCTTTATAACCAACTATATGTTCTACTTTGGAAAAAGTTCCTTGAGATGCTGAGGAGAATGTAAATTCTTTTGTGTTTGGCTGTAAGGTTCTGTAGATGTCTCTTAGGGAACAAAACGACTGCCTACAGATTGGGAAAGAATCTTCACCAACCCTATATCTGACAGAGGGCTAATATCCAGTATATATAAAGAACTAAAGAAGCTAAACAGCAACAAATCAAGTAATCCAATTAAAAAATGGAGTACAGAGCTAAACAGAGAATTCTCAATAGAGGAATATCACATGGCAGAGAAACACTTAAAGAAATGTTCAACTTCCTTAATCATCAGGAAAATGCAAATCAAAACAACCCTGAGATTTCACATTACACCCATCAGAATGGCTAAGATTAATAACTCAAGTGACAACTCATGCTGGAGAGGATGTGGAGAAAGGGGAACCCTCCTCCACTGCTGGTGGGAATGTAAACTTGTACAACCACTTTGGAAATCAATCTGGCACTATCTCAGACAATTAGGAATAGTGCTTCCCCAAGGTCCAGCTATACCACTCCTAGGCATATATACAAAAGATGTTCAAGTATACAACAAAGACATCTGTTCAACCATGTTTGTAGCAGCTTTATTTGAAATAGCCAGAAGCTGGAAACAGCCCAGATGCCCCTCAGTTGAGGAACGAATACAGAAATTGTGGTACATCTACACAATGGAATGTTATTCAGCAATAAAAAAAAAAACAAGGAAATCATGAAATTTGCAGGTAAATGGTGGGAAATGGAAAAGATCATCCTGAGTGAGTTATCCCAAACCCAGAAAGACACACAGGGTATATACTCACTCATAAGTGGATACTAGACATCTAATATAGGGTAAACATACTAAAATCTGTAAACCTAAGGAAGTTAATCAAGGATTCTGGCTAAGATGCTCAATCCCCATTCAGAAATGCAAAGAGGATGGACATGGAGGGAGAAAACAGTGAACAAGACAACAGCCTAAAACAGAGGGCCTCTGAAAGGCTCTACCCTGAAGGCTATCGAGGCAGATGTTGAGACTCATAGCTAAACTTTGGGCAGAGTACAGGGAATCTTATGAAAGAAGTGGGTGATAGTAAGACCTGGAGAGAACAGGAACTCCTCAAGGACAGTGACATATCTGAAAAGTCTGGGCACAGGGGTCTTTTCTGAAACTGATACTCCAACCAAGGACCACTCATGGAGATGGTCTGGAACCCCTGCACAGAGATCGCCTATGGCAGTTCAGTATCCAAGTTGCCTCCATAGTAATGGGGACAGGGACTGTCTCTCTTTTTTTTTTTTTCAATGCAGTTTATTTAGAAACCTTGAACAATCCTTGGACCCTGGGGAAAGCCAGCCCACAGCTTAAAGGGACTGTCTCTTACATGAACTGATTTGCCTACCCTTTGACCACCTCCTCCTGAGGGAAGGGCAACCTTACCAGGCCATAGAAGAAGACAATGCAGCCACTCCTGATGAGACCTCATAGACTAATGTCAGAGGGAAGGGGAGGAGGACCTCTCTTTTTAGTGGACTGGGAGAGGGACATGGATGAGGAAGAGGTGTGGTGAGGTTGGGAGAGGAGGAGGGAGGTACAGGGAGGCTACAAACTGAATACTCTGTAATTAATAAAAATAAAAAGAATTAAAAATTAAAGAAAGAAAAGAATCTTGAAAAAATATCTGCACTCATGTACACTGAAGATTGTTTAAAATGGCTAATATGTGGAAACAACATATATGTCCACTGCATTATATTCACTTATTTATTATCCATCTCTCTTTCTCTCCTCCTTTCTCTTCTTCCCTCCCTTCCTACATAACTAGTATCTATCTATCTATCTATCTATCTATCTATCTATCTATCTATCATCTATCTATCTATCTATCTATCAATCATCTATCTATCTATCTATCTGCTCTATAATCTTATCATCTTATCTTTCTATCTGGCCTTTAATCCAACCATAACCCATTTATCTATCTTCTATCTCATATAGTTATCTTTCTATAATTTTCATACCTGTATAAGTTTTGTATCTATAATGTCTATCATCTATCTATTTGACTATCATCTATTGGTCATTTTAATTAGTTCTATGATAGTTTCAAACATGTTTTGTTCATATTTACTCCTACTCCTCCCAATCCACCTCACTGCCCTAATCTTCCAACTGTGTCCTGTGGTTTTTAAAAAACTTGAAGATCAATTTGTGTTGTACAAATATTTTTGTATTCATAATCTCCCACCAGATCATTTTATCAAGGGAAACTATTATAGAAAACTATCTCTCTCCCTCATGTCTCCCCCATTATTAAAAATTGTCATTTGCTTCACATCTAGAGATATGTGTGCTAACTCCACATTCTCAGCTGGCATTTTCTTTGGTTTGAGCTTAAAAAGATTATGTTCACCACTATGAGCTTGTGTGTGTCACTGCCCAGTGTTTCCAGAAGATGTTTCTCTGAGCTATCTAGCACCTCATATCCTCTGAACTATTATTCCATATCCTTTCCATATCCTCTTGAACTATTGTTCTTGACCCTTGGGAGTGGAAGTGCAGTAAAGGTGTTCCCTGGAGCTGAGGATTCTGACATCCCTTATTCTCTGTACTTTTGCTGTTTGTAGGTTACTGTTCTAAACACCATCTACTACAAATTGACTCTTCTTTGATGATGGCTGAGATATGCATTGATCTATGGGCATAATAATAAGCCCTTAAGAGTCAGTTTAATACTACTTCCATTTAGCAACACCATAGTAGTAAGTATTTTCCTAGAGCCTATATCCTGTTTAGCCAAAGGTTCTTGGATGCATTTTTTTGAGGTATTGGTTTAATCTTAGAGACTGAGACTTAATTCTAGTCAGAAGAGTGTCAAACACTCCCATTATTGTCTTGTCACTAATGCACAAATGGCACAACATCTTTCAACACTTTGAAATCTAGAAAGCCAAGAGGAAACTTTTCAAGGTCGGTACCTACTTGATTTAATCATGTTCTATGGCTCAAGTATGGGGTATCTTTGGCAATAGAGTCTTACCATCAAGTTTCAGAAGATAATCAAGAGTAGTGACAACATCTTGTAATGTTTTCAGAGTTTATGAGACCTCATCGGTAAACAGTTCTGATAGAAGTAACCCATTCTTGGTACTAGGCTTTCTGCTTGCCTCTAGTGCCTAGTAAAGACAGAGTTGGGCTGTTATGGGAGAAAACAAAGAACCAGACTTGAGTCTACCTGAGAGGGTCATTGAAAGACTCTCCCCAGCAAGGTATCAAAGCAGATGATAGCCAAAACTTTGGGCAGAGTTCAGGGAATCTTAAAAAAGAAGGGGGAGATAGTAAGACCTGGAGAGGACACGAGCTCCACAAGGAAAGCAATGGATCCAAAAAATCTGGGCACAGTGGTATTTTGTGAGACTTATACTCCAAACAAGGACAATGCATGGAGATAACCTAGAACCCCTGCTCAGATGTAGCCCATGGCAGCTCAGTGTCCAAGTGGGTTCCTAGCAACAAAACAGAGATTGTTTCTGAGATGAACTTAGTGGCTGGCTCTTTGATCACCCCCCCCCATGGGGAAGCAGCTTTACCAGGCCACAGAGGAAGACAATACAGCCAGTCCTTTTGAGACCTGATAAGGTAGGGTCAGATGGAAGGGGAAGAGGACCTCCTCTTGGGGAGGGCCATTGGAAGAGATGAGGGAGGGAGAATAGGATTGTGAGGGGATGAGGGAGGGGGCTACAGCAAGGATACAAAGTGAATAAACTGTAATTTATAAAAATATAAATTAATAAAACAAAAATAACTCCATTTTAACCCTTTTTATGTGTATATATGGGAGATTTTACAGTAGTATGCCTCTGAGTTATGTCTGTTTGAAAGGTCTCTAGTATTGTTTATTCCTTTTATTTCCTCTTTTAACCTGCCTCTGCTCTCCATCTCAGTTTAACTCTACTTATTTCATTTTTTAATGTTTATTATTATTATTATTATGTTACATTTTATTAACTCTGTATCCCAGCTGTATCCCGCTGTCATATTCCCTCCCAATCCCACCCTCCCTCCCTCATATCCTCCCTGCCCCTTTCCAAGTCCACGGATTGGGGAGGACTTCCTCCCCTTTCATCTGACCCTTATTTCATTTTAACTCTGTTTCTATCATCTGTTTTTACTCAACCCCTTCATTGCTACTGTGAGAAAGCCCTGACAGTTGATTTATCAAGGTATTTCAGGGAAGCTCTTCCCACACAGGGTACATTGCATGTGGTAGGGTATCCTTTGGATTAAAAAATGAGGTAAGTATTTCAATAAGTGAAAACATAGATGCTTGTTTTTGTGATCTTGACCAGATTTTAAGAGTTACCCACTTGGCACAGAAAATAAGGTGATGCTCCAACCATGACCTGAGTGTTTTGTCTTTGGTTGCAACTGTAAGATACTGATAAAGCTGGAAAGTAATGAACCATGTTACACAAACCATGTCAAAACATTCCTTCTCCTGTACTTTTGAATATGTTTTGTGTCCTGTGCCATGTTGGTGCTACGGAAAGAAGCAGTATAAACCTTAACTGGTAGTTGAATTGACAAGTATTGCAATGAGATGAGTTCAGAGAAGATTATTTTTTTAAACAGACATAAAAAGTTTAAGGGAGTCTAGAGATACAGGAAAATTTAGAAATGCCAATAGAGATTTTATTAAAAGGATTTGGATGGCAAAGGATCAGTGAAAGTTCTTGACTGGACCAAATGATTAGTAGGGGAGATCGACTTGAGCATACAGTTGTCACTCTTACAGGCTTTCACATGCCTGCATGGTAGACACCAGAACACTGGGAACTGTGCTTAGAAATAACTTTGTTGGCCATTGCTAACATACAAAACTGACAGAAAGTACATAAATATCTGACAAGTTATTTGGAAAACTATATCAATAAGGAAATCCTTGCCTATGTGTATGAGGACTCTATTTATTGGATCTTCAGCCTTCTGTGGACAAGAGACCACCCCCAAAGGCTGGGAATGACCCTTATGCATGGCATGTTTCACATTCAGGATTGAGATGTTGTCCCAAAGGATGTTCAGACATCTTCTAAAAGATGAGGCAAGAGCCAGGAGTCACACATTTCTATCTAGTATAGTAGTCTGGGCATTGGTGAGGAGGGATCCTGTCCTTTGCTTGGAGTGGAGGTTGGGTGTGGAAATTTTACAAAATCTGCAAGAGAGATAGAAAAATTGATGTGAGATTGATTTTTTGGTTATACTATTCTTTAGATTATTATATATTGGTTGCAGTTCTTAAACAGTGAGCAAATTGCAGGGATCAAACATTTCCATTTTAAACCCAAGCATGCAGGCTGAAAAATATGACTATAAATGCACTGAATTGATGTAACACTGAGTGCAGTGACTGTGCACCTGTCTGCTTTGGGAGTGGTATCTTCTGTATGTAGGAAATACAACCTGAACACACAATAGCAGGGACAGTGTGAAATATCACTCCCCCACACACAAACAAGCATATTGATACACTCACAGACACACACACAGATACACGCATAGACATACACACACATGTACTCACACCTACACATAGATGTACACACATACAGATATTCTCCAGACAATCAGATACACATACACACACACACATACACACTCACATTCACACAAATATATGCACACATCATCACAAACACAGTCACACAGAGACATAAAAACACATAGATGCATAAAGACACAGAAACAGATATACACACACAGAAAGACACATACATTCACAAGGCACACAGAAATATTGACACACAGTTGCATAATCCTACACCACACACACACACACACACACACACACATTTACACATTTTTCCCCCTAGGCATGAAGTTGTAAGGACTAGATTTCCTCATATTTGATTTTCTGGTTCTGGACCTGGATTCTGGATAATTGAATGTGCTACTTTGAGCATATGTAATTAAATCATCCTCTTTGAATATAATATTCAAATTAAGCTATACATTTACCACTTTCAGAATATCTAATTTTTATCTTAATGCATGCATTTTATAATTATAAAACATAAGTATTTTTAATGAGTAATGCCACTTTTATCTCTGCACCATTAAAAAAAAAAGAAACAACAACAAAAATACTGGAGCAGAATTACCAGAATACTCAAGGGATTGCTCCCAATGCTATAGAGACAGAGATAACCTTGTAAAAAGTAAACAAAAGAAACGGCTATGCAACCCTCACTAGCAAATTAATCCAGACACCCCTCACCCCCCCCAAAAAAAAAGAAATAAAAAGAGTAGCAAAAGAGCTTCGTTAGAGAAGCTGCTTTCACTGAACCCAAGAATTTCTTCAAAAATAAGGCTTACATTCTTCTACTGCACAAAGCTGAGCCAGTCCATTTCTGGAAAATGGTGTTTAAAAGTCTATCTAGATTGTTCTACATGTAAGGTCATGTTCTGTAGAACTAAGCTCTGTCAGTAAAGCTAAAGCTTTCTGTGGTGAGAGAAATGTCCTGTACCTGTGAAGTGTAAACCTTTACCCTCAGGTTGCTACTAAATAACAAAGGCATGGCTGGTTCTGCAGACAAACCCACCCTATTTCTCTGGCCCTTCATTAGTTTAGTCAGGATAGTCTGATGTCACCAGCAGCTTTTGAACAAGAAAGAATGTTGTAGAGTTTTCTGACCTATTAGACCCAGAATTCTAAATCAAGGTAAAATTGATGAGCCTTCTTATTGAAACTAAGTTCTTTATGAAAATGTCCACCTCACAACAGGGATGTGTGAGCCATATTCTCACAAATGCCTTTAAGAAAGCCAGAAGAAGAAAACAGGAAACAAACTAGGAACCTACCACAGAGGGCCTTTGAAAGCCTTTGCCCTGCAGACTATCAAAGCAGATGCTGAGCCTGATGGTCAACTGTTGAGCAGGGTGAATGGAATTTTGTGTAAGAAGTGGGAAATAGTAAGAGCTGGAGAGGACAAGGTCTCCACAAGGAGAGCAACAGAACAAGGAAATTTGAACACGGGGAACTTCCCAGAGACTCATACTCCAACCAAGGATTATTCATGGAGATAACCTAGAACCTCTGCACAGATGTAGCCCATGGCAGTTCAGTGCCCAAGTGGGTAACATAGTAATGGGAAGAGGGACTGCCTCTGACATAATCTGATTGGCCTGCTCTTTGACCACCTCCCCCTTAGGGGGGAGCAGCCTTACCAGGCCACAGTAGAGGACAATGAAGCCACTTTTGATGTGAACTGATGGACTAAGATCAGAAAGGAGAGGAGAACCTCCCCTATCAGTGGAATTGGGGAGTGGCATGCATGCAGAGGGAGGAGGGAGAGCGGGATCGAGAGGGGAGGAGGCAGGGGCTTATGGGGATATACAAAATGAATAAAGTGTAATTAATAAAATAAAATAAAATAAAAAAGAAGATGATTTGAAAAAAAATAGAGGAATAAAACCGAGACTGGGGGTTCACGCCTTTAATCACAGTAGTTGGCAGGTGGATTTCTGTGAGTTCAAGGCTAGCCTGTTTTGCATAGTGAGTTTCAGGATAGGCAGGGCTATGGATAGAAAAATAAATAAATAATGAAATAAATAAAAATAAAATAAAATAATGAATAAATAAGATAAAAAGAAAGCACCGAGGAACTATTATAAAGGATGTTTTTGATAAAGTTTGCAAACTACACAGTTTGTATATTAACAAAGGCTGTATTTTATATTTTCACAATGAAAATTAATAAAATAAGTAATCTACCTTGCTCAAAATAGTTTTTGCTTGGGGAAGAAACATGACATAGTTCAGGTAAACACATATAGATCAGACCATTTGTTGTCTACTAATCCATCTCTTGTAGAGTGCTATACAGCCTTTCCTTTAAGAGTGCTTGGATAGCTGCTTCCACAGGAGGCTTGTGCATTGCAGAAACTCTGACTGTGAAGAAGTTGTGGTCATACTGATTGACATCCACTTTTGGTTTCTTTTATCCCTTAAGGGAACAATGGAATATATTGTATTAGAACCAACTGGTATAAAGACTATGAGTGCTGTGGCTTGCTGTTGTTCAGCTATTTTATGGGCCCCAAAGCCTCCTCAGTCTTACAAGAGGAAAGCAGCTGCCTAGTTCATATTTGAAGCTCTGTAGTATGTTTTCTTCCCTTTTTATGTTACAAAAAGAAATAAGAATAAACATATTCATGGGAAAGTCCAGAAAATTACACCAGAAAAAAAGAGCAGGATGGAATCAATGTTACTTCCATTTTTGAGCTAGCATTTTCCTGCAAATGAATTTTCTTCCCTATGAACTGGAGTCGGGCAGATGGAAAAAAAACAAAAAACAAAAAACAACCACTGCTTCTGTTTTCTTTCCTGCCTGAAAAAATGCGTATTAGGTTGTTTAGTTAATAAGGGAAGCACATTTACAGCCTACTGTAAGGAGGATTTCTGTAGTCATCATGGCCCTCCTGCTTGTCTACTTACACTGATTAATTAGAAATATCTATTTTTCCCTCTCTCTTCGAGGATTTTGTGTGTGGGGGGCAATGGTGGCCTCTTGAAAGAATATCCTTTTGGCAAGATACACCTATACAGATTTTTGATATTCCATTGAAACAAATGCACATTTTGGGAAAAAAATAACATGGTAAATTAATGTCTGGTTTGCATTGAAATGCCAGGTTTCTATGAGAAAAATTTCACAAGAGGTGAAGGCAAAATCCAAGTATTGCAGAAACCTAGAAGTGTAAATAGAAATATCAAATTCATTGTTTTTGATAATTTCTCTTGTTTACAGTGAAATTGGGACTCAGAATGCTTTTGTGTTCTCAGCACATAAAAGGGAGATCTGTAAAAACATTTTTATGACTCAAACAGTAGAGTCCCTATGTTCAGTTTTCTTTATGGAAACTAAATACAGTTCTGGTTGAGTCTTTTTCATGCATCTTTGCTTAGGTAAGTCATGTTTTATATTGTTTTACAGCCAAAGTTCTGGGACAGTCGATGCTTAAGCAATCAGTATTTACTATTAGCTACATGGGGTTTTGTGAAGGTTATTTTCCACCTTCACAGTTAGAATAAACACTCACAGGAAGTCCAGAAAATTACACTAGAAAAAAAGAGCAGGATGGAATCAATGCTACTTCCATTTTTGAGCTATCATTTTCCTGCAAATGAGTTTTCTTCCCATGAACTGGAGTTGGACAGATGGAAAAATCAGGAAAAAAAAGCTTTCTGGAACCTCTCATCTATGTTTCTTCTGCACACTGATGTTGTTTACACACTAGTCACTATTAACTTTGGTCCCTGCGGTGGTTGTTTCCACCTTAAACGCTAAATAAAACTAAACACTCACACATATGGGGGGGGGGGGTAGTAAAATACTTCAACTAAGCATTTTTTATTTTATTTTTTTACAATTTATTCATATATATGTTGTTTGAAGCCCCTCTCTCAACTCCTCCCAGTCCCACCCTCTTTCCCTCCTCAGTCCTATCCCCTTCCTCTAGTCTATTGAAAGGAGGAGTTCACCTTCTCTGCCATCTGCCCATAGCTTACCAAGTCTCATCAGGACTACCTGGATCCTCTTCCTCTGTGAACTCATAAGGCTGCATCACCAGGGGCAGTGATCAAAAATAAGCACCAAAGAGTTCATGACAGAGGCAGCCCCTGCTCCTCTTACTTGGGAATCCACATGGGTGTCTGAGAAGGGGGTCTAGGTCCTCTCCATGCATGGTGCTTAGTTGGTGCATCATCTCTGCAGAACCACCTGGGCATTATCATCTTAATGTTGCCGATCAAACTTCTACTTTGTTATCCATTTATGTCTATCCAATGTTTATCACTGTTCTTAGAGCAAGGGACCTTGAGAATAGTGTTTTCTGAATTTTTCTAGCTTAAAGAGTTTCTAGAATTAGACAACTCCAAGTTGACTGTTGCATGTTGGCAAACATCAGAAGGACTCTCATAATATTCTAGCAAGGAAAGGAATGGGTGAAAGTATGAAAGTGTAAGTCCTGAAAGAGATCCATCTGAAGGGCCATAACAATGAACATCTCTCAAGAAGCTGAGTTTACAGAATCCCTCCAAAAAGAAAACGGCCCTGGAAGCTAGATTGTTGAGCTGTTTTCCAAGCTGCAAAATAGTCACATATATTTTTCTGAGGCATTATAGGAATGGGCTTGGCAGACAGTCTAAGGACTTCAGTGAATGCCACCAGCTCACATACCCACAGAGCTACACCTCTGAGTGCCAAGTAAAAACCCATTCATCCAGCAATGGCTGTATCAGTTTGCAAATTAATTTACTTGAATAAATTCCCATTCCCCAGCAAACAAATTCAGAGAAGACAGATACCCTGCTGATAATCCAAGTAAAGTGTGTTTTACAGATGGGAGATTAATTCAGCCAAATGTTTGATGGCACATTCTGAGAAAAAAAAAAAAAAAGTATTCTTTCCATGGATAAAAAGCAGCTGTGAAGAAGGAAAGCAAACAACAGACAGTTATTCTGGTGCAAGAAACAGTATTTTAGAGCCAAAACAATGTTACACAATATTATAATACTATTGATTTAGGATGTTAGCATAGGTGAATATCCTATGTGGATAGATGAGGTTCTGACTTTCAGCCTCTGCACTTCAAAGGCATGTGTACTTTTATCTAAGAGGAGTAAATTTGTGTTAATAAGCTATTTATCTCTCTTTTTGTGAAAGTACTATTTTTAGATACCATTCAATGATTGCATATGACTAATTGTTCTAAATGAACTATTTTCTCCAATCCCTAAATGACACGACACTGCTGAAGAGTTAAAAGGGGAACTGAACAAGTAGCCCAAAGGACTGGTGTTGCAGCCTAGGGACATGTGGCAGCTGTGACACAGCCCATGTTAGGCGAATTAAGGAATCCAAGTAGCAAGGCAGAAAGTGAGGAAGCTACAAAAAAAATGAGGTGAGAAGAGGTGCAGGAAATGGAGTTGCTTTGGTGAATGTGCCTGAATGCCGCCTGTATCTCACCTTAAGAAAGTATTGCTACTTAAATAGTTAAAGTCGACAGCTATATAAGTGGAATAACTCCATGGAACTCTAAAGGCAGGAACAAGGCACTGTGGCGTACTTGACATGTCTGTTTAATAAAAGACATTCTTCTAAACTACCTGGAGGCAAGATTAGCTTGAAGAAATCGCAGTTCACATGGGTCAGCAAATTTGATGTTTTTAGAATAAGATTTAATATGGAGTATTATATGACTTTCAAGGTCAGACAGCAACCAGAACCAGCATATGAAATTAGCATATCCAATCCCCATTTAGAGAAAGCACCCTTCTAGATCGGTCCTTGTAATTTGTTCTGCTCCTGATCATGTTCCTCATATCCCCATGTCCTCATAAACCAGTGCTTGTCAGGGAGCCAAATCTTCTCATCTCATTCTGTCTGGTTTTCTTTTTAATGAACTCCAGGCCCTGGAGTGATTTCAAGTATCCAGGACTCATCTCCCCTGTGCTAGTCTGATATGGTACTGTGCAGATTTGTCCAATGACCTTGTTTAACTCCAATGACTTGCTCAGCCTGCTTTCTTATACAATCCAGGACCTCTAGCCCAGGGATGTTATCATCTACAATGGGTTTTCCATCAGTGACTAATGAAGATTTGCCTTACAGGAATGCCCCCTTATCAATTTATTTTCTCTCCCCTGGTCCACCCCCTCCCCACCTCTCCTGATATCCATACACCTGATCTCCAACAGGAGAAACTCCTGGAAGTCTATATGGGTGACCCTAACTTAGAATCCAAGCAGCAAGGAGTAAGGAACCTGAAGGAGCCACCTCATGTAGCCAGGATAGACTTTCAGTAGAGGGAGGAGGACACCAACCCACCCATAAAACCTTCCCCCAAATGTGTTTTGCCTACAAGATGTGTAGGAGCAGAGATTGAGGCAATGGCAGACCAATGACTGGCCAAACTTGAGACTCACCCCATGGGAAAGAGCCAACCCCTAACATTAGTAATGGTACTCTGCTATGCTTGCACATAGGAACCTAGCATAATTGTCTTCTGAGAGGCTTCATCCAGCAGTTGATGGAAACAGATGCAGAGACCCACAGCCAAAGAATAAGCTTAGCTTGGGGAGTTCTTTAGAAGAGTAGAAGGAAGGCCAGGAAGCTGGAGGGGTTAAGGACATCACAAGAAGACTCATGGAGTAAACTCTCCTGGGCCCATGGGCTCACAGAGACTGAACCACCAACCAAAAGAGCATTCTTGGACTGGAACCTAAGTTCCCTACACATATGTAGCAGATGTACAGCACGGTCAACACATGGGCCCGCTAACAGTGGACCCTGTTGCCTGCCCCTGGCTCCCTTTACTTTAGCTGGGCTCTCTTGTCAGGCCCCATTGTGAGAGGATATGCTTAGTTGTGCTGTAACTTGAGGTGTCATGTGATTTAATACCCCTTGGGACCTCTCCTTTCTCTGAGAAGGAGAGGAAAGAATAGAAGGAGGTGGGACATGAGGGTGCGACTGGGAGGGGAGAAAGAAGGGTGTAGGATCAGGTTGTAAAATGATTAAATAAATAAATGGAGAGAGAAAAAAAAGAAATGTCTTAGAGCCAGCCCTTCTTTTTTGTTTTTTCTTTTTCTTTTTATTTTTTTTCTTTCTTTCTTTTTTTTTTTTTTTTTAAGAGAACGAGGCAGGCTGAGTTTATAACAAAGTAAAGTGGAACACACCTAAGGGAAAAGAGGATGAAGATCCTCCATTTTAGGCAGCTTTTACACTGTTTCTAGTTTCTCAATCAGCTTTTTCTAGGGAAATTTTCCCTTTCCATGCCCATTTGGACTGTGCCTCTTAGTGGGAAACAATAGTTTGTATAGCCTCCTGCTATACAAGATTTGGGGTTACTGGAATTGAATTCATATAAATATTATTTAATGATCTCAAACGCAGGTAAGAGGTCACAACTCCCTTGAAGGCCAGAGATTAACTCATGCCCTACTCTTTTTTTCCCCCGTTTATGTATTTATTTATTTATGCACTGTGCAGCCTAATCTCAGCCCCCTTCCTCCTCTCCTCCACCCTCAGGAACTCGCTTCCCCTTTTCCCTTTCTCCTTCTTCTCAGAGAAGGGGAGTCCTCCAAGGTGTGCCAGCCCACCCTGGAACCTCCAGTTGGAGCAGAGCTCAGCACTAGAACCTCCTTGCTTGGAATAGTGCTTTTGGCTTCCATTCACCCTAAGACTGTATTTGCTTTGGATGGTGAGGAATATTTCTTGGAGTAAGCACTTACATTGATCCTGTTATTTAAATTCTTTAAAGAAAATGAAGAGTACAGAAGTTAACAACAGAGTGAAATAAAGAACTCATATGGAATATAAAAGGGAAACTTACTAGAGACAGAAACACACATATACAAAATGAAATGTTCATTAAGGAGGAAGCCTCATTAATAAGATAGGTCGAGTAAGGCTGAACATCAGAAATAAAAGACACGATAAATGAGTCAGAACATTCACCCATTGACACAGGTGATATAATGAAGTACAAGTAGAACATATAAGATTAAATAGGGTATCATTAACAGACTATGAAGATAAGAGAAAAAACTTCTGGGTAATGGCATAACTAATATACTTACTATCATCATAGTAAAAACTTTCTAACTCTACAAACGAGATGCTTAGGAAACATTTAAAATATCAAACAGACACAACCAAACAAGAACCTCCCTGTACCAATTATAGCTCAAACACTAAATATAGAGAGCAAATTAAAAAAGTATTAATAACTGCAGGAGAGAAGCACCAAGTCATATATAAAGACAAGTAAGTTGAAATTATGATCAATTTTTTTACAGAAATCTTAAAGCCTGAGACGATATGGAAAGATGTTTTCTAAACTCTGAAAAGCATTAGATGCTGACCCAGATTACAATTCTCAGCCTGCATCTGCACAGCCAGGTCTGATCCCATGTCTCTCTGTCCAAGGTGTATCTAGTAAGAAAAGACAAATAAACCAACTTATATTGAATAAGAGGACAATCCATCATGAGGACATAGAAAGTCTAATTTTACCATAAGAGTTTTATAAAACAAGTATCACTAAACATAAAGACATAGAGCAGCTCTAACACAGTAATAAGGGATGATCACCACTATAACACCCTCAGCAATAGAAAAACAGTCCAACTTGGCATGGTGGTGAACGCCCGCAATCCCATGCAATCCCAGCACTCAGGGAGGTAGAAGCAGATATGTCTCTGTGAGTTCAAGGCTACCCTGGACTAGAAAGTGACAGTCAAGGCTACACAAAAAAAACCCTGTCTCAAAAACTACCTCCTCCCCAACCAAAAAAAAAAAAGAAAAAAAGCAATCCAGATAAAAATAAACAAGGAGCACCATTCCCCTAGCTGGACTGCCTTGTCTGGCCATAGTGGGAGAGGATGTTCATAGCCCTGGTGTGATATGGTGTACCTGGACAGGAGTCTAGCATAATGGATTTCAAATGGAGTACAGCTTGTAAAACAGACATGAAGTTCAACAAAAACAGAATGAAGGTCCCAGGTATATATCCACACAAATACAGCCACCTGAATTTTGCCATAGATTAAAAAAAAGAAGTGCATTGAAGAAAAGACTGACTATCCAATAAAGCAGGCTAGAATAACTAGATATTCATGTAAAAAGTGAAATAAGACTCCATGTGTTACTTTGCACAAGAACCAATTCCAAATGGATAAAAGGACTTACTGTAAGATCTGAAAGTTTAACTGTTAGAAGAAAACAGACAGGCACAAACAGCAACGAGGATCAATATATCAGCACAACTGCTTTCTGAAAATCTTTTCAAGCACTCACAAAATAATGACAACTGCCACTACAAGTGCATGATATCAAAATTTTGGCACAGACAAGGAAACAATTGACTGAAGAGACATCCTACAGAATTAGAGAAAAATATTACTACATGTGGATTTGACAGTTTCATATCTAGAATATAGAAGGAACTAAAAAACAAAATATTGAGGAATCAAACAACCAATCAGCAAAGAGGTAAAAAAAAAATGAACATACAGGTCTCAAAGGATGAGGTATAAATGGCTGCTAAGCATATGAAAAAAAATGTTTAATATCTTAAGCTGGCAAGAAAATGCATATTTAAACTTCACTGAGATTTTCTCTCACTCCAGTAATAATAGCAATCATTAAGAAAACAAGTGACAAGAAATACTTGTGACAACAGAATAATAAAAGTGAAGTCTCACAAAATACTGACAGTATTTAGTAAGTTAGTTCAGCCACAATAAAAATTAGTACATAGTTTCCTCAAAAACTCCAAAGTAGATTAACAAGATAAGCCAGCTCTACTATGGATAGGTATTGAATTTACCTAGAGGGTTATCAATTAAGCAATCACAGACATATTTATACACCAGTGTTTACTGACATACTATTTAAAACACCTAAATGATGGGATGCATAAAAAATGTACATGTGTGCATGTGTGTGTGTTATCCTTAGCCATGATGAATGATAAAATTATCCTTTACTAGAAAATTGATGCAAATCAGAGATTACCATATTAAATGAGATATGTCAGACTCAGAAAGACAAATATCACACACATTTTCTCTCACTTGTGGATTTAAGCTTTTTATATAGAAGAATAAATAGTATATTTATATATGACATAAAAGTAGAATTAAATCTGGCTAGGGGAGTGAATGTGCCTAAGGTGGTGTGAGGACAAAGAAAAGCATGTGGGAATAGGAAGAAATTTGCTCAAAGTACATTATATACTTGAATGAAAATGTTCTTGTCCAACCCAATACTATGTACAATGAATATAAGCCAATAAAATTAAATTAAGCTGCTTCATCCACCCAAGAAGATTAATGGAAAGGCTGCCCAGGAGGTAAAGTTTCCCCTCCCCCTGCTCTGAGGGAAGAAACAGGTAGTCACACGCCTATGCTTTGATCAAAGCTCTATGTACTTTAGAAATTGATAGGATAGCCCATGGGTATCTGATTGACGTTGTCAAAAGACCCGGTTTCCTCAAATAGAGAAAGGTTTGTTTTCTTTCAGGAGGCCTAGAGTGGCTCCCATGATTAACAAGTTATCTCTGGTGTTGTACTATTGAAGAGAAAGTAAAATTCTGAACCTAGAGCACAAATACAGGTAGGAGACAAACGAGAAGAAATAGGGACTGTTGGCATGGGCATAGAAGAAAACTTGAAAAAATGGATAATTTCACTAGGAAATCCCTACTAAAAGACCACCTGTCCTGAAGCAGGAGCAAGCATTGTCCCCATACTGTAGGAAGAGCAAAAGCTTTGGTTAATTGTGATTGTACTTGATGTAGATTCCTATTATATAATATGGAGATAACTCTAATAAAATTAAGGGGAAGGCCAGGTGGGTGTTCTAGTCTATAAAAAGACCTGAACCACTGTTACTTTTACTCAGGCTGACTCTGGAGGCAGAGATCCTCTGCCTAAGCCAATGGAAGCTGTCATGGCCAACTACAATGACAGTAGTGATAAGTATACATGGAACTGGGTGCCAATGGGAATAAAATTTGTGTCCCACAGTGCAAAATTGGAAGAGAGAAAGGCTAAAGTACTTGCCACTAAAATAAACTAAAAGCATACTCTTAAATTTTCTTCACAAACTTAAGATTAAAACAATCTACCCCCATTCCTTCCCATAAAAAAAAAGATAGGATGTCTGCTGATACACTTTCCTTCCAGCTGTTTAGCCCTTTTCACTCTTCCACTTATAGGAAACCTCCCTGAGTAGGATTTCTGTACTTGCAAACTTCAATTTCTCCTTTTTTTTTCTTGAAATCGCTCCAATCAGGACGTCATCTCCCATTCTATCAAGGGTCAACCGTTGAGGATCGTTATTGAATGGATTTCAGTGTGCTAAATCTAATGGTTGAACCGGAGTCTCCCTCTCCCTTGACCTCTGTGAAGCATTTAACACAGTGAATTGCTATCTCCTGGAAATGTTTCCATCATTTGGCTTCCCAGAAACCATTGTCTCTTACTTTGTCTCATAGTCCTCAGCTGTTCTTTCATTATCTTTTTTTTTTCATTTTCTCCTTATCTCTTTGTTATCTAATCATAGAGATCTTCTAGATATAGTGCTTGGACATTTTCCTCTTTTCATTAACTAAAATATCATGTCTTAGTTCTCCCTGTCCATTTAGATATGTGAAAGAGATCTCAAATTTGTCTAAGCTAAGATCTTAATATATCATCTTTTCCTGACCCTAGCATACCCTTTCCTTAGTCTCAGTTAATGACTACATTTCTTCTCTTACTCAAGCTAAGTATCTTGAGATTATCTTAGCTTTCTCTCCCTCTTTTTTTCCTCATGGCCATTATTGAATCTATGAGCATATTCTATTGGCTCTATTTTTAAAGTTCTTACTAGCCCAGCTACACTCTCACTCAGGGCAAACCGAGGCTCAGGATAACCTTTCCAGTGGTTACCAGAATTGTCCTGCTGATCCAGTATGAAGCCCATCATGTCTTTCTGCTGTAATTCTTTTAATGTTTCTATTCTAACACAGGATGCAAATCAAAATTTCAATGGCCCAGGGCTTTAATCAAAGGGCCATCCCTTCATCTTGCTCTGATGAAGCCAATTTTCTTCTCACTTGCTCATTTACCTACACCTATGCTAGCCTCCTTTTTGCCCCTTTCTATTGACCAATAATTTGATAATGACATAGATTTTTTAGTTATCAATAACTATCAGCTATATCAGTTAGATAAAACTAGGAGATCTTGTTTGTTCAAACTCAGACAACCTAGGAATCATCTGGATTTCAAATCATAGCTGCTTATTCACCAAACCTATAGTGAGTAACAGTGCTTTTATTAGTTTGTAATATCAAATGTCTTTGGCTTGAAACTAGAGCAAATTCCTCATTGAGTTTACATACTTGCTGTAGAAAGCAGGTTATTTTTTAATTTTACTTTTTGCCAATTTTTCCCTTAGAGATATGTGTATTGAACATTTTTACATTTTAAGACCTATTTGGATATTGTTTTTATTTTTCATGTGTTAGCCTTTAAATATATCTTTCCTGCTATGACTACAGCTAGTAATTATTATATTTTTTTCCTGAGAAAGCAATATAAGTTTTCTACTCTTTTAAAGTCGCTAATAAATTTGGTTCAAAAGAAACTTTTGAACTTATATGAGGCTTTGCATCCAGAAAGGAATTTACAGTTTTTAGATAACTGGTTGTAGAAAGTAAAAGAACGAACTTAGCAATAGCAAATAAGGACAACAGTTTCAGCAAATAAGTAAACACAGATTCTTTCAACTTCTGCTGCCTCAGGGAAGATGAATCTCTAGCACTGATATTCATAGGTTTTCCTTAGAACCCAAGGACAAAGAGAATTTTTTTTCCCCTTAGAGTGGAGTAGGTTACATTCAAGCAGAGGTTTAGGAGTTGCATAGTAAGCATGCATCCTTCACAGGCCAGACTCTTTTTTTCTTTTAGTTCTGACTTTTCTTCCTTTTCCTCTGCTTCTTTCCTTCTGTGGAGACTTCCTAGGGCCAGGTGGGCTGCTTGGAGAGGTTCTTGGCTCCTGTCTGTGTTGTGACTGCTGGCAACATTGGAACCACTTTTTTGCTACCTGATAATTGTCAGAAGATCTGATGCCAAGGCAGTCCTTGGTGCCAGCCCCCTGCTGCCTGAGATTCAGGCTGGCTCCCACAAACAATTGTGTTGTTCTCCTAGGTAATTTGTAAGGTCACATGGGGTCTTGCTTTAGAGAAGAGGATCTCTGCTGGTGTTTTGAACAATACAAGAACTGGCTCAGGGTTTGATGAAGAAATGTTTGTGGTAAAACAACGTGTTATGTTAAATGCTGTTTTTAAGATAGATAATTGGACTTTTCCCCCTGATCTTTCTTGGAGGCATAAATAGCATTTCCTTCATTCCCACATTAGCAAGACAGATGGATTTGTGAATCTGATGTTGCTCATTGACTTTGGTGCCCTGTGGCTTTCAGGATGTTCACTGCCAAAGAGTTACAGGGCTCCGGAGTCCAGAATCAGCAAAGTTGATGGCAGCATGGTGGCCAGTATTACCAAATTGTACAATTGCTCTTGAGTTGTGTCCAGAAACTTTTCTTGAAGATTGTTGAGAATTCTGTGTGAGACTATGTCTCTTCAGAATTTTGGGTAGAGGCAAAGTGGTGGGATGACTCTTTTTCTTTCCTACTTCCTGGCCATCTACAGCTGGATCTGAGAACTCTTATATAAACTTAGAATTTTTATTTTACATTTTTTTTTTTTTGTCCTAAAGGAGTTGTGTCTGTTTGGCTGGCATTGACCTTCAAAGCATAAAGAGGAGAAGGAGGAAAAGGAGGATGGAGAAAGGAGATGAAAGAATTTGGAAAGATTAGCACTATAAAGGTCACTACTATTGTGTCAATTAAAGTTAAAATACCTAAAACAATTCACTCATGGGGTCCTGGAGATGGTTTAGTGCTTTACAGCATGCTGCTCATGTGGAGGACTCAGGCTTGGTTCCCATCACACACACCCTTAGCTCTCCATCATCTGGAATTCCAGTTCCTGGGGATCTGGATACTATACCTTCTTGTGGTTTCTGTGTGCACTATGCAGGCAATCAAACACATAAATAGAAAAGAATACATCTTAAGAAATATATATAAAATAATCCTTTTGGAAAAATAAATTTCTGATGAAATTCTTAACATTATGGGTCATTATCTGACTACGTGATCTCAACAAGATGAAAAGGCTTGGGAAACCCTGGTGGTAGGATGCATGCTGGGACATTGCTCACTGGCTTGCCCTCAGAACTCCTGGTCTAGGGCAACTTTCCTGTTTCTGCTATTCTGGGTTCCAAGTATTTTCTCTTTCCCAGATTCTTATCATAAATCACATGAGGTATGGTGGGTTGAACTCTTTGAGACACATGGATGTCCTTGTCAGAAAACTTGTAAGCCACACAGTTCATTCATAATTCATATTTAGTAGTTAGTGAAAATCTAACTCATTTCAAATGATATTTTATAGGATTAAAGTGGGAGGCAGAGTGGAATTAAGCCATATTTCTGTCATGAGTAATGCATGAATCTGTTAAAATATTTGTTTAATAATGATAGTTTATGGTATAATAAACCAAGAACTCATTGTGTTTAAGTAATTTTTACATATGTAATTTATAAGTAATCCATAATTTATCTATGATATAAAAGTTTCCTAAAGATATAATTTGTATTAGTGTATCATTTTATACAAAACATAAAATTATAACTTAATGCAATTAGAATTTAAATTGAATTCAACTGAAAGTATAAAAAACAAACTCAAATTAGCAATTTTAACTCAATATGAGTAATGTGCTATTTTGAGGAATTAAAACACTGCTTGCTGTAGCTAAGGAAGAACATTGCTTCAGCACGTCATGCTACTGGGATTATGTGGGAAGACCTACCTTCTCCTCCTTTCTATTTATTACTCCCAGGGAGTGCTTATCTAGTCATTGACACGTGCCACAAGTTGACCTTTCTTTGATATATTACATCATTTGTTTATGTAGTCAACCTGATTTTTTTGTTATTTTTCTCTAAGCTCTAAATACTTGGTTAGTATTGTTTAATGACAATATTGGTCATAATGGCATTCTGGCTACTTGATTGGTATTACCTTCAAGGCTTAGAGAAGAAAACTCAAGAAGAGGAAGAGGAGAGGGATTAGGGAAGAAAGGAGAAGGAAAGTATAAAGAATAATCTAGGAAGATATGCCTATGTACAGATGTAAAGTGATACTAATTTATAAGTTACTAGCAAAAATATAAAATAAATATTTATTGGATGAAAAGTTACTTTTCAATGACATGGTAAAATATTATGGGTCATTTATTTTGTGATCTCACTAAGCTGGAGATGATCTATTTAGTGGTATTTCTGTTCAGAGTACTAGATATTTTGGGCAAAACTGTTGTAAATATTGGAGATAAATAATTTTGTCTCAGACACTGCTCTCCTGACACATACTGATGGAGGCTTGTGGGAAGGTCAGCCAAAGAGAAGTTGAAAAGCATGTCTTTGCAGTACTCATGGACTTGATCATATTGATCATCATACATCAAGCTAAGTGTTTGGATTTTCTTTCATAGTTGAAAATCACTGGAACAATTTGCTTGTTAGTTTATATTGTTAAAAATTCTGGGATTGCAACATTGTTCTGCAAGTAAAAGTACCTGACGCAAATCTGATGTCCTGGTTGATCCCCAGATTTCACATGGTGAAAGAAAATTTCTCTGATCTCCAAAAATAAGGTGGCTATGAGTCTAAGCATCTGATTTGATACCCTGCTGGGTAGAGTCTTTCAGAAGCCCTCTGTGGTAGGCTCCTGTCCTGTTTCTTGTTTTCGTCTTCTTCCAACATCCATCTTGTTTGTCTTTTTGAGTTAGGATTGATCATCTTACTCAGGGTCCTCCTTCTTGCTTGGTTTCTTTAGGTATACAGATTTGTATAGGTTTATTCTATATTATACGTCTAGTATCCACTTATAAGTGAGTATATACTGTTTGTATCTTTCTGTTTCTGGGATACCCCACTCAGGATGATCTTTTCAAGATCCTACAATTTGCCTGCAAATTTCATGATTTCCTTGGGAATTTTAAGAAAGAAGGGGGAGTTAGTAAGACTTAGAGAGGACAAGAACTCCATAAGGAGAGCAGCAGTACCAAAATATCTGGGCACAGGGGTCTTTTCTGAGACTGATACTCCAACCAAGGACCATTCATGGATATTATCTAGAACCCCTGCTCAGATGTAGCAGAGGGCAGCTCAGTATCCAAGTGAGATCCCTCGTAATGGGAATAGGGGCTGTCTCTAACTTTAACTCTGTGGCTGGCTGTTTGACCACCTACTCCTGAGGGGGAAACAGCTTTGCCAAGCCACAGAGGAGGACAGTGCAGCCAGTCCTGATGAGATCTGAAAAGCTAAGTTCAGATGGAAGGGGAGGAGGACCTCCCTTATCAGTGGACTTGGAGAGGGGCTTGGGAGGAGAAGAGGGAGAGAGGGTGGGATTGGGAGAGAATGAGGAGGGGCTACATCTGGGATACAAAGTGCATAAACTGTATTTAATATAAAAAAATAAAATAAAAAAATAAAAATATAAGGTGGCACATACTTATACATGCACACAAAGTCCACGCCCACATGCTCACTAAAAAACATGGAAAAGTATCACAAAATTCTACAAAGCACAACTCAGAAGCTAGTAAGAATGTAATGTAGGTGAATGTTTGTGAAAAATTTGACTATAATACTGTCTAGTCAAGCGTTCTAAAACATTTTTTCACCCCCTCCTCTCATTTTCTTCTTCTGTAAGCCTTTGAAAGCCAGTATCAGATAGGAACTATACTGTTACACCTGAAACTCAAATAATTCTATATCTTAATGTCAGCATCAAAGTGATATACATAACCAAATTAGGTTCCAGTTCAATTTTAAAACATTTTGATTACAGTGTGTGTAATGAGCGTGTGTGGATATGAAAGGACAATATCCAGGTGTAGGTTCATACCTTCTACCATGAGGTCCCAAAAACTGAGCTTAGATCACCAGGCTTAGAGTATAGCACATTACCTACTGAGCCATCTTACTGGTCCGACATTATAGTTAATGCTCAAAATTCAGTCATACATAAATTCATCAGATGTGTAGGAAGACTAAATTTTCCAGCACCTTTTTTTAGTAATGCAAAAAAAAAATCATAAAAAAAAAAACCCGGAAGCCCCTCAACTTCTGCTATAGGTAATGTGTCAGAAATAACTTGTAGCTTTGAGGTCATACCTGGATTCAACACTCCCTGAGTTACATAACAGAGTTTCTTGACCTAGTATGACCTTTATGTCCTCCAGAATGAGACTGATATTGCTTTTAACTCCAGGCTGTTAGGATGTGAGGTCCAGATAGGTGGAGTTATTGCATGGAGCTTTGGTATGGTCACTTTACATATATTTACATGTATTTAAATAAAGATGTCAAGAGAATAATTTAAGAAAAACTCTCCATCATTCAAGAAGACTGGGGTAGTTATAATTATCAAAGGTGAGAAGAGAAAACCAAGAAATTGAGGCTGTGTCAAACTAAGGTGCTTCCTACCTTGGCCTCCTCCCACTTGCATTTAGAGAATGCTGTTAAATAGGAAACTCTCACTAAAGAAAGAAGATTCTCAGCTCTGACAGGAATCACCTCACTTCTCAGTAGTTATTCTTCTTTTGTAGATAAGGGGAATTTTCATTCAAGGGGCTAATCTGCTGTTACAATTTCCATACTGAACTTTAGGGCAAGACCTAGTTTTTGTTCTCAGTGAACCACTGAACTCTTCTTCTTGGTGGAGCTGTGCTGATAGCAGCTTCATAACCATTCATTAAGTTCTGCTGTTCTGACTTCTACTTGTTTTTAAATTATGCAAAAATTGCAGTGACAGATAGCCTTATGAACTAAGAGTCCTGTATTCTTTTTTTTTTTTTTTTTTTTACAAAAAAGGCTGGGAAGTGGGGTAAAAGGTGAAATGGAGATATATTCTAAACTTTCTTAATATTCTGACTCTGTGTGCAACTTTGATATAAAACTTCCTGGAAGATATGATTACTCACTGTGTCTGGACAGTGAGAAACAGAGATGTGTTTGGTCCAATTCTACTTACATGGCGTGCTCTCCTTGCACTTAGGGGCTGATGAAGAATAAACTTCGCCAGATACACTTAAGGATAATTTCACACCCCAGTACCATGCAGCTGCTTCTCCCCTGGCCAATTTATAGTAGCTCACAGAAAGAATACATGGGCATATGCAAAAGAAAACAAGGCATGCTGCTTCAATTTCAAACCATGACATTAAAAAGATTGTATGTTCTCTCCACATCTAGACTTGTCCATGGAACAATTCCTAGGACAAATGAAGTCTTCAGTACAACGCCTTTAACAAAATGCCATGAGCAGCCTGCTTGTTGAATTGAGCTTTTGCAAGACTAAGATGCAATTTGCTTGGAGCCTTTATTTCTTTTTAATTTTGAATGTAGGTATATAGTGAGTGTGTTTCTTTTTTCCTTACACTTAACCCAACAGGCTTTAGTGTTTACATGTTATTTGATGTTGAAGAAGTTCTAAACATTTTTTATGAGCCAAGGTAAATGTTTCTTTTTGAATTATAAAGTTGTACTTTTGCCATCTATAAGTAAAATTCATAATGAAAACATCATGGATAAAGTTTCTGATGCAAGACTTATGAGAGGAAAGTTATATCTTTTGTAATCCAATAAGAGAGCTGCAATCAACAAAGAGCCAAGGAAATATGGCGATTTATTCTTTAAAACCCTCCAAAGCAAATGGAGGTTTTGTTAGGATGTCCCAATAGAATTCAAGTCATTAGGCCATTTGATAATTCTATTAGAAGGTCAAAGAAATGTAAAGACAACCAAAAACAAAAGGCCAAATGGTTATTCAATGTTAAATACATATTTCTTCCATGCAACTTTTACTTTTGAGACAATATTTTACTTTTGAGGAGGTGTAGTTAGTTTCCAGTCTTTCTTTAATGGGTATTAAAATGTAGGGGCTAATTGAATTTTTTAGTCTTCTTATCTTATTTCTTACACCTAAATATCTTCTTACTGTTTCTTGCTGATTCATTTAGAAATTTTAAAGCTCTGGGTGATGATAAAAGAAATCATTCTTCATTTTCAAAGGACACAGATCTACTGTTAATATCTGAACAAAAACAACAAAATATTGAAATTACGTTGACTGTAGGCCTGCCTTCCCAGATCTCTGACAGTTTTTGACAGGTGAAATTACAAAAGGTTGCATCTAATGTAGGATTGGGGACAGAATTGACAAGCTGCAGAGCAGAGCCAGGCCATACCAGAATCTGAGGCTCTGAGCATGGTGGTCCTCGAACCTTTTTTGTTGTTGTTTATATCACTGTGTGTATATCAGTGGGGCTGGTCTTTTAAATCACCTGCAAGGGTCATGGTTCTAGATGAAGAAGGCAGAGGACAAAGGGTACCAATTTGCCAGTTGCGGCTGTATGATACTGGTCAGTTATTTAAGTTGACTCCTAGCTTTGCTCATGTGTACAGTGATGTCAAGAGGAATATAAACCTCTTAGAGTTATAGGAACCAAATAATTTAATAAATGCTAAATATAACAGTCTGCTATATGGTAGTATGTAATCTATGATAAATAATGTACAAACATAGGATAACATTATTTCTATTATTATTGGTACATGTTGTTTCAAACTGATTCTTGTTATATTACTTTCCAGTTCTTCTATTACTTTGTAGTTCTTCAGTCTGGAGGCACCACTCTTAGTAGTGCTTTAGTCATTGTCTATGTTAAAATTAACAGCCAAAATTAACGGACACTTACTTGATATACCAGGCACCCTTCTAAAATCCTTATATATATTAAGTAAGTTTTAGAAACCTTTGGCTATAGGTACTTTTGAAATATATTTAAATAAAAAAAGTTTAAGGCATAGAGACATTATTGCAGATAGCCCTGAGTCATCTCAGTAATCAATGACAGAGTCTTCCCTAAGTGCAAAATGCTTGTCAAACACAAGTAGATGTAGGCTGAAAATGTGTACTAGTTAATGGGACTAAAATAGCAGGTTAATGAAAATCTTGGTTGGCTTGCTCTTTGATCACCTCCCCCTGAGGCAGAAGCAGCCTTACCAGACCACAGAAGATGACAATGCAGCCACTCCTGATATGATCTGATAGACCAAGATCAGAAGGAAAGAGAGGAGGACCTCCCTTATCAGTAGACTTGGGGAGGGGCATACGTGAAAAAAGGGGAGAAAGGGTGGAATCTGGAGGGGAGGAGGGAAGGGCTTATGGGGGGATACAAAGTGAATAAAGTGTAATTAATAAAATAAAATAAAATTAAAAAAATTTCAAGCATTAATCAATTGGTACATCAATCAGTTGATACAACAACAATCATGGATTTGACATCAGTGCACAAATGTATTGGCATTATTGTTTTTTATTTTCTGCAAAAGGTTTACTGTTGTGCTTTCTAGCAGTTTGAGAAGACTGAAATTTCAAGCAACATTAATTAATTGACTACAGTTTTACTATCATGCATTGGAAAGCCACACAATTTTAAAACAATTGGGGCTAAATAATTGTGTTATTGAAAACAAATACCTTTCACCTTGAATTGTAATGCCTTTTTATTAGAGTTTTCATATTTCTTCCAAGGTTTTACATATCACAGTCAGGAAAAGCATACTTTTCTTCTTCTTCTCATTCTTTTACTTTTAAACCAAGTAAAAATAATTGTTGATATAATAACTGCTTATCTATTGGTCATTTTAGTCTGTAATCTTGTTCCACAAATGTGTTTTAATTTTATCCTTTTAGTTATGCAAAGTACCACGAAAGCTGAAAAACCTCAGAAACTACCCTGAATTATGCTCATCCTTTCAGATGTGCCTGGCCAGTTGACATGGCTTCTCGAAGCCATAGCTGACCTTCCCATAATAGACATCATGGAGAGGCTACATATGGTGTGTCTTATCTTGTGTGCACATTGCCTCTATTATCCCAGCTCTGCTCCTTTATGCAAGAAAGATAGAGACCTGACAAATCACTACTCTTCTCAAAATTTAAAATATTACTGTCCTCATGAAGGTAGAAAATGCTGGCCACGTTGCCAGTAAAAAACTTCACAGACATAAGACTCTTCATTCCTGCTTCAATGTTATAAGTTTGTATTACTATTATTGTTATTGTTATTATTATTATTCACCACTACTAATCCAGCTTTACTTTGTTAATCCTCACTCAGCCCCTCCTAACACAGTGTTCACTATTCCTTGGGCCTGTCATATCCTGGCATATATTACTGACTTTGCTTCATGGGGTAGTCATTTTTCTGTTATGATAAAGTACCATGGCAAAGGCAAATTATGGAAAGAAAGTGTTTGATTTAGGGATTACAGTTTAATAGGGTTATATTCCATCACCATGGGGCATGGACTGGGGCAGCAGGAAAGAAGGCATAGTGCTGCATTCTTCAGGGAAAGCTTATTTCTTGAGACGCACAAGGGAGTTGGCTTTTGAAACCTCAACACCCACACACCGTGACACACCTCCTCCAGCAAGGTCACATTTTTTTTTGGAGTTTTTTTTTTTTTAAATTACATTCTATTTTTTTATATTAATTACAGTTTATTCACTTTGTATCCAAGCTGTAGCCCCCTCTCTCATTCTCTTCCAATCCCATTCCCCCTCCCTCATCGCCTCCTATGCCCCTCTCCAAGTCCACTGATAGCAGAGGTCCTCCTCCCCTTCCATCTGACCCTTGCTTATCAGGTGTGATCAGGACTGGCTGCATTGTCCTCCTCAGGGGCCTGGCAAGGCTGCTCTCACCTCAGGAGGAGGTGATCAAAGAACCAGCCACTGAGTTCATGTCAGAGATAGTCCATGTTCCTCTTACTAGGGAACCCACTTGTGATACTGAGCTGACAGGAGCTTCACAAAGATAGCAACAGAATAAAAAATTCTGGGCACAGGGGTCTTTTCTGAGACTGATACTCCAACCAAGGACCATTCATGGAGATAACTTAGAACTCCTGCTCAGATGTAGCCTGTAGCCCAAGGCCACACTTCTTAATCCTCTACAAACAGTTTAACAAACTTGGGATCAAGCATTCAAATATATCCACCTACACGAGATCATTCTCATTCAAACTGCACTGAGACTGCTTTGTTATGAAGTGATAACCTATAACCTTTTCATCAACTAGTCATCATAATTTCTAAACACAAGACCCAATGCAATGCCTCTTCTTTTTGAAAGTTTTCCTTATTTCATCTAAGTAAAATTTAAAAGTCCTTTATTTGTAGTATTATATTAGACCTCTTTTAAAAACTAAACATGGAAACGAGTATTGGATATAGAAGAGAGTTTGACTCTTAGCTCTGGATCTCCTTTTTAAACCATGAACAAATGTCTCTTATTCTCTGAGCTTCAGAACATGTCTGTGAAGTACAGTATCATGAGGTGTTTGTAAAGTTGAAATGAGCTAGCACAGTGGTAAGCATATCACATGCAATCAATACATACTGTGCTAGATTTATTCTTCCAAATTTTCTACCACCTCTGCCAGCTGTGATTCCACTGACTACAATTGTGTGTGCGATTGTGTGTATCTATGAGTGCTTCTTGAGGACTTTCCAGTATCTATTAGTGTTAATAAAAACATTCATTCGATATTTATTGAGTAAGTTTCTATCTTTTTTCCTTAACAGTATTAATACCATGGTCTCTAAGAATTTCATCGTATTCTGCTTGAATAAACCTGTTGAATTATTTTTATTATTTTACTTTATTGAATAAAGAAATCACTCTTTGAAATTTTGTGAGTTTTATTTACTAAAATGAAGTGAAACCAATAATAAAATCATCACAAAGAGAAGCATCATTTACATTCTTTTCTAAAAGTCAGATACTCAATACCATTAAAACTATGTATGCATTTCTTATCTGTTTCTGTAATAATGTCAGTCTCCTTGATAAAATAAATTTTATACTTAAAAGTATGAGCCTGAATTCTAAAAGTGTAACTACACATGCTAAGTGTCCAGATCCATTAGTACCAAAAAGGAATGGTGGAATCTAATATAAAGAACTAATGGGTTCATGGCATAAGGGATGCATTTTAATTAATAGTGAAATCCACAGCCTATTTGTAATCAACACTTTAATGGCTATCACTCAGAAATGACAAGAGAAGGGCAGGAAGTGCTCTTCACAGTCAAATAGATCTTCCTCAGTCTGTGCCTGCTTACCTTAGCAGGGCACAGCCAACTTTATGTGCACTGTACACGCATCTCAGACTAGCTGTTTCCTTTCCTCAGGACCTTGATTTATTTTCCTGGGACTATATTCCTCCCTCCCTTCAGTGTGTGTGTGTGTGTGTGTGTGCGTGTTCATGTGTGAGTGGCATGGCTGCACATGTTTGGGTAAGCATTTACATTCATGCTTCTGTGTGAGGAAGCCAGAGTCAACCTGCTGTGCCATTCGTCAGGTAACCTTTGGAGACAAGCTATCTCAGTGGCCTTAAGCTCATCAAGTTGGCTATCCTACCTTGCTATTAAATTCTGCATATCCATCTATTTCTGCCTCTCCAGCCCAGGGGCTAAAATATATGCCATTGTGCTTTGGCTTTTTAGAACATGGGTTAGGGGATTTAAAACAGTTCCTCATGTTTATAGGAAAACACTTTACTAACTGAGCCTTCTCTCTAGAGTCTGACTGTATCTTTAGATTTCTAAAACTCCTCTTATCTCTCTCTAGCAAGCTTTCAGCATAAACAGATTCTCGCCTTGTCTCTGCTGCCTGATGGCCTGACAGCAGGCTCCCTAACACCCAACAGCTACCAACATATCAAGACCACTATTTGTGGGGTTTGGTTATTTTGTTTTTCTGTTCAAATAGTCTACTACTTCTGGTACCCAGCTTTCAGCAAACGAGCATGTTTCCCAGTTTTGGTGTTCATGGAAAGCCATATAGATACATGGATTTCTGACTTAACAAAGAAATAGCATCCAATTTGTGCCTTTTAAAAGTAGAAACACATAGTAATAATCTCTGAAAGATGATGTTTTGGTCAAATGTTATGACATTTCAAATTTTCCTAGGAGGTTCAATGTAGTAAGTGGAATTCCTAAATGCCTATGCTCAGGTTCACAGATTATTCCTATTGAACTTTCCATGTGTGCATACTTATATTTGTATAGGTGGTTCTTGTTATTAATAGTACATATAGCTCATACAGCTGCTGTGAACATGGAATATATGGATACACAAATACCAATCTCTGGGATATGAAGTGTTAGGTTACTATGAATTCATGTAGCCTCCTTTAATCAGTGTAGGACCTTGTTTTATGTATGTTTCTGTTTTGAACCTCTTTATTTAATATCTACTGTTGATTTATAGGTCCTGAACTTATGAACCAAAGGCCAAGATTCTGTCTTATTTCTGAATGTAGCTTGTTGATTGGACATGCTAGCTCTTTCAGGAACATCACAGTCTCCTAGCTCTTACCACATGAGACAGTAAGTCTGCATCACAGATTGGGTTCATTTACAGCAGTGGAGTTATAAAGGGAAAGCAGGAAGTCATGAAAAATGTGTTACTAAATAATCTTCCTACCCAAATACCCAAACAAACAAATAAACAACACTCATGCATACAGCACAAAAGAAGCAGTGTTGTCATCTGGGATTTCAGCTGGAATCCAGAAACTCAGGTGTTTGGCTGCACGAAGCACTTTATTGATTCAGAGTTAAAATAAATTTTACTGAGTAAGCGAATTAGCAAACCTGGAATCCATGAATAATGAGGATCGACTTACATATTTGACCCATACATTTATGCATTCATTACACCTATCTATTCATAAAGACCATGTTCCATTTTTTTCTTTAGAGCAAGCTTATAATCTAACATAATCACAACCCAGTTATCAGTCAGGAAACTAATTAAAGATGTAATTATGCTGTCTGGTCTGAAGTCCATATTCATATTTCAACATTGCAGTGTCCTCTGTAGCTCTTCCCTGATTCCTTAGGCCTAGAATTCAACATAGCATCCTTCTCTTCTAGCAGCTTCACGGTGTCTTGTCTCCTTAAGTCTAGAAGAGCTTTTATTCTTCCTCTCTTTGAACTATGAAATTCTTATATTGGAATGAACATTGAACATTATTTTACTCAAAAGAGAATAAGGCCTTTTTACATAAGCAATTATTTCATGCTGAGCTTCTGCAAAATTTGTTGAGTGGGACCTGGTTTAAGGTGGCCCCTGGATCCCTTGTATATATTGTCAGCTTCCCTGAGTGTTCCCATACTTTACAGTATAGAAAAAGAGTCTAGGCTTTCTTTCCCCTTCAAAAAACCTGCTTTCTGTCAGTGGCCAATATCCCTTAGGGAGAAAGATTGTGATTCCAGGTGTGTTCCTTGTAATGATGGGTGACGGCTTCTGGGTACCTTCAATGAAAGTGTAGGAAAGATATATGTAACAGTGTATAACACACATTCAAATATTAAACCACATACATTCATATCAATATAACTACACACATGAATAGTAATAAGACACAGGTAAATATATGCAATCACATCAACATCTTTATCTACATCTCTAATTTCTACACAGTACTAAAGATTACATGCCACCCATTCCATATCTATAACTCACTTTTCCAAACCAACCTTCATAAAAATATAAGTTCTAATATTCCTAAATTAAATATTTTTTGTCAAGCTGGTATATGCACAACACACTTTCAATAATGCTAACCCAACCAACTAAAATTAAATATCTGTTTACAGTATCAAGGTTAAATGTACACACTGTCAACCAGTGAATGTACACATCCCAAGCAAACAAATCAGTATATTTTGATGAATGTGCCAACATGCCTATTTAAAAGCAGAATGCACTGCATCTGGTGTTTCACTAGCCCATTCCCAGTTAATCATTTTTTCTCCCCACAAGCAATCATTTTCTGACATTTTAAACCATAGGTTACTTTAGCCTTTTCTAGGACTTCATATAAATGGAAATACATTCTCTCTTGTGTCTCAAAGTATTGCATCGCTGAGATTCACCTATGGTTGCTTATTATTCTTTATTGCATTGTTGGAATCCACCACGGTTTATACATTCTTCTGGTGATGGACACTAAGACTTCTGGCTTCAGCAGATGATGAAAGAGGCTTCTTTGATTAGCCTTATAAAAGTGTTTGAAGGTGAGTGTTCTAACTGCTTTTACATAAACGTTTAACACTAATGGAGAAATAAGTTTTACTTTAAAAGCACAGTTGTGTTTCCCTAAATTGGTTGCATTATTTTCATCATCTCCAATGGCATATTGAAGTGCAAAATTTGCCATATCTACTTTCATTTATCTTACTTTTAAATAATATTTTTATCGGCTATTTTAGAATTCATGTAGCATGTTTTAATCATACCCAGTCTATCCTCTTTCCCTTCCCACCCAGTTTTATGTCCCCACACATCAAGGCCAATTTCTATTTCCCAAATTTTCTTGGATTTGTGTCTTACTACTGGAGCATGGTCAGGGGTTTCCAGCACTTAGAGAAAGCTGTCTGTCTCCCAGAAGCCAAAGATTGCCAATGGGGTAAAATGTTTTGCTGAACTCCCTTTTCATGCTGGGACTTGGTCTGGCTTGGGCTTGCACTGGACTAGTGCATGCTGTCACAGCTGCTGTGCTTTCAAGTGTTCCGATGCTCTACTGTTGTCCAGAAGAAGACACTTTTGCTTGCAGTCATCTGCCACTATGTACTTTCTGTGCCTTCATCTGAAATGCTCTCTGAATCTTTTGAGGAGATACACGTGTTCCCTCTATTGTTGAATATTATGTACTTCCCACCCTTTCTCTTTCTCTGTTCTGCACTGTCTTCCTACCAGTAAGTTCTTTGAGAATTTTGTACAAAACAGTTTGATTATATTTAAGTGCCATCCTAAGACTTCCTAAGTATACTACTCTTCCTCATCTACCCTTCAAAACCAGTTTGTACTGCCAAAATATTCGTGGATGTATGTTCTTCCACTGATGCATGCTCCACTTATCAGGGACTATTCACTTCCTGTCACTTCTTTTCCCAGTATTTAATGTCAACAGCTTCATGGCTAGAAGTGAAATTGCGTGTGCAGCGCCCCTGTCCATGCTTTGTTCTGGTTTGGGCTTGCACAGGTTTTGTGCATGCTATTGCAGCCACTTGGTGTCCATATGTCCAACTTCCCTGAAGTGTCAAGCAGATCATGTTTTATTTTTGTCATCCACTACCATTGGCTTTTACACTCATTCTGCCTTTCCTTTGGCAATGATGTCCGAGGCTTCTAAAGTTGAATGTGTTACATATGTTCCTCTTTGTTGTGTTCTATGATTTAAGTATGCATTGTATTCAGAAATTATAATATCTTATAATCAAGTCCTGAAGTCCAAAAGTAATGGGAATAGCTTGTAATATCTGAGAGTCTGCGGGAACTTACTGGTTCCAAAAGAAGTAAGCCGTTCTTATCCCTGGGTTTTTTAATTTTTAACTTTGGGTGTTTAATAGGGATATTGTTGCCATGTTAGAGGGTAACTCCATCTTAACTCTTTTTCTGTGTATATATATGTATATATATATATATATACTGTATGTATTTATTAAGAAGCTGTCATAGTAGTAGTTTTGATGTGTCCTTTAAAAGGTCTTTATTTATCTATCCATCTCCATAACTCTTCTCTCTTCTCTCCTCCAGTTTATTCTTTTTTATTCCCAATTAACTTTTTTTTTTGATGGTGCATTCACTTTCCTGTCTTTGGAAATCTCCTCTTCATTGGCCTTAATAATTTCTTGACATCTTTGTGTATTCCAAATGAAACAGAAATATATGAAGATTCAAACTTATATTCACAGAGGAGAAGAAATCATGATTTTAATCTTTCTAGGTCTGGGTAACCTCACTGACAGTGATTGTTTCTACCTTAATCTCTGTATCTGCAAATTTCAGAATTTTATTTTTAAGAGCTGAATATTATTCTGTTATATAAATATATAACATTTTTAATACTCACACATCTGTTGGTGAACATCCAGGCTGCCTCCATTTCCTGGATATTGTTAGCAGAAGACAATGAGTACAGATAAACACATAACTGTACTAGGATATGGAATACTTTGGGTATATACACACAGTTGTTATAGCTGGGTCATATAGTAGATCTATTTTTTATTCAGTTATTTTGAGCAATCTCCATATTGTTTTCAATAATGGCTACCCAGTTTGCACTGCTACCAGAAGTTAATAAATGATCCCCTGTTGGCTGGAGAGACACCTTTTGTGGATAGCAGCACTTATTATAGAGGTATAGCAATTATTTTTATTAGAGTTTATTTTAAATGTGTTTTTTCAGTAACTTTATAAATGGAATGTTTTTAGTTCTACTTATTGTTGCTTCAAATATAAAAAGAATACATCCTAATTTCAATAGCAACTTTTGGTCCCACATTTTGTTCATCTGTTAGAATATTTGCTTTGATGATTTCTTTGTTCTTTCTTTTTTTTTATTAAAAGATAGAATGTGTGTGGGAGAGCAATAAAGAGAGGTGTAGTAGGGTATAAGTAATCTGATCACTGAAACAAAAAAAATGGATCTCTTACTATGGAGATGGAGGGAGATTTATGCAAAAGAAAGAGGGAAGATATAAAATAACAGTAAGAATGTCAGAAAGAGTTATAAGGAATCCTATTATTAACTATCTACAAAAAAACCGTAATACACATAAGTCTACATAAATGCACATATATATTTTGAATGAAATTTTTTCATATGGAATAATGATCTTCCAAGAATCAAAGACCACCTAATAAAATCCCAACACCATGATTCTCCAGGAGATTCCCAAAATATTATAGGTTACTACTACTGCTCTTGGTTGTACCTGAGGTAAGTCCATGTTGCTGAAGACACCAGGCACTTCAGATACCCAGAGACCCCTGAGTTGTAATCTATCTGAATGCCTCCTCCCTGAGGACTAGGTTTCATGGCATCAAAAGTTGTTATGTAAAATTCCAAAGGAGGGAGGTAACCAACAGACACATGACACATAGGAAGCTCAACAATTAACTATATAGCATGATAACCTTAAAAGTGCAGTAGCAGAATATATACCTTGGGAATAAAGAAAAGGTATTGAAATTAAGACCCATTCAACATGGGAAAAACCATGCCTGGTAGTGGAAATCTAGCTAACTATACAGGGCTAGATAATTATAGATCCCAGAGCAGAACTTGTAACCTCTACCTTATTAAAATGGGTTTATGAGAGTATTTGGAGGGAGGGAAGAGAAGGGATATAGCCCAATTATAAAACCACACACTGGTCAAAAAAAGAGGGGGGGACAATAAAATTGTAGCTTATGATATGCTGCTATACTGTTAGGTCAACGTCTATTTGTTTTGGAATGAGATCTTCTATTTTAGGCTTTGTTTTTACTAAATATCACATTTAAAGATATTATCTGCATTTATCCTATGCACAGCTCTGAATGAAATTCTGCATACTTTTATAAATTTCATTCATTTTCCAATATCTTAAAGATTCCTTTGTGGTCTCTTCATTTGGTCTGTAAGTTGATTACATATGTGTATTTTTTCCTAATATTTTTTAATTGCATAAGCATTTTTCTGGTATTTCTTTCTAGATACAGATGATGTTAAAAACATGTATTCCAAAATTTCAGGTTTCCAAAATTTATGAGAACTACACTACATTCAGTTGGAGTCTTTGTGCTGCTTTAGGGATGTCTATTTTGCAACTCCTGAAAAGAGAATATTTTTAAATGTTAGTGTTATCTCGGGGAGGAAAATGTTAAACAGCAGGTAATGAAGGTTTGCTCCTTGAAAAGCAAATGACAGTTGTCTTGTTGCAAGATGTAGACCTTATAGCTAGAAACAGTGGTACCGAAACATACAAATATGAAAATCTTTGTTCATAACAAGCTTCTAATAGGATATTAATAATATTGATCTTTCTTGTGATAAAGAAATCTGTAGTTAATGGATTTATAAGTCAGGGGTTCTTGAAAAATGTTGTATGAGCTGTGTGGTCATACCATACAAACTGCCCTTATTTTAGGACTCAGACAGCTTTTACTGTATGAGTAACGAGGCCAAAAATCTTAGTTACAGGAACTAATGCTCTTCTCTGTGAAGGTGAATCTGATTTGTGAGTAGGGGGAACTTCAGGATATGTCCTGGAAGGTACAGACGTGGACATTTCCCCTAATATCTCAAAATTATGTCCTTTATATTTTTGTAAAGCCTGACATATAATAAGAAATAGGATTTCTATGATTCTGATTATACCTTTCAAACATTTGTGTTCATCCAGCATATATAAAGAACTAAAGAAGCTGAAAAGCAGCAAACAATGTAATCCAATTAAAAAATGGGGAACAGAGCTAAACAGAGAATTCTCTGTAGAGAAATATAGAATGGCAGAGAAACACTTAAAGAAATGCTCAGCCTCATTAACCATCAGGGAAATGCAAATCAAAACAACCCTGAGATTTCACCTTACATCCATCAGAATGGCCAAAATTCCAGGTTGAAAAACTCAAGTGACAATACATGTTGGAGAGGTTGTGGAGAAAGGGGAACCCTCCTCCACTGCTGGTGGGAATGTAAACTTGTACAGCCACTCTGGAAATCAATTTGGCACTTTCTCAGACAAATAGGAATAGGGCTTCCTCAAGATCCAGCCATACCACTCCTAGGCATATATCCAAAAGAGGCTCAAGTACACAATAGGGACATTTGCTCAACCATGTTTGTAGCAGCTTGATTTGTAATAGCCAGAAGCTAGAACCAGCCCAGATGCCCCTCAACTGAATTTCCGCATGGATGCAGAAATTGTGGTACATCTACACAATGGAGTATTACTCTGCAATGAAAAATTAGGGAAATCATGAAATTTGCAGGTAAACGGTGGGACCTGGAAAGAATCATCCTGAGTGAGCTTCCCAGAAGCAGAGGTCCTCTGTGTCAGGCTCCTGACTTGTTCCCTCTTTTCTCTTTCTTCTGATGTCCAATCCTCTGCCTTTCTGGATAGGAATTGAGCATTTCAGCAAGAGTCCTCCCTCTTGATTAGTTTCTTTAGGTGTACAGATTTTAGTAGGTTTATCCTATGTTATATGTCTATATGAGTGAGTGTATACCACGTGTGTCATACTGCTTCTGTAACCCCTGTGCAGATGTAATCCATGGCAGTTTAGTGTCTAAGTGGGTTACATAGTAATGTGCAGAGGGACTCCTTCTGACACAATCTGATCGGCCTGCTCTTTGGTCACCTCCCCCTGAGGGGAAAGCAGTCTTACCAGGCCACAGAAGATAACAATGCAGCCACTCCTGATGTGATCTGATAGACTAAGAACAGAAGATGACAATGCAGCCACTCCTGATGTGATCTGATAGACTAAGATCAGAAGGAAGGAGAGGAGGACCTCCCCTATTAGTGGACTTGGGGAGGGGCATACATGAAGAAGGGGAAGGGAGGGTGGGATCGGGAGGGGAGGAGGGTGGGGCTTATGGGAGGATACAAAGTGAATAAAGTGTAAAAAAATAATAATTAAAAAAAGAAATATGACTTGACAAACTATGGGCAGGTGGCAATGGTGGAGAACTCCCCCTTTCAGTGGACTAGGGTACGGAGATAGGGGGAAGAAGGAGGGAGGGTGGGACTCGGGGAAGTTGAAGGAGAGGGCTTCAGTTGAATGAATAAATTTTAAAAAAATATCTGACGTAGTTCTTCCATTTTATTACTGGTATCTTTAAAGTTTGATACTTAGAACTTTGCTAATGCATGCTTCATTTGACGTATATAATTTGTTTTACTGTGCTTAGGAGTAGCATATATTTCTACACTATTTTCATTTTAAGTTAGAACAAAAGTGCTATCTAGGTTAGTCCATAATCCATGTTTTACTAGCGATACCAACAGCACATTAAGTATTCTCCACATTTATTACAGAGTAGACCTCATGACACTGTATAGAAGAAGAAACCTATCAGGGAGCCAATACTAGACTACATCTAGCATGTCATTCTATACACATTTAAAACAACACCTGGGGTACAAATTAGTTGGTTTTATTTCTGTAGGTCTATTTTGGGATGCTGTTCTTTATCTTCTTGCCAAAAACATGATGCCATGATTAATGTAGCTTTATTTTAACTCAAGATGAGGTGATGTGAGACTTTTACCTTTGTTCTCTATGTTCAAATGCTCTTCAGCTGTTTAATCCCAAATATTTTTATTTTATTTATTTATTTTTTTAACATTCAATATAGAACTTAGAAATGTGGCTGCTGCTGAGTGTCTGGAGGAAACTACAAGCCCCATCACAGTTCCTCCACTCTTCTTTCATTACCCAACTCATCAGCTGGTAAAGCTGGACCTTCCTTTAGGCATTTATTTAGTGATATCCATTCCAGCTATGTGTTAATGTAGTTTCTTTAACCAGAAAGTTTCTTGCAAATATTGTTGATTAAGGTTGATTATACGCCCTCTTACCTAGGTTTCAGAGAATTAAACTCACAAGATTTTAGTTTTTCAGTTGTGTTTCAGGGTTTTAGTGTAAAAATGGGAAAATGGGAATATTTTTCCAGATTTTTATGTACTTAGTTGAAAACCAGACCTCTGATTTTTAACAAGCTTTAAAAAGTATTTGTTGAATTACAAATATCAAGGTGTTTGTTACTTATTATGGGCACATTACTTTCTATTTTTGAAAATAGATTTTCTATGTAGAAAATGTGGACATTATAAAATAGAAAAATAAAAAATTATAATCAATGATATAATAGCATTATTAATATTGTGAAATATATTATAATATTTTTCTCTTGTTTGTCTATTTGCTTACTACCATATACTAGTACCATAGAAATCATGTGTATTGTTTTGTATCCTGCTTATATTTATCAATCATATTTCAACTTTAATATTTTGATTTTAAAATGAAAGTTTAAAATATGAAATAATATGCCATGAATGTGTGTTTATTTTTTCATTATTGTTGAATACTTAGATTGTTCTTGGTTTTTATTTTGTTAAGCAAAGCTCTAAAATGTACATTAATTAATCTTTGGTAGATTGTTTTATTTAGAATAATTCCTAGAAATAAGAATTCCTTAACAAATCAAATATATTTAAAACAATTAAGGTTCTGAGAATTTTATGAGTACTATATTTACATTATTTCCCCCTCCTACTTCCAGTTTCTTCTGTGACCCCGACATCCTCTCAACTCATAACATCTTCTTTAATTATCATTGTGAGATAAACACACACACACACACACACACACACACACACACACAGAGAGAGAGAGAGAGAGAGAGAGAGAGAGAGAGAGAGAGAGAGAGAGAGAGAGATTCTAATGAGTCAATTTAGTTTTACTCCTGTTTAAATGTATTTAGAGATAAGCACTTGGGTTGGATAACCTATCAGAAAGGATATCCAAGGAGAAAACTATTTCTCCCATTCTCAGTAGCCAATTGATTGTCTATAGTTCTAGTGGCAGAATTTTGTGAAATTTCCCCTGGACATAATGACATGCCAATTTTTATTCTCCTTATGTGGGCTTTATTTGGTTAAGTATATTGCTGAATGTGGTTTTCCTATCATGTTTAGAAAAAAATCTATCTAGCAGGAGGCACCCTGATTCTCTGACTCTTAGAATATTTCTGCTCCATCCTCTGTGAATTTCCCTGAACCTATGTGCAGGGCTTGTGTTGTGGATATATCAGTTGGGACTGGACATCCCAATGTTACTTATTCTTTAAATCTGTATCAGTTGTGAAACTGTAGTAGTCTACACTTGTTGCCAAAGTAGTTTTTGATGAAGAAAACTAAATGTATCCGTGGGTATAAGAAAAGTATTTAGAATGCTGTAATAAATTATATTACTTTAGAAAAATATCAGTAGTAGTCTAGTTCTCCATTAGGTTCTGTGTCTTTTCTAGCTACTGGTAATTGGTTAGGTTTGCAAAAGAAGGCATTAATTCCCTATTGAGTAGGGCTTTGATCCAATTAAATAATTGTTGGTTATCCCCAAGATAAAAGTGTCACTACTGCACCACTGCAGATGCCTTGCTGTGTAGATCACTTGTGGTTCATAGACTTTAGAGCTGGATATCATTGTTGATTGATTTCCTCCATTGGCAGCTTGTGCAGCATCTTCATATATCATGACAGACAGTCTGTAAAGAAGAGGATTCAAGGTCAGGTCCAGCTTGAGTCCTCCATCTCTCTCTGAAATGCATGTTGTCTTCATCAATAGGTCCTTACTTTCATTCTTTTTAAATTAAATTTATTCATTCATTTTACACCCCAATCGCAGACCACTCGCTCTTCTCTTCCCATTCTCATCCTTCCACCCTCTTCATCCTTTCCCCTCTCCACTTCCCAGAAAAGTGGAGCCCACCACCACAAACCCACCCCAGCACCTCAAGTCCCATTCAGGACTAAGGACATTCTCTTCCACTGAGATCAGTAAAGACAGCCCGGTTAGGGAAGAGTGATCCAAAAGCAGGCAATGGAGTCCATGTCAGAGACAACTCTTGCACCACTTGCTAGGGAACCCACATGAAGACAAAGCTACCTATAAATTACATACCTGTATTGGGCCTAGGTCCAGTCTATGAATGTTCTTTGGTTGGTGTTTCAGTCTTTGTAAGCCACTATTGGCCTAGGTAAGTTGATTCTTTTGTTCTTCTTGAGGAGTTCTTTGTCCTCTCTGGGAGCTTCTGTCCATACCCCCACCTCTTCCACAAGACTCCCTGAGCTCTGCCTAATGTTTGGCTGTGGATCTCAGCATCTGTTTAAATCCACTTATGGGTGGAGCCTCTCAGAGGACAGTTATGCTAGGCTCCTGTAATGCAAGCATAACAGGCTATTATTAAGAGTGTCAGGGATTCGCTCTCTCCTATGAGGTGGGCCTTAGGTTTTGGCTAGTCATTCATTGGCCCTTCCTTCAATTTCTGCTCCATCTTTATATAATCTCATCTTGTAGACAGGATAAATTTTAGGCCTAGGGCTTTGTGGGTGAGTTGATGTCCTTTTTCGTCCACTAGAAATCCTGCTTGGTTAGGAGGTGGCCTCTTCAGTCGCCATGTCCCCTGAAGCTAGTAGACTCAGCGAGATATCACTCCCATATCTTAGCTGTATCTCCAGTCACAGATCTCCAGCTTATCTCAGAGATACCCTACCCAATTGCTTTCTCTTTTCTCTCCCAGGCCTCCTGACTCCAATTACTGCTCTGACCATGTCTGATCCTCGGCCTTATCCCCCTCCTGACACCATCTTCCTACAGTTCACTCTTTTTATCCACTTCCAATGTCTTTTCTATTTTCCCTTTTGAGTGGGATTCAACATCCTCTCTTGGGACATGCTTGTTTTGGCTTCTTTGGTTTCTAGTATGTGTATCCTGTACAGTATGGCTAATATTTACTTGTAAGTGAATATATACCATATGTGTCTTTCTGTTTCTGGGTTACTGTATCAGGATGATTTTTTTTTCCTAGTTCCATCCTGTAAATTTCATGATTTCTTTGTTTTTAATTGCTGAGTAGTATTTCATTGTGTAAATGTACCATATTTTCTGTATCCATTCTTTGGTTGAGGGACATTTACCTTATTTCCAGATTCTGGCTATTATGAATAAAGCTGCTATGAACATAGTTGAGCAAGTATCTTTGTGGTATGTTGGGACATCTTTTGGGTATATGTCCATTTTTGGATGAAACTCCAGATTGATTTCCATAGTGGTTGTACAAGTTTGCACTCCCACGAGCAATGGATGTATCAATCTCTTCAATTGGTCTTCTACTCCTGAGTTTCTCTTCTCCATCTCTTGTATTCTGTTGGTGATGCTTACGTTTGCTGTTCCTGTTCTCTTCCCTAAGTTTTCCATCTCCAGTATTCCCTCCCTTTGTGATTTATTCAATATTTTCTATTTCCATTTTCAAGCATTAGACCATTTTATTCATTCCCTTCACTCGTTTGATTGTACTTTCCTGTATTTTTTATGGAATTTATTTGTTTTTTTAAAGGCTTTTATCCTCTTTCTAAGAATGAATTTAAGGGTTAATTTGTATGTGGTGTATGTGGTGTGTGTGTGTGTGTGTGTGTGTGTGTGTGTGTGTGCCTGTGTGCATGTGTGCATGTGTGCACGTGTGTGTGCTTCATCTGTGTTAGAATATTCAGTGCTTACTGTTGGAGAGTAGTTGCATTCTGATGGTGCTGTTTTGTCCTGGAACTTACTAGTCGTGTTCATACACTGGCCTTTAGCCATTTGGTTGTCCCTGGTTTTGGCTTCTTGTTCTTAATGCTGCTTTGACTTCTCAGGAGGGTGAGAAGAGCCCTGAGCTGGAGGTTGCATGCTTTGGGGAGCAACAGCCCCCCTCTGCATAGAGGGTAGAACCATGGGCTTGAGGCTGTATCTCAGATAATAGCTCTTAGCTCTCTCCTGCTGGCTGTGTTCCAGTTAGACCCACAGGCAGGGGTGTTGGGTCTAACCTAGATGATGCTGAGGTTCAGAAAATATCCTCAGGCAGGCAGGTAGATCCATCTTCTTCTCTGGTAGGTGGGGAATGGGGTTTGGAGGGATGTGCGGAGATCTGGGTGATCCTGGATCCTTGGAGCTCTAGTCAGGAAGGTGGATGGTTTCACTGTCGTTCTCTGTGGAAACATGGATGGAGGCAAACAAAGACAATGTCAATACTCCATATTGTTTAGGAAGTCTCATGGATTTCCCCAGCCAACAACTTGAAATAATGTTTCCCATGTCTAGCACTGTGGTTTTTATTAGATAGTCTACAGCTTTGGTGGGTGTTACTTTTTCAGCATTGGCATGACTTCATTTGGATCATATATGTAAAATGTGCTTTAAGTAATATTATAAAACAATGTTTTCCTCTGAAATAGTCAAACATTATTAGTGTTAATTAATTCTACCCTAATTTCTCAGTCTTTGTATTACCCCAACCCCTGCTTCCCAGTTAAAGTTACTCTTACCCCATTTTTTCTACTTTACTCTTTTAGCACTCATTTTTCCTTCTTCACCTTTTAACACCACCTCTAGAACCCGATCTCTCCTCTTCTCCCTATGGATCCTTCTTCTGGCAAAAACAAGTAATATTTAAATACTTTTGTTAATACTTTACAGTTTTAAAGATAGTTTAGTTGTTTTATCAATTTAAATTATTTATGACTTGAAAGTTATATTTTATATATTCTGTACATGCATTCATTCCTGTAAAATATATTCAGTCTGACATGGGAAAAGTGATGGCATAGTGTAAATTTAAATTACATTGTTTGTGAAATTGAACAGTAATAATGCTTTGGTCCACCTGTTATTATTTTCTGAACTGCTTACATCTGTTATCATTGTTTTATAATTGGGCTATATTCTTATTGATTTTTCCAGGCTTTAAATATACTTACATGAATCAGTGATTCACTGCACATCAGACACACTAGGACAGAAAACTTTGTGTTTAACATCATACCTAGCTTCTGTCTCTCCAGTCTTAAACACTGGAGGTCCTGTGAACTCTTGTCCTTAATTACTAAAATTAACTAAAAATAAGTTTTATTAGAAGAGTTCATGAAATGGGTCATAAATCATGTAACACAAAAATCAAAGTTTTACTCCAGGCACCATGTCTAAGAATAAAGTCCTCTAGTGCTTATGGCTATGGATTAAAGAACATGCTTCTTCTTCTTCTTCTTCTTCTTCTTCTTCTTCTTCTTCTTCTTCTTCTCTCTCTCTCTCTCTCTCTCTCTCTCTCTCTCTCTCTCTCTCTCTCTCTCTCTCTCTCATTTAGTTCGAAATACCAGGCATGAATCACATAAAAATCAGTACCAATACAGATGTGTTTTCTCCCTTTCCCCTTATTTGAGGTTTAGGCTGACACTATGTTTAACCATGATTTGTTTGTTAATTCTCTGTGCACCTAATTAGTGTGTATGTTTTCATCCATTGCTCTCAGTTTCCTGACAGGCCTGCTGGACCACACATGCACATTTTTCTGTGTTTGATGTTCACTATAGGCCAGGACATTTTAGCTCATATTTTCTTCTTGAGACTTATGTATAATGGCTCTTGTTTTAAAGGGTGTGCTATGTAGTTTTTGTTTGTGTTTGTTTGTTTGTTTTCTAGCTAAACATATTGTCAATTTTCTTGATTTCTGTGGCCACTTGAAAAGGAAGGGCTTTCTGGAGTTTGAAGTACAGACTCTGGTGTGTGAATGGCCACCCTGATGGATCATGGTTCATATTGCTCAGAACTTTTATATGTCTATGCCTTTTTTTGTGTGTGTGTGTATAGTTAATCAGAGAGGTAAAAGTTCTTTAAAGATATATTTCTAATCCGAACAAACCAGAATCATTACCAACTTTCCTATCACATTTACTGTATACTATCTGCCACTCAGACCAAGTGGTTTTGACTTAGTAATCATTAACATCCTTACTCTAGAAAGAAGTGTTCTCTGTAACCTCTGTAAATGAACTTAAATTCAGAATTCTGCCTCACCTTATCACTGGTGCTTGTTTTATGGTTGTGTTTGCTTATGTTTCATTTGTATGTGTCCTATGTGTGTGGGGGGGTATGTGTGTGTGTATGTTCATACGTGCATATACTTATGTTCATGTGTGGTCTGGTATAATTGTGCTCACCTTTGTATCCTTAAAATTATTGATTGTTTTGTCTAATGTGTATGTACTGTGAAAATGTAAATTTGAATTTCATTGGATTCAATGAGAGGACTTATTACATTTTAATATATGACAAAGACTTATTTTTATTTGTAAAGAAGTATTTCTGTCTTAATCTACTGTTTAATGTTTTACATATATCTATTGTGGTGCATTTCTGGATATAATAAACATTTATTATTTTGTCTATTATCTTAACAATTAATATCTGTAGTATAAAGGTTTATATTTTTGTTCTTAAAGTTACCTAAATAATACAAGTATTTAAATTTGAATTAGTTTATATATTTCATATGTGCTATATGTGTATATGGCATTGTGTTCATGGTGGCATGTATGTGCATGCATTCACATAAACAATAACATTCATGCACAGTTAGAGCATTAGTTTTCAGGGATCAGTTCTTGCCTTCAGCCTTGTTTGAGGCAGAGTCTCTTTTGGTTACTCCACAGTATACTCCAGCCTAGCTGGTCTGTGAGCTTCAATCCAGCTGCCTTGTATTCATCTTCCATTTTGGAGGAAAGGTGCTGATACTCCAAATGTGTGACACCATGTCCATTCTTGTAGATGAGTTTCAGGGATTCAGCTTTGGCTGTCAGACACGGATGGTAAATGCTTTTTACCATCCGAGCCATCTCACTGGCCCCTTAGCACTCTTTGTATTTCAATCTCCTACATATTTGACTGTCTATATATTTTTAATCATTATTCAATCCTCTGCTTTAATTAGCAATAGCAAACATGATCTGCATTCTTTCCCTTCCATTTTAAACCATATTCTTATATTTCTTCACTTTTCATTATTTCTTTTATATAACAGGTATGTTTGAAAAGAAAAATATTTAACTTAAGCTTTACTGTCTATATTATTTCGTTGAATTCCTCCAATTAAAAAAATCCTATTGAGAGGGAGGGTGGGATCGGGAGGGGAGGAGGGAGGGGCTTATGGGGGGATACAAAGTGAATAAAGTGTAATTAATAAAAGTTAAATAAAAAAATAAAAAATCCTAAATTTTCTTTATATGAGCATGTAGAATTTTTATCCTACTTCTGTCTTCCCTATATACACCTTTATATTTGTCTTAGATTTCAGCTGCACAAGTAAACATATTACATGCTCAATGCTAGGGTTTGCCATAGTGTCTTCAATTATGTATGTGTGGAGTGTAACTAATTCTTTAGTATTTCTTTAAAGAACAAAGCTTCTTATGAGATATTCCCCAGATCATTACATTCAAAATGAAGTACTGCAGGCTTTACTGTCAAAGTAAATACTCTTTAGTTCATTTTCTCTTCTGTTATTTTCAAGCTAGATTCTGTCTTTTGGTTTGGTGAAGTTATTCAAGATTAAAATGTTAATTTTTATTATTCCTTTTATGGAAAGGTGATTATTTTTCTCACATCGTAATATGTTTCTCTTTTTTTCTAGTATTCTTAGTTTCTCCCCATTTCCCTTGCTTTTCATATTCACTATTTAGACATAAATTAGAAATCAAACAGGCTTTTATTAAAAAATTCCAATATAATTCAAGATTTTCTATGGAGTTTTTTTATTTTTTTTTTAATATTAGTTACAGTTTATTAACTTTGTATCCCAGATGTATCCTCCTCCTTCATTCCCTCCCAATCCCACCCTCCCTCCCTCATCTCCTCCCTGTCCACTCTGGTAGAATTTACTGTGATAATGGCCACTCTCAGCTGCTCCGTCGTAGTATCGAATTCTCCAGTCCAATTACCTAAAATATAGCTCGACAATTGTTTAGACAGATTTGCAGCACAGGAAAAATTCTCATGTTATATGCTAGTGACTCAAAGTCCAGCATATTTTCATTGACTTGGGGAGTGGCATGCAAGCAGAGGGAGGAGGGAGGGTGGGATTGGGAGGGGAGGAGGGAGGGGCTTATGGGGGGATGCAGAATGAATAAAGTGTAATTGATGAAAAATTTAAAAAAAAAGGGAAAAAATAATTTAAGAACCTTAAATGACTTTCAAAAGTGGAGGAAAACATGGACTTAGTCAATTGGCATGGAGCACGTCTCGCCCCTGGGGGCAATGGTCTCCTGAACCTACTCAGACCTCGGACACCACCACTGCTAGTTCTAGAACTGACGCAGGATGTTCCAACGAGGGGTTAAGGCTTCTCATAATATTTCCTATAAGCCCACACCTGTTTGTCTATATCCCCCATTTTTATTCATTATTAGCCAGATAGAGCCAAGTAATTGTGGTAATGATACTTGCATTTTTGCCCAATGCTGGAATGCTAGTAAATTTAGGTATGCCCTGGTTACTCGCATGCCTCACTGGGTGCCTGTGCCCATTGATGCCCCTCACGCTATGACTCTCTTCAGACAGAAAAGGGATCTTGGAACTACAGCCACCATTGTTACTACCATCTCATTGGCGGCTGTTGGAGCTACCACCAGGGCATTAGCCATGAGTCATACTAGGCAGACTGCTCAGACCCTGAATAATCATTTAGCCAATGTAGCTCATGCCTTAGTTGTACATAAAGGAATTAATGCTCAACTAAAAGGAAGCTTGATGGTGGTCAATCAGAGGATTGACCTCGTGCAGGAGCAAATTGATACCCTATGGCAAATCGCTCAACCTGGCTGTCAATGAAAGTATGCTGGACTTTGTGTCACTAGCATACAACATGAGAATTTTTCCTGTGCTGCAAATCTGTCTAAACAATTGTCGAGCTATATTTTAGGTAATTGGACTGGAGAATTCGATACTACGATGGAGCAGCTGAGAGTGGCCATTGTCACAGTAAATTCTACCAGAGTGGACGCAGGACTAGCCACAGGATTATCAACATGGATTGCTGCAGCCATGAATCATCTGAAGGAATGGGCGGGCATGGGAGCGTTAGCAGGCCTTCTGGTGTTGGTCTCCTTGGTTTGCCTGTGGTATATATGCAAGATTAGAGTCTCACAACAGTGTGATGCAGCCATGATCATTCAGGCCTTTACAGCCATTGAAGCAGGACATTCTCCCCAAGCATGGTTGGATACCATAAAAAGCTAAAATGATACGCTCAGGATGCGAGGCTAAGCACTGCAATCAGGGTCAGCCGCTTTGGACCCAGAGAAGAGCATGTCTGATTGCATGCGGGTTGATGCCCCAGGTCCCGCCTCTGAGAAAAAGGTATCTGACGGGTCTGATGCTCTTTGGGTGGATGACACCTAAATGAACATCGGTACAAAGTCCCAAGTTATTTCTAATATCAGAGATCAGACCTCTACTCTTGTCTGATGCGTCTAAAACAAAAAGGGGGAACTGTAGAGAGCTGCGGAATGCTATGCCTTAAAGATGGAGCTGGTTCCCGCCTTCCACCTTCCCGATGGTGAGTGCTCTCTGTCACGAACAACTCCACATTTGGCTAAGGCCGAGGATCTGGCTTGCTTCCATGTATGTGGACCTATCTGCATTGCCCACATGGCACGCCTGGGTTGGCTACCCAGAGGCTATTTAAGCTGTGGGCTGGCTTTCCCCAGGGTCCGAGGATTGTTCAAGGTTCCTGAATAAACTGCATTAAAAAAAAAAAAAAGAAATACATACCTAGAAAAAAAAAAGAACTCAAGAAACTAGACTCAAACAAACCAAATAACCTAATTAAAAATGGGGTACAGACCTAAACCAAGAATTCTCAACAGAGGAATCGCCAATGGCTGAGAAGCACTTAAAGAAATGTTCAGTGCCCTTAGTCATCAAAGAAATGCAAATCAAAATGACTTTGATATTATATCTCACACCGATCATAATTTCCAGGATTAAAAACAAAAAAAAAATTAAGTAACATTACATGCTGGCAAGGATATGGAATAAGGAAAACACTCCTCCATTGCTTGTGGGAGTTCAAACATGCGGATCAATCTGTAGGTTTCTCAGAAAGTTGAGAATAGATCTACTTCAAGATCCAGCTAGACCACTTCTGGACATATACCCAAAAGGAGCTCCACCTTACCATAAGGACACTTGCTCAACTTTGTTCATAACACTTTTATTCGTAATAGCACAAACTGGAAACAACCCAGGTGCCCCTCAATTAAAGAAGAAATAAAGAAAATATTGTAATTACACAATGGAATGCTACTCAGCTATTCCCTTTCAGCAGACTAGAGGAAGGGATGGGAGGATAAAGGAGAGAGGATTGGACCAGAAGGAGATGAGGGAGGAGGTTATGATTGGAATATAAGATGAATAAATTGTAATATAATAAAAACAATAAAAATTTATAAAGATATCATGCAATTTAAAGGCAAATGGATGGAACTAGAAAAAAATCATCTGAGTAAGGTAACACAGAATACACACATGCTATGTACTCACTCATATGTCGACATTAGTCATAAAATGCAGGATAATCATGCTACAATCCACAGACCCAAAGAAGCCAATGAGGGCCCAAGGGAGGATGCTTGAATTTCACTCAGAAGAAGAAATAAAACAGACATCTGAAGTGGATGGATGATCTGTTTGTGGAGGGTAATATGGGTGAGGATTAGGTGTGGGGAGAGTGAGGGTGTGGGGATGACTGGAAGAGAGAATGGAAATCAGTGGTGGAGGCATCTCTGGGACAGAGTAGTCTCCTAGGAGTCTATGGGGGTGACCCCAGCTGAGACTCCTAGCGGTGGAGGTTAGGGAGCCTGAAGTTGCCACTCCCTGTAGCCATGCGGGACTTCCAGTGGAGGGTAGGAGACACCAACCCACCCAAAAGCACCTCTTAAATTTCATTTTAAAGGCTGAGTAATCCTCTATAGTTTAAATGTGTGTATGGCAGTTTAAATACAAATGATCCCATAGACTTATGTGTTTAAATGTTGGCCCATGGGGAGTGGCACTGTTAGGAGATGTGACCTTGTTGAAGGAAGTGTGTCACTGTGGGGACAGGCTTTGAAGTCTTATATGCTCAAGGTAGGCCTATTGTGGCATTTACTTCTTCAGATCAAGCTACAGAACTCAGCTCCTTCTCTAGCACCATGTCTGCCCATGCTGCGCCATGCTCGCTTCCATGACAATGATGGATTCAACTTCTTAAACTGTAAAGCAGGGCCAATAATTTATTTATTTATTTTTTGGAGTTGCTGTGGTCCCGGTGTCTCTTCACAACAATGAAAGCCCTAATTAACTAAGACAGTATGGCACTGACATAATCTTTATCCAGTCACTGTTGAGGGATATCTAGATTGTTTCCAGTTTCTGGAATTATTAACAGAGCTGCAATGAACATGTTTGAGCAAGTGTTTCTGTTGTAGGCCGAAGTGTGCTTTGGGTATATTCTCAAAGTGGTATAGCTATACCTTGAAATAGGTGGATTGCCTTCTACCCGAGGAACCACCACACTGATTTCCATAGAGGCTGTACAAATTTGCTCTCGTTCCACTGATGGCTGTGTGTTCTCCCTACTCCGTATTCTTGCCAACATTGTCTGTTACATGTTTTATTGATTTTAGCAATTTTGACAGGTGTAAGATGAATTCTCAAAGAAGTTTTGATATGCGTTTCTGTGATGTTGAACATTTCTTTGTTACTCAGCCATTTTTTTTTCATTTTAAAGTTATGCTTTTAAAATATTCACTCAAAGTAGACACTTTCAGTGTTCTTTACCAAATGGCATTTAAAATTATTTTTTAATGTTAAGAGCAGGTTTCAAGACCCTTCCATTCTTCCCTCCCCAATTCACTAAAAGTTTGATATTTTACTATAAATATTTTTTCTTTTTTTTTTTTAATGCAGTTTATTCAGGAACATTGAACAATCCTCAGACCCCGGGGAAAGCCAGCCCACAGCTTAAATATTTTTTCAAATAATATCTTTAGATTGTTCTGCATCCATTTTCTGTTCTCATCTCTGGTGGCTGAAAAATATTTGTTTATCAGTGATATTCATTTTGAGGATTTTTTCAATATAAATGAAAAGGTTCTCAATAACAAGATAACAAAGTGTGTAGATTTTAAGTTTTCTTTCAGCCATTTGAGTTTTCTCCACTGAGAAGTTTCTGTTAATATCTGAATCACATTTTGTTGTTTTTCATTACCTAGCTTTTAAAGTTCTTAGATATTTTGGATAATGGACTTCTATCAGATGTGTGATTGGTGAAAATATTTTTACCATTTTATATCCTGCTACTTTGTTCAAATGACTGTCCAATTCATTACAATATCACAGTTTCTGTTATTATTAATATCCAGCTTTAATCAGAGGTGGTCAGATAGGATTCCAGGAGAAGAAACTCAGGCCAAAGACACAGAAATATACATTTTTAAATTTTTCTTAATTATTATTATTTATTAAAATTTTTTCACTTTGTATCTTGGCTGTAGGCCCCTCCCTCATTTCCTCCAGGTCCAACCCTTCATATCTCTTCCTCCTCTATGTCCTTCCTCTATTCCTCTGATAAAGGAGATCCTCCTCCCCTACTATTTGACCCTAGCCTATCAGGTCTCATCAGGGCTGTCTGAATCTTCTTTCTTTGTGGCCTTGTAAGGCCATATTGCCAGGGGTAGGTGATCAAAAAACCAGCAATTGAGTCCAAATCAGAGACAACCACCACTCCCCTTACTGGGGAACCCACATGGAGACCGAGCTGCCCATGGACTATATCTGAGCAGGGGTTCTTGGTGCTTTCCATGCATCAGTCTCTGCAGGACCCCTGATCCTGGAATTTTTGGCTCTTTAGGTCTATAGATTATAGTGTGGTTATCCTATAGTATATGGCTAATATCCACTTACAAGTGCATGCATACCATGTGTGTCTTTCTGCTTCTGGTATAACTCACTCAGGATGATATTTTTTAATTCCATCCATTTGCCTGCAAATTTCATGATTTCCTTGTTTTCAATTGCTGATTTTTAACAAAATCATAGAAGAAAATTTCCCTAACCTAAAGAACAAGATGCTTATCAAGGTACAATAGGCATACAGAACACCAAATAGACTGTACCAGAAAATGAAGTCCCTTCGGCACTTAATCTTTCTTTCTGAAGTAGGTTGAGTGTACAAGTTGTCAACTAAATATGAACTTTTGCTAATAAAAAGGATTGATGCTTTATACATAGAATAGGATAAGAACTCTACTTAACATGACTTTTCATTTTCTTTATTCTAGAAAACCATATGGTTTTCAGTTTGAAAATCCAATACTTTTCAAGTATATACCTTGAAGAAAACTATTCTGTATATATATCTGCTAATAATACCACTTTAAAGTATAGATTTAATCTTTCTTTGAATAAGCAATATTAATGCTTATATTCTCTTTTTAAAAGACTTTGTTTTTATTTTCTGTGAGTTTCACATCATGCACCCTAGTCCCACTCAACTTCCCATCTCCTTGTATCTACCTTCTGCTCTTGCAACCTCCCCCAATTAAAAAAAAAAGGTAAAACAAACAAGCAAATATACAAAATAAAGCATAGAAAACATCTCATCATGGAAGCTATAGTATGCCACTCTGTGTGTCTCACTATATACCTCTTTATTCTGCTCATCTTTGCTTTTCAGTATTCATTGCAATGAATCATTGGTTTGGTTCAAGGTCACTGGCTTCTATGAAACATCAATATTGGATCTTCAACGGGACTTTTCTTGTTCTTCCTCTTGTTGCCCTGTGCAACGGAGAGCCTGCAGGTTTGGATCAGCAGGACTAACTCTTTCATACACTCCAACAGTTCACAGATGATGTAGATTTTGGGGCTGTTAAATCCAAAGCCCAGGATTTGGACCTGGGTGGTAGCTTAGCTGGTCAGTCCACTGGCTCCTCCTTATCTAATAGAGCAAGCTCTCTAGCACTGTTGCAGCTAGGCCACCCAATACTGACATTGGCAGGAGGCAAAGTTAACTCTCGTTGCATATGCCCTTGAGACCAGCTCACCTGCCCCCTCCACCAAGGCAAGTGTCCTGTGCTGCCTAGGTGAGAGGCAGGGCCAGTTCTCCTGATCCCATGATTCCTAGGTCATCTTCCCCAACCTCCAGAGGCAGCAGGAGTAAGGGAGTAGGGAGGAATATTTATTTTTCCATTTGAGGACTTGATGTCTAGTATTGGTTGTCACCTTCACATCTGGAATGTAATAAAATCCAAGTGAGGTATTTTCTTGGTAAATCACTTGAGGTGAGATGTTCTATCCTAAGTCTGAGTCAACTGTAATCAGAAAAATTACTCTAAATGTGTGTCACATCTTCTGCTGTTAACCTCCACAAAAGGTAACAGACAAAGAAAGCATTTTGTGTTTACCTTTGTGCCTTCACTCTCCCTGGCAAGTTCACACCAGGTGTTGCTGGAGGATTCATTCCCTCACTGCATTAGAAGCTACTTCTTTGGAATTCCAGCATAGACAGGCTTATAATGAACAACTCTCTAGAAACGCTCTGGGGCTGCTGATATATTCACTCAGTTCAACTGACAACTGGATTATTAGACTTTCTGTTAGGCTCTGTTTGGACTAGCTGGACCTCAGACTGTGAGTTACCCTAATACCAGTGTGTGTGTGTGTGTGTGTGTGTGTGTGTGTTTATTCTATCATTTCTTTTCATTTATAAAACCTGAGCTAATAAGAAGACCTACGTGAATGTCAGATAAGATTTTTTAATAGATTTCCTGTTTTCAATGCTTTATCTCTTTTATCACCCATTGATTTGATTTTCTATCTTTTTCTTTACCGTATTTATTACATTTATGCCGTAGGGTTAATTATTGCTGCAATGAAACACCATGAGCCATGAGTTAGGGATTTGGGCTTACTTTCACATCCTCGTCCATCACTGAGGGAAGTCGGGACAAGGACTCAAGAAGGGTAACAACCTGGTAAGAGGAGCTGATGCAGAGAGCAATGAAGGGGGCTGCTTACTGGCTTACTCCGCACGGTTTGCTCAGCCTGCTTTGTCATGGAACCCATGACCACCAGCCCAGGATTGGCACAACCAACAACGGTCTTGGCGCTCCCCCATTAATCAGTAATTAAGAAAATGCTCTAATGCTTGAGAAAATGTTTCTCAAGCTTCCTATTGCTGTGACGCCTTAATATAATTACTCATGTTGTGGTGAGCCCCAACCATGAAATCACTTTTGTTGTTATTTCATAACTGTGATTTTAATATTATTATGAAGTGTAGCATAATTATCTGATATGCAGGATACAAAGGTTCTCAATCCACAGTTTGAGAGCCTTTAAAAGACTGAGTCAATTGGCTCAGTAACCAATTGGTTTCCCAAAGTGAGGGGAACAAGGACTATTTCTAACAGGAACTCAATGACTGGCCTCCCCACCCCCAAGGGAGGAGCAGTCCTGTTAGGCCACAGAGGAGGGCTTTGCAGCCAGTCCTGAAGATACCTGATAAAACAGGATCAGATGAATGGGGAGGAGGTCCCCCCCATCAGTGGACTTGGAAAGGGGCACGGTGGAGATGAGGGAGGGAGGGAGGGAGGGACTGGGAGGGAATGAGGGATCGGGACACGGCTGGGATACAGAGTTAATAAAATGTAACTGATAAGAAAAAAATAAAATTAAAAAAAAAAGACTGAGTCATAGCCCAATCTTATGGAGGCATTTTGTCAACTGAGATTTCCTCCTCTCAGATGAATATAGTTTGTGTCAAGCTGACATAAATTTAGCCAGCACAACTAACCCCTTGTTAACTTGACATACAAACACATTGTCATTAAGCAACAACTTCTCCTTTTTTGTTTATCCCCAAGAAGGCACAATAAGAAGGACACCACAGTTCAAAATATTTTACAAACCTAAAAATTTCCCACAGCCTTAAAATACATACACTTCGAAAGTCATCTTGTGAAAAACATCCAATAATTTTAAAATCCAAATTCTCTGTAAAACTCCCAAATCTTGCCTCCCCCTTCTAGTTTAAAGCTTCTCATTTGTAAAATTTAAAACGAACCAAGTACGTTCTAACTTCAAGAGGGAAGAACCAGGACATAGTCACAATCTGAACCAAGCAGAACCAAATTCCCAAAAGTGTAAATTATGGAGTGTCTGATATTTGGGATCTACTCACAATCTTCTGGGCTCCTCCAAGGGGCATGGGTCACTTCTTCGGCCCACATGGCTTGTCTTCTAAGTTTGGGCAAGTCCCACTCCACCACCGCTGCTATTGTTAGTAGTCAGTCCATGGAACTTACATCTCCATCTGGGGTCTTCTGATGCAAGTGGGCTGTACTTTCACCAATAGCTTCTAAAATAGGCTCATTGGCTTTCTTTGTGCTATCAAGCCTCTGATTCTCAGTATGACTCCTTCAATTCTGGGCCTTCAACTGATACTGTTGCTGAACTTTAACCAATCACCTTCCCTGGTCTCTCAGAGCCAAGTCTCAGCTCTTCTCCAGAAGATACTTTCTCAGTGACATTGGTTTCTTCTTAGTCATTGCTAAGTTCTTAGGTTTAGCTAACCAGCATCAGTTTTTCAAAATAGCAATTTTAGTAGTTCTGCATCTTTTTAATCCCAGCTCCTAGATAACTATACTCATGGACCCTTAATTTGAAACATTAAATGGGTCTGTTAGAATCTTTAAACTTTCCTCTGAAACCTCACAAGCCAGGCTTCTATCTTCTGCCTTGCCCTAGACATTCTTATCTTTAAAGTTCCCACATAGCAGCCCACCAAGCACTGAACAGTCAATGCAATTTTTTTGTACAAAGTTTGAAAGACCTTCCACAATCCTCCCCCTACAAGACATAGTCAGATCTGTCACAGCAGTACCCCACTATCCTGGTGTTAAATCATCTTAATTACAGTTATTATTGCTGCAATGAAACACCATGAACAAGTCGGTGAGGAAAGGGTTTTTAAGATTATGCTTCCACAGCATAGTCTATCAGTAGGAAGTCAGGACAGGAACACCCAGGGGCAGGGACCTGGAGGCAGGAGGTGCTGCAGAGTCCATGGAAGGGTGCTGCAGAGGCCATGGAGGGGTGCTGCTTACTGGCTTGCTCCCCCATGGCTTGCTCAGGTCATTTTTCTGATAGTACCCAGGACCACCAGCCCAGAGTGGGACCACCAACAATGGGCTGGGCCCTCCCTCATCAATCGCTAATTAAAATATACTTTATAGGTTGGCATACAGCCTGATTATTTTCTTAATCAGTGTTTCCTCCTTTCAGTAAGCAATAGTTTGTGTCAAGCTGACATAAATCTAGCCAGCACAAATTCCTACTCTCTTAAAATTTAATCTTCATTCCTCAAATAATTTTGTCTTTCATATCTTTTTACTTGTTCCCATAGTTTTTTTTCATATTTGTTTATTTCATTCATGTTATTTACATTAAATAATTTTAATCAAATTGTGGAAGCATATTTTTGATACTTTATTTCTCTTCAAAATGTTATTTGTTTTTTTAAACCACTTTCCTTTAGTCATCTTTGTATGGACACAGCATGCATTGTTTTGTACTGGGAGGAGAGCACGTTAGCTCAGTCAAGTTTTTATCTTCATAGCTCAAAGGCTGCTAATCCCTTGCTAGAGTAGTTATTCATATACTGAACTCCTAGCCACACCTATTTGATGGGCCTGCAATGATTGAAATATGGCCTTTTCAGATATCTTCTTTTTAACTCCTGAGAAATACATTTTGTACATTGCTTCTGAAATCTGTAATTTTAGAGCCTGTCACATTTTTGGCCTTCAGTGATCCTTTTCTGAAATCAAGCATCTCTTTCTTCTCATTATTAAATTTTTGTCCAGAAATTTCCTTTATTTTTGATAAACTTTAAAGGTCTTTTAGAAAAATTATAAGGATGTTTTAGAATTACTTTTATTAGACTCATAAAAAAACATACAGTTTTGTTTTATTTTGTCACCAAAGTGCTTATGGCTATGCATCTTTGTGATTTTAATCCCCATCTGTTACTATTTTTCAGATGTCTCATCCTCTATTTCTCTCACCTTCTCTCCCCAGTTTCGTTTCTGTTCATAGATATTTCTAGCAGAGTCTTACCTTACAGTATACAAGGTACCCATGTGATACTCAGAAGAATTAGATCCCATATGTTTGTATTCTATTTTATTGTTTTTCATGATTTGCAACCTATTTTTTTGTGCAATGTAACTATAAGTTTTTGGCTTTGTAAGAAAAACTGTATATCTGACTAATTTTAATTCTTCCAGGCAATGGTTAGGCTTTTTGCAGAGGAAGTAATTTGTATACAACTCTTTGATGACATCGCTCTGATATACTCTGTAGCTAGCTGAATGTGTACCATACTGAATCATTGTCATCCTCTAAAAGCAATGAGTGCATTGTATAAGGAAACTATTGAGATTTTTACTTTGAACATTTTGGCATTTTCAAAGCACAGACCTTTATTTGAGTTTAGTGATTTTGTGTCTTTGAGATGAAAATGGGTCCTCCTTTAATTTATATACCCTTTCATATTTTGGTTTTTTTTTAATTTTTATTTTACTATTTTTTGAAAATTTCATACATGACTACTGTATTTACATTATTTTTACCTCATACTCTCCTACTTCAATGTCTCCAAAGTCCCCCTCCCTCAACCTTCTCAAATTCATAACTTCTTCTTTTAAATTATAATTGTCAAACTCACACATGTACATATACATATGTTTATGTAAATGTATACACACATGCATATTCAACTTACAGAGTCTGTTTAGTGTTGTCCTATGTATACATGTTTAGGGCTTACAACTTAGCACTGGATAACCTAGGAGGTTGTACTCTGGAGGACAGTGATTCTTGAACTCTTAGCATCCATTACTTCCCTGTAGCTCATCATATATCAAAGTATTTTGTGAGAAATTTTGTTCTCATATACATGAAAATACCAAGTGGTATTTTTAAAACTTTATTTATTTATTACAATTTATTCACTTTGTATCTCCTCTGCAGCCCCTACCTCATCTCCTCCCAGTCGCACCCACACTTCATCTTCTCCTCCTATGCCCTTTCCCTAGTCTCCTGATAGGGAAGGACCTCTTCCCCTTCTATCTTACCCTAGCCTATCAGGTATCAGCAAAGCTGCCTGCATTGTCTTCCTCTGTGGCCTGGCAAGGCTGCAATCCTGAGGGGGAGGTCAACAAAGAGCCAGCCACTGAGTTCATATCAGAGACGGACCCTGTATGTACCCCATTCTAGGGACCAATCTGCAAACTGACCAGCCAATGGGATTCCTCCTAACAGGGGTCTAGGTCTTCTCCTTGCAAGGTCCTTGGTTAGAGTATTGGTCTTTGTAGATACCTCTGGGCCCAGGTTTTTTGGCTCTGTTGTTCTCCTTGTGGAGTTCCTGTATCTTCCAGGCCTTTCTATCTTCCCTCTTCTTCTATAATGTTTTCTGCACTCTGACCAAAATTTGGCTATGAGTCTCAGTATCTTCTTTGATATCCTGGAGGGTAGAGTCTTTCAGAGGTCTCTGTGGAAGGCTACAATCCTGTTCCTTGTCTTCTACTTCCCATGACTATCCTGTTTGTCATTCTGAATTGGGAATAAGCATCTTCCCTAGGGTTGTCCTTGTTACTTAGCTTCTTTGGGACTATAGATTTTAGTATGTTTATCTTGTATTATATGGCTAATATCAACTTCTAAGTCAGTATATATCATATGTGTATTTCTGCTTTTGGGATACCTCACTCAGGATGATCTTTTCTAGTTCCATCAATTCACCTGCAAATTTCATGATTTCCTTGTTTTTAATTGCTGAGTAGTATTCCATTGTGTAAATGTACCACATTATCTGTATCCATTCTTTGGTTGAAGAACATCTAGGTTGTGTCCAGATTCTTGCTATTATAAATAAAGCTTCTCAGAACATAGTTGAGCAAATGTTTTTATTGAATGGAGGGGCACCTTTTGGGTAGATACCTCAGAGTGGTATAGCTGGATCATGAGGTAGCACTATTCCTAATTGTCTGAGAAAGCTCCAGATTGATTTCCAAAGTGGTTGTACAAGGTTACATTCCCATCAGCAATGGAGGAGTGTTCCTCTTTCTCCACAACCTCTCCAACATCAACCCTTGATCTTAGCCATTCATTTGGGTGTAAGGTGAAGTCTCAGGGTCATTTTGATTAGCAATATCTGAATGACTAGGATGTTGAGCATTTCTTTAAGTGTTTCTCTGCCATTCAATATTCCTCTGTTGAGGATCCTGTTTAGCTCTGTACCCCATTGTTTAATTGGATTACTTGATTTGTTGGTGTTTATCTTCTTCAGTAATTTATATATTCTAGATATTAGCCCTCTGCCAGATATAGGGTTGGTAAATATCTTTTCCCAGTCTGTAGGCTGTTGTTTTGTTCTGATGACAGTGCACTTTGCTTTACAGAAACTTGTCAGTTTCATAAGTTCCTATTTATTAATTGTTGATCTTAGAGCCTGTGCTGTTGATGCTCTATTCAGGTGTCTCCTCTGTCAATGAGTTCAAGGCTCTTTCCCTCCTTTTCATGTAACAGACTTAGTGTGTCTATGGTCTTTGATCCACTTAGATGCTAACTTTATGCAGGGTGAGAAATATGGGTCTATTTCCATTTTTTTTTACCTGTAGACATCCAGTTAGACCAGCACCATTTGTTGAAGATGCTATCCTTTTTTCCATTGTATGCTTGTGGCTTCTTTGTCAAAAATTAAGTTTCCATGGGTGTGTGGGTTTATTTCTGGGTCTTCTATTTGATTCCATTGATCCACCATTAAGTTTCTGTGCCAGTACCATTCCTTTTTATTATTATTATTTTTATTGTTATTAGTTACATTTTATTAACTCTGTATCCCAGCTGTATCCCACTCCCTCATTCCCTCCCAATCCCTCCCTCCCTCATCTCCTCCCTGCCCCTTTCCTAGTCCACTGATTGGGGAGGACCTCCTCTCTTTTCATCTAACCCTGTTTTATCAGGTATCTTTAAGTCCTCCTCTGTGGTCTAGCAGGACTGCTCCTCCCTTGTGGGGGTGGGGAGGTCAAAGAACCTGCCATTGAGTTCCTGTCAGAAATAGTCCCTGTTCCTCTTACTATGGGAAACCAATTGGTAACTGAGCTACCACAGGCTTCATCCGAGCAGAGGTTCTAAGTTATATCCATACATAGTCCTTGATGGAGTTTCAGTCTCAGAAAAGACCCCTGTGCCCAGATATATTTAGTCCTTGTGGAGCTCCTACCCTTTCCATGTCATGTTATACAAACTCCCCTTTCTTTATTATTGTTGCTCTACAGTAGAGCTTAAGATCTGGGCTGGAGATAGGTCCAGAAGACATGTTATTGTACAAGATTGCTTTAGCAATTCTGGATTTTTGTTTTTCCATATGAAATTGAGAATTGCTCTTTCAAGATCTGTAAAAGATTGTGTTGGTATTTTGACGGGAATTACATTGAATCTGTAGATTGCTTTTGGCAGGATGGCCATTTTTACTATGTTGATCCTATCAATCCATGAGCATGGGAGATCTTTCCATCCTCTGATATCTTCTTCAATTTCTTTTTTCAGAGACCTGAATTTTTGTTTTTGTTTTTGTTTTTTCATACAGGACTTTCACTTGCTTGGTTAGATTCACACCAACATACTTTATGTTATTTGTGGCTATTGTGAAGTGTGTTGTTTCCCAATTTCTTTCTCAGCCCTTTTGTCTTTTGTATACAGTAGGGCTTCAGATTTTTTGAGTTAATTTTGTATCCAGCCACTTTGCTGATGGTGTTTATCATCTGAAAGACTTCTCTGGTAGAATTTTTGGTGTCACTCATGTATACTAGCATTTAATCTATGAATAGTGATACTTTGGCTTTTTCCTTTCCAATTTGTATCCCTTTGATCTCCTTTAGTTGTCTTACTCTTTTAGCTAAGACTTCAAGAACTGTGTTGAAGAGATAAGGAGAGAGTAGGCAGCCTTGCCTTATCCTTGATTTCAATGGGCTTGATTTAAGTCTCTCTCTAATTAGTTTGAGAGAGACTATTTAGTTGGCTATAGGCTTGCTATATATTGATTTTACTTTGTTTAGGTATGTGCCTTGTATCCCTGATCTCTCCAAAACTTTAAACATGAAAGGATATTCACTTTTGTCAAATACTTGTCAGCATGCAAGGAGATGATCATGTGTGTTTTTTTTTCTTTCAGTCTTTTTATATGGTTGATTACATTGATGGATTTTTGTATGTTGAACCATCACTGCATGCTTGTGATGTCCTCCTGGTGGATTTTTCCTTTGATGAGAATGAAGTTGTTCCTCTTCATCTCTTTTGATTAGTTTTGGTCTACTTTAATCTATATTATGATGGCTACTCCAGTTTGCCTTTTGGGTCAGTTTGCTTAGAAAACCTTTATCTAGCCCTTTATTCTGAGGTAGTGTTTATCTTTGTTGCAGAGGTGTGTTTCTTGAATGCAGCAGAATGTTGGATCCTGTTTGCACAAGTAATCTGTTAGTCTGTGTCTTTTTATTGGAGAGTTAAGACCATTGATGTTAATAAATATTAGTGACCAATGATTTTTACTTCCTTTTATTGTGGAGTTGGTTGTGATTGTGTATTTGTTTTCTTTTGCTTTTTTGATGTAATGGTGTCTTTATCCTGTTTTTTTTTTTTTTTTTTTGGTGTAGTTTATGTCATTGGGTTGAAGTTTTCCTTCTAGTATCTTCTGTGGGACTGGATTGCACTATTGTGTATATATTGTTTAAATTTAAGTTATGTCATGAAATATTTTGTTTTTTCCATCTATGTCGATTGAAAGTTTTGCTGAATATAGTAGTCTGGGTTGGCATCTGTGATCTCTAAGCTTCTGCATAATATCCACCTAGGCTCTCTGGTTTTAAGAGTCTCTGTTGAAATATCTGGTGTGATTCTGATGGGTCTGCCTTTATATGTTACTTGGCCTTTTTATCTTGGTGTTTTTAATATTTTTCTTTGTTCTATAGGTTTATTGTTTTGATTATTATGTGGCAGGAGGAGTTTCTTTTCTGGTCTAGTGTATTTGATGTTCTGTAGGCCTCTTGCATATTTATGGGCATCTCTTTCTTATGGTTGGGGAAATTTTCTTCTATGATCTTCTCAAAAATATTTTCTGGGCCTTGGAGCCTGGAATCTTCTTTTTCATCTATTCCCAATATTCTATGGTTTTGCCTTTTCATGGTATCCTTGATTTTTTGGATATTTTGTGTTTGTAATTTTTCTGATATTTTTACTTTGAGAGATGTATGAATTTCTGCAATTGTATCTTCAGCGCCTGAGATTCTCTCTTCCGTCTCTTATATTCTGTTGGTAATGCTTACCTTTGTGAATTCTGATCTATTCAAATCTAGGGTTTTCCAAATCTAGGGTTTTCTCTGTTTGTGTTTTCTTTATTGACTCTTATTTTGTTTCCATGTCTTGAATGATTTTATTCATTTTCTTCATCTGTGTGAATGTGGATTTCTATCTTTCCATGATGGCCTCTACTTTTTGTTCATTTTCTTTTTATGTTCCTCAAATAACTGCATAATTATAGATTTAAGATCATTTTTCTGTGTTTCAGCTGCAGTAGAATATCGTTGATATTTGGAGATTCTGGTGAAGCCATGGTGTCCTGGTTTTTGTTGCCTGTATTCTCACTCCAGCCTCTAGCCATCTGGTTGTCTGTAGCCTTGACTGATTATTTTTGGAAACTGTGATGTAGACTGGATCCATCATTCTCTGTACTCTCAAGTATTCTCCCCTGGATTCACTGTCTCTGCTGGCTTACTGTTTGTAACCTGGGTAGCTGGGGCACAGGAAGAAATATATCTGAGTCTAGAGCTGCTCTAGTGTTCCACAGACTTCCTTAAGATGGTGGAGGATGGGATTCGGGTCCCAGGCCTGGCTCAGCTCCCCTGGGTCTGGCTGTGCTGGCTGGGTTGTTTCTGACCAAGGTGAGCTAGGCTGCTGTGGAGCAGGCAGAAATATCTCCAAACCTAGATTTGCTCCAGTGCCCCAAAGGCATCCTTGGGGAGGAGGAAAATGGAACTTAGGTCAGGTGAACTTAGTTCTACTCCAGTGGTTTCTCTTGTCTGTGCTGGGTTTGCTGATTCTGGGCTATGTAGCCAGGCTCCTGGGGCACTGGTAGATAGGTCTCTTTGCTTAGAGCTGCTCCAGTGTCCCACAGGTCTCCTTAAGATAGTGGGGAATGGAACCTGGGTCCCAAGCATAGTTTAGCTCCATTGTGTTTACTGTCTGTGCTGCCCTGAATGATTCTGACCTGAGTGAACAAGGCAGGATGGGAGTAGGAAGAATTGAGCCATGTCTCCCTTACAGTACCAGAATGTTTTCCTTCCACTGGGCAGTGAGAGTGAGCACCACTAGCCACTGTGACCAGGAAGGTGTCCACAGGATGTTGAGTGTGGTCTCCCGGGTTTGGGAACAGGAACCTCTAGAACCCAGAAGATGTCCAGCTGGCTGTCAGAGTGGGCGCCCAGGTTTGGAGTCTCACCCTCACTACAGGAAGGCATTTACTCCAAAGGCAGTGAGAGTGAGCTTCCAAGGTTAGAGCTGTCAGAACTGTGCATGCCCTTCTGCTGTCTGTCCTCGAAGGTATCCACTGATGGTAGGTTTGGCGTATGGGTGGCCTAAGGCTGCAGGTTAGGAGTCCCACGTGCACACTGCTGGTCCCAGAAAGGTGTCCACAGATGGTGGGATTGGGCGAAGGGCCTAGGGCTGGGGCCGTGCTGGGCGGGAGCCAGGGGATTTTTCCCAGTATTAGCCAGGTGGCCTAAAGACGGACCTTCAAGTATCCCCGTGGATTCTCCTCTCATCTGAGAAACATGAAGTCAATGTTTTGGGGTCCATAGGACAGCCTGCTGGTCATGCCGTTCTCACTGCTGAGCTGCTGTTTAGATACGCTGTATGGTCAGTGCCATCATCTTGGATCTCTTTATCTCAACTGGTGTTTTTATTGTGTTGATCTTGTTTAGGTGAATAGTTGTTGAACTATCAAGTGTGCTGCTCCCTGTCATTTTAAGAAAACACTGTGTCCAAGAAAATACACTAGCTCCCTGGATTTTCCATTCGACCTGTCATCTCTAGCACAGGGTTTCCCAGCCCTTAGGTATAAATATTGTTCTATAGGTGTAACAGTTAGAGTTGGGCACCCCAGGGTCACTTCTCTGAATTTTGACCAGATGTGAATTTCTATGATAGTCACCACTTCTTACAGAAAGAATCTTCTTTGATGATGAGTAAGAGATACACTTATCTTTAGATATAAGGATAGATCTTTAGAATGCATTTCGGAATCATACCTGTTAAGAAAAGTGTCAGTAGTAGGTTCTCCTCTAGGTTCTAAATCTTATCAGCCACTGGTAGTTGGCTGGGTTTACAGAGTGAGGCACCATACTTAGAGTATCTGAATGCCAAATACTACAAAATAAAGTGACTTTAGTAAACAAAATAAAAAGTAGCATGGTCATTTGAAAGAGAATTGTCTCACCTAGGCTTGTATGTATGAATACTTTATTCCCAGTTGATGAAACTGCTTCAGAAGGATTAGGAGGATTAGGATGGCATAGTTGTAAAGGTATATATTGATGTTTCAAAAAACTAGTATCAGTACTAGTGTGTTCTTTGCATCCTTCTTGCAGTTTGAAAGGTGAGCTCTCAGCTGTTTCTGCCACCATGCCTTTGCTCTGTCATCATGGACCCTAATCAGCCTGGAGCCATAGCCCTAGTAAAAACTTTCTTTTATTAGTTGCCAGATCATAGCAATAGTAACTAATACACCAAGGTGTGAGTTGGACTCCTATTCTTCCATCATTTACATGTGTGATATGGCATTTTAAAAAGTTTAACTACCATAATTCTTTTTTCTTCTTTTTTGTGCAGTGTGTGACATCAAACTCAAGGCTTTGCTTATGCTAGGCAAGTGCTCTGCCCGTGAGCCACAGTCTTGGATATGTCATAGTCAAAATGAGCCTTATTTATCATTTATTTTTCTCTGGTTTCTTTACAATGCTTATTATGGTGAGTGGATATCCCTAGGCTAATAATTTATATTGTTTTCCTTGGTTTTATGTCATTCCTGTATTTTCCTCCATTTGCATTCCCTCTCCCTGAAAAGTAACCCATGTGAACTCTTGATGGCTGCTCTGGTATATTCCTGGTCCAGGCATCTCTTTTTCCTACATTTGGGGACTATCTACTCACTCAGAGGTCAAAAACTCCATTACCGAGCATGAGTGTATGGACTCAGATCCAAGCACAGAATCCATCAATCCTTAGCCATTAGCTGCTAGAATGCATTGCACATCATTATTAGTGTTCCAAATAGGATCACCAACTTGGCTCCTGATGGAGATTGTAATTTTCTCTATAGAATGTTGAGGACAAAATAGATGTAGAATACAAGACAACTTGACAAGTCAAAAGGTATTAAATTTCACAATTTTTAATGGACAGAGCACTGGCCACATTATAATGTCACTTGTAAGAAATGTTGAGACTTTTGAGTGATGCTGCTTGCAGCTGCCTCTGGTGAGAGCTATTTGATTACATGGTTTGTGCATATGTCAGGCAGCCCAAGGGCTCCTCTCACTTGTCAATTTCTCTAATAAAGGGAGAAGAGAACGTACACTAGATTTTTGTATTGACTTTTCAGGAAAGACTGCAGCCCTGCAGGTGTCAACTGTGAATGTATTGGAAAGAGGCTCGGAAGACTTTTTGTATATCACTGCTTTTAATCTATTCACTCCAGTATCATCCACGCACACATGATAGACCTTAAGCTGTAAAGTGTGATTTTGACTGTAAGAGTCTAATGTTTCAGTTTATCACTTACCTTTATATGATTTGTGCGAAAAGTTGGAGATACTTATGCTAAATTGATAAAAGACTTGTCTTTATGGATGCTTGATTTATAAAGATTTTTTTCTATAACAATTATATGATTTTTAAAAATTTAACTACCCTTCCTTGCCAAGAAACTGGCAATCATTTTAGTCCATCACATAATTTGTCCCTGAGATGTGTGTCTTTTTAATATGCTCATCATTAGGGCAATACATATTTAATGAAAACTGGTAATAAATAACATTTCAAAGCCCATTTCTAGTCATTGACTGATGTACATATTGTTTTTTTCTGTTGTATTTAACGATCATGTCTCACTTTTTCAAGCTTCTCAGTAGTACCTGCTGAGGAGTAAATGAGAACAGACCTGTTTTGAAATCTTCAACCTCCAATAAAATTCTCATCCTGTTACATTTGCAGGTGGGAAGGGATTTGGCACACACATGGCCATTCATTTGCAAATATAAAGTCGCCCACTTGAAAGCCTGTTCACTCTGAGGAAAGCAGTCTATCAAACAAGATCAAGGGTACTTTTTATAGACTCACAAACATCTCTCTTTATGTACATACATAAAAGGGTTGATAAGAATAGACTTTTCCTCACTGGAAAAAGTCCCTTAAGTATAAATAGCCTGTTCTATGAAATTTATTGATCATAAAGACGAAATGTTCTTGCCAAAGTGCTGCAAAGCAACTCAGGCTTCATTGAAATGCACATGTGCATGACTCTGTGCTGTTGAGAAATTCTCCTGTGTCTTCTTCAGGAAAAAATCACTCAGACAAAGTTTTAAGAAAAAAATTGTTCCATTCTTATATCTCTTGAAGATAGCCATTTGGATGGACCCAGGGATAGTATGCCTTGGAGAAAAGAGATGGGCTTTGTTAAAGGTCTCAATCTGCCTAAGGGTGGACTGTGTCAAGCTTAGCAGCATTTGATCGCACATACTGTGCCACTGTTTGTCCAGAGCCACGGGTCAGAGGTCAGTCTAACCACCAGTCCTATTTTGATCATTAGAGATGGTAGAAGTCTTCTCTATTGTCTGATGAAAATTGCATTTCCCCTTTGTTTAGCACTCTCCTTTCTCCTTAAAACACAGAATGTGCCCCAATTTGCAATTGTTGGATTCATCGGTTTCTTTTTTTTAATAGTGATTACTGTTGTGAATATAAATAAATGTATAATAATGGAGCATTAATTTTCATGTTCAAAAATACAAATAAAGAATAGCAGAATTTAAAAATTAAAACTCATGCTGCTGAGCTATGTGCAAATTAAATGTGGTGAATCGTTACTTATATAAGTTAGTTGAACAGGTCATGTCTGTATTGCCTTAAATTCTAAACTATTTGAAATCTGAGAGGTATCACCTACTTTGGGTGATCATCAAAGGTGAAGCAGATGAGGATATTTTATTTTTAAGACCTGATTTTTATCCTTAATTTTTTAAAAAATAAATTAATAAATTAATTGGTTGCAGACTGCCCCTTCCCTTTTCTCTTCTCCCAGTCCCACCTTCACCCCCTTCCTCCATTTCTACATCCACTTATCCTGGTAGAAGGGAAGCCCCATTGATGTACCTACCCTGGTACACAAAGTTGCAGCTGGATTAGGTGCATCATCATCTCACACTGAGGTCAGAAAAGGCAGCCAAGCTATATGAGAAGGATCCAAGGGCAGGCAACAGAGTCAGAGACAGCTCTGCCCTAATTGTTAGGGGACCCATGTGATGACCATGTTGCACATCTGCTGCATATGTAAAAGCGGTCTAGATTCTGCTTCTGGGACAGCTCACTCAGGATGATCCCTTCCAGGTCGCACTATTTACCCGCAAATTTCATGATTTCCTTGTTTTTCATTGCTGAGTAATATTCCATTGTGTAGATATACCAACAATTTGCATCCATTCCTCCACTGAGGGGCATCTGGGCTGTTCCCAACTTCTGGCTATTACAAATAAGGCTGGTACAAACAGATTGGGAAAGGATCTTCACCAACCCTATATCTGACAGAGGACTAATATCCAGTATTTATAAAGAACTAAAGAAGTTAAACAGCAACAAATCAAGTAATCCAATTGAAAAATGGAGTACAGAGCTAAACAAAGAATTCTCAATAGAGGAATATCGAATGGCAGAGAAACACTTAAAAAAATGCTCAACCTCATTAGCCATGAGGGAAATGTAAATCAAAAACAACCCTATGATTTCACCTTACACCCATCAGAATGGCCAAGATGAAAAACTCAAGTGACAACACATGCTGGAGAGGCTGTGGAGAAAGGGGAACCCTTCTCCACTGGTGAAGAATGTAAACTTGGCTGGTGGAAATGTAAACTTGTACAACCACTCTGGAAAGCAATCTGGTGCTTTCTCAGACAACTAGGAATAGCACTTCCTTAAGATCCAGCTATATCACTCCTAGGCATATACCCCAAAGAGTCTCAAGTACACAGTAAGGACATTTGCTCAGCCCTTGACTTCTTACAGAGGACCTGGGTTGAATCCACAGCCCCCAGCACGGGTGTTTCACAATGGCCTGTCAATCCACTTATAGGGGATGGATACAACCTCTTCTGGCTTCCTTAGGAGTGCGCACACACACACACATACACACATAGAAATTAAATGCATCATTGAATTTTAAAAGATAAAGTGATTAAAGACAATTAACCAATGTTCAAAGTTTGTCTACATTTCAGGGTTTTAATATTTTAATTTTTTTTATTAGCAATCAGTTTATATGATAGGCTCTGAGTGTATACCCTCTTATACTAAGAAGAAGACTGGACATTTGTTAATGTTTTTTACTGTAAATGTGAGAAAAATACAATATTAGTTTAGTTATACTGGAAGTAAAAACAGATTTAAAAAAACTACGTGTCTTTTTAAAGACAAATTAAAAAATATTCAAACATGTTGAAGATAGAATTATTAAACATAGTTTTCTCTAGGGCTCCACCTCTCTGGAAATTAATTTAGTTACTCAGTCTCACTCAACATCATAAATAGTAATTATTCTCACTGTGTTATATTTTTTGATAAATTATTTTCTAGCTACTGTTAAATTCAAATCATACCTAAGATAAAAAATTATAACTCTTTCAGTATGTGTCATAATAAAGTATAATTTGGTGTAATAGACTCTCTGTGAGCCATTCATTAAAGTTGTCTTATAGATTTATACAATAAAATTAAAATACAAGAGAATTCATATTTTCAACTTCCAGTTCTAATTTGAGAAACATGCTCCTACCGGTCCTTTGTTGTACTTACATGCCATGTATCATTACCACTGTTGCTACTTTCTCTGATAACTTTCCTTATTAGACCTTGACACATGATCTACATTTGGAGAACGAGGACATTTGAGCATGAACTATGACCACTTAGTGCTTATTCATTTATGAAGAAGTTGTCATTATTCTGGTAAGATACTACATCTCCCAGACCTGTGATATCACATACAATTCTAAACAATCTGAGGTAAGCAATGCAGAGGAAAGAACAGAGCACTATCCAACTTGTAATCATTGCCTGGGATGGTAACTGTCTTAAGTGGTAAAAAATTACTGGCAGTGCTTTCTGGAGCCATTAGGAGCTCTCTGCACCCTAGAGTGCTGTGATCCATAAAAGCAGAGTGGAGATAAACACGCCCTGGGGTGTCATAAGCCATGAAGCACAGATGCGTTCACCCCTATTATGATAACCATTGCTTAGAGAAATGCTGGTTTTAGTGGAAGAAGACAAAGAAGGAAAATGAATTTTTTTTTTCTGATTCCATAAAGACCTAACACTTAATCTCCCATAGAAAAAAAATGTGAACGTGTGTTGCAACAGAACTAGAAAATTTTCTATAGGTGTACCTATCTTTTTAGATATTCTTTTCAGTTTTTCAAAGTGAAATTCAATAAAGTAAATAGAGTACACCAAAATTTAATCCTCTGCCTAAGGACTTTTAAAAAGTCATTTATTTACCAAGTAAGTACTGAAAGGCTTTATTTACCTTTCACTTACAGAGGAAGAAATAAGAATTTCTTTGTTACCTTTATTTTTTGTTTTTGTTTTTTTTAATAGTCATATTAATTTTATGTATCTTTTGTTATTTTTAATGTGGAATAGGCAAAGTCTGAAATTTCTAAATCAAACACAAAGCCAGAGCATCAGGAAGCTTTAATTCTCATTGTGGTGTGTTATTCAGATGGCTTTACAAAGTCACCAGTTTAATCATTGTCGCTTTTATGAGTACAGCAATCTGATGCTAATATAAGCTCAGTTTCCAAATAAGGGAAAACTGGAAGCTAGTGGCTTCTGCTCCTTGAGAGTTTTTGGAATGTTCTGATGTTGAAGTAGGTTTCTTCACATAGCACCTATTGGAATGTTTTCCTGGCTCTATGTTCTCTTCTTTGCTTCTGGCTTTCACTTGTAATGTTTATGCAGATAATAGTTACTTCAATGTATGTGGCCATTGATTTTAGTTGGTGGAAATGGCAGTGAGTAGATATTACTTAAATAGATGTATAGGATCAAAAAGAACTACAGAAATGAGAAACATCATAATGCCAAACAGGGATGGGGAGAATGATCTAAAATACCTGCCAATCTGTTACTCTGTTAATCTGTTGCCTCACACTTATTTGACAGGTTTTTTTTTTTTTTGTGACCAACAAATTTAAGAATATGGCACTATAATTATTTCCCATGAACCTCCACAAACCATATTAGATATTGTGGGGTTTTTTTTAGTGCTATTTATGCATTATTGAATCTTATAATTTTATTGACATAAGAGAGCACAGTGAAGCCACCACACTACACACTTATGGGGAGAAAGACTGTTTATTTAAAGAAACAAAGTGCCAGGTTATCTCTTATGGGCAGAGAGCAGGAACCTGCTGGAAAAATCTTAAAAATTTTATGTAGACCGGAAGTGGTGGGGAGAGAGGTGCAGGTCAGACCAGCCTCTAAGTTTTCATAGGGGCTTTGATCTGTTGCAGGCTGTTTGAGTTAATCAGGCAGTACTCTTTACCAGAGGTGGTTGACTATTGTTTGGATAAGAGAAGTAATGTTTTTTCCTGACAAACAGAAAATTGATTCATGACATTTCTGAGGGACAGAGAGTTTAGGCTTCAGTTTGCCAGGTCAAAGTCATGCTTGAGCTGAGCCCAGGCTGGAATTGTCACCAGCATTCACATTTTGAGGGACTGCTTTGGACCTAACAATCAGAATCTCAAAAACATTTTAACTCCAAAATCATTCAGAACTAGCATTCTAGGACACACATTTTATTTTCACTAAGTCTTTGCTTTTCTTTTTCTCTTCATTTGCTGTTTCTTTCCTCCCCACCTCCAGTCTCTCTATCCTTCCCTCCCTCTCTCCTGATATTTGAGTCCTTGGTCTCACATATGCTTTGCCGACATTTTACCACTATAGAACATCACTACTTGACTTTTGAACATTTTTAGAACATGTATGTGGACCTATCTGCATTGCCCATATGGCATGCTGGGGTTGGCTACCCAGAGGCTATTTAAGCTGTGGGCTGGCTTTCCCCAGGGTCAGATGATTGTTCAAGCTTCTTACACTAAATGAAAGAGAAGGATTTCCCCCATGCTTCCAGTACAGAGAAAAGGTAACTTTAAGACACAAATAAAATGATAATGGGGGGGGGGGGTGTAGAAGAGATAGATGTGTGACTAAGAGTGCTAACTGCTGTTGCAGAACACACATGGATTTTAGTCCTACCATCCAATTTGCAGCTCACAACCACTTTCATCTTCTTTTCCAGCAGATCTCACTCCCTCTTCTGGTCTTAGCAGACATTATTCATGTAGTACACTTACATACATGCCAAAAAAATCATTGATAGACACAAAATCAAATAAAATAATTCTAAAAATTATATTAGCAGTGGAAAATAAATTGGTATGTTCTTTTTCCTAGTAAGAACACCTTTCCTGCTCCTAGCTTTCCTGACTAGCTTGTAGTTATTTGTGTAGTGTTGAAGCCTTGGGTGCTTTTTCCCATTCAGTTTGACATATCCATATTGATATTATCCTTGTGCAAATGGTCAGAACTGAATCCATACATACAAGGAAAATTATATAGACAGAGCAGAACACAATTTTCTAAGTATACATGTGTATATGAATATACATATAAGCATTCAATAGCAATTAACAAAATAAAGTGCCCATGAGTATGAAGAGGACCAAGGAAGGGTAAAATGGAGGGTTAGGAGGGAAAAAGGATTGGGAGAAATGTAATTATGCTATTTTTATTTTAAAAATAAACATAATTGTATTAGGCCTAAACTTATAGAACTACAGGGAGATTAAAATTGGAAATATCAACACCCTACTATCAGAAACAGAGAGCTCTAGAAGTCCTAAAAACATTTAAGGACGTAGTTGAAGTCAATACAGAATTGGGTATATTGTACATGTATAGATTATTCAACAACAGTAGAATGTGTATTCTTTTCAAGCTTACTTGGAAGATTCCTCACGATAGATTAAATAGTAAGTCACAAAATCTACCCCAGTATTACCATATCTGTTCTCAGACCAGAGTAAAATAGAGGAACAAAAGAATAACAAGAAACTATTCAATTCATGAAGATTATAACAGTAAATTATTAAATAATATTAAAGTCAAATAAAAAATTAGGTCAATATTCAGTTATCTTCCAAAACAGTCATCAGCATTTATCCATGATAAGCTCACTATTGAATTGCATAACACACTTGGGGAAGAAAATTTATCAATGATCAACAATCTTGTTCAAGGTTCAGAAACAGAGGGAGTAGCATTTTATTGGTTTAGTATTACTTTAATTACAAAAACTTTATGACAAAATCAATCTAAATATCAATATGCTAGAAACAGAAATGAACAATACATAAACATAAATACATAGTTTAACCAAGTGGGACTTATCCTGGTCATGTAAGGCTACTTCAACATAAAAAGAAATGTGATCTATTATTTCAAAAACTCTAAACAGAAATGTCACATGATCATATACTCAAATATAGAAAAAAGTAACTGATAAAATCAAATATCTATTTATAGCTAAAACTCTCATGAAACTATGAACAGTAGTGGCTTCCTTGACGTCAGGGAAATATCTCTAAAAGCCTCCAACTAACATCAGGCATAGTCACCAGAAATGAGAAACTTCCCAGTGAGACGGACAAGACCAAGGATACCCAATGTCCCTCTTTTTATCAGCATACTGAAAAGCATTGCCAGTTCAGTAGCATAATAAATGTAAATAAAAGCAGGCCACTTGATAGGATTCTGGCCATAATTTAGGTCAAAATGGCTGGAAGAAAATATTTTATGGTTCCTGATTTAGGGGGCATTTACCATTCTTCACTTGAAACTTTGACCTATTAATTTTCTCTGTAAAATATTAAATGATGGATTTTATCATTACTCCCTACATTATCCATATTCCATCATCTTTCCACTATTGCTGACATTCATGCTTATGAAATCAGATGGCCAGAGAATGTTTTAATATTTCGTACTCACATTATCCATTCTTTACTCCTCATCCTTGTTCATCAATGTTAAGGAGGAAGGTAGAATACATAAACTAGATAATCTAAACGTCTAGGCAACATCTTCATGGTGTCCACTGTGTGCTGGGCACTGGTGATGAAAGTAAGAAACTAACAGTCACAAACTTAACTAGTAAGGAATCAACCCCAAAAAGGAAAGAGCTATGGGGGAGAAACCCCGTGGCTCTGAGCTCCTTTTCTTCGTTTCATTGATTTTTCAGTTGTTTTCTTTTATTTATTATTTATTACAATTTTTTCACTTTGTTCCCCAGCTGTAGCACCCTTCCTCATCTCCCCCCAGTCCCACACTCCCTCTCTATTTTCCCTCTTTGCCTCTCTCCTAGTCCACTGATAGGGAGGTTCTCCTCTCCTATTATCTAACCCTAGCCTATCAGGTCTCATCAGGACTTGCCGCATGGTCTTCCTCTGTGGCCTAGTAAGGCTGCTCCCCACTCAGGGTAGGTGATCAAAGAGCCCTTGAGTTAATGTCACAGACATCCGCTGCTCCTCTTACTAGGGAAACCACTTGGAGACTGAACTGCCATGGGCTACGTCTGTGCAGGGAGTCTAGGTCCTCTTCATGCATGGTTCTTGGTTGGAGCATTGGTCTGTACAGGCCGTACTGGGCCCAGATTTTTTCTTTTTTTCTTTGTTTTCTTTTTTTTTTTCTTGTGGAGCTCTGCCTAAGGTTTGGCACACAATGGAACACTACTCAGCAACTAAAAACAAGGAAATCACAGAATTTGCAGGCAAATGGTAGAAACTAGAAAAGATCATTCTGAGTGAGATAACCCTGGAGCAGAAAGACACACAGGTTATATACTCACTTATAAGTGGATATTAACCATATAGTATAGAATAAACATACTAAAATCTATACTCTAAAGAAGCTAAAGAACAAGGAGCACTTTAGGGATGATGCTCAGTCCTCATTCTGAAGGGCAAATAATATAGACATCAGAAATGGGAGAAGACAGGAAACAGAGAATGACCCTACCACAAAGGGCCTCTGAAAAAGTCTACCCAGCATGGTATCGAAGTAGGTGTTGAAGCTCATAGCCAAACTTTGGACAGAATGCAGGGAATCTTATGGAAGAATAGAGAAATAGAAAAACTTGGAGTTAAACTGATTTTCATGTGAAGTCTCTTTCTTTCTTTCTTTCTTTCTTTCTTTCTTTCTTTCTTTCTTTCTTTCTTTTAGTAATTATGATTTATTCACTTTGTATTCCAGCTGTAGCACCCTCCTTATTCCTCTCCCAATCCCACCCTCTCCTAATCCCACCCTCTCCCAATCCCACCCTTCCTCCATCTTCAACTTCCATGCCCCTCCCTAAGTCCACTGATAAGGGCCATCCTCCTCCCCTTCCATTTGACCCTAGCCTATTAAGTCTCATCAGGACTGGCTTCACTGTCTTCCTCTGTGGCCTGGTAAGGCTGCGCCCCCATCAGAGGGAGATGATCAAAGAGCCATCCACCCACTGAGTTTATGTCAGAGACATCCCCTGTTCCCCTTATTAAGGAACCTGCTTGGACACTGAGCTCCCATGGACTACATTTGTGCAAGGGTTCTAGGTCATCTCTATGCATGGTCCTTGGCTGAAGTATCAACCATCTCAGAAAAGACCCCTGTGCCCAGATTTTCTTCTTTTTTAGTTCTTTTGCTCTCCTTGTGGAGCTCCTGTCCCCTCCAGGTGCTTCATCTTTTTTATGAAACACCCATGTGAGAGTTGTTTGGTTTTTTTCCCCTTTGGTAAAAATCTAATCTTATGTTTCATTTTGTCTCTACCATATGAATTTTAAGATTTTCTTTGTGAATTTTGGATGCTAGTTATTTATTGCTGCAGCAAGGCAAATGGTGGTTTCTCAAATACAACTTGATTTGGAAAAAGAAATTTTGCAGATGCAACTAAGTTGAAGATTTCAAGCAGATAAAAGAAAGTGATAAAATTAGGACAGAGATCAAAGTGATGCAGCCAGAATCTAGGAGAGCTTGCACCACTAAACACCTTATAAGGTAAGAGAGATTTTTTCTGTAGCATATTTTTAATTTTGTTTTTAATTTTTATTTATTCATTCAAAGTTAATATATGTGTAAAAATATATTTTGAGCATCTCTACCCCTCCCATCCCCCAATACTCCCCACGACATCCATTACAAATCCTTTTTTTCATAGTGTTCTTTTTATTTATGTATTTGTTTGTTTGCTTAGTTGTTTATCTATTAATTTATTTTAAACCTACTTTGTCAAGATAGTTCTGCTCATGTGCACACAGGCATTGGCTTATCTAATGAGCTATGAACAACCCATGAGTAGTTACACCTCTAAATAAAGTAACTCCCTTCTCCAGCCTGTATCCACTGTTAATTTCTCCTCTGTTAAGGGTGAGGTCTCAGGAGCCATGTCACTCTCAAAGGAAAGCCTCTCACAGCTCTTCTCCCCAGACCCCTGCCCATAGGTTCTTGCCACCCACTCTTCTACTATATTCCTTAAGCCTTATGGAATGTATTTTGCCATAAACATATACAGTCAGCAGTGTTACTGATAATCATTTAACAATCATGCATGAGTTGCATGCATACATATGTAAATTAGAGGGTGAATTAATAAATGTGATAGGTAACATCAGATCACAAATCTTTGATAATCAAAGAACTGCCCTTTTCTAGAGATTACAGCTTAGTGAGAGAATACTCGAAGCAACTATTTATCATCACTACATGTATTTCATCAACAATTCTCTTGATGTCTTCTTAACAATTTGGTATAGGCTGAAAAATACTTATGGCTAAGCATATTTTAGTCTCTTATATTGTAGCATCAGCATGATAGACTACAACCATGTTCTTGAGCCGAAGTTCAAACTACTTCAGAGCAAAGCAAAGAGATAAAGCCTTATGAAAAGGCACTGAGAGAGATCATGGCAAGGCCTGGAGGGCAATTGTTTTCCTCAAACTGAAGTATATAATGGCCTTTTGCATAACTGAGTGTATCTTCCTGTATCACTACTTAGGTAAGAAATGATATAATTGAACCAAGAGCCAAGAGGATTCACAAAGAGGACAATCTGTAGAGGAGAGATATTGAAGACAAATGGAATAGTTTCAGCCTATTCTGTTTAGGGCAAATATATTACTGTTTTTCATGACCAATGGTCTATCCATTGAATATCTTTCTCTCTCCTCTCTTTTCTCCTTTTCTCTCTCTCTCTCTCTCCTCTCTCTTTCCCCTTTTCTGTCTCTCCTCTCTCTTTCTCCTTTTCTGTCTGTCTGTCTGTCTGTCTGTCTGTCTGTCTCTCTCTCTCTCTCTCTCTCTCTCTCTCTCTCTGTGTGTGTGTGTGTGTATACTCAAAGAACAATTTCTTTGAGGAACAGAAAGTAATTCTAGTCCCTACTAGTTCTGCTACATGTGAGAACTCAGTGTATGTCTATAGTTTTATTTTCTATAGTATTTTCTCACTATGCTACCTTAAAATAAACAAGCATGTACACTTTTACCACACAAACTAGCTTTTACAGTTTCCTACAACATATACCTTTGTTGCATTTCCTTACTCTTCTTATAAATTCTGAGTTACCTATGTTAATATAAGAAAAAAAACAAACTTTGTACATTTTCCTCCTAGAGATACAGCTACACACACATAGAGAGATGTACACACATACAGACACGTGTATATATTATATATATATACACACATGTGTTCATACATATTTATATATGGTTCTTTTATACATGTGTGTGGAAATAAATGCAAATATTTATATGCATGTATAGCATAAATATACACAAATCAGGAAATAAAAATGTTTTGTCTTGTCTGATATTGAATCTTTTAAATTCCTTTTGTTTTAAATGTAAAGCAGGAAGCAACTGCACTTTACTTTGAATGTGATGATTACAGGTAAGTAGTGACATTAATTTGCTTTTTTTTTTTTTACTTATGGGTGAAGGCCACATTTACTGAAAACAAGAATTATTGAATAAGGCCAGTTGACCATCAGATAACTAAAGGCAAAAGCTTCTTTTGAGGACAGGACTATAATGCCTTGTGGATGCATTTTACCAGTATTAAATGTATTAGGGAAAGGACAGACAGGGAATCAGGGTAAAGAAGGAGGATAAAGATAGACCATGAATGACTCCAGTGATGATTTTGGAGGTTTTGTTAAATACTCTTTTACTTTTATGCTTATTAAAGCAATGACTTAGAAGATCTTTAACAGAAATATATATAGCCAAGGAAGCCAAAATCTTTCAGTTTTTCTGTGGACACAGAAATATTATATTTTCTGGCCTGTTGTGTTTGAGTGAGACAGGATGGTGACCTAAGAGGAGTAGAAATCACAAGAGTCACTCCTACACTGAAACATTTCTTTGAACAATTTTATGTGTGTACTATTTTACTGAATTTTTATGTGTGAATGTATACACTGATCATGGACACCATTAATTAGGGAACAGTGAGATGTCTTAGCAGGTAAATGCCAAGTCTAATTACCTGAGTTCAATGCTTTGGATCCACATGGTGAAAGGAGAACTAGTTCCTGCAACATACCCTCTTTTCTCTGACTTTTGCACTTGCTTTGCCAGACCATCCCCAGAATAATGGAATAACACTTTTTATCATAAAATCATGTATTGTAAATTGTTCTCTAATTTCTCTATCTTTGACTCTCAACCCCTTGTCTGCTGTCATGTCGCTCTTCCTAGATTTCACAGATGGGACGGGGCATGCAGTATTAGTCTCTGTGTTGGCCTTATTTCACTACAATGTTGAACTCCACTTTTATCCTTCAAATGCTACTACTTTTATCTTCTTATATTTGAACAGAACTCTGTCAGAACACAGTTTAGGAATAGAGTCATATGAAGAGAAACCTGAGTGCTTGTGAGAACACTCTCAGAAAACAAGACAAGAATCTGGTAACACAGATTCTTCAGAATCTTCAGAACAAAGAATTGTTCTTGGAACATGTTTCCATGCTCCTCCCAGGCATGGTGGGATAAGAGTGACTTTATTTCACATTACTTATTATTGCTTGCCATTGTTATTTATTATTTAAACTAGCTATTATTTGCCTGTATGAAAAACATGTTTTTGCCGTATGTGGTTTGTCCTTGTGATTGTATAGAGCTTGAGAACTTTACTTGGGTGAGCGTTCATAACCCCTGGAGAATAAATTGTCTGAGGCTCTGGAAAAAAAGTGGGGCTGTTGGATTAGAATTTAGTCTACCTCATTTACTGCCCCCATTTTCTCAGGCACAACTACCTCTAGAGCGGTGAGAACACTCCGCTCTGTCCATTCATCCAATGTGGGCACCTTCCCCTCCCAGATTCTGTAACCTTATTACTATGAACAGCAAACAGTAAATGTGTGTACAGTTATCATATGCTGACACTGGTTCCTTAGGAAATATATGCAAATGGTATAGCTTTTTTTTTTTTTTTTTGCTAAGCAATTCTTATATGATTCCCACTGAAGTTGGACTCGTGTGTGAGTATTCTCTCTCACCCCATCCTACCACAGTCATTCTTATCTTTCCTTGACAAAGGCACTTGACTCAGAGACCATAAAATGCCAATACAGTTTTGAATTTCTTTTCTCTCATGACTAACACTATCAGCATTATTTCTCTTCATTAATTGTTCTTTTCTATTTCTTTGAGAAGTTTATGTCAGTTAATTTAACATATGCCATTTGGATTATTTGCTCATTTGATATTCAGTTTTTAGTTCTTTATATATCCTGGATATTAATTGTGTTGGATGAATAACCAAGATTTCTTCCATTATGTGGATATCCAAACCCCAGTAACTGTTTCCTTCACCTCATAGGAACTTAAGTTCTTGCAACCCAATATATTAATTACCCTTGTATTTCCTCAACTATTATGTACCTAGTCACTCAATGATTGCTTATATCTATATCTTTCTTAGTTAACATGCTATTTCATTGATTCTTAAAATTTTCACATCATATGCCCCATCACACTCACTTACCAGTTCTTCCATGTCTGCATTCCCCCATCCTTGTGACCACTGCCTCAACATTCACAAGAAAAAACAAAAAACAAAAAACAAAAAACAATGTAATACTTCATTGTGTAAATGTACCGCAGTTTCTTTATCCATTCCTCAGTTTAGGAATATCTCCCACCCTTCCTTCCTCTCCCCCACCATGTCCCTCCCCTAGCTCACTGATACGGGAGGTCTTCCTCTCCTAGTATCTGATCCTAGACTATCAGATTTCATCAGGACTATGTGGATTCTCTTTCTCTGTGGCCTACTAAGCCACCTCACCAGGAGGATGTGATCAAAGAGCAGGCAACTGAGTTCCTACCAGTGACTGTTCTGCTCCCCTTACTAGGAACCTCCCATGGAGACTGAACAACCTGCTACATCTGAACAGGGTGTCTAATCCTCTCCATGCATGATCCCTTGTAGATTAATCAGTCTCTGCAGGGCTCCTTGGGCACAGATTTTTGGCTTTGTTGGTCTCCTTGTGGAGCTCCTTCCCTGAAATCTGCCCAAAGTTTGGCGATGGGTCTCAGCATCTACTTCAATACCCTCTCTTTCAGACGCCGTCTGTGGAAGGCTTCTGTCCTGTTCCCTGTCTTCTCCACTTCCAATATCTACACTGTTTGCTCTTCTGATTGAGGATTAAGCATCTTTCCTAGGATCCTCCATATTGTTTTGCTTCTTTAACACTATAGATTTTAGTATGTTTATCCTATGTTATATGTATAATATTCACTTATACCATGAGTGTTTTCTGCTTCTGGGTGACCTCACTCACAATGATATTTTCTATTTCCTTCCATTTGCCTGCATATTTCATGATATTCTTGTTTTTAATAGCTGAGTAGTAGTCCATTGTGTAAATGTACCACAATTTCTGCATCCATTTCTCAGTTGAGGGACATCTAGCTTGTTTCCAGTTTCTGGCTATTATGAATAAAGCTGCTATGAAAGTAGTTGAGCAAATGTCCTTGTTGTATAGTAGAGCATCTTTTGGATATAAGCCAAGGAGTGGAATAGCTGAATCTTGAGGTAGCATTATTCCTAATTTTCTGAGTAAGCATCAAATTGATTTCCAAATTCTTGTGATGGGATTTGTTGAAGTCTTCTAAGTGAAATATCCTACGATATGTAAGAGAAAAAGAAAAAAGAAAAAAAAAACCATCTATATTTGTATCCCTTTAATTTATTTCTACTCTCTATCTTGCTAAAATTTCAGTTCTCCTGGGATATTCTTTGCTGGAGACTTTTACTTATACATTATTTTCACTACTTATAATTGATGTATTTAGGCTTTTGTCACATATTTATTTAGTTTTTGTAGATCATGTGTATTTGAAAATTTTCCAATTTTTTTAACATTTTCAATTATATGTATTTTTAATATTTTTATTTATTTATTATTACAATTTATTCAAATTATATCATGGCTGTAGCTCCTCCTTTGTCTCCTCCCAGTTCCACTCTCCCTCTGTCTTCTTCCCCTATATCCTTAACCTAGTCCACTGACAGGGGAGGTCCTGCTCCCCTAATATACGACCCTAGACTATCAGGTCTCATCTGGACTGGCTGTATCATCTTCCTCTGTGGCCTGGCAAGGCTTCACCCCAGGGGGAGGTGATCAAAGAACCATCTACCGAGTTCATGTCAAAGACAGCCCCTGTTACTCTTACTAGGGTAACCACTTGGAGACTGAGCTGCCTATGGGCTATGTGAGCAGGGGGTCTAGGTCCTCTCCATGAATGGTCCTTGGTTTGAACATAGGTCTCTGCAGGCCCCTTTTGGCCCAGACTTTTTGGCTTTGTTGGTCTGCTTGTGGAGCTCCTGTCCCCTCCAGATTTTTCTATCTCCCCATTCTTCCATTAGATTCCCTGCACTCTTCCCAAAAGTTTGGTTATGTGTCTTAGCATCTGCTTCGATACCCTCCTGGGTAGAATCTTTCAGAGGGCCCTCTGTGGTTGGCTCCTGTCCAGTTTCCTGTCTTCTCCCGCTTCCTATGTCTATCATGTTTGCCCTTCTGAATGAGGATAAAGCATCTTCCTTGGGGTCCTCCTTGTTGTTTAGTTTCTTTAGGACTAAGTGACTACACATGTTGGAAAGGATGTGGAGAAAGGGGAATCCTTCTGTATTGATGGTGGGAATGTAAACTTGTACAACCATTTTGGAAATCAATTTGGTGCTTTCTCAGAAAATTAGGATTAATGCTACCTCAAGTGCTCTCTGTCACAAACAACTCCACATTTGGCTAAGGCTGAGGATCTGGCTTGCTTCCATGTATGTGGATCTATCTGCATTGCCCACGTGGCATGCTGAGGTTGGCTACCGAGAGGCTACTTAAAGTGGGCTGGCTTTACCCAGGGTCAGATGATTGTTCAAGGTTCCTGAATAAACTGCATTGAAAAAAAAAAAAAAAAAGAATCCACGAGGCAGCCGGGTGGCGCACGCCTGTAAACCCGGCACCCAGGGAGGCAGAGGCAGGCAGAGCTCTGTGAGTTCAAAGCCAGCCTTGTCTACAAACTGAGTCCAGGACAGAGAAACCCTGTCTCTAAAGATCAAAATAAACAAACAAATAAATAAATCGCAAGGCAGCCGTGAGGTGATGGCTGAGTAGGTAAAAGCACCTTTCACAAAGTCCAACGAACTGACTTGGACTGCAGGGACCCATGCGTGCACGTGGTGGAAGAGAGCCATCTTCCACTAGGTGTCATCTGACCTTCACACTTGTGCCATGACACACGTTTGCCTCTGCCCTGCCCCTGCCTCCTGCCTCGCGACACAATAAACAAATATATAATAAAAAGAAAAAAAATAATAAAAGAGTCTTCAAAAAAAAAGATCTAGCTATATTACTCCTAGGTATATATCCAAAGATGTTTAACCATACAAGGACCTTTGATCAACTATGTTCATAGAGCTTTATTCCTAATAGTCAGAAACTGGAAACAACCTAGATGGACTGAGGAGTGGACACAGAAATTGTGGTACATTTACACAATGGGATACTACTCAGCAATTAAAAAAAGGGGGGGGGGATCATGGAACATGCAAGCAAATGGATGGAACTAGAAAAGGTCATCCTGATCTCAGTGTCTCCCCTGCCATGCCAGGCCACAGAGGAAGACAATGCAGTCAATCCTGATAAGAACTGATAAGCTAGGGTCAGATGGAGGGGGAGGAGGAGCTCCCCTATCAGTGGACTTGGAGAGGGGCATGGGAGAAGATGAGAGAGGGAGGGTGGGATAGTGAGGGAATGAGGGTGAGGGCTATAGCTGGGATACAAGGTGAATAAACTGTAATTAATATAAAAAAATAGAAAGAAAAAAAGAAAAAATCACCATCTATAAAATAATTGCTTAAGAAAACAGTCTCTTTTTTGAAATTTAGTATCTTTCCCAGTAAAATTATAATAATGTGAAATAAATAATTTTATACAAAAATGTGAATGTTGAGGTTCCTGTGTTAATTAGCAAATCACTTTATAGATACCATTTTTTTCCTCCTCTAGGTGCAATATATGGATCTGTTGTGTTTCTCTGAATATTGAATAGACACTAAAAATGATATTACTAAAAATGCTAAATTTCTATTTGAAAATATGCACATGCTACATCCAAAACAGAAGTCTAATAGACGTGTTATATATTTCTTTGGTATGCAGCAACTCTTACTAGGCCACAGAGGAAGACAATGCAGCCATCCTTGATAAGACCTGACATGCTAGGTTCAGATAGAAAGGGAGAAGGTCCTCCCTTACCAAGGGACTAGGGGAGGGACATAGAAGGAGAAAAGGGAGAGAGGGTGAGATTGAGAGGAGATGAGAGAGGGGGCCACAGCCAGGATACAAAGTGAATAAATTGTATTAAATATTAAATAATTTTTAGAAGACATAAAAAGAAAAGAAAAGATCATCCTGAGTGAGGTAATGCAGAGGCATAAAGACACACATGATGTATGCTTACTTATTTGTGGATATTAGCCATATAATATATGATAAACATACTAAGGTCTATAGTTTCTTTGTATTTTTAAAAACTTGTTTTATACCCTAACACACGAAATATTTTGTAAATAGTTCAATAAGAAGTATAAAAAAAGAATCTGTGATTGTTGGATGGAATGTTTCATAATTGACTATTTAATTCAATTTCTCCACAGGACAGTAAAACTCTTAAGTATCTCTGATAGATTGCTTTGTTTTCCGAAATAAATCTTTTGTCTTTCAGTGGAAATTGGGTACTGACGTCTCTTCTATTATGGATTGGAGGCTCTTAGCCTCTTTTTAACGTGGAGAATTTGTTGATGAAATTCAGTGTACTACGTTCAGCGGGTACCTTTTACATAATTTCACATGATTGATGCACTGACCTCTTACATAGTAACTAGGGGATTTGTTTGTTCTAATTTTTGTCATGAAATCTGTTTTGTCAGAAGTGTGTATTATTGTATTACTGTTCCTGCTTCCTTCTAGATGAGCAGCTCTCAACCTGTGGGTCCCAACCCCTGCTGGGGTCTCAGATACCCTGCATATTAGATATTTACATTGTGATTCATAAGAGTAACCAAATTACAGTTATGAAGTATCATTGAAATAACTTTATGGTTGGGGGTCACCGTACTCAGGAAGATTGAGAATCATTTTTCTAAATTCTATTTGCTTGGGATGCTTTTTTATGTCTTTACTTTTTGGCTTTATATGTCTTTGCCAGGGAGGTATGTTTCTACAGATCCCAAAGTTAGAATAGGTTCTCTTAATCTAATCAGGATTATTTATTTGGAGAGCTGAGAAGATGTGTATTGATCTTTATAATGATAAACTATGGACTAGTTCAGGTTGATTTGTTTTTTTTTCTATTGTTCAGTTCTTTTTCAATACTCTTTTTGAATATCTACTCTTGTAATGGGATTCAGAAAACAAAAGGTGGAAAAAAATTGCAGAAGGTTGTATTTCAAGCCTTGAAAGAACATAACTACCACTGGAAAACATTATATCCAGTAAAGTTGTCTTAAGGATTCAATGATAGTCTTTCTAAAAGAAGCATAAATTAAAATTCCTAAATACAAATCCAACATGGCAAACAATATTTTAAATTGATCATTCACACAGAGGAGAAAAAGTCAGTTGAATTTTATTTTCTTAATTTAATCAGCAAATGCTCACCATTTGTCAATTTTGTCTCTTTCTGTTTTAGCACTATTAAAACTGTTTGCTTATATTATTTATTCTTGCCATTCTTGCTCTTGTAATTGTGGACCTTATAGCACTTTTATTGTACTTCATTTGTGTTTCTATCTCAGTAACATTCTTTGTTCTTTTTTATACATGGATAACATTTTAGTTATAATATAACAGAAGATAGTCTTTTTCTGGTCACATTTATTAGGGTTCTAACTCCTTTTCTTTTGGATATACACTCATTTTCCTAAAACATGGAAAAAATTTTGTAATAGTTTTCTAAATAGATTCCTTTATGTTCATCTGTATCCTTACCCTTTACATACATCCACAACAGGCAGAGTTTCTCTTAAAGTCTTTAGTGATCTAGTCATAATTTTTCCTCATTACCATCTGAATGTTTTAATTTATTAGGTTTTTCTTCAAGTTATAAAACTCTGTTCTACTTAACTGGTGATGTTTGCACTGTTTTTTATTTGACTTATTGAAATTTACATTTCCAAGATTTCATTTTTTTTGTAATTAATAAAAATTAAAATAAAAATTGTTTTTCTTCTTTAGTGGTGAATACTACACTTTGAAACAACATGTACTCTTTGAACATAAGTACCCAGGTTTTACTGAATCTCACACATTCAGCATTTAAGTCAGACTCTCTAGAGCAAGTTCATTTACTGTGGGGTTTGTAATTTTTCATATTCTTTGAATTAAAGTATTCCCTGCACTTTGAAGAAGGATAAATTGTGTAGGATAATACAAGCTGACTTCTTGCTGGGCTTGTATTGTCTAATTAATCCCTAGCAGTTCATAAAAATGATTAAATAAATAACAGTGTCCCATCTGCAGCCCCCTCCCTCAGCCTGTCCCAATCTCACCTGCCCTCCCTCATCTCCTCCCATGCCCCTCACCAAGTCCACTGATAGGGGGAGTTCCTCCTACCTTTCTGACTGACCTGCCTATCAAGTCTCATCAGGACTGGTTGCAATCAGTCAGTCAATAAGCTGTGGGCTGGCTTTCCCCAGGGTCCGATGATTGTTCAAGGTTCCTGAATAAACTGCATTGAAAAAAAAAGATAAAAGGACATATGTAGAAACGTTTTATTGTAGCACTATTTATGACGGGAAGCCACATGAGAGGCCTATACATTCATAAGCAGTGTATAACGTATATATAGTCTGTCATAAAAGGTCCATATAAATACCCGTGTGTAAATAACAGTTAAAATAAAAAATTGACAGTAAAAAAAAATCAACTAACAATTAGCAAATCCAAATAAGTTTTTGTTTGTTTGTTTGTATCAATTCTTGATCTTTCAAGTATCAAGGAATTATTATGAAAGAGGAAACTTAAAAAAAAAAGAAATTTAAGAGTCAAAAGATACGGAAAAGAATATGAAATGCTGTTTAATGCACACAGCATGGCTATGGCACTCAGAAACTCACAAAAGCTGCAGTTGCTTCCTCGGGGCTTACATTAGAATTATTCAGACATAGACAGGGTTGTATGGCTAATGAGGACTTTCCAGGAGAGCTAATGGCGGTGGACTCTTGTTGGAAGAAAAAAGCCATTGTCTTCAAGCGATGTTACTGCTAGTGATTTCCTCATGTTCTGGCGGATGAGTCTACTCTTCCATGCCCACATAAGTGACCAGAGCTAAATCCATGGAGCCACTAGTCTGTCCAGGATGATGAGAATGGGCCCCAAGTTTGGAGCCGTGCATCCCCTCCTCTGTACAGGAAAGTATCCACTCCACAGAGTCACAAGCTGCTGGTACCAGAAAGTGGTCCACAAGACAGTGAGAGTGGGCTCCAGGCTTTGGAACCAGGAGCCACTGGTACTCGGAAAGCGTCCATTGGAAGGTAGGAGTGGGCACCCTGGTTTGGAGCTTCACCCCCGGTACTGGAATTTATCCACTCCTTCCATGGACATTGAGAGTCAGCTTCCAAGGTCGGAACTAAGAGCCACTGATACCAGGAAGGTATCCACAGATGGTAGGCTTAGGCAGTTAGCCTAGGGCTGTGGCAGTGCAGAGCAGAAGCCAGGGAATTTTTACCGTTATTAGTCCAGTTGCCTGAATCCTTGTCTTTCCCAGTGGTTTCTTTTCTCACTTGAGAAATACAGACGTCGAGATCTTGAGGTCCACAATAGGGCCTGCTGGTCACTGCTCTCACTGCTGAGCTGCTGTTCAGATAACCTAAAAGGTCTGCATCATCATCTTGGATCTCTCCGGTAATTATATTTTCATTTCAAAAATAAAAATATTAAACTTCCAAGAGAAAATAAATACCACATTTTCCCCAGACTAAGGTTGTGAAGACTCATTTGTTACCTGTCTTCATCCTACTGATTGGGTTCTCCATTTCACTTAAATTCATTCAGTTGGCCAGCCTTAGTTTACTGCTCTGTACTGGTCAATTGCATTTCAAGTAATTACAATTTTCACTATACATATGTCTTAAAAACACTTCATCTTTACTCAGAAACCTTGGTTGATCATGAATTTTGGAAAAAGAAAGGTGGTACTCATGAAATATAAACAGAATATGCAACAGCATTATGTTCCGTCTTAAGAATCATTGCAGAGACAAAAATAAATAGTGTGTATCTGAAAAGCTAAAAATCAACCATACAGACTGAAAATAAAATAAGGTTAAGAATTTTAAAATGTATGAGCTGTGATTCAAGTGAATACGTAATAGGAGACAAGAAAAGAGTTAACTTGCATTTTAGATAGGTTTAGAAATGTGAAAGTTGCTGATCATATTCCATCAATTTCTAAGATGTTCCTTTTGCTAAAAATAAAGTACAAATGTATCTCTTGTGAACTTCACAATTTCAGTGTACCACTTGAACTGAGATGACATCAGTGTGCTAATGCCATAACCATTCCTCACAGGTATGGTGCTTCCTTACATCATACTGGTCACCAGTAAGAGAGCATGATTCCAAATGATTTTATATACTTTGAGCTTCACATAAAGCTTGATTTTTTTCACATTCTAATATTCCTAATCATACAAGACCAAATATTTATTTTTCTCTAATTTCCACCTTCTTGTTTTGGTGGAATTTACAGATTTCGTAACAGTAGGTAGGCCTCAGAGCTTTCAAATGATGCTTAAATCTATGACTCCATGATGATGCAAAGATTCTAGTATCGCAGCATCTTGACTCTGTCTAAAACAATGCTGAAAAAAATAATTCAGTTTTTAGTAACTATATATGTTTTCTTAACACCTTTCATAATTTAATATACTATTTTCTACTAAAAGCAATTCGAGACACATACACACACTAAAGAGTGCTTCATGCCTAGCTAGAATCACACAGAGAATATAAGTAAATTTTCTGAATTTTATTTTATTAGGTTGTTGCGCATTAAATTTTTATAATTAGCTATCTGGAGCATATTCTGTTTGGGGATAGAAAAAATTAAAATCTTTGACATCAGATTTCTACTTGTATCTGAAGATTGCGGTATATTTTCAATTTACTTTTTTCCTTGTAGAGGAAAATTGAAGAGTATGAGAAAATTGCGAATTGTCTATAAACTTGACCTACTGGATGATTCACTATTATGGTCATAGGACATTCAATGAAAGAATATAAACAAAACTAGAAAAGTCTTGTTATTGTCTGGATACAGGATGATCTCAAGAATATGAAATGTGCATTTATTAAAATTTATTAAAACCAGCACCTGAATTATTAGACAACCTAAAGTTAAAGGCTAGTTCTTTAGGCCTATAATCATCGCTTGATTCTCCTTTGCTCATAACAATCCATCAGCCAAATATTGATTGTTACTTGCCAACTCTCTCACTAAATATTTATGGAGAATTACTGCTTTTGTAGGTTTGGTACAAGTTGAGACATAATAGATGACAATAAAGAGAAATAACGTTTTATACTGAAAAATTTTTACATAACCAGAGGAGATAGATGCATGATGGACAAGTAGATATTGGAAGATATAAGGACTAATTTACTAAACCAACTTGATTCCTAACAATAATCTAAGATGGGTGGTGGTGGCACATGCCTATAATCCCAGCATTTGGGAAGCAGAGGAAAGTGGATCTCTGAGTTCAAGGTCTTCTTGGTGTATAGACTGAGTTTCAGTTGTTCTCATCCTTCATCAAGTAAACTTCTCTTTGCAACAGACAGAGGCCATTACAAAAAAGCAAACCAATCAAAATGCTGAGTTGTGCAGTCCAGTGCCAACAGATACATCTGCAAAACATTCCTGAACCTAAGACTTGAAGAACAACTGTAGAAAACGGGTAGGAAGACTGTAAGATCCAGAAAATCAAGGGATATATTGAGAGACTGTATCTATTCATGATGTCAGAAGGTATACCCAAAAAGTTTCACCAATATGACTGTTTAACTGTGAACTGAACAAGGATGGCATGCATCAGTCTTCAATCCTATACAAAGAACTTCAGGCAACTAAAGAATTCTGAGAGTGAAAGAAATACTGTTCTCCAAGGAAGAATGCACTAACTCATAGTTCTTTCTGGCAAAGTAACCCGTAGAAGGTATCCTGAACACTGACAACACAACACTTTCATTGTTTAATATATAGGAGGAAATGCCAGTTAAGAGCCTTTTTTTTCTGTCTCTCTTTTCTGTGAACATCATGACAGTTTCCAGTTAGAATGGAGCTAACTTTCTCATGGCATCTGATATTTATGACTTTTAGATATTTTCTTTGTTAATTAAACACATTTAATTATCTGGCCTCAGGTATGTAAAATTTTGTTTTCACGTATAAGTCACACTTATTTTTTTAATATTTAAAATAAAAATTTATGTGTATGGTGCTTTGCATGCATGAATGTCTGGATGTGAAATGCCTGTGAATGTCAGAAGAGAGTGATGGACTCTCTGGAACTGGAGTTACTGATGGTTGTCAACAGCCATTTGAGTTCTGGGACTGAAATTCAGGTCCTCAGGAAGAGCTAATAGAGTTCTCCCCCATGCAGGCACTTCTCCTGTCCCAGAACTGTTGGGTTTACTTAAGGAATCACGACCGTCTGTAGAGCAGATGGCTATACCAGCAGAAGTGGCATCTACTTAGTTCAGATCACACAGTGAATGGTGTCATAAATTGTCTTTGGACTATGTCATGGAGCTTTTGATAACTTAGAAATGTTCATTTGAGACTACAGACATATTCATTAGGGTTTTTCTTTTTAAGACTTATAAAGTGTGCTTTTCTTTTCATGTAGTGCCAAGCACAACATGTACCAGTGACTGACGTTTATTCAGATAAGTTGGAATGGCATTAATTTTCCTTGGGAAGTCATGCACAAGCTGTATTAATTGAGGAACCAAATGATTTCTCCTTTCCCATCAATTCAAATAGCTCAGGTGTAATAATCCAGTGCAGTGAAGAAAATCAAAGCTGCACAGCACCCAGCATTAAATAGGAGCAGCGGCAAAGAGTGTTGGAGTCGTGTCATCATTACAATCCCCACAATCTTCAGAAACAGAAAATTTGCCTCTACTATAAAGTATCCCCAAACTAATAAATGTGTGTGAAGCAACTGAACCCCAAATCCTGTGCCATTTTCTTCTCTGTGTAAACCTATTTCCTGAAAAGCTGTTTTTTCAGTAATCACACTGGTTATCTTAATAAGTTGAATGACACAGTTAAGCAGAAAGATTTTTCAAAAAGAATCATTTTTGCTTTAAAGAGATGTAGAACAACAGAGATCTATGAAACATAACTTTATCTTTTACATGAATTAAGTGTTTTTTTACTTTCACGAATAATTCATGCTCCACTAATCAAAAAATGTTTTGTCAAAAATCATAGAAAGCTTATTGAGTTCTTTATTGTTCTCCAAATAAAATTCCATTTTGTAAAGTTATTCACATTGTTCATTGAGCCTCAAAATTGTTTTTAACCATCTGAAACACGGAGAATCTGTCTGACTACTACCACCACATCTCTGTACTCAAGTAAGATTATCTCCTTTAAGCTTGCTTTCTGCAGTGTATTTTGAGAGTGCAAGCTTTCATAATCTATTGGCAAAAACAAGAGGTCTGTATCCAAGAGGGTTCCCCAATAATAGGACCAGGGACCATCTCTGAAATGAATTCATAGGCTGGCTCTTTGATCACCTCCACCTGAGGCAGGAGGATCCTTACCAGTCTACAGAGGAAGATGAAGAAACCAGTCCTGATGAGACCTGATAGGCTTGGGTCAGATGGAAGGGGAGGAGGACCTCTGCTGTCATTGGACTGGGGGAAGAACATAGGAGAAGAAGAGGGAGGGAGGGTGGGATTGAGAGGGAGTGGGGGAGGGGCTACAGCTGGGATACAAAGTGAATAAACTGTACTTTTAAAAAAAAAAGAGGTTGGCACTGATGTGCCACAGGTATGTGAAATTCTCTTGTGGGACTGGGAAGAATCACAGTTGATAATGTACTCCCCCTGTAAGTGTGAAGAAAAACTTGGGTGCCAGGCACCAACATAAAGCAAGGGCTGCCTAACTGCACATCTGTAAACTTAGCACTCCAGGTGCAGACACAGAGGATTTGCAGGGCCAATTAGCCAATAAAGAGTAATTGAATCTGTGAGCTCTGGGTTCTACAAAAGAGCCTGTATTGCGAAAGTGTGGAGTCACTCAAGAAGATACCCAACACTAAACTCTGGCCTCAGTGTACATGCAAGTACACTGAGAATCATATATACACATGCATGCATAACACACATATACATCAGCAAAAAATATGGCACAGTTGCTGATTGCAGATAATCATAGAGCACTATATGTTTTAAACATTTAGAATTTGAATGGTTTTGCCATTAAGTAATAGTTACTACAGGAGGGGAAAGAAATATATTTCAATATTACAAATTATATGCAGATACTGAAACATACACATGTTCCATATATGTAAAATAGTTTTTTTTAAAATTCCTTCTTCATCTCATTAAATTTGCTTTTTAATTTGTTTTCAAACTTTCTTATGATAGCTAATTTTCTACTCAAAATATTGTTTCTGTTCAAAGACAGACAATGCTTACTAATATTCAGTGACTAATGTGTTTCAAATAAACATTGAATTAATTCATTACTCAATAGCATCTTTACAATTTCCTAAAAACCTGAAGAAACACAAAATTTGGGGCATTTGACCAATGTAATTAGCTACTTATATTTTACACAACTCACTTGATTTGGTAACAAAGAGTTAAAGAACAAATATTTTTTCCTCATAAACAATCTATTAATGCCAGGTGTCACAGAAAAAGAATAAAATCCTTAAAATAACCACAGATTAGCACACCGATTAGAATTATTCTGTTTATGGAGAGAATAGTCAAGGAGGTACTCTCTCATGAAACAGGTTCTTTCACCCTAAAATAACTTCATCTCTGGAAGAAAAATGAATAGAAAATTCCATCATTCTGAGAGTTGGTTAAAAGATGAACCCTGGAACCTTTCCACAGTCAAAGCAAATGCTTTTAGTTTTGCTCCCTGAAGTCAACTAATGGATTTAAAAAGACTAGGGAAAGTGGTCACTAGAGGAAACCTGAAGAAGGACAGCTGTAACTATACTGGTGCCAAGCAGGGACCATTTAGTAAGAACAAGAGAAGTGGAGAAAAATCAAACGTTAAGATGAGTAGAGGCTGTAATGTGACTACTTCTTTCTTCTAAAAGAACCTTAATTTAAAAAAAGTGTAACAAAGTAGAAGAAATGCGAGGAACAAAGCAAAAAAAAATGGTAGAATAAACAGAACACATTAGGGCTTTTTTCACAAAGGGAAGCAAAATTAAAAGTTAAAGATCATGTTATGTAGAGTCATCATAATGAAGAGTCATCTATGTACATTCACAGACAGAAGCACAATATAAGAAAAGGTAAAAGAGAACACCATACAGCCCCTGACCAACATGCTTAAGAACTGACTGACATCATAAAATATCTATATAATATGACTGTGTGATAATATTAAAAATTTGGTTAATGCAGTAATTGTGTATGTGATATGAAACATTTCTATTTCTCTAAGAAGAATAGTTTTCATGAGTGTTAAAGGAAATAATATATGTGTTATTTACCAGTTATGAAGGGCTCTGGACAGCTAGAAAGATATCTGTTCAGACAACCTGAGAGTGAATTTACCATCCTTCAAGGAATGGAGATTTAGAGCCGGGGTAATCAGGCTCTTCTGTTAGCTCTGTGACTTGTGGAGAGTTACCATCGTTACCTTACTTGCTTTCTACACAAAACTAGGACCCAAAACTTCCTATCAGAATTTATGAAAATAACTCTTGGTAAAAACTTAAAGAAGGGGAACATAGAAGAGGCTCAAACATGAGAGCTTCTGGCATTATTATTGTTCTGATCATTGAGAAGAGAGTGTATTCAACAGTAGGACCATCACAGGAAGCTTCAGATGAAATCTGTGGAGTAGCAAGTAGCTCTGAAATCCTTGTTAGCAGGTAGATTAAGAGAGCAAAATGACAGAGAAAGAACCAAGCAAAAAAGCATCAGAGTGGTATGACAGAGAAAATGACAAGTATCTCATTACCCACGATGCTTGTGGTCATATCCAAAGCCTCTCTCTGGAACACATTGTATGTGTGTATTTTAATTCTTGACTGATTGCTAAACTTTGCTTTTAATGTGGTGCTTATGATGGGCGTGTGGTCTGTGTGTTTTATATTCTTATGCTGATGTTTCATCTCAAGAGCTTGCTAGAAGCACTATGCAAATGAAGCCATTCTGTGTTGCTGTCCATCCTTGTCTTAAAAGTTGGAGGGAGTATCTACATTAAAATATCATTTGACTTCAAAGAAAAAAAAATGGTTTTCCAATATTTTGTACCTAGAGACAATGAGCATTTGAGAAAGTCTTTATATTTATTTGCAGAATTCAGCTTATATCTGGTTGTAAAAGCTGCTGCAAATCTCTGCCTATGTTTGTTAAGGTGCATATAAGCTTAGAAGCTTCTAAAATGAGGGTCTTTAGATAAGCATGACTTCTGAATTTCAGATAGAACAGATCCCTGGAAAGGGACATGGTTTTTACTAAGTGGAACAAAGTCGGTAAAAATAAATCTTGGAATTGCGATGAATCTGTAAACAGGCTCAACTGCAACAAGAATTTTGAAATCAGATTAATGGCAGCCTTATCTCGAGTAATCTGTCCTCTCGAGCATCTGCAGCTGTGAAATCACCAAAACATGCTGGATGAGATTCTCATCCCTATGTGCTCAGAGATCCACATGTACAAATGGGTGTCTCCGAGGAACAGGTGCTTTTTCTGATTCCCAAGAGGGTTTCAGATTTACACATTAGCAAATGACTTGCAATGACGCTCAGAGGAAATTCAACACTTCCATCTGTAGATTGAAGATTACTGGCATTTAAAGAGAAACACATTTCCACTTTTAGCATCTCTCAGAAATAGAAAAATAAGTGGCATTTTTAGTAAAGGCTACTATTTGATCTATATTTTTTCTTGTCAGCTATTTGCTAGAATAGTGCACACACACACACACACACACACATCTCAGGTACATCATTTACTTTCTAGAAAATGTCAAAATATGGAATGTATTAAAATATTTTCATATTTCAGGGAAGCAAATGACATTACTAATATATGATAGGGATAAGAACTGACATGAATCATTCCCAACTGAAATAAATAAGAAGGTTTATGAGCATGAATGAAATCTGTTGTTTGTAATTCAATATTTGATTTTAGACTTTCAAAAATTGAAATTCCTTATTTTCTCTTTTTTTTTTTGCCCCCACTATCCATTCATAGCTGTTTATTCTGCTTCCTTCTTCTAGTGAGATCTATCTGTTTTCTCTAGTCCCTTACTCTATACATATTCTCTGGGACTGTTGATTATAGATTATTTACCATTGACTTAACAGCTAATGTCCACATAAAAGTTAGTATATACTGTATTTTTCTTTTTTTGGATCTGGGTTACCATACTCAGGATGATTATTTCTAGTTTTATAGATTTATCTATGAATTTCATTTCCCTAGTAGCCTAGCAAATATTCCATTTCACAATTGTAGCACATTTTTTATATATTTTATTGAGGGACCACTACTTTGTTTCCAGTTTTTGGCTATTATGAATAGAAAGGTATGAAGATGATTATGCAAGTGTCTCTGTGTTAGGATGAAGTATCCTTTGAGGATATGCAAAAGAATGATGTAGGTGGATCTTACAGATGGATTTCCATCTGCCTGAGGAACTGCTGTACTGATTCCCATAATGTTTGTGCAAATTGTCACTTCCATCACCAATGAATGAGTGTTTCTTCTACTCCACATCTTTGCCGGTAGGTGCTGCCACTTGTATTATACTTCTTACCCGTTCTGACAGGTGGAAAATAAAACCCTGATGCGGGGGGGCAGCTTTACCAGGCCACAGAGGAAGACTATGAAACACAGTCCTGATGAGACCTGATAGGCTAGCGTCAGATGGAAGGGGAGGAGGTCCTCCCCTATCAGTGAAATGGGGAAGGGCATGGGAAAAAGATGTGAGAAGTAGGAAGGGTAAGATTGGGAAGGGATAAGGGTGGGGCTACAGCTGGAATACAAAGTGAATAAATTGTAATAAATAAAAAAAATTATATTAAAAAGTGTCAAAGTAGGTTTGATGTTCAACACTACTGATGGCAAAGAATGTTGTTCATTTCTTTAGTGTTTTCTGAAATTAAAGAGTATTTGAGGGCTGGTATGGAAGTCTAATATAGAAAAGCTTCCTAAAATATTTACATATATAAAGGCAATGTAATTGAAATCCCCCAAAAATGCAGTAGATAGGGTCCCAACTGGACATCTCCTGTCAAAAAAAGAAAAAAAAATTCTAGAACTGGGCTTGGGTTACATGTAATTGGGTTATAGGCCCAAAGGGCTACCATGAGAATCTCCCAGGGTTTTGTCAGGGTTATAGGTCGCTATCCACAAACTGACTGCAAGGCAACAACCTACACATCTCATTGAACATGAAGTGGAGCTGGTGCCTGCCGAGAGCTTTTGCCCTTTTGATCTAACACCTTTGGTACAAGCAGATACTCTGCACCATACCAAAAAAGAAAAGCAAACACCAACCCAGGCACAAACCCTTGGACTGACATTGGTATTCTTCGTGTAAGTCATGCTACTTCAATGGTGGCACAAAGCTTGTGTGAATAACTATCCTATATCTGATTTGACTTAAGACGCACTCCATATACTCATTGAGCATGCCAAGTTCAGCGTTCAGAAGAGAAGCTTCCTCCTGCAGCACATGAGAAAAAAAAATACAGAGACACATAGCCAAACATTATAAGAAGAAAGAGACACTTTCAAACACTTAGTGTTGCATGAGAGTTCACCCTCAAGGCTCAGGTAACCATGGGGAAGAAAAGGCAGAAAGAGTGTAGGAGCCAGGGAGGATCAAAGACACCAAGAAAACCAGGCTCCCTTAATCAACATTACCAAAACAGTGACTGGGATAGTATGTCCAGGGCCTGCATGGTCCTTGACAAGGTCTCTTTGGTGTGTGTGTCTGTGTGTGTGTGTGTGTGTGTGTCATTGTGTGTGTGTGTGTATAATTTATATATATCATATATATGATTTGCACTCTTTATCTTTATAGGATTCCTGAGTGTGCAGAATACGTGGGACTCTGTTTCTGTCTCTTCTCTGACCTTCTCTTAGGCTCTTTTTCTTCTATGTATTTGTTATGTCCTATTTTGATGTGTTAGTTTATATATTATATCATATCACATCACAAATTTTATTTTATGATTATCCCTTAGAAGCCTGTTTGTTTCTTAATGAGAGACATAACGAGAGTAGATCTGGATGGAAGAAGAGGTGATGGAAACTTGGAGTAGAAGGAGAGAAAACTCTAATAAGGATATAGTATGAGAGAAAAAAATCTATTTTTGATAAAAGGGAAAAATTTGAGATTCTGAACTACCACTTCCTGCACTGATCAGTCTCAGAATTTCACTGTTGAGAAGTCTGCTTCAAAAGAACATGTATTTGCTGTCAATCCTAGAAGCATGTGAACAATCCCAGATGGAAGTCAGAGAGGGTTCAGAAGACTGCAAGGATGCCAGGGAGTGCCTGGGGTACAAACAAAACTCTCCATCTGGATGCCAGTTACATTGGCATAATCATTCTACAAAACACCCAGTAAGGTACCCTGTCCATTTATGATACATGGGGATTATTTCAATGAAACAATGTGTAACCATTCAGTCTCTGTAAACTTCTCTTGAAAACCACACCAGCATCAATAGTTGGTGAGCCCTTTGCATATTCAAACATCACCCATCACAGGCAATATGACCATGGTGACTGACATGTGCTGTAAGTCTTCATTACACCAAATGCATATGTCTCATACACTCAGCATTTCTCATAGTAGAGTAAGCCAAATGTGGATGTTAATAGACAGACTCACAATAAAATGTTCAAACATGTCTAAAAGCAAATAAAACAACCAGGAGGAAAAACTTAGGGAACCTTTGGAGAACTCTTACAACTTTTTGTAAGAGCCAAAATTTCATACTATTTTTGCAAAGATTTTCATTATAAAGAAATATACATCTGTACCGAGGTAGATACACAATTATTTATTTAGAATATAATTATACTAAGAATTACATGTGGAGAAATTTTTCATTCTATATTATTTTTCATGTTAAAATGAATGAAAACTTCTTTTCAGTTGAGAAAAATTTATTTAGAAAATGTAAACTGTCCTTCACAAGTATAAAAGATTTTTTTTTGTGGTATTTCCGTATCTGAAGGGATGACATTCCAGTTATCATTAGTGACAGAAAATCTGTATAAAATTCACTACATTATACTACCAATCAAAAAGTCAAACCAGCAGGATTATTGTTCATTAAAGGCCGGGATGCAGATTATAGCATAGTGCTGATGTTTTTCTACATGCTAGGAAAGTTCTCAGAGTGATCAAGGGAGAAAAGAGCAAATCTGAGTTAAGCTGCTGACACTTAACAGACCCAAAGAAAGGAGAGGTATGTTTTTTTTGTTTGTTTTTTTGTTTGTTTGTGTGTTTGTGTGTGAAACAACTGCCCCCTGTGACTTTTGCCATTTTCTAAATGATATTACAAACTGTCAGAAATGCCTTCCACATAACAAATATTGGGTAAACATCTGCCTAAAGGAAGAGTTTATGACCACTAATGGTGAGGACAATGATTACCCATTGATACTCACCAGAAACATTACCAATGTACATGTGGCACCACTGCTGATAGCTATGTGAAAATGTATAATTCCAGTCCAGCAAAGACCCTGTATAGAGAGGACCTAAAACCCCTGTTCAGAAGTAGTCCATAGATTCAGTCTCCAAGTGGGTTCCCTAATAAGGAGAGCAGGGGCTGTCTCTGGCATGAAGTCAGTGGCTGGCTCTCTGCTCACTTTTTCCTGGGGAGTGCAGCTTTGCCAGGCCACAGAGGAAGACAATGCAGCCAGTTATGATGAGACCTCATAGGGTAGGGTCAAATAGAAGGGGAGGAGGACCTCCTCTATCAGGGAACTAGAGAAGGTAAATAGGGGGAGAAGAGAGTGGGAGAATGGGATTGGGAGGAGATGAGGGAGGGGGCCACAGCCAGGATACAAAGTGAATAAATTGTAATAAATAAATAAATAAAATTTAAAATCTATCACTTAATTTCTTTCATTTACTTATAGTTATGTATACAGACATCTGTGCATATAAAATAAATAACTTATTATATCCTACTGATCAGTTCTCTTGATCTTTGTTTAGACGTCCTTTTCTTGTCTTTTTTTCTTTTTATCAGCATTGTTATAAATGTTAAAATGCTAAAGGCTAGAAAATATTTCTCGTTTACTTTTTATTTGTGGACTTAGTCCTCCAACAAAACTATGATATGCTTGTCCCCTGCTGGTTCTAGATCAAGACAATAGAGAATAACATAGGCAGGCATCTGCTTGCCTGAGACCTACACTCCAGTGTGGAAGAATGAAAGTAAGTAAGCCTAAGAAATACTTGCTGATTTTGATCATTTCTAGCAAGGAAACCCACAGTGATAGTTATGGAGACGGAGACCAGCGGGTGTCTCCTTATGCACTTTGAGATGAAGGAGTCTCTCTCAGGGTATGGGTTCATCATTGAAACCTGGAAAGATTAGTCAGGAAGAGGACAGAGAAAGAGCAAAGGCCTGTGAGCTGAGGCAAGGTTAACACCCTCAGGGAAAAGCAAGAACACCACAGGTGATTCTGTGTGAAAGAGAAAGAACAATGAAGGAGATGAGTTGAGGGAGGACAAAGAGAACAATGGAGTGGCACAGTAGGGGCTTAAGGTCAAGGAAGATCACTGGGAAAGTGTTTGCAGAGGAGCTTTTACTGATTATGTTTTCAAATACACTTTCCCATTGATACTTATTGATGAAACACTAAGAAGTGAGGCACGAAAGAGGTCAGAGGCGTCAGAGGGTTGCTGGTTCAGGTCTCAATTCAAAGTAGGATATTTTAAGTTTATCAATAGGTGGAATGTTTGGCACACAGACAAAAACCTACTCCCCTTCTGTATTGCAGTAGGAGCTTACTTACCTCAACTTCCTTGAGCCTTAAATTAAGAACTAGCTATATTAACAGTTTAGTAGTGAGGACTATTATTAGTCCACTAAATATCCAGTAGTGGCAACTATTGGATATTTGTAATAGGTCCACATAGACTATTTCATAAACGTTCTCTCATCATGAGGGGGACTGCAGAAACTCTTGTCTTAATATACACTAAAGAAATACTCTTAACTGAATACCCTACTATAGAGTGAAACCATTTTATTATAAAAACTACAATGAAATCTTGACAAATGTCAATAACAAGAATAACATGTTAACCTTTATGCAGGGTGTATCCTTTGGGACACTGTCTCATGATTTCATTCCAGTCAGCACAGGATGCACATAAGAGCCATGCCAGGCGAAGTGTGCCTTTGTCTTCACTCTAGCTTTTTAAATGAGATAACTAAGACTTGAGGGATGGAAGCTCTTTGAAGGCTACAGCTAGAAAGTGTCAGAAGAGAGATGTAAACAGTGCCCAGATTTCTGAACCTCTAGACAGTTTACAGACTGTGCCTCATATGAGTTGATGCTAGATGGATTAGGAAGAGGAAGCTTGCTGTGCCTTTCTCTAATTGAGTTGTACTTTCCCCTTTCACCCTGTCCTGTGCCCTTCCCATGCATCATGACTATATCAAGTTTTTTTTTTTCAACCCATTATCACTACCCTTGTTAGATGAAAGATTTGGAGAATATAAATATGCACTCATTATAAAATGAATTCTGATGCCCTTTCAGTATTTGTTATGTACATACTATAGGCAGCAGTTAAGGATGAAAAGGACATGACATTGAGCCGTCTTAATTATTGTTCTTGTTTCAGACCTTTAATATAGCACTGGCTCTTGCTAACACATCTAAATGAAGTTTACTGAACTAAGAGCTGTGCATTCAGTGCTCATTAGCAGAAAACTGACAGGACTTTGGAATTTTCTTCTTAATGTTTTAGAGAAGAAATCACCATAAATCTTAGATTTGGGTGTTTTGTTTTACAATGATTCAGAATTACTGTAAATACATTGTAGTGAAGCAGAGCCTAAAGTGAGACAGCAGAAGCATGTCAGGAGAGAGAATAGAGGCTGTGCTTCATTAGGCTTTCAGAATTCTGATACGACTAGTGTTCGAATGTAATGCACCATTTTAAACTGTGCTATGTGGGGAAAGTTAAAACAAGGATTCATGGTCTAGTGAATTGTAACTCTACCAAAGCAATGGCTATCATCTCCCTTGGCTATAGGTCTTCAACTGATCTTTTGACCTTTAAGGTCCACTCACTTGAGATTCACCCATATGTCACCGATGGATCTAACTTCTAAAAGGGAAATAACTGGGCACATTACAACCCCCAAATTCTGTTGCTGATGACAACATTTGTGTGTGTGTGTGTGTGTGTGTGTGTGTGTGTGTGTGGTTTCTAACTACAAACTGGAGAAAGTCCAGTTTCAAACACATGGTAAGAAAACTTCTGAATATAGATATTAACTTTGTACAAGGACTAAGGTAGGGTTACCTACAAAATACATGTTGCCTATAAGAGTCGCCTATAAAGACAGAAGAAAATAGTGATTGTGGACAAAACAATATAAATCAAAAAATGTGTGGAAAATCAGAGAAGAATATATAGAATACAAATATTGATCAGTATGCAGAAAATAAGAGACTCTAGATTTCTAACCTCTAAATCACACAGACATATCATATCCCTTTCCACCAAGGCTCATAGATTTTGGAAGACGAGAAGGTGGGAAGGTTATAAGAATCAGAGGTGGTGGATGACCTTGAGGGAACAGTGTTTTATAGAGACAATAGACACACTTTAACAGCTCACAAAGGCCTAAAGGATCTCAAGCTGGACAAAATTCTAGCATTGGAGGAAGGGAAATAGGCACGGAATTTTACTAGAAGAATAGGTGCTAGGAAAGTGAGAGTTAGATTTCCTTAGCTATATGAATCCTGGTAGGTTGACCACCCTCCATTTCAGGCCCAACTCACAAAATTAGCTTGCCACACAAACTGGACCTGGTAGGTGAAGAAAGAAAAGAATGAAACTCAAAATTGGTGAGTAGGGACGTGGCTTAGTTAGGGTTTCTTTTGCTGTGAAGAGACATCATGACTGTGACAACTCTTTTTTTTTTAATTTTATTTTTTTCTTATCAGTTACATTTTATTAACTCTGTATCCCAGCTGTATCCTGCTCCCTCATTCCCTCCCAATCCCACCCTCCCTCCCTCATCTCCACTGTGCCCCTTTCCAAGTCCACTGATGGGGGGGAACCTCCTCCCCTTTCATCTGATCCTGTTTTATCGGGTATCTTCAGGACTAGCTTCAAAGCCCTCCTCTGTAGCCTAACAGGACTGCTCCTCCCTTGGGGGTGGGGAGGTCAACGAGCCAGTCATTGAGTTCCTGTTATAAAAAGTCCTTGTTCTCCTTACTATGGGAAACCAATTGGTTACTGAGCTACCATGGGCTACATCTGAGCAGAGGTTCTAGGTTATATCCATACATGGTCCTTGGTTGAATGTCAGTCTCAGAAAAGACCCTGTGGCCAGATATATTTGGTCCTTGTGGAGCTCCTATCCTTTCCCCATCATACTAACTCCCCTTCTTTCATATGATTCCCTGTACTCTGCTGAAGGTTTGGTTATCTCTTAAAAAGGAAAATATTTTATTGAGGCTGGCTTACAGTTCAAGATTTAGACCAAAATTATCATGTTAGAAAAATGGCTGCATGTAGGCAGACATGGTGCTAGAAAAGTAGATGAGGGGTCTACAACCAAATCTTCAGTCAGCAGGAAATGAGAGTAAGACACTCAGTTTGTCTTGAGCTTCTGAATCCTTAAATCTGTCCCCTATGAAACACTTCCTCCAAAAATGTCACACCTACTCCAACAAAGCTACACTTCCACTAATGACCCTCCCCATGAGTGTATGGGGCCATTTTCATTAAAACTCATACAGGAGGGGAAGAGGATAAGGAAGATATGGGAGAAGTTAAGGAAGGAAGTAATTATAGACAAAGAAACAAAACATAACCCATGCCATTTTTCTTCATCAGAACTTATGTTTGTATGTACTAGGCAAATGTTCAAAATATGTTTCCATGTCACTGGTCATTAAAGTTTCTGTACTATATGGTTGATGTTACCATAGAATCTCACATCTCTAGAGTTTGTAGGGTCCACTGACTCATGCAATATTGTACCTATGTACTGAATTCTAACAGTGCTCAGACAACTATCAAATTTGATAAAATGTTTTAAAGTAAGTTTTAAAAATCTCAAAACAGTAAAGATGACTTGCTAATTTTTCAATTAAGTAGATATCTCAAATAATATTCACAAGGCTTGACCCTAAAGAGACTATGCAATAAATAAAATATCCTACCTTCAAATAGTTCAGTTCAATCCAGAGAGACCTGTGTGTGTGCATCTGTGTGTGTGTTTTTGTGTCCTTGTCTATGTGATTGAATTCCACAGGGAGCAGGTAGATATTAGAGAATATAGGAATTGTTTTTTGCCTTTCACTTTGTTGAGTCAGGGTATCTCTTATTATGTATGTTGTGCAGCTTCATGAACTTCTGACTGAGTCTCTCTCTTTCTGTCTCTGTCTCTGTCTCTCTCTCCCCTCCTATCTTGCTGTAAGAATATTGGGATTGCATGCACCCTCACTAGATCAGGGTTTTACTTGCATTCAAGAGCTCAAGCTCAGGTCATTAGGCTTGTATAGGAATAGTGTCACTAAGCCATCATCTTCAAGTACACGTCAAATCATAAAAGGAACACATTGCATTGTGAAAAATTGCTCAGGATATGAAGATGATAAGTTCTCTTGGGAAGATAGATGGGGTTTTAGCCATGTTCTCAGAAGTTTATAATGACCTTTAGACTTAAAGAATGAGGCCATATAAGGCATTTGAAAGTACATAAAAACAAGGTTAAATATAAATGTATTTGTCATAAATATCCCACAAAAGAATGGACATACTCTTATACTCTTTTAAAGCATTGTTTTATGCAGTTTGTTGTTTTGTTCTAAAAGTTTGTGCCTATCCAACAAAGCATATTTAAGTTGAAATTCTAGTTTGCAAGGTGATAGTGCACTGAGAATTAAGGTTCTAGGAAGGTGACAAAATTATGAGAGTACAGTTTACCTTAATGAATTAATAACATAATAAAGAGACACCAAAGACCTAGCTAGTTTCTTTTAGCTCTGGAGAATTTAATCAGGAAAATCTCTAGCCAGAAGGTCCTCAGCAAACCCCAAATCCTTGATCGATGAGATCCTATCTTTTAGAACTCTCAAAGATAAAATTAAATTATTTATAATTTTCTACTTTATTATGTATTTTTTAAGAAAAAAGAGTGGGGGTAGGGAGAAGGATAGGGAGAGGCAGTGGGAGACAGAAACAAGAGAGGGAGAGAATAGGGTACACAGGAATTCAAATAGACCTTAGATTAAAGAAATAAAGTTGATGGATATAACTCAAGTATCAAACAGAGAGATGCAGAACAGAGAAGAGATGGGGGTTATCCAGAGTTTATCTGCAGCCCTTTATCCCAACTCCGCATCAAGTCCAATTCTCTAACAGTAACAACAACAACAACAAAGTTACAAGTAACAGTATTCTAGATTGTCACATAGACCTAACCAATGGCTTAATGAAACTTTAACTTTCTTCTGTTGTCCTCTTTAATGTATTTAATGAATGTTTTCCTCTCTGGTCCCTTACTGACCTGATAGTTTTCTCTAAATACAGGAAACTGGGGGTTTTGTCTTATCTTGACTAAATAATAAGCTCAGTTATTTAATTTGAATAATCTTGTTCATGATCTATATTCAAATTTCTGAATTACTACTGTATCAAAATCTGAAGCTTGTATTATAAATTAGTTTGTAACTTTTTATTATCAGCTCCCTGAGCTGGGCATTAGATGTTCTCTGTGCTGTGGTAATGAACAATAGGAATCATGAAAGAAGAAGAGAAATAGGCTGGGAAGACTACCAAGATAATTTCTTTTGTTCTCCAATTTTTTGTTTTGTTTTTATTATTTTATTACAATTTATTCACTTTGTATCCCAGCTATAGCTCTCTCCCTCATCCCTTCCCAAACCATTCACCCTCCTTCTTTTGTTCCCATGACCTTCCCCTAGTCCACTGATAGGGGAGGTCTTCTTCCCCTTCCATCTGAACCTAGCCTATTAGGTCTCATCAGGACTGGCTGCATTGTCTTCCTCTGTGGCCTGGTAAGGCTTCTTCCCCACAGGGAGAGGTGGTCAAAGAGACAGTTTCTGTTCCCCTTACTAGTGAACCTACTTGGAGACTGAGCTGCCATGGGCTACATCTGTGCAGGGGTTCTAGATTATCTCCATGCATGGTCCTTGGTTGGAGTACTGGTCTCAAAAAAGACCCCTAGGCGCATATTTCCTGGTTCTCTTGCTATCTTTGTGGAGCTCCTGTCCTCTACAGTTCTTTCTAAACCCCCTTCTTTCATAGAGTCCCTTGTTCTTTCATAAGATTAGACCTAGCTCTTCCCCGCTTTTAATTCTAACAGGTTTATTGCGTCTGGTTTTACATTGAGGTCTTTGATCCACTTGTACTTTAGTTTTGTGCAGGGTGATAAATATAGATCTATTTCCATTTTTCTACATGTAGGCATCCAGTTAGACCACTAACGTTTGTTGAAGATGCTATCTTTTTCCATTGTATTGTCTGGCTTCTTTGTCAAAAATCAAGTATCTGTAAATGTGTGAGTTTATTACTGTGTCTTCCATTCCATTGATCTACCATTCTTTTTCTTTGCCAGTACCATGCAGTTTTTATTACTGTTGTTCCATAGTAAATCTTGATGCAAAAATATTCAGTAAAATACTTGCAAACCGAATCCAAGAATACATAAAACATATCATACAACATGACCAAGTAGACTTTACCCCAGGCATGCAGGGGTGGTTCAATATACAGAAATCCATCAATGTAATCTGCCACATAAAAAAACAGAAGGGGAAAAAAATCTCACAGGATTATCTCTTTAGATGCCAAAAAATCATTTGACAAAATCCAACACCTATTCATGTTTAAAGTTTTGGAGAGATCAGGAATACAAGGTCCATACCTAAACATAGTAAAGACAATATACAGCAAGCCTATAGCCCAAATCAAAGTAAATGGAAAGAAACTTAAATCATTCCCGCTGAAATCAGGGACAAGGCAAAGCTGCTCACTCACTGTATCTCTTCAACATAGTACTTGAAGATCTAGTTAGAGCAATAAGACCACTAAAGGAGATCAAGGGAATACAATCTGGAAAGGAAAAAGTAAAAGTATCATTATTCGCAGATGAAATGATAATACATATGTGTGACTCCAAAAATTTTACCAGAGAACTCCTTCAGCTGATAAACACCTTCAGCAAAGTGGCTGGATACAAAATTAACCCAAATAAAGCCCTCCTGTATACAAAGGACCAAAGGGCTGAGAAAGAAATTAGGAAATCAACACCCTTTCCAATAGCTACAAATAACATTAAGTACCTTGGTGTGACTCTAACCAAGCAAGAGGAAGACCTTTGTGATAAAACATCAAGTCCCTAAAGGGAAAAAAAAATGAAGAAGATAATCAGAAGATGGAAAGATCTCCCATTCTCATGGATCAGGTATATTAACATAGTGAAAATGGCCATCCTACCAAAAGCGATGTACAGATTCAATGCAATTCCCATCAAAATACTAACACAATCCTTTACAGAACTTGAAAGAACAATTCTCAACTTCATATTGAAGAAAAAACAACAACTCAGAATTGCTAAAACAATTCTGAACAATTAGCTGATCTTCTAGAGGCATCTCCATCCCTTACTTTTGTATATTTCATGGTTCCATGACTTTTGCATAATTTCTCAGGTTTTTTTTAACAGTTGTGATGTCAGACCTATATTTTAGTATGTTAATATCAGGTATAGTATTTTATGGTTAAAGACAAAAATCTTCACCTAAGACAGAATGTTAATATCATATATAGTATTTTATGATTGAAGAGGAAAAACTTCAAATAAGAAGCATGGACTCTCAATTCACATTTCTGACTACAGGATTTTGTGAGCTCAAAATTATATACTGTTCAATTTTAAGACATTTATTTTAGCTTTCACTGGCAGTTTGGAAGACTGAATGTTTATTTTAAACTACATATAATTTAAGGTAAACTCTTGTGCAAGTTGACTTCTTGGAGGAATATCTGTTCAAACATATTGTTCTTTTGACCACAACATAATCTGGGAAACATATACATGGATAATGGGAGACATATGATTCATGTTTGAAAATGTGTTATTATTGTAGAGAATAGATTAATTACTTTATTTAGGTGGTTGATGTACTACTGTAGTAAAGACAAGGATGAGTCTGTGAAATACAGCTTGAATGCAGAATTACTAATCATATCTCCATATTCCAGGTGTCAGTGCTAAATTGCAGGGTAGTTCAATACTTTCTCTAGTACATTAAATAAGAAAGAATTCAGCACACAATCTCAGGTTGTTAGGACCCCAAATCTCTAAACCGTTCACTATTCTGCTTCATTTTTAAACATCAGTTCCAGTTGCTTTCTTTAATGTGCATATATCTGCACATATATCTGTCCACCATGTGCATACCACAGGCAGTCAGACTTTCTGAAACTGGACTAACATATGGTTCTAAACCATGTAGGTGCTGGCAATTGAAGTTGAGTCCTCAGCAAGCACAAGCAGGTCACTTAAGCACTTAGCCATTTACCTAGCACCATACCATACTTGAGATATTTTTTTGTATCCAATATTTATCACCTAAACTTAGAATTTCTTCAAATTTTTAATAGAAAGTATTCTAATTGTTATATATGAAACAAAAATAACAATTGTTATTCCTTGGCTACATCTTAGAATAACAAGAAAAGATGACTTGGAGCCTGCCCACCATCTCTAGGAGCACACTATTATGAACAGGCTACCTCCCTCCTGCACATAATAACAAGATGTTCTGTGGTAGAAAGAAAAATTGTTCTCTTGGTGAGTTAGCCACTGAAGCTTTTAGTTCAGATGATTTCTTTTTGTTAGCAATAAGTTGGGATCCAGAGCTTTGGATAATAGTCTGAAGTAAGTAATACCATCGCCTCCTACCATACTGGTTTGAAGCATACAATTTTAGCCCCAAGGAAAGTTAGGTAATTTCATGACCCCAAAAAACAAAGGGGAAATTCTTAGTGCTCTGTAAGATGAGTCTCCAGTTTTATTTTTCTTCTTTGGCTGAAACATAGAGACTACATGGTCTAGCTCTTTATTCTTTCACAGCATACTAATATCCCCTTAAATAAAATGGATACTTTAACATCAATTCATACTGTACATTAGTATCATTTGAACATTATTCTCCAATAGTAACACATGGCTATTCAAAGCATAGCTATCACCTATTAGAATAGTTTAGCCACTACAAATATCAGCACAGAAATATGTAGCTTTTTTATCCTTTTTCTTCTTCCGTGGGTTTATGCTTGTGCTGTTATAATAAATGACTATAAAGAAAACCATCTCAGCATTAGCACATCATCCATTTTCATCAATCAGTGCTGCAGCATTCATAGATTACCTGAATTTTTGTCAGGATTCACTGAGACATTCTTACTTTTGGTTAGTGATGAGATCTTCTGTCAACATAAAGTCCTTTACTAAGCAGGATCTTCAGTGTATTGTCAACTTGAATACTCCTCTTGTTTAGGCAACTTGTTCTTCACTTTTAAAATGTAGCAAAATACTTTTCCCCAATACAGAAAACATCATTCATCAGGTGACAGAAGAAAAATAAAGTTTATTTTATAGAAGAAAAATTTTAAGCTAAATAAAATAGATTGTTAACAGCAATAGTAATATGAAAAGACTTAAAAAATGAAAACCTAATTACTTGAAATTAAAAAAAAACAAAATAAGAACACGGTTATTCCCCCTTGTTATTATTTTGTTTAAAAACTAAATCACACATTATAAAAATAGTACCTTAGGACTGGCAGAAAATGTATGATGATGTAATTTTCATACAAAACTTAAAAGTGATTAAGCAATCAATTTTTAAAAAAGCAATGAAATTCTCTAGAGAGTTTCACAAGGGCATATAGTAGGCAGAGGCACATTTATACAAGAAAATGCACTAAGCAATTGTAAGAATGCCCAGAGGTGATTGTGTTTGAGCAAGGCCTTGTCTATCTCATTATAGAAGTTCAACACTGGAACATAAAACCAAGGAAATGGGGGTTTTCTCCTGCCTCCCCTGATCCACAACTCCAAATCCAGAACTACTGTTTCATTTCTCAAGACTTAGGCAATCGTGCCATTTTTTCCCCCATACTGCCATATGTTGATTCACAGCTAAGCAAGGGTTCCACTCTACGCAAACATCACCAAGAGGACTGGGGTATCTTCTGCCACCTGTTCTGTTGATAGTATTGAAGTTTCAGGATGGTAAGTTACAAAAACTGTGATACAACTGGACTTTATCTCTACAACAACACACACACATACACACACACTCATGACACACACTTGTACCTTATGAAAAGATGGAGAATTTTGAAAGAGATATACTTGGAAACAGAGTTAGCTGAGTTTCTCTTCTTAGGAATGGCATGGAAAGAACAGGTGTTATTCTATGTATTTGTATGTTCTCCCTGATTCCATCCTTGACCTAGAGATACAAAATTTTTGGCTATGGTGTAGTATGGGCTCAAAAGAACAGAAACTAGATTTTTCTTCTCACGGAAACTGGTTTTCTTTGGATGAGAACATGGAGAGCTTCACATCTAAAAGCATTTTGGAAAACAATAGAGATCAATCTGTATATAATAAGAGAGGGTGCTCTCTAATATTATTAACAGTAGGTGAAAGCTAGTCAGACTAATTAGAAGATAAATGGGAAGAAACAGAAAAAATAATCCCTGTGGGATACTACTCACCTTTGTCATCAGAACACAATTCACAGATACTAAACTGCATGCAAGAACAGTCAAGGTAGAATGTGAGCAGATTTGAAAGCAAATTTTATATATATATATATATATATATATGCCAGAAATACATCTTCATCTTTGCTTTCTCAAAGGAGGTGAAGATAATTTGTGGCTGAAAATTAAGCTGTTCTCACCCACATATAACTTCTAAGAAACCGTCTGTGAAAAACCAACTCTATTCCTCCCTGGAGGTTCAGAAAATGGTGCTTGCCTCAAATTTCTCTCTCACAAGAGAATCTAGAACGAAATGATACCAGCTGCTAGAGTTTGGCTGGTTAATATTATGAGGCATTTGAACTAAGTGCTGCGTCCAGCTGAGGTGACAAACTGACAGGATTATGAGATGTAAGCCAAACTTAATATGACCAAATGACACATTTTTGACTAGAAGACAGCATTCTTAAGCAAAAGAAGAGAAAACAATGAGTTAATGTAGGATATTGCTTTAACAAGCTGCTAAACCTATAAATGTAATTGGCCAAACAACAATGAAACTATTATTGATTCGTAGAAAAGGTAGACTTATTAAGTATATAGAGTTGATTTATTATAATACCAAAGATGCTGGTTGTAAACAAAAATTACTAGGTTTAATTAAGTAGATAGCATGAAAAATGTATTTGAAGGTTTTTATTTCTTGAGTTGAAATCCCTCCACCACGCACAAAAAAAGGATTTCAAAGCAATCAAAAAAAGAAGAAGAAGAAGAAGAAGAAGAAGAAGAAGAAGAAGAAGAAGAAGAAGAAGAAGAAGAAGAAGAAGAAGAAGGAAAAGAAGGGGGGGCTAGAAAGAACTGGAGGGAGCTCTACAAGAGCAACAGAATAAAAAAAAAAAAAAACCTGGGTACAGGGTTTTTTCTGAGACTGACACTCCAACCAATTACCATGCATGGAGATAACCTAGAACTCCTGCACAAGTGTAGCCCATGGCAGCTCAGTCTCCAAGTGGGTTCCCTAGTAAGAGGAACAGGTACTGTCTCTGACATGAACTCAGTGGCTGGCTCTTTGATCACCTCCCCCTGAGTGGGATAGCAGCCTTATCAGGCCACAGAGAAAGACAATACAGCCAGTCCTGATGAGACCTGATAAGCTAGGGTCAGAAGGAAGGAGAGGAGGACCTCCCTTATCAGTTTACTTGGAGAGGGTCGTGAGAGGAGATGAGGGAGGCAGGGTGAGATGGGGAGGGAATATGGGAGGAGGTTACATCTGGGATACAAAGTGAATAAACTGTAACTAATATAAAAAATAAAGTTAAAATTAAAAAAGAAAACCATGTTTAAATGATGAAGCACATACACAGCAAAAATCATTCATCGACATTAATAAAGAGATAGACTTATGTGATGTATGTGGCTTGGATCCTGGAAACATGACAAGGGGTAGCAACAGAATGAAAAAAGGACAGACACACAAATATGTGTACAGTAAAGATCAGATCAGGTGGGAGTCCACTACTACCGCAAATGGGAACCATGTTGTGTTTATTATGCATAGTATATACAGTGTTTATTATGTATGTATAGTAGATGGGGTTAGCTGGTGTTGGTAGGAGGTCTAGGTCTCTGGAGGCAAGCAGTCTTAGACTCTAAACATCTGGGTAGATGAAGGTTTGGTAGTCTTGGCACACACTGATCAACCATCCATAAACACTAATGCTTGGACTTCTAAGAAGAGCTTTGCTGCCTTTATTCATCCTCAGCCACATGAAGAACTGGTTCTGATGAGGCTCCCTGGGTTCAAATCTTTGGAGTTCTCTACATGGTTATGCCCATGTCAACAATACACTTTCCCTTAGGACTTACTTTACCCTCAGAGCTTCCCTCCATTGAACTCTCTAAGGAAGGAACAAATAGATATTCTAGAGTTGAGAGGTAGAAGAACTGAAATTCCAAGACTATAAAGAAGCCAAGTTATAGATTTAAGCTGATAGAATAGTTAATTCATTGGTAAACTCAAGGATAGTGGCTATATATCTGAAAATTAGAAAAAAGCAAGAAGTACCATATGGAAAAATGTGAGACATTATTAAGCCCATCAATGTAAGCATTGTGAATTTCAGAAGGGACAAACAAAAAGGTATGGAAAAATTAATAAATGAACAAAAGCTTTCAAACTTAATTTAGAAACACAAATGTAGACCTAGCAAGATGTTTTAGTGGTAAAGGCACTTACTACCAAGCCTGAAATCCACTGGGTCCACCTGATGGAATGACACAATCAACCATCAGAAGTTGTTCTTGGAATTTCACATGTACATTATGCTGCATTCTCTCTTTCTTTCTTTATCTCCCTCAAATAAATGAAATTCTAAAATAATAATGTCTATCAGAAGTGTAGCACATATATATTTGACAAAAGAAGCACAAACTGGGCAGAGTGGGTGAGAAAATATATCAGCTTAAGAGAAACATCAGATAGTGGCAGAAACTGAATTTTTTTATGCCTCCAATTTTGTTTTTCTGTTGTTGTTTCATATTAATATTATTTATTTTTAAATAATTTTATACATTTACTTATATCTCAGCTGTAGCCTACTCCCTCTTTCCCTCCCAATCCTCCCTTCCCTCCCTCATCTCCTCCCTGTCCCCTTCCGAGTCCACTAAAAGGTGGTGTCCTCCTCTCCTTCCATCTGGCCCTAGCTTATCAGGTATCTTCAGGATGGTTGCAATGTCCTTATCTGTGGCCTAGCAAGGCTGCTCCTCCCTCAGGTAGGAGGAGAAACTTATGAGTTCATGTCAGAAGCAATTCCTGTCCCCCTCATTAGGGAACCCACTTGGATACTGAGCTACCATGGGCTATGTCTGAGCAGGGGTTGTAGGTTATATCCATGCATGGTCCTTGGTTGGATAAGAAGTCTCATAGAAGACCCCTGTGCTCAGATATATTTGGACCTTGTGGGGCTCTCTGTACCCTCTAGGATATACTAATTCCTCCTTCCTTCATATGATTCCCTACACTCTGCCAAAGGCTTGGTTATGGCGAAAGTTTTTAAAAATGGCAAATAAAGAAAGCAATCTGTAAACTAATATATTCTATTCTTCTCTCAAATCACAGCCTTTTCAGAGTGTTAATATTCTATAAAATGATAACTGTGAGGGCATTTCACTGGATTTATAACACACATAATATAATAATTTTAAAAATAACAATATAAATGGGTGGAACTATCCATAATGAAAAATGTATGTACTTTGCCAGAACCTTTAAAGAGTTAACACAGGTACTTTTGAAAATATAGAGGAAAGACTCATTTATTCTGAGTTTTTGGTTACTCTGTTATCAAAACAAAACAAAAAATTACAATAAATATTTGTACTTCGTGAACATGATCATAATACCCATTAAAGAAACCCAAAATATGAGCATAATACCATTCAAATTACTGAAACCATGACGAATTAAATCAGTTTTGCCAATAATGCAAGACTGGTATAAGATTTGAAAAATAATATGATATATATTATTAATGGAAGAAAGAATTGTTGATCCTTTATCACAAACCTGATTTCTATGGATTTCTTCTGCCCTGTAGTATGTTTGTTTATTCTGTAGATTGTTTGCCATGGAAGATTTCTAGCTTGATGCAATTTGTTTGTCCCTTAGGCTTTTGGACATATGGAATATTAGCCAAATGAGTGTTAAGAAGGCTCTTCCTTGTTTTCTTCTAGTATTTTTATGAGTTTAAATTTTGAGTATTTTTTAAATAATTCGAGTTGTTTTCTATATATAGTATGAGATCAGAGTTGTTTCATTTCTCTGCATAGGAACATCTAGTTTCCATCACATGTGTCATAGAATATTGTCAAGGCTAGTGTATTTTCCTCAGTTAGAATGCACAAATGCTATGTGCAAAGTCCTAGAGTCACCTTGTAATAACAAATAAAAGAAAATAAAAATAAATGGCTTGTATTTTTAAAAATTTTAATGATAAAAATTTGGTAAGCATGAAGAAAATGGAGACTTATGCACTGCTACGGAGAGAATCATTTTATAGGTATTATGAGAGATATCAATGGATTTATTAAAACATCTAAAGAAGAATCCAACTGGCTGTGAAAGCACATGCCTATAATCCCAGCTTTGGGGAGGCTTAAGCAAGAGGGTCATAAGTTTAAAGCTAGCCTGAACTGCAAACTGGAAAACTTTCTCAACAATGAAAATGAAATGAAAGAAAATAACGTTCCTTAATCATTAGTTTTCTTACTCTGAGTATATGTTCAAATAAATTTAGGCTTTAAAAACCTCTAAGCTATTTTGTTTTATACAAGCACATAACTAAATAACGAAGGTATTTATTCACATATGTGAATGTGTAATATTTAGCATTGAGTCAGAAGAGCCTATCAAAACATAGATGGCCCTAGAAAACATTGTGTAGAGTGAAATGAACCAGAATAGCAAATAGAATACAAGCCTTCTTTTATGGAGGATCTAAAATGTGAATCACAGAACCAGAAAGTAACAGAACTGAACTTGCCAGTGAGAAATGGGAGGTGTTGGTTTTAGTAAGAATGATCAATTTTGGAATCATAGAAGGAATCTCTTGTGTATTGTATGGATGCAACACTTGTCAATGAAAAATCCTATGGGCTATGGCTGAGGAAGGTAATCGGTAAGACATCTGGCAGGCAGAAGGGATTCTGTGACACAGACAGGTGTGTAAGATTTAACCGGCAAATGTAAGGAAGATGGACGCTTGGTGCCTGAACTCAGGTAACCTGACAAGAGGTAGAATGTAGAATAATATAATGGGTTGTTTTTAAGCTATGAGCTAGGCACAGAAAAGCCTACCTATGTGACCTAGGTATTTGCACAATATTTAACGAGCCTCATGAGTTGCTTTTCCAGGAACTAACAAACAGAAGGAAGAAAACTGCATACAACATAGAATGCCAATGTACACCAATGTGACTATAACGGCTTCTGAGTACTTCTCTTTTATAAAGGTAACAACTTTCCAGCATATTTATCCCTTACTCATGGTAACTATATGCAGTTAAAGATATGTTAGTTAAATTTGTTTTCTTGAATATTCCCAAAAGTTTATGCATAACAAAATAGGAAGTTGTAAAACAAATATATATGCTTTGTCAACCATGTATAAATAAGTTGAAAATTTAATAAAAAATAGAATTAAGAAGTTGAGAAGAAGAAACAACCCAATAGAGAGAAATTGTACTCTTTGATGAAGTCCCTAAAACAGAGAAAACAAAGATGGAAAGAATAACTTTCTGTTCTTTTCTGTCTGGAGAAGAAATTATTGTATAATAGGAAACATGAAAATCTGTACACCTAAAGAAGATAAGCAATAAGGACCCTGGGTAAGATCTGACCATCTTACTCAGAAAGGCAAATGGGACAGACATCAGAAGAGGGAGAAAACCAGTAGCAGGACAGGAGCCTACCACAGAGGGCTACTGAAAGAATATAATTAATATAGAAAAGAATTAAAAAAAATGGACCAGAACAAAAACGGGGATTAGGAGGGGACCAGGGAGGGAGCTAAGCTGGGATACAAAGTGAATAAATTGTAGTTAATTTAAAAAAAAATAAAAAAAAAGAATTAAAAAATCAAAAGACCCAGCAGAAAGAAAATGTGAGTTGGGGATCAGGAGTAATAAAACGGAGAGAGTTGTCTCGGAAGGCTGAGTAGTGCTTAGTCCAAAGAATAACTGAAAGCCTGTACAGTATTCACAACCCTGGCCTGAAGCAGCGCACAGATCTGAGCACGGCATATTCCACCATCAGGGCTGAAGGTACTGTGAACTCTAGTGACACAAAACTAATCAGTGGTCAGCACTTACTTTTGACAATGGAAATTAAAATAAATAAATAAATCTGAGAAAATCTTTCCAGCATTGGTCTGTATACTATCTGGAAGAGTGTGCTAGAGAAATGCAGAGATGCTTCTTAAGGATGTTAATAGGATGTGCCAGTTAGTCCTTTAGAAAAGGACTAAAACATTTTTTATTTGAATGATACAATACAACCCTGAAATTTCTCAATGCTTTTCTAGACTTTGCTGCATACTTAAGGTTGTCCATGAATAAGTTGGACACCATACTCTATGATGTTCATATTCTATATCCTATCAGTTCAGTTGGAAAGATGTAAATTAAGGTAGGAAAATTACTAAATTTTAGAAATAAATATTTCAGGTGTGCCACGTTTTATCCCTTTAAAGGGTAATTATGCTAAATATAATAGAGCATTCTGTATTCATTTCCTAGCAGAAGGAAAACGTTATTAGGAAAAGTTTTTAAAGTCTAAACACTCTGAAATATAGTTAATAGTGATAATGATGATAGTGTATCAACTTCAAGAATTGCATGAGAGTAAAATATTAGTAATGAAAACTGGATGAAGGGCATATATAAACAATTTACTTTATTTTCTTTTTTTATATTTTGTTATTCACTTTGTATCCCCACTGTGGTTCCCTCCCTCCTCCTCCCCAATCCGTCTCTTCCTCCACCCTCTGCATGCATGCCCCTCCCCAAGTCCACTGATAGGGGAGGTCTTTTTTTCCTTCCTTCTGATCCTAGTCAATTAGGTCTCATCAGGAGTGGGTGTAATGTCTTCTTCTGTGGCCTGGTAATGCTGCTTCTCCCTCAGGGGGAGGTAACTAAAGAGCAGGCCAGTCAGTTCATGTCAGAGACAGTCCTTGTTCCTATTACAGTGGAACCCACTTGGATACTGAACTGCCAATTTTTACTTTGCAAATAATTTTAAGTTGAACTTTTGATTTCAAAATTGATTATGAGTCACATTAGTGCTATTTAGCATGTCACACTTCCTCCAAAACTTAAGTGTAGTATTTGAAAGCTGTAGTGAACAGGTAAATTAATATGAAATTTGACCAACGTTTTAGATTTAACATGTTGCCACATGCTTTGTGGAGAGGTTTTCCCCATCTACTGTTTGGTCTAAGGAAAGCTCAGAAAAATGAGATCCATCCCCTATGGCATGGCACTAGTTAAAGATCAGCTAAATATTTGCAATTTGAATTTATTTTAAATTGGAAAAAATTCTTTTTAATTTTATTTTTTATATTAATTACAGTTTATTCACTTATAACCCAGCTATAGCCCCCTCACTCATTCTCTTCCCAACCCAACCCTACCTCCCTCATCTCCTCTCATGCCCCTCTCCAAGTCCACTGATAGGGAAGGTCCTCCTCTCCCTCCATATGACCTTAGCCTATCAGGTCTCATCAAGACTGGCTGCATTTTCTTCCTCTGTGGCCTATTGAGGCTGTTCTCCCCTCAGGGGTTGGTGATCAAAGAGCCAACCACTGAGTTCATATCAGAAAGGGTCCCTGTTTCCCTTACTAGGAAACCCAATTGGATACTGAGTTGCCATGGGCTACATTTGTACAAGGGTTCTAGGTTATTTCCATGCATGGTCCTTTGTTGGAGTATCAGTCTCAGAAAACATCCCTCAGCCCAGATTTCTTGGTTGTGTTGCTTTCCTTGTGGAGCTCCTGTTCCCTCTAGGTCTTTCTATCTCCCTCTTCTTTCCTAAGATTCCCTGAACTCTGCTTTGATACACTCTGGGTAGAGTCTTTCAGAGGCCCTCTGTAATAGGCTCCTGTCTTGTCACCTTAAACCCATCATAATGGCTAAGATCACAAACTTAAGTGACAATACAAGCTGGAGAGGATGTGGAGAAAAGGGAACCCTCCTCCATTGCTGGTGGGAATGTAAACTTGGAAACCACATTGGAAACCAATCTAGCACTTTCTCAGACTACTAGGAATAGCACTTCCTCAACATCCAGATATATACTCCTGGGCATATATACAAAATATGCTCAAGTATACAACCTGGAGATTTCCTCAACCATGTTCACAGCAGCTTTATTTGTAATATCCAGAATCTGGAAACAACCCAAATGTCCCTCAGATGAGGAATATATACAGAAATTATGGTACATTTACACAATGGAATACTACTCAGCAATTAAAAACAAGGAAATCATGAAATTTGCAGGCAAATGGTGGGATCCAGAAAAGATCATCTTGAATGAGGTATCCCAGAAGCAGAAAGACACATATGGTATATACTCACTTATAAGTGGATATTAGACATATAATATAGGATAAACATACGAAAATCTGTACACCTAAAGAAGCTAAGCAAGAAGGAGGACCCAGGGTAAGATGACCAATCTTCATTCGCAAAGGCAAATTGGACAGACATTGGAAAAGGGAGAAAACAGGAACAATTCTGTTGTGTTTTTTTTTTTTGTTGTTGTGGTTCTTGAAAAAGACAAATCATACAATACATTTACACTAACTTTTAACTTAGTAGGAACAGGAAGCATAGGCAGAAGAGATTTGTAGACTAAGCACTCTGTCATTTAGTCCTCAGCAGCCTTTCCTGGGCAAATATTCTGTTCTACTATCCTGATGAAATTTCTAACCTTCATTCTTTCAGTTTATCTACTCTGGAGGCAAGCAAATGCCTCATAAAACAGCCCAATGGTGCGATTATCACTTTAGTATGAAAAGGACACCAGAAAGTGCTAAAATTCTACATTCAATACAACATTTTATGGCTAACTATAAACTTGTAGTGGCCTTTAGGTATTTGCAGCAATGTTAGTGATGATTCATACTAGGATCTTACAAGACACGGAAGGATGCCCTACACTCACACCCAACAAAGCCAGTATGAACAGATGAGCTGAAAGTAAATTGTGTGAACGATAATGGTACATCAAATATCCAGAGACACACTTCAGTAAGGCACTGGCAACTTCAAGCATTTTATGGAAAGTATGATGTTCCAAGTTTAAGCAGTACTATCCATCATTTTCAAAGAACAATGATGCCCAAAGCACTCGTCTTAACAGGTGAGATGCAGCAGATGCTACTGTTTCCTTTTCCATATCTTATAAATAGTTAGAAAGATAATTCTAGGTTATCAGACTGAAATTGTCCTGAAAAATCCTTAATATCTGCTATATCTTTTGCCTTCTCTAAATTACAAAATTCTCAATTTTTATTAACAATTATTTTCTTTTCTTTGCATAATGTAGAAAATCTGAGGCAGAGGCATACCCTATGAAGAAATCAAGCAGACATTATTTTCATTGCCTCTGTCAAATTTTCTCATTTCATAGATTTGCAAAATCTCTTCTGGATGCTAAAAGTATGCTAACACCACTATAAACCTATAAAATTTTATATTTTCACCTATTATCTAATAATCAAAATTTTCTTTTTTCATTTGGCTTTTAATATTATAATAGAAAGTATTATTCATCATATTGTTCTTCCAGAACTGAAGTGTTCATATGTTATAAAACCATTCAGTATTTTCAGCAGAGCCTCATTGTAGCTAATACTATAATTGACATTTTTATGAATCTATACTTTTGTACAGTCATTTAGTAGATATTTTCCTGACACGAGATCATTACCATAAACTAATAACTATACTCAAGCTCTTGAGAGAGTTTCTATACTGTTTATAACATGTTGTGCCATTTTTCTGTACCACAGATATGCCCAGGCATTTAATGGAAATGTCATGTGTTTTAACAGAAGTCATGTTTGCATTACAGTCTGCTAAATAACATTCTCATAAAGAAGCTGAAAATGCTCTCTTATTTCCTTTAAGTACATAGCCTCTATTTTATCCCATTTTACTCTTGAGGATAAAATATATCTAGCTAAGATATGACTAATCTTGTTCCTGATTTTCTAGATTTTAAAAGCAGTACCATATCTAGCCTAAACACCTAATAACAGTGTTTTTAGATTGTGATCCTCAGCTTTGTCTTGTTTGATACAATGTCCCTTTTTTATACATTTGGCTTGCATCATTATAATATGAAGTGATCTAAAATATTACCCAATTTGTGCCTTTTATGTTGCTTAAAAATAAGAAATATTTTCGTATCAATGCAATTTTATTTGCTTATGTAAAGTTTAAGAGTGACATGCTGAAAACAATAAACACTGTCACACTGTTAATTTCAAGATATCACTTCAACTAAAGTAGATTGTAATTATAAAAAACCCCAAGGCTACACTTTTTAGTATTAGTGACACAATTATAGAAAATGTGAGTGCTGAGTTACTCTGATCCTAGAGAGCATAATGACTAGATTTGCTCCCATTATTAGAAGATAATGATGCATTGATGATGATTAGCGAGATGTGAACAATGTAGTGATTTAGGGAAAAATTACAATATCAGGTAAACAAATAGATTTTAGTTAGAACAATACAATCATTTATATGCTCCCAAGGTGAACTCGTTTGCATGTGCCTGATTTCCTTCTGTCTCAGCATTTCTCTGTTTACTGGGTTGACCTTATTCACTGAGACAATGATACATGGAGAAGAGGATGGGTTTATATCCTTAGTCCTCTGCATCTAGCTGTACAACTTATAGACATCACCAAACAATCACTGTGGTTGTAATCTTGCCAGTTTTAAATTCTATAATTAGAGAATACAAAAGGAATATTGTTCCAACTAGTAGATTATCGAAAAAGAATGATGGTGTATGCATACACGCCTTCCTCGTTCTTTCTGTTACTCTATGCCTGCATGCATGCACAGACATTTTGCTACTACCTAGTTTATAGAGGATCTGTTGTCTTCAGAGGTTACTGATTGCCTTCATTTTGCTAAATTTCCAAGGAGATACAGGATAGTAATCGGGTGCCTGTGTGGCTTTTAATGTTTTAGCTGAATGGGACTTCTCTACCTGTGTGTGACAATCAAGTCTTCCACAGTGAAATCAAGCCCCTTTGACTTCAGACTTTCAGAGCACCAATGAACCCAGTGTAACAGAAACAGCTTTGGAGAACGTGTCCAAATACAATAAAAATTAAGACTTTGCAAATCATCTGAGATTGGACCATTCACAACAGGAATGGCTTGGTAATCATGGCTTTATATAGACACCCTTTCCCTAGAAATAGAAGGTAGATAATACCATAAAAATAGTGGTCTTGAAATGGCTATTAGATGACCATGTAGTCAGAGATGACCATAGTACTTTTTATCTGTTCATCTATTACTAATCCAGGATTGAGAACACTGAATTTTGATGTAAATCTTTGAGGCCTGCATGTATACAGGGGCACAGTCTGGACAATTTACTTAACACATTCTTTATGAATGATTCAAATATGCCATGCTATTTCTGGATATCTTGATCATGAAGATGGGGAAACAAACTCTCTGCCACTGAAGAGCTCTTTCTGCTATCAGAGTTAAGATTTTAAAACACATATTTGCCAATGATCTAATTAAAGTGATAGTAAAACATTTTTATGTTCATTTTTCATTATAGTGCTCTGAAAGTGCTTTATACTCAGTTCTGCTCTTCAAAGTAAAGCTGATGGGTGGAGAGGCTCACTCACTGCCAGGTCTACCTTCCACTGACACCATGATCATGGAGAAGTATGTTCAAGAGAGATGGAAGAGGAAAAAAATCAGAATGCTTTGAGCACTATGAAGACACTTGGAACTGGAGATACCAATGTAGTGAGGAACAGTCTGACATGAAAAGCTTTTGCTGCCACCTGAAGCCATAGTGAAGTCTCAGCCTATGCTGCCACTGAGGGTCCTGTCAAGATCCATGGGCTTCCAGTAGCAGGGGTCTGTGTTGATGTCCGTGGCCTATGTTAACAGCAAAGGCCGTAAAGGCCTCCCGGGCTGGGCTGGTTAATCTTCATGGCCTGTGCAGAGCTGGCCCTGTTTCTCATTGGATGAATCACGTGGAAGATCAGACTTGCACTTTGTTTTTACAGCACAGTAGAGCTGGTAACAGGGACACTGGAGAGTCAGCCTTAAGGGCATGAGATTAGCAGAGCTGGCCCCAACCATTTGCCTCCTGTGGAACTTGGATGAACTAGCCAGGGCAGTATTGGAGATCTTGGTGTGGTGGTGTGGGTGCAGGAGATGTTGGAGGACTGAAAAAGTCAGGTAACAGCCAGACCTTGATCCAGGGCTTTGTGTTGGCCATCTCCCCCATTTATATCTGCTGGAGTACACAAAGGAGCAGGTCCTAGAGGTCCAAAGCTGCAGAATCTCCAAGACATAGGGCAACGACAGGATATCTGAGACAAGTGCTGGTGAGGATCTACTATTGACAGTGTAGCAGAAGCCAGAGGCTTCTAAACAGAATAATGACTCTTTGCAGTACATAATGAACAGTTTGTTTATCCAATTTCACCTTGGGTCTATGTCTTGCAGGACCTGAACTAAACAACTCTGTGCATTCCCTGTGTGTAGAGGAATGAGTAAAACACATTTTCTCTGCTAATAGCCAGGATGTAATACTCATTTCTATGAAGCCTGCTTAACAGATGAAGAAAGTAATGCTTAACCGGTTAAGGGACTGAATCAAAGTTTCATTGTCAGTTACAGAGAATGATTTTTACCTCCTCCAAATTTAAAACCAGGTACTTTGTCCATTTGAGTAGCCATGAACACTACCAAAAGTGTTTATGATTGCCCTGATACATGAAAGATTGTCATGTGTAATATATAATTCAGGTGTAGTCATCAAGCAGGAATTTGTGGGCTAGTGAAAGAAGAAGGGCTTTGAAAGGCACTATCGTATACACAATGAAATGATGAATGACCTAATTACAATATGGACAAAGGATCTGGGCAAACATTTATCCAGTGAATATATGCAAGTGGCTTGTAAGCACAAGAAAACATACTCAATATCATTAATCACCAAAGTGACTTAAAATCCCATTGAGATTTCACTTTGCCTTCTACTAGAGTGACTATGATTAAAGAAATGAGGATGTAAAGCTGGTAGAACCATAAGCTAGACCTGAAAGAACTTTAGTCATTTCTCAGAAGGTCAATCTGCAGTCACCATAAGGTCTAATGATTCCAATCATAGACATACACCTGAAAGTATTAAAATCAAAACCATTCACATGAAGGTAAACAGACACACAGGCTCCATGCACTAATGGATGAATGAATAACAAATGTGGTGTCCGTTTTCCATGCTCGTCAGCCACAAAAGGGAAGAAAGTATGTATCCAAGTTTAAAACTGGATGAATTTTGATGATGGTGTTCATGGAATGATTTACTTAAAATACAAAGTGGAAAAAATCAACAGAGATGGTAAATAAATTTTCCATTTATTGCCGGGAAATAGAAGAATGGACATGAGGAAAAACTTTTAACAAACAGTTTCCTTTCATCAATGATGATGATATTCTGAAATTAGAACACAGTAATGACTAAAAAGTTAGTGACCTTAAGTAAATCCAACAATATAGGAAAATATTTTAATATTAGTTAAAATTTTATTCCTTGTTATTCTTCTATTCATAAGGATGTCACTATCAAACAATGGTAGTATATAATATGGAGATAATAACTATTTTAGACTCTCAATGAAAGTGAAAGTTAAAACAAAGTAATGAAAATAAAAATATGGTAGACCATGGTATTTCTAGCTTGTAGACTGGAAGATAAAAAGTATATAGAATGTGATAAAAAACCAACATTCGAAATAAACAAATATTTATTTAAGAACTACATAATACTGAGTACAACACTAAGATCTAAAGCCTGAGAAGAATAGCCAGCCATTTCCAAATTTTGACATGGAGACAAACTGTGACCCAAGACTGAGGACCTAGACGCACAATTATGGATAGACATTACCAGAGAGATGCTTTATAAAAAGACAGGGACTGAAGTCTGTATTGTTGATTCAAACTTATTCCCTGACCTCAGGAACTGACACTGGAGTCAGAGCTAGAGTGCAGGCTGGGAATATACTTGAAGGAGAATCTATGATACTTGGATGAGACCAGAAATGAAACGGGGCAGGGGAGGAATAACTATTAAAACACTTTTGTCTCCTGCATGAGTACTCAAAAACACAGTGCTGTACAGTTTCATAAAGGAAATAAAAAACGCTAACTTAAAATTAAAGATGAATATTCCTGTCTTTTGACTGAAATGCTTTCAAGACAGTACAGTAAAACTCTCTCTCTCTTTTCAAATTTAGAACCTCTGAATCCAAGGCATAGGTGAAAGAGTTTGAGTAAAATTCTGAAACCAATTCAGGTTTTCTCCATGAAATTACTTTGACTTTTACCATTCTATGATTTCTGGGTACTTTCAAAAATCTCTTACTTGTCTTATCTATAGGTTTTGTTTATATTTAAAATGTAGATTCTGTATTATGTCTATTGCTTCAAAAAACCAATTTTATTTTTAACATTTTTTGATATTGCAAGATTCTGGGTATCATATACTAAGCCAATTAAAAAAAGTCACAAGAGATGACATATTTTAGAAAAAAGTAGAGAATATACAAGTGGCTGGAGAGTATTTAAGGAAGTTTTGGCTTCTTGAGTTTATATTTATGCATAATAAAGAACAATGAATGTTAATGATGGAGAGGGATTGCTGTGAAGTTGTGAATGAATTTTTTTTTTTGATAGAGTCAAAGGTAAAAAAATCAAGCTTGGAATTACTTCACATCATCAGCCAGAATGAACAATGAGGTATGGTTTATTCCTGAGCATGTCCTTGAAAAGCTCAACAAATAACATTTAAATATTTCTAGGTCACTGATTAAAAATCAATGTCTCTGTCTTCTCAATTATAAAACAAAGATTTAGTATGAAAATTCAATGAGTAGGAAGCTTTTTCAAATGCTAGCACATGGGACAGGACACATGTAGTCAGTCTTTAATATGCATGGTCTATTTCTAGGTTTGGGACAAGATCTTAGTCTGGGTTGGGCCCACAGGATGCAGAGCATTGCAGAACTCAGAGCGAAAGCTGAAAGCACAGGCAGAGGGCGCTATCTGATACAGGAAAATATCTGACCCTCAGAGGTACCTCCAGAAGAAAACAGGAAACAACCTAGGAACCTTCTACAGAGGGCTTCTGAAAGCCAGAAGAAGAAAACAGGAAACAAACTAGGAACCTACCACAGAGGGCCTCTGAAAGCCTCTGCCCTGCAGACTATCAAAACAGATGCTTTGTCATTTAATATCTTGTTTTCTCCATCTATGAGGACTGAGAGTTTTGCTGGGTATAGTAGCCTGGGCTGACATCTGTGTTCTCTTAGGGTCTGCATGATATCTGTCCAGGCCCTTCTGGCTTTCATAGTCTCTGTTGAAAAGTCAGGTGTGATTCTAATGGGTTTGCCATTATATGTTACTTGGCCTTTTTCCCTTGCAGCTTTTAGTATTTTTTCTTTGTTCTGTATACTTACTGTTTTGAAAGCCTCTGCCCTTCAGACTATCAAAGCAGATGCTGAGCCTGATGGGCAACTGTTGGGCAGAGTGAACGGAATTTTAGGTAAGAACTGGGAAATAGTAAGAGCTGGAGAGGACAGGGTCTCCACAAGGAGAGCAACAGAACAAGAAAATTTGAACATAGGGAACTTCCCAGAGACTCATACTCCAACCAAGGACTATTCATGGAGATAACCTAGAACCCCTGCACAGATGTAGCCCAGGGCAGTTCAGAGTCCAATTGGGTTACATAGTAATGTGAAGAGGGACTGCCTCTGACATACTCTGATTGGCCTGCTCTTTGATCACCTCCCTCTGGGGGGGGGGAGCGGCCTTACCAGGCCACAGTAGAGGACAATACAGCCACTTTTGATGTGAACTGACAGACTAAGATCAGAAAGGAGAGGAGAACCTCCCCTATTAGTGGACTTGGGGAGTGGCATGCAAGCAGAGGGAGGAGGGAGGGTGGGATTGGGATGGGAGGAGGGAGGGGCTTATGGAGGGATGCAGAATGAATAAAGTGTAATTGATGAAAAATTTAAGAAAAAAGGGAAAAAAAATAAAAAAAAATAAAATAAAATAAAAAAAAAAAAAACAGATGCTGAGCCTGATGGCCCACTGTTGGGCAGAGTGAATGGAAGAGGGACTGCCTCTGGCATAATCTGATTGGCCTGCTCTTTGATCACCTCCCCCTGAGTGGGGAGCAGCCTTACCAGGCCACAGAAGATGACAATGCAGCCACTTCTGATGTGAACTGATAGATTAAGATCAGAAGGAAGAAGAGGAGGACCTCCCCATCACTATGCAACCCACTTGGACACTGAACTGCCATGGGCTACATCTATGCAGGGGTTCTAGGTTATCTCCATGAATAGTCCTTGGTTGGAGTATGAGTCTCTGGGAAGTTCCCTGTGTTCAAATCTTCTTGTTCTGTTGCTCTCCTTGTGGAGACCCTGTCCTTTCCAGCTCTTACTGTTTCCCACTCCTTACATAAAATTCCATTCACTGTTTTCTTCTTCTGATGTCCATCCTCTTTGCCTTTCAGGATGGGGATTGACTGTTTTAGTTAGGGTCCTCTCTCTTGCTTAGTTTCTTTAGATGCTCAGATTTTAGTGGGTTTGTCCTACGTTGTATGTCTATATGAGTGAGTATATACCATGTGTGTCTTTTTGCTTCTGGGACAAAGTAATGCCTTTTGAACAACAAACCTGTATAATAAAAGAACTTCTGGAGGTACCTCTATTCCTAATTTGAGTTGTACACGAGAACAAAAATGCCTGGTATGGACAGAAGGAACAGACAGGTGGATCAATGGAATCTAATCAGAGGCCCAGAAATGAACTCACACATCTATAGACACTTGATTTTTGAGAAATAAGCCATAACTGTACAACGGGAAAAAAAGAAAGCATCTTCAAGAAATGGTGATGATATAACTGGATGTCTGCATGCAGAAGAATGAAATTTGATCCATATTTGTCACTCTATACAAAAGTCAAGTTAAAATGGATCAAAGACCTCAATATAATAACAGATACACTAAATCTAATAGAAGAGAAAGTAGGGAAGAGCCTTGAACTCATTGGCACAGGAGACAACTTCCTGAGCAGAACACCAAAAACTCAGGCACTAAGATTAACAATCAATGAATGGGACCTCATGAAGCTGAAAAGCTTCTGTAATGCAAAGGACACTCTCAGTAGGACAGCCCTATATCTGAGAGTAGGCTAACATCCAAAATGTATGTGAAGAACTCAAGAAATTAGACACCAACAAACCAAATAATCCAATTTAAAAATGAGGTACAGAAATAAATAGTGACTTTTTAGCAGATGATTTTCTAATTGCAAAGAAACACTGAAAAATGTTCCGAGTCATTTGTCATCAGAGAAATGCAAATCAATATGAGCCTGAGATTCCATTTTACACCAAAGAAGGATGGCTAAGGTAAAAAAACTCAGTGAAAGTGCGTGCTGGCAAAGTTGTGGAAAAATGGGAGCACTCTTCTATTATTGGTAGGAGTGCAAACTTGTAAAACTACTGTGGAAATCTATCTAATGGTTTATTAGAAAATTGGGACTCGTTCTACTTCCAGACCCAGATCTGCCACTTGCTCAATTATGTTCATAGCAGCTTGATTCATAATAGCCAGAAAATAGAATCAACACATATACCCCCCAACCAAAGAATGGATGAAGAAAACGTGGTACATTTATACAATGGCGTACTACTCACCTATTAAAAGCAAGGACATCTCAGAGACAGCTCTTACTGCCCTTTCTAGTGTACCCATATGAAGCCAACTTTCTCATCAGCTACATCCATGTAGGGGACCTAGGTCTCTACTGCCTGCCTTTTGATCACTTGTACCTTGTGGGGCTGTCTCAACAGAAGCCAGGGAAAGATGACCCACTCAGTCCTGGTGAGACTTGATGGGCTAGGTAGGCTGGGGGTTCCCCTTTTATGAAAAATAGGGGAAGGGAGATGGGAAAAGAGGCAGGGAGGGTAGAACTGGAAGGAAGGGGAAAGCGGGGTACAATCAAGATGTACAGTGAAATAGCTAATTTAATTTAAAAAACAAGGATATCTTGAAATTTGCAGGAAATGGACAAAACTAGAGAAAATAATTTTCAGTGAGGTAACCCACACCAAAAAAGCCATGTATGGTATGTACTCAATTATAAGCAAATATTAACCATAAAGTATAGGATAAACATGCTACAATCCACAATCCCAACAAATCTAAGCTACAAGGGAGCTTAAGGAGGATACTTGAAACTCACTCAGAAAGAAAAGTAAAATAGGCATTGGAGGTGGATAGAGAGGCAGAACTCAGTAGGAGAGAGCATGAAGGAGTCAAGAGAGCAGGGGAGAGAGAGAGGGCTAGATGAGTGAATGGAAATCTAAGGTGGGAGGTTCCTGACTTCTACTCGGAGGCTAGTTTAGTTATACAGTGTCTTATTTAGTCTTTATGTCTTCTGTTACCCGAAATCTCTGCTTGAGGATATGCCACTCATATCCTCCCAGGAACTGCCTTGACTTAGGCCTCCAGCTTGTCATAGAGATAAACCCCACCCTCCATTTCTTTTTCCTCTACAGGCCTTCTGTGTTTTCACCCTTACTCTTCCCAGGCCTGATCTCCACCTTCTTATTTCTCTGTGCCCCCTCCCCTACCTTGTTCCCACTCTTCAGCTACTACCTTTGTCTATTCTATCTCCTTTGGTTGATTTATATAACCAACCCACAAAAACTTCAACCCCAAATTCACCCTGCCTATAAGATGTGTAGGGATAAAGATAAAGCAGATGAAGCAGAGATTGATGGATGCCCAACCAATGCCTGGTCCAACCAAAGACCCCCCCATGGAAGAGTGCCAACACTAATACTATGAAGAATACCCTGCTAAGCTTGCAGACAAGAACCTGACAGAGTTGTTCTTTTAGAGACTCTACCCAGCAACAGATCAAAACAGATGCTGAGACTCACAGTTAAACATTGGGTGATACTTAGGGAGACTTGTGGAAAAGTGGGAGGAAAGAGAAAAGGACCTAGAGATGACAGGAACTCCACAAGAAGAACAACAGGGACAACTAACCAGGGCCCACAGAGGTTCCTGTGGAGACTGAAGCACTAACCAAGAAGCATGGACAACCTGGACCTAGGCCCCCTACTGTGCAGTAGCATATGGACAGTTTAGGCTTCATGTGGACCCACTAGTAAGGGAAGCAGTGACTGCATTGGACAAGAACACAGTTGCTAGCTTTTTGATAATTTCCCCCTGGCAGGACTATACTACCATACCAGGCCACAGGGGAAGAGGGCATACTCAGAGCTGATACAACTTGATGAACTCAGGTGGATGAGAAAGGGAGTTCCCCTTTTCTGAGGAATAGGCAAGGGGAGAGGGAAAGAGGGAGGAAGAATGGGACTCAAGGGGAGGAGGGATGGGGCTACAACCAGGATGTGAAGTGAGTAAAAAAAGAATTAATTAAAAGAAAATCTGGAGGCTGGGAAGATGGCTCAGTGGTTAAGAGCTCTGTCTGCTCTTCCAGAGGCCCTGAGTTCAATTCCCAGGAAGCACATGGTGGCTCACAACTATCTATACTCTCTACTGTCCTCTTCTGTCATTCAGGTATGCCTGTGGATAGAGCATTCAAAATAAATAAAAATCTAAAAAAATTAAAATAAAAATCTGAGGTGGGTTGCATGTTGCATCTCTGGTTTAACCAGAGATCTGAGATAGGGAAGGCCTCAGGAAGTTTATGGAGGGAGGAAGAGGCGATAAGGCACTGCAGCAGAGATTCCTAGCAACAAAAGGTATGAAGCCTGAAGTGGCCACTCCTGTACCCAGACAGACCTTCCAGTGAAGGGATAAGGACAACAACTGACTCACAAAACCTTTAACCCCAAATCTGTCCTGCTTACAAGATGCACAGTGGCAAAGATGGAGTAAAGACTAGCCAACCTAAAACTGTCTGTATTTGAGAATTATCCAATGGAGAGAACCAATCCCTGACACTATTAATGTTATTCTGTTATGCTTATAAATGGGAGCCTCGCATAACTCCTCTGAGAGGCTTCAGCCAGCAGCTGATGAAAACAGACAAAGAGGCCAACAGCCAAACATTAGATAGAGCTCAGGTGGTCACATGGAAGATTTGGGGGAATGTTTGAGGGAGCCAGATGCATCAAGAACTCGAATGTAGCCCGTGGTAGCTCAGTAACCAATCGGTTTCCCATAGTAAGGGGAACAGGGACTAACTATTTCTGACAGGAACTCAGTGGCTGGCTCTTTAACCTCCCCACCCCACCCCCAAGGGAGGAGCAGTCCTGCTAGGCCATAGAGGAGGACTTTGCAGCAAGTCCTGAAGATACCTTATAAAACAGGGTCAGATGAAAGGGGAGGAGGTCCCCCCAAACAGTAGACTTGGAAAGGGGCAGGGAGGAGATGAGGAAGGGATGGTGGGATTGGGAGGGAATGAGGGAGTGGGAAAAGAACTCCATAAGAAGACCTACAGAGTCAACTAACCAGGACCCATGGAGGCTAATAGAGACTGAACCGCCAACCAAAGAGAATGCATGGATTGCTCCTAGGTCCTCTGCACATATGTAGCAGATGTGCATCTTGGTCTTCATGTGCATACTCAAAACAACTGGAGTTGGACCCTCACTGACACTGATGCCTCTCTTTGATTGCTGTTACCCTAACCAGGCTGCAGTGTCTGGCCTCAGTGGGTGAAGATGCACCTAGATTTACAGCAAATCTATGTGCTAGGGAGGGTTGGTAATCATGTGGGACCTCTCCCTTCTCTGAGGAGATGGAGAAAGGGGGTGAAAGGAGAGGGGCTAAAATCAGAATATAATGTGAATAAATAAATATTTTTAATGTAAAAATGCATATTAGAATAAATATAGCCAAGGAAGTTAAAGAAAACAAGACAGTGAAGAAAGAAACTGAAAAAGACAGCAAAGATTTAAAAAGCTCTCATATCTATGGATTGCAATAGTAATGTAAAAATGGTGCCTCAAGAAAAGAAATCTACAGTTCTACCATAATTCCAGTATATTTCTTCACAGAAATTGAAAAAATAATCATAAAATTTATGAAAAAACGTAAAAGACGGCAGTCTAACAAAAACAATTCTGAGAAATAAGAACACTCTTGGAAATATAGTTACAAGTTTTGAAATAAGAGATAATGACTAAGACAGCGTGGTACTGTCAGAAAATCTGACAATGTATTCATTAAAATAGAAGATGATCTAGATAAAAGTGCACACCTCCACAGTTACCTGACTTGTTTTTACAAAGAGGCCAACATGTATGTTTAAAAATGACAGCATTTTCAGTAAATCATGAGGCTCAAATAGATAGCTACATTTAGCATAATGAAACTAGATCATCTTTTACCCTACACAAAGCTTAATTGTAATTGAATTAAATATGTAGACATAAATCCTCATACTCTGAAGCAAATAGAAGAGAAATTTGGGAATATATTTAAATTTATAGGCAGGAAAGAACTTTCTTAGAACTCTGGTAGAAGTGGCATTATGAACAATTGAGAAAGAATAAAACTTAGAGCTTCTGTACAATCAAAATGCAAAAGCATTTGAGTAAAAAGAGAGCCGAAGCAATGTAAAAACATATTTACCAACCAGACCTCTGATAGCTCTGAACCCTACAGACTTCAGTAATGACTGTTGTGGTGGCTGGTTTTGTACAAGCTGGAGTCATCAGAGAGGAAAGAGCCTCAGTTGAGAAAATGCTTTCATGAATTTTGGCTGTAAGGGATTTTCCTAATTAATGATCAATAGGGTAGGGTCCATCCCATTGTGGGTGGTGCCATCCCTGGGCTGGTGGTCCTGGGTTTTATGAGAGAGCAGGCTGAGCAAGCCAGTAAGCAGCACCTCTCAGCGGCCTCTGCATTAGCTCCTGCCTCCAGGATCCTGTTGAGTTGTTGTCCTGATGTTCTTTTGGTAATGAGCAGTGATGTGGAATCATCATGGAAGAGCCAGAGAGAGTGATATCTTTAGTAACACAGTATTTTCAGGGTATGATAGTACAGTTGTCCACAGAACTCATAATGGCTGAGACTATATGCACGATACTACTTCAAGATCAAACCAGCCAAACACCTACCTGCTGAATCTCAGCATCTGTTTCAATGTGCTGCTGGGTGGTGCTTCTCAGACAACAGCTATGCTAGGCTTCTGTCTGCAAGCATAACAGATTATCAATAGTGTCAGAGTTGGTTCTTTTCCATGGGTGGGTTTCATGTTTGGCCAGGCATTGGTTGGTCATTCCCCCAAACTCTGCTCTATTTTTATCCACGTACATCTTGTAGGCAGGGCAAATTTTGTGTTGAAGGTTTGTGCATGGTTTGGCATTCCCCTTCTTCCACTAGGACTCCTGTCTAGACAAAGGCTGTCTATCCAACCCCAGAGGGTCTAGTGGAAACTGAAGTACCAACTAAGCACCATGCGTAAACTGGACCTAGGCCCCTTACACTGATTTAGCCAATGGGCAGGTAGGGCTTTATGTGGGTGTCCTAGTAAGGGGAGCTGCACTTTCTCAGCATGGATTCTGTTGCATGGTTTTTAATCACTTCCATCTTGTGGGGCTGCATCACCAGGCCACATAGGAAGAGGATATGCTCTGTCCTGATGCAACATGACATGCTGGGGTTGGAGGTGTTAGCGGTGGGGAGAAGGGAGGTAGGGGGAAGAGGGGGAGAGCGTGGGACCAGGAGGACAGGAGGGGGAGGCTATGATTAGGATATAAAGTGAATAAATAAATAGATAAATAAATAGATAAATAAATAAATAAAATTTAAAACTACTTAATATGGCATACACATACAACATTTTTTATGATTTTTTTTTCTGAATTTGAGTCCTCACTTTAGCCTTTGTGCTTTAACTTCCAATGACTTCTCACATTGTAATACTTTGTATGTTAGCTTTTTTTTCTGTAGGGATCCGAGTCCTGTTCAAATATTTCCAACTTTTATGCTGAACTCTATATTTGTTCCACGTGTATGCATCTGTACTGATTAATATTTGAATCCCATCTATTCCCTGACATTTTCCTTCCTCCAACTCTATCTAGCATTGATGCTGAAGCTGAATCTATTCTTTGATGTGGCTGAGAAAGCATATGCAGTAGGTGTGCAAAAACACCATAAGAGGTGACTCTCATGCACAGCTGCACTGAATGCAGAAATCCAATAACAACAATAGGTCTATCAGGCCTGTACCAGCGTCTCATCTCTTTAACTATAGATGGGCAGTCAAGGCCTACTATGCCATTCTAACTTATTCTTCTCTCAAACAACACCTTCAAAAATACACTGTAGTATTTCATGACCATGTTTTCTTTTAAACAAGCACAGTATATTAATTATAGTCTTCTGTTGCATGAAATCCCACCTGGAGCTGTCACTCATACTGAATCAAGCAAAAAATATTTGAGGGCTGTCTCTCATACTTGCTCCCTTCCCCCATTAATTTCATACATAATTCATCAATAATTCTATGACACTTTTTAAATGAGAGAATGCATTCATGATCAGGATGTAGCAGTCACAGAATAATGAGTGCAATCACTTTGAGCAGAGCTTTGCTGTTATGTATATATAGGATATTTATTGAAATTTGAATTTGCTGCAAGTCTGGAAATTCTTGAAGGTTGTCAAACAGCAATTGTCATTGGCTTCTAATGAAACTGTACTAGAACATAGTTAATGTAGCCTTTAAAATGCTGTATCAGTTGTATTATAGAAAGGGATATGTGTACTATTATACAAAATAAAGGGAAAAAATGACCATTTAAGTACATAACTGTATATACTAAAGGATAACTTGATGGAAGGGGAGATAACTATTTGATAAAAATGACTTGTAAGATTTTTGTGTCTTTCTTGTTTTCCCTGTGTGTTTGGTACTAAGGATAGAATGTAGGATGTCTAACATATGCTTCCTATTTGTATCTTTAGGCAAGTCTGGTTTGTATCAATGAGCTGCAATTGCTCAAAATTAGAATCTGGAATAGAAATGCCAGCAAATGAATTTTACCTATGTGGCTTTCAATCACACAAAGCAAGATTATCAAGAAATGATTATCTGATACTATTTTTTCCACAATAAAGCTACTACTGTTCATCTAAAAAATAGTAGGTGTTTTCTCTGAAAATGTTGTGTAATTAATTCTCATTCTATGTGAGGAAGACAAATATACTAGTTTCAGTGTTTCTCAGTCTCTGTTAATCAGTGGTCAATGGGACATTCCCTTTAAGTCTGAAAACATAAAAATATTTTATGTTTCTTTCTTTTGAAAGGTATTAGCCTGAATTTTTTTTAGATAAATCCTGAGTGAAATTTAAAACCAGATAAGCAATTGGTTCATAGGGCAGCATTTTGGGACTTTCTAAATAAAGACCTGTTCACTGTCTAATCCTTTTTATACTCTGACTAATATTCCCTCTCACTGTGTACTCTCACATCTTCCTTACCGCTATTCAGATGAATGGGGGCTCCTCTGTAGCAGAGGCACACACAGGGGTTAGAAAGCCTAGTGAGAACAGGCTAGTGATGAGCAATCAGAAGTCCTACTTAATTAAATGATGGTTTGCTGGATTTAGTTGAGAGCATTTCCGATGATTGGATGATTGTAATGGACATTATAAGTCCTTGATGAGTTCCTAGTGGTTCTGTGACAGTGCACTTACAGGAAGTGTGAGAAGTTCCTGGACAAATGCCATTTCTGGGTTGCTGTTATGATCACCTTGGGTAGTAGTCATTTTTTTTTTTTTTTTTTTTTTTTTAGTTTTTGAGACAATTTTAATTTTGAAAGCATTCTTTTATATTTCTTTACATTTTTTTTAAACTTCGGAAAGCACCAACTTTATTTTTGATAAATATTTGAATTAGTTCATTGAGTTTCATACAATATATTTTGATAATGTTTGCTTCCATTTCTTTACATTTTTTTTTCAATGCAGTTTATTCAGCAACCTTGAACAATCCTCGGACCCTGGGGAAAGCCAGCCCACAGCTTAAATAGCCTCTGGGTAGCCAACCCAGGGGTGCCACGTGGGCAATGCAGATAGGTCCACATACATGGTAGTAGTCATTTTAATGTTCCCTTCAGGTGGTAAATTTGATGTCTTTGGATGTGAGTTTGCTTGCAATAGCCTCAGTTTTCTAGGCTTATTTACTGAGTCTGAGGGGTCATAAGGAAACTTCAAAGTGCTTATAGCAACTATTTATTAGGTGTTTATAATGAGCCATCATTTTTCTGAGTCCTAGAAGCTTGTAATGGTTACTAAAAATTCTTGCCAGTTATTAAATATCAATCATCAATGACTCTCACCTTTTTGTGACAAAATATCTAAAAAGAAGCAAATTTAAGAGAGGAAGGCTTTAATTTTGCTCATGGTTATAAAGTTCAGTCTGCCATGGCAACAAAATTATGGTGGCATCAAGTTCCTGAAGTTCAAGGCAACTGGTCATATTTGTCCATATTGTGTCTGCCCTCAGAAAGCAGAGTAATGAATGTTACTGATAAACTTCCTTTCTTCTCATTTAGTCCAGGGCCACAGCCTATTGGCAGTAATACCCAGAATTGGGATGGGTCTTCCACTTCAATTAACTCAATTTAGATAGTCCTTCAGAAGTATTATCAAAATCGATTTTAAGCTATGTAACCTCTCAGAGGCTTTAGGTTTGTCATCTAAGTAATTTAGGGTTCTATCATGTAGACAGCCATTATTAATCAGAGCTTAATATAAATAAAACTTTTACTAAATGCTAATAATCCAGACTACATTAATAATAAGAAACTACAGATAAATTACAGATGATGCAAAATGTTAGAAATTGTATTTCTTCTCTCCCCATTTAAAATTTAATCTGTCACATGGCCTAGAGACCACCTTTGGTATTTCTGAAGACACCACACACTTCAGACAAATACTTGGAGGAAGCAGATGGAACTGACTAAATGTGTTGTATCTGAAGACTAGCTAGCACAGTATCAGAAGGTGCTGTGCAAGTTTCAAAGGGAAAGGAACAATTGGTAGTCTTACCCAACCACGAAGCCTATGAACCTCAACAATGAACAGCTGGTCAAGATGATGCAATAATGGCACTATTATTTTTAGAATAACCAACAGCTGTCTAGTTGGAGTTAAAGTTGACTCTCAGATGATATTCCCTCCTCCAAGATGACCATTGCACGGTCAAAATAAAGGGAAGCAAAATAAGCCATCAGTGTATAAATAACTCACTATCTAATGTTTGAGAGTCACTCATGATATTTTGGGTCACAAAAGGCTTGGGCAGTTCCATTGATCAGGCTCTGCCATTTGCAACATACATAGCTTGTCTCATAGGTTCAGGCAGGCTCCAATACATACCTGGCAATACCCTTAACCCATTGTTCTAGAGACCTAGCATATCTGTTAACCTTATGTCCTCAGTTTCAATGAGACTGTATTCTTTTCCTTGGGTTTCTTCAAAGACTCCAACCCTGTCACATGGTTCCATGCCTCATCTTCTCTCCATGACACCTTCAATCCTGGTGGTCTACATAGCAACTGAGGCTGTACATTTACTAAAGAGCCTTGGCTCATTTCTCCCAGTGCCAGTCCTCAGCTTCTCTTAGTTGTACCTCCAAGCTTACATTTTTCTATGTTGACAAAACCAGTACCATACGGAAAAGATTTACACATTGCCAAGATCAGCGGCCAGCACAAGGTGCAGACTTTGCCACTTCTGGCCCACAATTTTTTAATGCTGACCCTGAGAAAATATTTCCAAGAAAATTGTACTCCAATAATTCTGGTCTCTTTTTAACTACAGATGATTCTTCTGCTCTGGACAATTATAAAGCACAAGTTATAAATTCAAATATACAAAGCTAAAGACCCTACTGGAATTTATAAAGGACTGTCAAACTTCTGTCTAAAAGTTTACAAACCAGACCTCCATTATTTGCATTTCTCCCAGCGTTCTTATTTTCCCAGATCTCAGAGAGAAAACCATTAAACTGTGAGTGATCAAGCGATCTTTTTGCCTACATTTTAATAGTTATTCCCCAGTCCCCTCCAAAACAACATGCTTGTGGGAGTGTCCAACCAATATCTGGTTGACCTTGAGGCCTATAATTCAAGAGAAGCCCATGGCCTACACTGCATGGATGGCCAAGAATGGAAGACTGGATAGCCCAGAGATGTAGGGTAGAACCAAACAAGACTGACAAAAATAAATAAATAAAATTGTTTATATCAATATTCTCCTATGCTCATAGATTAGTGCCCTGTCTGGTTGTCATCAGAGAGGCTTCCTCCAGCAGCAGATTGGAGCTGGTTGAGAGACTAAACAACCAAACATTATGTTTAGTGACTCTAAATTGGAGGTCTCCATTGGGTCATTACCAAGACTGTAGGAGTCAGAGGGGATGGAGAAGACTGAATTTGGGTAATCTGGCCCACTGGATCATCTAAAGAAGGCTCATATGGGCTCACAGAGATTGAAACAGCAAGTACAGGGTCTTCATTGGTCTGCATCAGCTCCTCCTAACAGCAGGAGAGGGTGTGTATTTTACTCTTTTGCCTGATCTTGGAACTCTTTTTTCTAATGGATTGACTTGCTTACCCTTGATATGAGAACTTTTAACTTTTCTTATTGTGCCATGTAGTATTTGAATGATGTCTCTTGGAGGACTGTTCTTTTCTGAAGGAAAGGTGGGAGGAGTGAATGTGGAGAGAAGATTGGTATGGGAGGACTGTGGGAGGTGAAAACTGTGCTGGGGTTGTATTGTATAAGAGAACAATCTATTAAAAAATAGTTCAGGAGTTTGGAGCCTCCTTCTATATCAGTTGCTTTCTATTGCTATGATAACACCATGACCAAAAGCAACCTGTAGATGAAAGAATTTATTTGGCTTATTGCTTCAGGTCTCAGTCCATCATTGAGGGACACTGAGGAAGAAACTTGAGCAAGGAACTGATGCAGTGTTTATTTGTTTGCTACACTTGGTTGCTCAACCTGCTACCTTATAGCTACCAGGATAACTTGTCTGGGGTTGATACTACTCACAGTAGACTAGACTCTCCTAACCACGTCAATCATGAATCAAAAAGATGTCTGACAGACTTGTTCACTGGCCACTCTAGTGAAGACTCCCTCTTTTGAGATGTCTATAGTTTGTGTCAACTTGACAAAAAAAATTACATTCACATTCATTTATTATGTATTTGAATAACTTTATGCATAAATATTGAGTTTTAATAAATAATTTAATAAAATGAACTGTCATAAATATAAGGATAAATTTTACATGGATATACACATATACACATACATGTAGATATGCAGACAACTAACTATGGCTCTCTACACTCAGTTTCTCTCTCATCTGCTCCCCTTACAGTGTGGGTCATTTGTCTTCTGTATGCACACTGTTGTTCCTTTTCATTTCATAGGTTTGTTGTTGTTGTTGTTTCATGTTGTGGCTTTTTTCTTGGGAAGAAACTCAATATGTAACAATTCACTTTCAAAACATCTTAATTGAATAATAATTCATTTGTATTTAATTCTTTAAAATGATTACATAATATTTCATTGTGTACTACTATGTTCCATTATATTATTTTATCTTTTATTTTATTCAATATTATATTATTTTTATCTTGTTAGTGGACATTAAACTGAAGTAATTTCTATAATATCAACATACTTTACACAGTCAGGAATTTTTTCTTTTTTTTGGGGGGGAGGATACAAAAGTGTGTATATATATAAATGCTTGGCCTCATTTCAGTTACAAGAAGATTGAAATAATCTCTTGTATCCTATCTGACCACTATGGACTAAAGCTGGACCTCAACAACAGAAATAGCGAAAAACCTACACACACATGGAAACTGAACAACTCGCTGTTCAATGACAGCTGTGTCAGGGGAGAAATAAAGAAAGAAATCAAAGACCTCCTAGAATTCAACAAAGTTTTTATGTGAAATTGAGTTTCCATGGTTATGTTGAGAACCCCTATCTCCCCTAGTAGAATATTGCTTCTCTAAGGGAAAGGCATGCCATGTGTCCTTTCTCACTCTTTTATGCAGCTATTTAGAAAATAGTTGAGTTCTTTCCACAACTAAGTATGGCTCTCCACACTCCCTTTCTCTCTCATCTTCTCCCCTTATAGTGTGAGTCATTTGGCTTCTGTGTACACACTTTTGTTCCTGTTCATTTCATAGTTTATTTGTTATTATTGTTTCATGTTGTGGCTTTTTTTCTTGGGAAGAAATTTTCTCCTTTTGCCTTACACGTTTCTATGCATTCATGAAAACAAACATTAAGTGCTATTTTTAAAGGAAGCTTCTTTTGTGTTGACTAGTTTAGTGCACAGTGCTTAGGATTAATGTTCAGTCTTTCAGATCTATGCTTTGTTGTAGGACTGTTTTTAGTGCCTTTACTCTCCACAGGCATGTAGCCTCCCCATGCACAGCAAGGGTGTTTTATCTGAGTCGCCAAGAACCTCTAGTCCCCAGAACACCTCCTCACATACAGAGGCTTTTCATCAGTCCTTGTTAAATAAGTGCATGCCTAGTGCCTTAGAAGGATCCAGGATACAGTAACTTGGTAACTCTTTTTTTTTTTTTTTTTTTTTTTTAATTTTTTTATTTTATTTTATTTTTTATCAGTTACATTTTATTAACTCTGTATCCCAGCCGTGTCCCGATCCCTCATTCCCTCCCAGTCCCTCCCTCCCTCCCTCCCTCATCTCCACCGTGCCCCTTTCCAAGTCCACTGATGGGGGGGACCTCCTCCCCATTCATCTGATCCTGTTTTATCAGGTATCTTCAGGACTGGCTGCAAAGCCCTCCTCTGTGGCCTAACAGGACTGCTCCTCCCTTCGGGGGTGGGGAGACCAAAGAGCCAGTCATCGAGTTCCTGTTAGAAATAGTCCCTGTTCCCCTCACTTTGGGAAACCAATTGGTTACTGAGCTACCACAGGCTACATCTGAGTGGAGGTTCTAGGTTATGTCCATACATGGTCCTTGGTTGAATGTCAGTCTCAGAAAAGACCCTGTGCCCAGATATATTTGGTCCTTGTGGAGCTCCTATCCTTTCCCCATCAGACTAACTCCCCTTCTTTCTTATGATTCCCTGTACTCTGCCAAAGGTTTGGTCATGAGTCTTTGCTTTGAAAACACTGCTAGTTAGAGTCTTTCAGATGCGCTCAGTAGACTCCTGTCATACGTTCAATGCACATCCCATCTGTCTTTCTAAATGAGGATTGATCATCTTACCCCATGTCCGCTCAATTGATTATCTTTTTTAGGTGTATAGATTTCATTATGTTTATCATATCTTATAGGTCTATATAAGTGAGTATATCCCATGTTTGTCTTTCTCCTTCTGGGATATTTCACTCAGAATGATCTTTTCTAGATCCCACCATTTGCCTGCAAATTTCATGATTTCCTCCTTTTTGATTGCTGAGTAGTATTCCATTGTATAAAAATACCACAATTTCTGTACCCATTCCACCGTTGATGGACATCTGGGTTGTTTCCAGGTTCTGGCTATTACAAATAGAGCTGCTATAAACATGGTTGAGCAAGTGTCCTTTTTGTGTACTTGAACAAACTTTGGGTATATACCTAGCAGTGGTATAGCTGGGTCTGTAGGAAGCACTATTCCTATTTGTCTTAGAAAGCGCCAGATAGCTTTCCAGAGTGGTTGTACCAGTTTACATTCCCACCAGCAGTGGAGGAGGGTTCCCCTTTCTCCACAACCTCTCCAGCATGTGTTATCGCTTGAGTTTTTCATCTTGGCCATTCTGATGGGTGTAAGGTGATATCTCAGGGTCGTTTTGATTTGCATTTCCCTGATGGCTAATGAGGATGAGCATTTCTTTAAGTGTTTTTCTGCCATTCGATATTCCTCTGTCGAGAATTCTCTGTTTAGCTCTGTTCCCCATTTTTTAATTGGATTACTTGGTTTGCTGCTTTTCAGCTTCTTTAGTTCTTTGTATATACTGGATATTAGTCCTCTGTCAGATAAAGGGTTAGTGAAGATTCTTTCCCAATCTGTAGGCAGTCGTTTTGTTTTGATGACGGTATCCTTTGCTTTACAGAAACTTTTCAGTTTCATGAGGTCCCATTTATTGATTGTTGCTCTTAGAGCCTGTGCTGTTGGTGTTCTGTTCAGGAAGTTGTCTCCTGTGCCAATGAGTTCTAGGCTGTTCCCCACTTTTTTTTCCAATTGATTTAGGGTATCTGGTTTTATGTTGAGGTCCTTGATCCACTTTGATTTTAGTTTTGTGCAGGGTGATAAATATGGATCTATTTTCATTTTTCTGCATGTAGACATCCAGTTGGTCCAGCACCATTTGTTGAAGATGCTATCTTTTTTCCATTGAATGGAATTTGCTTCTTTGTCGAATATCGAGTATTCATAGGTGTGTGGATTTATTTCTGGGTCTTCTATGCGGTTCCATTGATCCTCCTTTCTGTTTCTATGCCAGTACCATGCAGTTTTTATTACTGTTGCCCTGTAGTACAGCTTGAGATCAGGAATGGAGATACCTCCAGATGATCTGTTGTTGTACAGGATCGTTTTGGAGATTCTGGGTTTTTTGTTTCTCCATATGAAGCTGAGAATCTTTTTTTCAAGGTCTGTGAAGAATTGAGTTGGTATTTTGATGGGAATTGCATTGAATCTGTAGATTGCTTTTGGCAGTATGGCCATTTTCACAATGTTAATCCTACCAATCCATGAGCACGGGAGATCTTTCCATCTTCTGATATCTTCTTCGATTTCTTTCTTCAGAGACTTGAAGTTTTTCTCAAACAGGTCTTTCACTTGCTTGGTTAGGGTCACACCAAGGTACTTTATGTTATTAGTGGCTATTGTGAAGGGTGTTGTTTCCCTAATTTCTTTCTCAGCCTTTTTGTCTTTGGTATATAGGAGGGCTTCTGATTTTTTTGAGTTGATTTTGTATCCTGCCACTTTGCTGAAGGTGTTTATCAGCTGAAGGAGTTCTCTGGTTGAATTTTTGGGGTCGCTCATGTATACTATCATATCATCTGCAAATAGTGACACTTTGACCTCTTCCTTTCCGATTTGTATCCCCTTGATCTCCTTTAGTTGTCTTATTGCTCTGGCTAGGACTTCAAGTACTATGTTGAAGAGATATGGGGACAATGGACAGCCTTGTCTTGTCCCTGATTTCAGTGGGATTGATTTAAGTTTCTCTCCATTGAGTTTGATGTTAGCTATAGGCTTGCTATATATTGCCTTTACTATGTTTAGGTATGTGCCTTGTATCCCTGATCTCTCCAAGACTTTAAACATGAATGGGTGTTGGACTTTGTCAAATGCTTTTTCGGCGTCTAAGGAGATGATCATGTGGTTTTTCTCCTTCAGTTTGTTTATGTAGTGGATTACATTGATGGATTTCCGTATGTTGAACCACCCTTGCATGCCAGGGATGAAGCCTACTTGGTCATGGTGGATGATATCTTTGATGTGTTCTTGGATTCGGTTTGCAAGTATTTTATTGAGTATTTTTGCGTCAATGTTCATAAGAGAGATAGGCCTAAAGTTCTCTTTTTTTGTTGGGTCTTTGTGTGGTTTAGGTATTAAGGTGACTGTGGCTTCATAGAATGAGTTTGGTAGTGTTCCTTCTGTTTCTATTTTGTGGAATAGCTTGAGGAGAATTGGAGTTAGCACTTCTTTGAAGGTCTTGTAGAATTCTGCGCTGAAGCCATCTGGTCCAGGGCTTTTTTTGGAGGGGAGACTGTTAATGACTGCTTCGATTTCCTTGGGAGATATAGGGCTATTCAGTTTTTCTACCTGATCTTGACTTAGTTTTGGTAGATGGAATCTTTCAAGAAAATTATCCATTTCATTTAGATTCTCAAATTTTGTGGCATATAGGCTTTTGTAGTATGACCTAATAATTGTTCGGATTTCCTCAATGTCTGTGGTTATGTCCCCATTTTCATTTCTGATTTTGCTGATCTGGATAGTTTCTCTCTGCTTTTTAGTTAGTTTGGCTAAGGGTTTGTCTATCTTGTTGATTTTCTCAAAGAACCAGCTTTTTGTTTCATTGATTCTTTGGATAGTTTTATTTGTTTCTAGTTGATTGATTTCAGCCCTTAGTTTGATTATTTCCAGCCGTCTGCTCCTTTTGGGTGTATCTGCTTCTCTTTGTTCTAGGGTTTTCAGTTGGGCCATTAAGTTGTTTGTATGTGATGTTACGAATTTCTTCTTGCAGGCACTTAGTGCTATAAATTTTCCTCTGAGCACTGCTTTCAGTGTGTCCCATAAATTTGGGTATGTTGTGCCTTCCTTTTCATTGAATTCTAGGAAGTCTTTAATTTCTTTCTTTATTTCTTCCTTAACCCAGCTGTCATTGAGTAGTAAGTTGTTCAGTTTCCATGTGCGTGTCGGCTTTTTGTTGTTTCTGTTGCTGTTGAGGTCGAGCTTTAGTCCATGGTGGTCAGATAGTATACAAGGGATTATTTCTATCCTTTTGTATCTGTTGAGGCTTGCTTTGTGGCCCACTATATGGTCTATTTTGGAAAAGGTTCCATGCGGTGCTGAAAAGAAGGTGTACTCTTTTGAGTTTGGGTGAAATGATCTGTAGATGTCTATTAGGTCCATTTGATTTAGGGATTCTGTGAGTGCTTTTATTTCCCTATTTGGTGTCTGTCTAGTTGATCTGTCCCTTGGTGAGAGTGGAGTGTTGAAGTCTCCCACTATTAAGGTATTAGGATCAATGTATGTTTTAAGCTTTAATAATGTTTCATTTACGAATGTCGGTGCTCTTGTATTTGGGGCATAGATATTCAAGATTGTGATGTCCTCTTGGTGGATTTTTCCTTTGATGAGAATATAGTGGCCCTCCTTATCTTTTTTTATTAACTTGGGTTGAAAGTCTATTTTATTAGATATTAGGATGGCTACTCCAGCTTGTTTTCTGGAACCGTTTGCTTGAAAAACAGTTTTCCAGCCCTTTACTCTGAGGTAGTGTTTGTCTTTGTTGCATAGGTGTGTTTCTTGGATGCAACAGAATGTTGGATCCTGTTTCCTTAACCATTCTGTTAGCCTGTGTCTTTTTATTGGTGAGTTGAGTCCATTGATATTGATTGATAATAGTGACCAATGCATGTTAGTTCCTTTTGTAATGGAGTCGATGATCTAACCCTGATTCATTGCTTGTTTTCTTTTCATTTTTGTTGGGACATTATCTGTATGCCCTGTTTTCTTGGGTGAATTTGTTTTCATTGGATTGGAGTTTTCCTTCTAGTATCTTCTGTAGGGATGGTTTGCTGTGTAGATATTGTATAAATTTAGTTTTGTCATGGAATATTTTGTTTTCTCCATCTATGTTGATTGAAAGCTTTGCAGGGTATAGTAGTCTGGGTTGACATTTGTGATCTCTTAGAGTCTCCATGATACTTGCCCAGGCCCTTCTGGCTTTCATAGTTTCTGATGAGAAGTCCGGTGTGATTCTGATAGGTCTACCTTCATATGTTACTTGGCCTTTTTCCCTTGCTGCTTTTAATATCTTTTCTTTGTTCTGTAGATTTAGTGTTTTGACTATGATGTGACGTGATGTGTTTCTTTTCTGGTCTAGTCTATTTGGAGTTCTGTAGGCCTCTTGTATATTTATGGACATCTCTTTCTTTAAGTTGGGAAAATTTTCTTCTATGATTTTCTTGAAAATATTTTCTGGACCTTGGAGTCTGGAGTCTTCTTTTTCGTGAATTCCTATTATTCTTAGATTTTGTCTTTTCATAGCATCCTTGATTTCTTGGATATTTTGTGATTGGAACTTTTCTGATTTTATTTTTTCTTTGAGAGAAGTATCCATTTCTGCAAGTGTGTCTTCAGCTCCAGAGATTCTCTCTTCCATCTCTTGTATTCTGTTGGTGATGCTTACTTTTGTGGTTCCTGATCTTTTCTCCAAGTTCTCCAGCTCAAGGGTTTTCTCATTTTGTGTTTTCTTTATTGATTCTAATTCTGTTTTCATGCCTTGCACCATTTCTTTCATGTGTTTGAATTTGGATTCCTGTCTCTCTACGATGGCCTCTATTTCTTTTTTCATTTCCTTCTTATATGCCACTAATTTTTCCTCTACTTGTGTATCTATTTGTTTGGCTATGTTTGCCTGTGTTTCTTTAAGGATATTGTCTATTTCTTCTTTCTTTGCCTCCAATTGACTGGCCATCTCTTTGAAAGACTTGTTCATTTCCTCCTGATGAGCCTCAAATAATTGGGCAAGCATGGCTTTAAAATCATTTTCCTGTGCTTCTGCTGAATTGGTGTATCCATCGATTTTGGGGTTTGCTGGTGAAGTCATGATGTCCTGATTTATGTTGGAAGTGTTCTTTCGCCTACCTCTGGCCATTGGCTTATCTGAAACCTTCCCTGTTTGTTTTTGGATTCTGCAGATCAGACTGGTGCTGTCTCTCTCTGGTGTCTGGAGAGTTCTTCAGGAAGCTGAGCACTCTCAGCGTGTGCTGAGGACTAGCTGTACCTGTGGGAGGAAAGTACGCAGGCGCAAACGGGGCAAATGCAAGCGTGTGTGTGTGCGCGCGCGCGCGTGTGTGTCTGTGTGTGTAAGTGTGCGTGGATGAGTTTCTCGAGGGACAGAGTGATGGCTAATGTTGAACCCTTGAGTGTGTGGGAGGGACTCTGTACTGTATATGTCGCAGGCGCTAATGATGATCGCAGCGCAATTTCTGGTATTAACTGTCTTAGCTCCTCAATCAGGCCCACAGGGCAGGAACTTCAATGTCCCTAGTGCCCCTCTGTTTCCCAAAGTGGGTATGTGGGTGGGAGGGGGGTTCGATGCCTGGCTTCTGATTTAGAAGGACCCAGGATCTGGGGAACTGCAGATTCTCAAGGGTGCACTCACTTACAGGCAGGTCTCTTGGCCGAGATCGTGGTATCCGGGGCTCTCTGCTCTCTGGTTTGGCCCTGCTTCTTTGATGTGTTCCACCAGTTCTGTGCTGCTGTCACTGCCAGGTTCTGAGGTCTTGCTGCAGCTGGAGATTTCAGGGTGGTCACTTCAGCAGGGATGGGGTAATCAGGCTCTCTGTTCTCTGGTTTGGCCCTGGTTAGTCTTAAACTGGAGGGCTGTGGTGCCCCGCCAGTTCAGTACTGCTCTGCTGCCACGTCCTGCTGTAACTGGAGACTGGCTTGCTAGTCCCAATGCTTTCTGGGGAGTCCTGGGATCTCTTCGTTGTGCTCTCCAAGCTTGGGAGGCCCAGTGCCTGGTGTGTCCAGGTTGTATGACGTTTCTGCCTGGTTTCGGTGAGTATATAGCGTATTCTCTGTCACTGTGGGATTGGGCGGGTCGTACCGTCAGTGATGGCGATCCTGCGGAGCTAGTATGGTGTCTAGCAGATTCGCGCCCTGGGAGGATGGTGCAGCCGCTGCGCGAATCTGGGACTCCGGGGTACGTACTGCTGGCTTTTGTCTGCCGCTAAAGTGGTTGGGGCTCCGTCTCAGCGGTTGTATACCCCAGGCAGTTAGGTCTGCGCTGAGAAAGATGAGTCTGCTGTGCCGCTGTGCCGAGGAGGAAGGAGGTCTGGGGGAAGGGAGTGCAGCAAGAACAAAGGATCTTTTCTCTCCCTCCCCAAGCAAGTCTCAGGGTGACCGGAGGCCAAAGTTTTCACCTCCTGCGATGTTCTCTGGTGTTCAGAAAGCCTCGCTGTGGTTTTCCTGGGTTGGGGGTCCTTCCATTCTCCAACTTAGAAGATCAGGTATCCCACTGCTCAGAAACTGTGTGTGCTAGTCGCCATCTTGGCTCCGCCCCATTGGTAACTCTTATTAGATGGAATAATTTGTTCTCTAGATCTCTTTTCAAAAGCAGTTATTACATCTTTTAAAAATGCATACTTTCTAATTAGGGCAAAAATCTTTTTTATTTCTTTATATGCAGAATGAGCAACCGATTTTTATAAACTTTGTTCCAGGTTTTCTATTAACTTTAATGTCTAGTGAACTCATTGTTCGTATTTATTTTATTTTTATTCTGTGGAAATAAAAACATTATATTTTTTTTCACTGCAGATAAAGATACAAAATTCATTGCAGCTTGTAGCAGCTTGTACAATCCAGCTTGTAACTGTGTGTCTGTTGCCTCTTAGAGTAACTCATGGGTAAATGTTTCCACTCAGATCACTATTATGAAAGCAATAGGACACCAATTCTAACTAAGGACAGTGGTTTTCTGTGAAATAGCCCCCCTAGTGAGATTTTCTCATCTTCCCAGGGTTCAGGCATAAATCTTTTTTCTGTCTTTCTCATAAAAATTCTTAGTATCTGAAATAGCAGTAGATACTTCTTTTCTGTATTGTGCTTGTTATTTTTGAAATTTGCTCTTACTCCTCCCTACCCAATCCCTGTGTTCTGTATCTCATGGTTCATTTCCAAAAAAAAAAAAAAAAAAATTGTTTGAAGATAGAGACACCCACTTTTGCCTATGAACAGGACTGGGAGCACAGTAGATCCTCAGTGGTTATCAAGGGCCAATAAAGTGCCTCTTCTGTCCATGGACATGTCAAGTCACAAGCTTCAGGTTTAAAAAGAAAACTATGTTCCAACATTGACACATTCCATACAAATCTGTGCATCTTGCTCATCTTAATACAAATGAACAGAACCCATGAAGGCATTAACACCAGGTTATCAGAGATTATTGGAAATATCCTAGGAGCGTGATCATGTAGTGGCTTCCCAGGGAACGCTAGAGATGAGAATTATGGATGTGACTAGTAGAGTTCAATATGGCATCATTCTGTGTCACTCAGGTAACCCAGGACCAATTATTTTACCTAGTAGTGTAACAAGAGGGCCTGGCTCTTGTCATTGGTGTGAGAATTAATGTGGGTAATATATGTAAAGCACTTAGAGCAGTTCTGGGCATGCAGTAAGTGCTTGATGACTATATTAGTCTGAGCTCCCAGCTAGAGTTATGTGTCTGTCTATATACCTTGAAATGAACAACGAATCCACACATATAAAAATAATAAGGATAGATTTGCTGTGTTTGAAAATCACTGACCAGAAATTGTTTTTTCAAAGGAACTAGCATACAACAATTTTACTTTTCTTTCACTTTCTTCTTCTTCTTCTTCTTTTTTTTAATGCCTGTGACAGGGGTAAGTGTTACCCTATTTCATTGGAAGACTGAAGCGTATAAATGTTAAATGGTTTGCTCAAGGGCATAACAAATGAATGGTGACTGGCAGTTAGAAATTATACAGCTTCTTCATATGAGGCTCATTTTATTCAGATGTTATGTTCATACGTAATATTATAGATCCAGTGACCTAGACTCATCTCCCATTTTCTGTATCGCAGCAGTATGCAGATGGTGAGTATAAAAGAAGGTTACAAGTCAAATGCTGTAGCATCAACAAAAGACTATAAAACTTAAACATGTTCTTCTGAATTACCCTGCTTTTATCTGAGGCCTGTTCTCTCTTGTTACTCATATGTTGCTTTGTGGAACAGGCATATTTTAGTTAGAAATTATTTCTTTCAATTATAAATTAAAACCTATCAACTATTTATAATAAAAGAATCACCTTGACAACTTCAAAAATAATAAAATATAATATTACAAGTGGTAAATTTTTACAGTACTGGGATTTTGTAATAAAATATGAAATCGGTAATTATTGCATGAAAAAATGAACACGGTCACATTTATACCCACTGCTTTATAGACATATGTCTCCATATTAGAGGAGAAAACGTGATATATAATGGACATACACAAATAGATATTCCCTAGAGCTATTTTAGATACAGAGACTAAGAAAAGTTTCTTTTGCTGAAATTGTAGATTGGTGTTTCATGAGTTGAAACTGAATAGAAACCTAGAAGAAACACCACTGTGGGCTTTATCTAATGCTACGGAAGATGATTAATCCACAAGAGCATGGGAGGAAAGAACAGACCAGGGCATCTGTAAACAAATCAGTACAGCTGAAAACTGTTCTAAAATGGTGACGTTTCCATCAGAAGCAGGAAGGACAATGATTTTGAAAACACCCACAACAGTGAGGCCCACCTGATAAGGTAACTCTACTGACCTAGAGGATGAAAATAGTCTGTGGCCAGCAGCAGTTCTTAGAGGACCTCGTGGTCAATTAAATGTTGCCTGCTAAAGCTCTATGAAATGAGAACAAAAAATGCTGACTGTAAAACCACGGGTCTCAGTTAGAGAGAAGAGACCACAGTTAGAGACCTCCAAGACTAGTGGGTACAAATGAGGCACAGACTCGTGATCATGTGTTCTGAAAGGAGAAGGGCATTACAATGTGAAACAAACAAAAACTAAAATATAAGCATGGCTTTTACTCAGTTGCCACAGATAAACGAACATTCGAACATTAGCCCAGATGTGCAGTACAGTATAACAGTATATCTTTTTTTTTCTTTTATTTCCTTTTTTTTTTTTTGTATTTCAGAAAAAAAACACAGTAAGCTGCAGAAGAGATGGCTCAGTGGGTAAAAGTGCTTGTGATGCCAACCTGAGGACCTGACATAGATCCTGGGGACATGCACAAAGAAGAAAGGAGAGAACAAACCCCAAAAGTTGTTCTGTGACCTCCTATGTGAGGTATGGCATGCATGCCCCTCACCCCTCAGAATCATGCACACATAGCCACAGTAATAAAAGAAAAAACTTAAAAAACACAAGTCTGCTGGTAAATAGAACATCAAAATGTTCTGAACTACTGGACATTCTTATACTCTGACCTAAAAAAACAAAAAACAAAAACAAAACAAAAAAACACAAAACACTTATGGGAGACTTTGCCCATTGTACAATTGAAGAAATGGGTTCCTAATGTCTTAGTAGAACCCCCATACCCATGTGGAGATGTCAATATAGCAACAAGGCTCATGAACTCTCTGCCTTGCTCTGCTCCCTCTCTCTCTTAGGAGACCAATTTTCTGGGGAGTTTATTACCACATCTGCTTTATTAAAATAATATACAACTAATATGGTAAAGGAAATATTTTCTGAAAAATAAACTGCTAACTTTTATTTACATCTTTTTTCTAGGCTTAGCTTCTACTTCTCTTTCATAGATATTATGTTGCAAATCCCTCTCTTGACAGTTAAATTCTAAAGCAGAGAAAAAAAGAACCTCAATTCACACGGATTCATGCAGAAAATAGATTTACTTGTTCATGAAATGAAATCGTCTTTGGGAATGTCCTAGGGGAGTGCACAGCATCTGAGAAGTTCAGCTGCTTTAGAATGGCTTGCTTCAAATACTACAGCAATGTCATCAGAGCCTTACTGTCTGCCTTCCTCTGTCTTCCTGAGAAGTCCCGAGAGTGTGCTGTCATTCTATGGCAAAATACATGGAACAACTCCAAGCCTTCTTTTCCTTGTTTCCAGGACATACTAGAGTCTATGACCACGTGTGCCACAACAAGATAGGGAGGTTCATATCCTCCAACAAGCATAGTGGGCCTTACGGTTATACCAGCTTATTCTAAACCTCAGAGGCAACAACAAAATGCATCAACATCACACAGGGAACAGGAGAGGAGCCTACCACAGGGAGCCTCTGAAAGACTCAATGCAGCAGGGTATTGAAGCAGATACTGAGATTCATAGCCAAACTCTGGGCACAGTGCAGGGAATCTTATGAAAGAGGGGGAGATAGAATGACTTGGAGAGGACAGGAGCTCCACAAAGATAGTAACAAAACCAAAAATTCTGGGCACAGTGGTCTTTTCTGAGACTGATACTCCAACCAAGGACCATGCATGAAGATAACCTAGAAGCCCTGGAACAGATGTAGCCCATGGCAGCTCAGTGTCCAAGAGGGTACCCTAGTAAGGGGAACAGGGACTGTCTCTGTCATGAACTCAGTGGCTAGCTCTTTGATCACCTCCCCCTGAGGGGAGAGCAGCCTTACCAGGCCACAGAGGAGGACAATGCAGACAGTCCTGATGAAACTTCATAGGCTAGGGTCAGAAGGAAGGGGAGGAGGACCTCCCCTATCAGGAGTTTGGGGGAGGGGCATGGTAAGAGAAGAGGGAGGGAGGTGGTCTTGGGGAGGGAATGAAGGAGGGGGCTACAGATGGGATATAAAGTAAATAAGTTGTAATAAAAATAAATAAATTTACAAAAAGAAAAAGAAAAAAAGAGGTGAAAAAGAAACTTACCTTTGATGTAGCTTGTCCAAGAGCAAGTCTAAATTTCAAATTTTAAATGTTCTACTTTTGCCTTCTATCTGTCTGCATTTTGTGGTTACTAGACCATCTGCAATCTATCTGTTGAATATTTCTGATCTGTCTGTCTTGTGTGTTTTGCCTATCCCTAAAAATAGTTTATTCTGTGTTTATTGAATAACACATAAAACATTGAATAGCAGAAAAACAACATGAAATCTTTAACAAAGTTTTACAAGGGAAGAAATTACTGACTAGAGTTGACTCAGAAAAGCAGATGTTATCAACCAAAATACACATGTTACTTTCAATATTTATGGAATATTTGTTTTATTTTCAATGATTTTCCACCTGTTAGCTGCTTTTAAAAATGATTCCTGTAACACACATATGTATTATTCTCAGTCAGAGCCATGGAACAGTATATAAAATTAAAGCTTTGCATTTAGCTGAGGTTGTAAAAGCTGATTTCATGGGAAATTTATGGCATTGTAAAACGGTGTACATTGTCTACTTAAAAGTAGATTAAACTTAAATAGGCTGAGCACACAGTAGGATAGCAGGTTAATTACATAGTTGTGTTGACTAGGTTTAGGTCAGTTTAATACAAGCTAAGGTCAGTGGGAAGAGGAAATTTCAGCTGAAATTTTTATTCCACTTGATTGGCCAGTGGGCAGATCTATAGGGCATTTTCTTGATAGATGATTGATAATGGGAGAGCCAGTTCACTGTGGGCATTTCCATCCCTGGGAAGGTGGTATTGAGGGCTGTAAGAAAGCAGCCTGAGAGAGCTGTGAGGGGTAAGGCAGTAAGCAGAATTTTTTTGTGGCCTTTCTTTCAGTTCCTGCCTTGTTTGAGTTCCTGCCCTGACTTTCCTTAGCAATGGACTACTATATAGAAGTATAAGATAAAATATAACCAGTCAAACTCAGAGAGGGAACAACTCAAAAGCTACAGGAAGTCCTTTAAACTTACCAACTTTACCATACTTCCTCCTCCCCAAGTGTATATAAGGAGTGATGACTGCTAAGAGACACTGTCAGATGCTGTGACACTCTCACATCAGCCTAGCTGCATGGAAGAGGCAGAGAGCATCTGAGCTGCCAGGAAAAGATGATTTCCAACATTTTGGGCCACCTGTGAGTTTCCGTGAGATTCCTCCGAGTTTGTAGCTTTTGTGAGCAGTCACCTAAACTGGGATAGACTTTGGTAAAGCAGATGCTTGACTCATTTCTTTTCTTGTAAGTAACTCCTCATCCATGCTTCCCTTAAGCAACCCCACAAAAACTCACTAGTTCACCTAATTGAACTTTGATGTCATTGTTGCATTGGTCTGTTATCAGTTCTCTATCTAGACCAAGTAGGCATTTATTCACATCTTCTCTGCTACCCTTAAGAATGCCAGTTCTATTGTTAGGAGATCAATAGGATGTGTTTATTTTAGTCTTTATTATTGGAATAGTTTTTCACAGAAATAATATAAAGTATGACTATGATAGATAAACCAAAAAGACTGTGGTGGAGGTCTCAATTGAAACAGAAGTTTCTCTCTTGCTTCATTACTTATGTGCCCTGAATATTTAGCTCCTTTTGCCCAAAGTAAACACTTTAAGAGACTTTCTGTTCAATTCCAAAAATAAAAAGGTTTATATCCAAGCATATTTTCCTTCATGTTTTCATGACAATAGACCAGAAAACAGTAACTTCTCCAACTTATTCAAAAAGCTTTGTACAACTCTTATTCCAGAAAAGAAAGAGATAAAGTTCAGGATAACTGTGCTTATAAATTGATAGGTGCCAAAATAAAAATAAATAAATAAATAAACAATTAGCAATTTGAAGTCAAGCTGAAAAACAATGCACCATAAAGAAAAGACTTAATCCAAGTTTGTAAGTATGTGTCATTTCTATGGGTAAATTCCTAAATCTTAGAAATCTTAAGAATCTTAGAAGGTAATGAGGAAAATTAATATATTAATTACACATGATGAATGCTTTCATGAAGACCAAAATATGCCATAAGAAAATCATTATAAATTACCAGAAGATTTTACTCAGGAGGGTTAGAAATAAAATACATCAAGAAGACACTTGAATTTGCTTTTACAAACAAAGCACTTTAAACACTGAATTCGGAAAAGATAACGTTACAGTAATTTGATACTCACAGAAGTGCCAGAAGTAAATAAAACAAAAGAGATGCCAGAAATATAAGGGGTGATAAAATAATTTGAACATAAAAGCTAATCTAGTCACCTCAAAATATACTATCAAATTGATTGGTAGGGAGTATACACCTTCAGTCATATTAACTTAATAGTGAAATATTAAAACAAGATTCTTTTTAAAAATTCTTTATTAATTACACTTTATTCATTTTGTATCCCCCCTGTGGTTCCCTCTCTCCTCCCAACCCAATCCGTCTCTTCCTCCACCTTCTGCATGCATGCTCCTCCCCAAGTCCACTGATAGGGGAGGTCTTCTTTTCCTTCCTTCTGATCCTAGTCAATTAGGTCTCATCAGGAGTGGCTGCATTGTCTTCTTCTGTGTCCTGGTAATGCTGCTTCCCCCTCCGGGAGAGGTAATTAAAGAACAGGCCAATCAGTTCAGGTCAGAGACTGTCCCTGTTCCTATTACAGTGGAGCCCACTTGGATACTGAACTGCCATGGGCTACATCTGTGCAGAGGTCTTAGGTTATCTCCATGCGTAGTCCTTGGTTGGAGTACCAGTCTCAGGAAAGATACCTGTGCTCAGACTTTTTGGTTCTGTTGCTCTCCTTGCGGAGTTCCTGTCTTCTGCAGATCTTATTGTAAAACAAGATTCTTATACTATGCTCAATATAAACTCAACATCTACCAAAGACCTAAATATAAATCTGAACACTTATAATGATTAAGCTTTGGGGACAAATGAATAACCATTAGTTTTTATTTTTAGATTGGTGGCACACTTCAAGTTATTCATCATTAGTTTCTAGAAAAATGATGAAATGACAATCCTGTTTTGTTTCCTTGTGTATGTGTGTGTTTAGTGTGTATGGTGAACATTTATGCCCATGTGCATTTGTGAATGTATTTGTGCAGGTGTGCATTCATGGATATATGTTTATGAGAATGTGTGTTGAGGACAGATGCTGATTATGACCTAGCATGTCTTTTTCAATTGCTCTCTACCATATGTTTTAAGAAAGAATTAATTTTTTAGCCTGATTTTTACTGCTTCAGTGAGGTTAGCTTGCCACTGAATTCTGTGGATTTTCCTGTCTCTGGGATTACACTCATTATTATCTTGTCAGAATTGCTATAGACAGCATATTCAACAAATGGTACTAGTTTAACTGGATGTCTACGTGTAGAAAAATGAAAATAGGGTGGGATTTGGAGGGAATGAGGGAGCGTTAGTTGAAATCTCAAGGTCATTTTGATTTGCATCTCCCTGATGACTAAGGACATTGAGCATTTCTTTGAGTGTTCTATAGATGGGATATAAAGTAAATAAACTGCAATTAATATTAAAAATTAAAAATTAAAAAAAAATTGCTATGTGTGGGATGGGGATCAAGACTTGGGTTCTCATGATTGCACACAAGCACTTTACCAGATGAATCATTCCCTAGCCCTACAATGCCATTTTAACTCATGGAGCATAAATAAAATATGTTTGTTTGTTTTTTCCATTTGTTCTCCTTTATATTTTTAATTTCTTGCACTGAGTAACTTACTGAGAATTGTTGGTTAAAAGGTTGGTTTGGTATTTTAATATAATTTACTAAAATCATATCTTTAATTTTTTGCTCTTCTTTTTATTTTTTACAATTTATTCATTTTTTATACCGATTGTAGCCCTCTCCCTCCTCTCCTCCAGGCCCCATCCTCCCTCCCTCATTCCACATATCTCCTTCCCCTAGTCCACTAAATGGGGGAGTTCTCCTCTCCTGCCATCTGACCCTAGCTAATCAAGTCTCATTAGGACTGCAGGGTTTCTATGTCCTCTGGTTGTTGCATCAGTCTCTGCATGGCCTCCTGGGCTCAGAATTTTTAGCTTTGCTGGTCTCCTGTGGAACTCCTGTCCCATCCAGGCCCCTGTTCTTTCATAAGATTCCCTGCACTCTGCCCAAAGTTTGGGCCTGAGTCTCAGCATCTGCTTTGATCCCCTGTTGGGTAAATCCTTTCAGAGGACCCTCTATAGTAGACGCCCTTCCTATTTCCTCTCTTCCACCTCTCTGGTGTCTAACCTATTTGCCATTCTGAATAATATTTAACCATCATGCCTCGTATCCTCCTTAATTTATTTTGGTCTGTAGATGGCTGTCCTATATTATATGGCTAATATCTGCTTATTAGTGAGTGAATACCATGTCCATCTTTCTGTTTCTGCATTACCTCACTCTGTATCTCTCTTCTAGTTCTATCCATTTTCCTGAAAATTTCATGATTTCCTTGTTTTTAATTCCTGAGTAGTATTCCATTTAATAGATGTACCACAATTTCTGTATCCACTCCTCTGTTTAGGGATATCTAGGTTGTTTTCAGATTCTGGCTATTACAAGTAAAACTGCCATGAACATAGATGAGCAAATGTCCTTATTGAATGGTGGGGCATCTTTTAGGTATTTGTTCAGGAGTAGTATAGGTAGAGACCTTGAGGTAGTGCTATTCCCAATTTTCTGAGAGAGGATCAGATTGATTTCCAAAGTGGTTGTACAAGTTTGTAATCCCACCAGCAATGAAGGATGGTTCCCCTTTCTCCACATCCTCTCTAGCATGTGTTGTCACTTGAGTTTTTATCTTTGCCATTCTGACGGGTGTAAGACAGAATCTGAGAATTGCTTTGATTTGCATTTCCCTGATGACCAAGGATGTTGAACATTTCTTTAAATTATTTCTCTGCCATTTTATATTTCTCTGTTGAGAATTCTCTGCTTAGCACTGTACCCCATATTTTAAATGGATTTTATTGGTTTGTTGGTGTCTAATTTCTTGAGTTCTTTGTATATTTTGGATATTAGTCCTCTATCAGATGTAGGGTTGTTGTAGGATATTTCCCAGTCTGTAGGCTGTTGTTCTGTTTCACTGTCAGTACTCTTTGCTTTAGAGAAGATTTTCAGTTTCATGAGGTTCCATTTATTAACTGTAGAGCTTAGAGCCTAAGCTGTTGGTGGTCTGTTCAGGAAATTGTCTTCTGTGTCAATGAGTTCCAGACTCTTCCTCACTTTTTCTTCCAATAGGTTTAGTGTGTCTGGTTTTATGTTGAGGTCTTTAATCTACTTGGACTTTAATTTTGTGCCGGTTGATAGATATGTATTTATATGTATCTATAAGTTAGATATATATCTAACTTCCAGTTAGACCAGCACCATTTGTTGAAGATGCTATCTTTTTCCATTGTGTGGTTTTGGCACCTTTTAAAAAAATTAGGTGTCCATGAGTGTGTTGGTTTATTTCAGGGTCTTCTGTTTGGTTCCATTGATCCACCATTCTGTTTCTATGCCAGTACCATGCAGTTTTTATTACTGTTGCTCTATAGCACAGCTTGAGATCAGAGATGGAGATAACGCTAGAAGATCTTTTATTGTAGTGGATTGTTTTAGCTATTCTTGGTTTCTTGTTATTTCATATGAAATTTAGAATTTTCATTTCAAGGTCTGTAAATAATTGTGTTGCTAATTTGGTGGGCATTGCATTGAATCTGTAGATTGCTTTTGGAAAGATGGCGATTTTTACTATGTTAATCCTGCAGAGCCATGAGAATGGGAGATATATTTGCAGATGATATGATAATAAACATGTGAGACCCCAAAAATTCTACCAGGGAACTCCTACAGCTGATAAAAACCTTCAGCCAATGGCTGGATACAAAAATTACTCAAAAAATTCAGTAGCCCTCCTGTATCTAAAAGACAAATGGGCTGAGAAAGAAATTAGGGAAACAACACTCTTCAGAATAGCCACAAAAGACATGAAGTATCTTAACGTAATTCTAATCAAGCAAGTCAAAGACTTGTATAAAAAAAACAAAAACAAAAAAACTTCAAGTCTCCGAAGAAAGAAATAGAAGAAGATATCAGAAGATTGAAATTTCATGTTGATAGCTGAGTAGTATTCCAATGTGTAAATTTGCCACAATTTCTGTATCCATTCTTCCATTGTGAGACATCTTAGTTTTTTTCCAGATTCTGGCTATTACACATAAAGCTGCATAGCTGAACACAGTGGATCAAATATCCTTGTTGAATGGTGGAACATATTTCAAGTATATAACCAGGAATGGTACAACTGGATCTTGAGGTACTGCTACCTCAACATAAAACCAGACACACAAAGACTGCTTGAAGAAAAAGTGGGGAAGAGCCTTGAACTTATTAGCACAGGAGAGGACTTCTTGAACAGAACACCAAAAACACAGCCTCTAAGATCAACAATTAATAAATGGGACCTCATGAAATTGAAAAGATTCTGTAAAGCAAAGGACACTGTCATCAGAACAAAACAACAGCCTACAGGCTAGGAAAGGATCTTCACCAACCTTATATCTGAGAGAAGGCTAATATCCAGAATATATAAAGAACTGAAGAAGTTAAAAAGCAACCAATGAAGTAATCCAATTAAAAATGGAATACAGACCTAAACAGAAAATTCTCTGTAAAGCTCAGGCTCTAAAATCAACAATTAGATCACCAATTAATAAATGGGACCTCACAAAACTGAAAGCCTTCTCTAAGGCAAAGAACACTGTTACCAGAACAAAACAGACTGGGAAAAGATTATCGCAAACCCTGCATCTGACCCAGAGGACTAACATTCAGAATATATAAAGAACTCAAGAAATTAGACAGAACAAACCAAATAATAAAATTAAAAAATGGGGTACAGAGCTAAAAAGAGAATTCTCAACAGATGAAATTAAAATGCCAGAGAAGCAATTTTAAAAATGCTCAACATTCTTAGTCATCAGGGAGATGAAAATCAAAATGACTCTGAGATTCCATCTTACATTGATCAGAATGGCTAAGATCATAAATTCAAGTGATAACACAAGCTGGAAATGATGTGGAGAAAGGAAAACCCTCTTCTATTGCTGATGGTAATTGCAACTTCTACAACCACTTTGGAAATCAATTTGGCACCTTCTTAGAAAATTGGGAATAGTGTTAATATATTTTAATAATTTACTGACAAATGTTGAACATGTAATACATTTTAGTCATATCTAAAAATATTTATTTTAGCCTTTGAAGATGGCTTACTCCAACTGATATGCATTTCTCCTAGCACATATAAGTCAAAGGTGGATAGACAATTCTTATCTCATTGAAGTCCACATATTTAAGATGTTTGAAAGATGAAAAAATATTAAAAACCAAATAGAAGAAGCTTTACCTGTCTTCCAGTCACAAAGCAAATACAGAATTGTATGTGGGAAGACCTGATTATTTATATAACTTCAGCTTTATCTTTTGTGTGTTACCTTCTGCCACCAATGGCTAATTAAATTTTCTTGTCTTTGGTATCCAAGTAAATATTATTACCAATCATTTTTTATTGAGAGATATTTGAGAAAAGTATATGAGCAGCATGTCTATATATGTTATGTAATGGAGAAATTGTTTATCTTGGCTCAGAGTATGACCTTATGGCCTGTCATGGCAGAAAAGTCATGGCAACAGGAAATTGAAGCTTCTAGACATGCAATATGGAGTCAAAAATAAGAGAGCAATGAGTGCATTCATTCAGACAGCTTTAGACTTCTGGTGCAGTCCAGGACCTGTCACCACACACTGTTATCCTTTTCTGACTTTTACTAGTCCAGTCAAGAAAATTCCTCACACACACACTAAGAGACATCCTTAATCTAAATGATTACTCACAGATTTGCCTGAAAGTTGTCTTCTAGGTGATTTCAGATCAAGTCAACTTGACTTCAACCATAAGAGCCATTGGATGGCTTTTTATCTCCTAGAAACTGGAGAGGTGGGAGATCACAGTAGGAGAGTAAGAGGATAAATTATACCCATAATTAGCAAACTTCAACAGAAATTCATTATTAAAAGCCAATTTGCAGTTGTTAAAATTGGCAGGTACAATGAACAAGTTTGGTAATAAACCACATGTTATTTGAATTATGATGAATTAAAAATGTACATGGATAATTACCCCTATTTTTACTATGTTCTGCAGTAACCTGTAAATAAAAGATATGAGGATCAAATACACACAGTAGCATGTTCTAATCCTTGGCATTTTTAAGCATATGTAGCAGACATCCCTTTGGTAGAGTCATTATGGTTTTTAGCTTAATTCCAAGCTTTAAAAAATCATTACAGAAGTGCTCTGTTTCCATTGAACTGTCTGTAACATAGCTTGTTGCCAAATTAAGTTGCACAAGGCACTTGTTAACTTAATTACCAACATAATCACTGAGCCATCCCTGTCAAAATGCATATTGGTTTGCAATGAAATTGCAGTAAAACTACAACCATTTTCTGGCAGGTAGAATCCAGTAGGTATTTATTTCCCCTATAGGACTAGAGGAAACCTGAGATCTACTATTTTTTATTAAAGAGCTTATAGCCTTCTGAGTGCAGTATTTTCCAAGACTGTGAAACCTACCTTTTTCCAGAGACTGAATGCAAGATTTCAAGTGGACTAATGGATATAATTCAGATTCTATAAATATCATAGAAAACAACTAATTAATTAGAGGATAAACTGCATGGGCTCATTTATCACCAAATGACTCAAGTCACAAACAAACTATTTAAAAGCTTATTGAAAGCAGGTTTCCAGAAGCCAATTGCCCATGCTTCGGCTTGGTATAATTAGCATTTATTTCAAGACCTCTTGATGAAGAAAAAAAATATATATATGACAGTGGTTCTGTATACTTTGGCTTACCAATAGATTTTTACGCTATTGTTAGAGTGGTTGTGCTGTTCGCAATTTATTGATGACCCTCTGGCTCAGATGTCACCCATTGGCTCTAATTCTGAGAATATGGAGGATCTTGCAGGCATTAAATGGACAGGGGTGGTCCTGTGATTTGTAAATTATTTGATTGTTATATAAAAAGAAATGGGAATGACAAGAAAATGGGGGACATAAAAGATATCTGTGGCACTGTAGAAATCAACAAGTGTCATTTTTTTAAAGTTCAGTGCATGATAAAATCAATACATGTACCTCATAAGTAAATACGATGAAATCCTTTCACAAACTCCTCCTCAAGGTGTGAACTTAATGGCATTGGATTTTCTCAAAATGCTGAAACTGAACTGAGAGAACTAAAGAACTTAGAAGTGGCAAAGACTGGTAATTTTGACCATATATGGGGAAAAATATTACGAAGAGTTTGAAAAAAAGTCCTTAATTTTATTTTCCATAACCAAACCATCATCATATATGTATGATGATTGTTTGTGATCATACATACCTGTACGATCAATATGTCTATCTATCTATCTATCTATCTATCTATCTATCTATCTATCTACCTACTACATGATGAAGTTTAAAACATTTTGTTTAACCCATTTATTTAGTGTGGGGAAAGGGTTTTGGGGAGGTGAATATCAGAGCATGACTTACAGGAGTTGTTTTATCTCCCACCATGAATGTCCTTGGGATTGACCGGGCTTCTCAAGCTTGGAAGACAAATAAATTTACTCACTGGACCATCTCACTATATAATAACTATATAGTCATCACCATCTCACTATATAATCAATTGGACCGAAGGAAAAAAAAAACACATGATTTTTGCATCATTCACTTTTTTTTCTTTTGTCATGTCAACCAGTAGCTTAGTCACCAGCATTCAGAAGAAAAACTGTATTACCTGAGAGAAAATGTGTTTTCTTGACAGGTCATTTAGTCCCATTTTCTTCCTCATTTTATTTGTCTAAGCTTTTCGTTTCTCTTGAAACCTCTTATGTTACTACATCCAGGGTTTCATAAGTGCACACTGATGGTTCTAACACAACAACAGCAACAACCAAACAAAAGCCCTGACCTGAGTGAAATATAATTCGTTCAATTAAATAGTCAAGAAAGGGTTTGAGGCTGGGAGCATCCTGGTAGTGGTTCATTCCATGCTTCTTCCAGGACTAATAAATGAAGCTGCTTACTTGTGAGATTCTGATATTTGCCTTGAGAGTCATATTATCTATTCTCAACCTGAAGAAAAATGCACCTAATATTTCATGAAGGCGTTTTGAACTGTTTAATTATGAGAGCATTTGCTGACTTTATTATGCACTGCATCTGAAAAAAGTGACATATGGCTGTCTATAATGGCACAGAAATCTTTTCTGTCTTCTAATTCATGGCCTATCTGTCCGTCATTACATACTATTCTGACATTTTACAAATCATCTTTATTCTGTGTGATGCTGAACCAGTTAACATGTGAATTACTTAAAGTAGAGACTATGCCCTTTTCATCTTAGTAATCATATTCCTGGAACTCTAGAATTCGATGATAGTTAGGTCAAACAAATGGAAAAAATTTCTATTTCCCTTTGAACACTAAAAACGGCATAAAATACTTGAAGAGAGCCAGGGCTGGTGACAGGAGGGGAATTCATCCCAGAACCGCAGTAACAGCTGTATAAGAATTTCTGGGACTTCTGGAATTACTCTGTGAAAAAAGAAGTGATGTATAGGATAGAGGAAGCATAGGAAAATATTATAGTCTACTCATTTCCTTACTGAATTTTTTTTTAATGAAAGTTGAGGAAGCTTTTAAAGAGTACTGGGCAAGTACATTTGAGGAAAATTATAACTAAGACAAACTCTGGATAAAATTTAAAAAAAATTTAAATAATTTTGCCACAGATAGGTCATATGAAGAGATTATGACAAGCATTTTTTAGCCTGAGTATGGTTCACTGGCTACTATGCTATTTTTGCTAGGGTTAGCTTAGAAAGGGAATATAACCTCTGTGTAGTTAAAATTCCAATTCGTGATGTTGAAACTCTTTTTTTGAAAAAAAAAATTAAAAAATCTGTGTAGGGGAGGTTCTCTTCCCCTTCCATCTAACCCTATCCTATCAGGTCTCATCAGGAGTGGCTGCATTGTCTTCCTCTGTGGCCTGGTAAGGTGATCCCCTTTCAGGGGGAGGTGATCAAAGAGTCAGCCACTGAGTTCATTTCAGAGATAGTCCCTGTTTCCCTTACTAGGACACCCACTTGGAGACTGAATTTCTATGGGCTACACCTGTGCCAGGATTCTAGGTTACCTTGATAAATGGTCCTTGGTTGGAGTATCTCATGAAAGACCCCTGGACCCAGATTTTTTGATTCTGTAGTTCTCCCTGTGGAACTCCTTTTTTTAAGTCTTTTTTTTTAACTGAATTGGGGTAAAGGATAGTTTTGGGAACCACAACAGCTTATGCTTCCTATTATTTAATGATAATGAATATGGCGTCAATTAGGATAGCATCCAACTAAGCTTGTGTCTTATTTTAAGGAAAAGTTTCAGTTTATAGCCATCATGCTTACGGCAGTAGCAAAATTCTTCCTATTGCTGTTACATAGGATGATATTAAATAATGAATATTGTTATGGGTGAAAGATAAATGACATTCACTCCTAAATTTGAAAATACTTTAGATGAACAGTTTTTGTAAGCTGTAGCTTTTGTGTTTTTACTGTCCTATGAGTCTAGGGGAAAAGTTTTTGGATCTTCCTAGAGCAACATTTCAGATTTTGTTTTGGTCCTCCTATTGATTATAACCTCAAGAACTGTGGCTTTAGATACAAACCATAAAGACATGTGATGAGTTATTAGCTGAGTGAGAAAAGAAAATATCTCAAGTAATAATGTAGGACCCAGGTCTTCTTGTGACTGCTATTTAGTTATCTGGTCATTGCTAAAGGGAGCAACCAAAAATGTGATCATGAAAGCCCTACCAGAAAAGTGTAGCACTTGGCTGTGTTGAGTGGCCACTCCCTGAGATCCTCTTTGATATTTTTCCTTACTAGGCCCTCCATGATCCATTAGAATGATTGTCATTTCCTACATTTGTATCAAACAGCTATCCCACAACTAGATAATTTGACAGAGACAAGGTGGGTGTGAGAATTCAACAGAACACTGTACCTCCTCCTAATGAGAGATTCTGGCCAAAATTGTGTTGAACCATTACTATCTATAACTTAAATGCAAAGACATTATATTTCATCAGTGGCAGTTTGAATTTTTATCAGTAATCAGCACAAGCTTCTCAAAGATGAATTTCATGTAAATGTTAGCAAGTTGCAATTTCAACCATTTTCTGTTAATTTTGTGCTTATCTCTTTAGGGGCATGGTGTGAGAGACTTCAAATTTCTACCATTACAGTTTTTGACAAAAATCCAATACCTGTTCATGTTTAAAGTCTTCATCATATCAGGGATACAAGGCACATTTCTAAACATAGTAAAGGCAATATACAGCAAACTTATAGCCAACATCAAACTAAGTGGAGAGATACTTAAATCAATCCCACTAAAATCAGGGATAAAGCAAAGCTGCCAACTCTCTCTGTGTCTCTTCAACATAATAGTGGAAGTCCTAGCTAGAACAATAAAATGACTAAAGGAGATGAAGTGGATACAAACAGGAAAGGTAAAAGAAGTCCAAGTATCACTATTCACAGATAGTGATTCACTATTCATAGATAGTGATACTCTGTGATAGTATATATTGAGTGACACCAAAATTTCTACCAGAGAACTCCTACAACTGATGAAGACATTCAACAAAGTGGCTGGATACAAAATTAACTAAAAAAAAAATCAGTATTCCACCTGTATACAAAGACAAATGATCTGAGAAAGACATTAGGGAAGCAACACCTTTTATAATAGCCAAAACCAGCATAAAGTACCATGGTATAACTCTAACCAAGCAAGTGAAATAGTTATATGAAAGAAAAACAAACAAACAAAACAAACAAACAAAAAAACCCAACTTCAAGTCTTTTCCAGTTCCCACCATTTACCTGCAAATTTCATGATTTCCTTGTTTTTTATCACTGAGTAATATTCCATTGTGTAGATGTACCACAATTTCTGTATCCATTCCTCAACTGAGGGGCATCTGGGCTGTTTCCAGCTTCTGGCTATTACAAATAAAGCTGCTATAAACATGGTTGAGCAGATGTCCTTGTTGTAGACTTTAAAGTCTTTTGGATATATGCCTAGCAGTGGTATAGCTGGATCTTGAGGAAGTGCTATTCCTAATTTTCTGAGAAAGTGCCAGATTGATTCCCAAAGTGGTTGTATAAGTTTACATTCCCACCAGCAGTGGAAGAGGGTTCCCTTTTCTCCACATCCTGTCCAGCATGTGTTGTCCTGAGTGAGGTATCCCAGAAGTAGAAAGACATGCAGGGTATATATTCACTCATAAGCAGATACTAGACATATAATATAGGATAAACATACTAATATATGTACACCTAAGGAAGCTAATTAGGAAGGAGGACTCTGGCTAAGATGTTCAATCCCATTCAGAAAGGCAAAGAGGATGAACATCAGAGGAGGGAGAAAACAGTGAACAGGACAGCAGCCTACAACAGAGGGCCTCTGAAAGGCTCTACCCTGCAGGGTATCGAGGCAGATGTTGAGACTCATAGCTAAACTTTGGGCAGAATACAGGGAATCTTATGAAAGAAGTGGGAGATAGTAAGATCTGGAGAGGACATGAGCGCCACAAGAACAGCAATAGATCCTAGAAGTCTGGACACAGGGGTCTTTTCTGAAACTGATACTCCAGTCAAGGACCACTCATGGACATGGCCTGGAAACTCTGCACAGAGGTAGCCAATGGCAGTTCAGTATCCAAGTGGCCTCCATAGTAATGGGGACAGGGACTGTCTCTGACATAAACTGATTGACCTGTTCTTTGATCACCTCCCGCTGAGGGGTCAACAGCCTTACCAGGCCATAGAAGAAAAAATGCAGCCACTTCTGATGAGACCTGATAGACTAGGATCAGAGGGAAGGAGAGGAGGACCTCCCTTTTCAGTGGACTGGAGAGGGACATGGTTGGGGAAGAGATAGGGTGGGACTGAGAAGGGAGGAAGGGACAGAGGGATACAAAGTGAATAAACTGTAATTAATAAAAAATAAATATAATTAAAAATAATAAAAAATCTTCAAGTTTCTGAAGAAAGAAATTGAAGAAGTTCCCAAAAGATGGAAAGATCTCCACTGTTCATGACTTGGAAAGATTAACATATTAAAAATGGCCATCCTGCCAAAAGCAACTTTCAGATTCAAAGCAATTCACATCAAAATACCAACACAATTATTTAAAGACCTTGAAAAAGTAACTCTCAACTTCATATAGAAAAACACAAAATTCAGAATAGCTAAAACAATCTTGTACAATAAAATAACCACTGGAGTTATCTTCATTCCTAATCTCAAGATGTACTATAGAGAAACAGTAATAAAAACAGTGTGATACTGGCATAGAAACAGACTGGTGAATGAATGGACTCACATCGAAGACCCAAAAATAAACCCACACACCGAATGACACCTGATTTTTGAACAAAGAAGCCAAAAACATACAATGGAGAAAAGACAGCATCTTCAACAAATGGTGCTGGTCTGACTGGATGTTTAAAAAATTGCAAATCTATCCATACTTTTCACCCTGAATATAAATCAAGTCCTGGTGGGTCAAAAACTTCAACATAAAACCAGACACAATAAATCTTTTAGGAGAAAAAGTGGGGAAGAACCTTGAACGCATTCACACAGGGGACAATTTCCTGAACAGAACACCAAGTGCTTAGGCTCTACGATCAACAATTAATAAGTGGAACCTCATGAAAATGAAAAGCTTCTGTAAAGCAAAAGACAGGGTCAAGAGAACAGAACAACAGCCTAGAGAATGGGAAAATATAATCATCAACCCTACATCTGTCAGAGAGCAAATATATAGAATACATAAAGAACTCAAGAAAATAAACAACAACAAAACAAATAATTCAATTAGAAAATGGGGTATAAAGCTAAACAGAGAATTCCAAACAGAGGAATATCAAATGGCTGAGATAAAATTATGGAAGTGATCAACATCCTTAGTCATCAGAGAAATGCAAACCAAAACAACTGTGAATTCCATCACGCAGGGCAGTAACTCAAGTCACAACATGTGCTGGAGAGAATATGGAGTAAGGCAAACCCTCTTCCATTGCTGGTGGAAGTGCAAACACTTTGAAAATCAGTCTGTCACTTTCTCAGAACACTGGGAATAGCACAATCTCAAGACCCAGCTATACAACTCTGGGGCATGTATCTGAAAGATCCTCAACCACACAATAAGGACGTTTGTTCAACTATGTTCACAGCTGCTTAATTTGTAATAGCTAGAATCAGGAAACAACCAAGATGTCTCTCAACCAAAGAATGGATACAGAAATTGTGGTACATTTACACAATGGAATACTACTCAGCAATTAAAAGACAAGGAAATCATATATTTGCAGGCAAATAGATGGGACTAGAAAAGATCATCCTGAGTGAGGTAACCCAGAAGCAGAAAGACAAGCATGATATATACTCACTTATAAGTGGATATTATCCAAATAATATAGGATAATCATACTAAAATCTACAGACCTAAAGAAGCTAAACAACAAGGAGGACCCTAGGGAAGATGATTATTTCTCATTAAGAAGGAAAAACAGGATAGACACCTGAAGCAGTAGAAGAGAGGGAACAGGAAGGGAGGGAGCCTACCACATATATCTTTTAAAAGACTCCATCCAGCAGGGGATCGAAGCAGATGTAAAAACCCATAGCCAAACTTTTGAGAGAGCACTAGAAGAAGGGGAATTCAGAAGGACCCACAGAGGACAGGAGTCCCACAATGAGATCAACAAAGCCACAAAAGCTTGGCCCGGCAGGAGGCAGAGACTGCAGAGACTGATGCATCATGCAAAGATCATGCATAGAGAGGACCTAGACTTCCTGCTCAGATATAGCCCATAGACAGTTAAGTCTCCAAGTGGGTTCCCTAGAAAGGGGCGAAGAGACACTCCCTGATATAAAAGTAGTTCCCTGCTCCTTGACTACTTCTCTTTGGTGGGGCAACCTAGCCAGCCCACAGAGAACCTGGACAGTCCTGATAGGACCTGATTGGCTAGGGTCAAGCAGTAAGAGAGAAGGACTTCCCCTATCAGGGAGCTTTGGGAGAGGGATAGGGAAGAAAAAGGGAGAGAGGATAAGACTGGGAGGAGATGAGGGAGGGGCTACAACTGGTAAACAAAGTGAATAAATAAATTATAAAATAATAAGAATAATAATAAACAAAAGGAACAACTAATTATTGAACTATTCCAAATTTGTAACTTTTTTCTTTTATAAATTATTTTTTTAATTATTACAAGTTATTCACTTTGTGTCCCAGCTGTAGCCCCTTCCTTTTACCCCTCTCATTCTTGTCCTCTCTCCCTCTTCTTTCCATGCCCCAGTCCATTGATAGGAGAAGACTTCCTCCCCTTCTATTTGACCCTAGCCTGTCATGTCTCATCAGGACTGGCTGCATTGTTTTCCTTTGTGGCCTTGTAAGACTGTTCCCCCCTCAGAAGGAGGTGATCAAAGAGTAAACACTGAGTTCATGTCAGAGACAGCCCCTGTTCCCATTACTAGGATACCCACTTGGAGACTGAGCTTCTATGGGCTACCTCTGTGCAGGGGTTCTAGGTTATCTTGATGAATGGTCCTTGGTTGGAGTATCAGTCTAATGAAAGAGCCCTGGGCCCAGATTTTTTGGTTCTATCGCTCCCCTTCTGGAGCTTCTGTTGCTTCCAGGTCTTTCTATATCCTCCTTTATTCATAGGTTTTTTTTTTTTTTTTTTTTTTTTTTTTTTTTTTTTTTTTTTTTTTTTTTTTTTTTAATCTTTAAACTCACAGGTCTTCAGGTCTTGGCTGACCTTAACAATTTGGAAGTCAGAGATTCTACAGACTTCTCTTATTGTTGTATTTTCGGCTGCCAGAAGTGGGGAGTCAGAAACAGTAAAGCCTTCAGGATAGTCCCTGCTACCATAGTTGTTAGCTGATAGCAGGTCTTCCTAAAAGAAAGAGATATTTTCTTTTTGACATTCATAGAACACTGAGAGAAACAGCTGCAGAGACACCAACTGCAGGCTGCCAGAATTCCCACCTCAAAGATCTCAACTTCTTTTGCTTCTTGAAGCCCTTCTCCAAAGCCTGCTGGCCACGTCAAATGCTACTGGCAACATCTTTTAATGCTTTGTTTCATCTTTCTATATAGTACAGTTGGCAGAATTCATACCTTCGTAATTGTACACAGTAAAACCTGTCTTCTCAAAAAGCTGTTATGATTAGACCATAACAGGTTTGTCGAGACAGGTTTGTCCCAGCATATTCATCACTGGGTCTTTTTTTTAAACAAGACATTAAAAATAGCCCAGACTTCTTGCTACCCAATTTTTCTAGCCTCACAACAAAAAGTCATAAGCAAACGTTCTAAATTCTAAGGCATTCGTAAATGCCTTATGAATATGTTTAATGAGTCTCAGTCCTTCAGTGGAAAAGGTCACACTTCCCTTAGTTGGCAAGGCTCTAAACTACATCTCTAAGGAAAACAATGCTGATAACATTTACACACACTCTGTGTTTAGCTTGTGTGTGTGTGTATGTGTGTGTGTGTGTGTGTGTGTGTGTGTGTGTGTGCAGCCCCATTTAATTGCAAGACTCTGAGAAAAATTTAAAATTAGTCAATTTGCTTATTCCAGAAAGTACTAAGTCTTGATACTTTCTTAATTTAGAATTTTTATCAAAGCTAGGCACCAGGCATTCAAGAAATTAGCAGATGAAAGAGTTTCACAGTTCAGAGAACAGATAATGACCTCTTATTAAAAATATTTTCTCTTGATGGAGATTTATAATGTTAGGTAGAGCAATAACTAGACAGATAAATGATAAATGAGAGCAGATAGATGTTTCATGTTGATATTCATTCGTTGAGTTAGTACATGTATTATCGCTCTTCTATTAAATGGCCAATTATAAAATGTCTAAGAGAAAAAAAATTCTATAAAAGTAATCTTTCTGCATGGACTGTATACACTTACTAAAATGCATAGGTTCAGGTCATAGAACAAGTTGGTAGAACCAGCCTCTCCTTCTGCTGTGTGAGTCCCAGAGAGACTTAGGGAGTCAGTCTTGGTGGCAAGCACCCTTACATGATCATCCATCTCACCTCATCATAAAGGTAATGTTAATACCCCAAAATTATTACTTCAAATAGACCAAATATTTCTAAGCATTTTCTTGTGTGTGTGTGGTTTGTGGTGGGTGTATGTATGGTATGTGTGTGTGCTCACATGTGTGAATATACATCCAGAGGCCTGAGATCCTTTTCCACTGGATTCATTGAGGTTGAATACATCAGTAAAATCCAGCGCTGACAGATGCAGACAGTCTAACTACCTAGCTTACTCAGCATATCTCACTATCTCACTGAGTGCTGGAATTATAGTCAGCTCACCATGCCTGCCTGCCATTTGCAGGGTTTAGGGATCTGAACTCCAGACCTCAGGGCTGCTAATTATGCAGCAAGCACTTCAGCCTCTGAGTCCCTGAATATTTGTGTTCATGAGTTTATTGTTATTCCCAGCTAAGATGCTATCAGGTCACCACAACTAAGACATATGTAAAGCTAATGATGAACTCAAACACATTAACTTTATTGTAAGAAATTACTTAATATTTTTAATTATAATATCTTAGTCTCCTCTTTCATTGTCCTTTGAAGATATTAACTCATAAGGCAACCCATTTTTTTTAAAGCATCTCCTTTCTTCCTCCTCCATCCCTAGATACTTTCTGGGTGCAGGCTTAGTCTATCAAAGCTTTCTGGGCAGCTGAATCTGTCCTCAATATGAGATGCTGCTTTTGCTGATTCAGCCACTGTCTTTCACTTTCACTGAATCTATCAGTGGCCATACTCAGTGAATTTCCCAAACTGATGATGTAGAAGCAAAATGGGCAGGATCTTAATATATGATCTATACTTGATAGCAATCACTAAGTAATCTTAGCCTTCAGAGGATGTAGGGCGATATTAAGACTTCCTTTTGATGTAGGTTTCTGTGATATTAGACTATGAGATCACAGCATATACTCTTGTATCAACCTCTAATTCTAGAAACACCAAAAACTGCATATTCATATCTAGGGTCTAATTCAAGATCTTCCAGTATTGATTTTTAGTTATGTTCCAAAGTCGAGAAGGTTTTACTTATTATAAGGAGTTTCCAAAGGACATAAATGTCTCACATAAGCCTGTGTATAGGCAGACTGGGAGAAGCAAAGGGAAGGGAAAATGTAGTGGAGATGTATTGTACAAGAGGATAAACTAGTAAAACAAACAGTCTATACTAAAACTCTCCAAATTCGAAACATGGGACATACAAAGAGTGTTCAAACTTTCAGTACTTTCAGGGAGTAAGAGGCAACTTTAGTTTTGTGGGATTGACTCCACAGTTACACATAAATACATTCTAATTTCATGCATGGCAAGAATGGTTTTCTCCAAGGCAGTACTGACTTCACTATGTGTAGGAACATAATAAACACACAAATGCCTAAGGGGAAGCTTTCAGGGGAAAACTATCCTTTAAAAAGTACACTCTGGTAGGCACAAAGTCCCACACTTAGCTGGAGAGCTATTGGCATTTGATAGCTTCTGGGAGAGAAAGAGTCAGTTCTCTCTTTATTTTTTATTTTTATTTTTTTTTTATTTTTATTTTTTCAATGCAGTTTATTCAGGAACATTGAACAATCCTTGGACCCCGGGGAAAGCCAGCCCACAGCTTAAATAGCCTCTGGGTAGCCAACCCAGGCGTGCCACGGGGGCAATGCAGATAGGTCCACATACATGGAAGCAAGCCAGATCCTCGGCCTTAGCCAAATGTGGAGTTGTTCCTGACAGAGAGCACTCACCATCGGGAAGGTGGAAGGCGGAAACCAGCTCCATCTTTAAGGCATAGCATTCCGCAGCTCTCTACAGTTCCCCCTTTTTGTTTTAGACGCATCAGGCAAGAGTAGAGGTCTGATCTCTGATATTAGAAATAAATTGGGACTTTGTACAGATGTTCATTTAGGTGTCATCCACCCAAAGAGCATCAGACCCGTCTGATACCTTTTTCTCAGAGGCGGGACCTGAGTCAGTTCTCTTTAAAGTTGGAGACCCTGATATGTCAGTTACACTTCAGGGCATGCCCCAAGATCAAAATCATTTGGTCAATAGAAACTGGACACCATATATTTAAGAAAAGAGATATAGGGTACAGAACATTGCGTGGGAAACAAGGTAGGGTCTTGAGGGAGGAAGGAGTTAGATTTTGAAGGATCTTGAAGGAGTTGGGGAAAATAACAGGAATATGATCAAAGTACATTGTATGAAATTTTCAAAGAAAAATAATACTGTTTAAAAAATCTTAAGTTTCTAAAATATATAAACACATACATAAATAAATGAATAAATGAATGAATGAATGAGTACAATTATATAGACTATAGCCTACCAGTAGTCATTGGGATTACTGATACTGTTATATCTTGTAAGATTTCCAAACATGGAGTTCCTTTAACGCCTCTTTCATTTACTGGTGTTTTAGGAATTTCATATACTCTTCATGTTCTGGAAATTCAGAGTCAATTGAATGCATATTAAATGATTTGTTCAGACATCCTCTCACATAACTTTGTAGATTTATTCAGTCCACAGTTTTTGGTTTAGTTTCATCTTAAGTTTTAACAGTTGCAAAGGATGGCATCTTTTTTTAATATTTTTTTATTTTTAAATAATTTTATACATTCACTTGTATCCCAGCTGTAGCCCTCTCCCTCTTTCCCTCCGAATCCTCCCCTCTCTCCCTCATCTCTTCCCTGCCACTTTCTGAGTCCACTGAGATGGGGTGTCCTCCTCTCCTTCCATCTGGCTCTGGCTTATCAGGTATCTTCAGGATGGTTGCAATGTCCTTATCTGTGGCCTATCAAGGCTGCTTCCCTCTCAGCGGGGGAGGGGAGGATGGTATCTTAGTATGCTGAAATATTGATATTTTAAAACAGACCTACTATGCCACTTAAAAACATATCAATATAACTCAATTCATACAATACAACTGCTACACCACTTAAAAACAACACATCCAGTGGAATACAAATTGATAAGAACATGACAACTACTGTCACCATGTGACATACTCTGAACAAGCTCTTCTGGAAAGTCATAGATCTATCTTGGCCCCTTTTCTTCTTTTTTTATTTTATTTTTATTATTAGTTATATTTTATTAACTCTGTATCCCAGCTGTAGCCCCCTCCCTCATCCCCTGCCTGCCTCTTTCCAAGTCCACTGATAGGGGAGAACCTCCTCCCCTTTCCTCTGACCCTGTTTTATCAGCTATTTTCAGGACTGGCTACAAAGTCCTCTGTGGCCTAGTAGGACAGCTCCTCCCTTGGAGGGTGGGGAGGTCAAAGAGCCTACCATTGAGTTCCTGTCAGAAACAGCCCCTGTTCCCTTACTACCGAAAACCAATTGGTTTACTGAGCTACCACGGGCTACATTTGAGTAGAGGTTCTAGGTTATATCCATACATGGTCCTTGATGGAGTGTCAGTCTCAGAAAAGACCCTGTGCCCAGATATATTTGGTCCTTCTGGAGCTCCTCTCCTTTCACGTCATACTAGCTCCCCCTTCTTTTATATAATTTCCTGCACTCTGCCGAAGGTTTGGTTATGAGTCTTAGTATCTTTGATACACTGCTAGGTAGAGTCTTTCAGAGGCCCTCTATGGTAGGCTCCTACCCTGCTTCTCATTTTCTCCTACTTCCAATGTCCATCCTATTTGTCTTTCTAAGTAAGGATTGATCTTCTTACTCTGGGTCCTCCTTCTTGTTTAGCAGAAAGACACACATAGTATATACTCACTTATAAGTGGATACTAGACCTAAAGATCTATTAGATAAGATAGCATAAAAATACTAAAATCTGTACACCTAAAGAAGATAAACAAAAAAAGTTTTCTTTAATTCTTCACTACATATATATATATAATGGATTAAGAATGTACTTCCCAACCCCCAAGGAAGGAGCAGTCCTGTTAGGCCACAGAGGAGGGCTTTGCAGCCAGTCCTGAAGATACCTGATAAAACAGGATCAGATGAATGGGGAGGAAGTCCCCCCTATCAGTGGACTTGGAAAGGGGCATGGTGGAGATGGGGGAGGGAGGGAGGGACTGGGAGGGAGAGAGGGATCGGGACACGGCTGGGATACAGAGTTAATAAAATGTAACTGATAAAAAAATAATAAAAAAAGGAAAAAAAAGAATATACTTCCCACTATCATTTTGTATCTGTCAGTTTCCGTGGTTGATTTATTTATTTTTCTCCCTAAATAGTATCCCTTCTATCATTAAGACTTCTTCCCTTTCTCTTTCATCTTTGTCTCTGCAGCATCTTACCCAGAGTCCTTCTCCTTGATTAGTTTCTTTAGGTATAGAGATTTTAGGATCAGAAGGAAGGGGAGGAAGATATCCCCTATCAGTGGACTGGAGGAGGGGTTTGGGTGGAGAAAAGAAAGGGAAGGTGGGATTGGGAGGGGAGGAGGGAGGAAGCTACAGGTGAGATACAAAGTGAATAAATAATAAAAATTAAAAAGTATAAAAATAAATAAATAAAAGAAACACATCACGTCACATCATAGTCAAAACACTAAATCTACAGAACCAAGAAAATATATTAAAAGCAGCAAGGGAAAAAGGCCAAGTAACATAGGAAGGTAGACATATCAGAATCACACCGGACTTCTCATCAGAAACTATGAAAGCCAGAAGGGCCTGGGCAAGTATCATGGAGACTCTAAGAGATCACAGATGTCAACCCCGACTACTATACCCTGCAAAGCTTTCAGTCAACATAGATGGAGAAAACAAAATATTCCACGACAAAACTAAATTTACACAATATCTATACAGCAAACCAACCCTACAGAAGATACTAGAAGGAAAACTCCAATCCAACAAAAACAAATTCACCCAAGAAAACAGGGCATACAGATTATATCCCAACAAAAAATGAAAAGAAAACAAGCAATGAAACAGGGTAAGATCACCGACTCCATTACAAAAGGAACTAACATGCATTGGTCACTATTATCTATCAATATCAATGGACTAAACTCACCAATAAAAAGACACAGGCTAACAGAATGGTTACAGAAACAGGATCAAACATTCTGTTGCATCCAAGAAATACACCTATGCAACAAAGATAAATACTACCTCAGAGTAAAGGGCTAGAAAAATGTTTTTCAAACAAATGGTTCCAGAAAACAAGCTGGAGTAGCCATCCTAATATCTAATAAAATAGACTTTCATCCAAAGTTAATCAAAAAAGATAAGGAGGGCCACTATATTCTCATCAAAGGAAAAATCAACCAAGAGGACATCGTGATCTTGAATATCTATGCCCCAAATACAAGAGCACCGAAATTCGTAAATGAAACATTATTAAAGCTTAAATCATACATTGATCCTAATACCTTAATAGTGGGAGACTTCAACACTCCACTCTCACCAAGGGACAGATCAACTAGACAGACACCAAATAGGGAAATAAAAGCACTCACAGAATCCCTAAATCAAATGGACCTAATAGACGTCTACAGATCTTTTCACCCAAACTCAAAAGAGTACACCTTCTTTTCAGCACTGCATGGAACCTTCTCCAAAATAGACCATATAGTGGGTCACAAAGCAAGCCTCAACAGATACAAAAGGATTGAAATAATCCCTTGTATACTATCTGACCACCATGGACTAAATCTGGACATCAACAACAACAGAAACAACAAAAAGCCGCCACGCACATGGAAACTGAACAACTTACTACTCAATGACAGCTGGGTTAAGGAAGAAATAAAGAAAGAAATTAAAGACTTCCTAGAATTCAATGAAAAGGAAGGCACAACATGCCCAAATTTATGGGACACATTGAAAGCAGTGCTCAGAGGAAATTTTATAGCACTAGGTGCCTGCAAGAAGAAATTCGTAACATCACATACAAACAACTTAATGGCCCAACTGAAAAACCTAGAAAAAAAAAGAAACAGATACACCCAAGAGGAGCAGACAGCTGGAAATAATCAAACTAAAGGCTGAAATCAATCAATTAGAAACAAATAAAACTATCCAAAGAATCAATGAAACAAAAAGCTAGTTCTTTGAGAAAATCAACAAGATAGACAAACCCTTAGCCAAACTAACTAAAAAACAGAGAGAATCTATCCAAATCAGCAAAATCAAAAAGGAAAATGGGGACATAACTACAGACACTGAGAAAATCCAAAAGATTATTAGGTCAGACTACAAAAGCCTATATGCCACAAAATTTGAAAATCTAAATGAAATAGATAACTTTCTTGACAGATTCCATCTACCAAAACTACGTCAAGATCAGGTAGAAAGACTGAATAGCCCTATATCTCCCAAGGAAATTGAAGCAGTCATTAACAGTCTCCCCTCCAAAAAAGGCCATGGACGAGATGGCTTCAGCGCAGAATTCAACCCCATTGAAATCAGGGACAAGACAAGGCTGTCCATTGTCTCCATATCTCTTCAACATAGTACTTGAAGTCCTAGCCAAAGCAATAAGACAACTAAAGGAGATCAAGGAGACAAATTGGAAAGGAAGCGGTCAAAGTGTCTATTTGCAGATGATATGATAGTATACATGAGCAACCGCAAAAATTCAACCAGAGAACTCCTCCAGCTGATAAAAACCTTCAGCAAAGTGGCAGGATATAAAATCAAGTCAAAAAAGTCAGAAGCCCTCCTGTATACATACCAAAGACAAAAAGGCTGAGAAACTAATTAGGGAAACAACACCCTTCACAATAGCCAGTAATAACATAAAGTACCTTGGTGTGACTCTAACCATGCAAGTGAAAGACCAGTTTGAGAAAAACTTCAAGTCTCTGAAGAAAGAAATTGAAGAAGATATCAGAAGATGGAAAGATCTCCCGTGCTCATGGATTGGTAGGATTAACATTGTGAAAATGGCCATCCTGCCAAAAGCAATCTACAGATTCAATGCAATTCCCATCAAAATACCAACTCAATTCTTTACAGACCTTGAAAAAAAGATACTCAGCTTCATATGGAGAAACAAAAAACCCAGAATCTCCAAAACAATCTTGTACAACAACAGATCATCTGGAGGTATCTCCATCCCCGATCTCAAGCTGTACTACAGGGCAACAGTAATAAAAACTGCATGGTATTGGCATAGAAACAGAAAGGAGGATCAATGGAACCACATAAAAGACCCAGAAATAAACCCACACACCTATGAATACTCGTTATTTGACAAAGAAGCCAAATCCATTCAATGGAAAAAAGACAGCATCTTCAACAAATGGTGCTGGACCAACTGGATGTCTACATGCAGAAAAATGAAAATAGATCCATATTTATCACCCTGCACAAAACTAAAGTCAAAGTGGATCAAGGACCTCAACATAAAACCAGATACTCTAAATCAGTTGGAAAAAAAAGTGGGGAACAGCCTAGAAGTCATTGGCACAGGAGACAAGTTCCTGAACCAACAGCACAGGCTCTAAGAGCAACAATCAATAAATGGGACCTCATGAAACTGAAAAGTTTCTGTAAAGCAAAAGATACTGTCATTAAAACAAAATGACAGCCTACACATTGGGAAAGAACCTTCACCAATCCTTTATCTGACAGAGGGCTAATATCCCTCTAGGTCTGTATTTTCAAGGTCTGTATATATAAAGAACTAAAGAAGCAGAAAAGCAACAAACCAAGTAATCCCATTAAAAAATGGGGAACGGAGCTAAACAGAGAATTCTCGAAAGAGGAACATCGAATGGCAGAGAAACACTTAAAGAAATGCTCAACCTCATTAGCCATTAGGGAAATACAAATCAAAACAACCCTGAGATTTCACCTTACACCCATCAGAATGGCCAAGATGAAAAACCTCAAGTGATAACACATGCTGGAGAGGTTGTGGAGAAAGGGGAACCCTCCTCCATTGCTGGTGGGAATGTAAACTGGTACAACCATTTGGAAGTCAATCTGGCACTTTCTCAGACAACTAGGAGTAGTGCTACCTGAAGAACCAGCTCTATCATTCCTAGGTATATACCCAAAATTTGCTCAAGTACACAACAAGGACATTTGTTCAACCATGTTTGTAGCAGCTTTATTTGTAATAGCCAGAACTTTGAAAATACCCAGATGTCCATCAACGGAGGAATGGATACAGAAATTGTGGTATTTTTACACAATGGAATACTACTCAGCCATCAAAAAGGAGGAAATCATGAAATTTGCAGGCAAGTGGTGGGATCTAGAAAAGATCATTCTGAGTGAAGTATCCCAGAAGGAGAAAGACAAACATGGTATATACTTGCTTATATAGACCTACAAGATATGATAAACATAAACATAATGAAATCTACACACCTAAAGAAGATAATCAAGAAAGCGGACACGGGTAAAGATGATCAATCCTCATTTAGAAAGACAAATGGGATGTGCATTGAATGTATGACAGGAGTCTACCACAAAAGGCATCTGAAAAACTCTACCTAGCAGTGTTTCAAAGCAGACACTAAGACTCATAACCAAACCCTCGGCAGAGTGCAGGGAATCATATGAAAGAAGGGGAGTTAGTATGAAATGGAAAGGATAGGAGCTCTACAAGGACCAAATATATCTGGGCACAGGGTCTTTTCTGAGACTGACACTCAACCCAACCAAGGACCATCTATGGATATAACCTAGAACTTCTGCTTGGATGTGGCCCGTGGTAGCTCAGTAACCAAGTAGTTTTCCAAAGTAAGGGGAACAAGGACTATTTCTAACAGGATATCAAGGGCAGGCTCTTTGACCTCCCCACCCCCCCAGGGGAGGAGCAGTCCTGTTAGGCCACAGAGGAGGACTTTGCAACCAGCCCTGAAGATACCTGATAAAACAGGGTCAAATGAAAGGGGAAGAGGTCCTCCCCTATCAGTGGATTTGGAAAGGGGCAGGGAGGAGACCAGGGAGGGAGTGTGGGGTTGTGGAATGAATGAGGGAGTGGGATACAGCTGGGACACAGAGTTAACAAAATGTAACTAAAAAGAAAATAAAAATAAAAAATAAAAAATAAATAAATAATAAATAAATAAATAAATAAAGCTGCTATGGAGAGAAAGGGGACAGAGACTTGGGGAGTGGCATGCAAGCAGAGGGAGGAGGGAGGGTGGGATTGGGAGGGGAGGAGGGAGGGGCTTATGGGGGATGCAGAATGAATAAAGTGTAATTGATGAAAAATTTTTTAAAAAAGTGAAAAATAATTTAAGAACCTTAAATGACTTTCAAAAGTGGAGGAAAACATGGAGTTAGTCAATTGGCATGGAGCACGTCTCGCCCCTGGGGGCAATGGTCTCCTGAACCTACTCAGACCTTGGACACCACCACTGCTAGTTCTAGAACTGATGCAAGATGTTCCAACGAGGGGTTAAGGCTTCTCATAATATTTCCTATAAGCCCACACCTGTTTGTCTATATCCCCCATTTTTATTCATTATTAGCCAGATAGAGCCAAGTAATTGTGGTAATGATACTTGCTTTTTTGCCCAATGCTGGAATGCTAGTAAATTTAGGTATGCCCTGGTTACTCGCATGCCTCACTGGGTGCCTGTGCCCATTGATGCCCCTCACGCTATGACTCTCTTCAGACAGAAAAGGGATCTTGGAACTACAGCCGCCATTGTTACTACCATCTCATTGGCGGCTGTTGGAGCTACCACTGTGGCATTAGCCATGAGTCATACTGGGCAGACTGCTCAGACCCTGAATAATCATTTAGCCAATGTAGCTCATGCCTTAGTTGTACATAAAGGAATTAATGCTCAACTAAAAGGAAGCTTGATGGTGTTCAATCAGAGGATCGACCTCGTGCAGGAGCAAATTGATACCCTATGGCAAATCGCTCAACTTGGCTGTCAATGAAAATATGCGGGACTTTGAGTCACTAGCATATAATATGAGAATTTTTCCTGTGCTGCAAATCTGTCTAAACAATTGTCAAGCTATATTTTAGGTAATTGGACTGGAGAATTCGATACTACGATGGAGCAGCTGAGAGTGGCCATTGTCACAGTAAATTCTACCAGAGTGGACGCAGGACTAGCCACAGGATTATCAACATGGTTTGCTGCAGCCATGAATCATCTGAAGGCATGGGCGGGCAAGGGAGCGTTAGGAGGCCTTCTGGTGTTGGTCTCCTTGGTTTGCCTGTGGTATATATGCAAGATTAGAGTCTCACAACAGGGTGATGCAGCCATGATCATTCAGGCCTTTACAGCCATTGAAGCAGGACATTCTCCCCAAGCATGGTTGGATACCATAAAAAGCTAAAATGTTACGCTCAGGATGCAAGGCTAAGCACTGCACTCAGGGTCAGACGCTTTGGACCCAGAGAAGAGCATGTCTGATTGCATGCGGGTTGATGCCCCAGGTCCCGCCTCTGAGAAAAAGGTATCGGACGGGTCTGATGCTCTTTGGGTGGATGACACCTAAATGAACATCAGTACAAAGTCCCAATTTATTTCTAATATCAGAGATCAGACCTCTACTCTTGCCTGATGCATCTAAAACAAAAAGGGGGAACTGTAGAGAGCTGCGGAATGCTATGCCTTAAAGATGGAGCTGGTTTCTGCCTTCCACCTTCCTGATGGTGAGTGCTCTCTGTCACGAACAATTCCACATTTGGCTAAGGCTGAGGATCTGGCTTGCTTCCATGTATGTGGACCTATCTGCATTGCCCACGTGGCACGCCTGGATTGGCTACCCAGAGGCTATTTAAGCTGTGGGCTGGCTTTCCCCAGGGTCAGAATATTGTTCAAGGTTCCTGAATAAACTGCATTGAAAATAAATAAATAAAATAAAATAAAATAAAATAAAATAAAATAAAAAATAAAAAATAATAAATAAATAAATAAATAAATAAATAAATAAATAAAGCTGCTATGGAGAGAAAGGGGACAGAGAGGGAGGGAGAAAGAGTCAGGGTGAGTCTTTCAGATGCGCTCAGTAGACTCCTGTCATACGTTCAATGCACATCCCATCTGTCTTTCTAAACGAGGATTGATCATCTTACCCCATGTCCGCTCAATTGATTATCTTTTTTAGGTGTGTAGATTTCATTATGTTTATCATATCTTATAAGTCTATATAAGTGAGTATATCCCATGTCTGAAACACTCTAACTAGCAGTGTTTTCAAAGCAAAGACTCATGACCAAACCTTTGGCAGAGTACAGGGAATCATAAGAAAGAAGGGGAGTTAGTCTGATGGGGAAAGGATAGGAGCTCCACAAGGACCAAATATATCTGGGCACAGGGTCTTTTCTGAGACTGACATTCAACCAAGGACCATGTATGGATATAACCTAGAACCTCCACTCAGATGTAGCCTGTGGTAGCTCAGTAACCAATTGGTTTCCCAAAGTGAGGGGAACAAGGACTATTTCTAACAGGAACTCAATGACTGGCTCTTTGGTCTCCCCACCCCCGAAGGGAGGAGCAGTCCTGTTAGGCCACAGAGGAGGGCTTTGCAGCCAGTCCTGAAGATACCTGATAAAACAGGATCAGATGAATGGGGAGGAGGTCCCCCCTATCAGTGGACTTGGAAAGGGGCACGGTGGAGATGAGTTAGGGAGGGAGGGACTGGGAGGGAATGAGGGATCAGGACACGGCTGGGATACAGAGTTAATAAAATGTAACTGATAAAAAAAAATAATAAAGTAAAAAAAATGAAAAAAAAAAGAGGATGAGACTGGAAGGGGAGGAGGGATAGGGCTACAACAGGGATTCAAAGTGAAAAAAACTGCCTAATTTGACTTAAATTTACATATTCAACCCCATCATTAATCTCTTTGAAATAACTTATTCTAGCTAGGCATTTATGTTCAGAAAGTCAGAGTATAACTTCTTCTCAGCAGCAGGAATATTTTTCTCTACCAGTCTAGCATGTCTTTTAAGGGTAAGATTAATTTCTACCACATGATAACATTTTGGAGACTCAAAGCTAAAACTTTTCCACATATAAACAACGATGTATTTAATAACTCTATATTTTAATAATGCTTAAACTATGCTACTCGGTGGCAATATTAAAATCATTAATATTTTAGAGCTGTTAACAAAAGATCAAGTTTTGAGGTGGTCCAAATCAGTGTTTTGTTGTTTTTTCTTTTTTTTTTTTTTGAATTCACATTCTTTATTGTTTTGTTTGTTGCTGTTGTTTGCTTATTTGTTTTTCAAGTCAGGGCTTCTTTTTGTAGCCTAGACTGTCTCTCTGTAGGCCAGGTTGTCATTGAAGTCACAAAGATCTACATGTCTCTGCCTCCCATGAGCTGGAATTAAAAATGTGTGCCACCACCACCAGGCTTAAATCCATATTCTTTTTTTTTTCCTATTTTATTCTACCCAATTTTAATTTTAAATTTGTTATTTTTTATAATTTATTCACCTTGTATCCCAAGTGTAGCCTCCTCCCTCGTCTCCACCCTTCTTTCCTTTCCTTCCCATTCCTCTCGCCTAGTCCACTGAAAAGGGAAAGCCTCCTTGCCTACTATCTGATCCCTAGCCTATTAAATCTCACCAGGACTGCCTGGATCTTCTTCCTCCGTGGTCTGATGAGTCCACCCCTAGTTCATGTCAGAGACTGAACCTGCTCCGGTTTATTAGTGCACTCACTTGGAGACTGAGCTGCCTATGTGCTACATCTGAACAAAGGGCCTAGGTCCTCTCTATACATGATAATTAGTTGATGCATCAGTCTCTGCAGGATACCAGAGGCCCAGCAATGGAGGAGGTTTCCCCTTTCTCCACATCTTCTCCAGCATGTGTTGTCAGTTTTTTACCTTAGCCATTCTGATGGGTATAGGATGGAATCTGGGAGTCACTTGATTTGCATTTCCTTGTTGTCTAAGGATGTTAAGCATTTCTTTGTTTCTTCACCATTTGATATTCCTCAGTTGAGAATTCTCTGTTTAGCCCTGTACTGCAATTTTTAACTTGTATTATTTGGCATGTTGCTGTCTAATTTCTTGAGATTTTAATATATTCTGGCTTCAGCCCCCTGTCAGATGTAGGGCTGGTGAATATCTTTTCTTAAACTTTGAGTTGCACATATTGTTTTGATATGTGACACCTATGCCTAAAGTTCAGACAGTTCCTACTTTATTCTCAACTTATGATGTTGCACTCAATTTCTATGAGATAAATTAAAATAACTATAGGGAAACACACAAACAATAGATTCTGGTATTTCCAGAATCTGTGCCCTTATTTCTGTTTCCCTACTCTGATATATCAATAAATAATTGTGGAGGCATCATTTAAGCACAATTGATTGACTCTCCCAGTACAGTGTCTGGGGACAAGGTTATCAACTTGAAATTGCGAGCATGTAAGAAGTTGTAGAGAGGATAATTGGGTTTGGCTGGAGGGAGAATAGGGAAGGGCGAAAAGTAGTGTAATTATATTTTAACTAAGATTTTCATTAAAAATTATGCCCAGAATATCCATTTTGATTTAAAACAGATTTTAGCTTCTCTCATCTTCAAGAAAGGATTTATCTTTCAGGTCATATCATCTGATTTTTGTGTTGACTATTTCTTTCCAATTTCTAGATTGAAAAAATTATTTTCCAAGCTAAAATAAATGTCTAACTAATAAATTTGATTATTCTTCTATCCTTCTCTCTTTCCTTCAGCACTTCTGAGGGTGTAGCCATAGTCTCCATGTAAGGTTACATTTTTGTGTTTCTGTGGATTTAACTCTTCCTGTTATATCTCTTTACTCAGCTTGTATCCTCTTCTCTTATGAAGGTGATCCATATCTATATATTGTAAATAATCAAATGATAGTTGTTGGTAATCTCCATATTGACACTCCCAGCCTGTGTTACTTCTATAATGTAACCCTTTACTCCCAGACAGTCTGGGTATAGAATGATAATCATTGCTGCCTGCTCTAAATTTACCTTCTTAGACTCTTCTTTATGTAAAACATATTAATGAACAATACTAGTAATTCTGATTATATTTAAAAGAGAAGATTTGGAAGTATCTTTATTTCTTCTCTTTCATTCCTCACAATCTATTGTTAAAAAACACACAAAAAAATCACTGTGCATTCTGAATGTTTCTCAAATCCTGCTGCTTTTTATCATTCTCCATGTATTAGTTCAAGCAGGTGTTTTTTCCTGCCTGTAATACTCAGCACATTTGAGCTATTACTCATTCTTTCAGGCCTTACTGACTTTCTCCATTTTTACACTTGGAAAGACTCTAATTTTTAAACTAAATTAAATTAGCAACTCCACACCTATGTTAAGTGTGCTGGTGCAATAGTGACACAAATCTTATGGGAGTAGCTAGTTGCTATTTATTAGATTTAATATCTGTTCTTTAATAATTGCTCTTACAAATTTTTGTACAATGTGTGTTTTTTTTCATATGCAGTGAACTTTTCAAATACATCCTTCTGTTTTCATTGTGAAATACATAACCAAAGCTGTAGTTGCAAAATTTTAACCAGTGATTTCACTGATACTAAATTTAATAGATACTTGTCAGGAATGTTTTTACCATTTGTTTTCCACATAATTCCTGGTACTGTGTCTACCGTTTTGATAGCTCTCCAGAGGTCCCAACATAAATGTTTACAGTGAGTTTGTTTCTGGCTTATTCAATACCTTACAACCCCACTTCCACCATGCATGGGTCATCTGTGTCACTGTCTTCATAAACTGTGTTCTAATGACTTCTGAGAATGTTTTTCCCTGGCCTTTAAGTACCTATTTATGAGCCCAGGCAATGGTAGGTTGAATTAAAAAAAATCAACAGATGGAGCAATGTTATGAAAGATGAGTCAGGTTGATTTCATATGTCATTCTTTAAAACGAAAACTGAATCTTGGAGAAATTAACCGTATTCTAGGCCAGAGTTTTAAAAATCCTTGGGAAATGAATATTCATCAGAATAAAAGTTCCAACCTCCATTTCATCACATTTCCTCTGTGAAATATCTTAATTTATACTATAAATATTCCACATGCAGTTTTGAATCAGGAACACCTTAGGTCTCTCTCTCTCTTTTACTTGTTAAATCACCATGGCTTCCATTATGCCTGGGGTGCCCTTTAGAGTCTTGTTTCCCTGGGTACATTTTACTTTGATGCTTCCATCTCAATCCCAGCAAGTCTCAAAGCTCTTTTCTGATGTCATTGCATGTTGATGATATTGTTAAGGTGTGAATTATGAAATTAACTTCTTTCTGTAAGACCTACATGTTACTGAGCTTTTTACAGCAACTGGTTTAAGCAGATTTTAACTGAATAATGAATGTCTTCATTAACTTAACCCAATACTTCAATTATGTTTTAAAATAATTCAAAATTGTATGAAATAATGTGAAGATCACAAATAGTCATTTTCCTAATTAAATTCTAAATACATTTTCTTAATTAAATACAATTATTTAGTTATTTAAAAAAAGTTATTTAATTATTTAATTAACTGAGAATTTTTTCAGTTAGAGAGGATGTGTGGCAGCTAATTCTCTAATGTTTGCAAGTACCTTTCTTTGAAGTGCTTCCTGTACGACACTGATACGATTTTACACTGATATTTGCTTAGTCCAAATACGCAGAATTTTATGATATTCCTCATTAACCTGTAGTTTGTTCTTGGTTCTTCCATGAATAATGATGCAAATTCAATGTTTTATCTTTTGTATTTAATTTTTTATTATTTCACACAAATTTCCTTAGAAGTAGTGTTTGATCTGAGAACATCTGCAGAAGCTGGACCATTTCTCTGGTAATTACCATTCTGGTGCCTCTGTGGGATCACCTGTTCACTCCCAGATGCAGGCTCACATTGGGATGTAAACAGCAGTTTTTGCCTCTGTATTAGAAGTCTTTATTCAATGAATAAATCAGTAATGAATCATCCATATCAGTTCTATACCAATACATTTTTTAAAAAGTATCATCTATAGATATGTTTATATTGATTTGTTTGCTGTGTCTGTGTGTGTGAATGCATGTTGAGTTCAAAGGATAACATCTAGCATTTCTCCTGTCCCTACTTTAGTTCTGGAGATTGAACTGAAGTTAATAGGCTTGGTGGCAGCCACCTTTACCCATTGAGCCATCTTGCTAGTTCTACATATATTTATTTAATTAAAAAGTCCAATCTTGTGAACCTATCACAAAAGCATATGACTAATAATATTACCCAACTTGTATGAATAAAGAGGGTACTACTTTCTTATACATAGAATATCGACTAATAAATGGGAATAAAATGATGTAGTTAGAAAAAGATCAGTTTACTAATATCATTGTAAATGCTGATCAATATTCTTAAATAAAATTGATAAGTAAAAATTTATACATAATATACAAAGTAGATCATTAATAATATGCATGCTATCCAATAAGATCCTTATTAATTGCTCAAAGGGGAAAAAAACTAAGTTTACAAATACAATTAATCAAATGATCCAAATGAATAAACCAGTAAGAGACAAAGTGATGCCATGTGTCTTCAGATATGATATACCAAAAAGGAACTAGTATCAATGTATACTTTCTAAATGAGGTATCACAGAACAGACTCCTCAGAGAACAAGTGAATCACACCAAATAAGTGAACAGGAGCCTATAAGTGTTGTGGCTAGTGTGTGTGTAGGGCTTCAATGATCACATATGTTTTATAATATTTCTGTTCAACTTATTAAAGATTCAAAAGCAATTGTTTAAGGGACATGTACAAAAAGTCAGAGAGGAATCGTCGCCTTTAGTCAGAACTGTCAATATATGCTCTAGAAGGTAATCTGCTGTTTTTTGTTTTGTTTTGTTTCTTTGTTTGTTTTCAGAAATAATGGTTCCAATGGCAAAGAATAGCTTGAGAAGTATTTCAAGTCACAGAAAGCTAACAAGCTATTCCTATGAAATATAGTATAGAATTCTGTATTACATTCTACTTATAAAGTCTCTTTAGATGACACTATTGAAGCAGTTAATGAACTTAGACATGAATTGTAAGTTCTACAGATACTACGCTAGTGTTAAATTTTCCATTTTCAAATTTTTTTCTTTTAGTTTGAAGGTTAACATTTTTGTTTTTATGTAATGCATAAACAAAATGTTCTAAAGTATGTGCATATTACATTTATATGCACACACAGAAGGAAAAGCAGATGTCAATGTGTTAAAATATTAAAAAGGCCATTGTGACTATCTAGTGGGCTCACACTTCTTTGTGATTATAAAGATGCCATTCTGTAATTAGGATATACTGTGCAACGAGTCTAAAAATCTGTGCAGATATAATTAAGGTCCTCAACTGCTACTATGAAAAACAAGAGGGTGTTGTTTAAGACTTCATGAAACAAAATCCCCTTAAATGGGACCTTCTGGCATTTGCAAAGATTTGGAAAGCCAAGGGGAAATAATGAGTGAGACATTCTAATGTGAACAATTCTCAGATTCTTCCCCAAATCTACAGGGTGATCTAGTGATAAGGAAATTTGAGAAGTAATAGTGATAGAGGAATTTATTTAATAAAAACCTTAGAATCTCCAATTCATAACTCTAGGGCTGACTTACTTCTAGATCAGGAGTTGGCGCACTGTAGGCTGTAGATCAGTATGGCCTGCCTTGACTCCTTTGCGTTTTAAAGTAACAAGCAACAGTTGCCCATTTACTTACTTGTTACTGGTTTCATGCTCAAAAGGAGAATTAAGTAGCTTTAGCCTACACTGAATAATTGATAAGGCTAAGCTGTTTGCTATGTTTTCATTGACAGAAGATATTTGTCAATCCTTAGGATTGACAGATAAATGATAAAATAATAACAAAACTTCAAAAACTTCAGAAGTTTAAAATGTTCCACAAGTAATATACAGCATGTCAGAATGAAGTATAGTCTTCTTTAAATATAGACCATAAAAATGTAGGCTCGGTAACTAAAATTAAAAAGTAAAAGACACCATAAATCTCCTAGGTCTTTCAAAACTCGAATAAGCAATGTTCCATAGTCAGAAAAAATGTCAACAAAAACAGACCTGGAGGTAAGAGAGATGATCAAAATCTGTAGAAAAGAATGAAATATTTGTTTTAAATATTCTCAGAAAAATAAAGGAAACCATAACCATGAGTTAATTCAGATATGTACAACAGAAAATACAGAGAAAGAATCAATTAGAACTTAGGAGAGAAAATGCTTAAGCTGAAATGCTTTAAGCTGAAAACGTAATTTATAAGGTAAGGTTAAGAGAAGTAGCTAAAGATTGTATAAAGAATTAATAAAGAAAGACCATTAGAAATTTAAAAATCTGAGTCATAGGAGCAACAATGTTAAAATAAATGAGATATATGGTAAACACCTTGACAATATTAAATTGTCTAATATTAGAACGCAAAAAAGAAAAAGAAAAGGAGTAATAGGGAAAGGGAGGGAACGATGGGAGGCCATGGATGAGAAATGCTTAATGTCTTCCTCCTCATGGATTGCTCACTCTATATTCCTGTAGCACACAGAACTACAATCCCAGGATATGGGGGAGGGGTGGCCCACAGTTAGCTGGTTCTTCTATTATCAATAAAATGTCCCACAAGATTGCCCAGAATACAAACTGGGAAGGGAAATTTCTTAAGTGAGAGTTGACATTCCCAAATGGCTCTAGGTTGTGTCAAGTTGATAAGAACACTAGCTAGCACACTATCTATCATCTATCTTTATTGTCTTAAAAAAATGATGATGGAAGGAGTGTGGGATTGGGAGGGGATGAAGGAAAGGGCTACAGGTGGGATACAAAGTGAATAAATTGTAATTAATAAAAATAAAATATATCTTTAAAATTGTGTTGAAAATGAGAATAAATGTTAAACTATGAAGAAAAAAAATCACCAAACTAATCAAGAAAACTGCTTCAACATGCTCAATATGCTGCGTCAAAATTATGTTATTCAAAAACGGTCTGGAAAGTTTTCAAAAAAAAAATAGAAAAGAAAAGAAAGAAAGAAAGAAAGAAAAAAAGGTATAAAATAAAATATGCAAGAATTAGATTGCTCAGGGTCATTTTGATTTGCATTTCCCTAATGGCTAATGACATTGAGGATTTCTTTAAGTGTTTCTCCACCATTCGATATTCCTCTACAGAGAATTCTCTGTTTAGCTCTGTACCCCATTTTTTAATTGGATTACTTGGTTTGCTGCTTTTCAGCTTCTTTAGTTCTTTATATATACTGGATATTAGCTCTCCGTCAGATTAAGGGTTGGTGAAGGTTCTTTACCAATCTGTAGGCAGTAATTTTGTTTTGATGACAGTGTCCTTTGCTTTACAGAAGCTTTTCAGTTTCATGAGGTCCCATTTATTGATTGTTGCTCTTAGAGCCTGTGGTGTTGGTGTTCTCTTCAGGAAGTTGTCTCCTGTACCAATGAGTTCTAGGGTCTTCCCTACTTTTTTTTCTAATCAATTTAATGTATTGGGTTTTATGTTGAACTCTTTGATCCACTTGGACTTTAGTTTTATGCAGGAAACAACCCTGAGATTTCACCTTACACCCATCAGAATGGCCAAGATGAAAAACTCAAATAACAACACATGCTGGAGAGGCTGTGGAGAAAGGGGAACCCTCCTCCACTGCTGGTGGGAATGTAGACTTGTACAACCACTCTTGAAATCAATCTGGTGCATTCTCAGACAACTAGGAATAGCACTTCCTCAAAATCCAGTCATACCAGTCCTAGGCATATATCCTAAAGAGGTTCAAGTACACAATAAGGACATTTGCTCAACCATGTTTGTAGCAGATTTATTTGTAATAGCCAGAACCTGGAAACATCCCAGATGCCCCTCAACTGAAGAATGGATGCAGAAATTGCGCTACATCTACACAATGGAGTATTACTCAGCAATGAAAAATAAGGAAATCATGAAATTTGCAGGTAAAGGTGTGACCTGGAAAGGATCATCCTGAGTGAGCTGTCCCAAAAGCAGAAAGACACACATGGCATATACTCACTCATATAGACATGTAATATAGAATGAATCTACTGAAATCTGTTCATCTAAAGAAACTAATCAAGAGAGAGGACACTGACTGAAATGCTCAATCGCCATCCTGAAAGGCAAGGAGGGTGGGCATCAGAAGAAGAATAAAACAGGAAACAACATAGGAAACTGCCACAGAGGGCCTCTAAAACGCTCCACCCTGCAGGCTATCAAAGCAGATGCTGAGATTTATGGCCAACTGTTGGGCAATGTGCATTGAATCTTCTGTAAGAAGTGGAAAATAGTAAGATCTGGAGAGGACAGGAACCCCACAAGGAGAGCAACAAAACCAAAGATTTGAATACAGGAGTCTTCCCAGAGACTCATACTGCAACCAATTACCATGCATGGAGATAACCTAGAACCCCTGCACAGATGTAGCCCATGGCAGTTTAGTGTCCAAGTGGGTTCCATAGTAATGGGAAGAGGGACTGCCTCTGACATAATCTGATTGCCCTGCTCTTTTATCACCCCCGGCTGAGGGGGAAACAACCTTACCAGGCTACAGAAAATGACAATGCAGCCACTCCTGATCAGATCTGATAGACTAAGATCAGAAGGAAGGAAAGGAGGACCTCCCCTATCAGTGGACTTGGGGAGGGGCATGTGTGAAGAAGGGGGAGGAGGGAGAGGCTTATTGAGTTCTATTTTCCTTTGAAAGCCCACCTCATGAGATTTAAAACCTATCAGAAGTTATTGATTACTCTTTAATGTTCATGCCACTATCACACCAGTGAACATGCCAGGCCATTACTCTGTATAGTAGGTTGAAGTTTTACAGCTGGCTAAGACTGATGGTTAATTTTAACCTCCAGTAATATTTACAGTGGTTATATCACTGTGAAAGACAGCCAAGAGGGATGAAGATTCAAGGTAACCACCAGTATGACTTCTCCTTGTTGTGTGATGTCTTCAGCACTAATGTGTTTCAGTCAAGTTCCAGATAGTAACCAAAAGCATTGGAAATAGCCTGAAATGTATTGGAGTCTAGGGCTTCTCAATGATTAACAAGTCAAAAAAGAAGTAACTCACTTTTGGTTCTCGGATTTGATTCATTATCATCTGGCATGTAGTAGCAGCATTGTCATCCCTTCATACAATAGCTACATATTACCTCCTCTTCTATAGGTGCATGAATATATTTTAGGAATATCGCACAGTAGTGGGTTCCCATATAACTTCTTCAAAACGTTTTAGTGATAGCTATCTCTTACTAAATTCCTTCCTTTGCCCTGCCCTCCTATCCTCTTCCCCATTTACTCTTTGTTCCATTAATTCCATTTCCTCTTTATACCACTGAGATCTATTTCCTCTGCCTTGAAAGCTCACATCATGACAGCTGAATACTTTTCTGACATCTTTAGGTAGTCCAACAAAACACAAGATATGAAGATTTGAAGGTAGAAACAAAAATGAGAGAGAATATGCAGGCTTTTTCTTTCTGGATCTGGGTTATTTCACTCACTAGCTCTATCAATTTACCTACAAATTTTATAATTTAATTTTTAATAGCTGATAAATATTCCACTCTGTAGAGTGTACCATATTTTCACTGTCTATTCATCAGTTTATGGACATGTATGTTATTTTTATTTTCTGAATTTTGTGAATAGAGCAGGGAAGAGCAGGTGTATTTAGAGGAGGATATGCATTCTCTTGGGTATATACTCAAGAGTGAGGTCATGTGATAGATCTATTTTTACTTTCTTGAGAAGCCTCCATACTGATTTCCACAAAGACTGCAGCAGTTTGCATTTCCACCCGCAGTGAATAATTGATCTCCTTTCCTCACATCCATGCCAGCATTTGTCCTCACTTATTTTTAATCTTAGCCATTTTGACACGGGTAAGATAAAAAAAAATCGCAAAGCAGTTTTAATTTGCATTCTCTGGTGACTACAGATATTGAATATTTTAAAAATATTTCTAAGTCATTTGCATTCCACTTTGTTTAGTCGTATGCCCCATTTTTAAGTTGAATTTTCTTGATGTTTAGCTTTTCAGTTCTTTGTATATTCAAGATACCAACCCTCTGTTAGATGTACAGACGGTGAGGATTTCCCCTGTTCTGTAATCTGCCTCTTCACTCAAGTGACCACTTCAGTGCATGAGTTTCCAGTTATTAATAGTTATTTCTAACATCTGAGCTATGGTGACTCTGTTCTAAAAGTGTTTTTCTGTAATGGTGAACTTAAATCTTTGGGCTCCAGCTAATCTTAGCTGGAGCCCAAAGACAAGGGGAGAAGATACAGACAATGAAGATAGGAAAGAATGAAGTTGAAGTCTCAACATTTGAAGATGATTTAAAAGGGGAGGGGCTGGAGAGATGGCTCCAGAGATCCTGAGTTCAATTCCCAACAATCATATGGTGGCTCACAACCATCTTTGATGACATCTGGTGCCTTCTTCTGACGTGCAGGTACACATAGAGACAGAACATTGTATATATAATAAATAAATAAATTTTTAGGAAAAAAAAAGAAGAAATACACTATAGTTGACAAATGCAAAATAGCATTTAAAAATAAAAAAAACTTTCTTTTTTTTATTTTTTTTTATTTTTTTTATCAGTTACATTTTATTAACTCTGTATCCCAGCCATGTCCCGATCCCTCATTCCCTCCCAGTCCCTCCCTCCCTCCCTCCCTCATCTCCACCGTGCCCCTTTCCAAGTCCACTGATAGGGGGGACCTCCTCCCCATTCATCTGATCCTGTTTTATCAGGTATCTTCAGGACTGGCTGCAAAGCCCTCCTCTGTGGCCTAACAGGACTGCTCCTCCCTTCGGGGGTGGGGAGACCAAAGAGCCAGTCATTGAGTTCCTGTTAGAAATAGTCCCTGTTCCCCTCACTTTGGGAAACCAATTGGTTACTGAGCTACCACAGGCTACATCTGAGTGGAGGTTCTAGGTTATATCCATACATGGTCCTTGGTTGAATGTCAGTCTCAGAAAAGACCCTGTGCCCAGATATATTTGGTCCTTGTGGAGCTCCTATACTTTCCCCATCAGACTAACTCCCCTTCTTTCTTATGATTCCCTGTACTCTGCCAAAGGGTTGGTCATGAGTCTTTGCTTTGAAAACACTGCTAGTTAGAGTCTTTCAGATGCGCTCAGTAGACTCCTGTCATACGTTCAATGCACATCCCATCTGTCTTTCTAAATGAAGATTGATCATCTTACCCCATGTCCACTCAATTGATTATCTTTTTTAGGTGTATAGATTTCATTATGTTTATCATATCTTATAGGTCTATATAAGTGAGTATATCCCATGTTTGTCTTTCTCCTTCTGGGATATTTCACTCAGAATGATCTTTTCTAGATCCCACCATTTGCCTGCAAATTTCATGATTTCCTCCTTTTTGATTGCTGAGTAGTATTCCATTGTATAAAAATACCACAATTTCTGTACCCATTCCACAGTTGATGGACATCTCAATTCTTTACAGACCTTGAAAAAAAGATTCTCAGCTTCATATGGAGAAACAAAAAACCCAGAATCTCCAAAACGATCCTGTACAACAACAGATCATCTGGAGGTATCTCCATTCCTGATCTCAAGCTGTACTACAGGGCAACAGTAATAAAAACTGCATGGTACTGGCATAGAAACAGAAAGGAGGATCAATGGAACCGCATAGAAGACCCAGAAATAAATCCACACACCTATGAATACTTGATATTCGACAAAGAAGCCAATTCCATTCAATGGAAAAAAGCATCTTCAACAAATGGTGCTGGACCAACTGGATGTCTACATGCAGAAAAATGAAAATAGATCCATATTTATCACCCTGCACAAAACTAAAGTCAAAGTGGATCAAGGACCTCAACATAAAACCAGATACCCTAAATCAATTGGAAAAAAAAGTGGGGAGCAGCCTAGAACTCATTGGCACAGGAGACAACTTCCTGAACAGAACACCAACAGCACAGGCTCTAAGAGCAACAATCAATAAATGGGACCTCATGAAACTGAAAAGTTTCTGTAAATCAAAGGATACCGTCATCAAAACAAAACGACTGCCTACAGATTGGGAAAGAATCTTCACTAACCCTTTATCTGACAGAGGACTAATATCCAGTATATATAAAGAACTAAAGAAGCTGAAAAGCAGCAAACCAAGTAACCCAATTAAAAAATGGGGAACAGAGCTAAACAGAGAATTCTCGACAGAGGAATATCGAATGGCAGAAAAACACTTAAAGAAATGCTCATCCTCATTAGCCATCAGGGAAATGCAAATCAAAACGACCCTGAGATATCACCTTACACCCATCAGAATGGCCAAGATGAAAAACTCAAGCGATAACACATGCTGGAGAGGTTGTGGAGAAAGGGGAACCCTGCTCCACTGCTGGTGGGAATGTAAACTGGTACAACCACTCTGGAAAGCTATCTGGCGCTTTCTAAAACAAATAGGAATAGTGCTTCCTCCAGACCCAGCTATACCACTGCTAGGTATATACCCAAAGTTTGTTCAAGTACACAAAAAGGACACTTGCTCAACCATGTTTATAGCAGCTCTATTTGTAATAGCCAGAACCTAAAAAAAACTTTCTTATACACAAACAACTAACATCATGAGAAAGAAATCAGAGAATAATGCCATGTATAACAACACATGTGTGTGTATGTATGTGCATATAGTTGTGGTGTGTGTTTGTGTACTGTGTATGTGTGAAAAGTTGTGTAATAAAAACATTAAGACACTAAAAAAACAAATTGGGAAACAGCAGAGGTGGAAAGTTCTCCTCTGCTCATGGGTTGGTAGAATTAATATTGTAAAAATAGTCATTCAAACAAAATCAATCTACAGATTCAACATAATTTCTATTAACATTCACATATAATTCTTAATAGAAATTAAAGGAAATAATATTAAATTTTGTATGGAAATACCAAACATATAGGACAGTCAAAATGATTCTGAAACTGAAATAAACTAATAAACTGCCAGAATTATCACCATTCTGGATTTCAGCTTAGCTTTCAGATATATATATATATATATATATATATATATATATATATATATATATATATATAAACATGGTGCGAACATAAAACAAACACAATATCTGATAGAAAAGAATTGAGGACACACATTTTAGTCTGCTCTCCTACAGCTGTCTGAACTTTTCCCGATGAAGCCAATAATACGCATTGGAGAGAAGACATCATTATCAATAATAATGCTGATCCAACTGGTCAGACACATGTAGAAGAGTAATACTCAAAATTTATCTTTCACACTAAACTAATACCGGCTTCAAATTGATTAAAATACTTATAATAAACACTGAGATTCTGAATCTAATAAAGATGAAAGAAAGAAATATCATTGACTCTTGTCACACTTTTTAAATTTAGTAGATACGGAGAGCTCTAGAGATGAGTCAGTGGTTAAGCAGCACTTGCTGCTCTTATAGATGGCAGACTCCATCCTATAACCCTCACAGCACCTCATAACTGTTCCTAACTCCAGTTCTAGGGGATCCAGCTGTTGAGAGTCAGATGAATCCGACTTTCTCAGAGACTCCGAATAAAGGACAAAGTGGATAGAAGCTCTATATCTGCTTCCAGAGGCAGAGTTGGCAAAGTCCATTCTAGAGCTGAGGCCAGAACTTTGATGAAGTTAAGGTGTTGGTTTCTGGGAACTTGGCTTTCCCCCCATGAAGAGACTGGAGTTTCCACTCCCAAGGTCACACTGTGTGCTAGGTCTGGGATTCTCTTGAGGTACCCTGTGTTCCCTTTGTGCAACTCCTGGTTAGCCTCCTGCTAACTTTGTCCCTTTGTATCATAGCTTTCTACTGCTTTTGTTCTGTCCAAGCCCACCAAACAGTATATAAGATGCTGTACATCTTAATAAGCAAGCCTTGCATAAGACAAAGCACAGGCAAGACCTCTTGTCATTTCCTACCTTCTTTGTCTTCTAGCCTCCTGATCATTCTGCTTAGGACATTGTAATTAAAGAATAACCTATAGATCCAGGTTATCCAATGTCCTTTTCAGGCACATGTGCTACACAGTAATACATGTAGATAAAACAGTGATACATAAAATAAAACTAGATATATCTATACCAAAATAAAAATATAGTTTAACAAATATGTAATTCATAGACCATTGTCAAGATTGTTAATTAAGAGATTTGTTTTATGGATATGGGCTGTGTCTTAAGTTCATTTAAATTCTTCAGCTGGGCAGTGATGGCAAAAACCTTCAGTCTCAGCATTTTTTATTTTGTTTGCTTGTTTTTTGAGATGGGGTTTCTCCGTGTAGCCTTGGCTGTCCTGGACTTGCTTTGTAGACAAGGGTGGCTTCAGACTCACAGAGATCTACTTGTCAATGCCTCCCCAGTTGAGATTGGTGAGATTACAAGCATTTGCTACTGCACTTGGCTATTATTTTGATTCTTAAGTACACTGTCCAACCATGTATTCTCCATTATATTTTGATACTGTCTACCTCTTCTATGATCATTACACTCATGTTTCTACCAACTTCGCTCAACTTTTTTTTTTCATAGAATGCCATTGACTTATGAAACAGACACCCTTATCTGTAAATTTTTGTTCTTGGGGCTTAAGATGTGTTTCAGCAGTTCAGAACACTTTCCTCTCTTTTCAAAGAAATTATATTCAGTTCGTGCATCAAACATAAGAAGGAAAAAGGTTTAAAAGCACCAGTTTCAGGGAATTGGAAGTACTTTGCTGGACTCTGTACACATATGCTTATGTTTAGGTGCATAATACAAAATAAAATCAGTAAGTAAGTATTAGAAAATATTATGTTTCTGTTGCAACTTTTAAATTTACTATATATCCTAACTTAAGTTTTAGTGTAATTTTCTTCCTTAAAGATAACTCTAACAACAACAAACTTCATCTTTCTGGTAGACACTGTACAGTTCATGTCCAAGTATACATTTGTGTTGTGGCACTACTTGAGAAGGATTGGGAGATGACCTCTTATGGGAGAAGGTGTAGCATTGCTGAGGGAAGTCTGTCACTGGGCTGCGGGCTGTGAGGTTTCAAAACCCCATAACGCACCCAGAACCTCTCTGTCTCTCTGACTGTGGATCTGGATATAGGACTCTTAGCTACTCTCCAGCACCATGTTAGCCTGTGAGCCACCATATTTTCCTGCCATGCCTGCCTCAATTAAAGGCTTTTTAAAAGTAAGAGTGGCCACGGTCATGGCTTTCATCACAACAGCAGCACCCTAAGACAACACCCATGGGTGTATCAACACACACGCTGCAACAAGCTTCACTAATCCGAAAATGTTCTTTGTGCTATTTGTAATTGATCCTTTCTCCAATTCTGCTTTTGACAACTGCTTTATTCTTCATAGTTTTATTTCTTTAATTTATTTGTTTATAATATATCCTGAAAGCAACTTCCTCTCTCTCCTTTCCTCTTAAGTTTCTCATTTTCACCTCTGCTCCCTACAACACCCCTCTACTTTTCTCCTCAGTAAAGAGGAAGTTTTCCAAGGATATCAAACTGCCTTGGCATATCAAGTTGCAGTAGGACCAGGCACATCCTTTATTATAGCTAGACAAGGCAGACCAGCCTTGTAACAGAGATGTAACAGGAATGCAAGACCAGGCAACAGAAAAAGATTAGAATGATTTTTTTTTCCTGTGGATATTACACATGATTGTCAAAATGTGGATCTACTCTAAAAATTCTTAATCCTCTAAAGGATAAACAACGGTATGATCATAAAATAGAATATTAGTAGCAATAAAATGAACAGTCTATTAAAAATCACAACATAATGACTCTCAATTTCACTGTATTAAATAAAAGAATCCTTACCTCAACTGCTACATAGTACATGTCCCATTTATATTTTCCCTTTCACATATTCAAACATAGCAGCTATTTTGTAAATGTAAAAAGTGTATCTTTGGAAATTAATTTACATTTCCAACAGAACTAATGATATTCATCATCTATTCATATATTTCTTCATTTATATGCCTTTACAAAGTGACTATTCAGACTGTTTGTTTTAATGAAAATTTTAACTGTTGAGTTCTGAAAAATTCTTATGTAATTCAAATATCTTAGAAATGTTTTTCAGTATACCTATCTTTTAATTTCATTCTTTTCACATAGTTCTTATTAGAGAAAAGGTTCTTTGTTGCTGGCTGCTATGTGTTTTTTACTGTTGTGGATTCTCTGTTGTCAGTGAAGGTGTATTCAGTTTTCATTGGGGATTGTTAATATAAAGACTTATTTTTCTTTTCATATATTTTGAGATTAATGTTTTTTTCTTTATTGTGTTATGTTGGTGGTTAATTAAAAACATCTCAGGATAAAGTTTACTTTGTCATAACATATCATCTTTGTATATACTGGCCCATCTGTTGAGGAAAAAGAAGAACTGTCCTAAGGACTTTTATGTTTTACAGTAATGAAAATTATTTGTCTGTAGTTTTTCTGTTTCTATTTTTTTGTTCTTTTTTGGTATTAAAGTCCCTCAGCTGCACTGGCAAGATGGCTTAGTGGATAAAGGACTTGTTACAGAAGCCTGGAGATTTGTGTTCTCCCAGAAGACAGGTAAAGGCACAAGGGAAAACTGACTATCCAGGATTGTCCTCAGATTACCACAGATGCCATCATGTATACTTTATGCTCTACATCCATTTGTATAACCACACACACACATGCATACATGGGCACACACTATAACATAAAGGTTGTAAGATTCCCTTATTTTCTATTTTCTGTATAGTATTAGAATTGTTTTTTTCTGTTGATACATGAAATAATTCAAAGATAATACTACTGAATTTTAACAGTTTTATAGTTGTTCCTGTTTCCTTTTACCTACACATTCAGTTTAAAAGCTGGCTATAGCACAATTGTGAATACTTATTTCTTTCAGATTTCTTCTTTCTGTCCTTTTCAAAACTTTGATCAATCTCATCTATGGTTTGAATATTTATAGTAAAAGAGCATTACCTCTCTCCTTTATATCCTCTTCATGAAAATAATTTCTATTTTAATAAAAGTTACAAAAACTCAAATATTAACAGGTTGTTGTTCATTAGCTTTTTATAGCCATGCATTGTTATTAATTTAAGCAACTGTGCCTCCAGGTCACTGAATAGATTTATGAATAGTGGCCATAGTGTGAAAAGTATGCATACAACATGGGTGTTATATATAATCAAGACTATGGATTATGTAACTTTCATCTATTTTTTTTTCCAATTTGGCTTAAAACAGGAATTGTTTGGGATAAAACTCCTTTGTTTTGTTTTATGCTCCAATGTAGCTTGTCATAGAGCGAGACATAGTCAGTGTCTGCTAGTCCCACAGACTGTCTACCCTTGTTCTCTGGAGACATCTTACAGATATCCAGCACCTAGTCCTTCCACAGGACTGCATGGGTGACTGTTAGATCATGCTTCTTAGGTTGACTGTTCACAGGTGGGAGTTTTCATTGTGTCATTTGTCTATCTGAATGACTTTTACTTGGATATTGTGTTTTCTCTTGTTTAATAAAATAAATGGGCTGCTTCCAATTGTTTCAGGATTAATCCACTGTTTGCTTTATAGTTAGGGCTGACTTCTGTTATGTATATCAGATTGTCAGGTTTCCAACAACTGAAAATGAAAGTTTCCTTCATAGATTGATGTAGAGAGGAAAGAGTGTAGTCTATTTCCATTTTTTTTCCAAAATAAACTGTGTGTATACTCTGAAATGAATTCTCTTGTATTTAATTTCTTACCAAAAGAAAATTCTTCTCCTGAAATCATTCCTTCAAGCACATTTTAAAAAACTGTTCTTCACCTTTAAATATAAGACAATAAAATACTTCAAAGATTGATGTGTATCATATTACATTCCTGAGTAGAAATTTATATTGTATTCTCAAGGAATGCCTACTGCAGGAACTTACATCCTTTTCCCAATAAGAGGGTGCCTTAAAACAACCACAGAAGAATAACCACCATTTATATCTTGGTGTTCATTTAGTATATATGTCTATATGAACAGGGTACTCTTACTATTTTTTTTTCTTGTATGTGCTAAGGTCAAGAATTATGATAAACTACTTGAGTGACATATAAAACATTAATATTGACTTGTGAATTGCTTTCATTCAAAACAATTGTTAAAAGCACATGGTTCAAAATGTATATTTCCTTTTATATCCTAACACTCACACCTGCTGTGTGATGATACTAACATATATCAATTAAATAGTATATTTACACTCACCTCAAAATTCTGGTAATGCTAATCCAGTTTGAGTACAGTATCTCACCATAAGTTCTCTGAAGCATTCGCCAGTCTAGTATTTTTGGTCTGGATAAATGCATTACTGCATATAGAACACTAATACAATTCATAAAAAGATTAATTTAACTTGGGCTGATAGTCTAAGAAAAAAATATCTCAGTAAAACTTGACAAAAATAAATGCCATTGAGAGTACAAAGCTTTCAAACAGTTATACTTTTTTCTTCAAAAGACTAGGGTAGCAACTTCTTACTATTTATTATTGGTAAAACAATTCATCAAAAACTATCATGTTTTGAATTTCAACCTTGTCTATTAATGCACTTCTTTTCTAGCCCTTAGTCATAGTTAGCTTTGTCAAAATGATTCAACCTAGCATTATCTAAAAGAAAAAAATTAATTTAGGATCAGTTTGGACTATGGGCAAATCTGTGAAAGATTATCTTGGTTATTAGTTGATCGATGAGGTCCCAGCTCATTGTATGTTGTGCCGTCGGCAGACCAGTGGTCCTGGGCTGCATAAGAAAGCTAGCTGAGCATGAGCAGGTGAGCGATCGGAATTCCTTCATGGTTTGCACCCTGAGTATCTGCCTTGATTTTCTGTTCTGACTTGGAAGTGGAAGCAAAATGATCCCATTTCCCCTCAATGTTGCTTCTGTACGTGGTATTTTTTCAGGAAAACTGGAAAGAATCTAGAATGCCTGGTGAGATGGATAACATAACTCTTTTAACTGCGGCTTAAGTGATAGCACCGAAGCACTGGTGACTAATTAACAGAATTTTCAGAATTGTCGAAATAATAATGTAAACTCCCCATTGCTTAAATAACATGAAAGCTTCCTTACTTTCAACTAAAGCTTGGCATACATTTGAGAGAGATGCCCGGAGTTGCTTTCTTCCATCGTATAGTGGTTATATCCCAGGACTACACACTAACTAGTGAACTGGCATCTAAGAGTAAAGCTTGAAGTTGCATATGCTTTATATAGACATGATCACATTTTGGGAAACAAGACCATGTCCCTGGTAATGAATCACATTCTTATTAGTGCTACCATCAAGGTGCTTTGCCAACTAACAATTTAAAAAAGCAAATCAAGTTAATATGTGTGTGAGAGAATATACTTGCATAGCATTAAGTATTTAAAACATCTTAGGAACTGTCATAGCACTTAATTCTTCAGTATTAAATAATAAGAAATGGTGTGGACATGCACCGTATTCCAGAGGGTTTGAGCTTTAAATCCTATGCTTCATCTGCCCTACCTTGCTCCATATTTTCTACCTTGGTCTGCTGCTATTTCTTTACAGGCTGGTTGTTTACTCGGTTTTGAAGGTGACTACTTTGAGCAATAGTCTGGTTTTCCATTTTGTTTATTAGTGAATTTTATTTTGTTAGTGTATTCAGAATGATTTGGACCCAAGAAATGGAATAGGACAATGAAACAAAAAGATTTATATAGGAATAACAGTGTCAAATTATTAATATGCAATGATTGAAAGAAACACGTGCTGACTGATCAGTGACATTCATTTCTGTGGGAAACTCTACAGGAAAATCTAGGTACTTGCAACCAATTGAATCAGAGCTTGGGAGCTAATGGATTGGTTTGAATGAATATTATACATGTGATTTTATTACAGGATCCCACTTACTTGAAGAAGCAGAAGTTTGACTTTCTGTGACAATAAATCCATCCTATGAAATAAAAGGAAGACATTTCATTTTGAGTCATATCCATTTGCCATGTAGGAATAAGAGGTGATATGAACTGAAAAGTGGATTCTTAATTAGGAAAGGGAAAATGTCAAAGCTGAATTAGTAAACAGCTAAAATATTTAATTCTAGAAAAAGTGTTCAAGACAGTCAGATCTCAAAGAATGGATAAGTAAAACACAAGAGAAAATTGACAGCAAGGGTCAATAGAGAACACAATAGGCATATGTCTTAATTATTTAAGGTCTCTTATCAAGGTGACATTGATCATATTCTAATCATGAAGGCACACAAAACAGGCTTTGTGCCTCATGAAAATTCCATAGTAGTATGTAGTGCTTTGTGAAAATGAATTAGAAAGTGGCTAGTGGTACTTTCATAATGGAGATAGTGAGTCCCCTATTAGGAAAAGGTTTAAGAAAGAAGAGAAGGAAGATATAAAATATACATTGCAGACCAAGAATCAAAGGAAACTAGGAAGAGTAATGACTTAGAGAAAAGAGTTCTTAGGATCTTGTGTATTAGAGAGGTTCCTCATTACACTTCTCATGCCTCTCATACATTGAAGGACAATCTCTGAAGCAGGAACTGTGAGCTGGAATGTGAATGCTTCTTTTCTGTTCAGAGCATCTTAACTTTGTTCAGAGCATCATCTGAAGTGAGCTCCTTTGATTCACCAACATCTGGAAGGTGAGTGGAAAGGTTGAACAGTCAACATTTTACAGTGATGCAATGCACACTGTATCGAAGTCTAGATGATGCAGAAAAGATTCATTCTGAATCAGCAAAATTACACCTTAGAAGGGATTTATAGAATTGTTTAGAGATTGTTGTGATGGTGTGCAAAACCTACTTCATTCTTTTTAAAAATATAAAAACTGATTTTAGTGATTCCTGAGTTATGGTATGTATATACATCATAACCTAGTTAGGCAATGGATCTCAGATAATGTTCTAACCTTATACTTATTATATAAAGGAGAAATCAAACCAATTCACAATGTTATATGCATTTTTCAGTTACACATGCTCAAGTTTGTCCCCATTGGGAAAGGTAGGTTAGTGTCAGGATCTTTGATTAAGTAAGTATGCTTGTTGTAGACACAGTCAAATATAGACACACTGGGCTCCAGTACAGATTGTGAAGTACCTGGATCAACAATTCCATGAATGTCACAATTTTATTAATGGTAATCTACTCCTAATAGAAGTCCAGAGGAAGCACAATTTGTTTTGGAAAAAAAATTGTTTTGTTTATGTGTGTGTGTTTCTGTGTGCATTGGGGTGTGTCCGCATGATTTTATGAGCAGCACACACATGCAGGTGCCTACAGAGAGGCCTTGGATATCAGATTTCCTGGAACTAGAACTACAGACAATTTTGAAGCACCTGATATGTTCACTAATGAACATAGCACCTTTGCAAGAGTACTAAGTTGTCCTAACTGTAAGCTATATCTTTAGCTCCAGAAGTTTAGACTTCCATTTTTTATAGACTTGTTGTCTTTCTAGAATAGTCAAATTATATGACGCTTATGCAAAAAACATACTGAATTCAGCTTAAGTTATGATACAGTTTTATTTAGAAAATATGGGTTATTTAGAAAGTTAGAGACTGATACACGTTATTTGGAAAATAACTATAAACATATACTAATTCTCTCAAAGACTTGGGACCCTATCCCAGACTCTTCTATGTGATCATCTTCTGTACTGAGACTTCTTCTCCACCAAGATAGTACCACTATGAGGTAAGATAAATCTGAGATCTGAGAAAGTCCTGAGAAGTAAGAGAGAGGAAGCCAAGACACAGGAGTCATCACAGATTATGCTCGAAGTTAGCCTACCCACTGAGACTTCAGGTCCCATTCCTACATTTTTGACCCTTGCCTAGTAAATTCCAGGATGACCCCAATAACTGTGGCAGCCTAACCTCCATTCACATATCTTGAGCTCTCAGGGGCTCAGAATCGCTGCTCTGGCATTCATAGGTCCAGTGCTTTGAAAGAAATTATTCACTGCCATTCAGAATCCAGGAATTTACTTCTGTCTTATCAAAAGGCTAGAATTCTTATATATGTACTACAGAACTCAGAAATCTATGCTTTTTAAATACGTGTGTGTGTGTGTGTGTGTGTGTGTGTGTGTGTGTGTGTGTGTGGTCAAAGCTAATGTTATGGGTAAGAGTACAGTGTCAATTTTAAAAGAAGTACATAAAAGTACCAAAACAGGGTCACCAACAGTCCTTTGTTTCTAAATGTTTGAGGAATAAAATGCCCAAACTATTATGGTCACTAAGGCTAGGACTACTTATGGGAAGGTCCAAGTCAACACTAGACTTGAGACATTGAATTGATGTCTGCCATGTGAGTATTTTAAAAAACACTCTTAATGGAAAACACTCATTGTCACAGGCATGTAGAAGCCATGACTTTTCCAATAGTGGAATGACTTTTGGGAGAAGTTTCTGTGAGAGTTCTCCTGAAGGTGCCAAATGGTGTTAGATTCTCTGGGTGTCACAGATGTAGTCTGTTTGCATAGCTTGACTTTAGAAGCTGACACTGTTTTGATGGCCCTGCCTGAGGCTACTGCCTGAGGCTGAACATGCACCCACACTGCACACAGGGATTGGTTTCTCTGAGCAAGGTCGTTCTTCAGACCTATTGAGGAAGTGGAGTGGCTGCTGTCCTGTGTTTTACTGTGGCTCGGGCTTCTGGTTACACTTAAAGCTCTTTCTTTTATTTCTCTTTTTGTGATTCTTTCAGTTTTCTGTACCACTAATTTTTGTATTTTGTTCCTTAAAATTACACTAACAGATTAGAAGTATTAAGCTTGGGTTAGATGAATAAAAACGCTAAAATCATTTGCCAGAGGGGTAATTGTGCCTTCACACTCCTTGCATTTCAGAGAAATGCCCATTTCCCATCCCCTGTTTGCTGGCTGTCAACTACTGTAGCTCACACTGGTTGTTCGATTTTACTTATTCCCCTCCTACAGCCAGATCCTTGCCAACCCTCCACCATATACAATATTGAGCTACAAGCTGTTCTCAGAAAATCCACTCAAAATAGCAGAGGAGCAGCTGCTCCTGTGATATTTTCAACAGGAAGAAACTTGTATCTGGTGTCACAGGCTGTGGATCTGCCGGTTTTGCATAGAAGGCAAATGAAGCCCTTCATTGCAGCTGATATTGCCAGCCCCTTATTCACCAATTGAAATTCCCATATACAGAGAAGTGGGCAGTGAAATGGAAAGATGGTTCTGGAAAAACTATGCCTCGTTTGCCATCTATTTGCTTCTCATATTTTTGCAGCTAGTTGATATTTACAAGTAGAGTAACAAGAGCTAATTTGAGGGTACAAATTAGTGGTTGGGGAGAAAGGCCAGTTGAATCCAATAAGCATTTTGTGACTCATTTATCTAACATAACGCTGAGGGGAAGGACTTTACCCTCAAGGAGGTATCATTAATGTGCAGCATGTCACCTCTACTCTTGAAAGTTAAATGCTTTGAGAAATTCTGCGAGTAGGGTTGAGTATCCTTAAACTTTTGAGTTTGCTATTAAAAGTCTCTTCTTGTCCCTTCCTCCTTGAACCTCCCCAGGAAGCATTTCAAAGAACACTGTGGCTGTCAGTGCTGGAATGGAACAATTAGACGTCAAGGATGCAATTAGTCTAATATTAGAGCATTAAGAACTCAAAATCATGACATCTGAGACCAGGAAGCTATGAACTAGTAATTAAGAAACTACTTTGCACTTACTATTTCCCGGAAAAAAAAAGTGTATTTGTGTATTTCCTGTGAAACAATGTTTTTTCACCATACAATTAAGTTTCAGTTACATTCTGGAATCCCTGTCCTGACTCCAAAAGAGCTGTAATGCCTTGTAGAAACAAAACTGCTATATAAACCAAAAGGAGTGCACATTAGCAGCATTGTCTGGCACCTCTAAGATCAATTTTATTCTGAGGATCAAGCTGAGCTACAAATGATCACACTCCACGTGACATGCTGGGGGAATCACACCAAGGATTATGAATTATTAGAGATTTTACATGGACATCATGTATTGCCACAGGAGTTCCATTATCATTTGTCATTAATTAACATCCACTGCCTGTATTTCAAAGTTATTTCTCTGTCACACCACATGCTGTTGTGCAAACCATAAATGCTATCAATATTCCTGCATTTATCTAAGCTCCAACTGATTAAAGTGTGATTTGTCCCGTAATACTGTCTCCCTCTGCTATGTGACTCAGATTCTGACCTCACACCACTTCTGCCACAAATCACCATGCAGTCAATTACACTGAGTAACTGCCGGGTTAAGAGCACAGAAGAGGAGCAGTGCTGGAAGGAAAAGAGTACTCTCCTAATTTAAAGAGAGAAAAGGAAAGACTAAGATGAAGCGTGTGGGACTGCTCTGTGCCAATGAAAACAGATTGTAAAGGTTGTGAGTTTCAAGGGACTGAGAATAATTTAGCTTGCTTCTTGCAGTTTAGAGGAGGAAGATACTGTCTCTATTTAGGAGAAAAAGACTGTCCATTACCTTTCCTCCACTGCTATCTCTCTCTCTTTCTTTCTCCCTTTCTTTCCTTTTTTTAACATATGGTTTAATAAAATATATAATGAACATAATTGTATTGATACTTATTAACTCTTTTTAATATATAATTTGGTGATTTTTTTTGGTGTGAAAAGAAGAGCAATCTTTTAGAAAACCAGGCAAATAATAAACCATCATCCTATAATAACTTAAGAGCATTGTATAGGCTATTTGTAGCTAAGAATCATGAAGATAATAGTCCTACATTCAATCATAATGGGACCTTTGACAATGTTTGACAAAAATCCTATCAAAGATTATGGGGACAGAGAACGGAGACTATAACACCCATTCTAGAACTTGCCTGGTAGGTGTTCTCTCACTCTTCCCTCTATGCTTTGCCCAGATGAAAATCAATTGTGATTGCAAGATAGATACACTTTCTACAAGTTAGCATGAGTACACCTGTGAAACAAATCTAATGGAGAACAAGGAACCACACAGAAGTTTATCCTTGTAAGAAAGGTCAGAGAACTAGGCAAGTTGGGAAGTGAGCCTAACTTGATTAATAATTCTGAATCTTTTGGGTGGCCTAAAGCTTCCAGGACTTTTTCTTATTCTCTAAATGTGTCAGCCTGGTCTAACAGGGAAAAGAACTTTCCTTAGTAATGGAGCAGGAGATTTGGCCCAGATGAACAAAGCTGAACTCTCATAAACGCTTAGCAACCTTGGCTTTTAACATTCTAAATAGTTCTCACCCCTCAGACAAGCTTCGAAATGACAGCTCGGATGCTCATTTTTTCTTACTTCATTGTTTTAAATGATATTATTCCCTTAATGTCAGGTATAAATAAATATATACTGAAATTTTAGATTTTTTTTATTTAGCTTATTTACTGGCAAAAATGTCAAACCCTGTTCACTAGATGGTGTTTTTACATGTCTCCTTGGTTAACTTTGTAGGGATAGACTTGAACTGTTGCATTTCATACTACCTCAACAATGTCGCTTTATGTCAGCTACATTGGGCCGCCTACCAAATGCAATGTAGTCAGTCACTGGCAAAATGCTCTACAATTCAAGCTTAGTCAGAGATAAAAAAAGGTCACACTCATTATCTACTGTTTTCATGCAAACAAGTCAATATAGCATTTAAATATCAAGCAAGTTTAGAGAAGTTTTTTTTTTTTTTGTTTACCTCTTAAAGGCTGACTGAAGGATTCAGCTGAATTTAAAACAAATTAATATTCATTCATTTATTTAATAAATATTTAGTATCTTTGCTGTGCCAGAACTGTGACTGTTTGGATAGATTTATGTATTAGCAATAGTTCTGTTCCTTGAAAAAACAAAAAAACAAAAACTTTCATTGTAAGAATCATTTTTGGGCTTCTTAGATAAAATAAATTGTCATGAGCTTAATTTAGAGATCACTCAGGAAGTGTCAGTATTGAAGGATTCAAGGAAGGTGTAAGGAACATGAGAGAAGACCTAAGTAGATATTGGTATAAAAATCAGTTTGTGCAGCTGCAGGCACCAGCTGTGTGGGCAGTTCAAATCGCTCCCTTTTTTCAGGCTTGGTCACCCTGTGTTCTTTCCCAGCTTTCCAATTTTGGCTCTTATGGGGTTTGGTCATTTTACAATGTACAGTGAGTTCTCTTAGGAGAACCAGGGTTCCCACTTAGGACACATATTGGACATTGGATGAGGGGATTTGAAGAATTAACGTCATTCTTCATTTTGTGGGGCTACAGATTTGCTGTTAAAACATACTTTTCTAATAAGTTCCAACTCACAAATACATTTAACTTGTATCTAATATTTAGTCCATGACCATTGATTGAACTGGTCACCACTGTGGAAGCAAATTTGCCTGGACAGGTGGGGGTCGGGGAGGGGTGGGGTGGGATGTCTGTCTTCCTAAATCACCATGTAAGCTATGCTCGTAGTTGTATTTTATTTGTAAAGGAGATGCTAGATGTGGGTAAAGGCTAGTCCTCTGCTGCAGAGATGATGACCTCCAATATTGAGAGATTCCTGTTGATGTTTCTCTGCTTCACTCAGACACACTGCTCTTTCCTTTGACAGAATGCGTGGGCAGGGTTTTCTCCTTGTGACATAGTAAGCACTGCTATGAAAATGCAACTTTATTCCAGGGTTTTGGCTTTTGCTTTTGTTGTTGTTGTTTTCTATTTTTGAGTTTTGTGCTTCAGAATCCCCGGATGAGCTAGAGCTCTCCTGGCCAAGTAACTATGCTTCCACAGATACTGGCACAGAGTGAACTGGAAAATACAATAAATAAATAAAGCAGCTGGATGCAAGAATTTAGATGCAAGAGCTGCAGAAGATTTGCAAACTGGGGTTGGGTTTGTGATCTTCCTTAACCAAAATCAGAATCAAAAAAATGTATTTTTTGTTACAGGTAGCAAGGAGAAACCTGGGTGGCATTTTGGGAAGTGAAATGAGCCAGTCACAGTAGGCGAAACATGACACAGTTTTACTATATGCACAAAGTATCAAAAATAGGCTCCTGGAAGCAGAAGGGGACAGCGGTGGTTGTCAGGAGTTGCGGTGGAAGGGTGGGACCCTCCTCAATGAGGACTTAGTTGAGTTATGGCACAGGAGTACCCTAGAGCTGAGCAGTGTAGAAGAGTCCCGACAGCTAGCAATGCAGTGACGTGCAGTTTGAAGTTCAAGAGGCTACAGCACATGTCAGTATGCTTATTGAAAACCAAACAGAAAAAAAAGGACTACAGAGATCTCTTGGAAGTGCTAGACATATTTATTTCTTTGATTGTAGCATCAGCCTTAATCTAGTTTCATATTCCATCCTCACCCAACTGTATCCATCAAATAGCTGTAGTGTTTTATCTAGCTATTGTACTTCAATAAAGGTTCCAGAATAAACATGTATCTTAAAGGTTGTTTGTTAAATGAATACATGATTGAATTTGATAGTTATTTGATATTTACCATGAACCAGACTGAAAGGTTGTTTTATTAGTCATCAGGTTGTAAAGAGTGCCACAAGCACACATGGATACAAAATTACAAGGCAGAAAACGAATTGTCTGCTGTATCCCCATTTCTTCCAGGGTGGACCTGACCACAGACCCTTGAATTTATAGCATACATGATAATCTTCATGAAATTGTTGAGAGTCTTCTCCTATTTCTGATGTTGGAGTAGTGGTGAACAACCTCCTGGAGCAGCTCTCCTTCATAGTGCAGCTACTCATACATCACACAGGATAACTGCTCAAGGGTACAGCTTCCAGGGTGAGTCCACGCTGTGAGTGAGACTATCACGTCTTCTATGAGTATAAGTCTCCCATGCTGCAGGGGTGGGGAGGGAATCCTTGCCGGTGCAGTGGCTCATAGATGTATTACTTCTATCGGTTGCACACCATGACTCTATGGTAAGTTTCTACTGCTGAAAATACTACATGCTCAAGTCACTAGATATGAGGAAAGCAAGCTACAACTTCCTCTGAACTGGCAAGAATTCATAGTATTGAAAATAATATTCAGGCTTCAAGGAGAAAATTTTTTCTCAACTATCTGTGCATGCATGTTATGTTATCAGTATTCAAGGCAAGTTGTACCTGTTGGCATCACTGTGCCACAACAACTATAGGTGGAACCAAGTATTTTCTGATTGGAATAAGACCCTTTCTACAACATGTGAACTATATTTAGTTTGATAAACCCAGTAAAATAGCTGTGTCTAGAGAATCAGCATTAAATAGATATAGTATGCCTATCAAGTTGCCTTCTGTTCCTTTATCCTTATGTCTGTGCTTTACTGTTTCTGTAGCCTATAGTGGAAGGAAATTTCTTTTTACAGTGGCCTGTAGTTACTGCAGAGACTGGTAACTGATAAAATGTCTGGGGTATTTGTCTTCTGTCACTGTTGCTGTGAAATAGCAATTCTTAATATAATAAATAACTGTATAATTGGATCACCCATCCAGGTTTCAGGAAACATCCCAGAAGACAGGAATCAACCTGGTAAGAAGAAGAGGGAAGTTTAGAATGTTTTGTATGTCTTCCTTATGGGTTGGAAGTCACTGTTACCATATGGAATCAAGTCAGATAAGACCCTCATGTGATCTAGTCCATTAGTGTTTCCTTACAAGTTGCAATGGAAGGAAAGTATCACAAGACTGATAAGGCCTTTGAGCATAAAAGGTTCATGGGGCTCACAGTCACAAGATTTTCAGGAGACATCTTCCTTGCTGAGAAATAATTGACTGAAATGAGGCTCTTTAGAGGTGCAGTGAATGGCACATAAGTGGAGTAGAGAATTTCCTGGTCAATTAGCTCTTTTTTTTGAGTCACCCATAGTTCTTTACTTGGGCAGGGTCCTCTCTAAGTGGTATGAGAAGTTTTTATGCAATGGAAAAGCAATGCGGCAATGAAGAAATTGACACCATAGAACTGAAAAGAAAAAGGGCAGCAGCTGGTGAAAAATCAGGAAATCATGTTCGAGGAGTTAGTATTCTTTTTTTTTTTAATTAAGGTACTGTGAAATTCAAAATGTTAATATTCTCCTGTTATTTCTATGCTGTGTCTCTTGACTCCTTTTGAAGTGTAATAGGTTGGCTTATAGTAGCTAAGTCATGGCTGTAAAAAAACATTTATATGTCACTGTAGTTTGTATTATTTTATTAATCAAACAAAATTAATCACATATTTTCATTATCAGCTACTTTCTACTTTTTTGTCCAACATTATTTTGCTATTTCATTTAAAAACTCTTCAATGGTATTTGAAAAATATTGTGGCTAGAATATGAGTGTATACTCATTAGCACACTTTAATACACGGACGCTCTACATAGAGATTGACTTGTGGTACGCATATCTGCCATATTGAAACTGTATTATTTCTTTGTGATAAACACATTTCAAATCTTGTGAGATACATTTTAATGCGTTTCTGTGAATTATATTACCAGCTGATCAACCTCTTCTCATCATTTCTTCAACCTGCTCTCATATAGAAAATTGCAAAAAAAAAAAAGTAGGCCATTTATAATATGATTTTCCTTAGATAAGTAAAAAGACATTTATTATTTTTAAATGATTATTTTTTTCTCTTTCTGGAATTTTACTAGACTATTGTATGCTTCATTCAATTAAAAATAATATTATTCATGTTTTTGATGGTTTTCAGCGATGCTCTGTCATATGCCATGTTTTTCCTTCTTGGCGCTGATACACATTTCTAGTGAGAGAAAATTCTGAATCAGTTTGGAGTGTGGTCTTGGTAGATTGCTTCAGATTAGGAGAGATGGGAAATCTGTCCAGATGGTAGAAATGGTCTTTGAAAACAGCATTTTAATTCCATTCTTGAATCAGCTTATTTCTTCCTGAGGCTCATTCTCATACAGCCATTTCCTAATGACTTTTAAAGAGAGCTCTGCCAAGCTCACTGATGATCTGGGATCAAGCATAAGAGCAGACAAGACTCAGAAGAAAATACTTTACATCAATTTGTGATAACCAGATCTTATGACTGGTTGAAATGAGCACAAAGCCAGGAGTTACATTTGGGCAGTATGTGTGTGGATTTTCTTGTTGCTGTTGCTGACCCTTATTTTTTCTTTTAAGTTGATATTGCTAGTGCACCCAGCCAATGAGATCTGTAACCAGACCAATCTGTGACTGTTCTGAGAACACGTGCAGGTCCTGTGTCCTGAGGTCTAAGACAAACATACTCCAGGTCAGATATAAAACAGCCCCAGGTCTTGGCTAGAGAAGAATTTCTGTCATGTATTCTAATCACAAGTGCCCTGTTTCCCCTATCTCTGGCACATAGCATAGATAACATATTGACTAAACTTGCTTTCTGGAAACATACCCACACCTTTTCCTCAGAAACTATTTTTTGTGGCATATATATTATCATTATCATCATCATTGATTACAACTTATTCAATTTTAACTCAACTGTGGCTCCCTCATCTCCTCCCAATCCCACCCTCCCTCTCTCTTCTTCCCCTAAGCCCCTCCCCTAATCCACTGATAGAGTAGGTCCTCCTCCCCTTCTATCTGACCTTAGTCTCATCAGGACTAGTTGCAGAGTCTTCCTCTGTCGCCTGACCAGGCTGCACCCCCAGGGAGAAGTGATCAGAGAGCCTGCCACTGATTTCATGCCAGAGACAGCCCTGCTTCCCTTTCTAGGGATCCCAGTCAGAGACAGATGCCTATAGGCTACATCTGAGCAGGGGTCTAGGCAATCTCCTTGCATGGTCCTTGTTTGCAGTATCTGTCTCTGCAGGACCCTGGGCACAGATTTTTTTTTTTTTTTTTTTTTTACTCTGTTGGTCTCCTTGTGTAGTTCCTGTCCCCACTGGGTCATTCTATCTCCCCCTTCTTTGATAAAATTCTATGCATTCAACCCAAAGTTTGACTATGAGTCTCAGGTTCTGCTTTGATACCTCAATCAGTAGAATCTTTCAGAGGCCATCTGTGGTAGGCTCCTGTCCTGTTCCCTGTCTTCTCCTGCTTCTGATGTCTATTGAGTTTGCCCTTCTGAATGAGGATTGAGCATCTTCTCTAGGGTCTTCCTTGTTTAGCTTCTTTAGGAGTATAGACTTTAGTATGTTTGTCTTATATTATATGTCTAATAACCACTTATGAGTGAGTATATATCATGCTAGTCTTTCTGCTTCTGGGTTACCTCACTCAAGAAGATATTTTCTAGTTCTCACCACTTGCCTGCAAATTTCATGATTTCCTTGTTTTTAATAGCTGAGTAGTATTCCGTTGTACAAATACACTACTGAAACTATTTTTTAAATGTACTATTGATGTTAATTCATTGAGAATTCCATACGATGTATGTTAATCATATGCACTGCATACCTTACCCTTCCTATAACTCCTTGTAGATACATTACTGTCTCCTACCCTTCCTCTTAAGAGTTAATGCCTCTGTAATAGGACTGGAGCCTTTCTTTGGACTTCCACAGCATTGCTTACTATGGAGTTAATACATCCCTTACCTCAAGGATGAATAAAGTCCTTTGTTTAAACTACTTTATTTCTGCTCCTGCTTCCCCAAATCTAGGACATATGCAAAGAGAAGTTCACAAAGTTGTTTGTGGCTTGTGAGATTAGAGTTTTGGTGTTAGAAATGTTGAGCTGCTGTTGAATAAAGCTTCTTAAATCCAACTAAAATGTTTCTTACTCTTTTTCATATGATTATGTTAGTTGGTCACCACATGGTCCTGATTAGATTTCAGTTAACTTTTATCTTGATAGATGATGGTTCCAGGATATTATAAAAGAACAGAGCTCTTGTTAATTATTAATATTTATTATTGATTTATCTTTTAGTTAAACAGTGGTTATTCCTAAACCAGCTGTATCCCCAAATCAACACAAAAAGACTAGGATGTATTTAATTAACTGAGAGCACAATGCTGGGTAATATTTACTCCATTCTAAACCTCCAAGTCAGAATAGCTTCCTCTCATTTAGATTTCCCACATTATATTTACTTTTAGTCATATTTTAGGTCTGGTTCATCTCTCCTAGTGGTTCCAAGTCTTCTCTTGCCAATCTCTGCTCTCAGATCCTCCCAATGGCTTCCTTCTCCTCCCCTCCGGACCAGAATGTCGCACCCTATTCTCTTCATTGCTCAGCACTGGTTGGTTGTTTTATTGACAATATGAAGAACAAATTGTAGCATGCTCACACAAACTTGAGACACAAACTCGCAATATCTGGATTGAAACCAGGTAATGGGATAGAGAAATTAATATGTAAATGAACAAGGGTAAATTGTATACATTCCACAAGAACATTATAGCAACAAGAGCCAAAATACCTTTGAATGAGTACAACCCAAGATGTGCATGAGTTAGAACTCACAAAGTTGTTGAGAAACATACACAATATTCCATATCTATAAAATTTTATCCCACATTATTTCCTGCTTGAACTTTTTCATATATGGTTATTACCAGCTCTGCTGGTTACCAGAGGGAGAAATGCATTTATGCATATAATAAATGCAGTATATTTAAGTTTCTGATTTTTAAAAAGTCTCATGTGAGGGAGGGGAACAAGTGGGATACAAAGCGTATAAATTATAACAAATAAAAAATTTAAATTTAAAAATATATGTTGAATAATTTTTAAGTTAAAAATAACATACAAATCAAAGCAAAATAAAAGAGAGAAAAGAGAAAAAAAGAAAAATATCTCATGTACAACTGTGTCTCCTAGATGTATTATTTAGTCATCAGCATATAGTAACATGTTTCTATTTTATAGAACTGTTTTATTTAAAGATTTATTTATTATGTACACAGTGTTCTGCCTGCATGTACACCTGCATGACAGAAGGAACCACCGTTGTGAGCCATAATGTGGTTGCTGGAAATTGAACTCAGGACCTCCAGGAGAGCATCCAGTGCTCTTAACCTCTGAGCCATGTTTTCAGCCCCCTAGAACTGTTAAAAGATTGAAAGTTCCTGCTAAATACACCAGGATCTAACTGATCATGTGCCATGCTGAGTACCACTGAGAATAAAGCTTTCTCAAATATTAATTTACAGTTTGAATTTTTTATTTTGTAAGCATTTTTCAATACTTTTGTGAAGTGTTCTCCCACTGTTGGGCTTCATGTCTCCTTTCTGTTCATTTGAATGATAAATATTTGTAATTTGTCTCACACTTTGTAAATATTTCTAATAAATTATATTTGTCCCTTTCTTTAGGAATGTAACATATTTGAGTAATACAAAACAGATACTGTAATTTAAATTTATTTAAGGGTACTAATTATAGTTTCTTCCATAAGAAGAAATTTTTTGTTTTAAAAGCCATCAATATATTCTTTCGTTTTATAATTTCATGTTTTACTTTTCAATGTTCTACACAAAAACTGTTTTATTATGTCCTCAGTTCATTAACCAGTAGCCAAGAGTTTATCACTTAATTCACAGTTTGTGTATATTCATCTTGGTTTTATGTAATTTTAAAAGTTAATATAGAAATTGAGGAGTTTTTTTTTATTTTATTTTTTTTATCAGTTACATTTTATTAACTCTGTATCCCAGCCATGTCCCGATCCCTCATTCCCTCCCAGTCCCTCCCTCCCTCCCTCCCTCATCTCCACCGTGCCCCTTTCCAAGTCCACTCGGGGGACCTCCTCCCCATTCATCTGATCCTGTTTTATCAGGTATCTTCAGGACTGGCTGCAAAGCCCTCCTCTGTGGCCTAACAGGACTGCTCCTCCCTTCGGGGGTGGGGAGACCAAAGAGCCAGTCATTGAGTTCCTGTTAGAAATAGTTCCTGTTCCCCTCACTTTGGGAAACCAATTGGTTACTGAGCTACCACAGGCTACATCTGAGTGGAGGTTCTAGGTTATATCCATACATGGTCCTTGGTTGAATGTCAATCTCAGAAAAGACCCTGTGCCCAGATATATTTGGTCCTTGTGGAGCTCCTATCCTTTCCCCATCAGACTAACTCCCCTTCTTTCTTATGATTCTCTGTACTCTGCCAAAGGGTTGGTCATGAGTCTTTGCTTTGAAAACACTGCTAGTTAGAGTCTTTCAGATGCGCTCAGTAGACTCCTGTCATACGTTCAATGCACATCCCATCTGTCTTTCTAAATGAAGATTGATCATCTTACCCCATGTCCGCTCAATTGATTATCTTCTTTAGGTGTATAGATTTCATTAGGTTTATCATATCTTATAGGTCTATATAAGTGAGTATATCCCATGTTTGTCTTTCTCCTTCTGGGATATTTCACTCAGAATGATCTTTTCTAGATCCCACCATTTGCCTGCAAATTTCATGATTTCCTCCTTTTTGATTGCTGAGTAGTATTCCATTGTATAAAAATACCACAATTTCTGTACCCATTCCACCATTGATGGACATCTGGGTTGTTTCCAGGTTCTGGCTATTACAAATAGAGCTGCTATAAACATGGTTGAGCAAGTGTCCTTTTTGTGTACTTGAACAAACTTTGGGTATATACCTAGCAGTGGTATAGCTGGGTCTGGAGGAAGCACTATTCCTATTTGTCTTAGAAAGCGCCAGATAGCTTTCCAGAGTGGTTGTACCAGTTTACATTCCCACCAGCAGTGGAGCAGGGTTCCCCTTTCTCCACAACCTCTCCAGCATGTGTTATCGCTTGAGTTTTTCATCTTGGCCATTCTGATGGGTGTAAGGTGATATCTCAGGGTCGTTTTGATTTGCATTTCCCTGATGGCTAATGAGGATGAGCATTTCTTTAAGTGTTTTTGAGGAGTTTTATCATGACAATTTTATATACATTTTTTTCTTGCTCCTCTTCCTCAGTGTCCCTCTCTTGGTCTTTCTCCTTACTCCCTCACTAGTTACCCTTCTGTGCTTATAATGTATACATTTCATTAGCTTCGTTTCCCCTAGCACTTGAGAGTTCTCTTCTCTGCTTTTTTCCAAGAAAACTATTCCAATATCTAATATTATATTTATAAAATAACCCTATCCTTTTTATTCACTTTTTATAAAATTTATTTGTCTCAACTCATCTGCTATAAACAAAGACATCATTAATTTTAATATTTTATCTGTACAATATTTTTTATTCTTGATATTTTACTTAAATTCTTACTTTATAGTCTTCATAAAATAGTCAGCATATAATAATGCTGAATTCACAAAATAATTTTTTAAGAAAATAAGAGTTTATTCTGGAGCCATATTGTCTGACCATCACTCAGGAACATGGATTTAGGTTCTTCAAACTCCCTGTTCCAACCTGGAAGCAGTTTCCTAAAGGACTGTAGTTTTACAGAACCAAGAACATCATAAATCAAAGGCAGGTTTCCAATACAGTGAATTTTAAACAAAATTTATACAATTATTCTCTTTACAAAAGACATATGAACTTCATTATTTTATTCATCTAACTATTTATTTTATGCTTCTTAAAAGTAAAAAGGTTTGTTCTTGGTTGGCTACTATACTGATAAATTCCAGGTTTGGATTTATTGTGGTAAATTATGTATGTACTTACAAAAGCATACCACTGTGACTATACACGCATACAGTAGTATTTTTAGAATACTTGTGTGATGTTTTATATGTATTCCAGTTAGATATGCATAGGTGTATGTGTTTGTTATAATTAGTTGGGGATTACCTGGTCACATTTTTAGATGACTTGGCATTTGCTCTGCTCTGGGATACCCAACCTGAATCATGCAGGTGAGGGGGCACAGTGGCTAATGATTCTAGAGATATTCTTCTGGGCATTTTCTTAACACCTGGGAAAACTTTCTTCCTACTTATATTTTAAAAAGTGGATGTATATGGAGATAACCTAGAATCTTGATAACACAGCCACTTCTGATGAGAACTGATAGACTAAGATCAGAAAGAAGAAGAGGAGGACCTCCCCTATCAGTGGACTTGGGGAGGGGCATGCATGCAGAAAGGGGGGGGGGAGGGTGGGACTGGGAGAGGAGGAGGGAAGGGCTTATGGGGGGATACAAAATGAATAAAGTGTAATTAATAAAAGTTAAATAAAAAAGTGGATGTATAATTTTGATGGGATATTACATATTTTATTGATACACTCAGATATGAACCTGGCAGTTCGCATCACTCAGGCTTTGTGCATTCCGTCACAGTCTCTGGGAGTGCATCTGTGTGTTTCTTGGGAATCATCCACTTGCAGTCTTCACTTGGCTTTCTCATGAATCCCTGAACCCTCAGGGGAGGGGTGATACAAAGACATCCAACTTAGGGATGAGTCCTCTGAAGTCTCTTGCTTGCCACATGTTGTCCAATTGTTAGTTTTGATTTTTTTAATCACACTTGAGTCTTACTTTAGAATGTTGAATTGGATCCTGGTGAGATGGCAGTGGTTAAATTGTAAAATGTATGGTGAGGTACTTACAAGGTTTATATATATATATATATATATATATATATAAACCTTGTAAGTACCTATATATATATATATATATATAGAGAGAGAGAGAGAGAGAGAGAGAGAGAGAGAGAGAGACTTTTTTGTACATACATTCTACGATCTTTTAATTGTCAAACAGAGTCGGCTGGTGTGTGGAAGTTTTAGAGAGGCATTCATTGGTGATTTTATTTTCTGCAGTGGCTTTGCTGGCATCAGGATAATTCTGTTCTCATTTAATGTCTTGGGAAGTACTTCCTCCTCTGACATCTTCTACAGTCCTTTAAGTTGGACTAGATTATTTCTTTGTGAAATATTTGGCAGCATGTACTAGCAAAATCATCTGGATTTCTCTTTCTTGAAGCTGTTGTTTTACATTATTTGGTTTTGTATCTTGATACCAGCTCTTAAATTTTCAAGCCACTATACAACTATTTTTAAATTAAGCTTTATTTATCCATGCAATTGGCTTTGATTGATTGCTTTTTAAATCCTAATATTAATTAATTTACTAGTCCATTTAATAAGATAACCAATGTAGCTTTTTTAATTTGGTTACTATGTAATATATTTATTCTTATCCTGTCATTATGTGCTTTTTTCCTTTACTCTATGCATACAGTTGATTTCTTGAATTGTTATATTATACAATAGGCTTCTTCATGTATTTTTTCTTAATGATGTGGAACAGTTTCTCAAACTCTAAATTATGGCTTTTGTTTATTAAATATTATTGCAATGAGCCAGATGTAATGTTTAATTTCTCAAGTCAAATACAAGTGAGGTTGCATAATGTTAAAGCTAACAACATTTGCATAGCTTAATTGTTTATTGTCTTTTGCTGGCACAATTTAAAATTTATTGTGCAATTATATTTGTTAAATTACACCTTCTATCTTCTTTAAAAGAGTGTTAACAACACTGAAATTATGTTTATATTCATAATGATCATACTTTGTTATACCCAACTCAGTTTTAACATTTTTAGTGCTTTCTCAGTCCTCTTCTTTTAAAATCCAACAAATCTCATTCAAGTGGCTTATTCTTGAATAGTTTACTCATAAAGAGTTGATCAATGTCAGTGAGAACTTTCCTGAATCATCATTTCTTTAGCAGTGTCAAATCAGGTAAACCACAAGTAGCTCAGACCATAATATCTTATATTGATTTTGTTATTTAAAGACTGGAATGTATGAACCATTTTTCAAACTACCTTATGAGAAAAAGTTTGAGACATGTCAAAACTCCTTACTTTGATATTAAAATCAATGTACTGGTATAAGATTTTAGAATGTGAGAAACCATTTCACCTTGTTTCTGGTCCCCATGCAGGATATTTTTCTTCTGTTATGTTTTAGTAGCATAGATTTCCCATTTTTGTTTTGCTCAGTAATAAGAGTAATCAGCTCATGTGTTTTCCATTGGAATGCTTTCTTATCTTTTAGAGTTTTTGATTTTATATAATGTCTGTTGTCAGCAATTATATTCTAGGTGGACATTTTCAAGTAGTTCATCATAGTATTTTTGCTGCTGCTTATGGTCAGAAATTATGTGATCTGTATTTTTATACCATTATTTAAGTCACTGTGACATCCAGCAAATACTGTTTGTTGTATAGGCACTGTGCATGCCAGTGTATAAGAGACAAACATTTCTGCATTAAGGAAGTTGTTAGCTAGACCCAGACAATAATCAAAATAAATGCATACTATGTCAAATGACACTACTGTGAGATCAGACTGCTAAGACAGCTGAGGGAGTGAGCATTGTGATGCCTACTTATAACACCATAATTTAGGACAGTGAGACACACAGATTGATAGTTTGAAGTCATTCTGGTCTATGTGGTGAATTTAATGCCAGTCTAAGGTTCACAGTGCCACCCAGTTTCAGTGCTGAAGTGCGTGAGTCAGAGAATAAGATATTGAAGGCTACATATAAGGTTGAGCAAGACGGTGAAGGAGCTGAGAAAGTGTGATAGGTATGTGTGAAAGGCAAGGAGATATCATGAAGGACTGTCTGCTTGTTTTGTTGAGTTGTGCCATTCTAGCTGTCCCTGTCTCTCACTGACTAAACAGAGATATGACCTATTATTAATTCTAGAAATGTAGCATAGCTTCTACTTCTTTACCTTTAAGATCACCTGGAACAAAAGCTTCTGGGGTTCCCCTGAGGTATCATACATAAAGGATGAGCAGCCTACAGACGTGATGGCGATAGCTACAGTCATGAATGACCCCAGGCTTTAATCTTTTCCTGGCAGTTACTTCTCTTTTTAACTGAAGGTTCTATGCAGGAGCCAGCTTCCTTCCTTTCTTTTTCTCTCTTCTTTTTTTCTTTCTTTCTTCCTTTCTGTCCAGGCTGAAATTAATCTTCATGTTACCCACCTGGTAATAAAAAAATGTCTGTGAGATAAGGGGTAAACTGACACTGAGCAGCCCAGTTTACCTCAGGTGATCTTAACTGCTTTGGTAGCAGAATGCTTTCACACCTTGTCACATACCTCAGTGTTCTTCCTTTATTTCAGCTCTTGGCCAATCTATGTTAAGCAAAGAGTGGTTCCACACACTTTTAGTCCCTGCAGAGGAAAGCAGATCTTTGTGATGTCCATGAGTTCAAGGCCAGTCTGGTCTGCATAGCTACTTACAGGACACCCAGGGTTAAATAGTGAGACCCTCTTTAAAAATCCAAAGAAATTAGCTATGTTTAGATCTTCTTGTTTTCCAGTGTCATTGCATATCCTTTAAAGAAAAAAGGATTAAAAAATATAGCCCTTTATACTTTTATATAAAATTAAATTGTCTAAATGTTTATTATTTCAGTTATTCAGTTTATAGAATGTATGTACTTATGTACACTATGCAATTACCAAATCAGGATCATTAAAATGTTTTATTTTTAAAATGTACTTAAATTTTTTGAGTTACTCACATTTTATGTGGTTAAATCTAGCTTTCCAATACTACATTTTTCAAATCTAGGTAATTAACATGTCATTTTCCTTATCAATGTTTATCTAATACTCATTTTTCAGTGTTATGAATTTTTGTTAGTAGCATCCAAAGACTGTAGTTCTAATTAAAGAAAGTTTTAAAAGCATATTATTGATAGTTTGCAGGGCAGAGCCTTTCAGAGGTCCTCTGTGTCAGGCTTCTAACTTGTTCCTTTTAAGTGTGTCATATGCCTCTCAGAGTTTTGTTCAGTTCTAAGATAATATTATAAAAATGTACTCAAACTCAATGAAATATTAAAAGTAAATATTAAGTTAGTACTCAAGAGTTCTGTCTTGAGGCAGAACCTTTACTTCTGTATAATCCGTGTTCCAGTTCTCCAGTAAGAACTACAAAGGAAGCCAACATGTTCATTAGGAAAAGTGCCTTTCAACATGTTCTTTATTACCAAGACAAGTGACTGGAAGTATGACTACTTTAATATTGCAAAATAACAACTCCATAAGAAAACATAAACGACTTCAAGAGAGGTGTGGCCTTCAGAAAGCTGTTAAGAACAGATTTGTCTGTGGAGTAAGACAGGCTTGCAAGCGATGTTATGTCCATTTATTACTGATTCAGTGAAAGTCACCTTTTGTTTACTTTAAATTAGAGTTATGACATGAACAGTGTTAAAACAATCACATTTTGAAAAGCCATTTATTCAAATCAACTTCTTCTTAGCTGTTAACATTGGGCCTTCTTTTTGTATATTCACACTCACTGTAAATGCTACTTAAATGAGTAGAAAACCAGTAACACACATTGCTTTATGCAATGAATGTCCAACTATATAAAATTAAAAACTACTTTCCCAGAACCATCTATGTATTTCCTCAATCCTGTTGGATTATTACTTTCTGTTTAGAGCATATAATTACCATGCCCATATTTATTTTTCTTCTTTTTTATATATTTATTTTATTATTATCATTTATCACAATTTTTTCACTTTGTATTCAGGCTGTGGCCCCTTTCTCATTCCAAATCCCACTCTCCCTCCCTCTTCTCCCCCTATGTCCCTCCCCTAGACCACTGATAGAAGAAGTCCTCTTCCCCTTCTATCTGAACCTAACATATCAGGTCTCATCAGGACTGGTTGTATTGTCTTCCTTTGTGGCCTGGCAAGGCTGCACTGCCCCCCCTCCCCCCCAGGGAGGTGATCAGAGAGCCTGTCACTGAGTTCATGCCAGAGAAAGTTCCTGTTCCCCTTACTAAGGGCCATACTTAGAGACTCACTTTATGGGCTACATAAGATTTATTTCTCTTTTAGGGCTTGTGTGCATTATGAAATCATGCAAAACCTTTCAAATATGTTGTGAGTTAAATTTACCTACATTGACATCACAGTGCTTTTGAGGAGCTGTATTTCTATTCTTTAAAAGCAAAAGATCTGTGAAGGTTGAGAAAAATGCTTGTCAAACATCAACAAAGTGCTTCAAACAATAATTTTCTGCAAGTCAATTATTCTCACCATTTAAAGAAAAGAAAATTTCAAGAAATTGCTAAGGAATTTCTTGAAATTAAGTTTGGGCTCGTTTTATAGAAGTGATACTTTTTTCTTTTTTTTGTTTTTATGTATCATTTATTACAATTTATTTACTTTGCATCCTAGCTGTAACCCCCTCCCTCATCCCTTTTCAGTCCCACCTTTTCTCCTTGTGCCCCTCCCCTAGTACACTGATAGGGTAGCAGGAGCTCCACTAATATCTGACCCTAGCCTATCAGGTCTCATCAAGAATGGCTTTATTGTCTTCCTCTGTGGCCTGGCAAGGCTGCAACCCCAACCCCAGGAGGAGGTGTTCAAAGACCCACTGAGTCCATGTCAAAGACAGCCCCTGCTCCCCTTACTAGGGAACTCACATTTAAACTGAGCTGCCTATGGGCTACATCTGAGCAGGGCCTCTAGGTCGCTTCCATTGCATGGTCCTTGGTTGATTCATCAGTCTCTGAAGGCTCCCCTGGGCCCAGATTTTTGGCTCTATTGGTCTCTTTGTGGAGCTCCTGTCCCAACTAGGTCTTTGTATCCCTTTCTTCTTCCATAAGAGTCCCTGTATTCTGCCCAAGGTTTGGCTATGAGTCTCAGCATTTGCTTCATTACCCTCCTGGGTAAAGTATTTCAGAGGCCCTCTGTGGTAGGTTACTGCTCTGTTCCCTGTCTTCTCATGCTTCTGATGTCAATTCTGTTTGACCTTCTGAATGAAGATTAAGCATCTTTTCTAGGGTTCTCCTTTGTTGTTTAGCTTCTTTAGGACTAAAGATTTTAGAGTATTTATCTGATAGTGATAAGTGAGTATATATCCTGTGAGTCTTTCTGCTTTTGGGTTAACTCACTTAGAATCATCTTTTCTAGTTCTATCCATTTGCCTGAAAATTTCATGATTTCCTTGTTTTTAATTGTGGAGTAGTTATCCATTGTGTAGATATACCACAATTTCTGTATTCATTCTTCCATTGAAGGACATCTAGTTTGTTTGCACTGAAGGACATCTAATTTGTTTCTGGCTATTATGAATAAAACTGCTATGAACATAGATGAGCAAATGTCCTTGTTGTTTGGTTGAGTTTACTTTGTATATATGCCTAGGAGTGGAAGATGTTATAGTATCACTATTTGCAGATGATATGATAGTATATATAAGTGACCCACAAAACACCTTCAGCACAGTGACTGGATAAAAATTAACTCAAAAAACAAAAACAAAAACAAAACCCTCCTGTATACATACAAAAGACAAATGGACTGAGAAATAAATTAGGGAAACAACACCCTTTTCAATAACATATAGCCACAAATAACATAAAGTACCTTGGTGTGACTCTAACCAAGCAAGTGAAAGATCTGTACAGAAAAACATTCAAGTGTCTGAGGATAGAAACTGAAGAAAAAATTAGAAGATGGAAAGATCTCCCAAGCTCATGGATTGTTAGGATTAACATAACAAAAGTGGCCATCCTACCAAAAGCAATGTACAGATTCAATGCAATTCCCATCAAAAACACCAAGACAATTCTTTACAAATCTTGAAAGAACAATTCTCAATTTCTTATGGAAAAATTAAAAAAAAACAGAATAGTTAAAACAACCCTGTACAATAAAAGTACTTCTGAAGCTATCTTCATCTCTAATCTCAATTGTACTATAGAGCAACAGTAATAAAAACTGCATGGTAGTGGCATAGAAACAAACTGGTGGATCAATAGAACCGAATCGATGATCTAGAAGTAAACTCATGCACCTCCCTTCGGATACTTGATTTTTGACAGAGAAGCCACAACTGTACAATGGAAAAGAGAGAGCATCTTCAACAGATGGTGTTCATTTAAATGTACGTCTAGTTGTAGAAAAATGCAAATAGATTCATATTTATCACCCTGCCCAAAACTAAAATCCAGTGGATCAAAGACTTGAACATAAAACCAGACACACTAAATCTCTTAGAAGAAAAAGTGAGGAAAGGCACAGAAGAGAACTTCCTGAAAGAACAACAGCACAGGCTCTAAGAGCAACAATAAATAAATGGGACCTCATGAAAATGGAAAACTTCTGTAAATTAAAGGACATTGTCAACAGAACAAAACTACAGCCTACAGACTGGGGAAAGACATTAACCAGCCCTACATCTGATAGAGAGTTAATATCCAGAATATATAAAGAACTCAAGAAGTTAAACACCAACAAACTAAGTACTCCAATAAAAAAAAAAAGGAGTAAAAAGCTAAAAAGACAATTCCCAAAAGAGATATATTGAATGGCAGAAAAAAAAAAAACTTCAGGAAATGCTCAAAGTCCTTAGTTATAATGGAATTACAATTCAAAATGAGCCTGACATTTCCCCTTACACCAGTCAGAATGGCTAAGATCAAAAACTCAAGTGACAACACATGCTGGTGGGGATGTGGAGATAGAGGAGCCTTCCTGCACTGCTGGTGGGAATGAAAACTTGTACAACCACTCTGGAAATCTACCTGGTGTTTTCTCAGAAAATTAGGGTAATTCTTAACATTAATGCCTCTTCTGGAAACTTTTAAAAATTAGATAGATAGATAGATAGATAGATAGATAGATAGATAGATAAATATCATTGAATATCTGCAAGTGTGGAGAAAGGATAGTAAACTTCTTCATATTTTAAGCATCACATGATAAAATATAAACCTTATTTTGAAATGGTTTGCTACTATTCAGATCTTAAATGTCCGTCAAAACCTGTGTTAAATGCTTGATCCCAACATGGTGATATTGGTGGATCATAAAATTTTAGTGGTTCTCTTTGGAAAGTTTATGGGACATCGAGGACTGTCTTGAAAGGAGACTGTGTGAGGACCAGGGGAGTTTTAGTTGTTGTGGTGTTTTGTTTACTTTCGTTTTTCTTACTGTGAGATAAGATACTTCCCTTTATCATGTGATGTCTACTGCACTGTCATAGTCTCAAGGCATTGGACTCAGTCTTTCTTGAACTGGATGCAATCTGTCCTAAACTGTGAGTCAGTGAGCTTTTTCTTTTAGTAAATTGTCTGAGATATAAGTTAAAGTGGCAGAAAGATGCCTCACACATTGTTTAAAATTCTAATTAGAAGAGATGGCTGATGTGCACGCACTGAATTTATAACTACAGATAGAAAACAGCTGTTGAAAGATATATGAGTCCTAAAACAACTCCACAATGTTATTTTTCTCAGGAAAATGCATCAGAACAGAACTGAAGTTTGTGGAAAAATGAGATTATTTGAAAGAAAACTCAAAACAAAGATATCTACAGCTGCCCAAAATGTTGTTCTTATACTTTTTTCTATTCAAATTTTTCCTCTTGACCATCAAAGACATCAGTTATCTGGATTCCAATCAGTCCAGAAAGATCACATACAGATTTTTGAGAAAAGTGGTAAATTTAGGGTCAGATAAATCTAAGATTACACTTTAAGTCATGAAATTCCATAAAGAACACCTTTGTTGAGCTCCAAGGAAATTCTAGTTCCTAAATCTTTGCCATGGAAGTATAACTGGAGCAAACTCTCCACTCAGAATCATCTTTCATTATCTGGCAACCTTTGTTCCTGACTTTGAAAGTTGAGTACCTAAGATAATCCATTTGTTTTTCACCATAATGCAACTCTCTCTGTATTGTAGATCTCTACTTATAGCAAGAACTGAAGCCGTTATTCTATTTTTCACAAGGTGTTCAGAGTTTTTTTTTTTTTTACAAATAGGCTTTGAAGAACTATTTATTGTTACATTACACCATTAATATTTAATAATATATTTGTTAATAAAAGAATATTAAGATATAATATTTATTGCCATATTATACCATAAATATGTCTAATTACTAAGTGTTAGTTAATAAAAATGTGTTTTAGAGGATGTCAATAGATGTCAATATCTTTACTGTAGTAAGCGTGATTCTAACTTGATCTCTAATAGTTTATTCTTCCTTTTGTTGAGTTGATAAATTATTTTTTAACTTTATTATTGAATTTTTTATTATTATTTTACTTTTTACGATTTATTCACTTACAATCTGATTGTAGCCCCCTCCTTCAGCTCCTCTAGGTCCTACGCTGCCTCTGTCTTCTCCCAATCCCCTTCCCCAGTCCACTGAAAGGGGGAGTTCTGCTCTCCTGACATCTAACCTCAGCTTATAAAGCCTCATCAGAACTTACAGTCCCCACATTGTGTTCTCCAATACACAAAATGCATCAGCATATGCTTATAGCATAAAGTGGAACTCAGATTCAAACATACGTAAGTAAGAAATAATTGAAAATTCAAGAAATAATAGAAGATTTGCAAGGGGTAATGATATAGTTTAATAGGCACAATGATTTATTATTACTGTGCCAGGCATTCCTGGGTTGGAGAGCTCCATATATTGACTTCAGTTGAAGAACAGCAAGGTCACATTGTGAAGACCTAATTGTGCATTTGATTTCAATCATTGTTGGTGTCTCACCCCAAGTTTAGGAAGCTCCTTGTCCTAGTCTTCCAGTGCTTAGCTTTTGTGTGCATTTCGCACACACCAGAATCCAGGACAGTAAAGAAGCAGTAGGTGAATGAACACATGAAAGTTCGAGGAAGTTAATGGGCAAGAAATATGATGGTGTGGACTTACTGGGCATGATGAAAAGAAAAATTCCCAAACGTATTTTCTTTACAGAAGAATTATAAAATCACACCTTTACCTTACCCATAGCAGACTGAATCTTGCTCTTGATTTTCAAAGCACTGAGTTTAAAGGAAAAGTTATTTTTATAGAAATGGAAATATAATTCTAGTGATAATCAAGACTCCAAGCAGCGGGGGTTAAGGAGCCTGAGGTCACCACCTCATGTAGCCAGGTAGGACTTACATTGGAGGGAGGAGGACATCAACTCACCATAAAACCTTTGACTCGAAATTAGTCTTGCCCACAAGAAGTGTAGGGATTATGATGAAGCAGGAATTGAAGGAATAGCAAATCAGTGACTGTCCCAACTTAAGACCTACACCATGGGTGAGAGACAACCCCTGTCACTATTAATGATACTCTGCTATGCTTGCATAGCAACCTATGAAAAAGAGCTTCATCTAGCAGCTGATGGAAACAGATGCAAAGACCCACAGGCAAACAATAGACCAAGCTCAGGGAGTTTTGTGGAAATTTGGGAGGAAGTATAGAGGGAGCCAGAGCAGTCAAGGACACCATGAAAACACAAACGGAGTAAACTAAGTGGGCTCACAGAATCTGGGTTCCATGTAGGCTCACAGAATCTGAACCACCAACCAAAAAGAATGCCTGGGCTGGACCTAAACTCCCTACATATTTATAGCAGATGTACAGCTTGGTCAACATGTGGATCTCCTAAAAATGGGAGTACGGGCTATCTCTGACTCTGTTGCCTGCCTTTGGATCCCTTTTTCTTAGCTGAGCTGCATCATCAGGCCTCAGTGGGAGAAGATACACATAGTTCTGCTGTGACTTGAGGTGGCATCAGGGTGGGTTTGGTACCCCTTGGGAACCTTCCGTTCTCTGAGGAGTGGGGCAATGAGGAAAGGGAAGCTCACGGGTGGGTCTGGGAGGAGAAGAAGAACAGGGATCAGGCTGTGAAGTGATTAAATAAATAAATTTAAAAAGAAATGGGAAAGCAAAATAAATGAGGAGAAACAGATTCATTAGTGGCAAAAAAAAAAAAGAAAAAGATAAAAAGAAAACGAATTTGAATGAGCCTGTGGAAGACGATGAGCTTTCTACTACAGTGAATGATGCTTTGAAGAGATTTTTCAATTTTTTTTATAATATAGACATACTTTATGCTAGCCAATGCCAGTCTCCTAATTCCTGTTAATTTAAGTCTTTATTAAATTTGAGAAACTAATGGTTTTAAATGACAGAAAATTGTAAACCTGTGGTTGTTATCCTGAAGCCAAAAATAGTTGTGATTAGGTATTGTCACTCAACCAGAAGACTGTTATTAAAGAAAATTGAGGGGAGAGATGCTGGGAGAACTATGAAGCAGTTATCTTACATATATTGAAAACCTTTCCTAGTCCTACCCACATATGGCCTGAGAAGCAAGTGAAAGGAACCGAGACCTTACATAAGGAAGGTCTGAAATAATCATAGAGCAACAGTAACACAATGGATGTATCAAGGTTTGTTCTCTTTTGATTTCTAACATAAATATGGTATGAGTTCGGCTGCTACAGTGTGCAACTCTTACTGAGTTCTTCAGAATTTCATAATAAAAACAAACCGAAGGCTCTCAGTGTTCGAGGACACACAAGAGCAAATGATTGTAGCATGCTGGACATCTGACATGGTGCCTGTGCTTCTGAGGATTAATGAATATCTGAAATCTGATCAGGTTCCTTTAGTAAAATAAATGCTTTCCATTGTAATGAAATTGATATATAGTTAGTAATTCTTATTTTAAGTGAAAGTATGAACTTTTTGCTTGTTTTATTTCACAAGAGCTCAAACACAGGGCCTTGAACCTATTGCTACCTAAAGCCAATTCCTTGAAAATAAAACATTAAATAAAATCAAAACCCTCTCTGAATGAGGACTGAGCATCTTACCCAGGGTGCTCCTTCTTGCTTAACTTCTTTAGGTGTACGGATTTTAGTATGATTATCCTATATTATATGTCTAATATCTACTTATAAATGAGTATATACCATGTGTGTCTTTCTGCTTCTGGGATACCTTATTCAGGATGATCCTTTCTAGTTCTCACGATTTGCCTGCAAATTTCATGTTTTCTTTGTTTTCAGTTGTTCAGTCTCCAAGTGGGTGTCTTCTTAAGGGGAACAGGAGCTGTCTCTGATATGAACCCAGTGGCTGGCTCTTTTCTTACCTCCCTGTGGGGGCCTTGCCAAGCCATGGAGGACATTCCTGATGAGACCTGATAGGCTAGGGTCAAATAGATGGGGAGGAGGACCTCCTCTATCAGTGGACTAGGGGAGAGGCATAGGAGAGGGAGGGTGGGATTGGGAGGAGGAAAAGGAGGAGCCATAGCTGGGATACAAGTTGAATGAATTGTAATAAGTGATAAAAATAAATTTTTTAAAGATACTAAAAAAAATAAATTAGTAAAATAAAATAAAAACCTAAATGTATAACAACAATGTGTGTTAGAGTATTTGCTGAGTACTCTAGACTGATACATGCTACCTAATGCAATTTTAAAATATTCTTAGCATATTCACATTTTATTAGCTTATTTCTCAGCTACAATCACGCTGCTCAGTGGGTAGAAAAATTAAATGATGACTTTTAAAAACTGATTATTTTATCTATTACTTTAACATGCTATGGTATTTTATGATCTATATGCATTGTGCAGTTTCAGCAACCAGGTAAACATGCCTGTTTCCAGAAACACTTATCACTGTTTTAGGATAGAACTATTTATTAAAATTAAAAGAATTTATTAAAAAATTCTAGCCTTCAATAAGAACAGCTCATTATTACTAACCACAGCTGCCCTGCTATGCATAAAGAGACCATGACAAAGTGAAAGGGGTTATGGTTAATGTACGTGTGTGTTTTACATCATTCATGAGTGATAAACAAGCACATATGGGACAGAGGGTTCTACCACAACAATGGTTATGTTCACCTACCAATTACGGTTCAAGTGTGAGATAATCGGTGAAAGGTCAATGAATTTTAAGCACCATTTTGTGAGGTAAATGCTGATGCTCTCTTTTTTATGGAGCAAGGAAATGGACTGTGGCACCAAAAAACTTCTGTAAAGACAGTTATTTTGTAAGAGTGAAGAAGCCAGTAGCACATTCTGGATCACAAACAGGGCCCCCTTTCTTCCTACATTCTGCTTCTTATCAAATGGTGCATTAGCGTTCAATGCACACAACTCGCCTCATGAAACTGGCCTTTCAGCTGCAAAGTCAGTGATAGTACAACCTACTTTGCTTGGTTGCTACAAATTTGAGTAAGATGTGTCACAAGAACAAATTATGTTGCTCATCACTGGTAGAAAGGCTAAAGCTACTAGTTGCTTTGTCATCCTCTCTGCATTCACATATTATGAAAATAAGCTAAAAATCTACTTAATGCACTCACAGAGTTCTACTTTTGGTACTAATTTACAGTGAGCATTCACTTAAGTTAGGAAAGTAACAGATAGGGAGACAGTTTCACTGCTATTTTGTTTTAAATAATTAATTGTGAGCAAAATTGATATGAAATGCAAATTCTCAATTATTTTTTTAAATTACTATTGTAACTCTGGAGGATCACTGGGTCACTGAGCTACATCTTCACTCAAATTCTTAATCTTTGCTTTCTTTAAAGAAATTTCTTCAGAAGAAACCTTAGCAATTTATGTAGCAAGCATATTTAGAAGATATGCTGAAAATAAACACCTCCCTCACAAAATTCTTTAATGTGCACACTATTTGAAGATTTGGTTTGAACTTGGAGCTCTCGTTTCTTAATAGAATATTGTAGAATTAGATGTTCTTATCTTACAGGACATGGATTTGATAAATGTAAATAGTAATAAAACAGGCCTAAAATTTTGTAGATCTGTGTAAGTCTATAAAGTGTCATTTTTTAATTTTATATTAATTACAGTTTATTTACTTTGTATCCCAGCTGTAGCCCCCTCCCTCGTTCCCTCCCAATCACACCCTCTCTCCCTCATCTCCTTCCTGCCCCTGTCTAAGTCCACTGATAGAGGAAGTCCTCCTCCCCTTCCATCTGACCTTAGCTTATCTGGTCTCTTCAGGACTGGTTGCAATGTCCTCCTCTGTGGCCTCGCAAGGCTACTCCTCCAACAGGGGTGGGGAGGTCAAAGAGCCAGCCACTGAGTTCATGGCAGAGACTGTCCCTGTTCCCCTTACTAGGGAACCATAAAATGTCATTTTGATCTTGATACAGTTCTAAACAAAGTCTTCAATTTAAAGTGAAACAAAAGTGAAAGTGATTAGGCATTTAATTATTTTCAATTATATGCCAATATATTTGATTGGGCCATTTTACATGTGATTCAATGTTGTTTTAACAAAAATAATTCTTTAAATCTTTCCAAATTTTGTTACTTATACTCCAGTTTCGAGGCAGGGTGAGGAGGAGACAGATGCTCTTCCCAAAACAGCCAGTTTGCAGTATTAGGTGAGTGCACAGTCTTCACTTTAAAAACCGGGTTTTCCGGTCTCATCAGAACTGGCCGCATCCTCCTCCTCTGTGGCCTGGCAAGGCTGGTACCTGGTCAGATGGAAGGGGAGGAAGACCTCCCCTATCCATGGACTTGGAGAGGGACATAGGAGGAAATGAGGGAGGGAGAGAGGACAGGATTGGGAAAGGAGGAGGGAGGGGGCTACAGCAGGGATACGAAGTGAATAAATTGCAATTAATACAAAAAAATTTAATTTAAAAAACGGGCTTTCAGAGCTTGTTGAGATAAACACTGGAAATTTTACTCTTTTTGGCATTTAATGGAAATTTGAAGCTCATGAAGACATTGTAGATAAACTAATTCAATAATCGTATTTTACAGGTGTAAAGTCTAGGAAACTGAACATCCCAATCGAACTACACAGATATTTAATCTCTGAACTATATCTCAATATTAGACTAGGGTTTTTAAGTCTTTTTTTTCAATTCATTTTAAAGTTTTATTTTTTAAATAGAAAATAGTTAATTACATTTTAGAACTGATATACATACATATATATATATGTTTGTGTGTGTGTGTGTGTGTGTGTAATATATATGGAACACACTACTGCCATCAGTAGAATATACATTTTTTAAACTTTTATTAATTACACTTTATTCATTTTGTATCCCCCCATAAGCCCCTCCCTCCTTCCCTCCCAGTCCCACCCTCCCCCCTTTCTGCATGCATGCCCCTCCCCAAGTCCACTGATAGGAGAGGTTAGATTAATAATAAAAAATTTTGGCAGAAGAAAAGTTTGCAATATCCACCTATATATTGGTTAGAAGAAATTTTAGTGCATATATAGCATTAGGATTACATATATTCCAGTAAATTCCATCAAGAAAATGTTAATAAATATTTTAAGGTTGAAATAAGCTCAATTATTTTTCTCAAACATAATAAGATGATCCTGAAGACCATAACAGAAGAAAAGCTGGAAAAACCACAAACAGGTGAGACGTAAGCTACATATCCTAAATAACCATCGAGACAAAGGAATGAAATACAATTAACTAGAAATGCCTTTAGATGAAGAGTGAAAACAAAGTACAATAGCTTTAAAGCACGCAGCAAAACCAGTTTACGCGTGAAACGTATAGCTAAGATCATCTACAAGAAAAATGAAGCAAAAGGGCCAAGGTAACTAAGCTCCAAAACAACAGGAGGAAAGAAGTACAATATGATCACTGGAGAAAAACAGTATCAGTAACCATTAGAATCAAGAGTTGGTTTTTCAGAAAAATTGGCAAATGGCAAGTATTTAGTTAGTTATCAGTCCATCTTAGCCTCTTTGAAAATATGAGGGAAGGTAAGATGTCCTATGTTAATTGATGAAACCAGCATTTAGATAGCATTAGGGCCAATCGAATTAACCCACAGGAAAAAAAAATGACACATGTTAATATCAACAATAAATATAACAATTATAGGCACAATGACCCCCAGTATACCTAAAAGCATAGCAAAAGCTTTGTCACAAGAATACCGGGGTTTATTGCCAAAATGCAAGTGTTCCCAGCACATGCATTTCCACCAGTGTCAAAATCTGCCTTAGCTGGATGAAGGCAGGCAGCACACATTTACCCCAACAGGTGGAAAACACAGTACCCTAGTTTGCTTCTCTGTTGCTGTGATCAAACACTGACCAGAAAGAACTTGGGGAAGAATTTTTTTGTTTTGTTTTTGTTTTTTTCATCCTACACTTAACAATTCAAAATCAAAAGAAGACAGGGCAGGAACCTGGAGTGAGGAACAAGAGCAGAGGGCCTGAACCAGCGGTACTTATTGGCCTCATCCTGGCTTGCTCAGTTTGGACCCACAGTGGGCGGTGCCTTCCACATCAATCATCAATCAAGACAGTGACCCACCAACATGGCCAGAAGCCAATCTGATGCGGGTAGTTCCTCACCTGAACTTCATTCTTCCCTGGTGAATAACATTTTATCATCTCGACAAAAACTAACCAGCAAAAACATCATCTTTTTTCTGGGTAAAGTGGGGAGTCCTCTCCATATATGTGTCATTGTGGATGAAATGTGGATCCAAGGAAGTGATGGAAGTTGTCCGCAATCTTTAACTACAGAACTCCTTTTCCTTATTCTTCTGTTGAAATTGGGGCCGTCCTTTCAGGGGATAAGCCAGCTGGCTTTATTGCCACCTCTCGACAGCTCGTGACAAGAGAGCCATCTCATGCCAGCTCCTGAAGAGGTAAGTCCTCTGTCAAGGATGGTGGGGGAAAGTTTTAAAAAGGAAAGGTATCCTCTCACTATGCATTCCTGTTTTCAAGGTCCCCTTTGAATCTTCTGTCAGGAATGATGCTTCTTCTCAGGACAGTTTCTTTGGCAGCAATGTAAATGCCAACGCTTGTGTGATTAAAAAAAAAAAAAAAGCAACATCTGGAAATCCGTTTCTGTTACTGGCTTTTTTCTTTGTTCTGGCTCTTTTTCTTGTGTGGCTCTGCCGTTACAATTTCAGATCTCCCAGGTAATTGCTTTCCATTCCTTGTCCAGAACACTTCGTTGTAATTAGTGGTGAATTATGTTGTAGCTGGCTTGCTTCTTCTGTGTTAGTTCTTTGAATCTTCTTCATCCTAATAATGTTCTCCACAAAGGGCTGGTAAATCTTTTTTTAGATTTGTTCCTATGTATTACAAATTGTTATTGAAATGCTTTTTAAAATATACTGTATAAAGTGCACATGATTTGAGTATGCTATCTATTATAGCAAATTGCTTAATTCCATGGTTAACTATAACAACGTGTTTCTTAATTCCTTTCTCTTCATTTGTTTCCAATATTTATGATCCTTTCTTTTTCAGTTTCAACTCACTGGCTAGGGTTTTAGTGTTACACAGAAAAAAGATACAGGAAACTTTCTGTTACATAGTCTGTTATATCTTATACTATTTTTCATGTAACATAATGTGCATTCTCTGTCCATACTTGTTTAAACTGAAAAGGTTCAAGCAAAATTTCCTATTAATATTTAAACTTTATTAATTTCCTACACTGTGGTAATTGGATGTAAAACTTTAAATTAACATGTAAGGGGCTGGAGAGATGGCTCAGTGGTTAAGAGCACTGTCTGCTCTTCCAAATTGACCTGGGTTCAATTCCCAGCACCCACCTGGCAGCTCACAACTGTCTGTAATGCCAATTCCAAGGGATCTAACACCTTCACACTAATGCACATAGAAAAATAAAAATTAAACAAACTAACATGTAGGCTTAGAATTTTTACCGAACCTATTTTATTTAGAGTTTTTAAACACTTTTATGTCCCTTCCAATGTTCTGCAACTTTAGGAAGGAGATTAATAGAGGGGAAAAGCTGTATTCCTTTTTTCTGCTTCCTGCTGATTAGGGTCCAAGGGTGGCTATTGTGAAGGGATTTTTTTTTCCCTTAATTTCTTTCTCAGCCTCTTTGTGTTTGTCTTTGGTAAACAGGAGGGCTTCTGATTTTTTTTTTAGTTAATTTTATATCCAGCCACTTTGCTGAAGGTGTTTATCAGCTGAAGGAGTTCTTTGGTAGAATTTTGGGAGTCACTCATGTATACTATCATATTATCTGTGAATAGTGATACTTTGACTTCTTTTGCAATTTGTGCTTACTGCTCTAGCTAGGACTTCAAGTACTATGTTGAAGAGATATGGAAAGAGTGGGCATTCTTGCCTTGTCCCTGATTTCAATGGGACTGATTTAAGTTTCTCTACATTTAGTTTGATGTTGGCTATAGGCTTACTTTATATTGCCTCAACTATGTTTAGGTATGTGCCTAAACATACCTAAACATAGAGTGATCCCTGATCACTCTAAGATTTTAAACATGAAAGGGTGTTGGATTTTTTTGGAGATGATCATGTAGTATTCCCCTTCAGTTTGTTTTATTGGTGAATTACATTTATTGGATTTACATATATTGGACCACCCTGCATGCCTGGGATGAAGCCTACTTGGTTATGGCGGGTGATATTTTTGATGTGTTCTTGGATTTGGTTTGCAAATATTTTATTGAGTATTTTTGCATCAATGTTCACATGAGAGATTGGTTTGAAGTTCTCTTTCTTTGTTGGTTCTTTATGTGGTTTAGGTATCAAGGCGACTGTGTTGACATGGAATGAGTTTGGTAACGTTCCTTCTGTTTCTATTTTGTGAAATAGTTTGAAGAGTATTGGTGTTAGCTCTTCTTTGAAGATCTGGTAGAATTCTGCGCTGAAACCATCTGACCCTAGGATTTTTTTCTTTTCCTTTATTTTTTATTTTTATTTTTTGCATGGGAGACTTTTGATGACTGCTTCTTTTTTTCTGAGGGGATATAGGAAAATTTAACTTTTTTCCCTGATCTTGATTCATCTTTGGTAAGTTGAATCCATCAAGAAAGTTGTTCAATTCAATTAGATTTTCAAATTTTATAGCATATGGGCCTTTCAAGTAAGACCTAATGATTCTTTGGATTTCCTCGGTGTCAGTTGTTTTATCTCCCTTTTAATTTATGATTTTTTTTTCATTTAATTTGGACAGTGTCTCTCTGCTTTAGTTAGTTTGGTTAAGGGTTTGTCTATGTTGTTGATTTTCTCAAATAACCAGCTCTTTGTTTCGTTGATTCTTTGAATATTGTTCTTTGTTTTTAATTTATTGATTGCAGCTCTGAGTTTGATTATTTCCAGCAGTCTACTCCTCTTTGGTGTGTCTGCTTTTTTTCCCCATAGAGCTTTTAGGTGTGCCATTAATTTGCTTGTATATCTCAGACTTCTTTCTGAAGGCTCTTAATGCTATGAACTTTCCTCTTAGCACGGTTTTCATTGTGTCCCATAAGTTTCGGTAAGTTGTGTCATCATTTTCATTGAATTTTAGGAAGTCTCTAATTTCTTTTATTATTTTTATCATTTCTTCCCTTTTCCAGCTGTCACTGATTTCACTGGGTTGGTGTTTTCCTTCTAATATCTTCTATAGGACTGGGTTGGTGAGTACATATTGTTTAAATTTAGTTGTGTCATGGAATATTTTGTTTTCTTCATCTGTGCTGATGGAAAGTTCTTCTGGGTAAAGTAGCCATCCATGGCTTTTGTGGTCTCTTAATGTTTACACGCTATCCACCCAGGCCCTTTGGCTTTCATAGTCTCTATTGAGAAGTCGGGTGTGATTCTGATAGGTCTGCCTTTATATGTTACTTTGCCTTTTTCCCTTGCTTCTTTTAATATTTTTTCTTTGTGCTGTAATGTTTTGATTATAATGTAGTGGGAGGAGTTTATTTTCTGGTCTAGTCTCTTTGGTGTTCTGTAAACCTCTTATATATTTAAAGGCATCTCTTTCTTAAGGTTGAGGAAATTTTCTTCTATGATTTTCTCAAAAATATTGTTGGGCCTTCCAGCCTGGAATATTTTTTTTCATCTATTCCTATTATTCTTAGATTTTTTTTCTTTTCATGGTATCCTTGCTTTTTTGAATGTTTTGTGGCAGGAACTTTTCTGTTTTTATGTGTTATTTGAGAAATATACCAAATTCTGCAATTGTATCTTCAGCACCTGAGATTCTCTTCTCCATCTCTTGTATTCTGCTGGTGATGCTTACTTTGTGGTTCCCGATATCTTCTCTAAGTTCTCAATTAAGTTTTCTGAATTGATTCAAATTCCAATTTCATGTCTTGAAAGATTTTATTCATTTACTTTACCTGTTTGACTGTGGATTCCTGTCTGTCCATGATGGCCTCTGTTTGTTTCCTCTTTATGTGCCTCGAATAACTGCATAATCATAGGTTTAAGATCATTTTCCTGTGTTTCAACTGCATTAGAATATACATTGATATTTGGAGATTCTTGTTAAGCTATGATGTCCTAGTTTCTGTTGATTGTATTCTTACACAGGCCTCAACCCATCTGGTTGTTTGTAGCCTTGACTGTTCCTGGAGGCTGTACTGGGTCCATCTATCTCTGGAGTTTGAAGTAGTCTCTGCTGGATTCACTGTCTCTGGCGGCTCACTGTTTGTGAACCAGGGATGCCAGGTATCTGGGGCACAGGCAGGAAAATCTCTGAGCCTGGAGCTTTTCCAGTGCCCCACAAGCTTCTTTGAGGTGGCTGACGTCCGATGTGGGTCTCATGCCTTGCGCAGCTCTGCCTTGTTCGCTGTCTGTGCTGCACTTGCTGTTTCTGACCCAGATGAGCAAGGTCGTTGTGCAGCAGGCACAATGAAGCCGTGCATCACCTACCGCAGGGAAGGTATCTCCTCCACAGTAAGGTGAGAGTGAGTGCCACTAGCTGCTGCGACCAGAAAGGTATCCACAGGGCAGTGAGAGTGGGCTCTCAGGTTTAGAACCAGGAGCCACTGGTTCCCAGAAGATATCCATAGGCCTGTGGGAGTGGGTGACCTGAGTTGGAGCCTCACTCTCAGTACCGGAAGGTATCTGTGGGCTTTAAGAGTGAGTGTCCAAGTTCTGAGCTGCCAGCTGCTGGTATCAAAAAGGTATCCACAAAAAGTGGGCTTGGATATTTAGCCTAAGGCTGCAGGGTAAGAGCGCCAGCCACTGGCTTCAAGAAGGTCAGGAGACTATGGGCTTGGGAGTGAAACACTTTCTTTTCTATAGTGTATGGTTCTTGTCCTGGAAAAACGTAAGCCACCAAAACTTTTTTAAAATACATTTCCGTTCTGTTTCTGATGGGAAAGCATTTCCTGTACATTATATCAGCTGCAAAATGTGTGACACTGAGAAACTCCTGGCATGTTAGCCCTTAAGAGGAGGACCTCACTTATGTCAGACTTTGACAATTTGTAATTTCTGGTTATGTTTCAGACACAAGTTGCATTCAATTTCTTTATTTCTTTATAAAGGAGAAACAAGAGCTGAATCCAAAAAATGCATTTTATATAATCCAATTGATTTTAAACTCTGCCGTTTGCTAGACAGCAGGAATGCCCTAACAGCACTGCTATCATCGCATTCTGTAATTTGTTTTGTGCATGCTGCAAGCAATTTGTCACCTAAAATTCTAATAGAACTCTCACATATTGAAATGAGAGATGGAAGCAGCCTTGTAGATCATTGTGGTAATGCTAAAGCAGAACTGTAGACAGAGACTTATAAAATTTTAAATTGATACTGCGTTTGACCTTAGACAAAAAGGCAAAATGAACAACTAAGTGCTGCACTTGTAATAAAGGAAATAGCTCATCAGAAAACAATAAATTTGTTCTTTAAATCTCAGTTTCTACAGGTCCCTGTTATGCTTCAAGGTAGCTATTTGTCAATTGTAAGGTCATTGTCAAACTGTAAAAGGGAGTATTCATGGATTGTACAATCTGCTATTATGAAACATGAAGTTCATTGATATTTTTATTTATAGTAACAGAGTAATTAAGTTTCTTTGTTATTCTAACCATGTAAGACTTGGGAATGTTGCAAATATACAAAAGAGAAATGCAACTGTTCTCAATTTGTTTTTAAATCTACAGAAGCCATTCATGGGGACCTGACACTTCCTTGCTGTCACTCTCGTTGAAGAGTGAGAGAGAAGATTTGGATAATTAAGATGTTTAACTGTGGAAGTCAAAGCAGTCAAATGGATTTTTTTAAATGGCCTTGGAAGCAGGAAAAGCTCTGTTCAGAACCTTACTATAGCAGGAACTACAGTTGGAGGAAGAGTCTCACCTTTTTGTCTGGAATATAAGGAAATTTAACTCCTAGTTTGTTGATAAGATAGATACAACGTCCTGCCAACCCTGAAGATACCTGATAAAACAAGGTCAAATGAAAGGGGAGGAGGTCCTCCCCTATCAATGGACTTGGAAAGGGGCAGGGAGGAGACCAGGGAGGGAGTGTGGGTTTGGGGAGGGAATGAGGGAGGGGGTACAGCTGGGACAAAGAGTTAACAAAATGTAACAAATTAGAAAGAAAAAAAAGATAGATACAACGTTAATGATGCCCAAAATCTAGTAAATACAGTCTTAGCATTTGTTAATGTTGGAAATGTATTAAATTTGTATATACTGAGGACATAAGGTCTGAGATATATGGATTGGACCATTGTTAGAATCTCATTTGTTCTTCAAAGATTATATATTGAAACATATGTTGAGACATCAAGGCACTGTTTAGGAGTAAGGGTAGTAAAGCTGGTCAGACCTAAAATGGCTGATGACTGAGATTGCTAAGAACAATTAAAACAGCTGTAGTTTGTGATGTAAGCCAGAACTTCTCATCATTTTCACTTAGAACATCATTTTGTCAGGGAATAAAGGGAGACAAGATAGGCATATACATGAAATATTTATTAATTATCAGACTTGATGTAATTTTTTAAATTTTATTTAGAGAGTTTATATACTTTATCTGTTTGGTCAAAAGGTTTATTGAAAATCGATTTGTTTCTGAGCACTATATTCTGATTATGGTCTCCTTTCTCAGATCCTCCTCACTTCGCCACCATCTAAATCTATGCTTTTTTTCTCTCATTAGAACACAAAACAAGCATTTTAAATAATAACAAAGATAAATAAAAATAATTAAAATAATCTCAATTGACAATGTATGCTGTCGAGGATGAGGGGAAAGAGGAACACTTCTCCATCGCTGGTGGATGTGCAAACTTTCACAACCATTTTGGAAATCAATCTGGCACTTTCTATGTTAACTATGAATAGTTCCTCCTCAAGACCCAGCTATGCCACTCCTAGGTATATACCCAAAAGGTTCTCTATCAGGCAAAAAGGACACTTCTTCAACCATGTGTATAGCATCTTTATTTATAGTAGCCAGAATCTGGGAAAAAAACAAAACAAAACAAAACAACAACAACAACAAACAAACAAACAAACAAACAAAAAAAACAACTAGATGTCCCTCAATTGAAGAGTGAATAAATTAAGTGTGGCACATTTACATGATGGAATACTATTCAGCTATTAAGAACAAAGAAATCATGGAATTTGCAGGCCAATGGGTGCAACTAGAAAAGAGCATCCTGAGTAAGACAATCCAGACCCAAAAAGACCCACATGGTAAGTACTCACTCACCCACTTACAAAAACTTTGACCCAAATTTTACCCTGCCTACAAGATGTACAGGGATAAAGACAGAACAAAGATTGAGGGAAGGTCCAGCCAATGCCTGGCCAACCAAAGACCCACCCTTTGGGGGAGTGCCAATTCCTGACATTATGACTGATACTCGGCTGAGCCTCAAAACAGGAGCCTATCAGAACTGATGCTGAGACTCACAGCCAAACATAGGGTGCTGCGAAGGGAGTTTTATGGAAACGTATGAATGAAAAGAAAAGGACCTGGAGATGACAGGAGCTCCACAAGAAGACCAGAAGAACCAGCAAAGGAGGGTTCAATAGGACTTGCTAAGGCTTAAGTATCAACCAATGTCAATGTATGGACTGGAGCTAGACTCCCCTACAAAATATAGGTGATGGCAGCGTAGGCTTCATATGGGTCCTCAAAATCAGGTCCAGAAAATCAGGGCCTGCATCATACATGGTCCTTCCTGCCATCTCTTTGAACATTGCCCCCCCTGGTGAGACCACCTTGGCAGGCCACAGGGACAGAGGACAGACTCAGTCCTGATGTGACTTGGTGAGCTGGGATGTTTGGGAAGGGGAGGGTTCCCCTTTTCTGAGAAAAATGGAAGGAGAGAGGGTGAGGGAAGGGGAGGTGAGGTTGGATGGGGTTATAACCAGGACGTAAAATGAATTAAAAAAAAACAAATGAATTTAATAAAAATAAAAACGGAATGGAATAAAACAAAATAAATGAACAAATGAAAAGAGAAAAAATGAGCTAAAGAAAAGCACAAGATACAGAGACAAACATGTCCATACACACAGAGCTCTCACAAAAACAAAAATTGGAAATCAAGATATATATGCAAAGGTACTGTAAGGTAAACCAACCAACCAAAGAAACGAACAAACAGTCCTGGCAAAGTATTATGTGATAAAGAACCTTCAAAAAGGCCATTGAGTTAATTTTCTGTTTCCCATCTATTGTTGAGCATGGGTCTAGCCTTAATGGGTTTGAATACCCATTGAGATTCTGTCAGAGAAAAGTACGTACTTTTAAATTTGCAAGTAGTTAGCAACAAGAGGTAACATCTTGACTGGGGAAAGGTTCTTATGTTCCATCTATATATTCTCAAGGTCTTGGTCACCTCATCTGTATTAGGCATTTGTTTCATCTAATGGAGTGGGCCTTAAACCCAATCAGAGGGTTTGTGGTTATCCAACTCTTCTGACACTATTAGTGCATCTTTCAAGCAGGATACCAGTTTAGATCAAAGTGTTTGGAGCTGAGTTGGTTTTGTTTTTCTCCTTTGGTAGCATTTAGAGTACCTTAAGGTAACATGAGCTACAGTCAGTAGTGGTGAAGGCTCTAGATAAGAACCATTTAGAATTCTTCATGTTCAATGAGTTGTGTAGATGTTGTCTTCAGAAATAAGGTTTTACTGTCAGTTTATGGATAGTAACCAACAGAGATTGATATAGCCAGGATTCTTTTGGGCTCCCATGGGTCTCTATAGCCAACAACACAATTAGATGTAACCCACTTTTGGAAACAGAGGCTTTATTTGATTGCAAGAATGTTCAGCTGGTGCTCTATCTCTCCTTGTTTTAGGAATTCCATTAAGATCGACTTCATATATGCCCTTCAAATGTCTTTCCTTTTAACTGGCCCTTCCCGTATTCTCTCACCTCCTCATATCTCTCCTCCTTGCTTGATTTTTCTTGTTCCAGTCATCTCCTTTTACCCCATCCATCCACCCATCCATCCATCCACCCATCCATCCATATCAATCTACTTGATTTTCTTTTCCTAATGTTATCCAAGCCTCTATCCTATTCCTTTACTCTCTACATAACATCTGTGGGTATATGGATTGTAGGCTTCTTGTTAAGACTCAGCAGCTAATATCCACATATAAGTAAACATATACCACTGTTGTCTTTTGGGGTCTATGTTACGTCACACAGGGTATTTTTGTAACTATACATTTAAATGTGAATTTTTGTAAGAGCTGAGTAAGATAAGAGCTGTGTAAATGCACCACATTTTCTTCTCTTCATCCATTAATAGACACCTATACTTTTTCCAATTTCTGGCTATTATGAATAGAACAGCAATGAACATAGTTACTGCAATGGGTTATAGAGTCCTTTGGATATACACTCAAGGCTGGTAATGCCATTTTCTTAGGTAGATCTATTCCCAGCTTTCCAAGGAAACATCAATGCTGCAAAGGTTTGAATCTCACCAACCATGGATGAGTGAATATCCTTACTTTACATCCTCACTAGTCTGAGCTGTCATTTGTTTTATTGATCTTTGTCATTCTGACTGGAGTAAAGTGAAATCTAAAATAGTTTTAACTTTCCTGATGTCTCAGGATGTTAAACATTTAAGTGTTTTTCATTCGAGTGTACCCTTTTGAGAATTATCTCTTTATATATACATACCCTGGTTTAAAATTGGGTTATTTTCTTGATGTCAAATTTTTATGTATATGTATTTACATATATATATATATATATATATATATACATACACACACAGACACACACACACACACATATATATATATATATATATATATATTAGATTTTATGTATCAGCCCTCCATTGTATCAGTAGTTGATACAAATAGTTTCTTAGTCTGCAACCTACAATGTTCCATAAATGGTATTGTCCTTTGCCATACAGAAGCACTGCAATTTCATGAAGCCCCATTTACTAACTGTTGTTTTCAGATCTTGTGCTAACTTCGAAAGCCTTCTCCTGTGCCAATAAATTCAAGAATATTCACCACTTTTCTCTTTTATCAGATTCCGTGTATCTGGCATTATGTTTTGGGCTTTGATCCATTTGGGATTGAGTTTCATTTAGGATAATGAATATGGGTCTATTTGTATTCTTTTACATGCAGCCATCCAGTTTGAACAACACCATTTGTCAAACACACTAATTTTTCCAGTGTATATTTTATCAAAAATTAGGTGTCCGTATGTATGTGGACTTATGTCTGGGTCTCTAATTAGACTCCATTAGCAGCATATCTATTTTACGCAATACCATGTTGTTTTTATTACTATAGCTCTGTAGTACAATTTCAGATCGGGAATGGCAACACTTCCAGCAGTTCTTTTGTTACTCAGTAGTATTTTAGCCATCCTGGGTATATTAGGTTTCCATATGAAGTTGAAAATTATCAGTCAGGCTGAGACAGAAATGTAGCTACCACAGCAAATGTGAGTGTATGTACATGTATTTAGATCTCCAAATTCTGTTAGTGAAATAAAAGAATGGCTGTAGAGAGCTGGTAGCTACCTTAATATCAATGAGTATGTAATACGGTTGTCAATGTTAGAACCTAGTACTACAGTAATTGTACAAATATAAAATGATGGGCTACACTTGGTCTCTTGGTTGTGTAAATAAATATACTTGTTAAATAGAAGAAGACAAGCCAAAACCTTAATGTTGATAAGCTACACAGTGATGCTGACAGATTTTTTGATCTCTTGCTTCATTGATCTTTGAAATCCCCAAATAATGTTACAAATAACCATGTGAAATATTCTTTCACAACAAGCATATTAAGCACAGCGTTTTTCTTTGTCCTTTGTAACCACTTCTCTAAAACTGTATGGTATGTTTATACAGAATTTTTGATAGGCTAGTAAAAAGAAAAGTTATTGGAGATTGAAGAAACACAAAACTGTACATAGCACCAATTTATTTTCTTCAGCCTTACTGCACTTGTAAAGAACTAACTTAAAAACTAACTGTCTTAAATAGTTAGTATGCTGGTCAATACAAGTTTTACTGTACACTTCAAGTGTCTGAGTATTCTAAAATAAACTTTACACACATATGTGCATATGCAATGATAATAGCACACATACTAGCAATGCGAAAAATACCTTTTTAGTGTTTTTATAGAACCCAGTGTGTCTCTGAGTTCATAATAACTGAATTCCACACAGTTGAATTATCTAGGACATGTATGTTTCATGTGTTCAGAAAATGAGAGAGGCATGCTTAGTATTATGAGGTATGCTGATTTTGTGTCAGCATAGGTAATATAAGTGCTTATTATAGGCACAGATTATGATTGACATTATAAAGGTAAATGTTTATATTTGTCAGTGGGACAAGAGTGAATATTTTAATTTTCCCACCCAACATCACGTTACTTTATTTTTTAAAAGTAGATAACATAAAATTCTATCATTTTATTTGGCATGTAAGGTGTGCTGTATAGAGAACCATGCTGGAAAATTATTGCTATATTGGTAATTGCTAGTTAATACATTAAAAATACAAATATTCTTACACAGTTGAAAAGTGAATGGGAAGATTAATAAGTAGAAAATTGGCCATTAATATATTCATCGTAAAAAGAGCAGAAATACTTCAGCTACAAGAGTTTAAATCAAAAGTTGCATGGCTGTTGAAATCGTTTCAATAAATTATTACAATTTTACTAGCTGATACCGGAAATCAAATTATTTTATAGTGTTTACCTGTAGAAACAAAATTAAAACCTCAATTTGCTTAATTTGATTTCTCCCCTTTCTCATAAGAGAGTTAACATATTAATTAGAGAACATAAATAATAAATAATATAAAAACTGAATTATTGTATTTTATGTGTACTTTAGCTTAAATTTTTGAACCTTCTGAGTATAGAAGATAGTGATGCAAATAATGAGAAGTATCAATTACTTCCTAACCCAAAACATACACTATAAGAATGATTTTGATCTATATATTTTATTACTCACTTTATACTTACCATGTCATTTGATTAAAACAATAAATCATTCAGTCTAAAATGGTACACATTAAGTATGAAGATTCAGTAAAATTTTATTTGTCAAATTTCTAGCTGCGCTTTTCATCATGAACTACAGTTCATGAATAATATTTATTCTAGCTCTTTAAAATGTTCTTAACATATAAAACACATAAATTACATGCAATGTGTTGACAACTAATTATGGTTGGTTAAATTTGGCAATGTTACATTTTGACTTGAACGAATGCTTTTTATGTCAACTAAATATTTTAAATTTCAAAAGGATATATGATTTTTATTTTAGGATAATGTACATTTTGTTGATTGAGCTATCAGAGGTTTAGCAAATAATAACAGACTTAGGTTCATCAGTGACAGCGTTGTTCCTATTCTGGAGGAAAAAGAAAGCATTAGGGAATGATTTTTTTAAAAAAAGTAGATAAGAGGGGGGCACAAGCAGGGATGATTAAAAATAATGAAGACTACTTAGGTGAAGTGTTTTGAGAACATTGAGATGAGCAAACAGATGTGTGACTCACGCAACTAAGGGAATTGTGGCCCATGATGTCGTGGCTTTCTCTATGCTAACCTTTCAGTGAACATCTGAGTTCCATATGAAACACAGCCAACTGAAACTGATAATGTGAGTTTCTCAACAAAATATTAATCCAAATTGCTGTTGTGCCACGCTTCCCTTGATGGGCACTACACTTGCATATCCTTAGGGGACTCCCTCCTATGGGTTTTCACTCAGTTGTTCAGTGGTTCACATAACTTCTAATAGTCATATGTTAAATGTACAAATACGTAAAGGAATGAGGAATTTTAAAGAGATTTTATTATTACCTCTGTAGAGAAAGAATTGGATTCCTACTAAGTGGCATTCAAAATTTTAACGGACATGAAAATAGTGTTTGGTCCTTTCAGGTGTGCTTTTCAGTGTCTTTACTGCAGATTTCAAACAACACCACTTTCACGGACCATATAGGTAATAGCAAAGAGTTTGGCCTAGGATCAGCCAACTGCACTTTGTAGCTGCACTCCATCGATAATCACTCTAGTGGGCAAAATGAAAATATGCTTCTGGTAGCCTGGTTTAACATTCCAGGAAACACATGTATGGATGAACTAAAGCCTGCTTATCCCCCTCAAAACTCCTTAGTGTGTCCAGACTTGCTTTATGAAAATGACATCACCCCAGTTCACTGTACACTCAAAATTAGCTCAAATGTATCAAATTTGGTCTTTGTGCCACCTGATCTGTGGCCAAATAAAAATATTTCAGTACAGCATATAATGACTATTTTAAAGCATCTCTGGTTACTAAAAGAAGATTAAAAATTTATATGATCTTATAATTTTAAGCGTCTTATATTTTAGACACATATATGCATGCATGCATAGATACAGATACACACATGTTCAATTATTAATGCTATTATAATAATTGAAATTCCAGAATTCAGTTCATTATGGGGTGAGCTTTTAATAGACAGTTTAGAATTAATTGTTTATATTATTTTGAGGTGGGGCATAAATGATCATTTTATTTCCCGGCTGACTGGGAATATAAGCTTTGTTAAAATCACCCCTGATTTTGTTTTTCTTGTTGGTTTTCCCAGAGTGGCTTATGGACAGAGAAAATCCTAGTGTCTGAAGAAGCACAAATGAAATGGATATACCCAAGCCTAACAGATGGGAAAGCTTGCCTTCTCGGGGAGAGGCCACCATGGAGTCAGAGCTGTCATCACGCCTCGCCTGGTTACATCCACATTGATTCCCACAGTGTGCACCTGTGGATTGTCAGCTCAGATCTTTCTCTTACTCCGTGAGAGACACCCTTGCTGACAGGATAACCTTTTCTTTCTGGGTAAGCTTTCCTTCTGTGAGCACTTTAATTCTAAGTGCCTTCATTTGTTCTAGGATGTGCTTATTGCTGCAATTATTCTCAAAGTATTTGCACAAACTGGAACCTGTTTAAAACTTGCAAAAAGCTTGAAAACCCAGTCTCTGGGTTGCTATGTCCTGACGCTGCCCATGACAATTCTTTTTTATACTGTCACCTGTGTAGAGAACATATAATGAGTATTTCCCTGTGCTAGAATAATAGAAAGGAAGAAAATTCAGATATGGTGCACAACTTTGAAACTTGAAGAGAGCCAATAATCTTTCAGTTCACAGAGTTGTTTTATTGTTATGTAGAGCTCAATGATCTCAAGTAATATGCCACGTACAGCTTCCATCTGCTTGCTTATCACCCTCGTGTGATTTTTTTTTTCTCAACCTTGAAAACTTGGTGTGCTTGGTACTATAGTTCTCCTCCCATTTTGAGTTGCAATTACATGCCTCTACACAGGTTTTTTTCTAATGATCACTTCAATGAAGGCACACTTTTTTTTTTACTTAAGTTATGAATATATTCACAGTTGATAATGTGGCCATGTGGGTGCAGGTATTCTTAATTTCTGGAAGAGGAAGACAGGTACCCTAGAACTGCAGTTCCAGGAAGTTGGCTGTGAGCTACCATGTGAGGGCTGGGATGGAACCCAGGTCTTCTCGAAGACCAGTCAGCAGTCTAAGCCACTGAACCGTACTGCCTATCTGAAAAAATATTTTTATCTTACCTCTTTGGAATCTATGGGAGAAGAACCAGACAAATACTTCTTAAATGAATTAAATCATAAAACTCTAGGTATTCTGGAGTGAGTGAATAAGTTAATGGCTGAATGAGTGGAGAGATAAGTTGCTGCCTTCATTGTAGAGGACTGAAAACACAGGAATGAACCCCATGCTCTTGAGGGTGTCTCACTCCTCCAGAAACTCAGGAAATTTTGAAAGCTTTAGAGTTTTTTGTTTTCTTAATCCTCCAAGGAAGAATAGATAATAAGACCTTTCAGATCATTGACTGTATCATATGTTCATCTATGAGTGAAGATGTAATAATTGGTCACTCATCTAAGGACAATATCAAAATAGTTTTAGTTGAATATGAAATTTAAAATGTTTCTCTATTTTAGATAAAATAATTGATTTCATTTAGATTTTTTTCTTTTCTTTGTAGTGTGTGTATGTGTGTGATATAAGTATCTATGTATCTGTGCATGTGCACACGTGCTTTCAGGTGCATATGTGTGAGTGTACATGTGTGTGTGTGTGTATGCTTTTGAATACTGGAAGTAAATGTCATGTATTTCTTTCAGCTTCTGTTCATTGTATTTAAGACAGGGAGCTCTCATTACTCCTGAAGGTCATTTCCTAAGCTACTCTGTCTGGACAGTAATTTTCTGGCCAGGAATCTGTTTGCTCCTGCATCCCCCAGACCAATGGCTAGAGGTATGTGATGTCACACCCAGCTAAACATGCTGTCTAGCAAGCTATACAAACTGAGTTACCCGTGTCCACTTCCCCATGACACTCCCACATTCCATACACACACCATATGTTTTGATCATACTCACTCTCATTATGAGCTCCATAAGGAGAAAAACAGAGCCAAAAAATCTGGGCCAAGGAGACTTGCAGAGACTGATGAATTGACCAAGGACCAGCCCATACATGGAAAGGACCTAGAACCCCTGTACAGATGTAGCCCATTGGCAGCTCAGTCTCAAAGGGGTAACCCTAGTAAGGAGAACAGGGGCAGTCTCTGACAAGAACTTGGTTGCTTGCTCTTTGATCACCCATTCTTATTCCATCCTGACTCCACTGAAGCCCTTCTTTTCAACAGTTCCTCTCTCTCATGTTTTTGTTTTGAGTTTAACCAACTGAATTTAGTTAGACTTTCTTGCCTAAGGATGTGTGGGAGGTGATTTCTTAGAGCAAAAGCAACTCATCAGTGGCTACACCGCTGAGAAGGTGACAAGCCTTGCTCCAATAACTGTTAACAGGCAAGTGCTTCTCAGGGAGGTTTGAAATCTCATGGGTTCCTCCCGACTCTTAATGGAATGTTGATGTGACCAATCATGTGTAAGTCTTATGCAGATACACAGTGTCATAAGTTTAATGGCCATGACAAATCCAGAAGGATAACTTTTGCTGCAAACCCCCTATCTTTGAGCTCTTACATTCTTTAACTCTTTCTGTGGTATTTCTTGATCTTTGGAAGGGATAACATAGCTGTCACACTTAAGGCTGATCACCATTACCTACTATTGTTCAGTTATGTGGTTCTGAGTTAACCACTACTTGGTGCAGTAAGGAGTTTGTTTTACAAAAGTTCAACACAGCACTGAATCTATGCATACAGGCATGGCTAGTCAGAAAGTAGTTTAACAAATGACCATCTAGAAAAACATAGAAGTAGGTTAATCATGAAGGTCTGTGACTTCTCTAGCTGTGGGCTCTTGATGAAGTTTACAGAGCTAGACATGAGTCCCTTCCTGTGGAGCAGGCCTTAAATCTAATCAGAAAGCAATTGGCTACCCTATAGCAGTTACGAACTAGAGGGAACAATTTGGCAAAGCCTTACCATACCAACTTGACTGACAAGACATTGTCATACCTCTCAAGATTTGCACTAGGTAAGACTATTGTTATTGTATACCATCTTTTGACACTATGGACACTAGCCAATAAGGTGAAAGCCTTTGGTTAATCGTTTATCTATGTCTTGTGACTATAGTATGCGATGTCTTTGGCAACAGAGTCTTACCCTTCTCTCTATAATTTGTTGGTCAAAGAGACAACAGAAGATTTCAATACAATATGGGTTACTGCCTTTGCTCTTGATTGCCCATTGGAACTAGGTGGTAAGTAGTTTTAATAGAGGCTACATGTCATTTCAGTGGAACTTGATTTTCATTTCTCTGTATCTAAGGATATTGAACATGTTTTTATGGACCAATTGAATCTTTCACTTGAAAGCAGTTTATTCAGCTATTTTCCTTTCATTGATTAGCTTATTTTTTGTACTTTATTATTATATACTATATATGTTTGTATATGTATGTATATATATATATATGAATGAGAGAAGGCTACATGCAAGTAAACTACTTACTCTGGGAAGAAAGACACTTTACTGCAGCATGTAACAAGATCTTAAAAATTCTTGGAGCATTTCAAGTATGGAATTTTTAGAATGTATTTACGTAAGTTGAGATGGTATCACAACAAACATCACTTTAAGTGACATGCTGATCTGCATCTAGTTATAAACATCAAGTTAAGCATTAAGGAAGAATTTCCTCAGAAATTCTGTTATTAAACTAGTGCATTTTTATCTGTTGGCCACTTACATCATTCCACTGATGCCGAATACCCTAGGCTTTATCAGCTTCCTTGCAAATATGTATCCCCAAATGTAGGCCCTGCTCACATAAATCTTTATTGTAGCTGTGGAATTAAGTATAAGAATAAATTAAGCTAGGCACTGTGGCACACACCTGCAATGCCAGCACTAAGAGGCACGTTATCACTGTGAGATCAAGGCCAGCATAGTCTACAAAACAAGGCCAGGACAACTAAGGCTACACAGAAAAACCTTGTCTCAAAATACCATAAAAGAAAATGTAATAATAACATTAAATTCTTGTATTCCCACTGTATCCAGGGAATAGACCTGGGACCTTTGTTGAACCTAGGTGTCAATAGTACCAAGCTGCAGACCTGACTCCTGGTGATAGGAGCAAACAGGGGACTGTTAATAGCTTTGGTGCATTTGAAAATGCTAATGCTAACCCAGAAGACATAGAAGGAAACGGCACTCTCTGGCCCAAGCCAGTCAATATTCCTGTTTCCCATTTTGGTCTAGGGATAGCTCAGCTGGTCTCTTCTAATCCTAATGTCTCCTTTAAAAACTTATCACCTACAAAACAGGCTACATTTAAAGAGGTAACAACTTGAAAGTCACATGAAAAATTAATAGTTTACAGAGAAACTTAAATGCAGATATTAAAAGGAAAATGACTTAGTAAATTTTACTGGGAAGGACCATAATAGAGCCATGACAAACATTTTAGGGCCTCAAAGAAACCTTTCGATTACTCTTTGGTAATTCTCACTCAAGAATACTTTCAGCTAACTAAAGCTAAAAGGAATGGCAGAGAACCAGGACCTTACTTACCTCCTGAGCAAACTCATGACCAATAATTAAATATGCTTCTTTAGTTCTTAAACAATCATGAACTGGGTCCAAGCAGACTAGCCCAGGGTTCCTGCTGCAGGAAGGTGTCCCAAATGTCACCAGCATGAATCACAAGATACTTCAAATTTGGTAGTTGATGGGATTTATTTTTACAAAAACAACATGGAAAATGACTAAGAATTATCATTCCCATCTAGAGAATAAACCATTGTCAGCCATTTATGGCAACAGTATGTTTTTTAATCCATCTTGAGTATTCAATTTTCTGCCAAAATTTGACAGATGGCTTACTTAAATAAATGATTGTACCAAAGAAGTTCCCAGTTGTATGGTGCAACCATAGATTTCTGCATCTCCAAAGATCAAAGGGGTTCACTTCCTGAGGACACAGAATGAACTAACATTTATTATGCTTCTGAGATATAGGCAGTAGCACTCAAAGACTTTACAAGGTTGCATAAAACCGTTAAGATGCAGGTTTATGGTAGTCATTGGTGGAGGCATTTCTGGGTCAGGCTTGAATTTCTATTGTCAAGCTTTGCTCTTTTTGTAGATGAAGTGGTAAGAAATAAAATGCACATGGAGAAAGAGGGAAATTGGAGATTTCAGTTCGTTCCTTTTTCTTTCTCTGAATTCTTTCAAGTTTGCTTTCTTATCAGCTTATGAGAAGCTGCTAGAAAACAAGAGTTTGCTGCCAGCTCTAAACTGCAGGGGTGGAATTGGCAGTACTAAAACCAAAAAGATTCAGCAAATAAAAGATAATATGGATTGCTCCTGTTGTGTTTGTTTTCACATGACTGTGCTTAAATGAAGCTCTTCTTTAGCAACTGTCTCTGGTCTCTCCCACTGGCCTTCTGAGACTCTTTCCATGACTTTATTTCTTTTGTGTCTCAAAGCATCTGAAACTTTGATCTTTCTCTCAAAATGTCAATGTGAGTAAATACAACATGAGACTACTGGATAAGCTGCATGATCAGAACTTATAAACTATTGAGACAATCAAATGTGATTTCATATTATTCTCTGATTTGATGAAAGTATTGCAGAAAAATAATTAAGAACAAAGGGGATGCAAGAAAAATCTGTAAATATAAAATAGTTTATTAATAAATGATTTTACCATTTTATATTTGTTCATATATATGTAACAATAATATTTACACAATAAGAGATTCATGAATTTGAAAGTGAGCTGAAAGGAGAAGTAAATGATGTAGTTATATTTTAAATACATATAAGAACATACCCTTCTAAAATATTTTTTAGTGACAGCCAATGTTTATTAATATTGTTCAGTAACTCCAAATAAGAGATGTTTATTCAAGGGTATCCATTTACATTTCTTTCATATATGTATATATTATAGGAAGCTTCTAAGAGAGCAGATTTTCATGTGGCTTCTCAAATGGCCCATAGTTTTAGTTCCCACTTCTCTTACTCCCTTTCTTAAACCTCTCTTCTATGCCCTTTCTTGTTTAATGCTCCCACTACATTCTGCCGCTGTTACTCCATACCTATTTTCTATACCAAGGATTAATAAGAGTTGCTCCCTGCCCACATCTTCACCAGCATGAGCTGTCATTTGTCTCATTAAACTTGGCCATTCAAACTGGAATCAGATGAAATCTCAAAGTAGTTTTCACTTGTGTTTTCCTGGTAACAAAGGACTTTGAACATTTCTTTAATTGTTTCTCATCCATTTGTGTTTCATAGTTTGAGAAATAACTGTTCAGTTCTATGCACCACATTTAAATTGTTTTTTCCCTTGATAAGTATTTTCTTAACAACCTATATATTTTAGATATTAATGCCTTAGAAGATGTGCAGTTGATAAAGATCTTTCCCTGTCTCTTTACCCATATGATAGGTGTCTTTTGGCATACAGAACTTTTCAGTTCCATAAAGCCCCAGTTAGTAACCGCTGGCCTGAGATAGTAATTGAGCTATTGGTACCCTGTGCAGAACATCTTTTTTCTGCACCAATATTCTGTTCTATCAGATTCAGATATCTGGTCTTATGTTTATGTTTTTGATCCATCTGTAGTAGAGTTTTGTGCAAGGTTATAAGTATGGATCTACCTGGATTTTTCTAAAGAAGCTATCAAGTTTGCTCAGCACCATTTGCTGAAGATGCTGTGTTTTTTCCAGTGTCTTTTTTTTTTTTTTGGCTTATGGTAAATAAGGATTCCATAAGTGTGAAACTATGCCCAAGTCTTCAATTTGATGCCATAAAGCAATATATCTGTTTTTCTGTGTTGTTTTCCCAAAATAATATTTTATTGCTTATTTGGGACTTCTATACAATGTACCCTGATCACTCTAGTTTACCATTCCTCCTAGGTACACCCTCTCACCCTTGTGCCCTCCTGAATACTCATACTGAGTATTAACCATGAACATAAAGCTGCTGTGTATTTTTCCAAGCATTAATATATGATTTTGTTGTCTCCACAATATTTTCTTCTCTATTTTAATGTGAAGTTTTGCATGTGTTTGTTTTGTAAGAGTTTATTCTCAGATTGAATCATTCCATCGTGTATGGAAACACCTTAAACAGGAAGGTAAGCAGCACAAATAGGTTCAGAAAGTTCCTAAAACTGACCAGCTTTCCTAGGCCTCCTCCCTGCCATAGTAAGCCAAGGTAAGCTACAAAGAGATATACAATCAAGCTAAGCTGCAAATAAGATTTTCAGAGAAGTCATGCTGCAAAGAAGTCTCTGAGACCAGACCAGCTGCCTGGAAGAAGCAGAAGCCAGACAAACTCAGACCAGCAAAGGCCTGTTCTTTGATCACCTCCCCCTGAGGGGGGAGCAGCCTTACCAGGCCACAGAGGAAGACAATGCAGCCACTCCTGATGAGACCTAACAGACTAGGATCAGAAGGAAGGAAAAGACACCCTCCCCTACCAGTGGACTTGGGGAGGGGAGTGTGTGGAAAAGGAGGAGGAAGGGGAGGGAGGGACTGGGAGGGGAGGAGGGAGGGAACTAGAGGGGGATACAAAGTAAATAAAGTATAATCAAAAATAGAAAAGAATAAAAGAATTGGAAAGAAAAAATAATCTATTTCAAATTAAAAATAAATAAATGTGGAACTACCAAAAAAAAAAAAAAAAAAAAAAAAAAAAAAAAAACAGCTGAAAAGGACACTCTCCAACCTGTTGAGTGTTGAGTGTCTGCAGGCTATGCTGTGTGCTGCAGGTTCCCACCTTTGTGACCTGTCATACATGCTGGGGTAGGCTTTGGTACACATCTGCCTTTGAGTCATTTCTACTCTTAGAAGTAATGCCAATAAAACGCACATGTCACCAATTTGGACTTTAGTCATATGGGAACTTTTGTCTGTCCTGAGTTTCCTATCTGGGGTGAGTAGACATCTATATTGCATCTCCCTAGGAAAAGTTTTGTCCCACAGCAGTGCCCTGTTGTGACTGACTGAGGATTTCAAGAAAGCTTCACATGAGATCTGATATGTTGCTGTCAGCTTTCCGTGCAGTCACCACATAATTTAACGTTCCTTCAGGACACAGAAGGAGCCCGTGTCATGAGTTCTTTCCTTACACTGTCCCATTCCTTCCCAGGCTATATCCAAGCCAGCCCAACAACATGTTTAGGCTTCTTAGGATATTTTAATTCTTTTTCCTGGACTCTCTTCTACACATAAATTTTTTTTTGTGCAAAATGTATATGTTATGGCTTGGAGAAAGATAGCAAGTTGGTTACTATAGTAATAATGGGATTTATAGAGACAGTAGGTTGGTTACTATAGTAAAGTAAATTTACGTATTCATCATCACACTTTTTTTTTTTACTTTTCATAACAGTTATAGATAAGACACATGTAAAAATGCTTTAAAACTGAGTTGTACCATGTTTGGTTACGATAAAACAGTGGTTTTAACTGTAAAGAGGATTTGTAAATGGTATTTGTGTGTGTATGTATATATGTATGTATGTGCAGCATTTGTGAATGCCAGTGGAAGCCAGGCAGGTTCCCTAGAGGTGAAACTGTAGGTGTAAACTGTCAAGCATGGGTTCTGGGATCCACAGTAAAGTCCTCTGGAAGGGAAGCATGCCCTTTTACTGATGGCCCTTATCACAAACCCTTTTTTAATTTTTTCAATTTTTTGATAATTTTGTCACAAGAAAAACATCCCCAAATCATGGATCATTTGTCATATCACTGCTCTAATTGTAGAGCATTGCTGACCAGAATAAGAACAAATGATTGACATGTAATTTCAGTTCACTTACATCGACAGTTTCCATGAAATGAAAATATTATTTTTATATAATTTATTTACTTCTTAATATTTACTTTAGTAGATGTTTAATTTGCCAGTAATAACATTTTATTTATTGGCACATTTACTATTGGTCATCAGATTAACTCTCACATTTTTGTGAGAATTGCATATGGAAAAGGCTCTGTAGAGCACAGCACTAAATACACAAGTGAACATTACGTGGAAAGCTCATGAGCACTGTGAAGCCGCGGGTAAGAATCTACTTCAGTTCTCTCCAAAGGAGAGCCAACCGTTCCTTAAGTATTTTTCCTATGCATAAACATGTATCCATATCCAAACAGTAATGTCTTTTTACTATATTGATTTTTTTAATAAAAAAATTCAATATTGATTGGTTCTCTTATTCTTTCACACACTTCACTCTATTGCAATAATTTTGGCTTTATCTTTAGAAAGGTAAATCCCCTTCTTCCAACTTAATGTTACTTTTTTTAATTGTTTTTACTCATTTTGTTTTTGTATGAGGCTTCCTTATTACAGTAATAGCACATCTATGGAATAATTAAAGATGAGTTGACAGATCCGTAGAATAATTACAGATGAATTGATATGTCAGAACTATTGACCCACTGTGGTAATATATAGATGTCAGTGCATCAGTTTAACTCATTTGGGTCCTCGTAGAATTTTTTCAACACACTTCTATAACTGCCATTACAAAGTATCAAAATTTATGCCTTAAATTTCCTTCATCTATTTAATTGTGTTTTTGTCTATTTCTTTAAGGAATTAATTTGTTTCCTCTTTAAAGGCCTCTACCTGTTTGACTGTATTTTCTTCTATTTCTTTGAGAAATTCATCCATTTCCTCTTTAAACTTCTGTATCATTTTTATAAGGCTAGATTTATGCTTTTATACATCCTTTAATGCTTAATTCTGTGATAATATCCAGGGCTTGCTGTAGTAGGATTCCTGGGATCCAGTGACGCCTTATTGCCTGGATCTTGACGATTATGTTCTTACAATGGCCTTCTGACATCTGGCTGTCCTTACTCTTGGCTTTGGTACTTTTGCTCAGGTAGATTTGAATTTTCCTGCAAGCCTCTGCTCTCTCTGCTGGCTGTGCTCCTGCTCCAGGTAGATGAAGTTGATATGGTATAGGTGGAGAGGTTTCTACCATGACAAATCTTACTGTATCTGGTATTCATGTTTAGTTGCTATCTCTGGGAGGCTTGCTCTTTTCTAAGGAGTGGAGGGAAGGGAAACTGCAGTTGGGATGTAATGTACAAGAGAAGAGTAAATGAAAAAAACAGTATAAAAATATGTCAACTTATTTTAAATCCATGAAGAGTCTTCAATTGGCAACTGCTGATACTGGTATGAGAAGACATAGTATTGTCAGTGTGGTGTGTGCCGTTATAAAATATTCATGAAGGAGAAAAAACAGTGGAAGGTGATACAGTCATGGAGGCAGAGGTGAAATTAACCCAGCTTCAAAGCTAAAAGGAAAGACTTCTTAAAGCTGTGAACTCAAAAAACTCAACAGACAGTTCTACACCCTCAAAAAGAAAGGCAGCCAGTCCCTAAATATTTTAGTCTTCAGTGTCTGATTTCCTTCTCTGACTGATAGAGACTCTACCTAATTAATATTTCTCAACATCAATAGACTTATTCCTCCAATAAAAAGACACAGGCTAACAGAATGGATGTGAAAGCAGGCTCCATTGTTCTGTTCCATATTAAGCTTCATGTGAATCCTCAAGTAAGGAAAGCAGGAATTTCATCTGACAAGGATTTCCTGTCAGGTTTTTGATCACTTTCCCCTGGAAAGACTGCCTTTCTAGAGCACAGGGGAAGAGTACAGATTCAGTCCTGCTGTGTCTTGACTAACTGGGGTGGACAGGAAGGGGGGATCCCCTTTTCTGGGGAATAGGGGGAGGGGAGAGGAAAAGAGAGGGAGAGATATAGGGAGGGTAACACTGGGAGGCAAGATAAGATGGGGCTACAACCAGGATGCAATGTGATTAAAAATTATATTAATTAAAAAATTGTTGCAAAGCTGTTTATCCACCTTTTACAAACAGGAGTAGAGGAACAACAGAAGAACCTGGGAACCATAGTGACACTGGGTACTCAGTGACACCGAGCTGACATCATTTTCCTTACTCAATATGGGACTGGTATCTCCTTTTAGTCTTCTGTGCACAGTATCCTCAAGCCTCTTTGTGGGTGGAAACATCTGATTATTTAACTTAAAGAGACAAGAGTTTTGTTGCTGTGTAAGTAACATTTTAAAGCTCCCAGAATCACCCAGATATGTTGGATATTTTCTAATTGTAATTTTTCCTTTCAGTTTTTAAACTTCCAACACAGTTTTGATCCCATTCATAAAGAAGAAGGCCAAGATCATGAACATCACCTGTTCAGGGTCTCCCACTGCTGTTTTAAACGTCCTAAAATCTACTCCATATTTAGTTCACAGGTTTGAATCTTTCTTTTAAGAAGTAGGGGAATTTCTGAATTTCTTTTATGTTGTAAATTTTATTTTTTTTTATTTTCTCCTGGTGATTGCTTTTTACCAAGTAGGGACATTTAAATCTCCTTTTTATTTGTTTTTTTAAATATTACTAGGTTTCAATAGTTTTCATCCTGAGAGAAAGGCAATTATTAAACAAAGCAGTTTAGATCCTGATCTGTAGTCAGGAACTATAAGAACCAAACAAAACTCTAAATTCAGCAGCAAATTTCAGCCTGTCTTTTAAGGATTAGATGTACTCATTATTTGTACGCTTCTCTTGGCTCTTTACTAGAATTTTAATTTGTCTATTGTGGGCATATATTCTGCACCTGCAATACAACTGCTCTTTACCTTAGAAAACCCTGGGGAAAGAGGAATTGTTAGGGAATCAGGAAAACTGAGATGAAAGCATGACTGGATGTACTAAGTTTCAAAAAGCTACATACATACTGGCGAGAAATTATTTTCAGATGTCATTTGCAACATATATCACAGAACAGGCCAAATCTCTTACACTTAGTATAACAGGGATTAAAGATTACAAGGACTTGGGGAGTGGTTTGAATGAGAATGATCCTCTTGAGCTTTATAGGCTCATATATTTGAGTTATTGGTTCCCAGCTGATGAACTCTTTGGAAACAATTAGGAGATATAACCTTGTTGGAGGAGGCATGTCATAGTGGTTGAATTTTGAGATGTCAAAAGCACCTGACAGGCCTACTCTCTCTCTCCCTGCTGCTTGTGACTTAAGATATAAAGATCTCTAGCACCATGCCTGCCACCATGTTCTAATCCTCTGAAACTGTAAGTAAATTCCCAATTAAAACTTTATTTATGAGAATTTCTTGGTCATGTTGCCTCTTCACAGCAATAGATCAGTGACTAAGAAAATGTAAAATACATAAACTGATTACTCATATTGTTAATGAAAAAAATGTTTCAAGTGGTATTAAACAACAGGTTTTGACTTAATTTATTTTCATGATGACATTGAAGGTACAATAATCCATGTTGTCAAAAGTTACCAAATATCTTTAATGTCATTTAGTATAATAGTTGCTATGAGTTGTATTAGTACAGAAAAATCTCAATATGTTTTGTTGGTCTTTTAGGGGAAAGCAAACGAATCCATTCAATAGGCAGTATACATCATGCCTGACGCAAACATAACTTGAGCATGACCAGGAGGAAACAATCATCCAGATTCAGATTGCATTCCATAATTCAGCACTCATCATTTTTGTTTTGAAAAGACAAAATCAAACAAGTGATACCTCAATGGGTGTCAGAACTTGCAGTATAAACCTAATGTCCTGAGTTCAATCTCTGGAAGCCAAGTAAGAAAACCCACATGTGGTGCCATAAATATGCCTTCCCAGGACATCTATTGCAACATGAGAAGCAGACAAGAAGGTTGGCTGGAAGCTAGTGTAACGGTACGTAGTACAGCAACAAATCTGAGAGAGACACTACCTACAAATAAAGGAGAGTACACATTCCCAAAAAGTTGTCCTCTGACCTCCACACATCGATCATGTCACATGCACACACACACACACACACACACACACACACACATATAATATTTGTGTATGTATGTATGTATGCACATGTACACAAAACGGAAACAAATAAGACTAATTTAGAAAACATATAAATAAAGGTATAAGAAGATTAATCTGAATATTTTCTAGCTGAATTTTTGAAGCTGAAATAATATTAAATATTAGTAGAAGAAAATTTGACTGACAATTTTATATTAGTGAATGTTAAGTAATACATTGAGATATGGTTACTGTGGTTAAACATAAAAAATTCTGGTCTGTTATTTTTAATACACTGTTCTTATTATTTATTTGAAAATTTCATAAAGAAAATATATTGTTAAATATGAGATAAGAATTTTTATAATTTTGAATATAAGAATTTTTATAAATTTTGCTTTCAATTAATTCACCAAAATATAGGCAAAGAGGCCAGCATAGAAACAATGGATAGAAAGACTGTGTGTTGATTGGTATTAAACTGTCAGCTTCCTACAAATTAGAATCACCAGAGTCAGGAGCTTTAGTTGAAGAAAGGGTTCTTATTGCTTTAATTGATATGGAAAAACCTATTACCAAAGATGGTTGACACCGGGTACCTGCCCAGATAGAAGAGGGTGTGGCAGAGAATAGGGTTTTAGCAGTTGGCACCCTCAGTCTTCTTTCTTGCAAAATAGACTTTCCGTTTTGCCACTCAGCTGATTTAGCCTGTGTTTGTTCCTTCAGCTGCTAACTTTGCTGACATTATAAGCAGGATTTCCAAGCTTCTGATAGTTACCAAAGGCCAGCAGCTTAATTTGCTAATTTTGTAACATTTCCAAGCTTCTTTGACTGACTAAAAACCAGTAGCTCTCCCAGAATGCATCAGGGTACTAGACACAGATTAGGAGACATGAGCAGCCAGCCTGGTAAACCAAACAAATACCAGGTTATAAACTCTCCAGTGTGAGAAAGATACTGTGGATTGCTCTGATTGCTAAAGTACACAACCTAATAACCAAGCAAGTCCTGAAATCTCAACCTCAGATGTGAGAAAATTTGTAAAATTTTAAACTGAGTTAAAAATTTATATATAATCTTCTGTCTGTCTCTCTAGATATGTTTGTGTGTGTGTGTGTGTGTCCCACCAGTTATAGTTCTCTAGAAAACCTAACTAATGCAGGCAGATAGATATGCAGGTGATAGGTAGATAGATAGATAGATAGATAGATAGATAGATAGATAGATAGATAGATAGATAGATAGATAGACAGACAGACAGATTTATAGATAGGAAGATGAGAGAGAAAATAAGATTATAGAGATGGGAAAGAGAAGGAATACAACACATAAAAATGACCTGTTTGTATTCATAATAAATGCTTTTCAGCTCAGTGATCAAGGTTTTCAGGAGAGCTCTTAGACTCAATTCTAATCTTACCAGTTTTGATGGTATCCACAGTGTTTCATTCCCTAAGGAGACATTAAAAACAAACAAACAAACAACAACACACACACACACACAAAACAATCAAACAAAAAACCTGTCCCCAACACAAAACAATTGCAGGCTATCATTCTGATGTGTTAATCCAGTTTGTTTGCTTGTTTGTTTTTATAACCCTGTGTCTCTGGACTGCTGTTTTTTCTTTTTTTTTTTTAACTTTTTTATTTAATCTCTTTACAGCCTGATCCCAGCCCCTCCCTCTTCTCTTCCTAGTCCTGCCTTCACTGCTCCCCCTCTTCCACTCCACCATTCATTCCTCCTTTTCTCAGAGAAGGGGAGGTCTTAAAGGGTACCAACCCACCCTGGCACCTCGAATCACAGCAAGAATAAACAGATATTCTCCCACTGAGGCCAGACTAGGTAGCCCAGCTAGGGGGAAGGGAGGCAACAGAGTCAGAGATAGCCCTACTCCCCTTATTAGGGAACCTACGTGATGATCATGGCATGGGTCTCAAATTGGGCCAGTCATTTGTTTGCCTTTTCTTCAATCTCTGTTTCATCTTTGTCCCTAGACATTTTGTAGCAATACAGACTCTGTGTTGAAGGTTTTATGGGTGGGTTGTTGTCAGCCACTCTCTACTGGAAGTCCCACCTGGCTACAAGAAGGGGCAACTTCAGGCTCCATGTTCCCTGCTGTTAGGGATCTCAGGTAGGGTCATGCCCAGAGACTCCCGAAGTCCTCCCCTGTGCCAGAGATGCCCCCCAGAAGCATTTTCTCTCCCCATACCTGATCCCTGCCCTTATTACCCTCCCCACCCCCTCTCCCACACTGCTTCCTCCCTCCATCTTCCTAAGATGACTATTTTGTTTTCTTTTCTGGGTGAAATTCATGAATCTTTCTTTGGGACTGTGAGTTGTAGCATGGTTATCCTGTACTGTATAGCTAATGTCCACTTGTAAGTGAATACATACCATATGTGTCTTTCTGCATCTGGATCATCTCACTCGGTATGATCTTTTCATTTTAGTTTTTGATCTTAGTTATTCTGATGTGTGTAAGACGCTATCTCAGGCTTGTTTTGATTAAGTTTAAAGTTAACAAAGCATTATTTAGTCTATCCCTGAGGATTGTTACTGTTATTTATTGTTTTATAAGCATCTCTTTTAAAGTACAATTAGATTGTTCTACAACTGCTTGTCCTGTAGCATATCCCACAATATGCTTTATATTTTAATAGGCAATGAATTGCTTCACCTTACTGGAGAAATATGTAGGGGCATTGTCAATCTTAATCTGTGCAGATAGTCTCATAATAGGCATTACTTTGAATAAATGGGTAATTACAGAATCAGCCTTTTCCAAATTCAAAGCACTTGCCCATTGAAGCCCAGAATATGTATGAATGGTATGCTATACAAATTTGGTTTTCCAAATCTGCAAAATGAAACAAATCCATCTGCAAGAGTTAATTTCTTTTGGTACCCCTAGGGTTACTTCCAACAGGTAATGGATTTTGGTTATACAAAGAAGAAGAAGGCCATTTTCTTATAATATCCTTGGCTTGTTGCCAAGTGATAGATTTTTTTTTCTTTAAATCTATACTGTTAACCTGGTGTTTTTCATGAAAATTTGATGTTCCTAACACTTTTCCTATTAATATTTGCTCAATTTCTTAATTTCCTTATGTCAATCTATGTGGTAAATTTGTATGAGACAAAATAAGGGGGATATATAATGGATAGTTTCTATTTCTGATTGCCTATTGCCCTTGCATAAATAATAAGGTTAATTCTGAATTATTAATAATAAATTTAGAAGTTTCTATATGCACAAAAACTCCTTAGGCATATTGAGAGTCAGTAATTGTATTAAGAGATTCAGGAAAATCTAATAATACCATAAAAATTGCATACTGCTCTGATTTTTAAACTGAAGTACATGGACTTTGAGTTACTTTGCTTATTTGTCTGCCTTGTAACCTGCTCTTCCCAACTTATTTGCATCACTATAGAATGTAGTGCTTCGGGAGTTGGTGTTCTTTTTACAATATGTGCAAGAATCTAATTAGCATTTTTTATGAACTGAAGACGCTTGCTTTTAGGATATTATTTTTTAATTCCCCCCAAACAGTTACTACAAGCTCTTTGCCAGTCTTCATCAATTACCTATAATGACTTAATCTCAGCATTAGTAAAAGTTACTGCAATTGTGGCCTTTTATGATTCAATCAAAAACCTTTTCTATGTAAGTTTTTAATTTTTTACATTTGTTGTGTGATAAGAAAATCCTTTCCATAGTGCTACTTTCCTTTTGCCTAAAGAACCAGTAGAAGAATGAGTTGAAGGCAAAATAACAAAACAAACAAAGAAAGTAAAACAATCAAGTTTAGGATCAATTCTATCCACATATGCATCTCTGAGTCTCTGTTCTAGCAGTGTTAACTCTGCCTTTACTTCATTATGAACTGTTGAAGTCTGAATATCTTTGCAACGTTTGAGACAAATTAACTCTTGATTAATCCAATGGTACTCTGTAGCCAGCGAATATTTCCCATTTATTGTTTAAAATCATTAAGAATTTACAACTGATCTCATTAGATCTGTATTTGTTTTGTGGTTAAAATTTTTGTTGACTATCTGGGTACTAAAATATATATATTTTTTTTTCTAGTGTAAATTTTTTTTAATTTTTATTTTTTTAATATTACTTACAGTTTGTTAACTTTGTATCCCTGCTGTATCCCACTCCCTCTTTCCCTTCCAATCCTACCCTCACACCCTCATCTCCTCCTTGCCCCTTTCCAAGTCTACTGATAAGGGAGAATCTCCTCTTCTTACATCTGATACTGGTTTATCAGGTGTCTTCAGGACTGGCTGCAATACTAAAATATATTATAGAAAAATTTCTATGTATCTGTTCAGGAGCAATCTGTAACCTCCAGTATGTCAGAATTACTTTTGTGTTTATTTAAACATTTTCTCTAAAGTATCTGTATCATACTCTGAAAACAAATTATCACCCATTAATGATAAGTAATGATAAGTAATGAAGAAATTGCCTAAAGATTATTTATTACAGTTCTTGCACAAAATATTGACATGAAGTTGGGCTCTTTAATATTCTCTGTGGAAGAACATTCCAATCATATATTTTTACTGGTCCATCATTATTATAAGTAGGTACTGAGAAAACAGCCCTTTTCCTATCCTGCTCATACAAAGGGATTATGAAAAAGCAATCTATGCGGTTCCATTGATCCTCCTTTCTGTTTCTATGCCAATACCATGCCGTTTTTATTACTGTTGCCCTGTAGTACAGCTTGAGATCAGGGATGGAGATACCTCCAGATGATCTGTTGTTGTACAGGATCATTTTGGAGATTCTGGGTTTTTGTTTCTCCATATGAAGCAGAGAATCTTTTTTTCAAGGTCTGTGAAGAATTGAGTTGGTATTTTGATGGGAATTGCATTGAATCTGTAGATTGCTTTTGGCAGGATAGCCATTTTCACAATGTTAATCCTACCAATCCATGAGCACAGGAGATCTTTCCATCTTCTGATATCTTCTTCGATTTCTTTCTTCAGAGACTTGAAGTTTTTCTCAAACAGGTCTTTCACTTGCTTGGTTAGAGTCACATCAAGGTACTTTATATTATTAGTGGCTATTGTGAAGGGTGTTGTTTCCCTAATTTCTTTCTCAGCATTTTTGTCTTTGGTATATAGGAGGGCTTCTGATTTTTTTGAGTTGATTTTGTATCCTGCCACTTTGCTGAAGGTGTTTATCAGCTGAAGGAGTTCTCTAGAAGACCCAGAAATAAACCCACACACCTATGAATACTCAATATTTGACAAAGAAGCCAAATCCATTCAATGGAAAAAAGACAGCATCATCAACAAATTGTGCTGGACCAACTGGATGTCTACATGCAGAAAAATGAAAATAGATCCATATTTATCACCCTGCACAAAACTTAAGTCAAAGTGGATCAAGGACCTCAACATAAAACCAGATACCCTAAATCAATTGGAAAAAAAGTGGGGAACAGCCTAGAACTCATTGGCACAGGAGACAACTTCCTGAACAGAACACCAACTGCACAGGCTCTAAGAGCAACAATCAATAAATGGGAACTCATGAAACTGAAAAGTTCCTGTAAAGCAAAGGACACCGTCATCAAAACAAAATGACTGCCTACAGATTGGGAAAGAATCTTCACTAACCCTTTATCTGACAGAGGACTAATATCCAGTATATACAAAGAACTAAAGAAGCTGAAAAGCAGCAAACCAAGTAATCCAATTAAAAAATGGGGAACAGAGCTAAACAGAGAATTCTCGACAGAGGAATATCAAATAGCAGAAAAACACTTAAAGAAATGCTCATCCTCATTAGCCATCAGGGAAATGCAAATCAAAACGACCCTGAGATATCACCTTACACCCATCAGAATGGCCAAGATGAAAAACTCAAGTGACAACACATGCTGGAGAGGTTGTGGAGAAAGGGGAACCCTCCTACACTGCTGGTGGGAATATAAACTGGTACAACCACTTTGGAAGTCAATTTGGCGCTTTTTCAGACAACTAGGAATAGTGCTTCCTCAAGACCCAGCTATACCACTGCTAGGCATACACCCAAAATTTGCTCAAGTACTCAACAAGGACATTTGTTCAACCATGTTTGTAGCAGCTTTATTTGTAATAGCCAGAACCTGGAAACAACCCAGATGTCCATCAACGGAGGAATGGGTACAGAAATTGTGGTATTTTTACACAATGGAATACTACTCAGCAATCAAAAAAGAGGAAATCATGAAATTTGCAGGCAAATGGGGGGATCTAGAAAAGATCATTCTGAGTGAAATATCCCAGAAGGAGAAAGACAAACATGGGATATACTTACTTATATAGACCTATAAGATATGATAAACATAATGAAATCTATACACTGAAAAAAGATAATCAATTGAGCGGACATGGGGTAAGATGATCAATCCTCATTTAGAAAGACATATGGGATGTGCATTGAACTTATGACAGGAGTCTACTGAGCGCATCTGAAAGACTCTAATTAGCAGTGTTTTCAAAGCAAAGACTCATGACCAAACCTTTGGCAAAGTACAGGGAATCATAAGAAAGAAGGGGAGTTAGTCTGATGGGGAAAGGAGAGGAGCTCCACAAGGACCAAATATATCTGGGCACAGGGTCTTTTCTGAGACTGACATTCAACCAAGGACCATGTATGGATATAACCTAGAACCTCCACTCAGATGTAGCCTGTGGTACATCTGTAACCAATTGGTTTCCCAAAGTAAGGGGAACAAGGAGTTTTTCTAACAGGAACTCAATGACTGGCTCTTTGGCCTCCCCACCCCCCAAGGTAGGAGCAGTCCTGTTAGGCCACAGAGGAGGGCTTTGCAGCCAGTCCTGAAGATACCTGATAAAACAGGATCAGATGAATGGGGTGGAGATCCCCCCCTATCAGTGGACTTGGAAAGGGGCACAGTGGAGATGGGGGAGGGAGGGAAGGGCTGGGAGGGAATGAGGGATCGGGACACAGCTGGGATACAGAGTTAATAAAATGTAACTGATAAAAAAATAAAAAAGAAAAAAAAGAATTAAAAAAAAAAAAGAAAAAGAAAAAGCAATCTTTTAAATCAATTACTACCATAGGCCACGACTTAGGTAATACAGAAGCTAAAAGAATTCCAGGCTGTAATGGACTCATTGGTTGAATTTCTCTATTTACCACTCTGAAATCAGTTAAAATCCTTCATTTTCCTATATTTTTTAAAATAAGAAACGGGGGAATTCCATGGGCTGGTTGGCTCTTCTATATGTTGAGCCTCTAGCTGCTCTTGTAGCAGCTGCGAAAATGCCTGTAATTTTTCCTTAGTTAAGGGCCATTGTTCTGTCCATACAGGCTTGCTGGTCAACCATTCTAAGAGTAGAGCTATTAGTAATTTGGAAGTAACCTCCACCCCTTATGAATTTGGAAATTTGATACCTGTGATGTCCTGTGTTTATACAACTGGCATAGCCCAAGATTTTTTTAATGATATATATCACATATGTTCCTAGGGAACATCTACTATTTCACCCCTAATATCATCTTGAGCTGTCTCTGAGATTTCAGGAATATTAATCTGAGTACCCCCTTGGTGTAAAAGATCCCTTCCCTAAAAGTTTATGACTATGTCAGCCACATAAGGTCTTTTCTTTTATTTTATTTTTCTCATTAGTTACATTTTTTTAATGCTGTATCCCTCATTCCCTCCCCAATCCCATCCTCCCTTCCTCATCTCCTCCCTGCCCCTTTCCAAGTCCACTGATAGGGGAAGACCTCCTCCCTTTAATATGACTCCGTTTTGTCAGGTATTTTCAGGACTGGCTGCAAAGTCCTCCTCTGTGGCCTAACAGGACTGCTAGTCCCTTGGGAGGTGGGGAGGTCAAAGAGCCAATCATTGAGTTCCTGCTAGAAATAGTCCTTGTTCCCCTTCCTATGGGAAACCAATTGATTACTGAGCTATCACAGGTCACATCCGAGCAGAGGTTCTAGGTTTTATCCTCTCATGGTCTTTGGTTGAGTGTCCATCTCAGAAAAGACCCTGTGCCCAGATATGTTTGTCCTTGTGGAGCTCCTATCCTTTCCACACCAAACTCCCCTTCTTTCATATGATTCCCTGTACTCTGCCGAGGGTTTGGTTATGAGTCTTAGTATCTACTTTGGAACACTGCTAGGTCGAGTCTTTCAGATGCTTTCTGCGGTAGACTCCTGTCATACGTTTATTGCATATCCCATTTGTCTTTCTAAATGAGGATTGATCATCATACCCCGTGTCCGCTTTCTTGATTATCTTCTTTAGGTGTATAGATTTCATTATGTTTATCATATCTTTTAGGTCTATATAAGCGAGTATATTCCATGTTTGTCTTTCTCCTTCTGGGATACTTCACTCAGAATGATTTTTTCTAGATCCCACCATTTGCCTGCAAATTTCATGATTTCCTCTTTTTTGATTGCTGAGTAGTATTCCATTGTGTAAAAATACCACAATTTCTGTACCCATTCCTCTGTTGATGGACATCTGGGTTGTTTCCAGGTTCTGGCTATTACAAATAAAGCTGCTACAAACATGGTTGAACAAATGTCCTTGTTGTGTACTTGAGCAAATTTTGGGCATATGCCTAGCAGTGGTATAGTTGGGTCTTGAGGAAGCACTATTCCTAGTTGTCTGAAAAAGCGCCAGATTGACTTCCAAAGTGGTTGTACCAGTTTATATTCCCACCAGCAGTGTAGGAGGGTTCCCCTTTCTCCACAACCTCTCCAGCATGTGTTGTCACTTGAGTTTTTCATCTTGGCCATTCTGATGGGTGTAAGGTGAAATCTCAGGGTCGTTTTGATTTGCATTTCCTTAATGGCTAATGAGGTTGAGCATTTCTTTAAGTGTTTCTCTGCCATTCTATCCATATAAGGTCTTAACTTCCCTGTTTGACCTTCTAGTCCTATACATTTAACTAACTGGATACTTTGTTTTATTTGAAATAATATTCCAATTCCTAAAAACTGTGTAAAAAAACCTTTTGAAGTGGCCATGCTGAATTTCAAGATTTTTCTGGAAATGATAGTCACATCAGCTTCTGTATCCACCAAACCATCTATTTCAACACCATTTACATGCAATTTTAATTTGGCCTCTAATCATTAACCACTGTTTACCAGAATACACATTTTTTCCAGTACTTCCAAAACATCCTGTTCTTTCTACGGGATCAGCTTTCCCTTCAATGCAAGGAAACAATAGCAGCTGAGTAATTCTATCACCTGCATTAGTTTGTATCTCTCTCTCTCTTTACATAGGCCATAATTTTAATTTCTCCTTTGAAAACTACACCTGTAATTTCTGGATGCACAGTGAATCCTTGGGAAGGTAGTCCACTCCTCCTCAAGATAATTTCTCCTGTCCCTGAGAGCAAAGGACTACAAAACTACAGCAGTTCTTTATTTAACATTGAATTTTGGGGGCTAGTGTAAGAGGTTTATCTGTGGCCACGTGTAGAGCAATACTGCATACAGCACCATGCATGAGATCAACAATGCTTAGTTACAGTTTTTCTTCCTGCTGGTTATTTCCTGGTAGCAAGATGAAAATGGCTTGTATTTTTTGGAGTGTGGTCCAAAGCTGACAACCTCCCCTCCCCATTTTGTTTCCCAAAAGCAAGAAATTTCCTTGGATATCCCTTTGGACCTGCACTCCTTGTCCCATTGGTTTCCTTGAGGCAAACTCTGGGAAGCCTAGGCATTCTTTCCCCAAATCCCTGGCTGTGATAAACAGCTTAGTCCCTTCTCTTGTGGATACCACAGTATTTCTCACATTTAATGCACTGGACATTTTGAGATCTAAGCTTTTAATGGCTTGGTCACAATTTCTTTACAAATGACCAAATTTCCCACAAATAACCAGGCGTTTTGATTTCAGAGACCTTTAGCAATAGCTTGTCCTATGATATTAGCATGATACTTATGAGAAGTAATATCAGTTGTGCCCTTATCCACTTATCCATAGGCACTGCTAGAAGTTTTAACAGTTTACCAATTCATTTACATTCAGTATTTACATTCTCAAAGGCAAGGGACTCTAACCAACCCCTGTCTTGTTTCAAGTTCTGATACATCTTTGTTTACAGCTGAGTCCAGTCTTTGCAAGAAATCTGTGAAGGCTTCCCCATCACCTTGGACAATCTTACTAAATGAAATAAACTTTTCCCTGGGTTCCTCAACTTTATCACAAGCTCTTAAAGCTGCTAAGTGGGGTTCTTCTTAACATCATCCTCAAATAAAATCTGTTCTTGTAAGTCAGAGTACCACTTCTCACCAAGCCCAGAAATATCTTCAACAAAACCACAGAAGGAAGACCTGGAGGGGTCAGGAGTGCCACAAGAAGAGCAACAGAACCAAAAATCTGGGCACAGGCGTCTTTTCTGAGACTGATACTCCAATCAAGGACCATACATGGAGATAACCTAGAGCCCATGTAGACCATGGCAGCTCAGTCTCCAAGTGGGTTCCCTAGTAATGGGAATGGAGACTGCCTCTGACATGAACTCAGTAGCTGGCTCTTTGATCACCTTCCCATGAGGAAGAGGCAGCCTTACCTGGCCAAAGAGAAAGACACTGTAGCCAGTCCTGATGAGACCTGATAGGCGAGGATCAGAGGGAAAGGAAGGAGGACCTCCCCTATCTGTGGACTTGGGGAGGAGCATGGAAGGAGATGAGGGAAGAAGGGTCAGGTTGTGAGGGGATGAGGCAGGGGCTACAGCAGGTATACAAAGTGAATAAATTGTAATTAATAAAAAATAAATTAATTTTAAAAATCATAGAAGAAAATTTTCCTAACCTAAAGAAATAGATGCCTATATATGTACAAGAAGCCTACAGAACACCAAATATATTGGACCAAAACAAAAAAATCCTCCTGTCACATACTAATAAAAACACTAAATGCATAGAGCAAAGAAAAAATATTAAAAGCTGAAAGGGATAAGGGCCGAGTATCACATATAGGCAGACCTATTAAAATTACACCAGACTTCTCAGCAGAGACTTTAGAAGACAGAATGTCCTGGACACTCATTCTTCAGAGTCTTAAAGACCACAAATGCCAGACCAGAATACTATACCCAGCAAAAATGTCAATAACCATAGATAGAGAAAAGAAAATATTCTATGACAAAACCAAATTTAAACAATATCTTTCCACTAACCCCAGTTTACAGAGAATACTAGAAAGAAAACTTCAATAAAACAAGAGTAAATATACCCAAGGGAATAAAAGAAATAAACAATTTTATACCACCAGCAACAACAAAAAGAGAATCATAATACACTTATACTACCACCACTGATATCAAAATTGCAGGAATCAATAATCATTGGTTTGTAATATCTCTGAACATCAATAGCCACAATTCTCCCATTTAAAAAAATTAACAAAGTGGATACAAAAACAGGATCCAATTCACTCATATAGATATATAATATAGGATAAACCTACTAAAATCTGTACACCTAAAGAAACTAATCAAGAGGGAGGACTCTGGCTAAAATGCTCATTCCCCATCCCGAAAGGCAAAGAGGATGGACACCAGAAGAAGCAGAAAACAGGAAACAAGTTAAGAGCCTGCCAAAGAGGGCCTCTGAGAGGTTATCAAAGCAGACTATCAAAGCAGATGCTGAGACTTATGGGCAACCTTTGGGCAGAGTGCATGGAATCTTATGAAAGAAGTGGGAAATGGTAAGATTTGGAGAGGACAAGAACTCCACAAAAAGAGCAACAGAACCAAAATATCTGAGCACAGGGGTCTTTCCTGAGACTGATACTCCAACCAATACCATGCATGGCGATAATCTAGAATCCCTGCAAGATGTAACCAGTGGAAGTTCAGTGTCCAAGTGGGTTCCATAGTGATGGGGACAGAGACTACCTCTGACATGAGCTGATTGGCTTGCTCTTTGATCACCTCACCCTGATGGGGGAGCAGCTTTCCCAGGCCACAGAGGAAGACAATGCAGCCACTCCTGATGAGATCCGATAGACTAAGATCAGAAGGAAAGAGAGGAAGACCTCTCCTATCAGTGGACTTGAGGAGGGACATTTGTGCAGAAGGGGGAGGGAAGGTGGGTTTGGGAGGGGAGAAGTGAGGGGTTTATGGGGGATACAAAATGAATAAAGTATAATGAATAAAAAATTAAAAAAAAGAAACTGAGGAAAAAATCATTCTTTTGCATACAAGAAATACACCTCAGCAACAAAGATAGACAATACTTCAGATGAAAGGGCTGGAAAAGTGTATTCCAAGCAAATGGACCCAGAAAAACAAGCAGGAGCTGCTATTCTAATATCCAATAATATAGACTCTCAAATAAAAGTAATCAGAAGAGATGAGAAAGGACACTATATACTCATCAAAGGAAAAATCCACCAAGAGGATGTTTCAATTTTGAATATTTATGCCCCAAATCCAAGGGCACCCTCATTCATAAAAGAAAAATTACCAAAGCTTAAATCACATATTGAACCCTGCACATTAATAGTGGGAGATGTCAACATCTACCTTTTACCAATGAATAGGTCAATGAGACACAAACTAAAGAGAGACATAGTGACACTAACTGATATCATAAATCAAATGGACATAACCAATATCTACAGAATATTTCACCCAAACATATTCCATCTATCTATCTATCTATCTATCTATCTATCTATCTATCTATCTATCTATCTGCTCAGCACTACATGGATCCTTCTCCAAAACTGACCATATACTTGGTCACAAAGCAAGCCTCTAAAGATAAACAAAGATTGAAATAACCCCTTGTAATTTATGAAACCATCATAGATTAAAGCTGAAACTCAAGGACAGAAACAATAGAAAGCCTACGAACTCATGGAAACTGAATAACTCTCTACTCAATGACCACTAGTTCATGGATGAAATAATGACCTTCTAGAATACAATGAAAATGAAGTCACAACATACCCAAACTCATAGGACACGATGAAAGCAATGTTAAGAGGAAAGTTCCTAGAATTAAGCATCTTCATAAAGAAATTGGAGAAATCACATACTAGCACATTAACAACTCATCTGAAACCTCTAGAAAAAAATTAAAAAGAAGCAAACACATCAAAGAGGAGTACAGAGCAGGAAATAATCAAACACATTGTTGAAATCCATAATTTAAAAACAAAGAGAATGATAACAAGAGCTGATTATTTCCAAAAATCAAAATAGGTAAACCCGTAGTCAAGCTAACTAAAATGCAGAAGGAGAGCATGCAAATTAGCAAAATTAAAAATGAAAAGCCCAGCATAACAACAGACACTGAGAAAATCCAAGGAATCATTAGGTAGTAGTGTAAAAGCCTATACACGACAAAATTTGAAAAATGAAATGGATATTTCATTTTTGACAAAGAAGCCAAAACCATAAAATGGGGAGAAAAAAAAAGATAGCATCTTCAACAAATGGTGCTGGTCTACCTGGATGTCAAAATGCAGAAAAATGAAAACAGACCCAAACTTATCACACTGAACAATAATAAAGTACAAGAGGATCAAAGACCTAAACATAAAACCAGACACATTAAATCTGTTAGATAAAAATTGGGAAAGAGCCTTTGACCTCATTGGCACAGGAGACAACTTCCTGAACAGAACAACAGCTCAGGCTCTAAGATCAACAATCTATAAATGGGACCTCATGAAACTGAAATGCTTCTTAAAGCAAAGGACACCATCATCAGAACAAAACAACAACCTACAGACTGGGGAAAAATAATCTTCAACAATCTGTTGGAGGGCTAATATCCAGAATATATAGAGAACATAAGAAATTAAACACCAACAAAGTAAGCAATCCAATTAAGAAATGGAGTACAGAGCTAAAGAGAGAATTCTCAATAGCAGAATATCGAATTGCAGAGAAACACTTAAAAGAAATGCTCAATATCCTTACTCATCATGGAAATGCAAATCATAATGACCCTGAGATTCCACTTTACATCCATCAGAATGGCTAAGATAAAAAACTCAAGTGATAATATATGCTGGAGAGGATGTGGAAAAAGGGGAACCCTCCTCCACTGCTGGTGGGAATGTGAACTTTTACAACCACTATGGAAATCAATCTGGCACTTTCTTCAGAAAATTAGGAATATTGCTACCTCAAGATCCAGCTATACCATTCCTGGGCATATATCTGAAAGATGCTCTATCATATAGCAAGGACATTTGCTCAACCATGCTCATAGCAGCTTTATTCATAACAACCAGAATCTGGAAACAACCTAGATGTCTTTCAACTGAAGAATGGCTACATAAATTGTGGTACATAAATTTTATACAATGGAATGCTACTCAGCAATTAGAAACAAGGAAATCATGAAATTTGTAGGCAAATGGATGGAACTAGAAAATATTATTCTGAGTGAGATATCCCAGAAGCAGAAAGACACACATGGTATATATTCATTTATAAGTGGATATTAGACACATAATATAGGATAAAAATACTTTAGTCCTAAAGAAGCTGAACAAAAAGGAGGAACCTAAAGAAAATGCTTAATCCTCATTCAGAAGGGCAAACAGGATAGACATCAGCAGTAGGAGAAGGCAGGGAGCATGATAGGAACATTCCATAGGGGTCCTCTGAAAGACTCAACATGCCAGGTTTCAAAGCAGATACTGAGACTCATAGCCAAACTTTGGGCAGAATGCAAGGAATCTTAAGGAAGAAGGGGAAGATAGAAACACTTGGAGGAGACAGGTGCTTCATAAGGAGAGCAAGAGAAGCAAAAAATCTGGGCTCAGGGGATCCTGCAGAGATTGATAAATTAACCAAAGACTATGCATGGAGAGGAACTAGACCTCCTGCTCAGATGCAGCCCATGGGCATCTTGGTCTCCATGTGGGTTCTCTAGTGAGAGGTGAGCAGGGGCTGTCTCTGACATGAACTCAGTGGCCGGGTCTTTGATCACCTCCACCTGGAAAAGTGGCCTAACTGGGCCACAGATAAAGAGGATCCAGAAAATCCTCATGAAACCTGATAGGCTAGGGTCATATGGTAAGAGAGGGTAATTTCCATTATCAGTGGACTGAATATTGCAGGAACATAGGGGGAGGTCAGTGAGAGGGAAGGTGGGACTGGACTGGAAGGAGATGAGGGAGGGGGCTACAGCAGTGATACCAAGTGAATAAATTGTAATAAATAATAATAAAGAAAAAATTTAAAGGAGGAAATTTACAAACAGAAAACCATTTCCTCCACCCCCAACAAAAAGCAAAAGAAAGAACCAAAAAAAAAAAAAAAAAAAGAAAGAAAAGAAAAGAAAGAAAGAAAGAAAAGAAAAAATTCCAATTGTTTTCTGGCAGGGTTACGTCCTGTGCGTGCTTCAGAGGACTTAACTGCCTTGTTGGTTGTGAACACATGTGCACTTTACCATGCACATTCAGTGATGATCAACAACACCCACAACGTTCACCAATGCTTCTGGAAACACTCTTGCTCCATCTGTATTAAATGCTCTGAATATTTAGTGACTGTTTTGCTTTTATAGAAACATAATGCTCAAAGGTTTTTTTTTTTCTACCTTTCTTAACTACATACCAAATAAGTATATGTCTAAATTAAATAGTATTAAAATGTTTGATTTTGAGTGGATGATGAGTTTAACTAAAAAAAAAAAAAAAAAAAAAAAAAAAAAAAAAAAAAGAAAGAAAGAAAGAAAAAAAAAGTTAACTCAGGTTTGGCTTGAGAATAAGACAGAACTTCCCCAAACACCCTAAATATAGTTCTGTCATAGTACACTATGTAAGAAAGTGTGCTCAGCATTGACAATTAAAAGTCAAAGTATCAGTTATCTCTGAAATGTTTTCATACTGCTCTACCTCCTACAGTATCAAATATTCATCTAGGATTCAATCCTTTATGTAGAAATAAATAAGCACAAACATTTCAATTGAACAATAGCTTGCTTTCCTCTTTGATGAAGGATAAGATTATACATATAACAAAGTTGTATTTTAAATTATTTTATGACTTCCTATCAGGAAACTTTTTTTGCTGTTGTTGAAAACTAATTTTTATTAGTAATATGTATCTATGACAGTCTAAAAAGGTAATTAGGGACAAAATGAAGATACAAAAAGATACATGTAAATGTTTTCTTAAGTGATACAGCTAGGACTCCATCCAGATTTTGTTAGAACTTTACATAAAGCCATTTGATACTTTTGCTTGCCTTTGGGCAGTCAGTGCCAGGACCACAGCTGTGGCTTTTTATGTATATATTTGTTCTATTCATCCAAGGTCATAGAAACATTTCTCAGACAAAAAATAAAATAAAATAAAATAAAATAAAATAAAATAAAATAAAATATAAAAGACCTTAAGAAAGTCGATTGGATTTAACAAACGAGAGCCTACATTTAGTTTCTAACATTTTAATCTCTTTTATATGTATTATTCTTCAGGTTCTTTAGAGAAATGTCTGGCAACTGTAAAGAATGTGGTCAAACAATGTGCTGTAATGCCCAAAGGCAAATATTCTTTCAGAAGATAGCAGCTCTAGGAGTAACAAAGATAGAAGGCCTAAGAAACATCCTTCTGTAGCTGACCCACTCATTTCTCAGAGTTGTTTCAGGCTTGTTTTTACTACTGTGATCTTATATGTCCTAAAATGATAAAAGGAATTCCTCAGATATACCTATATATTGTCTTCTTAGTTGTGTATGACTTTTATAATATTGAAAGTTGCTTCTTTGTTTCATTTAAGCTTTTAATAATTTACTTGCAATTCCCCTAGTATGCATATATCAACTCCTGTTCTGGTTTTTTAGCTTTTGCCAGACCCCTACCTACACTCATTCTTTGTTAAAAAAATATATATATATATTTATATTTATAAAAAATAAAAATAAATATATATATAGATATATATATATAGAGAGAGAAACTCATGCAACAGTATTGATCACATTCACTTCTTTAGCTCCTTCCAGATCAAAATGATGCTTTTGATGCTTTTGTTAAGGCAAGGGGACCATCATGGCACTCAAATTTTACAATAACATCTGTGGTGAGTTGAATGAGAAATGTCTTTCATAGGTTTGGGTATCTGAATTCTTGTTTCCTAATTAGTGGCACTGTTTGGAGAGGTCATGGCGCAGAGAAATTATGACTCACGGGGAGGGCTTTGCGAGGTTACAGACTTGCTGTACTTCTAGTTGGCCCTGCCGGGTTTGTGCCTAAGGTTGAAGGTCTATGTCAGCTTCCTGCTCCGGCTGCCTGCTGCCATGCTTCCCTGCAGTTATGAGATCTCCTTCTTGAATAATATACAAAAATAAACTATTCTTTGAAAATTTGCCTTGATCATGGTATTTTATCACAGAGGCAGGAAAGCATTGAAAAGCATCTCTTCTATCTTCTTCATTATTGTCAGCAAGAGCTGAACTTGTTGCCAGAGACAATTTTCCTCTCAAAGCATTGTGTTGTTTCAATTCTGAAGTAATTAACTTGCTACTTTACTATTAAAAGCATCCATTCAGCACATTTTTGTCACATATATTAAAAACATTTGAATTCTTCAAATAAGCCAAGCAGAAATATTTTGAATTATACAAGTTCCTCCTTAGATATGTGGCCAGTTTTTTTTTTTTTTTTTTGCTTTATTTCTTGTTAAGTTTGTTAAAATTTAATTTCCTTCCAACTCTCTTTTGATACAATTTTTATTCCTAATGTCTAGCCCTACCCTGTGACACCACACGTTGATAAATATGTCGTCTATATTTAAACAGTAGGTATAAAATAAATACTAATAGTATAGGCATTATAAGATGAAACATCATGGCTTAGTGCAAATCTATGATTCTTGGCAACCACTTGAAATTTCATTTGTGCTTAAAGTTAATACAGTAAAACTTTATGAAAGTTTAAGCTATTTTAGCATGATGTTATGTTGAATTAACAGAATCTCTGCAATGCCAAGCATACACTGTATCATTTTTTGTTATGTACGTACAAATTTTATACAAAAATTTGTGGAACAATTTATGGAACAAAAATGTTCCATAAAATGTTTCACTGAATTTGAATAGCATGTTAAGCGTTGAAATGTACTCCTTTACAAGTTAGTAAATTAATACATAAACCCATGGTTATTTCTTAATATTTGCTATTAACTTTAGAACACAGTTTTAGCACATACAACAATCACAAATTCTGCCTCTATAAATGCAGTAGGAATTACACTAAGTATGTATTTTTTATTTTTATTATTAGTTACATTTTATTAACTCTGTATCCTGCTCCCCCATTCCCTCCCCATTTTTGCTTATTTCCAGTGAAAACTATAATGGACTTCGTCTGGAGACTCAACCTTGACCTTCAGACCTTGAAGAGTTGGAACTTTTGCATTGACTCTCTTAGGAAAATTTTAAAAAAAAAGTATTGTGGGGAATGTAATACAATTTCTGTTTTCTAGATTTTCTGCTTATCAAACACACTCAGTCTTATCTCGTGTTTCCACACCTTTCAAATTAAATATGACAAGTAGCTTGCTTGAGGTAGTGAGAAGCAGCTGAAAGAAGCATTGTCTGGTGACTTCTGCCATATATGCTGGTGCACTTACCATGGAGGAGGCCAAGCAGACTGAGGTTCATGAATGCAAATGCACAGGGGTTAGCAACTTTACCTTGGGTAGTTAAAGGAATGTAAATTCAGAACATGGCTCCTCTGGCAAGATAACATCCAAAGACCTTCTAGGTCTCTGTGATCTGTCTTCAATCCAGAAGACAGAGGCAAGCAGATCCGAGTTCAAGGCCATTCTGGTATAGAGCAAGTTTCAGGAAAAGAAAAGCGTAGGTCCAGACATGGTGGTATATGACTTTAATCTCAAACAATGAAGGTGAAGTTAGTTTGTAGAAGGAAGCACCCATGTGTGAAAGTGTTGTTTAGTAGAGTGGAAAAAAAAGGGTGATGAATCAGAGAAAGATTTGCAAGAATAGGATATGTCCAACTCTCATGAGGAAAAGAAAGGGAAGCTACTTAATGGGCAGTGCAGAGAAGGAGAGGAGGCAGTTTTCACAGATCAGGAATAGAGAGTCAGGTTGCAGAGAAGGAACTCAGGTGAAGACTGAATGAGCCAGAGAATGAGCCAGAAGATTAGAAGACCTTGCTGGTGTTAGTTTGAGGCCAAGCAATGCAGTTCAGGGGCCTATAGAGAAGCCAGTTTGAATAAGAGAGGAGTTTGAGTCAGAACAGCAGTCACCCAGCAAGCTATGAGCTCAGAAAGAACAAGAAAGGAGAAGTTTATTAAGCAGTAAGTTTCAGAGGCTGAAAACATGCTAGGCCTAGGTTAGATTGTACAGACACTAGAAGTTTCCAGGACTAGGTCCATGTTAGCAGACACAAAGGTAATAATCCTACAAGACAACATTTGAAACAGGAGAATAAGAGTTTGTTTTACACTTGATTGCCAAAGTCTCTGGGGCTCATCTGACAGACTGGGAGGCTAATAATGCTAAACCTTGACACCAGAGGCTTATGACTCCTGGCTTCTTGCTGGGTACAGAGGAGGCACTCCCAATTGTGTGTGAACCTAAGAATTTCACCTATTTCTTTACCTAGAGTGTTACTTTCAAGGTCTGTGTGATCATCTGAAGTTGTTATGACCAGAGGAAGGCCTCCTGCAGCGGGATTCTAGGCTGCTCCAGTGGTTCTTGAAACAATGGGGCTGCCATGAAATACCTCACTCCAGGCGTCCAAGCATAAGGAAAAGTTCTACCCACTACCAGTCAGAGACAAAAGTCATGCTCCCAAATGATTTTGCTCATTCACAGGGGGAAAAAAATCATTGACGGATGCTTAAATAAACCTTAAAATAACACATGTAGTAAGGCAGTTTCTACAAGCACTCAAACCTGATAATATATATTGATAAGCTTGAAAATAATAAATAATAGCTTGCTTCCCTAAAGAAAGAAGCCATTGTCATTTAGGGGATACCCCACCACTTAGAAACATTTCTATTTTTTTTTTTTTTGGAAAAGTATATAACAGATTTTTTTTTCTTTATTTACAATCAAGTTCTGTTGGGACACAAAATTAAATAAATATAAGATGTGCCCTGGCCAGTATTTTCAAGTTCCATCAAGCTTTCTGGCAGCAAACCAACAGGCAACTTGTAAGCAGGGTAAGAGGGCTGTCCTCTTCCCTGGCTCTAGCACTCCTGTCCCCACTGTCCAGAGAACCAGTATGGCGGAAAAAAAAAAAGTGAAGTAAATGTGAAAGATGGTACTTCAGACATCCAGCCAGAGAGCTCATACCGTGTGCATGGGTGAGTTGTACAGACAGTGCTTTCTCTGTCTTCCTCATAACCTGCTCCTAGACAGGCTTCTTGTGCTGAACACTAAGGCCACTGCATGCACAGGCAGGGCCTAGACTCTCCACTACCAGCTTCATCAGAGGCCCAGGTGAGCACATTTAGCAGAGAGCGTACCAGGATTTTCTCATGTTTAATGGTGCTTAACCCCCGCCTCACTCGCTCCCTCACACACACACACACACACACACACAGTGGTGCTTAGGGCACACTTAGGGAAAGTGAGTTTATCTCATAGAGAGTTTGTCATCTTTATCTTCTGGGATCAGTACATGTACAATATCTTAGTCTTTGAACCCACTTGGTATGAACACTATTGTATGGGTAAGCATTAGACTGTTCAGTGATTTCATTTTAATTGTTAGTTACACAATCTAGCTGATAAGAGTCTCACCATGCTTAAATGAGCTTTATCCTCTTTTTCTCTTTTTTAATTTTTTTTTGTTGTTCTTGTTTTTGTTTTTGTTTGTTTGCTTATCTTTCTTGGTGGCTCTGCATTTCTACAGTAATAATTTAATTCAGCTGAGCAAAATATTTTCTTTAAATGTTTGGTCTTTGTTGTTTCCTTCTGAAACTCTACAAATTACCTGCATAATATTTTGGAACTATACTTTGAAAACTGCTTTTGCATACTTTTTAATCTGGCTTAAATAGCTTGACATCTTACAGTGGGAACTGAGATCTTCTAACACTCCATGACATGTACTTTCAGGCACTCTTAATTTTGTTATTATTTACACAAATGGATGAGTATATAGAGGTTTCTGTATTTGTTTGCAGTTGTGCTGTGGCTTCTTGTGTTACCAAGAGCTGCTTCTCCACAGTATAGGCTTGCATGTGCTTCCTGTCTTGATCCAATATTGTTAGGTTCATTTGGTTTTATTTAGCTTATAATTTCTATTTTCTGGCGTCAGGTTTTCTTGATGTTTTGGTCTTTTCAATGGTTATAAACATATATAGCATGTTGTCTTTTTTGGAATTTTTCCCAACCTCCCTTACTCCCCAACCTTTTTATATTCTGATCTCCTGTTAGTTTGTGACTACTTTTACCTCTCTTCAGTTCCAGGCTTTTTGTAAATTTCCTGCCATTACATCAATGAATGGCACTCAACTCATGATTATGTATTAAATATAGCCATTTCGATGAAATTCTTTAAAAAAATACTGTGTGCAATGAGCAGGATAAATAAAATGTGGGCTTCATCTGAACTAAGAAACTTTTCCAACTACTTATTAAAATATATCTAATTTTATGTAGATATAAATTCTATTCATAAGGGTATGTTGATGTCTCTCAATGTTTTATTTCCTTGTTATTTGATACCTATAAGAAGATCTTCCTTTTCTAACTGTACATATTCACTTGTAAATACATACCACACTTTGAATGATTCAGAGTAAGAACATTGCTCATTAAATAAATCATCTCCTTAAGAACTAAATAAAGACTTGTGATGCAGCCTGGTGAGCTGTGCCCACTAGCATTCGGCTTCCTTCTTGTCATGGTTACACTCATTTCCTTATTTCAGCATCACCACTGCAAATTTCTCCTATTGTTTGAAACACCAAAATAGGTACTCTCTGTTTTGTTTTGTCAGTTAGTATATGACTCTTTTCTTAATCACTGCTTCCATTTGTATGGATTTTTCTGATATGAGTTATTAGCACTACTTTGCATCCTGGCTGAGATTTGTTTGAGGCTCCCAATTTCTTATCTATAGATTTTTAAACTGGACTACAGATGTGGAAAATAGTTGACTGAAATTTTTTCCCTACTTGTTTTTCGCTTCCTTTTGTATATGTGTTTACGGTTGATATAACTTCATTGATTTTAATTACGTATGTTATTTTCTCCCTACTCCATCTGGCAGAGATGAACTACAAAACTGAAAACAGAAGGTTGCAGTTCTCCGTTAGTTCATGAAACCTAATTATGAGTGCTAGCTTTTGTGGCCAGCCATTGTTATATGTGTTTTGTTATGGAGCCTGAAGAAGGCTTCAAAAATATTGGCAGCACCTGTAGTCACAGTCAATCAATTATTCTGCTTTACAGGTCTCTGATTTTTCAGCTAAGCAATTGCACACTCTGTTTGGAAAGTGGGCAAGCATGCCTATGACTATCTGGAAGTTTATTTTCCTTTTGCTGTCGAAGAAACAGCTTTTAGAATCTAACAGTTAGATGGCTGCTCTGTGATATTACTCTAAAAATTGCCAAAATACTTTTTGTCTCAAGTTTTTCTAAAGTGGCTTTTCATTTGTGGCTCAGGGAGAAATCATGATAGTTGGAAGATGAATTCCCTGGTTAATTTATTAGTTTATTCTTCTAATAGTCTACAAATTAATCATCTAAAACACTGAGAATTATATTCTAAGTTAACATAATATGAACTTTGAAAGAAAAAGAAATCTTCTCCACCCAACATTAGTTCTTATGCAATTTTTTGTTGGATCAACAGTCAAAATTAATACAAGAGCTGATTAACTGAGAAAAGCATAAACTATTATTGATTAAACACATACATAGGTGAAAAGAAATAAAAATAAAAAACAAGCATGTTTTCTATGCTTTTATACTTGTAAAGAAATAACACATTTGCGAAGAAACTGCAGAAGAAATTGCAAATTTGGGCTATGGAAGTGAAATCCTAAAAGTGCCACTAAAAGATATATCCTTTAGGGGTGGATGTGATATGAATTATCTCATGAAATATGTTTATTCGTTATTATAGCTCACTTTCTAATCTCATTGTTATATGGATAATCCTCCAAAAGGATTGTCTTTCATGAATCATGGCATGTGGGGGAGCTGAGCCTAAACACCCATATCTGATGATATCGCATAACCCCAAGCGATTTCAAAACATATTCATTGTTATCCATATCTGATATCGCATAACCCCAAGTGATTTCAAAACATATTCATTGTTATCCATATCTGATGATATCGCATAACCCCAAGCGATTTCAAAACATATTCATTGTTATCCATATCTGATATCACATAACCCCAAGCGATTTCAAAACATATTCATTGTTATCCATATCTGATGATATTGCATAACCCCAAGCGATTTCAAAACATATTCATTGTTATCCTGATTGAACATCTAAAATATGAACACGTGTGTGTGTGTGTGTGTGTGTGTGTGTGTGTGTGTGTGTCTGTGTATGTATGCATGTACAATTGGCTAGGCCGAGGATATAACTTGGTCAGTAAATTGCATGAACCCCAAGAATGTTTGGTCTTGGGAACTAAAAGTTTGATCTTCAGATCCCATGTTAAAATGCCAGACTTGGTGGTGCTTGAATATAATCCAGGGCACCGGAGACAGAGAGATCCCTAGATCTCACTGGCCAGCCAGCTTAGCCTAATTAGTGAGTTCTAAGACAGTAAAGAATCACTCCTCAAAAATCAAAGTGTATGACACACAGACACACACAGACTCACAAACACACTCACAGGCACACTCAGATACACACACACAAACATACACACACAAGATTAAAGTACATACTCCTTCTTAAAGTACATCTTTTTATCTGAAGCCCAGATACTTACCTTAGGCGGTTACTGCCTTTGCTGTCTGCAGCTCTTTAGTTATTTTTTGAGAATTTATTTTTTTCTAGTAATGTCTCCAATTCAATATAATTTACAATCAATATTGTAACTCTCTGAAAAGGTCTCATATTTACTTGGAAATTTATTTGAAAAATAAACAACACAACGGAATAAATGAACACGCAGTCACATGCAAACACAGACCCATGACAATTCCTTGGTGATGGCACTGCATTTTTCTCTTCTTCCTAGTAAAATTTCTGCAGCTCCACAGTGATGACTATTCCATAGTGGTTTCCATGTGCTCAAAGTATTTCTTCTAAACCCAAATCACTATTTCTCACATGTAATATTTTATTCAAAAATACAAATTTTGCATATAGCAAGTTCCAATTATAATTCTTGTTTTCTTATGATATTTAGACGAAAGCACTATTTTTTACTTCAGCTTATGCCATAAAAAATGGAGCAACCAATAATTACAAGATGTCGTATTTTTTGAAAGAAGAACATTGGGAGTGGGCAAACAAAAAATGCAACCAGGAAGAAAATACGTGTAGACTTCATGTTCAAACAACAAGGTTATAAAAGCTTCTTTAAATGCACCCTGAGAAGCGATTACTGCTTGCCTTTCTTTCATCTGAGTGTCAAACAGGCACTTGGTGATTAAAGTCAAAACAGAGATGCAGTTTTACCGTGTAATACTCACATAATTAACACACTTCAGTTTAACATTAATGCAGGAAATTCAGGTCTTGGAAGTGGCACTGAATGATGGAGGATCAAAGTTTGATTTTAACTTTAATTACATTTGAGCCTGTTGCCCCAAGCATTGGTAATTGATGTGAAAGGCAAGTTCGCAAAATCAGCAACCAGCGGACTCAGAAAGTACATTCTCGGAACGGAGGTCACATTGCCTGTATTTAACAATGCAATTTCTGCTATTACAGAAGAGATAAAGGAATTGCATTCCCATCACTCGCTTTTGCTCACCCTAGCCAATATGCTCAGGAAATTATTCTCTTTCCTCTGTGAGCCACCTTGTATCCATCATGCCAAGGAGATAATTACAGAGGACAGGGAGAGAAGCATACTTCTGTCTCCTGTGAATCTTCTGTGTTGTTCTTGGCCATGAGAGCAGGCTCTGCTTGCTTTTATATCCTCACTAGAGATATTTCATCTGAGATTAATTAGGCTGATGCCACACAGTAACCATATCATTAGAGCTTATGACTATAGAGTGACCAGACATGCATAATGTGTATATTTCAGTTAGTGCAATACGATAGACTCCCACAATTATCTCCTTACATTTTATAATTAATTCACAGTCACCAACACTAAACCAGGGCTAGCAAGATCATCTTAGAAAGGACTCTCTTACTACCACCTTGCCATAGCAGCATTGGTTCTAACTACATACTAAAGCTTATCCTATTACTTACAGATAAGTACAGATACTGCCCCTCATCAAAGAGCCCTCTCTTCGTAGCAAGTGCAGACAGCAGCAGATCAGAAAGACTCCAGCACCACTGCTTACATCTATATAACAGTTTTTAGAATTATGGCTCAGGGAATAGTATAGAAAAGTGAGGTGGGCAGATTATTAGAGTCAGAATATCAGGAACTCAACGGTGAGATGGTCAGCTGTAAACAGTGGTTGCATACCTGGATAATGGCAACACCAAAAGACATGATAATTCAGAAGTCTCACTGGGTTCCATTCCTAGACAATGAACTGTGGCAACTAGAGGGGAAGAATTAGCATCTCCCAGGGGTAAGCCATGTGAACTGTTATCCAATACAAAGCTGTCAGCCATGAAACCACATAAATACAACAAAAAATAACCCAGTTTGTCATATTCGTTTATTTGTGTGTGTATATAAGAATAAGTATCGAAGGACACAAGGTTGTCAATTAGAGTGGGACATATGAAAGGAATTAGAGGGTGAGAATATGTGACAGCCTGGAAGAAAGAAAGGTCAAGAGGGATGTCAGGGAATTATATTTTAATAAAATGTATCAAGATTAAAGGTTTAAGATTAATTTTTTTAAAATTGAAAGTTATACATATAATAATCCTTTCTATAATCTCCTTGGTCATTTATGAATAATTTACCAACTTAAGAAAAAATTGGACTTAGGTATAGCAAAGAACAAGTTTATTTCTGGTTTTATAATATAATAGTCAAAACCGTAGGGCAATTCACTGCCTCATGGTCATTTCTTAGTAACACAGATGGTTATGTTGACATTATTCATTAATCTACAATTTCTACCTATTCAAAAGTTTGAATAAACTACTAACTAAAAGAATCAGACTTAGAAAACAAATAGTACTGTCCCTGATTTCTCCCTCTTCCGATGTCAGTCCCATTTGCCTTTCTAAATGAAGACTGAGCATCTTACCCAGGGTTCTCCTTCTTGATTAGCTTCCTTAGGTGTCCATATATTAGTATGTTTATCCTATATTATATGTCTAAGATCCACTTATAAGTGAGTATATACCCTGTGTGTCTTCTGCTTCTGGGATACCTCACTCAGAATGATATTTTCTAGATCCTACAATTTGCATGCAATTTTCATGATTCCTTGTTTTTAACGGCTGAGTAGTATTTCATTGTGTAAATGTACCACAATTTCTGTCTCCATTCCTCAACTGACAGATATCTAGGTTGTTTGCAGCTTCTGGCTATTACAAATAAAGTTGCTACAAATAAGGATGAGCAAATGTCCTTGTTGTATATTTGAGCATCTTTTGGATATATGCCTAGGAGAGTTATAGCTGTTTCTTGAGGTAGCACCATTACTAATTGTCTGAGAAAGTGACAGATTGATTTCCAAAGTGGTTGTTCAAGTTTACATTCCCACCAGCAATGGAGTAGGGTTGCTCTTTCTTCACAGGACAGTAGCTTATCAAAGAGGGACTCTTAAAGACTCTGACCAGCAGGGTATCAAAAAATAGGCTGAAACTCATAGACAAATTTTAGGCTGGGAATCTTATGTAAGAAGGGGGAGATAAAAGACCTGAAGGATACAGGAGCTCCACAAGGAGAGCAAGAGAACCAAAAAAATCTGTGCACAGGGGTCTTTTGTGAGACTGATATTCTAAACAAGGATCATGCATGGAGACAACCTAGAAGCTCTGCACACATGTAGCCCATGGCAGCTCTGTCCAAGAGGATCCCCAATAATAGGAACAGGGACCATTTCTGACATGAACTCATAGGCTGGCTCTTTGATCACCTCCACCTGAGGGAAGAAGCAGCCTTAGCAGTCCACAGAGGAAGACAATGAAGCCAGTCCTGATGAGGCCTGATAGACAAGGGTCAAATGGAAGGGAAGGAGGACCTCCCCATCATTGGACTGGGGGAGGGGCATAGAAGAAGAGGGAAGGAGGGTAGGATTAAGAGAGAATGGAGGAGGGGGCTACAGCTGAGATACAAAGTGAATAAACTGTAATTAATAAAAATAAAATAAAAATTAAAAAAACAAAAAACACACACAAAAGAAATTAGTGATTTTCTTTTGGAATTAAAAAAATTATATGAAATATTCAGAAATTGAAAGGGAAATGGAAAGTTTATCACTAACTAGAATTGGAAAGATCAAGGTTGGAGAGATGGCTCAGAGGTGATGAGCACTGGATGTTCTTCCAAAGGTCCTGAGTTCAATTCCCAACAACCACATAGTGGTTCACGAACATCTATAGTGAGATCTGATGGCCTCTTCTGGTGTGAAGTCTGAACAGTGTATAAATAATAAATAAATACATCTTAAAACTGAAAAAAAAGAAAAAGAAATATTATAAGAATACGTTTAAAGAAAAGAATTGGAATGACCATTGCTTTGCTGTTTTAATAGAAAAGAAAGCATGCATTGGACAGTATATATAGAACCAACAGAGGTGAAACATGAAGACAGCAGTCACAGTTGTCTATCGATTCATTTCCTACTTCCTTGTGTGAAAATTTTCCATGAAATCCAGCAGTTTGTTGTTGTTGTTGTGTGACACCTGTAAATCTCGGCTAATCATCCTGAATATGAGTGAGTGCATTAGTTTTCAGACTTGCAGAAATCTGCTGTTAACAGATCTTAAAATGTTAGATTAAACTAGGGTCAGATGTAAGGGGAGGAGAAACTTCCCTATCAGTGGACTTGGAGAGGGACATAGAAGGAGATGAATGAGGGAGGGTGGGATTGGGAGGGAATGAGAGAGGGGGCTATAGCTGGGATACAAAGTGAATAAACTGTAATTAATATAAAAAACACAAATTTATTTTTTATTATTCTTTTATTTTTTATGGCTTAAGCATTTCTCTTTTTTTTTCTTTTCTTTCCTTTTTTTTGAATTTTATTTTATTCTTATCAGTTACATTTTATTAACTCTGTGTCCCGGCCGTGTCCCACTCCCTCATTTCTTCCCAGTCCCACCCTCCCTCCCTCATCTCCACTGTGCCCCTTTCCAAGTCCACTGATGGTGGGGACCTCCTCCCCATTCATCTGATCCTGTTTTATCAGTTATCTTCAGGACTGGCTGCAAAGCCCTCCTCTGTGGCCTAACAGGACTGCTCCTACCTTGGGGGGTGGGGAGGCCAAAGAGCCAGTCATTGAGTTCCTGTTAGAAATAGTCCTTGTTCCCCTCACTTTGGGAAACCAATTAGTTACTGAGCTACCACAGGCTACATCTGAGTGGAGGTTCTAGGTTATATCCATACATAGTCCTTGGTTGAATGTCAGTCTCAGAAAAGACCCTGTGCCTAGATATATTTGGTCCTTGTGGAGCTCCTCTCCTTTCCCCATCAGACTAACTCCCCTTCTTATGATTCCCTGTACTCTGCTGAAGGTTTGGTCATGAGTCTTTGTATCTGCTTTGTTAGAAAACACTAGAAAACACTGCTAGTTAGAGTCTTTCAGATGTGCTCAGTAGACTCCTGTCATACGTTCAATGCACTTTCCATCTGTCTTTCTAAACGAGGATTGATCATCTTACCCCATGTCTGCTCTCTTGATTATCTTTTTAGGTGTATAGATTTCATTATGTTTATCATATCTTATAGGTCTATATAAGTGAGTATATACCGTGTTTGTCTTTCTCCTTCTGGGATAACTCACTCAGAATGATTTTTTCTAGATCCCACCATTTGCCTGCAAATTTCATGATTTCCTCGTTTTTGATTGCTGAGTAGAATTCCATTGTGCAAAAATACCACAATTTCTGTACCCATTCCTCCGTTGATGGACATCTGTGTTGTTTCCAGGTTCTGGCTATTACAAATAAAACTGCTATAAACATGGTTGAGCAAGTATCCCTTTTGTGTACTTGAGCGAACTTTGGGTATATACCTAGCAGTGGTATAGCTGGGTCTTGAGGAAGCACTATTCCTAATTGTCTTAGAAAGCGCCAGATAGCTTTCCAGAGTGGTTGTACCAGTTTACATTCCCACCAGCAGTGGAGGAGGGTTCCCCTTTCTCCACAACCTCTCCAGCATGTGTTGTCACTTGAGTTTTTCATCTGGGCCACTCTGATGGGTGTAAGGTGAAATCTCAGGGTCGTTTTGATTTGCATTTCCCTGATGGCTAATGAGGTTGAGCATTTCTTTAAGTGTTTTTCTGCCATTCGATATTCCTCTGTCGAGAATTTTCTGTTTAGCTCTGATCCCCATTTTTTTGATTGGATTACTTGGTTTGCTTTCAGCTTTTTTAGTTCTTTGTATATACTGGTTATTAGTCCTCTGTCAGATAAAGGGTTAGAGAAGATTCTTTCCCAATCTGTAGGCAGTCGTTTTGTTTTGATGACGGTGTCCTTTGCTTTAAAAAAGCTTTTCAGTTTCATGAGGTCCCATTTATTGATGGTTGGTCTTAGAGCCTGTGCAGTTGGTGTTCTGTTTAGGAAGTTGTCTCCTGTACCAATGATTTCTAGGCTGTTCCCCACTTTTTCTTCTAACAGATTTAGAGTATGTGGTTTTATGCTGAGGTCTTTGATCCAGTCGGACTTTAGTTTTGTGCAGGGTGATAGATATAGATCTATTTTCTTTTCTTTTCTTTTTTTTTTTTTTTTTTTGCATGTGGACATCCAGTTGGACCAGCACCATTTGTTGAAGATGCTGTCTTTTTTTCCATTGAATGGTTTTGGCTTCTTTGTCAAAAATCGAGTATTCATAGGTATGTGGGGTTATTTCTGGGTCTTCTATGCGGTTCCATTGATCCTCCTTTCTGTTTCTATGCCAATAACATGCAGTTTTTATTACTGTTGCTCTGTAGAACAACTTGAGATCGGGATGGAGATACCTCCAGATGATCTGTTGTTGTACAGGATTGTTTTGTAGATTCTGGTTTTTTTGTTTCTCCATATGAAGCTGAGAATCTTTTTTTCAAGGTCTGTGAAGAATTGAGTTGGTATTTTGATGGGAATTGCATTGAATCTGTAGATTGCTTTTGGCAGGATGGCCATTTTCACAATGTTAATCCTACCAATCCATGAGCACGGGAGATCTTTCCATCTTCTGATATCTTCTTTGATTTCTTTCTTCAGAGACTTGAAGTTTTTCTCAAACAGGTCTTTCACTTGCTTGGTTAGAGTCACACCAAGGTACGTTATGTTATTAGTGGCTATTGTGAAGGGTGTTGTTTCCCTAATTTCTTTCTCAGCCTTTTTGTCTTTGGTATATAGGAGGGCTTCTGATTTTTTTGAGTTGATTTTGTATCCTGCCACATTGCTGAAGGTGTTTATCAGCTGAAGGAGTTCTCTGGTTGAATTTTTGGGGTCGCTCATGTATACTATCATATCATCTGCAAATAGTGACACTTTGACCTCTTCCTTTCCGATTTGTATCCCCTTGATCTCCTTTAGTTGTCTTATTGCTCTGGCTAGGACTTCAAGTACTATGTTGAAGAGGTATGGAGACAATGGGCAGCCTTGTCTTGTCCCTGATTTCAGTGGGATTGATTTAAATTTCTCTCCATTGAGTTTGATGTTAGCTATAGGCTTGCTGTATATTGCCTTTACTATCTTTAGGTATGTGCCTTGTATCCCTGATCTCTCCAAGACTTTAAACATGAATGGGTGTTGGACTTTGTCAAATGCTTTTTCAGCATCTAAGGAGATGATCATTTGGTTTTTCTCCTTCAGTTTGTTTATGTGGTGGATTACATTGATGGATTTCCATATGTTGATCCACCCTTGCATGCCTGGGATGAAGCCTACTTGGTCGTGATGGATGATATCTTTGATGTGTTCTTGGATTCGGTTTGCAAGTATTTCATTGCGTATTTTTGCATCAATGTTTATAAGAGAGATAGGTCTGAAGGTCTCTTTTTTTGTTGGGTCTTTGTGTGGTTTAGGTATCAGGGTGAGAGTCGCTTCATAGAATGAGTTTCATAATGTACCTTCTGTTTCTACTTTGTGAAATAGTTTGAGGAGAATTGGTGTTAGCACTTCTTTGAAGGTCTGGTAGAATTCCGCGCTGAAACCATCTGGCCCAGGGCTTTTTTTGGAGGGGAGACTGTGAATGACTGCTTCAATTTCCTTGTGGGATATAGAGCTATTCAGTCTTTCTACCTGATCTTGATTTAATGTTGGTAAATGGAATCTATCAAAATAATTGTCCATTTCAGTTAGGTTTTCAAATTTTGTGGCATATAGGCTTTTGTAGTATGACCTAATGATTGTTTGAATTTCCTTAGTGTCTGTAGTTATGTCCCCCTTTTCATCTCTGATTTTGTTGATTTGGATAGATTCTCTCTTCTTTTTAGTTAGTTTGGCTAAGGGTTTGTCATTCTTGTTGATTTTCTCAAAGAACCAGCTTTTTGTTTCATTGATTCTTTAAATAGTTTTATTTCTTTCTAATTGTTTGATTTCAGCCCTGAGTTTGATTATTTCCAGCCGACTGCTCCTCTTGGGTGTATCTGCTTCTTTTTTTTCTAGGGTTTTCAGTTGGGCCATTAAGTTGTTTGTATGTGATGTTACGAATTTCTTCTTGCAGGTACTTAGTCTATAAATTTTCCACTGAGCACTGCTTTCAATGTGTCCCATAAATTTGGGTATGTTGTGACTTCATTTTCATTGAATTCTAGGAAGTCTTTAATTTCTTTATTTCTTCCTTAACCCATCTGTCATTGAGTAACAAGTTGTTCAGTTTCCATGTGGGTGTTGGCTTTTTGTTATTTCTGTTGTTGTTGAGGTCCAGCATTAGTCCATGGTGGTCAGATAGAATACAAGGGATTATTTCAATCTTTTTGTATCTGTTGCGGCTTGCTTTATGACCAACTATATGGTTTATTTTGGAGAAGGTTACATGCAGTGCTGAAAAGAAGGCATACTCTTTTGAGTTTGTATGAAAAGATCTGTAGACATCTTTTAGGTCCATTTCATTTAAGGTCTCTGTAAGTGTTTTTATTTCCCTATTTGTTTTCTGTCTAGTTGAACTGTCCCATGGTGAGAGTGGAGTGTTGAAGTCTCCCACTAATAGGGTATTAGGATCAATGTGTGATTTAAGCTTCAATGTTGTTTCATTTATGAATGTAGGGGCTATTTTATTTGGGGCATAGATATTTAAGATTGTGATGTCCTCTTGGTGGATTTTTTCCTTTGATGAGAATATAGTGGCCCTCCTTATCTTTTTTGATTAACTTTGGATGAAAGTCTATTTTATTAGATATTAGGATGACTACTCCAGCTTGTTTTCTGGAACCATTTGCTTGAAAAACATTTTCCCAGCCCTTTACTCTGAGGTAGTGTTTATCTTTGTTGCATAGGTGTGTTTCTTGGATGCAGCAGAATGTTGGATCCTGTTTCCACAACCATTCTGTTAGTCTGTGTCTTTTTATTGGGGAGTTGAGTCCGTTGATGTTGATAGAAACTAGTGACCAACAATTGTTACTTACTTTAGATGTGGGGTTGGTGGTGTCACTGAGTTTCATTGCTTATATTCTTTCGTGGTTTTTTTTTTTTTTTTTTGTGTGTGTGTGTGTGTGGTTATCTATTTCCTCTGTTTCCTTAGATGTAGTTGTTTTCTTTGGTTTGGAGTTTCCCTTCTAGTAACTTCTGTAGAGCTGGGTTACTATGTAGATATTGTTTAATTTTTTTTATTTTGGAATATTTTGAATTCTCTGTCTATGTTGATTGAAAGTTTTGCTGGGTATAGTAGTCTGGATTGGAATCTGTGGTTCCTTAAGGACTGTATGATTTCTGTCCAGGCCCTTCTGGCTTTCATAGTTTCTGTTCAGAAATCTGGTGTGATTCTGATAGGTCTACCTTCATATGTTACTTGGCCTTTTTCCCTTGCTGCTTTTAGAATTTTTTCTTTGTTCTGTAGGTTCAGTGTTTTGACTATGATGTGACGTGAAGAATTTCTTTTCTGGTCTAGTCTACTTGGTGTTCTGTAGGCCTCTTGTATGTTTATGGCCATCTCCTTCTTTAAGTTGGGAAAGTTTTCTTCTATAATTTTCTTGAAAATATTTTCCAGACCTTTGAGCCTGATGTCTTCTTTTTCTTCTACTCCTATTATTCTTAGGTTTTGTCTTTTCATGGTGTCCTTGATTTCTTGGATGTTTTGTGTTTGGAACTTTTCTGATCTTATTTTTTCTTTGAAAGACATGTCAATTTCTGCAAGTGTATCTTCGGCTCCTGAGATTCTTTCTTCCATCTCTTGTATTCTGTTGGTGATGCTTACCTTTGTAGTTCCTGATCTTTTCTCTATGTTCTCAAGCTCCTGGTTTTTCTCTATTTGTGTTTTCTTTATTGATTCTAATTCTGTTTCCATGTCTTGCACCATTTCCTTCATCTGTTTGAATGTGGAGTCCTGCTTTTCAATGACAGCTTCTATTTTTTTTGTCCGTTTCCTCTCTATGTATCACTAATTGTGCCTCTACTTCTTTGGGTATAATTGCTTGTATTTCTATGAGAGCTTTGTTTATTTCTTCTTTATTTGCCTTCATTTGTGTGGACATTTCTTTGAGAGCTTTGTGCATTTCTTCTTTGTTTGCCTCAATTTTTGTGGTCATTTCTCTGAGAGCACGAATTGTTTCCTCTTGGTTAGTCTTGATTTCTTTGGCTATTTCTCTGAGGGCTTTGTTCATTTCATCTTTATGGGCCTCTAATAGCTGGAGAAACATAGTTTTGAGGTCGTTTTCTTGTATATCTAGTGAATTGAAGTGTCCATTGTTTTGTGGGTTTGCTGGTGAGGTCATTATGTCCTGATTTTTGTTGGGAGTGTTCTTACCTCTACCTCTAGCCATCTGGTTATTTATAATCCTCACTGTTCCTCGAGATTGTAGTTCGGGCTATGATCGTCTCTTTCTGTTTTCTGGACTGTTTTTTCAGGAAGATGATAGAGGTTCACCAGTTTGGGAATGTGCACTGTGGTTTCAGTTTTGCCTAAGTAAGGAATGTGACGTGGGTGCTATTCCCGTGTGCTTTTAGTGGGTGCAGTGTGCATGCGCGGATTCTCTGACTATTGTGGTGGCCTGCAGGCCACTATTACGCAGTTCTGTCTGAGATCCAGGGATTGTTTGCCTGGATTACACTGGTGGACCCACAAGACAGAGGCTTCAATGTTGGGGTTGCTATTCCAAGAATCCCTATGATGCCCACACTAGGGGTGTGGGTGGCAGGGATCTTGTCTGGTTGCTTCTGTGGAGAGGCCCTGGGTCTGGGGCAAATTCTCCCTGTAAGGCTCACTCACTCTCTTGCAGGACCAGTTGGAATGCACAGGGGTTCCCCTTGCTCTCTACTCTCTGATTTGGTCCTGCTGCAGAGAGTGCACAGGTAGGCTAACAGTCAGCTCTATGACACTGTGGCTGCAGTGCTGCCTTTCTGTCCTTTCCCTCTGCCAGGAGGGGTTACGTTGACTGGTCCTGGGGTGGCGCGGGAAAGAGTTAGGTTGAGTGTTCTCAATCATAGATCCCAGGCCCAGATCTCTCTGCCAGAAGCAGCCTGGCGGTAGAGCCTATGTTTGCTGATCCCGAGAGAGCACCAGGTAGGATTGAGTGTCCTCAGATCCAGAGCTTGGGTTTCTCTGCTAGGGGCCTCTGGGTGAGCTGGAGAGAGGGTGCTGTGTCCTTGGCAGGCTGCCTCTCTGTCCTTCCCCTCTGACCTTCCCCTTCGCTAGGGCAAGCTTATGGAGGTGCTCTCAGGGGAGTGCCAGAAGGGGTTGGGACTTCTCAGTCCTGAGCTGGGGTTTCTCGCCAGAGATTGAGGGGGTGGGGGCGCCGGTGATAGAACTTGCTGCTATACCTTATTGCACTGGACCCAGGAGAATCTCAGGACGTGTAGAATGTCCACAGTCTCAGATCCCGAGCTGTAGTTTGTTTGCTAGGAGCAGCCTGCAGCACTGGAGTTCCAGCATTGTGAAGCCGCTGTGCGCCTCTATATCCTTCCACTCTGCAGTGGCAGGGTTATGGCGGCGTTTGGGGGAGTGCCCAAAAGGATTGGGTTTTCTCAGCCCCGATCTCTGGTTGGGGTACAGACAATGTGGTCTGTGGCAGATTCTGCTGAACGCCTCCTGCCTCCTCCCAAGAGGGAGTAGGGATTTTGAGCTGGGCGCACAGCTGCTCTTTGCACGGCAGGAGATCAGTTGTGATGGTGGCGGGTACCCGCAGTCAGTGAGACCTTCCAGGGAAAGACTGGGTGACCTGTGATCAGTCTTGCAACTTTCCTTCCCCATGGGGTTTTCTTGCAACTGGGACTCCCGGTCTCTGGCACCCTTGTGTCCACCAATCAGCCTGGGAAAGTGATCGGGACAAACAGGCTTATGGCACCTGCCCAGAGACCCAAAACCCGAGTTACCCGGGATTTCTTCTGGGTTCTGGCTGTGCGGCCCGAGTGGACCCGATCTATTCCCACACCATGGGAGCCTCTGCTCACCTGGGAAACACGATCTCTGCAGTTTCAGGGCCCAGAGTTCAGTCTCCTGGTCACTGCAAGGAGTGTGTTGTCCTGCTTCTCAGACACAGTGCTATCCTGGTGCTGCCATCTTGGCCCCCTATTCTTTTATTTTTTATTGATTACAGTTTATTCACTTTGTATCCCCTTGACATCCCTCCCTTCTCCCCTCCCAATTCCACCCTTCCTCTTCCCCAGTTTCTCTCTCATCAGTGTCTCTCTCGCAGTCCACTGATAAGGGAGATTTTTCCTCCCTTTCCCTCTGACCCTAGGTTATCAGGTCTCAGCAGGAGTGGCTGCATTGTCTTCTTCTGTGGCCTGGTAAGGCTGCTCTACCCCTTGGTGGGGAGGTGATCAAAGAGCAGGCCAATTAATTCATGTCAGAGACAGACCCTGTCCCCATTGCTATGAACTGCCATAGGCTCCCTCTGTGCAGGAGTTCCAGGCCATCTCCATGAGTAGTCCTTGGCTGTAGTATCAGTTTCAGAAAAGACCAAGGATCTGTAGCTGTCCTTGTGATCTTACTATCTCCCACTTCTTTTATAAGATTCCCTGTACTCTGCCCAAAGTTTGGCTATGAGTATCAACACATCTGCCTTGATCCCCTGCAGGGTAGAGCCTTTCAGAGGCCCTTTGTGGTAGGCTCCTGTCCTGTTCCCTGTTTTCTCCAATGTCTATCCTGTTTGCCCTTCTGAATGGAAATTGAACATCTTAGGCAGAGTCTTCCTATCTGATTACCTTCCTTAGGTATGCATATTTTAGTATGTTTATCCTATATTATATGTCTAGCATCCACTTGTGAGTGAGTATATACCCTGTGTGTCTTTCTGTTTCTGGGATAACTCACTCAGGATGATCTTTTCCAGATCCCACCATTTACCTGCAAATTTCATGATTTCCTTGTATTTTTATTGCTGAGTAATATTACATTGTGTAGATATACCACAATTTCTGTATCCATTCCTCAACTGAGAGGCATCTGGGCTGTTTCCAACTTCTGGCTATTACAAATAAGGCTGCTACAAACATGGTTGAGCAGTACACTGAATCTTCACCAACCCTCTATCTGACAGAGGACTAATATCCAGTATATATAAAGGTCTCAAGAAGTTAAACAGCAGCAAATCAAGTAATCCAATTAACAAATGGAGTACAGAGGTAAACAGAGAATTCTCAATAGAGGAATATTGAATGGCAGAGAAACACTTAAAGAAATGTTCAGTATACACAAAGAATTAAAGAAGCTGAAAAGCAGCAAACCAAGTAATCCAATTAAAAAATGGGGAACATTAGATTAGAGTCTCACAACAGAGTAATGCAGCCATGACCATTCAGGCCTTTACAGCCATTGAAGCAGGACAGTCTCCCCAAGCATAGTTGGATACCATAAAAAGCTAAAATGTTACGCTCAGGATGCGAGGCTAAGCATTGCACTCAGGGTCAGCCGCTTTGGATCCAGAGAAGAGCATGTCTGATTGCATGCGGGTTGATGCCCCAGGTCCCGCCTCTGAGAAAAAGGTATCAGACGGGTCTGATGCTCTTTGGGTGGATGACACCTAAATGAACATCAGTACAAAGTCCCAATTTTTTCTAATATCAGAGAACAGACCTCTACTCTTGCCTGATGTATCTAAAACAAAAAGGGGGAACTGTAGAGAGCTGCGGAATGCTATGCCTTAAAGATGGAGCTGGTTTCTGCCTTCCACCTTCCCAATGGTGAGTGCTCTCTGTCACGAACAATTCCACATTTGGCTAAGGCCGAAGATCTGGCTTGCTTCCATGTATGTGGACCTATCTGCATTGCCCACATGGCACGCTGGGGTTGGCTACCCAGAGACTATTTAAGCTGTGGCCTGGCTTTCCCCAGGGTCAGATGATTGTTCAAGGTTCCTGAATAAACTGCATTAAAAAAAAATGGGGAACAGAGCTAAACAGAGAAGTCTCCACAAAGGAATATCGAATGGCAGAGAAACACTTAAAGAAATGCTCAACCTCATTAGCCATCAGGGAAATGCAAATCAAAACGACCCTGAGATTTCACCTTACACCCATCAGAATGGCCAAGATGAAAAACTCAAGTGACAACACATGCTGGAGAGGTTGTGGAGAAAGGGGAACCCTCCTCCACTGCTGGTGGGAATGTAAACTGGTACAACCACTCTGGAAATCTATCTGGTGCTTTCTAAGATGATTAGGACTAGTGCTTCCTCAAGACCCAGCTATACCACTGCTAGGTATATACCCAAAGTTTGCTCAAGTACACAAGAGGGATACTTGCTCAACCATGTTTATAGCAGCTTTATTTGTAATAGCCAGAACCTGGAAACAACCCAGATGTCCATCAACAGAGGAATGGTTACAGAAATTGTGGTATTTTTACACAATGGAATACTACTCAGCAATCAAAAAGGAGGAAATCATGAAATTTGCAGGCAAATGGTGGGATCTAGAAAAAATCATTCTGAGTGAAATATCCCAGGAGAAGAAAGACAACATGGTTTATACTCACTTATATAAACCTATAAGATATGATAAACATAATGAAATCTATACACCTAAAAAGATAATCAAGAGAGCGGACATGGGGTAAGATGATCAATCCTCATTTAGAAAGACAGATGGGATGTGAATTGAATGTATGACACGAGTCTACTGAGCGCATCTGAAAGACTCTAACTAGCAGTGTTTTCAAAGAAGATACAAAGACTCATGACCAAACCTTTGGCAGAGTATAGAGAATCATATGAAAGAATGGGAGTTAGTCTGATGGGGAAAGGAGAGGAGCTCCACAAGGACCAAATATATCTGGGCACAGGGTCTTTTCTGAGACTGACATTCAACCAAGGACCATGTATGGATATAACCTAGAACCTCTGCTCAGATGTAGCCTGTGGTAGCTCAGTAACCAATTGGTTTCCCAAAGTGAGGGGAACAAGGACTATTTCTAACAGGAACTCAATGACTGGCTGTTTGACCTCCCTACCCCCCAAGGTAGGAGCAGTCCTGTTCGGCCACAGAGGAGGGCTTTGCAGCCAGTCCTGAAGATACCTGATAAAACAGGATCAGATGAATGGGGAGGAGGTCCCCCCATCATTGCCTTGGAAAGGGGCATGGTGGAGATGAGGGAGGGAGGGTGGGATTGGGAGGGAATGAGGGAGTGGGACACGGCTGGGATACAGAATTAATAAAATGTATCTGATAAGAAAAAATAAAATTAAAAAAAATAAAAGAAATGTTCAAAGTCCTTAGTCATCAGGGAAATGCAAATCAAAACGACCCTGAGATTTCACCTTATACCCATCAGAATGGCCAAGATGAAAAACTCAAGTAACAACACATGCTGGAGTGGTTGTGGAGAAAGGGGAACCCTCCTCCACTGCTGGTGGGAATATAAACTTGTACAACCACTCTGGAAATCAGTCTTGCACTTTTTCAGTTAGGAATAGCGCTTCCACAAGATCCAGCTATACCACTGCTAGGCATATATCCAAAAATACAAATTTAATAAAAAAAAAAAAACTTTTAAAAAGTTGCCCTAAATATCAAGTTTTGTAAATAGATCTGACTTTAGAATATATGATCTGTACTTCAGAGCTTTATGTAAGTTTGAATATTTAATATTGAAATCATTGGTAAATATTTAAATGAACACATTCAGTATCTATGCCTCTGTGTTTTATTCTAATATAGAAAGAGAAAGCACAGCATGCTAAATAATCCTCCCATTTACTTTAAAAAGAAAACATAAAATCCTAGATAATATCTCACTTTTTTTTTTTTACTAAACATTGCTGAGTTTGGAATTGAAATCTTTGGAGGCACCTTAAACTCAGCATTGTAAGGAAAGTCCTCTAAGCTACCCAGCGGACAGATGGTTATCGCTCCTCCTCAGTGTGCTCCACACTACTGACAAGATGTATCGATGACCTTTTCACTCATTGGAAGTGGAAAGTTATAGCTCAGAAATGCAACTGAAAAATTAACCCTCCCCCTAGACTACCATCAACGAAAGAATGAACCAGTAAAACAATTTACCTATTCAGAGTAGAGATGATTGTTATATTTTCAGATGAAAAAGATGGATTTATAGAGGAAGGTAGAAAATATGTTAGACTGCAAGAGAAGACTCTGTGGAAGCAAAGACGGAATTTAAGATGAAGGGAAACAATCCTTACCTTATTGCGTTATGTTATAAGAACCTTATAAACTCACATCAGCATGTTAGAATTCATTGAACTATTATACTGCATTTATTTTTCAGGCGCCATTGAGTCTGAGATTTTGAAGTAGGCTGTCAATTTTCAACAGAAAAATGATGTAGGTTCACACATGGGCTCAGAGTCAGCAATAGCCTACTAATAAGAGGCAACCTGAATACTTCAGCACTTGGGTTAATTTGTAATTAACCCAATGAACGCAAAAGCCCATGAGTATTTCCATAGGGTTGAAGCCTTGCAAGGACTGATTCAGCGAAGTACTTTGAGCAACTTGTGTTTATTTTGAAATACATTTGGGAGATTTAGAGAGAAATACAAGTGCAATATTTTAATTTTGATTTCTAAGAAATATATACATATCTACTCTAGAAATAGATTGTAAAGCTAAAACTGCTGAAATATTAGAGAATTCTATCATTGAGTATTTATTTATTCCTATCAAAATTTCTCAAATATATGCAAAAATACATGTATTTTTAATTAACCTTTCAAAAATCATATTTGTTTTTTATGACATTGCCTCTAGTATATTTTATTGTTTAAATCTATTTGGGTTTGTAAATGATAATACAAATAATTTATTGTTGGTTTTTAAGCTAAACATAAGTTCAAGAGTATTGGTAACAAATTCTTTATACTTAATATCATGTATGAACTTTCTGAAAAACTTGGCTAATTAGACAGGCTCAAAGAATAACCTAGGAGACAAAAGCTCTGAAAATGCCTATAAGGAATTGTCAAAATTAGGTTCACAGAAGTGTGGAGATACGCTTTAGACAGCAGTATTTAATGGGCCAGGGTCATGGAGTGGTTAAAACGTTAAAAGTTAGCCGAAGATAAGCATTTATTGCTCTTTCCTTCCTGTGTGTGGCTGTATCTATTTTCTCGTGTTCTGGCCCACAGACGTCTCCTGCTGTGACTGACTGTAATCTCTGATTATGTGCCAAATCAAATCCTTTCACCCTTAAGAGGCTTTGATCTGCTATTTTGTTGTAGGTATGATAAAAGTTCTTTTTATTCTCACCAGAGAAGTTCACTCTACATGATTAGCTATCTGTATTACTATTGTAGTTCTCAGTTGTTTTATAGAGTGGTCTGGTTGTCAGTCACCAACAACCATCTGCTAACTCTAGGAACAGTTCACCATCTTTCTATGTTTGCTCCTCATTTGTAAAGTGCAATGACCAGACATCTCTGCTAAAGAGATTGCAAGAAATGATTTAGTTTATGACATAACTTTAGTGGCAATACCAAATTATAAATACCAAGGAAAGTGACTATGATTGATGTAGCCATTCAGGGCATAAATTTCTACATGGTTTCATTGCAAAAATATAGGGTTTGGGTATAAATAGTAAATCCTTGTAGTTAAGTTAGATTTCCTGGTGTGTGATTTTGATGTACTATACTGAACAGTATCTTCCACAGATCCACATAATTCTCTATAAAATATGTGACCACCAACTTCAGTCTCACTCCAGGCTGTGTGTAGTATTTCTTTCAGTAGCATAGGTAAATAGCTTACTCATAATGAAGTTTTAATTTTTGGTCTCTTGTTTGGACCTCAATTACCTTATCAAATGCTTAATTTTGATTCACTTTCTGTGAAATACATTTTTATATTACTTACTATATTTATTGGTCTACTTTCCTTAACAATTGAAGAACTTGTTCTATTTTAGGCAGAATACAATTTTTCTGTGATATAACTTGTAAAAGTTTCCAATATTATATTTGTATTTTGATATTTAATGTTGTTTCTATTTATGTAATAATTTTTAGTTTGCATCATTAGCAGAAAAACCTAATCAGATATAAAACAAAGTTTCAAATTGGCTTCTACTAGTTTTAACATTTTAAACCAGATTTTCTAAGGTATTATTTACAATATGGTAAAATATTCTAGGCTAGATTTTCTGTGTATTTTGGTAAAAATAAAGGAGTTATAATTAATTCTGTCTCTCCCATTGTCACCTTTGTGTTTGATCATTCCTGTCTTGTTTCCTGTTTTTAAATTTTGTCATTTCCAGTATGAAATATGTATGGAATTGTGTAGAAGGAACCCTGTGGACTTGGCTCACCTTTTCAGCTCATGTTTGTGATTTAACAATGCTAAGACATATAACAAGAGCTCATCTGTCAGTTGTTATGTGGTCTTCAGAGTAGAGCCTCATTTACCTTTTTTATCTCTCATCAGTATACTGGTACTTTGGATGTTTCCAGTGTTTGGTGAAATAAATCTTATAAATAAATTTTTATTTCTCTTATAAACACTTTTTCCTTTCTGTTGAGAAAAAAATGGAATAGTTGAGTCATATGATAAGAGCATGTATAGCTTTATAAGAAACTACTAAACTACTTTCAAAAATAACATTATGATTTGCATTTCTGTATTAATATATAACATATACTTTATAATGATTACTTTTAATTGTCAGGTATTTTTTATTATCACTTATTACAATTTTTTCAATTTCTATTCCAGCTGTGTTCCTCTCCCTTGTCTCTTCCCTCTCTTCCTTCCCTTCTATGTGACCCTAGCTATCAGGTCTCATCAGAACCGGATGCACTGTCTTCCTCTGTGGCCTGTCAAGGCTGCAACTCCCTCCCCACAAAGGGGAGGTGATCAGAAAGCCTGAGACTGAGTTCATGCCAGAGAAAGCCCTTGCTCCCCCCATTAGGAAGGGGATAGGAACTCCTAAAGGAGACCAACAGCACCAATAAAACTGAGCCCTGAGGGCCCTGCTGAGACTAATATCCCAAGCAAGGACCATGCATGGAGAGGACCTAAAACCCTGGCTCAGGTGTAAACATAGACTCAGTCTCCAAGTGGGTCCCTATTATTATTACTTTTTATTATTTTTATTATCATTTATTACAATGGCATCATATGTTGTTTATAAATACTTGTTCCACAATGATTTAAAATGAATTCACCCTTATCATATTCTAAAGCACTGTGTCTATTTGATTGACCTTTTTATTTCTATTTCTATCCACAAGTAACTATATCATAAATGAAAAATTATTCATGCTTCAGTATTGTATTTTAAGGATATGTCTCTATTGCTGATTTTCTAATTGTTTTTCTTTTTAAATTTTATGTTAGTTGTAGAATTACTCTACAAAATTATTTCAAAATGTCACAAGGTAAGTTCATATTTCTATTATTTTTTCATTTTTTTAATATTTTATTTGCTTTTATATAAAACCCAGTTTTCTATGTGTGCATGACCTCATTGCCAAGGATCACGTGACCTTTCTCTCCTGTTGTTTTGGCCCTCCCAGCCTCTTATTCCTGGAATGCTTCTGGCTGCTAAATACTCTGTAAGTTGACAGAGGTTCTCTATTGTCTCACTCTTTTTTTCCCCTCATTTGGCATACCTACTTTAAAAATAAATACTTAAAATTGCTTTTTCAAGTAAGAAGTCTGAAAATGGGGGCGGAGCCAAGATGGCGACTAGCACACACAGTTTCTGAGCGGTGGGATACCTGATCTTCTGAGTTGGAGAATGGAAGGACCCCCCAACCCAGGAAAACCACAGCGAGGCTTTCTGAACACCAGGGAACATCGCAGGAGGGGAAAACTTTGGCTTCCGGTCACCCGGAGACTTGCTTGGGGAAGGAACCTCCTTCCTCCTCTGCACAGCAGCACAACAGACTCATCTTTCTCAGTGCAGACCTAACTGCCTGGGGTATACAGCCGCTGAGATGGAGCCCCAAGCACTTTAGCGGCAGACAAAAGCCAGCAGTATGTGTCCCGGAGTCCCAGATTCGCACAGCGGCTGCACCATTCTCCCAGGGCGCAAATCTGCTAGACACCATACTAGCTCCACAGGATCGCCATCACTGACGGTACAGCCCGCCCAATCCCACAGTGACAGAGAATACGCTATATACTCACCAAAACCAGGCAGAAACGTCATACAACCTGGACACACCAGGCGCTGGGTCTCCCAAGATTGGAGAGCACAATGAAGAGATCCCAGGACTTCCCAGAAAGCATTGGGACTAGCAACCCAGTCTCCAGTTACAGTGGGACGTGGCAGCGGAGCAGCAATGAACTGGCGGGGCACCACAGCCCTCCAGTTTAAGACTAACCAGGGCCAAACCAGAGAACAGAGAGCCTGGTTACCCCATCCCTGCTGAAGTGACCATCCTGAAATCTCCAGCTACAGCAAGACGTCAGAAACTGGCAGTGACAGCAACACAGAACTGGCGGAGCACATCAAAGAAGCAGGGCCAAACCAGAGAGCAGAGAGCCCCGGATACCACGATCTCGGCCAAGAGACCTGCCTGTAAGTGAGTGCACCCTTGAGAATCTGCAGTTCCCCAGATCCTGGGTCCTTCTAAATCAGAAGCCAAGCATCGAACCCCCCTCCCACCCACATACCCACTTTGGGAAACAGAGGGGCACTAGGGACATTGAAGTTCCTGCCCTGTGGGCCTGATTGAGGAGCTAAGACAGTTAATGCCAGAAATTGCGCTGCGATCATCATTAGCGCCTGCGACATATACAGTGCAGAGCCCCTCCCACACACTCAAGGGTTCAACATTAGCCATCACTCTGTCCCTCGAGAAACTCATCCACGCACACTTACACACACAGACACACACACACGCGTGCACACACGCTTGCATTTGCCCCGTTTGCGCCTGCGTACTTTCCTCCCACAGGTACAGCTAGTCCTCAGCACACGCTGAGAGTGCTCAGCTTCCTGAAGAACTCTCCAGACACCAGAGAGAGACAGCACCAGTCTGATATGCAGAATCCAAAAACAAACAGGGAAGGTTTCAGATAAACCAATGGCCAGAAGTAGGTGAAAGAACACTTCCAACATAAATCAGGACATCATGACTTCACCAGCAAACCCCAAAATCGATGGATACACCAATTCAGCAGAAGCACAGGAAAATGATTTTAAAGCCATGCTTGCCCAATTATTTGAGGCTCATAAAAAGGAAATGAACAAGTCTTTCAAAGAGATGGCCAGTCAATTGGAGGCAAAGAAAGAAGAAATAGACAATATACTTAAAGAAACACAGGCAAACATAGCCAAACAAATAGATACACAAGTAGAGGAAAAATTAGTGGCATATAAGAAGGAAATGAAAAAAGAAATAGAGGCCATCGTAGAGAGACAGGAATCCAAATTCAAACACATGAAAGAAATGGTGCAAGGCATGAAAACAGAATTAGAATCAATAAAGAAAACACAAAATGAGAAAACCCTTGAGCTGGAGAACTTGGAGAAAAGATCAGGAAATACAAAAGTAAGCATCACCAACAGAATACAAGAGATGGAAGAGAGAATCTCTGGAGCTGAAGACACACTTGCAGAAATGGATACTTCTCTCAAAGAAAAAGTAAAATCAGAAAAGTTCTAATCACAAAATATCCAAGAAATCAAGGATGCTATGAAAAGACAAAATCTAAGAATAATAGGAATTCACGAAAAAGAAGACTCCAGACTCCAAGGTCCAGAAAATATTTTCAAGAAAATCATAGAAGAAAATTTTCCCAACTTAAAGAAAGAGATGTCCATAAATATACAAGAGGCCTACAGAGCTCCAAATAGACTAGACCAGAAAAGAAACACATCACGTCACATCATAGTCAAAACACTAAATCTACAGAACAAAGAAAAGATATTAAAAGCAGCAAGGGAAAAAGGCCAAGTAACATATGAAGGTAGACCTATCAGAATCACACCGGACTTCTCATCAGAAACTATGAAAGCCAGAAGGGCCTGGGCAAGTATCATGGAGACTCTAAGAGATCACAAATGTCAACCCAGACTACTATACCCTGCAAAGCTTTCAATCAACATAGATGGAGAAAACAAAATATTCCATGACAAAACTAAATTTACACAATATCTACACAGCAAACCATCCCTACAGAAGATACTAGAAGGAAAACTCCAATCCAATGAAAACAAATTCACCCAAGAAAACAGGGCATACAGATAATGTCCCAACAAAAATGAAAAGAAAACAAGCAATGAAACAGGGTTAGATCATCGACTCCATTACAAAAGGAACTAACATGCATTGGTCACTATTATCTATCAATATCAATGGACTCAACTCACCAATAAAAAGACACAGGCTAACAGAATGGTTAAGGAAACAGGATCCAACATTCTGTTGCATCCAAGAAACACACCTATGCAACAAAGACAAACACTACCTCAGAGTAAAGGGCTGGAAAACTGTCTTTCAAGCAAACGGATCCGGAAAACAAGCTGGAGTAGCGATCCTAATATCTAATAAAATAGACTTTCAACCCAAGTTAATCAAAAAAGATAAGGAGGGCCACTATATTCTCATCAAAGGAATAATCCACCAAGAGGACATCACAATCTTGAATATCTATGCCCCAAATACAAGAGCACCGACATTAGTAAATGAAACATTATTAAAGCTTAAATCATACATTGATCCTAATACCTTAATAGTGGGAGACTTCAACACTCCACTCTCACCAAGGGACAGATCAACTAGACAGACACCAAATAGGGAAATAAAAGCACTCACAAAATCCCTAAATCAAATGGACCTAATAGATGTCTACAGATCATTCCACCCAAACTAAAAAGAGTACACCTTCTTTTCAGCACCGCATGGAACCCTTTCCAAAATAGACCATATAGTAGGCCACAAAGCAAGCCTCAACAGATACAAAAGGATTGAAATAATCCCTTGTATACTATCTGACCACCATGGACTAAAGCTCGACCTCAACAACAACAGAAACAACAAAAAGCCGACACGCACATGGAAACTGAACAACTTACTACTCAATGACAGCTGGGTTAAGGAAGAAATAAAGAAAGAAATTAAAGACTTCCTAGAATTCAATGAAAAGGAAGGCATAACATACCCAAATTTATGGGACACATTGAAAGCAGTGCTCAGAGGAAAATTTATAGCACTAAGTGCCTGCAAGAAGAAATTCGTAACATCACATACAAACAACTTAATGGCCCAACTGAAAACCCTAGAAAAAAAAGAAGCAGATACACCCAAGAGGAGCAGACGGCTGGAAATAATCAAACTAAGGGCTGAAATCAATCAACTAGAAACAAATAAAACTATCCAAAGAATCAATGAAACAAAAAGCTGGTTCTTTGAGAAAATCAACAAGATAGACAAACGCTTAGCCAAACTAACTAAAAAGCAGAGAGAAACTATCCAGATCAGCAAAATCAGAAATGAAAATGGGGACATAACCACAGACATTGAGGAAATCCAAACAATTATTAGGTCATACTACAAAAGCCTATATGCCTATATCACAAAATTTGAGAATCTAAATGAAATGGATAATTTTCTTGAAAGATTCCATCTACCAAAACTAAGTCAAAATCAGGTAGAAAGACTGAATAACTCTATATCTCCCAAGGAAATCGAAGCAGTCATTAACAGTCTCCCCTCCAAAAAAAGCCCTGGACCAGATGGCTTCAGCGCAGAATTCTACAAGACCTTCAAAGAAGTGCTAACTCCAATTCTCCTCAAGCTATTCCACAAAATAGAAACAGAAGGAACACTACCAAACTCATTCTATGAAGCCACAGTCACCTTAATACCTAAACCACACAAAGACCCAACAAAAAAAGAGAACTTTAGGCCTATCTCTCTTATGAACATTGACGCAAAAATACTCAATAAAATACTTGCAAACCGAATCCAAGAACACATCAAAGATATCATCCACCATGACCAAGTAGGTTTCATCCCAGGCATGCAAGGGTGGTTCAACATACGGAAATCCATCAATGTAATCCACTACATAAACAAACTGAAGGAGAAAAACCACATGATCATCTCCTTAGACGCCGAAAAAGCATTTGACAAAGTCCAACACCCATTCATGTTTAAAGTCTTGGAGAGATCAGGGATCCAAAGCACATACCTAAACATAGTAAAGGCAATATATAGCAAGCCTATAGCTAACATCAAACTCAATGGAGAGAAACTTAAATCAATCCCACTGAAATCAGGGACAAGACAAGGCTGTCCATTGTCCCCATATCTCTTCAACATAGTACTTGAAGTCCTAGCCAGAGCAATAAGACAACTAAAGGAGATCAAGGGGATACAAATCGGAAAGGAAGAGGTCAAAGTGTCACTATTTGCAGATGATATGATAGTATGCATGAGCGACCCCAAAAATTCAACCAGAGAACTCCTTCAGCTGATAAACACCTTCAGCAAAGTGGCAGGATACAAAATCAACTCAAAAAAATCAGAAGCCCTCCTATATACCAAAGACAAAAAGGCTGAGAAAGAAATTAGGGAAACAACACCCTTCACATTAGCCACTAATAACATAAAGTACCTTGGTGTGACTCTAACCAAGCAAGTGAAAGACCTGTTTGAGAAAACCTTCAAGTATCTGAAGAAAGAAATCGAAGAAGATATCAGAAGATGGAAAGATCTCCCGTGCTCATGGATTGGTAGGATTAACATTGTGAAAATGGCCATCCTGCCAAAAGCAATCTACAGATTCAATGCAATTCCCATCAAAATACCAACTCAATTCTTTACAGACCTTGAGAAAACGATTCTCAGCTTCATATGGAGAAACAAAAAACCCAGAATCTCCAAAACGATCCTGTACGGCAACAGATCATCTGGAGGTATCTCCATTCCTGATCTCAAGCTGTACTACAGGGCAACAGTAATAAAAACTGCATGGTATTGGCATAGAAACAGAAAGGAGGATCAATGGAACTGCATAGAAGACCCAGAAATAAATCCACACACCTACGAATACTCGATATTCGACAAAGAAGCCAATTCCATTCAATGGAAAAAAGACAGCATCTTCAACAAATGGTGCTGGACCAACTGGATGTCTATATGCAGAAAAATGAAAATAGATCCATATTTATCACCCTGCACAAAACTAAAGTCAAACTGGATCAAGGACCTCAACATAAAACCAGATACCCTAAACCAATTGGAAAAAAAAGTGGGGAACAGCCTAGAACTCATTGGCACAGGAGACAACTTCCTGAACAGAACACCAACAACACAGGCTCTAAGAGCAACAATCAATAAATGGGACCTCATGAAACTGAAAAGTTTCTGTAAAGCAAAGGACACCGTCATCAAAACACAACGACTGCCTACAGATTGGGAAAGAATCTTCACTAACCCTTTATCTGACAGAGGACTAATATCCAGTATATACAAAGAACTAAAGAAGCTGAAAAGCAGCAAACCAAGTAATCCACTTAAAAAATGGGGAACAGAGCTAAACAGAAAATTCTCGACAGAGGAATATCGAATGGCAGAAAAACACTTAAAGAAATGCTCATCCTCATTAGCCATCAGGGAAATGCAAATCAAAACGACCCTGAGATATCACCTTACACCCATCAGAATGGCCAAGATGAAAAACTCAAGCGATAACACATGCTGGAGAGGTTGTGGAGAAAGGGGAACCCTCCTCCACTGCTGGTGGGAATGTAAACTGGTACAACCACTCTGGAAAGCTATCTGGCGCTTTCTAAGACAATTAGGAATAGTGCTTCCTCCAGACCCAGCTATACCACTGCTAGGTATATACCCAAAGTTTGTTCAAGTACACAAAAAGGACACTTGCTCAACCATGTTTATAGCAGCTCTATTTGTAATAGCCAGAACCTGGAAACAACCCAGATGTCCATCAACGGTGGAATGGGTACAGAAATTGTGGTATTTTTATACAATGGAATACTACTCAGCAATCAAAAAGGAGGAAGTCATGAAATTTGCAGGCAAATGGTGGGATCTAGAAAAGATCATTCTGAGTGAAATATCCCAGAAGGAAAAGCAAACATGGGATATACTCACTTATATAGACCTATAAGATATGATGAACATAATGAAATCTATACACCTAACAAAGATAATCAATTGAGCGGACATGGGGTAAGATGATCAATCCTCGTTTAGAAAGACAGATGGGATGTGCATTGAACGTATGACAGGAGTCTACTGAGCGCATCTGAAAGACTCTAACTAGCAGTGTTTTCAAAGCAAAGACTCATGACCAATCCTTTGGCAGAGTACAGGGAATCATAAGAAAGAAGGGGAGTTAGTCTGATGGGGAAAGGATAGGAGCTCCACAAGGACCAAATATATCTGGGCACAGGGTCTTTTCTGAGACTGACATTCAACCAAGGACCATGTATGGATATAACCTAGAACCTCCACTCAGATGTAGCCTGTGGTAGCTCAGTAACCAATTGGTTTCCCAAAGTGAGGGGAACAGGGACTATTTCTAACAGGAACTCAATGACTGGCTCTTTGGTCTCCCCACCCCCGAAGGGAGGAGCAGTCCTGTTAGGCCACAGAGGAGGGCTTTGCAGCCAGTCCTGAAGATACCTGATAAAACAGGATCAGATGAATGGGGAGGAGGTCCCCCCTATCAGTGGACTTGGAAAGGGGCATGGTGGAGATGAGGGAGGGAGGGAGGGACTGGGAGGGAATGAGGGATCGGGACATGGCTGGGATACAGAGTTAATAAAATGTAACTGATAAAAAAAATAAAAAAAAAGAAGTCTGAAAATTCATTTATTTAAAATAGATATGCATCAAGAAAATAGCCATTTGACTAACCTTAAAATTATTCATCACAGTATTTTTTAAATTTCATTTATTTAATTTTCTTTATTCACTTTACATCCTTGTTGTAACCCCATTCCTCTTCCCCTCATGTTGACTCTCAAGGCAGTCTTGCCAGTGAGGGGTGATAAAAATCTGGGAAGTGAGTCTTTTCCAATGCAGTCCCCACTTCCCTTATTAGAGAACCCACATGAGGCTGCCTATCTGCTTCATCTTTATAGGAGGCTCAAGTCCATTTCATGCATGGTCCTTGATTGATGCTTCAGTCTCAGCAAGTCCCTCTGGGCCCTGGCTAGTTGGCTCTGTTGGTCTCCTTGTGAAGTTCCTGTCCTCTCTGTGTCCTTTTCTGTTTCCTCAAACTTTTCCACAAGGCACCCTATGCATCGCCCAATGTTTGGCTGTGAGTCTCAGCATCTGTTTTGAGGTGCTGCTGGGTAAAATCTCTTAGAGGTAAAATCTCTGGCAGGATCCTGTCTTCAAGCTTAGCAGACTATCATTCATAGTGTCGGGAATTGGCACTCTCCGATAAGGTGGGTCTTTGGTTGGTCCAGGCATTTGTTGGGCATTTCCCCCAATCTCAGCTCTATCTTTGTACCTGCACATCTTGTAGGCAGAGTAAGTTTTGGGTCAAAGGTTTTTTGTTTTGTTTTGTTTTTTTTGTGTGTGTGGGTTGGAGTTCCCCTCATTCTACTAGAGGACTAGTCTAGTTAGAGGTGTCCTCTTCAGACTGTGTGGCCCCTGCTACTAGGAGTCTCTGCTTGAGTACCCCTCATATCTTCCAAGGAACCTACCCTGACTTAGTACTCCAGCTTGTCACAGAGGTTACCCCAGCCTCAGGTTTCCTTTTCTCTATAGTTCTTCTGTCCTCTTGTCCTTGCCTTCCCCAGGTCTGTCTTCTACCCTCTTAACTCTCTGCACCCCCTCTCCCACCTTGCCCCTGCTCTTCAGCCACTACCTCTATCTATTCAATTTCCCCTTCTGAGTGAGATTTGTGCAGGATCCCTTGGATTCTCTATGTTACTTATCTTCTTTGAATTTATTTTTAAGAATTGCCTGAATGAGACCCCACTGAAGCGCTTTTTCTGACATCAGCATGTTTAAATAGACCCACCCATCCCTGGTTACTTGCTTTCCAATTATTCCGTGGTATTTGCTGTGTAGTCATTACCAACGTCAATGCCACCCATGCTCATTCACTTCAGCGCTTGATAACCCTTCCCGACAAGGTTAAACCACATTGCTGTGAGGCTTTGTTTCCTGATTTCCTGCTGGTCACCAAAGTGCTGTACTGGATAGATTGTGGGATACACTGGGTATGTGACTAGATGGTGTCTTTTTTTTTTTTTTTCTTAGCTTCAACAACTGCCTTCACACCTTTGACACAACTACTTATACAAAACAGTTGGGTAGATTTATTTTTTCTGGTGATTATTTGACTGCTGGAGAAAATCACTGGAGTAATAAGTTGTGACTTCTCCAACTGAGCACCAGAATCATGGATCAGAAGAGTGAGATCCCCTCTGAGGCTCAGCTCCCTTGGTCTCAGCTCTCAATCCTCTCTTTGGTCACACAGCTATGACTGGCAGTTCTGCCATCTGTGATCCTCCAGGCAACTCAGCAAAAGGTTGGAAGCAAAATACAGAGTTAAAAACAGTCAAGCAAATGGCATGCACTGCTTGGTAGCTCAGCTCTTTCCAGTGAGAAGGAGCTAGACAGACAAAAGGATCTGAAATATGTCACCTACAGGTGACATGGCTATGTGATACCTATCCCAGTCCCACTGTCAGAACCTGAGGACCTCATTAAAACAAATGGCATGCACCAATTGAACCTCTGTTGGAGGCTTCTACACTTTAACACTGGGAACCTACTTCTCCGTTGCAATAGGCAAATGATCATGGGTGGAAGCTTTGTATTACCAAAGTTAACTGTAGATAACAGCCATGCATGTTAAATGTATAAATTGGTAGAGTAATAGCTGAAAGATAAAACTAAAATTAACTTCATGTCATATTCTGCAGTGATGGAAAAGGCCTGGAGAGTTTATAATAGGCAAGAATAAAACATTATACCACAGTATAATAAGAGAGACCTTACTGTTTTATTTGCTCTGAGATCAGAATATTTTATTGCCTAGTTCTAATTACAGTTATGTGACACTAGTAAAAAAATATAGATTGCTGAGCTTCACTATAAAGGTATTAAGCATGAACTCCAGGAATCTAAACGTTTCTAAAATTTATACAATGAGAGCTTTTGCAAACACTAACACTTGAAAACAACACATACATAGAATTAGGGAGCCTTTTGGAGGTAGACTACAGTTCAGTGTTTGTAATCATTGTGTTTAGTATAAACTGTGTACCTTTTAACAGCCTCACTTTTTGGATCAACAACGCTGTGCTGATCTTTGTGATTCAGCACTTGACTTCACAGAGAGAAATATTACAGAGAACTTCTTAGGGCAATCCAACTGAATCTTGTGATTATCGCTGACTTGTCCCAATTTTCTGAATTGTGCTGATGTGTGTTGTTGCTTGGTGTTGGCCTTTGGACTGTACTGTTGGTATCTGGACAACAAAGAGCAGCCTCATCCCAAAGAACTACTTCTAAAAATGTCTACTACCCTTTTTACCTAATAACCTTCTTTCTCCTTTACTACTGGTCAGTGTGTAGAAGTGAGGTAAAAGCAGTTAAGAACCCTAAATAAAGTAGGTTTGGTGAAAACTCTAACCCTTCTTGGAAGAGTGTTAGAGGATGTTGTAAAGGTTAATAACGGTGTGGACAATAAGTGATGCAAAGTATGCAACTTAGTGCTAAATGCTCAGTAAAACTGGCTCTGGTTTTTATTAACTACATGCTTTTTCATTTTTTAAATAAATGGAAGCCTTTATTACTTTGAGAGTTTATAACAATAATACTTGTAGAATCACAGGTCATGGTTTTAGAGGAAGTTGGGGCGGAGGGTGGAAGGAGTTAGAAAGAAAAGAGAGATGAAAATGATGTAACTATAGTAATGAGATACAAAATAACAATCACATGCTTTATTTAATTATTATTTTCTGATACATTTTGTTTACCCTACAAAATTAGTTCACACAGTAGCTGTAACATCCTGCCCCCAGTACAAACATCATTATCATTAATAGGAGGCTGGTTGGAGATGAAAAAATTAAATCCAACCAGATATATTAAATCAAAAACTGAAGGCAGGATCTAAAATAATCTCTAACAAGTTCCGTTATCCTCAAATGTTACCAAATCTTTAAAGTGAATTTGAAAAATAATCCAATAGGTGATGGTGATGCAAGACATTTGAGAATAATTTAGGGGTCTATTAGTTATTTTTCTGTTGGTGTGATCAAAGCACCTTGGGGAGGAAAAGGTTTATATCTTTTCATTTTTTTTTTAATTTACAAATCACAGATATTTACTAAGTGAAATCAAGGCAGGGACATGTAGATAGGAACTGAAACAGAGATCGTAGAGGAATCGGAGCTCACCTGCTTGCTCTCCATGGCTTGCTTAACTACCTCCTCTATCCAACCCACTGCTCAGATGTAATAGTGCTCACGGTTGGGGTATCAAGATAACGCCCCATGCTTCTGCCTACAGGTCAATATGAGGCAGGTGTTTTCTCTATTGAGATTCTCTCGTCACCATGAAGCAAAATCCTGTTTGCTTCAAGATTTAAGAAATCTGTGCAGTACAGGGACAAGTAATGGAAGGTTTAATTGAAAGTTATAATGTTGCTGTGAAAATAGGAAGACAGTTTGCCGAAGTGTAAGGTTAAATAGATGAATAATCTTTCTTATTCACATATACATTTATATCTATCAGGCACATGTGCGTGCACACACAAACACATACACACATACACACACACAGCTCATGTAAACTATGATCGATTGCAGCTTGCATTTTGTTGATGCTCAGTTTCTATTATAACTTCACATGCTCTGGTTTTGGGTCATTTTTGTTGTTGTTTGTTTGTTTCTTTTTTGTTTGTTTGTTTCTTCTCTGTCATTCCTGAATATATAGTACCAAAGCCTGTTTTTCTCTTCTGTTACCATAGTGTTCCCTGGAAAAAATTATTTTTGTGTATCCAATTTTAGTGTAGAAATTGACATGTAGAAAAGACATAAAATCCAGACAGACATGATCAACTTAACTTATTTTGTTAATCACACCATCACAATCCTAAGCAACACTTCAGTTTAAGCGGAGCACCATGCTTTGAACTTTTGTTATAGAGGCTAAGTGTAAACTACGCCACATGGCAGCTGGCACATATTGAGTGTCGATAGGTGGTAGCAAGTACAAAAGTGACATAGAACGATCGATCTTACTGTAGATGTTGGTGTTAACAACTTATATAAAAAGTACTTATGAAGTATGTTCAAGGCCTGATCATACTTTTAGAAAATTCTGGAAACAGCCCAAAGCTTTATACAGTGTCTGTGTCTAAAAACAAAAATATCTGTAGAAAGTGTAAGCACTATCAAGCCTTTCCTGATCCCAGTATGTTGGTGTGCAAGATTCAAGAGATTTGTGCTTGCTGAATGTCCTCCCAGACTGAGCAGGAGCACACAACTATCACTTATTATAAACTGTATTTGCAGCCATGGAAGCTAATCATGACAAACCCAAATACAAGTCACGTCCCGTGGGTGCTGGAGAACTGAGTCCACAGTGTAGATCAGAGTGAAGCACCTCTCTTTCAGAGGACCGGAGTCCAGTTCCCAGCTGCACATCGGCATCTCAAAAACACCTGTAACTCTAGACCCTGTGGCCGAAAAGACTAGTGCAGCTTCCAGAGGCACTTTCATTCACCACACACACACACACACACACACACACACACACACACTCACACACACACATGCAAGAAACCTTTAAAAAACAGAAAGCAGCCCCAGAGAGGACTGAACCATCATGGTCCTCATCCCTCACTCTCAGGCAGTCAACCTCTCTGGGACTTTAGAGATTACACAGATTGCCAGCCCCTTGCTGTGTGTTAATACAGTCAAGAAAGCACTGTGCAGCTGCTAAGTCCATCACATTTGAATATTAGAAGTTGTTCAAGGAGAAAAGTGATGGCGAACATTCATAGTTTTTTGTTTTTTTTTTTTTTTTTTTTTTGTTTTTTTTTTTTTTTGTGAGAGCTTTTCTCCTTCTGGGATTGGGATTCCTTTGGCTGCTTTTGCCCTCTGTGATACTTTCAAAGAAAAACAAATTAATCTTTGTGATGTTTGGAGAAAGAAAATACCCCAAAGCACCATACTTGGTTGTTGGAGGCAGAAATCATGATGCACATTTATGAATATCAAGTCTTCTTTAACTGAGTATTCAAACAATTAGTACAATTGGAATGCTTAGAAAGTAAACATGTTTCCCAGTAGAACAACCACTGTAGACTTTGGATGTATACATGACGGATATTGATACATAGGTACATATGTTTTGTGTGTGTGTGTGTGTTTTAGGGTTAGATTATTGAGTAACAACAACAACAACAACAAAAAACCCTTCAAAAATACAAGCTTACTAATCTGTGTCTCTCATACTCTAGGGGACAATCTTAGAAGGATACACATGTTAGCAGAAACACTCTTTGAATAAATGATTTAGTCACTGATCTAGGAACAAAGTCTTTTAATTATGTTGTATAATGTTTAAAATTTTGGTTTTTTTTTTCTTTAAAGATCATGTTAAGTTTGTATTCCAAAAAAGTAATGTCTCTCACAATGCCCAAAGTAAAGATTTATATTTGAAGAGATAGCAATTGCCTACACATTTTTCCTCTTTCTATCATTAAAACATAGTCAGTCTTATACTTATCTTACAATATGTGTTTTATAAAATGCCCAAGAACACACTTTCTTGGCGTTTTCAAATAATTTTCTGTGGAGCCCTTAGAGACTGACAGCCTTGTAGGAAGAAAGAATGTAGCGTTCTTACTGGAAATTAAATAGAACACCTTAGAAATTCTGAAATTGTCAGGAGGCTTTATGAAAAAGACATTCTTATGCAGAAACTGCAAGTCCATCTGTTGTTTTAATTTGTCTGTCTAATAATTCCCAGGAGATTAGCTTCATTGAGATACTGGAATAAACAGCAATGAATCAGGTCACTTTCATTTAATATTTATCTAAGTATCCAGTGTGGTGTATTAACCATCATCTATGTCACTTCAGGGTCGTTTGACTTCGTTAACCTCCACAATATTCAAATTAAACACAAAGATATTCATTTTGTCTGTTGTGGCTGATTTTCTTAAACAGTCAAACTATGACATTTTCAGTGAAATTTCTATGAAAGCATTGTTGAAATTTGCAAGGATATTTCTTTTTAAATGTCCGTATATTTAAAATAACAGTGTATCACATTTTTCCTTATTAAAACGCCAGAACTACCTATTTTCTTTTATGTGTTTTATAAATAAACCAAAAAAAATCTTTTCTCTTGTGAAATAATTTTGAAAGACTATATAACAGAAAGTCACAATCCAAAAATTCTCTTTGAGCATTTATATGGTTGTTATGAAGTTCTGAGTTTGAGCAGAGCTGTAAATGTTGGTTATTATTATTATTATTATTATTATTATTATTATTATTGGGTTTTGCATCTGCTTATTACAATGATCATGAATTTAAACCTTAAATGTCCTTTCTTATCTATGGTATGGCCCCTTGTTGCAATAAAATTTTTATGGTATAAATGCCTCCTGTGGTGATACAGTTTGGTTAGCATTATCTATATTGCACAATAGATCTTCCTTTGGTTAGAGCTTCTGAAAACTGAGAAATTAGAATTTTTATTTGCTGCTGTTTCCCAATGTGAATACCTAATCTAGATGGCAGGAAACAAGAGGAAAACTATGTGAACATGAGGAGAACTTAATGGTCCTTTTTTCTTACTGGACTTCCTTCTCTTTTTCTTATTTCTTTTACTACCCTCTACATCAACCCACTCTCCTGTAAATGGCAAGCTGGTTTGGAAAGATGTTAAAAATGGAGACAGTAGATTAGATTGTATATAGTAAGGGAAGCAGACTAACGCTGGCTAATATGTCAGAGAACTTAATTCCTGCTTAATAGAGAAGAAAATCAAAATTTACAGTTTGGGGGTCATGCTGGCGCTTGAATCTAAGTCCCATATATACTATACAAGTACTCTACCAAGGAGTTGCAATTGTTATACCTTAAAGTTTAAGGTTTGTTCTTTGCCTCTTGAAATTCAATAGCATCACTTGCTAAACATTAAAAATGTTAAGATAAGGAAAAAATAGGGACCTTTAAGATGATTTAGTAATTAGAGGTACTGCTACCAAGTCTGATGATCTGAGATCAATACCAGGGCCTCACATAATGAAAAGGAACTAGCATGTACACACACACACACACACACCACAACAGAAATGAGAGATAGATAGATAGATAGATATTAGATAAATAGATACATAAATGCTAAATTTAAGACAGAAATAATTAAATTAATCAAAGAATACATAAATGTTAAAGTTTAATGACCTATGAAGAATAAAAGGAAACCAAACCTAAGAAATTGCTTGAAGAAAGCAAACCATTGCTAGATACATAGCACAGGAACCCTGACACTATTAATTGATACTCTGCTATGCTTGCAGACATGAGCCTTGCATAGCTGTATTCTGAAAGGCTTTATCCAGCAGCTGATGGAAACAGATGCAGAGACCCACAGACAGAGCTCAGGAAGTCTTGTGGAAGAGGCGGGAAAAGAATTGAGGGAGCCTGCGGTGTCAAGAACACCACAAAAAGACCTACAGAGTAAAGTAACCTGGGTCCATGGGGGAGACAGAGACTGAACCATCAACCAAAAGAGCATGCATGGGATGGACCCATGTGTCCCACACATGTGTAGCAGATGTGCCACTTAGTCTTCATGTGGATCCCCTAACAATTGGAGTGGGCCCGTCTCTGATCTGTTGCCTTCATTTGGATCCCTTTTCCATAGCTGGGTTTCCTTGTCTGGTCTCAGTGGGAGAGGATACATATCTTTCTGCTGTGAAATGATGCCATGAGTCATTACGAATGGGGAGCATCCTCTCCTCTTAGGAGAAAGGGAGCAGGGAATGGGGAGGGAGTATGAGGGCAGGACTAGGAGGAGAGGAAGGAGGGTACTAAGATCATGTTGTAAAATGATAAATAAGTTAATTAAAAAGACAAAACAAAAAAAGTAATGAAAACTGGCTTTATGTATATAGGTATGTTTGTTCCATTTACATAAATTACGTATAATAAATTGTCACCATGAAAAAATAGAGAGGTATTGTCATATTGCAGGATATAGTGACCTGTTCTAAGGGTCAGGGGACAGGGGAGTGACACTACATTTGAGGTATAGTAGGGTTAGGGGAGACCCTCAACAGCCCTCCACCAGATCTGCAGCAGGGTCAGGGTGATAATAACTTCTAATGTGCTAATATTGGAACAGAGGAAATTTAATTAAAAAGGAATTAAATGAATGATGTATTGGCAGAAGGAATGCTCAGTGTTAATTGGGTGTAATATCAAATGAGACTGATGTGAAATACAGCCATTTGTTAAAGGAGGACTCCAGCTAGATTTTTCCTTGCTCTGCTTGAAATTGCTATGGTCTTCCCATAGGAGAACTGAATGAAACTTAGTTAAGAAAATGGCAGTCATGGCGCAATGTGTGTGTGTGTGTGTGTGTGTGTGTGTGTGTGTGTGTGTATGTTTATCTATGAATGTGTGTAGGTATATGTAGTTACATGAGTTACATCAGAATTTTTTCACAGTTTATTTCATTGTGATCAAAGCAGAGTTTATAAAAAATGATCAGGAGAGCTTACAGAAAATGTTGTGAATGTTTTAATTATTTAAAGCATATTGTAAAGCGTATGCTTTAAATGTTTGAAAACACAGTAATGGTGTTGTGCATAATATTCATACTAATTTAAATAAAGCTAACAAGAAGGTGATGGTAAAATGCAAATGAGGCAAATAGTCAATAATTGACTGATTTTTATGAAAATAATCTAAGTATACATATTTAATAACATTTCACATTGTGTTCATGAAAATGCAATTTTCAACTGTTGTACAAATGTAGAAGTTAGAATTTCTTACTGAGTTTCTAGTGTACAGTAATTATCATAAGAAAGTTTAGAGCTTCCTAACACCAAAACATCATAGTATTATTTATTGCAACACAACTATTATACTAGGGCATTGCTATGTAGTAGAATTCTGTCTATCATGAAAACACACATGCATATATGTATACAAATACTACCCTCACCCACATCCACTAATATATATATATATATATACAAACGTAACACACACAGAAACAAACACATGGTCATTGACACCCTTTCACTCCTACTTAGGATTATTATGTATTTAATATGAATTATTCAGTAAGTGCAATTTCTGAATCTTTAAATGAAGATATTAAATGAATGTTTTTTCCTCTTAATTATCTTTTATTACAATTTATTCAATTTGTATCCCAGCTGTGGCCCCCTCCCTCTTCTCCTCCCAATTCCATCCTCACTCCCTCTTCTCCCCCTATGCCTCTCCCCTAGTCCACTGATAGGGGAGGTCCTCCTTTCATACTATTTGAACCTAGTCTATCAGGTCTTATCAGGATGGGTTGCATGTCTTCCTCTGTAGCCTGGCAAAGCTGTACCCCACAAGGGGAGGTAATAAGAGAGTTTGCCACTGAGTTCATGCCAGAGACAACCCCTGCTCCCCTTACTAGGGAACCCAGTTTCCACCTTCTTTCATAAGCTCCCCTGCATTCTGCCCAAAGTTGACTATGAGTCTCAGCCTCTGCTTCAATACCTGGATCAGTAGAGTCTTTCAGAGGCCTTCTGTGATAAGCTTCTTTTTGTTCCCTGTCTTTTCCTGCTTCTGATGTCTATCATGTTTGTCCTTCTGAATGAGGATTGAGCATCTTCCCTAGAATCTTCCTTGTTTAGCTTCTTTAGGAGTATACATTTTAGTATGTTTATATTATATTGTGTTGATAATATCCACTAGTGAGTGAAGTATATACCCTGTGTTTCTTTCTGTTTCTGGGTCACCTCACTCAAGATGATCTTTTCTAGTTCCCACCATTTACCTGTAAATTTCATGATTTCCTTGTTTTTAATAGCTGAATAGAATTCCATTGTGTAAATATACCACAATTTTTTTTTTTATCCATTCTTCAGTTCAGGGACACCTAGGTTGTTTCCAGCTTCTAGCTATTACATAAAGAGCTGCTACAAGCAAGGTTAAACAAGTGTCCTTGTATAGTTGAGCATATTTTGAATATTCACCCAGGGGTGGTATAGCTGGACCTTGAGGTAGTACTATTCCTAATTTCCTGAGAAAGACCCAGATTGATTTCCAAAGTGGTGTACAAGTTTACATTCCCACCAGCAATGGAGGAGGATTCCCCTTTCTCCACATCCTCTCCAGCATGTATACTCACTTGAGTTTTTCATCTTAGCCATTCTGATAGGTGTAAGGTGAAATCTCAGGTTTGTTTTATTTTGCATTTCCCTGATAAGTAAGGATGTTGAGCATTTCTTTAAGTATTTCTCTGCCATTCGATATTCCTCTACAGAGAATTCTCTGTTTAGCTCCATACCCCATTTTATAATTAGATTGCTTGATTTGTTGTTTTTTAACTTCTTTAGTTCTTTATATATTCTGGATATCATCCCTCTGTCAGATATAGGGTTGGTGAAGATCTGCTGGCGATTAGGGTGAGTCTTTTTACTTCAATAGTCCATTCTAGACATACTCTCAAGCACATACCCAGCAGTTTATCTTGTATATGATTCTAGATTCTGTCAAGTACATAAATTTTAACTACCAAAAATTTCCTAGAATTATCTACTCAGACAAATGGTTTCTACAAAAACTGGGGAAGTCTATCCATCTTTGATATAATTTTGTCTCCTACCTCACCTTTATTTATTTAATAATCCCTCAAAAATGGAGAACATTGAAGCTAAAAGACAGCATGTAAAACAAAGACATGAACTTTACATAGACTTGGGCCTGGAATAGCAAAACCATTCCCCATCACTCCTGAGTTCCATGTTATAATAAGAAATGCTGGTAAGTCACTGTTATTGAACTCAGCACTGACATAAATACTTTTCATCTTACAATCCTCATAGCATCCTAAGAGACTTCTGGTCTGGATTTCCCTAGATGATTCTGAGACAAATATTCAAGCACAAGCAATGTATGTAAAAGGAGATCACCCCTTACACCAGTAGGGGTGTTCAGATGTGAGAAAAATGTAGGGAAGGAACCAACAAAAAGGAAATGTACAAATGAAAGTTGATATGCTGTGCATGTAGCCAGGGCAGCTTCTCAATATAAAAACACTTCATGTTGAGGAAAAATGTCAACAGTGACAAGGCTCAAATGCACATTGCTTAGACCTGTCTATACCAAGATGGACCTGATTTCACGGCTACAGAATCAGCTATATCAGATCATACATCGTTGTTTTGGTAAGATCTTTGCTGCATTCCAGAAGGTTAGCAGATGTATATTATTGTCTCTTGGTCAATGTCTGGTTCTATGAAAGAGTACTCACTAACAATTCAGAGTACAAAGGTAGATGAAAAGCAAGTCCTTCCTTCATAGTGATTTGGACTGTGACAGTCTTCTAGCCCATTTTCCGGGTATGGGTGTTGTGGCTTAAGCATGATTTTTATGTAGAGCTGTGTTTATGATTGTAGGACACTGTTTGGGGATATTCTTTAATCACCTATTTTTTTCTCCACTCAGCAGCATGCACGTTCAAAATTTTAAAAAAGCCACAGGATGCTGTTTGCTAAGATTTCGCTAAAAAAAAATATGGCAGATTGGGTATCTTATGTAACAAAAATTATTTTTTTTCACCCTTCTGGAGGCTAGAAACCTAGTTTGACTTCTCTTGAGACTTTTCTCCTTAGATTGCAGATGGCTTTCCCTTTTGCTAGGACTCACTACAGCCTTTTCTTCACCCGTGTACAGCCCTGCAGTCTGCCTCATTTCTGTGACACGGACCCTATTAAATGAGAGCCCCAGCCTTACCTCCTCCTTTAACTGAAATTAGCTATATAAAGAGTCTACATAAAGTCTCATTGGGCATTAGGGTCCAACACATGAATCTGAGGGCATAAGGTTCAGTCCACTGTAACTGTACTTAGTCCTCATTCAAATGACCCTCTGAAAATTTTTTCTTTTTTTTTTTACATTAATAACAGTTTATTTACTTTGTATCCCAGCTGTAGCCCTCTTCCTCATTCCTTCCCAATCCCACCCTACCCCCCTCATCTCCTCCCTCCAAGTACACTGATAGAGGAGGTCCTCCTCCCTTCCATCTGACCCTAGCCTATGAGGTCTCATCAGGAGTGGCTGCATTGTCTTCCTCTGTGGCCTGGTAAGGTTGCTCCCGCCTCAGGGGGAAGTGATCAAAGAGCAGGACAATCAGTTCCTGTCAGAGACAGTCTCTGTTCCCATTACTAGGAAACCCACTTGGATACTGAGCTGCCATGGGCTACAACTGTGTAGGGGTTCTAAGTTACCTCCATGAATGGTCTTTGGTTGGAGTATCAGTCTCAGAAAAGACCCCTGTTTCCAGAGTTCTTGGTTCTGTTACTCTGCTTGTGGCGTTCCTGTCTGCTTCAGGTCTTTCTATGTCTCCCTTCTTTTATAATATTCCCTACACTCTGCCCAAAGTTTGACCATGAGTCTCAGTATCTGCTTTGACACCCTGCTGGGTAGAGTCTTTCAAGGCCTCTGTGGTAGGCTCCTGTCCTGTTCCCTGTTTTCTCCCTCTTCTGATGTCTGTCCTGTTCGCCTTTCTGTTGATGATTGAACATATTACCCAGGGTCCTCCTTCTTGCTTAGCTTTAGGTGTACAGATTTTATTATGTTTACCCTATATGTCCAATACACACTTATAAGTGAGTATATACCATGTGTGTCTTTCTGCTCCTGGGATACCTCACTCAGGATGATCTTTTCTAGATCCCACCGTTTGCCTGCAAATTTCATGATTTCCTTGTTTTTAATTACTGAGTAGTATTCCATTGCGTAAATATACCAAAATTTCTGTATCAGTCCACTGCAACTGTACTTAGTCTGTCCTCATTCAGATGATCCTCTGTAAAATTTTGCATTATCTTAGCTGACAACAGTCTCTTAAATCAGCTTTGTGATTTCCTTCTGAAACTGTCTCACTGGTTACAATCTATCTATGCAATCATTCTCAGAGTTACTCTGATTATATGGTCCAGCTGAGATCAGCATTTTGCAAGATTGGAACACGAGTCCTTGAGTGGAAAAAAATACTAGGACTGACCAGAAGTTTACAGTGTACTAGTAAGACAAACATTATCAGATAATCTTAGATATATAAGACTATTTATCAAAGGAGATGTATTTCAAATATGAAAATCAGTTAAAATCCATATCATAGGAAAAAGGAAGGGAATTCGGAAGAAATTCTTCATTCTAAAACCCATTCCTGCCTTTTTGAAATCTCAATACCTTCATAAAGAATTTATATGCGGAGCAACTATATTATATTGTATGCAATATTCTGTGTGATAATAATTAAAATGATTACTTGGGTAACTGCTGTCAGACTTGGCATTATGGAGATTAACAAGGAACAATGGGCAGAAAATAAGAATTATGAAAATATGTCCAAGCTGACAAGCATCGACTTCAATTTGTTTCACAAAGCTGCCTGACCATGAAAGATACATTACTGTATCCTGAAACTTGTTAATAAGTTTTTCTTGTACAAACCTTTTGAAATATTTCATCTTTAAAAATTGAAATAAAAAGCCATACACATGGAGGGAATATTGAAGACCTGGGCTGGTATGCTCAAGTGGTCTAAGATGTATGTTCATGACATAGCAGATGGTCAACTTCAATGTAGAGCTAACTGATGAAGAATTAACCACCTTTCTGATGAAGACACTGTTCCTAGGAATGTCTGTTAGGATGCTTCTGAAATAGACCTGCACAAAAGGAAGAACACAGAGAAAAGTCGGCCTTCAGTGTAGATAGGTACTACCCAACTGGCCAAGGGTTGACAGGCTGTAGCACGACAGGCTGTAGAAAAGGACAGTTAGCTAACTGCATCTTTTAAGGCAGGTGTTTAGCACTGTGTACATCAGCAGCATTAACACTATTGGACACCCAAACCCTAGGCTGCTTCGGCTTTCAGATGCTTGGACATGTAGTAGCCGTCCTTTTATTAATCAGGATTTCAATGTTGGATTTACAGTGAGGTGTCTAGAACCACCCCTGGTTCTGGAGCCTTCAGGTTGGACAGGGTGTGCACTTCTGTGACCCAAGTTTTAGGACTGCAAGTACTCAATTTCTGCAGTCCATTATGCAGTCACAAAAGCAGGATAAAAATCCCCAAAGGCACTGCCTACTCAGACTGCCCCGCCTTAAATCTTCCTTGAATGTTCAGATTAGTCTTGACTTTGGCAAAATAATCTGAATAAATCTGATAGAATTTGCTGAGAAACTAGGCACTAGGAAAGCAACTAAACCCAGTGTGTAGGATATGCTGGCAACAAAGTAGCTTTGTAGCTTTTTCCTTGTTCACCCTGGTACTTGTTGAACTCACTGGGACCTGGATCCTGCTCTGTCTGCCTCAGTGATACCTGCCCCTAGAAACATTCAAGTTCAAACCTTGAAGTAAAATTGTTTTCCAAAGAATGTTCACAGCATTATAAAACTAGTGTGTGTGTTTACATGTGAGGATAATAATTACAGATGAAAAGGTTATGAATTTGAGATGACATGAGGGGACACAGGAGATGGAGGAGGACGAGTAGAAATGATGTAATAGTTGTTCTCATGTGAAATTCTCAAAAAATAAAATATGAGGAGGAGCATCCATGCTAGGCCACAGAGGATGCAGTGCAGTCAGTCCTGAAGATACCTGATAAAACAGGGTCAGATGAAAGGGGAGGAGGTCCTCCCCTATCAGTGGACTTGGAAAAGAGCAGGAAGGAGAAGAGGGAGGGAAGGTGGGATAGGAAGGGAAGGAGAGAGTGGGATACAGCTGGGATACAAAGTTAACAAACTTTAACTAATATTAAAAACATAATAAAAATGTCAAAAAAATTTAAAAAAAACACAAATTTTACCAATACTTAAAGTTTAAAAATCAGAAATCAAAGTAAGTTGAATAGACTTGTACAAAAATTAACAGAAAATACATATCAAATTCTTATATGATATTAAACAATAAGATCAGGTTGGAAACTGACTACAACCTGAAAAGGCATAGGCATGGATGAGTTAGGAAGCTAAGTTATTAAAATAATAAAATGAAGTAGGAAAGGGTAACAAAATGAAAATGTACCTGATCATGGAAACTACTAAATATGTCTCTGTAATGTATATCCATGCACAGCCTCAGAATGTGAGAGAATTCAGAAAACATCTTTCAGATATTATGAAGAATGCTACTTTAAAACTGTTCTGAAATCAACAGCTTGGGTTCTTTTAAAAAGAAGAGAAAGGCAATTATGTTCAAATGGAGGAAGAGACTGGAATACTGCTTCTTTATGTCAAGGAATGTCTGGAAATATTGAAGGAGGAAAAACTCAAGGACAGCCTTCAGAGAGATGGGCTTTTTTCTTACATTGGGATTTCATACTTTCTCAACCTTGAAGACTATGATAAAAACAAATTTTAAGAATGCTTAGAGAATTCTCTGTGAATTTCATGACTTTTGGAAGTGCTCCAGGAGTCAATGAAAGACCACTGAAAGTGCTTGAGAATGGACTGAACTCTTGGAATCTTAGCTCTTAAATGAAGAGATATATACATGTCTATGCACATCCATCATTTCTCTCTCTCTCTCTCTCTCTCTCTCTCTCTCTCTCTCTCCCTCTCTCTCATTATATATCCCAAAAAGGGAAGGGAGAGAGACTTAGTAAATAGCTAGATGAACTTGTAACTTGCTCTGTAACACAGTTCATATCAAACTCACAATTCTCAGGCCTATTCTTCCTGAGGACTGTGGTTATAGCCTGGAAGTATTTTTCTATAGGGCATCCAAACTCTAATATTAATGATTTCAAAATTTACACAGTGTTAAATTCTGTGCTTTTGTTATGTCATAATTACGTGGGAGGAAGCAGTTACCTGGATATTGGACCCTGTCTTTTTTGTCAGTCGGTTGAGTTCCATAGTTTGTTAGTACACGGCAGTCAGACTGCCTGAATTTTAATCACAGTTCTGTTATTTCTTAGACATATGATACTTAGTAATTTACTCTCTCTGCCTCATTTTCCTCATATGCATGACAAGATTTGTATTATCTTTGACCTTATGAGGCTGTTTTACATTAGAAATTGCTTAATGTATATGTAGCCTTAGCTTGCTGGCTGGGTTTATTGTAAACACTGGCAATAATAGACTTTGTAGTTTTAATAGGACAGGTGAACTCTACAGACCCAACCCTATCCCAGTCACAAGTCTAGGCCGTGACAGAAGTGTTCTGTTTCTGTGTTAATTTGACTGAATGTACATGCACAAGCCACCATTTTTATAACTACTTTTTGGGCTTTTCTCCCCTTGAATTATAAACTAGAAAGAAATCAACAATGTCATTCTAAAGCTAAAAAAAATAAATAAATAAAAATAAAAAAATTACATAAAATTTCTTACAGTTTCTTAGAAGCAAGAGACCAATACTTTTAAAAAACTGCTATTACTACAAATTTCTCATGTGATATAATGGCCACCTTCCATTTCAATATCATGTTCATTAAGATGTTTTAATAGGTTATTAAAATAAAACTGGAAGTTATGTAGAAAGTAATTTTAGAATGGGTTTTAGAAAGATTCTATTTAAGACATAGCTGCCATTCATTCCACTGTCATTTTTATTAGCAAGGTCCTTCACCTGAAAATGGGATCCTAGTGTGCAAAGTGTGCTAATGGCCTATTTGTTCCTGTTGCTTCACTGTTGCCCCGAATATCCTTTCTCTCCGTGAAGAATCTCCGTGTATCACAGCCGTGAGAACCCTGTATCTACTGAGTATCCTCACACCAAAGGAACCACAAAAAGCTCACAGAATGAGAAAAAAATAAGTAATATCAATCTTTTTCTTTGTTCCTAGAAAACCTGAGGTATTGGAAATATATTACATTACGTAAGGCTTTTACTACACATTTTAAAATTCTAATAGTGCCACCAGAATGTAAATTTTGTAAAAGTGAATACTGCTTTGATTATATTGTTACTCTCTGAGAAATGAGATTCCATTGAAACCATTTTGAGCTTGAACTCAAAAGGCTTGAAGCATTGAAAGAAAGGGTTTTCTTGGGATTCTTTTTCCTATTTAATTTGAAAGTTGTGCTGCACAGATTTTATCTCTTCTAATTCTTAGCTCCTCCCTTTTATCAGCTCTAATGCTTCTGAAGATCCCTTCACACAAGCAAAAAAAAAAAAAAAAAGCAACAATTCTTACATAATTAACTTTCTTTGGTACTTTCCTAAGCTATTTAGCATTCTGAAACTTTACCTACAAAAGTATGTTGGTAAAGATGGGGAAGCGAGTATACATTGTATTCTCTTCTCATATTGCTTTGTTTCATTGTACCAGGACCCCTTCCTTAGTAGAGTCTATACACTCTATCTGTCTCCCAAGCCCAGTCATGCCACAGATAATTGAATTGGTGATGTTAACTCCAGGTTTATAATTTAAAAAATGAATACAAAAGGCAGAATAGAAGCAGTGAATAAGCAGTACTCAGAGCTGTAAGAATGAAGTGAGGAAGCCTGAGCCAGGCGGCTTTAAAGCACAGAGCCCTAGCACAATCTTGTACCAGAACAGTAGGTGGGGTTGGCTTTCCTGTGGGTGTTTATTGTATTCCACTGTTTTCCTTCCCTTACTAACGAGGGCTCTGCCTATCTTCAAGTACTTTATCTTTTACTATGTAAATTCCTTGAGAAAAAAAAAATGTCTTTTGCTTTATGTTTTTACCAAGTGATCATCCCTTTTTTAATAAAGAATAAAAATATGTTTAATAAAATAAAATAGAAGTCATTTCAAAGCACATTTGGATCCATTAAAGTTTTCATTTACTATGTATTTTCTGAATCGGTATTGAAAGAATTAACAAGTGTGAGGTCTCTTGAAATAGAACGGCAAATATAAGTAGCTTCTTTTTTAATTATTTATTTTGTATTAATTACAGTTTATTCACTTTGTATCCTAGCTGTAGCCCCCTTCCTCCTACCCTCCCAATCAGACTCTCCTTCCTTCATCTCCTCCCATGCTCCTCCCCAAGTTCACTGATAGGGGAGGTCCTCCTCCCCTTCCCTCTGATCCTAGCCTATCAGGTCTCATCAGGACTGGCTGCATTGTTTTCCTCTGTGGCCTGGTAAGGCTGCTCCCCCCTCAGGGAGGTCCAGTTGATCTTTCTGTGCATGTGAAAATAACATGTTGAAAACTGAATTTTAATGCAACCTATTTTCTTCATAATATACATGCTTAATCAATAAAATCTTAAATACTTTAATTACAATAATTCCTTAATGTTAATGTTAATCATATGTATCTATCATCATATACCTTCTCAAGCCATATGTTTATACATGCATACTATCCAGATATATGCATATATATATGTATGTATATATATATTATGTTTGGTTTAAAACCATGTAAATCAAAGGTAGCTCTGAGGGACTAGAATTGTATACTGCCACTAATCAAATTTAAGATTCAAATTTAAGCATAATGTGCTATTATAGAAGATGATTTCTTATGAAATGAGTACACAAATAATTTTCATAAACAATACATTTACGGTAAGCTGTATTTAATCACCTTGTGTAACAGGTTGGGTTCCGTCAATAGTTCCCCACATTTACCTTTGCCAAAGTCATCTTCTGACTAGTTCAGTCATCTGAATGATACGAAAAACATGGAAAATGATATGAGAAGAGAAGGAGAGGTTAATTAGTGAGTAATTTCCTCCTGGGTAAAAGTTTCTATTTCCTTAGATGATTCAGATCTGCTGTAAATGTTTAACTAGGTCCTGTCAGTGTTAGCAGATGCTCACGGGACTCTGTAGTGTCCTTCAGGTTTCTGCAGCTTCTGTTTCTTCCCATTTCTTCCTCATTTTCCGCTCCTTTCTCTGTTTTTTTTTTTTTTTCTGTGATATTTCTGTGAGAAATCTCAGAACAGGTCAACACATAATCTTGTATGAATAAACACTTCCATGTGCCTCATCCAAGCAGCTATTTATCTGTCTATTGCATTCATGGAACTGGTAACATACCTAGATTATGAACACAGATCAATAAAAATCAGGCCTCACAGATGTAGTTTCTCTGACCTCCCATCACCCCTGATGCCAGAAATTACTCAGCCTGTAAAATCAGTTTATTTTATCATTGTCTGATGGTTGCTCCCCACATTCAATAAACGTTAACTCATTCATTCATAAACAAAGGCATTTTATGTTTGCTCTACAAGCTTGTTTTATTGAAGCATCTATCTGATACACCAGAGATTTCTCAGTTTTACATAAGTTCTTTATAAAATGAACAGTATAAATAAAACATGTTCTGTAATTCCTGCTACAATCTGTAATGTGTTTGCGTCCATTTTATCTTTCTTATTGTTACTTACCTTGTTTGGACTGACTTGACACTTAAGCACCTAAGAGTTATATAATCTTTAATTTCTCCCCAAAATTATCAAAAAGCTTTCCCACATTCTGTATTTTTTTTTTCTCTAAAAACAAGCAGATGGGAAACATAGCAAAGTCAAAAGTAATAAAATAACATGAAAACTATACCAAGAAATCTTACCACTTATGTTAGTAAAGAAATATTTTCAGTATATTGGTGGTAGTTCTAGGTCAAAGAAAATAATAAATATATCACTTTTTACTATAAGGGACTTCAAGCTGTTAAACTCAATGAAAACACAAATGAGATTTTAAAATCCCCTATCATGATGAAAGTGGAGACAGATGAGAAAGCTGCTTACACAAGCCTGTCATGGAGGAACAATAAGAAAGAAAGAAAGAAAGAAAGAAAGAAAGAAAGAAAGAAAGAAAGAAAGAAAGAAAGAAAGAAAGAAAGAAAAGAAGGAAGGAAGGAAGGAAGGAAAAGAAAGAAAGAAAGAAAGAAAGAAAGAAAGAAAGAAAGAAAGAAAGAAAGAAAGAAAGAAAGAAAGATAGATCTAGTGCAGTCTCTGGAGAACAAGATGGAGTCATCATTACAGGAGGCTGCTTTTACATCCCCTGTTTTAAAAGGGTCAGTAAAATTTTAGTCAAGTTTTGCCTTTTAGGTAAAGCAAACAAAAAGTAGTGTCAATCAGAGAGAGTATTTGTTTATTTTATATTTTATGTAATATTAGCTGTAAATATATATATGTGTGTATATATATATATATATATATATATATATATATATATTGTCTTTTGTCTTTCAGGTAGGGGCTTCTTAGCATAGGTGGGCCTTGCGCCCTCAAAGCTTCTGCCTTAGTTTCCAAAGGACTGAAGTCACAGGTGTGCTCCTCTGTAATCAGCTACTAATATTTAAACTAAACTAAACCACATTTTTTTTTCAATGCAGTTTATTCAGGAACCTTGAACAATCATCTGACCCTGGGGAAAGCCAGCCCACAGCTTAAATAGCCTCTGGGTAGCCAACCCAGGCGTGCCACGTGGGCAATGCAGATAGGTCCACATACATGGAAGCAAGCCAGATCCTCAGCCTTAGCCAAATGTGGAATTGTTCGTGACAGAGAGCACTCACCATCGGGAAGGTGGAAGGCGGAAACCAGCTCCATCTTTAAGGCATAGCATTCCGCAGCTCTCTACAAACTAAACCACATTTAACAATTAATGACTCTGTTGTCAGGCAGAAACCTGTACTCCACCCAAGGACCATGCATGGAGAGGACCTGGATACCCTGCTCAGAGTAAGCCCATGGGCCTGCTCAGTTTCCAAATGAGTTCTTAGTAAGGGGAGCAGGGGCTGACTCTGACAGGAACTCAGTGGCCAGCTGTTTGATCACCTCTCCCTGAGGTGCAGCCTTGTCAGGCCACAGATGAAGATGATGCAGCCAGCCCTGATAAGACCTGATAGAAGGGTCAGATAGAAGGGCTGGAAGTCCTCCCTTATCAGTGAATTAGGAAAGGGGATGGGGGAGAAGATGGAGAGTGGGTGGGACTGGGAGGAGACAAGGGAGGAGACAAGGGAGGAGACAAGGGCGGAGACAAGGGCGAGGGATATGCCAGGATGCAAAGTGAATAAATTGTGATTTAATCCTCATTCAGAAAGGCAAATGGGATGAAGAAGAGAGAGAAAGAAAGAGAGGGAAAGAAGAAGAGTGAGAAAACGGGAACAGGACAGGAGCTTATCACAGAGAGGCTGTGAAAGACTCTACCCAGCAGAATATCAAAACAGATGCTGAGATTCATAGCCAAACTTGGGCAGAGTGCAGGGATACCTATGAAAGAACGGGAGATGAAAGACCTGGAGGGGACAGGAGCCTCACAAGGAGAACAACAGAACCAAAAAAATCTGGGCACAGGCGTCTTTTCTGAGACTTAAACTCCAACCAAGGACCATCCATGGAGATAACCTAGAACCCCTGCACAGATGCAGCCCCTGGCAGCTCAGTGTCCTAGTGGATTCCTAGTAATGGGAACAGGGACTGTCTCTGACATGAACTCAGTGGCTGGCACTTTGATCACCTACCCTTGAAGGGGGAAACAGCCTTACCAGCTCACAGAGGAAGACATTGCAGCCAGTCCTGATGAGACCTGATAGGCTAAGGTCAGCTGGAAGGAGAGGAGGACCTCCCCTATCAGTGGAGGGAGGGGGCAAGGGAGAAGAAGGGGGTGGGATTGGGTGAGAACGAAGGAGGGTGATACAGATGCGGTACAAAGTAAATACAATGTAATTAATTTTTAAAATTTTTAAAAATTCAAAAAATTAATGATGAACAAAAATAATTTATACTCTTTGTAGCTGTTTAAGTTACTGATACAGAAAACAGTAATTTATAACACTTAAAAGAATAATTGAATATTTATCCAACCCATGATCTAATTTCATGGTCCCTGAAATGCTGTGACTGTATACAAAAGATGAGTGCAATAAAGACCCTGCTGCACAAGGGTGGAAGTTGCCTCTTGCTGTTCTACACATTTCTTTTCCTTTCTCTCTGGCTTTTATGGCTGGAGGCAGGTGGCTCATTAAAACTTGTAAAGAGCTTCTTGGAATTCAATTTCTGGGTTCTCTGCAGGAGCAAGCTTTGTAGAATCTCATTGTGAACAGACACACTTCTTTGCTTGTTGGGTTGTTGTTTTTGTTTGTTTGTTCACTTGTCTTTTTTTCCTATTTAATATTGAATTCTCTTAAAGGGATTAGCAGTTAGAGTTAGGGTCATTTGAAATTGCTTAGCAAGTAACACTTTGAGATCCTGGACCAATGTGTTCTTTTTAATTCCTGTTAGTGAGCAGTGGGTTTTCAACTTTTGTTTACAACAGGGAAATCAGAAACCCTGCAGAGGAGAATCTGTAGAATCAGTGTTTTTCTTTAGAAGTCTTTTGAAAGAGTATGTATAATAGCATAAGAAAAAAATTAATTTTGTTTACATTTGACAAATGTGTGCATGTACGTTTGCATACACTGAAATAAATTAATATAATATTTATAAAGTAAAATGCAGAGAAAAAACAAATTATAACTCAAATGAAGCAGGAATCTACCTACATTCTACAAATATTAATTCTTTGTGGTTAACAAAAAAGGTTAAATATTGTGTTCATAAAATAATTGAGTGATGTTTCTGTACAAACAGCTCATAAATTTCCAGGCTAATTCCCAGTTTTCTGACCTGAGAACTTGTTTTCAGCTGGTGTTTTCCTGTAAACAAAGCATCTTTTTTTTTTTTGAAAAGGCAGCTTTGCTCCCTGATCTTATAATGTAACAAATCACTAACAACTGCCTTCTTACCACCAGGAACAGCATACACACTCTATCATGAGAATACCTCTTACTTGATCTTCAAAATTACAAACCATAAAACTTGGTTTTTAAACACTTGCATTTTTATTGAGGAGTTTTACCTGACATTGAACATTGTAGAAGAAATATCACCATGTGGTTTTTAGAATTATTTGATTAGAAAAAAATATTGCTACTTGATCTTGGATGTTGTGAACAAAAATTTTCAGTAAACATAAAAACCAAACAAAAAACATAGGAAGAACCAACAACAAAAACCCCTCAGCCTCTTTCTGCAAGGCTGATTATCTTGGGCCATTGTTAGACCCTTTACTAGCCACTTACCACTCCCCTGTGTATGTAATGTAATACCTTTATGATTTAGGTAAATGTTCTGAAAGGTACAAGCACTTAGCTTCCACCAACACAACTGCTAAAGAATGTCCTCAGATAGTGTAGATCATCAGCAGAGATTTCTCAGTTTTGCCCACCTACAGCATTCCCTTAGCAGTGTAACTGCAATGAGTTTTGAATTATGTTTTTTGTTCTGTTGCTATGACAACTTCATGATAAAGCACCATAGATTTCAAATGCTGTGAACACTATGTCAGTAATTCAGGTTCATTTCTTAGGCTACTTTGATAACTTTGAATAATGTACTTAATTCAGCACTTCTTGCATTATTAGGTTGTTATGAGTTGAAGTGCGTCCTCTAGGGTTCGCATTTATAGGTTGACATCCTGTCTTCAGACAGAGACATTATTTGGATAGAAAGAGTTTGGAGAAGTACTCAAACTAAATGGAAAACCCCAAGTGTGTAGAAGTCCTCTGTGATTTGTAGTCTCATTGAAAGAGAAAACTGTACAAAAAGATATTCACCAAGTATGGCAATGTGAAGTAAGGCACAGAGAGTGGGGTTGTCTACGAGGTAAGGAGAGAGGTCTAGACCAAGTCTTTCACTAGAGCCTTCAGGAAAGCTGCCTGAACCAGGACACCACAGCTTTAGGATGTACATTCAATTCCACTGAAAACCAAGCAGCGTGCGATGTTTTATGGCAGCAGTAGAAAACAGTGACACAGGTATAGAGTGAGGAGTCCTTGGGCAACATACTGGCACTGTAACTTTGTATGTTCCCAGTAGAGGATCAGAGGAGGACGCCAGCCACTTGGCTTCAGACTCAGTCTAGTATGGTGTCTAGAAGGCGTCCTGCTGTGCTTCTCTGAAGTGAATTCTTTTTGTTGTTCTTTAAAATTAATCTCTAAAGGCTTTGTGTGTGTGTGTCTGTGTGTGTGTGTCTGTGTCTGTGTCTGTGTCTGTGTCTGTGTCTGTGTCTGTGTCTGTGTCTGTGTCTGTGTCCGTGTCCATGTCTGTGTATGTATCAGCAACCAGGGTAAGGGAGGTGAGTGGTGATGGAGCCTACGCAGAATCCAGGGAATCAGACTCTGAAGAACAAACTCAAAGTGCAGATCTAACTTTATTGTGCAGTATATAAACCTTTATAATATTGAAGGGCCATTCAGACCATCCCATGCTAGGCTCAAGCACTAATAAAATCAATCACGTTGTGGTAACTATAAAGAAATGGTGGGTCCAAGGTCACCTCAAGATACCTTGAAGGGAGAAGCACTTACCACCCTAGCCTCGGATCCATCTTGTGACTTCCTTAGTGTGCTAAGAGTTCCTAGTAGATCAAGACTATGTGCAGTGGATCACTATCATTTGAGGAGTCATATGAGTGAGCTCACTCATTTGAGTGAGCCGCTGATGCCTCACTTTCCATCCCCTATGGGCCTTCATAAGGCTTATCTCAAGACCTCCCACAGGTTCCTACACTTTTAATTTTTTGGTTAAAAATCTCTAGTAGGAGAGCTTTAGTTCACTGATTCTGGAGGCAAATTAGACTTTTAAACTGTATCAGGATAAAACATAATATGTAAAGCTGCAATTATCATGGCAAAAACAAATAAATTACTGGGTGAAAATAAAGTGGTTAATTTGAATGACACATCCTGCAAGAAATGTCTCAGATCAGATAGGATAACCCCATCCACTCTGGTGATATTTATAGTGGTTATATCCTGATGGAGCTTATGAAGGAGCAAAGGAAGGATGTATTCTAGGCACCTTCTATATATTGGGCTGGAGCTGTAAGGCACTACTCTTATTGTGTTTGATATTGAATGAGGCAATTAGCAGTATACCTTAGAATCACAAGCAACATGTGTAAGATCCTATAAGCTGTTGACATCATCTTGTAGCTGATCCACTTGATGGTGAAAGTTAAGGACCCTTTACTGAAGAAAGGACCTTTAACTTGTAGCTGTTTATCAAGAGCAAAGGCTGTAAATCTAGACATCTTATTTAGGCTGTCTGCTACATCAATAATAGTTTTGTAAGGCAATCACCACTGTAGTGGCAGCTGTGGCTATGGTAAGACCCACAGCAATAGCAGCAATAATAGCAGATGTACCAAAATCTTTTTTGGTACAAACCAGAGAGGAGGTCTGTCCTGACAAAGATAATTCCCTGGTCCAATCTTCAGTGGCATTTGCTGGAATCCAAGCCAATGGTGGCTTCCTGAGGTGCAAGGAGGAGTTATCCCTACCTGGGTTCCAGCAGGAGGAAAGTGTACAATTTTGTACAGAACAATTCAAGGTGGAGGTATTTGAAGAATAATGAATCCAAGAGAGGAAAAAGATGGGAGGCTGACACAGGGGTGACCAAAATAGGTCAATTTTGGTGCAGATGCCCCATGGGAGGTCCTGTTGAGCAACCAATGGCCCTCACTGAAAGGCCAACCATAATTTGCCTCAAAAAGGAAACCATAGAAGCTTGCTACCACCCCTCAGGAGCACAAAAGGCCTGAAATCCATGCAGGACCAAGGGCCACAGAGCTAAGGGGTGCTTCAGGCAGAGCAGAGAGGCCAGGGACCCTCAGGATTGGTGTCACATTGGAAAAAATTATGGGAGAGCATTATCACATTGCGGTAAAGGTTCCCCCACCCCACCCCAAACAAAGGCATGGGATGAAGCTAGAACAGGTCTATCCACAGAAAGACATACCAAATACTGAGGCTCCCACTCAGGGCAAAGCCCCATCCTCCACATAAGCTCCAAGAGTCACAAAGGTAGATAAATATATCTGGACAGGCAGGAATGGTGGCTTGTTCAGAAACTAAGTATTCTGAAGTGGAACAAGAAACCCGTTAACTCCTGCCATGGAGCCATTGATAAATGTCTGACCACCTCCCACTGGGAGGAAAGATGGAGGGATAAAATAAAAACAGCCAGCATCTTTCCACCTAACTTCAGGTGGAACTGTTGCTCCTTCATCTGTGGGTTGTCACTATATGTGATTGGAATCCAGGGATCCCAGCTTACTAGAAGAAATGAGGATCTCTAAAGGGAGGCCATGACAGCTGGTGGGCATGTGCTTGGGAATTAGCAGTGGTAATAGAACACAGATGTAGAAATAGGGTATATGTCCCTATCTCAGGCCGTTTGAGGGGTTCACAAGGGCTTTGAGGCTTCCCTAGGTAACTGGAGCTGTATGCTGAAGCCATTCCCATCGTCTTTGCCTCTTCTGCATTCATCCTCCTTAAGACTCTGTAATGGTGGACTATTGGTGGCAATCCTCCTTCACTCACCAATAGATTCTGCAGTCATCCAGAGCGGTTCCACTGTTTCCCTCAGAACAGGTGGATGGCTTTATGGCTCCAACAGGAACCCAAACTGTGATGTTTGTTCCTTCTGGAAAGACACAAACAAACCTTCATCCCATGGTTAACAGAGGGGAGGATCCTTCCACCTATTGTCCATAGTTCCTGCTAGTAGACTAATGGTACAGGGGTGATCTTGAGAAGCATTGCACACCAATATCTTTAGTCGGGGGACAGATAGGGTTTGTCAGTTTCTTTCTTTAAATAGTAAAAAGAGCCTCAGTTAATTTATCCTATGGTCATAATGCTGATGTGTGTGTCTGTGTGTGTGTTATGAAGGATAGGAAGTGCCCTCCACTATTACTTTTCCATTTACAACCTTAATGTAAAGTCTCTCACTGACCTAAAGCTGAACTGGTAGTGAGAGAGTCCCAATGACATCTCTGTCTCCACCTCTTAAAGTGGTAGTGTTTTAGGTCATTAAGTACCAAACACAACTTTTTACACCAATTCTGTGGGCTTGAACTTAGATAATCATGCTTAATTAGTAAGTGTACACAAAGCCATCTTCATAGGCCCTCTAAAAGCTTTTATGTTTAATTTTAATTTAGGCTTATTTTATTATATTTAATGTATGTGAGAATCCTACAGGAATGTATGTGTGTGCACTGTGTTCATAACTAGTGTTATGAAATACAATGAAGCAAGAAGATATCACAGTGGGCCCATGCCAGTATATGCCTCTGAGAAATTAGTATAGAAGTTAGCAAGAGATTTAGTATAAGGAGGTTTATGGGAGGAAAGGAGAAAAGTGAGGAGCTGGTGGAGGGGTAGAGGTAGATGAGTGGCCATGTAGACAGACAGACAAACAGTTGCAGAGCCATGAGGACAGAGGAGAGGTAGGTCTCTGAGAAGGACAAAAAGGGAAAGAGGGAGACCACCTGGAGCACAGAGAGAGAGAGCTGGGTGGTAGGTGATTCTTTCATCCGAGCCACACACACCTGTCACACCTGGCAGTACGACAGGGGCGGTCGTGATGTAAGCATTGCTAGTTCCCTGAGGGAAGTACAACAGAACCACTTGCAAGCTGACACCTGGTACCCATGTAGGCCAGAGAAAGCATCAGCTTCCTTGGAACTGAAGTAGCAGATGGTTGTTAGCCACTATATAAATGATAAGAACTGAATCCAGGTCTTGTGGAAGACCAGCCATTGCTCTTGAATGTTGACCCATTTCTCCAGACATTTTCTAAAGCTTTTTAAAGAAATGACCCTTTCTTACAAAATGTTAATAGTTCAGCAGAAGCCGGAGAAATGCACTGAACATGTATGCGCATGGCTTTCATTAATTTTGAGAATGTATGATGGCATCACTTTTCCGCCTCACTTCATTCTCCAATCTTGCCTCTCAGTCACAACCGCAGTATAACATCACATATGTGAGGTAATTGCTCTGTCATTTAGCTAGCGGGTTTATGTGCTTGACAAACATTTTCCTGAGGAAGAAAACATACATATTTCAAAATAATATAATAATTATTGCAACATGAGGTATGTGTGAATGGGGAGACAGAGGGCTACGGGAGAAGTTACAAGCACTTTGTGTCTATCTAGTCCTTCCAAAATGTGGGGAAAATGTGACTTTAAGGCCAAACTGAGCTATATGTGACATTTTATGCAAGCATAGGCTTCATAAAAAGACCTGTCCCTCCCCCCAAAACTCAAGCAAACAATGGCAACAAAACTATGTGTTTTGTCAATTTTTAATATTTTAAAATACTCTAAATTTGTTAGTATGTGTTTGTGTATAGATGTGTGTGTGTGTGTGTGTGTGTGTGTGTGTGTGTGTGTACCCATGTGAATGTGGGTGTCCGTGGAGGCTAGGTTGGATCTCCTATATCTGGAGTTACAAGTTGGTGGTGAGCTTCCTTATGTGGTGCTGAGAACTGAACCCAGGTCCTCTCCAAGGGCTACAAGTCCCTTTTAACAATGAGCTATGTCTCTAGACCCATATAAGTTTTAAAAAAGTTACCTTTACTAATTAGCCTATATTAATATCTTTATATTTCATAAGGATAACAGTAGGTTTTTATTGAAGATTTCTAAAAACACATATATGAAATATTTAACATAAACTATAAGAGCATTGATAGATGAGATTACTAAGCCCCAAACTCTGAATTCTTCTCACAATAAAAGTTTTGAAGAAATGTCACTGTTTGGGATTGTGTTTCTGGGTAGATATAAGTGCATCTAAACTATAAGCAATAGTATTTAATGAAGTGGTGTTTTCTGCATATGAACAATATAAATTCTGAAAACTATTACTCTGCAAGTTATAATACACCACAGACAAGTTTCAAGGAGAATATTTCTCAATTATTTAAATATCCCATAAACTTGATTTTGTCATTATATTTTCTCATCTTATTTCAGATTATAACTTAGTCTCTCTCTCTGTCTGAAATAAGAAATAAATGCCAGCATCTTTTTTTTTTTTTTAATTTCTGGGAATTTCTAGCAAAGTTAATTCAAACACATTTTCACCTACGGCACAGATTCATATTCCAAAACTAATAAGGATACCATGGAAGACGTTAAAAGGTTGAGGAAAAATTGAAAAATCAAATACAGTTTTTCAACATGTACCACAGAAAAATGTAGAATTATAAATAACAGTGAGAAAAAAAGTGTTAATCTCACTGCCTTCACACTATAAACTCTCCTGCAATGCCACTGAGCACTGAGGTCTTTTCTGTCTTTCTTTTTAATCAAAATTGATTTCTTATTCTAGTCCAGTATTATAAATTTAGTGTTATATCTCTTCCATCAAAGAGAAAATTCAGATGGCTGGTATAAACCCTGGAAACTCATCTGCTCCAGGGCCACATTTTCTATACTGGAAATATCTACATCACTTTAGGCTTTTCCACATCTGTGGGATTTTTTTTTTTTTTGTTGTTGTTGTTGTTGTTGTTACACTTTTATTTTAATTTATTTTTTATTGGTTACTGTATGTTCACTTTGTATCCCAACCATAGCCTCCTCCCTCATTCCCTCCCAATCACCCCTCCCCCTCTCATCTCCTCCAATGCCCCTCCCCCAGTCCACTGATAGGGGAGGCCCTCCTCCCCTTCACTCTGACCCTAGCATATCAGGTTTCTTCAGGACTGGCCTCGTTGTCTTCCACTGTGACCTGGTAAGGATACTCTCCCTCTTATGGGGAATTATCAAAGAACCAGCCACTGAGTTCATGTCAGAGAAGTTCCCTGTTCCTGTTACTAGGGAACCCACTTGGAGACTGAGCTGCCATGGGTTACATCTGTGCAGGGATTCCAGGTTATCTTGATGTAAACTTGAACAACCACTTTGGAAATCAATCTGGTGCTTTCTCAGACAATTAAGAATAGTGCTTCCTCAGAATCCTGCTATACCACTCCTAGGCATATATCCAAAAGATGCTCAACTATACAACAAGGACATTTGCTCAACCATCTTCATAACAGCTTTATTCTTAATAGCCAGAATCTGGAAACAACCAGATGTCCTCAACTAAAAAATGGGTACAGAATTTGTGGTACATTTACACAATCGAATACTACTCAACAATTAAAAACAAGGAAATCATGAAATTTGCAGGCAAATGGTGGGACCTAGAAAAGATCTTCCTGAGTGAGGTATCCCAGAAGCAAAAAGACACACATGGTATATACTCACTTGTAAGTGGATATTAGACCTATAATATAGGATAAACATACTAAAATCTGTATGTGTATTGAAGCTACTAAGCAAGAGGGAGGACCATGGGTAACATGCTCAATCCTCACTCAGACAGGGAAATAGGATGGACATCGAAAGAGAGAGAAAACAGGGAACAGGACAGGAGCCTACCACAGAGGGCCTCTAAAAGACTCTATCCAGCAAGGTATCAAAACAGATGCTGAGGCTCATAGCTAAACTTTGGTCAGAGTGCAGGGAATCTTATAAAAGAAGGGAGAGATAGCAAGACCCATCTGTGCTCTTGATCTCACTACCCTTGCCAGTAAAGAAGACAGATTACTGCCACCAAACATGTCATTTTCTTCTTTTGTACCCAAGACTCAGGAAAGGATATTTTACCTCACATCAAGAATATTTCAACTGATCTTGATAGCCTTGCATCTTTGCTTTTCCTGGACCTTATTGTTTCCTGTTATTTGTATTTTTGTTTTCGCATCTGATATACTACCTCTTGTCATCTCTACCTTCCATGCTCCTTACATATTCACGTGCTGAAACTTTATCCTTAAATATAAAGAAACAAGAAAAGTAAATTACTCCATGCATGCACACACATGCATACACACGCAAGCGTGCACACACACACACACACACACACACACACACACACAAATAATCTGTAAAGTTTCTCTGTGTGAGGTAATCATGCCCAGAGCCTCCATCAAGCTAGGCAGCATCTGCCATTGGCCACATCAATGGATTCTGAGCTTCTGCTCTCATTGCTTGTCCTTTAGGCATTTCTTTAGTATTTACATAGTTTACAGATTCTAAGATCCCTAAATTTAGGTGTCCATTTTTAACTCCACAAATTCTCTAACATATAAATTCTTTAAATATTTTCTCAATTTTCTGTTTGTTTGTTTGTTTGTTTTTTTTCTCAATTAAGTTGGGGCTTTATGGTATGTAACAAGCTTCATTTCCTTCAGCTCTCTCTTCTCAGTGCATGAGAAATCCATTGAGAACATCTACATATCCAACATAGAAAATGGAATGCCAGGCCTCCAACACTACTTTTTATGTAACTGTGACTATGATGGCATTACTAAATTGAGGGCCAGTTTAGGGATGGTATAAATATGTTATATCAAACCTTAGTGCTTAATCCCTTTCTGAGAATGGATGCGTCCAATTCCTGACACTGCTCATGAGTACTCTTCTTTTGTTCACATCTCTGATTACATCTTTCTTAAGAAGTATTTATTGGAGGTGGGTCTAGCAAAAAGAATTTTTAAATGCCCTTTAAAATGTTCTCTAATTGTGCTTACTAAATATGTATTAAATAGAATTGAATTTTTTCTTATGTAAAAGTTAATCTTATCTCAAGTTCTGAAAATTAGATTAGCATCAATATATACCTATTATTTTTAGATGACAAAAAATTCATACTTTAATTTTATTCTGTCATCACATTTTTAAAATGTTGCCAATTAGATATGAACTTAAAGATCTGTTTCTCTTTATATTTACTTGATTCACATTCATATTAATTATGAGACTTACCTTCAAATTAAAAACTGAGAAAGGTAATGTTCCAGACAGAAAGAACATATGTGAGGGCAGAAGTCACTTTTGCTAATCATTTCTTTCAGCTAAATCTTATTCTCATTTTTAAAAAAATCAATTACTTAGCTCCACTTATAATTTAAATTAGGTAAAGATCGGGATTTTGTTTATTTTTGAGAAATTTGGGGATTTGTTTTTTGTTTTTTTGCTTTGACCTTCAATTTAGTCAAGCCATCACAATCACTATAAAGTAAGGAAAAGCCTTGGAGACCTGGCATTCATTTTCCTGTGTTGGATATGTAGATATTGACTGCTTAGCCATTTTAAAGGTATTTCAGCTCCTGGAATCCCTGCTTTTCCTTTTCTCCTACTGGGGCTTCACACCCACAATCTTGTTCTTTGAGCATGATAAAATTAAACGACAGAGGTTGATTGCTCCTACCTAGATTACCTTTTTGGTGTGCTCAGGATGAATGCTTCCTGCCCCTTCCTTGAATGTGTTATTTTTATTGCCACTTTCCACAAAATCAAGAGCTCCAGAAAGAGAGGTTCATACCAAGATTAGAAAGAGAATATAGGTCACTGACACAGCGGGGCCATGCACTGCAATTTGTCCACCAGCTTGGCTTGTTCTGTGCTCTAATTTTAGTAAGATGGAACTTATTCCTTTCTAAGTGGTAATTGCATCTGTGTTACTAAAACCCTTCTACATGCCTGGAAAAAGAGCTCACCATCAACTTGCAATCATTTCCTACAGTGCCTGGCAATAGCTTCTATGAGCTTGCTGGCCTTGACCCTCGGAATGAATCTGCTTTCCTGCTATAAAGGTTGTTGAGAGGCTCGCAGAGGCATGCTGTGACTGTCAGCAGGAGAGCAGGCATAAGAAAGACCAAGACTTTAGGTAAGCTTGCTGAGTTGCACTGGGAGCTTTAGCTAGAATAGCACATTCTGCTTGCTACCATGGGAGTCCCCATCCATAGTTCACAAAGAGTCAGCAGAGTTTCAGTGAGAGTGACTTTGGAATTCTAAGCTTAAGAATTCTAAGATCCATCATAAGTTTTATATTAATACAGAATATTGAATCTTTCCTCAGAAAGCAGAAAATCCACAGGTGCTGTTTTCTTTTACACCATAGCATATGCTCTTGCCAGTGAAGAAAGCAATTCCAAAAGACAACTATTGGCCCATATGACTAACCTTACATAGAGGCCAAGCACCTCTGTGCCTCTGTAAAGAGTAAGTGTTTCAACTTCATGACTGGTTTTAGGCAAATCTCAGACCAAGCCAACGTTGTGTTTTCTTCCTTACTGTTCATTTTTTTTAAAATCTGAAGCTTAGGAATTTTACTCTGTTTTCTCTAACACTACATCTAGTTTCTCACCAATGTTTAATGTTCGTTGATAGAATAATAAAAATAGAATAATAAAAAAAGTTCAGCTATTGAAAAAAATAAACTAAAAAGCCCAATTTGGGGTAAAATATTGACAAGGAGATGAGATGTAGATAAACGAACAGGTAAAGAAAATGATAAGAAAGAAAAGCAATAAGCAGAATATAACTTTGAAAAGGAAGTTTAAATTAAAACAGTTTAATAGAAAACATCAATTCCTTGTGGTTTTGATCTTAGTCATTCTGACAGACACAGGCTAGAATCTCAAAGTTGTTTAGAATTGTGTTTCCTAGGTGGCTAAGGAAATTGAACTTTTCTATATGTCATCATCCATTTGAAATTCCTCAGTTGATAATTCTCTATTTAGATCTGTACCCAAATTTTTAATTGATAAGTTTGATAATGTCTAGTTTCTTGAGTTCTCTATAGATCTTGGACATCAGTACTTTGTCACACATGGAACTGGTCAAATCTTATGCCATTTTGTAAGCCATCATTTGTCCTTTTAAAGGTAACCTTTGCCTTATAGGAGTTTTTCAGTGTCATGAGGTCCCATTTATTAATTGTGATTTTAGCATACTCTTGGTGTTCTGTAGAAAAAGTTATTTTCTGTACCAATGTGTTCAAGACTATATCCCATATGTTCATCAGATTCATTATTTCTGATCGATGTTGAGTTTTTTAATATACTTGGACTTGTGTAGGGTGATAGAAATGAATCTACTTGCATTCTTCTACATATTGATATCCAGTTAGACCAGCAACATTTGTTGAAGATGCTTTTTTTTCCCAGTGTGTATTTATGGCTTTTTAAAAGAAAACTTACGTGACTGTGGGTGTGCAGATTTATGTCTTCATCTTTGATTTGGTTCTGCTGATAAACCTGCCTGTTTTTATACCAATACCATTCAGTTTTTATTACTATTGCTTGGCGTACAGCTTGAAATCAGGGATGATAATTCTGCATGTTCTTTTAGTGTATAGAATTGTTTTAGCAATCCTGTCTTGTTAGTTCGCTTGCATTTTTTTCCACATGAAGCTGAGTATTGTTCTTTCAAAGTCTATAAAGTATTGTGTTGGAATTTTGATGAGAATTGCCTTGAATCCATAGATTGCTTTTGGCAAGATGGCCATTTTTATTATGTTGATCCTACTAATCCACAACCCTGGAAGATATTTCCATCTTCATGCTTGTGAGTATGTAGGGCAAAGGGACCACTCCTCCATTTCTGACAGGAGTGCAAACATGTACAACTGCTTTGAATATCAATAGGGCAGTTTCTCAGAAAACTGGGAATTGATCTACCTCAAGGAATGGTAGCAGCAGTAGTATTCCTGGACATATACCCAAAGAGACCATGTTCTACCACAAAGATACTTGCTCTACTATGTTCATTCATAATAGCCAGAAGCTGGAAACAACATAGATTCCCTCAACAATAGAATGAATAAAAAATTAAACATGATACATTTACTCAATGAAGTATCATTCAGCTGTTTTAAAAAATGACATCATGAAATCTGCAGTAAAATGGGTAGAACTAGAATAAAAATCATACTGAGTGAGATAACCCATATCAAGAAAGACAATCATGGTTTGCACTCACTTATAAGTGGATATTAGTTATAAAGTAAAGGATAATCATTCTGCAATCCACAGACTCAAAGAGGCTATATAACAAGGAGGGCTTAATGGGGAGGAGAGAAGGGGTACAAGTATCTTCCTGACAGGGAGAATTGAATAAATTTTGGAAGTGGACTGGGCATGGGTGGAAATGGGAACAGAAGGAATTGGGTGGGAAGGATGGAGGGAGAGAATACAGGGAAGGATGACTGGAATGGGGGCATTTTGAGAGAGGTAGAAACTTTGTACAATGTAAATTCCATGGAATCTATGATGTTGACACTAGTGATGACTCCTAGTAATGGGAAACATAGAATGTGAACAAACCATCATCAGTATTCAGGCAAGGCCTCACGTGAAAGGACTGGGACACACACCCAGCCACAAAACCTCCAATGTACAGTTTGTCATTCCTGAAGGTGCTGGGACTTGAGTCTAGCATAAACATCATTAAAGAGACCAAAGAGTCTTCATCCAGCAACTGATGGCAGCAGATGCAGAGTCCCATAGACAAATATTAGGTGCATTTGAGGGAGTCATATAGAAGAGGGGGAGGAAGAAAATGAGGAGACAAAGGAATCAAAAACACTGGAAGAACAGAATAAACCGAGCAAGACTCAAATGTGATTACGTAGCCTATATGGGTCTTATCTATTATGTCCTCTGTATAGATGTTATGAGAATGACAGGTTGATGTTCTTGTGGGATTCCTAACAGTGGGAGCAGACACTGTCTCTGACCTTTTTTGCCTGCTTTTGGGACACTGTTCCTCCTTACTTGCCCCATTCAAATGTGATGTGAAAATATGTAAGTGGTCTTTTGTAGCTTGCTATGCCCAATTTGTTTGATAGCCTTGATAGGTCTGCCTTTTTTTTTTTCTTTTTCCTGAGGGAAGGAAAAGTGGGATGGTCCCAGAGGAAAAGTGGAGGTGGGGAAAAGGCTTGGGGAGGAGATTGAGGAGAAACTGCAGTCTGGATGTAATATATGAGAAAAGAACAAATAAAAGGGGAAAAAATGAAAATATATCATTTCCTAATGTATCAGAAAATCAAAGGTTAAATTGACTCTATAGGATCTTCAAAAGAAATAGGCTAAAAGAAATAGGTAGATAGAACATTGTCCATGAAAACTTAAAAGAGGGGTCATACCTGATGGCTATGGCAGCCATCCTTCTCGTGATTCCGCTTCAGATGCTGTATATACAAGTTTCCTGAAAAACAAAACTTTGGAAACTGATGATGCAAAACACATCTCTTGATCAAAGAGAATAAAAGATAGATTTTGACCCAAAGCTCAGTGAACATGGCTTGGGACACAAATTCAAATTGCCCTCAATAGCCATAATGGATGCTTCTAAAGGAATAGCAAAACAATAAAAAAATTTAAAAAAAACCATAAATAATCCAGCAAATGACACCTCAGATCAAAGCAGCCCAAGGCACTCAATATGCAGTAGTCCATCATTCCATAAGCACAAGGGCAGTTAACTAATCTATTCAATATTCATCATGGGTGTGGTTTCTTCTGAAAATTTGTTTACATTTTTATGTGTAGTCACTGTGTGTTTGTGTGTGTGTGTGTGTGTGTGTGTGTACGCACACACACACATGTGGATGCATGTGTATAAAGAAATGAGGTGGATGTCAGATATAAAAATAACTTTTATTCACCTGTTATAATTGTTATCTCTGAGGCTTAGTGCATCTGTCTCCTAACCTGGGCCTAGTTCTGGAAGTTTCTATCCTCCACACAATCTAACCAAGGCCTCGAATGTTTCAGCCTCTGAGACTTACTGCTGAGTAAACTCTCCTTTTCTAGCTCTTTCTAAACTTTGGATGGTCAATTCAACTCAGCTATTTTGGCTCAAACTTCTCTCCTAGCTGACTGACTCAAACTGTCTTCTCACACTTCTGTTTTGCTCTGCTCAAACTAACTCTAGGAATCTGTTTTAATGTTCTGGTTTCTTCTCAGTCTCTGGCTCGTTCTGTCTTCACAAGTGTGTAGCCTGTAAAAATATTCTAGTAAACACTGCTCTGAATTCCACAAACTGAATTGCTAAGAACTCAGCTATTCTACTGCACCGCCTCTCAACTCACCCACTTAACAGAATTTCTTGGATAAAACTCAGATATCTGCATGCCTCTATCTCTTAAGTGCTGATATTAAAGGTGTGTACCACCATGCCTGGACTTGCTGTATACTAGGTTGGCCTTGAACACAGAGAGCTGCTTGCCTCTGTCTCCTGTTATTTAAAAATATAAAAATAAAAATAAATGTGTCTGTATTGCAGCTGGAGAGGCCATGTTGCTGGATTAAAATTCCTCTACAGTCAGGTGTATTTCTTGATTGTTTCTCTCATCTTTTTCCTGCCGAAGTACCCACTGATCTGAACCCATAAATTTGATTCAGGTGATCTACCTAGAAAGTGTACTTTAGGGATCTTTCATCTTTGCCTCCTGAGTACAGCGATGACGAGTGAGTCACTGTTACCATCTGGTTTGATATGGGTGCTAGGATTTAAACTCTGGTCCTCACAAGCTTGTGCAGAAACATTTTTATTGATTGTGCCCCTACTCCTTCCTTAGGTAAAAAGCTGTCATTACTCTCAAGGGGCACTTTTCTTTCTTTCTTTCTTTCTTTCTTTCTTTCTTTCTTTCTTTCTTTCTTTCTTTCTTTTTCTTTCTTTCTGATTTTTCTTATGTATTACATAATGACTTCAGTTACTCCTACCTCTTTTTTTCTCCATTCTCTTCTACCTCCCCTCTCCTCCAGATCTGGTGACATTTGTTTGTTTTTAAACAATTTTATTTATATTTCTTTTATCTTTTTCTCCCTACTCTACCCCAATCCCTTCCAACACACAAAAACCAGATAGGAGGGAAAAAGGATTAGTGGGAAAGGGGGCACAGTTATCTTTCCTTGCTGCTCTGGCTGGTTAGGGTCATCAGTTCCTTGGAGCCAGAGCAATCCTTGTTTCAGGAGATCTCCAACTTCTTGTCTCACAACAGCAACCAGGAGCAGCAAGGAGGAAGCAGGAACAGCATTATGCTTCTGGAATCTCCTCACTTTCTGGGCTCTGGCATTTATTCTCTCTTCTGAGTCCTCAGATTTAAACTATCTACATCTGGCAAAGAGTTCCACTCAGAGCCTGCTTGAGGCAAATAGTCTGTTGCTGTGAACTATAAGAATCAGTTCCACATCCCACACATGGGACCAAAACAAAAAATCATCTTTATATCCACAACACAGATCCACGCTTCCTCAGTTTCCCTTCAGAAAAGAGCAGGTCATTAAAGACTAGGTTCACAAGGCACTTACGTTATAAAAGTGTCTGGGTTTGCTTCCTTTGCTGTGATTAAACACTGAAGAAAAGCAACTTGTAAGTGGAAGTCTTTATTTGCTTTACATATTATAGCCCCTCACTGAAGGAGAGCAGAGCAGGAGATAAAGGTGGGAACTTCCTGGAAGGGGACTGAAGCAGACATCTCAGAGGAATGCTGCTTTCTGGCTTGCTTTCTCTGGTTTGCTGGGCTGACTTTGTTATATAGCTTAGGCCCATCTGTCCAGGGATGGCTTCATCCAGCATGGGCTGGGACAAATGCTTTCCATTTGCAATCAAGATAAATGTCCCACAGACATTTCCATAAGCTAGTCAGATGGAAGCTGTTGTTTTAAAAGGAAATAGTAAATAAATCTAATTGTTTGATTTTACCAACATTGAGTCAGGATCTAGAAGTTGACGTGAAAGTCTGTAGCTCAGAAAGGCAGAGAAAGCACCAAACTAACATTTTTACTTAGTCGATGTGCCAGAAAGAAAAACCTTTTTCTACTCAGCTCATGTTCCAGAAGAAAAATGCCAAACTACCCTTCTCTTTTTCCATACTGTTTTAAATACCCTTCAACTCAATGTCCCTCCTGTCTGTTTACTCTGTCAGCTGGTTTCTTGTTCTGCCTTGTGACCTAGTGTTAGCTTTATTTAATTCTGTGTACAGAAATGTCTTTGGATTAAAGATGTATGCTAAGATTGAGCTACACCATAATCATCTGTTTATGATAAACAGAAAGTTCTTATATTAAAGATCTGTGTTAGGGCTGAGCCACACCAAACAAAAAACAGGGTTTTTTGTTTGTTTGTTTGTTTGTTGTTGTTGTTGTTTTGCGATTCATAATGCTGGTGTTCACAATTTTGGGTTCAAACATCCTCAACAGGAGGCAGTTCCTCAGCTGAAAGTCCCTCTTCCCAGTTATGTCTAGGTTTGTGTCAAGTTTATTAAAAAAAAAATAAATAAAATTCACTTTCTATACCTTGTCAACTTTAACATTCAGGCCCAGTACTTTAAACCATACTCTTTTCATTTGTGAGACTCAATATCTCATGTTAATATCATAATATGAAACAGTCTTCCTTTTAAAAATATCTCAGTCTTTTAAAAATTCCAACAATTTAAAAGTCTAAGCGCTCTGTAAAAATTGAAAGTCTGTTAATGCTAGGCTCCTGTGATGTCCAAAATAAATTACATATTTTCTTATTCCAAGAGGAAAGAACCTGGGAAGTTACAATCAGATCAGAGCAGAACTGATATCCAACAATGACAGCTCTGATGCCTTGACCCTGCTCATGACGTTCTGGGATCCGTGGGACTTTGTGGTCCTGCCTCTCTGCTTCTGCTGTGCAGCAAGAACAACTTATTCATTAGACTCAGGCTAGTTCCCTTCCTATAGTCTGTTCTTCTTGTTTGCTGGTTATTTCACAGGGTTACTATCTCCAATATACTGACATTGTACTTCAGCTGAGGCTGCACTATTACTATGCCTTCTGTGGATTCTCTTCAGGGAGACTCTGACCATGCCATATAGTACCAAGCCTACATTACTATCATGACTCCTGTCCATGTGGAAAACTCATACGTTATCAAATTCAGCTGCTAGTTTGAGATGTAACTTTGCTTGATCCACTCTGAATAATGGCTGCTGTATGTTGGTACTGAAGAAAGCCTTTCCAGAAGACTTGGCCCCAAGAGTAATGGTCTTTTCTCAGTCATAGACATTTTCTTTTTACCTTCATATAACCAGAAACTATTTTTTTTAATTCAATGAATTTTATTGGATGTAGATGGAAATAGAGGGAGAGGCAGAGACAAAATGTCCACACAGAGAAAGGGAGAGAAAGGAAGAGAAGGGAAGAGCAAAAAGAGCAAGAGAGAAGGGGAATGGCTAACAGGTCACTTAGCCCAGATGATGTACTTAGCCCAGATGTACTTAGCCCAGATGATGTGATAGGATGCAGGTATTGACATAGGACATTGTCAGGACCCTAAAGGTCCCTAAGGGAAGGGCAGTTGAATTGCCTACACAACATATCATTCCTCCCTTTTTGTTTAATTGAAAAATGAGGAGCTTTGGCTGCTTCTCATGTAAGGCAAGTTTAAGTGTTAAACTGTAGGTTCACTGTTAGCAGCTCTTGTAAACAGAAACTATTGTCCCAGTAAAACAAATATGTCCCATCCATATTCTTAATACAAAATATCACAAAGTCAGCCCCAGTAAAGACTTTGAAGGACTCTCAAAGTCTATTTTGAAAGTTCACATGCCAGACCTCCATCACCTACACCCTGTCATCATTCCTCCAAGCTCTCATATGATAGTTTATTAAGCTTTGAGTACTCAAAGTACTTTTCCAGACCAAATCTTGAAATTTTTCCACAAATGCCCCCCCCACCAATTCATGTCTCTCTCAGCAATAGCCCACTCCCTGGTATGAATTTCTGTTCCATTACTGGCTCTATGATAACACAGTGATGAAAACAACATCCAAAAGAAATGGCTTATTTAACTTGAAGATTATAGTCCATCATCGAGAGAAGCTAGCACAAGTGCTAAAACCTTGGTTTCCAATGTGATTTAATATTTACCTAAATATTTAATATTTAGGCCTCTGTCTAGAAAGATAGAACAAGTTTCTTGTGTCTTACAGAGACATATAACCTATTTCACTTTTGTCCTCTATGACCTCACAAAAATCTCTCTGGAAGCAATATATAGCCTATAACATGTTCTCAGTGAAACATGATAGTCAGATGGCATATAATTAAAAGCTGACATGCCCTTGAATTGACACCAATGTGTTCAAGGCCTTGACAGCAACTCTGCAGATATTAAGACTGGTGCTTCTAACCTCTTGAACCACAGTTGAATAGTAAATTAGGAAAGTTAAAAAAGAAAAAAGATAAATATTTTGGGTAAAAGCCAAAAATATCAAAATATGATGTGCTTGGCCATAAATTGATGCCAGCTTTCCTTGGCAGGACTACTTCCATCAAAGTACAGAACTGAAGAAAAGTCATTTAAACTTGCAGCAATTACAAGTGTGAGGGCATTTCAAGGGAACTGCTAACTAATTAAATAATTAACCAGCATTTATTAAAAATCTACATTTTTCAATGTTTAGTCTTAGGCACCACATATATATTTCTCATTCAATGAATTTGTACTTGTTTGAAACATAAACTGTTTCTAAATTTAACAAAGATTTTGTGAGCATTAATGTTGCAAATTTAAATCTATATTTATATAGTTTGTCATTACTGTTATCTAAACACAAATTGTAGTAGTATTTATCTACCATGCTTTATAATGCTTTCATATAGACCATAGTCTTTTGCACTCTTTCTTCTGTGGCTGTATTTTTGGCAGCTTAGTCTTTTGGATATAACCTCATTAAAAAAAAAAAAACAAACATGTGCACATCTCATTCATTCATTCATTCATTCATTTATACAATAACATTGATGGAGAACCCATTATATTTTGTACACTGTATGATTCTAGAGGAAAACAATAGCATGCTCTTTAAGATCATGAACAGAATAGTTTATGAGAAAGAACACTGTATATTGTGAAAGTCTGTGTTTCAAAAGAAGAACAAATTTTTTTCATGTGTCATGCAGGAAAAGAACAGAACACCATTGAGAAATTGGAGTAGCTGGTTTGAATAAAATAGACAAAGCTTGTTTGAGTGAAAGATAGTAGGAAAGAAAGGGTATGAGAGAACTAAGCATTTCAGGCTGGGGAGACAATATTTGGAGAGTATCGGTTGGTCAGTTGGGCTTAGAAACAAAGTGAATAAGAATCACTTGGATCATGCAAGGAACTGAGAGCAGGCTTTTGTGGTGGAAACTGACTTCGAAGAAAAGCAGGAAATGTTATAATAGAGGTTTTAGTTTGTGCCAAACATGGCTCTTATTTGGCACTCACAACAAATCTAGATCATATTCTAATTCTCTTCATTTTACAAACCAAAGAAGCTGAATGTAGGAGCTTTAAGATCTATAATCCATTGCATCTGACTGCCTTGGCATAAAGGAAAGCAGGAGGTGACCTGTTCATGCCGAGAAGCTTATGCTGAGCACAACCTAATAGTTTATGTTAATCACAGTGAAAGCTTGGAATTGTAAAAGTGCTCAGTCCAGCTAAAGGTTGGTGAAAGTTTTAGTTTAAGGAATACTGTAATTTTCACTGGGTTGGTCATTATTGGAAGGTAGCTGAGAACAGATACTGCACTGTAATACGGGGATGACCATTGAGAAATGACCGAAGAAAACAGGCTGACTAAATAAAGGGTAGTGACATTCAGGGATTTCTACAAGAAAGACATAGAAGTGTTCTGTGTGTATGTTAGCTTTGTTTGTTTTTTCAAATAAGGGGGTTTATTAGAATGTATTTTTAGACTAAAGAAATAACATGTAACATGAGCTCCCTCTGACTTTCAGGTAAGTGTGAGCCCATCGGTGCTGACAATGGAGAATTAGGTTAGCAAAGGGATATCAAATGGATAGACCTTTGCTCTATGCTTTCTACACATCCACACCTCATTCACACTTGAGCTCTGACTCAGAGTTCTGTGTCCCGGGCATTTTTCCAAAGTCCCCCATCAAATTTGAATTATATATACTTCGGTCAAGACTCTAATTGTCAATTACATATCCTTGCCTTATTGCTTCAAAGTCTGATGGGAATGTCTTATTAGCTAGAGAAATGCTAAATTCCTGTCATTATGGAAGTTTAGTCTTTGCTCATGAGAAACATGAAATGAGTTTTATAATGGGTAGGTAAACCTTGTCTGAAAAATCAGGCTTCTGTGCTACCAACATGCTCATTACCTTTTTCAAAGTGTGTCATCAGTGACTGGCACAGATAACTGCACGACAAGAGAAGAATTGCAACTGGACGTGTTTCTCAGGTTGGGCACATCAATTGGAAGTACACATCACCTTAACTTGTGTTCTGTTTGCCAGTCCACCGTCAAGTCTGAACTGCAGTGTAAAATATAGGCTGCAAAATGTCCTCAGGTTGAGTTTTGACGAGGAGTAGACAGTTGTCAGCAGCCTTCCTACATTGAAGCACTTGTGTGTCCCAATGCTGAGCATGCCTCACTGCTACCCTTTCTATTGAGTTTTCTGCATTAGACCCTATCCAGTCCTTAGTGAATAGTCAAGAGCCTCTTCCTGTAGGGCAACATTTATGTTTCTGTCCATATTTTTCTCTTTAATGCTGTCAGAGTCAAAGGCTGTCAGTGATATTCATCTACCTTGCCCTCCCATAAAAATAGGCACTGCTCCCTGATTTAAAAAAAAAAAAAAAAAGCTTTACTCAGCAGCTCAACTCTTATTATAGTGGAGAAAGTTATTGCTGTGCCTCAGAGCCACAATCCAAGCCATCAATTTACAGTTAGCACAACTCCCTCCATGAGCAAACGGCCATTCTGAAAACACACCGTATGAGAATATACTGCTTCATAATGGCATGCTACCTCCTCATTCTGGCAATGAAAAAGGAAGTAGGTATTGTTAACGTTTAAAATTTTATTAATGACTAAATCAATATGGAGATTAAGTTTCATTTGACTAAACTTCCATGAGTGTTAGAATGTTTGGGGAGTTCTTGTTTCTAAAGCCATTGTTCTTTCAGTTTGCCCATGTGATTGTTTTTCTTTCAATGCCACTATAGGATTTGTTTCTGTAAAGAGTATGCAAAAAGATAATACAAATGATAAAACATTTGGCTGAGGAAAAGAATTGTATTATCAACATCTGAAAGCTGTAGGTTTCTGTGGTAACTACCCTCACCCCCAACTCCCTTGTATTTAGAAAAGAAAATTTAGTGAAACTACTACTTGCAGTGAAAAACAAGCAACCCCTTTCCCCACACATATATGTATATATGCATATATATGTCTTTATATATATATATAAACACATAGATATATGATCTTTAAATATTTATTACCAAATATTTTAAAATGTTAGTATTTCTTATATTTACATCTCTTTTTATAATTACTATTTTATATCCTGGCCACAATTTCCTCTCCCTTTTTTTCTCTCAACTCCTTTGTCCCACCTCCCCTCTACCCTCTATCTATTCCTTCTATTCAGGAAAGGGCTGGCTTTGATACATATCAACCAAAGATGGAATATTAAGTTGCAGTAAGACTAGGCACCTCTCTTCATATTAAGGCTAGATGAGGCAGCTCTGTATGAAGAAAAAGGTCCTAAAAGAAAGCAAAAATGTCAAAGACAGCCCCTGCTCCCACTGTTAGAAGTCCCAAAAGAAGACCAAGCAGCCTGGCATCGTGGCACATGCCTTTAATACTAGCATTCAGGGAGATAGGGGCAGGCAGATCTTCATGGGTTTGAAGCCAGCCTAGTCAACAAAGTGAGTCCAGGACAGTCAAGGCTGCACAGAAAAACCCTGCCTCAAAAAACCAAGAAGAAGAAGGAAGAGGAGGATCAGGAGGAGGAGGAGAAGAAGGTCAAGCTACTATAGCATATAAGCAGTGGGCCTACGTCAGTCCCGTGCAGGCTCCTGGTTGTCAGTTCAGCATCTGTGGGTCCCTACAAACCCAGATTAGTAGATCCTGTGGGATTTCTTGTGATGTCCTTGACTCCTGGAACTCCTACAATTTTTCCTTCCTCCATTTTGAATTCCCCAAGTTCTGCATGCATCTTTTTTTAATAGTGAATTTTAGAAATGAAAGTCTGTTGAGCCTTTACTTTACATTGTTTTTTACTGTGTTTCTTATTTCCTGTGCTCTGTTCTTTATTAAATATTTAGAGTTGATTCATTATAAAGACTTATTAGTTGGTTGCCTGCTCTTTGATCACTTCCCCCTGGAGGAGTGGTTTTACTAGGTCATAGAGAAAGAGGATCCAGACCCTCCTGATGAAACCTGGTAGGCCAAGGACAAATAGGAGCTCCCCTATCAGAGGATTAGGGGCGGGCCATAGGGGGGAAGACAGAGAGAGGGTGGGATGTGAAACAGATGAAGAAGGGGGCAACAACCGGAATACAAGGGGAATTAATTATAATAAATAATAAAAACAGTAAAAACTTAAAAATAATTCAGATAGCATTGTATATTTGAATGAGAAATTTGTTAGTTAATTGGTACTATTATACATGTCTTTAATGCTAAAATATTTTGTCTTTATTCAGATAAGTTCTTTTGGTGCATTACATGGAGAGGGAAATAAATGCAAAGTGCTTCTGCCTCCATTTTCTTAGTGTGTGTGTGAGTGGGTACTTGCATGAGTTGTACATATGCATGTATATGCCTGCTCAGTGTGCATTAGTGTATAAATATGTGTGAACACACACATAGGTGAACTTTCAGGGAAGCCAAAGGTCAATACTGAGTGTCAATTCCTGAGTTGTCCACCTTACATTCTAACATAGGGTGTCTTCTTGGACCTCGCGCTCACTGATTTGGCTCTACTGGATGAACAGCTTTCCCCACAGATCTGCTGTTTCTGCCTCCAAGTGCTGGGATTGCTACCAGGCATCTGACTTTCCTGTGCCTGACAGTGTCCCATTGCTGATCCTCACACTTCAGCTGCAAGTGTTGCGCAAACATTTGCCTGCCCCACAGCCCTAAAATTTCCGTTTTGATCCTGTTCTTATCTGAAATACATTCTTGTTATATGTTTATATAATGGTTAGGTGATCAGTAAAGTCTACAGATTTTATTTATTAGGGAATGTTATTATTGGCATCACAAATGAAGGCTCATTTAGCTAATTAAGGAATACTTTAATTGCTATGTTTTCCTTTTAAAACATTTAGACATAATATACCAAAGTTTTCTGACATTTAGTAATCTGGAGAAAAAAAATACAAAGATAGCCAGTTTTGTCAAGACTGTCTCAGTGTGGCATTCTTCATTCAAGTGTGATGCATTTTGTGTCCTTTGAGTGAGCTAAGTGTTCAGCTGCATGCTTGATGCTTACGTTAGATGAATTTTCAAGATACCTAAATCTATTCTTTTCTCTCACGTCTCCCAAATATTTGTTGTCTTTATCCTCTGTCCATTACCTTTTTTTTTGTAGTATTCTTAAAAAAAATAATTGAAATTCTGTTTTTTTTCTAAAAACTGATTTGATTTTTAAACTGACTTTACTCTCCATTGATTCTCCTTATAATTGAATTCTACAAATATTTCTTCTTCTCAACATTTCCCCATTTTAAAATTTTTTTAGGATATGTTTTATTCATTCTTTGATCAATTCATACATGCACAGATGTAATATCTTGGATCTGAATCATAAGCATAAAGAAAAGTGAGTGAAATTGGGCCTGGTGTGGACTATTGAAATCTTATGTTCTGCTGCCAGAGCCAAACCCCCTCCAAGTCCACACCTCTGAATCCCCCCTAAACATTCCAAAATTGGTAACCAAATTTCAAATGTATAAGACCACGGGCCTTTCTTATTCAAACCACCTACTGAGATCAGTTAGTTCTATCTGGTAGACTGACTTTGGCTTGACCATAGGCAGATCATGTGTAGATATACACAACTATAGTGAGTTCATGAATGCAATGACCAAGTCATGTTTAAAACAAACAAACAAAACAAAAACCACAATTCACTGCACTCCCTACTCCCCTGACCTCAGAATTATATTCTTTATACATTTTTCCATAAAATTCCTTGAGATTTGGGGAGGGGAATGGTACAGATGTCACATTTATGACTGAACACATTATGGTCACTTAATTCCCAGCACTTGACCAGTAATAATTCTATGAGTTAACTGAAGCCCACTGCAGTTGCACCTCTCTGGCCAAGGCTGAGAACAGTAGCAATTTATAGAATGAAATTCTGTCACACTTTCACTGATTTAAAGGGTAAAGTTCTCAGATGCCTCTGGCTCCTGCTGGCTCTATAGTGTGTGTGTGTGTGTGTGTGTGTGTGTGTGTGTGTGGTTCAGCAGGTCCTCTGCAGTTTCTTCTGCTTTCTCCTAGACAGGTTTATTCTGTCTGAGGAAGGCCAGTGAGGAAAGGTCTTCAGCAGGCTGTGGGTTGGATTTTTGATTTGTTTCTCAACAACGATCTCCCCTGAAATAGTTAAGTTCTTTTTTACAGCAGGATAAGAGCTTGCTATGTATATTTCTGTGCTGTTTCTCCCACCAAATTTCAGTTTTAAGACTTCTAGTGTGCTATTTTATCAGAAATCCATTCGCCATTTTAGTCCATCCTATGTCCATATTAGAATATTGTTTATAAATATCTTTTTATTTACCTGAAACATAAATTTTGTATAATTTTTTCATCCTTAAATAAGTCTAAAACCATTTAATATTCATATATTGAAAACCTTTATGATTCTTAACATTTAGAATAACTTAAACCTTTCCTTCTTCCTGATTCCCCTTTGCTCCTATTGTATCATTGTTTTTTGTTTTTCCTTTCTCTTAAGGGTCAAAATTGACCATTATCAATGGACAGGTAGCTGTGCCTTTTATTTTGTTCTCTGGACATGTCAGTGCATTGCAAAAGTACTATTTCAGAATCTTGGTCTATTTAGCATGCAGAGCACTTAGCTCAATTTTTAATGCCTGTTATGTGGATTTTTTTCAAGTATAAATTCAATTGGACTATAATGAAGTTGTCATTTCTCATTTTCAAAATATCTCTTGTTAGCAAGATAAGGAAGGAAGGAAGAAAACACCTGGAGTCATCCTTCTCTAGAGTACTTCCTGTTCCTACAGGAAATAACCCTCATGATATAAAGAATATTCTTAGTTTCCATGTAGCAACATTATTTCCAATGTTTACTTCATAGAAACAGTGGAAGAAGAAGTATTGTCAAGTGTAAAACAGTATTTGAACTCACAAGCAGCAAGACTGGGCAGAGTCTTCATTCTCTGCTCCTTAGAATACTTCAGTTTCTGAAGGGCAGTAAGTGGTATAGAACAGCAGTACATGGCGCCTCATTGATTGGTTTAAACTCATGACCAGCACATGGGGAAATGGAGTAAGGTTCTGGCAATAATTGGAACATTAAGATCAACTTTGAGGATTTATCAGATATTTTGTCTAGTCTAGGGAGTTGTAACTCAGAACAATTCAGCAGGGATTACTAAATGAGAGTCAAATAATCTATTTTGGAAGTAATGGTTATTTGTGTGTGTACTGGATCTTCTAAAAGAATTCAGTTATCAGCAACTATATCAGGCTTACAACTCCCTAAAACTCTAGGAGATCTGATGCCCTCTTCTGCCTTCCTTGATTTGTGCTTTTAAATTTTTTGAGTTCTTTATATATTCTGGATATAAACCCTCTGTCAGATAAAGGGATGGTGAAGATCCTTTCCCAGTATGTAGCCTGGCATTTTGTTCTGATGACAGTGTCCTTTGCTTTACAGTTTCATGAGGTCCCATTTATTGATTGTTGATCTTAGAACCTGTGCTGTTGGTGTTCTGTTCAGGAAGTTGTCTCCTATGCCAATGAGGTCAAAGTTCCTCCCCACTTTTTCTTCTAACAGGTTTAGTATATCTGATTTTATGTTGAGGTCTTTGATCTACTTGGACTTTAGTTTTGTGCAGGGTGATAAATATGGATATATTTACATTTTTCTACATGTAGATATCATTAGACCAGCACCTCTTGTCGAAGATGCAATCTTACTTTTTGTATTAACTGAAACCAGTTTGTTTTAATTGAATCAAATACAACACAGATAAACACATTGTTAATTCCTTCACAAATATTAAGCAGACACAAAATTATATACATATTTAAGACAATCACGATAGTCAAGTAAAATGAATAAATGTAACCCAAAATAAAACTAACACTAGTTTTCAACAGCTTAAAATAACTATTTATTCACATCCTTTATGCCTCAGAGAAAACCACAGTGGTTACACTAGAGCTTAGAGATCTATTTTCTTCTCCCATATTTATAAAGAAATATTTTTAAAGTAGATTCTTAATGTAAGAAGTAAATATATCAGTGTTCTGGTAACTAACAAATACTTCACAGACAGGTTGACTTAAGCAGCAAACTCATTTCTTATAGTTCTTGGAAATTAGAAGTTCAGAATTATTGTGTTGGCAGGTAGAAAGTATATAGAAGGAACAATTCCTCCTGTGAAGGTGAAGATGCTATCTTTTTTCTATTGTATGGTTTTGGTATCTTTGTCAAAAATCATGTGCATAAGTGTGTGGGTTTATTTCTGGGTCTTCTATTTGATTCCATTAATCTACCAGTCTGTTTAGACATCCTTTCAGTGACATTTACTTGGGTAATTTGTTTGACAATCAAGGAGTTATTAACACATTTGGTTTTTTCTTTCTTTTTCTTTCTTTCTTTCTTTCTTTCTTTCTTTCTTTCTTTCTTTCTTTCTTTTTTTCTTTCTTTCTTTCTTTGGTCTTTGGTTGATTGGTTGTTTTCTTGTTTTTCGTATCTTTGTTTGTTTGTTTGAGACAGAGTTTCTCTGTGTAACTTTGGCTGTCCTGGTCTCACTTTGTAGACCAGACTGGGCTCAAACTTACAGCTACCTGCCTGCTTCTGTCTCTAGTATTGTGATTACAGGTGTGTGGCACCATGCCCAGCTAATACCACACCTGGCTAACACTCTTGTTTACAAGCTGGATATATTCATGAATTTGTTAATATCATGGGAAATAAATCCATTTGCTTATGTTCTATACTTTAGGAATTCATGCTACTGTGTGCTTTGTCTTAGTCTTTAAAATAAACCAAGAAAATGCTTAGAATTCATTTTCTTAGGATAATAAAATACTGCTTGCCAATGAAATATAAAATAGCTACAATTTTTAGGGAAGATATACTTTATATTTTAATTAATAATGCAAATCATTAAATACATTGAGCTTTCATTTCAGCAAAATGAAAGTCAGAAAACATTTATAAGAAATACAGAATAATCATCTAATACATAAAGAATAATGGATTACTTTAGTACAGCTTAGAAAATTATAGAAACCAAGAAAGATAGATATATCATAGATTAAAGGGATTAATAAAGTCTGTCTTTAAAGCTGGTTTTATATAGTCATAATACTGGGTGAAGGGATAAAAGGCCATGTCCAGTGGTTCACTGGGAACACAGAAGTTCTGGGTCAAAGGCATGAGACTATGCAAAAGCTTTCTTGGTGTCTTCTGACCTCTCTACATTTATATTTTACAGCCACAGAGTTCTGCAGTCTCTGAGGGCTCTAGATAGGGACATCTGCTCTGTAGACCTAAGGTTACTGGCTGCGTCAGCCCCAGCATCCAGCTCAGTCAGACATAGATATTCCATTAACCAATGTGACTCTCATCCCCTGACTGTAATCTCTTCAGTCTTTTTACTGTCTTGGCTCCTGACAGGCCTTTTTCACAGTGTCAGAAAACTTTACTGGAACCTAAAAAGTAGAATACAAACCAACGTGGTATAGAGGCATGTGTGTCACTGAAGAGCTCTCAGCCCTGATAACAACTGTATTGTTTGATTAAAGAGCGGAAATGGCCAGAAATGAAACAGAATAATTTCTTTGTCTTAGTTTCTGATGGATAAACAAAGCAATTTACACTATCTTTCACTGGGTGTTTTCTTTCCCTATTCTAATGTTTTGCCTTTGGAAAAATAAGGTCAAATTTCTTAGACCATCCAACATTTTAGACTTCAAAATTGTACATTATACATGAGACTTAAACTTTGCTATCTTTCTCACTTTGTCCGATGTTTTATTAGTTTTACTTCTATAGTGTTTAAACTTCTCAGTTTATACACTATAAAAATAACACACTAAAAGAAATTTATTGCCTCGGTTATCATGACTTTCCTGACATTGATGAGTATTTACAAGGCAGACAGATAAATATTAAAGTCTTCAAGTGCAACTATATTTATCATAGAAGATGCATTTAAATTATGATTGATCATCAAAGCTAAACTCTCAAATGAGAAAAAAAAAAAACTCTGTACAAAATTGTTAAGACTTACACTTTTACAGCTACAGAGTTTATGAATGTTCCATGAAGGAAGTTGTAACATGGACAGACATGAGTCTGAAACCATCAACCAAGCAAGATGTTTCTTAAGCATACTCATAGACTGCATTCAAATCTCTCTTCTAGGACAACTTAAATGTAAAACTCAAATGTGGTGTCTTAGGGATGCTCAAACCAACAGGAGTTACCTTGCTAGAAAGAAATGAATGCAGTTGTAGGCCCAGTATAGCTAGTGTCAAATAAATCCAATGAGACTGATTCCAGGAAGAATATGGAGACATGGATATTATAGAAGGAATTTGTGAATTTTGATGGAAATTTAAACAAAAGCATATTAGCATAACCAAATTGAAGTGCTGTTGTCAGATTGGCTTTGGAATTCACAACATGATGACATCATTACCATGGCCAATATTAGTTGAGATAAGAATTAATGCATAGTTATAACTCACTGTACACAGTGTTCTAGCACTGGAGACATTGAATTTTCTGCAGGCATTGGAAACTTAGCAGCATATTCACTACAAATCCGGTAATTTCTGGTACTCTGAGTACTAATACTCTCATAGACTTGGCATAAATTTGATTTTATTACTAGTTTTCTCTGTGTTTATTTTATGCAAGCATAACTACTAATTGAAGAATAAACAAAAGAATATTTTTGTCTCTGGGTCTTCTGTTCAGTTCCGTTGATCCACCATTCTCTTCCTATGCCAGTACCAGGCAGTTTTTATTACTGTCACTCTATAGTACAGCTTGAGATCAGGGATGGAGATGGCTCCAGAAGATCTTTTATTGTAGAGGATTGTTTTAGCAATTCTGGTTTTCTTGTTATTCCATGTGAAGTTGAGAATTTTCCTTTCAAGGTCTGTAAAGAATTGTGTTGGCAATTTGATGGGAATTGCATTGAATCTGTAGATTGCTTTTGGTAAGATGGACATTTTTACTATGTTAATCCTGCCAAGATATGAGCACGGGAGAACTTTCCATCTTCTGATATCTTCTTCTAATTCTTTCTCCAGAGACTTGAAATTTTTTTCATACAAGTCTTTGACTTGCTTTGTTAGGATAACACCAAGGTACTTTATGTCTTTTGTGGCTATTATGAAGGGTGTTGTTTCCCTAATTTCTTTCTCAGCCCTTTTGTCTTTTGTATACAGGAGGGCTACTGATTTTTTTTTTGAGTTAATTTTGTATCCAGTCACATTGTTGAAGGTGTTTATCAGCTGTAGAGTTCCCTGGTAGAATTTTTGGGGTCACTCATATATACTATCATATCATCTGTGAATATTGATACTTAGACTTCTTCCTTTCTGATTTCTATTCCCTTGATCCCCTTCAATTATCTTATTGCTCTAGCAAGGACACAGAACTATGTGGATACATGATTTTTGACAAAGATGTCAAAACTATACAATGGAAAAAAGATAGCATCTTCAACAAATGGTGCTGATCTAATTAGATGTCTACATAAAGAAAAATGCAAATAGATCCATACATACCACCCTGCACTAAACTAAAGTCCAAGTGGATCAAAGACCTCAAGATAAAACCAGACACATCAAATCAGTTAGGGGAAAAAGTGGGGAAGAGCCTTGAACTCATTGGCACAGGAGACAACTTCCTGAATATAGCACCAACAATACAGGCTCTAAGAGCAACAATCAGTAAATGGGACATCATGAAACTGAAAAGCTTCTGTAAAGCAAAGGACACTGTCATCAAAACAAAATGAATTCCTACAGATTGGGAAAGAATCTTCACCAACCCTTTATGACAGAGGACTCATATCCAGTATATATAAAGAACTAAAGAAGTTGAAAAGCACCAAATCAAGTAATCCAATTAAAAATGGGGAACAGAGCTAAACAGAGAAATCTCAATAGAGGAATATGGAAGGGCAGAAAAACACTTAAAGAAATGTTCAACCTCATTAGCCATCAGGAAAATGCAAATCAAAACGACCCTGAGATTTCACCTTACACCTACCAGAATGGCCAAGATCAAAAATTCAAGTGATAACACATGCTGGAGAGGTTGTGGAGAAACAGACAACTATGAACAGTGCTTCCTCAAGATCCAGCTATACCACTCCTAGGCATATATCCAAAAGAGGCTCAGGTACACAATAAGGACATTTGCTCAGCCATGTTTGTAACAGCTTTATTCTTAAGAGCCAGAAGCTGTAAACAACCTAGATGCCAGTCAACTGAAGAATGGATACAGAAATTGTGGTACATCTACACAATGGAATATTACTCAACAATAAAAAACAAGGAAATCATGAAATTTGCAGGTAAATGGTGAGAACTGGAAAAGCTCATACTGAGTGAGCTATCCCAGAAGCAGAAAGGCATACGTGGTATACACTCACTCATATAGACATATAATTTAGGATAAACCTACTAAAATCTATACACCTAAAGAAACTAATCAAAAGGGAGGACTGGCTAAAATGCTCATTCCCCATCCTCAAAGGCAAAGAGAATGGACATCAGAAGAAGGAGAAAACAGGAAACAAGTTAGGAACCTGCCACAGAGGGCCTCTGAAAGGCTCTGCCCTGTAGACTATCAAAGCAGATGCTGAGACTTATGGCCAACTGTTGGGTAGAGTGAATGGAATCTTATGAAAGAAGTGGGAAATAGTAAGATCTGGAGAGGACAGGAGCTCCACAAGGACAGCAACAGAACCAAAAAATTTGAGCACAGGGGTCTTTCCTGAGACCGATACTCCAGCCAAGCACCATGCATGGAGATAACCTAGAACCTCTGCACAGATGTAGCCCATGGCAATTCAGTGTCCAAGTGGCTTCCATAGTAATGGGAAGAGGGACTGTCTCTGACATGAACTGATTGGTCTGCTCTTTGATCACCTCATCCTGAGGCAGGAGCAGCCTTACCAGGCCACAGAGGAAGACAATGCAGCAACTCCTGATGAGATCTGTAGACTATGATCAGAACGAAGAAGATGAAGACCTCCCCTATCAGTGGACTTGGGGAGGGGCATGCCTGGAGAATTGGGAGGGAAGGTGAGATTGGGAGGGGAGGAGGGAGAGGTTTATGGGGGATACAATGTGAATAAAGTGTAATTAAGAAAAAATATTAAAAATATTTTTATCAAAACATGTATTAAAGGCTCAAAATGAGTCTTAAAATTTTCCTCAAAACCTAATTCTCACCAGAAAAACAGGAAATTGAAATTGTGTCAAAGTTATTATACATTAAAATGTTTCATATGCCTCAAAAATTAGTGGCAAAATATAAAATATGGTCAAAATATTTTTGCCATAATTTTCCTTCATTGGAATTACAAATACCTTTACCTACAATGTAATACCTGTTTGGAGAGGGTAGTCAGAAATTGCCATTTCATTATTGAGCAACATGGCTCTTTGATCACCTCCCCCTGAGGGGGTGAGCAGCCTTACCAGAGCACAGAGGAAGACAATGCAGACAGTCCTGATGGGACCTGAAAGGCTAGGGTCAGAGGGAAGAGGAGGAGGGTCTCACCTATCAGTGGACTTGGGAGTAGAAGAGGGTGGGTGATATTAGGAGGGGAGGAGGGTGGTGGCTACAGCTGGGATACAAAGTGAATAAATTGTAATAAATTTAAAAATAATTAGAAATATATACAATAAAACAATCTCAAAAACACACCTCTTAAAAATGTGAATCATAGTGTTTTTAAAATTCAAGAATTCTGAGCATTAAAAATTAATGTAAATAATCTAATTTTTAATCTTAGTGTTATGGAATGCTAGATTCAAAAATAACAATTATCCTCAGAATGTAGGCATAATTTTAAAATAAAGGAATCTTTGCCCATCTGTGCTTTGGATTCTGGGGAAGCATTAACTTTCTTCGCAGCTTCTCTCTACAAAAGGATTCCAGAAGACTCACCCTTTTTTGAATATGTGGTCTGAGGGCTATCATTTGGAGATGGGTCATTTTCCTTACCCCAGTTCTTACTGTATGTTCTCACCATTATAAAACAGTGTTATAGACAGACTGCCCAGATGCTAGAACTTTCTGTTCTTACATGCTGGAGCCCTGAAGTCCAAGACTAAAGTGAAAAAGGCCAATGTGTATGAAAGTTCTGGCGTTGCAGGGGCATGGAAGGGAACGGGAGCTTGCTGGTGCCAAACACTAATTATGCTATATTAGTGCTCAACACGCCTTGACACTGTTCATTCTCCTTCCACAGTAGATTCTCCCTACATATCGGAAACTAGAGATTGAACATACGAATTGGAAGAAGGGCACATTTGTTTCTTACCCCATGTCCTTACTCCATGCTATTTTTTGACTACTTCTTTCCAACTTCCATGTAAGCTTCCTTGTCTTTGTATGGCCTATTATTAAGCCTCCTAGATATCTAAGTGCTTGAATCAATTTCAGTGTCTCCTTTCACTTTGGATGCTCAGTTCAGCTTCAGAAAGCCAACAACTTTATTGTAAAGTCACATTCTACCACGCCAATGAACTCTTTTTCATAGAACTTTGTTAGTTTTCCTAACTATTTGCTTTCTGCTCCACAGGAGAATTTTATAAGTGATGTTCCACCTTTAGAACATGCTCAATGTCATTTTTCCATTGATCAATTCATTGCTTATTCGCATAGATTAACTAATTGATTGTTTGTCACAACTTATTTCATGTAGGAAAGCTAATATTACCTGAAAATTTTTCAAGTATAATTTAATTTTTCCAACTATTCTTTATACCTGAAAATTTTAAGAAAGATCAATTATATATATTTATAGAACTCACTTGTAGTAATATGAACCACTTAAGTATAAATATCCAGTATACATAAGGAACCTTAAATGATTAATGAGCATGATAAAGAATTTCAGATGTAAAATGGAGGTTTCAGTACATGCTCAGGTGATTTATTCTGTTGCTGCTGCTGATTCTTTTCCTAACATCAAACCCAATGTTTCCAGGCTTCCATCTCTGATTATGAACTAGCAGCTCTCCAGGAACCCTCTGAATTTTGTGTCAGATCATGGAGGCTGACCCAGCCTGTGGAAAGAGCAACAAATAATGTTGCTCATTGGCCTCCCCAGTGGAGATAACAGCTACAGAACTACTGAGCTTCAAAGAGCAAACAACTACCAGATTCTCAGCCTCTCTGTTTTGATTCAGCCATCATTCCTATTTTAACATAAATTAACTAAATAAATTCCTCCTCCTCCTCCTCCTCCTCCTATCTCTCTCTCTATTTCTGTGTGTATTCCATGGCTCTGTTCATGTAGAGAATGCTGACTGATATGTCATGTGGCTTGATGACGCTACAAATGAGTCCATAACAGAAAGGTAAATAGTTAATACTCACCAATACCCTCAATTGTTCACTCTAACAGAATATGAACTTCAAAGGGCAGAGAGTACAGATGAGATTGGGTGTGTTCATGTTTTATGACCATAGAGTTCAGGACAGAAAGAATATTTCCATACTACAGCAGAGTAGTTCCCAGGATGTTTATCAAATAAATCACATGGAAAAATAAACTGTGATATAAAAAATAAAATATTATATATATAATATTACTTCAAAATACAAAATAATACTACAAAGTTGTCACAAACAAGTATTATGTGATAACATATAATTAAAAAAATTACACCAATGTCAACTTCAGAAACATAATTACCTCTCATGAGAGAGGGAAAAGAATGAAATTAGACATCATTTACAACAGTTCTGACTATAATCTTAGGATTTTGTGTTTCTGAAAAAATATGGAAAAACATTCATTGTGTAAACATTTATTACAAGGTATAAGAATGCATATTATCATTATATTTTATATTTTTATCCTTTTGAATTTCATTAGGATTGGGACCACATATGTTTCCCTTAACATGTTTATCAAGTCCCTACAGAGGTCTATTGTCCAAGTTAAACCATTGATACATGCATTAACTAGATATAATTTTAAAACTTTATAGCAACTTACCTTTGATTATAAACATCACACCTAATTTACCAGGATAGATAAATAAATATTCAATCAAACAAGTAGAGAAATCATCAAAATCAGTTTAAGAATAATTGGGTGATTATAGATAACAATATACTGTATATTTCATAAAATATTTTAAGAATTTTGAACACTTTTAGCATAAAGAAATGATAAATGAGCAGATGGTTACTGTTATATCAGCAGTGCACATGTATTAAAACTTCCCAAAGCAACACATAAGGATTGTACATTTAGGCCATGCATAATGTTGTACTATAAATCTCATAGTGGAGGCTGAGGCAGAAGGATTATCACAAGTTTAAGGCCAATAAACATGCATATATCTACACATACACATGTGTGTATTATATGTGCGCATAAACACATTTTTTACTGCGTGTGTGTGCATGTGCACACAAGACACAAATTATATATGTCAATTTAAAAAAGAGACAACTAAATCTTCCTGACCATATTGACTTGTTTGTCCTGTCCATTCCTTTTGGGCAGAGCCACGGGACTGTTGTAACAGTCTTTCTTGACCAGTTCTGTGCCTTTCTCTGCTCTCAGCTCTAATTTGCTGTTCTGCTAAAAGGCACAAGGAGAAGTCATTGGAGACAGAACTCAAGGGAGTCATGTGGTTTTGGAAACAAAGTCAGCCTTTGTGTAACTCTTAAACCACATGGAAACCATTCTGGGATTTGTGCTTTTACCAGTGTCTTCTTTCATTAGTTATAATGGGTGATTTTTGTCTATGACTTCATTCTAGACTCTCCAAACAGCATGAAATGGAACTCGTTATTTATGGCACTGCTAAGCTTACACAAGGACACTAGGTTAGGATCACTTCCTGCCTTATCTTTCAGAAAGATATCCATATCTGGCCAGATGCAGGACTTTCTCTCCTAACTTTTATACACACTTTTCATAAATTGTATCTATATTCCCAGTTTGTTACACAATCTGAAAGAATTCATATTTGCCTTTGATGGGAGATTTTTTTTCAAATACTGAAGGGTTGAGTTGCTTTACATTTTTACAGGTTTATCTAATAAGTATTTTATGTATTTTAGTTAGTCTACCTAAATTATTTCTGCTTTCATTGGATACAAACAAGCAAAAGTGAAATTATTACATAGGGTGTAAAGACATACAAAGACAATTATGCTCTTTTAGACTGTCACTCCTTGTTGATTAGAAAAACAGCAATCTTGGTCTTTCATACCTGTAATGTTTTAGGTCTCTTTTTAGTTAGCCATGAGGAAAGGGAAGGCTCTTGGCAGTAAAATGAAAAGAAAAAATATAAAATAAAATTATTCATATTACAAATATTAAGCCAAAAATTTGAAGTCTTTGAATTGTTTTATTCGTTTCTAATTTATTGAGTTCAGCCCTGAGTTTGATTATTTCCAGCCGTCTACTCCCCTTCGGTGTGTTTGCTTCTTTTTTTTTTTCCCTAGGGCTTTTAGGTGAGCTGTTAAGTTGCTTAAAATTGAAGTCTTGATCATACCCTGTTATAAGAAGTAGACGTAGGATATATTACAGAGTTAAAAAACTAAAAAAAAAAAGTAAATCACTGAAATATACCTATCATCCTTATCATCACCCACAGTTCTCTTCTTTTCCTCATCCAACTTCTTCCCTTGGCCATATCTCGCAAATCATTTTCCAGATGCTAGTCCAGTGAGTTTTTCTGATTTTCCTTATCCACGTCTTCTCCCCAACTTATAAAATACTATCCTAGGTTTCACATCCAGTCCTCTGGCTTTGTCTGGTCACCTCATGTGATTAAAACCAATCTATGGGCTTTCACAAAGACTGGCTATATCTACCCCCACCACAAGTTCCTGCTCAGGGCCTGATAGCACTCAACCAAGACAGATTTCCCTTATCCCTCTCCAAAGTCTAGACCATCCCTTATCCATATCTTTCTCCCCATTCCAACAAGCTTAGCCCAAGTTTTCTATCCAGTGCAGTATTCTAGTCTGGACATCCCTGCCGATGTCAAAACCTACTGGAGGTGTTCTGCCAGAACCTGTCCTACCTGCCACAAGCATGTCCATGCTGCACTGAAGGTAACTCAGTGCATCAAGTTCTCTCACATTTTTCTATAGGTACTATCTCAGTGAGTCGTCTTTACTCTCAACATCTATGCATCCTCCCCAAACTGCTAGGTCTATCCAGGTCTCCTGGTGTTCTTGCCTACTTGGGCTATCCCTATCTGCACCACAGAAAACTTTTAATCTTCTGCCAGTACCCTTCCTCCCTGCTCCTAAACCCACAGACCCATTCCTCAAAAATTCCAATAATTCTACCCAGCCATACTAAGTCCCATACTTCAGGCTCAGATGAGTAGGCACATCCTGTACACTAGTCCAGTCCCCCTCAGTCCTGCTAACTTATTCCACTCAAACCATATCAAACCTCTAGATCCAATCATCCAGTCCACTTCTTCTGCCCCCACCTTCTCTGTCCATATAAAAATTAGTAACAAAAGAAGTTCAAATTACATAGATCTCATCACAAAGATATATACTTCTTTCCCCGGCTTACCAGTCTTTTTTGTTATCTTAGACTCTTTTTTATATTTTTTTAATTTTTTATTTAACCTTTATTAATTACACTTTATTCCTTTTGTATCCCCCCATAAACCCCTCCCTCCTCCCCTCCCGGTCCCACCCTCCCCCCCTTTCTGCATGCATGCCTCTCCCCAAGTCCACTGATAGGGGAGGTCCTCCTCTCCTTCTTTCTGATTTTTTTTTGTTCTTCTCAATACTCTTGCATGATGTGTCTAAAAAAAACGGGGGGAACTGTAGAGGGCTGAGTAATGCTGTGCCTTAAAGATGGAGCTGGTTTCCACCTTCCACCTTCCCGATGGTGAGTGCATTGCCCATGAGGCACGCTGGGGTTGGCTACACAGAGGCTATTTTAAGCTGTGGGCTGGCTTTCCCCAGGGTCAGAAGATTGTTCAAGGTTCCTGAATAAACTGCATTGAGAAGAACAGTCTTACCAGTCTTATAGAAATATTTACTAACAATAATTACCTAGAGAAACCCTAGTACAAAGAATTTAAAATGACAATGATAAACTTCATCAAAGATTTCAAGAAGTTTGAAAAAGACACAAAGAAAAAACTCAATAAAACCAAAGAGAAAACACTTAGGGACAGCCAACATCTTAGTGATGATGGAGAAAACACAAGCATCTGGTTAATGAAAATGACAAAGACAATCCAAGACCTAAAAAAAAAAAAAAAAATATTAAATAAGAAGACAGATTGAAGGAGACTCAAGCAAAAGTGAAAGTGCAATGTAAAAACCCAATAATGTTAACTGGAAAATTCAAAGAAAAACCTCACAAATTGAATCAAGTAGAAGGTAAAATATCAGTATTTGAAGAAGAAGTAGAAAATCTAGACCAAAAATTCAAGGAATATATATTATTTAAAGATAGTAAAGGAATACAACAGAAATGTGAGACAACACTAAAAGAAAATCATGCCTCTGATCTATAGGCATAAATGAGGGAGAAATTACCCACATCAATGGCAAAGATCAGACGCTCAACAAGATCAGAGATGATAAGTTCCACAAACTAAGGAAAGGCACACACATAAAAATACAAGAAGCACAGAGAACACCAAAGAGACAATATCAGAAAAGAAACCTTCCAGAATGTATCAGAGCACTAAGTATACATGACAAAGTAAATGTATTAAAAGTTATAGAAGAAAAGGTCACATACAAAGGAAAAGCTGTAAGATGAAGGCTGATTTCATAACACAAAAATTTAAAACCACAAGAGCCTGCACCAATGTATTCCAAGCATTTATAAAGTATGACATCCAGCTGAGACTAGTCTATTAAGCAAACCATCTGCCATAATTAAGGAGAAATTTAAAAAAAAAATTAGGATTTAAACAGGCTAAACAAGTTATATAGAAAAAAAAACCCAAACCTAAAGCAAATATAGGAAGAAATATTTAAGGCTGAAAAGAGTAATAAGTATAACAGAAAGGCTGTTGAAAATATACTAAGAAAATAAAAAACCACAATACCAAAAAATTTAACAATACAATGAGCATAATTAACACACTTTTCAATAATAACTTAAAATAATAATGGCTTCAATTCTCCAATTATACTGAATTGCTCTGCTTAGCCTCAAACTAATTCTAGCATAATCTTCTGTCTCCTTCTGATTCACTTGCTCTTTCTGTCTTCACCTGTGTCTAACTTGTTCTGTCTGCAACCCGTCTCTGTAAAACTGTCCCTGTAATCAACTCTCAGTAAAATATGCTTTCTCTCTCCCTGCACTGTTCTTAAATAGTCTCTTTCATGTCCTGTCCTGTTGAGAACTAAGCCCTGGGACCCTCCCTAAGAGCCTGGCATGCCAGATAAGCACCAAAGGTCAGCAGGCCATAGTTTCTTACGACCCATTGTTCCCTAAACTGTTTGCTTTGGGACACATCCGTGACCACAGATGTTATCTTTGGGCCTTGTAACTCTTTAACCCACGTTCTTAGCCTTGGGAAGTTCCCACCTCCCTACCAAGGGCCTTGGTGTTTTTCCACTACTACTCCCCTTTTCTCGCCCCACTCCCCCGCCCTGCCAGAACTGCGCTTTAAAAGAAATACCATTGGCTAAATGATTGTTCAGGGTCTGAGCAGTCTGCCCAGTATGACTCATGGCTAATGCCCCGGTGGTAGCTCCAACAGCCGCCAATGAGATGGTAGTAACAATGGTGGCTGTAGTTCCAAGATCCCTTTTCTGTCTGAAGAGAGTCATAGCGTGAGGGGCATCAATAGGCACAGGCACGCAGTGAGGCATGCGAGTAACCAGGGCATACCTAACTTTACTAGCATTCCAGCATTGGGCAAAAAAGCAAGTATCATTACCACAATTACTTGGCTCTATCTGGCTAATAATGAATAAAAATGGGGGATATAGACAAACAGGTGTGGGCTTATAGCAAATATTATGAGAAGCCTTAACCCCCTCGTTGGAACATCCTTCATCAGTTGTAGAACTAGCAGTGGTGGTGTCCGAGGTCTGAGTAGGTTCAGGAGACCATTGCCCCCAGGGGCGAGACGTGCTCCATGCCAATTGACTAACTCCATGTTTTCCTCCACTTTTGAAAGTCATTTAAGGTTCTTAAATTATTTTTTCCCTTTTTTTTTAAATTTTCATCAATTACACTTTATTCATTCTGCATCCCCCCATAAGCCCCTCCCTCCTCCCCTCCCAATCCTACCCTCCCTCCTCCCTCTGCACCTAAACGAACATCGGTACAAAGTCCCAATTTATTTCTAATATCAGAGATCAGACCTCTACTCTTGCCTGATGCGTCCAAAACAAAAAGGGGGAACTGTAGAGAGCTGCGGAATGCTATGCCTTAAAGATGGAGCTGGTTTCCGCCTTCCACCTTCCCGATGGTGAGTGCTCTCTGTCATGAACAATTCCCATTTGGCTAAGGCTGAGGATCTGGCTTGCTTCCATGTATGTGGACCTATCTGCATTGCCCACGTGGCAAGCCTGGGTTGGCTACCCAGAGGCTATTTAAGCTGTGGGCTGGCTTTCCCCAGGGTCCGAGGATTGTTCAAGGTTCCTGAATAAACTGCATTGGAAAAAAAAAAATACCAAAGCTCAATAAAGCTGACACTTGACCAGCAACCGTCTGCTTGTGTCCTTTCTCTCTCTCGCCCATCTTTTCCAGGACTGACCCCCTTCACCCCATGAATAACTAGGTCCCGCGGGTCGGGGCACTGTCCTCCTGAGAGTTGGGCTAGGGTCAAATGGAAGGGGAGGAAGACCTCCCCTATCAGTGGACTTAGTTGAATGGGAGGAAAGGAGGAAGGGAGGGTAGGACTGGGAGGGGATGATGGAGGAGACTACAGCTGGGATACAAAGTGAATAAACTGGAATTAATAATAAATAAATAAATAAATTTAAAGAAAGAATAAATAATCTGGATTTTGTACCAAATCAAGGATGGTCTTCACAGGGATTGTCAGTCAGGCAGTATATGCTTAAATAGCTTGTCACATTTAATTCCTAGAGTGATGTGAAAATACTGATTTTGTAGGTGCTTACTGATATATTTTAAACTGAGAAAAGGCGGGAGTATCTTTTAATTAACTCATTATACAGTAACTATTAAAATGAAATTGAAGTTCAGATAATCTAGACACTCAACCTTGTCACAAAGCATAAACTTCTCAAAGACAATTATTCTTAATTTTAATTTTCTCCCCAAACAAATTTTATTTGAAGACTTGATTTATCCACTTGATATATCCTTACTGAGGCATATTTTAAATTGTATATTGACAATTTTAAATTGTATATGTTTGAGTTATGCAAGATAATTTATATATACACACATACACAAACACATACACATGTAAACATATACACATACATGTACACACATACATACAAGTACACATACATATACACATACATATATACACAGATAAACATACACATATAAACACATATACACATACATATATATACACATATATCAAGAACATTTTTATAATTATCATAGTAAAGTTCATTAGCATAGTATGCTCTTGATTTTAAAATGTTTAGTTCAAGCATCTTAAACTCACATGTGTCATAGGTCCAGGAAGATTACAGTGATGGTATGAAAGATTACATTATGTAAAACTTACATAGAGACTGGTTTCTATATTTTCCCATAACTTTCAAACAAGATTCTTTAAACGCAAATTTTCTTTTCCCATTTTTGATCAAATTAAGTTATATATTGTTTCATAACTTAGATGATAGATTTAAAACTAGAGAGACCATGTCAGCTGATACCTCCCTGCTCCCCACTTTTTTATCTTCAAAAAAAGGTCCAAAGAACTGAAAACAAAGATTATTGTACAAGTCACATCTTTATGTACCCAGCAGCTCTAATGAATGCTAGCTGTGCTAAAACTCAAGTTTATTTTTAAGTATTTATTTTTCTTATTTTTATTCATGTATATATGTGTATATTCCACATATGTGTCCAAGGTGATCAAAAAAGAGCATCAGAAATAGGGTTATGGGTGCTTGTGAACCACTTGATATGTGTTCTGAGAACTAAACTCAAGTTCCTTTGAAAAAGCCACAAGTAAGAAACTCACTTAACTTCCCTAGACATCTCTCTCATCTCAACCTTTACACCTTGGCTCTTTAACATCTAGGTTTGATTTGAAACCTTATAACTTTTCTTTATTGCCTTCAAACATGAAAACAGGACAAACCACAACACAAATATTTTCTCAGACCAACAAAGTAGCATTGCTGATCCTGTCTATCATTGACAACACAGTTGTTAAAATGTTTTGTGAATCTACTGTAACAGAGAGGGAGGCCATTGCAGCAAGAGAAACTGAACTCAACTCCATTGAAAAAATATGGCAATATCCTGTTAGCATGATTGAAAGCAGAAATTGTTTATTTAATAACTTATTTATGGCTTGTTTCCCCCAGAAAGATGGTTTTCATAAAGGTAGGAAAGGTATTCATTTCTTCACCATTGTATTCCTGAGACCCTCAGCATATCTGGTTCCTAGTACACATTCCACCAATACTTCTTTAGTTTATTTATGGTGATTTCCTCAATAACTCCTAATTATCTGGAAACTTCATAGTATGGAGATAAATCACTCCATAGTTTCTATATACATTAACTCAGCAAAAGGTGCCCAAACTGGAGATGAACACCAATAGATTGCCAGAAAAAAAACTTGTGAAGCAAGTGAATGAGTCAAGCACAGATAAGTCATCTTCTAAACAGACTTTCTCGGGTTTAATATCCAGAGTATTTCAATGAATCTGCATATTAAATGCATCAGCATATTATGTGGCACATTATCTCAGAATTGCATATTTGATTTGACCATTGTTGCTAATAAAAATGACCTTGGAGGAAATGATTTGCATAGCATGCTCACAGGACCCATTTGCTTTGTGAGATAGTTAATCCAGAATGCTACCAAAGTTTACATTTTTATACATTTAACGCAAGTAATTTAGATGTTTCAGATACACCACAAAGCTTTTGTAGATTGAACAAAATATGACTTTTCATCTACACACGAGTAAATGACCTCTTAATAACATAATTATCTTTGGCTGATCAATTCTCTGAATTTGGCTAGTTTTCACCTCTCAACTTTATTATATGAGATATTTCACATCTTACAGTACTTTAATTTTTAAGGAACAAAGTGCTTCTCTCTTTTCTAAGAGATATTTTGTCTTTTGGTAATTGGCTATGAGTTACATCTAACTAGTCTTGGGTTCTCAGCACTGATGGAAAATTAAACAGACTTATTAAGTTCCGTCTATGGTTTCCTACTATATCTACATATATAAGATTTTATTTTTATTGCTTTTTAAATTATGTGTAAATGTCGTGTGTGTGTGTGTCTCGGAGTATTTACTTACTCTTAACCACTGACCCATGTCTTCAGCTCCTTTATCTTTGTGTTTAAAAAAATATATAAAACAGTCATGGTATCTGGAATTCACTAACAAAATTGAAGATGGTATCGAATAGCATGCCACATCAATCTTGTCTTTTCAAATTTATATTTATATCACCTTTGGAAAGGCAAGCACTTGTGTGTGCTACCCCCAACCACTGGTTACACTGGTGATTCTGGGGGGAAAAGCATTACATTCATGCAGCCAAATTTAGTGTGATGTCTTCTAAAAGATTCCTCACAGCAGGGGATTGAAGCAGATACTGAAGCTCATAGCCAAACTTTGGACAGAGTGCAGGGAATCTTATGGAAGAAGGGAGATATAAAAGGACCTGGAGGGGACAGGATCCCTACAACAGAACGAACAAAGCCAAAAGAAGCTGGGCCCAGGGGTGACTGCAGAGGCTGATGTATCAACCAATGCCCGAACATAGAGAGGACCTAGGCCTCTACTCAGATCTAACCCATAGATATTTCAGTCTACATGTGGGTGCCCTAGAAAGAGGAGAAGAGACAGTCTCTGTCATGAACTCAGTTGCCTGCTCCTTGAGCACATCTGCCTGGTGGGGAGAACTAGCCCAAAGAGGAGGAGGATTCAGGCAGTTCTGATAGGCTAGGGTCAGACAGTTGGGGAGGATGACATCTACTGTCAGTGGACTAAGGGAGAAGTAGAGGGGAGGAAGAGAGAGGGAGGGTAGGACTGGGAGGTGATGTGGGAGGGGGCAACAACCAAGATTCAAAGTGAATAAATTGTAAATAATAATAATAATAATAATAGAAAAAAACAAATTTAGTGTGATGATTTGGGGTCTTTTCCCTGGGAGGAATCCTGGGAGAATAAAAGTAAGCCTGATAGACATGGTAGAAAAACTGTAATTTTTATTACAAATCATTTTTAGGAAGGGTCTTTGATCACATCATATGAACATCAATGAAAATCCCTTAGTCACGGCAGGAGGGAGGACTCAGCGTCCAAGAGTGCTTGTTGTACAAGTGTCAGGGCCTAAATTTGGATCTCAGTACACAAACGCCTGTACCATGGGGTAAACGGGAGGACAGGTACACCTGACTGGATGAAATGTGGCTGTAAAACTGAGCTTCAGGTTCAGTGAGAGGCTGTACTGCACAAGGAAGAAGGCCCAGAAGAACAAAGGAAGCATGACACCTTGCTGTAGCCTTGGTGTGCCTACAGGTATGTAAATTCTCACATGCCACACACAAACATCTTATATATGAACACACACACACACACACACACACACACACACTCACACAAAATAAATGAATAGATAAATAAAAATTTCAGACACATCTGGCAGGATTCCTGTGAGAGTACAGAGATGGTGACACTTCTTTGGTTAATGGAATTTAAAGCAACCCAGTCATGTAAATTTTATAGTACTGCTATAAAAATTGCAGTCATTTTCTCTTGTTTTTTTTTTTTTTGTTTTTGTTTTTGTTTTTTTTTTTTTTGCTAAAACAAAACACATTGTTAAATACTGTAAAAAAATAACTCTATTACATGAACAAATGAAAAATAGAGAAAATCATGTATGGAAATTACAAAAAAAAGTCTATTTCTAACCCTCTTTTTTTCCTACTGAAAGACAAATATACACTTCTGTTTGAGGGAAAGGCTGTATTAAAGTTGACAGCCTGTTTAGGTCACAGCTCATTTAGTTCTTGTGGAAATTTTTACAACTCAAGGAGGAGATATTATTGAGTCCTGACACTTCTTTATCCTTTTCATATAAGTGTTCTCTCCACTTGTGCATACTTCTACCCACTTCTCTGGAATTCTATGAAGCAACAGAAGGACCTCAGTATAAGCCAGGAGGCATGGACTTTCAGAACATTGAGTCAAATATACCACACTCTTTGCTGGTAACCCACCCTTGGTTATTTTGCTACAGCATGTAAAATATTGCTAAGTGAGTATGCTTAAAAATAGGATATATTTTAAATCATGTATTCTGTTTTGTTGCTTATTTCCTACTCTTTTATTTCTGAGAATGTGCAAGAGACTATAATCAGCATGATTTTAGAGGAGCATGTCTATGAACAATCCCATTGCCTACAGATTTTACAATCATCTCCAAGGGCAAAATAAAATCAAAGGTTTAAACTCAAGGCTTGGACACTGAGCTGCCATGGGCTACATCTGAACAGAGGTTCTAAGTTATCTCCACGGAGGATGGTCTTTGGTTGGAGTATCAGTCTCAGAAAAGACCTCTGTGCCCAAATTTTTTGGATCTGTTGCTCTCCTTGTGGAGTTCCTGTCCTCTCCAGGTCTTTCTATCTCTCTATTCTTTCATGAGATTCCCTGCACTCTGTCCTAAGTTTGGTTATGAGTCTCTGCTTTGATTCCTTGCTGAATAGAGTCTTTCAGAGGGCCCCTGTGGTAGGCTCATGTCCTGTTCCCTGTTTTCTCCCTCTTCCAATGTCCCTTTCTGCGTTTCTGAGTGAGGATTGAGAATATTACCCAGGGTCCTCCTTCTTGCTTAGCTTCTTTATGTGTACAGGTTTTATTCTGTTTATCCTATATTGTATTTCTAATATCCACTTATATGTGAGTATATACCATATGTGTCTTTCTGCTTCTGGGATAGCTCACTCAGGATGATCTCTTCTAGTTCCCACCATTTGCCTGCAAATTCATGATTTCCATGTTTTAATAGCTGAGTAGTAATTCATTTTGTAAGTGTACCACAATTTTTGTATCCATTCCTCAGCTGTGGGAACAGGGCCTGTCTCTGACATGAACTCATTGGCTGGCTCTTTGAACACCACCCACTGAGTGGGCATCAGACTTACCAGGCCACAGAGGAAGACAATGCAGCCAGTCCTGATAGACTTGATAGGCTAGTGTCAGAGGGAAGGGGTGGAGCACCTCCCTTTCAGTGGACTTGGGTAGGGGCATGGGAGGCACTGGGGGAGGGCTGGTGGGATTGGGAAAGGACGAGAGGGGGTCTACAGCTGGGATACAAAGTGAATAAACTGTAATTAATTAAAAAATTAATTACTTAAAAATAAATAAACTCAAGGCTTCTAATCAATCTCAGAGATTTATTGTATTGAGGAAAATTCTGCTTGATATTGCATTTAACAAAAATAATCTTTAAAATTTGTATTTGGGCTCAGTATAAGATTTTGATTCTTCGGATTCTAGCAGAAGATAAAACTTTTAGTGAACAGTAAATCACCTTCACTTTGATGTTATACTGATATACGGAGCACTTTACCTAGAAAAAATACAGTAATTGACGACCTGCCATACTGAAGAATTCTGAAACAAGTCATTGAAAGCAAAACGTATATCTAAACATAGAAAGTCAGATAAGAATGAGTGACTTGTGTTTCTTGTGTTTCATGCCTTTAAAGAATGAAGTGTAGGAGAGCTCCCTTGACAATGGAGACATTCTTCTGTCCACAAGATGCTCATGTGAAGAGCTCTAATGAGTTTCTTATCTGGAAAAATTAGAGACACTACATATTTCTCAAAGAAAAAAAATCTACCAAGAATACTCTGGAATTCTAAACAAATATGCACCAAACACAAGTGCAACCAAGTTTGTAAAGGAAAAACAACTACAATTAAAGTCACATATTGACACACTGTTATAGTATGTGACTTTAATATCTGACACACACTAATAGAAAGATCATCTAGAGAATAACAAAACAGAGAAACACTGTAGTTAAATCAGTACTCTCATCAAAAATCGCAGGATACAAAAGTCACACACTCAAATCAGTACTCCTATATACAATGACAAATAGAGTGAGAAAAAATTAGGGAAACAATTCTTTTACAACACTCTAAAAAAGTATCTTAGGATAACATTGACTAAGCAAGTGAAATAAAAAGTTTAAGACACTGAAGAAGATATAAAAAGATGGAAAGACATCCATGGGATCAATTTAGTGAAAATGGCCATTTCACCTGAAGCAGTCTACAGATTCAGGGATTGCTCATTAAAATTCCAACACAATTCATAACAGACATTAAAAAGTAATTTTTGGTCTCATGTGCAAACACAAAAGTCTTATGATTACTAAAACATTCTTGAATAATAATAATAGTAATAATAATAATAGCTTCTAGAAGTATCACCACCCCTGATATTAACTTATTAAAGAGAGCTATAGTAATAAAGACAGCATGATATTGGCATTAAGGAAAAAAAGAGTGTAATCTAATTGAACACCTCGACACAAATCCACAAACCTATGGATACCTGATTTTTTTTTTTCCAAATAAGCCGGATACACATACTGAAAAAAAAGACAGTATCTTTAACAGCTGGTGCTGAACAAGCTGAACAGCTATAAGGGGAGTATAGGTGAACAAACACTTATCAACCTCACAAAACTCAGCTCCAAGTGGTCCAAAGACCTCAACGTAAGAGCAGATACACTGACCTGGACAAAAGAGAAAATATGAGAAAGTCATGAACTCAACAACTTTCTGAACAGGACACTAATCATAGGAACTTGCAATAACAATGAGTGAGATGTCATGAAATGGAAAAGGTACTGTATGGGAATGGACCGCATCTTTCTGACAAGGCGGCAGGCTATAGAATGGTAAAAGACCTTTACCAAGTGAACAGCGGGTAGAATACAAATTGCTAAAATGTATTTTTAAAAAAACTAAAAAAAAAAAAAAAAAAAGAAAAGAAAAAGGAGAAAAACACAACAAATACTTAAAGTGAGATACACAAATAATAAAACTCAAATGGCCAAGAAAAACTTAGGGAAAAGATGAAACTCCTGATGTATAAAAAATGCAAATCAAAGCTACTGTGAGATTTCAACTTACACCAGTCAGAATGTCTAAGTTCAATAAAACAAGTGACAGTTCACACTAGCAAGGCTGTGGGGTAAGGAGACACTCATCCATTGCTGGGTGAATTTCAGTCTTGTAGAGCCATTGTGAAAATCAGTCTAGCAATTCCTCAGCAAGCCGGGAATATATGCACCTCATGACCCAGCTTCTCCACTCTTGGGTACCCAGCTATTTCTAGTTGACAACTGCATATGAAGTAAAAATTAATTTTCCTCAGTGGAGTTTCACTGTATCTACAAACCACGCTAGGGAGGCCCCATATCCAACCGTAGGTATTTCTGGAAAATTTTTTTGGGCTCCCAATATTTTGTTTGGTGATTTTAACCACAGTTGTCATCTGCTTATCTATTAGGATATCCAATGTTGTGTTTTAATGGGTTTGTGTGGGTGTTTGTGTGTGTGTTTCTTGTGCTTTGTATTTGTTTTTTTTCTTTTTGTTTTGTTTTACTATTTTTGTGTTATTTATTATTGACCTCTGTTTTCTGAAGAAAGAGAGAACAAAAGTGTGGAACTGGATAGATAGGAACAGGGGGAGAACCTAGAAAGAGGCAATGGAGAATTCATGATCCTAATATACTGTATTAAAATTATTTTTAATATATATTTATATTGAAATATCTATTAAATGTATGTTTGTATGTGTGTGTGTGATAAAGAAGGCCAAGTCAGATATTTAATTAGGTAAAAATAATTGCCTGCTGGGAAGCCTCACAACCTGAAAAACCTGAGTTCTATTTCAAGGTCCCTGGAAAAAAGAATTCCAGCAAGTTGTCCTCTGACTTACAGGCGCATGGGCACACAGGCACATACAGGCACACACACGCAAACACACACTCACTAACACACACACCACAATAAACATGTGACACCTACCTCATATAAATGTAAAAACATGTTAAGTAAAACAAATATAAAAATACAACTGTGTAGATATCTGTTTTTCACAGTAATTCCTGCCTTTGAAGTTCTGGGCCTCAGGAGATCATATGCTCGTGACTTACAACCCTAGATAGAAGTGCCTAAAAGATGCCCTTTAAACTTGTAATGCACAGATGGGCCTCAGTTACATGAAAGTTGTATTTCTGGGGAAGTGGGAATGCAATATTCATGATTTACTCTTACGCTGAGTGTTTGCCTGGCATGTAATCACAAGCTCTGTGGGCAGCGTTGGGTGTGTAAGTAATCCTGAGCACATACACTCTAGATCCGCATGGGGAGTGCAGCTCCTTGTTTCTCTGCGTTCTGTTCCCATCGCTGCTCCTCCTCCTTTCTGAAATTAGACATGCTCCACATGAGAAAGGCACTCTCGGCAAAGAGAGCCACAAAGTTAATGTTCCCCTCTGCGGGCAGCACGGAAGTCAGCACACAGTTACCACACACTGCCTATCACAAGCTTTACGTGGTCGATCCCATCTTCCTTCCTTCAGAGGATGCCTCGCTCAACAAACCATCATCTGCCTATTACATAGACAACAGAGGAAATCAAGTGCAATCGTAGAAGTTTTTTTCTTTTTTCCATATTTGATGAAAGCTAGACCGAGTTCATCAGATGGTTTTGCTGTGGATTCTGTAACCAGCTGACTGCGGCACTAGGAAAAACAAAATGGACAGGGTGGCTGACGGGTTTACATAAACCAAGAAGCCTGGGAGCCTTAGGAAAAACAAAACACACAGGGCTCTTAAGCCACAGTTCTTGAAGGTAGGGTTTGATGCTCGGGATGCCATCATCAGCAGGTCTGTAGCTGCTGTCTTTAACTTATAGGTGATCCTTGTTGGCTGGGTTCTTCCACAAATGTCACCTGGCACAATGTTTCCAGCATTTTTATCTCTTCTTATAGGAACACCTTTTCTAAAGAATTAGGGCACACTCATCTGGCCTCAGTTTACCTCCTTAGTCTACTTAAATGTTCTTATTCTATGTTCAGTCATGGTTAACATTTCAGCTGAAGAATTTGGGAAGTAGGCCACAGTCCAAACCCTAACATAATACTAGCTTCCTGGAGCATCTGCAACTGATTACTGCATAGCAGAGAGGTGAAAACAGCTCAAATGTTTCCTCTCACAGTTCTGGATCAATAGCCAGGCTGTTTCTGAAGTTCCAGGAAAGATGCCCCAATTCTGACTGGTTTCCAGTGATGCTTACAATTCTGGGTATTCCTTGGTAGACAGCTATGAAACTCTAGTTTCTGCTCTACCTCAACACAGCCTTCCTTCCTGTGAATCTTCAAATAGTCTCCTATTACATAATTAGTAGTTGAATCAAAACATGTGTTAATACAGTCTAATCTCATATTAGTTAATTACCTCTCTGAAGATTCAACTTTAAAATAAGATCATGTTTCAAAATTCCAAGTGAATATAGATTTGGGAAACTTAATTTGGCCCAATATACTCAAATGAATTCAGTTTTCATCTTCAATTAGGTGATCTCTCACATCTATATTTTAAAAATTATTTCTGCTTTCTAGAAATAAGACTATTACATGTTAAGAGCTATATAGATGATTGAGTGAAGGAATCTAAGGAATCCCTGTGTCTGTAATGTATAAAACTTGAAGAGACAACAAATGTATGCTTGGTTCACTAGCCTGCATTTCTATTGTTCAGTTGCCATGTGCATTGTCAAATACATAGCAATGACATTTTCTTCTACCTCTCTTTCCAACTCAAACATGACATAATATGCTACTCCATTTCCATAAAGGTTTTTTTAATTTTTTTATTGTTATTATTAGTTACATTTTATTAACTCTGTATCCCAACTGTATAAGGTTTTATTTTTATTTATTGTTTTTGCAATTATTTTAAGATTTATTTTTAATTTATATATTTACTTTATATCCCAAATGTATCATCTTTCCTTCTCTCCTCCCAGTCCCTCCCTCACACCCTCTTTCTCCATCCCCCTCCAGTTTTTCTCAGAAAAAGCGTGCTCCCCTCACCAACCTACCACAGCACATCAAGTCACATCAGGACTGAGCACATCCTCATCCACTGAGGCCAGGCAAAGTAGCCCCTCTAGAAGGAAGTGATCTGAAGTAGCCAAAAGTCTATGTCATAGACATCAACCTCTCAACTTAATAAAGGATCCACATGGAGATCAAACTGCCCAAAGGTTACATATGTGTAGGGGGCCTAGGTCCAGTCCATACAGGTTTTAAAATCAGAGGACTTCATAGCACCGTTCCTTTGCTTGTCTGCCTTTATCTTCTCCACTCCCATTCTTCTCCTGGCATTTCTAGGGATTATCAACTTGCCTTTGAATTCTTTCTCAGAATCAGCTTGGGAGAAACCGAATTATCATAAATAATAATTTCTTATTTCTTTTTACATTTATTATTATTATTATTATTATTATTATTATTATTATTATTATTATTTGTTTTATTGCCACAGGGCTTCTCTGTGTAGTCCTGTCTGTCTTGGATTCACTTTGTAGACCAGACTGGCCTTGAACTCAAAGAGTTCCACATGCCTCTGTCTCCCGGGTGGTGGGATTAAAGTCATTTGCCATCATGCCCAGCCATAATTTTTGTACTGCTATTAAAAATGAAGTATAGAGGCTGAAAAATCAATTCAAATAGACTTAGGTCATGATTTCAAAGGAAACACCTTACTCCTAAGACAGATTCTTCCCCTTCTTCTTCTTCTTCTTCTTCTTATTATTATTATTACTATTATTATTATTATCTTTTATTTACTTATTTATTTATTGAATCACATTCCAGTTTAATCCCAGCCTGCTCTCTCCTCCCCTCCGAGGCGAGGCCTACCCTCATGCTCTCCCCTCTATTTTCCCCTCTCATGTTGCTCAGAGGAGGGGAGGCCCCCATGGGACACAAACCTACCCAGGCACCTCAAGTTTCAACAGGACTAAGTACATCGTCTTCCACTGAGGCCTGACAAGGCAGCCAGCTAGGAGTAAGTTATCCAAAGTCGGGCAACAGAGTAAGAGATAGCCCCTACTCACATTGTTAGGACACCACACATTGACCAGATTGCACATCAGCTACATATGTGTAGGGGATCTAGGTCCAGACCATACATGTTCTTTGGTTGTTGGTTTAGTCTCTGTGAGCCCCCATGGGCCCAAATTAGTGGACTCTGTAAGTCTCCTTGTGGTGTCCTTGATGCCTCCATCTCCTTCTAACCTCCACAAAACTCCCCAAGTTCAGCCTGTTGATCAGCTGTGGATCTCTGTGCTGTTTCCTTTAGCTACTGGATGAACTTGAGTGGGTCTCAAGTTTGGCTAGTTACTGGTTTGCCATTCCTTTAATTTCTGCTCTTTCTTTATCTCTACTTCTTATAGGTAAGAGAAATTTTAAACCAAAGGTTTTATGGGTGGCTTGGTGTCCCCCTCCCTCCACTGGAAGTCCTACATGGCTGTAGGCAATGGCAACTTCTGGCTCCTTAACCCCCACTGCTAGGAGTCTCTCATTCCCATAAACTTCCCGAAGCCTCCCCTATCCCTGAGATGCTCCCACTCCCTGTTTTCCATTCTCATTCTCAGTTTTCCTTCACAGCCCTCACCCCAAAATTCCCCACAACTGATCCTCATCCCTGTTACACTCCCCACCCCTTCTCCCACTCAGTTCACTACCTCCATCTACTTCAGATGTCTATTTTATTTCCTCTTCTGAGTGAGATTCAAGAATCTTCCTTTGGGCCCTCCTTGGCTTATTTGGGTCTGTGGATTAGAGCATGGTTTCATTTTATGATTAATAATCACTTACAGGTGAGTACATACCATGCATGTCTTTCTGGTCTGGGTGACCTCACTCAGGATGATATTTTCTAGTTCCATCCATTTGCCTGCAAATTGCGTTATAACTGTTTTTAATAGCTTAGTAATTTTTATTGTGTAAACGTACCACATTTTCTTTATCTGTTCATCAGTTGAGGAATATCTAAGTTGTTACCAGTTTCTGGATATTACAAATAAAGCTGCTATCAACAGAGTTAAACAAATGTCCTTGTGATGTTGTGAAACATATTTTGGGAATATAGGAGTGGTATAGCTGGGTCTTGAGGAACAACTATTTCCTATTTTCTAAGTAGCCTCCAGATTGATTTCCACAGTGGTTGTACAAGTCTGCACTCCCACCAGCAATGGAGGAGTGATCTCCTTGCTCCACATCCTTGACACCAAGTATTGTCACTTTAGTTTTATGATCAAAGCCATTCTGACAGGTGTACAATGGCATCTCAGAGTTGTTTTTATTTGCACATTTTATTTCCCTGATGACTAAGGATTTTGAACATTTCACTTAACTGCTGGAAAACTGTCCATTTCATTTAGATTTCTCCCACATTTAGATTTTCCAATTTTTTTGAAGTATAGGTTTTTGTAGTAAGACCTAATGATTCTTTGGATTTCCTCAGTTTCTGTTATTATGTCCCCGTTTCCATTTCTGATTTTGTTAATTTGGATACTATCTCTCTGCCTTTTTGTTAGTTTGACTAATGGTTTGTCTGTTTTGATGTTTTTGGTTCTTTGTATTGTTCTCTTTGTTTCTAATTGATTTCAGGCCTGAGTTGGATTGTTTCCTACCATCCACTCCTCTTTTATGTGTTTGCTTCTTTTTCTGTGCTGTTAAGTTCCTGGTATGTGAAAGCTCCTTCTAGTATTTTCTGTAGGGCTGAATTTGTCGAGAGATATTGTTTAAATTTGGTTTCATCTTGGAATATCTTATTTTCTCCATCTAAGGTTATTGAGAGCTTTGCTGGGTATGGAAGCCTAAGGTGGCATCTGTGGTCTATTAGAGGCTACAAGATATTTGGCCAGGCCCTTCTAGATTTTAAAGTCTCTGTTGTGAAGCCAGGTACAATTCCAATAGGTTTGCCTTTGTTCATTACTTGGCCTTTTTTCCCCTTGCAGCTTTTAATATTCTTTATTTGTTCTGTGGACTTAGTGTTTTGGTTATTATGTGTGTGGTGGGGATTCTTTTTTGTTCCAAACTAATTGGTGTTTTGTATGCTTCCTGTATGGTTATAGGCTTCTCTTTCTTTATGTTGAGGAGATTTTCCTTTATGATTTTGTTTAAAATATTTTTTGCACCTTGGAGCTAGGGCACTTCACCTTTTTCTAGTCCTATTATTTGTAAGTTAGGTCTTTTCATAGTGTTGCAGATTTCCTGTAATGTTTTGTGTTAGGAAATTTTTAGATTTAACACTTTCTTTTTACTGTTGAATATATTTATTCTTTTGTATCTTCTATGCCTGAGATTCTCTCTTCCATCTCTTGAATTCTGTTAGTGATGCTTGTGTCAGTTCCTGTTCTCTCCCCTAGGTTTTCCATCTCTGAGATTCCCTAAGTTTGTTTTTTTCTTTATTGCATCTCCATTTTCAGGTCTTGAACAGTTTTATTCATTTCCTTCATGGATTTAATTTTTGCTTTCTTACATTACTTAAAGCAATGTATTTGTTTCTTCTTTAAAAGCCTCTACTTGTGTGATTGCACTTTCCTGTATTTTTTAAGGGATTTACTCATTTCCTCTTTGAAGGCCTCTTTCATCTTTATAAGGTGGGATTTAAGATTATCTTCTTGTACTTTGGCTTTTTTGGCATATCCAGGGCTTGCTGTAGAAGGATAACTCTGATGGTATCATATTTCCCTGGCTCTTCTTGCTTGTGTTTTTATGGTGGCCTTTGGCCGTCTGGCTGTCCTCAGTGTTGGCCAAATGTCACCAAAAGAAAGGCTCCTCAGGGAGACAGGCAGAGACTCAGGACTATCAGCGGAGCTCAGGGAACAGCTCAGGTAGCTGTGCCTCAGGGGGACCTGAAGGTTCGTGGAGTCCCACAGGCCCAGGTGGATCAGACAGGTAGGGAGTAGGCAGAGAGGGCTCTATGATGAATGTTTCTGGGGATTCCCACAGAAGTTCTGGAGCTGGCAGACAATGGAGATTCCTTATACCTGTTCTTTATCTCTTACTTTCATCTACTCTCTCTCTTCCAAGTTTAGATACAGTGCTATTTTTGGCTATGGGCTTACTGTAAAATGTCTTTATTATATTAAAATATGTCTCTTGTATCCTTACTCTCTCCAGAACTTTTATCAGAAAGGGGTGTTGAATTTTATCATACCTTTTGCATCTAATGATGTAATCACATGATTTTTGTCTTTTGGGTTGCTCGTAGGGTAGATTATATTTATAAATTTTCATATGTTGAACCATTCCTGGATCTATGGAACAAAACCTACTTGATCATGGTGAATAATCTTTTTGATGTATTCTTGGATTCAGTTTGCAAGTATTTTATTGAGAAAATTTTGCATCCATTTCATAAGAGATATTAGTCTATAATTCTCTTTCTTTGTTGGGTATTTATATAGCTTGAGCATCAGGGTATATGTGACCTCATAAAACAAATTGGGCAATGTTCCTTCTGTTTCTATTTTATGGAATAATTTGAAGATTATTATCATTATCTTTTATTTGAAGGTCTGGTATAACTCCATATTAAAACTACCTGGCCCTAGGCTGGTTTTGGTTGTTAGACTTTTAATCATTGCTTCTATTTTACTGGGGGTTATAGGTCTGTTAAAATTGTTCATATGATCTTAAATTAACTTTGATAGGTAGTATTTATCAAGATAACTATTTGTTTCATTTAGATTTCCCAATTTGGTGGAGTTTAGTTCTTTTTTTTTTATATCCAAGTTAACAAAATTGCAGATGAAAAGGAGGACATAACAGTTTACACAGTGGAAATTCAGAAAATTATAAGGACATACTTTAAAAATATCTTTAACTCTTCTCTGTCAAGGTTTCACTATGTAGTACTGGATTTCCTGAAACTCTCTTTGTATACCAAACTTTCTTCAAATAGAAATTTGCCAGCTTCTGTCCCCATATACTGGGATTAAGATCATGCACTACCATGCCCAGCTTCTTTTGGATTCTTATAGCTATCACCTTTACTGTGTCTTCCTGGAGACTGAACTACATGTCTCTATCAGAGAAGGGTTCTTACAATCCTTGAAGAGACTCCAACGTTGTGATATTCACAGGCTCTCATGATCTTTGTGATCACATCTCCTTGAAGCCAACCACATCCAGTAACTTGCCTCAAAGGAAGACAAAGGTTATTTCTTTAGTTACAAAAGTACAAAAGATGTGTTTTCTGTTGTATTTTGTCTTTCTGGTTTCTACTGCTCTCCTCTACTGGTGAACCAAATGCTCAAGTGACACACTGTGAACTCTTGTGTGTATCCAAGAAACAAGAAATAGAAGTACCTTCACTAAACAGACATAAAAAGCTAAGGCATAGAAATGAACTTACAGCTCATTTGGTGCTTGTCTACTATGCATGAAAACTGGGATTTTGTTATGTAATTAGGTACAATAGTGTATGCATAACATTTAACATCTCAATACTCAAGAAAGATGGAGACAGAAGGATGGAGACAGAAGTCAATCCTGGGATATACAGGATACTAACAAAAAAAAGCATCAAACCAAACAAAACCAAAAAATACATATTCTATAAATTTGAAGGGGCTGGGAAGGGAGACACCAGCAATAAGTTTGAAGGTGCTGAAAAGGACATAGTTTTGAAAATATACTTGATATATTCTTTTTCATTGTCTCTGCAGCAGGGTGCTAAAATCCTATAGTTTTTCCTTTTTGCAGCCTCTTGCTAATTGATAGGGATCAAACATGTTCAACTGATGAAAACTGTAATGCCCAAAAGGTTACAATTTTTTGAAAGTATTTTGAGAACAAAATGAATGAAGGCCATGCAAATAAGATGAAACTACAGAAAGCAGTTCTTGAAGATGCCTTCATGTTTATGATATCTAGAAAACATTATTGGGTGGGATTCCTTCATAGTATGAATTAGAAATATTTTATTGTGATTCTATGACATAGCATTGTTTTGTTTAACTCTGTTGCTTCCCTCCGCCTTTGAATAACCTTAACTAACTAATTATGGTTTTTCCAGCTTAATTTCAATTAGTGCTCATTAAATATATAAAACGCTTTCCTTCTCTCCAAACCAAAGATTATAGAATTCTTGAGAAAAATTACAATATATGGCTGACAGCAAAAGCAATTCACAGACTGGACATTGCCACATAACGAAAATCTGTAGGAAAGTGTGCAACTTTCATTTACACCTTCTCTCTCAGAAGTTTTCCCATGCGCCAAGATTATTAGCTCAAAAACTTAAAATTTTTATTTTAATAGTATTTGGTCAGAAGTTCCCAGTAATTAAGGGCACAGTGATATTATGGAATAGTTACATCTTGATTAAGGGCTTAACAAGTTAAACACAAAATTCTACAGGGAAATTTTATGTTAACTTATCTCAGTGTTTGGTCCAAAATTCAAGAAATGTTTATAGTTCAGTGTTTCCTGGATTGGATTCTAGACTTGTCACATGGAAAAACATTGCAGCAGAGGAATCATTTTCACATTTTTATGTCTATTGAGCGACAAATCTACAAAATTCTTGCAAGAAAATCACAGCCAAAGTGAAACATATGGTGGCATGGACATTTTTGAAGATGTGTTTTTCTCCCATAGGGCTCATCACAATGTTTGCTGATTGTTAAACTTCATGGAATCTTCCACTCATGGTGTTTAACGTAAACAGCTTGCCACCCTTTACAAATGAGAAAAAAAAATCTTTAGGAAGGGTATATTGGGTTGACGAAATGAACAGTAGGGAAAAATGTTTGCCAATCAAACTGATCCAAATTCAGTCCCTAGAACCTTCAGCAAAAAAGAAATCACTTCGGAAGGTTGTTCCCTGATCTCTACATTTGTGCTGTGGGTTTATGCTCATAGATACACATATGTACATGCACATATAGTTGATACTAAAATGGAGTTGTTGAATTCTATTGCAACTTCTGTTTGGAATATTAGTCACAACAATGCAATGAATTTTGTAATTTAATAAAGAACAGATGTATGAAAGACAGCATCACTCTTCAAGTGCTCACATGTCTGATTGGCTTAATGATGTCAAAGAAATTCTCACAATGTGAAAACCATGCAGGAGAAACAGTACCCTACCATGATTTCTAGAACCCTCTAGGGTATTTTTGTTGACATTGTTTTGTTTTTTTTTTTTTTTTTTTGGAATGTCACTTTCTTTCATATATTCTGTTACTTTGGCCTAAACATTTTTTGAAGAGATAGAGAAAAAGAAAAGAAAAAAGTGCCTAATTTCTTCCAAATTTCCAGCTTTCAAAGTATCAGATTTAGTAGAATTCTACATATGAATACTAAAGACATACTAAAAGTTTCATTTGAAGTGACAAAATGATTTTTTTTTTAGAATTGACATTAATATCAACGTTTTCCCTCAGGAATAATAACAAATGATCAATTTGTCAAATGGTACACAATCATCCTTACATTTCTTTTTTAACAATAAATAGCAAATAACAATATTCATGTACAAATCAGAGCATATCCTCATGGATAAGCAGCCACAACAGCAGCGTGATCATCATGTTGTACTCTGGCAGTATTTGATTTTTATTTAAAAATTGTTTCTGTTATTTTCTACTTTGAACTACCCATCTTCTTTGTATACTGCCTCCTTCTATCCTCCACCCTCCTTGCGTTTATCTGCATCTCTACTGGCATACTTAATCCATTTCTAGATGCTGTATCATATTTTATTTTCCTGACTATTTGTTTATTTATTTCCACCTCCTTCTCCTTACTTACATAAAATGTGGCTTAATATATCTTACATGCCCTAATACAATGGGTATTCAATACTCATCATAACATAATGGGTGTTCAAAAGTAACTGTAAACAGTCATGTTCGGCTTCTTTTATGTGATCTAGTATTATAAATTTATCTGTGTGCATGGAAGAGAAAGCATAGGGAATCAATCTTAATATTGGATGTCAGTTGACCTCAGACATGGCTAGTAAAGTTAAGGTGACTTTCTCAATTGCGGGAGAATGGTTACTTATAAATGTTACTCATAAAAATGTTTACTTACATATGTTATTTATAAAAAAATATTTATTTATAAAACAATACTCGTGAAGGGACAATTGTAATAAGGACAAATTTCAAAATTGCCACAAAATGTTTCAATATTATATAAGTGACACTGTGGATTAACTATATAAGTCATTTAAAATATATATATATGTATATATTTTATTTTTGGAAAGTTCCATAAATGGAGATGGGGAAAGTAGGCATGTATTTGTAGAAGAATGAAAGTCTATTCATGGGGACTCCAATATGGCTGAGACTAAGGCACACATCCACCATTGCCTGCCTTCAACTTTCCCTAGTCCCCCACCCTATTTCTCTTACTAAATAGGTGAGACTTTTTGTAAGAATTCTGTGCATTGTACTTTTTTTTATTATGAAGCTAGTTATACAGTTTTCCAAGGTTGGCTTATTGATTTACAATTTAGTTCTAAACATTTTAGGAAATACCTAGTAAAATAGTCTTCTTATTCTCATGTGTAAGTATCTTTTCATGAGACTTATTTTTCTCTATTTTATGTTGTAAAGTAAGACATTAGGCTATAGTATTGTAAATTATTATAGGAAACATCTATGTAATTTATTTATAATTTTTATAAATTTAATTTTTTAAAAAATGAGAATATATTGTTTCAGGCTTAAGTTAATAATAACTAAATTTGCATTTTTTTCAGTACATTTTTTTTTTCTGACAGTAATAAGAGTCTAGAATATTTCAAAACAACAGCAGAGGAACAAACCAAAACCAAACCAACCAACCAACCAAACAAACCCACAAAGCTGCATTTTCATCTTTGATTTTGGAGAAAGAGCCTTGTCCACTCATTTCCTGGAACATCTTTAAAATCATAGTGTGACAAATTATTTGAGTCTTCGGATAATCAACAGATAACATAAGCATATTCTGTTTTCCTGATGAAACATATATTACTGTCATGATGTTATTGAATACACATTGCTGTGTACTTGATTTATGTTATAATTTTAAATCACATCTCTGCTCAGAGTTCTATTATGTATTTTAATTTAAGCTAAGATCTTTATTAATTGAAAATATCAGAATTATCATGGACTTAATGAAAATGAACACAGTAAATTGGAGAGGGAAAAAGATACCAATTTACTGCATCCAGCTCCTTAGGTAAAACTATTTTTATTTTTCAAATTTAATTAATTTCAAGGGACCTATCTAGAACTCAGAATATCCTAGTTTTCTAAAAGAAGATATATCACATAAAAATAAAATTCCTGAAGTTTTTCTTTCATGCATAATCAATATTTTAAATGGTTTGAATATAGCACTTACACAGTTCATAAAATAGTATATAAAATATAATTATTTTCATAAGTTCCTTTCTTTCAACCACATATACATTTTGAGCCTTGTCTATGTCAGTTTATAGTGTAATGTCTACAATGTCTTCAGCATGTGCTTGCTTTAACATCCTTATTTTCACAGCTCTGTCTCACAAGCAGTCTGGGGTTACGTGTTTAATTACAATTTTCTAGAAATAAACATCAGATTGAGTGCTACGAATGCTTTAGAAATGGGAAGTCACATCACAAGTTATCTCATAAAACAGTAGATAGCTAGATCACTCAACAGGTAAGGATGCTTGCCACCAAGCCTCACAACCTTAATTCAATACCCCAAACCCACACTGTCGAATGTGAGAGCAACTTCTGCATATGGCCTCCAGGACCCTACATAAATAAATAACTGAATGAATAAACAAAGAAACAGACAAATAAATAAATGTTTTTAAACCCCTTAAGTATTGACCACAAGCCCCAAATATTTTTGATGCAATAACAACTACATTGGTAAATTAGGCCTTGGGGAGCATAAAGGAGGATAGAGTAGGATAGAAAGCTGATTGGGTAAGCATATTTTTAATACAGAAGCAGAAATATTAGAAACTGATAGCCTTAGCTGTTCAGAAAGCACTGGAGAGAGTGTTTCAGCTGTGGAAACAGCTGTCAATAAATAGTGATAGCTGCAAGAAATAATAAATGCATCAGGGACAATAACAAGTTAATAAAGAGGAAAATAGGGCTGGAACATGGGTTTGAATTTTATTTTGAGAAACTTAAGAAGTTAAAATGTAGTTTAATCTATGATAATCTATGTTGTCATCCATATTATAGAGAGACTAAATATTTTGGGAGATTTATTTGACTTGATCCTACTATCTATGTAACATTGGACTTGACCAGCTAAAATGATCTTGAAATAGAAACCTACAGAATAACTGTGAGAAATGATAGTACTTGCAGTTCCTTGAGATTTCACTGTCCAACGTACAGATATGAACTGTGAAGATACAGCATCATAATTTTTGACATATTAATATATTTGTATTTATACCATCTATACCATCTACATAATCTATATTATCATCTATACTATCTATATTATTTATACCATCTATATCATCTATAAAAAGACAGTTGATTAAACAAATGGTGATGGGGAAAGTAAACATGTATTTGTAGAAGAATCAAAGTCTATTCATGGGAGACTCCAAGAAGGTAGCGACCAGTGTGCACCCTTTCTGAAGGGCAGAGAATTCAAAACTCCAAACCTGGTGAGTAGATGGGAATCTGAAGTCAGAGCATCAACGTTGAGGTTTTCTGCACTAGAGGGAACAACCCATGAGCTGGGACCGATTGGATCCAGGGCCCCTTGAATGTATCTGGGATTGGAGAGTGGCATACTATCTACAGTTTCGGCTGCGCCATCACTTGCTCCAGCAGCTTTGCAGCTGCTGAGGCAGCGGCAGGGAGTTCATAACACCAGGTACTGGGCACCTCCGTACTCTAATGGCCAAACAGAAGACCTAAATCTGAGAGTAGAAAACTCTGGGATTTCTGAGCTTATTGCATATGCCTACAAGTGAGTTCACCCGGGTCCTTTGTGCTTACTGCACAGCTCTGTGAGTGCTTCTTCAAGAGAGTGCTTACAGAGCCTCAGATCCTGGTTACCTCTACTCTAGCCTCTAGTCATCACAATGGATCCCTCTCACCCACAGCTCCACTGTGGGAAACACAGGTATCCATGGGAGAGCATTCTCAACTTTGAAGCCATTGTTCCGTGGGTCTCCCAACAGAGTCCAGCTAAACAACTCCTGGAAACAATTCCTGGAAACAAGATGGTGCAGCTCAGACAGATCTGAGTGCTTGGAGCACACTGTGGGCCACTGAGCCAGTCAGGACATCTACACATGAACATTACGCTAGCAAAGAGCACCTGTGCCTGCACCACAGCCTGTGCTTAAGCTACTCCCTTAACTCCACCCTTCCAGGAAAGCACACTCCCACTGACACTCCTGCACTTGCGCAAACGTGCCTGTGTCCTTCCTCCCTTAATTTCATCTGAAACACCAACACCCACTTTCAAACCTGTGGACTTCTCTCATCTTCCTAAAAAATACTCTAGACTCCAGAAACAGATAGAACCAGTTTGGAGTACAGACTCCAGGAACAAAGAGCATAGACTACGGACCATCAGATGGCTAGAGGCCAACATGAGATCACATCCAACAAAAACCAGGATATTATGGCTTCACCAGCAACCCCAAAAATAAATAGATATTTTAATTCATCAGAAACACAGGAAAATTATTTAAAATCCATGCGTTTCCATTTATTAGAGGAACATAAAGAGGAAACAGACAAAAAAATAGATGCTATCATGGAAAGACAGGAATTGATATTTAAACAGATGAAGGAAGTGGTGCAAGGCATGAAAACAGAATTAAAATCAATAAAGGAAACACAAACAGAGAAAACCCTGGAGCTGAAGAACTTAGAGAAGAGATCAGGAACCACAAAATTAAGCATCACCAAAAAAATTACAAGAGATAGAAGGGAGAATCTCAGGCACTGAAGATACAACTGCAGAAGTTGATACATCTCTCAAAGAAAAAATAAAATCAGAAAAGTTACAAACACAAAACATCCAAGAAATCAAGGATGCCATGAAAAGATGAAATCTAAAAATAATAGGAATAGATGAAAAAGAAGATTCCAGGCACCAAGGTCCAGAAAATATTTTCAAGAGTATCATAGAAGAAAAAAATCCCAAATTAAAGAAAGACCTACTCTTAAACAAAAATGAGGCCTACAGAACACAAAATAGACTAGACCAGAAAAGAAACTACTGATGTTACATAAGAATAAAAACACTAAATCTATAGAACAAAGAAAAAAATATGAAAAGCCACAAGTGAAAAATGCCAAGTAACATACAAAGGTAGAACTATCAGAATTACACAAGACTTCTCAATAGAAACTATGAAAGTCAGAAGGGCCTGGGAAGATGTCATGCAGACTTTAAGAGAACACAGATGTCAAACCAGACTACTATACTCAGTAAAGCTTTCAATCTCCAGATGGAGAAAACAAAAACTAAACATAAACAATACCTTCACAGCAACCCAGCCCTACAGAAAATACTATAAGGAAAACTTCAGTCTAATGAAATCAACTACACCCAGGAAAACACAGTACAGAGATAACTTTACAATAAAAAAAAGAAAACATGCAAACAAACACACTATCATAACTAATTCCACATTAAAAGGAACTAACATTCATCAGTCACCATTATCGATCAACATTAATGAACTCAACTCTCCAATAAAGAGACACAGAACTAACAGAATGGTTGTGAAAACAAGATTCAACATTCTGCTGCATCTAAGAAACATACCTCTGTAACAAAGACAGACACTACCTCAAAGTAAAGGATAGTAAAAAGGTTTTTTTTTTCAACCAAATGGATCCAGAAAACAAGCTGGATTATCTATCCTAACAAAATAGACTTTCTAATTTCTAATATTATATATTACATCCAGTAAAATACTGAATAAAATAGACTTTTAACCAATATTATTCAAAACGATGAGGAGGGACACTTCATTCTCATCAAAGGAAAAATCAAACATGAGGACATCACAATCCTGAACATCCATGCCCCAAATACAACAGCACCAGCATTTATAAACGAAACATTATTAAAGCTCAAACTACACATCAATCTCAACAACTTATTAGTGGAAGACCTCAACACTCCACTCTCCCCAAGGGACAGATCATCTAGACTGAAGCTAAATGGGAAATTATGACACTTACAGAGGTCCTAAATCAAATGGACCAAAAAGATGTCTACAGAACTTTTCATCCAAACTCATATGAGTATATGAGTATACCTTCTTCTCAGCTCCCCACGGAACCTTCTCAAAAATTGACCACATAGTCAGACACAAAGCTAGCCTCAACAGACACAAGAATATTGAAATAGTCCCTTGTACCCTATCAGATCACATTGAACTAAAACGAGACCCCAACAACAACAGAAACAACATGCTTGGAAACTGAACAACTTTCTACTCAACAACAGCTGGATCAGGGAAAAAATAAAAAAAGAACCAAGAGACTTCCTAAAATTCAATGAAAATGAAGGCACAATGTACCCAAAATTATGGGACACAATGAAAGCAGTGATGAGAGGAAAGTTAATAGCACTAAGCACCTTCAGAAAGAAGTTTGAGACATCTCATACAAACAACTTAATAGCACACCTGAAAGCCCTAGGGGGGAAAAAAGAAGAAGCAGACACACCCAAGAGGAGTAGACAGTTGGAAATAATCAAATTCAGGGTTGAGATCAATAAATTAGATACAAATAAAACAATTCAAAGAATCAATGAAACCAAGAGCTGGTTCTTTGAGAAAATCAACAACATAGACAAACCCTTAGCCAAACTAACTAAAAGGCAGGAAGAAACTATCTAAATCAGCAAAATCAGAAATTAAAACTAGAGCATAATGACAAACACTGGGAAAAATCAAAGAATCATTAGGTCTTACTTTAAAAGCCTGTACAACACAAAATTTGAAAATCTAAATGAAATGGACAATTTTGTGGATAGAATCCATTTACCAAAGCTAAAGCAAGATCAGGTAAATAGATTAATTAGTCCTATGTCTCACAAGAAATAGAAGCAGTCACCAAATGTCTCCCTGCAAAAAATGCCCATAGCCTGATAGATTCAGTGCAGAATTCTACCAGATTTCAAAGAAGAGCTCTTGCCAATACTTTTTAAACTATTCTGCAAAATAGAAATAGAAGGAACTTTACCAAACTCATTCTATGGTGCCACAGTCACCTTGATACCTAAACTACACAAAGACCCAACAAAAAAAGAGAACTTCAGACCTATCTTTTTTATGAATATCAATGCAAAAATACTCAATAAAATACTCACAAACTGAATCCAAGAACTCATAACAGTTATCATCCACCAGGACCAAGAAGACTTCATCCCAGGCATGCAGGGATGGTTCAACATATGTAAATCCTTCAGTGTAATCCACCACATAAACAAACACAAGAAAAAAAATCTCCTTGGATGCTGAAAAAGCATTTGAAAATATCCAACACCCATTCATGTTTAAGGTTTGGAGAGATCAGAGATACATAAACATATTGCAGGCGATATACAGCAAAACTATAGCCAACATCAAACTAAATGGAGAGAAACTTACATGAATTCGACTGAAATTAGGAACAAGGCAAGGCTACTCTTCCCATATGTATTCAACATAGTACTTGAAGTACTAGCAAGAGCCATTAGACAAGTAAAGTAGTTCAAGGGAATATAAATTGGAAAGGAAGCAGCCAAAGTATCACTATTTGCAGATGACATGACCAATTTCACCAGAGAACTCCTTCAGCTGATAAACACGTTCAGCAATGTAGCTAGATACAAAATTAACTCAGAAAAATAAATCGCCTTCCTGTATACAAAAGAAAAAAAAAGGCTGAGAAAGAAATTAAGGAAACAACACCCTTTACAATAGCCACAAATAACATAAAGTAACTTGGTGTGACTAACCAAGTAAGTAAAAGATGTGTATGAAAAAACACAAACAAACAGAACTTCAAGTCTCTGAAGAAAGACATTGAAGAAGATATCAGAAGTTGAAAAGATTTCACATGCTCATGGAGTCATAGGATTAACACAGTGAAAATGACCATCCTGCCAAAAGCAATCTACAGATTCAATCCATTCCCATCAAAATACCAACACAATTCTTTACAGAATGTGAAAGAACAGTTCTCAATTTCATATGGAAAAACAAAAATACCAGAATTGCTAAAATAATCCTCTACAATAATAGATTCTCGGAAGGGATCTCCATCCCTGTAAAGCAAAGTACACTGTCATCAGAACAAAACAACTGTCTACAGACAGGGAAAAGATCGCCACTAACCCAAATCTGACAGAGGGCTAATATCCAGACTATATAAAGAACTTAAGAAGTTAAATACCAACAAACCAAGTAACCCAATTAAAAAATGGGGTACAGAGCTAAACAGAGAATTCTCAATAGAGGAATATTGAATGGTAGAGAAACATTTAAAGAAATGTTGAACGTACTCAGTCATCAGGGAGGTACAAATCAAAACAAACCTGAGATTTTACCTTACACCCATGATAATGGTTAAGATAAAAAACTCAAGTGAGAACACATGCTGGAGAAGTTGTAGAGAAAGGGAAACTCACCTCCATTGTTCATGGGAATATAAACTTGTACAACCATTTTGGAAATCAATCTGGCACTTTCTCAGACAATTAAGAATAGTGCTACTTGAAAATTCTATATTGCTCCTAGGCATATATCCAAAATATGCTCAAGCATGCAACAAAGACATTTGTTCAACCATGTTTGTAGCAGCTTTATTCATAATAGCCAGAAGCTGGAAACAACCCAGATGTCCCTCCACTGAGGAACGGATACAGAAATTGTGGTACATTTACAAAATGGAATACCAATGAGCTATCAAAAACAAGGAAATCATGAAATTTCCAGGCAAATGGTGTGAAATAGCAAACATTAATCTTTTTTATTTTTTTTTTATTTTTATATTAACCACAGGTTATTTACTTTGTATCCCAGCCGTAGCTCCCTCTCTCATTCCTTCCCAATCCCACCCTCCTTCTCTCATCTCCTTCCTGCCCCTTTCCAAGTCCACTGATAGGGGAGGACTTCTTCCCCTTCCATCTGACCCTAGATAATCAGGTCTCTTCAGGACTGGCTGCAATGTCCTCTTCTGTAGCCTAGCAAGGCTGCTCCTCTCTCGGGCGGTGGGGGGTGAGGAGTGGGGGGCGAAGAGCTCGCCATTGAATTCATGTTAGAAATAGTCCCTGTTCCCCTTACTAGAGAACCCACTTGGATATTGAGCTACCATGGGCTATATCCGGGCAGGGGTTCTAGGTTATATCTGTACATGGACCTTGGTTGGAGAAACAGTCTCATGAAAGATCCCTGTGCCCTGATATATTTGGTCCTTGTGGAGCTACTGTTCTCTCCAGGTCTTACTAATTTCCCCTTCCTTCATATGATTCTCTGCACTCTGCCGAAGGCAAACATTATCTTGATTGAGGTAACCCCAGAAAAAGAAAATACTGACTCATAAGTTGTTTTTAGACATATAATATAGGATAAACATACTAAAATCTATATTCCTAAAGAAGCCAAAGAACAAGGAAGACCCTAGGGAAGATGCTCAATCCTCATCCAGAAGGGCAAATGTTATAGACATCGGAAGGAGGAGCAGACAGGAAACAGGACAGGAGTCTACCACAGAGGGCCTCTGAAATACTCTGCTGATCGAGGTATCAAAGCAGAGGCTAAGACTCATAGCCAAACTATAGGCAGAATCCATGGAGTTTTATGAAAGAAGGGGAGAAAGATCTAGAATGTACAGGAGCTCCAAAAGGAGACAAACAGAGCCAAAAATAACTGGGCCCTGGGGGCCTGCAGAGACTCATATCCCATCCAAGGACCTTGCATGAAGATTACATAAAACCCCAGCTCAGATGTAGCCCACAGACTCAGAGTCCAAGTGGGGTCCCTAGTAAAGTGAGCAGGGGCTGTCTCTGACATGAACTCAGTGACAGGCTCTCTGATCACCTCCCGCTGGGGTTCTGGTGCAGCCTTGCCAGGCCACAGAGGAACAATGCCGCCAGTACTAATGAGGCCTGATAGTCTAGGGTCAGAGAGAAGGGGAGAAGGTCCTCTCCTATCAGTAGACTAGGTGATGGGGATATGGGGAGAAGAGGAGGGAGGGCTGGTTTGGGAGGAGAGGAGCGTTGGAGCCACTGTTGGGATACAATGTGAATAAATTGTAATAGATACTAGTAATTAATAATAAGAAAAAAGTGTCTATTCAATATATTTCTCACCCCATAAAAAAATAAGGTCCAAACAGACCAATGATGATCCTGTAATACTGAACTCCAGTACACTTGGAGAACATTGGGAAATGTTTACTGGTTCTCACATAATCAAGAAGTTTTTGAAAATGACAAAACAGGATAAAACAAAATACTGAAAATGATATTTTTGAAATTCAGCATCTGAGCAACAAAAGAAAACAATCTAATGAAAATACTATCTGTATAACAGTGCATCTTTGCTAAATATAATGCAGAAAGCATATCAATATCTAGAATGCATAGATAAGTTTAAAAAAACAGAGACACCAAACCATGCAATCAATAAATAAGCTAATGAACAAAGAAATGCATTTCAATCAATGCAATGTAAATGTCCAATAAACATATTAGAAAAAAACTCTGAGCCATCAGGGCAGTGCAAATTAGAACTGCAGAAAAGTTCCATCTCAATTGCAGTCATTAAGAAGATAAATGACAGGAAATGCTGCTGAGACACTGTAGATAGGAGACCACTGCATATTGCTAAGGTAATGTAAACTGCTGAAGCTAATACAGAATTTTTTTGACGTTTCTCAGGGAATTAAATGTAGAAGTATCATTAGGTATATGCCTTAAACATTCTAAGTCAGTATATCACAAAGGCACTTGGACATTTTTATCTACTGTAGTTTGTTTACAATAGCCAAGCAATGGAATCAGCTAAATGTCTATCAAAAAAATCAAATGATGAAGAAAATGTCACACACATGGACATGTACACACACAGCATAAAACACAGATACCCAAAAAGAGATAGAGACAGACACATACCACACACACACAAAAGGGCAGTTTCATTCATTCACGAAAAAGAATGATGGTTGCCTCTGGTAATAATAAGAAGTGAAATAAGTCAAAATTAGAAATATGAATACCACAACTTTTCTTTCATTTCTGAGTCCTATAATTTATATAGTAGGCATAAAATCAATGTCACTGTCTGGATTAATGATAGGATCTAGGAGGATGGGGTGAAGGGGCAGAGGGATGAATATGATAACTGCACTTGATATACTTACATTAGAATATCTTTATAAAACCCAGGATCATTTTAATACAGGAAAATTAATATATATATAATAATTAATATATAAAAATCACTACAAATCTCTAGCTATCGAAATTGTTTGTCAGTGGTATGACAGATACAGCGAATGGAAATAGAATACAGAGATCCAAAGTATGCTCTAACACACACAGCCAAATTACTTTCTTCATAGATACCAAGATGATTCACGGGGAAACGGAGGGCTTTTTCAGTAAATAGGGCAGGGAAAATTGGATAATCATAGGCAAAAGCAACTCTTGCATGATATTAAAAAATCAACAAACTAGATCAAAGACCAAGACATAAGAGGTAAGATTATAAAACCTAAAAATGGGAAAAAGTCCACAGCACTGGATTTGGTAGAGATTTACTGGATATCATACGAAATAAAAGGGAAAACAATTTACATTCAATGAAAATTTAAAACTTTTGTGCATTAAAGAAACTTATAAGGCAAATACAAGCCCTTAGAACAATAGAAAATTTCCAAATAATTCCTGATAACAGTACTATTCACAATATATCAAGAAATTCTACATCTCAAGATGAACAAAATGCACAAGCACAACAAGAAAATGTACAACTTGTAAACAATGATAAAAAAAAGTAGTGATGGTACACACCTGTGATCCTAGCACAGGAGAAGCTGAGAAAGTGCAATTATATACTTCAGGTTAACCTGGGCTACATGATGAGCTGTAGGCCAGTCTGAAGAACACAGTTATCTTCTCTTTAAATATTTCCCACCTACATAATAAAAATTGGGCAAATTACAAGACTAACATTTTCCAGTGCCTTATATCATCACCTAAAATTAGATGAAGAGATGCCATTATAGAAATGAGGGATTGTAATTTTAATGATATACTGCTCCACATCCATTTGACCTGTAAGTATAAAAAAGAAAATTGCCTACACCTAAGGCTCAGAGAATGCTGAGGAAGAAGAGACAGATACACAGATACAGTCTAAGAGCCAAAGGATCAGGGAGTTTGCTGTAAGATTGTATTTTCTAGTAGCATAAGTACACCCATTAAGTCTCACTAACATGACTTCCTATTATTATGAGCTGAATGAGGACAAAAATAGACGTGCCAAAATTGGGGAAAGCTCAGAAAGTCTCAACTCAAACAAATAATTTCAGGAAACTAAAATGTGCTTAGAGAGAGAAAAAAAAATTCTTTCCCAGGAAAGAGCACACCAACTTGTTATCTAATGTCAAATGGCCAGCTCTAAAATCATGCACTAAAGGTACATTTTTCAAACTGAGCATGTTGTATATAAGAATAAATTTGTATGTATATTTACTTATATATAAATAGGTGTATAAACACTATAAATATATAATATTGTACACAATAACAATCAGTGAAAAAAGAAGCCATCAATTTGAAATAGAACAGGGAGTGCTACAGGAGATGGTTTTGAAGGAGGAAAGGAAAGGGAAAATTATGTAATTATAATTTATAATTTCCAAAAATTATAGTTGTTAGTAAGTATGTAGAAAAATAGAGCCCTTTTACACAATTGTTAGAAATGTAAAATAATTCAACCATTGTAAGAAAAAGACAGTTCTTATCAAACTACATGGTCAGATACTGCATGATGAGTAGGCCCCTCTTCTGGGTACATATGCCGAACAAAATAAACTAGTGCCTTACACAGATACCTAATTAATAATGATCACATTGCATTACATACAACAACAACAAACAAAAAATGGAAGCAACCCAGTTGTCTAGCAATGGATTGATGTATTAATAGAATGTTGTATGTGCTGACTATGAAATATTAGTCAATCCAAAAAATAAAATTCTGGCATATGCTACAAATGTATGAAACCTGAAGATATTATGTTAAGTGAAATAAGCCAACATCAAAGCACAAATATGTCGAGTGATTGTACTCATGAGGAATTGTAAGTAGGAAGACGGAATCACTTAGAAAGATGGAAATACTGCGGCTCTGTATAATCCTGAGGGTGCACAGCACTGTGAGCATACTTAGTATGACTGAGCTCTGGCTGGAAACATAATCAAATACTCAACTTTATGTAGCATATGTTTTACTAAAATTTTAAAAATGTGCTTACATAATCACCACTCTTACCCATATGCTCTTTTGCCTGGTAAAATTCCAACTCCAACTAAATCTAAACCATCTTATGCATATACCTTCCCCCTCAAAACTGGTGACAGTATTCGTAATTTGTTAGTCTTTATCCAAACTTATCTACAGCTATGGCAATAATTATTGATTTCTGAGTTTGTCTAGTTATAAAACCACAGAAAAAATAAAATTGTACAGCATACTGCAAGCTGAGGAGACACTGAAACACTGGAGCTGTTAAAGAAAACTTTCTTACTGCAGTGGACCTGACTGAATCATGAAGAAATGCTTTTCTTCCATGTGGTGATAGACAGTCCTATTGTTCTAGAAAACTTGTGGAAATTTCTGGAAACAGGTGATAATGAAACTGATGGTTCTATGTTTGGAAAACAACAGAAATCTCTTCAGTGCACACATTTTATCTTGGCTCCTCATTTTAATTTTAAGCATGGAAAATTATATTTTTTAGTTATTTATTTTTTGAGGTTATAATTTAATTTCATCATTTTCTCCCTTGTATAAAGATGCTAGACAAAATCTTCCAAAACACATTCTTGATCTTTTGCAGATTCATGGCTTCTTTTTTGATTAATTATTTTATATGTATAAACATATATACAACCTACATAGTCTTCATGATACTTGTATATATGTAAATTTACTTTTGAGAATATAATCTAATTATACTATTTCTCCCATTTCTTTTTACCCTCCAAACCCTCTAATGAAAAACCCTTTTAATTCCTGGGTTCTTTTTTATTTTTTATTTTTGGAATTGTTGTTTAACACACAAACACATATACACACAAACACACACACATCAACATATGCTGACATGTAGAAACATCCGCTCATTCTATATGAAGTTATTTACATGTATATATTTTCAAAGATGACAATTGGATTTTCGATTACCAGCTGCTGTGATTGAACTTGGGTGAAAAATAAAAACTGAAAGCTTTGGGAGCTCTTTTCTCTCTGACTTTTAAAATGTATTTTATTTAAAAAAAATAAATTTATCATTTCCTCACAAAAATACATCTTGAACACAGCCTCCCATTCCTCCACTCCTCCCTGTCCTCCCTTTGTCTTTCCTCTCTCCTGGGTCCACTATTCCTTCCTTCAGAAAGAGCCAGCCTATCTGTAGCATCAATAGAACACATCATAACACTAATCCTCATATTCCTCATATCAAGGTTGCACAAGGCAACCAGTACTGGAAAAAAAAAAAAAAAACTCAAAAACAAGTGAAAGAGTAAGAGATATGCCCACTCCCAGGATTAGAAGTCCCACAAAGGACCCTAAGATAAACAAACACAGAATGAATGCAGAGGATCTCCTGCAGACCCAGGCAGCTTCCCTGATTTCTGCTTCAGTCTCTGTGAACCCCTGTGAGCACTCTTTAGTTGATTCTGTGGGCTGTGTTCTCCTTGTGTTCTTGAGCTCTCTGGCTCCTACAATCCTTTCTCTATCTGTTCTGTGGGGTTCCCCAAGTTCAGTTGAATGTTTTTCTGTGGCTCTCTATTCATCTGCTTCCATTAGCTTCTGGAGAGGCCTCTCTACTCACAAGTTGACTAGGCACTGATCCATGAGTATAGCAGAATATCATTAGGAATCATTTCATTTTGTTGAATCTATCCATCTATCTATCTACCTATCTATCTATCTATCTATCTATCTATCTATCTATCTATCTATCTATCTATCTATCTATCTATCCTCTCTCTCTCTCTTTCTCCCTCTCATGTTTTGATTGTTTTTACCATAAGGACTCTGAGCCATCCAGCTTAGAATGCCTGGTCATCCTGGCAATGTTGGGCATGGGCTCCCTCTTGTGGCTTGGGCCTCAATTTAGGCCAGTTATTTGTAGCCACCCCCACAGTGTCTGACCTACCATTGCCCCAGTATATCTTGCAGGCAGGATAGGGATGGGTTGAAGGTTTTGTGTCTGAATTGGTGTCCCAGTCCCACCACTAGGAGCTATGCCTCGTTACAGAGGATGGCCACCTCAGTCACTGTATCCTCCTTTATTAGGAATCCTTGGTGATTTCAGCCTCATAATTTCCAGGAAGTTTCCCCTTAACTAGCTTTCTACATCACCCATAAATGCCCCACCTCTTTTCCACTAGTTTCTCCCTTTATTCTCTCCCTCTATTTATTTTCTGTCCCCACCTGATCCCTCCTATTCCCATACCCACCTGCCTCCAGTCGACCCACAAAATCTGTCTTCTTTTCTTTTCACAGAGAGATCCCTGCTCCTCCCTAGAGCTCTCCTTGTTGCTTAGCCTCTCTGGGTCTGTGGATTGTAGTCTCAGTATCCTCTATTTTACAGCTAATAGCTAATTCTAAGTGGGTATATACCATGTTTGTATTTCTGTGTCTGGGTTGCCTTACTGTAGTTCCATTCATTTGTCTGCAAATTTAATGATGGCATTCCCCCCCCCCCCCAGCAGCTCAGCAATACACCACTGTGTAAATGTGCTACATGTCCTTTATCACTCTTCAGTTTACATTCTTTAGCCATTTTTCAGTTGAGAAACATCTGGGTTGTTTCCGGTTTGGGGATATTATGAATAAAGTCACTATGAACATAGCTGAACACATATTCTTGTGGTATGGAGCACCTTTGGATACCTGCCAAAACTGGTATAGCTGAGTCTTGAAGCCATATTATTTTCCCTCCCCAATGTCTCTCAGATCCCACCCACTCATCTTCATACATTTTTCCTCTTAAAAGAGAACCAAAGGTGTTCGAAAAGAAAGGACATGTGAGCACACATGCATGTCACACAAAAAATAAATGAAGAGAAAGGAAAGGAAAAGAAATGAAGACAAGAGAAGAGAGAAGAAAGAAAAGAAAAGAAAAGAAAAGAAAAGAAAAGAAAAGAAAAGAAAAGAAAAGAAAAGAAAACAGGGTGTTGATCAACTATTCCTGAGCATCAAGCTTGCTCTTGAGTATGGTTGATATACCCAGGGTCTCTCCATTGTTCTTGGTAAATGTAAGACACAACTGTGAGAATGGTCATTTTGCTCTTCTATCAAAAATGTACATAGTTTCCCTAGCATAAAACACGGTACAAGTTCTAAGTAGACCAAGCCTACTCTTCCTTATTTCCCTTCTGTATCCTTCTCTTGAACATGGACCAGGCCATTCTGGTCTTAAATCCTCTGGACACACCAAGAGTATTTCTCTTTAGGAGAATTTGGCTTGCCTTGAAGGACTTGGAGTGGCCTTTCCTGGGGTATTTGCTAAGTGGTTTTTCATTCACTTTCTTAATTTTTTTTTTTTTTATCTTCACCATGGGAAGATTTTCTCCTTAGTGTAAAATTGCAACTTCATTATTTTCTTTATGCTTACAGTCTTATTTTTTTTTTGTCATAGCTCCATTAAATGCTGTGGTAGGGCATGATCAAGACGATCATTTCTTTATCTAGTGCTTGTTTTCTCACTTGAGGAGTTCCACATGGATTATTGACTTTTGTTCACTGTGGTATTACAGCACCCATAGAAAGTCTGCTTATAGGCTCTTGATAAATGTATTTGAAAGTTGTGATTACTTTATGTGTTCTTACTAAAAACTCAGGATATAGCCTATCACAAATAGTTGAGAGGGATCTCTGTGAGTTCAACGCCAGCCTGGTCTATAGATTGAGTTTTAGGACCCTTTCACAAAACAACAAAAAACAACAACAACAACAACGATGACATCTAAAATATTAGTTAAAATGCCAGGCCTCCTGTCTCTGAGAACTTAGGAGGCTGAGGTCAAAGTACTAACTCTAGTTCAAAGCCACTGCAGGGAATAGAGTGAGTTCTAGCCCGCTGGTAGTACGGTGAGACATTGCCTCAAAAATGTAGACAAGAATTAGTTATGGAGGGAGATTCTAATGCCCCCTGATGTGTGGTTCTTCATGTTTGAACTTCTTTCACTATGAATGAAGACCTTTCAGTGAAGATAAACTGGACTTTACTTTGGTAAGTTTGTTGTACACAAATCATATGTTTTATATTCATGGAATTCTATGTCATAAACTACCTATTTTTACTTAAATGTGTTTCAATATATAGGGTATAGACAATCTTAATGTACTTGCATGAATATAACCCACTGTAATGTTGAGCTAATGAGTTCATATTTGAATTATTTTGCAGAAATATTATAATAAAATTAGGCATTTTTTTACATGTGCTTATTCTTGGTGGAGGTAATACAGGCAGTGGATACATATTTTTTATTTACCAAAAAAAAAAAAACCCACAAAATTTCAAATTTTCTCTTTGTAACAAGATAAAGATGGATTTATTCTGACTTGTTTAAGGTATTTTGATAGGACGTTCTTGTGCTGTCTTTCTGAAATTCCAAATGCCTTCAGTGATTAAAACCATTTTACATAATAAAAAGCTTTGTGGTAAAAATGATTGACTAGTTGATATCTGCAAACAGCAATCCTTAACTAAAGTGGGCACAAAGATCCTTGAAATAACTGGTATCTCATTATAGGAATTAAATTGCTGAGTTTAGCTTTTCATTTAAGTTTCAGTAAAACCACATTTACCAACTGTTAATGTAGGCTGGGTAAATGAATGTACTCCCTCATGTCACTCTTCCTAATGACACAATGACAGTGGGACTATATATGGATGAAGATGCCAGGGATTACTCATTCAATTAACTAAGGTAGCTCTCAATAAGGAAGTTTGCCTTAAACTTTTCTTGCAAGAGGCACAAGAACTAGTTATTTTAAATGCTGTTATTTGGAGCTTGGTGCTGAATGTGCAAAAGGGTGACCCCATTTAGACCCATTTAGTTCTTAGCAATCCCATGGCTAGAATAACTCTTTCTTTCACAGGCCTTTAATAAAATGTTTTACTTAATTATAAACCAGAACACAGAGAAGACTGGGTCAGAGCCATTGCTGAGAGCATGGGGTTGTGCTCTCAGTGGGATGTCTACCATCTTAACTAAAGGGCAGTATCTGAAGCAGCGCAATAAAAGCCTCCTAATTCCAACACAAAAGGAAACTATTAATTTATACCAAGCGCTGTCCACGCACTTTGCTTAATGCCATCATAATGTTCAAAATAGCCTTCCTTATTGACCTTAACCCTTCCTGGTAATTTTTCTTGTACGTGTAGATGTATGTGTGTAAGTAACTGAGTACAGTTGGATGGGTGCCTGGTGTATGTGCATGTGGAAGCCAAAGGCCAAAATTAGATGCTTTTTGCTACAACTACCCACCATATTCTTTGAGATATGACATGTCACTAGGATGGAGATCCCTCATACAGGTAGATTGGCCTGCCAGCAAGCACTAAAGTTCCACCTATTTATACCTCACCAGTGCTAGGATTACAGTACCACCACATTGGGCATATATTCCTTTAAAATAATTTATCATCAATCTTTTATAATTGAAATATAATGAATTACATCATTTTCCCTTTCCCCTTTCTACCTCCAACCATTTTCATGAAAGCCTCTTGCTCTTTCTCAAATTCATGGCTTATTTTTCTTTAAGTGATGATCACACTCACAAACACACATACACACACACACTATATACATATATATATGTTTGTATACACATATATACATATATTCTTGTATTTATACATGTATACATATTATACATACACATATATTCCTAAATTTATAAATACAATCTGTACATTACACAAAATTTTACTACTGTGTGTTTATATAATTTTAGTGCTGAGCAGCTGGTTCTGAATAACCAATTAGGGTTTCTTTTCCCTGGGGAAGTCTCTCTCTGTACGTGTGTGTGTGTGTGTGTGTGTGTGTGTGTGCATTTATTATTTTCCTGTATTTTCTTCCCTATTGTTCAGGTCCTATGAGATTTCCCCCATCCATATTGGATGGTTTATTGATGTTGTCATTGTTTAGGTTATATTTAGGGAGCAAAGTTAATTAGACTTCATGGGTGGAACTTTGAAATTAAGAGGAAACCAAATCTCAGAGTAGACTTTCTTTTTCTCTGAAAATTAAAATTTTCCACCTGCTACTGTGATGTTACCTGAGTCATCAGTGTAGGAGTTGTGGTATAGATTTATTAGTTAAGACTTGTCATTTCCACGATAACATATTTTTTTTGCATTTTGACTGGCCATGGCTTTCTGCAACCATTTTCATCCATTTGGAAGAGATTTTTCTTGATGAGAGAAGAGAACTAAACTTGTCTGAGGATATAAAGATAAATATTTACAATATAGTTATGAATTATGCTAGTTTATTAGATTGGCAAATATAAGTCTTCTCCAAGATCCTTGACTTTGCTAGTGCCAGGAAGTTGGCTCCGTTTCTGTTTCCAGGCCTGACTTTTTGTTGATTTTTTTTTTATTTTTGTCTTAATTCTTTGAGAACATCATAAGATGTATTGATCGCAGTAATTATTTTCATAGCCCTTCAAAGTTTCATTCTCCATTTCCTACATTTCTTATATTTTCTTCTCATCTATCTTTGTGTCCCTTTTTCCAAACCTATCTTATAACCTTGAGTGTTTGATCTTCACTGAAGCCTGGTCAAACAGGGATGCTCATTTAACTAAAACTGACTTCCCTTCTCCAGGAGCCATCCATAACTAATATTGTATTATCTATAGTGGGACATCATGTCTACCTCCTCTCTTCACACTTGGACTGATTCTGGCTTGGTATGATTAATTCTTGTGCATCTTTCTGTTCTGTCTGTAAAATACCATTTACTTGTAGTTATTGAACAGCTCCGGTTCTTACAATTTTTCCATCCACAATTCTGTAAAGTTCCCTGACTCTTGAGAGATATAATGATGTCCCACTTAGGGCTAAGAATTATGCAGTCTACTTGTCTACACCTTGAAAAGGTGGTGTTCTTGATGCTAATTGTCATCTATAGCAAATTAAATTCTCTCCGGGGAGAGTTGAGAGATGCACTAATCTACGGCTACATTGATGAGTCACTGGGAATCAGTTTAACACTATTCCCACACAGCAAAATAACCATAATAGGTTCTCCTTTTGGTGTATGACTTCTCTAGCCACAGGTTCTTTGCCCTGATAACAGGGCCAAAGATGGATTTCAACTTGTAGATCAGGATTTAAATCCAAGTGGTTGTTCAGTCATATAATGTCTGTGACACTATTTTACAGGCTGCTTATTGTAGCATGCAAGGTTCACAGCTTGTTGAGATAGTCAAGATTGCTTTTCTCCTCCAGTAGAATGTATCACCTTCCAGCAATATGAATGATAAGTAGAGGTGAAACCTTTTTGTCAATACCATGTTGATTTCTTCAGTTTACATGACTCAAGGATGCATGTCTTCAGCAATGGGATATTAGCATCAAGTTCTCGAAGGTAACCAAGGTCATTGACACTAATCTGTAAGATTTGGGGGCCTATAGGTACTTCTTGGCCAACATTTCCAGAAGAGTTAACCCATTCCTGGCATTGGGCATGTTATGTGTTCGTAGGGCCATTGGAACCACATTATAGATAACTCCATTTAACTTTATGTACATGTGTATCTATTTTCAGAAATTTCTACAGCAGTAGGTTTCTACATGACTTTCTCATTATGTTTTAAGAATTAGTTATTCCTTTCTTTATTTCCTCTTCCTATCCTGCTCTTTCAGTCCCCACCCTACTTAAATTTTTCTTAATATTATTCTTTTTAAACCCTCTATACCATGATGTTCTCCTTCCCCTTCCTTGGCTTTTTGATGTGTATTCTGGAAATCCAAATCCAGGATTTCATGTATTTGGGGCAAAAATGTTATTGACTGTAACATCTCCTTACTCCCTATTGTTGCCAACTCGATACAAAGGCACTGTTTTCCTGGACAATAAAAGAACCCAATTATTTTGATTTTACCTTGGATTATTTTACTCCACATTTTGATGTCTAGCTATCACACTATTATGTCCTTAAAACATCTAGCCTTCAAATATTTTGCCAGTTGGTGTGATATTCCCATGTAAGGGCTGTGATTGTGACTTGAATGAAAATGCTGGCTGCTAGACTCAGTTAAAAGGTCCCTCTGAGTTGGTGTGAAACTTAGTAGGAGGACAAGAAAGACTCTTTGCATGAACTGTTATTTCAGAGCAAGTTTATACCTCCCCTAAGGAGTTTTTAGTGTGATAATCTCAGACAGATGGTGATGCTGTTACACATATTCTCAAATAGTTCCACCTGAATTTATTTTACATGTAAATCAAAGTGTTTCTGATATAGATGATTCTAGCTTTATATCTTCATTCTTTCTTTCTGAGCATGTAGAGCAAAACAATTTGCTGATAATACCTTTCTACCATTCTGCATTTCCCATAAAATATTAATTTTCATACAATCATATTTCAGCATCTCAGACACCGTGCATTAAAGGCTAAATGCCATGTCATCATGAAGGTTTATGTCACCAGAGACATATATGAGCAGATAAGTTCATTTTATCAAAACAAAGCATTTTCCTGTTTTACATTTTTTAAATACTGTCACTAGTTTGTTGTATTTTAGTTTTATGGAATTCAGCACAATTCTGTGCTGTTATTAATAGCATTGAATTACTGCCTTCTCAGTAGGCTTTCTTCTTTCTTCAAATCTTCCCTCTGCTGCTGCAACTTTTTAGCATGATTCAAAATCGATATACCTTCTTCTATATTTTGCTGAATTCAGTCTTTATGAAATGATCATTTTGTTTTACCTTTCTCCTTTATTTAAAAGAAAACAACAAATATAACAAAAACAATTATCAGAATAAATCTATTTTTCCCCTTGAATTATCCATTGAATATATCATGAAAAGTAGAAGCCATAGCAATTTTATTAGGATAAAAATCCAAATTTGCTTGCCCATATTATTTAATTATCACAAATCATCCACGCCTTTTATAGTTCAGTACTGTTATACTCTTCCTGGTGGTTACCCACAAATTGGTCCTGACATTAAAAATCTAATCTTTTCTGAGAACGCACCAGGTTGATTTCCAAAACAGCTGTACAAGTTTACATTCCCACCATCATTGGAGGAAGATTCTCCTTTCTCCACATCCTTTCCAGCATGTGTTGTCACATGAGTTTTTGATCAGAGCCATTCTGATGGGTGTAAGGTGAAATCTCAGTGTTGTTTTGATTTGCATCTCCCTGTTGGCTAAGGAACATTTCTTTGTTTCTCTACCATTCAATATTCCTCTATCGAGAATTCTCTGCTTAGCTTAGTATCCCATTTTTAATTGGATTACTTGGTTTTTTGGTCTTTAACTTTTTAAGTTCTTTATGTATTCTGGATATTAGCCCTCTGTCAGATATAGGGTTGGTGAAGATCCTTTTCCAATCTGTAGGCTACCGCAGATGGCTTCTGAAAGACTCTACTGATCAAGATATAAAAGCAGAGGCTGAAACTCATAGCCAAACTTTGAGCATAGTGCAAGGAATCTTATGAAAGAAGGGGTAGATAGAAAGACCTGGTGAGTACAAGAGCTCCAAAAGGAGGCCAACAGAGCCAAACAAACAAACAAACAAAAAACAAACTAAAGCAAAACAAAACAAAAAACAAACCCTGAGCCCTGGGGGCCCTGAAGACCTGAAGAGAATGATACCCTAACCAAAGACAATGCATGGAGAGGACCTAAAACCCTGGCTCAGATGTAGCACATAGACCCAATCTCCATGGGTTCCCTAGTAAGGGGAGCAGGTACTTTCTCTGGCATGAACTTAGCGGCAGGCTCTCTGATCACCTCCTACTGGGGGAACAGCCTTGCCAGCCTACAGGGTAAGACAATGCATCCAGTCCTGAGGAGACCTGATATGCTAGGGTCAAATAGAAAGGGAGGAGGACCTCCCTTACCAGTGGATTAGGGGAGAGGCATAGGAGAAGAAGAGGGAGGGAAGGTGGGATTGGGAGGAGATGAGGGACAGGGCCATAGACGGGAGGCAAATGGAATAAATTGTCATAAATGATAATACTAAAAAAGAAAAAAATCAAATCTTTTATATGTACTTTATGATGGGGATATCAAAGCTCTCCTTGATGCATACCAGAAGACTTTAGTCTTCTAGGATATACTTGCTCATAACTGGTCATTCATGGAAAAACTCACTTCCCTTAAAAAATAAGTCTGAGTTTCTAGTCCTCCCCCCTTGGATTTGTAGGGAAAAGGTCAAATTCAACAGACTCATTCGCATGAGTTGTCCATACTGCATTTGATCTTCTAGAAATGCGAAATATATGTCTAATAATATTTTAACTCACAACCTATATTTTCATGTTTCTCATATAAATACTTTCTTTGCCAAGGATACTTTATTTAACTCTCACCAAGAATCATGTGTTATTTGAGCCATGATCTAGATAATGGGTGGATTACTATCATTACCCTTCTACAATATTGAAATAATAAATGTTATGCTCTAGAAATCAGTAAAGAGAAAATACAAATCCTGTGATTCTGACAGCTAATTCCACACATTTATAAATAAGTGTGGAGTTGGCCATAGTGGTGCAAATCTTTAATCCCCGTACTCAGGAAGAAGAGGTAATTGTGAGTTGAAGGATAGTATGATCTACACAGAGTCCCAAAGCAGCTAGGGCTATACATGGCAACCTTATCTCATAAATAAATAAATGGTATGTTTGGATTTCATAACCAATACCTAAAGTGGCATAAACACTAAGGTGTGGGTGATTTATCCAGGGAAAGGAGAAAACGCATTTCGACAGGCACGGTTTGCTTCTTAAGTTTCTGCGTGTCTCTCTGACTCTATCTCTGTGTCTATATGTCTGCCTGTTTCTAACTCACACTACACACACACAAACGCACACATATATACACACATGCTAAGAAAGAAAGACATAACAATATGAGCAAATGATAAATTAGTGTTTTGTGTACACAGCCTTTGTCTTTTATTTTACATTTTTTATTTAACTTTTATTAATTACACCTTATTCATTTTGTATCCCCCCATAAGTCCCTCCCTCCTCCCCTCCTGATCCCACCCTTCCTCCCCACCCTTTCTGCATGCATGCCCCTCCCCATATCCACTGATTGGGGAGGTCCTCCTCTTCTTCTTTCTGATCTTAGTCTATCAGTTCTCATCAGAAGTGGCTGCATTGTCAGGGTTCTAGGTTATCTCCATGAATAGTCCTTGGTTGGAGTATGAGTCTCTGGGAAGTTCCCTATGTTCAAATTTTCTTGTTCTGTTGCTCTCCTTGTGGAGTTCCTGTCCTCTCCAGCTCTTACTATTTCCCACTTCTTACATAAAATTCCATTCACTCTGCCCATCAGTTGGCCATCAGGCTCAGCATCTGCTTTCACAGTCTGCATGGCATAGGCTTTCAGAGGCCCTCTGTGGCAGGTTCCTAGGTTGTTTTCTGTTTTCTTTTTCTTCTGATGTCCATCCTCTTTGCCTTTCAGGATGGGAATTGAACATTTTAGTTAGGGTCCTCTCTTTTGCTTAGTAAGTTTAGATGTACAGATTTTAGTGGGTTTATTCTATGTTGTATGTTTATATGAATGAATATATACTGTGTGTGTCTTTTTGCTTAATCATAAAGCACTTTGCTCTCTTTTCTCAGAACTTATAAGTTCTTGAATAAGGAAGTTGCCAAATTTATGAAGTTTAAAAACAGTTTTTTTTTAGAATAAAAGATGAAAATATTTTTTAGAATAAAAGATGAAAATATTTTCAGCGTTTCTCCAGACTATGATTACAGCAGAAACTGCTGTTACCTTTTACTAAAAAGTGTGCATTTGTGGGAAGATCACAAGCATACATGGGAGACAGACAACAGGTAGATTACCCAGTCCACTCTGTGTAATCCAATCCAGTAAATTCCATTCTATAACACTTAAAAAGTCTTTCCTAAAACATCACCTTAATTCTTGCTCTTGGTCTTTGCTTGCTCTCCATGGTTTCAACTTCTCTTCTTTGATTGCCTAAATTACTGACTAACCTTCTACTACATAACACTTGTTTATGACTGCTCTCACACTCACACAGTTCTTACCCACAGTTGCTATTCATAGCTCCTACAATGCTTGATTCAGCCACATCATCTGTAGTTCTTTCCCACCTTCATATTGTATAATTTTACAATTAAGCTTAGCATTTGGAACACAAAAACTTGTAGGCTTTAATCATTTCATTGCTTAAGCCCCCAGATGTATCTGTTTAAATATGTATAACTTTATGTTCTCAACTGTTTGCCATCTACCCCAAGTTTTTTAATGTAGAAAATATTTTATGATATTTTTTGTTACTGTTTTGTAAATATTTAGTTTCTACTTGGTTATATTCAAGATTACCACAGGTCTCAAGCACCATCAGAAAAACAGTTTGATTCAAGTTAAAGAACTTACTAGGGGTTATCTGAACCCTCTTCCTATCTAATACAAAAATCCACATGGTATTGATATAGTCCAGCTTCCCTCTCATCCATCCTCATGTCAGTTTAGAGAGGTATTCTCAGTGTTTACATTTGTTCATTTAGTATTTATACTGGTGAATATCTTGGCTTGCAGCATGACACTCATCAGGCATTTAAAAATTACCTGGAAGAATGCAATAAACATGAATAAGACTCATTTATTTAACATTTTAGTAGTGAGTGTCACGAACAAGACCTCAGTGGTAGGCAATACATATGTTTAGTTTTTTTCTGAGTCTTTGGACAAAGAAGCTCTGTTACATGGACAAATTTAGCTGATCTTAACCTTGACTGTTTATGAACTTCACTCAGTTTGTGAAGTTGCTGGGGGAGGAGGTGGTGGCTGCCTGATATAGGACAGCTTCAATTGAGAATATTAATTCGTATTCAGTTTCCCTTTAGCTGATATACTATTATTCTCTTTCAAAATGTAGATATAACTTTGAGATCACAAGTTTAGAACAGGTAAAACCATCTTATTAGTCCTCTACAGACCAGTGCAAGTCATAAGATTCAGGAAAATCCAAGGGTTAGGCAAATGGTTTTTGTTTCTTGAAAGACAAGTAGCAAAGTGCATGGGTATCCTAATACCAGCAACTGGGACAATCAATACAACATATCCTACCTGAAGCATGCTATGTTACTTTACATAATTATCCACATCTTTCAGTAGAATGTTACTAACTCCCACAGCTACATAAGGAAATATAATTCTAAAGTTTAGGTCAGATTTGTTCAAATTACTTTCTTTTGAAGTAAAAGTTTTTGATTAAAAGAAAAAAAAACAAAACAATCATTGAAGTACTGAGTGTGCTTCAGCTTGAACAATAAAGCAATTATAAAATAAAGATGCTAATGGAACAAAGAGAAGTAAGGAAGGGAGGAACAAATAATGACTCAACAGAACCAAAGAGCTAAGCTGCGGCAATCAAAGCAAATGGCAAGAAAACAAAAAGCACTGATTAAATCCAACCTCTTCTGCTCTCAAAATAATATGCATGCCACATCATTTTTGACAAACAGTATAGAAAAGACTTAAGTTGGAGCCTAGTGAGCATATCAATTCTCTTCTCATTACCATTAAAGATGTATTTATTTGATCAATTAGGAGAAATTATTCCTATTAAATTTCTGTGTGTGTCTGTGTGCGCACACACATGTGTGAGAGCACGAAACTATAGTAAGCTATTCAAGGCAATTTTGTCCTTGCTCTGGCCTTGAAGCATTAGAAGAAAAGAATATGTTGTCATCGGCATTCAACTTGCTTTCTCTAATCAAGGCACAAGTTTTTGCTTTGCTTGAGGATAGTTTCTATTGTAGAAAACGCAGGCTAATAGCTAATTATAACAAACAAAAAACTGAAATCAGGAGATGACTTAGTTGGTAAATGTTTTCTATGTAAGCAAGAGGAGATAAATACTTTATTTAACTCCCACCAAGAATCATGTGTTACTTGAGCCAAGATCTAGATAATGGGTGGATTACCCAGCTCGGGATCTGGGACTGTGGTCACTCAACACGTCCTGACACTCTCCCGGGTCTAATGCAATGTCTAGAACCAAATCCTAGCACCAGCAGCCCCCTGGCCCCTGGCAGAGAAACTCCCGGCTCAGGATCTGGAATGAGAATACCCAACCTCTCCTGAAACTCCCCTGAGAACACCTCCAGAAGCTTGCCCTAGCGAGGGGAAGGTCAGAGAGGAAGGACAGAGAGGCAGCCTGCCACAGGACACAGCACTCCCTCTCCAGGGCCTCTCTATGTAAGCAACCAGACAAGAGATCCCTGCCACCCACACCCCTAGTGTGGGCACCATAGGGATTCTTGGGATAGTGACCCCAACTCTGAAGCCTCTGCCTTGTGGGACTACCAGTGAAATCCAGGCAAATAATCACTGGTTCCCACACAGAGCTGCATAATAGTGGCCTGAAGGCCACTGCAATAGTCAAGGAATCCACACATGCATACTGCATCTGCTAAAAGTGCATGCTAATAGTGCTAGTGTCACATTCCTTTTAGGTAAAACTGAAACCACAACGCACACTCCCAAACCAGTGAACCTCTCTCATCTTCCTGAATAAACAGTCCAGAAAACAAAGACAATCTTAGTCTGAACTACAAACTCCAGGAGCAAACACTGAGGGTTATAGATAACCAGATGGCCAGAGGCAGACATAAGAACACACCCAACAAATATCAGGACATTATGACTACACCAGCAACCCCACAAACCAATGGACACTTCAATTTACTAGATACACAAGAAAACGAGTTTAAAACTACGTTTTTCCAGCTATTAGAGGCCCATAAATATGAAATAAACAAAGCCCTCAAAGAAATAGCCACAGAAATTTAGACAAACAAAGAGGAAATAAATAAAACTCTCAGAGAAATGACCACGAAAATTGAGGCAAACAACGAGGAGATGAACAAAGCTCTCAAAGAAGTATCTACACAAATGAAGGCAAATAAAGAGGAAATGAACAAAGCTCTCAAAGAAATACAGGCAAGTACAGCCAAACAAGTAGAGGCACAATTAGCATAGAGGAAACAGACAAAAAAATAGAAGCCATCATGGAAAGACAAAAATCCACATATACACAGATGAAAGAAATGGTGCAGGACATGAAAACAGAATTAGAATCAATAAAGAAAACACAAATAGAGAAAAACTTGGAGCTGGAGAACATAGAAAAAAGATCAGAAGCTACAAAGGTAAGCATCACCAACAGAATACAAGAGATGGAAGAGAGAATCTCAGGTGCCGAAGATACACTTGCAGAAATTGACACGTCTCTCAAAGAAAAAATAAAATCAGAAAAGTTCCAAACACAAAACATCCAAGAAATCAAGGACACCGTGAAAAGACAAAACCTAAGAATAATAGGAGTAGAAGAAAAAGAAGACATCAGGCTCAAAGGTCCTGGAAATATTTTCAAAAAAATTATAGAAGAAAAATATCCCAACTTAAAGAAAGAGATGTCCATAAACATACAAGAGGCCTAATAGACTAGACAAGAAAAGAAATTCTTCACGTCACATCATAGTCAAACTGAATCTGCAGAACAAAGAAAAATTTTAAAAGCAGCAAGGGAATAAGGCCAAGTAACATATGAAGGTAGACCTATCAAAATCACACCAGATTTCTCAACAGAAAATATGAAAGCCAGAAGGGCCGGGATGGAAATCATGTGGTCCTTAAGGGACCACAGATGCCAACCCAGTTTACTATACCAAGCAAAACTTTCAATCAACATGGACAGAGAAGTCAAAATATCCCATGACGAAACCAAATTTAAACAATATCTACACAGTAACCCAGCTCTACAGAAGTTATTAGAAGGGAAACTACAACCCAAAGAAAACAACTACATCTAAGGAAACAGAGGAAATAGATAACTACACAACAACAACAACAAAAACCAAAAGAATACAGGCAATGAAACTCAGCAACACCACCAACCCCACATCAAAAGAATGTAACAATCGCTGGTCACTAGTATCTATCAACATCAATGGACTCAACTCCCCAATAAAGACATAGACTATTAGAATGGTTGTGGAAACAAGATCCAACATTCTGTTGCATCCACGAAACACACCTATGTAACAAAGATAAACACTACCTCAGAGTAAAGGGCTGGAAAAATGTTTTTCAAGCAAATGGTTCCAGAAAACAAGCTGGAGTAGCCATCCTAATATCTAATAAAATAGACTTTCAACCAAAATTAATCAAAAAAAATAAGGAGGGCCACTATATTCTCGCCAAAGGAAAAATCCTCCAAAGGACATCACAATTTTGAACATCTATGCCCCAAATACAAGAGCACCCCTACATTCAAAAAAAAAAAAAAAAAAACAAAACATTATTAAAGCTTAAATCACACATTGATCCTAATACCTTAATAGTGGGAGACTTCAACACCCCACTCTCACCAAGGGACAGATCAACTAGACAAAAAACAAATAGGGAAATAAAGGAACTTATAGAGTCCCTAAATCAAATGGACCCAATAGACGTCTACAGATCTTTTCACCCAAACTCAAAAAAGTATACCTTCTTTTCAGCACCACATGGAACCTTTTCCAAAGTAGACCATATAGTTGGTCACAAAGCAAACCTCAACAGATACAAGAAGATTGAAATAATCCCTTGTATTCTATCTGACCACCATGGACTAAAGCAGGACGTCAACAACAAAGGAAATATCAAAAAACCCGACACGCACATGGAAACTGAACAACTTGCTACTCAATGACAGCTGGGTTAAGGAAGGAATAAAGAAAGAAATTAAAGACTTCCTAGAATTCAATGAAAATGAAGGCACAACATACCCAAATTTATAGGACACATTGAAAGCAGTTCTCAGAGGAAAATTCATAGCTCTAAGTGCCTTCAAAAAGAAATTTGTAGCATCATATACAAGCAACTTAATGGCTCAATGAAAAGCCTAGAAAAAAAAAAAAAAAAAAAACAACCCAAGAGGAGCAGACAGATGGAAATAATCAAACTCAGGGCTGAAATCAATCAATTAGAAACAAATAAAACTATTCAAAGAATGAATGAAAGAAAGAGCTGGTTCTTTGAGAAAATCAACAAGATAGACAAACCCTTAACCAAACTAACTAAAAAGCCGAGAGAATCTATCCAAATCAGCAAAATCAGAAATGAAAAGGGTGGCATAACTACAGACACTGAAGAAATCCAAACAATTATTAGGTCATACTACAAAAGCCTATATGCCACAAAATTTGAAAATCTGAATGAAATGGACAATTTTCTTGATAGATTCCATCTTCCAACATTAAGTCAAGATCAGGTAGAAAGACTGAATAGCCCTATATCCCCCAAGGAAATTGAAGCAGTCACTAACAGTCTCCCCTCCAGAAAAAAACCCTGGGCCAGATGGTTTCAGTGCAGAATTCTACTAGACCTTCAAGAAGTACTAACACCAATTCTCCTCAAACTCATCCACAAAAGAGAATCAGAAGGAAAATTACCAAACTCATTCTATGAAGCCACAGTCACCTTGATACCTAAATCACACAAAGACCCCAAAAAAAAGAGAACTTCAGACCCATCTCTCTTATGAACAATTGATGCAAAAATACTCAATAAAATACTTGCAAATCGAATCCAAGAACACATCAAAGATATCATCCACCATGACCAAGTAGGCTTCTTCTCAGGCATGCAAGGGTGGTTCAGTATACAGAAATCCATCAATGTAATCCACCATATAAACAAATTAAGCAGAAAAACCACATTATCATCTCCTTAGATGCCAAAAAAGAATTTGACAAAATCCAACACCCTTTCATGTTTAAAGTCTTGGAGAGATTAGGGATTCAAGGAACGTACTTAAACATAGTAAAGGCAATATACAGCAAGCATATAGCCAACATCAAACTCAATGGAGAGAAATTCAAACCAATCTTACTGAAATCAGAGAAAAGACAAGGCTGCCCACTTTCTCCATATTTCTTCAACATAGTACTTGAAGTTCTAGCTAGAGCAATAAGACAACTAAAGGAGATCAAGGGAATACAAATTGGAACAGAAGAAGTCAAAGTTTCACTATTCACAAATAATATGATAGTATACATGAGCAACCCCAAAAATTCAACCAGAGAACTCCTTCAGCTGATAAACACCTTCAGCAAAGTGGCTGGATACAAAATCAACTAAAAAACATCAGAAGCTCTCCTGTATACCCAAGACAAAAGGGCTGAGAAAGAAATTAGGGAAACAATGCCCTTCACAATAGCCACTAATAACATAAAGTACCTTGGAGTGACTCTAACCAAGCAAGTGAATGACCTGTAGGAGAAAAACTTCATATCTCTGAAGAAAGAAATTGAAGAAAATATCAGAAGATGGAAAGAACTCCTGTGCTCATGGATTGGTGGGATTAACGTAGTGAAAATGGCTATTCTGCCAAAAGCAATGTACAGATTCAATGCAATTCCCATCAAAATACAAACACAATTCTTTATATATCTTGAGAGAAAAAGTATCAACTTCATATGGAGAAACAAAAAACCCAGAATTTCCAAAACGATCCTGTACAACAACAGATCATCTGGAGGCATCCCCATTCCTGATCTCAAGTTGTACTACAGAGCAATAGTAATAAAAATGGCATGGTATTGGCATTGAAATACAATCGTGGAGCAATGGAACTGAATAGAAGACCCAAAATTAAACCCCATACCTATGGATATTTGATTTTTGACAAAGAAGCGAAAACCATGCAGTGGAAAAAAGACAGCATCTTCAACAAATGGTGCTTGTCCAACTGGATGTCTACATAAAGAAAAATGAAAATAGATCCATATTTATCACCCTGCACAGAACTAAAGTCCAAGTGGATCAAAGATATCAACATAAAACTAGACACACTAAATGGGTTAGAAGAAAAAATGGGCAAGACATTGGAACTCATTCGCACAGGAGACAACTTCCTGAACAGAAGACCAACAGCACAGGCTCTCAGAGCAACAATCGATAAATGGGACCTTAGGAAGCTGAAACACTTCTGTAAAGCAAAGGACATAGTCATCAAAACAAAATGACAGCCTACAGACTGGGAAAGGATCTTCACCAACCCTACATCTGACAGAGGGCTGATATCCAGAATATATAAAGAACTAAAGAAGTTAAAAAGCAGGAAATCAAACAATCCGATTAAAAAATGGGGTACAGAGCTAAACTGAGAATTCTCAGTAGAGGAATACAGAATGGCAGAGAAACACTTAAAGAAATGTTCAATGTCCTTAGCGATCAGAGAGATGCAAATCAAAATGTCTCTGAGATTTTACCTGATACCCACCAGAACGGCTAAGATCAAAAACTCAAGGGACAACACATGCTGGAGAGCTTGTGTAGAAAGGGGAACCCTCCTCCATTGCTGGTGAGAATGTAAACTTGTACAACAACTTTGGAAATCATTTTGGCGCTTTCTCAAACAATTAGGAATATCTCTTCCTCAAATCCAGCTATACCACTGCTAGACATAAATTCAAAAGACATTCAAGTACACAACTAAGACATTTGTTCAATCATGTTTTTAGCAGCTTTATTCGTAACTGCCAGAACCTGGAAACAACCCAGATGTCCCTCAGTTGAGGAATGGATACAGAAATTGTGGTACTTTTGCACAATGGAATACTACTCAGCAATTAAAAACGAGGAAATCATGAAATTTGCAGGCAAATGGTGGGACCTAGAAATGATCATCCTGAGTTAGGTATCCCAAAAGCAGAAAGACACACATGGTATATACTCACTTATATAGTCCTATAAGATAGGATAAATATACGGAAATCTATCTACCTAAAGAAGATAAACAAGAAAGAGGACCCAGTGTACAATGATCAATCCTCACTTAGAAAGACAAAGGGGATGGACATTGGATGTAGGAGCAAACAACTAACAGGACAGGAGCCTACCACAGAGGGCTCTCTGAAAGACTCTACCCAACAGTGTATCAAAGCAGATATTAAGGCTCCTAACCAAACCTCTGGCAGAATCCAGGGAACCAAACAAACGGGGGGGGGGGGAGGGTGGAGAGTTAATATGACCTGGAGAGGACAGGAGTTCCACAAGGACCAAATATATCTGGGCACAGGGGTCTTTTATGAGACTGTTTCTACAAACAAGGACCATGTATGGATGCAACCTAGAGCCCCTGCTCAGATGTAGCCCTTGGTAGCTCAGTATCCAAGTGGATACCCTAATAAGGGGAACAGAGACTATTTCTGACATGAACTAGATGGCAGGCTCTTTGACCCCCCTCAGGAGAAGCAGCCTTGTTAGGACACAGAGGAGGACTTTGCAGTCAGTCCTGAAGACACCTGATAAACCAGTATCAGATGGAAGGGGAGGAGGTTCTCCCTTAACAGTGGACTTGGAAAAAGGCAGGGAGGAGATGAGGGTGGGAGGGTGGGATTGGGATGGAAAGAGGGAGTGGGATACAGCAGGGATACAAAGTTAAAAAACTGTAACTAATATTAAAAAAATAAAAATTAAAAAAATATATAAATAAGTGTAATGCCAGGTTCACAGGACCCTCAGAGACCACGAGGAGATGACTAAATGCAATAGCAAGAGAGCTTTATTATGAGAGTGATCTAACTCAGACCCAAGTCTCACTGACACAGCAGTAGAGAAGTGGGACCCTGAGCTCTGAGTGAACAGAATTTTTAAAGGGAAAGTCTGTGAGCAGGGAGTTTCCATGACAGCAAGAAGGGGGTCACAATCCTTGGTGTTACAGAATTGGATGATGTTTAGCAGGGCGGCGTGACCTTTTCTGAGGCACACAATCACAATGGCTAAGGCATATAATCACAATAGCTATTTTTCTAAACCATATCTGAAACCTTTGGGAGAATTTTCCCACCTGATTCCCAACCGATTCTCATTGATTATTACCAGGGAGATTGTCTCTATTTTCTCTGAAGCATTTATTCTGTATTATTTCCTGGAGGCTGTTGCTAGGAGAGTTAACTTTGTCCTCCGCTAAGTGTACATTCTGAGATATTTCCTGGTACCTGAATTCAGCTCCCAGTCAAGATGGCTCTTTACTCAGGCTAACTATACCCAGGGTAACCTAAACTCTTCAAAACACATCTGAAATAAAAGTATATCGAAAGAAAAATGAAGTGTTGCATTGAAAACAAGTAAACCTTTCTGATCAAAATATTCCTGATGCACAATATACTGATGTGCTTTGTGAATTATAAATTCTATTTCCCAATGGTTAAGACCATGATTAATTTATAATATACTGCTATAAAATAACAGTATGTTATAAACAAATACGAATTATATGCATTAAACTTAAACAGTTTAAAAAAAAGAATATAAGTATCTTAATGGATTATTATGAAAACACAAACAATGACATTAAATGAATAATACAGTTCAAGACATGAAAGTAGAAATAGGATCATTAAAGAACACCCACACTGAGATAAAACTGGACATGAGAAAAGGTAGAAGTCAATCATAAATCCAGGGATAAGTCTACAAAACAGGAAGAGAGAATTTCAGGTGTTGCAGACAAGGTAGTAGAGATGGATAACTCAATCAAAGTAAATGTTAAAAACTAAAAATAAGCCAGGTACAAAATATCCAAGCAATCTGAAGCAGTATAAAAAGACCAAACTTATGGATAATAGGTTTGAGTAAACCTACCACAGAGCAACAGAAAATATTTTCAACTAAATCATAGAAATAATTGCATAATCTAAAGAAAGAGGTGAATATTAAAGTACAAAAAGCAGTCACGAAACTCAATCTTTGAAGTTATCATATCTGCCTCAAAATTAATAAAATTCTTTCCATTTTTAGAGTATCTTACAAGAGGCAATCTCTCTATATAGCAAGATACAAGCCATTGTCTTAACAGATGATTCCATGAACCCAAACTAGGTAGAAGGTAAAGGCAAAAATGATAAAAGGTTTTCTAGGTTTTCTAGGACTCAACCTTGGGTTAAGGATGCTCAGTTAGATGACATCATGGAGAAGCATAACAAATACCTTCTAAATTTTTTATCTAACAGGCTCACATTCCAGTGGTTTGCAAGGATTGATATATTGACTTCACATGTAGCCTCTGAGCCTCACACTTAGAAGCAACTCTTGTATATTCTAAGAAGGCACTACAAGCAGGAAAGCAAAGGCTGTCTAATGGAAAACTACATCAGTTGAAGTATGTATGACACAATAGTGCTGTTGCTGAAGAAAAAGCAAATAACAGAGTTAGGTTCATTGTTAATGGTAGTGTTGTGTGTGTGTGTGTGTGTGTGTTGTGCACAGGCATGGAAATGTGTTGTGAGGTACAGTTGTGTGTGTATGTGTGGGCATGTGTGTTTGTGTGTGTGTATTCCAGAAATGGTCACAGTGCCATATGCCACCTGTGCATAAGGCACTCTGAATTCCAGGGTAGAGGTTGATTTAGGGAATAACTGGGAATACACTGCAACAAAAATCTGTAGGTTGTCTTCAGAATCCTAAATAACTCAGAAAAATCTCACTGCTTCCTATATTCTTCATACTGTTAATGGTTTACTGCTGGTGACTTACTCTATAAATGATAAAGGATAATTTTTAATGGTTTTATGCCTCTAGCTATAAAACAATGAGCACATAAGCTCAAAAATTATTGAAAAAAAAAGTTTCTAAATCATTGAAAACTCCCAAAAAGGGAGATGTTATTCCCAGGTACTTATAATATAAAGACATATAGTCATTGGAGTCATTTAATCTCATTTCTAAATCTAAAAGCAGAAGGAGTTCTCTGGTTGAATTTTGGGGATTGATCATGTATACTATCATATCATCGGCAAATAGTGATACTTTTACTTCTTCCTTTCTGATTTATATCCCCTTGATCTCCTTTAGTTGTCTTACTGCTCTAGCTAGGACATCAAGTACTATGTTGAAGAGATATGGAGAGAGTGGGCAGCCTTGCCTTATCCCTGATTTCAGTGGGATTGATTTAAGTTTCTCTCCATTTAGTTTGATGTTGGCAACAGGCTTGCTGTATACTGTCTTTACTATGTTTAGGTATGTGCCTTGTATCCCTGATCTCTCCAAGATTTTAAACATGAATGAGTGTTGGAGTTTGTCAAATGCTTTCTCTGCATCTAAGGAGATGATCATGTGGGTTTTCTCCTTCAGTTTGTTTATGTGGTGGTTTACACTGATGGATTTCCATATATTGGACCATCCCTGCATGCCTGGTATGAAGCCTACTTGGTCAAGGATGACATCTTTGATGTGTTCTTGGATTCGGTTTGCAAGTATTTTATTGAGAATTTTTGCATCAATGTTTATAAGAGAGATAGATCTAAAGTTATTTTTTGTTGTTGTTGGGTCTTTGTGTGATTTAGGTATCAAGGTGACTGTGGCTTCATAGAATGAGTTTGGTAGTGTTCCTTCTGTTTCTATTTTGTGGAATAGTTTGAAGAGAATTGGAGTTAGCTCTTCTCTGAATGTCTGGGAGAACTCTGCTCTGAAACCATCTGGCCCTGGGCTTTTATTTGGAAGGGGGACTTTTGATGACTGCCTCTATTTCCTTGGAGGATATAGGACTATTATATCCATTTACCTGATCCTGATTTAATTTTGGTAAATAGAATTTATTAAGAAAATTGTTTATTTAGATTTTCAAATTCTGTGGCATATAGACTTTTGTAGTAAGCCCTAATGATTGTTTGGATTTTTCTAGCTTTTTATTTATCATTTTTTAGACCTCAAGAATAAATGTATTTGATAATTCAAGTGTACCAAAAATTACACTTTACAGAGGAGATGTCAGAAAAAGATCATCAAATGATACTTGTGACTTGCTTTTGGTTTCATTTCTGTGTTCTTATAGCCATTATGTATGACTGTTAAGAGAATCAGGCATAGCTCCTCTCTGTGTTCCTAATTTTTCATGGAGGGATAAAAATACCCATGATGGAGCACCTGTAATAAACACCTGCCCAAGAGCAAAGGAGTGGTAAACCAGGTCACACAAATGTGCATGATAATAAGCCTCCTGAAATGCTATCCATGTCTTTGCCTGGAACAAGAAAGCATTTAATGTTCCCTTCTCAGCATGGGATTATTGCTAACTCTTTCCTGCTTGGTATTTTTCCTCCAATAGGCTAAAATATGCAAATAGTCTTTTTAATTGTTCATGAGAACTCATTAAATTCCCATCTTATGATGAGATTTTATTCTTTTAATCAGCAGTTGTTTGGAACCTAATACAAAAACTAAAGGATCAGTGTGAGCATACTGAGTATGGTTCTTGCTTTGCTTTTATAATTGAACAGGAAGGAAATTTTAAACTGAAGTGATTGCAGAATTTAATTTAAGAAACCATATTCCTCTTTCATCTAATTAGAATTTAAAGTGGTTTCTTATATCAAAGATAAACCATCTGACCTCTGCTCTGCAGTGTACATTGAGAATTTTGACTCTGGAAAATACCAGATAGGAATGCATACAATCATGCTATTCTTTTTCTTTCATTGTAGGAACAAATGTAAATTCTTGGTTGAAATAGGGGCAGCATGAGTAAAGAGTATAATTCATAAAACTGATTATATCTAGATTAAAATGTATGCTGTTTTCAGTCAAATTATCACCTCACAAACAATGGACATCTGGTAAAACATAGTACTGAATTTTGGCCCAGTAACAAACAGTCCCTTCATTAGAACATGAAGAAATTGGTTAGTGATAAAATCATTATACTGTTTACCTCCTTTACCTGTATCAATACAATAGTCACTAGGCTATTAAATCAACTGCTCATCTATAGACAGTAGAAAATAGAAAGGAAATTACTATTGATTTAAGGAGCACTCAATCTGCTAATTTTCACTGAATCTACAGAATCATGGTTGCTCTTAAATAAGTAAGCATATTTTAAGGGCAGATTTGGGCATTATATCATTCTAATTTTACCATTGTTTTTCAAAATTCCAAGATTATAATTAGTATGCAAAGTAATATTATTTGGCTTTATATAGCTAAACCATTTGACTACAGTAGGGACAAAGAGACTTAGTAACCAAAGTGTTTCTAGAAGTGATCAAGCACAAACAACAACAACAAAAGGTGTTGATTCCAAAAGCACAGCAAATGATTTATTTGTTTATGAAGGAGAAATGGGGAAAGCTCTTTCTTTAAAATCAAGGCTGAAATGAACTTTAGTTTTCTTCTAAGTGGATCAAAGATCTCAACATAAAACCAGACACATTAAATCGGTTAGAAGAAAAACTGGGGAAGACCCTAGAACTCATTGGTACAAGAGACAACTTCCTGAACAGAACACCAACAACATAGGCTCTAAGAGCAACAATCAATAAATGGGACCTCATGAAACTGAAAAGCTTCTGTAAAGCAAAGGACACTGTCATCAAAACAAAATGAATGCCTACAGATTGGGAAAGAATCTTCACCAACCCTCTATCTAACAGAGGGCTAATATCCAGTATATATAAAGAACTAAAGAAGTTGAAAAGCAATAAATCGAGTAATCCAATTAAAAAATGGGGAACAGAGCTAAACAGAGAACTCTCAATAGAGGAATATCAAATGGCAGAGAAACACTTAAAGAAATTCTCAACCTCATTAGCCATCAGGGAAATGCAAATTAAAATGACCCTGAGATATCACCTTACACCCATCAGAATGGCCAAGACCAAAAACTCAAATGACAACACATGCTGAAGAGGTTGTGGAGAAAGGGGAACCCTCCTCCATTGCTCGTGGGAATGTAAACTTGTACAACCACTCTGGAAATCAATCTGACATTTTCTAGGTCAACTAGGAATAGCACTTCCTCAAGATCCATCTATACCACTCCTAGGCATATATCTAAAAGACGCTCAAGTACACAATAAGGACATTTGCTCAATCATGTTTGTAGCAGCTTTATTTGTAATAGCCAGAAGCTGGAAACAACCCAGATGCCCCTCAAGTGAAGAATGGATACAGAAATTATGGTACATCTACACAATGGAGTATTACTCAGCAATAAAAAACAAGGAAATCATGAAATTTGCAGGTAAATGGTGGAAATTGGAAAGGATCATCCTGAGTGAGCTGTCCCAGAAGCAGAAAGACACACAGGGCATATACTCTCTCATATAGACATATAATATAGGATAAACCTACTAAAATATGTACACCTAAAGAAACTAATCAAGAAGAAGGACTCTGGCTAAAATGCTCAATCCCCATCCTGAAAGGCAAAGAGGATGGACATCAGAAGAAGAAAACAGGACACAAGTTAGGAGCCTCCCACAGAGGACCTCTGAAAGACTGTGCCCTGTAGACTATCAAAGCAGATGTTGAGACTTATGGCCAAACTTTGGGCAGAATGCAGGGAATCTTATGAAAGAAGTGGGAAATAATAGTAAGTTCTGGAGAGGACAGGAGGTCCACAAGGAGAGCAACAGTACCAAAAATTTTGAGCACAGGGGTCTTTCCTGAGACCCTTACTCCAACCAAGTACCATACATGGAGATAACCTAGAACCCCTGCACAGATGTATCCCATGCAATTCAGTGTCCAAGATGGTTCCATTGTAGTGGGAACAGGGACTGCTTCTGATATGAACTGTTTGGCCTGCTCTTTGATCACCAACCCTGAGGGGGAAGCAGCCTTGCCAGGCCACAGAGGAAGACAATGCAGCCACTCCTGATGAGACCTAACAGACTAGGATCAGAAAGAAGAAAAAGAAACCCTCCCCTACCAGTGGACTTGGGGAGGGGCATGTGTGGAAAAGGCAGAGGAAGGGAGGAATTGGGAGGGGAGCAGGGAGTTAACAAGAGGGGATGTACAAAGTAAATAAAGTGTAATTAAAAATAAAATTAAATTAAAAAAAGAAAATAGTATATATTATTTCACTGTCTTAGATGCTTTTTTTATTGCTGTGATAAAACACCAGGACCAAGGCAATTTATTAATGAAAGTCTTTAAAGTTGGTTACAGTTTCAGAGGGTTAGAGTCCAAAATCACAGAGCAATCTAACAACTGAGAGTTCACATCTTGTCTCACAACCATGGGGCAGAGAAAGAGAGAGAAAGAGGCAGAGACAGAGATAGAGACAGAGACAGAGCAATAGACAGAGAAACAGAGATAGAAAGAGCTAATTGTGAGACCCTAAAGTCTTTTAAAACCTCAGTGCTCCCAGCGACACACATGATCTAACAAGGTAACCACTCCTAATTCTTCAAAAAGATCTATGTAAATTCTACAGATATATGAGACTCAGAGCACCATTTTTGTTCAAACCAGCACACACACCAAGGCTAACCAGAATTTGACATCAGTGGAAATAACATTGATCTTCAGTGTCAGGTACTGAGGGTTCCAAAAAAATAAATACATGGTATTTTCCCTGTTTTTAGACAACTAAGTGTACAATTGATAAGTGAGCCAAAGTATTTCACAGCACAAAACAACATAAACTTATTTATCATGTCTAATATTCAAGGGGAAGATTGTCATAAAATAGAAGGAATGACCATTATGTTCCCCTATGCTATATGAACATGTCATGTTGGTATTTATCTGTGCATATAACTATCTGACTATCTATCTACTTATCTATCTACTTATCTATCTATCTATCTATCTATCTATCTATCTAGATATTTAGATATCATTGCATTGTGCACAAGGGACATTTTATCCCTGGTGATAAAGTTTATTTTTATGTTTGTTGTTTTCTAGCAGTTCTTTCTCCTTTAAAGTTTTGATTGATCAATTTGTTCCTTGAGATAAACAAGTTTATCTTCTATTGAACATAGTTTAAGGCTTTAATTTCAAAGTCAGAAAAGAAAATCCAGTAGTTACAGCTATTACTCTACTCAGAAACTTGTGCATGTGGAGACATCTTTTTTTCTGTAGCTATTGTCATCCTCAACACCTGCACCTGTTGAAGCACGTTTTGTCTGTAGCAATTGTTCTCCAACACCTGAAACAGTGAAGGCAAAAATGTAGTTATTATTCTCCCCAGAAACTGCACCTTTGGAGGCTTCCTTTATCTGTCGACATTGTCCTCTGCAATACCTACACCTGTACTCAGACACTGTCTAGCTGTTCTCGTCCCCAGTATCTTTACCTGTGGAGACATCTTCTGTCTGTGTCCATTGTTTCCCCCAAACCTGCAATAGTGGAGGCGTCCTGCATCTAGAGTTATTCACCACTGCAATATCTCCACATGTGGAGGGATTCTATCTGTGTAGGTATTGTCTTCCTCAATATCCTTACCCGAGAAAGCATCTTCTGTCTGTACCTATTGTCCTTTCCAACAACTGCACCTGTAGGTGCATCCTTTTTCTTTACTTAATGCTCTCTCAATGCTGGCACCTGTGGTGGCATGCTCCATCTGGACTCTATTGTTCTCCCCAACACCTGTGGAGGCATCCACTGTTTGTAGCTATTGTCCACACCTGCACCAGTGAAGGTATCTTCCCTGTGAAGTTATTATCCCAGCCAACACCTGTAGGCATAGAGGTGTCCTCTATCTGTAGGTGCTGTCCTCCCCAACATCTTCACTTTTGGGGGCATCCTCTCTGGCTAGCTATTATCCTCCCCAATATCTCACCTGTGCAGACATCTTCTCTTTGTCCCAGTTGTCCCCCTAACTCCTCTACCTCTGCAGGCATCTCCTATCTGTAGCCACTATCCCCTCAATACCTGCACCTATGGAGACATTCTCTGCCTGTAGCCATGGTTACCAGGACACTCGCACATGTGAAGGTATCAAACATTTTCTGTCCTCCTCAACTCCTGCAACTGTGAAGGCATCTTCTCTGTCTAGCCATTAACTGACCCAGTATCTTCACCTGTGGAGGTATCCTCTTTCTGTAGCTACTGTACTTCCCAACACCTGCACCTCTAGAGGCATTCTCTGATCTTTACATCACTCCTCGTTTATTGTGGCCCTCCGCAAATTTAATTTGGAAGGAGATGGAAATAAGTGTCAAGTGCCCTTATGTCCATGACTCACAAAGTCTCTGTCTTCTCATATTATCCTGTTTTTAGTCTCCACGTCTGTGAAAAAAAATATATCTTTAAAAATATTGAAATATTGCCTGAATTAATTTCATCACTTTTCATGGCAGCTCCATCTTGGACTTTTGAGCTCACCAGGTAACTCATGACCAGTGTTTCTGCTTCTCCTCAAAGGCCTGAATTGGCCAGGGTCCTTTAAAGGAACAGATTCGATGAAATGAATGAATATATATACATATACATACACACACACACACACACACACACACACACACACGAATTTTAGGTCAGCTTACTTTAACATAGCAACTACTGCTGAATGGTTGAGAGTTCAGTCAACATAGGTCAGTGTCTTAGCAGTATACTTGTGTGGCAAAGACGCAAAATTCCTCAGAGGGCCACTGGTCCTTAGTCACTGTTGGAAGGCTAGAAATGCTGAGCCTGGTTACAGTGAACAAAATCAGCAGCATCTCTAACAGGCTAAACCAGGTCAGCCACAAGAGGGGAGGCCAAGTGAGCAAGAGCAAACAGAGTTTCTTCCGCCCTACCCTTTCGATCTGGCAGCTACTAGAAAGTGTTGCTCCCATTAGGGTTAGGTCTTTCTGCAATAATTAGACAATCAGGACAGACCTTCAGAGGAGGCTCATTAATCAGGTAATTCTAATTTGTGGCCAATTTATATTAAAGACTAGTAAGACCTAGAAAAAAAAAAGAAATTTTACGTGGAGTATTTCTTATTCTCTGCAGGATTTTAGCATTGCAACAGTTTTTAAAACAAGAATAGAGGGAATCTTACGAAAGAAGGGGGAGATAGAAAGACCTGGTAGAGATAGGAGCTCCACAGGGAGACCAACAGTACCAAGAAAGAAAGAAAGAAAGAAAGAAAGAAAGAAAGAAAGAAAGAAAGAAAGAAAGAGAGAGAGAGAAAATATACCCCATGGCAGCTCAGCCTCTAAGTGGGTTCCCTAGTAAGGGGAGCAGAGGCTGTCTATGACATGAATTCAGTAGCTGGCTCTTTGATCACCTTACCCTGGAGTGAGTGCAGTCTTACCAGGCCACAGAGGAGGACAATGCAGACAATCCTGATGAGACCTGATAGGCTAGGGTCAGATGGAAGAGGAGCAGGACATTCCCTATCAGTGGGCTGTGGGAAGGGCATAGGGGGAGAAGAGGGAGGAAGGATGGGGTTGGAAGGGACTAGAGAGGGGCTCCAGCTGGGATAAAAAGTGAATAAATTCATTGAATTTTGTCTTAATTTGCTACACAAAAACATGTAAGAACATAAAATGGCTAATGAGAAATAGCTACATTAGAATTCTCCATACATTTCTGTTTTGAGCCTATATGCAATGGAATTTGGCAGATAAATGCACAATGAAATATAAAAACAAAACTACTACATTATTTTTGGTGATGAGCTTGTGGCTATTTACTGAGATGGGAATGTGACACTTATCAATATTTTAGTAGTGTGGAACCATAAAACCACAGAATAAAGAAAACTACTGTACTCAAAAGGTGAATTTGAATGACAACTAGATTAGAATTGAAAAAGTAGTACACAGGAAAATTAATTTTATTCTTTTAAAGAGGAATAAAAAAAAAGACAAAGCCTATTCAATGCTTCTTCTCTTTGTATTATTTCTCTGAAAATGACTTCTCTGATTTTTCCTTACATATATATGTAATCATATTCTGTATTAATTTCTGTAATAAAATACCCTGAAAATGTAGCTGAAAGGATAAAAATTTCATTTTGGATTGCACTTTTAGGGAGGTACACTCCATAATGGTAGAAAAGGCACAGTAATATGGGTGCAATATTAGGCTTGCTTACCATTGGGGAGCAAGGAAAGAATAGGCTATAAATACTTGAAGCCCAGAGTTGTTCCATTTACATAAGATAGTAGGCTTTCTGTTGTTGAAATTCAGTTTTAATCTTTTGTGGTTTGATAGGATACATGTTGTTAATTCAATTTCCTTACATATTTTGGGACATTTTTTGTGCCCTATTATGTAGTCAGTTTAGGAGAAAGGTCATAAGGTGCTGAGAAGAATGTATATTCTTTTGTGTTTGGAAGTTTTCTATAAATATCTGTTAGGTTTTTTTCCTCTGTTTAGTTTTTGTATGCCCTTTGGTGAGAGAGAGGTATTTAAGTCTCCAACCAATAATGTTGTAAAGTTTGATGATGTCTGCTTTAAGGTTTTGTAATGTTTCTTTTTTAAAGATTTTATTTATTTATTATGTATAAAATATTCTGTCTGCAAGTATGCCGGCATGCCAGAAGAGGGCACCAGATCTCACTATAGATGGTTGTGAACCACAATGTGGTTTCTGGGAATTGAACTCAGGACCTTTGGAAAAACTGACTGTGCTCTTAACCTATGAGCCATGGATGCCCTTGCATTTGAGGCATATATGTTGAGACTAGAAATATCACTTTGGTAAATATTTTCCTTTGATGAGTATGAAGTGTCCTTCTCCATCTCTTGTGATTAAATTTAGTTTGAATAAGATTTTCTTATATATTAGAATAGCTACACTGGCTTGCTTTTCCTGTCTCTGATTGGAAATTTTTTTCCAATCCTTTACTCTGAAATAAAGTCTGTCTTTTATGTTGAAGCATGTCTCTTGAATTAGCAGAAGAATGGATCCTCTTTTCTCATCCATTCTGTTAGATGGTATCTTTTTATTCCGGAATTGAGTCCATTAGTATTGGAAGGTATTTGCTTGATTTATCATTAGAATTGAAGTTTTATACCCTTCTGTTTCTTCACCTTGTGAAGAATCCCACTTCTTAGGGATCACGAAGCCCTAATTTATTTCTCATCTTTTATAGTATTTTGCTTGCAGATATACAGTCCCTATACAGGTCAGGTTTTAGTAATAAAAGTATTTCTAGTTTGTTCTTGGGTCTTTTAGCATTAATGATTGCTCAATAATAGCAAGGCAGATAAATAAACTTATGAATTGTTCTCTAACATGTTATTTGTTTGCCATAGTAGTGTTATGTAGCTCTAAGTCATAAGCACCATTTAGCTTTAAATAATAAATATTTTTTTTTTACTGTATTTGTAATTCCTAAATAAGAAAAACAGAGCACCAAGAAAGCTCACAGCAGCGTAGGGAAAAGTATTCTGAACTTTAGAAATGTAACAACAGGCACTAAATTAGGGACAAATCCAAAGATTTCTGAAAAGTAATGTTGGTACAAATCCATTGGTGCATTTCACCTGTTCACTATGTCTCTCCTTTTATTTCCTAGATACAAACAAGGTTTTACAAAGGAACTCAAAACAATGTGATTTAAATGTATTATATGTATAATTTGATTTACCATAAATATTTTTATTTGGCCTGTGTTAAGTTTTAAATTGAATGACTAAGCAAGTTCATAATGAGGTCTTAACATGTCAAAATTTTTTTCCTTGAACCGAGCAAAGATAAATAATCAACACTTTTCTTTATTTTTTTAAAATATACTATTGGGCCTTAAACAAGTTAGTTGTAACCCTGAATTCCATGTGATTTGTAAGTTACAGAACCTCTGAAGCATGTCACAAATTTATTCAGTCAGTCATCATTATTAAGATCACAGTGCCTTCTGGTGTTGGTCTCCTTGGTTTGCCTGTGGTATATATGCAATATTAGAGTCTCACAACAGTGTGATGCAGCCATGATCATTCAGGCCTTTACAGCCATTGAAGCAGGACATTCTCCCCAAGCATGGTTGGATACCATAAAAAGCTAAAATGATACGCTCAGGATGCGAGGCTAAGCACTGCACTCAGGGTCAGCCGCTTTGGACCCAGAGAAGAGCATGTCTGGTTGCATGCGGGTTGATGCCCCAGGTCCTGCCTCTGAGAAAAAGGTATCGGACGGGTCTGATGCTCTTTGGGTGGATGACACCTAAATGAATATCGGTACAAAGTCCCAATTTATTTCTAATATCAGAGATCAGACCTCTACTCTTGCCTGATGCGTCTAAAACAAAAAGGGGGAACTGTAGAGAGCTGCAGAATGTTATGCCTTAAAGATGGAGCTGGTTTCCGCCTTCCGCCTTCCAGATGGTGAGTGCTCTCTGTCACGAACAATTCCACATTTGGCTAAGGCTGAGGATCTGGCTTGCTTCCATGTATGTGGACCTATCTGCATTGCCCACGTGGCACGCCTGGGTTGGCTACCCAGAGGCTATTTAAGCTGTGGGCTGGCTTTCCCCAGGGTCCGAGGGTTGTTCAAGGTTCCTGAATAAACTGCATTGAAAAAAGAAAAATCACAGTGCAAAAGTAATTAGACTTGAAGCATCTTCTGAACTGTACACAATATTAAGTAGAGGAAACCTCATGAATACTGTAATATTTAGTTTAAAAAATCAAACAAGATAACCTCTGAATGATGAAAATGAGAATGGAATTTACTGAGTTCTGTGATCCCTTGGGATCATATCTACCTATATGTGTCCATTTGTCTATGTTAGTATATGTCTTCCTTATTATGTTCTACCTTTAATAAGTAAGAGAATCTACTCACATTCCAGACAATTAAATTTTTTTTCTATATCTCTGCATTCCTGAAAATAATAATTGGGCACATGACTGTTCTTATATGAATGATATCAAAGTACCTTCGCTTTGTCTTTGAGAATTCCTACTTACCTGATCCCTAGACTCAACTCAGCTGAGCAGTTTCCTGTTCCTTATCTTGTCATCACGGAATAATAATTAACATCAATTTGGTAAAAACAGAAATATAGATTTTTTTGAATAAATAACTTCTCCTTCTGGGGCTTTCAGTGCTTTTCATTTAATTGTGAGTTACAGGCTACATATGCCTGTGACCTGGTTTCACGCATATCTATTAATCTGCAATCTTAATTTAAAATAAGTTGAATTAAAAATAATTAAACAAGATTGTAGTTGATCAACTTGGAAAGGCCCACCATGGTCCTTGGACATGTTGTCATCTATGAGTGGGAGATTTGCCACAGTAATTTAAACAGATTAGCTCAGATGTGATGTCTGCTCTATTGCGGAGTACAGTTAGTTTCTGGAATCTAAGATCCCCAAGACTGACTCACCAATTTGAGTATGAAATCCGAGCACAACCGTGGCTCTTCTGATTCTTATCATATTTAGAAAACTTCTACTCTTGTATCTGTCTAGAATTCCCGATGTTATATTGATCCAACACCTGCCCAGATGTTCCTTCCATGCTCAGAGTCTGAATACTCAGAGATCATGGTAAAAAAGCACTACAAACTGACCTTCCAGCATGGTTGGTACAGAACATGAATGGTGTTTCCAAAATTTTAAATAAAGAGATTAATTTATAAATAACACGCAACTCTATCCCAACATGTTGCTATTTCAGACTACAAAAATGTTGTATCAAACATAATATCAACTGTAATAGAGAAGTTCTTTGCTGTATTTTTATTAATAACTTGTTCTTGAGCTAAAAGATAAGTTCACCAAAAATACATTTAGGTAATATATTCCATGATAATATAAACACACATGTAACATATTCATAAACATTCATGGAAATGCATCAGTTGACATGGAAAAATTGTTATTTATGTTTTGCAATTGTCGTGGAGTGATGGAGGGGATGTCTGATGCCCTTGTCTGACCTCCATGTGCATACATAGTCACATATACCTACACAAACATTTGTGCAGACACACACTTGTGCACACACAAACATGAATAAGTAAGTTAAAAAAAAACAATCTTTAAAAATACACAAATAAGCCAGGAGCAGTGGCACACATCTGTAATACCAGCACTCAGGGGGCAGAGGCATAAGGATCCTTGTGAGTTTGAGGCTAGCCTGGTCTACAAAGTGAGTCCAGGACAGCCAAGGCTACAAAGAAAAACCCTGTCTTGGATACCACCAGCACAAAACAAAACAGAAAACAAGCAACGAAACAACATACATATAGAAAAGAATCCCCAAAATTAACAGAACTCTCAAGAGTGCTACCATTCCTTTATTTCTGCAGTAAGATTTATTCTATTAACAGTAATACTAGTTTAACATTAGGTTCATGAGCTGTACAGTATGACTAACAGTAAAATATCTACCCCTTTTTAATTTTTATATAAGCTTTATATCATGAGCAGAGCCCCCTCCCTCTTCTTCTCCTGATTATGCCCTCCCACCCTCATTCCCTTTTCTTTCTTCCCCCTTTTCTCAGAAAAGGGGAGCTCAATCAACCCACTCCAACACATCAAGTTCCATCAGGATTGATCCTCTTCTACTGAGGCCAGGCAAGGCAGGATACGTACTATGAAGGGAACCTGGGAAAATGAATTCCATCACCCATTTACCATATCAGGAAAATAAGAGACAAAATAGTGCATTAAACAAATTTTTTACTAAACAATTAGATTTTGAAATAGATGTCTGTAAATACTAGAGGCTCGGTAATAAAATTTCAGCCATACAGGGCTTATTTAGTCAACTAGATACTAAGGCACAGGAGCCTTTCAGATTGCAGATCAACTCTCCTTACTTTGAGAGTCTAGAATAATAAAAAATCAAATTATAAGCACACCTACTTTATTCCAATTTATGCTAATGGTCCCCGTCTCTTCAGAATCCAAATTAATTATGTTATATCCCCTGATGCCACCCGACCATTAGCTGGCAACCTCTGCTGATCCCTCCAGATTTCCCCATGTAGTCTGAGACCCAGCTATAGGTCCTGCTCTACACCGTATTAAGATGTAGATCAAATTCTAATAATACTTGGCAGAAGCTCATTTAAAGTAAATTCAATTAAATCTAACAACAGTGAAACAAAACCTGAAAAATATTGGTTATGTGAGTAAATTGGAAATTTTTTTTTTTTACCAATAAGGAGCCTCTGCTATTTTGAATGTAAAGTTACTGTGAACTGAATTAAATAAAATTAGGATAAATGTTATCTTTGGAAATCAAAAATAAATATAACTCTCTTGAATTTAAAATTGGCCATTGTCACAGTAAATTCTACCAGAGTGGACGAAGGACTAGCCACAGGATTTTCATCATGGATTGCTGCAGCCATGAATCATCTGAAGGAATGGGCGGGCATGGGAGCGTTAGCAGGCCTTCTGGTGTTGGTCTCCTTGGTTTGCCTGTGGTATATATGCAAGATTAGAGTCTCACAACAGTGTGATGCAGCCATGATCATTCAGGCCTTTACAGCCATTGAAGCAGGACATTCACCCAAGCATGGTTGGATACCATAAAAAGCTAAAATGTTATGCTCAGGATGCGAGGCTAAGCACTGCACTCAGGGTCAGCCGCTTTGGACTCAGAGAAGAGCATGTCTGATTGCATGCGGATTGATACCCCAGGTCCCGCCTCTGAGAGAAAGGTATCTGATGGGTCTGATGCTCTTTGGGTGGATGACACCTAAATGAATATCGGTACAAAGTCCCAATTTATTTCTAATATCAGAGATCAGACCTCTACTCTTGCCTGATGCGTCTAAAACAAAAAGGGGGAACTGTAGAGAGCTGCGGAATGCTGTGCCTTAAAGATAGAGCTGGTTTCCGCCTTCCACCTTCGCGATGGTGAGTGCTCTCTGTCATGAACAATTCCACATTTGGCTAAGGCTGAGGATCTGGCTTGCTTCCATGTATGTGGACCTATCTGCATTGCCCACGTGGCACACCTGGGTTGGCTACCCAGAGGCTATTTAAGCTGTGGGCTGGCTTTCCCCAGGGTCAGAATATTGTTCAAGGTTCCTGAATAAACTGCATTGAAAAAAAAATTAAAAAAATAAAATTAAATTTTAAAGTTAAGTAGACTCGTTCAGAATAAGTTTTATAAACCCACTCTAAGTGGCATAAGCAAAGTATAGGCTGATACTCCAATATTCACTGTATGTTTTTCTTCTTGTTGTGTTGTTTTGTTTTCCTGGACTCACTGGCCTTGAATTCTGCCTGCCTCTGCCTCTCTGGTGCTCAGATTAAAGGCGTGTGCCAAAAAACATCTAGCTGCTCTCTGTACATTCTTAAAATGCTAAGCTTGTATTGGATATTTCAAAGATTAAATTACGTGGGCACTGCTTTATGACAAGATTTAGAGGCATGGCAAAAAGCTGAAATCAGATTGTAGAAGGACAATTTTCTGCTGAGTAAGCTGGTGAAGTGTCTTTCCAGGTTTGAAGAAGTTGCCCAAAGTACATATGAAAATGAGGCAAGTCATATTTTCATTTATCATGTATATGTGGGTATGGGTGTGTGGGTGTATAATCTAAAACCATAAGTAAGAATTAACATCTTAAATAAAGGCAAGATTAATATAGATAATTTTATTTTGTTTTAAATGTCAGTCCATCTGCATAGGGATTACTTGGACTGGCACAGAGGTGACAGGCATCTAAAAAGAGTGCCGATGGCTTTGCATTCAGTACTTCTAGTTCTTTAGGATGGGAAAAGTCTTAGTTAGGAACCAGAATTTGCATGATTGAGATAGGAAATGGGGAGACACTGTAAAGTGTAACAAGGTAGTACAAATACCTGAAGTGTTTGTAAAAACACAGGAAGTATTTAGTATAATCTCTCCATAATTAAAGTATTAAGTAGAAAACAACAGTTTTTCATGTAGGGCTGAAACGTAGTTCTCTGTTAGAACACTTGCCTAGGATGCATGTGGCTCTCAATTCAATTCCCAGAAGAACAAATTAGATTAACAAACACAAGTTAAACATAGGATTCCATATCTTGAAGAGTTCTAAATATTCTGAAAACATAGAAACACTGATCAAATCAGAAAGCACTTGCATATTTTCATCTATGGCTTCAAAGGTTTCAATACAGGATCCTATAAGGTATATATGTGAGGAGGAAGTGATGGAGAAAGATTGATAAATGACTGCTAAGTTGTAGTTAAATAGAAATAACAGGCTGTAATATGAACAGTAGGGTATAGATAACAATAATGTGTCATGCTTTCAAAATATAAATATATTACAAATATCGTTTTACAATAAAGAATCAATAACTGCTTATGGAGACATATATAATTGTTTATCTTGATCTAAGTACTATCAAATGTGGATAGTTATCTCATTGTACACAATTAATATGCCGTTTTTTACTTCTCAACTAAAATTTTACTATCTGAATTCACTGTTTGTGATACAATATTCACAAGTCTGTTTGTGATACAATATTCAGAGAATCTCAAAAACATAATACAGAGTTCATCAACCTTACAATGTAGGTGACTGGCTTCTATTCATGTTCAACATTCCTTGACTTATGTGATTATGTCTGATCCATTAATAAACTTTTACTCTAATATACTCCAAATTTCTCCTATTTTTTTGAGAACCATACAAACATATTTGTATAGGGTTTTACTGACTCTGAGGATGAACTCTTGTTTTAATTTTGGACCCATTATTATAGAATCAATCCTCTTCAGTGTGATGTGACTGGTTGTTTGTTGTCCATGTGTAATAAAATAGAAAGGAAAATGTAATAGGGTTCATAGATTTTGCCATTTTGTAGAGGTCATAAAACTGTAATTTACCACTGGTCATTCTGAAACACTCTGCTATGTCATTGATGTTAATTGAGCCTTTAAAAATACTTTACTGTTTATCAATGAAAACAATTTTTCTTTTTAAAAAATTTTCTACCTCCCACAAATCTTGACAAAGTGTTGAATTCATTTACAACAAGTAAACATTATTTTTTGTAATTAAAAATAAATTGATGTTTTATGTTCAATTAATGCCACAAATTCCAAATCTTCATTGGACCTGGGTTTTGTACATTTTCTACTCAGAAAATAGGGCACAGGGACTGTAACCCGATGACAATAAAATACCAAATTACCTTATGCCAAGAATCCAAGAAAGAGTTTATTTTGTTAAGGGAATAAAGTTAAAAACAGAGAGTTATTACTTATCTGCCAGTGTTAAAGGGAATACGCAGGGCCAGTAAGAGGATTCAAGAGGTAAAGGCAATTGCTACCAAGAATGAAGTATTGAGTTTGATTCCTGAGACACACAGGGTAGAGGAGAGGGACAAGTGGACATTCAACTTAATCTAGTGTAGTACAGATAGATGGCATTGATATTCATGTGTTCCAACACTGAGTAGAATACATAGCATCTTTTCAAGGCAAATTACAAGTTTCAAAATTCAGATATATACACAGCAATGCCCTCTTTATTTTCACATTTTACAAACCATTTAAATGTATTTGTAACCAGTTAACTGGATTTATGGATTAAGTTATCCTGTTTTAACAAAAACTAATCCTCAAAATGAAATGGCCTCAAGAAATTCTGCAATTGCAGAGTATGAATAGCCTGACACCTCAGACAGGATATTTTATTTCTAGTGAAAACTCCTTGCTCTATTCAGAGGGAAATAAGAACAACAAGAGATGAGTCTATCCTGAGTGAGGTAACCCAGAAGCAGAAAGAAATATATGAAATATAATCACTTATAAGTGGATATTAGCCATAAACTTACTAAAATCTATAGTCATAAAGAAGCTAAACAACAAGGAGGACCCTATGGAAGATGCATAATCCTCATTCAGAAGGGCAAACAGGTTAGACATTGGAAGTAGAAGACAAGGAAGAGGACAGGAGCCTTCCACAAAGGAGCTCTGAAAGACTACCAACCAGGGAATCGAAGGAGATACTAAGACTCATAGCCAAATTTTGGGCAGAGTGCATGAATCTTTATGAAAGAAGAGGATGATAGAAAGACATGGAGGGGACAGGAACTCCACAAGGAGAACAAGGCCAAACTACTTGGTCTCAAAGGTGTCTGCAGAGAACGATACTGCAACCAAGGGCCATGGATGGAGAAGATCTAGATCCCTGTTCAAAGGAAGCCCATTGGCTGCTCAGGTTCCAAGTGGGTTCTCTAGTAAGGGATACAGGGGCTGTCTCTGATACAAACTCTGTGGTCAGCTCTTTGATTACTTCCCTCTGCGGTTGCAGCCTTGCCAGGCCACAGAGAAAGATGATGCAGCCTGCCTTGAGACCTAATAAGCTAGGGTCAGATAGAAGGGGAGGAGGTCATTTTACCCAGGGTCCTCCTTCTTGCTTAGCTTCTTTAGGTGTACAGATTTTAGTATGTTTATCCTATACTATATGTCTAAAATCCTCATTCATAAAGGCAAACAGGATAGACATCAGAAGAGGGAGAAAACAGGGAACAAGATAAGAGCCTACCAAAAAGGGCTTCTGAAAGACTCTACCCATCAGAGTAACAAAGCAGATGCTGAGACTCATAGCCAAACTTTGGGCAGAGTTCAGAGAATCTTATGAAAGAAGGGAGAGATGAGAGATCTGGAGGATCTACCACAAAATCCAATTTTACTACTCTTGGGCATATACTCAAAAGATGCTCCATCCTACTGCCACAACAATATTTGCTCAAATATGTTCATAGCAGCTTCATTCATAATAGCTAGAAACTCAAACAACCTAGATGTAGCTCATCACAATAGTAAATAAAGAAACTGTGGTACATTTACCCACTGGAATATCACTTGGATGTTAAAAATAATATGAAATTTACAGACAAATGAATAAAATTTATATAAAAAATATCCTAAGTGTTGGAACTCAGACCCAGAAAGATGAACATGATATATACTCACTTATAAGTGAACATAAGCTGCCAAGAAAAGAATAATTACCTTGCAATCTAGAGACCCAAAGATGCAAAAAAGCAAGTAGGACTGCAATAAGGAGGAAGAGATCTGCCCAGGGAGCAGAACTAGAATAGATTTTGTGGGTGGCCTGGGGGAAACTAGGCATGGTAACAGAAGAGAGCAAGTCGGGGTGGGGGCGTGATAGAGGAACGGAGTACATGGAGCTACAACTGGAATAGTGGGTCATTTGGGGGACAATGTGAAAGCTAAGGCAGTGCAAACTTCCTGGAACCTATGAGGGTGACCCTAGTGAGGGCTTCTAGTAAAGGAAGATATGGAGCATGAACTAGTCATCTTCTGTAACCAGTGCAACCAGGTAAGGAACCCAGTCATGGGAATGGGACAATATCCCTGCCACAAAACCTTTAACCCACAACCCATCCTGCCTGCAAGATGTGCTGGGGCAAAGATGGCTTAAAGCCTGTGGGAGTGGCCAACCGATAATTGGTCTAACTTGAGGCCCAAGCCACAACAAGGATATGCCCCTAATACACACCTAGGTAGCCAGAAACCTGAAGCTGGGTGGCCCAGAGACCTAGAGAGATCCCCACACTACTGCCAAAAAAAAATCTATGAAGTGAAATGATTCCTAATGATATCATACTATACACTACACTCATAGATCAGTGTCTAGTCCGATTGTCATCAGAGAGGCTTCTTATTTTAGGTCATGGGATCAGATGCAGAGACACATAGCCAAACGTTGAGCTAAGCTTGAAGAACCATGCAGAAGAGTGGGGGAAAGGACTATAGGAGCTAGAGGACACAAGGAGAACACAGCCCACAGAATCGAGGAGACTTTAAGGGACTGCACTGTCTTCCACACACATCCTGTGTTTTTTTATTATTGGGGTTTTTGTTGGACTCCTAACAGTGGAAGTGGTGGTGTCTCTAATCTTGGGACACGTTTTCTTCTACTGGGTCACCTTGTCCAACCTTCATATGAAGGTTTGTCTTTAGTCTTATTGCATCTTCCTACGTCGTGTTCAGTTGATATCCCAGGGAGGCCTGCTCTTTTCTTAAAGGAAATGGAGAAGCAATTGATCTGAGGAAGAGGGAAGTGGGGAAGTGGGGGTGTAATAGGGAGGATAGGAAGGAAGGAGAGGCTTCAACTTGATGTATTGTATAAGGGAATAATAAATAAAAAAAGAAATTTCCTTGTGGGGTTCCTGTCCTCTCCAGTTCTCACTATTTCCCACTTCTTACACAAATCATCAAACAAAGAGACTTCATCCCGGAGCCTAATTAGAAGCTTCACTCCCAGTGAATAGTAGTCCTGGTGCTGGAATTTACTCTGTACTCTACGAGAAAAAAAGGAAATTATCACTATCATTATGTTCTTTTCCTAATAAGGCCCCATAGGAAAAACATGACAAAGATGTTTTATTATAATATTTGAATTACTTCTTAACAGATATATTGGTTCAGTACGTTCCTAAGCAAAAAGACAGAGGGCAAAATAATTGAAGCCTCCACATGGCTGAATAATGGGGCACAGAGATTAGAGATGGATGTTGAAGATGATGAAATACACGATTTTTAGGGGAAAGAGATCTGGGAGTACCTGCAGAATCATTGGATTGTGGTCACTTTAATTTTAACTTTGTGCTTTTCCTTAACAAGGACTTTTTTTTCCAGAAAAATAATAGAGGTAATTCTGCATAGACATATTTCTTTAGAAAAATGCTACCGTGCTATAATGAGTAATAGCATAGGATTTGCTGGAACTCCTTTAAACCCTGTCACTTATACTAGATGCAGTTAATAATAATATTTTACCCAAATATATTACTTTAAGTAAAATAATAATATCATCTTTTAGTGAGACTTAAAATCGCACACATGACTTAGGATATGCCTCAGTTCATAAATCACTCCCCTAGCATGAGCAGTTTCAGTTTAATTCATAGTACTGTACAAAACAACAAAAGAAACCTTCTATATGTGGCATCAAATTGTTTTAGAAAGAGTAATGGTGGGAATTAAAAACCTGGAATATTTAAATTTTAATTTTTGCTGTAACACTTCTTGATCACAAATCATTTTACCCTCAGGAGAGCTTAGGAACATCTGGCAATATCTAGAGTCATTTCTTTGCCGCAATTCAGAGGATAGCTACTGCTGTTACTACTGAGTGGGGATCAGGGATACCACTTAATGCTCTGGAAGTCATAAATGGTCCTAGACACAAATTCTTGCCCAGCACAGAAACACACACACATATACACACAAACACACATATACTTACATATATACATATTGTTTACAGAATTTCTTTAAGTCTGGAAATATACATTTTTTTTAAAAAAAAAGTTCTTTTGAGACAAGGTTTCTTTGTGCCTTGGCTGTCCTAGACTCACTTTGTGGACCAGGCTAAAATCAAACTCATAGCTATCTGCCTCCCTCTGCTTTCCTAAGTGCTGTGATTAAAGGTGTGCACTGTCACGATTTTTAAATAAATTGATTAATTAATTAATTAATTCACTTTATATTCTCATCATAGCTTACTCCCTTCTCTCCTCCTGTTCCCACATTCTCTCCCTCTTCCGCCATCTACCCTCCACTAATCCTCAGAAAAGGGAATGCCTCCTGTATCTACTGACTCAATACATTAAGTCCCATCAGGATGGAGTGCATCCTCTTAAACTCTGGCCTGGCAAGGCAGCCCCTCAGTGGATAAATGATCAAAAATCTGGCAACAGAAACCATGTCAGAGTCAGGCCACATGAAGACTGAGCTACATTGGCTACATCTGTGTAGGAGGCCTAGGTCCATTCCATGCTTGGTCCTTAGTTGGTTCTTCAGTTTCCCAAAGCACCCCTGGGCTCTGGTTAGTTAGCTCTGTTGGTTTTTTTGTGGAGATTCTGTCCTGTCCAGATTCATCTATCTTTCTGCTGACTCCTCCACAAGACTCCAGGTGCTCTGCCCAATGTTTGGCTGTGAGACTCAGTGTCTGTTTTGATACACTGTGGCCTCTAGGAGGACAGATGAGCTAGGCTCCGTCTGTAAGTATAGCAGAGTTTTGATAATAGTATAAGGGGTTGGCTCTCTCAAAGCAACAGTATTTTTAAAGATATATTTTACAATTATTTTCTGCCATTGTCAAGTCTCACTTTCCTAAATATCTCTGCTAATTTATGTATACTATGTACAGTGTTTCTATGGTTTACTTTTATGAGTATTTTGTTGTTTTAAATCTGTTTTGACTAGATAGTCCTCTTCTAGTATTAACTAATATCCAAGCAATTGATGCTATTTCTCCTTTCAAACTATATCATTCACTAATAATGGTAATCAGTAAGTACTGTGGGGGCTCCATGTAGAAATTGTATTCTGATAGCATTATTTAAAATTATTTGTATTGCTCATATATATTATATTTATTTATTTATAAGTATATTATTAAGTTATATATACAAATATATATGTTATGCATTATATATATATATATTTATCTAAATGATTATCTAAGCATATATCACTCCTTGAATTTGAACATCATTGACTTTGCTAGACTGACTGAACAGCAAGCTTCAGTTCTCCTGCTTTCCTTGCTCCCTAGTTAAGGGTTACAACCTTACCTGCCTCAGTACCTGGCTCAAAAGGAAAGACTTTATTTGATTAAGCAATTTCTTCAGCCAACATGATGTGTTTTCCATCCTCATTCTTCATTGTTCTTTAAGTCATTATATTTTCATACACAAATATATTCCCCATTGCAGAGACAATTTTAAAAATGTAGCTAACTCTGCTGGTTAGGTTTTGTCAACTTGACACAAACTGTCACTACCTCGTAATCAGGAAGCTCAAATGAGGAATTATTTCATGAAATTGTTCTGTGAGTATATCTGGGGGGGTCATTGTCTTGATTAACGGCTGATGTGGGAGGATTTAGCTCACCGAGTGTTGTGACAATCCTGGGTAGTAAGAGAAAGCAAACTCACGAAGCCAGAAAGATGAAGCCAGTAAGCAGCGATCCTCACCGGACTCTGTTTGAGTCCCTGCTTCTGGGGCCCTGCCGTTGGACGCCCTGTCCAGACTCTTCTCAGTGACTACAGACATGTAAGTCAACTAACACTCCCCAAGCTGTTTCCAGTCATTGTGTTAATCACAGAAGTAGAAAGCAGATTCGGACAATCAGCAAAGTAAAAATGGGTATTTACAGTGTTCAGTCTTCATCTCTGAAGTGCTTTGCAGTAAGAAGAGATCCTGCCTATGCAGAAACTCCTATCTGCAGAGATTCACTATTGAACTCTATAATAAAGTCATTTGGACAGAATAGATTTGTAATGACAATAATAATAAAAATCAACATTTTTCGATGTAATAACTTTGATAATTTACATTTTTATATATTTGTCTTTGTGTGACTGAATTTTTATGTACTATGTGTAAATAAGCTGCCTGCTGTTTCCAGTGGATATGGCTATGACACAGAGTGCATGGGATCCCTGTAACTAGAATTACAGTTGCTGAGCTAACTGATATGGGTTCTGTGAAGTTAGTCTAGGTTCTCTGAAAGAGCAGTTCACCCTTTAACTGCCAATGCAGCTCTCCAGGCAGAGAATAAAATTTTCAATCTGCATTCAACAAATGAACCAGCTACAAACAATGATGGTCATATAAAAGTATTCATTTTGAACTAATTCAGTGATTAATAGGTAACTAAATGTTATTTCAAATGAAAATAAATGTGTAATGTTAAGAAACAGATATTGTTGATACATGTTGATCTTATGAAAAAATAACTAAAATTCAAGTGAATAATTTAGAATATTATGATCGAGTGATTATACAGAAATTGATAGTATCTCCTCACAATCACACACAATATATACTCAAATATGACTATTGTAACTTATAAAATGAAGAAAAAGTTGTTATGGACAAATAAAAGGTACAACTTTTTCAATGAAATTATAATCAAGCAATCATCACGAGAATCTTTTTTTTCATTCATACAATTCTCAGATTTGAATAAAATTTAATTTTAGCAGATACCAATCCTTCAAAATCTCAACTTAGAAATAGCATAAAGCTACACATGCTAAAGTAGCAATCAGAGGAAATACTGCAATTACTAATCTGGATAATTTCATTTCAGTAGTTGAGTGCTCCGTTATTTGTTTACTATTTGTTAATTGGAAAACTTCATGAAAGACTGGAAAATTATAATATACACAAGGTAAAGCAATTATAAACTATGTATTATAGTTAATAATAATGTGTCATTGTACAGTCATTAAGTTTACAAACATACTAAGGTAAGACACTAACATTAGGAGAAACTGCAGAAATATGGAGGAGTTGGGAATGAGCTTACTACATAGGTATCTGACCAATGGGGTCAGAAATCCCTTATGTCTACACTGTAAAAAATTTAGCCTACCAGTTAGTTACAGAAAAAAAAAATCTGATGGCAATGAGGCAGAGAGGCACTAATGATTTTGATACTCAATGGATAATATTTACAATGAACAATGGAAACAAGAAGCCTCTGTCTAATATGATAGCTCTCCAAAAGAAAAAAAAATCATACTAGATGACATTTTAGTGTTAAAGTAGATTAAGTCTGAAGGAAGCACTGACCTGAGGTTAATGAGTATGGGGAGGTTTCCCAAACAGAAAAGTCTGAATGTTGACTGTGAAGAGAGTGATGTTTATATTGTCTTGTTAAGTGCACAAGTTGAGATCCATGCCAACTCTAGAATCCAGGATTTCTAATGACAATATACACAGTATATCAAACAGTTTTCTTAAACTTTCATTTTTCATCTTAGTATTCCTAAAAACATTTAAAAAGAAAATATGTGTAAAAGTCATGTGTGGATTAGTAACAATGCTTGTTAAAATAACAACAACAACCAAAATCCATTTAAGAAGAGTATGTGGTATAATATGCAGTTATTTCTTCTGAATTGAAGTGGGGCAGGGGTGCTCCTAAATTTCCAGAAGTCAGAGATACTCACCAGGCTCTGGAAAGCTCCTAAATTTTACTAGAGTAAGAGAACTCTCTCTAAGATTTATAAGCAGTAGCAATCATTGGGTGAAGCTGCCTCTTGGTGAGAGGGACCTTTGGAGATGCTGATTTTGTCTGTTGGCCACCATGCTCAGGTGTTCTTGTCTGTGATTCAAAGGCATTAGAATCTGTTGTTCAGGTTCCTTTAAGTGACCTCTCATGTATACTCTAGAGATAAACGAATAAAATTACTGGTGTACTAAGCTGTACTTAGGAGATTAGGAGATTTCCATTGGAATCAGTGCCTATTTAAGCAGATATCATGAAAGTTTGTTCATGTCTACTCAGGAAAATCACACAACTACAGTAAGTGAAACTTTTGGTGAGCAGGAGTTTTGATACAACTTCAAAGTCCAAAAGAAAATGCATGTTCTCTTAGAATGTATAACAATAATGTAAAAAAAATATCTGCTTGCTATTAATATGCACTGCATGCTTATTATATGGCCCTGAATATATCTCATGTGTTCTTTGAGAAGATTTTTTACTGCATTCAGATATGATGGATGAGAAAATGAGACAGTCAAGGTCAGAATGTAAATTCAGTATTATCTGAATAAAACAATAATCTAGCTTCTGTAATGTGTTAATATTCCTAATATTATACATCCTCTGGGTGTTTATGAATGCGTTTCTTGAAATTTATTAAGAGCATTGTACCTAGTTGTCTTTGGTATTGTGAACAACTCCAACATATTAAAAATTAAGAGAAAGATAAATAATTTATACAAACTAAATGTCTCAGTGAGTGTTGTAGAATATAAAAATGTAATTTATAGCACAGCTAGATTATTTAAAAATAAGTATACTGAACTTTGTATATATTTTTATTTTTTTAATACAGAGACTTAAATTTTACTTGAAATGTAAGTTGAGATTTCATTAATATTTTTGGCATTTAATTCTGTGGCTAAGTTAAAACATAAAGTCATAGAGAATAGCTCCATTCTTTCCCTGAGCTTCATCATCCTACCCAGGGCTCTGCCTGCCTTCCCCAGAAGGCGTACCATCACAAGGAACATCCAACTGATGGCTAAAGGCCAGAATAAGAACACAATAAACCAGATCCAGGGCAATATAGCACCACAAGAGCCAGCCATTCTACTACAGCAAGCCCTAGATATCCTCACAACCAACGTACAAGAAGATTACCTTGAATCCAATCTTATAATGATGATAGAGGCTTTTAAAGAGGAATTAATAAAACCCTTAAAGAAATACAGGAAAACACAATCTAGCCGTGAAGAAAATGAATAAAACTGTTACATCTTGAAAACAGAAATAGAAGCAATAAAGAAAACACAAACTGAGGGAATCCTGGAGATGGAAAAGCTATGGAAGAAAACAGGAACTATAGACTTAAGCATCACCAACAGAATACAAGAGATAAAGAGAGTACCTCAGACATAAAAGACACAATAAAAAAAAAAAAACTGATACATTCAACAACAAAAATGTTAAATCAAAGAGTTCCTGACAGAAAACACCCAAGAAGTCTGGAACAATATGAAATGACCAAATGTAAGAATACTAGGAATAGACAAAAGACAAAGAGGATGGACGTGGGCAAAGAGGATGGACATCAAAAGAAAAAGAAAACATGAAACAACCTAGGAACCTGCCACAGAGGGCCTCTGAAAGGCTCTGCCCTTCAGACTATCAAAGCAGACGCTGAGATTTATGGCCAGCTGTTGGGCAGAGTACATGGAATTTTATGTAAGAAGTGGGAAATAGTAAGATCTGGAAAGGACAGGAACCCTACAAGGAGAGAAACAGAACCAGAAAATTTGAACATAGAGGTCTTCCCAGAGAGTCATACTCCAAACAAGTACCAGGCATGGAGATAACCTAGAACCCCTTCATAGATGTAGCCCATGGCAGTTTAGTGTCCAAGTGGGTTCGATAGTAATGGGAAGAGGGACTGCCTCTGACATAATCTGATTGGCTTGCTCTTTGATCACCTCCCCCTGAGTGGGGAGCAGCCTTACCAGGCCACAGAAGATGACAATGCAGCCACTCCTGATGTGATCTGAGAGACTAAGATCAGAAGGAGGGAGAGAAGGACCTCCCCTATCAGTGGACTTGGGGAGGGGCATGCTTGAAGAAGGAGGAGGGAGGGTGAGACCAGGAGGGGAAGAAGGAGAGGCTTATGGGGGCATACAAAGTGAATAAAGTGTAATTAATAAAATAATACAAAAAATAGAATACTAGGAATAGAAAAAGGAGAAGATTCCGAGTTGTAATTCCCAGAGAATATTTTTTATTGTTTATTATTATTAGTTACATTTTATTAACTCTGTATCCCAGCTGTATCCTGTTCCCTTATTCCCTACCAATTCCATCCTCCCTCCCTCAGCTTCTCCCTGCCCCTTTCCAAGTCCACGGATTGAGGAGGACCTCCTCCCCTTTTGTCTGGCCCTGTTTTATCAGGTTATCTTCAGGGCTGGCTGCAAAGTACTCCTCTGTGGCCTAGCAAGACTACTCCTCCCTTGGGGGGTGGGGAGGTCAAAGAGCCTACCATTGAGTTCTTGTCAGAGATAGTCCCTTTTCCCCTTACTATGGGAAACCAATTGGTTATTGAGCTACCACAAGCTTCGTCTGAGCAAAGGTTCTAGGTTATATTCATACATGTTCCTTGGTTGGAGAAACAGTTTCAGAAATAAACCCTTTGCCCAGATATATTTGGTCCTTGTGGAGCTCCTATCCTTTCCCTGTCATACTAACTCCCCTTCTGCGGAAGGTTTGGTTATGAGTCTTAGTATCTGTTTTGAAACACTGCTTGGTAGGGTCTTTCGAGAATATTTTTAACAATATCCAGAAGAAAGTTTTTCCAACCCGATGAAAAAGGTTCCTATAAAAATACAAGAAGCTTACAGAATACCAAATAGATGTTACCAGAAAAAAAATTTCAGCCACATAATAATCAAAACACTATATGTATAAAACAAAGAAATAATATCAAAAGCTGCAAGGGAAACTGGTCAACTAACACATAAAGGAAGATCTTTCAGAGTTACACCCAAGTTGTCTAGAGAGACTCTGAAAGCCAGAAGTGCCTGGGAGATGTATTGCAGATTTTAGGAAATCACTGATGTAATTAGCACAGAATACAACACCCAGCAAAACTTTTAATCATCATAGATAGAGAAAACATAATATTCCATGGCAAAGTCAAATTTAAACAATAGCTATGCACAAATCCAACTGTACAGAAGAAACTAGGAAAAAAAAAAAAAACAAAACTCTAACCCAAGGAGGCTAACTTCACCCAGGAAAACACTGTACATAAACAACTCCCATCAGCAAAACACAAAGAATCTCTCTCTCTCTCTCTCTCTCTCTCTCTCTCTCTCTCTCTCTAACCACCAATGTCAAAGTAACAGAAATTAAAAATCATTGGTTATTCATATCTCTCAATATCAATGGTCCCATTGATATCAATTCCTCAATAAAAAGACAGAATGGCTAACAGAATGGGTGTGAAAATGAGATACATCATTCTGTTGCATACAAGAAAAACACCTCAGCAACAAAGATGGACATTACCTCAGACTAAAAGGCTGGAAAAGGTTTTACAAGCAAATTGAACTCAAGAAGTAAGTACAAATACACATTCTAATATCGAATAAAATAGACTTTCAACCAAAATTAATCAGAGGAGATAAGGAAGGACACTTCATGCTCATCAAAGAAAAAAATCCACTAAGATGATGTCTCAAAGCTGAATATGTAGCCCCAAATGAAGGGCACCCAATTTCATCAAAGAAATATTACCAAAGCTTAATCATACATTTAATCCCACCCATTAATAGAGGGAGATTCCAAAACCCCATTCTCAACAATGGGCAGTTCATACAGACAGAAACTAAGCTGAGAAATATTGAAACTAACACATAATGAATCAAAAGGACCTAACAGTTATCTACAGAATTTTCACCCAAACACAAAAGAATGTACCTTCTTCTCAGCACCTCACAGAACCTTCTCCACAACCAACCATGTAATTGGTCACAAAACAAGCCTCAATGGATACGAGAAAATTAAAATAACCCCTTGTATCTTTTCAGACCACAAAGGATTAAAGATGAACTTCAACAGCAACAGAAACATCAAAAAGCCTACAAACTCATGGGAACTGAATAATTCTGTACTCAATAAGCACTGAGTCAAAAAGAAATAAAGAAAGGTACCAAAAAATTTCTGGAATTCTATAAAAATGAAAGCACTCCATACCCAAACTTATGGAACACTGAAAGCAGTGTTAAGGGAAATTTCATAGCACAAAGTGCTTTGTCAAAAAAATTGGAGAAATGGGAAGCGGGGAATGGGCAGAGGAAACATGAGGGTGGGAAAAGAAAGAGAGAATGGAGGGAGCTGTGTTCAGGCTATAACATGATCAAATACATTAATAGGAAAAAAGAAATAAATAAAAAAATCAATACATTAAAAAACAAATCAGAGAGATTTAATACTAGAAAATTAACAGCACACCTAAAATCTCTAGAACAAAAAGAAGTAAATATATTCAAGAAAAACAAACAGCAGGAAATAATCAAACACAGGGTTGAAATCAATAAATTAGAAACAAATAGACTAATACAAAGAATCAACTAAGTCAAGACCTGGTTCACTGAGAACAAGATGGGCAGACCCTTAGCTAAACTAACTGAAATGCAGATAGACAATATCCAAATTAACAAAATCAGAACTGCAAAGGGAAACATAACAGACACTGAGGAAATCCAAAGAATCATTAGGTCTTACTTCAAAAACCAGTATTTCACAAAATTGAAAAATCTAAATGAAATGGACAATTTTCTGGACATATTCCCCTTACCAAAGTCAAATCAAGGTCATGTAAACAATTGATTTATTTTTTATCAATTATTTTTATATTTTATTAATTACAGTTTATTCCCTTTGTATCTCCCCTGTACCTCCCTCCATCCTCCCTTTCCAATCCCACCTTCCCTCTTTCCCACCCATGTTCCTTTCCCAGTCCACTGATAAAGGAGGTCCTCCTCCCCTTCCCTCTATCCTAGTCTATCAGGTCTCATCAGGAGTGGCTGCATTTTCTTCTTCTGTGGCCTGGTGAGACTGCTCCACCCTCAGAGGAGATGATCAAAGAGCAGGCCAATCAGTTCATGTCAGAGATAGTCCCTGTCCCCATCACTATGGAGGCCACTTGGACACTGAACTGTCATAGGCTACCTCTGTGCAGGGATTCCAGGCCATCTCCATGAGTGGTCCTTGGCTGGAGTATCAGTTTCAGAAAAGACCTCTGTGCCCAGATATTTTGGTTCTGTTGATATCCTCTTGGAGCTCCTGTCCTCTCCAGGTCTTACTATCTCCCACTTCTTTCATAAGATTCCCTGCACTCTGCCCAAAGTTTGGCTATGAGTCTCAGCATCTACCTCTATACACTGCAGGGTAGAGCCTTTTAATTTAAATAGCCCTCTATCCTATAAGGAAATAGAAGCAGTCATTAACCACCCCCCAAAAAATAAACAAAAACAACAAAATAGGACCAGATGATTTTAGTGTAGAATTCTACCACACTTTCAAATAACGGTTAATACCAATAATCCTCAAACTATTTCAGAAAATAGAAACTGAGGCAAAATTGACAAAGTCATTGTATGAGGCTGCAGTCACCCTGATTACTCAACGACTCAACAAAGTAAGAGAATTTCAGACAAATTTCCCCTATGAACATTGATGCAAAAATACCCAGTAATACTCATAAACAGAATCCTAGAACAAATCAAAAACATAATCTACAAAAATCAAGTAAGGTTTATCCTATGGATGCGGGGATGGATCAATATATTAAAATCCATCAGAAGCTCCAAAAGGAGACCAACAGAGAAAAAATAAATAAAAACAAAACCAAAAACTGGGCCCTGAGGCCTTGAAGGGAATGACATCCCAACCAAGGACAATGCATGAAGAGGACCTAAAACCCTGGTTCAGATGTAGCCCAGAGACTGAGCCTCGAAGTGGGTTCCTCATAAGGGGAGCCAGGGCTGTCTCTGGCTTGAACTCAGTGGCAGGCTCTCTAATCAACTTCCCCTGGAGGTGGAGTTGCAGCTTTGCCAGGCGACAGAGTAAGAAAATGCAGCCAGTCCTGGTGAGAACTAATAGGCTAGGGTCAGATGGAAGGGGAGTAGGTCCTCCCCTATCAGTGGACAAGGGAAGGGGCATAGGGGAAGAAGAGGGAGGGAGGGTGAGATGGGGAGGAGATGAAGGAGGGAGGCACAGACATGATACAAGTTGAATAACTGTAATAAATAATAACAAAAAGAAAAATTCCATCAACATATACCATCAAATAGACAAACTGAAAGAAAAAATGGTAATTTTTCATTAGATACTGAAAAAGCCTTTGACAAACAGCCAACACCCCTTCATGTTAAAGTCTTGGAGAGATCAGGGATACAAGTCATGTACCTAAACATAATAAAAGCATTATGCAGCAAGCAAATAGCCAATACCAAATTAAATGAAGAGAAATGTACTAAAATCAGTGACAGACAAGTCTGCCTGTGTTTTCTGCATATATTCATTATAGTACTTGAAGTTTTATCCAGAGTAATACGACGACTAATATGGATCAAAGCGATACAAATTGGAAAAGAAGAAGTCAAATTCTCTCAGTTTGCAGATAATATTATAGTAGACATAAGTAACCCCCAAAAATTCTATCAAAGAACTTCTAAAGCTGATAAATAACCTTCAGCAATGTGACTGGATACAAAAGTAACTAAAATATAAAAAAAAATCAGTAGCCTTCCCTTATTTAAATAATAAACAGTTGAGATAGAAATTAAAGAAACAACTGCCTTCACAATAGCCACAAACAGTAGAAAATATCTGGTGTACCTCTAATCAACAAGTGAAAGACCTGTGTGACAAGAACTTCAAGTCTTTGAAGACAAAAATTAAAGAAGATATCAGAAGACACAAAAATCTCACATGTTCATGCATTAGTAGGATTAACAGTAAAAATGGCCATTCTACCAAAAAGTAATCTACAGATTCATCTATATTCCCATCAAAATTCCAACACAATTCTTAAAAGATCTTAAAATAACAATGCTCCACTTCCTATGGGTGGAAAAACCCATCTAGGATAGCTAAAACAATTTTGCACAATAAAAGAACTTCTGAGGCTATCACCATGCCTGATCTTAGCTCTACTACAGAGTAATAGTAATAAAAACCACATGGTATTGGCATAAAAACAGAAAAAGTTGATGAATGGAATCAAATCAAAGAACCAGAAGTTAAACCCACACACCTATGGACACATTTGAAAAAGTGATTTCTTTCTTTTTTTAATTTTTATTTTTATATTAATTATTTATTTTCATATTAATTATAGTTAATTCACTTTGTATCTCAGTTGTAGTCCCCTTTCTTATTCCCTCCCAATCACACCATTCCTCCCTTACCTTCCATTACCTCCCATGCCCCTCTCCAAGTCCACTGATAGGGGAGGTCCTCCTCCCCTTCCCTCTGACCCTAGCCTATCAGGTTTCATCAGGAGTGGCTGCATTGTCTTCCTCTGTGGCCTGGTAAGATAAAAGCCAAAAATAACACAGTGGAACAAAGAAAGCATGTAAACAAAGGGTGCTGGATATCAGCATGTAGGAGAATACAAATATATTCATATCTATCACCCTGATCAAAATCCTGAACGAAAAGGATCAAATTCCTCAACATTAAACTGGATGCACTAAATCTGATAGAAGATAAAGTGGGGAATATCCTTGAAAGTGTTGGCAGAGAAGACAACTTCCTGAACAGAACTCCAACAGCTCAGGCACTATGATGAACATAAAATAAATGGGACCTCATAAAACTGAAAAGCTTTTGTAAGGGAAAGACCATCAAAAGGACAAAATGGCAGCCTATATAATGGAAAAAGGTCTTCACCAACCCTACATCTGACACAGGGCTGATATCCAAAATATATAAAGAACACAAAAAACAAGACATCAACATAATTGATTGGACATAACCCAATTTAAAAATGGGTAAAGAGCTAAACAGAGAATTCTTTATAGAGACATTTTTAATGGCCAAAAAGCACTTAGAGAAATGTTCAACATTCTTAGCCATTGGGGAAATGAAAATCAAAACAACTCTGAGATTTCATCTTACACCTGTCAAAATGGCTAAGATCAAAGACTCAAGTGGCAGCACACTCAGGAGGGGATGGGACACTCCTTCACTGTGGGTGGGGCTGCAAACGAGTACAAATTTGCCACTCTGGAAATCAATTTGGATTTTCTCAGAAAATTGGAAATAGTTTACCTCAAGATGCAGCTCTACTATTCCAGGGGTTATATGTAAAGTATGTTCCACCATACCACAGACACTATCTCAACTATGTTCATTGCAGCTTTATTTGTAATAGTCAGAAACTGAAATAACCTAAAGATCCTTCACTTGAAGAACTGGTAAAGAAAATATATTGCACTATTACTCAGGTATTAAAAACAATGACATTATGACATTTGCAGGCAAATGGATGTAACTAGAAAAGATCATCTTAGTGATGTAACCCAGACTCAGAAAGAAAAGCACGGTATATTCTCACTTATAAGTGGAGATTAGCTCTAAAGCATAGGATGACCATACCACAAACCAAAAATCCACAGAAGCTAAGTGACAAGGAGAGCCTAAGGGAGAATAATTGAAAAAGGGGAAATACAATAGAAATAGGAGGTGGATGGAGTGTCAGAACTAGGTTTGAGAAGGGATGGGGAAGAAAACAGGAGGAATCAATTGTTCACAGGAAGGAAGAAGAGAGAACTGGGAAAGAGAAAGAAAATTGGTTTGGGGCATCTGGAAGAAGCCAGAAACCAAGGACAAGGGAAACCCCCAGGATTCCATGAAGCAGGCCCTAGTTAAGGCTCATAGCAATATGGGATATGTAATATGACTGAAATGGTCATATCCTATAACCAGGAAGGATTTCCACTGGAAGGATGGGAGCAACAACCCAACCACACAACCTCTGACCCAAAATTTGTCCTGCCTAAAAGAGGTGCAAAGATAAATATAGAGCAGAAATTGAGGGAATGGCCAACCAATAAATGGCCCAACTTGAGACTCATACCATGAGAGAGAGCCAACCTCTGACATAATTAATAATATTCTGCTAAACTTTCAACAGGGCTCCAGCAAGATTGTCTTCTGAGAGGCTTCACATAGCAACTGAGGGAAACAGATACAGAGACCCACAGCCAAACATTAGGCAGAGCTCAAAGAACTCTGTGGAAGAGGAGGAGAAGGGATAGAAGAAGCCAGAGGGAACAAGGACACCACAAGAACACACACATAATCACTGATCCTATAGGTACTCACAAGGACTGAACTGTCAACCTAAAAGCATCTATCGGATGGACCTAGGCTCCCTACACATATGTAACAGATGTGTAGCTTAGTCTTCATGTGGGTCCCCTAACAACTGGAGCAGATGCTGTCTATGACTTTGTTGATTGCCTTTGGATGCCTTTCCATCTACTGAGAAGCCTCAGTTATCTAGCCTCAATAGAAGATGCTCCTAGTCCTCCTGCAACTTGACATGACAAGGCAGATTGCTATCCATGGCAGTACTACCTTTCATTGAGGAGAAATGGAGGAGGGAATGGAGGAAAAGGAAGTAAGAGTGATAGACTGGGAGGAAAGGAAAGAAAGGAAGCTGCAAGCAGGATGTAAAGTACATAGATTAATTAATGAATGAAAATAAAGTCAAAGGGACCTAATGAAACTAAAAAGCTTCTGAAAAGCAAAGGGCACTCTCATCAGAACAAAATGACAACCTACAGACTGGGAAATGATCTTCACCAAACCTATATCTGACAGAAAGCTAATATCCAGAATATACAAAGAACTCAAAAAGTTAATAAACAACCAATCAAGTAATCGATTTTAAATGGGGTATAACACTAAACAGAATTCTCAATAGAGGAATAACAAATAGCAGAGAAGCACTTAAAGAAATGCTCGATGTCTTTAGTAATCAGGGAAATGCAAATCCAAACTACCCTAAGATTTCACCTTACACCCATTAGAATGGCTAAGATCAAAAACTCAAGTAACAATACATGCTGAGGAGGATGTGAAGAAAGGGGAACCCTCCTCCATTGCTGCTGGGAATGTAAACTTACACAACCACTTTGGAAATCAATCTGGCACTTTAGACATCTAAGATAAACATAATAAAATCTGTACACCTAAAGAAGGTTACATAGTAATGTGAAGAGGGATTGCCTCTGACATAATCTGATTGGCCTGCTCTTTGATCACCTCCCTCTGGGGGGGGGGGGAGCAGCCTTACCAGGCCACAGTAGAGGACAATACAGCCACTTTTGATGTGAACTGACAGACTAAGATCAGAAAGGAGAGGAGAACCTCCCCTATTAGTGGACTTGGGGAGTGGCATGCAAGCAGAGGGAGGAGGGAGGGTGGGATTGGGAGGAGAGGAGGGAGGGGCTTATGGGGGGATGCAGAATGAATAAAGTGTAATTGATGAAAAATTTAAGAAAAAAGGGAAAAAATAATTTAAGAACCTTAAATGACTCTCAAAATTGGAGGAAAACATGGAGTTAGTCAATTGGCATGGAGCACGTCTCGCCCCTGGGGGCAATGGTCTCCTGAACCTACTCAGACCTCGGACACCACCACTGCTAGTTCTAGAACTGACGCAGGATGTTCCAACGAGGGGTTAAGGCTTCTCATAATATTTCCTATAAGCCCACACCTGTTTGTCTATATCCCCCATTTTTATTCATTATTAGCCAGATAGAGCCAAGTAATTGTGGTAATGATACTTGGCTTTTTTGCCCAATGCAGGAATGCTAGTAAATTTAGGTATGCCCTGGTTACTCGCATGCCTCACTGGGTGCCTGTGCCCATTGATGCCCCTCACACTATGACTCTCTTCAGACAGAAAAGGGATCTTGGAACTACAGCCACCATTGTTACTACCATCTCATTGACGGCTGTTGGAGCTACCACGAGGGCATTAGCCATGAGTCATACTGGGCAGACTGCTCAGACCCTGAATAATCATTTAGCCAATGTAGCTCATGCCTTAGTTGTACATAAAGGAATTAATGCTCAACTAAAAGGAAGCTTGATGGTGTTCAATCAGAGGATTGACCTTGTGCAGGAGCAAATTGATACCCTATGGCAAATCGCTCAACCTGGCTGTCAATGAAAGTATGCTGGACTTTGTGTCACTAGCATACAACATGAGAATTTTTCCTGTGCTGCAAATCTGTCTAAACAATTGTCGAGCTATATTTTAGGTAATTGGACTGGAGAATTCGATACTACGATGGAGCAGCTGAGAGTGGCCATTGTCACAGTAAATTCTACCGGAGTGGACGCAGGACTAGCCACAGGATTATCAACATGGATTGCTGCAGCCATGAATCATCTGAAGGAATGGGTGGGCATGGGAGTGTTAGCAGGCCTTCTGGTGTTGGTCTCCTTGGTTTGCCTGTGGTATATATGCAAGATTAGAGTCTCACAACAGTGTGATGCAGCCATGATCATTCATTCAGGCCTTTACAGCCATTGAAGCAGGACATTCTCCCCAAGCATGGTTGGATACCATAAAAAGCTAAAATGATACGCTCAGGATGCGAGGCTAAGCACTGCACTCAGGGTCAGCTGCTTTGGACCCAGAGAAGAGCATGTCTGATTGCATGCGGGTTGATGCCCCAGGTCCCGCCTCTGAGAAAAAGGTATCGGACGGGTCTGATGCTCTTTGGGTGGATGACACCTAAATGAACATCTGTACAAAGTCCCAATTTATTTCTAATATCAGAGATCAGACCTCTACTCTTGCCTGATGCGTCTAAAACAAAAAGGGGGAACTGTAGAGAGCTGCGGAATGCTATGCCTTAAAGATGGAGCTGGTTTCCGCCTTCCACCTTCCCGATGGTGAGTGCTCTCTGTCACGAACAACTCCACATTTGGCTAAGGCCGAGGATCTGCCTTGCTTCCATGTATGTGGACCTATCTGCATTGCCCCCGTGGCACGCCTGGGTTGGCTACCCAGAGGCTATTTAAGCTGTGGGCTGGCTTTCCCCGGGGTCTGAGGATTGTTCAATGTTCCTGAATAAACTGCATTGAAAAAAAAATTAAGGTGTTAATAATCTCTGATTATTTAGTATGTAATAAAAATAAACTTCCTAACTATTAAAAAAAAAAAGAAGAAGGTTATCAGAAGGAGGACCCTGGGTAAGATGATCAATCCTCATTCATAAAGGCAAATGAGACAGATATTGGAAGAGGGAGAATACAGGGAACAGGACAGTCTACCAGAGAGACCCTCTGAATTTCTCTACCCAGCAGAGTATCAAAGCAGATGTTGAAACACAAAGCCAAACTTTCAGAAGAGTGCAGGGAATCTTATGAAAGAAGGGGGAGACAGAAAGACCTGGAGGGAACAGGAGCTCCACAAGGAGAGAAACAGAACCAAAAAATCTGATGGTGTTTACTTGGACACTACTCAGACATTTATACTAATTTCATTCTCTTTAAGTTCATTGAGCTACTTGATTGTGTTTTCCTCAACGTTCTTTAATACATTTTGTAATTGTGCACTGAAATTGTTTCCCCTGGAGTGCATCTAGGTAATTATCATTGGTGAATATTTCTATTGTACTGGTGGATTTGGGGATAGAATGAGACTTTATCATGCTCGTATTTATTGTCCATATTTTAGTGATTCAATTCATGCATCTGGATTTTTATTATTTTTGAGTCTGATACAGTTAGAGAAGGCTGGGGAAGAACACAGGATTTATTTGCCCAGTTGAACTTAAAGGTTGGAGATGACTAGAAATCAGGTGGACATGCTTCTGACACACATTTGTGTGTCAAGCCTAAATTTGACTGTTGTATCTGGGTATCGGGAAGGATATTTTGAGAGCAGACTCAGGCAGGTCCACCTGATTAAATAGTGACAAAGAATGTGCAGAATCTGACTGGGTAGATTGGATGTAACAACAGAGGAGTTTGTAATTTAAAAGCAGACAGGAAGTTCATAAATCTCACACAATAGCTAATAAAAATGAGCATGAGGCATGAGAAGCCTCTCTTAGAGGTGTTGGTCAGGGACATCTCAGAGACTCCCAAAAAAGAGGTTTAAGGTAAGTCCCTGTAGCTGAAGACTTCATGTGCCTTGGACATGAACCAGGACGTGGAGGGTTCAAAGAAGACAAGCTTTCATATTTATAGAAAGTGATATAAAAGCTGACAAGTGAGGGAAGCAATCAGTAGTCTTCTCCAGCTGTAAAACCTCTGAGCCACAACAAGGTCAAGAATGGTAAGATATCACTGAAGGTATAATAGTAACATTGATATCTTGGCAGTAATCAAAAGCTTTCTAAATGGACTCAGGCTCAATAAGCAAATGGGAAATCATGCCTGGTACTGGAACTCTACCAGCCAAACAAAGCTACTGCTGCCACTTTACTAAACCAGCATAATTCTGTGGTTGTGTATGGGTGTATCTGTGCACAACTGTGCACAAGCACTGAACTGCCTGCAACCATGTGCCCTCACTGCATATACAACACTTTCACACACATATATAGGCAAACACACACACACACACACACACACACACACACACACACACACACAGAAAGAAAGAAATAATTCATTACTTGGGGACTTGCATTTTCCAGATGACTTCCAACAGGTTTCCTTATACATTTTTTTTTCAGATTCTGAAAGAGGGAGAAGGAACAAATAACATCAAATTATTTAATAAAGATTCAAGGAATCTAGTTCCTTGCAAATTTGCAAATTTCACATGATATATACTCACTCATAAGTCGTTATTAGACATATAATATAGGATAAACATACTAAAATCTATACTACTAAAGAAGCTAAACAACAAGGAGTACCCTACGGAAGATGTTCAATCCTCATTAAGAAGGGAAAATGTGATAGACATCAGAAGCGGGAGAAGACAGGGAACAGGAGAGGAGACTACCACAGACAGCCTCTGAAAGACTCTACTGATCGAGGTATTGAAGCAGAGGCTGAGACTCATAGCCAAACTCTGGGAAGAATACATGGAATCTTATGGAAGAAGAGGGATGTAGAAAAGACCTGGTGGAAAGAGGAGTTCCACAAGGAGACCAACAGAGCAAAAAACAAAACAAAATAAAACTGGGCCCTTGGATCCCTGCAGAGACTGATACCCCAAGCAAGGACCATGAATGGAGAGGACCTAAAACCCCTGCTCAGATGTAGCTCATAGAGTCAGTCTCCAAGTGGATTCCCTAGTAAGCCAAGCAGGGCTGTCTCTGACATGAACTCAGTGGCTGGCTCTTTGATCTCCTCCCCCTGAATAGGGAGCAGCCTTATCAAGCCACTGGTCAATGAAGATAATGCAGCTACTGCTGATCAGACCTGATAGGCTCTGGTCAGAGGGAAGGGAAGGAGGACCTCCCCTCTCAGTAGACTAGGGAAGGGACATAGGAGAAGATAAGGGAGGAAGGCTGGGATTGGCATGGGATGAGGGAGAGGTCTACAGCTGAGATACAAAGTGAAAAAACTGAAAATGAAAAAAAAAAAAACTAAATTTAAAAAATTTAAAAATATTCAAAGAATCATTTACTTTATAATTTCCTGTAATTATACTACACTCACTCACTCTCACACACACACCATTAGATCTTATATTAAGTTATGCTGCATATTTATTTGAGGTTTACAGTTTCACTGGGTTTGAGTCCATGACCATCATTTTGATAAGTACAACAGAAGGTAGAAAGGCATTGTTCTGGAATAGTAGTTGACAGCTCACATCTTGTGCCATAACCAGGAGATAGAATGAAAGCTAATTGGAGATGGCGTAGGCTTTTGGAACCTCAAAACCTGTCGTAGTCAACACATGGCCTCCAATAGGGCCCCAAATCCTCATCAATCCCAAACAGTTCCACTAACTGAAGACTACATATTCATACATATGAGCCTGTTGGGGCCATTTTCACCGAAACCACCATGCTAACATGGAATGACAAAATTTTTTCATGGTGTTCAGCTTCCACACAAAGAACTACAGATTGCTGCCTTTCTGAAGTATGAGAATTACAATTGGTTATCTAATATAAAGCAGTCAATCCTGACACCATACATACATATAAACAACAAAATAGAGGCAGCAGGTTGCATTTATTACATATGTGTGCATATTAATAATATTTTTAAACAGGCCATAATTTTGAGAGAGAGTGAATGAGGTAAAGGAAGCGTTGGTGAGAGAAAAGGAAAGTGAGTAAGTGATATAATTAGACTTTAATACAATATATATATGTATGTATTTTAAGAACTTCATATCCATATTTAAAATTGGGCTTTCCCAATAGTTCAGCAGGGCAATCTTTCTTTTCTCAAGCCTTTAAGATTATATACTTGATACATAACAGGTAATTCATAAGATAAAGAGTTTTTCATAACATCATACAAAATGTTATTCTGGAATTAAAATTGATCAAACCATCATGAAAATTTTAAAGCTTTTCAGAGGTAGAGGCATTGCAGGGCTATAGGAAGAGAGAATTAGTCACTGGTCAGTATAGAAAATATGTACTCAACTTAGCGGAGAGTATTTTCTCCCTCCAAATTTCAGAATCTAGAATGTGCCATCTCTGATCATCTATGATGTAGAATACCTTTGATTTTCTTAGAAGCATTGCCAGGAAGGAAACAGGTAATTTATTCCAATGAGAGTCAAAATATAAAGCCAATTGTCAATGAAGGACTGACTAGGCAAAACGATGAATTGGTGAGTGAGTAGCTAAGGCACCCAGTACATTCAGAGGGAACTGACCCCATCTCCAGCCTATAATTCCTTAGCTTGCATTGTCTTCATTGCCACATGATAAGTGATAACTTACTGTTCCCACATGGGTGGGGATTTCTCTGCCACTGTGGTATTAAATAGCTAAGTGGCAGAATAAAGACCAGTCAGGTAATAAATGAGCTCCCTGGTCAATGAAATACGGTGTGGGCTAAAGTCAGTTTGAATCTAATAATGTATGGAAGGGGGCTGCTCATTAATACCAAAACAGGTCACAAAACACTGAAAAATATGCTCTGAGACTTGAACATAAATGATTGAAAGAGGCAAAATACACTCAGGTTGTGGGACTTTAAATGTCTTATTTTATTGTCTGCCAGCAGCTTGGCATCTTTTTAAGAAAGGTCTCTTGACACTTTCACAATATTAGAAGATAAGATGCTGCCTTCCAAAAACACGCCTTTGTATTTTCCTGGAAGACAATGTAACTGTAACCTCGGGTCATGCTTCTTGCTGTAAAAACCCTTCTTGGCTTCTGCCTAGGAAGTTGCTCATGTTGACAAAGGAGCAGGACTTAGGGCTTTGTTTTGTTACAAAGAATACCAAGTGCCTTCATTTCATTCTTTGTGCATTTAAAAGAAAACACCGAATTACAGCAGTAAAGCTAATGTCAGTCCATCTAAAATATTCAGATCTCCGTTAACAAGATGCTTCCTACGTGTAAGCTCCTTTTCAAAGGTTTATTTCTGCTTCAGGTGACCTTGTTGTTTTTATTTTTTTTTTGCCTTAGATATAGTCTTATCTTGGCAGTTTGATTGCTTTTTTCTTGACACCTTATTTTTTTTTTTCATTTTTGTATACTCATTTTGTCTTCTCTGTCTCAATATACTCCTTCTAAACCATAATAAATTACATAGAGTCAAGATAGTGCCTTAAAATGTTTCCAGGCAGATTTATTTCCATATTCCACAAAAACTTGTTCTTCCATCATCCTACTTTCGATCCCCCAACTGCCTTTGAGGAAATGGCTTTTTGTTTCTCAGTGAGAACTTTCTAAAACAACTCAGTCATTTTTAGCTTTGACTGTCAAATGAAATTTTTGTTTGTTGTTGGTTTAAATTTGTGTCAGAAAATAAGCATGAAAGCTGGCTTTGTGGAAAGACTAAGGATTTTCTAAATTCTTCAGCATATCAGAACTAAGCCGAGCTGTCCCAGATAATACGGCAGCATCGGTAAGTCTGAAAGCAGCTCTGCTTTCCCCATGGCAACTAGTGCTCCAATCTGACTGTCTTAAGGAAGAAAAATGTACACTGAAATTGGAAAAGTTAACTAAATCTGTCTCATTCAGATAGGGGAGTCACAGGAACTTTTTAAATAAACTTTTTTTGAGAATTAGATGGTAACACAAAAATAAGAAAATGTTTAAGAATAAAATGATATGACATAAATGACTATGGACTTAGAGTTGAAGTGTTTAGTTCTCACTAAGAGTAATGACAGTAGTTGTGAAAACTGTTAACAAGTCTAAATAAAAACTGTGGTCTTCATAATTAAATTATAAATGTATCATAAGGCTCAAGCATATTAATTTAGAAGGCTCTCTCTCCCCCATTTCTCTCCTCCATTCTTCCCCTTTTATTCTTTCTCACTACCTCTTAAATATTCATTTACCTCTCTGAATCTGCTTCTGTACAATTCATTTGAGTTACCTTGAACTTGCCTTTTGCCCACCATGGTTGGCTCTATTTAAGAACTTCAGTTCTTACCTAAAATTCCGTTCACCTGCCCAACAGTTGCCCATCAGGCTCAGCATCTGCTTTGATAGTCTGAAGGGCAGAGGCTTTCAGAGGCCCTCTGTGGTAGGTTCCTAGGTTGTTTCCTGTTTTCTTCTTCTTCTGATGTCCATCCTCTTTGCCTTTCCAGATAGGGATTGGACATTTTAGTTAGGGTCTTCTCTCTTGCTTAGTTTCTTTAGATGCACAGGTTTTAGTGGGTTTCTCCTATGTTGTATGTCTATATGAGTGAGTATATACCATGTGTGTCTTTTTGCTTCTGGGACAACTCACTCAGGATGATCCTTTCCAGATCCCACCATTTACCTGCAAATTTCATGATTTCCTTATTTTTTTATTGCTGAGTAATATTCCATTGTGTAGATGTACCACAATTTCTGCATCCATTCTTCAGTTGAGGGGCATCTGGGTTGTTTCCAGCTTCTGGCTATTACAAATAAAGCTGCTACAAACATGGTTGAGCAAATGTCCTTTTTGTGTACTTGAGCCTCTTTTGGATATATGCCCAGAAGTGGTATGGCTGGATCTTGAGGAAGCGCTATTCCTAGTTGTCTGAGAAAGCGCCAGATTGATTTCCAGAGTGGTTGTACAAGTTTACATTCCCAGCAGCAGTGGAGAAGGGTTCCCCTTTCTCCACAACCTCTCCAGCATGTGTTGTCACTTGCCTGTGATATATATGCAAGATTAGAGTCTCACAACAGTGTGATGCAGCCATGGGATCATTTAGGCTTTTACAGCCATTGAAGCAGGACATTCGCCTCAAGCATGGTTGGATACCATAAAAAGCTAAAATGTTAAGCTCAGGATGCGAGGCTAAGCACTGCACTCAGGGTCAGCCGCTTTGGACCCAGAGAAGAGCATGTCTGATTGCATGCAGGTTGATACCCCAGGTCCCGCCTCTGAGAAAAAGGTATCGGACAGGTCTGATGCTCTTTGGGTGGATGACACCTAAATGAACATCAGTACAAAGTCCCAATTTATTTCTAATATCAGAGATCAGACCTCTACTCTTGCCTGATGAGTCCAAAACAAAAAGGGGGAACTGTAGAGAGCTGCGGAATGCTATGCCTTAAAGATGGAGCTGGTTTCTGCCTTCCACCTTCCCGATGGTGAGTGCTCTCTGTCACGAACAATTCCACATTTGGCTAAGGCTGAGGATCTGGCTTGCTTCCATGTATGTGGACCTATCTGCATTGCCCACGTGGCACGCCTGGGTTGGCTACCCAGAGGCTATTTAAGCTGTGGGCTGGCTTTCCCCAGGGTCAGATGATTGTTCAAGGTTCCTGAATAAACTGCATTGAAAAAAAAAAGAACTTCAGTAACTTTCTTTTAACTTAAAATTTCAGTTTTAAAAGAAATACATGCATCTAAATCTTAATGTATTTTAATGTTAAATTTGGCCATCTTAGGGTAGAAATTTATAATTTGCCCAATAGTCAACAGCTGAAGGATCAAAGGTGTTATACAGAACATGAATTTACTCATTTTAGGGTCACAAGTATGGTAAGATCTAATGGATTTGATGTTTCTAAGATAACCTTGTTTGTAGAAAAAAATATTCGGTGATTAAATAGTGTCAAGAAGTCCTCAGATAACCAAGATGAGGTGGATTATTTAATATAGAGCTTTTCAAGTGCTTGAGACATGAGTAAGTGTTGCAAGAATTATAATTCCTGTTTTAATATTCTAAACTCATTCATCTGAAGACCCAATTAGTTTGTTTTCAAAAGCAACTCATTGTAAATTTCTCAGAACACTTGAAAAGTTATTGCTTCATTTTGAAGAGGAAAAGTATCCACAAGAAGCATTGTCCCATTTTTATTTAACATAGTTAAGTGTACATGTGTACATTTGTTCATTTATTTGATTCTATTCAAGCAGTCTTAAACAAGCCCAGCCTAACACCATGACAATAAAGACTAAGAATTCACACAAAAAAACATATTAGAAGCAATTGTTCTCAGTAGTAATTATGGGGTTTTTTCTTACTTTTAAAAATACCATATTTTTAATACTATTCATTGAAAAAATAATAAACTTTTAATTAAATTATTACAGACAGAAGAATCTCAGAAAATCCATTTCTGTCACTAGCTATAATACTTATATATTAGAGGCCAACAAGTAGGGATCAGATAAGACTAGAGGCTCACCAGTGCCACCATTATTACAGCATGCTGTAAGAAGAATAGGTTAGGTTTTCTCAGTTTTTCATTTTGACAGCCAAGATCACAGCACCACAGATTTAAGTTCGTTGAAGACTTGCTTCCAGGATATAATTTAGCTCTTCTCACTATATGCTCAGAGGAAGGGAAGATTATGAGACATTTCTCTGGGGTGTATTTCTAAGGACACTAATCTCATGCTCATCATCTAATACTTCCCAAAGGCCTTCTGACTCATTGCCCTCAAGAGGGGATGTTGTAGAATGGTGGCCTTCGTGTACTGAGTGGCCATTGCTGTACTGATTTTTCAGAAGTTATAACAAACAGGAGATCTTCATAAGGTATGGACTTTACTTTTCCAATCTGGTTGGAAGAAGTGTTCATGAAACTTACCCATCTCTTAGTAATATAGACCTGCCCTAAATGGTTATTATAGGTAGAGAAGAGCTCATGGTGCCATACCCATTCCCTGCAATTTTGGTGCATTTAAGCATTGTTGGGAAGGATATTTTTTTTCTTGAATAGTGTAGCCACCTATCAGTTGCCACGTTCCTCTGAATAATCTCTCACCCTCATCCATGCTCCTCTAAATAAGCCTAACTAAACATATTGCTTCACAATGCTAGACTTGAGTGAAATTGTTTCTTTCTTCTGTTTTGCATGATTTACCTGAGTAAATAGGTGTCTGTTGGTGTTTGCAGCAAAAGTTCCCATGAGTGGGGCTTATGATGTATTTTTTAATAATATGTTGAAAGAAATACATTTAACAACACATGTGAAGACAAAAATAAAAATCACTTGCCATGGGAGACTAACAAATCTGGGACTGCAAAATGGATTTATTCTTCAATCACAAGTACCTAATTTTATTTCCCAGTACAAATATAAAAACAAAACAAACAAATAAAAAATAAACAAAAAATCAGACATAATGGGACTGGAGATATATCTCAGTGGCTAAATGTGTGTACTCTTCTGTGGAGGAATTTTAATTCAGTGGCATGGCTGCTGCGCCAAAGGATCATATCCAAAGAACTCCTAGGTCTATATAGCTGGAATGCAAATACATTTTGGATTACAGTATGATCTGGCTGGATTGCAGACATGCCCTTAGTACACACTTTTAATCACAAGCAATGAAGGCAAGTTTAGTTTACAGAACGAAGCAGATATGTTCAAAAGTAATGTCTGATTGAGGGGCAATCAAAGTGACAAATCAGAGAAATATTTGACAGAAGAGGACAGGAATGGAAGAGTACTTAAGAACAGTTTAGGGAGATAAAGGGGAGTTTTTACTGAATGTTTCTTACTAGTTAAGTTTGACAGAGACAGATTTCAGAAAGAACAAGCTAGACACCGATGAAGACTGAACAAACCAGAGAATGAAAAGTATCCAGAAGATTAAAACATATTGACAGAATTAGTTTGAGGCAAGGTGGAATAATTCAGACAGACTCCAAGAGAAGCCATTTTGAATCAGTCAGCTTGGAGAGGAGATCAGGCCAGAACAGCAGAGTTGAACCATCCAGTAAAAGTTCAGAAAGAACTAGAAAAGCTTGGGGATATCTTTGATCATATCCCCTCTTCTGAGGAAATAAAAATCACATGTATATCTGGCACCAAAGTATGAATGGAAGGAAAACCCAACATTAGAGAAGGAGAAAGCCCACCAACATTGTAGAAAGCTGAGAAAAACTGACATGACTGTCACAGAGAACAGAAAATATCTGACAAAAAGCCATGTAGCAGAAATTCACAGGGGATAATCTGCAGAAGGAGCATCAGTTTTTCAAGGTTAGCTGGATGCCCAAAGAGACTCAGGAAACTCTGGAATAGATGGAGCCTCTAAGATAGTGAATCACCCTAAAGATGATTTCAAGTATATATACAGACTTTTCCTGCATTAGAAAGGTGAAAGTCCTTTTCAGATCCTTTAAGAGCAAGGGTAGAACTTGAATGGATAGAAATGTTACTTGAAAGATACTGCATACGTATTGCAACCGTGATCACCAGAGTAACCTACTACTTACTTTCAATTGCAATCTTTATATATTTTATCTCAAGAAATATTGAAAAAAAATAATTGTACTATAAGAAAAATAAATGCACAACAATAAAATTAGCTATGATACTAAAAAAAAGGCTTGGCAGACAAGAGGCAGAAGTTAAAAAATAAAACCAGGAAAGTGCTTAATTGTGAATTTACGGTACCTTTTCAAATTGATGTTCAAGATAGACAGCTTATTGAACCAATAGCATCACCTCTCAATGAAATTGAGGATAAATGACATCACTACTAGCTTCCCCAGTTACCCAGGAACAAATGCCAGAAAATTCCCAAAATTACACCATTGATCGGGGATCGGCATGTCAACACACATTCCTGAGGGGTACATTTTATATTCAAAGTATAACAGGGGAGTGAACTAAATCTTCTTAAGGAGATACTTGGTTTTCTTGGATCCTAGGTTTGAAACACTAGGCAAATGAGAGGGGCACCATATATGCTATCATTTTAGTTTCTTTCCTGTTGTTATGATCAAATACCGTCACGATCTCATTTAAAGAAGGAAAAGTCTATTTTGTTCTCAGTTTCAGGTAACACCTCAATACTGTAAGAAACTAAATGCATAGAAACTTGAAGAAGGTGATCCCACTGTATCCACATCAGAAGCAGAGGCCAGTAAATGAATACATGCATGCAGGGCTCTGCTCACATATTTTTTTCTTTCTTTCTTACACAGTTCAGAGTCCTATGCCCATAAAATTGGGTTGCCAGCAGTAGGCAGGTATTCTCACTTTGATTTGCATAATCTAGATAATCCCTCACTGGTAACTTTCTCCCTAGATTATTCTAGATCATGTCAGGCTGTTGGTTCACACTAATCGTAACAGCTGAAATATGCATTATATACATGGGAGAACTGGAAGAGGGCTAGTTAGAGCGGAGGCAGCCTGGGTGACTTGAAGAATGAGCTCAGGCTAGAGCGCTGACTCAGATATATAGAGATCAGGAATATGTACCATTGTTACAAAGGACCTGAGTTTAGTTTCCACACCCATGCCATGTGTTTCACAACCACCTGTAACTCCAGCTCCAGACCATGTACACTGTCTTCTGACCTCCCACAAGCATTCACATGTGCACAGTTCCCACTCTTCACACATACAGAAAATTAGAAATGTATCTTTAAGGAGATACTTAGATTCCTTGTGTCTGAAACAGAGGTAAATTCTTAAGAAGGTGTAAGTCCCTGATCAGTCCTAATGGGGCTCACTGCTGAAGAGAAGGTGGCATGGTTTCCAGGTCCAACCGCTGCATGGTGCAATCGTGTGTGGATGTTCCTGTGTGCATATGTGTGTGCATGTGGGCACACATGTGTGCATTTGTGTGAGTGTACACAAGCATTGTTCATGTGTAAGTGCAGGTGTGAATGCATGACTGTGTGTATGTGTATGAAGGCCAGAGGCCAGCCTTGTAGTGCTCACAGCAGCTGCTTCCACTCTTTGTTTAATTCAGAGTCTCTGGGGTGGGAATAGAGGGTCATTAATTTAGCTAAAGCTGGCTGCTCAAGGAGCTCCAGGGATGCATCTCTTTTCACCTCCCCAGTACAGAGATTTTCAGTACATGGCAGCACACTGGCAGTTTGCTTAAACTGCCTTCCTAGCCCCATGTATTTTAACATACACTCTGACTATTGCCTGCTGTATAGTAGGCATGTGAGTTTCACACCAATTCTTCTCTATTTTGCTTCAGTAAAATCCATGGGTGTTTGCTCTTGTTATCGTTGATATTATATCCTTAATATATTTGAAACATGTTTTCTGCTCACAGGTAATCCTCTGTCCACGTTGATCTGTAACTTCATTCAATAATATTTATATTTGACACTATAGGTTTTTGAAAATTGATTTTACTATAAATTAGGATGAGAACATAAGCAGAAATAAGTAGAAAAGCAAAGCTGCCTTCTTTCTGAGCACCAGCCCCCTTATCTTGAGCTTTGATCTTCCTGGAAATAGAAGACAAGCGGCTTACTTGGAAGTAAAGGAGCTAAATTAAATAAAGCCATTTCTGATAAAACACAGGACATCACAATGGCAGAGGAGCAAGCAGTACATGCTAGAGGGAATTCAAATGAGGCTGGGGGACATATGTCACTGCACAACCTGGATCTCCTTCCTGGTATGAGAACAGAACCTACAAGAGCAGCCATCTTGTCAAAAAGCAAAGTTTCAAACTCTGGGTTTTCAGCAAGCTGTTGCAATAAAACATACAGAACATAAAGGCGGGAGGTGACACTTCCTCCTGGAGAACCATATCCAGCAAATGTTAACTTATGCTGATGGCTGCAGAAAAGTTCACAAGCAAACGTCAGAGTTCCGCAGTGTATTTATGAACACTTTCCAAGCATATCCCGCTTTATTACAGTCAAGATGGAAAGCTACCATCAACCTGCGCATTTTATAATTTATCATATCGTTATATATTCACAATGGATATGTTCTATAACTGTGTGTTTTTTAGATTACTAGTAGAGGGAAATCAGTATTTTGTAATTTGAAATGTTTTGTTCTACGGTTTTATGGCACAGACGGCTGTGTTTATGGACTATAATGGATGATTGATGTGTGTATATATAGTGAAATAATTGTGGTCCTCTTTTAGGTGTGATACATGATGTGCCATTGTGTCTGATAAGAGAGCTTTAGATACAGTCTTCTAAGTGCTCAGTGCTTTTGTACTAGTTATAAAAATTAGGAACCTTGTCACATATCTATAATGTATCTATCATGTTGCAATGAGCAACCCCATTCTATTCCTCTGCACTGACCCCCAACATTTCATGTTCCCCACCTAGGAACCCAGCATTTTAGACTCTACACACAAATGAAATCATGCAGGTTTTTCTCTATCTGATTTTAGATTATATGACTTAATGGGACTTACTCTAGTTTCAGCTTAGCAGTCACAAATATCAAAAGTTCTTTTTTATTTCCATTTCCTGGCTGCTGTGAGCAATGGTACAGTGACAATGGGGGTACAGTTGTGTCCTCCACAAACTGAACTCCCTTCCTGTGAATAAGGATATATCCAGAAGTGGGCTTACTGAATCACCTGTTTGTTATGAATTAAATTTTTTTGAGAAATTCCATAGTTTTTTCTAATTTTCAGTTCTTTTTCTCTTTATATGACAACTGATATTTTGAAATAAAATTACGAATATGTATATTAAAGTTAAAATGTTTAAAATATGATTTATTTGGCACATAGGCTCATTCATGTTTCCTATGCTCAAGTCAACTCTTCTTATTTGTCATAGATTTTCATTTACTAATGTCACCCAGGAATCTTTTGGACTGCCTCTTCTTCGTTTTTTGGTTGTTCTGTTGTATAGCATACACTTTTATTTGGTTCATATTAAGTGTTCCATTCATTCTTGTAATCTTTTGATTTCTGTGGGAAGGTTGTTCATAATTGCTCATTTTATCATGTTTATGATTGTTGCTTTAAAATTCCCTTCTGAAAATCCTGACACTCATATATTTTTTTTTCTTGGCATCTGCCAATTTTAGCTTGTCATCCTAATTTTAGTCATCTGAGTTGTCATAGGTTCTAGAGGGAAAAGGTGTGTATTACAACAAGAGATGAAAGTGTTCACTGGACCCTCAATCCTTAGAATATGCATGTGGTATGTGTAGCTGGGGAGAGATGCTCTCGTGATTTATCTGAGGAAAGATATATTCTCATCATTACACTAAGGAGTATAAAGGTAGAAAACAGTTTTGTTGAAGTCTCCCTGACTGATGTGGTAGAATGTGTGTGTGTATAGTTCAGGCTTTTCTTTTTCTCTAATTCTTTTTGGGTATATACTTATTGGCTAAATCCTAAGCTGAGTACTTCTAGAGCAGTGAGCTAATATTTAAAAGAACACATAGAAAACTCAATGGATTATATAAATCATTATTCAACTTTTAAATTAAATAACCAACCTCCTTTTCTTTGGTATGTTTCTTTTTTTTTCTACAGAGATCACATGTTACTTTTTCTTTCTTTCCTTTCCTTCCTTTACCTTTCTTTCATCTTTCTCTCTTTTTTCTTTCTTTCTTTTTTAGCTCATTCTTTACTCACTTTCTAATTGTTATTTGAAGATACAAATGGGTCTAGGATTTTTTCCTCTGTGAAAAGATGTAATTATTTTCTATTAGAATCTCTGTATTAACCTTCAACAATTTTTCTATAATTTATAATGAGGAATCTGAAATTTCCCCACTCATATAAAGAATTTGCATCAGTTTTAGATAAAAAAAAATCTTGAGAATGCCTAGTTGCATTATTACTTTCAGCTCTATGGTTAAATATAAACTGGATTCCAAATGATTTTTATCCTTTCCTAAAAAATCAAATAACCACTCAAATGAAAAAAAGAAAATCCTACATGTGTTGAAAGTCCACCGGATGAAATATTGTTTAACATTATATTCCTAATCCATGAAGCTGTGAATCCATCTGGTTAGGTCATGCTCACAATTTGTGACAGGATTCACTTTACTAATAATGTTTGTCATTGGCTGATGGGCAATGCTACTCTTACATATGGAAGATAATACAAAATGCATGCTCTGTGTGAATATTTTGTTGTGGTGTGTTGGCTATTTCTCCCAAAACCAATCTGCATCCTTGGTAGTAACAAGATCATTGATACAGAATGCTGCCATTTCACTCTTCTAGAAGGTAAGAGTAACAATTTTTTTTTCTCCAGGAAATTACTATTTTAAGCATAAAATAGTTTTATAAAATAAGTTTTATTTATTTGTTTAGCCAAATGCCATACGTTTTATATTAAAAGTATAAATGATGCTAATACCTTAAAAAGTTGCCTATAAAGTAATAGCAGCAAGACCAGAGCACTAAAAATGAATACTTTTGTGTCTCATTTCCAGTTATAGTAAAGACAAATTAAGAAAATGCAAATTTATGTATAAAGAATCTTGTCTCATTAAAGGCAAATGCCTAAGTTCAAGTATGTCAGAAGTTCTCTGTTTTTCATTCTAAAGAGCTCAAAAAATGTGCTTTAACCTTTTCTTTTCTTTCAACATATTTTTATCTGAATGATTTTTTTCCCCACAGCTTTGCGATAGAGCTTGGATGGAACCAGTAACTGGAAAACAAATAGGACAAATGTGGTTTAGCTTATAGTCTCTGGAATTCAGAGTAGAATGATATACCTCTACTAGCTGGTAAGTTTATAAAATAAGAGCTGATACCTTCCTTTTACAAAAAGTATTTATTATGCACTTGAATACAAATCAGATACACATTTAAACACATCTTGATAACATTTACTTATCTTTGAGATCATAAGCCTTTTACAGACTTAAAAACTTCCTGTCAATAACTGCCTGAGCTCTTTTTGACAAATAACCCAGCTATGAAATTTCAGCCTTAAGTTCTCTAAATTATAAAGTGAGTGTTTTCTAGATAGGTTTTATCATTGTCACTTATATTTTCATTGTAATTAGATTAGAATTTTATTTAAAAAAGAAAACTCAATTTCTTCTGCATAAAAGCACTAAAAGGAATACTGCACTTCAATTCAGGAATCATGACACAAGTACTAACCTTGGTATGTATGACCCTGGCCCAGCTGCATGGTCATTTTGTCATCATGTTTTTGCTACTGCCCTTTGATCCATGTAGTCAGAAAATTTTATCTAGTAAGAGTTTGAAAGCAAAGTAAGAAATGGATTGACTGGTGAAAGAGTTCTGAGGCAAAGCACAAGTTTCTGACATTATGCTAAATAATGACAACATATGCTTTGCCTCACAAAACTACAAAACCTGAACCAATTCTCTTCTTGAAAGACTCAGCTCACAGCTGTCTTTCCTGGACCCATAACCCTGTGAGTACCCTCCAGTTTGGCCAGATTCTTCAGCTGATTGGGACTTTGCCATGGTACAGGTCAGCCTATCGTCTATCCATGAAGCAAGCTTAGTAGGGCTAACTACACTAAGTCAGCACATCCTCTGGTAATTGAGGTGAAGCTGAGAGAACATGTTGAGAAAAAGAGCTTTTAAATTGAGAAGAGATCATGTCTTTCCCACACTCTGCTCAGTGGAATTTAACACATTGGTTTTTCTCCTTTAAAGACTTAGATAAAGACATAAATATAAATCATGAATGTTCATATATTCACAATATTTCTAAGTCTATGCATATACTTCAAAAAGTAAAAGGAGTGGCAGTTCAGCAGGTCGGAGCAGGGCTGCTATTCCAGAGGGCCCAGTTTCAATTTCCAACACCTGTGAGGTAGTTTACAGCCATGTTTAACCGCTGTCCCAGAGGATCTAACATTATTCTGGCCTTCACAGGCACCATACATAGATGGTTCATAGATGGACAATGCACTCATACACATAAAACGCAAATAAATAAAAAGCAAAAATAAAATATTTTAAGACATTGGTGACTTAAATATAAATGTAATCAAGAATCTAGCATTGCTATTTGGTATGAAAGGTTTTTATTTCAGTTTCCATATAAAAACTGATTTTTATATAAAAACTGTTCACAAGAATATAGCCTGCTCCAATTGAAATAAATTGCTTTGCTGTTTCACTAACCTTTTATTCTAAAATAGGATGTAAATTTGGTTTTTCATAAATGTCCTACAAATCAAAGATGTAACTTCTATATTTCACCTGGCGTATCTAATAGTGTTTGTTTCCTTGGAAAAATAGACTCAAAAGCTACATCACTGGAAACAGAAGAGGGATGGAAAGACTTCCTTTCTGACTAAGGAAAGGCATAAATACATTCAAAATGGAATACATTGTAAACATGACCATTCTTGGCCACTGCAACAGTGTTCCTATGCTGCTAACATGGCAAATGCTAACAATTTGATCTGAGCCATTCTACCTGAGCAAGACTCTCAGACTGAATGTGAGTAATGGAAGCTGACACTAATTTTAGTACTAAAATAAAGGAGAAATTTACCCTCCTTAATGCTTCAGAACAAAATGATGGCTCCCATGCAACATAGAAAACAGAAGTGATTTCTATATTCTTTTCCCATTTATTTTCTGGCCACGTTTACTGTTTGGTTTGATAAGAAGTAGCAGAGAATGAGAATGGTGGAATACCTTTTCTTTTTTCTTTTTTCTTTCTTTTGGTCCTGTTTTTCAAGGCAGGGTTTTTCTGTGTTGCCTTGGCTCTCCTGAACTCACTTTGTTGATCAGGCTGGCCTTGAACTCATAAAGATCCGCCTCTCTGAGTACTGGGATTACAGGCATGTGCCACCACTTCCCACTGGTGAGACTTTTCAAAGGGAGGAAAGGGAACTTTTGGTCAGGGAATGTTCTGGCAGGTTCCATAATTTTTTGTTACAAGGATATTGATTGAGTTACATTATTCTGAAATTTGGAGATGGAGAGGTTCCTCATGATAGTTTAGACAAGTTGACTATTTAATGGGCAGACATGTTTGGTCCTCAGAGAGGCAGAAAGTCAGAAATTATTCTATAGAGCTTTCTTCTGATTCTGGCAGCAGTGCTTTCTGAGAGACTGACAGGAGCCATGTCTTCTGAACACTAAAAGACACTGCTTAGAGTAGATCTGTAATTTGCTGCATGGAGAGCTACCCTTTCATACACTTTAAGATTGCTATCTTTGCCTTCACCACATGAGTGTCTTGGTGCCTGTCGATCCCATGGAGCTGGATGTAGGATTAATTGTAAGCCACCCTGTGGGGTCTGGGCACTAAAGCTGGGTCCCCTGACAGACCCAGGTTTATATCTGAGATGCCTCCCTCTTATTTTTCACATTAGTTTTCATAGAAGATAAGACAAAAAGGAAATGTTTAATTTTCACTAAAATGGGTCAGAAGAAGGCTAAAGAGCATGCTTGTTCAAGACGGTTTCTACTCATAGTTTGCTATTTTCTTGGCTCATATGGAGCATTAACCATAATTATATACTTAGCACAAATTACATTAACCCAGCCAACCCTGGTAGGGCAGACCTGCAATTCTAGCTAGATGAGAATCTAAGATAGGACACTCACAAGTTCAAGACCTATCAGGGGTATAGACTGAATTCAATGCCAAACTGTACAACATTGTGAAACTCTATCTTGAAGTAAAAATGTAAAATCCTGAGCATAGCAGGGCATATCTGTCATCTTAGTCCTCGGTAGGCAGAGACAGGATGACTCCTGGGGCTCACTAGCTAGCTAGTTACTCTAGCCTAAGAAGAGGTAGCTCCAGATTCAGTGATAGACTTCATCTCAAAAGTAACAGAGGGAAAAACCAAGGAAGACCTGCATAGACACATGCTTGAGTACCTTTACACTCACATATACATATTAACAAGGGCTGAGATACAGTACAGAGGGAGAGTGATTTCTAGCATAGATAATGTCCTAGGTTCAATCTCCAGTCTGGACATACAGTTTTGTTACCCACATTAAACTGGCAGAAGTTACAAAGACCTGGTTTCAGTGGTTCTTGGAATGACACAAAACCAAGGGCAAAGCTTTGAAGGCTAGAATTTATCTAACATGTTCATTATTACTTAGTGTAAAAAATATGTAATTTTTAAACATGGTATCTGTGTTTATAATATTAACTTATTTTTTCTCCTTTAAGGATTTTACTAATGGCATAATATAAATTATATGTACCCATATATTTGTACAGCTCCTAACCTCTATACATACTCTATAAAGAAAAAGACGGCTGGAGAGATGCCTCATAAGCACATGGTATGTATATACAATATTATCCATATAGTTGCAGAACATCTAAAAAGAAATTTGACTTTATATCACTTTTATTAACAGTTTTTATTTGCTAATGGATGTTGGTTAAAGAATTAACTTATCTAGTTATAACGTGTTTGCTGATATTGCCAGTATAGACTTTTAAATGAGCCTGTATCTGTTTTGACACCAGGGAATATATCTATTTTGCTAGGCATCAAGCTGCTGGAAGAAAGATGGTTACTCAAAGAACATAACAATGCAAGTTCAGCTGTTTTGGAAAAAGAAATAAAAATAAAATTTCTTACATTTTGTTTACACTTTGCAAATAACTGACCTTTTGATCTGGCTTGGTACCATCTCCTCTTCTACTTTCTAAAATTGATCATTTAAAGCACTTTTAACTTTGTTTATACAAATCATATCATTAAACATATGTGCATCCTGAGCTGGTAATATGGTTCTGCCTCAGGATAAGATGGCTTTTTTAGGTTGCTTTAAGGAGCTTGTTATCTTTCTGATACACATTGGTAGACAGACTATTCTACTTATTTGTTTTTTTGTTTTGTTTTGTTTATTTTTTTTTGCTTGTTTGTTTGTTTTTGAAATACAGTCTCATTGTGTAATACTGGCTCCTAAAATGCTGACCAGACTGGTCTTGAATTGACCCAGACCTGTCTACCTTTTTGCCCTACATGCTGGAATTAAAGGTTTATATGCTAATGCTACTCGAAGACCCTGTTCTTAAAAACTGTTTCTCAACAGATCTCCTCACAAAAGATGTTAATGTGATAATAAAAATTAGTCCTTATGACAAGTATATAGAATTGCTCTTCCTTCCTGCAGATTGTATATATGCATATATGCTAAATTGCCATAATTCATTTGTAATTCAAAAATAAATACTGTCTTAGGAGAAGTTCAATTGCTATGAACAGACACCATGACCAAAGTAACTCTTAGAAAGGAAAGCATTTCATGAGAGCTTGTGTACAGCATCAGAGGTTTAGTCCATTATCTTCATGATAGTGAGCATGGTGCCACATAGGAAGACACAGTAATAGAGAAGGAGCTGAGAGTTCTACATCTGAATCTACAGGCAACAGGAACAGAGAAAGCACTGGACCTTGCTTGGGCTTCTAAAAATTCAAAGCCCACCTCTAGTGACACACTACCTCCAATAAGACAACACCTATTTCAACAAGGCCACACCTCCTAATTCTTCTAAGAAGTGTTACTCCCTGATGACTGAGCAGTCAAATATATGAACCTATGGGGACCATTCTTATTCAATCCATTATAAACATTTATGGGGCTTGCCCTGGATATGCACAGCATAACAAATATTAAGCCCCTAAAACACGGGCTTTCAGCTCAGGTCACACCTGGCTAGGCTCTGAATTCTCCCTTCAGCTTTCAAATGTAAATAAGTGACTGATCTGTTAGTCTGTTTTGGTGATCCCCTGTCTCATCCTTGTGCCTTTTATGGTGTGAAGAACCATATGAAGAAATTATGCTTATTATGTAAGTTTTATTTAGGCATGATTAATAGTTCAATTAATCACAAGTTTAATGTTAATGAAACAATATGATAGATTAAATAAATGATCTTTATACAGAAGCATCCCACAGAGTAATCACATATTAACTGATAGAGATCTTGTCACAAAAAGCTCCCAGGAATATAATTGAGTAATTTCTTATTCTATGACTAAGGAAAGCTACTAAGGCCAGGTATGTGCCAGAGATATCTCTGCATGTAGGGCCAAAGAGGCATTGTATGATTCTATGAAGGTGAACCCTGGATTTTGTTGGAGAATCTAAGATGTTGGACATGCCAGAGTTGTGGGATACCTGCCAAGGAAAGCCACAGAACCATTGTGAAACCCGTCCAAAAGGCAGAAGTGCTTTGCAGTCAACAGTGCTGAAAGGAGTTCTAAGAATGCTCTGACATCAGATATGAAGATGCATAATTTGAAGTTTGCCCTGCTAGTTTTGGGCCTCATGTTCGTCCAGAACATCCTCATTATGCTCCCTTTTTACCACTTTGAAATGGTAATGTGTATTCTGTGCCATTGCATATTAGAAATATATGATCTGCTTTTTGATTTTGATCTTACAGGAACTTACAGCTAAGAGATTGCCATGAGTCTCAGAAGAGATTCTGGAGTTGGCACTTTTAAAAAGTGTTGAGACATACTGTGGGAAGTTTGAAAGTTGGACGAATATATTTTTGCATTGTGATATGACTACAAGCCTTTGGGCACCAGGGAGTATAATGTGTTGATTGAATAAGAATGGACCCCAATAGGCTTATAGATTTGAATACAGGGTCACCCAAACTGGCACTATGAGTAGGTGTGGCCTTGTTGGAGTAGGTGTGGTCTTGGAGGAAGTTTGCCATTCAGGGTCGCAAATGCTCAAGCCAGGCCAAGTATCTCTGTCTTCCTGCTGCCTGAATATCCAGATATAGAACTCTTAGATCCTATAACACCATGTTTGCCTGGAGGTTGCCATGTTTCTTGCAATGCTGACAGTAAACAAACATCTGAACTGTAAACAAGCCCCAGCCAAATGCTTTTCTTTGTTAGAGTCGCCATTGTCATGTTTTCTTGTCACAGCAATAGATCATTGACTAAAGGAGCTTACATGACAGATATCTGGCACATGATTTTGAAACTTATAATTAATTATGCACATAAGAATTTACAGATATCAGTGTGTGGTGTATGTGTGTGTGTGTTTCTAATAAAAGCCCATAATTTATTGCGGGTTTTTTCTCCAGAATTATGGGGAAATATAAAAATAATTCAAGAAAATTTGTATGTAAACATGTTATGGGCTGGCATGTTGTCTACTGTGCCAATGCATTCACTTATTCTTCTAACAGATTTATGTGTCTCATTTTATGTTGAGGTCTTTGATCCTCTTAGACTTTACTTTTGTGCAAGGTAATAAATATGGATCTGTTCGCATTTTTCTATAGGTAGACATCCAGTTATATCAGCACCATTGGATGAAGATGCTCTGTATCTCTTCAACATAGTACTGGAAGTCCTCGCTAGAGCAATAAGACAACTAAAGGAGCTAAAGAGGATGCAAGTTGGAAAGGAAGAAGTCAAAGTATCACTATTCATAAATGATATGATAGTATACAGGAGTGACCCCAAAAAATCTACCAGAGAACTCCTATAACTGATAAACATCTTCAGCAAAGTGGTTGGATATAAAATTAACTCAAAAATTCAGTAGCTCTCCTGTATACAAAAGACAATTGGTCTGAGAAAGAAATTAGGGAAACAATAGCCATAATAATATAAATAACATAGCCATAAATAATATAAAGCACCTTGGTGTACCTTGGTGTAACTCTAACCATGCAATTCAAAGACTTGTTTGGAAAAAAAAATCCAGTCACTGAAGAAAGAAATTGAAAAATATATCAGAAGACTGAAAGATCTCCCATGCTTATGAGTCAGTAGGATTAACATAGTATAAATGGCCATTCTATCAAAAGCAATCTACAGACTTAAAGCAGTTCCCATAAAAATAACAACAAAATTCTTCATAAACCTTAAAAGAACAGTTCTCAACTGCATATGGAAAAACAAAACAAAACAAAAATCCAGAATAGTTAAAACAAACCTATACAATAAAGGAACTTCTGGAGGTATCTCTATCCCTCTATATCAAGCTGTACATAGAGCAAGTAGTAAAAAGAGACCTGATAGTCCAGGGTCAAATAGATGGAGAGGAGGACCTCTCCTATCAGTGGACTAGGGGAGGGGCATAGGGGGAGAAGAAGGAGGGAGGGTGGGTCTGGGAGGAGGCAAAAGAAGGGGTCCACAGCTGGGATACAAATTGAATAAACTGTAATAATTGATAATAACAAAAAAACAAAAACAAACAAAAAAACACTGCATGGTACTGGCATAGAAAGAAACTGGTAAAAAATGGAATCAAATTGAAGACCCCGAAATAAACCCACACATCTAGGGACACCTGATTTTTGACAAAGAAGCCAAAAACATACAAAGGGAAAAAATGATAGTATCCTTTAGAGCGTTTTCTGAGATAAGGGGTGTAATTCTAATAGGTCTGTCTTTATACGTTACTTGGCCTTTTTTCCTCACAGCTTTTACTATTTCTTTTTGTTCTGTACATGTAGTATTTTTATAATTATGTGGTGAGGGGACCTTGTTTTCTAGTTCAGTTTATGTTGTGTTCTGTAAGTTACTTATACCTTTATAAGTATCTCTTACTTCAGGCTAGTAAAATATTCTTCCATGATTTTGTTGAAAATATGTTCCATGCCTTGAACTGGAAATCTTCTGCTTCTTCTATTCCCATTATTCTTAGGATTATTTTTTCATCGTGTACTCGAGTTCCTGGATGCTTTGTGTCAGGAAATTTTTTTAAATTTGCCATTTTCTTTGACTTGTGCATCAGTTTCTTTTATAATACCATTTACGTTGAGATTCACTCAAGTTGGTGATGCTTGAATTTGTAGCTCTTGTTCACTTACCTAGATTTTCTATATGCAGGATTTCCTCAGTTTGTGTTTTCTCTATTGCTTCTATTTTCACTTTCAGGTCTTGGGCAGTTTTAAATCATTTCCTTCACCTGTTTGACTGTATTTTTCTGTATTTCTTTAAGGGATTTGTTAATTTCCTATTTAAAAGTCTCTATCATCTTTATAAGATTGGACTTAATATAATTTTCTTGTGCTTCACCTATATTGGAACATCCAAGGCTTGCTGCAATAAGATAACTAGACTCTGGTGAGGTCATGTTGCCCTGGTCTTTGTTGATTGTGTTCTTAAGCTTGCCTCTCGTCATCAGGGTCTGTGTGTTATTATAAATTAAATTGCTGATTTCTGAGTTTATATCTTTGTTAGATGGGTTTTTGCCGGGTTTTTTTTGTATGTTTTTGTTTTTGTTTTTTTCCCTTCATTTTTCCCTTCGTTGCTGTTTCCTCTCTGGTCTACTTGCCTGAGTGTTTTGGGGTTCTGGAGATCAGCAAGTTTTCAGGCTCAGTAACGTGTCTTCACTGGGGTAATTGTGTGCCAACATTACCTCTGGGATCCATAGAATCCATAGGGCCTGGGGGCCCTGGTGCAGGCTGGGGTAAGAATACAATTTCTTAGTGATTATTTTTGGGGGGGTCTAATATTTTTAAAGCTTAGGCTGGCAAACTCTCAAGGTGATGACTTAATGATAATCTCTGCTAATCAGGCATTTGAGGTTAGCACTGAACATCACTGCGTCTGTAAGCAGCATAGGTTGTCTACCGTTAAGGGATGATCTAAGGAGAAAATTTTCCTTGAGACTTTATGAAGTATAGTCTACTGTACTTCTGAGAGAAAGCTATGACCTCACTTTTACATTCTGAAGTATATTAGAAGTTTATAGGACTGCACTTTTGAATCTGCAAGTATTCACAGATATTTTATAGTGCTAAATAAAATTCATATTTTAATTTATGTGTGTGTGATGGAGGTCCATGTGCATTTGTGTGTTTGTGTGTGTGTGTGTGTGCTGCTGTGCCTGTGCATTTGCCAATAAAACCAGAGGATTTCATCAATATTCCTGCTTATGACTTTTCCCTCGAGACTAGTTCTCTTGCAGAACCTCAAGGAAGCTCTGGTCATCCTCTTTTCCCTGCCCTCATTACTTTGAGGAAATATGTGCTTTGGGCCATGCCCAGATATTTTACATAGGTGTTGGAGATTCAAACTCAGCTGCTTGTGCTTGTGTAATAAGTAGTCTGAGCCATTTGTGCAGTCTTTATGCTTTAAGGTGTTGGTCGACACTTCCTATAACCTTTTAAATTTATTCTAATTTCAATTGTATGGTATTTCTTAAGTTTTTATAAACATTAAACTTTTACAGATAAATATATTCATTTTAACAGAACAGCAATATTCAATGTGAAGTGGATTTTATGTGATTTATGTTTATGGTAACATGTCAGACTACACATCAGTGATTATGAGTGGGTTGGCATTTTTGTTTCAGTCTGCCAAGCTTTTCTATACATACCCATTTAAGTATGTAATCAACAGGGATGTTGGGTGGCAAGGTCACCAGGATATTCTTGACACTATCTTTTAAAAAAATAAGTTGATCATACTAATTTCATGATTTTAAAAAGATTCCATTCCTCTTCATTAAAACACATTTCCATTTCTGTGGTCTCATTTGAAAAGAGTCTCAATTTGAAATGAAGTATTATCTAAAAGAACATTAGTTAGCATGCTCTGGAGTTGGAGATGTTGAAATGGGGACAGAGCATTCAAACTCAAGACACCAAAGACATAACTTTCAATGAAAACATGCAATATTGAGGCCACTCTTTTTTGTTGTTGCTTTTATTTTTTTATTTTAAGTTTTTATTAATTATACTTTATTCACTTTGTATCCCCCCATAAACCCCTCCCTCCTCCCCTCCTAATCTCACCTTCCCTCCCCCTTTTCCATGCTACTAATGTCTTAAGCAGGAAATACTCTAACCCAGAGTCATGTATGTTGCACCATAAGTAGCACCATATAAACATTCCAAGGATGAGCATCATAACCTCTAGTGAGCAGTAGCACCATATAGAAAATATTTTTGTAGAAGAACTACTTAGTGGCTAACAAAAATCCATAGTTGCTAAAAGATAAGCTTATATTGGGCGTGGCAGCTCAGACTTGAAATCTCAACATTTGGGACATGGAGGGAAAAGGTCAGCAGTTTAAGGCAGACCTTGGCTCATGCAGTTAGAGTACAGCCTGTGTTAAATGGCGTGGCAGCTCAGACTTGAAATCTCAACATTTGGGACATGGAGGGAAAAGGTCAGCAGTTTAAGGCAGACCTTGGCTCATGCAGTTAGAGTACAGCCTGTGTTAAATAAACAGCCTGTGTTTATTTCATCCTTTAAAGGATGAAATAAAGTCACACCTTAAAAAGCAGAGTGTGAGTCATTACTGGATAATGAAACTGCCAGAACTGTGAGAAATATATTCCTGCTCTCTCATGCTATGTAATATCAGATGTTTTCATTTACCAGCATGAGGACATCCCTCTACCAAAAACAAAACAAACCAAAAAAGGCAGTTACTAGTACTTCCCAGATGTGTTAAAATATCACACCACAACTAATGTCTTTGAATCAAGTTTCTCAATACTGATATTTTCTAGGTAATAATATGCATTTCTCAGAATCTAGCTAACGTCTACCTTCTCATCTGAAAAGCACCAGCAGGAATTTCAAGCAAGCGGGATTAATTATTAATTTTCTCTATGTAGTATTGGGAGGCATTCAATGAAGTCATTTTTAGAGTAGTTTTGACATGAATTCTTAGAATGATAGTTAAAAAAGAACATCAATATCCGTGTTGAATGATTAGAGAATTGCATTTAAACATTGATTGGTAATAGGCAGAATTTGTCACCTAGCACTGAGATACTTACTGATAACAGGTGAGAATATGTACCAATGGACATGAATATAAATTTAAAGATATGTTTTCCAAGTCAACAAATTCATACATGCTCTTATTTTTACAGAAAGTTTTTCAACATAGGGGTATTTTCATATATGAAATATGTAAATATCTACTTAAAAAAACAGGGGAAACACGTTCCATGCAATATTTCAGAAATAGGAATTATAAATCAATACATATGTTAAAACGTGTTTTATTATTGCTTTCTTTATTTAGTTATATGACATTTTAATAGCAGATGACTACAACATTTTTCTTTTAAAGATCAAATAAAATTTTAAAAAGTACAAAAATCCTCCTATTTGACTAACTGCTGTTCCACACATATTTTTTTTCTCAAATTTGCATTCTTTTCCAATGTCAAGTCACACTGATTGAAATACAGAATATCCACCTCTCCTCACCAGTTTGTGGCTCATGTTTCCATTTGTCATGCCTTTTCCTGGTAATAGATTTATAGTGAAGCCAACCCTGTGCTGCACAAATTGATATGATAATATGATAATATGCAGAGGGTGATATTCAATATGCATGCATTTCTACTGAAATGTTTCCAATTGTGATAAACTTATATACAATAAAGTTGTGTAAATTATAGCCATGCAATTCTTCTTAGTTACCTGTTGTTCTATTAATTTATAATATTTCCCAAATATACAACAAAATACATTTCTAAAAATTTGTAAAAATCATTTGTATGTCAAGCTGAATTTAGAAAGTTATAATCGTCATACTTTTTTTTCTTGTTTAGCTTTCTCTTTCTGTAGTGTTGAAACTGACTTTAGTATTCTTTATTTCATACTGATAAGTCTTGGTATGTTATACTTAATATACCTTATAAATTTTAAATAGTATTTTACCATTTTATTTAGATAACTATATGTCTTTCAGTCTAGATAAAGTTATTCATTACATGTTGAACTTTTTCTCCTTATAGTATTTTTAACTATTTTATCATAGAGGATAAATAAATGATTGAGACCAGGTCCAAACAAAGCACAGTAAAACTGTGAATAATTTCATATTGCTTAATAAGCATTTGAATAAGTAGTATTTCAAGTGAATGACTGAAATTTCCTAAAGTGACAATAAAACATCCACATATCTAAGGTTTCAACAAACTTCAAGTAAAGAACAATGAAAAATGTGCTCTAATTATGTCATAATTGTATCTGTGATGATCATACAATCATAATCATATGAATATGTCATAATCATATCTGTCTGATATATTATATGATGAGAAACAAGAATAATCTTCATACATTTTTTCCTTTCTTTTTTTGCCATAAGAATTCTTTTTTTATTTTTTATTATCAGTTACATTTTATTAACTCTGTATCCCAACTGTATTCCCCTCTCTCATTCGCTCCCAAACCCTCCCTCCCTCCCACATCTCCTCCCTGCCCCATTCCAAGTCCACTGATTGGGGAAGACCTCCTCCCCTTTCATCTGACCCTGTTTTATCAGGTATCTTCAGGACTGGCTGCAAAGTCCTCCTCTTTGCCTAGCAGGATTGCTCCTCCCTTGGGGGGTGGGGAGGTCAAAGAGCTAACCATTGATTTCCTGTCAGAAATAGTCCCTGTTCCCTTTACTATGGGAAACCAATTGGTTACTGAGCTACTACGGGCTTCATCTGAGCAGAGGTTCTAGGTTATATCCATACATGGTTCTTGGTGGAGTGTCAGTCTCAGAAAAGACCCCTGTGCCCAGATATATTTGGTTGTGGAGCTCCTATTCTTTCCACGTCATACTAACTCTTCTCTCTCCAGACAACTAATGGAGATCAAGGGGATAAAAATTGGAAAGGAAGAGGTCAAAGTGTCACTATTTGCAGACGATATGATAGTATACATGAACGACCCCAAAAATTCAACCAGAGAACTCCTTCAGCTGATAAACACCTTCAGCAAAGTGGCAGGATACAAAATCAACTCATACATTTTTATTACCTGAGATTAAAGAAAATAATCTATGGTATGGTATAAAAGGTAAAATATTTGCAACAATAAGAGACGTTTGAATTTACAAAGAGAAAGATTAGTTCAATATATTAAGTTTGTAATGAATCCCAATCTTTTCTGTGCTCGCTTGATGATTTGCATTGTGTAGCTTCACTAGACTTTGGTCCTGAACCCACAATATGCATAAATTGCCCTGCTTATGTTGTTATACGATACAGTACCAATTAATGCTGCCTGAAACAACTTGGCTCACATTTGACACTACTGTGTGTTATGATCTGCAATATTTGCTCTTATAGAAATAGAACTCTTTAAAATTTTTCCAACATCTGTCCTCAGCATATACGTACCTAGTTAATTCATCTTTGGATTGTACAGTATGATAAAGCTTGTGATTGATTAAATAAAACATAATGGGTTAATGGAGAGAAGAAGCAATGTTATATAAATGCAGGTTTATTGGGAGCCACAAGGGAGGGGAGTGTGCAGTGCACTTGGGGGAGAAGGGGGAGAGAAGGCTGGAAGGGTACAGGGAGATAAAGGCAGAAATGGGCCTCTGGGAGAGAGGCTCGTTTCTTTGTATCAAAGAAAAACTTTCAATCATAGATACAGTTCATAAACTGATCCTATCACACTGCATCATTACAAACTGCAAAAGCTTAAAAAGTGGCGACAAAGCCATGGCTCCACCCCATATACCCCCAAACCAACATGGCCACCAGCCACATATTTAAAGAAGCCTACAGCAGGAAAGCTAAAACTGGATCACTACTGCTGCATCACCTGACGCAGCCGCTGCCTGCTGTATCTCCACCTGCGGAGACCTTGCGTGGGTGCGGGACAGGGTGATGAGTGGGTAGAGAGAACTTGGGAGTTCTGTGTACAGACAAGCCTCAGGGAGCGGAAGATGGGGAGGGGGAAGCACACTTTCCAAAAACACTTGACAGATAATTTGGAAATTTCTACACCCAAGAAGTGTCTTGAGAATAAATTTTAGACCCAGAAGCACCCATTTTCTCAGCCATTGTTGGATCCTGAGATTATGGAGGTGGCGACCCAAATCAATAATCTGGAATCAGCAGTTTTGGTGAGGTTAATCCGGGAACAGAAATCTCTGTCTGGAATTTGAGATTACCTTGCAACAAAGGCCTGGGCATTGTTCTGGGCAGATTCCTCTTAAGTGGCCAAATCTTCATAGAAGATTCCGGGGAGTTGTGAACCCCAGAAGAGTCACCTGGTACCTCTTGGCAGCAGCTGGTGGACAGGGCACTTACTGAATCCAAACATGCCTCAGGTGGACAGGGAGATGGGACCAGAGAAACAGATGCTCACTGCTTTGCCAAGTAGCCCGGCTGGGTACTCAACTTATTTGAGGACTGAAGATGGGTGGAGAGATTTGAGGTGAAGGAATTGGCACCACGAAGTCCAGCCTTAGGCTCAACTTTCCCTGAGTCACAGGCACCAGATGATTGATTAAATAAAACAGATGAGATAATGGAGAGAACCTAAATTATGTAAATGCATGTTTCTTGGGAGCAGTGAGGGGAGGAAGGGTAGTTGAGGGGAAGGGAGAGAGAGGGCAGAAGGGCATAAAGAGGAGAAAGGGTGGAAAGGAGCTATGAAACCAAGATGTCTGCCTCTGGCAGAGAAGCCTCTCCCCTAGGTGGAGGGCAGGGTATAGGCAGCCACACCCTGCAGCAGGTAAGGTCTTTAACAAATTGATTTTTTAAAATTACTGTTGAATTTAACTAAAAAATGCTGAATGAATTTTAGCTTGGGTTTGGAATAGAATTTTTATGTTTCTGAAAATAACCTCAAAATTCTTTTGTCAGTTTTTATTATCAGTATTTTGGATGTAAAATTAAAATATTGATCAACTTTAAAAAAATTGAAGGTGCTCTATATTGGGTAGCATCAAATATTTAGACAAGATTTAACTTTTATGTGAAACTAACAATTATAGTTATTTCATTACTATTCAAACTTTCTCCAGTTTATAATAAAAAACAAAATTTTATGTATATCAAACTTTTGTAACTTTTATTATTATTTTCTTTGATAACATCATACATTATGTAATACAGTATATTTACTTTCATTCCCCATCCTTTTTGATCTCCCTTTCATTCCTGTCAACCTACCTTCTCCCTACAAATCTGTTTTCTGTATTCTTGTCTTTGTTTATCTACAGTGTTTTATCCATGGCCAACTACATAATAATGGGCTATGCATTGGAGCAATGGAAGACAATGACTGACTTTCCCCTAGAACCAATTAGTAGCCCAAAGGCCTCTATGACTTGCCCCCTCCCAATCCATGATTGACTGTGGACAAGCGACCTGCTGTCTCTTTTAGCCTGTGGGAGATCCTGATTGCAATGGCTGTGCCATGCCCAGAAGACAGCACTGTAAAGTACTTCTCCCAATGTCTGGCAGTTACATTCTTTCCACCCTTGTGCATAAGCCTTCAATGGGGTAGTATACATATTCTACATAGGGCTGAGGACTCAAGCATCGTTTATTCTCAGTTTGTTTATCAGCCACAATTTTTTGCATTAATTACAAAGATAAACTACAATTCATTACAAAGATAAACTTCCCTGAAATAGGTTGAGAGTAACACACAAATGTTTAAGAGGTAGCTTGATACCAAAATAATTTATTAACTTTTATTTTGTTTTTTTGTTATGTTTATTTCTGAGACAAGATTTCACTATATTGTTTTCCTGGCTAGAAATCATCCCATAGACTAGGGTGGCCTTGAACTTGTAGAGACTTACTTGTCTTGTCTTCTCTTGCATGGATTAAAGGCATATACCACTGCATGTGGTCTGGCACTGTTCGCTTTGCCTAAAAGCAGTAGCAAACCTGTATTTAATGCCTAAGATATCCTCAGTCATGGGCTTTTTGACTGAGTTTAAAGTACAGGGCATGAATTATCTCTAACGGAACATGTCTCAGATACAATCAGAGAACAGTCGATTATAATAACAGACTGTTATCCTACAACAGTCATGCCAATCCTGCTCTGGTGGCATATTGTTTGAAGACCTTACTGTTTGGAGGTCACAGGACATCATGTCCAGACAGCTCTCCCAAGCTGAGCACAAAATGGAGGACTCCCTTTCTTAGCATCAGGCTTCGTTCTTTCTGCCTGGATTTATCTGGAGAATGTTTCTAAGCAGGACCCCCATCCCTGAGGAATTTCACAAAGCCCATGCCCAAAATGCAGAGTCGACTTCCTTTCTCAAGACCTACATAAAACTACTCCAATAAAGACAGTGTAAAAACATTCAAAGAATAGAAAAATACACAGGTAAAACAGAATTTGGAATTTAGTAATAGACCCAAATACATATATTTATTTATATATATTTGAATATTTAGTTAAGCCATGTATGGTAGCCACAACTTTAATTCCAACACTCAAAGACAGAGACAGGCAGATCTTGGTAAGCACAGTGACAACTTGTCAAGATGTGGAGTTCCAGGCTAGTCAGGATTAAAGATGAGATGTTGTCTCAAAAAATATAAAATAAAGTTTATGGTCATTCCATCCAGAATGCACACAATCTTACCAGAAAAAAAAATCAAATAAAATTTTATTCACACACATATGTATGGAGTTTTGGTAAAGGAACAAAGGGCATAATGGAAGAAAATCATATTTTGATAAATGGATTTCCTAGAATTTACTATAGATAAGGTAAGCCTCAAACTCACAGAGATATGCCTGCTTTTGCTTTCTGAGTGGTGGGATTAAAAACACATACCAACAGCTGCATAAAATGACTCTTTAAATTTAATATCAAAGGACTGAGCCATCAAAGAAGGAATTGAATTCAAGAGTGAAATTTGCTGCCTGGTAAAAGACATCACCAAGAGGAAGAGTAAAAAGACATGCCACAGAGCCAAGAAAAAAATATTTTCTTTCTTTCTTTCTTTCTTTCTTTCTTTCTTTCTTTCTTTCTTTCTTTCTTTCTAATAGAGAGTTTCTCTGTGTAGCAGAGCCCTGGTTCTTCTAGACTCCCAGCTGGCCTTGAACTCACAGAGATCTTCCTGCCTCTGTCTTCCAAGTGCTGAGATTAAAAGTATACACTACCATGTTCACAAAAAAATTCTTCTTTTTATTATTATCATTTATTACCATTTATTCAATTTGTATCCCAGCTGTGGTCCCTCCTGGTCCCAATCCCACCCTTCCTCTGTCTTTTCCTTCTATGGCCCTCCCCTTGTCCAATAATAGGGGAGGTCCTCTTCCCCTCTATTTGGCCCTAGCCTATCATGTCTCATCAGCACTGGTTACAAAAAGATATTTAAAAACAAATGAATAAAGTGCTATTATTGTCTTAGATACATAAATAACTTTTCAACATTGGAAAATATATGGTAATTTGATTTAAATGGGCCAAAGACCTTGTTGTTAGAAAAAAAGAAATACAGATGAAAATAAGCAAATGAATGATGTCAGTATCATATATTGTGAGTAATCTTACCTATTAAGATGTCCCAAATCAAGAACAGTGAAAAAAAAATGCATAATTGCTTCAGGTTACACGAATGTTTCAAATTCTCATTCACTGGTGGCAGGAATGAAAAGTGGTACAGCCTCTTTAAAAAGGCTTGCAGTATTTTGTTTGTTTGTTTTACAAAATCAAGCATTTTTACATATTGAACCAGCAGTCCCACTCAAATCTACTTAAATTTACTAAAAAATTACTTGCACACGCTGTACTAGTTAGTGTTCTTTAGAGTAACAGAATTTATAGAATGCATCTCTCTATATAGAGAGAACGAATGTATTAGAATAGCTTACAGGCTGTGGTCCAGCTAACGCAACAATGACTGCCTATGAATTGAAGGTCCAAGAATCCAGTAGTTGTTCAGTCCATGAGGCTGGATGACTCAAATGGACAGTATACTCTGGAATCCAAAGAAGAAGGGCCTATTACCAGTGAATGAATGGTCTTGTTAGTGGCAGTTGCAGCAAGCAGGCAAAGATAAAGGCTTCCTTTTTCCATGTTCTTTATATAGGCTGACAACCTAAGCTGTGGACCAGATTAAAGGTGCCTCTTCCCTCCTCAAAAGATCTGAATTAAAGGTTTGACTCCCCACATTAAAGATCCTGATTAGAAGTGGGTCTTTCCACTTCTATTTATTTCATTAAGAAAAAAAAAAATCTATAGTGTGCCCAGTCACTTGGGTTTTAGTTAATTCCAGATGTAATCAAGTTGACAATCAAGAACAGCCACCACACATACAAATCTCACACAGATATATTGGCAATTTTGTACATAATTGGCAAAAATTCTAAGCAATCATGATGTCCTTAGGCTGTGACAGATAAATTGTGGTCCATTAAAGCCATAAAATATTCTTCTTATTCATCAATACGAAAAAAAAGTAATATTGATCCATGAATGGCATGATATAAATTACACACTGTATAACAGGTTGTGGTTACAAAGATGTTTATTATGGGAAAGTAAAAACTGAGACAATGGGAGAGCATAGAAGATAGAGGAGAATACAGAGTAGGAGGGAGGCAAACAGAGGAACCAAGGAACAGGCAAGAGAAGAGGAGGAGAAAGAGGAATTGAGGCAGAGGAAGATGGAGGGGGAGCAGGTGGGTTATATACCATGCACCTGGCGCAGGTGATGGCATAGGATACAGGTGGTGACATAAGACATCAGGATCTTAAAGGCCCCTTATGGCAAGCCAGGTGAAGTGCCTGCACACCAGCATAACATTATTCCCTTTTTATTTAATTAAAAGATGAGAAACTAGAAAGGAAATTGGACTGAGTCTCATGCAAGAAAAATTAGGGGTTTATTGGAGGCAGCTCTTGGTCATCAAGAAGCAAAATGTCCAGATTATATGGTGAATGGGAAGGAGAAGCCCCTTCCCTAGAAAGTTCAGGGTAGAGAGTGGGAATGCAGGCCATACCCAGCAGCAGATAGGGACAGAGGAATGCTGTAAGAACCTGGAGCTGCTTGTCTGGGGTCTGAAGCACACCTTTCCAGTCTTTGGTTAATAATAAATGGATAAGGGGTGAATAAATCAATTAGTTTTGGCTACTTCCTACTGACACTGGGATAATGACAGGGCAGCTTAAAGGCAGAAATGTTGACCAAGTACAGGAAAAACAGGCTGTTGTAGTTGCTGTCCAGGATAGGGAGAATGTAATGTGTTTGGGAGGGAATGTACAGGTTTGGCTTAATACAGTTTTAGAGGTTAGACTGAAGCACCTGTGGGTAGCTGCTTTGGTGCTGTCTTGGATGTAGGAAACATCTAGACCTGACAGGACCCTGGAACATATGTATGGGCAGAAGACAAAGTTAAGTAGGTTAGGGAGACAATTCATTTTAGGTGTACATATAAAGCTTTTGGGAGAGTGAACAGAAAGAGAAGCCTCAGGTGGCTCAGTTGGTAAAAGTTTTGAGCATAGGGAATCTTCATTTACCCAATTGCTGCCAATAATCTGTTTTTGACCTGTCATCTAACAGATATTGAGGCCAAGTTTGGCTGCAGAGATGTGTAAATTTAAAAGCTCTTAAAGTGGGTGCTAGGTGTAGAAATTTGAAATTCTCCAGAAGACATCTCTGAGGGAAGCCTGGAAAGATAGGCAAAGGGACTATTCCCATGGACAGAGTAGAAGTCAGGGACATGTCCGAGGCATCCCAAGGGCTGGAGTTCACTGGAGTAAATTGTTTTAATTTGTTCCAACAGCTTTACAGCATAGGTGTTGGCCAGAAACCAAGGGCACAGTTGCCCAGTATAGATATGATTTACCTAGTATATTCAGCAGCAGATGAATTCCTGCTGTTAGAGGAAAAAAATCTCACCCAAGGAAGAAGGTCTTAGATAAAAGGTTTGGATGTAGGTTGCTTCTTGATGACCAAGAGCTGCCTCCAATAAACCCCTAATTTTTCTTGCATGAGAATGGTGGAGGTGTTTAAGCCAACTAGAAGGGAAGACTCACCATTTAGCTAGTGTTGGTACAGAAATGTAGTGATCCAGTAGTTTGGGGAGAGGGTCCCAAGACCAGAAAAAAGGGGAGGAATCCCACCCTTTAGAATAGACAATGGTGGGAAACTTAGGCTCTTGATTGGCAGTATTTATCTGAATTCCATTTGACCTGACAGGTGGGTTCTGGTAGATTTTCTGTAGCTTACAATAATCCCTTTCTAAATTTTACAAAGGAGATAAAATTTAGACAGGTTAGCATCACATTGTAATCTGCAGTGAAATATATGTTGTAGAAAAAGACAGTCAACATACACTCTGTTAACAGCATAAACACTCTTTAAGGTGAGTGCTGAGAGGCCTGACTCCTTCTGTGAAACAGAAAAGGCAGAAATTCATTTTATCCTGATTTTTAGTATGATTATACACCATGAAAGAGGAGCTTCTTTCCCTCTATCCAGAAAACTGGATAGATAGCTTGATAGATAGATAGAAAGATAGATAGATAGATAGATAGATAGAGAGAGAGAGAGAGAGAGAGAGAGAGAGATAGAGTCTAGCACAATGAAAAAAAAATCTTCTAAGTCCATACTTATAAGACAAAGCAAAGGAAATTTAAAATCTTGCGATTAGAACCATGATAGTGTGTTGTTAGTGGAAAGATTTTTATCAGAGTTAGTTTAATAAATCAGAGCACCAATGATAAAGGCCAAAGGTTTGGACAGTTGATACAGTAGTAGCATAGCAACATGAAGAAATATGAAGCATTTTACCTATTTAGGATACCTAAATTCACCTTACACCTTCCAGCCTTCATAACTTGCATTTACCAACCTTACAACACTGTTTTTAGACCCTCAAATACTTTCTTAGAAGCTTTCCTTTATGACTTTCATTAACCAACCTTGAAACATCTTTTTTAGACCCTCAAATGTTCATAAATTGGATTGACCAACCATAAAACATCTTACACCCTCAAACATTTTCTTAGATCCTCATAACTTAAACTTCTGTATCCTTAAGCCTTTTCCTATTTACCATGAGACATAAGTGAGACTGCTGTGAGCATTCATTGTCCTTTAGCTAAAGGAATGGTAAAAGGTTACATCTGAGACCTGCCTTTTGAGTCTGGTAACAATGTAGACTGTATCTAGACCTGAAAGTAGCAGCTGGAGGAGTGAGGCTTAAGACCTGTTCCCCTGTGTATAAAAAGGGCTAAGAAGGCATCTGAAACCTCCTACTACAGAGGTTGACAATGTGACCTCAGGACCTTAATGTGAACTTAAAACAGACCTGCAACATTACCCTGGGCTCAGGGAGGCTGGTGGAGGTCTCTGAATTTCGGTGCCTTTAGTTCTCTGCCCTGCCAAGGAAATGAAAAGCTGAAAGTGTCTGTGGTGCTTGCACTGACCCAGCCTCTGTGTCTGCACAGAAGGCTAGCCCTGTGGGAGCAATTTGACTTCCAGAGGCCAGTCTGCCAGCAAGCAGGGCATGGCTTGTTGAGGCAGTTTGAGTACCAGTGTCCTTCCTGGCTCCTTTGAAACAAGTCCCTGGAGTTGACTGAGGTTGGACGCCTGCAGGAAGGAGCATTGCAGACCTTGTTTTCTCTGTGGTAATGCTGACAGCCTCGGGGCCACAACATATGTTTTTGCTGGAGCTGAGCCTCAGGAAGACTGGGCCACCTCCTCTCAGGATTTAAAGACTTTAAAAGTCCCTTAACAAACAAAAGGAACGAAGTTAAATCAAACAGCATGTGAAAGAGAACATAGAGAAACAGACAGGATTTTGAGAAAGAAGAAATAGGGAATTGCTTTTCATTTCAGTGGTTGCTCTTGGTGTTATTGAACAATAAAACTCTTTAGGTCAGATTTTGGGTGTAGAGGATGGAGGTTTGTCAAAGTGGGAGATCATGAAAGAGCTATTCCTGAAAATGAGAAAGGGAAGTGGAAAGCACCAGTGGCCTGCAGTTCCCAAGACTCAGATGAAACCAAACATGGACCATGCCACTATCGATTCTTCAATCAGCTAGAATGACATGTCAGGAGCTTAGCCTAGGTAAGCATAAGAAATTAGGAGCCTGGTACCAGGGCTTTAGTGACAGTAAGACCAAGTTCTCATAGAGAGCATCTCATCCCCAGGAAAGGACAAAGGCAGATAAGCACCTTGAGGGTGGAGGTAGGACAGGGCACAGTGGGCTTTCAGTGCCTACAAGAGACTGCAGATTTACAGCTCTGAAAACAGTGGGGTGAAAATGAGGTAGTAAAAGCAGCTGGCAGTGGCAAAATCACAGCTTTTGTATTAGCAAGATGGCCGCCAATCATGTGAATGCCCTTTCTTACCCTTAATTAAGATGAACGTAAAGCCACCCGATTGCCCTTAATGAAGATGACAGTGAAGGCATGGCTCCATCTTCTTTATCCCAAAATCAACATGGCCGTCTGTCATGTACAATGTGCAGCCAAGGCAGCATTGCAGGAGCCAGCGCTGCTAGCATGCTGTCTTCAAATTTTCCTTGTGCAATTTAAAAACCATCTGTCCATGCACTGGGGGACCAAGGAGAGGCAGCATGCTGCAGGTGATAGTTTACCTCACAGGTGATAGCATGTGATTGCAGTGATTGTGAGCAATTGTGAGCAGCAGAGATTACAGTGGTGGAGAATACAGTGGCACAATGCAGCAGGAAAGAAAGAGAGTCAACTGTGCGTACATGGGCAGGGAAGAGAATTGGATTTCAGAGTGAAAACCATTGAATTACCCATCGGGTTTTGGCACCAAATGTTGTGATATAAATTACACACTGAATAACAAGTTGTGGTTACAAAAATGTTTATCATGGGAAAAGTGAAACTGACACAGTGGGAGAGCTTAGAAGAGAGAGGAGAATACAGAGTAGGGAGAGAGATAGAAAGAATCAGAAGGGAAGTCAAAGGAACAGGCAGAGGGAAGAGAAGGAGATAAAGAGGAAACGAAAGATGGCAGGTGGGTTATACACCAAGCACAGGTGATGACATAGGACATACGTGGTGACAGAAGAAGTCAAAACCTGAAAGGACCCTGAGGACAGGCCAGTTGAATTGCCTGCGCGACAACATAACAATGAAAAAAACATGGAAGAAGGTTAATGAAGAAGTTACATAGAGTATCATTTCAAATACATGATATTCTATAAAAGACAAAACTATGAGGATAACAATAAGATCAATGGAACTCAGAGGAGGTAGGGAAAGGAAGAATGAATAAGCAGAGCAAAAAGGACATTTAGAATGGCCAATACATCACCTGACATTTGTGCAATGTCCTGGATGATCTCTAATTCAAACAACCACCTTTGGGTGATTCTAATCTGACTTGTTAATTCATCCATTTAAAGAAATGTATCACTTTTGTATTAAGTGTAGTAGCCAGGAAAGTTGTGCATACTCTGCTTAATTTTTCTGTGAGACTAAACTATACTAAAATATAATATCTGCTGTGTTGGTTAATTTTGATCATGTTGGCAGGACTAAATGATATTCAAAATGGTGCTTAAACGATGTATCCAGGTACGTCTGTGAGTGCTTCTTAGTGAGGTCATTATGATTTGATACATGTGTTTCCCCGGATAATGTCAATACATATCTATTTATCCCTTGAAATTTAGTTGAATATAATTTTGTGTGGCGTGTACTTACTATTTTCAGAATTTTATTGATAACTTTTTAAAATCTCACTCTACATGGATATTTTTTAATATCTGGTCCTTCTCATTTTTTTTTCTTTTGTCGGTTTGTTTAAGGGTTTGTGCCTCTTATTCATGTTTCAAAAGAACCAACTCTATTTCATTGATTCTTTATATGATTTTTTATTTTCTCTTTCACTAATTTCCATCTTAATTTTACAATTTATCTGCTGGTAGTATCTTCATCTACTAATTGCTATTGTTTCTCCAAGGCTATAAGGTACATGATTAACTAATTGGAGTGCCTTTTTTTTTTTTCAATGTAAGTACTTATATCTTTGGCCTTCCCTATAAGGATCACTTCCATTGTGTCTCAGGTTTTTCATTCAGTTGTAGAAATTTTAAATTTCTTGATTTCTTCCGTGACTTTTTTCATGATTCCATACTATGTTGTTTAATAAATCTCCATAAGGTTATGGGATTTCTGTAGTTTCTCTTACTGTTGATTCTAGCTTTACTATTTGGTAGTAAAGAGGAGGAAAAAGTTATTTCAATTTTTCCATAGTTTTTAAACTTGCTTTGAGTCCTAATATGTGATCCATTTTGTGAAAATTTAATAGGCTGTTCTAGTATTTAGATGGAGTGTTCTGTAGATATATATTAATTCTGTTTGATCTGTGATGTTATTTAACTCACTCAGATGTTTCTTTTTATTTTGTTCAGCTGGCCTGTCCAAAGAAAGAGTGAGATACTGAAGTCACTTATTACACAATGTGCTTTATGGGTATAGCAATAGTTTTTAGGAACTGTTTAAACGCTATGTTCATTTAACAGAATGATAGTAGTAGTAACTCGCTTAAGGCCCATGCACTATCTAGTTTCAGGTTCAAGGGGTGGGCCTTTGATCCAGTCAGAAAACTGAGAGTTAAAATTTCTAATCACAAAATGCTGCATTCATAGAAGCCAAAGGTAATTTATACAATAATTTTTAGTGCATCTTCATTTTAGCTGGGATATAATTTTTCATCTCTGTCATTGTGTAATTAATCAAAAATATTTCGAATTTGAGAAAGAGGCACTTGAGTTTGTGGGCATAGAGGTGATAAATAGAAGTAAAAAAGACATTTTTTTTTTCTCACACCATAGCTGAAGATCTGTCTCTGTTCAGGTAGTGAAACATAGCTTTTTCTGTACAAGCCAGAGAGGCCATGGGTCTACCTCTGCACTAGGTGGTTTCCAGGTAGCCCTTGTTTCCCCAATCACAAGAGTCTAGAAAAGGAGATGTTCTCATGAGCAAATGGGTAGAAGTTCTATAAATTCATCCATAATCATCAAATTTCTTCCAGTTTATGAAGATAACTTGGCATAGATCAAACAGAAGTGATGAAGCTTTTTCAGCTCTTACCCATCCAGACCAAGTATATATAACAAAATTATACTCATTTTACAAATAGGAGGTCAGTAGCCAGGACACTTCAAAACTTGCCTGTTTTTCATTTTACTAAAATATCTCTCCCATTTAGGTGATATGCAAAAGCTATAGAATAATCACAACTTAAGATTGGAAATAATCACAAAACATGCAACAATGTACCTTTCATTTCAACACTCAAAGGCAGAGGTGGAAGATCTCTATGAGCTCCAGGCCGTCTTGGTCTACAGAGTGAGTTCCAATCAAAGCCATGGATGGAAATATAGTGAGACCCTGTTACAAATACACATATCAATATATACATAGATACTGTATGTTATTATGTACATCTATGTACATATGTACATATATATGTAATGTATATGAGTGCACATTCTCTATAGGCAAAAGTTGGCTTTGAATTTTTGGATAAAAACCTATATATATACATATTCATTTTATTTATATATGTAAAGAGAGATATAGAATTATACATATATATATTATATTTATATAATGTCTCCAAGAAAACACTGAACAAGAGAATAACCAGGGAAACAAACAGTGTATACTAGATGGCACACAAAGGAGCTTAGGCAATCAAGCACAACCTCTACCTTCTTCATGGCTTGGGTAAGTCTTTTCTCTGTGTTCTTTACCCTCATCTGTATAATGAAGTATTGGACTGAAATGACAATCACTCCTTCTGAATCTAAAATTCTACTTGGAAACAACATTATGTAAGGGGCATAAGTAATGTCCGCTATTGTTTTAATTAAGAGAATAGAAATACTGGAGACACGCACAAGGAATTCAGTCTAGACTGCTGGAGGTTCAGAGGACACACTGTGACCTGCTAGAGAGCTCTACCTGCTTTTCACATTTCTTCCAAGCCCAACCCCAACTAGTCACTCAAAGGGGAAATGTGGTGGTAGGGACATCTTGGAAAAAGGGGCCTAAGGTCCTGAAGTTTTCTGGTTCAGGAGTCCAGTCCTCACCATAGAGGGTTGAAATAAAGACAGGAATATGAGCAACTTGGAGGGAATGAAGAGGCAGGGAATAGGATACACACTAGGTGCATCTGGTAGCCACCTAGCCCGGAAAGGCCAACTTTTGCCTGTGGAGGATGTGTGTACGTGTGTTCAAACTCTTCAGACCTTTGTTTCCTTGTGGATGTCTTTCCTGTGCTCTAGAAAAGTGTAATCTGTTCAGAAGTTTAATCCATTGTGATTAGGTCAGGGATCATGGCAGCATCCAGGCATTCACAGCTCTGGGGAAGCTGAGCATTCTACATCCAGATCCACAGGCAGCAGGAAAAGAGTGACTCTGCGCTTGGCTTGTGTTTTGAAAACCTAAAAGCCCACCTCCTGTGACACTGTTCCTCCAAAGATGCCCCATCTCCTCTTTCAAATAGTGCCACACCCTGGTGACCAAACATTCAAATCTATGAGGTTATTCTCATTCAAACTACCACATTCATTAACTGAGTATCTCAAAGTATTCATATGAAAGGCTATGCAACTGTGAGTGTTGTAAAGTGTAAACATTTCATAAAGAGTTGAAGAGAAAAGTAATGTCTTATCTAGAAGTCCAATTCTCATCAAGAAAGAGCTTTATCACAGAGTGACTTTCTCAGTTATTTATTTCATCCTCATCTGCTCGTTTTCTAGATAGTCAAGTGATAGATTTTTTTTTTTAGGTTGAACTATGTATTATTGAAAGTTTTCTATCCAGCTTTTTAAGGTAACAGAGTTATAGTTTACATTAAAGGCTCATTGCCGAGTAAATTCACAATTCTTAGTTACTGACATCACAGTTCAATTCAGCCTGAAAATCTAAAAAATCTTGTCCCTTCTCAGTAAACAATCTCTGTTATTCGATTATCCAACTGTTGTCAGGAAAATGCAACCTCCAGAAATTCTAAATATGCTGGAGACAAAGGTGGAAACAAACAATAAAATAAAATAAAAACCCATGGCAAAGCAATGGGCTGGCTAATCATTCTTTTTTTTTTTTCGAATTTTTTTTTGAATTTTTTTAACTTTTATTAATTACACTTTATTCATTTTGTATCCCTCCATAAGCCCCTCCCTCCTCCCCTCCCAGTCCCACCCTCTTCCCTCCCTTTCTGCATGTATGCCCCTCCCCAAGTCCGCTGATAGGGGAGGTCCTCCTCTCCTTCTTTCTGATCTTAGTCTATCAGTTCTCATCAGAAGTGGCTGCATTGTCAGGGTTCTAGGTTATCTCCATGAATAGTCCTTGGTTGGAGTATGAGTCTCTGGGAAGTTCCCTGTGTTGAAATTTTCTTGTTCTGTTGCTCTCCTTGTGGAGTTCCTATCCTCTCCAGCTCTTACTATTTCCCACTACTTACATAAAATTCCATTCACTCTGCCTGTCAGTTGGCCATCAGGCTCAGTATCTGCTTTCACAGTCTGCATGGAAGAGGCTTTCAGAGGCCCTCTGTGGCAGGTTCCTAGGTTGTTTCCTATTTTCTTCTTTTTCAGATGTCCATCCTCTTTGCCTTTCAGGATGTGTATTGAACATTTTAGTTAGGGTCCTCTCTTTTGCTTAGTATGTTTAGATGTACAGATTTTCGTGGGTTTATTCTATATTGTATGTTTATATGAGTGAGTATATACCATGTGTGTCTTTTTGCTTCTGGGACAACTCACTCAGGATGATCCTTTTCAGGTCCCACCATTTACCTGCAAATTTCATGATTTCTTTATTTTTCATTGCTGAGTAATACTCCATTGTATAGATGTACCACAGTTTCTGCATCCATTCTTCAGTTGAGGGGCATCTGGGCTGTTTCCAGCTTCTGGCTATTACAAATAAAGCTTCTATAAACATGGTTGAGCAAATGTCCTTTTTGTGTACTTGAGCCTCTTTTGGGTATATGCCTAGGAGTGGTATGGCTGGATCTTGAGGAAGCACTATTCCTATTTGTCTGAGAAAGCGCCAGATTGATTTCCAGAGTGGTTGTACAAGTTTACATTCTCAGCAGCAGTGGAGAAGGATTCCCCTTTCTCCACAACTTCTCCAGCATGTGTTGTCACTTGAGTTTTTGATCTTGGCCATTCTCATGGGTGTAAGGTGAAATCTCAGGGTTGTTTTGATTTGCATTTCCCTAATGGCTAATGAGGTTAAGCACTTCTTTAAGTGCTTCTCTGCCATTCGATATTCCTCTACAGAGAATTCTCTGTTTAGCTCTGTTCCCCATTTTTTAAGTGGATTACTTGGTTTGCTGCTTTTCAGCTTCTTTAGTTCTTTATTTATTCTGGATATGAGTCCTTTGTCAGATAAAGGGTTGGTGATGATTTTTTCCCAATCTGTAGGCAGTCGCTTTGTTTTGATGACTGTGTCCTTTGCTTTACAGAAGCTTTTCAATTTCATGAGGTCCCATTTATTGATTGTTGCTCTTAGAGCCTGTGCTGTTGGTGTTCTGTTCAGAAAATTTTCTCCTGTACCAATGAGTTCTAGGGTATTCCCCACTTTTTTTTCTAGCTGATTTAATGTGTCTGGTTTTATGTTGAGGTCTTTGATCCACTTGGACTTCAGTTTTGTGCAGGGTGATAAGTATGGATTTATTTTCATTTTTCTACATGTAGACATCCAGTTGGACCAGCACCATTTGTTGAAGATGCTATCTTTTTTCCATTGTATTGTTTTGGCATCTTTGTCAAAGATCAGGTGTCCATAAGTGTGTGAGTTTATTTCTGGGTCCTCTGTTCAGTTCCATTGATCCACCATTCTGTTTCTATCCCAGTACCATGCAGTTTTTATAACTGTTGCTCTATAGCTTGAGATCAGGGATAGAGATACCTCCAGAAGATCTTTTATTGTAGAGCATTGTTTTAGCAATTCTTGGTTTCTTGTTATTCCATAGGAAGTTGAGAATTTTTCTTTCCAGGTCTGTAAAGAATTGTGTAGGCAATTTGATGGGAATTGCATTAAATCTGTAGATTGCTTTTGGTAAGATGGCCATTTTTACTATGTTAATCCTGCCAAGCCATGAGCACGGGAGATCTTTCCATCTTCTCATATCTTCTTCTAATTCTTTCTTCAGAGACTTGAAATTTTTTTCATACAAGTCTTTGACTTGCTTGGTTAGGGTTACACCAAGGTACTTTATGTCATTTGTGGCTATTGTGAAGGGTGTTGTTTCTCTAATTTCTTTCTCAGCCATTTTGTCTTTTGTATACAGGAGTGCTACTGATTATTTTAGTTAATTTTGTATCCGGCCACTTTGCTGAAGGTGTTTATCAGCTGTAGGAGTTCCCTGGTAGAGTTTTTGGGGTTACTCATGTATACTATCACATCATCTGCAAAAGGTTACTTAAAATAATGAAGCTGCAAGCTCCTGCTGAACCACAGAAACTTTACTTTTTGTAAATCACCTATTCATTTCACTCATTACCAGGTCAAAGGTTGTCCTTCTTTCCCAAAAGGCCTTTCAGCCAGGGTCTCTAGGGTGACACAGAAAGATGAGGGCAGGCAGAGAATGAAGAATAAAGTCTCACCATAATAACCACTTCTGGAAGCTGGCCTGCACCTTCCTACCCCCTTTGACTGGCTTCATTTGAACTGGAGTTTTAAGTCTGACAAACTTCTTCCCCTAAACCCTGCCCAAGAAACCAATTCCAAACACTCACAATCCTGGGCTGAGAAGACAGACAGGAGGCTGAGAGTGCTCACTCCTTATCCACCAGCAAGATGTTTCAGGCTGAGAGTCAGCTTGGACTCTAGAGGTCTGGGTGTGGGATAAGAAGGCTTTCTGTAAGGAAAACTGCTGAGAACCCACTTCCTGGATATTGATGTGATTTGCTGCTTTCCCACAGCAGCACACTCGGCTTCCCATAAGTGAGTATGAATGAGTGAGTGTAAATGAAGAGCTTTTACAACCAATGCACTGAAAACAGTACAAGTGTGCATGAGTTCCAATTTGAGGAAGTTCTTTAACAGTCCCACAGAAGAGATTAATTCATTTGCAAGATGGCTAAATGAGAACATTACCTGCTACAACTATTCTTCGGAAAACATGCTCTTTGCGAAGGGAGTCTCACCAGTGTTCATGCCTTTGAGTGACAGGAACATGGAGGTCAACATGGAGCACTTGGCTCCCATGACAACCCTGGCAGAGGACTTTTGGGATGCCATCTAGTTGTCTGAGCTTGTGCAGCTGTCATGCAGGGCCCTGGAAGCAAAGCATCAGGCTGATCAAACACAGAATGCAACATGGGATTGAGCTTGTGTGTCAGCCGATGTTAGAGTCCAGAGCTCATGGAAGAAAACACCTCAAAGTCAAATAATATGCAAACAGCAAAGAGAATTTTATTCTGCAGAAATCCAGTGCACTGGGGTACACACCTATGCAAAGCAAGTGGCAAGGAACCCTGAGAGAAAAACCATCATTCTTTACCTCAGAGCCATCACCCTAACCCTAACCCTGAGGTATCCCAGAAAAACACATGGTATATACTCACTTGTAAGTGTATATTAGACATATAATATAGGACAACCATACTAAAATCTGTACACCTAAAGAAGCTAAGCAAGAAGGAGGGCACTGGGTAAAATGTTCAATCCTCACTCAGAAAAGCAAATGGGACAGACATGGGAAGAGGGAGAAAACAGGGAACAGGACAGGAGCCTACCACAGAGGGCCTCTGAAAGACTCTACCCTGCAGGGTATCAAAGTAGATGTTGGGACTCATAGCCAAACTTTGGGCAGAGTGCAGGGAATCTTATGAAAGAAGGGAGAAATAGAAAGATATGAAGAGACAGAAGCTTCACAAAAAGCAACAGAACCTAAATATCTGGGCCCCGGGATCTTTTCTGAGAGTGATACTCCAAACAGGAACCATGCATGGAGATGAATTAGAACCCCTACACAGATGTAGCCCATGACAGCTCAATGTCCAAGTGGGTTCCCTAGTATTGGGAACAGAGACTGTCTCTTAACAAGAACTCAATGGCTGGCTCTTTGATCACCTCTCCCTGGTGGGGGGAGGTGCAGCATTACCAGGCCATGGAGGAAGACAATGCAGCCAGTCCTGATCAGACTTGATAGGCAAATTGGAAGGGGAAGAGGATCTCCCCTATCAGTGGATTCAGGGAGGGGCATGGGAGGAGAAGAGGGAAGGAGGCTGGGAGTGGGAAGGCATGATGGAGGAGGCTACAGCTAGGATACAAAGTGAATAAATTCTAATTAATTAAAAAATATTTAACTTAAAGAAAAGAAAATATTTAACCTGTGTGCCGGAATTGAGCACAGAGGTTTCTTTTATAGGTACTCAGGGTGAGTTTGGTAATCTTTAATATGATTGGTGCATTCAAACTTATAAGCAAACTTTTGGCTTGGTCTTGAGTTAAGCAACCTTATCTTTCCTGCCAGATTGCCCCAGTAGAGGGTCTGGCATCCTCTGACTGGTTGCCCACTTTCTGTGTTTTTTATAGTAAATGTTAACTCACTTCAGGGAAATGGAAATTTAGGCCTGCTCCTTTTGATAGTAAACTAAGGCCTGTCATGGAGTAAGTCCATAGGAATAAGATCCGATGTTAGATTCTAGTGGGGTCTCAAATGGGACTTTACTTTCAATTGGCGTCTCACACATCTTGAAATGGCAAATAGCAGGTGGCTTAGGGACACTGCAGACATCTGTGCCTGGCCCCTTTGCACCCTCTGGACCTCATTCTCTTCCTGACTTGCCCAGCTGGTTCCATCCCAAAGAAAACTGTGTGGTCCTCCTTCTCTCTGTTTCTATAGGAAGCCAATAACCTGACCTGGTCAGGGCTGCTTCCACCTCCTCAATAATTGAAAACCTAGAAAAGAAACTTAGGCTCACCCTCTTGCCTAAGCTCTGCCCCTGAGCCCAAGAGGCTGACTGGAAACTGGAGACCCCTAATATCACCTGTCTTACAGGATGCAGAGGCAGAAACTCATCCCAAGGTGCTGACCCAACCCATACATCAAAAACCTTCCCATCTCTTACCTTCAGGGTGTTGTTTTGGTTCTGTTTGTTTTCTCCTTCCTCCCTTCTGAGCTGCAAACTCCCAGCAGGATGTATTTATACAGTCATCAACAGTATCTCATCCTCATGCAAGTCATAAAATAAATGGACTTTCAGCCCTATTCATCAGATGAGGCTAGGCAACCTAATGTCACATAGCCATTGATTTCCTAGGATTCTTGTCTGTGTCTTCTGCTTGGTTGTAAGACCATAAATGAGTATTTATGAAATAAAGTGGTGCAACATCTGAAGAAAGGTTACAGAAAACAATTCTGTAAAATTCAGTTTTTTTAGTGTGCCATGTATTAAAAACTCTATTGAACATACACATATGCCTACACTTGTTAAAAAGGAATGAAAAGGAACATTTTTGTTTGTTTTTATAGAGTCAGCAAAGCCACAAAGAAAAAGCTTGTACATTTTCATTCTAAGATAGTAAATTATTGATTTACTTACTCAGTATCCAATGGAGCTAAACAACTAAATACAATGAGAGAATGGAGCCTGTGACAAAGTGTGCCTCTTTAATAGGATGAAGGGGAGGCAATCTCTTATAGAACCATTGAGAAAGTCCATGGTTCCAAGCTGTGGTAAAATTAGCAATAATTAGCACACTGTAATTATTCCCAAGTCTACCTTCAAAGCAATGATTACATCTTCAGTGTTTAATGTGCATGGTTGTTATTTGACTCATAAACACCAGCTAGGCCACTCTGCCGTTAATTTTCAAGCAATTCCTAAAGCAAACAGGTACAAACATTTTATGTTCTGTTTATAGAAAAAGAGTAAAGACACAGGTGATAAATTATTATCCTGTAGTCTTAGGAGATTTCGGGGCATACCTTTTCTTTTTTCTTTTTTTTCTTTCTGATCTCACTATTTGTTTAGGTTTCTTGAACAACTAGTTTGGCCTGAGTAATCTCCACTCACCCTGCTTCAGAGAAATACCTAAACCACATGAGATATGACAAGGCTGTCCACTCTCTCTATATCTCCTTATGTCTTTAATATAGTATTTGAAGTTCTAACTAGGGGAGCAATAAGACAACTAAAGGAGTTCAAGGACTTACAAATTAAGAAGGAAGAAAATAAAGTATCAGTATTTGCAGATGATAATAGTGTAAGTAAGCAACCTCTGAAATTATACCAGAGAACTACTATATCTGATAAGCTCCTATATCTGATAAAGTCCTATAGCTGATGAACTCCTATAACAAACTGTCTGTATACAAGATTAATTAAAAAAAATCATTAGCTGTCCTGTCCAAATGACAAATGAGCTGAGATAAAAACTAGTGGAACTACACATTCATAAAAGCCACAAATAATGTAAAGTTTCTTGGTGTAACCCTAACCAAAAAGTGAAAGCCTTGTATGACAAGAAATTCAAATCTCTGAGGAAAGAAATTGAAGAAGACATCAAAAGATGGAAAGATCTCTCATGATCATTGATTGGTAAGATGAACATAGTAAAAATGGCCATCTTACCAAAAGCAATCTAGCGATTCTCTGAAATTCCCATCAAAATAGCAACATAATTCTTTACAGACATCGAAAGAATAATTGTCAACTTCAAATAGAAATACAAACAGTTGGAGAATTCATACTACTTGGTTTTAGGTAACTATGGAGCTACAACATTCAATGCAATGTAATATTTTCAGAAGGATAAAAATATTAACCTGTGAATTTAAAGAGTTTCCAGAAATGGAAGGCCTGCGCATTTATAGTCGACTGATTTTTGATAAATTATGGAAGTAATTTAATAAAGAAAACAACTCTTTTAACAAGCAGGAGAGAAATTCAGCGTGAAATCAATGTGACAAAGTGATCTGAATTCACATACTTTTATCATATATACAATTTAATTTAAAAATTAGGAGGTTAAGGACAATGTAGATAAAGTTATTTCTGACCTTGGGACAATCAAAGATTGAAAAAAAAATCCTAAACTTCAATAAAAGGTGGAGAATTTACGTCATGGCCCAGAAATATTCCACAGAGGAATACAACAATGCTGCTTCTGTTAGCCTCTCCCAAAGACTTAGTCTTTCAAATGACTCCCGGTTATAACATCCAGTTATCTAAGCCTTCTGCAGTTACCCATGGAGCAAGGCCTTCTCTCTAGACTCTGAAATTTTGCATAATCAACCCTCATATAATAACTATTCTTTCAATGGCTGAACTTTGCCTAGATTTGCATACCAGTTCAGGGCTCATCCTTTCTTGCATGACATCCTAACTGCCACCACCTCTTTCATGGCAAGCAACATTATGTTACAAGATGAATTGTGTCCCTTAAACAATTATTTATGGGAGCATAGCATAAGAGGAGAGAAAGTTTGCCTAAGCTAGAGGATGGAAGACACTACGGTGAACTGTTGTCTTCTGAACATGGCATGGCCACTTCAATCATGTGCGCATAGAAGCTGCAGCAAACTGCATAAGATAGGACTCTTCAATATGCCATTATGAACACAAGGAGGGTTTATGAAATCCCCCTTATAAACATTTAATAGTTTCCAGGAGAAAAGGAAGTCATTTTCTTCAGTGATATAGCCACCTGGTAAGTTAGTTGTCCGTGATCTGTACACAATCCCTATTCTTGTTCATACAGGCAAGCCTCACCCAAGTCAGTGCGTCACAAAATGAAGCACATGAAAACAGCTGGAAATCTAGTCAGGCCAAAGAAGTGGTCAGCAGGAGTTGGAGCAATAAGAAATGATAAAGGGGTGAATATATCATGTACATATATGAAATTGTGAAATTGTTTTTGTTCAATCCATGTGCTAAAATGCTAACACCTTACACATACACACAGATTTAGAATGTGGCAAATGTTTTAGAAAAGACTGACAGACATATTTATTATTTATTAAAATGAGGCTGTTAGGCACTTCTGTAATCCATATGACATCTTCATTAGAGAGGAAATTTTGAGGCTTGTCTGTACAGAGGTAAAAGTGACATCTATAGGAGAATGACCCAAGTGGGAGCAGATCTTCCTGCATCCTCAGGAGGAACAAACCCTAACTCCATCTTGCTTGTCCAGCTTGAAAACATAGGTGTCTTTTGTTCCTTCCACTCAGGCTTGGTTCTTCTCTCTGGCGCCACTCATACCAAGGACAGTACCACAGACAGGCCTCAGTGTTCCTGCAGCAATTCTTTGTCCTTCACCTTTATGCAGATGATGTAATTAATGGCTCTTTGGAGTTGGCAACGCTCTCTGTATCTCATTAAGTTCCATTATAACAGGGACTACTCTTATTGTTCATAAAAATAAGATAATGCTATAAATAATGTCTAAAAATATTTAAAAAATGTTTATTGCAAAATTACAGTTATGTAATATTTATTAAGTTTAATAGGCAAAATCTGAACATTACCAAAGAAGATAGCCATAGAGAATAGGCAAGGCAAATACCACCTGAAGAACAGTGTGGTCTGCTCAGTGGTTAAATGTGCTAACAACACTTGCAGGGAAGCTGGGCTCAATTCTTAGCACTCACATGGCTCACAAACTCATTTTTACACATCTAGTTGCAAAGGAACCAACAGGCACTAGGTACCTCTCTTGTATATATCCATACATGCAGGCAATTGTGCATACACACAAAATAAAAATAAATCAGTCTTTAAAAATATCTTGTCTGACTGATACTCCAACCAAGGACCATTCATGGATGAAACCTAGAACCTCTGCTCAGATGTAACCCATGGCAGCTCAGTATCCAAGTGAGTTCCCTAGAAAGGGGAACAGGGTTTGTCTTTAACATGAGCTCAGTGGCAGGCTCTTTGACACCCCCCCATGAGGGAGGAGCAGCCTTTCAAACCACAGAGGACAATGCAGCCAGTCCTGATGAGACCTGATAAGCTAGGTTCAGATGGAAGAGGAGGAGGACCTCCCCTATTAGTGGATGTGCAGAGGGGCATGGAAGGAGATAAGGGAGAGAAGGTTGGATTGGGAGGAAATGAAAGAGGGGGCTACAGCTGGGATACAAAATGAATAAATTGTAATTGATATAAAAATAATTTTAAAAAAATTTAAAAAAGAAAATGCATGCATATACTAATGAGGTACTCATTCAAAAACAATAGCTTGTCTGTCTTACACACAGAATTGAAGTCTAGCAAATATTAATATTTTGTGCATAAAAAACAAAACCTGGTGAAATACTCCATAATATGCAGCTGAACACCACAGCAACAGATGTTTTAAACTATCTACGGCAAGGTTGGTACACTGATTTAGAAGAACAAACGGTAATTATTTGAGATTTGCAGGCCAAATGGTATCTGTCAGAACTATTCTTAATATAAAGTGAGGGGAACAGGGACTATTTCTAACAGGAACTCAATGACTGGCTCTTTGGTCTCCCCACCCCCGAAGGGAGGAGCAGTCCTGTTAGGCCACAGAGGAGGGCTTTGCAGCCAGTCCTGAAGATACCTGATAAAACAGGATCAGATGAATGGGGAGGAGGTCCCCCCATCAGTGGACTTGGAAAGGGGCACGTTGGAGATGAGGGAGGGAGGGAGGGACTGGGAGGGAATGAGGGATCGGGACATGGCTGGGATACAGAGTTAATAAAATGTAACTGATAAAAAAAATAAAAAAAAATATTTAAAAAAATATATTTTTGCAATGTAAAAACAGCCACAACAATGGGCAAAGAAATGGGTGCTGAGTGTGTTTCAATAATAGTTTATTTGGAAAAATACATAGTATGTGGATTCAGTTTTGCTTTTTACCTGTTAAAAGCAGACAAAAAAATTCAAAGTTGAAATGCTGTGTGCCCCATCCCTTTTAGATCCAGTAGGAGAACTCCAGTAAGGAACAGTTTCTCTGTGTATTTTTAACATGTGGTGATATAGCTCTCACTGTAAAGCTTTAATTAGTGTACAATTCACGCCTGGTTAAATGTAAATGAAGTGCTTACTTCATGATAACTTAAAACATTGTTGTCTCATGAGAAAGTATTAAATGTCTTGTTGACATGTTGCTTATTTAGTCTTAAAATTTACTATCAAAATGCATGTTGTCAGATCTTAGCCATTCTTTTTCTAAATACTAAACAATTCTGCTAGAAAAAAAAAGTGTTTATTAGAATGCTTTCTTTGGGCTTTTATTATGAAATTTGACACAACAGTTTTTACACATCCGTGTGTATTATGTAGCAATTTTATAAAATTCATGACTCACTAGAAACCATGAACCCAAACCTATAGTTCTCAGACTATATGGTTTTGGATAAGACTAAGGGTGATTTTCAGTATCTTTCCTAAAATACCATTCACTTTGCCCAAACTCCTCTTTTTTCTATATGAAAAGCATGGTTGTTAAGCAATTATCTCTGCCTGAAAGGGAATCCTGAAATATTCAGAATAACTTCTGTCAGGAATAACCTTTACTAAACATATATAGGCAAATTTTATTGGGCAGCATTTGTGCAGGGATCTAATCTAGACATGATTTTCAGTGCAGGATTTTCTGAAATGTCATGGAGTGGAAGGGGTCAATTTTGTTTGTTTTCATTATCTTTTAGAAAAGTGATTCCTGGTCCATAATTGGGAAGTATGGCACAATATAGTTAAGTTGAAGTCAGGAGACTGCAGTTTAAGTCACAATGAAGAACCCAAATTTAAATTTTAAATTCAGACAGGTTATGAGACTATCACAACATACTAAAAAAATCATTTCAATTCTCCTATTGGCTTTAAATGTTTTTAGTATTCAGTGTTTCACTTATTTTTATTTTGACCTTTCTAACTCTGAACTTTGGTTTTCTTGTTTTTCTATTTCCTTAAGGTAGAATGTCAGCTTATCTACCTGTATCCTGAGATCTTTGATGTGTGCTCTTTGCTGTAACCTTTCCTCTTAAAAACAATCATGCCACATCCCACAGGGTCTAATAAATTGTGTAACCAATTTCATTTACCTCAAGATCTTTTAAATTTCCTGTTTAATTTCTTAATAAACACATGGTTCATTCAAGAATCTGTTGCTTAGTTTCTGTTTATTGTAGTTCCCAGTTATGCCTGGTTCTGATTGCTAGTTTTATTTTTATTGTGGTCAGGGGATAAAAATTTTGTAATTTTCATTTTAGATTTTTTTGCACTGTGGAGGAGTCTTTTAAAGGTTAGGCTAAATAGGCAAATGGAATAAAACAGAATGTGACTTTTTTCTATCAGTTTTTTTTGCCATTATTTTTGCATTAAATATAAACAAAAGGTAAATTGTTGTGTCAAAAAGAAGACTGGTGGTTGCCAATGCCTTAGGAATGCTGGGTGTGAAGGTAGGGGAGACCGTAAACGTGCAACAAAGTATGTGTGCTCTGCACATTCTGTAACAGTTCACTTTAAACACACTCACAGAGTAATTTGGCTTTCTAGAGATGTCTCAGACATGAGACATGAGGACTGAATTAAAGTTTCCACTGTCCACCGTAACAGCCAGGTATAGCAGTATTTGTCTGTAACCTCAGAGCTATGTAGCACATAGAACAGAAGTCAGTGGGTTCCTGGACAGTCACTCTGGCAATAATGGTAAACTCAGGGGGAGACACTATCTCAAAAAAACAATGTGTGTATAAGTGACCAAGAAAGATATCCTGATAAGACATCTGTCCTCAACACATACTGGAGCAGGCAAGCATATACACATGTATGTTCATGTGACCCAGCCACACAATATTAATTTTATAATTTTCTGTGCATTTACATTAATTGAAATGTTGAGGAAAATACATTTAAAAGTAGAGGACAATGCAGCCACTTTTGATGTGAACTGACAGACTAAGATCAGAAAGGAGAGGAGAACCTCCCCTATTAGTGGACTTGGGGAGCAGCATGCAAGCAGAGAGAGGAAGGAGGGTGGGATTGGGAGGGGAGGAGGGAGGGGCTTATGGGGGGATGCAGAATGAATAAAGTGTAATTGATGAAAAATTTAGAAAAAAAGGGAAAAAATAATTTAAGAACCTTAAATGACTTTCAAAAGTGGAGGAAAACATGGAGTTAGTCAATTGGCACGGAGTACGTCTCGCCCCTGGGGGCAATGGTCTCCTGAACCTACTCAGACCTCGGACACCACCACTGCTAGTTCTAGAACTGACGCAGGATGTTCCAACGAGGGGGTTAAGGCTTCTCATAATATTTCCTATAAGCCCACACCTGTTTGTCTATATCCCCCATTTTTATTCATTATTAGCCAGATAGAGCCAAGTAATTGTGGTGATGATACTTGCTTTTTTGCCCAATGCTGGAATGCTAGTAAAGTTAGGTATGCCCTGGTTACTCGCATGCCTCACTGCGTGTCTGTGCCCGTTGATGCCCCTCACGCTATGACTCTCTTCAGACAGAAAAGGGATCTTGGAACTACAGCCACCATTGTTACTACCATCTCATTGGCGGCTGTTGGAGCTACCACCGGGGCACTAGCCATGAGTCATACTGGGCAGACTGCTCAGACCCTGAACAATCATTTAGCCAATGTAGCTCATGCCTTAGTTGTACATAAAGGAATTAATGCTCAACTAAAAGGAAGCTTGATGGTGGTCAATCAGAGGATTGACCTCGTGCAGGAGCAAATTGATACCCTATGGCAAATCGCTCAACTTGGCTGTCAATGAAAATATGCTGGACTTTGAGTCACTAGCATATAACATGGGAATTTTTCCTGTGCTGCAAATCTGTCTAAACAATTGTCGAGCTATATTTTAGGTAATTGGACTGGAGAATTCGATACTACGATGGAGCAGCTGAGAGTGGCCATTGTCACAGTAAATTCTACCAGAGTGGACACAGGACTAGCCACAGGATTATCCTCATGAATTGCTGCAGCCATGAATCATCTGAAGGAATGGGCGGGCATGGGAGCGTTAGCAGGCCTTCTGGTGTTGGTCTCCTTGGTTTGCATGTGGTATATGTGCAAGATTAGAGTCTCACAACAGTGTGATGCAGCCTTGATCATTCAGGCCTTTACAGCCATTGAAGCAGGACATTCTCCCCAAGCATGGTTGGATACCATAAAAAGCTAAAATGTTACGCTCAGGATGCGAGGCTAAGCACTGCACTCAGGGTCAGCCGCTTTGGACCCAGAGAAGAGCATGTCTGGTTGCATGCGGGTTGATGCCCCAGGTCCCGCCTCTGAGAAAAAGGTATCAGACGGGTCTGATGCTGTTTGGGTGGATGACACCTAAACGAACATCGGTACAAAGTCCCAATTTATTTCTAATATCAGAGATCAGACCTCTACTCTTGCCTGATGCATCTAAAACAAAAAGGGGGAACTGTAGAGAGCTGCAGAATGCTATGCCTTAAAGATGGAGCTGGTTTCTGCCTTCCACCTTCCCGATGGTGAGTGCTCTCTGTCACGAACAATTCCACATTTGGCTAAGGCTGAGGATCTGGCTTGCTTCCATGTATGTGGACCTATCTGCATTGCCCACGTGGCACGCCTGGGTTGGCTACCCAGAGGCTATTTAAGCTGTGGGCTGGCTTTCCCCAGGGTCCGAGGATTGTTCAAGGTTTCTGAATAAACTGCATTGAAAAAAAAAAAGTAAATATAACTAATTGCCTTTTAATATCATTTTCTCTTTATTTAAAATAGATTATTTTCTCCTAAATATATTCTGATTACAGTTCCCCTCCTCTTACTCTTCCTATCTCTCCCTCCCACCAAATCTGGATTTATTCCTTTTCTCTCATTAGAAAACAACTATGCTTCTAGGAAATAATAATATGATAAATATAATAATAAACATAATATAATAAAAAAACAAAACATAAATTAGACAGAACTAGCAAACAGGATGAAGAGTCAAAGAGAAGGCACAAGAAACAGAGACTCACTAGTTTACACACTCATGAATCCCATAAAAACACTGAATTGTAAGCCATCATTTATACACAAAAGAACTTTAGAATAAAAACAGAGAAAAAATATATAAACAAATAAGATTATTTCCTGCCACCTACTCCTCTTAGGTGTGTTTGCTTCTTTTCGTTTTATAGCTTTCAGATGTGCTGTTAAGTTCCTAGTATAAGATCTCTCCAGTTACTGTAAAAAGTACTATGTACTTCCTATAAGAAAGTACAATGTACTTTCCTCTTAGCACTACTGTCATTGTGTCCCATATGTTTGGGTAAGTTGTGCCTTCGTTTTCATTGAATTTCAGTAAGTCTTTAATTTCTTTCTTTAATTTTCCCATGGCCCAGTGCTTTCTGTTGTTTGTTGTTGTTGTTTGCTTTTTGTTTTTGTTTTTTTTCTGTTGTTGTTCAAGTCCAGTTTTAATCTAAGGTGATCTGAAAAAAATACAAGAAGTTATTTTAATTTTCTTATATCAGTTGAAGCTTGCTTTGTGACCAACTATATGCTCAATTTTGGAGAAGGTTCCCGAAAGTGTTGAGAAGAAGGTGTACTCTTTTATGTTTAGGTAAAATGTTCTGTAGATATCTGTTATGTCCATTTGATTCATGACATCTATTAGTTTCATTGCTTCTCTGTTTAGATGACCTGTCCTTTGGTGAGAGTTGGGTGTTGAAGTCTCCCACTGTTAATGTGCAGGGATCAATGTGAGATTTAAGCCTTAGTAATGTTTCTTTTACAAATGTGGGTATCTTTGTATTGAGGCATTGATGTTCGGAACTGAGATGTCATCTTGGCAGATTTTTCCTTTGGTGATTACCAAGTGTCCTTTCCCATCTTTTTTGCTTGAAAGTCTATTTTATTAGATATTAAGATGACTACTCCAATTTTCTTCTTGGGTTTGTTTGCTTGGAAAATCCTGTTTTAGCCCTTTATTTTGAGGTAATGTCTGTCTCTGTTGCTGAAGTGTGTTTTCTGAAAATCTTCTGCCTGTGGTAATTTAATTAAAAGTTTTTTTTTGGTTTTTTTTTTTGGTGGGTGGGGGGAGACTCCAAGATGGCTGTGACCAGTGCACACTTTTTCTGAAAGTAGGAAGATCATCAGATGACTAGAAGGTGGTGAGAGAACACATCAAATATAAATCAGGACAAAATGGCTTCAGAAGCAATCCCCAAAATCAATGGATATTTTAATTCATTGTAAACACAGGAAAATGAATTTATCTATGCTAATCCAGTTATTAGAGGCACATAAAGATGAAACTAACAAAGATCTCAAAGAAATACAGGCAAATATAACCACAAAAATAGAGGCACATACAGAAGAAATGAACATATATATATATATATATATATATATATATATATATATATTGTAATGGTAAGGCAAAAATCCACATTCAAACAGATGAAAGAAATGTTGCAAGACATGAAAAGAGAATTAGAATTAATTAAAGAAAACACAAACAGAGAAAAACTAGGAGCTGGAAAACTTATAGAAGAGATCAGGAACCACAAAGATAAACATCACCAAAACATACAAGAGGTGGAAGAAAGCATCTCAGGTGTTGAATATACAATTGTAGAAACGGATACATCTCTCAAAGAAACAATAACATTGGAAAAGTTAAAAAAACAAAACATCCAAAAAATCAAGGACACCATGAAAAGACAAAATCTAAGAATAATAGGAATAGATGAAAAATAATGTTCCAGGTTCCAAGATCCAGAAAATATTTTCAGAAAAATCATAGAAGAAAAATTTCCCATTTAAGAGATGTCCTTAAGCATACAATAGGCTTATAGAACACCAAATACAGTAGACCAGAAAAGAAACTCCTCATATCACCTAATAGTCAAAACACTAAATTTACAGAACAAAGAAAAAATATTAAGAGCAGCAAGGGGAAAAGGTCTAGTAACATACAAAGGTAGTCCTATCAGAATCACTCAAGATATCTTAACAGAAACCATGAAAGCCTGAAGGGACTGGACAGATGTCAGGCAGGTGTCAAAACAGACTACTATACCACCAAAGTTTCCAATCAACATAGATAGAGAAAACAAAATATTCCATGACAAAACAAAACTTATACAATATCTACTTAGCAACACAGCTCTACAGAGGATATTAGAAGGAAAACACCAATATAACTTAATCAAGAAAACACAGGATGTAGATAACTTCACAACAACAACAACAAAAATCAAAAGAGAACAAGCATACAAACACATTATCGCAACCAACTCTACAATTAAAAAAAAAACAAACTAATGTTCAATGGTCACTATTATCTATCAACATCAACAGACTCAACTCTACAATAAAAAAGACACAGACCAACAGAATGGTTGTGGAAACAGGATCCAACATTCTGCTGCATCCAAGAAACCCCTCTCTGCAGCAAAGACAGGTGCTACCTTAGAGGAAAGGGCTCGAAAAAAAACATTTTTCAAGCCAACAGACCCAGAAAACAAGCTGGAGTAACTATCCTAATATCTAATAAAATAGACTTTCAACCAAAATTAATCAAAAAAGATGAGGAGAAACACTTCATTCTCATCAAAGGAAAAATCCACCAGGAGGATATCACAATCCTAAATATACCCCAGATACAAGAGGATCTGCATTCGTAAATGAAACATTAGTAAAACTCAAATCACACTTAAATTCCAACACCTTAATACTGGGAGACTTCAGCACTCCACTCTCACCAAGGGACATATCATCCTAACAGAAGCTAAACAGGGAAATAATGACACTTACAGAGGTCCTAAATCAAATGGACCTAATAGGTGTCTAACAACTTTTCACCCAAACTCAAATGAGTGTAATGTCTTCTCAGTACCCCATGGAACCATTTCCAAAATCAACCATATAGTCGGACACAAAGTTAGCCTCAACAGATACAAGGAGATGGAAATAATCACTTGTAGCCTATCAGACCACTGTGGTCTGAAACCAGATATCAACAATGACAGAAATAACAAAAAGCCTACACATGCATGCAAACCAAACAGCATTCTACTCAATGACAGCTGGATCAGGGAAGAAATAAAAAAAAGAAATTAGAGACTTCATAAAATTCAATGAAAATGAAGACACAACTTATCCAAACTTATGGGACACCAGGAAGGCGATGCTAATAGGAAAGTTCATAGCACTAAGCGCCTTCAGAAAAAGCTTGAGACATCTCATACAAGCAAATTAATTGCACACCTGAAAGCCCTAGGGAGAAAAAGAAGCAGACACACCCAACAGGAGCAAACTGTTAGAAATAATTAAACTCAGGGCTGGAGTCAATAAATTAGAAACAAATGGAACAATTAAAGAATCAATAAAAACAAAAGAATCAATGAAAAAAAAAAAGCTGGTTTTCTAAGAAAATCAACAAGATAGGTAAACCCTTAGCCAAACTATGTAAAAGGCAGAGAGAAACCATCCAAATCAGCAAAATCAGAAACACCTGGGCTGAAAAAGAAATTAGGGAAACAAACACCCTTCACAAAAGCCACTAATAACATAAAGCATCTTGGTGCAATTCTAACCAAGCAAGTGAAAGACCTATTTGAAAAAACTTCAAGTCTCTGAAGAAAGAAATTGATGAAGATATAAGATGGAAATAACTCCCTTGCACATAGATCAGAAGGTTTAATATAGTGAAAATGGCCATCATGCCAAAAGCAATCTACGGTTTCAGTGCAATTCCCATCAAAATTCCAACACAATTCTTTATAGACCTTGAAAGAACAATTCTCAATTACATAAGGAAAAAAAACCCCACAAATTTCTAAAACAATCCTGTACAACAACAAATCATCTGAAGGTATCTCCATCACTGATCGCATGCTGTACTATAAACAATAGTCATAACAACTGCATGATACTGGTATATAATAAGAATGATGAATCAATGGAATCAAAAAGAAGACCCAGAAGACCCACACCCCTACAGATACTTGATTTTTTACAAAGAAGCCAAAAACATACAATGGAAAAAAGACAGCATCTTCAACAAGTGGTGCTGGTCTTACTGGATGTCTACATGTAGAGAAATAGAGCCATATTTATCACCCTGCACAAAACTAAAGCACCCTATTCAGGACACAGAGGAAGACAATGCAGCCAGTGTTGATGAATCCTGATAGGCTACGTTCAGTGAGAAGGGGAGGAGGACCTCCACTACCAGTGGACTTGGATAAGGACATGAGAGAAGAGGAGGGATGGAAGGTTGGATATGGAAGGAATGAGGAAGGGGGCTACAAATATGATACAGGATAAATAAACTGTAATTATTAAAAGGAAATAAATTTAAAAGAGAGAAAAGTTCAAGTCTGTGAAGAACGAAATTGAAGAATATATCAGAAGATAGAAATTTCTCCCATGCTCATGTGTTGGTAGGATTAACATAGGGAGTATAGCCAACCTACCAAAAGCAATCTATATTTTTAATACAATTTCCATCAAAATACCAACACAATTCTTTTTGTTTGTTTGTTTTATATATAATTTTTATTTATTTTTTTAAATTTTAATTTAAGTTTTAATTACACTTTATTTACTTTGTATCCCCCCTCTAGTTTCCTCCCTCTTCCCCTCCCAATCTCTCCCTTCCTCTCCCTTCTCCAAGCATGCCCCTCCCCACGTCCACTGATAGGGTAGGGTTTCTTTTTCTTCCTTCTGATCCTAGTCTATTAGGTCTCATCAGAAATGGCTGCATTGTCTTCCTGTGTGGCCTGATAAGGCTGCTCCCCCCTCAGGTGGATGTGATCAAAGAGCAGGCCAATCAGTTTATGTCAGAGGCAGTCCCTCTTCCCATTACTATGGAACCCACTTGGACGCTGAACTGCCATGGGCTACATCTGTTCATGGGTTCTAATTTATCTCCATGCATGGTACTTGGTTGGAGTATGAGTCTCAGGAAAGACCCCTGTGTTCAAATTTTCTGGTTCTGTTGCTCTCCTTGTGGAGTTCCTGTCCTCTCCAGATCTTACTATTTTCCACTTCTTTCATAAGGATCCATGCACTTGCCCAACAGTTGGCCATAAGTCTCAGCAACTGCTTTGATAGTCTGCAGGGTAGAGCCTTTCAGAGGCCCTCTGTGAGAAGCTCCTAACTTGTTTCCTGTTTTCTTCTTCTTCTTCTTCTTCTTCTTCTTCTTCTTCTTCTTCTTCTTCTTCTTCTTCTTCTTCTTCTTCTTCTTCTTCTTCTTCTGATGTTCATCCTCTTTGCCTTTGGGGATGGGGATTGAGCATTTTATCCAGAGTCCTCCCTCTTGATTAGTTTCTTCAGGTGTACAGATTGTAGTAGGTTTATCCTATATTATATGCCTTTCGGGATGGGGATTGAGCATTTTATCCAGAGTCCTCCCTCTTGATTAGTTTCTTCAGGTGTACAGATTGTAGTAGGTTTATCCTATATTATATGTCTATATGAGTGAGTATATACATTGTGTGTCTTTCTGCTTCTGGGATAGCTCACTCAGGATGATCCTTTCCAGTTCCCACCATTTACCTGCAAATTTCATGATTTCCTTATTTTTCATTGCTGAGTAATACTCCATGGTGCGAACGTACCACAATTTCTGTATCCATTCTTCAGTTGAGGGGCATCTGGGTTGTTCTTTATGGAATTTGATAGAACAATTCTCAATTTCATACAGAAAAACAAAGCAAAGCAACAAAACAAAACAAAACAAAATTGCTAAAACAATCCTATACAAGAACAGATCTTCTGGAGTTATCCTCATCCCTGATCTCAAGCTGTACTAAAGAGCAACAGTAAGAAAAACTGCATGTTACTGGAAGAAAAACTGTCTGGGGGAATCAATGGAATCAAATGGAAGACGTAGAAATAAACCCACACACCTACAGATAATTGATTTTTTACAAAAAACCCAAACCAATATAATCGAAAAAAGACAGCATCTTTAACAAATGATGCTGTTCAAACTGGATGTCTACATGCATAAAATTGAAAATAGATCCATATTCATCACCCTGCACAAAACTCAACTCCAAGTGCATCAAAGATGTCAATACAAAACTAGACACACTAAACCTGTTAGGAAAAAAAAATGTGAGGAAGAGCCTTCAACTCATTGGCATTGGAGACAACTTCCTGAAGAGAACACTAACAGCACAGGCTGGAAGAGCAATAGTCAATAAATACCTAGGAGTGCAATAGCTGGATTTTGAGCTAACACTATTCCTATTTATCTTATAAAGCACCAGATTTATTTCCAAAGTGATTGTACAAGTTTTCACTTCTACCAGCAATGCAGGAGGGTTTCCTTTCTCCACATCCTCTCCAGCATGAGTTGTCACTTGAGCATTTGATCTTAGGCATTTTTATGAGTGTAAGGTGAAATCTCAGGGTTGTTATGATTTGCATCTCACTGATGACTAAAGACAATGAACATTTCTTTAAGTGTTTCTCTGCCATTTGATATGCCTACATTAAAAATTCTCTGTTTAGCTCTATACCCCATTTTTTAATTGGAATACTTAGTTTGTTTGTGTTTAACTTCTTGAGTTCTTTATATATTCTGGATATTATCCCTCCATCAGCTATAGGGTTGGTGAAGATCATTTCCCACATTGTAGGGTGTTTTTTTGTTCTGACGACAGTGTCCTTTGCTTTACTGAAGCTTTTCAATTTCATGAAGTCCCATTTATTGGTTGATGATCTTAGAATCTGTGCTGTTGGTGTTCTGTTCAAGAAGTTGTCTATCAGTGGAGTAGGAGAGGGGCACAGGGGGAGAAGGGGGGTAGGAGGGTGTGATTGGGAGGAAAGGAGTGAGGGTGCCACAGCAAGGATACAAATTGAATAAACTGTAATAAATTGTAATAATTAGAAAAAAAACAATAATCAAATAATTTAATTACAATCTTGATTAAGAAAAATATTTAGAATAATAATTCAAACAAGTTCATGTATAAAAATTTATCTTTTCAAAAATATAATCACTGCAGGTAAACTGATATTTTCATGAAATACAAGGTTATCAATGCATTATAAAAGTGTGAGTGTCAAGACATTTTAAAGTGTAAATGCTATTGGAAGAAACTTTAGGTCTTTATTATATATATATATATATATATATATATATATATATATATATATAAATGTGTGTGTGTGTGTGTGTGTATGCCCTAAAGTCAAAAGTGTTAGGGCTATTATATATCTTTTTATCAAATCATTTCTCACACTAATAAAATTCCCTAAGCCTTTAGATGAAAAGAAATTTACAGTATGAAGACCTCTAGTCAAATAACTTAAATGTACATCAAAATCAAACTACAGATGGAATATGGAATATATTCTCCTAAAAAATTAATCAGATAGGCATATAACATAAGAAACCTTTATTATTTTAATGAACACAGTTCCTGGGTGGCACTAAGATTTTTGTGTATATGCTTCGTATATGGAGCCTAATGCTAGTTAGTGCTACTAAAAAGAGACTATCTAACTTAACAACGGATTAGGTTAGCAAAAATAAATGAGCGGCAATTATATGTCGGTCACGTCTATGCTCAGATTTTAAACCAAAATAATGCCTTAAAGCTGAGCTGTGAAGCCCAGGAACATCCATCTTGGTAATTTCTATGATTAATATCTAATATAACATTTTTGTCTATTTCTGAAATGTGCAATAGGTTCCTACTTTTCCTAAGATCAGTAGAACATTTTAAAAATAATCAGGTCTTATGATAAATAAAACTTAACAAAAATATTATTTAATGTGATAATGTTTTTCCATGTTTCTGTGCAGTGAACTAGAAATAAATGATTGAGCTTTTTTTTTTTTTTTTACACTGGTCAGTTTTTCAAATTTTAGAAGAGAAACTCCCTTTAAATTTATAAATAAATAAATATTCTTTTACTTAAATACTTTAACATAAAATAATAAAAAGAACAGAACATGTTTAAATTTTATATTTATATTTTGCTGTTTGAAAAGTATGTTGTACTTAAACTCCAAGTGAAATTTTTATTTAAAACTTCAAATGGCTTTTACGGAGCTATTTTATTACAGCAATTAATCTGGTTGTTTTACTTGTGCATTGAATGTTTAGCAATTGAGTAGTTACTATAATTATGCTATTACAATAATTATGCAATTACTCTATGTAATTATATCATTTAATTATATAAGTATGCTTACAGGAATTAGTTCTATAATCAGAACATGTAATTACATAGTAAAATGGAAAGCTATATTTGAAAATATGTATTTGGCCTACTTAAAAATGAGATCATTCAAATTTTTAAGATTATTCTTTGAAAGATTTCTTAAAATTTTAAAAACTTACAAAACTCATTTCAGCTTTAATAAATAAAACCTTTATAAAATTCCTATTTTCTTCATTTACTTACCCCATTAAAGTTCATCAAATGTTCTAATTAGTCTCATTTCTGCTAACAGGTCTAATAGAATATCATGGTTTACAAAAATTGATAAATCATCATATCTTTGCTCTCATGCCACTCCATAATCTACTACTCTCTCATATCCTACTTTCCTATAACTATCTATCTGTCTGTCTTTCTGGCTGGCTGGCTGGCTGGCTGGCTGTTCATCTTCTATCATCTGTCCATCATCTATTAACCTATCCATCTTTAATATATACGCCTTTCATTTTCTACTCTATCATCCTATCTTTCTATGTATCAGTTTATTTACTGGAAGTTAAGATTTCACATTGACATTGTTGGGTTCAATCACAAAAGCCCAGCTTCGTATCTCCTTTTCCTTTTTTGTAATTGTGTTTGCTACCTTCAGAATTGTGACTTTCCCAGTTCTTAGTGTGTTTGCTTACCTGCAGAGTATCACTCAGTATCTCCCAGTCTGTGTTCTTCTACACAAGTTGTCAGTTTCTAACCCTTAAAACTCTCCTTTTCCTACAGAAATAAGTTCTAAATACAGATGCCCAGAGATATTTGTAGAACACTCACTCTATATGTGATTTTTACGTTGCAGTTCATCAATGTTTACTTACCTGTCACTAGTATCTCATTAGAAAATTTTGCTCTAATCCATGATTTCAAAGTTTTGGGTTTTTTTTTAATAATTATTTTTATTTTTTTATATTAATAACAGTTTATTCACTCTGTGTCCCAGTTGTAGCTCCCTCTATCAACCCTGCTACATCTCAACATCCCTCCCTCATTTCCTCCCATGCCCCTCTCTAAGTCCACTGATAAAGGAAGTCATCCTCCCATTCCATCTGACCCTAGCCTTTCAGGTCTCTGCAGGACTGGGTGCATTGTCTTCCTCTGTGGCCTGGTAAGGCTGTTCCCCCCTCGGGGTGTGAGGTCAAAGAGCCAGCCACGGAGTTTATGTCAGAGAACTGTACTGTTCCCATTACTGGGGAACCCAGTTGGATACTGAGCTACCACGGGCTACATCTGTGCAGGGGTTCTAGGTTATCTACATGCATGGTCCTTGGTTGGAGTATCAGTCTCAGAAAAGACCCCGGGGCCCAGATTTATTAGTTTTGGTGATCTCCTTGTGTAGCTCCTACTCTTTCAGGTCTTTCTATCTCTAAATTCTTTCATAAGATTCCCAGCACTCGGCCCAAATTTTGGCTATGAGTCTCAGCATCTGCTTTGATACCCTGCTGGGTAGAGTCTTTCAGAAGCCCTCTGTGGTAGGCTCCTGTCCTGTTCCTTATTTTCTTCCTCTTCCAATGTCCATCCCATTTGCCTTTCTGAGTGAGGATGATCATCTTACCCAGTGTCCTCCTTCTTGCTTAGCTTATTTAGGTGTACATATTTTAGTATATTTATTCTATATTATAAATCTAATATCCACTTATAAGCAAGTACATACCATGCGTGTCTTTCTGCTTCTGGGATAACTCAGTGAGGATGATCTTTTCAAGTTCCCACCATTTACCTGCAAATTTCATGATTTCCTTGTTTTTAATTGATGAGTAGTATTCCATTGTGTAAATGTCCCACAATTTCTGTATCCATTCCTCCATTGAGAGACATCTGAATTGTTTCTAGATTCTGGCTATTACAAATAAAGCTGCTTATGAAGATGGTTGAGCAAATGTCTTTGTTGTGTATTTGAGCATCTTTTGGACATATGCCTAGGAGTGGTATACCTAGATCTTGAGGAAGCGCTATTCCTAATTATCTGAGAAAGTACCAGCTTGATTTCCCAAGTGGTTGTACCAGTTTACATTCCTACCAGCAATAAAGGAGGGTTCCCCATTTTCCACATCCTCTCCAGCATGTATTGTCATTTGAGTTTCTGATCTTAGCCATTCTGATGAGTGTAAGGTGAAATCTCAGGGTCGTTTTGATTTGCATTTCCTTGATGACTAAGGATGTCTAAGCACTCCTTTAAGTGTTTCTCTGACATTTGATACTCCTTTATAGAGAGTTCTCTGTTTTTCTCTGTACCCCATTTTTTAATTGGAATATAAGATTTGTTCCTGTATAACTTCTTGAGTTTTTATATACTTTGGATATTAGCCCTCTGTCAGATATAGGGTTGGTGAAGATCATTTCCTAACTAGTATACTGTCATTTTGTTCTGACAACAGTGTCCTTTGCTTTATGTAAGCTTTTCAGTTTTATGAGGTCCCATTTGTTGATTGTTGATTTTAGACCCTGTACTGTTGATGTTCTGTTCATGAAGTTTTCTCCTATGCCAATGAACTCAAGGCTCTCCCCCACATTTTCTTCTAGCAGGTTTAGTGTGTATAGTTTTGTGTTGATGTCTTTGATCCACTTGGACTTTAGTTTATCACAGGGTGATAAATATGGATATATTTGCATTTCTTTAAATGTAGACATCCATTTAGACCAGCACCATTTGTTGAAGATGCTCTCCTTTTTCCATTGCATGCTTTTGGCTTCTTTGTCAAAAATCAATATCCATAGGTATGTGGGTTTATTTCCGGGTCTTCTGTTCGATTCCATTGATCCAACATTCTGTTTCTATGCCAGTACTATGCAGTTTTTATTACTGTTGCTCTGTAGTACAGCTTGATATCAGGGATGGAGATACCTCCAGATGATCTGTTGTTGTACAGGATTGTTTTCAAAGTAAAAGGAGAAATACTTAAATCAATCCCACTGAAATTAGAGACAAGGCAAGGCAGCCCACTCTCTCCATATCTCTTCAACATAATACTTGAAGTCTTAGCTGGAGCAATAAGACTACTAATGGAAATCAAGTTGATACAAATCAGAAAGGAAGACGTCAAAGTATCACTATTTGCAGATGATATGATAGTATATATGAGTGACCCCAAAAATTCAACCAGAGAATTCCTTCAGCTGATAAACACCTTCAGCAAAGTGGCTGGATACAAAATTAATTAAAAAAAAAAATAGTAGCTCTCCTGTATACAAAAAAAAAAAAAAAAAAAAAGCTGAGAAAAAATTAGGGAAACTACACCCTTTGCAATAGCCACAAATAACTTAAAGTACGTTGGTGTGGCTCTAAAAAACAAGTGAAAGAAATATTTGAAAATAAAAAAAACTTCAAGTCTCTCAAGAAAGAATTGAAGATATCAGAAGATGGAAAGATCTCCCATGCTCATGGATCAGTAGGATTAACATTTGCCATCCTGTCAAAAGCAATCTACAGATTCAAAGCAATTTCCATCAAAATACCAAAACAATTCTTTTCAGACCTTGAAAGAACAATTATCAATTTCAATTGGAAAAACAAACAAAAAACCAGAACTGTCAAGTTTTGGATTTTGTAACTTTCTAATCCCTACTATATTTATCAATTAGTGTTCTCTTGTCAGAAAGAACTTTTCACCTCTGTTTGTTGATGATAATTTTAAAGATTACTAAATAGAAGTTTAGTAGAATAAAATCCAGTAGTTTATTTAGGTACTCAAATTATCCCAGTTTTGGGCAGCATGAGTTCACTTAAGCTGAGTTCTGGTCTTATATTCCAATTTCCATTTGATTTTGGTTATCTCTTTAATTTCTATAACAAACATTGTCCAGTTCCATGTGCCTCCCCTTGCCTAGAGACAGTTCTTTTCCTTTTGTGCAAAATAGTTTGGAAAGTTATGTTGTGTTGGGTGTAGGCTATGGTGATTGTTCCTGCAGAGTTGTTCTTATACTAGATCAATAAAGAAAGCCAGGAGGAAGACACTGGTAGATTGATACACAGTTCCCAGACTCACACATATATACAGGGTCAAAATATTTATTTTTTATTTTATGTATTTCTCTTTCTTGCTATATATATATATTAGTTTATATATATATATATACATATATACAGATTGATAAATAATCATGAATTTCTACTGATTCTTCCAAGTCAATACCAACATGTCAAGATTTAGTTTGAGTTTTCATGTTCATATTTTTATTTCTATTAGCTTTTTGAGAAATTTATAAAATACATTTTTATCATATTCACTCTCCTTTCCCAACTCTTTCCAGATCAACCTCTTTTCTTCTCACAAAATTTTGCCTATTTTTTTATAAAGGCCAATTTTGTATCAAAGTATTCGTGGATGTATGGCCTTCCACTACAGGGTAATCTTCTTATTAAGGCCTACATGCTTAGAAAAAATAATAAAAAATTCTTGTTCTTGCCTATAACCCCTCTGTTAGGGGTTAAGTTTTATGCCCAACCCTACTCTTCATGCTGCGATAAAGACTAAGTTGAGGTTGTACAAGTCTTGTACAAGATGTTACAACAACTTTGAGTTCATACGCGTGTGACACTACTCTATACAGAAGACATTGCTTACACCATCCATTCTCTCTGGACACTACATACAGTTTTTGTTTCCTCTCCTCTGACAATGTCTAAGCATTTGGAGAAGAGTTTCTGAATAGATGTTCTATTTAGGGCTGAACGTTACTGGAGTGTTTTATTCTATTCCCTTCATCCAGTTTGGATGTCTGTGATCTTCATCTGTGAAAAATAGAAGCTCCTTTTTTTTGGAGTTGAACAATGACTGAAGAAATGAGTAAGTTATGAGATATATCATTAGCAGTTGCTTTTAACATTATGTCCATTCAGAAGAATAATAGTAGTAGAGCCTATGTCTTGTCTAACCTAGCCCTAGGTTTTTGGCCCAAAAATGGTTCCAGGTATGGGTTTTATCTTGTGGAGAGGTACACATAATGTTCATGTTACTTCATGTTATTGGATCAGGGAGCCTGTCATGTCAGGCCAGTAATGATTGTACCTCACAGGCTTCTCAGCTGGGTAAGAATGATGATTAACTTTTCTCTTCCCATAGTGTGCATGACACCTTCCAGCAATGTGGAAGTTAGCTAGTAGAGATGGGTTTCCAGTTGAGTACCATCCTGACTTCTCATGTCCTGTGACTTAAGTATGTGAATTGAAAGGTAACAAATAATACTGACAATAGCCTCTTATGTTTGGCAATCAGTCTCCAAGAACTACAAAAGAAGAAGAAAGCCATTTCTCGAACTACTATTTGTATTTCTTAGTAGGGGTGATGTTAAGAGGTCTAGCTGTTCTCAAAGATCCCAGAGTTTTATTCCAGTATCCACAAGCTAGCTCCAACTCTCTGTACCCAGGCTCTCATGATATCTGACACCATCATCTGGTACCCATTATTGCTTTTACACAGCCATGGTAAGATGTATGTGCATAAAAAATAAACAATAAATAAATAAAAGAAACAAACACAAATTAATGGGAATAAAAACATTATCTTAAAATTTCAGTTGACATTTTAAAGAATTGTATTGCATATAATTTATTTTTTAATCAATTGTTAATGTTCAAAGACTACCTTAATGATAAAGTGCTATTTTTTGGCTTAAATTATATCTGACTTTCAATAAAATAATTTAAATGCTATGTTTGCCTTGATGATAAACTAATCACATTGATTTTATATATAAGAAATTTCTTGGAATTTTGCTTTAATAGAAATTGGGAAATATTTGAAATATTTAAAAACTTAACCAGGTTTAATATTCATATTTGTGTCTATAATTGTTTTAATTTTTAATAAATTGTTTAAGCATTCTATCATAGACAACTAATATTCCTGTGTAGTAGACACTATGGAGGTCTTCTGGGAAATGACGTAAATCAATAGAGAGTCTTTATTAGCCACCAGCAAGGACACTGGGTATTTGAAATGTTAGTGTTGCACCAAGCCTTTCTTGAGGTGAGCTATTAAACACAAAAACATGTTTGCAGCTTAGTTAACAAGAACAGTTAGCATGGTTAGTACCTTTAGAGACATTTCCAAAACTATGAGGTGTGACAAATGAGATCTTTGTTTTACTCTAGCAGGTGGTGCCGTCCACGTGCTGAGTTTTACAGTCTGGGTGGTACCTCCATAATGAAGTTAGCTGTGCTAAGGTCTGAGAGCTTACTGAAAACCTTGGTCACTTTTTACAATATTAATGCATAATTTCAAGCATTTGTCCTATGAAAATTTAAACTAGAAACGGGGAAATGTAGTGTGAGACTGTGTCTCTTAGAAATGAAGCTTTCACACATAGAAGCTCAAAAATATGGCCTCCTAGACATGCCCTGAGCAAGGGCATCAACAGTAAAAGTGCTAACATGGAAGGAGACAAATTTCATAGGGCCCATGGCATGAGAACTACAGACAACTAAGGAATGTTGAAAGGGAGGAAATGGTCTTCCTCACAGATGAGCTACCTTATTCATTATTCAATACCAAGTGATTGACTCTGAAATCATGTGCACACAAATTGACTCAGCAGTTTATAGGTCTATGTTTATGCACATGTATGTAACAATAACAAAAAAGGAGGCCATATATTTTAGGGGAAAAGGGTTTATGGAACGAAAATGAAAGGGAAAATTATGCATTTATATTTTAATTTATAATTAAATAATTCAAATATTTTACAACATTATTGTGGAAAATTTTAAGACTTTTCTTTTCAAGCTAAAACAGGGTGGCCTACATGGAGAATATGTAGGTGACTCTAGCTAAACCCACTGTTAGCAGGGCTCATGGAGACTGAAGAAGATACCCTCTAACTAAACAGGGCTCCTAGTGGACAGAGGTGGAACACCAACCCAACCACAAAAATTTTGAGCCAAAATTCACCTTGCCTACACGACGTTCAGTGGAAAAGATAGAGCAAAGATAAAGACAATGTCCAGCCAATCTCTGGCCAAACCTGAGACTCATCTCATGGGAGAGAACCAACCCCGGTCACTAACAACACCACTCTGCTATGCTTGCAGATGGGAACCTAGCATAGTTGTCTTCTGAGAGGCTCCACCCGGCAAAGGATCAAAATAAGTACTGGCACTCACAGCCGAAGACTAGGCAGATCACATGATATTTGTGGAAATGTTGGGGAAAGGATAGAAGGACCTGGAGTGGACAGGAGCTCAACATGAAGAACAAGAGAACCAAGTAACTTGGGACCAGGGAGTCCCGAGGAAACGGAAGCACCAATCAAGGGCATGCATGGACTGGATCTAGGCTCCCTACACATATGTATACCTGATGGTCTACTTGGTCTTCTTGCATGTCCCTATTAAGGGGAATGGGAGCTGTCTCTTCCATGGACTCTGTTGTCTACTTTTTTGATCATGTCCCCCTGGTAGGACTGTTGAGCAGGCCACTGTGAAAGAGCATGTGCTCAGCCCTGATGTGACCTGAAATGTTGGAGTAGGTTAGTGGGTTGGGGACTTTTCTGAGAGGGAGGGGAGAAACACAGGCAGGGAGGGAAGGAGAATGGTACCAGGAGGAAAGGATGCGAACTAGGATTAGGGTGTAAAATGAACAATTAAACAAGTAAAGTTAAATAAATTAAAAAAAAAAACTTGTTTTCTTAGTGTGCCTTTCTTAAAAAATAACTAGATCTTGAGTAAAAAGCTTTTTAGTCAACACATATAAGATCCAAATTATCTTTAAGTATTTTTGTTAAGTAATTTCTATTGTAAAACTGTCAATTAAATCAATTGATTTTGATTCTCCAGGTTTTTGTTTGAGTTTTGTGGTATTTTCAACAATAGAGTCTTAGTTTCAAGTTCTGAGAAGAAACCAAAAGGAACAGCAATAGCTTTGGAAGTTTCTTGGATTCCCCTGTCCAAAAATTTGAAAGGAGGTTTCCAATGCCTGTATTAGGGTTTTTGGGAGATTGAACAAGGCTCTTGGAGGAAGCATTATCACGTTAAATGGTATAATTTCATTCAAACCACACACACACATACCACAGAATTTTAAACATAAAATATTTCCTTTCAAAATGCTTATTTTTATAATGCCTCCTCCTTTCCTATCCGTCAGCATTACCCTCTCTTTCCCCGTCTAAGACACGCTTTGTTTTCTACATTTTCTCATTCACAGCACTAGCATCCTATTACACTGCCCTCCAGAGATGCTTCAAACCCAAGTTCCTTTTTCTTTTTATGGATCTTGTAGTTATAGCAGGTTATATACATCTAAAGATTTGGAGCTGAGATTCACAAACCAGATAGAACAGGCATCTTTTTAGTCTTTATGGATATATTTTATAGTTCAATTTACCTATCTGTAAATTTCATGATTTTTCTTTATAGAGAGATAATATTCTCTTATGAATATTTACCACATTTTAATTATTAATGTATCTGTTTTCAGAATATAAGTTGTTTCTATTTCCTATCTATTGTGAATAAAAAAAGCAATGATCATGGCTGAGCAAGTATCTGTGAAGTAGAATGTCAAGTATTATATCAAAGAGTGCTATAGCTGAATCATATTGAAGATTTATTTTTAGATTTTTAAGAATTCTACATTCGAATTTTGAGAATGGTTGAACAAGTTTGCATTCCCATCAACAGTGACTAAAATTTTCTTTCTGACCCCCAACCTCACCATCACTTTTTTTTTTTTTTTAAATTAACTATTCTGGCTGGAGTGAGGGAAAAAAATCTAGTTGTTTTGATCCACACTTCCCTAATTGCTAAAGATGATGGACACGTTTTTCAGGTTTTTCTGGCGCATTTTTATTTCTTCTGTTGTGAACTCTTGTTTAGACATATAGATTATTTTTAATTAAGTCATTTATTTTCTTGATTAATTGTTTTGGGTTCTTTGTATATTCTGGTTATTAATATTTTGTAGCATGAAGACCTGGCAAAGTTTCCAATTTGAGTTTCTTTTACAATTAATTGTTTCCTTTGCTGTGCAGATACTTTCATTTTATGAATTATCAATAAATTTTGTTGGGTTCTGCCTATGTTTTCTTCTATGCATTTTATAGTTGAGGTCTTTGATCCACAAGGATTTTTTTTTTTTTTTTGCATTGTGATAGTATAAGTTTGTTTTCCTTCATCTGCATGTTGACAATGAATTTTCCTGGCATCATTAGTCTTTTCTCCAGTGTATTTTTTGTCTCTTTCTTAAATATTAGGTGGCTATAGTTACAAGCATCACTATTGCAGTCTTTTATTTTTTCCATTGGTCTACATAGTTATTTTTGTGTCAGTAACATACAGTTTTTTATTAATGTAGCTACTAATCTATAAGTCTGGAATAGCCATCTGTACAGTGTTCTTTTTGTTGACGTTTACTTTGGTTATCTGGAATCTATTCTCATTCCATAAATGTATCATTTTTTATTTCTGCAGAAATGTTGTGTGTGTTCTTATAGGAATTTTAGTGAATCTGAACATTGCTTTTTGGAGAAACGAACATTTTCACAATAATAGTTTTAGTAATCCATAAACATGGAATGTTTTTCTATTTCCTAGTGTTTTTCTCAATCATTTTTTCAGAGATTTGAAGTTTTCATTAGCAGTCTTTTAACTATCTTATGTTTATTACTAGATATTTTATTGTCTTTCATGTTACTGCAAATGAGACTGTATCAATGATCTTGTTTTCAGTTTATTTGGTTTTACTGTGTAAAAAAGTATTGGTTATTACAAGGTTTTTTGTTTTTTTTTTTTTTTTTACTCTGCTACTTTGATAATTTTTTATTGTTTCTAGAAGTTTTCTGGTAAAAAAATTGTATGATATCTTATGTTTGAATAGTATCACCTTCAAATAGGGGTAGTTTTAATTCTTTTTTTCCTGTTTTTATTCCTTTAATTTTCTTCTCCTGCTCTGTTGTTCTGACTATTGTTTCCAGCACCATATTGAACAACCCATTCTCAGTCCTTAGTTTAACGAGAACACTTTGAGTTATTCTCTATATAGGATAATGTTTGTTGCCTATGGACTTTTCATATCCAAGCTTTTTTTTTAAGTTGACATATGTTCTCTACAGTACTATTTTTATTATGACTTTTATCATGAAAACATCTTGGATTGGCAAAGGGCTTTTTCAGTGTCTATTGAGTTGATCCTGTGAGTTTTGTCAATAAGTCCATTCATGCAGTTATTGTAGTTTTTGAGATCCATATGTTGAATCAATACTGCATTTCTAGGATAAATCCAACTTGGTTGTAGTAGATAATCTTTTTGATATGTGCTTGTATTCAGATTGCTAGTATTTCAAGGATTTTTTTTCATCCATCTTCATGAGGTTGTCAGTCAGTATGCAGTTTTGGCTCACTGTTCTTGCATTTTTACTTGGTTGTGTATTAGAATAATACAGGATTCATAATAAATTAGGGATGATTCTTCTTTATCTATTTTTGAAGAATTTCAAAAGGATTGGTTGTAGCTCTTATTTAGAAGTTTGATAGAATTATATTGTAAATTATTTGGTCATGGACTTCTTAACTAGATTTTTGCTTTTCATTACTATTTCAACCTCATCCTTTATTATAAGTCCTTTTTGGTTGTTGGGTTTTTTTTTTTTCTTGGTTTACCTTTGGTAATTTGAGTGAATTAAGACATCCATTAATTTATTTTCAATTTCCAAACCTAATAGACTACATGTTTTTAAATATTCAATTTAATAGTCTGGGTTCCTTGGTTTCTGTTTTAATGTTTCCTTGTTCATTTCTTATTCTGTTAATTTGGATCACCTCTTTCTTTCTTTTTTTTTTTTTTTTTTGGTTAGCTGGGCCAAGATCTGCCAATATTATCTTTTCAAACAACTAGCTGTTATAAATTATAGATTTTTTGTTGTTTTCTTTGATTCTACTTGTCTTTTTAATTACAAAGGTGCCACTGATAATTCTTTAAGATGTCATGTAGTTCTTTTTGCTTTTTGTTGTACAAATAAGTACTGTTTTCTGTGACTTATAGTCAAAGATTTTCTATGATGTCAGCGAAGAAAACATGGAACTCCATGTCTATTGGTTGTTTGTAATACTATCAAAAATTGGAGAATTTAGTAAATTGTTAATATTTTATTAAAAAATGCCCTCATGCAGTAAAGTGATGCACGTCTTGGTGTAGATGTGTGTTTGTGTTTGTGCCTGTGTATTTCAATGCCCAAGGTTGACTGTGGAGTTTTTTCCTCTATTACTCTACACCATATATTTATGTAGAGTCCCATGCTGAAGGAGGACCTCACAATTCCAATAGTCTAGTTTTCTAGATTGGTCTGGGAATCGGCTGCATCTGTCTCTGACAGTGGAACTGAACCACTTTGGAAATCAATCTGGCACTTTCCACTCCTAGGCATATATCTAAAACATGTTCAACTATACAACAAAGACATTTGCTAAACCATGTTCTTTGCAGCTTTATTCATATTAGACAGAAGATGGAAACAACCTAGATGTCCCTCAGAGGAGTAATAGATACAGAAATTGTGGTACATTTACACAATGGAGTACTACTCAGCTATTAAAAACAACAAAGTCATGAAATTTGCAGGCAAACTTTGGGAACTAGAAAAGATGGTCTTGAGTGAGGTAACCCTGTGGTCATCTCTCTGTCTGCCCAGTACAGTAGCTTAGCTATAATAGCAAAATCGGGTATCCAATGTCTAAAGAACCCCACCAGGACCAAAAATGAAAGAATATGGTCAGTTTTAATTAGCGGATGTAGATCTTTCAGAACCCTCACCGGATCAGAGGTGAGGGTCTTCCACCCTTTGCTGAGTTGGACACCTAAGTAAGTAAGAGGGAGAACACAGTTGAGCTTTGGAAGGAGAGACACAGTAGTCTAGGGAATCAAGATAATTTAATAGTGTAGTAGTGTTTCTCTGAGACAGACAGGAAAGGTTGCAGAGTGAAATGTTATCTAGATAATAAAGAAGTGTGCTAGGATGAAGATCTCAGGAGGAGAGGTCCCTGGCCAGGCCTATCCAAAAAATGTGGACTCTTCTTCAAGACTTGAGGAAGAACTGTTCATGTGTGGAGTATATTAGGGTCCTCCCAGGTGAAGGCAAAGAGAAAACATGAGTCAGGGTGTAAGGGGACAGTAAAGAAGGCATCCCTTAGGTCCAGGACAGTAAAGCAAGAGGCAGGAGGAGGAATGTTGGAGAGGAGAATGTAAGGGTTATTTAACTGCAGGGTAGGTACTGATAACTGCCTGGTTGATGAGGCCAAGGTCTGGTACTAAGAGGGAAGCTGCAGAAGGCTTAAATGCCAGAATAATGGGAGTGTTACAAGGTGAATCAGTAGGGATTAGAAGTCCCTGAGAAAGAAGCAGGTGAGGATATGCTTAAGGCCACAGCACTGAGTTGAGTTTCAAAGATGGGAAACTGGGGTCTGGAAGGGAAGAAAGAGGGGTCCTTAAGGGGGATGAGGACTGGCTGATGGTGGGCAACAATCACCAGTGTAGAAATATCCCACATTTTGGGGTCATCTGGTTCTAGTACCTTAGTCTGGGGCAGTCTGGATTTGGGATCTGTGAGAACACTAGGAATAGGAGAGGTTATAGGGGCAAGAGAGAGGGTAGCCACAAAGTGGCTATGGATATCGTGGAGGAAGTGGGCAATCAGGCATGACCAGAAAAGAGTGTGAAAATATTGTCCTGCAAGAATGCATGGAATTCGCAGGGTCCTGGTTGGAAAGGAGGGGAGTTCTATCTACGTCTGTGATGGAGGTTGGTGAAGGAATTATAGGACCCAAATAAGGGGTTATAACAGAAAAAGGTCACCCAGTGTCCAACAAAAATGAGACGGATTTACCTGTTACCTTCTTTGGTACTCTGGGTTCTGCAAGGGTAATGGAGTTCGCTGAGTCTGGGATCTGTCAGTCATCTGCCAGGCTGAGGAATTTGAAGGGTGGAAGTGTCTGCTGGTGTCTGTGCTGCTTGGTCTGAGCCTGCATAGCTGAGCACAGACGGTGAACCCACTTTGCGGCAATCTGATTTCCAGTGGCCAGGTTGCTGACGGGTAGAGGGCATAGCTTGCTGGGTTGCCCAGGGTTAGGGCAGCTGTGGGTCCAGTGCCCTCGTTTGCTGCATTTAAAACAGGTTCCTGGAAGAGATGACATAAATTGAGCCCCTGTGTGATGGGGCCTGGCGAACCTTTCTTGTTTGCTCTGCATCAATGTGGTTGGCCTAAGAGCAGCTTTGAAAGCCTGGGCTTGGAGCATAGCTCTCTGTTGTAGTGGAGCCTGTCTGGAAGACTCAGCCTCCTCTTCTCAGGCATTAGCCTTAAAGGCCATTCTCACCACCTCCTGTATGTTGGTTTGGGGACCATCCTCAGCCTCTCTGCCCCCAATATCTGGGTATAACTGGGAAATAAAACAAGCAGTAAGAACTTTAGCTCCTGCTGTGGAAGCTGGGTCTAGGCAGGTATATTGGATCACTGCCTCTGGCAATAGATTTAGAAAAATGGATGGATTATTGTTTGATTGCTGAGTAATTTTTCACAGTTTATCAGAGTTAATAACTTTATTTGATAGCGCTTCTGTACCCTGAGGTAGGCAGCGGACGATGGCGTCTCTTCTCTGTCTCTCCTCTGCCTGCCATACTAACCCAGCTGGTAATTCCGTTTAGGTTCTGTAGCTGGCACTGCTGTGTTACCCACCGGGACTGTATTATCCTTTAGGTAAGTCTGGTCTGCATACTGCCTGGTGGCTGCCTGAACGCCTCTGAATTCCTGAGGAGTGAGGGTAGAAGCCTGTACGACATCAAGGTCTTGCCAGGGTTAGATCATAGGCCCGGCAAAGGTAACAGAACTCTTTAATGTAGGCAGATGGGTTGGCAGAGGAGCCTAGCCACTTTTAAATCTGGGAGAGGTCCTATAGGGAAAGAGCAGCATGAATTCAAACAGGCCTTTCAACTTTTGCTTACCTCCCAGAGGAGACTAAAGAGAGCATTGGTCTGCTTGGAACGGAGTGTTGGACTCCACAGTAGAGAATCCAGTCAGGGCAGGACAGTGTGAGGACAGAGACCAATGTGGGTGTTCTCGGGTAGTAGGAGGAACGGTGGGAGAAGGGACAGAAGAGAAGAGATGTGGGTAATAGTGGTGGGCTTGTTCCTTGCTCTGTGTCTCTGAGGAGGGGGAAAGAGGAGGTTGAGATCCATGAAGGGGTTGGAGAGCCAATGACTCAGGCTGCTCAGTCGTTGTGGATGACTCAGGATCCAGCGCCCCAAATAAAAGAGCGTTTGGGGGCGCTGTGACCCTGTACAACAAGACTTGGGCCTTTGAGCACTGGCTCCAGAGGGAAGGGAAAGAGCACAGTCTCCCTCCCCCCACCCCCCGCACCTCCCCCCAAAAACCTGAACTTAAGGACACTCAGTCCATTTGCCCTTAACCCAGCAAACATTTTCAAGATCATGGAAAATGTTAAAATCCAGAGTGCCCTCTGGTGGCCATTTTGATTGGTTGGCTAAAGTATATTGTAGCCTAGCCACAGAGCAGTATAAGGCCAGGCTTTTCCAGTACAAGTTCTGAGAAGACCCCGATTAAGGTGAACTTCGAAGCAGACACCCAAGAGGTGTCTGGGGATTTACTTTAGACCCAGAAGCACCCATTTTCCCAGTCTTTGCCAGAGTCCCAAGAATATGGAAATGGCATCTCAATTCAATATTCTGGAATATGCAGGTTTGGTGAGGTTAATCTAGGAATAGAGGTCTCCAAAATGTGAGATTACCTCAGAACAAAGGCTTGGTTTTGTTCTGGATGAACTCCATCTCTCGTGGCCAAGTCTTCACAGGAAAGCCTTGGGGGAAGGGAATGGACTTTAAGCCTAGAAGAGACACCTGGTAAGTATTGGCAGCAGCTGGGGACAGGGCGCTTAGAGAATCCAAAGCTGCCTCAGGCAGAGAGAAAGAGGAAAAGCTGTCCACAGGTGGACAGGAAAAACCCAGCTTGGGGACTCAACCTCTCCCGGCATTTGTAACCAAGATGATGGGTTATCTCCACTGATGAAATAAGCCAATCCTAGCTAGATTAAAAGTATAAAAAGGTCTTTGATCCACTTGGACTTTAGTTTTGCGCAGGGTGATAAGTATGGATCTGTTGGCATATTTCTACATGTATGCATCCAGTTGGACCTGCACGATTTGTACAACCCAGATCCCCCTTGGTTGAGGAGTGGATACAGAAACTGTGGTACATTTACACAATGGAATACTACTCAGCAATCAAAAACAAGGAAATCATGAAATTTGCAGGCAAATGGTGGGAACTAGAAACAATCATCCCGAGTGAGGTATCCCAAAAGCAGAAAGACGCACATGGTATATACTCACTTATAAGTGGATACTAGACCTATAAGATAGGATAAACATACTAAAATCTGTACATCTAAAGAAGCTAGGAAGGAGAACCCGGGGAAAGAGGATCAATCCTCACTTAAAAAGACAAAGGGAAAGGACATTGGAAGAAGTTTGAAAACGAGAAACAGGACAGGAGCTTACCATGGAAGTCCCTGAAAGACTCTACCTAGCAGTCTATCAAAGCAGATCCTGAGACTCATAACCAAACTTTGGGCAGAGTGCAGGGAATCATATGAAAGAAGAGGTAGTTAGTAAGACTTGGATTTGGTTTTTAAGTATTTTGTTGAGTACTGTTCTGTCAATGTTCATAATGCAGATTGGTCTGAAATTCTTATTCTTTGTTGGGTCTTTGTGTAGTTTAGGTAATCAGGGTGACTGTGATCTTGTAGAATGAGTTTTGCAATGTTCCTCTGTTTCTATTTTGTGGAATAGTTTGAGGAGTATTACCTCATCTTTGAAAGTCTGGTTGAAATCTATCCTGAAACCATCTGGTCCTAGCTTTTGTTATTTTTAATACTTTTCTTTTTTCGGATGGGATAATTTTAATGACTGCTACTATTTTCTTAGGGGTTATCATACTAGGTAACTTTTATTTATTTATTTATTTTTACCTGATCTTATTTAAAAGGAATCTTATCAAGAATATTGTTCATTTCATTTAGATTTTCCAATTTTGCAGCATGCCAGTTTTGAAATAAGACCTAACGATTCTTTGGATTTCCTCAGTGTCTGTTTTTTGTTTTCCTTTATATTTCTGATTTTGTTGATTTTGATATTGTCTCTCTGACCTTTAGTTAGTTTGGCAAAGAGTTTGTTTATCTTGTTGATTTTCTCAAAGAACCAGCTTTTAATTTTCTTGATTCTTTGTATTCTTTTTTTTTCTAGTTTATTGACATCAGCAATAAGTTTTGTTATTTCCTGTTATCTACTTTTCTTTGTTCTGTTTGCTTCTTTTTTTCTAAAGCTTTCAGGTGATCTGTTAAGTTGCCAATATGTGATCTCTCAGATTTCTCTATGAAAGCACTTAGAGCTATGAACTTTCCTCTTAGCTCTGCTTTCATTGTGTCCAATAAGTTTGGATATGTTGTGCCTTCATGTTTATTTAATTTTAGGAAGCATTAAATTTCTTTATCTTTTATTTATTTATTTATTCATTAATTTATTATTTTTTATTTATTTCCTGATGTAGTGGTCATTGAGAAGGGAGTTGTTCAATTTCCATGAGTTAGCAGGCTTTTTGTTGTATCTGTTGTTGTTGAAGTCCAGCTTTACTCCACAGTGATCTGATAAAGAACAATGGGTTAATTCTATTATCATGTATTGACTGAGATTTGCTTTGTGAGTGAGTACATTTTGGAGAAGGTTCCATAAAGTGTTGAGAAGAAATTATATTCTTTTGTGGTAGGGTGAAAAGTTCAGTAGATGTCTATTAGATCCATTTGATTCATGGTAATTGTTAGTTTCATTATTTCTTTATTTAGTCTCTGTCTTGGTGATCAGTCCATTGGTGAGAGTAGACTGTTGAAGTCTCCCACTATTAATGTGAAGAGACAGATGTGTGATTTAAACTTTAATAATGTTTCATTTATAAATGTGAGTGCAATTGTATTTGGGGCATGGATATTCAGGATTGAGATGTCATCTTTGTAGATTTTTTTCTTTGATAAGAATGATAAGATCTCTTTTGATTAATTTTGGTTGAAAGTCTACTTTATTAGATATTAGAATGGCTTCTCCAGCTTGCTTCTTGGGTCCATTTTATTGGAGAGCCTTTTTCCAGCCCTTTACACTGAGATAATGTCTATCTTTTATGCTAAGGTGTGTTTCTTGTATGCAGCAGAATAGTGGGTCCTGTTTATGCTTCCATTGTGTTAGCCTATATGTTTTTACTGGGGAATTTATTCCATGATGTTGAGAGATGAAAATGCCCAATGATGGTTAGGGTTTCTTGTTTGTTTGTTTGGTTGGTTTTGTTTTTTATCATGTTGGCAGTGGTAGTGTGTTTTTTTTGCTGTTTTCTTTTGAGGTGTTTTTAATATCTTCTGTTCTCTTGGGTGTAATTGAATGCCTTGAGTTGCAGTGTCCTTCTAGTATCTTCTTTAGGGCTGTGTTTGTACATTTATATTGTTCATTATTTATTTGTTTATTTTTGCCATGGAATATCTTGTTTTCTCCATCTATGGTGATTGAATGCTTTGCTATATATAGTAATCTGAGCTGACATCTGTGGCCTCTTAGGGTCTGCATGACATCTGCTCAGGCCCTCCCTTACTTTTGCAGTCTTTGTTGTAAAGTCTGGTTTGATTCTGATAGTTTTGCCTTTAGATGTCAGTTGGCCTTTTTCTTTTGCAGCTTTTAATATTTTTCTTTGTTCTGCACAGTTACTGTTTATTATGTGACATAAGGATTTTATTTTCTGGTCTGATCTATTTGGTGTTCTGTAAGCCTCTTCTATGTTTAAAGTCATCTCTTTCTTTAGGTGGCGGAATTTTCTATTATTTTGTTGAAAATACTCTTTGGTACTTGGAGCAAGAATCTTTTTTTTTCTTCTATTACTTTTATTCTTAGGTTTTGTCTTTTCATGGAGTCCTTGATTTCATGGATGTTTTGTGTCAGGAATTTTTTCAGTTTAATATTTTCTTTGGCATATGTATTGCTTTCTTTAATTGTATCTTTTATATCTGAGAGTCCCTCTTTTATCTCTTATATTCTGATGGTGATGCTTACCTCTGTGGTTCCTGTTCTCATCCCAAATGTTCCTTTCCATTTCCAGGATTTCCTCAGTTTGTGTTTTACTTTTTCATTCTATTTCTATTTTCATGTCTTAAGCCATTTTATTTCCTTTACCTGTTTGTTGTGTTTTCCTTTATTTCTTTAAGTGATTTATTCATTTCCTTTTTGAAGGCCTCTATTTGGTTGAATGGATTTTCCTATATTTCGATGAGAGATTTATTTGTTTCCCCTTAAAAGACCTTTATCATCTTCATAAGCATAGATTTGAGGTCTTCTTCCTGTGTTTCAGCTGCATTAAGCTTTCCAGAGCTTGCTGACATCTTGCCATATTTTCCTGATTTTTGTTGATTGTATTCTTACACTGACCCTTAGCCATCTGGTTATCTCTGCCATTGGTTGGTTGTTTCTAGAGTCTTCTAGGTTTTTTAGGCATCTGAGAAGAGCCCTAGGTCATGGACTAGGCGCCGGAGCTCCTCAACTACCTTACAGCTCTTCTCTGCTGCTTGTGTCCCAGTTGGACCTTTAGCCGTGGAATTTGGGTATAGCTTTCTAACCTATGTGGTGTTCAAGTCCGGCTGAAGAGTAGAGCCATGAACTACACGCTAGATCTGCAAGTCTCTGGAATCCAGAGTTGTCCTCAGCATGTTGGGAATAGGGAGGAGTTCTGAGGGTAGTAACATCCGTATCTGACAGCGGGGATCCTCTGCCATCTCTGGGGAAACATGAATGGAGGCTGGCTTTTCAGCATCAGCAGCACTGCTGCTTGTTCACCCTGCAAACACTGTGCACACACACTGAGCTCCCAGGACTCAGACTCCACTGAGCACCACCATTTTGGAAAAAGACCCTGAATCTTACTTTTGTCCAGAAGGTCTCCACTGGAGGATGGGTGGAATCATGAACAATACCAAGCCATGAAGACCTAGCCATCAAAACCCCCAGCATAGATAGGGAAATGGACAATGACTCCCATCCCTGAGGACTTATGGGAAACTCATGGCTTCTAGAGCAGAATCCATTCTCTTCCGGGACTTTCTCTCAGGGTCTTTTCTAGATCATTGCACATACAGGAAGCACTAAGTAGAAACACTGGGTTTGGTGGGTTTTTTGTTTGTTTGTTTTTGTGAGCTATAAGGTAGAAAGGGACAAATGTCGAGGAGAGGAATCTAAAGGGAGAATATAGGGTGTAAATTTAAAATTGACAAAAATAAAGATTATAAAAACAAAAGTAAAAAGTACCTTTTTATTACCTATTGGTATGGAAGTCACCATAAGATCTCAGGGGACATCACTGAGTATAGAATTAGTTATAAAAATAACAATTTAGTGAGACAAAGATTAATGTTTATTTCTGCAATAGAATAATGTGGAACATCCTTTCTATGTCTTCATTTAAGTAAAGTCCAATACTATTTGCAGCATTCTTGGACATGTAAAATAGTAATAGAAAATGCATTTTAGCACACATAAATTTCAATACTTATTTTCCTGACATTTTGAAAACACTCAAAATTTTATACTTTATTTACATTAGATAAAATGAAACAGAAAATAAATAAATATCAATAGCTATAAGGAAAACATGTCTTTGTGAAATAGACAATTTTGGTACCACATAGAAATAAGCCAAAAGTCCTTTACCCACCTATGATCCAGGATAGAAGTAGGCCTTAAGAAAAATGCTAATGACAACTGGTCAGCAGAGTGAAACTTGAACAGTGACAAAAAGCTGTTGCTCTGGTTCACATTGGTCATTGTTGATGACCTGGTTTACTTTGTGGTAGTGGGGTAGTAGCCAGATTGAAGTTCCTTCAGTTCCCAACTGATTTCTCTTTCTAGGTCTTTGTGTCCTAGGCTTGGCTGTCTGGCTGCGGTGAGAAAGGCTTAGGGTATCTCACCCACAGCATCAGGACTGGTAGTAAGAAGAGATACGTGGTTTCCAGGAAGGAATCTTGATTGAAGTTCTTTCCTGGGTCTACATCTCCATTGCTTTGGCCAAGGTTTCATCACATCCATTCCTGCACACTAGCGCATAAATGCCTGTTGTACACAGATTACCTATTCAGCTTCTGCCTCTGTGGAAGGGGTACCTTTGGTTAGCAGGGATTCATTCCATATCACTAACAGTTGCCTCCACTGATCAGTTACTGACACAGAAATGAAGTTATAGAGCCAGTAGAAAATTCGGGGTGATGCTGACATGTAATGTGTTCATACTATTTCCTGTTCTCTTTCAACTTCTTACTGAACACATGAGAGTATATAGTTGATCACCTTCATGGGCAATCTGGGTAGACAACAGAGAAGAGGTGTGAGGGAAATAGGAAAGACAGAAAAATGAAACTTACACACCATAGTAATACACTGTCCTAGTCACAGGACAAGATAAATATAACATTATCAATTTGTCTTTAATGACTTAGTAGTATTCCATTGGGTCAACAATTCCATTGGGTCTACAATTTCTGTATTCACTCTTCCTTGAGGGACATCTATGTTGTTTCCAGATTCTGGCTATTATTAATAAAGCTTCTATTAACATAGCTGAGGAAATGTTCTTGTTGTATGGTTGAGCATATTTCAGGTATATGCCCAGGAGTTGTATAGTTAGGTCTTGAGGTAGCACTATGTCCAATTTTTGAGAAAGTGCCAGATTAATTTCGAAAGCAGTTGTATAAGTTTGCACTCCCACCAGCAATGGAGGAGGGTTCCCCTTTCTCCATATCCTCTCCAGCATGTGTTGTCACTTGAGTTTTTTATCTTAACCATTCTGATGGGTGTGAGATGGAATCTGAAAGTCGTTTTGATTTTCATTTCATTGATGAAAAAAAGATGTTGAGCATTTTTTTTCAGTGTTTCTCTGACATTTGATATTCTTCTGTTAAGAATTCTCTGTTAAGCTCTCTATGCTATTTTTTAATTGGAGTATTTCTTTGATGGTGTTTAATTTCTTGAGTTCTTTACATATGTTGGATATTAGCCCTCTGTTGGATGTAAGCTTAAGGGAGATCTTTTCCTAGTCTGTAGGCTTTTGTTTTGTTCTGTTGATAGTGTCCTTTGCTTTAAAAAAAAAGTTTTTCATTTTCATGAAAAAAAAAAAAACAAAAACAAAAAACAAAACAAAACAATAACAACAACAAAAAACCAAACCAAAAATGTAAATCATTAAAATGAGAAAGACATTCATGGTATACACTCACTTATAGTGGATATTAGCCGTATTATAAAGGATGAACACACTAAAATCTTCAGACCTAAATAAGCTAAACAACAAGGAGGACCCTAGGGAGGAAGCTTAATTCTCATTCAGAAGGCAAACAGGAAGAGAGGGAACAGGAAGGGACCCTACCATAGATATCCTCTGAAAGACTCCACCCAGCAGGGTATTGAAGTAGATGAAGAAAGCCACAGCCAAACTTTGGGCAGAGTACAGGGAATCTTATGGAAGAAGACTCATTGGGCAGGGGGGAATGAAAGACATGGTGGGGACAGGAGCTCCACAAGGAGACCAACAAAACCAAAAAATCTGGACCCAGGGTTAGGTGTGTAGTATGCATTAGCCAAGGACCATGCTGGGAGAGGACCCAGACCCCATGCTCAAATATAGCCTATAGGCAGCTCAGTCTCCATGTGGGTTCCCCAGTAAGAGGAGCAAGGGTTGTCTCTGACATGAACACAGTTGCCTGCTCTTTGAAAACCTCCCCCTGGTGAGATGACCTTGGAAGCCCACAGGGGAAGAGAATCCAGGAAGTCCTGATGAGACTTGATAGGCTAGAGTCAGATAGTAAGGGAAGAAAACTTCCCCTTTCAGTGTACTAGGGAAAGGGGAGGAAGGAAAAGAGAGGAAGGGTAGAGATGAGGGAAGTGGCCAAAATTGGGATATGAAGTGGATAAATTGTAGAAACATAAAAACAAAGTTATATATGCATATATATACATGTATATATCACTAATTTATAAGTCTTCACAAACCAGAACTTAGTGGTTAATCCAATGTGATTTTTGAAATCTTGAACTTCAACTAGTTAAATTACAGCCATAAAAGATTCATAAGATGCTAAGACACAACAGAACAGTTTACAAATATTTGCTTAAAATATGTCAATGAGAAGAATAATTTACATGTTGATTTCATATTGACAGGCTAATATTTTGGGTGTATTTGATCATATACTATAGAATCAAAATAATTTTTCTAGTTCCCCTTTACTATTTGATGTGAAGTATTGAAAACTTTGCAATTAGTTACTTGGTTCACACATTTTGGTCAGACTCTGTAACAACATTTATAAATCAGTGCATAAGATTTTAGCCATTATTATCTGTAAATTCTGACCTCATATGAACAGGATCTCAGTTTTGTTTTGTTTTGTTTTTTTGTTTTTATTTATTTTTATTTTTTTATTTTTTATTTTATTTTTTTTTTCATTGTAGTTCTTTGCTTACTTTGTCATTCACCATGGAGGGTCAGGTCTGTGTGGTAGGCTCCTCCCTCTGGAAGGACCATATATAACGTCAGAAAATCTGGCTGGAGTCAGACCATGTCAGTACGTTCCACAGTATGGTTAAACAGGGAAGGTATCTCATGCTTTAAAAGCAACCTGTATGCTAAAACCTTTCAGTAGGAATATCACTTTCAAATTTACTTTTTGTTATAATGATTTATTTCAGTGTCTCTCTAGGATTTAATTTAAAAATCAAGTTCTCTACTTTCAACAGTCACAAAAGATTTATAGAAAATTTTCTTTTTGATTGCATTTTAAAGGACGCTCACATATATTCCTGTCATCATCTACATTTCGTACCTTCAAAGTATGCACTTGTCTTTCTGACAACTCTCTGGATTATTTTAGACTCATATTTTGAATAGTTGATTCTATGAACAAGAGGCCAATGAAAATTTTAAAACATTCATCATCTCTCAGAAATTGTATCTAATAGTAATTAATAATTTCTCTTAGGTACAGCATCAACTCTTGTTCATGTTTACTTTCTCAGACTTTATTTTATTTTTAAAATGAGAGTGAAGACAAATGTTTGAAATATATCTGTTTTACAAAAAATTTATGGACCTTTGAATTGAATTTTGAAACTTTTCCCAGAAATCTAAATAAAACATTCTCTATAAAGCAGGTATTGCCACAGAGAGTATTTGAAACTAGTCTTCTCATGAGATATACAAATTTATGAATTAAAGAATACATACTTTTAGGACTAACATTTTATGTTAACATGGTTGTTAAGACTGCATAATTAAAGAAGAGAAAAATAAAAATTTCAGGTGTTTGTATAAGATGACATGAGTCAGTTTTATATATGAGTTTTATATATGAGTTTTATATATGAGTCAGTTTTATATATGAAAATGGGGTCAGTATCCTAGGTAAGATGCCAGATTGAAAAGCCCCATTAAATTATCGAGATAATGCACACTGATCTCTATTCTTGTGAGAAACCATAGCTGTAAATAAATGTGCACACACAGGTGAGCTTTCCATGGAGGAGCAAGCAGGAATAATTGCAAGTTAGTAGACAGCTACACCAAGTAACAGTTGTGAGAGGCAAGAATTCGAATGAATTGTTTCCCCCTCGTACACAGGGTCAGGAAGAAGTCCAACAACTAGAGATGCAATTGGTGGTGAGGCTCAGTGAAGTTCTTATGGTGAGATACGGCGGGTAGGGCTGACGTCAGTGAGAACTACCAGACAACAGCTTACAAACTCACCTGCACACCTACGTCATGAAGCTTTGTGGGAAGAACCTCTGCAGAACTGAGAGCCAGAAAACAAACAAACAAACAAGCAAACGAACAAACAACAACAACAAAAAACCCAAAGAGCTCTACACACCACTGTGAACATAAATCCAGATGATCAGTTCAGCCAGGACTGCCACAAAAAGCACAAAGGGCAACCTGTCTTCCTTGCTTCTCTCAGTATGAAGCTGGCAGGAAGCAAAACCCACCACTTGAATGCATAAATGTAAGACTGGAACATGCAGGTCATTTCTCACTGCCGTACGCGGAAACAGGCCTCTCTCCTTTGCAGGACAGAACTGAGAACTAAGTCTCTCTACTCAAGAAGCTGTGCTGGAAACTCAGTCCAGGGACTTGAGAGATGGCTCATCACAATTCAGGGTTCCAGTAACCATGTCTGGTGGCTCATAAATGCTGGCTACTCCAGGGTCAAAAATTTTAACTTCCTCTTCTGACCTCTCTAGGCAAACACACACACACACACACACACACACACACACACACTAAATTTAATCAAGGTGTCAATGAATTCAATTGTCACTATGCAAATATGTACCCTAAACCTGGTTTTATATATATGAACAAGAGTTGTAAATGACAAGTCTTCCATCAATACAGTTTGTTACATAAAACATTCTGAGAAGAATATTCAAAATCCAGCTGAACAAGGAAAACACTGATTGGTAGAATAAGAGTGTATCCATATATATATATAAAGTTGCTTTAAAAGATTATTTTTAAATTTGCTAGTGATGCTTTCTCGGGTTTGAATTAGTTACTCCTGATACTTTAGGTTTGAGCAGAGTATTTCACAGCTCTCAATGAAAACTTCAAACATTTTACTGCAGGTTAATATAAACTTTGAGTGTCTGTCTCTCTTATGTTTGTAAGTATGTGTGTTTCTACTGTATTTCCAGTTATTACCTTTAACTAGTAATCCAGCCTTTATTTATAGCCAACTACCTTTAACTAGTAATCCAGTCTTTATTTATAGCTAGATTCTGATCATGAATTGCTCATATCTAAGCTATTAAGATATATGCATGCTTGGTTACTGTTTCTCTTCTTGTATCTTGTTTGTTGATCATTTGTAGTACCAAACATCTTCTCTATAATTTTTGGTTGTAAATGATATGAGGATACTGTCTGGTACTCACACTGCTAAACATACAAACATTGGTCTAATAGAGTTTGTTTTCATTTTGTGTTTACCACTTTTACATAACTTTCTGGAATATATAATTATATAATGACTGAGAGACTGGCTAATTTCTAGACCTTACCCCAGTGCTTACTCATTGAGCAGTGATTTGACAGAGATTTGTTCTATCACTCAGGTGTTCTGTCTGTATTTCTTTCTACATGAACTTCAATACTCTCTGCTTTCATGGTATTTGCCTATCATGCCCAATGTATCCTAAAAGTGGTCAGCATGCCCTTTTGTACTTGAGTTACCCATTGAAATTGACTTGATATTCCTACTCTTGAAAAAAAGTAGAACTGATATGTGCACTATCTTTTCTTTTTGTCCTTCTCAACAGCCAATGCAGTACTTTAAAACTGTAATAACATTTTCTTCTTTTAATTTAATTTTATTTTATTAATTACACTTTATTCACTTTGTATCCCCATAAGCCCCTCCTTCTCCCCCTCCTGGTTCCATCCTCTCTCCCCCTTCTTCACGCATGCCCCTCCCCAAGCCCGCTAATAGAGGAGGTCTTCTCCTTCCTTCTGATCTTAGTCTATCAGATCACATCAGGAGTGGTTGCATTGTCATCTTCTGTGGCCTGGTAATGTTGCTTCCCCCTCAGGGGGAGGTAATTAAAGAGCAGGCCAATCAGTTCATGTCAGAGACGGTCCCTGTTCCTATTACAATGGAACCCACATGGATACTGAACTGCCATGGGCTACATCTGTGCATGGGTCTTAAGTTATCTCCATGCATAGTCCTTGGTTGGAGTATCAGTCTCAAGAAAGACCCCTGTGCTCATAACTTTTGGTTCTGTTGCTCTCCTTGTGGAGTTCCTGTCCTCTCCAGATCTTACTGTTTCCCACTTCTTTCCTAAGATTCCCTGTACTCTGCCCAAAGGTTGCCCATAAGTCTCAGCATCTGCATTGATAGTCTGCAGGGCAGAGCCTTTCAGAGGTCCTCTGTATCAGGCTCCTGACTTGTTCCCTCTTTTCTTCTTCTCCTGATGTCTATCCTCTTTGCCTTTCTGGATAGGAATTGAGCATTTTTGTAGGAGTCCTCCCTCTTGATTACTTTCTTTAGGTGTACAGATTTTAGTAGGTTTATCCTATATTATATGTCTACATGATTGAGTATAAACCGTGTGCATCTTTCTGTTTCTGGGATAGCTCACTCAGGATGATCTTTTCCAGATCCCACCATTTACCTGCAAATTTCATGATCTCCTTGTTTTTTATTGCTGAGTAATATTTTCATTGATTTGAAACCAGTTCTTTGTTTTCTGTTTTATTTATTTTTATGCTATTATTTGCTCTTTGTTTTATTCTGCTTACTTTATATCTTCTTTTTTAATATGTTTTTCCTAAGAGGAGATTATTTGAGCCAGCTATACCACTCCTAGGGATATACCCAAAATTTGCTCAAGTACACAACAAGGACATTTGCTCAACCATGTTTGTAGCAGCTTTATTTGTAATAGCCAGAACCTGGAAACAGCCCAGATGTCCCTCGAAGGAGTAATGGTTACAGAAATTGTGATATTTTTACACAATGGAATACTACTCAGCAATCAAAGATGAGGAAATCATGAAATTTGCAGGCAAATGGTGGGATCTAGAAAAGATCGTTCTGAGTGAGGTATCCCAGAAAGAGAAAGATACACATGGTATATACTCACTCATATAGTCCTATAAGATATGATAAACAAAATGAAATCTATACACCTAAAGAAGGTAAACAAGAAAGAGGACCCCGGGTAAGATGATCAGTCCTCACATAGAAAGACAAATGGGATGTGCATTGGATGTGGGACAAAAAAAAGTAACAGGACAGGACGCTACCACAGAGGGCCCCTGAAAGACTCTACCTAGCAGTGTGTCAAAGCAGATACTAAGACACATAACCAAACCTTAGGCAGAGTGCACGGAACCATGTGAAAGAAGAGGGAGTTAGTATGACGTGGAGAGGACAGGAGCTCCACAAGGACCAAATATATCTGGCCACAGGGGTCTTTTATGAGACTGACACTCCACCAAGGACCATGTATGGATATAACCTAGAACCTCTGCTTGGATGAAGCCCGTGGTAGCTCAGTAACCAGTTGGTTTCCCATAGTAAGGGAACGTGGACTATTTCTGACAGGAACTCAATGGCAGGCTCTTTGATCTCCCCACCCCCCAATGGAGGAACAGTCCTGCTAGGCCACAGAGTTGGACTTTGCAGCCAGTCCTGAAGATACCTGATTAAACAGGGTCAGATGAAAAGGGAGGAGGTCCTCCCCAAGCAGTGGACTTGGAAAGGGTCAGGGAGGAGATGAGGGAGGGAGGGAGGGAAGGTTTGAGAGGGAATGAGGGAATGGGATACAACTGGGATGCAGAGATAATAAAATGTAACTAATAAAAAAAAATAAAAAAAGACATATTAAAAAAAAGAGAACATCTCTTAAATGTGAGTGCTTGTGTCATGGGTGTCTCTCTGAATGGAAGTATCTCAACGATTGTGATGTATAATATTTTCATTTTCTTCCATTGTAAAGCTTCAAAGTTCCCTTTTGATTTCTTCTGTGAATATTGTTTATTTGAAGTATGTTCGGTAGCTGCCAAATAATCAGTTGTATTCAAGGTATCTTTATATAATTGATTTCTACTAATTCTATTGGAGTAGAGAACAGGCTTTGTATGATGTGAATCAATTTAACTTCATTGAGTCTTTCTTTATACTCAGCATATGGACAGTCTTTGAAAACATTTCATGTGCACTTGAGAAAAATATGCACTCTGCTCTTGGCGAGCAGTGCTCCTTAACATTCATTTAGGGCATGCTGGTCTCCAGGGCTGTGTAAGTCTTTGCATTCTTACTAATTTTCTGGTAATTGTTTCATCAATTTTTGAAAGAAGCACATTAAAATCAGCCAGTTGTTCTTTTATTCTATAGCCCTGGTATTAAGTAAATATGTGTTTATTATCATTACATTCACTTGATATATTTACTGCTGTATCCTTATAAAATCATCCTTGAGCTTTGTTTGCAAATTTTTTTATCTAAAACTATTTTGTATGATTTTAAGGTAGTTACTCTAGATTTCTTTTGAACAGTATTAGCATGCATGATTGTCTTTCTCAATATTTTTACTTTTAACTTATTAACTTCTTTACATTAATAGTGTGTTTTCTGAAAATATTGCCTTATTAGATTTGATATTATTCTTTCAATCAGACCTGAAGAATTCTCAAATTTAAGCTAACAAATTGAGGTATTTCATTTGATTATTAGCCTGCCTGAATTTAAACAATCCACCTTGCTGTTCGTTTTATCTGTGTCTCATTTTGATTTGATGCTTTGTTCCTTCTCTTTGAGGAATTTTGGAGTCAATTTTAACTAATTAAACAATTAGTTAAACCACAGTTTTACATCTGATTAAAGTAATAATTTTTCAAAAATTAAAGAATATCAAAGAGTTATTTTTAAAAATGAGAGACTTTTCAAATATTTAAATTTTAATGTATGAAGTATATTTCCAAACAGAAAGGAAATGGTAGATGAAATGAATACATATACACAAAGAGGAACTCATCTCAGATTTGAAAAATATGAGTAAATTTCTTTATCTTCCTCCATAAACTTCTTTAATGACAACTATATTCTTATTTCAAAAAGTACAATGGATCTTGAGGCACACAACATATATGGATATAAATAAAATATTCAACATTAACATTTGGAGAATAAAGTTAATTATTTTTTACAAGGTTGCTTTGGGGATAAAATAGTGGTATATGAATGGAGTTGTAGACATGATCTCTAAGAAATTGCCATTCAACATAATACAGAACAAATATAAATATTTCACAAAGAATGCTATACAAATGGTGAGAAAATCTATTAATTATCAAGAATGGCTTCAAATTTGCCATGAGACTCAATGTTAGATCCTGTACACAGCCTGAATTTCAAAACATGAACAATAGTTTCTCTCATAGCTCTACCCATGTGAAACAACTGAAGAATGAACTAAAATATCTGAAAAATGTGTAATTTCAGAAAGTAAGTTCTGGACATGAAAGGACAATAAACTAATAGAGCAGAAAAAAAATGAGATCAACCCTGTAATCTCAAATGTTTAGTATTTAAAGACCAGGAGGTGGGGAGAAAGAAATAGGAGCATGTAGTGATTCTCATCTATTAAGTAATGATGAAAGACCCTGCGATAAGCCCAGGGTCTTCTACCAAGATCATGAAGAATTGGTAGGATGATTTCCTGTGGCTTAATTATCTATGGAGTTGAAAACCTCAATGGGAGGAAGCCAGAAATGAGGTGTGTTTGAGGGGAAGGCACCAGATTGGGGGTGACTATTTTAATATTGGTTACAGATCATTTTGAAACTGTACAATGAAGTGAGAACTTCCCTATTAAAAATAATGTGTTTTAACTACTTTTAAGATTTTTCCTTACATATAATAACACATAAGGGCTTATAAGTGTATTATTGCCTTAAGTATTCAGTTCATGTGCTTAGCTTACTGAAGAATTTATCACATCTAAAGTAAACACTAATTTAATAAAAATAGTTATCTAACGTTACAATCAAATTAATGACGTTTGAACAATGTTCTGTTTGTTCAAGTTTAATTAACCATGTCTACATTCGGTTATATTATCAGAAGACTTAAACCTGCTAACTCATTTTCTTTTTACATAATTGGGAATGTCCCCTAGTACAGACAGAATTGAAACTAGCACAAACTAAAACCTATAGCAGTAAGAATCACCATGGACAACCCTGGTGCAACAAATGCCCTGGCAAATGCTGGATTACAACTTCTTTAATTCAAGCAGTAGTCAGGAGACATGTGTGGTTAATGAAGTGTCTCGGTGCTTCCTTTAAGGTGAACTGAAACTTACGGTACTAAAATGGCAGGTTTCAGATTTTAGATTTAAATTTTATTCATTTTAAATTCTGTGTTGTACATATGTATGCAGGTGCTGCATTGTTTATAGGTGCACGTGTACATATGAAGACTAGAGGACAATATCGGATGCCATTCCTCAGATGCTATCTCTCTTGACTATTATTTTATTTTATTTTCTGCAGAGGGTTTAGTTGGCTTGGAGCTCATGATTTAGGCTAGAGTGGCTTTCCATGAAAGTCCCAGGTAGCCAGCGGTCTGTACCTCTCCAGTGTTGAGAGGATAAGCATATGCCACCATGAGCAGCAACTTTTACCAGGGTTAGGGAGACTAAAACCAAGTCTTCGTATCTGTGAGACAAATAAATACTTTACCAATAGAGATAACACCACAGCCCCAAATTTTGTACTTTTAAGTACTGTGGAGGAAGTCTCAATCCCTACAGTGTCATAGAGACTTTTTTGTTTGTTTGGTTGGTTAGTTGGTTTGGTTTCGTTTGGATTGGTTTTGGAGAGAGGGTTTTCTGTGTTGCCTTGCCTGTCCTGGACTCTCTTTGTAGACCAGGCTGGCCTTGAACTCACAGAGATCTGCTTGTCTCTTGCTCCATGGGTGCTGGGATTACAGGAGTGCACCACTGCTCCTGGCTCTTATAGATTCTTTCATGCATGAGAATTTTATTTGGTTCTGTATTCATTCATACAACTGGAACAAAGTATTCTGAAGGCTATTCTTATAATGACAGCATAGAGCACATAGTAAATAACAAGAGTGTGTTAAAGACGCTTCAAAGACAGCTTGAATTAACATGGATGTTAGTTTCAGCCTCTCATCAGGAACCATCAACAGGCATTCTGAGGCTAAGGTTTTCTCTTGTCTTTGGTTCTGTGTATGTGCGGAGTGACACTATTCCTTAGAGAGACAAGAGCAAAAGTCTACTCATCCCAAATAGTGACCTGATGATCACTAAAGAAAGATACCTCCAAAGTCCAACTTGATAAACCAATGAGTGTTGGGGATTTCTTATTGGGAATATGGGTGAGGGGGTTACTAACAGGAGCAAAACATGACTCAAAGACAGCTACATTTGAAATGCCTAACTAAACATGGGTGAAGTTCATGAAAGCTGAAAAATGGAGATACTATACATACTACAAGCGGCTCAACAGTTTGGAGGGTATTCTTTCCAGGGGGCTCAAATGTTTTGATCCCTTCTGAACAGTTTAGCAGGTTTTTGCTTTTTCCAAGCAGCTTCATTGATCTGTTTCTTCCTGGTGGCTTGACTAAGCTGAGCCTTTCTAGGTAGCTAAATTGTACTAGAAGCTTTTCATCAGTCCCTACTTTTATATAATCTTGGAAAGGAAGGCTCCTAGTAAATATGACCAGTTTCTGGGACTACCTTAGGTTAACAAGCTTCTTTAGCAGGATGGAAAGGGTGACCTACACTTAGAACATCTGGCTATTTTACTTCCTCTTTAATATCGTTTTCCTTAGTGATCTTCCCTCTAACATAGAAGGTGTTAATCTAAAAGGAAACTTTATGCAGCAATATACTAGAAATCTATTCTTCAATTCATACAAAAATCTTGCCTTTCTTTGTTTCTTGTTGTAGGAGACGATTAATATTTACTATAGGTTTATCTTCTAGTAATGCTGCTGTTAATCCTCAGCAGCTGTATAACCAAATCACCACACAGAAACTGGGTTTTTAGTTAACCTAGAACACAAGGCTGGGCAATATTTACTCCCTCCTAAACCTCCAAGCCCTCAGTTTCCTAACATTTAGATTTCCCACATTATACTTGCTTTTTGTGAAACCTTAGGTCTGGTTCATGCTCCATGTCCTCCAAGATCTCACCTCCAGCTCTGCTCTCTTCCTTCTCCTCTCCCGCCTTCTACTCCTCTCATTTCCTGCTCTCTAGCTCTCCCCTCTTTCCTGTCCTCCGGCTCCTCCCATTGCACAACATTGTATCTAGTTGCTTTATTTTGTCCTGTTTACACAAGAGTTGAGACAGGATGCTTATAATGAGTATCACAATGCAATGTCCAGATTGAAACCAAGAGTTGGGGGTGGGGTGGGGGAGAAATCAGTATTTAAATGAACAAGGGTAAAGTGTATACATTAAAAAAATAACATTATGAGACTCTAATCTTGCATATACACCACAGGCAAACCAAGGAGACTAACACCAGAAGGCCTGCTAACGCTCCCATGCCTGCCCATTCCTTCAGGTGATTCATGGCTGCAGCAATCCATGGTGATAATCCTGTGGCTAGTCCTGCGTCCACTCTGGTAGAATTTACTGTGATAATGGCCACTCTCAGCTGCTCCATCATAGTATCAAATTCTCCAGTCCAATTACCTAAAATATAGCTAGACAATTGTTTAGACAGATTTGCAGCACAGGAAAAATTCTCATGTTGTATGCTAGTGACACAAAGTCCAGCATACTTTCATTGGCAGCCAGGTTGAGCAATTTGCCATAGGGTATCAATTTGCTCCTGCATGAGGTCAATCCTCTGATTGAACACCATCAAGCCTCCTTTTAGTTGAGCATTAATTCCTTTTTGTACATCTAAGGCATGAGCTACATTGGCTAAAAGATTATTCAGGGTCTGAGCAGTCTGCCTAGTATGACTCATGGCTAATGCCCTGGTGGTAGCTCCAACAGCCGCCAATGAGATGGCAGTAACAGTGGCAGCTGTAGTTCCAAGATTCCTTTTCTGTCTGAAGAGAGTCATAGCGTGAGGGGCATCTACGGGCACAGGGGTTGGCTACCCAGAGGCTATTTAAGCTGTGGGCTGGCTTTCCCCAGGGTCCGATGATTGTTCAAGGTTCCTGAATAAACTGCATTGAAAAAAAATAACATTATACCAACAGTTTCTTCTCAGAGCAAGTATCACATGATGTCATGCTAAAACCTTGCACCAAATACTACTGTAGAAAAGAAAGTTTGAATAGATCCATGAAGCTTTCAGTAAGCTAAAAACATGACAGGAAAAAAATTCTACACAGGAAGTTTCATACAAACTCTATGTACCATACGATACAGCAGGGAGTGCTACACTAGGCCAGAAAAGAACATTCACAATTATAACCCACAGAATAGTGGCCAGCATCTTAGAACTGACTTACATGCCTGAGGACTAGATCAGCATATGTCATCCAACCAACAAAAGAAGATCTAAAGAAGAGAACAGGCCCATCCAACACAGAGTCTTCTGCAGTTAGACAGGCTCCTGTGAGATGGTAATGGAATTTCAAGAGGCTCAAACTGAAACTAACAATAAAGCCAAACAGTTCCCAAGTAGATCCCCACAACATTATCTCTCCCTTCTACATCAATTCTTCGCTTATTTAATAGCAAATATCAATTTGTCGTTTCCACTGAGTCCTGCTCAGTAAGCATTGAGTGGTTCCCTTTTGCCTCCTTACTCTTTCTGTCTCTATTTTCATCTCTTATGTTTCAGTAACTGGCCTGGTTTGCCTGTTTTTGCGGCTCAGCTTCCTGAGATGTAGTTTCTTGACTTTACATGGTTTCCTGTTATTATCACTCCCTTTACAAGGACTTTTATACCAAATTCTCTCATACCCTCCCCTTTGACCTCATTATTCTCTTTTTGTCCCCTGCATAATATCCTATATTGTGTTCTCTCTTCTTTTTCCTCTCTTGTAATTTAATCCAAATGACTATTCATACCCTGCCTTTTTATTTTCTCTCACTTTTATCCTATCTGTTCCTATTCACTGTGACAAATAAAACAGTACACACACAACTGAGTTTCTTACTCCTGAAAAACATTGGTATTTAAGGAATGATTGTTATTTTTTTTAGTTAACTCTTGCTCCTTTTTTGTAATGTGTCTAACCATGTCTACTAACTGTTTTTAGAGACACTTTTCTTTTCTCAGTAGAAGTGTTGGAGATAAAGACCGGGGCTAACAACAGTCTATTGGAGGAAAATGACTCTTCCTCCTTACTACAGCCTAGTCCTTTCTGAACATTGTAAACACTGATACTAAAATATAAAATAAAGCTTAACTGTAGACTTTTTTCCTCTGTATAGACAGACAGATATCACACACACACACACACACACACACACACTCAAATAACCTAACTCCAGATGCTCAAGCTCCAATGAACAACATGAAAAGTTAAGACATGTCTCCTGAAAAACTTCTGAATCCCATAGGAATGGCCTACAGAGAAAGTGAGATATAAATTTTGTGCATAAATATGTTCAAAGAAATCATAGGGATCCCCCATTGTCCAACATTCTGAGGAGGTCTGTGGGGCAACTGAGTGGCATTCAGGTTGGAGCTCACTCTGCCTACTCCTGAATTGCCTGGTCCACCAGGGACACAACCAGTAGACCCAGGAGAGGTGAGCAGTACATGAGCCTTATTTCCCATTGTCCATCCAGAGGAGGCCTTAGGGCGCCTGAGCAGCATTCAGCTCGAAGCTCTACCTCTGAACAGCTTGGCCATCAGGGACCATCAGGCCTGCTAACACAAGAAAGCAGATGGCTAGAGGCCAGTGTAAGAACACAAGCAACAAAATGCACATGACACCATGACACCACTGGAAACCAACTCTTCTATGACAGCAATCCCTGGAAATACTATCACACCTGAAGTGCAAGAAAACCATCTTAAATATGAGGTTTTGAAAATGATAGAGACCTTAAAAGAAGGAAGTAAAACCCTCAAAGTCATACAAGAAAATACGAAAAATGTGAAGAAATAAAGAAAGAAATTAAAAACATTTTAGAACTCAATGAAAATCAAGACACAATATACCCAAACTTATGGGACACTATGAAAACAGCGCTAGGGGAACATTCATAGCACTAAGTCCCTTCATAGAGAAGTTGGAGAGTTTTCCTATTAGAAATTTAAAAGCACACCTAAAAGCTTTAGAATTAAAAAATGAGAAAGAAAGAAAGAAAGAAAGAAAGAAAGAAAGAAAAAAAGAAAGAAAGAAAGGAAAAGAAATCACACCCAAAAGGAGTAGAAGGCAAAAAGTAGAAGGCAGACTCACAATTGAAACCTATAATTTAGAAACAAAATGAACAATACAAAGATAAAAGAGTCCAAGAGCAAAATCAACAAGATTGAAAAAAAACCCTAGCCAAAGTAATAGTCAGGGAGATAGTATCCGAATTAACAAAATCAGAAACAAAAAGGGGGACATAACTACAGACACTGAGGAAAACCAAAGAATCATCAGGTTTTACTTCAACAGCCTGTATTCCACAAAATTGGAAAACCTAAGAGAAATGGACAATTTTTCTAAGTAGATTCCATTTACCAAAGCTAAATCATGATCAGGTAAAGAGTTTAAACCATTACCCCTAAGGAAAGGATTATGGTGTAGGTGATTATAATCATAATGTATTATACATGTGCATGATATTTTCTTTTTTATTTTAAATTCTTTTTTATTTTTTATTAATTACACTTTGTATCCCCTCATAAGCCCCTCCCTCCTTTCTTCCCAAACCCTCCCTCCCTCTCTCTTTCCCCCTTCTTCACTCATGCCCTTCCCCAAGTCCTCCTCTCCTTCCTTCTGATCTTAGTCTATCAGATCTCATCAGGAGTGGCTGCATTGTCATCTTCTGTGGCCTGATAAGGCTGCTCCCTCCCCGTCAGGGGAGGTGATCAAAGAGCAGGCCAATCAGATTATGTCACAGGCAATCCCTCTTCCCATTACTATGGAACCCACTTGAACACTAAACTCCCATGGGCTACATCTGTGCAGGAGTTCTAGGTTATCTCCATGAATAGTCCTTGGTTGGAGTATGAGTCTCTGGGAAGTTCCCTGTGTTCAAAGAATAAATCAAATAAAACATTAAAATTCCTTCAATTTTTAAATAAGACACTTATGAATTTGAAATATATGGATATTATTACAATTTAAGACTAATTTTATTATTAATGAACATCTACAGGTTGATTACTGTCAAAAGGTTTATTGATCTCATTGTTTGCACTAAGTTTCCTCATTCTGTAATTGCTTTACTCTGTAAAAATAGGTATTGCTTTTGATATACTTTCTCTCCAAAACAGCTAAGACAGAAAAAGAAAATCCATTAATAAAAATGTTTAAATAGCTACCCCAGCTTGTTTTCTGGGTCCCTTTGCTTGAAAGACATTTTTTTCCAGCCCTTCACCCTGAGGTAGTGTTTATCTTTGTTGCTAGGCCACAGAGTAGGAATTTGCAGCCAGTCATGATGATACCTGATAAAACAGGGTCAGATGAAAGGGGAGGAGGTCCTCCCCAGTCAGTGGATTTAGAAAGGGGCAGGGAAGAGATGAGAGAGGGAGGGTGGGATTGGGAGGGAATGAGGGAACTGGAAACAGCTGAAATACAGAGTCAATAAAATGTAACTAAAATAAATAAATAAATATAAAAAAAAAAAGAACTCAAAGTCAACATTAGCCAAATAGCCAGTGTGCAGTGTGAAGCCATTGCGGGGTATAAAAAATCCTGTGTTAAAAATGTTTAGAACTATATTTTAGAAGTAATACATGTATTGAAAAAAATAATTAAATTTTCTTTAAATACAAAAAATATAGTAACATATATCCAAAATGAATGTAAGTATATATCAATTTAGCCCATTTTTCTATGTTTTTCACATTTTCATATAAGATATTATGGTTTCAGATCACCTGAAAACAATTATTAAAAGCTGTGTTAAAGGCTGTTCACAAAATATATTAAAACATAAATAAAATAACTTTATTATACAAACCATTAGTCATATGTATACGTGTTCTGTTTCTTAAATATTTTGTTATATTAGAAAGTATCATTTTGAAGTATATTTCCAATTGGATCATTTTTAAACATTGTTGTTTTCCATAGATATTAGTCTCATGATTATAAGTAAAGCACCTCCAGATAAGGTGGCATATTTACCCTGAAAGCAGAGTGTATTTTTGCTATAAAATTATGACAACAATGGAGACCTGATTACCTCTTTTATCTTACCCACTGGCAGAAAGCCAATAAATTACATTTTTTTCACCTAAAAGATATAATCAGATAGTACATGAAGCTTTTGTTGACTCTTAGATATGTAAATTAGGCATGCTATTTAGCAAGTTATTTTGTCATTCTGTTCAGTGGAAACATTGATTTGCAAGAGTAATTACACTCACTGTTTTCAGAACATGCAAGAGGTTTGCAAAACACAGTTTTAGAGGCTATGAGGGTCACAGGCAGAGTTATTCTAGGTCAGGTCTCTTCAGGAGCTGTCTGGTCTGCCTACACAAAATTCATGTTGGGAAGGAGTTACGAGTTACAATATATTAACATACTTTGGAGCCATTTTGCATTTTGAGGTCAATTGGAGCTGTCTGCTTAGGGACATTCTTCCAACTGTCACTGGAGTACCTGCAAACAGGGTACTAGTTACCAATGTATCTTCAGGAGTAAAATAAATTTAGGCCTCTTTCAACTTTGTAAAAAAGCATGCCATAAAAATATTATTTTGGTAAATTATAAAAATCTGTTTTGTGCTCTCAGGATTCAAAGACAGTCTTAAAGAAAGTTACTCAAACTACAGAAATAACAATCATTTCTCATGAAATATGTAATTCCAGTACCAAATATATTTTAGAGGACAGTGCTCCAACCACAGGATTTAAGTCTTTTATATAATGCAGAAATATTTTTCTCGATAAACTTTGGAAGAAAAATTTCTTTTAACCATACTTAATGCTCAAAATTACTAAATTCAACTTACTATCAAGAAAAACTGAAAACTAGTCACAACTTGGAAATCTGTATCCAAATATCATGTTGTCCTGTTGGAAGGGTATGTTTAGTTCTGTAACTGTTTTATATAATAGAAAATAGAATCTTCATTTACTGAGAAATTTGTCAAAGTACCTATACAGACATTAAGTAGACCGAGACTACACAAGACCGTCCTCCCCAGGAGTAATTCTCTGCAGCATCCATAGACTCTGTTTATTTCTAGCTGCTGTATGGAAATAGTGATGAGGTCAAAGCATGGAAGCAATTAGTATCTGTCTCTTTCAGCACTTGGAGAGGTTTTTAGCATCTCCTTATCAAGGGACCTGAGAAGTTGATGCCAACTTGCCACAATGACTGTACTTGTAAGATTCACTAAGGACATTTAACACCATCTATCTTCATGCCCCCCTTGTTGTAATATAGTAGAGAGCATCAGGCCACTAAATTAAAAATATTTTTTAATCAATAAAACTCTAACTTAACAACATCTTTTCAATTTCTCTTTAAAATAGACCAAAGTCTAGCCTTAGTATGAAAAAAATTATTTTACTCAGTATCCAAGTGGATTCCCTAGTGAGGGGAACAGGGACTGTCTTTGACATGAACTCATTGGCTGGTTCTTTGATCTCTCCCCCCCCCCCAAGGGAGAGCAGCCTTTCCAGGCCACAGAGGAAGACAATGCAGCAGTCCTGATGAGACCTGATAGGCTAGGGTCAGATGAAAGGGGAGGAAAGACCTTCCCTATCAGTGGACTTGGAGAGGGGCATAGGAGGAGATGAGGGACGGTGGGTTTGGGAAGGAATTAAGGAGGGGGCTACAGCTGGGATGCAAAGTGAATAAACTGTAATTAATATAAAAATTAAAAAAATATATTTTACTGTTCTTTTCAAATGATTAATTATACATGGCCTCAATATGTGTTACAGTACTACAGAAGCAAAATAACTTTTACTGAAGATCATTGTCATGTCCAGGCAATGTGGTTAGAATTTCACAAATGCTATGCCCTTTGGTTTTTGCAGTAGGACTGTGAGACAACAATCATTATCCTCAGCTTACGGAAGCAGAGTGTGGCAGATGTCAATAATCCAGTGTATCACCTGTGGTACTTAGCCAGCCAGCCTCAGAGCTTGAGGGCACAGAGACCTTCCTGACTTCAAGTCTATTTCTACATTGAGGAAAGGATTCCAAAATGGTACCTACAAATGATAATTTAGCCACCTTATAAACTATTTAATTTGGGGCTGAAGAGATGGCTCACCCATTAAAGACTGAGCTCACAACCATGAATAAATTATTTATGTGGTTATTGAATTGCTTCTAAAACAACTCTTTTAATTAGCTATCTACTGTTGTTTAATAGTTAAAAACTACAGCTAGTTTAGTGAGTTAAAAAATGTTTTTAGTTGTCCTTTCACTATCTTAGAAATCAGCTGTGTGTGCACAAGTGACAACTAAAATGAAATTAATTTATAGACTTAGTGTCTCAATCTCACTAATCATGGTTCAAATGTTCAGCTTTGATTTCCATCTATTGTGTGTGCCACCAATGGTTACAAAACATTTTCAAGAATTAGGGCCATCCTGATGGAAAAAGCTGGTCTATGGTAGGAGAGTGAGGTGCTGCCTTCGCCACTGTTCCCCACCCCAACCTCCAACCTCAGGAGTCTCATCTTAGTTCTTAGCAGAGGTAGAACAAGTCACTAGTTACTGTTTAGTTCATCAAATAAAAAGGAAAAAAAAAAACTTAAAAAAAAAATCAGCTTCCAGAAGGGAGGACAGGGCAAGCTGAATGGCCACAAAGGCCTGTTTCTATCGTCGAGGCTTCTAAGTTTGGACTTCCATTTGTCCCTTCTTTCCCCTCAACTTTGCTGGTCTTCTTTCTGGAATGAGCACAGAAATTCATAGGAACGATGTTTTACCCACAGTTAAGTCTGTTTAATTAGATGATCAAAACCCAAGAATATGTATGAAGCTGCAACTGATCACTGTGTATGTACGTTTATTAGGAGAACTAGCAACAGTGCCATTTATATATGTTTCTTGAGGAGAGCCATCCAGTGTTTGCCAAGCCAAGATTTGTTGTTTGTCTTATAGACCTGTCGTTTCTTTTATTATCTTGTCTTTTATTAGGTTGTCTGCTCATAACCAGGCCTCTTTGTTATTTCCCTAACCTTAACATGGCTGCTTTAGAGCTAATATTTGTTCTTGTGGTAACATAAATTATATAGATACATTATAGATTTACATAAGCAGATACACATATAGAGATGATTTTGGGCTTAAGAAATAATCCCTAGCAAGCTCACCATACCTTTATTGAAAATAGCATGGTCAAATGTGAGAGGAGCAGTCCTGCTAGGCCACAGAGGAGGACTTTGCAGCCAGTCCTGAAGATACCTGATAAAACAGGATCAGATGAAAGGGGAGGAGGTCCTCCCCATTCAGTGGACTTGGAAAGGGGCAGGGAGGAGATGAGGGAGGGAGGGTGAAATTGGGAGGGAGTGAGGGAGCGGGATACAGCTGGGATACAGAGTTAATAAAATGTAACTAATAATAAAAAATAAAATTAAAAATTTCAAAAGTGCATTTAATCCTCCTAACCTGTCGAGCATAATAGTTTAGCCTAGCCAAATTTACATGTATTTAGAATATTTATATTACCCTAGTTGAGCAAATCTTCCCAAAACAAAGGTTGTTTTATGATAAAATGTAAAATATCCTATGTTAACAAGGTCTATCATCAGCACTGAAGCCCTCCTATCAATAGACAGCGAGACAATTTAAATTCAATATCTGAAATACAGTTGCTACTGATAGCTTACTTTATTCTTATCACTATTGTAGGTAAGTGCCAAAAGACATTGTAAGCCACAGACTGTGAGCATTCATATACACATACAGAAATATATATGTACAAATATATATGTTCTTTTAAATTAATGCACAGAAATAACTGCTATAACAAGTGAAGTCAAGGAGTGTTTCACTTAGGGTTTGAGGAACTCCAGTATAGCTTACTGGTTAACACCTTTTACTTCCGTGCAAGACTTCAGAGCATATTTTGAAGATGATTTCTTTCCTGAAATAATATCATCATCCATATGATTGTTTAGAAGTGGAGTAAATTTAAAATTATTTTATTAGTTTATCTTATTTTGAAAAAAAAAACATGACTGGTCATCATACTCCTTCAAAGTTTATAGTTTATATTTTTGTTTCTTTATTTCAAAATTTGCTATATTTATAAAAATAAAGTTACTTATACAAATACATGAACTCAGGAGACATGAAGTTTTGAAATTACATGTTATTTTTATCATTTATTTTTTCATAACCAAAGGGCATAGTTTATAACTCTGCAGCAGAACCTGAAAGTTTTTAGTCAATAAGGACTGTGATCCCAAAGTCAGTGCAATTTAAACCTTCTACAGAATGCATGCAAATTTAATTTAGAGACACTTAATTTGAGTTCAAAATTAAAATAAAATAGGTGGGCATCAGGATTTTTTAAACCTTCCCTATTAAAAGAACTCTTTTGTTAGTTACAGGTAATACTGTTTAACTGGAAATTAATGCTTGCATATTTGATGGTGCAATGAGACATTTTGTTGCAATCACAGTATGTATGTGTGTTTGAGATAAAATTTAGAATTTAATAAATAAAATAGATTCATTTTAATGCTCAAAACAGAAGCACAAAGCCTATCTGTCACAAGATTTGAAAATCTAAATGAAATGGAAATTTTTCTTGATAGACTTAGTATACCAAAATTAAATCAAGATCAAGTAAATAGATTAAATAGTCCTATATTTCCCAAGGAACTAGAAGCAATCATCAAAATTCTCCTTTCCGAAAAAAGCCTAGGACCAGATGGTTTCAACGCAGAATTCTATCAGACCTTCAAAGAAGAGTTAACTCCAATACTTTTCAAACTATTCCACAAAATAGAAACAGAAGGAATATTACCAAACTAATTCTATGAGGCCACAGTCACCTTGATACCTAAACCACACAAAGACCCAACAAAAAAAAAGAGAACTTCATACTTATCTCTCTTATGAATATTGATGCAAAAATACTCAATAAAATACTCACAAACCAAATTCAAGAACATATAAAAGATATCATCCACCATGACTGAGTAGGCTTCATCCCACGCATGTAGGGTTGGTTCAATATACGAACATCCATCAATGTGATCCAACAGTGTACATGCCTTCATATCTGGGAGAAAAGAGTAACCAGATGATCAGTACTCAGACCTGTGTAGGCACTTCTATTATTTGCAGGAGCTGTGCTCTCTCTCTCTCTGCAGAAATGGAACAATTTGCATATTTTCCTGAGCTGCATATGGGAGAAGTGAGTCCAGACAAGAGGTTCAGCATACGGTGTTGGGCTGAGCAATAGTTTCAATAGGAACTTGGAAAATTGGAAAACTTCTTATGTTTGGTAGGAATAGAAGAAGAGTCTACGGATGGGTGGTAAAATAAATTCCAGACTTTGGTCTTTTCTCCACCTTTATATCTAATTATCTAGTAGCATAAACCAATTACATAGGAGAAATATATTTATGTGTTTATATATGTGTCTGTTTATAGAACATAAATTTGGATGTGTTTTTATTTTTTAATATAACTTTTATTTATTGCCATTTATTCACTTTGTATCCCAGCTGTAGCCCCCACCCTCATCTCCTCCCAACTCAGCCCTCCATCCCTCCCACTTCTCCTCCCATGTCTCTTCCCCACTCCACTGACAAGGGAGGTCCTCTTTCCCTTCCATCTGATCCATAGGAAGACAATGCAACCAGTCTTGATGGGACCTGATAAGGTTGTGTTTTTAAAAAGTCATTAAACAAACCATTGAAATATTTCTAAAGAGGTTAACTAGACTCAATTTTGATAGGTTTGTTAGGGGCAATCGCTGAAACCCACATTGTACTGCGATCCAGTCTCTTCAGTCTCCTACTACAGCACTTAGAAAAAGTGTTCTAACATAGACTCAATAGCTCAGTGACATAGCTCCAAATGACACAGATGCTGGCTAAGAGGGGACAAAGCCTTTGTTTAAGATCTCATGCAGTGCCCTCTATTAGAAGTTGTTCGTGAAAGAAATAAGTTGTTCATGAATCAAATCTAAATTTTTTTAATCCAAAAAAATCCACTATATACACTGGAAATGTCTTTTTCAGGGCTCATAGTTTGGGTTTTATGTTTTTATTATCAAATAATATAACATTTAAATGTCATTTTTAATTAAAATGTGCTATGTTTTGAATTAGTAAATATCAAATCAATAACTGTGCTTTGATTAGTTGCATGTGATCTAAAATTGTAACTTTCAAACATTTAAAATCATTGTACACAGGCATCAATCTCATCTGCTCAGCACTGTGATTCAGCGTTCTCACATATGCTTTAAATTTAAAATTGTAATGAATGCTAGGAACTTTTGTCCTTGTTTTAAGGCAAAATGTATGGCTATATTTTTCATAAGCACCAAGTGATAGATATGGATTTAATACTCAAACATAGTCACTATTAATATTTTAATGTATTTTTTAGATTTTTATATGTATTTGTATTTTCATACTTGAAAAGGTATTATACATATGAAATAATTATGGTTGTCCTTGAAATTTTTATATATTAAGCGTACTTTTATGTTAACAGATATTCACATGTATTACGTTAATATTAACTTAATGCCTTATAATGTTATAATGCCAATCTTTATATACTACTGTTAATAGGTCACAATACAGAAGCAGCCTTAAAACAAGGAAATATTGTTAAAATTGTGATCAGGCACCAACTGTTGCCTTTTGACCTTAGTATATAGTATTTATTGAACAGTGGTCACATCTCCTGGCATTGTGATATTCTCTGCTGAACACTTCCTGTAGGGTCTAAAGAACACCACCCATCCCCATCTAAAGCCCTCTGAGGATGACATCAAAAGGAACCCGCAAATCACTTATAGAAAGTATCATTGCATTAAAATTACTAATCAAGTGAAAATACTCTATAACATGTTATCATATTAACATGTAAAATATGTTATTCCATATTTTCTAGCAAAGCGTTCAACCATTTGTAATTTGTTTACATGTTCAGAAATTAGCCTTTGTTTACCAATATGCTATATTAAATAAATAGAGAAATTAGACTTTTAAACATTGAGAGAAATTTTAAGTAGAAATGGAAGTATATAATTTGAACATTTTCTTTCTCACTCTATTACAATAAAATCTCAGTGGAAGAAAAAAAAAAGAACACCAGAGAATAAAGATCCTTTAAAAAAGCAGTTTCCCCTCCACCCCTAAAGGCTGAGTGACTTCTCAATAGATACCCAGGTTCTTCACCCCTTAGAAAAATATTTTCAGAGACAAGGCCATACTGCCTTCCAGTCCAAATCCTTCCATATTTTCCTCCAGATTTTCCTCGAAATACCTTCTCAGTAAATAAGATGTGCTAAAAACCCAAATGTTTATCTTTCTACTCTTAAAGTAAATAGACAGTCAGTAATCCTCATATTTTTTACTCACCATGCATCTAAGAATGATGTCTGCAAATTTGCTTGAGACACAGATTCACATCGTCCCGGCTAGCCTGGACTAACTATGTAATAGAATATGACTTAACATATGGTCCTCCTGCTTCTACCTCCCAAGTTCTGGAATTGCAGGCATCTACCTACCCACACACCAAATTTATGCAGTGGTGAGGGTCAAACTCAGTTGAGCTGTATCCCCAGCTGTGATTGCATTTGTTTTTAGTTTTAATTATAATTAAGCTCCTTGGTGGTCAAAGAAAATTGGAAAAAAAAGAAAGCAGGAAGCTGGATCTCAAAAATTCTATTAGTTTATAGTCTGCTGGTATTTTCAAAATATAAAGTAAGATAATTAGATGTTTCAAGATGTTGAGGCCATTGTTACTGGAGAACGATTCAGGGTGAGAAATATACTAATTAAATTAAAAAACAGAAGTTTTATGAATTTGAAAAATGAAAACGGAATCTCAATTTAAATTTATTTTTTATCATCATTTGCTAAATTCAGATAATATTCTTAAAATTACAAAATGATAAAAGTTGGATCTTATTTTTAAGTTTGGCAAATCATTAATAAATTTACTAATTATCATTACATTTACTAATTAAAGTATTACGCATCATACTCTATACATGTGAACTGAGCATTCATCATCCTTTTAATTACTTGTGTATTATTTACTCTGACAATTTCATATTAACAATACACTTTGATTATACTTCTCTTCCCAGTAACCCTTCTTTTCTCTCCCTCCCTTTTATATTCTCGATGTTGAAGTGCAAACCTAGACCCTTGAACATTAGACAAGTGCTCTGTCACTGAGCTATGTTCACAGCCCTTTCAAAAGCACTTATATTTGAGGTATAAAGTGCAGTGGCTGCTGCACGCATTTTAGTTCAGACCTTGAATGATTCTTCACACCCAAATAAAGGTGTGGGACCCCCACTGCATGAAGGTTTAGAGAAGGCCATCAGATCAGCAAGCTGCTGCTGTGTTTACATTGCAGAGCAGAGCTTCTTCCTTGCACAATGAAAGCAGGAATGACGTGGTATGTACTCCTTCACTTGTCAGTTTTGTTTTAAGGTGGTGGAGGTCAATGGTAGAAACTTATATGCTAATGGTATTTGGATGTGGGAATTTTTGGAGGTTATTATAGTTAGATGATGCCATGAAGAGATACCGGAGGGTTTATTACATTTGAAGGAAGAGGGATAGTCAAGCCAGCATGTTTCCTTTGTCTTACCACACAATGCTCTGCACCATGTAAAGATGCAGCAACAAGGCCCTCACCATAGCTGGTGCCCACCTTTTGGATTCCCCAGGCTTCCGAACAAGGAGATAGGTTGTAGGGAGAAGAAGCCCTGAGTGACTGAAGTCTTGAGTGAATATGTATTGTTGGTATAGGCATAGCCATGACAAAGACTGAAGCCTCAAAACCATGAAAGATTGCTAAAGCCATTTCCTATATTTCCCTCTTTGCCATCCCTCAAACGCATAGCAGAAGTTTTCCTAGAGGTCTGAGTACAAATGACAGTTTGTACAAAAACTATCAACTGCAGCTTCCTCCAGGGTGTTTACAGTCTGATACTGCTCACCTATAGATACCCTGACATTCCATTTTAAGGTAGAAGTAGCTGCCATTCCATCAGCATACACATAGCCTTCCTAAGTCCAGCTTTTCTGTTCATGTGTTAATCCAGTCTTCCTTTCCTCACCACTGAAGTCAGGGTTCCAGGACCGAAGCCATGTGCATGGTGATACTAAATAAACATCTTTTAAAATTATAAACTATCTACTTTATAATATGTTGACATGGTAACAGACAACAGAGTAAGACAGCTACCATCTGAGCAGTCTTAGTATCCCCAAGGCCACCATACTGTGAGATCATCTCCATGGGCATGTCAGTCATGCATAGAAGCTTTGTAGTTACCAGTATTTAGAACTCCCAGAATATTCATGGACGAGATCCAGATGACCTCACCTCTAGATTCAAACTCTTCTCTTAGTCATGAATGAAAGCAGATAGAGCCCTGTTCTCATCATGATGGAAGAGAGACATGTTGACCCTATAGTCATGCCATTCATGCTTTGCACAAACCTCTAACCCACAGCATCAGGTACATAATACAATGGGTGGCTTAAGTTCCTAAAATTTGGGATAATATGCGATATACGTATAACAGGGCAGAAAGAGGATGACCTCTAGAAGGGCCACTTTAATATGCTTACTGGATAGAAATAGAAAAACACATAACCAACCAAACAAAATTACTTTCTTGAATCTTCTGCCTTCTTGCCTCAACCCTCTGACCATTCCTTAGAATTTCTTATTACTTTTAGAGATCTTAGAGTTTCTTATTAATTTCAGATTTTTAAGATTGACACATTCATTGATAAATTTACTGTTATTATATTTACTAATTAAAATATTAAATATGATATCCTATACATATGAACTCTTTTTTTTTACATATGAACTCTTAACTTTTTATTTAACAGGGGCAAACCAAAAGAGGAACAAGTAACCTGTGACTTCAAGTCTCTTTCCAATAACTTCTAATTAACTGCAAAAGGGGCCTATTGCTCACTGGACTAGTGAGCAGGTATAATTTTCTCCTTTTAATGATTTGCATCATTCATAGAGGTGGGATGCTAAATACATAAAGCATTCAGTTGTGGTACATGATATAAAGCACTGGACTTACGATAAACATTCTGATATTACTGCACATGCTCAGTTTTGATATGTAAAATATTATGTGCTAACATTAAGAAAAAATGTATCTTGGGAAGAACATGGCAGAGAAGAGAGAGGGAGGGTAGTACTTGGACAAGATGAGGGAGGGACTACATGTGGGATGCAAACTGAATAAATTATAAATAATAATAATAGTAATAATAATAATGTTTTTAAAAAGCAGTATCTTTATGTTCTATGTGATGAGTTTGTCACACTATACAAAAATTTCTCTCATATACATTTTCAGCAAAATTTTATTAAACATAGCTTTGGATTTATACAGAATATTTACACAGCTATAATTAAATAGATTTGCTTTGCCTTTTTTTATAGATTTTAGTATGTTTATCCTATATTATAGGGCTAATAACCACTTATATGTGAGAATATACCATGTGTGTCTTTTTGTTTCTGGGATACCTCACTCAAGATGATCTTTTCTTATTCCTACAATTTGCCTGCTAATTTCACAATTTTCTAGTTTTTAATTGCTGAGTAGTATTCCATTGTATAAATGTACCACAATTTCTATATCCATTCCTCCGTTAAGGGATATCTGGGTTGTTCCAGATTCTGGCAATTATGAATAGAGCTGCTATGAACATGGTTGAGCAAATGTCCTTCTTGTATAGTTGAGCATATTTCTGATATATTCTTAGAGTGCTATAGCTGGATCTTGAGGAAGCACTATTCCTAATTGTCTGAGAAAGCGCCAGATTGTTTCCAAAGTGATAGTATAAGGTTACTTCCCACCACCAATGGAAGATGGTTTCCTTTTCTCCACATTTTCTACAACATGTGTTGTCACATGAGTTTTTCATCTTAGCCATTCTGATGGGTGTAATGTGAAATCCAAGGGTCATTTTTTGTCTTTTTATCTAATATTTCTACGCTTAAAATTTCTGTCCACTCATCATTTGAGGTACGATGATGTTTAAATCATTTAATTAGACATGGCATATTTTGAACTTGTATGTTCACTTCAAGTCTTTAAACAATATGGCAAGAAAATTTTGAAAGATCATCCAAATGGCTTCTTTATTTCTATGTATTTTAAAGAATATTTCTACTGATAGATGTTGCCTTTCTGTGTTAGGTACTTAGGAAACATCAATACATCTTTCACATATTTCTGAGGAATTATTACTTATCTGGGGGTGGCATAGAAAGTCCTCTAAGTACAACCTTCCATATTGAAGGGAAATTCATCAAGACACAGGATGTTCTTAAACAGAGGTAAATGGATTCATTCTGCAGAAACACTTCTTAAACTCAGGAAGTAAACAACTCAGAGGTTTTCTAAAACTGACATGACACACTAGTTCACATAGTAAGGGCTGCTGAGATACACTGTCAGACATACCAAGCTTCCTGAAAGACTCTTATGCCATTTGAGCTGCCTAGAGGACTCTTAGGCCAATTGAACTTCCTGGAAACGGATCAAAGTGTCGAGGTTCCTGAAAAAGACACACTGCCACTTGTTAACTACCTGCAGATTAGGTATTGAGCTCCAGGGGTCCAGGTTTTTTGAATCATCACTCATGGAAGTAGGTTTTTTTGGGGAGATATAACTGTCATTGAGTTATTTCTAATTCTGAAAGTAACCCCTCACCCATATTATTGTAAATAACATCAGTAAAACTCATTGGTTCAACAAGTTGTACTTCAGTGATATGTGGTTGGTTCCATGTCTGGAATGAGTAGGTGTTTGGTAACCATTTTCTCAGGAACAGTGTCACAGAACACTCAGTCATAGTCTTCCTAGGAGCAGACTCAACTTTCATTTTATGTGGTATTGTTTGTTTTACTTTGTTTTGTCCTTGAGTCTCATGGTGTAGCAAAAGCCAGTTTCTCATATAAGATCCTCCTGGATAAGCTTCACAGGAACTGGAATTAGAAGTGCATATCCTCATTTCAGCCTTAGCCTAGTTGATGAACTTTTCTTTGCCTCGTACCTATTCCCAGATGGGTCTTCAATCTTCGTTACCATTTCAGTTATGAGTCTTTGCTCTGGACAGCCTCTTGGGATTACCATCCCCTCTATCATTTAACGAGAGACTTATTTTAGTCTCCTACATACACAATTTGCTAAGTTGATTTCACAAAGGAAATATTAAAGAGTCCAAACAATGTAAATCACTCAAAATTGTAGCAATGAGAAATCTGTTAGCTCCCAAAATTCCTCTTGCTTATGCAATGATATCACCTGGGTGCAGACAGAACCTGTGACCCGTGATGAGATAACACTCACCCCCATCAAAGGCTTGTTATTTGACCAAAGATATAGTTACCTTATTGGATGGTTATGAGTCTATCAAAAGAGATTTTCTTGAGTGAAGCTTAATCGGGTGAGGACTTAGGAAAGAGGATGAATTGGCAGATACCTTCCTGAGCTATGTCAGATGAAGGACTTCCTAGAGATGGCCTCAGCCCTTCCTTTCAGTCATCTGATCACAACAGAGAGAAAGTGGAGGGGGAGGGGTCAGTTCTATGCCATAAGAAAATAAATGTAATACACAACTGAAAAGAATTTGAGAGAAAAATACTGGTTAGAACAAAAACTTGACTGAAACCTTAAAATCCAGAGCAGAAGATTTGGTCCATGCTCTGATGACACATGCATGACACACAGAAATCAGGGGACTTGAAAAAAAAATGCTCTTTTAAACTCACAAATGAATGCAGTGTGGCAAACACACACAAAGCTTTAAAATCACTCTCCCATGGATGTCCCGCTTTTCCATCTGGCTACGTGATACTGTCAGCTATTGACGTACAGGGCTGCATGCATAACCAACTTGGGACCTGTACAGTCTAGGCTTTTGTCATTTTGTTGTGATGGACTTATGGAGGGCTGCCCAGGTTTATGCTCCATGTAGACTTTGCCATTTTTTACTTTAAGTGAGTCAGAGTAACTCAAAGCATGAATGCGTTCAAAGTTTATAAAAAACAGATTGTAAAGAATTTTAGCTGGGAATGGTGGCACACATCTATAAACCCAGCATCCGGGAGGCAGAATCAAGATCAGTCTTGTATATATAACAAATTCATGGCAAGTCTGGGCTACATGAGAACCTTATGTGAAGAGGGGGAGAAAGAGGGATAGAAAGAGAAAGGGAGACGATAAAATTGAAATAAATTTTCTAATATCAAACCATACTCAGAAAAAACACATCAATAATAATAATAAAAATAATGACAATAATGACAATAACAGTAATACTATAAGTATAAATAATATTTTACATGCATGTGGTGATATAATATGTAAATTTTTATTTAAACATTATTTCTCTTTCTATCTTTATTTAATCCATTTGGGGTGGGGCGACTTAGAACATTTGAAAGATATGCTGAAATTCATAGTACCTAAGTGGTAGAACTGAGTTTTCAAAAGTCATCTGAACTCTAGAATCTGGACGAGAGCCTCAGATCTACCTTGTTATGTCTCTCAAGAATAAGTGGCATTTTCAATATGTGTCTCAGTCACCTTTCTATTGCTCTGAGAAAAATGCTATAACTATGGAACCTTGCAGAAAAATTAGTTTATTGGAGGCTTGCTTACACTTCAGAAAGTAAGTCTATGACTATCAAAACAGGGAGAGTGACAACAGGTAGACATGGTGCTGGAGCATTAGCTGATAGCTTATATATTAAGACAACATCCACAAGTCAGAAAGAGAAAGTCACAAGAGAAAGGAGAGAGACAGACAGAGCCCGAAATAACTAGAAATAATGTGGACTTTTCAAACTTTAAACAAAGGCCACCACTCCAAATTCTCTCCAAATTCATCAAATGAAGATTAAGCATCCAAATATATGAACCTAAGAATATCCTTCTGCCTCAGCTCATGGTCAGAAATCAGGAAATTGCCACACATACCAAGTGAAAATCATCCAAGAGCAATTATAGTTAATATTCTCAAGCACCTGAAAAACTGCATCAAAATTCAGGACAAAAGTGAATATACATTGCTAAGATACTTAAGTGTTTCAAGATATCAAATTGTATGCAAACATAAGCCTAGAAATCTTAATTCACAGTGAAATTTATTGAACCACTAAAATATGTTTTACAGTGGTTTATAGATTAATATGGTAGAATAGAATTCTACAGATATTCAAACCAGGAACATTACCATACTAATAGCAATAGGCATTTTAGCAGTCAAAGAGATGTATTTAATATCAGTGAATTTTCTTTTCTAATTAACACTGCCCTAAAGAAGCCAGTAAAACAATAATAGGAACATTTTATGTGAAGCTATGAGGTTTGATGTGTGCTCAATGCCTGGGGATTACCTTTAGGTATTTTACTTATTAGTTAGGATCTGCTGGAGGAATGAAAACAATATAGCAGATACATAATTATAAATGGGAATTGATTAGAATGGCTCATGAGATAAGAGACAAAATAGACTTACAATGGTCATGTTTGTGAGTCATAAAGGCCAGTAGTTGCTCCTCAGACCATGAAGCTGGAAGCCTCATGACAGCAGGGACTGTTGATATAGCCACAGTTGTAGGCTGAAAGCTTGAAGGCTTCCTGGATAATCTTGCAAGACTGCTGATCAAGATGGAATCTGATGCCCTTTGTAGCTGGCAGTGAAAGTAGGTCCAGGTATTTGGGGATAATCAGGCTTACATCTATGCTGACTCCATTTTTAATAATGCTTTTGTGCTATCCTGACCCCAAGCACACTCGATTTCAATGTCCACATCACTGCAGATCTTCCTTTATGCAAACAATCTCTAGAAACACCTTCACAGTCTCATTGAAGTGTTTGTTTAACTAATATCTTAGTCATTTGTCAAACCAATCAAATTGACAATCTAGATTAAATTTAGGGACTTCCCTGTACACAAGCATAAGCTACTATGAAATAAGTTGTGTCTGTGCAGCAGGCAGACCATAACTAGAAATAAATATAGAAATGTGAGCAATAGAAAATAGACATCCAAAAGTACTAGTACATTGGGTACACGTTTTAAACATTCTTTTATTTACATTTCTTATATTTTCCTCCCTACTCCACCCCAATCCCTTCCAACACTCCAACAAGTAAGAGAGAGGAAAGGTTAGTGAAGTAGGGGTGGAGTTTTCTTAGCTGCTTTCTGGTGGTTAGGGTAGTCAGGTTCCTTGGAGCCAGTCCAATCCACATTTCAGGAGATCTCCATCGTTGTTAGGTCTCACAACCGCAACCAGGAGCAACAAGTGGGAATTAGAAGCAGCGTTATTCTTTCTCTCATCTCTGCTCTCTGGGCTCTGGCATTTATTCTCTCTTCAGAGTCCTCAGATTTAAACTATCTGCAGCTGGCGAAGAGCTCCTCTCAGAGCCCTCAGGAGGCAAATAGTTTATAGACACACTTTTTAAAAACTCTTCTATTTACAGTTGCTATCTTGTTCTTCTTTTCTTCTTTTTCTAAATTCTAAAATCTCTAACGTTTTCAATTTCACAAGCACCCCCAAAAAGGGAATCCTTCCTTCCAGTGACTATTGGTAAAACAGGAGCTCACAAGTGTAAATGTTGTGGATATAGACATGTTTTTGTTTTGGTCCCAGGTGTGGGATGTGGGACTGATTTTGATGGTCCACAGGAGCAGACTATTTGCTTCTTATAGACTATTTGCTAGCTGCAGATAGTTTAAATCTGAGGACTAGGGAGAGAGAATAAATCCCAGAGCCCAGAGAATTGTGAAGGGGAGAAAGAACAATGCTGCTCCTGAGATTGCCCCTTGCTGCTACTGGTTGCTGTTGTGAGAACAGAAGTTGGAGATCTCCTGAAAAGAGGATCAGGGCTTGCTCCAAGGAACCTGACAACTCTAACCAGCAGGAAGCAGCTAAGAACAAAAATTGTACCCCCTCTCCCACTAACCTTTTCTCTCTCCTACTTGTTGGGGTTTTGGAAGGGATTGGGGTGGTTAAGAAAGGAAAATATGAAAGAAACATGAATAAAATAGTTTTTTTTTTTTTTTAAGTATGACAAATACAACCCAGGCTTTAAAGAGTTTTCAAGTCTGTACATATTGAGTTGTCAACACGGCCCTTTCTTCTGAGTTCATCTGTACAGAGTTTACTTCCACGTCTTGTAGAAATTCAGATTTTCATATATTGTATCTTCTTTAAAGGTCTTATATTATCATGAGAATTTCAGTCACTTTTGTGATAGTGCCTCACATGTCACAGTCCCAGGTGACAAGGATCATGCATTTCACTGTGCACATCCTCTTGATAATCCAGCAAAATACCACTAAGGACAGGAGGTCTACAAGGTACTTCTGAACCATACATTAGTTATACCTTTTGTGCATACTGCGTATTTTGGTAGTTAGGCATAAAGTACAATATTATTAATATGTACTAAACAGGTCAAATGTCAACATCAAGACACAGCAAGCAAAAACTAAATCTAGCCCAATCATTTCAAGCTAAAATCAACTATCATGACTTTCAAAAGAGAAATCAATATAAATGGCAGATTTCAATGCCATTGCTCAAAATTTTATTCATACAAAGTGCGTGCATGTATTACTGACCCTGTAGCACAGAAGGTAGATAATCAATATCATTAAGTCCCTGCTTGGATTAAATTTTCCTTCTTGGAATGTTCTAATTTAAGTAAATATAAATAGTACTGACATTTTTGCACAAATTGAATATGATATATTTATTGTATAAGGTAAAATAAATTTTAATCCAGCCAGTACTTTTGGAAAATTAGTACCAAGTTGAAAAACACTCAAAATCAATTGCTAATATCATAATTTGAGTTCCTCATTGAAATATAAGAAGTCAAAACTAAATTACAGTAGTTGTCTGCAAGTTCAGGGTATATGTTTGAGCTTGTTTTAAGGTACAGCTCAAATTTTGAAAGCTATTTGAATAAATCATCATTCCTCATTTGTACATGAATAATGTAGGTAGAAAAGCAACTTAATGCAGAGATGATTCTTCGATGCCAGCACAGTTTCTAGTGTCACTCATCATTCACCACTCCTTGGATGGAGACATGCAGACAAGCTCCATCAGATGTCTACTCCATTTTTCATACTGCAGAGAGTGTTTGTTTGTTTGTTTGTTTTATGAAGATTTACTGTGAATGTTGGGAAGGTGATCACACTCTGCAAACTATTAAATGATTATATTTTAAGAGGTAAAATTTCATTTTTCCCTTGGCCTTATCACAAAATCAGGGAAGATTTTGGGATAAAGATCCACTATTACAGAAATATCCATATATAGAAGAAATGAAACAATCTGACACTTTATACACTGTGTGAAGAATAAAACATTATCATAGGTTCTATGAGATATTGATCACATAAAAGAGAAATGTCATTCATCTGACTCTTTTCTTCCAAGTGACCAACATTCTTTAAGATTATATTTGCTGTCACAAATAAAGCTGCTACAAACAAGGTTGAGCAAATGTCCTTGTGGTGTGCTTGAAAATATTTTGGAAATATGCCTCAAAGTGGCATAGCTGGATCTTGAGGAAGCTCTATCTGGTGCTGTCTGAGATTGCTTTCCAAAGTGGTTGTACAAGTTTGCATTCCCACCAGCAGTGGAGGAGTGTTCCCCTTTCTTGACATTTTCTTCAGCATGTGTTGTCACTTGAGTTTTTCATCTTGGCCATTCTGATGGGTCTAAGGTGAAATCTCAGGGTCGTTTTGGTTTACATTTTCCTGATGATTAAGAACATTGAGCATTTCTTTAAGGGTTTCTCTGCCATCGATATTTCTCTACAGAGAATCCTCTGTTTAGCTCTGTACCTCATTTTTTTTTAAGATTAACATTTACAGATACCCATTTAGCATTTTTTTTCGTTCAAAAATGTTTTAATCTAATGTCTTGTATGCTAATGACAAAACTGCAATAAAATAAGTAAAAGGGAACATATATCCAAGTAACAGAGTCATGGCTGAAGACAGGGAATACTGACCACTCCACTGTACTCTTGACACGTTTACATATGTGGATTCATTTCACACAAGCACATATCACCCATATTTATGCCACTAACAATACGGACATCTATACAGTCTGCCCTCGATAACTGCAGGCAGCACCCACAGGGTTAAGTGACTAAAGATCAAAAGTATTTTATAAAAGTTGTGCTTGTGCTGAATATGTAGGATGACACCTAAATGAACATCGGTACAAAGTCCCAATTTATTTCTAATATCAGAGATCAGACCTCTACTCTTGCCTGATGCGTCTAAAACAAAAAGGGGGAACTGTAGAGAGCTGCGGAATGCTATGCCTTAAAGATGGAGCTGGTTTCTGCCTTCTACCTTCCCGATGGTGAGTGCTCTCTGTCACGAACAATTCCACATTTGGCTAAGGTTGAGGATCTGGCTTGCTTCCATGTATGTGGACCTATCTGCATTGCCCACGTGGCACGCCTGGGTTGGCTAACCAGAGGCTATTTAAGCTGTGGGCTGGCTTTCCCCAGGGTCCGAGGATTGTTCAAGGTTCCTGAATAAACTGCATTGAAAAAAAATGTACCTCATTCTTTAATGGGATTACTAGGTTTGTTGCTTTTTAACATCTTGAGTTATTTCCATGGACCATGCATAGAGGTAACCTATAACCCCTGCACAGATGTAGCCCATGGCAGCTAAGTATCCAAGTGGGTACCCTAGTAAGGGGAACAGGCACTGTCTCTGACATGAGCTTAGTGGCTGGCTCTTTGATCACATCCCTCTTGATGGGGGAACAGCCTTACCAGGCCACAGAGGAAAACAATGCAGACAGTCCTGATGAGACCTGACAGTCTTGGGTCAGATGGAAGGGGAGGAGGACCTCCTCTATCAGTGGACTTGGAGAAGGGCATGGGAGGAGATGAGGGAGGGATGGTGGGACTGGGAGGGAATGAGGGCATGGGCTACAGTTAGGATACAAAGTGAATAAACTGTAATTAATATAAAAAATCTTAAAAGTAAAAGAAGTGAAGATTATCAAATCTTGGAGCTTAATCAATTAAATAATCAGAAAAAAATATTGTCAAAAGAAGAAATATGGCAAGAGAGTGCACCACATCCTCTGCAATGTGGCAGCTGGTAAAGTGTGCACCTTTAAGTATACCATAGTATACTTAAATCCATGATTTCTGAATTTCAAAAAGAAAAGGTTATACTCTTATTTTTAAATTGTGTATGCAGGTTTGTAAGAGGCAGTGTGCATTTGTACTGGAGTGCAGTGCTGGTGGTATACAAAAGATGACCATGAGGTCCCCGGTCTCTGGAGCTGGAGTTACAGGGAGTTGTGAGCTGCCTGATGTGTATGCTCTGAAGCCAACTTGGGTCCTCTCACATAGGAACCAGCTCTCTTCACCTATGAGCAGTCTCCCGAAGCCCCAGAGCACAGGTTCTTAAAGGAGCATTTGTCGTTTTCCAATATGCTCACAAGTCAGCTTCTTCCTTTGCCTTCTACAGTTCAACCCAGTTTTTCTCCTTTGCCAATTATCTCCTAGCTGTAAACTCAGGCATTTATTTTCACAGTAGTGAGATATTTTATCTCTCTGTATTTTAAAATCTACAGGAGCTGTGCCAGGAATATCAATTAGGAATACAAATACATCTATCATCTTATTGGAGTCCCTCACTGGTTATAAATTAAAGAAAATAACTTTAAAAGGTAAAATAAGTTAACCAGAATGAAAATCTTCAAGTATTACCACAGCAAGCTACTTTATATAATTTTAAGATTTTTTGGTGTGCAACTGAGTTATGAGACTGAACTGAATAGTTCAGATGGAAAGTCCTAGACATGAAAATAGAAATGTATAGCATTAAACCTACAATGAAATGCCATCATGAAATTCTATATTATATAGTCATCTCTCCATGCCTCTAGGTTACATAACTATGATTTTCAGTAACTAGGGATTGAAAATATTTGAGTGTATAATGTATGTATTTTAAAACATTTTTTATGAAACATGGTATAATAGCTATTTATTCTTACCTTGATTATGCATCACAGTTAATTTTCAAATTATTTAACGAATAAACAAGGATATACACAAGACATCTGGTAAAATCACACCCCTGAACATGAGCCTCTAAAGAAATAAGCATTTTCTTTTTTTTAAATTTTTTATTAATTACACTTTATTCATTTTGTATCCCCCCATAATCCCCTCCCTCCTCCCCTCCTGATCCCACCTTCCCTCTCCTTTCTGCATGCATGCCCCTCCCCAAGTCCACTGATAGGGGAGGTTCTCCTCTCCTTTCTGATCTTAGTCTATCAGTTCTCATCAAAAGTGGCTGCATTGTCCTCTACTGTGGCCTGGTAAGGCTGTTCCCCCCTCAGGGGGAGGTGATCAAAGAACAGGCCAATCAGATTATGTCACAGGCAGTCCCTCTTCCCATTACTAGGTAACCCACTTGGACACTGAACTGCCATGGGCTACATCTGTGCAGGGGTTCTAGATTATCTCCATGAATAGTCCTTGGTTGGAGTATGAGTCTCTGGGAAGTTCCCTGTGTTCAAATTTTCTTGTTCTGTTGCTCTCCTTGTGGAGACCCTGTCCTCTCCAGCTCTTACTATTTCCCACTTCTTACATAAAATTCCATTCACTCTGCCCAACAGTTGGCCATCAGGCTCAGCATCTGCTTTGATAGTTTGCAGGGCAGAGAGAAACAAGCATTTTCTAGAATCTAGAATATCCTCATTGGGACAGCTATTTTCTTAACATGTCTTATACTTGTAAGAGTTCAGAGCAATCCAGTAAATTTTCTCGTATATTATCCTTCACAAGCTAATTATTAATTGTCCTTTAACTTCAGTGAAATGCTTTCATGGTCTTTTAAATGGAGCCTCTTTTGTATTTTCACTGTTTATTTTTGACTATATACCGTTGGTTACCATGTTAACTGTAGAAGTATAGGCTAGGGAGAAAACAGGGAACAGGACAGGAGCCTACCAGAGAGGGTCTCTGAAAGGCTCTACCCTGCAGGATATCAAAGCAGATGCTGAGACTTATAGCCAACCTTTGGGCAGAGTGCCAGGAATCTTATGAAAGAAGTGGGAGATAGAAAGACCTGGAGAGGACAGGAGCTCCACAAGGAGAGCAACAGATCCAAAAAATCTGGGCACAGGGGTCTTTTCTGAGACTGATACTCCAACCAAGGACCATGATTAGAGATAACCTAGAAGCCCTGCACAGATGTAGCCCATGACAGCACAGTGCCCAAGTGGGCTCCATAGTATTGGCAACAGGGACTGTCTTTGACATAAACTTATTGGACTGTTCTTTGATCACTTGTCCATGAAGGGGGAGCAGCCTTACCAGGCCCCAGAGGAAGACAGTGCACCCACTCCTGATGAGACCTGATAGACTAGGATCAGAAGAAAGTAGAGGAAGACATCCCCTATCAGTGAACTGGGGGAAGGGAATGGGTGTAGAAGGGAGTAGGAAAGGGGATTGGAAGGGGAGGAGACAGTGAGCTGCAGGACGGGGGAGGGATACAAAATAAATAAGCTGTAATTAATAAAAATTTTAAGAAAAAGAAAAAAGAGCTATAGGATAGAATGCTGCAAACCTGAAGCTCATCAAATATCAAGAGTTTCATGCTAATATTCAAGCCAAATCCTGATTTCATTGAAATTATTAATCACTGTGTATTTACACACTGTTCTTTGCCACGATAAGCTGGAAGCAAGCAGGCAAGTTTAGTGGGGAGTACTGTCATAAAACTGTATTGATGACAAAAGCTAAAACACTCTAGTGGAAACATTCTAGCAGAAACAGAGTCTGAGGAAAGTGGCTTCTCTATATAATTGGAAAATGAAACGAGTGTTAACTAAATGAAAATTTCAAGAACACTTAATTTGAAAAGTTTTGTGTGCTATAAATTGATTTTGAAATGTAAATCTGTACAGTTTATCCTTAAATCAATAGTCTTGTAAAACATATTTAATTTCAAGTAAATTCTGATTACGTTTCTGCACCAAACTAAAAACAAGAGAAAAATATGGGTGCTAAAGGGGTAACTGTACAAATTCCCTGAAGATGGCCTGGGCGGAGGGTGGGAAGGTATGGCTGTTGCTCACCCTCTCTACCTCTTCTTCTCACCTACATGGTCACATTAAAACAAACAATCAAACAAACAAAACCCCCTTTTCTGTCCTTCTCTATTGTTACTTCTACTAGCTGGCTGGGGACAGGTGACTGCGTCTTGGTTTTCATAGGTGACAGAGCCCAGACTTTGCCTGGACTCTTCCAACATTTCTTTTCACAGGACCTGGTAATGAACTAAGCAGCAACTTCCTCTAATCCCAGAGCCACCAACAAAGATGTACTTTCTAACCTCTTCCTTTCCAACAGAATCAGCAGCAAAGATGACGCCCGTGTCACTGTCTAAGCACATACTTGTGACTCTGCTGTGTTATTGGCCTGCTGGGTTTATAGGGAGATGGAAACTCAAAAAGGTAGGACTTACTCTAGTTTCTGGAGACTCTGGTATCACAGTTCTTTACCTAAGGTAAGTGTAATTCAAACGACTTCACCTCTTGACTTCTTTAAGTGATATGTTATCTGAGAATAGTAACAGAAACACCAACATGTATATGTCCAATGTGGTTGGTATAGATTTAATTGTATGTGTATGACTTGAAAATTTTACAAGACTGTCTCTATGTGTGCCTGACAACCTGTGGACTATACTGCCATCTACTGGACAAATTAACTAGGTGCAAGCAAGGCTTCAAAAGAGGGGGTACATTTTATGTGAGGAAAGTTGTAAAGGATCATTGTTAGTTGTGCTGGGTGAAATCACTTTAAAGTAAAATGAAACTGAACCGATGAAACAAAAGCAAGCATTCTTCACAGCATCACCACAGATATCTAACAATGTCCCTCATCTGTCGTTTATTCAGGATGAATTCGCTTAATTTGTCTGAGCCTTAGCTAATCTGAGTATGTAATGAGTTAATTCTCACAAGACGACACTGAAGATAGTAAATTAATTTCCTTATTTTTAAGTGAGAAAGAAAGGACATTGGCTAAAAATGTAGGCAACAGTGAATCCTTCCAGCTTGTCAAAGCTACAAATATGATTGCATTGATCAGAATTTTTATTACAATCCACACAGTATCTTTTTTAGCTTGAAATTCTCACATCAATAAAAAAAAAAAAAAACTGTTTTTTAAAATTTCATTTGCCTCTGGAAGGTTTGTGCTCATTGCAGCATGATTTACCAAAAAGAAGAAATAAATTAACCCATCTCTTTACAGATGTTTGACTGCCTAAAGAAAAAATGAATATTTATATCCTATTTGACCCTTAAAACAAAAGTAGTTGCAAAGCTCCCTATGTACCTGCAAGCTTATCCCAAGTGATAACTAGTCCCTGCTGTGAATGTATGTCTTCCACCAAGCCAGTGGTTTCTGATTGCCCAATGGTACTGTAATCTTGGGAAAATTCCCATGGCTAGAGACGTAAGAAGTTCTAAAATGTAATCTGCTTTTGTTAATTTGCTAAATGGTCATTTTGTCAGAATGCCTTCTAAATATTTATACTTAGATAAACCAGGGCTCCTCTCAGCCTTCATCAGAAGAGCTTCTTTTTGGACTGGGCAGCAGTCAATTCATAACTGTGTGTCTGGTCAGTATTAAGAATAAGAGGCTGAGTGCTCAGTTGATCACAGGACAGCCTTTTCAACTTTCCCACTTTGCCAAGTTTCAGGTGACATTAATGAAAAGAAGGCACAATGAATGTAAGAGCTTTGGTCTAAAGATAAAGCTCACTAGTTCAAAGCACTGATTTCTCTTTTAGAGAACCAGAATTTGGTTCCCAGCACCCAAGTCAGGCAGTTTACAAACTCTTAAGACATTATCCCCAGGAGCTCTTATATGTTTTTCTCTACTTAGTGGACACTTGCACTCAAAGGTAGGCTACACACAGAGACACACACATGCATATACACATAACTAAAAACTTATAAAAATATCTTTGAAAAAAACATAAAAGCTGGAGAACAGAAAGCTATGTTGTAAATTACAAAACTGGAGTCATGCCATGGTCGTTGCCCACACAAATTCACATCAGCTGTGTTGGCCTGTACAAAACCTGCACAAAATCAAGCCAACCAAAATGTTACCTCTTACTGAAGAGTTATTGACATTTGACCATTAAAAGGTATTCTTTATTTGTGATGTGGCCTTTGGCAGATTTCAGATGCCTCAAGGGATGACACCATAACCACATATACATGGGCAGCATTAAATGGGATTATTGGGTTACGATAAAAAAGAAGTCATGAATTTAGGAAAGAGTGTTAGGAGGAATATGGCGAAATTGGACAGGGGAAATAAGAAATGTATTTCTTTGTGAACATGTGTGAAATTCTCTAAAGCTATTCTGTATGAAAGGGGAGGAGGTCCTCCCCATTCAGTGGACTTAGAAAGGGGCAGGGAGGAGATGAGGGAGAGAGGGTGGGATTGGGAGAGAATGAGGGAGCAAGATACAGCTGGGATACAGAGTTAATAAAATGTAACTAATAATAAAAATTTAAAAACAAAGTTTTTTAAAAAAAGCTATTCTATAATTTCTACTGACATTGATGAACATGGAGACTCTATGATGAAATAAGCCAAGTACAGCAACATAAGTAAGCAAATAAGTAAATAAACAAATAATAAATAAACAAATAAGCCAAATAAATGGAAATTCCTTATATAACATCATAGGAAGGTTAAAATCAGGAGAGTCAAATGCTGATTAAACATGAACCCTGATTAGATAGGTGGCATAATTTGAAGATATGCATTATATAATATAGCAAAAATATAATTTCCACCAGATTAATTTTACAGAATAAATATGACATAAGATGATCAAAATTTATTTTAAAATAAATATTGAGTATAAAGTAATATAATTTCACAGAGTTCTTTCTGATCTGCACAGTCTAGTAAAGATATTAATATAGAAATATAAAACTTAAATTTCAGGGGCTGGAGAGGTGGCTTAGCAGTTCAGAGCAGCAGCTGATCTTCCAGAAGACATGGTTTTTATTCTAGTTCCCACATCAACCATATCCAATTCCAATTCTATCAGATCTGACATTCTTTTTGGCCTCTGTAGACAATGCACACCACACTCAATGCACAGACATATATGCAGGCCAAACACACATACACGTAACATAAAAATAAATTTAAAAAAATAAATGCTTGCATTTTGAAGTGAAGGATATCATATATGACATGCAAATACTATGAAATTATTCCTTTTCCAGGAAACTTATGAAAGGAGTGGCCATTTGGCTTTTCCTTGAGCGTATTATTTTAAGAATGGCCCTGCTCACAGGAGGCTGGGCCTTCCTGCATGAGTTAGCAACTCGCCTGGCCTCCAAGGTTTTTGGTTGGGTTCCACAGAGGGAAAGACACACTCCTGTATCCACTTGAGAGGATGCAGTAATGCATGTGCATGTGAAAATCTCTGCAGTTAGCTGCCATCCTCGCTCCTCTCCCTCCTGATTATTCCTTAAAGGAGACATCTGTAAAGTGTAAAACCAACCAGAAGCTTTTTGAACTATTTGCACCTCCATAACATACTAGAACTTGCTCTTCCATCTAACTACGACACTCTACAGCTATGACATCTCTATGTCACACTTCTTCCTGTTATCCTTAGTATTTACTCTCAATGTCTATGAGAACAACAATAGGATGAGCAAAACCAGCAGTAATACATTATCAATGGTGAAAGAATTAGAAGAGAGGATGTAAAAGTTCACCATAAATAATTGCTAAAATTATGTGTGGGCTAATTAGCCTGAGTTGGTCATCATCCAATATAGACTCAAATCAAAACATCAGTTTGCCATATAGATATGTGTGACTATTGTTTGTTAATCAAAACATAAATTTAAAGATTATACATGTCAAAGGGGCAGAGGAAGAATACAGATGTTGCCTAAACTGCTCCAAGGAAAAGGAGATTAGAAACAAAATACAACAGAACTCTGTTAGTTCAATGAAGCTAAGAGGAGATTGAAGGCACTCTTGATCAGCTTTGGTAGAATGTGCTATTGTCTTCTTCATGGTGGGACAATAGAAACCTACAGGGTTCCTCTGTGTGTAGCTCCCTGACATGAGTTCAGAACATTTCTATCTCTGATCTGAAAAGTAAGTCTTCTACCACTTCCCAGCTCTCTATCCCCTAAAGCAGTGGTTCTCAGCCTTCCTAGTGCCATGACCCTTTAATACAGTTTTTCTGGTTGTGCCAAACCTGAACCATTAAATTATTTTTGTTGCTTCTTCATAACTGTACATTTATAGCTAGTGCTATAAATTACAGCGTCAATGTCTTATATGCAGGACGTCTGACGTGCAACCCCAAAGGGATGCGGCAGGTTGAGAACCACTGCCCTAAAGAGAGGTATAGACAGTCATTCATTTACCAAATTGGGGTCTTTGACTCAGCTCTGACTGAATCAACGTATCTGGCATCCCGCTGCACAGTTATTACACCACTGCCTGGTCTTTTGCTGACATCTGCTGGAACGTTCAGGAAAATGTTCTGAACTTATACTAGATTTTAAAATCACAGGAATATACCCATATCCAGTTTCAGCTATAAAAGATGAATCAGTGCTAGACTGAACATTTAGACTGAAATGTCTATAAAACCAGGCAGCAGTGAAGTAGGCAACATTTTCAAGTAGTTGGAGAAAGGTATTATTGAGGTATACACCCTAAGATTAGACAGTGTGCAGATCATGTCCATCCACTTTCTGCCTAGAGCATGCACAGTCTTCAGTGACAATAGGTTCAGCCATGCTTTCCGGATTGAGTGTAACAAAGGACATTCTGAGTAATGAAGCAGATATGATATTTAAGCAGTATTCGGAGAAGAAATGATTGTGCCAATTTAGTGTAGGGAGTCAGTGTAGCTCCACTTCAGCTAGCTGTGCATGTGTCTGGGAGAACATTCGAACTTTAAAAGATAGCAGGTATCATGAAGCTGACTGAAACTGGCATTACCATTTGTGACAGAATGAAAACCTCTTCTGAGTATTGAGAGAATACAATTGAGTCTTGACAAAAGTAAAGTCTTCAAGACAGAGAAACAAGTTCCAATATGAGAACTTATGCCATAGGATTACATTAAATCTGATAATGTCTACTGTGATAAAGAATAAAAATTATGCTTAAGACACTTGATTGTAGTCTACCAGAACAAAAGTTGGAGCTTTGTATATCCTCTCCTTATAACTCCAGAACATTCAAGATTCAGATACTTTCATGAGAACTGTTTAAAATGTATACTTCATGACCTGGGGACAGTGATAACCTCCTAGCTAAATCTATAGTATCTGAAGAAATTAACCCGTGGCCACATTACCTAATTGGCTCCTTGTGTGACTACTATCCCCTCTGGGACCATTTGTATCCTGCTTCTTCCATAAGACTCTCTTTGCTCTGTCCAAAGTTTGGCTCTGAGTTTCTTTATCTGCTTCAATCCCGTGCTGATTGAAGTCTTTTGGAAGACATTTGTGGTAGGCCCCAGTTCTGTTCCCTCTCTTCTATCACTTCCAGTGTCTATCTTGTTTTCCCTTCTGAATGAGAATTAGACATCTTCCTTAGGATGCTCCTAGTCATTTGTCTTCCCTAGGTCTGTAGATTTTAGTATGTATATCCTATATAATATGGCCAATATCCACTTATATGTGAGTATACACCATCCATGTTGCTCTGCTTCTAAGATACCTCACTCAGGATGATCTTTTTTAGTTCCATTTGCTTACAAATTTTATTACTTCCTTGTGTTTTTAATTGCTGAGTAGTATTCCATTATTAAATGTACCACAATTTCTGTATTCCATTCCTTGGTTGAGGGACATCTAGGCTGTTTCTGGATTCTGGCTATTACGAACAAAGCTGCTATGAACATGGTTGCGCAAATGTCCTTGTGTGGTTGATCATCTTCCCTATATATGCCCAGGAATGATAAAGCTGGATATTGCGGTATCTCTATTCCTAATTTTCTGAGAAAGCACCAGATTGATTTCCAAATTGGTTGTACAAGTTTACATTCCTAATGGGGAATGTGTCCCACTTTCTCCACATCCTCTCCAGCATGTGTTATCACTTGAGTTTTTATCTTAGTCATCCTGATGGATCTGAGATGGAATCTCAGAGGTTTCATTTGCATTTCCCTGATGACTGAGCACCATGAGCATTTCTTTAACTATTTCTTTGCCATGTGATAGTCCTCTGTTGAGAATTTTCTGTTTAGCTCTGTACCCCATTTTCAAATGGATTATTTAGTTTGTTGGTATTTAATTTCTTGAGTACTTAATGAATTCTGGATATTAGCCCTCTGTCAGATGTAGGGTTAGGGAAGATCTTTTCACAGTCTACAGACTGTCATTTTTGTTTTGTTGTTGTTGTTGTTTTGTTTTGTTCTCTGTTGACCCTGTCCTTTGCTTTACAGAAGCTTTCCAGTTTTAAGAGGTCCCTTTATTGACTGTTGATCTTAGAGCCTGAGCTGTTGGTGTTCTGTACAGCACGTTGTTTCCTGTGCCAATGAGTTCAAGGCTCTTTTCAATTTTTCTACTACTAGATTTAGCGTGTCTGGCTTTATGTTGAGGTCTTTGATCTGTTTGGACTTTACTTATGTTCAGGGTGAGAAGTATGGCTCTATTTGCATTTTTCTACACGTAGACATCCAGCTAGACCAGTACCATTTGTTGAAGATACTTCCTTTTCTCCATTGCATGTTTTTTGTTTTTTTGGCAAATGTCCGCAGATCTGTGAATTTATTTCTGGGTCTTCTAATCAATTCCATTGATCTTCCCATCTGTTTCTATGCCAGTACCATGTAGTTTTTATTACTGTTAATCTATAGTACATCTTGAGATCAGGGATGGAGGTACCTCCAGAAGTTCTTTTATTATACAGGATGGTTTTAGATATGCGTTGTTTTAGTTGTTGTTGTTTTGTTTTTGTTTTTTTTTTTTTTCATATGAAGTTAAGAGTTATTTTTTCAAGGCCTGTAAAAAATGTTTTGTATTTTTATGGGAATTGCGATTAATATGTAGTTTGCTTTTGGTAGGATGGCTATTTTTACCATATTTTCCCTAACTTAGCCATGAGCATGGGAGATCTGTTCATCCTTTGATATCTTCTTCAATTTCTTTCTTCACAGAGTTGAAGTTTTTTCAAACACGTCTTTCACTTGCTTGGTTAGAGTTACACTAAGGTACTTTATGTTATTTTTGGATTGTTCAGTGTGTTGATTCTCTAATTTCTTTCTCAGGACTTTTCAATTTCAGTTTTTCAGGAGGGTTTTTTTTTTTTTTTTTTTTTTTTTTTGAGTTAATTTTGTACCCAGCCACTTTTCTGAAAGTGTTTATCAACATAGGATCTCTCTGGTAGAACTTTTGGCGTCTAAGGAGATGATCATGTGTAGTTTTTGCTTTTTTTTTTTTTTTTCATTCAGTTTGTTTATATGGTGGATTACGTTGTTGATGGATTTCTATGTATTGAACTACCCCTGCAGGCCTGGGATGAAGCCTATTTGGTCATGGTGGATGATGTGTTTGATATGTTCTCGGATTTGGTTTCCGAGTATAAATATTGAGTATATTTGTATCAATGTTCATAAGAGAAATTTGCCTGAAATTCTCTTTCTTTGTTGAGCGTTTGTGCAGTTTGTGTATCAGGGTAACTGTGGACTCATAAAATGAGTTCTGCAGATATCTATTGGGTACATTTGATTTAAGACCTATGTAAGTGACATTATTTCTCTATTTAGCTTCTGACTCAATGATCTGTCCCTTGGTGAGAGTGTGGTGTTGAAGTCTCCCACTATTAAGGTGTTGGGATCTATGTGTGATTTTAGCTGTAATAAAGTTTCTTTGACAAATACAGGAAACCTTGTGCTTGGGGCTTTTCTTTTTCTTTGATGAGAATGAAGTGTCCCTCCCCATCTCTTTTGATTTATTTTGGTTGAAGGTCTATTTAATTAGATATTGTGCTGGTTACTCCAGCTTTATTTATTTATTTTTTTGGGGTCCTTTTGCTTGGAAAACCAGCTCTTTACTCTGAGACAGTGTCTATCTTTGTTGCAGAGGTATGTTTTTTTAATGCAGCAGAATGTTGGATCCTGTTTCTGCAAACATTCTGTTAGTCTGTGTCATTTTCTTAGAGAATTGAATCCATTGATGTTGATAGATATTAGTGACCAATGATTGCTAGTTTCTTTTATTGTGAAATTGGTGGTGATTGCATATTTGTGTGTGTGCTGTCTTTTGCTTTATTGAGAATGTATATCGTATGTTTTATTAGGTGTAGTTCATTTCATTGGATTGGAGTTTTCTTCTAATATCTTCTGCAGGTCTGAATTGCTGTGTATAAATTGTTTAAGTTTAGTTATGTTGTGGAATATTTTGTTTTCTCTGTCTATTTAATTGAATGTTTTCTGGATATAGCAATCTGGATTATTATCTGAGGTTTCTTAGTGTCTGCATGATATCTTCCCAGGCCCTATTGCCTTTCATAGTTTCTCTTGAGTAGTCTGGTGTGATTCTGATAAGTCTGCCTTTATATGTCACTTGGCCTTTTATGGTTGATGCTTTGAACATTTTTCTTTGCTCTGTAGATTTAGTGTTTTGATTATTATATGGCAGGAGGAATTTCTTTTCTCATTGAGTCTATTTTGTGTTCTACAAGCCTCTTGTATGTTTAAGGGAATCTCTTTCTTAAGGTTGGGGAAATTTTCTTCTATGATTTTCTTGAAAATATTTTCTAGGCCTTGGAGTCTGGAATTTTCTTTTTCATCTGTTCCGTTTATTCTTAGTTTTCTTCTTTTCATGGTGTACCTGATTTCTTGGATGTTCTGTATTAAGAACTTTTCCATCCATTTTTGTTTTCTTTGAGAGATGTATCAATTTCTTCAATTGTATCTTCTGTGCCTGAGATTCTCTCCTCCATCTCTTATATTCTGTTAATGATACTTACCTTTGCAGTTCCTGATCTCTTCTCTAAGTTCTCCAACTCCAGGATTTTCTCTGTATTGTCTTTATTGCTTCTAATTCTGTTTTTATGTCTTGAATGATTTTATTCATTTCCTTCACCTGCTTGATTGTGGATTTCTGGCTGTCCATGATGGCCTGTTTATGTGCCTCTAATAACTGCATAATCATATATTTAAGATCATTTTTCTGTGTATCAGCTGCATTAGAATATCCATTGATTTGGGGGGATTCTGGTGAAGCTATGATGTTCTGGTTTTTGTTGGTTGTATTCTTACACAAGCCTCAACCCATCTGGTTGTTTGTACCCTTGACTGTTCCTGGAGGCTGTAACACATTCTGGATCCACCTGTCTCTGGAGTCTCGGGTAGTCTGCAGGAAGATGAGAGACATTCAGGGGCTCAAGAATGGTGCTGGAGATTCATATGCAGCTAGGTAGGGAAGGTGCTCTGCTGAGTTCACTTTCTCTGCTGGCTCACTGTTTGTGACCCAGGTAAACCAGGCAGCTGGGGAGCAGACAGACAAATCTCCAAGCCTAGAGCTGCTTGGTGCCACACATGCTTCTTCCAGATGGCAGACAATGGTAGTTGGATCCTGTGCCTAGCTGAGCTCCACTGGGTTCACTGTCTCTGCTGGGCTACCTGTTTCCAACCCAAATTCTCTAGGCAGCTGGGGAGAAGGCAGAAAGATCTCCAAGCCTAGAGCTGCTAGGCACCCCACAAATGGCAGAAAATGGCAATTGGGTCCTGGGCCTATCTCAGATCTATTGTGTTTTCTGGTATAAAAATAGCCACACAAACCACTCAGACTCAAGTGTCAGTTAGAGATGGATGGTTTATTAGAACACCTGTTCCAAGCTGATTGACCAGGGCCTCCATAAGGACTCTGGTGCCTACCTCTGACACCTACAAGTTCTTACATCTGGGTTTTTATAGAAAGAATGAAATGCAAAAGACACAGGGAGGGCAGTAGCACATTTTGGCTAACTGTACAAAGTAATATTACATTTTTGACTAACTAGACAGAATATTATCAGCTAACCTTTAAGCTGATTGTTCCTAAGTTAGCTAAGTAAGACAGGGCTTAGGGACTTCTAAAGTACAACCAGAGTATAGCCAGGAAGGGTGCAACCAGAGAGTAGCCACGTGAATAGACAACAAAGTATTAGTTATGACACTATGAATCGTAAGGTCAGCTATGAACAACTATTTCCAGGAAGCAGAGTTGAAAAGTTTAATATTTTTTCTTCATTCTTTTTTTATTTATATTTTTATTAATTACATTTTATTCACTTTGTTTCCTACCTGTAGCACCCCCTCTCCTCCCTTCCCAATCCCACCCTCCCACTTCTCCACCCATGCCCTTCCCCCAGACCACTAATGAGGAAATCTTCCTCCCCTTCCTTCCGATCCTAGTCCATCAGGTCTCATCAGGAGTGGTTGCATTGTCTTCTTCTGTGGCCTGGTAAGGCTCTTCCTTCTTCAGAGGTGATCAAAGAGCAGGCCATTCATTTCAAGTCAGAGACAGTCCCTGTTCCACTTACTAGGAAACACACTTGGACACTTAACTGCCATAGGCTACAACTGCACAGGGGTTCTAGGTTATCTCCATGTATGGTCCTTGGTTGGAGTATCAGTCTCAGAAAAGACCCCTGTGCCCAGATTTTTGGTTCTGTTGCTCTCCTTGGGGAGCTCCTGTCCTCTCCAGGTCTTACCTACTTCTTTCATAAGATTTCCTGCACTCTGCCCATAGTTTGGCTGTAAGTCTCAGCATCTGCTTTGACACCTGCAGGGTAGAGCCTTTCAGAGGCCCTCTGTGGTAGGCTCCTGTCCTGTCCCCTGTTTTCTCCTTCTTTTGATGTCCATCCTCTTTGCCTTTCTGAATGAGGTTTTTAGCATTTTAGCCAGAGAAAAGTTCAAAATTTTGAACTTAATTTCATCTTACAAACAAAATGGAAACTGAATTCAAAGACGGCTGCAGCTTTGTCTCAAATAGAAGGCTACAACTCTGTGTTCACTGTCTGTGCTGTGTTCGTGATTCTGACCCAGGTGAGCCAGGCTGCTGGAGAGCAGGCAGAATGGGGTCGGGTCTCTCCCACAGTGTGGGAATGTATCCCTTCCACAGGATGGAGAGAGTGATTGTCGTTTGCTGCTGCAACCAGGAAGGTGTCCATAGGACCGTAGGAAGGTGAGAGTGGGTGTCAGGAGCCTCACCTTCAATAGTGGAAGGTGTTCGCTGCGAGGACACTGAGAGTGAGAACCCAAGGTCTGAGCTGAGAGCTGCCAGCACCAGGAAGGTACCAGCAGGTAGGCTTGGCCGGTTGGCCTAGGGCTGTGATTGTGCCGGGAAGGAGCCTGGGAATTTTTCCCTGTATTAGCCTGGTGGCCTCAAGAGAGACCCTGTGTATCCTCACAGATTCAGTAGAGAATACATGAAGTTTATCTATACATTTGTTTGTCTCTCACTTTTACACTAGGTGGCACTAAAGCGCTATCAATGACCTGAGGGAAAAAAAAAAGAAAAAAAGAAACCATTATTCCTGACTCAGAAAATGTACTCTCTAGTGAAAAATCCACACTGCCAAACATGCCATTTCAAAAGGTTGTATTCAGTACTAGAGTAAACAGATATTGTTATTTGAGTGTTCATGTTACTGGACATGGATAAAAAATAAGTATCTAAAAGAATGCTCATACTTAAAGAGCCACGAGTTTATCTGAGTAAACAAGTATCTGTTTTGTAAATTGATGATGGGGGAGGGGCAGGAACTTACTATAACTCAATACCCATTTTAAGGATGTATATGTAAATATGGTTAGAAGTTATAGCTTTATATGTTGTGGCAACATATAAAGCACAGTTTATTCAGACGACTTTATGAGTGACCATGGCTAGAAACACATATTTAGGTCATCCCAAATTTTATGTTCCAATGTGGAAGCAATTTCATGAAGTTTTAATAGTTCTACAGAAGAAAATAAACAATTAAGAAATCAAGGCAAAATTTAAAATATGTTGATGGGTACACCAGAAAGGCAGTACAGAGAGATGGAGGAAGCTAGTCTATAACCCCAGAATGCTATGTCGTGATCTCCTTAGCTGTTGGATTGATGGAAGCTAGTGTTCTACTAAGTTAATAAATTTTAAGAGGTTTCTATTTATTATCATAAGATGTTAATTAATATCTTTTAAGTTACCAGCTTTTGAGAAGTTTTTTAAATTATTATTATTACTTTTATAACAAGCTCTTATTTCAGGTACAGAATGGGACAAGGAATGGTTGTTTCAGGAGATGTTTTCATTCAAGAATCATATTTTATGCATGCAGGGGCCATATAATCGAATATTAAGGTCGTTTATAGACAAGGATCAGGATAGAAATGTTCAGGAGAGTGGAATAACTAGTAAAGGCAATTAAGAAAAAAACTCCAGGATTGTATGAACACTGTTATCTATTATGATCCAGATCTGAATTATTTTTATACCTTTTATATAACATAACAGATACATGAGACATAGATTGCTAAGTTTAAATAATCAAGAAGAGTTTGTCGTAATGAAATGAAGATTACACATGAAACAAATATCTAATCTAACCAAAATGTATGAGAGTGACAATATAATTGCCCCTTTATGTACAGTTATTTGTATTTGATAAACTATTTTACTTACCTTTAAATGGTTAGAATGGAACTTCTGATGGAATTAGTGTAATATTGTTTTTTCTTCTTTTTATTACTGAAATATTATATAATTAAATGTTTGTACAATCTCATACCATAAAAATTTAAAAGCTCTGTGCCCCAGTTTCAAGGCTACAACTGACTTTACTATAGAAGTCTAGATGTCCTATGAACTGGCTCTCTCTCTCCCTGTCTCCTCCACTCTTCTGCTCTCTATTTCTTTCCCTCTCTCCCCTTCTCCTCCTGATCCCATCTGCCTCTGTCCTCTGTGTATGACTGTCCAATGTGTCCAAAGTTCATTATGGAGAATTAAAAGGTCTTGGGAGTGGAGAGTTTGTTCTAAATGTAAAGCACAACCATGTAGATCTGAGGTTGTTCCACAAAATCTATGGATAGAAGTCTAGCATTGGCACTATGCATCTGTAATTCTAGCACTGTGGAGGTGATAACAGGAGTATCCCTGGGGCTTGTTTGCCAGTGAGTCTAGCCAAACTGATATTTGTCTCCAGGTATTATAAATATCACTGACTCAAAAAATGAGGTGGAGATAAATTCAGAAAGACAGCAATGTGAAAATCTGGCATACATACATACATACATAGACACACACGTCATCTTAGGGTTTCTATTGCTATGAAAAGACACTCAGAACACAGCAACTCTTATGAAAGAAAATATGTAATTGGCCCTGGCTTACAGTCCAGAGGTTTAGTCCATTACCCTCATGGCAGGGAGCATGTCAGCACACAGGCAGACATGGTTGGAGAGGTAGCTGAGAGTCTTACATCTTGACCAGCTGGCAGCAGGAAGAGAGGGACAGTGAGCCTCGATTGAACATTTGAAACTCCAAAGCCCATTCCCATGGACATATTTAGTTTAACAAGGCCACACCTACTCCAATGAAGCCACACCCCTAAAGCCACTCCCTAAGCATTCAAACATGAGTCTCAGGAGGCCATTTTATTCAAATTAACACCCATAAATCCTTCAAAGATAATATTTGACCAAATATCTGAACATCCTATGGACCAGTGAATCTGACATACATAATTAACCTTCACAGATTCATACAAATCTGCACAAGATCAAGCCAGGTTACACACTTGAAGGGAACAGGGAGGAGGGGGGGACTCACAAGCCCCTAGCTTGTTTATAGCTATTAGGAGAGAGGTAGCCACTTTTCTCCAGGCATGTAGTGCCTGGTAGTTTGACCATTTTTCATTGGATGGATCTGCACCCATGTGTATGTGGGTGGCACTAAGAGGGATCACTAGGTTATTAAAAACAAAATATGAAATTGTTAGTAGAATTATTTATTGGGGGTAATCCTGTAGAAATTGGAGGAAGGAAGTTGGCTAAAATATGATAAAAATTGTCATTGCTGAGTAATATTCCATTGTGTAGATGTACCCCAATTTCTGTATCCATTCTTCAGTTGAGGGTCATCTGGGTTGTTTCCAGCTCCTGACTATTACAAATAAAGCTGCTACAAACATGGTTGAGCAAATGTCCTTATTGTGTACTACAGCCTCTTTTGGATATATGCCTAGGAGTGGTATAGCTGGATCTTGAGGAAGTGCTATTCCTTGTTGTCTGAGAAAGTGCCTGATTGATTTCCAGAGTGGTTATATTATTACTCAGCAATGAAAAACAAGGAAATCATGAAATTTACAGGCAAATGGTAGGATCTGGAAATGATCATACTGAGTGAGCTGCCCAGAAGCAGAAAGACACACATAGTATATACCCACTCATATAGACATATAATACAAGATAAACCTACTAAAATCTGTACACCTAAAGAAACTAATCAAGAGGGAGGAATCTGGCTAAAATGTTCAATCCCCACTCTGAAAGGCAAAGAGAATAGACACCAGAAGAAGAAGAAAACAGGAAACACGTTAGGAGTCTCCCACAGAGGGCCTCTGAAAGGTTCTGCCCCGCAGACTATCAAAGCAGATGTTTTGGCCAAACTTTGGGCAGAATGCAGGGAATCTTTGAAAGAAGTGGGAAATAATAGTAAGAGCTGGAAAGGACAGGAGGTCCACAAGGAGAGCAACAGAACCAAAAGTTTGAGCACAGGGGTCTTTTCTGAGACTCATACTCCAACCAAGTACAATGCATGGAGATAACCTAGAACCCCTGCACAGATTTAGTCCATGGCAGCTCAGTGTCCAAGTGGGTTCCATAGTAATGGGAACAGGGACTGTTTCTGACATGAACTGACTGGCTGGCTCTTTGATCACCTCCCCCTGAGCGGGGGAGCAGCCTTACCAGGCCTCAGAGGAAGACAGTGCAGCCACTCCTGATGAGACCTAACAGACTAGGATCAGAAGGAAGAAAAAGAAACCCTCCCCTACCAGTGAACTTGGGGAAGGTAGTATGTCCAGAAGGGGGAGGAAAGGAGGGATTGGGGGGGGAGGAGGAAGGTAACTAGAGGGGGTATACAAAGTAAATAAAGTATAATTAAAAAAATAAAGACAAAAAATACATTGTCTACCTGTATTAAATTCTCAAACAATCAACTAAGTTACTAAGAACATACCTATAAATTAAAAACAAAACAACAATAAAAATGCAACAAAAGTCATCACTTTGCATCTTTTAGAAACTCTGAAACTGTCTGTTGCTTCACTGTATTTGATTCTTTTTTTTTTCTTTTTCTTTTTTTTTTTTTTCAATGCAGTTTATTCAGAAACCTTGAACAATCCTCAGACCCTGGGGAAAGCCAGCCCACAGCTTAAATAGCCTCTGGGTAGCCAACCCAGGCGTGCCACGGGGGCAATGCAGATAGGTCCACATACATGGAAGCAAGCCAGATCCTCGGCCTTAGCCAAATGTGGAGTTGTTCGTGACAGAGAGCACTCACCATCGGGAAGGTGGAAGGCGGGAAACCAGCTCCATCTTTAAGGCATAGCATTCCGCAGCTCTCTACAGTTCCCCCTTTTTGTTTTAGATGCATCAGGCAAGAGTAGAGGTCTGATCTCTGATATTAGAAATAAATTGGGACTTTGTACCGATGTTCGTTTAGGTGTCATCCACGCAAAGAGCATCAGACCCGTCCGATACCTTTTTCTCAGAGGCGGGACCTGGGGCATCAACCTGCATGCAACCAGACATGCTCTTCTTTTTTCTTTTTTTGTATTTGATTCTTGCCTTTATTTGGCCATTGACAGCACCTGCAAAGATCATTAGCAACCACTCATGCTTGTGTCTCACCTCTAAATGTTTTGATGCAATTCACAAGGCAGTGCTGAAATGCATGTCTAGTGCCTAGAACCCTTGTTATGGAATGCAGGGGTGGTTAGTCTCCCAACTTTCTCTGATGGCATATCATTGGTTCTTATGACTTGCTTTTATCTAGTAGCCCATTTTAAAGTACAACTCAGCAGTTCTTTATCAGTTCCACTTATGCAGTTGGAGCCTTGTAGGAAGTTTACTTACCCCAGGCTGTGGTGATGCTGCCATGCTTTCTCAAGGATGTTTCATTCTACTTTTGCAGCCACATCTGGGATTCTGTGTTTTTGTGTGTAGAGCAAAGTGAGCAGAAAGACTTAGGTTTTTATACACTTTCTTCTAGTTTCAAAATCATTTTTAAGGAAGATTACATTTTCATTAATGACTTGTTTTCTTAGTGTAGAAGAAAAGAAACAGACAAATACTCAACATATTTGTATTCTAAAAACATGCCCAAACACATCCATGCTCAGAGATTGCTTATATCTGAGCCCTGGGCTGTTCCTTTGCCTTTCTGCCCACTCTACTTCATTCGATTACTGAGAGACAACAGGGCCCTCTGCTCTGCTTTCCAAACTGTTTTTTTTTTTGTGGGGGGGGTCTTTTCTCTTTTCATATTTATTTTAGAATCTAAATCTCCTGGAAAGGATCATCCTGAGTGAGCTGTCCCAGAAGCAGAAAGATATACATGGTATATACTCACTCATATAGACTTATATAGACTCATTCATATAGACACTTATATAGACTAAAATCTGTCCATCTGAAGAAACTAATCAAGAGAGAGGACTGACTAAAATGCTCAATCCCCATCCTGAAAGGCAAAGAGGATGGACATCAGAAGAAGAAGAAAGCAGGAAACAACCTAGGAACCTGCCACAGAGGGCCTCGGAAAGCCTCTGCCCTGCAGACTATCAAAGCAGATGCTGAGACTTTATGGCCAACTGTTGGGCAGAGTGCATGGAATCTTATGTAAGAAGTGGGAAATAGTAGGTTATGGAGAGGGCAGGAACTCCACAAAGAGAGCAACAGAACTAGAAGATTTGAACACAGGGGTCTTCCCAGAGACCCATACTCCAACCAAGTACCAGGCATGGAGATAACCTAGAACCCCTGCGCAGATGTAATCCATGGCAGTTTAGTGTCTAAGTGGGTTACGTAGTAATGGGAAGAGGGACTGCCTCTGACACAATCTGATTGGCCTGCTCTTTGATCACCTCCCCCTGAGGGGAGATCAATCTTACCAGGCCACAGAAGATGACAATGCAACCACTCTGGATATGATCTGATAGACTAAGACCAGAAGGAAGGAGAGGAGGACCTCCCCTATCAGTGGACTTGGGGAAGTGCATGCATGAAGAAGGGGATGGGAGGGTGGGATTGGGAGGGGAGGAGGGAGGGGCTTATGGGGGGATACAAAGTGAATAAAGTGTAAAATAATAATAATAATAAATACACAAACACACAAACAACCAAAAAAGAATCTAAATCTCAATGTTTATAAACACAGGCTTTATATCCTCTAAGGAGAATGCTTACTAATTTGCACAACTTTTAGTTTGAACTTTAATAGCACTAAGTCCAGACTGAGGCATACAATTATGTATTCTCTAAACATACACGGTAGTAAATACTTCATATATGTCGGCTCTATTAAATGTGCTTTTGCTTTTCCTACATTTTTCTTGTCTTAATAAAAGCTGATTGCTCAGTCCCAGCTGGCCAGTATCAATTGTCCCAGGAAAGCAAGGGTTTTACTTATATAGAACTACTTATGGTGGTTCTATTTTCTCATTAGTTGTTAGGGTCTAGAATACACTGAAAGAACAGCCCCAGACTCTAGTAGCATGCCAGCAACAAAGTGCGTTTATTCTGCAGAATTCCAGCATACTGGGGTCCTCAACTTTACAACATGACTCAACCGGAGGGGAGTTAAATGCCCCTTTTAAAGTCAGAGAGGGGAATTCCTACTGTGGCTACATAACTTCTATTGGGATTGGCTGGTGCCCATGGAGGCTATGTGAGTCTGAACAGGACTTAGGTGCTTTTAAAACCTGTAGTTAACCTACCACAGAGGCCTCCGAAAGACTCTACCTAGCAGTGTATCAAAGCAGATACTAAGACTCATAACCAAACCTTCAGCAGAGTGCAGGGAATCATATGAAAGAAGGGGGAGTTAGTATGATGTGGAGAGGGCAGGAGTTCCACAAGGACCAAATATATCTGGGCACAGGGGTCTTTTCTGAGACTGATACTCCACCAAGGACCATGTATGGATATAACATAGAACCTCTGCTCAGATGAAACCCGTGGTAGCTCAGTAACCAACTGGTTTCCCATAGGAAGGGGAACAGGGACTATTTCTGACCGGAACTCAATGGCAGGCTCTTTGACCTCCCCACCCTCCAAAGGAGGAACAGTCCTGCTAGGCCACAGAGTTGGACTTTGCAGCCAGTCCTGAAGATACCTGATAAAACAGGGTCAGATGAAAGGGGAGGAGGTCCTCCCCAATCAGTGGACTTGGAAAGGGGCAGGAAGGAGTTGAGGGAAGGAGGGTGGGATTGGGAGGGAATGAGGGAGTGGGATACAGCTGGTATACTGAGTTTAAAAAAATATAACTAATAATAATAAAAAAAAAAACTGTAGTTAAGCAACCTTATCTTCCTCAGGGCAGGTGTCTTGGCTGTTTCTGATTTGTTGCCCCCTCCCCTTTTTTTTTTTATTTTTGTAACTCTTAGGCCTGTTCTGTCTAGCAAGAAAATGAAGTCTGTCATGGAGTTGGTCAGGCTTATTTAGCCAGGCTTTCTCATAGTCATAGCTGATTCTTTAGTTTCATCTGAGAAGCACCACTAATTTATAAAAATTGCATGCCAATAGCCCTAGTAAAGTATTTTAACTCAATCTGAAATTTCACTACCAGGCATCACTGTATATAATATCAGCGTTGTCTTCCAGGTTTCCGCAGAACAACCTACTGGGCTGTGACCACTCAATGGCTTTTCCACTCCCAGGTTTAAATGCCACCACAGTTCTTCACTAAGCATATAGTCAAGTCTATCACAGGAATAATCTACTTCTAGGAAAATTTCCCTTTCTTAATTGAGGTCATCATTGCTGTGGTGATCACCATGACCAAAAGAAACTTGAGGAGGAAAGGGTTTGGGCTCACACACCATAGTTCATCATCAAAGGATTTCATAGCAGGAACTCAAAGCAGGAAGCTGGAGGCAGGAACTGAAGCAGAGCCACAGGAGAGCACTGCTTACTGGCTTGGTCTCCATGGCTTGCTCAGCCTTCCTTCTTTTGTCACCCAGGGACAACTTGAGCAAGGGCAAGAAATCACTCCATGGGTTGAGTCCTCCCACTTTAATTATTAATAAAGAAAATGCTCCAGAGACTTGCCTGTGGCCCAATATTGTTCTCCCTTTCCAAATGGTTGTAGCTTGTATTAAACTAACACAAAACCAGCCAGTTTATCCACTCTGTTCATGAACTTATAAGTTGGCAATGGTTTCGAGGTGGGGAATATTTTTTTTCACAGTTATGAAAATATTTAAATTTATTTATTACATAAATTTTACTTTGGGTTTAAAATTCCTGAGCACAGATAAGCATGCTTATAAACTTGAAATTATTTGCTTGATTACCATTAGAATTTGTTTTTTAATTTTTTATCTAACTTTTATTAATTACACTTTATTCCTTTTGTATCCTCCCATAAGCCCCTCCCTCCTCCCCTCCGGGTCCCACCCTCCTCCCCTTTCTGCATGCATGCCTCTCCCCAAGTCCACTGATAGGGGAGGTCCTCCTCTCCTTCTTTCTGATCTTGTTTTTTTTTTTTTTTTTGTTCTTCTCAATGCAGTTTATTCAGGAACCTTGAACAATCTTCTGACCCTGGGGAACATTTTAAACCAGCTTCTTAGATGCATTTATCGTGCTTAATTGGAATGCTATGTCGATTGAAATGAGCTCCTTGCTTCTTATCAACTGTAGCTCCACATATTTCCTTTCCTATCCATGGCTTACTTCACACAGTGTAATGATTTTGTGGTTCCTTTACACTATCTCACACTGTAGATTTTTCTTATTTTCTGAGAGGGGGTATTATTACTTTGTTAGTGTGTGCTACATTTCTATGAACCATTCATCCATTAACAGGTGGTCTCTTTGTTCCAAATGGCCATAGGAGTCTTATTATTCCTTCCAAATTAGGGTTTCAATTTTTCTGCATAAGTAAGTAGAGATAGAATTATTGATTTATGTGGTACTTTTATGATTATGAGGTGAATATTTTTGAGGTTATTTTTTAATTTTTTTGCATATGCTTTTATCTGTTTTAGACATGTGTTGTGTGTGTGTGTGTCAGTGTGTGTGTGTGTGTCTGTGTGTGTGTGTCTGTGTGTGCATATGGAGGCCAGAGGTCAAGCCTGAGTATCTTCCACAGCTGCTCTCCATTTTAATTAATGAAGCAGAATTGGGTTTGACTGAACTCAAGCCTTGCACATTCTAGCTATGTTTTCCAGGGAACCTGTTTCTACTTCAGAACACAGAGATTATTGGCAGGCCATCGTGACTGTCCTTTATATTACTCCTTCTGGGGATTCGAACTCTGGTTCTCAAACTTGTACAGAAAGTGTTTATTATTTCTTTATCGTGATGATTAATATCGATTTGTTTCCTAGCAATTTCAAGCAGCCTTGAACACATAAAATAAGCCCTGCTATAGTTGCACACTAATGAATTTTTTTGTGGTATTTGAAGGTTTTATTATGTTTACCTATATTAAGAAAGTTTATTAATCTATTTTTCCTTTTCTGATAATAATTTCTATATGTTATTTTAACAGGAAATGTCCAACTTACACATCTTTCAGGACAAAAATCTGTGTAGGGTTAGTCCATTGTATTCATTTTACAACCTGCATAATTATCATTACTTTTTTGAAAAGCATATTTTAAATTTTGAGTTCACTTATGAAATACAAGGCTCTATAGATTCTCTAATTCAGTTTTGATTTTCAAATTAATTTTAGTCAGTTATTTAATTTTAGTTAGTTATTCATATTGCCACATTTATAAGAATCAGAAATCTCATTTGTGACTATTTTTTCTAATTCTAGAGTACATGGAGATCCTGTATGTTCTGAATCTCATTAGTGGCATGCATTTTGTCTGTAGAAAAAAAATGATGTTTTGCTTTGGAATTTTCAATTATGAGTATTTCTAAAGATCAACTTAAAATTTAAAAAATCAACTTTAGACTCTTAAATTGCCTAGTTTATTTTTTTCTGATTTCTGCTATTATTTTTTATGTAAGTTTAGCATTTTAAATGTAACATTAAATGCAACATTTTAAATGTAACCCAGGCTGGTGTGGCAGCACACCCTTGTAGTCCTAGCACTTCAGAAGGCAGAGACAGGCAAAACTCTGTGAGTTCAAGGCTTGCCTGGTCTACAAAGTATGTCCAGAATAGCCAAGGCTACACAGAGAAACCCTGTCTCAACAAAACCAAAACCAATCAACCAACAAACAAACAAATATGTTCCAGTGAGTTGCATTAGTTTTACTTCATGGTGAGTGCTCTCTGTCACGAACAACTCCACATTTGGCTAAGGCCGAGGATCTGGCTTGCTTCCATGTATGTGGACCTATCTGCATTGCCCACGAGACACACTGGGGTTGGCTACCCAGAGGCTATTTAAGCTGTGGGCTGGCTTTCCCCAGGGTCAGATGATTGTTCAAGGTTCCTGAATAAACTGCATTGAAAAAAAAAATAAAAAATAAACAATAAATTTAAAAAAAAAAAAAGAGTGGATGCAGGTTACTTACAGGACCGTAGGCTTGACGGGCTTTGTCACTGAAATAAATGGGCCAGCACAATCCTGCTTTTCCCTTGGATTTCTCTGTGATGTTGTTGTCCTTGTTTATTGTTCACACTCAAAGTTTCCTTGACAGATTAACTGAGGGCACACAGGTGGAGAATGAGGAAGATCAGAGTGAATTAAAATCTACAGCAGGAAATGCAGGTACTCCACAGAGACTGTTTACCTCTTTTTTTATTTTTAAAGATTGTTTAGTTTTATTCATTTTAGATTCTGATGGTAGCCCTGTCCTAGTCCCACCCTCAATCCCTTCCCTCTCCATTCTCTCCCCTTGCTTATTCCTCAGAATAGGGAAAGTCCCTTTCCCATCCACCCTAGCTCATCAAGTTACATCAATATTGAGCATGGCCTCTCCCCTGTGTCCTGGTAAGGTAATTTCACTAGGGGGAAGTAAAATCAGCAAGTGAGTCCTTGTCCAATACAGTCCCTACTTCTCTTACTAGTGGGTCCACATGAAGCCTAAGATGTCCATCTGCTGCATCTTTGTAGGGATCCAAGGTCCAGTCTTTCATGGTTCTTGGTCTGTGCTTCAGTCTCTACAGGCCCTCCTGGGCCCTGGCAGCTGACCTGGTTGGTCTTCTTGTGGAGCTCCTGTCATCTTTAAGGAGGATCCAAGGGAGGATGCATAAATCTCACTTGGAAGGGGACATAGAATAGACAGAGGTGGTGGCTGAAAAGGGGAAGAAAGTGGGGGAGTGGCACAGAGATCAGACCTGGGCAGAGCTAGGGTGAGAAGAAAGAAGGCCTGCCTGTAGAGAAAGGAGGAATGAAGGGTAGGAGTATCTCTGTGACAAGCTGGAGATCTAAGTCAGGGTAGGCTCCTGGGAGATTACGAGGGTCATTCAAGCAGAGACTCCTAGTAGTAGAGGCCATAGAAACTGAAGAGGACACCTTCTAACTAGACTAGCCTCCTACTTGATTGAGGAGAACTCCCATATAAACAAGATGTGCAGGTACTCCTGTTTATGCAACAAGCACTTCACCCAAAGAGTCATGTTCCTTGTCCCAAATCTTGGGACAGGATCCTATTGTAGTGTGGTAATAAAATGAACTGGAGAGTGTATTTTATTTTCATAATTACCATGAACCCAAAATCTAAGGCAATTATGACAATTATGATTTCAATTAGAAATGTCAGGGACTACAGACATCCTGTTTGAAAAGTAACTGCTTACCATCTTCAACAACATTAATTCAGACAATAAACTCAGAAAGTAATTAGAGCTATGCTCTATTCGGGGTAAAGTGATACAGGCTGGGTTACAGAATTAAATCTGGAGCTCCCATTAGAATGAGACCTTGAAGCCCAGCAAACAATAAAATACTAATTGGAAGTCTGTGGTTAGACTAGAGTACAGCAGTTTGGGAAAAACATTATCATTTCTGGGCCTTTGCTGAAGCAAACAAGACAGTCTATCTATCTCCCTTTACTCAATTATGTCTGCAGCCCGAAGAACTAGAGTTCATGGCCATTTGCTGTTGTTTACATGATGAATATGAGACAATACCTGTATTTTTTTTCTGGCTGTTGTCAGGGGCTGTTTGCACAATGTCTTCCTTAAAACTGAAGAAAGGCACCAGACACTTCAAGAGTTATACAAAGAGAATTTTAAACACAAATTGGCCCAATAAGGTCTTGCCAGTTTTACAGACTTTGAGTCTGGTGTCTGTTCTCCACTGATAGCATTTGAACCTTATGATAATTTTGCAAGTATCACTGATCACCCATTTGACTGTTGAGTTTTATATTTATATCTTCTATCCAGGGACTGGGGAGTTGGCTCAGTGGATAAAGTTCTTATGTGTGAGTATGATGACCTGAGTTTAGAGCCCCAGCACCATACAAAAGCTGAGCATGATGGTGTGGATCTATAATCATAGTGTTGGGAAGGCAGAGCCCAACGAATCCTGGAGGATCTCTGTTAAACTAGCCTAGAAAAAAAATCAGTGGATTCCAGGTTCAATGAGAGATGGTAACCGAAAGAAATAGGAAAAACAACAGAAAAAATCCACCCACTATCAACTTCTGGCTTACACACACACAATGCACACACAGGCAAGCATAGCACTCACACATATACACACATGCATATTACACACATGCACATATGTAAAAGAGAGAGGGAGGAATATTCTACCCAAACATAATTATTTTGTAGAAATTGTATGTTCCTGGATGCTTTATCATTTTATAGTAAATAAGATGCTCATGGACATAAGAGATAAATCTCTTGCTACCCTCATCAGAAATGATGTCTAGGTAGGTGAGTCTCTTAAATATAAGGCTAAACATTCAGTTCCAGGTACATAGCAGGAAGAAAGCTTGAATAACACTGGAAAAAAACCTGGTAATCCTTAATGTCTTAGCAAATGAAGTCTGATCTCTGTTGGGAGCAATCAGGTGACAGTAGAGGTCCAGACTAAAGAAAAGGTGAGACAGAAGGATCACTAACTAAGTAGCAGGATAGAGTATGGTACTTTATATAATTCAGAACCGTGGGAAGCTGTATAGTGTCCTAGTATTAGTTCTCAACTGTACACTACAGGCACATGACATCATTCTACAACATCAGTATGATGTCCTTCAGGTTTCCCTTGGTTTTCTTATTTCATCTTGCAGTTTTTCTTCTCACTGTTAATCTTTCCATGTCTATGAAGAAATGTGTGTGTGTTTGTGTGTGTGTGTGTGTGTGTGTGTGTGTGAGAGAGAGAGAGAGAGAGAGAGAGAGAGAGAGAGAGAGAGAGTATATGTGTGTGTGTATAGATAGGGCAGAGGACGTGTTTTATGAGACAAGGTGTCTCACTGACCTGGAACTTGTTTTTTAGAATAAACACTGGGATTGCAAGCACCTACAACCTCATCTAGGGTTGAATGCAAGTCTTCATGCTTGCAAGGAAAGCACTTTACCTACTGAGCCCTGTTCACAGTCCTCAAATTTATATGTTCCTATTTAAATAGTATCACACTAGGATGATGGCCCACTATGTGGAAATTTGTCTGAGAAAAGCACTGAGTTAATGATTAAATATGCTTGCTTGCTTGCTTGCAATATAATCACTGTACCGTGCATGTAGAGGGCAGCTTACTATATTCTTTTCTGTGAGTTCTTGGGTACAATCACTGTTTGTTCTGTTTATTCTCATCTATGGGTCTTTGGAAAAAGCCAGTATTATGGGGAAAGACAAAAAGGTTTTTGATCATGTAGAAAAAAAATGTATAAGGAAATGATTTAACAATAAAAGACTGGGATCGACTACCTGCTCAACGAAAGAAGAAGGAGAAGGAGAAAAAGTGAGCAGATACCAGAGAGACTGCCTCCATAGAACAGTCTCTTGAAATGAGACATACATCAGCTTGTACCTGTCCCTGTTTGTGAATGGATTTTCTTTCACTCCAACCCATTCCTCCCAATCTCAAAACCCACAATTGGCTGAGGCGGGTCCCCAGCAAAAAACCTCGGATTTCTCCCATTCCCCTGAGGAGGAGAGCATCTGGATTCCTGAGACAGCATCTCAACCTTCAATCCACAGTTCTGTGGGTCCCTCTGTGGAGACTAGGTGGACAATAAAATCATAAAATATCCTGGATACAAGATGGAGGAGCCTAGCCTAATCTGATGCCAAGAGGGCAGTGTCTAGCCTGTAAGCCACAGCCCAGCTGCCTTCTGAAATATCCATACCCCCGCTGCTGCCTGCTGAGACACCTTCGCCCATGCACAGCAGCTCCTGTCCTCCTGCCTTCTGACACATTCACCCCTGATCCCCTACCTTTTGAGACACACACACACTGACTTCCAAAATACCTGTACCAGCCGGAGTGCTGCCAAAATGCCAGCACCTATTCCTGTTCCCTCGGACCTCTTCTGCCATCCGGAAGACTACTCCAGACCCCAGAGATGGGCAACAAAGGTAGACATTTCCTCAGAGTAAAGGGCTAGAAAAAGGTTATCCAAGCAAATAGACCCAAGAAATAAGCAGGAGTAAATATCATAATATATAATAAAATAAACTCGACCAAAATTAATCCAAAAAGGTGGGGAAGGACACTTGATCATCATCAAAGGAAAAGTTCACCAAGAGGACATCTCAATGTGGAACATCTATGTCCCAAATACAAGGGCACCCTCATTTGTAAAAGAAACATTATTAAACCTTAAGTCACACATCAATCTCAACACATTAACAGTGGGAGACTTCAACACCACACTCCCACCAATGGACAGATCATTGAGACAAAAAAAATAGAGAAGTAATAAAACTAACAGAGGTAATGGATCAAATGGACCTAAAGATGGCTACAGAACTTTGCACCCTTACACAAAATAATATATTATCTTCTCAGCACTACATGAAACCTTCTCCACAATCAAACATATAGTCAGTCACAAAAAAAAAAAAACAAACTCTACTGATACCTGAAAATTGAAAGAATCTATTGTTCTTTATCAGATCATCCTGTGTTAAAGCTAAACCTCAACAACAACAAGCCTACACAGTCATGGAAACTGAACAACTCCCTGCTCAATGATGACTGAGTGAGGGAAAGAAATAAAGAAACAAATTAAGACTTCCTAGAATTAAAATAAAATAAAGGCACAACTTATCCAAACATATGGGACACCATGAAAGCCGTGCTAAGAGGAAAGTTCATAGCACAAAGTGCCTTCATAAAGAAATGGCATAGATCCCACACTAGCGGCTTAATAGCTCACTTGAAAGCTTTAGGAAAAAAGAAGCAAATACACCTAAGAGGGGTAGATGGCAGATAATCACACTCAGGGCTGAAGTCAGTAAATGAGAAAGAAAGAGAGCAACACAAAGAATCCATGAAGCCAAGAGCTGGTTCTTTGAGAAATTTAACAAGATAGACAAACCCCTAGTCAAACTAACTGAAAAACAGAGGCACAATACCCAAATTAACAAAATTGGAAATGAAAATGGTGACATAACAATAAACACTGAGGAAATCCAAAGTATCACTAAGTCTTACTTCAAAAGCCTATATTCCACAAAATTGGAAAATCTAAAGGAAATGGACAATTTTTTTGATAGATATGACATATCAAAGTTAAGTCAAGAGCAGGTAAACAATTTAAACTCTCCAATAACCCCCAAGGAAATAGAATCAGCTAAACAAAAGCCCAGATTCAGATGGTTTTAGTGCAGAATTCTACCAGACTTTTAAAGAAGAGCTAATACAAATATACTTTTCAAACAATTCCATAAAAGAGAAACAAAAGGAATATTATCAAACATTCTATGAAGTCACAGTCATACCACACAAAGACTCAACAAAGAAAATTTCAGACCAGTCTTCCTTATGAACATTTATGAAAAAATACCAAATAACATACCTGCAAAACAAATCCAAGAATATATCAAATACATCATCCACAATGGTAAAATAGGTTTCATCCCAAGGATGCAAAGATGTTTCAATATAAGAAAATCCATTGATGTAATCCATGATATAAACAAAGGGAAAGAAAAAAAATTCACATGAATTTCTCATTAGGTGCAGAAAAAGCCTTTGACAAAATCCAACACCCCTTTAGGATAAAAGTCTTGGAGAAAAAAAAGTGGGGAAGAGCCTTGAACTCATTGGCACAGGAGACCACTTCCTGAACAGAACTGCAAATGTTCAGGCTCTAAGATCTACAATTCATAAATAAGACTTCCTGAAATTGAAAACTTCTGTAAGCCAAGGGACACTGCCAACAGAATGAAATGACCATCTACAGATTGTGCAAAGATCTTCAACAATCCTGCATTGGACAAATGCTTACTATCCAGAATATATAAAGAACTCAAAAAATTAAACACCAACAAACTAAATAATACAATTAAAATATGGGGTACAGAACGAAACTGAGAACTTTCAACAAAGAAATCTCAAATGACAGAGAAGCACTTAAAGAAATACTCAATGTCCTTAGTCATCAGGAAAATGCAAATAGAAATGACTCTGAGATTTCAAATTATACCTGTCAGAATGACTACGATCATAAACTCAAGAGACAGCACAAGCTGGTATGTGGAGACAGAAGAACACTATACCTGTACAACCCCTTTTGAAATCAATCTGACGCTGTTTCAGCAAACTGGGAATAATCCTACCTCAAGACCAGCTATACCACCCCTGGGTATACACCCTAAAGATGCTTCACCTTAAAACAAGGACATTTGCCCAACTATGTTCATAGCTGCTTTATTTGTAATAGCCAGAAACTGGAAACAACCTAGATGTCCCTCTACTGAAGAAAGGACAAAGAAACTGTGATATATTTGCACAATGGAATACTACTCAATAATTAAAAACAAAAAAGTCATGAAATTTGTGGGCAAATGGATGTGATTAGAAAAGCTCATCCTGAGTAAGGTAACAAAGAAAGATACACATGGTATACTTACTCACTTATAAGCAGCTTTTAATCATACAGTATAAGATAGACATACTACAATGCACTGACCCAAGAAGATAAGCATCAAGGAGGACCAAAGAGAGGGTGTGTAAGTCTCACTCAGAAGGGGAAATAGAATAGACATAGGTAGTTGTTGAAGTGTGGGAGCAATGTAGAAAAGGGAGTGTGGAAAGAAATAAAGGTGGAGCTCAGATCTGGGGAGAGCAGCGGCAGGAGGGCAGAGAGCTTGCAGAGAAAATGGAAATGGTGGGTAGGGGATCTGTATAGCAACCTGCATGCCTAAATAAGAATAGGCCTCTGGGAAGATACAAGGGGGACTCTAGTAGTAGAGGCCATGGAGACTGAAGAGGACAGGCTCTAAGTAGACAAGACTCCTGGTGGATGTTGGAGAACACCAACCTACCTACAAAAACCTTGATTCAAAGCTTACCCTGCCTACAAGACCTGCAGGGACAGAGATAAAACAGATAGAGCAGAGATTAAGGGAATGTTGGAGCAATGCCAGGCCCAGCCCTAAGGCCCACCCCGTAGAAGAAAACCAACCCCTATGACTATTAATGATTCTCTCTGTTATGCTTGCAGACAGGACCATATATTAGGTTTTCTCTGAGAGGCTCCACCCAACAACAGTTGGAAACAAATATTGGGACTCACGGCCATACATTGTGTGAAGCATAGGCAGCTTAGTGGAAAAGAGGGGTGAAAGATAAATAGACCTAGAAGTGACAAGAGCGCCACAAGAAGACCAACAAAGCCAATTAACCAGGGTCCACAGGGGCCTATGGACCAAACAAGGACACTGCATGGACTAAACTTAGGTCTTCTACATATATGTAGCTGATGGGAAGCTCAGGCTTCATTTGGGGCCAGTAGAAAGGGGAACAAGAAATATCTCTGACATGGACTATATTTCGTGCTTTTTGATCACTTCCTCCTGATGAGACTGCCCTACCAGGTCACAGGGGAAGAAGCCGAACTCAGTCCTCATGTGACTAGATGATGTGGAGTGTGTGAGTAGAGGGACTCCTTTTTTTTTTTTTTTCAATGCAGTTTATTCAGGAACCTTGAACAATCCTCGGACCCTGGGGAAAGCCAGCCCACAGCTTAAATAGCCTCTGGGTAGCCAACCCAGGCGTGCCATGTGGGCAATGCAGATAGGTCCACATACATGGAAGCAAGCCAGATCCTCAGCCTTAGCCAAATGTGGAATTGTTCATGACAGAGAGCACTCACCATCGGGAAGGTGGAAGGCGGAAACCAGCTCCATCTTTAAGGCATAGCATTCCGCAGCTCTCTACAGTTCCCCCTTTTCGTTTTTGACACATCAGGCAAGAGTAGAGGTCTGATCTCTGATATTAGAAATAAAGTGGGACTTTGTACGGATGTTCATTTAGATGTCATCCACCCAAAGAGCATCAGACCCGTCTGATACCTTTTTCTCAGAGGCGGGACCTGGGGCATCAACCCGCATGCAATCAGACATGCTCTTCTCTGGGTCGAAAGCGGCTGACCCTGAGTGCAGTGCTTAGCTTCGCATCCTGAGCGTATCATTTTAGCTTTTTATGGTATCCAACCATGCTTGGGGAGAATGTCCTGCTTCAATGGCTGTAAAGGCCTGAATGATCATGGCTGCATCACACTGTTGTGAGACTCTAATCTTGCATATATACCACAGGCAAACCAAGGAGACCAACACCAGAAGGCCTGCTAACGCTCCCTTGCCCGCCCATTCCTTCAGATGATTCATGGCTGCAGCAATCCATGGTGATAATCCTGTGGCTAGTCCTGCGTCCACTCTGGTAGAATTTACTGTGACAATGGCCACTCTCAGCTGCTCCATCGTAGTATCGAATTCTCCAGTCCAATTACCTAAAATATAGCTCGACAATTGTTTAGACAGATTTGCAGCGCAGGAAAAATTCTCATGTTGTATGCTAGTGACACAAAGTCCAGCATATTTTCATTGACAGCCAGGTTGAGCGATTTGCCATAGGGTATCAATTTGCTCCTGCACGAGGTCAATCCTCTGATTGAACACCATCAACCTTCCTTTTAGGTGAGCATTAATTCCTTTTTGTACAGCTAAGGCCTGAGCTACAAACATGAGTCATACTGGGCAGACTGCTCAGAGGGACTCCTTTTTTTCTGAGGAATAGGGGAGGGGAGATACAGGAAGGAGGGTGGGACTGGAAGAAGAAGAGAGAGTGGCTTATGACCAAGATGTAATATTAAAAAACAAATTAATTAATAAGAAAAGAGATCCAGCATGTTGTGGGAACACAGAAAATGCTGGATGTCTCTCTCTACATACATTTCTTACCTGTATCACTCAGAAGGCTACGTATGGTCTAGAATGCTGCCACCTTCAGCAGCTGTAATGTTTCCTGTCCTTCAGTAATTCAGCCCAACCTTTGATTTGAATAGCTTCATCCTGTGACACCAGCCATACTTTCCTTTTATAAATAAGCAGTTTTCCACCTGGTTTTAAAGAACATTTTTATTGATTGATTGATTGATTGATTGCATTTATAGACATCTTCCTATATGCAAATGGTATTTTCTCTTAGAAGCCATTTGTATGTGTGTATGTCTGTGTGGTCTTTTGTGCATGTGAAAGCAGTGCCTACAGAAGCAAGAAGAAACCCCTACAATGGGAGTTGCAGGTCATTGCGAGTTGCTTGATGTCAGTGCTGGGAATTGAATATGGCTTGTGTAAGAGCAGTAAGAATTCTTGCCCATTAAGACATTGTGCCACCTCCACTATTTCCTTTTTTTTTTTTATAATGAAGCATGCATCCTTTCATTAATGTTTTAATAAAACAATATACAAATGCTGACTATTTAAACAATCTGGATTTTTTTTTCAACTTGTTATGATCTGGGAGGAGAGAATCCGAATTGCTTTCATCAAATTGGTCTGTGAGCATATCTATGGGGCATTTTTCTATTGATTTAAGCAGGAGGGCTCACCCCTCCTGAAATAGCACCCCTGGACAGGAGGTCCTGGGTTGTATAAGAAAGAAAGCTTGACAAGCCACAGAAGCAAATCTGAAAGCTCTTCCATGCTTCCTGCCTCTGCTCTTGCTCTGACTTCCCTGAAGCATGGACTGTCATCAGGATAGGTATGTCAAATAAGCCCTTTACTCCTCAAGTTGCTTTTGGTCATTGTGTTTTTAGAGCAAAAGAGAATATGATTTGGACATATTAATACTGACTCCTTCCCATTCATTCATTCATCATCCATTCATTTGTTTTTTGAAGGAAGGAAGGAAGAAAGATGCTTGCCTCTTTTCTAGTAAAGATACACTTTCATTGCAAAATATTTCCCTTAGAAACCTTGATCTAAAAGAAATAGACACTAAAAGCCACTCATGCTTTACTGCTGTTTCTTGATAGTCACTGAGTTGGGAAGATACTGAATATTCCTTTTAGGATAACTCTGCTGATTTACTTAAAGAGGATAAGACTGTTCCCAGGGATGGAACTTTCATATTAAGCTATAACTGCTCTGTGGAAGGTTGACTTTACTCTCCAGAAAACACGTTCTCAGAGGATGGAACATTAATGAAGCTGGTTTTCTTCAACCAATTTTAAAAGTGCAGGAATCTAGGAGCACACCTTGGTAAGTACTTGTCAAGCTAAGAGCTCATAAATGAAGCTACTTTTAAAAACTTCAATAGTAGATTATTGTAAACATAACAAAATTATATATTTTATTGAAAGAAAAAATATAAAGGGTTTTTTTTTGTCTTAGTAGAGAAACAAAACATTGCTGTTTATAATGTGGTGGAAACCTATATTGGCATTTCATTACTCAATAACCTATAATTTCTCCTTCTGGGATAATTCACTAAGAATGATCTTTTCTAGATCCCACCATTTGCCTGCAAATTTCATGATTTCCTCCTTTTTGATTGCTGAGTAGTATTCCATTGTATAAAAATACCACAATTTCTGTACCCATTCCACCGTTGATGGACATCTGGGTTGTTTCCAGGTTCTGGCTATTACAAATAGAGCTGCTATAAACATGGTTGAGCAAGTGGGATATACTCACTTATATAGACCTATAAGATATGATAAACATAATGAAATCTATACACCTAAAAAAGATAATCAATTGAGCGGACATGGGGTAAGATGATCAAGCCTCGTTTAGAAAGACAGATGGGATGTGCATTGAACGTATGACAGGAGTCTACTGAGCGCATCTGAAAGACTCTAACTAGCAGTGTTTTCAAAGCAAAGACTCATGACCAAACCTTTGGCAGAGTACAGGGAATCATAAGAAAGAAGGGGAGTTAGTCTGATGGGGAAAGGATAGGAGCTCCACAAGGACCAAATATATCTGGGCACAGGGTCTTTTCTGAGACTGACATTCAAGCAAGGACCATGTATGGATATAACCTAGAACCTCCACTCAGATGTAGCCTGTGGTAGCTCAGTAACCAATTGGTTTCCCAAAGTGAGGGGAACAGGGACTATTTCTAACAGGAACTCAATGACTGGCTCTTTGGTCTCCCCACCCCCAAAGGGAGGAGCAGTCCTGTTAGGCCACAGAGGAGGGCTTTGCAGCCAGTCCTGAAGATACCTGATAAAACAGGATCAGATGAATGGGGAGGAGGTCCCCCCTATCAGTGGACTTGGAAAGGGGCACGGTGGAGATGAGGGAGGGAGGGAGGAACTGGGAGGGAATGAGGGATCGGGACACGCCTGGGATACAGAGTTAATAAAATGTAACTGATAAAAAAAAAAACCTATAATTTCAACAATTATGTTCAATCAAGAGTTTTCAACATTTCAGTTGGCCTTTTCCCCTCCATTATTCAATTCTACATAATACAATATATATGCTGAAACATTCTAATAGTTACCAATATTTAACAAATAGATCACGAAGTCATACATCAATGCTTGAACTGAGATAACAAAATAAGATAATGGCAATTTTTATGACTCACAAATGAAGACAAACATAAGTTAGGACCAAAATTAATATTAAACAAATAATCTGTAGAGGGCTGATGTGTTCTAGGTGTTTGTTCAAGAACCCCAAACCAAAAACAAACAATAGAGAAACAACAACAAAAACCAGGGAAGATGGGATTGCTATAGGAGAGAATTTAAGACAACAGCCAGTTAAAAATTAATTCAATAACTCAGAAGTAAGTGAGCATGGCTGATAGTCTGGCACAGCAAAGTCCCTTTTGGTACCATGGTCAAGGACTTGGAGTCTACTTTTTCTTTGGCATTATAGAATTCAGAATGAATAAGACTACAAACAGAGGCAATGGAAGATATAAACTGAAAAATAGTAACAGAGAGATAAAGAGATAACTCAGTGAGTAAGAGCATTTACTGTGCAATCATGATGACTGATATTTAGATCCTAGCACATAGCAACCTGAATACCCTGAAAATGTCTGTATCCCTAACTCCAAGGGGAGCAGAGGCAGAAAACTTACTCAGGAAGAAACTCTGCCTCAGAATAGACAGAGACGGGTGGAAAAGACACCTGAAACTCTTCTTGGTATAATGTTCCTGTGGAATATATACCTGTGGAATATATGACCCTTGTTCAGTCAGATGCTGATTTCTCTACCCCACTATCTGGTTTCAATCTGGACATTGCACTGTGATGCTTATTCTAAGTATTACCTGTCTCAAGTTTGTGTAAACATGCTGCCATTTGTTCTCTGTATTGCCAAAAAACCCAACCAACTAATGCTGAGTGATGGAGAGAATAAGGTAGAACACTCTGGTCTGGAAAAGAGGAGAAAGAAGGAGTGGGAGGAGAGGACTGGGTAACAAGAGAAATGAACCAGACCTTAAGATATGACTAAAAAGCTAGTATAATGTGGGAAATCAGAATGGGAGGAAGCTATGTAGGCTTGGATGTTTAGGATGGAGTAATTATTGCCCAGCATTGTGTTCTAGGTTAATTAAATAAATCCTAGTCTCTGGGTGGTGATTTGGGTATATAGCTGTTTTAGGAATAAATGCTGTTAAACTAAAAGACAAATCAATATTAAATATTAATAATAATCAACAAACTCCCTCTAGTGTCTGCATGTAATACACAGCCACATACCCCCAACATGCACATACAATTGCAAAAGGTCACACACACACACGCGCGCACAATTAAAAGAATAAATTACTATGTTCAGTTAATATAAGCTGACAATATTAATTAAATAAAAGGAATCAATGATAGGAATAAAGGGCAGATAAAGACTTTGTTGAGGAGACTTTAATTAGATATAGGTTGTCATTAAAGGTTACCTATTTAAGTACTGGTTTGTAGTCAAATCTTGGTAAGTATTTTTTCACCTTCTTCTAGACTTCAACACAATCCTCTGTTTTTACATAATTAGAAAAAAAATAAAGTTGGTTTTTCCTCCTTTTACCCAAGTATTCTGTCATATTTTAGTCTTTGGCATTCCTTGGACTCCCTGATAGGAAATACAGGAAGTAATCTAGACAGTGCCCTGGTATAAGAGAGAGAAACCCAAATCTAAGATACAATGTGATTTTGGTAAATTCTGCAGCCACATGCCTCTGGCTACAGTCATGGTGCTGATAGAAGGAGCTGAGGACATGATTCAGTAGTTTTTAAGTACTGTTATACAAGTGCAAGCTTGATGGTCTGATTCACATTCCTAGAGTTCAAAAGACTGTCTCTACCCTGCCCCCCTCTGAGAAAATGGGAGGCTGAGGCAGGAGAATCTTTGGACGCTAATTGCCCATCTAGCTTGGAACATGCAGTGGTAAACAAGAAAGCATATTTCAAACACCTGAAAAGCAAGGGCTTATGCCCAGGTTGTCCTCTGACCAACACACACACACACACACACACACACACACACACACACACACACACCATACCTTATGTGTGTCCAGTTTTTCATATACATAAATCTGAGAGAGAGACAGAGAGAGAGAGAGATGCAGAGTCTCAGACTCCACTGTTCAACTACTTAAACAGACATTTCATTTCTGAATGACTTCAAAGTCATCTGGGTTGTTTGTCAAAACCATGGCACCCTGAGAACCACAATCCATGGGAAGGAGTTGGTCCTGGCACCCATACACAAATGGCACAAATAGACTGTAGAGAAGTTCTCCGGTGTGATTTTGTTGTTGTTTATTTGTTTTGTTTTTTGTTTGTTTATTTGTTTTTGTTTTGTTTTGTTTTGTTTTTGAGGCCAGGTTTCTCTGTGTTGCGTTGACTGTCCTGAACTCCCTTTGTAGACCAGGCTGGAGCAGGCACTCTGCCTGCCTCTGCATCACAGAGTACTGGAATTAGAGGCATGCACCGCCACGCCCAGCTATAGAGAAGTTTTAGTGAAAAGAATGTAATTGGATAGCCGAAGTGTTCTTACATGTCTCTCCAATAGTCCACTGTGGCAGAGTGCATGCCAGAAAAGACCGGAATCTACTTCCAATAAAAACACTCTGACAAAGACCTTATGGAAAACCAAGCAAAACCTGTCAATGAGGTCTGAGAAATTGTGGAGGCTCCAGACTAAATAAAGACAAATAACATTGTTTCAGTCTCTCCAGGGAGCAGCATGTGCTCTCTCCTCTTCCACATAGAGTCTCATGTCTTGGAGGAGAAAGGAAACAGTTTGATGCATGTCTACACTTAATTTTAATCATTTTCAATTTTCACTCTTTTATTTATTTTTAATTTTTTTTACAATTTATTCAGTTTGTATCTCAGTTGTAGCTCCCTCCCTCATCTCTTCCTGGACCCACTCTCCCTCCCTCTTCCCCCTTATCCTCTTCCCCTAGTCCACTGACCCCAGCTTATCAATTCTCATTGGGACTGCCTGGATTCTTTTTCTTTGTGGCCTGGCAAGGCCTCATGTCCAGGCAGAAGTGATCAAAGAGCAGTCAACTGAATTCATGACAGAGATAGCCCCTGCTCCCCTTACTCAGGAACCCACCCAGAGACTGAGCTGCCTAAGAGCTACATCTGAGCAGGAGGTTCAGATCCTCTTCATGCATGGTCCTTGGTTGGTTTATCAGTCTTTGCAGGGCCCGCTGAGCTCAGAACTTTTTAGCTTTGTTAGTCTCCTTGTGGAGCTCCTGTCTCCTTCTATCTCTGCCTCTGTCCTCCTCTTTCTCTTCTCTCCTCTCTCACCCTCCTCTCTACCCTCACATACTCCTCTTTCATTTCCTTTCCTCTTTTCTTACATACCTTCTTCTCCAAGTCTCCCTACTGTTTTCATATATTCTATGTATGTTACCCACTGAGTTTAAGTAAAATTGCTTTCCTACTGAGTTGGAGTTTATTTCTGCTGCAAAGACAACCGTCAGTGTCTTCAGTTGTACAACTGAGGAATACGACACATCCACCAGCAGCAGATATTAAATGTCAATAGTCCCCTCAGGGAAGAATGAAGCCTCATGGAGCACTACATCATCGATGATGAAATGTTGAGGGTTCTAATGATGTATCGATGTGCACATAACACAGCTATACTGAGTACATTGGTGAAATGGACATACCATGTTCTATAGTAGTTCTATATATAGTTCTATGTGGGTCAAGACCTCTTTTGGGTTCCATATCAGATATGGTGCCTATCATATACTTACATCATGATTTATAACAGTAGCAAAAATTGCTGTTATGAAGTAGTAAAAAAAAATTTCATGCTTGGGAGTCAACACTACATGAGGAACTGTATTAAAGGGTCACAATATTAGTAAGGTTAAGAACCATTGTTCTAAAAGCATCTTTTTGTTTTCTGCATTTCCCACTCACTTTTAGCTTTTACATCTTTACACCCTTTCTTTCATAATGTTCTCTTAGCATTGGAACAGTGAAAAACAATTTCTTCTTTTTGACTGCACCTTCTTGCATCACTTATTTTTTTTTATACTTTGTTCAATTTTGGGTTTCTGCATTGTCTGTTGTCTCTCTACATTAAGAAGCTTCTCTGTTGTAGGCTGAAGGCTGTACTAGTCTCAGGTTGACTGAGTTCTGGCTAAACTAAGCCATACTTCCAAACCTCAGGTTGTAATCAGAAGTTCAATTTATTATATCTGTAATTCTATAATATTAAAAAATTCCCAGTTATGTGTATTATTCATATTTAGACAGAACACCAAAAAGCAGAGCACTAAAAATTCTGCCATTTATTCCAGTGCCAGGATATTGTATGCACTGATGATTTAATAATTTCAAGGTCCTTTCTCTTTTCACAGCCAATTCTATGTCTGTGAGTCTGTAGTGTTCATCTTCAGGATAGCTCTTCCGAGCTCAATCACCTCAGTTAGGACACTCATTCACAGGCTTGCTCAGAGATTGTCTCTTTGGTGATTCTATATCCTGTCAAGTCACCATTCATATTAACTACCACATGTTTGCTGAAAAACGACAGAGATAAGTGGTAGGGAGGGCAAAGGTATTTCAGGGGCATGTAACCTAGAGGTAATTAAAATACAGACATGTAAAGCATGTAATCTGTTGAGATTTACATCTCTAGGAGGAGGTATGGGGCTCTTACCGTCTGTTAAAGGAGAAAGCCACTGAGAAGCCTAAGATAGATTCTAGAGACTCTATCTGCAGAGACATGTGTGTCTTACAGTACTACACATGTGGGATGTCTTTAGTTAGAACACCAGACCCACAGAAGATGTTGGCAGTCACTGCGCTGATAAGGATAGGTAAGAATTTTGTTTATCACTCCATTACATTATTCTTTAAAAGTTATTGGACAGAGACAATAATGGAACTATAAAGAGCAGAAAGAAAAAAAAACTCTAAACAAGTTGCTTGTTTAGAACAGGCAAATCAGAACAAATTGTCTGACATCACTTTTAGTCAGCAAACTAAAGTACCAATTGCTTTGTATCACATGACTTACATGGGAAATGGGTAAATTTATTAACCACTACTAATAGTTTTAATTATTGGAACAGCAACATTTAATGAATTCCAAAATGTTCAGCATTTAGAAACTCCTGTTCATTATATTTGAAATGCTTGATCTGCACAAACTTTTCTGTCCTTAATCTGTGAATGTAATGATCTTGCTTGTAACTTCAGGAGCAACAATCAAGGAGCCATTAGAAGAAGCCAAGAGCTAGCTATCCAAGAGCTGAGCTCTACTGAATCACAGACACTTAGAAAGAATTAACTATGAACTTCACAATATAACCCTATATCAGAAGGTAGGTGTGGAGTAAATGAGTTGGACTGTGGAATTTAAGACTTGTCTGTGTCACCCAAAAGTGGTAACATTTTAAGTAGGTATATGTCCAACCAGGTTTCAAGTGAGTAAAATTGGAGCATTTGATGAGAAAAACCTCATAAATCCATGATCAGATAGTAATTTGAGTTAGTAGATATCTTTTGATCCCTTATGTGTATGGGTGTGCCTTCAATTGAGTGAATATGCAAGTGGAGGTCAGGAGATAAGCATAGATGTTTATTCTTAAAAACGTCAGCTACCTTCTCCGAGACAGGGTCCCAGTGGCTTGAAAATGAAAAATTAGTCTAAACTAGCTTGCTTGCTCTGTCTCCTCAGGGACAGGATTACAACTGTATGATGCCATGCCCAGAACCATATAGGTTCTGGAAAACATCACTCTGTCATCTTCAAGCTTGTATGATTGAACCCATCTTCACAGCTTCTCTTTTTTGATGAATACTTAATTATATACGTTTATGAAGTAAATGTAATGTTTTAAGTCATACATCCATTGTGTAAGAATAAACAGAGTTCACACTAGTGTCACACATAATGTTTTATGTCAACATTTTGTTCATGATGATGGATGGAAGGACGTTTCTTTTCCCTTTCTTATTAACTTTTGTTTATGGAGGAAAAGTACACACACATACAGGATTATTATGTTCTAAAGAGTTGGAACACATTGAATTTTTATCACTTCAATTATAGTAGAAGGTAATAATATTCTCATGACTTGAATGCAAACTGTTAAAGAAGTGTTGCAATAAGATTCAGAAACCTTGTGGACATTGTGAATTGATTGCTGCAAAGCTCACAACAGCAAAAATAACAATTAACTCCAGTCAATTTATAAATGTTTTAGTTATTTAATGACCGTATTTAAGTCATTATATTTTCTCTGGAGCAAATGATTTTCAAAAAGACCAAAAAAGCAGTGTTTATCTCACAGGCCTTTTTTTTTATGGAACAGGAAAAAGTCTCATAAAGTGTTACAATTTTATATACATATGGCAAAGATAATTTAGGAAAGGGTGTTTTAGGCTATAATTTTGATTCTTAAAATATATTGATCTCTTCTCATTAGAGTGTTCATTATGGCACTACATATTATGATTATTTTTCCCAAATATTTAAGTTATGACTTAAGATAATAACTTTAAACTTTTCATTATTTTATAAACTTCTCCCCAACTGTGTTATGAACCTTGTGGGGCAAGGACTATGCAAATCATTGCTGACCTAAACCAAGCACAATGCAGAGAGTGAGCTATCCTTTAAATAAGGTTTGCCAATGCTGGTCAACCTTCCTGCATTTAGGCCAAAACTTACTATCAGTTTTAAGATAGCACAAGCTAGACAGTAGGGAGATGGCTCATTCGGTAAATATTATCTTGTAAGCCCGAGATCCCAAGTTTGATCCCTGGAACCAGTGTAAAAGCCAAGCATGGTGATATGCTCCTGCATTCTAGCTCTGAGCAAATGGAATAAAAGAACCCCAGAGCTTGCTGGACCAAGTTCAGGAGATAGAATGTTACTCACTCACCACCACACATGCAATGACAAGTGCTGGTGGGATCATCATCTCTACCCTTGACATTGCTTGTGCCTCTATTGTAATTCACAAAAAACTTCATAGTCATTATGTGTAATATTTGGGGGTCAGGAATATCTATGTTTAGGTCTCCAGAGCCAAATTGTTTATTGATTTGCTTCCAATTTATTTTTATTTTCCATTTAGGATTCTATAAAATGTGATCAGCAAAAAATTATTTGATAACGTGCCTCCCAGATGTGCACCCCTATTCTTCATCTCCCATAAAACACTCCATATGGAGAGATATATTTTATGCTTCCAGTTTCTTGAAGCTGGTTTAACTTGTGGTTTAAACAATGACTTCAATAGAAGAGTCTGATACTGATTTTGACTTGTCAATTTGATAGGACTTAGAATCATCATGAGAGTGACCTGTGAGTGTCTGTGAGACATTATCAAAATTAGGTTAACTGAGATGCGATGCCCACCTTGAATAGGTAGCACCATTGCATGGCCTGGGGCCCAGGACTGAAGAAAGTGTGTTGAGGCCCACTACCCATCTCTCTTTGATTCCTCATTGTAGATGAAGTGTGACCATCTGGCTCATGTCCCCTACCATGATGATCCATATCCTGAAACTGTGAACCAAAATAACCTTTTTTTTTTCTGTGTTGCTTTTGTCATGTATTTTGTGTTAGTAACAAAAAAGTAACTAATTCTAATAGGGTCTTACACATTTTGGGCTGGTTCCTTTGACATTGATGCATCTATTATTTAAAATACCCCATTTTGGGGGACATAATTACCATATAATAGCTCAATTTTTGTGGGAAGTCTAGGTTATGAGGGGAGACACTTTCTTAGCCCTCAGCTATTCCACCCCCTATCACCTTCATGCAACACTGGTGTATGTAGTCCCCTCCAGGTGACCCAAAAGCCAAGTTTATAAAGACAGGAAATGCTCTAAGTGAGCTCTACCAGTTGAGCTGTTAAACAGGAGAGTTGCAGGAAGAAATACCAAATCCACAACTGTCCGATTGAAACAAGCTTTATTTTGGGTGGCATCCAGTCCAGTTGCTTCTTCCTAAGTCTGCTCTTAGAAAGCAGCTCCTGCCAGCCTCTTGAGGTTTCTTCTTTTAAATTATTCATTTAATTATTACAGTTTATTCACTTTTTATTCCAGATCTAGCCCCCCTCCATCATCTCTTCCTCCCTCTTCTTCTCCTAGAGGTGAAAAAGCATTCACAGGGTCAAGAGGTTTGATTGTTATATGTTGTTAGAGAAAAGTTGAAGAGTACAAAATAAACAAAAACAAAAGCAAACAAACAAAAAGAAAACAAAAGAAAAAGAGCAATCTTCATACACACCAACAAGAAAAGTGAATTGGGAAAAAAATCACATTCAAAATAATTCTGCAAGAATCAAGGATTTGGAAATATATGTAAGCAGAGAATAGAAAGACCTTTAGAACAAACAGTGAAACAGAAAAGCATAGAGGATACTAGAAAATGAAAAGGTTTTGCACATTCATAGATTGTCAGAATTATTATTGTGACAATGACTATGCTCCAAAATTCATTTACAGATAAACTACCTTTCAAAATTCCAACATCATATCTCACACACTTGGAAGAAATACCAAACAAACCAAGAACTTGCATGGAACCACACATGACTGTGAAAAGTCAAAGTAATCCTAAATTGTAAGAACAGACATGCAGGTATTATAATACCCAATCTCAAATTATACAACAGAGATAAAGACAGCCTGGTACTTGCATGAAAATAAACATGGAGACTAATGGAATAGAATAGAGGACCCATATATGAAACAACAAACCTATATCCACTTAATCTTTGTCAAAGGTAGTAAAAACATACATTAGAAAAAAAGCCTATTAAACAAATGATTCTAGCAAAAACTGTATAACTACATGCAGAAGCATAAAATGCTGCTCATATCTTTCACCTTGTATAAAAATCAATTCAAAATAGGTGATAAATCTTAGTTTAATACTTGAATAGAATACCAATAACAGCAGAACTAGCTTGTAAAATTATGAGATGGAACTACATAAAATTAAAAAGTTCCTGCACAAATCTACTATAATATAAGTAGAACAAAAATACACCCCACAGAATGGAATAAAAATTATCTGCCAGATATCCTTTAGACAAGGGGCAAATATTCAAGACCTACACGTTATTGCAGAAATTAAATACCAAGAAAATTATAATATCAATGAACAAATGAGTTAATGAATTGAATAGATAGTTTTAAAACACACACATTCCCCAAAATTTTAAGAAGTGATCAGAATACCTAGTCATCATAGAAAATACAATTCAAATTACATTGAAATTTCATCTCACCTGAGTCAGAATAACCATCACCAAAAAAAATTAGAAAGTGAATGTTGGAGAGGACATGAATAAAGAGAGGTGAATGCTTAACCACTTTTGGTTGTGATCCATATTAATGCAGCTTTTATGAAAACCAGTTTGAATGTTGCTCAAAAAAGAAATTTAAAGTAAAACCAGCACATGACCTAGCTCCTTTACTCCTAGGCATGTATTCAGAGAACTCTATATCCTACTGTAGAGATATTTTTAAACTCTGAGTTTGTTACTGTTTTATTCACTATGACATGATAGTGTTCATGAACAGATGAGCTGATAATTGAAATAGTGGTCATATATAAAATGAAATACTATTCAATTCTAAAAAAACGATGTCACATTTTTTAAAATGAATTTGTTTACGATGAGACACACATTCTCAGAGTGAGGGGCAAGCGCATGCTCTCCCTTCTTTGTGAATCTTCTGTAAATGTTCACGTGGCCACAACATAACATGCAGGTAGGAAACAAAGCCTAGTTAAATACTAAGTGATAGGAAAGACCTAACACAGAGAATGACCTTGGAGTCATATACAATGAATTACTTTTCTAGTTTTATCTCCGTCATAGAGTTTTCTTTTCTGGTGGTGGATAAATGTATAAATTATATTTGATGGTGAAAGTACAAAATCCAACATGAAGCTCCACAGCTTCAGAATCGTTATTTTAAGTGTATGGAAAGGTTTTGAGATCCGTAGACTATGGATAATTTCTCTGTGTAAAGTTATTTTTATTTTTGTAAGCTCTTTACAATAAAGTTTGGTAATTATTTTAAAATTATTTTTATATGAATTTTATATATTTGAAAATATTAAACAGATACAGAAATTCACTATCTTATGTGTGAAATATTATTAGCCCTACTTTATTCACAGAAAAAAAAATGGCGTCACACAATCATCGTGATTTGAATGGCATTGATGGCTTTCTTTGCTTAACCATCCACCCATATAACAGCAAGCTTACTGTTTGGAGGTGACCAAACATTTTTACCTAAGACAGTAAATTATTGAGGAAAAGAGTGTTGTGTATTCTGTTTATAATAAAAAGATGCAGTAGATAACTGTATGTGGTATTTAAGCTTTGGCAGTATTGGAAGAAGAAGAGAGTCTGCAAGGAGAATATGATCAGAATGTAATAAATGTATAAGGAGAAATAAGAAAAAATAATAGAACATATATTTTCCTAAAATATCAAGTAGGGCATCATTTTTCATCAAGACAAAAGAAATGTTTTGGAATGAAAAAATGATGCGTCTATTCAGACACTAGGGGACCTAATTTACACATCTCGGTGGCTTTCATTTGTGCTAATGCTGTGTGCTGTGGCTCCTCTGACTACATTACTAATTGCATATCTTCTCCAGTGTCAACAGAACAGCTTAAGGTCACTCTTTTGAAGTGAGTGCTCTCACTTAGTCTTAGGCTGGGCTTTCCTTCCCATCAAAATGGCTAGAAGCACCTTGGGAAAGATCCAGATCATTGAACTCACTATTCTGTAATCCTCTGATTTCCTCAGCCACTTGCTCTTTTAAATTCATTAAGTTTCAATAATTATCTATAAAATTGTATTTGTTTTGACGAATGCAATATATTATTTGTTCACAATTATGAAACCATGCAGAGCTGACCAGTATCTTAAATGTTCCCATGCTTTCCTGTTTAGGCTCATTAGCCTAAGGGCCTTTCTACCAACCATCATTTCTTCTGTTCTTTTTCGCCCATTTTACTTTTCCCAAATTCATTTGGACTACAGGAATCTTATGCAACACACAACTCTTAAAAATTGTCTCCTTTTTATAGCACTTACATTCAATTCGAGTCATTCATGTATTCTTGTACTCAGGTAGCACAAACTTATTAAGACTAATGATATTCCCTTGAATACAACTGTACAACTTGTTTATTTGAACCGTGATGAATGTCTTAATTGATTCCAGGTTTTGGTAATTATAAAGAAACTCATATAAATGTTAATAGTAAGGTTTCCTGTGTGTATGTATAACAAATTAGGTGTGTAAATACACAAGGAATAAACTCTGAACCACATCATAGGGAGATACGTAGTTTCACAAGATGCTGGTGAGCCTCACTCCAAAGGATAAAGCATAGTGTACAATATGCTGCTGTTTCTGTAGTTGTGAACAGTTGTTTCTACACTGTTTGGCATTACTAGAGAGTGAGTGTTCCTATTACTTTAAATCCTCACTATTGTATAATCCTGTCAGCGCTAGAATTTTATCCATTCCTACAACTCGCTCATAGTGTTCCACTGTTGTTTTAAGTTTCAAATTCTTAAACTGCGAGTTACATTAAGCTCATATTCACACATTAATTTCCATCTGCCTGTCTCCTTTATTGAGGGTGTTTGGGGATATTAGCAAAGTTTAAAATTGGACTCACTACTTTCCTTTTAGTTCAAGAGTTATACTTATTTTATCTTTAATTAGACATGTACTTTATGAGCATTTCTCTTAGTACATAGCTTTTCATTCAGATCACTCACTACTGCTACATTTTTTAAGACATTGCCAATGTTTTCAAAATTGCTTTAGTTTTAAGTTTGCACTTTAAATTATTCTTATAAGAACAGTAAAATTGAAAGATATGTGTTTATGTTAATCTTTTTTTAATTTTTTATTTAACTTTTCTTTTTTATTATTATTATTATTATTTTGCTTTTTTTTGGTTATAATCGGTCAAATTGTACTTCTTTTTTTTTTTTTTCAATGCAGTTTATTCAGGAACCTTGAACAATCATCTGACTCTGGGGAAAGCCAGCCCACAGCTTAAATAGCCTCTGGGTAGCCAACCCCAGCGTGCCACGTGGGCAATGCAGATAGGTCCACATACATGGAAGCAAGCCAGATCCTCAGCCTTAGCCAAATATGGAGTTGTTTGTGACAGAGAGCACTCACCATCGGGAAGGTGGAAGGTGGAAACCAGCTCCATCTTTAAGGCGCGGCATTACGCAGCTCTCTACAGTTCCCCCTTTTTGTTTTAGAGCATCAGGCAAGAGTAGAGGTCTGATCTCTGATATTAGAAATAAACTGGGACTTTGTACTGATGTTCATTTAGGTGTCATCCACCCAAAGAGCATCAGACCCGTCTGATACCTTTTTCTCAGAGGCGGGACCTGGGGCATAACCTACATGCAATCAGACTTGCTCTTCTCTGGGTTCAAAGCAGCTGACCCTGAGTGCAGTGCTTAGCCTCGCTATTTTTCAATGCAGTTTATTCAGGAACCTTGAACAATAATCTGACCCTGGGGAAAGCCAGCCCACAGCTTAAATAGCCTCTGGGTAGCTAACCCCAGCGTGCCATGTGGGCAATGCAGATAGGTCCACATACATGGAAGCAAGCCAGATCCTCAGCCTTAGCCAAATGTGGAGTTGTTTGTGACAGAGAGCACTCACCATCTGGAAGGTGGAAGGCAGGAACCAGCTCCATCTTTAAGGTGTGTCATTACGCAGCTCTCTACAGTTCCCCCTTTTCTTAATTACACTTTATTCATTTTGTATCCCCCCATAAGCCCCTCCCTGCTCCCTCCCGGCCCCACCCTCATCCCCCCTTTCGGCATGCATGCCCCTCCCCAAGTCCGCTGATAGGGGAGGTCCTCCTCTCCTTTTTTCTCATCATAGTCTATCAGTTCTCATCAGAAGTGGCTGCATTGTCAGGGTTCTAGGTTATCTCCATGAATAGTCCTTGGTCTCTGGGAAGTTCCCTGTGTTCAAATTTTCTTGTTCTGTTGCTCTTCTTGTGGAATTCCTGTCCTCTCCAGCTCTTACTATTTTCCACTTCTTACATAAAATTCCATTCACTTTGCCCAACAGTTGGCCATCAGGCTCAGCATCTGCTTTGACAGTCTGCATGGCATAGGCTTTCAGAGGCCCTCTTTGGCAGGTTTCCAGTTTGTTTCCTGCTTTCTTCTTCTGGCTTTCAGAGGCCTTCTGTAGCAGGTTCCTAGGTTGTTTCCTGTTTTTTTCTTCTTCTGATGTCCATGCTCTTTGCCTTTCAGGATGGGGATTGAACATTTTAGTTAGGGTCCTCTCTTTTCTTAGTTTGTTTAGATGTACAGATTTTAGTGGGTTTATTCTATGTTGTATGTTTATATGAATGAGTATGTACTATGTGTGTCTTTTTGCTTCTGGGACAACTCACTCAGGATGATCCTTTCCAGGTCCCACCATTTCATGATTTCCTTATTTTTCATTGCTGAGTAATACTCCATTGTATAGATGTACCACAGTTTCTGCATCCATTCTTCAGTTGAGGGGCATCTGGGCTGTTTCCAAATAAACAAATAAAGCTGCTACAAACATGGTTGAACAAATGTCCTTTTTGTGTACTTGAGCCTCTTTTGGATATATACCTAGGAGTGGTATGGCTGGATCTTGAGGAAGCGCTATTCCTAGTTGTCTGAGAAAGCGCCAGATTGATTTCCAGAGTGGTTGTACAAGTTTACATTCCCACCAGTAGTGGAGAAGGGTTCCCCTTTCTCCACAACCTCTCCAGCATGTGTTGTCACTTGAGTTTTGATCTTGGCCATTCTCATGGGTGTAAGGTGAAATCTCAGGGTTGTTTTGATTTGCATTTCCCTGATGGCTAATGACGTTGAGAATTTTTTTAAGTGCTTCTCTGCCATTCGATATTCCTCTACAGAGAATTCTCTGTTTTAGCTCTGTTCCCCATTTTTTAAGTGGATTACTTGGTTTGCTGCTTTTCAGCTTCTTTAGTTCTTTATATATACTGGATATGAGTCCTCTGTCAGATAAAGGGTTGGTGATGATTCTTTCCCAATCTGTAGGCATTCGCTTTGTTTTGATGACAGTGTCCTTTGCTTTACAGAAGCTTTTCAGTTTCATGAGGTCCCATTTATTGATTGTTGCTCTTAGAGCCTTTGCTGTTGGTGTTCTGTTCAGGAAGTTTTCTCCTGTACCAATGAGTTCTAGGGTATTCCCCACTCTTTTTTCTAGCCGATTTAATGTGTCTGGTTTTATGTTTAGGTCTTTGATCCACTTGGACTTCAGTTTTGTGCAGGGTGATAAGTATGGATCTATTTTCATTTTTCTACATGTAGACATCCAGTTGGACCAGCACCATTTGTTGAAGATGCTATCTTTTGTCCATTGTATGTTTTTGGCATCTTTGTCAAAAATCAGGTGTCCATAAGTGTGTGGGTTTATTTCTGGGTCCTCTCTTCGGTTCCATTGATCCACTATTTTGTTTCTATGCCAGTACCATGCAGTTTTTATAACTGTTGCTCTATAGTACAGCTAGAGATCAGGGATGGAGATACCTCCAGAAGATCTTTTATTGTAGAGCATTGTTTTAGCAATTCTGGGTTTCTTGTTATTCCATACAAAGTTGAGAATTTTTCTTTCCAGGTCTGTAAAGAATTGTGTTGGCAATTTGATGGGAATTGCATTAAATCTGTAGATTGCTTTTGGTAAGAAGGCCATTTTTCCTATGTTAATCCTGCCAAGCCATGAGCATGGGAGATCTTTCCATCTTCGGATATTTTCTTCTAATTCTTTCTTCAGAGACTTGAAATTTTTTTCATACAAGTCTTTGACTTGCTTGGTTAGGGTTACACCAAGGTACTTTATGTCATTTATGGCTACTGTGAAGGGTGTTGTTCTCTAATTTCTTTCTCAGCCCTTTTGTCTTTTTTCTCTCTCTCTCCTTTCATTCTCCTGACTCTCTCTCTTTCTATTAATTCATTGTTCAATTCTCCCAGTAAAATTTTCTGGAAAAGCATCTGCTGTTTTAGATAATTTATCAGAAATCACTTTCCTTCTGTGTGGATCTACTTCTAAACTCTCGGTGCTATGTTATCAATCTAAAGATCTCTACTTTTGCCCACATCATGTTGCTTTGTTTGCTCAGTCTGTATTCTAAGTTTTGATTTGGATAAATGAGTTCTACTGTCTCATTTGTCTTCTTTAGTGCTGTATCAGCCAATCTGTAATGAAATGTAGAGTCATGTTGCCAGCCCATGCTTAATGGCTTCCTAGAATGATATTAATATCAAATCTGCAGATCAGTTCAGATAGAATTAGTTTAATTGAAATATTGAATATTATGATAAATAAAAATAAAACATTTAAACTTATTCTTTGGACAGTCATTAATTTCTATATTAGAGTTTTTTTATTTCTGTACTGGAACTTTGTAACTTGACACATGTAGAGCTTATCAAGATATTCTGTCCTATGCATCTCGTTATTTGAATAATATTTAACAATGTTTTATTGAAAATGCTGATTTTTCATTACTGCATGTAGAAAACTCATTAAAATTGTGCATTCTTGCTGATATTGATTGTACAGAATTACTATACTCATTTATTAGTTCTTGAGGTTTTCATATTTTGTAATATATGTTCATATTTTTGAAATGTATGTAATTGCATAATGTAGAATAACTTTTCATACCTTTAGTCCCAGCACTGGGGAGGAAAAGACACGCATATTTCTGTGAGTTGGAGGCCTACATATTGAGTTCCAAGGCAGCCAGCCATTCATAGCCAGACCCTGTCTCAGAAACAAAGAAACAAACAAACAAACAGAAAGAATATTTTTATTATAGTAAACACCATTCAGCAATATTTTATAGTTTTCAGAGGATAAGCTTTCTTTTCCTTTTTTAAAGTGAGTTCTAAGCATTTGATTCCTTTGGTGCTATTATAAATAGAATTTTTCTCTGAATTTTACATTTTGATCATCATCAGAAACAGAAAAGAAACAGAAACAGAAACAGCATCATGAACACTACCTCGTACCTGGTTGATGACATAAGGCTTTATGCCTAATACTGTGTCTTCTGCAAATAAAGATACTTTTCCCTCTTAGAATCTAGGAGATCCTTCATTTAATTTTCATATGTATATATGTGTACATATATATGTATGTATATATATATATATGTGTGTGTGTGTGTGTGTGTGTGTATGAATTTTGTCTTGTCCTAGCCTCAAAGGAAAATGCTGCATTCACTTTTTATCTCTTATGATCGCAGCTTTTTATTCTTGTTTTATTTTTGATAATTTTATTAGATTGTGGAAGTTCACTTTGATTCCTAACTTATTATATTTTGTTTTGTTTCTGCAGTGACAAATATTGAGTTTTGTCAAATACTTTCTGTGTATGCTGAGAAAAATGATGTGATATAATTATACTTCTAGATCACAAATTTAACATATACTTCAGTCTCTCTTAGCCACAGTTCCACTATGCTTAGAATGGTCATTTCTAACCTTCCATTTGGAAGGCTTGAGTGTGAAGGCATCCATGTTTTCTTTTCCTTAGCTCCTATTGGTTTTGGTGACGCCTCAACAGCCTATGCTTTGATTTATGCTGTGGAGTGTCCTTTAAAAGAAAACTGGGTGCTACACAGCATTAAAATGTATCTTCTCATCACCCCTTCCAAGCTTGTTGTCTCTTATGGTCAGTAAGAGACTTGGTGTGGTTCTTAAGAATAAAACTCGCAGACCAATGGGAGCTCCCCATGAGGAGATCAGACTTTTTTTTTTGCCTTTTGATCTTTTTATTTGAAAAATTTCATACAATTCTGATTGTGATTTTCCTTTCTGTAATTCCCCTCCACCTTCCTGCCACCTTTATGTTCACCTCTTTTTTAAATTTTTTATTTAACTTTTATTAATTATACTTTATTCATTTTGTATCCCCCATAAGCCCTTTCCTCCTCCCCTCCCAATCCTACCCTCCCACCCCCTTCTTCATGCATGCCCCTCCCCAAGTCCACTGATAGGGAGATCCTCCTCTCCTTCTTTCTGATCTTAGTCTATCAGGTCTCATCAGGAGTAGCTGCATTGTTATCTTCTGTGGCCTGGTAAGGCTGCTCCCCCTTCAGGGGGAGGTGATCAAAGAGCAGGCCAATCAGATTATGTCAGAGGCAGTCCCTGTTCCCATTACTATGGAACCCACTTGGACACTGAACTGCCATGGGCTACATCTGTGCAAAGACTTGTATAAAACAAAATTCAAGTCTCTGAAGAAAAATTAGAAGAAGATATCAGAAGATGGAAAGATCTCCCATGCTCATGGCTTGGCAGGATTAACATAGTAAAAATGGCCATTTTACCAAAAGCAATCTACAGATTCAATGCAATTCCCATCAAATTACCAACACAATTCTTTACAGACCTGGAAAGAAAAATTTTCAACTTCATATGGAATAACAAGAAACCCAGAATTGCTAAAACAATCCTCTACAATAAAAGATCTTCTGGAGGTATCTCCATCCCTGATCTCAAGCTGTACTATAGAGCAACAGTTTTAAAAACTGCATGGTACTGGCAGAGAGATCAGTTTTTTAACTGTCAGAATTGTCCTTTGAAAAGATCCAGTACTCCATCAACACTAGCTGGTAGCCTCTTCATATATACAATGAATTATGATTCTATTCACCCATTTCTCTTCTCCAATTTACCTCAGATCTTTCCCCATACACTTCTTCCAAGTTCATGTCTTCACTTTCTTTCCATTTATCTATGTATCTAACTATCATGTATCTGTGTATCTATCTATCTATCTATCTATCTATCTATCTATCTATCTATCATTTCCTTCTTTCCTTCTTTGTGTGTTTGTTAATAACCCATAAAGGCCAGTTAGTGCTACCCATAAATGCACTTGAAACCTTCCCATAGCCACACTCCCATTTAAGAATTATTTTCCCTACCCTAGTAGCTATCATGTTCAGCTCCAAACTTCTAGATTTGCAGTGGGCTGCCAGGTTTGGAATATTCTCAGCCAATATTTCTTCAAACATTTCTTCTCCATTCATACCTTTTTCTTCTAATATTCTAGTTATAACTATCTTAACTCCTTTGAAATTGGCCCATGATATATGACTGTTCAAACTGTTTAAATTCTAATTTTACATTCATAGTTTATTCTGGGAAGTTTCTAATTATCTGTCTTTCTGCTACTTACTCATTTTCAGTGGTATACAGTTTTCTGATGAGTCTAGACAAGAGAATCTTCACTTCTTACCATGCTTTTGACTTCTTCCAATTCCATTAGCTTTCTTTCTGTCTGAAACCCCAATCTCTCTGCTCATATAATGCATCTGGTATTGATTGCTGCCCCCTTTTAAAGGGTCCTTAACATATTGACCACTGTTATTTTAGGAATTATTTTTCCTGACAATTTTAACAGCAGGAGAATATGTAAGACTTATTCTTACATATTGACTTCATGCCTTCAACTTGGGGGATATGTTTTCAAGTAAAAGTTAATACTCCTCTTGAAGGTTTTGTTATGGTTGTTGAAATCCAGGAATTATTTATCAGATTACAGAGACTGAGTAGGTTAAGACTTTAAGTGAGGCTTTTTTATAGTTGGTCTAAAAACCAAGCTGTGCTTGATCTTTACTGTGGCTGTAGTGACAGAAGCCTAAATTTCAAATTTTTGTGTCATTTTTTTCATGTGTGTGTGTGTGTGTGTGTGTGTGTGTGTGCATTTGTGTGTTTGTATGTGTACACATTCTCTGAGAACACAAGTCTACATGTGTGAAGGATCTCTCACTGAACCTGTAATCAACTATCTGGCTAGACAGTTTGCTTTGTGATCCTCTGTCTTGTCTCTAAACTTCTGAGATCATAGCTTGGCACAATGCCTGCAAGGCTTCTACATAGCTTCTGAGGATATGAAATCTGGTTCTCAAGTTTGGACAGCAAATGCTTTTACCACTGAGTGATCTGCCTAACCCCTCAAATTTCTCTAACATCTTTTCTGTCTTCTTTTGACCTTGTGCTTTTCAATGTACTCATGCTTAGAGCTGGCTATCTCTTGTAGATCTCTTTTGTGATTCCCTGCTGTGGGTGTGGTAGTAAGGTGAAGTGTAAAGTCTAAAGTTAAAAAGCCTATAAATGCTGTATGCTTCCTGACACCTGAAACTCTGATGCTTGACAGGCCTTGAATGCCCTACTATACTTCTATGGATAAAATTGTTAATCAATAACCCTTCTTTGATCAGAAGTGGCATTGTGGGTGTTCTTCCCTGTATTGGCACTAGTTGTTCTGACAGGATCAACTGACAATATCTGCCTGCTGATAGGGCTACAATATTTGAGTCCTTGCTGACTTAAAAACCTCAAGAGACTCTGAGAACCAAAGAATGCCTCCTTCATCAAAGTAGCTTATGTGTGTGTATCTACTAAGGAGATGCTTCTGAACTTCTCCATCATGCAGGGCAATTGTGTGTTCTGCTCTTCTCAGCTCCAACCTGGAATCCTCCTCTGTTTGTGTTTGAAGTGTTCTTCCAACTCAGTACTAGGTCCCAGGCCTGCTGTGGACGGAGAAAGGGCTTATTTTGGATGGCAGTTTCAGAGACAACACAGTCAATCAAGAAGGGCAAACATGACAGCAGGAGAAAAGTCCAGCCTGCCACACTATATTGGCTGTTTTTCTGTTTCTACAGAAAAACAACTGAAAAACCAAAACCAAACCAACCAACCAAACAAACAAAAAACAAAAGGAAAGTGAGGCCACACTATGAAACCAAAAACCTCACCCCAGTGACTTGCCTCCTAAAGGTTCCACAACATTTCCAAATAGCTTTCCTAAAGCTTCCACAACATTTCCAAATAGTGAACAAAATGCTCACACATGTGAATCTATGGAGGACATTCCCTAGTCAAACCAAATACACGAAAGGGGTACTTAGTTTGATCTTTGCTGTGAGAACCTGATGGATTCCTGGAGGTTAAATGCCTCAGGATGTAGTGTTACCCAATATTGACACTTCATTTTTATGCTAGGCCACCATTTTAATGTTGTGACAGGATAAATTCTTACCTGGTGTTCATTATTCATTCTGAGTAAGACCTACAGAAACTTTTGGAATATCCTGACTGAAAGTGAGAGGATAGTCTAGATTAATCCCCTTCTAATCATGTCTTAGTTACATTCAGTGACATCGGGGGGCTGTTTATCTGATGAAGAAGCAATATGATGTGAGTTTGATCTTTGTGTTCTGAATTTCAGAAAAGGTGGTGACTCAGTACTGATTTTTATAAAAAAAAAGTATAGTAAAAATTATGAGAACCTTTTATTTCATGATGGTTAGTTATGAGTTTAAGTTACAACCCTAACCTTTTATCTGGCCTCTCACAGCTGAGTGGCATTGTGGGTCTGTGTCCCCAGACAACACATTTCATCTACACTAAAGAAGGAAAGAGTGAACAAAGGTGAGCCGAACTACAAAACGCCATACTCATGTCAGTATCCCACTTCCTCTAGCAAGGTTCCACAACCTTTCCAACACCACTAGAGTATCTGAGCCTATGAGGAACACGTCACATTCAAACCTTGTAAAAAGAATTTAGGCACAGTAACAAATGCTTAAATTCTTCATGAGATATGGAGATAGGAGCGATCTGTTAGGCTCAGTAGCCAACCAGTATAGCCTAACTGGTAAGCTCCTAAGCACTGAAAGAAACTTCTCAAGTAACAAAATGGACAGCACTTGAGGAGTGGTACCAATGGATGTCTTTTGGCCTACACACAGACACACACACAAACACACACACACAAACGGAATGTTTATATGCACCTGCACACACTGACCATCTACACATATGTCCATATGCATTCACACACATCAACACAATGCACAGTCATTAACACATATTTTAAAAATATTTCTGGCCCTTGACACCCTCAGGAGAAGATGGTGAGGTATTTGGTACATACCCATCTCCATTCTAAGAACTTTCTCCACTTCTGTACCTACTGGTGGAGATACCATAGAAAATAAAATACCAACTGTACCTTCAAAGAATCACTAAATTGTTAAGGTAACAATTAAAGCATAAATCTTCAAACATAAATTTAGATAGTTACAAGTGATAGTTTTAACAAACCTCTGTATCAAATTTCTGTTCACTTATTGAGAATATTTGTTTTATTTTGTGTAATTTCCCTCATGTTTGACACACTGAAAATTAAAATGTGAGGGGTTAGTGGAATTGTTTGGTACATAAAAGAGCTTGCTATGCAAGCATGAGGACCTGATTTCCAATCTCCATCACTCATGTAAAAGCTGAGCACAAATGAATATGCCTGTAACTCTAGCAGTAAGTGGTGGGTGTCAAAGATGGGCAAGTCTTAGAAGCTTACTGGCTGCTGCCTAGCTTAAATCTTGAGGATCTAGTTTAGTGAGAGACCTTGTTGTAAAGGAATAAACGAGACAGCAATTCTGGAGTCCTTCAGTGGGGACAGAAGAATACACACACATACACAAACATTCTTGCACCACAAATATACATACACACTATGACCACCACCACAATAAAAATGTATATGTGTGTATACATATATATGAATTTAATAATATAGAGATTTAGAATGCTTGAAAACAACAGTTGAGAATCTAAAAATAAAAATAAAAAAATGACCTTTTCATATCTTCTCATAGGTTTTTTTTTTTTTTTATAGAAAGCACAAAGTTCTTGTACGTACAGATAAACACTGGAGAAGCCAGGAAAGTTAAGAGCCAGCTTACCTCATCAATGGAATAAGGTGATTAGCCATTCTCCCTGGAATGCCAAGAATGATGTAGTTTTACAACCTGGGGATCTTTTGCAGTTTGATGAGATGGGCTTTGCCCACATCTAAAAATTTTGTTTTGATATATTCCAGACCATTTCCTCCTAAATCTTGCACATTGCTTTTAAGGCCATAAAATACATTCTGATAAGTGATGTCACTTTTACTTCACAACAGCCTAAGTGGCTTCTGTGCTGTCTTAGTATCAGGCCAATCTTGACTCCCCCCCCCCACACACACACAGAGACATTATGTTTACCTCAGTCATTCCCCCTCAACCTTATCTTGTGCATTGTTTCTCTGTCAATAAGAAACCATCTTACAGATAAAGTCATATGTATTCTTCAAAGAGGGTAGATCTCCAGCTTGTCAGAGATGGTCCCGGATGCTATTAACCACGCACTGCTAGGATTGCAGATGGGAGTCTAGCATAGCTGTTATCTGAAAGGCTCTACACAGCAGCAGATCAAAACAGCTGCTGAGACTCACAGCCAAACATGTGGTGGAGCACAGTGAGACTTGTGGAAGAGTTGGGGAAAGGATAGAAGGACCTAGAGAGGACAGGAACTCCACAAGAAGACCAGCAAAGCTGACTAGCCTGGGCCAGTTACAACTAAAGAACAGTAGTCTGAGCCAGATTCTAGAAGCTCTTTTCCAGCGCTGGTTAGAGTCAAATCAGACTGAGCCAAGTTTTATTCTTACGTCATCCTGATTGTGTTTGAATGACGTTTTTGTGGACTGTGTACAGTTTACCCTTGTCCATTCAAATGCTGATTTCTCTACCCCAAATCTTGTTAATTGGACATGACATCATGATATTTATTCTAAGTATCTCCTGTATCAAGTTTTTGTAAACATGCTCACCATTTGTTCTCTGTTCTTCCTCAAGCTAATGGATAGAAGTTTGTTGCATTATCACTGGCAACAATAATGCCACTCTGAACACTGAGAATCATAGACCATGAACATAGAGAATCACATACCATGTCTTTTGAAATTTGTGGGATTCAATGATGCCTTCTTTTCCAAAAATGACCTCTGATCAGTATATAAGAAGCAAGACACAGAGGTGTCATCCTAGAAGACATGTGTCCAGTTATTGGTACAGTAAAACAGGAAGAGCGTGGTTGAGGATGCAGGCCAGATATTGAACCCCTACCTTCATGGAAAGATACCATGAGTAACTTTCTCAGCCCTTGTAAAATGTGGAATATTCATAATTATTTATATTTACCACAAGAATTCAATAAGGGCTTTATATGCAAAGCCTTTAGAACATTTTAGAAATTAACACTATTATAATAGATGTTTTAAAATCATTAACGGGGGCCAGTCAGATAGCTTGGAGGAAAGAACACTTTTCCAAGGCTGATGAATTCCTTGTAGATGGAGAGACCATCTCTCACACATTGTCCTCTGACCTCCACATGTATATCACAGAACAAATGTAAAATCAACACAGACACACACCAAATTAGTGGTTAAAAAAATAATAACTACAGGTAATCTAAATGAAAGAACTTCTTATTTCAAGCCTTTGAAGCATCTTTATTTTCAGACCTCCTTTCATAGCTTTTTGAGAGCAAGTTTCTCACTAATTACAGAATGACCACAGTGATGGAAGATGAAGATAATTTTATTCAAAATAAAGTTTATACATTTTGTATATAAATTCATCAATTGTGCATGAAGAAGGCCAGGAAAGCCTTGTGGCTTTATTAAATTGATTGTCATCTAATAACTTAATTATCTGCAGAAACAGATGTTACTTCAACTGGAAACAAATTATTTTATACACAGGGAAGAAAATTAAACCATCAAACACTATGGATATCATTAAAATGACCATAGTGAGGCTGAAAGGGAGAGAGACATTGGCTCATCAGGCTTCTGATGCAGACTTCACTTTGTATAAAAGTGCTCCACATGAATTTTTTATTACACATTTTAATTATTTTATGTGCGTGATTTTATGGGGAGAAGAAGGAAACATGTGCAACAGAGTTAATATAGAGATCACAGGGAAATGTTTGTCCCAGGGATCAAACTCATGTCATCAGGTTTGTTAGAAAGTGCTTTTGTCCACTGAGACATTGTTCTAATTTGCTTTCTATTGCTGTGATAAAATATTCTGAGCAAAAGCAAGTTGGGGAGGAAAGGATGTCTTTGCCTTACAGGTTACAGTCCGTTGTTGATGGAGGGAGGCCTGAACAGGGACTCAGAGCAGAAAACTGTGGGCAGGAACTGAAGCAGAGATCATGGAGGAATGCTGCTAAGTGGCTTGCTCATCTGACCTATCCAGCTGTTCTTATAAGCAGAGCCTCTACCCTGAACCTATGCCCCAGAATGGCACAGCCTCCAGTGGGCTAAACTTTCTGAACCAATTCGTAGTCAATGAAATGTTGCACAGCTCAATCTGTTGGAGTCAGTTTGCAGTTTCATCCCAGGTGTGCCAAGTTTACATCCAAGACGAGCCTTCACAGTCATCTTGCTAGCCCCCAGGTGGTTTCCATCTTGACAAGTTTTCATGTTTCATTAGACACTACTTTCAGAGACTGTGCCTGTCTGGATGGGTTCACAAATATTCAGGGAGGGAGGGAGAAATGGAGGGAGAAAGAGAGAGAGAGAGAGAGAAGAAAGATGAGAGATAGGCCTGGATGGGTTCACAAATATTCAGAGAGGGAGGGAGAGAGGGAGAGGGAGGGGGGGGAAGATGAGAGATAGGCAAGGGAAAAACAAAGAGAAAGAGGAAGGGAAAGATGGAGGAAGGGATGGAGTGAGAGAGAGAGAGAGAGAGAGAGAGAGGGAGGGAGGAGGAAGTTCCCAGGGACTAACATCCTGCTGAAATGTAAAAAGACTTAATCAGGACATACTTCTTTTACTTGGTTTAGGTACAGCTTGAGTATGACTGCAAAGACTCATATGCTGGAAGCCTCAGACTCTAGCGTGCTGAGACATGCAGGGGTGAAAGCTCTGAAAGATGAAGACTTAGGCTAGGGAGATGACTCAGTGGGTAATTTGTTTATATAGTCTCATTGTGCAAGTTCCAAGCCAGTGAGAATATCTATTTCAAACAAAAAGTGAAAGGCACCGGAGAGATGATACCCATGATTTCCTCGAACTTTCACAGGCATACCTATATACACTCACCACCTCAAATCATCACATACATAAGACAGGGTCTATTCTTTAGGTCATGGGACTCTGTTCTTGGAAGGAAGTAATGCTGATATTCAGGAAATCTGGAAACCTCTGAGAGTTTTACTCAGAGGAACTTCTAGTTCGTTTTCTATAAAACAACAACAACACATTTGAAGAGCACTGTGCTGTGTCACTCTGTGAGTTAAAGCCTCTGTGGAGGCTAGTCCACAATGACATTTGGGGTTCTTACATAGAGTTTTCACATGGCTTTCTGCCCCCTAACATTTATCTGCATTTCAGAAAACCTGAATGTTACACCACAGTTAAAAGGGTCAAATGAATCACAGATTCAGATGTCAGAAAACCAGGAACCCTCCAGAGAATGTAATGATTTGTTTTAGTAAGACAGAGTGAGAAAAAGAGGAAAGAGGTGCTGCAGAGTATTATCTAATGCTGCTCAATAGTTGACCCAATCAATTAAAATGCCATTATGATTCTCCTTTTAGCTAATGCTGCTCAATAATTTACCAATCAATTAAAATGCTATTATCATTCTCCTTTACCACTTAGCTCCTGTGATATTTAAAGGTCATATAGGTGCTATTGGGAAGGGCAGCTATTAACATATACATGAAAATAGCATTTCCAAACACTAGTGTCAAGGAATTTTCATTCTAGCTAAAATCATACTCATCTGGCACAGGGGCCAATGTTCAACAACTCTAATATACTTAATGCAGTGTGAAGTAGAGAGAAAGGATTGAGGGAATATAATAATTAGAAGGTAAAATGGCAGATACTGGGAGATAACTTAGTCAGTAAAATGTTGATGGTGCAAACATGAGGACATGAATTAGGACTCTCCGAACCCACTTAAACAACCAGTTGTGATGGTATGTGCATGGAATCATAGCACTGGACAGACAGAGTCAGGATTTTTGGAGCTAGGTTACAAATCAATGAATTCCAGGTTCAGTAAGTTATGTTGTTTCAAAACATAAATTGGACAACAACTGAAAAAGGTATCCAATGGTGACCTCTGGCTTCTACATGAACACACATGTGCACATGCACTCTTGTAACACATAGAGTTACAACACAATGTACATAGAGACACATGCATTTTTGCATTTTCTAATGGAGTCAGAATATCACAGAAAGTGTCTAAATTCATACCCTTGTTTATATTGCAAGACTCTAAGGATGAGAAAAATTTTAATGACAAAAATCTTTCATTTGAAAGTATAGTTTATCAATCATTTAATAATTAATTAATTTAATTAATGATTGATAATATTTAATATTTACAAAAATGATATTAGATACACTTTAGTCCTATTCTTCCATTCTAACAATAAAATAAAAATAGAGTACATACCCCCATTTTATAGATCGAACGAAACAAATATATGGATCATAGGTAAAACTATTACTGTGTAAGCATGAAGCCCTGAGTTCAGATTCCCAGCATCTAAAGGAAAGCACAGCCCAGTGGTACATGTGTGTAAACCGAGTTCTTGGATCTAGGACATGTATAGGAGAATCCCAGAAGTTAACTTTTAGAGCCTAGGGAACATGATGAGTTCCAGGTATAGAAAGGTTCTTTCTTTAAAAATAAGATGGAGAACAATAGTTTAAGACCCGCAATGCTTATTTTTGATCTCTACATGTCCTTGCATGGTCAAGCATGGCCCCTCATCTTATACACTAAAACAAAAACAAGCAAGAATACAAAATAAACGAAACACACAAATGGAAAACAAAACTAATACAAAATTCAGAGTAGCTTGTGGACTCTAGTCTTACTACTTTAGAAGTCTTAGTTACTTTAATCAATATATTATTTTCTTGCCCCTTCTAAAGTTCTGAAATTTACCAGTACTCTTAGGTACTGTTCTATTGCTATGAAGAAGTACCATGACCAAGGAAATTTACAGAAGAATGCATTTAATTTAATTGGGTCCTTGCTTACAGTTTTGGAGAGTTAGGACATATATGTAATGGCAGGAAGAAAGACAACATAAGCAGGCAGACATAGTGCCACTGAAGTAGCTGACAGTTTACATCTGATCCACAGGCAGAAAGCAGAGAGCATAAGACTGGGCCTTGCATGGGTTTTGAAAACTAAAGGATACCCAAGGGACAGACCTCCTTCAACAAGGCTACATCTTGAAATCCTTGCCAAAAAACAACAACAACAACAAAATCCAACTGGAGACCAAATATTCAAACATATGAGTCTATGGCAGCTGTTCTCATTCAAAATACTCTATCAGTTATGCTGTAAATGGCATTTGGAAGAAGTATTAATTAATTAATTAGTTAATTAATTAATCAAAACAGTCTGATTCTTTGCTGGCTCTGACATACCCATATAGGAAAAAAACTCATGAAGTTTTTTAAGTGGATATTTAAATCCCTAATTTAAGGATAGTTCAAGGCCCAAAGTGATCTAGTATCCAGTTGATGAAAATAAGCAGCTCTTACCTCAAAGAGGACAAGAATAACCCAACCCGTGGGCTAGTTGAACAGGGTCTACCTGGAAGAGGGAGTGGAAATGTTAGGGGCAGAGATGCGAAGAATGAGGACAAAGATAAGTTTCTGACCAAGATCCCAGTTTATTGAACGTGCAAACAACACTTATAAAGCAGAGGGTTACAAGAAGATAGTCTCACAGTAACAACTCATCTGTGTCACCTGGCAAAGCATCCGAGAATTCACTCAAGGTTACTCTAAGTTTGTTCCCAGCATTGCACAGACCTTGCTGTCTAGTTTGCAGCCTAACACCCAGCTGCAAAGACTGCAGAGGACAGTCTGAGAAATGGAAGTTTAGATTATACCCATATTTGCCAAGGCCAGGAGGCAAAATTCCATTTACCAGACTCCTTCAAGAGAACAACCAGTTTTATTTTGAATCCAAATATGAGTGATTACGTTACCTGAAAACCAAATTCCATGTTCCAACTTTGTGACCATTTCATGCACTTTTTTATAGGAACAGAGCAAAGAAAACCAAGAGAGCAAGCTAGTAATCAGTATTCCTCCGCGAAATCCACTTCAGTTCCTAACTCCAAGTTCCTGCTTGAGTTCCTGCTCTCATTTTCTTCAGTGATGGACTATGACATGGAAATGTAAGCGAAATAAACCCTGTCCCTGTCTTTTGGTCATGGTATTGTTCATAGCAATAGAAAACAAACTATGTAACTGTTCTATCAGCCTCAAATATAATGTGGTGATATTCTTGGCCTTTGGTTTTGTGGAAGCTGAACGTCCCTTTTGTGTATTTTCAAAAGGAATTTCCTTACAGTTACAGGATGTGCCAATAAATGGATAATTTGAGGGGTTTATATAGCCCAAGATAACTTTTCTCTAGATCAGCAATAGTCCCAGTTCTTACAATCATACAGGTTATAAGCAGTCAATTAGCCTTGTAGCATTTTTAACACAAGTACCACTTTCTCTAGGAACTTTGGGTCACAATCCTAACGATCATGTACTTTGCCCATACCCCTCAGCACTTACTGAAAATGTTAAGTCACATACAGAAAACTATTACTGAGACAATGGCTCATTCTGAAAGTCTGGACCTCCCTTCATCAATACCTATATCAACCTTGTTTGATAATATTATCTGATTATCTCACTGTCTGATCATTGCTTGAAATACAGCAGCAAGAATTCCTTCTCAGGAGATGTAAACAATGTCTACACCTCTCAAAATGCCCAATGTCAGATCAAAACCTTTCCACCAAAGTTTTCCTGAAGGAACCCTAAATTTATTGAGGTTAGGGCGTGAGTGGAGGACAGGAGTGTATATGACTCCATGTGTATTGGAAGGTCACCTATATTGTTGATGGCTTCCCCATGGTAATATAGATGGAGCCCTTTCTCCAAGATTGGAAAACATGAATAAATATGGCTGGGAGAAATGATTAGATTCTCTCTGGTGATTTTCAAATGATCCCTACCCCCCTCTGAGGAAGGCTCAACCATCAAGAAGCAACATTCAGTTGCTATGGACACTTGCAAATAGGCACAGCTAACAATGGCAGCTGCTGTGCTTAGAGGATCACATTTTGTAGTTGCAACAATACCTTGTTCTGCTAACATTATCTGTTGGAATGTCCCTTTCTGAAGGATCACCACACAATGTAGAAACACCTTGTAGGGTTTTAAAGATGCGTTAAGAAACATGGTGGACAATTCTCTAGAAGTCCTTATTTAGAAATATTATTTAATATTTGTATAACAAACAAATTGGGAGAAAGATGTTAGAACCTTGAGTTGAATCAACATTTCCAAGACTTATAAATATCTGAGCATACAGATCCTAAACAAGAGACTTAGAAAGCATGTAGCTATGGCCAGAGTTGTATAAAAATTAAATTCATATTTAATCAATAAAATCCTAATGTGTGGGTGCACACTAATAGAGTAGCACAAAGTGTTTTTTTTGTTTTTTTGTTTTTTGGTTTTTGGTTTTTTTTCTGTTTTTTTTTTTTTTTTTTTTGCACATAGTGTTTTAATATATGTCTATCCAGGTTAAATCTCAGACCATCTATGTGAATTGCTCTTATTAGTGAGGTTAAAAAGTAAGCTGGCCAGAGACAGTCCCTGACTGCCTCCCCCTGGTGGGAGAGCAGCCTTGCTGGGCTACAGGGGAAGACAATGCAGCCAGTTCTGATGAGACCAGATAAGCTAGGGTCAGATGGAAGGGGAGGAGGACCTCCCCTATCCGTGGACTTAGAGAGGGGTATAGGTGGACATGAGATTGGGAGGAGAGGTGGGAATGGAGCTACAGCTGGGATACAAAGTGAATAAACTGTAATTAATATAAAAAATAAAAATTTAATTAAAATAAAAAGAGCTACAAGGAGCAAGCCACTCATCAGAACCTCTCCATGGCCTCTGCATCAGCTCCTGTTTCCAGGCTCCTGCCTTGCTTGATTTCCTCTCCTCACTACTTTTAATGATGAACTGTGAAATGAACTGTTTTAGGTATGTACATATGTGTGTATGACTGTATATATGACTGTATGTATATATACATACGTAATATGGAACCGTGAATGAAATAAAACCCAAGTTGATTATTAAAAAAAAAGAAAAATAAGAAACATGGTGGAATATTGGGGCAGGAGAATTACCCCTCTCCCAGAACTGTGTGAGCTTATTGTGTCTCCATTGATGTGACAGATTGAGTACAGCCAAGCAGGGCCATACATAGAGCTTATAATTAGGGACCAGATGCAGATCCTCCATCTCCTGTGCTGCCTCCTGTCTGTTAATTCTGTAGTCATTTTCTACTTCGCTCTACTCAGGGCATTTTTAGTATGTGACTAAAACAGAGCTGTGACTTCAACAGAGATATCCATTGTAAAAGCTGAAAGTTTGCTGAAAGTTTGGACTATGAGGGTGAGTTTGAGGTTCAGCATTGCTGTTTCAGGGCCAAGAAGCTGGGGCAAACCAAGAGTATAGACAGAGTCATAATATCCTCTTGTCTAACGAGAAGCATTGTAAGGTTCTATGAAACAGGTTTGGATGAAGACTGTGAAGACAGTTCATTAGGTAAAGGGATTGCTATACAAGAATGAGGACCTAAATTTGATTCCCAGAATCATGGCCGTTTGTGCTTTCAATCCCCGGACTGGGGAAGAGTCAGGGGAGATAAAAATCTGGGCCCACTTAACAACTAGCTTCAGAGAAAAATAAGAGACAGAGATAGTGGGTATCACCCAAAATATCACATATATGTCCACTGAATGATGAGATTAAAGGCATGTAGTACCATGCCTGAACCTAAGTTTTCTCTAATTTTGTTTCATTATATATCTTTATAAGCATAGCCACTGTACCTCAACATCTGGATTAAAGGCATGTGTTCATCCATATCAAAAGTGTGTGTCATCCCACCTTAAGATCCAGATGAAAGGCATATTGTTTTCCTGCCTCAAGATTCGGGTCAATTGTGACCTCTATTTCTGGATTGTTGTTAATTCCAGATATAGTCAAGGTGACAAGTGAAAATAGCCACCGCAATCTACCATTTGTCAACCTGACAAACAATCACATCTAATTATATTCAAACAAAAAAAAAACAATAACCATGTCATAATAATGCCTGACATGATATAACTGTCCCTGGCACAACACAAACCACATTGTAAATTTAGAGTAGGTGACCATGTCCATTGCGGAACATCTTTTCACAGGATGGAAACATAGCTGTGTGGGACCTTGCCCCAAGGTCACCACTCCCTTAATTCCATTTAATATCTTTAATCTGTTTATCTCCTTGAAAACAGGATTTAGCTCCATCCCATTTCCTGGTGCTTCTTTAATCCTCAAACCATACATTATGTATTTTTTCTTTGTCAGCTTGTTATGGTTATGTTTGATCAAAAACAAGGCTCATAAGAGTGAACTGGAGGACAGAGTCTATATGAGTATGTTTTGAAAATTCCATTACCACCAAAAGTAATCAAAATCTTTTTACCTTAGCCTCAGGCAGATTCTTTTATGAACAAGGGCAAAAACCAGTCACATTTTTCACAGAAATATTACAAGAATGATCTCTAGGCAAAATAGTAAAATTCTTCTCCTCCACAGTTCAAATTACCCTCAGTACCACTGTTTTTCATGTTTTAGCTAGTATGGCCCATTAAAGCCCACTTAAAGAATTTCACTGCTTTCTTAATCTAACACCCCCAAATCCCCATTTCTCCAACCAAGAACATGGTCAGGCCTATCACAGCAATACCCCAGTTCCTAGTACCAACTTTTGTCTTACTTAGGATTTCCATTCTTGTGAAGAGACCCTATAACCAAGGCAATTGTTTTAAAGGCTAACATTTAATTGGGGCTGGCTTATACTTTCAGTGGCTTAGTCCATCATCATGGAGGAAAGCATGGCAACACGGAGAACAACATGTTGCTGGAGGAACCAAGAGTGCTATATTTTGACCCAAAGACAGCAAGGAGAAGACTGGATTTGTATCATACTGGGTGTAGCTTGAGCACATAAATCCTTAAAGCCCTGCCTCCACAGTGACACACTTTTTCTAACAAGGCCACACCTTCTCCAATAAGGCCACAGCTCCTAATAGTGCCACACTCCCTATGACCAAACATTCAATACACAGATTGATCAAGGCCATTGCATACTCAAACCTGCACAAAGACCTCTTACACATATCTTTAAAGTCAGGTAGTTCATTCCTTGTTCAACCTGCTTTCTAAGAGGTTGAGTACACCAAAATGAGCTGAAAGTTTTGAGAGGACAAGAGGAGATTGCGATAATTCTGAAGGGTTTCCTCTGCCACAAAATTCCATCATATTTATTAACATATCCATAAAACTCTGATAGGATTAATTAAAGATTTTTATCACAAAACTGTTGCATATTTAACAACATATCATTAATACTTGGCTTTCTTATCAGAGCCCTTTAAATAACACTTACAATATCCTCATTACAGAATATTTTAAATGGTAACTGAAATTGTGGACTTGAAGTTATTTGCCAATGAAGGGAGAGGAGAGAAACATAAAAAATCATTTGAATTTCTAATTGTAAAATAATTGGAATTGTGAAAAACATCCAGCCTGATAAAAATATATGCTAAATTGGCAGTTACAAACAAAAAGTGTATTATAAATATGCAGAAGAAGAAAAAAACAAGGTTAATGCTTGTTCTCCACAAACCCCAAATGATATGGAGGACAAAGTAAAAGTTTACAGCAAAATAGGTCTATGTGGATTATTGTAAGAATATTGTAAAAGGGGGAGTTAGTATGACATGGAAAGGATAGGAGCCCCACAAGGACCAAGGGCACCACAAGGGCACAGGGGTCTTTTCTGAGACTGATACTCCACCAAGGACCAGGTATGGGTATAACCTAGAACCTCTGCTCAGATGTAGCCAGTGGTAGCTCAGTAACCATTTGGTTTCCCATAGTAAAGGGAACAGGGACTATCTCTGACAGGAACTCAATGGCAGGCTCTTTGACCTTCCCAACCCCCAAGGGAGGAGCAGTTCTGATAGGCCACAAAGGAGGACTTTGCAGCCAGTCCTGAAGATACCTGATAAAACAGGGTCATATGAAAGGGGAGGAGGTCCTCCCCTATCAGTGGACTTGTAAAGGGGCAGGGAGGAGATGAGGGAGGGAGGGTGGGATTGGGAGGAAATGAGGGAGTGGGATACAGCTGGGATACTGAGTTTAATAAAATGTAACTAATAATAAAATTTTAATATATATATATGTGCTGAAGAAATGGTTCAGCAGTTAAGAGCAAATGCTGCTTTTGTAGAGGGCAGGAGTTCAGTTCCCAGAATCCATATCAGTTATCTCACAATGAATTTTACTCTAGCACCAGGGCATCTAATTCCTTATTCTTGCCTCATCAGGCAGCCACATTCATGTGTACATACACCAATATATACATAAGAATAACTAACAAATAAAGTATTATTCCCTTCATTCCACATTTGCTTCATTCCTCTTTAGTGTATGTATGAGAAAGACATCTATATGCTTACAAAATTCAGGGTTTTTTTTTTAAACAAATGAACAATACTCTGCTGAGCTCACAGACAAGAGCCTGTGAGAGGTGTCTACTTGGAGGCTCTACCCAGCAGCTCCTCAAAACAGATGCTAAGATTCACTGCCAAACATTGGGCCATGTGTCTTGTGGAAAAGTGGACCGAAAAAGAAAAATATCTGGATGTGACAGGAGATTCTCAAGAAGACCAACAAAACCAGCTTGGCCCAGAGGGACTTGCTGAGACTGAAGCTTCAACCAGGACCTGGGCCCCCTACAAAGATGCCTCAGATGGTCAGCTTATGCTTCATGTGGATCCTCTAGTGAGGGAAATAGGGACTGAATAAGATATGGAGTCACTTGCCAGCTTTTTGATCACTTGCCCCTGGTGGGACTGCCTTGCCAGGCTACAGGGAAAGAGGACAATTTTATGAGTTGGGGTGGATGGGAAAGGGACTTCCCCTTTCCTGAGGAAAAGGGGAGAAAGTGGGAAAGAAGGAAGGATGGGATGGGAAGGGAGGAAGGATGGGGTTACAACAAAGATGTAAAGTGAATTTGTAAAAAAGAAGAAAAAATTAAATAAAAAACTTAAAGCAATTCTTTTGTGTAATTACAGTGCAATTATCAATATTTAGAAATTAACATGCTGATTCATTATTATAGCTTAATCTACAAATCCTTTAGACTTCCTGTATTAGCTCAGTGATGTCTCTACAACAAAGACAGCACCAAACCATGTGTCCTGTTTAGTCTCTTCCTGCTATCTGAAGATGCACCATAGTCTTTCTGTATTTCTTTCTTTGATTTTTTTAGATAACATTTGTTGTAATTCACTGCTTTAAATTATTTTAGAATCCACATATATATTTAAATAAATTATGATAACTTATTTAGTAAGTTAAAATATAGTTAGAAGTAATATACACAACATTTAGAATTTGACCTGTAATAGGCAAATATTATAAAGGTTTCTATTTTCTATGTGAAGAGAGTTTATTCTTTTTTTTTTAACTATCCTGATCTAACTGTCTTGATATCTTTTGAAGACAGTCAAATTAGAAGTAAAATATTGTAATTTGATTTATTAAAGTAGTAATATTTTACAATTATTAGATTTAAGTTAGGCATATTTAATAGGAATGATGTTTTGAAACTTAAAAAAAAATCCCTCAGGTATCTTGTTCCAGGCCTAAACCAATTTTCTGCAGCAGCCATGCAGACCTCAGTACCTGGATAAGAGATGGTACTGCTGAACCACTGTCCTCTCCAGCCCTCAGTATCAGCCTGTCAGCTGCCATGGATGAGCCATGGTGGGGCAACGAGTGTGAAAGCAATGTTGAAAGCATGACTGCAATGGACAAAGAATATGACATTATGGAGTAAGACAGGTCCTTGGCCTCCAGGCCAGACGGTAGCATGGATCTGCCAGAGCTATAAATGACACTGCTTGCCCTTCTTGGGGGAAAGGAGAGCTTGGACCTATAAGCAGAGCATCCATGCCTGTGAGCCTCTGGATTGCTGGCACCAAGGGCCATTGGATTTTTCACACTGATACTCTCCCTTACAGTAATATCACCCTGAGTCTTAGGAACAGCAGGATAGCCAAGATGGGTCTCAGCAACAGTCCAATATTCATGCTGCTTCGGAAACCAGAATCCTTGAACAAGACCAATGACTCATTGCAATGCATATTTGCATGTAAACCTATTTGGATGAAAAAAAAATACTGTGTGACATACCGCAATTTGCAATGTCACTTCAATGAACAAATATGTGATGGAGAAGTGGGAAAGATGGAGGAAGTTAGCTGGTATGTACTGGAGAGAGCCAGAACAAGAGATGGCATAGCAGTCACAGGTGTGAGAGAAGGCTGCAATGGAGAGTAAGCATGATGTTGCTGATTAGGAATAGCCTGGTGCTGTGCAACAGCCTGGGTCCTATGAGGGTTCTGTCCCTAAACATGAAGACCAGCCATACAAATGCCCTGGCTCTGAGGAACTACAGGATTCCAAGATAGAGAAATGTTCATATTCTGGATTGGACCTCCTTGAAAGACCTCTAGGGACCATGCTGCAGCCAGGAGACATGCTGGTGTCCATGATCCATGCTGTTGCCCCATGCTGTGTTGATGCCCACAGTCCAAGTGGACATTTGTGGTCAGTACTGCTACCAGAGGCCATATTGATGTCCATGGCCTGTGTTACCACCAGAAGCCATGTTAGTGTCTATGGTCCTACTCTGGCCAGGGACAGTATGGATATCTATGTTCTGTGCTGTCACCAGAAACTTTGTGGAAGTCCATGATACATCTTCCCTCCTACTATAAAGAGCAATGAAGCTTCTTATTGGTATTGATGACTGCAGACTCACAGTTGAGAATAAAAGACAAAGAAGACTTCTGTGATACTCTCTTCCCTACCACCCTCCCCCCAAAAGAAACAGTCTAGACAGGAATCTACTGAAGAGAAGTCTTGTTATTTTAATTTTATTTATTTCACATACTGACTCTAGTTTTGCCAGCCTTCACTCCTTCTTGTCCTCCTCTCACGTCCTCCAACCCCATCCCTACCTCATCCATTTCTTTTCAGAAAAGGGCTGGCCTCCATGGATATCAACCAGCCATTTGTATCAACTTGCCTTAAGACTAGGCTCTTCATTTTTTTTTCTTCTAACAGATTTACTATGTCTGGTTTTATGTTGAGGTCTTTGATCCACTTGGACTTTAGTTTTGTGCAGGGTCATAAATATGGATCTATTTTCATTTTTCTGCATGTAGACATCCAGTTAAATTAGCACCATTTTGTTGAAGATGCTGTCTTTTTTCCATTGAATGGTTTTGGCTTCTTTGTCAAAAATCAAGTATTCATAGGTGTGTGAGTTTATTTCTGGGTCTTCTATTTGATTCTATCCTGTTTCTATGCCAATACCATACACTTTTTATTACTATTGCTCTGTAGTACAGCTTGAGATCAGGGATGGAGATACCTCCAATTGATATGTTGCTGTACAGGATTGTTTTATCAATTCTGTTTTTTTGTTTGTTTGTTTTTCTATATGAAGTTAAGAATAGTTCTTTCAAAGTCTGTAAAAAATTGTGTTGGTATTTTGATGGGAATTTCATTGAAACTGTAGATTGCTTTTGGCCATTATCACTATGTTAATCCTACCAATCCATGAGCATAGGGAAGAGCCTTGACCTCATTGGCACAGGAGACAACTTCATGAACAGAACACCAACAACACAGGCCATAAGATCATCAATCAATAAATGAGATCTCATGAAACTGAAAAGCTTCTGGAAAGCAAAGGTCACTGTCATCAGAACAAAACAATAGCCTACAGACTGCGAAAGGATCTTCACCAACCCTATATCTGACAGAGGGCTAATATTCAGAATGTATAAAGAACTCAAGAAGTTAAAAAGCAACAAAACAAGTAATCCAATTTAAAAAATGGTGTGCAGAGCTAAACAGAGAATTATCTGTAAAGGAATATGGAATGGCAGAGAAACACTTAAAGAAATGTTCAAAATCCTTAGTCAAATAAAAAAGACCCTGAGGTTTCACATCATACCCATCAGAATGGCCAAGATTAAAAACTTAAGTGACAATACATGCTTGAGAGGCTGTCGAGAAAGGGGAACCCTCCTCCATTGCTAGTGGAATGTAAACTTATACAACCACTCTGGAAATCAATCTGGCACTTTCTCAGACAATTAGGAATAGTGCTTCTTCAAAATCCAGCTATACCACACCTAGGCATATATCCAAAAGATGCTCAAGTACACAACAAGGGCATTTACTCAACCATATTTGTAAAAGATTTATTTGTAATAGCTATACCTGTAAACAACCCAAATACCCCTCAATTGAGGAATGGATACAGAATTGTGGTACTTTTACACAATGGAATACTACTTAGCAATTAAAAACAAGGAAATCATGAAATTTGCAGGCAAATGGTGGGAATAGAAAGATCACCCTGAGGGAGGTATCTCAGGAGCAGAAAGACACACACAGTATATACTCACTTATAAGTGGATACTAGACATATAATAAAAGATAAACATACTAGAATCTGCACACCTAAAGAAGCTAAGCAAGAAGGTGGACCCTGGTGAGATGACCAATCCTCACTCAGAAAGGCAAATGGGATGGACATCAAGAAAGGGAGAAAACAGGGAACAGGACAGGAGCCTACCTACCACAGAGGTCCTCTGAAAGACTCTAACCAATATGGTAGGTATCAAAGCAGATGCTGAGACTCATAGTCAAACTTTGGGTAGAGTGCAAGGAATCTTATGAAAGAAAAAGGAGATAGAAAGACCTGGAGGGGACAGGAGATCCACAAGGAGAGCAACAGAATCAAAAAATCTTGGCCCAGGGGTCTTTTCTGTGACTGACACTCCAACCAAGGACCATGCACAGATTTGACCCATGGCAGCTCAGTGTCCAAGTGGGTTTCCTAGTAAGGGAAACAGGGCTGTCTCTGACATGAACTCGGTGGCTGGCTCTTTGATCACCTTCCCCTGATGGGGGCGTAGCCTTAACAGAACACAGAAGAAGACAATGCATCAGTCTTGATGAGACCTGATACGGTATGGTTAGATGGAGGGGGAGAAGCACCTCCCTATTAGTGGACTTGGATAGGGGCATGGGAGGAGATGAGGGAGGGAGAATGGGATTGGGAGGGAATGAGGGAGGGGCTACAGCTGGGATACAATGTGAATAAACTATAATTAATATAAAAAAGAAAACAAAAAACAAGAATATTTGCCTTCGAAAACTATTACCAGCAGAGAATCATCCTTGAACTCTTTGTTTTATAGTTGCAGTTTTAGGAACAGCTTAGTGGAGGATGATACACATGAATGCACAGAGCCTCGCCCTCTTTCAAATGCTCACACCACATGAAAGGTTTGGCTGAAAGACTTCCCTAGGATGGCAAAAAATTGTTTGAATCATGTTTTTAGAGCCCTCTTTCTAACACCCAAGGTTTTCACTTATCTAAACTTCTTTCCCTTCCCAAAGCAGTCTTTGCTTGACTCAATTTTAGTTCTTGTGCTGGTTAGTTCTTTGTCTGTTTGTCTTTTATATCAAAACTCCACACTTCTGTGAATAATCTGGGATTAGGAAATGTCAACAGAGGAACTGCCTTTAACAGATTGGCCATTTGCTTAATGATTAACATTGAGGGCCCAGCTCATGGTGCATAGTTATGGTAGTCAATGGGTTGTTTGGCTTTGATTAGATGAAAAAGCAGACTGAGCAAGCCATGAAGAATAAGCCAATAAGCAACATTCCTTCATAGCCTCTTCATCAGCTCCTGCTGCCAGGGCTCTTCCTTGAGTTCCTACCTCTGACTTTCCTTCATGAGGAGTTGTAAACTGTAAGGTGAAATAAACCCTTCATCTGCAAGTTGCTTTCAGTCATGGTGTTTTTCACAGCAATAGAAATAGAATTAAGACAGTCCTCTTTCTGAACCTTCTTAAAAGCTCATCAGGACTTAGCACATTGCTAAATGCTTATCTGATGAGTAGGGGAGGAAGGATAGGGAAGAGGGAGGGGGCATGGGAAAGGGAGGAGAGGAGGGAGAGTATGATCCAGATGGAAAGAGAGAGAGAGAGAGAGAGAGAGAGAGAGAGAGAGAGAGAGAGAGAAAGAGGAAAGGAAGGAAGGAGGGAAGGAAGGGAAGGAAGGAAGGAAGGAAGGAAGGAAGGAAGGAAGGAAGGAAGGAAGGAAGGAAAAAAGAAAGATCATTAGTTGCAGTTTTAGCAAAAACCCTGCTCAGGGCACCCAGCAAAAGCTCCTCTAAGATCTGTGTTTGCATCTCTCAGAGAAACAGAACTTAGTAATCTATTAATTGGAGCGCTCTACAGGAAAAGAACTACTATATTTTAAATTGAAATTTATTATATTGGCTTATACAGTATGGGCTAGGTAGTCCAACAATGGCCATAGGCAAACTAGAGAGCCTCTCAGTCCATAAGGCTCAGTAGCTGCCCCCTGCATAAGACTGGGTGCCCGAGCAGTCCCAACTGGGTGTTAAAGGCATGGGGGGTTACTGGAGAGCTGTTTGCTGCTTAGAAGCCCTTGTCAGGAGGCTGAAGAATGTGGGTTCTGATGTCAATGAAAGATAGCAATTGAAGTAACACTGATAGCTATGAGATAGACACACTCACAGGAAAACAGTGAAGTCAAGCTGGTGACACTTTACTCCTGGACCACTCCCATTATATCTGTGCTGCTATTAAAAGATGCTGCCTGCTATGGGGAGGGTCTTCTCTCTGCAGTTAAATATTCTGTTCAATGCCTTTAGGACCTGAGCAAAGGCTTGTCTCTAAGTTGATTAAAGATCTCTCATCAAGCCAACTATCAAGATTAATCAACTTGGGCAAGTGAGATGGCTCAGGAGATGCAAACGCTAACCACCAAGCCTATTGACCTGAGTGGGATCCGCAGAACACATGAAAGACAGATGAGGGTCCTTCAAATTGTCCTCTGATCTTTGCAAGCGTGCTCTAATCACATTTTTTATTTTACAGGCACAGACCCAAGATACCTTGCTCTGTTTAGATAGTACATTGAACCCAAGCACACTAGTAACCAAACAAATCCCCTGCCTTATTATAAATCTGTTATACAGAACTGTGATTTTTGCTGTTCAAAATAGAAGAGATATTTGATTGTTCTTAAGAATAAGATACACATTTGTAGTGAAGGGCAATTTGTAGTTCCAGAGTTTATCATGGTATACACTAGACATACAATAAAATGCTGGGCTGCCACACAGAGTGTATAGGCACAAAAAACGAAGGATGCTGACTTCGTGTACTTAAATCATCAGCTCTTACTCACTTTCTATCAAGGCAGACAGATTTTCTAAAAAGATCAGCCCTCACCCACTCATCTCTTTAGCTGGTTATTTTTCCACATGAAAGGAAAACATTATCCCTGGATATTCCCAGGAAGGTCTGAAATAGTAAAAACAAATGAAAAATACTTTGGTAGGTAGTCCCAAGAACAGTTCTGGACACCTAGATCTCCAGACTACTTTGTGGTGGGCGCATAAACGATCAATATGTTAATACGAAAGAGGCAGAGATTTTGTGATTCCAGTTGAAGTCCAAGGTCACAGAACTGACAAACGCTGAACTGGCCAAGTATGCAGGGTCTGTGGTTCAGAAATATACCAGATGGTCCTTGTCCTGACAGCCTGACCTCAGGACAAGCACAGGAATGAAATGAGAGCTGCAGATACCTATGAATTCTTACTCACTGACTTCCAAGGTAGAAAAATTCATAAAACATTCAACATGTCAGCCTGGGCCTCTGGCTTGTTTGGAAAATACAAAATAAATTTCAATGGGATGTGATTTGTTTGAGGATGCTGTGAATAATCTAATCTGCTATTTCAAATAGAATTTAGATTTAAGAGGTGTTTTACTATTCTATTTTGACAGTGCCTGGGGCTCCTGCTGAGTATTACACATCACATTAGATTAAGGTCAATTAACATTGTGAGGTTTTTTTTTTTTTCCTTAATAATGCGATGGAGCTGCAAATTTGTGATTAAAATCCTATCTGTTAGTACAGAAGAAGGGAAGTATTTCTAGACAAGCTCTAATTATGATGGAGGCTGCACCATGAGGTCCCATGGGTCACAGCCTGTCCTAAATCCCTAAATTTTCTAATAAATATTTGCTGAATAACTTTTCACGTGGGCTCCAATTGGCAGAGGTGACTTCTGTATCAGTGGTACATGCTTGAACTTTGGATCCAAGTGGGCAACTGCCAACTGCATGCAAGAAAGTTCTCTTTCCAAAAACTTGACAGCTTATCATGTATTTCCTCCAGATTGAGATGGGAGTGGTTGTGATGAGGGTATGAGAACACAGGATAAGAAAAGGGGAGGTGCTGCCATCATCTAGGTTTTCTTTTTCTGTTGCTATTACTGAATACCTGAGACTAGGTAATTTATAAAGGATAACAGCTTATGTTGGTTCATGATTTGGGAGTCTATGAAATCCAAGAAAAGATAGCAACATATGATGGGCACTTTGTACTATGATTCATAGTAGAGAATTGGAACTCTGTTCAGGAGAGTGAAAGGTCCTGCCAGGATGGCTTTATGACAGTTCACTGTAGTAGGACCTGATCCAAACTAAGTAGAATGATATTAATACACTCTTAAAGGTAGAAACCCTGTGATCTAATAAGTTCTTCATGATCCAACCACCTTCCAATATAATTAACTTGAAACAGCATGTGTTTTAGTAAGAGAAAACCAAACAAATAGTTGAACCATGTCAAAGGAAAAGAACGCAAAGGTGGGTTTTGGACAGACCTGAGTGCTGAATAGCAACTGTCACTTATAATTTGTAAATTTGTACATGTTTGTGAAGGAAAGTGAGTGAGCTTCTTAATTCTCTTCTATACAGAAATAATGATATTTTTTACTTTTGGATTTTCTAGCAGAGAAATGAGAAGGGACAATAACCTGTCTATGCAAGGGACTAAAATAGTAGATGGTGTTCAAAGAATCAACAACTGTCACCTGAATGGGTCATAATGCTTAGTTATCATTATTGATTTCATACAACCTACAAAGAAGTCTCAATGGGGAATTATCTAGATGAAGCTGGACAATGAGAGCATGCCTAAGAGGAGATTTCTTAACTAGGTGAATTGAAGTGGGAAGAGCCACACTAAATGCAGGCTGAATCATTTCATGGTCTGGATTTCTGGCTGAATGAAGAGAGGGAGCTGATCACTGTCAAGCATGCATTGAGTCATTGCCCTTTGACCTTGTCTATGTAGATGTGACTACATGCAGCCTTGACTTCCCTGAAATGGTGGGCTGTAACTTGGAATGCTAAGCCAAATAAATCTTTTCTCATCTCAGTGAGTATTGTCTGGGGATTTTCTCATAGCAACAGGAAAGGAATCCAGGACATAACACTACCCTTTTCTCAGGAGGAACATGGGCATAATTTTTGTCAGGTAGCTGTTATTTATTGTGTTTTGTTGAAAACATAAATCTGAAGCTAAGTCATTCAGAAAGTAGTGGTTAAATACATTATTGTATAGCAGACAACAGTTGTTATCATCAAAGTCAGAGTTTCCTGTGGCTTAAGTGAGAAATGTTCCCCGTGAGCTCTTATGTTTGAACAATTGGTCCCCAGTTGGTGTTGCAGTTTGGGGAGGTTTTAGAACCCTTAAGAAATATATCTTTCCTCAGGGAAGTTCATCATTGAAGGTAGGCTTGGAGGACTTATAGCTTTGTCCTACTTTCTGTTCTCTGTCTCCTGGGTGTGGAATGAAAATATGGTCAGGAGCTTCTTGCTCCTGCTATTGTTGCTTGCCTTTCCCACCATGACAGACTCTATTCCTCTAGAATCTTTTTTGTTTCTTTGTTTGTTTGTTTGTTTGTTTTGAGACAGGACTTCTCTAAGTAACCTTGGCTGCCCTGGACTCCTTTGTAGATCAGGCTGGCTTGGAATTCAAGGAGATCTGCCTGCCTCTGCTTTCCCAAGTGCTGGGATTAAAGACAGGCCCACCATGCAGGGCTTCCTCCAGAATCTTAAGCCAATATAAACTCTTTATTCCCTAAGCTGTGTTTGAGTGCAGTGTTATTGATGATATCAATCATCAATCAAGATAATTCATCACAGACAGAGCAACAGAAAACTACAGTTGTTAAATATAATAATAATAATAATAATAATAACTGCATCTGACAGACACATTGAGGCATTCTCTTTAAGGATAATTGTATCTAGGTGCCCTGACCTGCTTTGGACTGTAAGCAAGAAGTGCTCAAGTGAGTATCTTGAGTACTCTGACTTTCCCAGCTCAGCAGCTGCTGATAAGATTTTCCCTGATGAAAAATTGCAGTCTGCTGTAAAACAATGTTTAATCAGAACTTTCTGAAGCAGGAAGAAAACCACTCACCTTTCACTACGGTTCTAGTTTCATTCTGTTGTTATGACAAACAGCACGGCCAAAAGCAACATAGGGGAGTGAAGAGTTAGCTTCAGATAATAGTATATTACAGAGGTAAGTCAGGACAGGACTCAAGGCAGCAGCCTTGAGGAGAAACCACAGATTAGTGGGGCTTATTGATGTGCTCAGTGCCTCATGTTCAGCCTACCTTCTTATATAGTCAAGGAGAACCTAAGGATGGCACCTCTTCAATGGAATAGGCATTTTCATATCAATCATTAATCAAGCAAACCTATCCCGGACACAGCAGCACTCCAACTTGAGAAGTTATTCAGTTGAGTTTTTATCTATTTAGTATTAATTTGATAATAATAACTAACCAGGACAATGTCTGATGGAGAAGAGATGCTTGGAATGCCTGCCTTAAACAAAGAGTCAGCTTAGGAAATCTTTACCCTCAATGTCTCACAAATTAGAACTGAAATGGGGAGAATTAGTTATGGTTTCTAATGTTCAACTCACACACTTGCCTCCATGTAGAGCACTCTTATTTCAGAACATGGCTGTCCTGGCAGAAGTTCATATCCAAAGACCTTCTAGATCTGTGCAATTAAGCAGGAATCCATAGACACATTTAATCCAAGAAACAGAGGCAAGCCGAGCTGAGTCCAAAACCAGCCCGGTATAGACCAAGTTTCCAGCAATGAAAAGATAAGTCCAGTCATGGTGATACACCCTTTTAGTACCAAACAATGAAGGCAAACTAGTTTGTAGAAGGAAGCACCCATGTTTGAAAGTGATGTCTAGTTGAGAGGCAGAAAAAGTAATGAATCGGAAAATATTTGACAGACTAGAATACATTCAACTCTCATAAGAGAGAAAAACAAAGCTTCTTAACGGGTAATGCAGAGAGGTGGTTTTACCAGAAGAGTTTTACAGAGAGAGTTTGAATGAGAGAACAAGCTAGACACAAGGGAAGACAGAACAAGCCAGAGAATGAGAAGAGCCAGAAGATTAGGAAAGAGCGCTGAAGTTAGTTTGAAGCCAAGCCAAGCAATTCAGAAGCCAAGAGAGCAGCCAGATTGAATTAGTCAATTGGGAGAGCATTTGAGCTAGAACAGCTGAGTTGAACCAGCCAGCTAGGAGCCCAGAAAGGACAAGAAAGGGGGAGCTTATTAAGGAGTAAATCACGGAAGCTGAAAAATTCTAGACCTTGGCCAAATGGTATGGAGGCTAGGAGCTTCCAGGACCAGGCCTAGGCTAGCAGAAGGAGGCAGTAAGCCTCCAAGTCAGCAACCGAAACAGCCAGATAATGGTTTCTTTTACGCATTCACTTGTGCATGTGCCTCACTTTCATTTGAGTTCTCAATGAGTGCTGCGGTTAATAGCTGCCTTGGTTTCCAAATAAAATGATGGGTTTTGCACACCAGGAAGCAGGCTGTTAGATCCATGCACAATATTTAAAGAAAGAGAAGTGCATGAATAATGCCACCTACCCAGCATGCATGAGGCCCTGGGATAAACCCTTAGTACAACATAAACCAGGCGTGATGACATATGTGCCTGTAATTCCAGTGCTTGTAGGTGAAGGCAGGAACAATAGACATTCACAGTTACTCTCACCTTTGTATACATACATAGTTCAAGTCAAGCCTGGGCCACATGAGATCCTGTCAAACAAATAAATGAATAGATGACAGATAGATAAAAAAAAATAAATGAATGAATACACATACACACATGCACACACACACAAGTAAGAGATAGGGGAACCAGCAGGCCTATTATTAACTTCAACTTGGAAAGAAACAGACAATAGAATATGTGTGTGTAGGGTTGTTTTATTTTGAATTATATTTTTAAGAACATTGGTCCAGAGATATCTGTATTTGCTAGTTTTGTAGAGGCCTCGTGTTCTGTTTTCAGTACATGCTGGATAGCTCACAGTAATCTGTAACCCCAGCTCTAAAAAATCCAATGAACACTTCTGGCCTCAGAAAGCATCGATAGTCTCCATCTCCTTCTCCCTCTCCTTCCTTTCTCGGCCTCTGATACATACACACAAATATTTTTTTAATTGAAAAACTAAATCAACAAACAAACAAACATACATGTTCACACACATATACGTTCATACATACAGACAGACAGACAGACAGATAGACAGACATAAAAAGTAGAGTCCAGGAGACCAGAAAAAAAAAAAAAAGGAGAGAGGATATCCCAGATAGAAAAAAAGGAAGCAGTTCTGGTGTTCTCTTTTACAATAGGAGGAAAATAGGTGCCAGTCCCTGTGTATCTTGAAATAGCTAACAGAAATGACTTAAAATGAACTGGCTATAAAGAAACAGCAAGTATTCAGGGTAATAAATATGCTAATAGCATAGTGGACACAGTGAAGCTTTATAGTACACATTGTACACAAGTCATAAGACTTAGTGATAGAGCCACATACTACCTCCCATAAATATGTGAACTTATTTCCAATCATTAGATAAATACATAAAAAGGAGGCAAAGAGATGTCTCTCTGGTTAGGAGCAGTTGCTTTTACAGAGGACCCAGGGTTGTTACCTGAACTCACATTGCTTCTCATAACGATCCAGTTCCAAGGCCTCTGGCGTCCTTAGTTCCGTCCTTTATTAGCACAGCAAGCACAGGATTCACAGCTATGCATGCAGGAAAACCATCCATACAAGTAAAATAAATAAATAACATAAAAGGAATGAATAAAAAGGGGCTGAAGAAATGTTCGGCAGTTAAGTGTGATTGCTGCTCTTCCAGGAGACCTGAATTTGCTTCTAAACAACCATGTTCAGTGGCTTACAACTGCCTCTAACTAGAGATGCTTTCTTTCAAACTTCACAGACACACACACACACACACACACACACACACACACACACACACAGATGCATACAACTTTATAAAAATTTCACATGTCCCAGCTAACCTGTACAACATAGAGCACATGCTGGTCTCCTTCTGTATCATGCCTCCTTGTTCCTTGTCATGGCGTCCTCTTTGCTTCCTTCCTTTTTCAGACTGTTTATGATGCAACTCCTCCAGGCAATTCTTTGCAGCCTGTCTTCTGCAGTAAAAGAGTAACCTAACATGAGACCCTGAGGCCTATCAGTCACTAATGAGTGAACTGTCACCTTCCCCTACCCTTTCTAGGGCTCACGTTGGATGTTGGATGTGATCTGAGGTGTGGTCAACAGAACATAAATATACATAGTGACGGGAAGGAGTCTTATCATAAAGAGTGACATATGGCTGAGAGTGTAGCTCAGTTGGTTGCAAGTAGAAATCCCTGAGTTTTATCTCAGCACTGTATAAATGGGAAATGGACCATGCTTACTACCCCAAGACTGGGCAGATAGTGGCAAAAGGACCAGGTGTTTAAATATTTTTTTGCCTCCATAGCTAGTTTAAATCTTACCTGGGATAAATGAGAACCTCTCTGAAAAAGATGGAGGCGACCTAACACTATTTGACCTGATGTGGAGAAGTGGGGATTTCATATGAGAGCAAGAAGGAATCAGAAACTGATTCAACTAACTCAACACTGAGGGGCTAGGTTCCTGTTTTGAAAGGATAGTTTTGATTATAGCACAGAAGACTCATCTGGGAGCCTTATATGCCATGCAGTGAGGGCATCAACCTAACAAACGGGTGAACACATGCTGGAACTATAATTTTGCTCTTAGAAGATGAGCAGAGGAGAGTGTCCTGAAGTTCGTGTGAACACATGTATGCATGCATGCTTTCTCCTTTGGCAAAATAACAAAATCACTCTATTACTTAGTTGTATCTGCCACATGGCTGCGAGACATAAACCATCTGTAAGTCAACAGTTTTACCTTGGTTTCTTGTGATTTTCTAGCATTTTACCCATCACTTTACTATAACAGAAGTACACTCTATTCATATAAGCACCTGAAATTTCACATATAAAATGAAAGTTCTTATTTATGTGAGCAGTCTCCCTGAGATGAATGCAGTTTGAAGGAAATGTTTTTGGTTTTGTTTTTACAAACACTTTCTTACTAGTTGGGAAATTGCCACAGGGTGGTTCACTCCTCCACACCTCTTTCAGTAAGCATAATTGCACTTATTTAAGCCTTGCTAGACTAGACTGGGTAGAAAGCATGTATCACAGAAAAGACCCTGTGCCCAGATATATTTGAGGAGCAGTCCTGTTAGGCCACAGAGGAGGGCTTTGCAGCCAGTCCTGAAGATACCTGATAAAACAGGATCAGATGAATGGGGAGGAGGTCCCCGCTATCCGTGGACTTGGAAAGGGGCACGGTGGAGATGAGGGAGGGAGGGAGGGACTGGGAGGGAATGAGGGATCGGGACACGGCTGGGATACAGAGTTAATAAAATGTAACTGATAAAAAAATAAAAAAAATTATATAAAAAAAGAAAGCATGTATCACTACATTAAGCTGCATTTCAATCATAATTATTGAATTTGAGCTTCTCTGAACATACCCTCTACCCATTTTACTCACTGCTATGTAAATTGCCACTTGTCATTTCTTGGTGGCTTTGCTTTGTTTGAGACAGGATCTCACTTTAACCCAAACTACCTTAGAACTCACTCTGCAGCCAAGTGTGGCTTTGAATTTGTCTGTGTTTCTCCTGCTTTCACCTTCTAAGGGCAGTCATACCCCAGGATGGCCTTGAACTCCTGATACCCCATGACTCTTTGTGAGTGGTGGAATCACAGGCAGTATCACTACACCAACCACTGTTTGTTGTTTTGCTCATAATATTCTCCACTTGGGAGGGAGTAAAAGTTTCCTCTGTGATATAATAGACATTTTATTTATTTTAAACGTTTCCCAGATAGTCTCTATTCATTTGCATTGTGGCTGTGAGTGTGCTTTTTATCTTGGCTTGTAAATCTCACAATAGATCATTTGAATAAATATTATATTGCTCTCCTTGTGGAGCTCTTGTCCCTTCCAGGTCTTTCTATCTCCCTCTTCTTTCATAAGATTCCCTGCACTCTGCCCAACGTTTGGCTATGAGTCTCATCATCTGCCTTGATATCTTGTTGGGTTGTGTCTTTCAGAGGCCCTCTGTGGTAGGCTCCTGTCCTGTTTCCTATGTTCTCCCTCTTCAGATGTTCATCCCATTTGCCTTTCTGAATGAGGATTGATCTTCTTACCCAGTGTCCTCCTTCTTGCTTAACTTCTTTAGGATTTTAGTATGATTATTCTTTATTATATGTCTAATATCCACTTATAAATGAGTATATACCATGTGTGCCTTTCTGCTTCTAAGATACCTCACTCAGGATGATCTTTTCTGGTTCCAAACATTGTCTGAAAATTTCATGATTTCCTTGTTTTTAATTGCTGAGTAGTATTCCATTGTGTAGATGTACCACAATTTCTGTATCCATTCCTCAGTTGAGGGACAACTGGAATGTTTCCAGACTCTGGCTATTATGAATAAAGCTTCTATGAACATGATTGAGCAAATGTCCTTTTTGTATACTTGAGCCTATTTTGGATATATGCCTAAGAGTGGTATGCAACTTACCGATTCAATGCAATTCTCATCAAAATATCAGCACTATTATTTTCAGAACTTGAAAGAAAAAGTCTTAACTTCATACAGAAAAACAAAAAAAATCCAGAACTACTAAAACAATCATGTAGATCACCTGGAGGTATCTCCATCTCAGTTCTCAACATGTACTATAGAGCAATAATAATAATAAAAACTGCATGTTAGTGGCATAGAAATAGAGTGGTAGATCAAGTCAATCAATTACAGCCATTGAAGCAGGACAGTCTCCCCAAGCATGGTTGGCTACCATAAAAAGCTAAAATGTTATGCTCAGGATGCGAGGCTAAGCACTACACTCAGGGTCAGCCGCTTTCGACCCAGAGAAGAGCATGTCTGATTGCATGCGGGTTGATGCCCCAGGTCCCGCCTCTGAGAAAAAGGTATCGGATGGGTCTGATGCTCTTTGGGTGGATGACACCTAAATGAACATTGGTACAAAGTCCCAATTTATTTCTAATATCAGAGATCAGACCTCTACTCTTGCCTGATGCGTCTAAAACAAAAAGGGGGAACTGTAGAGAGCTGCGTAATGCCGCGCCTTAAAGATGGAGCTGGTTTCCACCTTCCACCTTCCCGATGGTGCCTTCCCGATGGTGAGTGCTCTCTGTCACAAACAACTCCATATTTGGCTAAGGCTGAGGATCTGGCTTGCTTCTGTGTATGTGGACCTATCTGCATTGCCCACGTGGCACACTGGGGTTGGCTACCCAGAGGCTATTTTAAGCTGTGGGCTGGCTTTCCCCAGGGTCAGAAGATTGTTCAAGGTTCCTGAATAAACTGCATTGAGAAGAACAACAACAACAAAAAAAAGATCAGAAAGAAGGAGAGGAGGACCTCCCCTATCAGTGGACTTGGGGAGAGGCATGCATGCAGAAAGGGGGGAGGGTGGGACCGGGAGGGGAAGAGGGAGGGGCTTATGGGGGGATACAAAAGGAATAAAGTGTAATTAATAAAAGTTAAATAAAAAATTTAAAAAAAATAAATGACCCAGAAAAAAACCCACATACCTAGAGATACTTGAATTTTGACAAAGAAGCCAAAACCATACAATGGAAAAAAGATAGCATCTTGAACAATTGGTGCTGGTATAACTGCATGTCTACATGTGGAAAAATTCAAATTGATCCATATTCATCACCCTGCACAAAACTAAAGTCCAAGTGGATCAAAGACTTCAACATAAAACCAGACACACTAAATCTGCTAGAAGAAAAAGTGGGGAAGAGCCTTGAACTCATTGGCACAGGAGACAACTTCCTCAACAGAACACCAGCAGCACAGGCTTTAAGATCAACAATCAATAAATGGGACCTCATGAAATTGAAAAGTTTCTGGAAGGCAAAGGACACTGCCATCAGAACACAATGAGAGCCTACAGATTGGAAAAGGATCTTCACCAACCCTATATCTGACAGAGAGTTGCTATCCAGTATATATAAAAAACTCAAGAAGTTAAACAGCAACAAATCAAGTCATCCAATTAAAAAACGGGGTGCAGAGCTTAACAGAGAATTCTCAACAGAAGAATATCAGAGTTGTTGCAGAGAAACCGTGAAAGAAATTCTCAATGCCCTTAGTCATCAGTGAGATGAAAATCAAAATGACACTGAGATTTCACCTTACACCCATCAGAATGCCTAAGATCAAAAACTCAAGTGACAACACATGCTGTAGAGGATGTGGTGAAAGGGGAACCCTCCTCCACTGCTGGTGGGAATGTAAACTTGTACAACGACTTGGAAATCTATCTGGTGCTTTCTCAGACAATTAGGAACAGGGCTAGCTCAAGACCCAGCTCCACCACATGCACCACATGTAGTTTCACACACAGTGGTCTGTTACTATGTTCACTCTTATGTTCGTGATCTGCCTCTGTGCTCCTACCCCTGTAAACAAGGGGATGTCTCCACTAGCTCTGTGGGATTCTAGCAACCCAGAATCCAAACCAGATTTAGAATATCATCACTGATCCTCAAATGTCATCTTTCAAGTGCTTTTATGGAATCCTACACATACTGTGGAAGGGTCAGTGGAAACTTCACTGTATTTGCATATTTATTTTAGAAATTTTAATATTATTATGTATGTTATTTATCCAATTATCTATCACCTAGCTCTCTATCATATCTAATTATCCATCCATCTATCTGTCTATCTATCTGTCTATCTATCTATCTATCTATCTATCTATCTATCTATCTACCTATTTATCTATCTATACCTTCCTACTGGTCACTTGTCTATTTCTCTGTCTTTCACTGCCATCTTTCTATTATGTATCATTTATTATTATTTATTTATGATTTAATTAATCTCTGTCATTACAACCCCTGCCATGTATCTATTTCTCTCTCTCTCTTTATCATCTATCATGTAACTATCATCTATCAATCAATTTGTTTGTCTGTCTATCCTCATCTATCTATCATCTATTATCTTGCTATCTATTATTTTTTATCAATTAGCTGCCTAATATATATATATATATATATATATATATATATATATATATATATGTATGGATCTTTCTGTCTATTACCTATCTATGTATCTATTATCTGTCAATCATGGTGCACATTTTATCTTTAATCGATGCAGTGGGGCCATATTTTAATCCTTGTGTTTTGTCACCTGCAACCTTTGTATCAGGACATTGGCCCAGATGACATCATCTGTCATGAGAAATCAGCAGATGACTCTGAACTTTTGGTTTTCCTGCCTGCATTTCCTGAGCGATGGAATTACAAGCAAATCCATTTACTGCATTTGTTTTAGGCAGTACTAAGGACCGATTCCAGAGTTATGTGTATATTGAATAAGCTTTCTCAACTCAACAACAACTGTATTCTAAGACTCCAGTTTTTATTCAGCTGTAGATATATATCACCTTCCCCACCACCCCAACACCAGGAAGGGAGATAAAGGGTTAATGCACAGTTCTCTTACTTGTTTCCTGCTGGTTAGAGTCATCAGGCTCCTTAGAGCCAGTCTAACCCTTGTTTCAGGAGATCTTCAACTTCTTGTCTTAATGTATCAACAATAACAGGAACCACAGGGGAAAAAGCAGCAGCAGCAGCTTGTTCTTTCTTGGAGCTCCTCACACTCTCTGGGTTGTGGCATTTAGTCTCTTTCCAGAGTCTTCAGATTTAAACTATTTGCAGCTGACAAAGAGCTTCTCTCAGAGCCTGCATGAGGCAGAGTTTGCATTGTAGACTGTCTGAATAAATCCCAAATCCCACACCTGGGATTAAAACAAAAAAATGTTTATATCCATAACAGAGATTACATCATTTCTTTGAGTCAATCATTGTGCTTGCATGGCAAGGCCATTATGAACTAAGTCATCTCCCCAGTCTCCTTAATTTTTGCTTTTAATGTTCTTTAGAAGCAAAATATTTTCAATTTCCCATAAACACAACTAACCAAAAATGAGCCATTGTAATGTCAAGTACACTCAGCTGTCTTAAAGAACAGAAGAAAACACTTAACTAAAATTTTCAGAAATAGTATTCATTGGCTATAAAGATGCCTGCAGAGGCTAATTACTCTATGATGCCATTAAAAGGGTTAGGTGAGAATAAATTTATAAACTATGTGATCTTCTAACCCCTCATACACATAAGGTTCAAGCAAGCCATTCTGAGTTCTGTCTAAGCCCTATTCCCTTCTCCCATAATGCAGCCTCTATAATCAAGACTTCTGTCTCCATATCCATTTAATCTCCTCCCTCATACTGATATGGGGGATTTGTCAGCACATTTAGAGTATATTGTCATGAAACTGAGTTTGACTTCTGTTAACTTCCAAACAACTATCTAAAATTTAATTCTGGGACTACTTTTTTGTGTTTTCTTTCATGAACCTGAAAGAATTATTCAAAACACTTTACAAACCAGCTACTTGTATTATAATAAAATTTTTCTGGGGTTGGAAAAACAACTCAGTTTTGCTTGATGTGTAGACATGAAGATTCGAGTCAACTGCACAAAACGGAAGTAAAATGCCACATGTTGTGACATGTTCTTACAACAACTGCTACAGTAGGTGGAGACAGGAAAGTTTCTGGGTCTCACTGACTAACCAGCCCAGCCTACTTGGTGGGTTCTAGAAAGTGAGAGATTCTGTCAGAAAAACAAAACAAAAGCTAAGTTGCGGCATGACACATAAAGTTGTCCTCTAGTATTCATGGTTAATTTTAATAGATGTTCACTTTTATGCACATTCATTTACACATAGACATACACAAACACATAAATTTCAGTAGTCCATTGTGTGTATTCTTAGCCCCACCACAATGATGCCATTTCATTCCCACTCTTAGAGTGGAAGGATATTTCTTTGGAATGGAAGTTGGGGCACTAAGAGCTGTTTGTGTGGTATCTTTTTTACCAACAGGCTCACATCACAAATTACCATGAGCACAGATTACAGTAGAAAAGCAACCACAGTTTGACTGTGAGTTTTGATTTGTAATGGGAATATGGCCTTTTCCCTACTCAGTCACCATACCAGAAATAAGTTTTACAGTGACTTTTGTAAAAGTGCTGGACTTTATTTTAAAAGGCTTCTATGACAATATAAAATATACTGCAAAATGAAATTGTAGTAAATAGGACAGAGCCCGTGCACTGGCTCATTTTCTTCCTAAGAAAATTGCTTCAGGAAAAAGTCAACCAATTGACCCACTGGCAAGTTCATTTGTTATAGCATTTCTTTGAAATTGTGCGGTGGTACAATCTCTGTGTAATGCTAACTGATGGTTTGAGAGTACTTCAGTGTCTGTCATCTCTAGGACTCACAGGAATTGGAGCTGAATAGGATACAAAGGACTTAAGGTTTCTGAGAGAAAGAAATATGTTTGACATTCTCTAATTCTGCTATCTCTCATACAAATCACAATGAGGTACATTCCTCTTGCTTAGGGGTGCTTTGAATAAGGTAGTGCATTTATCAAAACATCTAGGATAGAGTGTTGAAGAGAAAGGGCCACTGCAGGCTTGGAAACATGAACAAGATCTCCAGATACAGTTATAAAAGATTCACATGAGCTTTCTGTTTACTTTAAACATGTACTTGTGGGTTTTGGCTCAGTCCTAGCACCAGCCTTTGATTGATGAGCTAAATAAAGTTAACCCTAGGTTATGAGGCAGACAAAGAAACCAGCTAACACAGTTTAAACAGAAAGGAGGGACATTGAGAGAAGGGCATTTAAGATATCATGGAGAAAAAGAAGGAGCTCTTAGCTTTAGGCTTTTGATAGTCAGCTTTTTCCTTCTGGAATATTGGCTTAGTAGGGAGGTCAGCTAGAAGCTTTCTCTGCCTCTCTGAACTAGTGGGCTTTCACTCCAATATGTGGCTCCTGTGTTTTTATTAGTAAAATAGAATTTTTGGGATTTTCATTTTTTATACCAGTACTTATCAATAGGAGGCTCTATGAATCTCTCAAAGGTCAGTCTCAGAATTTGCTCAGTCTTGTTTCTATGTTACATGTTACATTCATGTAACATCTATGTTTATGTTACATCCATCAATTCAGTTTACAAGGTTGACCAAACTGAGAGAGAGAGAAAGGAAGTAGCTGTGCTGAGTATGGAAGGATGATTGTAAGGCATCCAGATCTGCCTCTGCCTTGTCTCCACTTACCATATGATGACCCAGGCACAAAGGCCTGGGAAGAGCATTCAAGGGCTGGAGATACCTTGTGGAGGTCATAGAGACAGTCAAGAGGCTTCTGCAGAACATTTTCTAGACAGTTGGTATTTACCTCAAGATATCAAAGGTCAGACATAGACATGGATGAGTAGCAACCATTCCAGAAACAGGATCGGAGAAAGTGGCATCCTTTGTCTCGAGATAGTCTGGGACATGGCTGTAGGCTTTTGGTTGCAAATCATAGGTTCTATTCCTCTCAGGAGTGGCTAGAACATGCTCAGGATGATGTGCGTATGATAGGTAAGGCTCCCAATCTCACCTGGGGAGGCAGAAATGAGTTTTTCACTGTGTGTTACAGTTAGCTCTTTTAAAATGAGATTGCTGGTACCAGATGGCAGTAGAAACTTGGGAGCTGCAAAAGCTTGTAATGATACTGCAGTGTTATAGTACTTTGAATAGGTGCTCCATTAATGGCAGGGGAGTGGTCAAAACTGGTGCCTGGTAGGCCTGCAGCCAAAACACAGGCCCAGCAAGGCTCAGGCCCTGAAGTCCGGAAGGCAGGTCCAGGCATGGCAGATGCTTTCCTTTTACAAGAAGGAGAACACATACGTAATTATTCTTTATTGGGGAAACAAAATCTCCAGGTACAATTGAAGGTCATTTGCTGAAATCTAAGATCTCCTTAGCATAGGGGTATTTCCAGAATTCCCCAGGTGTTTGCTGAGTAGTTTTTTTGTTTGTTTGTTTGTTTGTTTTGTTGTTTTGTTTTTTTTAATCAAGAAAGATATGGGCTGTAATTTTCCCAAAGGGCTATGTGATGTTCCTTAAAGGTTTTAGGGTTCATGTAGAGAGGGAACCCCACTGAAAAAGGGAGCCAATCTTAATAGACCCAACTCAAAGGCTCTACTGAAACTCCAGACTTCAATCTTAACCAGCAGAGTCCCACAGAAAATGACATATTCCTAGTGTTGCTGAAATGCAGGCCCCAATGCAGCACCAGTGTCATCAGGAAATTATACCCATTCTTTGTCAGTCCCATTATACCTATGAATGTAGAAATTTCTGAAGCCCTGGATACATACCAAGAATGGAGAAGTTTTACTCTGGATTGAAAGTGAGACTTGAGGCACACTGAGGCTGAGTCGGCATGCCATGTTTCTGTCCTCAAAAGGAGAAGTCATCTCATCAATATTATCTGCCTGCCTACTCAAATATTTGAGCTCTGGCTTCAGTTATGACAATGGTGAAGACTATTGTCTATCTAATAAAGTAGTATAAAATTCATGAGTCTGTAGGAAGATATAAAATAGACATGATAAAAATACAGATATACTACATACCCTATTGCTGAGTAACTGGCATAGTGGCTGCAAGTTGGTACGACTCTTACCAGAGCTCTGTAGTATCACTATTTTAAGAAGTAGATGAGAACAGAGTATATACCTCAGGAATAAGTGAAATAAGCAGCACTCTCCCCACAGGATCACAGGAAACTATCCACTCTGAGGAGATGGCTTCATAGGTACAATGCCTAGCATTCAAGTGTGAGGACCTGGGTTTAACCCTCAGAATCCACAAGAAACATTTGTGAACACTGATGTGAGTTTATAATTTCAGTGGTATGGCTCACTGCCTAGCTATTCTATGCAGATAGATGAGCTCCAGTCTTGGTGAGAGACGATATGTAGTTGTTCTGAAAGGGAATGGCTTCCACAGGTTTATATATTTGAGTGCCTGGTTCCCAGTTGGTGTACTGTTTAGGAAGGGTTTCTTGATGTGGCCTTGTTGGAGTATGTGTGTCACTTGGGAGTAGGCATTGACATTTCAAAATATTTATTTATTTATCTATTTTTATGTATGAATGATCTGTTTTTTTCACACCTGGAAGAGGGGATCAGATCCCATTACAGATGGTTGTGAACTACCGCATGGTTGCTGGGAATTGAACTCAGGACCTCTGGAATAACAGCCAGTAACTCTTAACAGCTTAGCCACCTCTCCAACACTCTTTGAAGTTTCAAAAACACACAACAAGTCAAGTCTTCTCCTGTCTCTCACTCTTACCTATGGGACAAAATGTTGTTCTCAACTACTCCTGCACCGTGTCTACTTGCCTGCCAGCATGCTTCCTGCCATGATGGTCATGGACTAATTCTCCGAACCCATAAGCAAGCCTCCAAACAAATGCTGTGTTTTCTTGTTCATAGTATGTCTTCAGAGAAATAGAATAGTTAATAAGACACCTTGTCTCAAAATATAAGGAAAGAGTGATGGAGGAAGAAATCTATTCCTAGCTTCAATCAAACCTCTACATTCCGAAACACACATGTGCACACGTACATATATATGTATATATATATATATATATATATATATATACATATATATACAGTGAAGAAGCAATTGGCTTTAAACTTTGAAAACCACAAAGCTCTTTAAAAAGTTGAGAATTTTAATTTTCAGGTTAGTTTTTATAAATAAGTGCATATGTTGTCTTAATTATTTGTGAAATGGTGCATGGATTATTTTTAAGTAATGCTTTATAATACATACATTGTGTCCCCAGTTAGAGATTAAAATAATAATTTTAATCTGTGGTATTTATTATCTAGAAACTATTAAATAAATGGATTTTGGAAGAGATGCTGAAAACTTGATTGGAAGTTGTAATGCTCTAGTGTGATCTCAAATCTGAAATTTCTTGATTTTTGAGCTCAGGAATATTATGTAACCTCTCTGAATGTCAGTTCACTTATCTAACAAAAATTTGAACTGTATAGTCTTATAATGCTACTTCAGTTTTAAAATTATATTATAAAACACATTTTCTTTAATAAAATATATTTTTCTATCTCTTTCCTTCCCAAATCTGTGCTTAGAAAAGTAGGACACCTATTATAAATTCAGCAGGAAAAAAAATCACATTATTTGAACTTTCTGATAAGATTGGATTGGAACATTTCTTTGGCTTTTCCAGAAGAAAGGAAAGATAATCAGGTGAACAACAGTAAAAGATGAGACTAATAGAGAGGGACAGTTGTCTGATTTGTGTTTAGATTGAAGTTTGGAAATAAGTTGAAGGGTCAGAAAAGTTGAACTGTAAAGACATGTTTTTTTTCTTTAGACTTCTGGGGTTTGATTGAAGCTTGGAAATCTTGAAATTCTTGTGTAAAACTAGACATGAGCAATCTGCTGGTTGCAGGGGTGTGTATGTGTTGTTGCCTGCAGCCAACATCCCTAACAAGCTGGATCAACTATTCTCCTCAATAAGAAATATTAATAGTGAAGGAGAGAAAAGTTGTGTTAATTCAATTGCTCACAATAGGAATAACAACAATGAGGTACAGATGCCTCCAAGGCCACATTTCAGGAACTGAATAAGGTTTAGGTTTAAATGCAGGGGGCAGGGCATGAATAACTAAGCACCTTGACAAGTTGTGGTCATGCCCATGATGGAGTCCTTCTTGTGGACCGTCCACATTATGTGAAATCTATTTCTCTTTTTTGGAGACAAGCTAGCCTTATACTCTCACTCCCCATGCCTGCTGGTACCAGGCTCCAGCATTTTCTTCTCCAAGAATGAGAATCCTGGGAAATTTTCATTTTTCTGGGAAGCTGTGTATCTTAGTTACATTTTCCACTACTGTAATAAAATATACGTAAACTAACTGAACTTTCTCATTGTTTATAATATTCAGCATTCCCCTGCCCAGAGAATGGTCACATCTACAATAAAGATGCGCACCCCCCAGCCCCAGGCATAACCAGAGGACCATTTCTCAAATGGTTCCATATTCTATTAAGTGAACAATTATCATTAATGCATAATACTTGTGTTGACAATCAGAAACCTAGAGTGAATGAGACCTCATTCCTTCTAGGCATGATGGATATATAAAGGCATTATCTCACTATTAATAAGGTTGTGAGAATGTATGTGTTCAGGGAGATTTCAAAGATGTAAAATAAGAATGGAGACAAGTCTGGTGGCTGACTTTAGATGAATTAATTAGCATATTAGATGAATGATAATTTTGATGACTTTGATAATTTTGATAACTCTAGAATGCTTTCTGTGGATTTGTGCCTTATTAATGCAATGTGTTAGTTGGGGATCAATAGAGGCAATGGGGAAATAAAAGGAAGATGGGCATCATCATGAGCAGAGTTGTTCTTTAATCAGAAAAGTTGAAGGGCCAAGGTCTCTGTAGAATGACACTGTATGTATGTTGTGTTGTGGCTTGGAGGGTTTATAGGATAAAAAAGGGGGATCCCAATGGGGTGGAAGATTCCATCTGTTGTTCAGTTGTGCAGTCTGAAGGCGGTAGATACCAAAGGGTTTGGTATGTGGATCTCCTGATGAGAAGCTTCCACAGGTGTTGTCAGTCAAGTCAACTTTCCTTTCCCGAGTTTCTCAGTCTACCCGAGGCATTTATGTTATTAACCTTCAATTCCAGACCCTGAGGCCAGTCAGAAAGGAAGGGGGAAATGAATTCTCTCATTGGCTACTTCCCATGAAAGAGAAGTAAATGAAGGGTTAGGCTTTGTCCCCAGGTTTTAAGGAGGCATCGTTTGGGTTAACTTCAGATAGCAGGAGAGCTTTAACTTGATCAGCTGCAATGAATCATTCTATTGGTAGCATGTGTTCTGAGAGAGAGTTACGAAAAAAAAATTAGGGGTCTGAAAATGGATAATTTGGTTACAGATTAAAACTGAGATTACCCAAGGGTTGGAGGTGAGGATGATGGGGTAAGAGTGGGAGAGAGAGAAAGGAGCCTTTGAGAGGAGGTGAGTTTCGATAGTTTCCATATGGAGGTGAGGGCGTCTCCCCATTGTGTTTTCTTTATTCACTTTATATCCTGTTCTTAGTCCTATCCCTCCCCTTCACACTTCTCAGTCCTACCCTCACTCCCTCTTACCCATACCCCGTCCACCATTCCTTAGCAAAGGGGAGCCCCCCTTCCCATCTATCCCAGCTATCTTCAGGGATGAGAATATCCTCTTGTCCTGTGGTCTAGCAAGGCAGTCCCTCTAGGGGGAAGTAATTGAAAAGCTATCAAGACAGTACATGTCAGAGAAAGACCCTACTCCCCTAATTAGTGGACCTAAGCTGCCCATCAGCTGATCTTTGTAGGGAGTCTATGTCTAGTCCATGCAAGATCCTTGGTTGGCCTATTGTGTTAAGGGCTGCGGTCATTAGCATGGTTGATTTAGGTCAGAATGGGAAGGATGCCAATAAAGTTGTTAAGTTGGAAGAAAGCAGTAGCTCACTATTTGGGATTGTACAAAAGACGGGATTACAAGAGGTGGGGAAAAGCACAGCTATCTTGGAAGGTCTGTTTTAGTTAGAAGACCTAGGATGGGAGTTAGTCATTATGTAAAGATGTAGCACAGAATAGGTGTGTAACAATAGTTACGAGGAGGTCTGGGGATGCCCAAGAGCCCTAGACCTTAGTTGACAAATAGACCCATTCAGCAGTTGGATGAGTAAGTGGAGTTGGCTGCTTTGAAGAGCTGGTGAGTTCTTTTTAGGAGAGGCATCCTGATCCCTTGGGCATAGATTAATGGGAGACGTAAAAGTAGTGTACATAAAAGGTTCACTGTAAAAAGTATTGAATGGATGGGAACCCTAACAGGGGTAAAGTAAGGAGTGGCCTTGTATTAGGCCAAGGACTGTAGTCCAAACCAGGTAGAAGAATGCTAGAAAGATTTTTCACTTATGGGTCCAATGATTCAGGATGACTCCTACTACCTGGGGAAATGCACCAGACTAAACTAGCGGAAGCAACAGGGAGCTACAGAGGCTCTAAGGAAGGGAACAGGATAAAATGTAAGAAACTATTGTAAGCCATTTAAAGTGGGTGCCAGGAACTGAATTCAGAACTTCTGAAAGAGCAGCAAGTAAACGCGTTTTCTCCAGTTCCAAATCTTAAAACTTAAAACTCAGTTTCTATTTGCCTGAAAAATTCATGATTTCCTTGGTTTTCCTAGTTGAGTACTATTCCATTGTATAAATGTACCACAGTTTCTTTATTCATTCTTCAGCTGAGGAACATCTAGGTTGGTTTCAGATTCTGGCTATTATAAGTAAAGCTGCTATTAACGCAGTTGAGTAAATGCCCTTGTTGTATGATGAAGCATCCTTCAGGTATATTCTCAGTAGAAGTATAGCTCGATCTTAGCGTAACACTATTCCCAATTTTCTAAGAAAATACTGGGTTCATTTCTAAAGTGGTTGTACTAGCTTGCACTCTCACAAGGAATGGAAGAAACTTCCCCTTTCTTCACATTCTATCAAGCCTGGACACTACTTTTTTCTCAGTCAGAATCCATTTTCTGTGGACATATCGGGGGATTGTCGACATGCTTTAGAAAAATCATTCCCTTCCTTAGACTTTCACTTCTACGTGGTATGTGGTGAACTGCTTGGAACAGCTTCGAAAATTATGTATTCTGCTTTTGTGACATTGACAGTAGAGTTTGAAAGAGTTGTTTAGGAATTAAGCTATATTATTTGTTTCCTGGAAAGTCTAAGAAAGAGCAGAGGATGGGTAGGTAAAATCGTCCAGTGATAATTGTGCTTACTGAAGGATGAGGACTCAAGTTCAATCCTAGGGTTGTGCATAGCGGAAGAAGAGAAATTTCTTCAGCAAACTGTTCTCTCTCTCTCTCTCTCTCTCTCTCTCTCTCTCTCCAAGCAAATGGACCCAACAATCAAGCTGTAGTAGCCACCCTAATATCTAAAAATTAATCAAAAAATTAATCTAGTATCTAAAAAATAATCAAAGGAGATGGGGAGGGACACTTCATTCTCATCAAAGGAAAAATCCATCAGGAGGACATCACAATCCTGAATATCTGTGCCCCCAAACACAAGAATTCCTGCATTTGTCAAAAGAAACATTATTAAAGTTTAAATCACATATTGATCCAAACACCTTAATAGTAGGAAACTTCAACATCCCACTCTCACCAAGGGACTGATCATCAAGAAAGAAGCTAAATAGAGAAATAATAACTTACAGAGGTCTTAAATCAAATGGACCCAATAGATATCTGCAGAACTTTTGACCTAAATACAAAAGAGTATACCTTCTTCTTAGCAACTAATGGAACCTTCTCCAAAATTGACCATATAGTCAGGCACAGAGCAAGCTTCAATAGATAGAAGAAGATTGAAATAATCCCTTGTATCCTATCAGACCACTATGGTCTACAAATAGACCTCAACAATAACAGAAATAGCAAAAAGCCTACACACACATGGAAACTGAACAATTCTCTACTCAATGGCAGCTAGGTAAGGGAAAAAAGAAATAAAAATTTAAGACTTTCTATAATTTAATGAAAAAGAAAGCACAACTTCCCCAAACTTATGAGATACAATGAAAGCAATGCTAAGAGGAAAGTGCATAATACTAAGAACCTTCATAAAGAAATTTAAGAATCTCATACAAGCAACAGAAGGGCCCACCTGAAAGCACCAGAAAAAAAAAAAAAAAAAAAAAAAAGCAGACACATCTGAGAGGAATAGTTGGCTCGAAATAATCAAATCAGAGATTAAATCAATAAATTAGAAACAAAGAGAACAATTCAAAGAATCAAAGAAACCAATAGCTGGTTCTTTGAGAATATGAAAAGGATAACAAACCGTGAGCCAAATTAACTGAAAGGCAGAGAGACACTATCCAAATTAACAAAAGCAGAAATTAAAAGGGGGACATAAAGACAGACAATAAGAAAATCCAAAGAATCATCAGGTCCTACATCAAATCTACACGCAACAAAATTTGACGATCTGAAAGAAATGGATGATTTTCTTGATAGATTCCATGTCCTAATATCCCCTAAGAAAATAGAAATAGAATCTGTCATCAAAAGTCTCCTATCAAACAAACAAACAAACAAAACAAAACAAAAAAATGCCCAGGGTTATGTATTTTCAGTATTTCAGTGCAGAATTCTACGAGACCTTCAAAGAAGAGCTAATATCAATACTCTTCACTTATTCCACAAAATAGAGAAGAACAGTACCAACATCACTCTATAAGGCCACAGTCACCTGGAGACCTAAACTGCATAAAGACCCAACAAAGAAAGAGAATTTCAGACCAGTTTCTCTTATGAACATTGACACAATTCTAACAATTAAAAATCGAATAACATAATTCTCCAGTCCAATTACCTAAAATATAGCTCGACAATTGTTTAGACAGATTTGCAGCACAGGAAAAATTCTCATGTTATATGCTAGTGACTCAAAGTCCAGCATATTTTCATTGACAGCCAAGTTGAGCGATTTGCCATAGGGTATCAATTTGCTCCTGCACGAGGTCAATCCTCTGATTGAACACCATCAAGCTTCCTTTTAGTTGAACATTAACTCCTTTTTGTACAACTAAGGCATGAGCTATATTGGCTAAATGATTTTTCAGGGTCTGAGCAGTCTGCCCAGTATGACTCATGGCTAATGCCCCTGTGGTAGCTCCAACAGCCGAGTGGCCATTGTCACAGTAAATTCTACCAGAGTGGACGCAGGACTAGCCACAGGATTATCATCATGGATTACTGCAGCCATGAATCATCTGAAGGAATGGGCGGGCATGGGAGGCTTTCTGATGTTGGTCTCCTTGGTTTGCCTGTGGTATATATGCAAGATTAGAGTCTCACAACAGCGTAATGCAGCCATGACCATTCAGGCCTTTACAGCCATTGAAGCAGGACAGTCTCCCCAAGCATGATTGGCTACCATAAAACGCTAAAATGTTACGCTCAGGATGCGAGGCTAAGCACTGCACTCAGGGTCAGTCGCTTTGGACCCAGAGAAGAGCATGTCTGATTGCATGCAGGTTGATGCCCCAGGTCTTGCCTCTGAGAAAAAGGTATCGGTCGGGTCTGATGCTCTTTGGGTGGATGACACCTAAATGAACATCAGTACAAAGTCCCAATTTATTTCTAATATCAGAGATCAGACCTCTACTCTTGCCTGATGCATCTAAAACAAAAAGGGGGAACTGTAGAGAGCTGCGGAATGCTATGCCTTAAAGATGGAGCTGGTTTCCGCCTTCCATCTTCCCGATGGTGAGTGCTCTCTGTCAGAACAATTCCACATTTGGCTAAGGCTGAGGATCTGGCTTGCTTCCATGTATGTGGACCTATCTGCATTGCCCCCGTGGCACGCTGGGGTTGGCTACCCAGAGGCTATTTAAGCTGTGGGCTGGCTTTCCCCAGGGTCAGATGATTGTTCAAGGTTCCTGAATAAACTGCATTGAAAAAAAAATCGAATAACCTGATTTCCTTGTTTTTAATTGCTGATTAGTATTCCATTGTGTAAATATACCTCAATTTCTGTTTCCATTCTTCAGTTGAGGGACATCTGGGTTGTTTCCAGCTTCTGGCTATTACAAATAAAGCTGCTTTGAGCGTGGTTGAGCAAATGTCCTTGTTGTATACTTGAGCACATTTTGGATATATGCCTAGGAGTACTATAGCTGGATCTTGAGGAAGCCCTATTCCTAGTCATCTGATAAAGTGCCAGATTGATTTCCAAAGTGTTTGTACAAGTTTACATTCCCACCAGCAATTGAAGGAGTGTTCCCTTTTCTCCACATCCTCTCCAGCATGTATTTTTGTCACTTGATATTTCTATCTCAGCCATTCTGATGGGTGTAAGGTGAAATCTCAGGGTCATTTTCATTTTAATTTCCCTGATAACTAAGGATGTTGAACATTTCCTTAAGTGTTTCTCTGCCATTGATACTCCTCTATAGAGAATTCTCTGTTTAGCTCTGTACCCCATTTTTAATTAGATTACAAGTTTTGTTACTGTTTAACTTTTTGAGTTCTTTATATATTCTAGATATAAGTCCTCTGTCAGATATAGGGTTGGTGAAGATCCTTTCCCATTCTGTAGGCTGTCATTTTGTTCTGTTGACAGTGTCTTTACTTTACAGAAGCTTTTCAGTTTCATGAGGTCCCATTTATTGGTTGTTAATCTTAGGGCCTGTGCTGTTAGTGTTGTTCAAGCTTCTTCCCCACTTTTTCTTCTAACAGGTTTAGTGTGTCTGGTTTTATGTTGAAGTCTTTGATCCACTTTGACTTTAGTTTCGTGCAGGGTGATAAATATGGATCTATTTACTTTTTTTCTACGTGTAGATATCCAGTTAGATCAGCACCATTTATTGAAGATGCTCAACATTCCCTCCTCCAGAGGGTTCCCTTTGGAGCCTTGGGGCCTTCCTGAGAGGAAACCTCCCCTGTTTCCTCCATGGATTCCCATGTGATCCTTTGGTCCTCCAGAAACATCCACTAGGAACTCCGTGAAGTGGTGGAGGCATTCCTCTCTTCTCATGAGGTGGTATGCTGCCCCACATGCCGTTCACTGGCAGCTTCTTTCAGGGAAGAGAAACTTTCAAGTTGGCCTCCTTAAAAATCTTTCCCAACAAACCATTCCATGGTAGCCTTGGCAGTTGGTGGATCTTCATGGGACACTATGGCATCACCCTTAGGCTTTCCTGTTTCCTTATGTGGGTACATATGGATCATAGACTGCCCATTTCTATTGTTCATCTTGACAACCCCACACTGCTTAAAGACATCTGCCAGATCATCCAGAGTCACATTGTCATTTAATACTTGCACATACATTGCACTGTTGTCAGAGTCTTCTCTCCAGTGCCCATTCCATCATGTCTTCCTCTTGACCCACCTTTGTGCATACCTCCATGATCAATAGGTAAAAGTGCCTGTTGTGAAAGCATGAGGGCCTGTGTTTGAAGGTTTAGCACTCATGTGAAAATAGAGGTACTATGGGAGCTGTTAACAGGTGCATTGTTATGACACTGGCTGTTAACTATCTCCAGGCACAATGAGAGATCCTGTCTAAAGAAAATGGATGGAAAGTAAATGGTAGTGACATTCCAGGCCTTCTTCCCTCTAGTTTCTGAATGCATAGGAGTACACATTTGAACATGCATATACATGTATGACCATATATATGTATGTATGTGTACAGTTAAAAAATAAAATAACTGTTATATGAAACTATGAGGGCATGATAGACCTTTGTTGGGTATGTATGTATGTACGTATGTATGTATGTATAACATTTTCTAAATGTGCATTTGCTTTTAGAAAATTGCTTTTAGTTTCAAGAGACATAAATGTAGAGAATAAGTTGAAAACTGATTCGGAGCTGATTTCAGGCAAGTAAACTGCTTGTCATGGAAGCATGAGGACCTGAGTGCAATTCCTATAACCTGTATAAATAGAATGTGGCTCTCCATTATGTGCTTGTGATTCCAGAATGGGGCAGGGATGGCTGTGGTGGCCAGAGGATCCCCCTTAGTCTCTGGCCAGCCAGTATAGCTCCTTGAGTGTTCTGTAGCTTCAGTGAAAGACGAGGTTTCAAAAATAATGTGGAGAACAGTTGAGACAAACACCAGTGCCAGGTTCTAGCTTTTAATGTATAACATGTTCTCTCTCTCTTCTCTCTCTCTCCTTCTCTCTCTCTCTCTTTCACACATACTGAGAGAAAGAGAAAGAAGGAGACAGAGGCAGAGAGACACAGAGACAAAGAAAGAACCCCACCTGGTCTTCGTGATTTGTTTAGCTTAAAGTTATGCTTAAGTAAACAGATAATGCATCAGCTGGTTTGTGGTCCTAGACAGCATGAAAAAGAGAAATCTTTAAGGACCAGCATTTACCTCTCTCTGACTCCCGACTTCACATACAGTATGACTATATGACAAGTTGCTTTCCTTTACTGAAGGCATGAGTTCTCTGTAAAAGACTGTATGCTCAAACTATCAACCAGCATAAACACTTCTTTCCTTAAGATTTCATTTTATTTTGTTTAGAGTATTTAATCACAGAAGCAGGAAAAGTAACTAATACAGGACTTTGGTCATTTAGAAGAAACATTCCGTAACATTCAAATTTCCCCATACGTGCAGACTTTGCAAGCAATGCAGGCTTCAGTAAATATAACTGGAGGACATAACTGAGCCCTATGGTCCCTGAATGCTTATATAAATCCACTGCTAGAGGCAATCATCATATGGGTTTGTGTTACAATTACCTTTCTCTACTGATTGTCACATGCAAGTATTAGAGCTGGCTTGATTTTCAGGGTCATTTTTTTTTAAATAAAGTAATAAAACCTTCATACTTTTACACGTTTAGACCAAGTGCTGCCGTATCCTGTTGAGAGTCTACCATAGTAACTAACTTTTAGCATCCACCTCTTGGCCTGAAGCAAAACTGTTTATTTTTCCAAAGATCCAGATCACTGGGCCTCTGTGTGAGAAGTGTGAATTTCTCAGAATACCCTGCACACTCTGCTGCTCCTAGGAGTGTATTCTCATTCTGTAAAAAGCCGTTCTCGGTCTTCATTGCAAGCTGTGTTCTTCCTGTAGATGGACAGGAAGTACCTGGCCGTTTCCTCCCTGACTATTTAGAATATGCACATGCTAGTTTGGACATCTGTAACATGCCTTGAGCTTTTCAACCAGGCAAAGTGACTTAGGACTGGCACAGTTGCTAGACACAGATGCTCCTGGGATTCTGAGGGGGCTTTGTTTCTAAAAGCCACCTTGCAAAATCAAGAGACAAAAGTAAACTGGCAAAAGTAAAACACCCAAGCTAAAAAGTAAAACAGAAAGTTTGCTCTTCTTTCTGAGAAGATGGTATTTGCATCTCAGGGCTGTTTCTTTGAGGTCCACAAAAGAGCAAGATATGATACTGTGCACGTTGCCATGAGCTAGATGTTGGCTGGTTGCTTTTTCATTCTCTGGGGTTCAAGTTGAAAGGATGTGAGATCAAGTTGGCTACTGCAGTGTACCTTAGGTGTCAGGAAGTAATCAAACCATGAACAAACAAACAGTAAAAATACAGGAGGTCTGAGTGGAGCTTTCTCCAAGCTTATATGCTGAGTTGGCAGATTCATACACTTGACCTCAAAGAAATTCCATGAAACTGAGATTAAAGTCGTATGTCTCCTGCTTTCCAAAGCCATCTGCTTGGCTTTGGAAGGAAAACTAACCCCAGGGAGCATCTTCCCTTTGGCACTCTTTTGCAAATCTCACAGGATCCTTTTGATACACGACTGCCTGTTGTTGACTTTTAAGAAGTCGGTTTTATTTTCAAAACAGTAGCAGGAGGATTCCTATATATTCCAGGCAAGGGGCAGTTTCCATAGTGAATGGGTCCATAGTGATTATGGGTCCAGGAATCCATAATCATGCACTGACAGCCGCTGAGCTGCTCAGTGTTGCGAGAATAAGGAAAACAAACGGTTTCCTCTGTTCCTGACCTTGATACACTTGAGAGATATTTCAGTGTTTAAAGAACAAAGCTTTGTTGGCTAAATGACCAATTTGAATTAATACAATATTCATGTTTAAAAAAACCTGAAATTTGTATTGAATATTTAAGAAAACAGATTTGAAAGAGTGTGCACAAGGGTGCATTTGAGTCAGCACTAGATATTTTCACTCTGCTGCTCTGGTTACTCATTGTTGCAGTTTAGAGCCTGTTCTAAGCTCTGGTCTGAATGTATTTGCCAACCATTTCCTCTGGGATAGAGTCATAGAGCTCAGACAATGAGTGTGTTCGTCCTTGATTTGTGAATGAATGTGTTTTCCACATTAATGACTTGATTTCTATTACTGTCATTCAGACATTGCTGCCATGCATGAGTTTCTTCTATTCAGAACTCCTAAAACATGTTGAACACTTGTACAACACCCTTTATCCTTCCAATCTACATGATCAAGACATATGCTGGCTTTAGCTCATTCTTTCTCATGAATATACATTTGAAAATTCAGGAAATAAAAAGACTAACAGAGGGTGGCAAGATTACTGAGTAGGTAAGTGCTTCCTGCACAAGCATAATGACTCAGTTTGAATGCCTAGCCCCTAGGAAAGAGCTGAGTATGCAGTCATGATCCCAGGACCAGGTAGGTAGAGACAGGAATATCTCCAGGGTTTGCTGACCAGCCAGCCTAACTAATCACTGAGTACTAGGTTTAAGGACATGTCTTAAAAAATATGCTGGAGAGTCATAGTGGAAGGACCCAAGATCCAGTTACATGTACAGCTGCACACACACACACACACACAAACACATACACACATACACACACACACACACACACACACACTGGAAAAAAAAAAACATGAGTAGGAGTTAATACATGGAGGAAACCTGAGGAAGATTAGAAGGAGAAACCAAAGAAAATGAATAAGAACAATGGTGATAGTCACATATAAATGGAGAACAAAAGAGCAAGTGAGGGGAGGAGGAGGAAATGGAAGAAAAGCCACAAGATAAAACAAACAAATACACAAAATGAAACAAAACAACAACATAGCATCAGCAATCTTAAGAGGATCTATCTCAGCACCAGTATATTATTCAGATCTTTCTCCAGACATGTTGGTATAATGTTCTTGTAGAATGTATGCTATTTACCGTTGTTCATTAAAATGCTGATTTTTCTACCCCACTATTTGGTTATAATTTGGACGTTGCATTGTGATGTTTATTCTATGCATCACCTGTCTCAAGTTTTGTAAACATTTGTTTACAAAACCATTTGTAAACCATTTGTTCTCTGTATTGTCAATGCTGAGCAATGGAGAGAATAGGGTGGGACATCTGGTCGAGATGGGAGGAGAAGGAAGTGAGTGGAAGAAGTAGGAGAGCAGTGATAGGCAGGATAGGACTTGGAACCATGAGGAGAGATAAACTAGATGTAAGTATGTTTAAAAGCAAGAATAATGTGGAGAATCTGAATGGCAGGAAACTATGCAAGTTTGGAAATTTAGGATAGAGTAACTATTGTCCAGCAAGCACTGTGTCTTATGTTAATTAAATAAATCCTAATCTTTGTGTGGTGATTTGAGTATACAGCTGGTTCAGGAATAACTGCTGCTTAAATAAAAGATAAATCAATATTAAATATTAATAATCAACAAAACAGACATATTCCATGTCCATGTGTATTTACAGATACATTCCCCACTGAAATGATCACTACAGAGAACTTCAAATGAGCAACATCTCTTAAGAGAAATTAGAACCAGACAAGTTGAGGTTGTGGTTACCAGGCTTCACTTCACATAGATTACCTGTTCCAACTTTAGCTTTCAATAATGGGAAGGAGGATGCTTCTCCAGTTAAGTACCTCTTGTCTCGCTGAAAAGATGTGGCCCAAAGTAGTCTACATTTCCTATATGCAGTGACAATAACTTCAATAGTAAGTAGAGTAGACTCATCTCCCTCTAATTTACCATCCTGGATCTCTTTCTTAAAAAAATTTTAACAAAGCCACTAAACTTTGTGTCCAAAGAAACCCCCCTTTAACAATTAATTATGCATATGTGCATATATATGTATATGAAAGCATGTATGCATAAGTTTTCATTTATGTACAAAGGATGCGTGTTATAGAAAAATGCTTATGGAGGTCAGAGTAAAGTATACTCAGAAAGTCCAGCTACCTACTTTGTGACAGGTTCTCTTATTGGCCTGGAACTCACCGATTTGGCTTAACTGGGATTAGTGTTTGGCATGCTCAGATTTTTACAAGAATTGTGAGTATGAAATACAGGTTCTTCTGCTTGTAAGGCAAGCACTTTACCAACGGAGCCATTTCTAATCCCTAGGGAAAGTATTCTTAACTTCTTCAACTGTGAGAATCATTGGTCTTGGTGTTGGTGTGTAGTAGATGCTTAACAAACATTAACTGAAAAATGACACAAATGTAAACTAATTCATAAGGATTTAAAGTTGTCCTTGATTTAGGATTATATTCACAAATAGTGGTAATTCCCTCCTTGTGAACTCAATCTTGATTTGATTGTACTGTAAAAAGTTAATTTTTAAAAATTGAGCTGAACTATGTTTAGCTTTTTCTTGGCATTTATATATACCTATCAGAATATCAGTGGTGATTTATAATCCCTTTTAGTCCATATTTTATTCTGTACTAGATATCACAGAAGAATCCACACACATTCCATCAAGCTGAAAACCTTTGGGCACCATGGCTTTAACAATCATAAAGGAGAGACTAGAAAGCTCACAGAGTTCTGACGTTCAGAGAAGGAATAAATTCAGTTAACACACTGCAAACAATATTACAGAACCAGGTTCCCAAATCAACAAGTTAAAACTTAAATAACAAGACTCCCTTTCATCTTTGGTTTCAAATATTTAAAAAATTATTTTTATTTGGTGTGTATGTGAGGGAGGGGTGGGGGTGTTGCATGTGAATGCAGTGTGTGCAAAGACAAGAGAAGGCTTGTCCCCTGCATAACCTTACTCTTTACACGAATGACAACAACAGCAAAAATGGCTTCCTGAGTGACCTGGTGCTTGTCATCAGTGAGCTTCCAATTGTTCTGCCTTCCTGCTCCAGCTTGAACAGAGGCGTCATGCGTCATAGGCAAGCACAGAACCACATCTCTAGTAATAACCCACTTCTCCCATGTGTTTATTTATTGTGTGTAAAGAGGGCATGTGTAGAGGACTTAAAGGACAACTCACCTCTATACTTTTACCCTATGAGTACTGGAGGTTGAATTTAGATCCTCAGACTTGGTGGCAAGCACTCTTACCTGCTGATATATCTTTTTATATACTCTTGAGAGAGTTTCATGTGGGCCTAATGACATAGGCCTGTAATTGTCCTAATTACTTCCATGCATGAAACAGCATAATTGCTGGCTCAAAGTTGGCCTGGAAAATGTAGAGAGATCCTGTCAATTTAAAGTGGAGGCTGTCTCCTTGCAGTGACAAAATATAAGAACAAATTATTTAGGAGAATATTTACTTAGGCACATAGTTCCAATCATTGCAGTGGGGAAAGTATTATGGAATTTGAGGCACTGGAAATTTAAAGAGGAGCCTGCCCATTTCTTTCTGTAGCAGGAAGCAAAGAGCTTGGTCTGATAGCAGAGGCCAATATAACCTTGATCTGCCTCTAGTGACTTTTTGATAACCTTACGTTTCACCTTATTCATGAAGACTATATTCCCGAGGAGGGTGGAAAGAATATAACTGTGCCCCAAGGCTTTTTAGCAGGTGTGATATTGAGAACTGGTGGGAGGACAGAAAGCCAGACGGTGTCACATTTCCAAGAACTGGAGTTATGGATGCATGTCTGCAGCACCCATCACTTACTTCTCTATTGACAGGTACTTGCAGTGTTACTTGGACTCATCTTTGTCTGTCTTAAGTATTTGAAGCAGTTCTTGTCTGAACAGCAGACAAGTGTTTCCTTACATCCTGCCAGTTGGTTATTCACGACCCTATTGATAAACACATTCTCTTACAATGTGTGAGTGTCGGGAGCAGAATTGCTAGAAATACTCATGTGCACGTGTTTTGTAAATGTATGTTTTGTTTTGTCTTAGGTAAATATCTAAAAGTCTAAGTGTGGGTAACTTTAAGAAAATTGTCAAATATATTTCAAAGTGGTGTAGGACTTCTTCATATTGTCAGCTACTTTAACTTTAGTCATGTTATTGGTTTTAACTACTACCTGCTTATATTTTTGTGTGGTGTTATTCTAAGAATTATGTTGAGGTGTAAAGTTAATAAACTCAAAAAGGTTTTATTTTGTAATTGTTTTAAATTTAAGTCATGCTATAGCAGAAAATTACAATTTTGAAAAAAAATTATTTATATTATTTATTCACTTTACATCTTAATCATAGCCACCTCCCTCCTCTCCTCCAAGTCCCACTCTCCCTTCCTTTTCCAGATAACCTATCCCCTATGCCTAAGAAAAGGGGAGTTCCCCACCACTACTAATTCACTCCAGCTCATCAAGTTGCATTAGGACCGAGCACATCAGGATGTAGTGCCATGGCCTGGCAAGGCAGCCCTGCCAAGCAGAAATGATGAAAAAGCAAGCAACACAGTCCATGTCGGAGATAGCCTCTGCTCCCCTTACTTGGGAATCCAAATGAACCCTGAACTGCCTTTCGGCTACATCTGTGTAGAAGGCCTAGGTTCAGTCCATGCATGGCCATTGGCTGTGATCTTCAATTTCCACAAGCTTCTCTGGGCCCTGTGAAGCTGGCTCTCTTGGTCTTTGTGTAGAGCTGCTGTCACCTTCAGGTCCTTAATTAATTTAGAGACAGAATTGTAAGTAATAACCTGGCCTAGAAACTCACTATGAAGCCATGTTTGACCTTGAATGCCACTTAAACGTTATTTATTTATTAGAGTAATGAATAGTGTATGTGCAGATGTGCCTATATATGAATGCACACATATGCCACAGAGCACAAATGAAAGTCACAGGGAAACTCGCTGAGGTTGATCCTCTTTCTGCCAGGTGAGTCCCAGGAATTAAACTCATGTGGCCAGACAAGGCAGCATGTGCCTTTATACAATGAGCTGTCTCTGTACCCCACAGAGATTAATGATAAGTTGTGCTTTCTTTCCATCATTGATGTTTGTAATTTCCCTTTTTATCTATTTTAAAATGATACTTACTTAGTAGTGTGAGAATTTTCATTCCAGTATTTCTAGATACTTTGTCACACTGATACCAATAGCTTTCCAACAGTACTGTGCAAGATTTTAGCATTTTTCCTGCTTTGGAGTTTGTTTTATGGCTCAGCATATGGTTCATGTTGATTCACATCTTGTGTGCACTTGAAAGAATTGTGTACTCTGAATGGATTGAATGCAGTGTTCTATATTTGTCCGTAGGGCCATATAGTGTTTAACTTCTTCCTGTATTTGTGATGTTGTGGCAATTGGTATGCTGGTTGCTGAGTGAGTGGCTTTAAAATTTCAGCCATGGGCCTGGAGTGATGGCCCAGCAATTAGGAACACTGAATGTTCTTTTAGATACCCAGGGTTGATTTCTAGCACCCACATGGTGACTCACACAATGTTTTGCAATTCTATTCTTCCAGTCCCAGGAGAGATCTGACACTTTCTTCTGTATGGTACAAAGACATATCTGCCAAAAACAAACAAACAAACAAAAAATACCAAACACCCATACACAATAAATTACAAACAAAAAATAAAGTTTTTAGATGTGATAGCCAATTTGAATATTTCTGCTGTGAATCAATATTGGGTAACATGTTTTGAAATTAACTGCACATATATTTGATTATTATTATTTAAGTGGTCTTAAATTTTACTTATGTGTACCTGCTTCTCTGTATATGTACCATGAGCCTGTATATGCCCACAAAGGGTAAAGAGGTCCTTAGATAGAGAGTTACTGTCACTTGATGTGGACACTGGACACTGAACCCAGGTCCTCTCCAAAGCCATCATGCACTCTGAACCACTAAGTCATCTCTTCAGCCCTCATTTATATTTTCATTGTTTCTCTTAGGTATCTTATCCTGTTGGTTGAGTCTTTTGGTTTATACTCAGATAAAGATGGCTTTTATTTTTGTTTTCAAAGACAGTCTCACTAGAATATTTTCCTCATTAGATGATTTAATGATTTTATTTCAAACTAATGGGATATTTCAAACTTGTAGAGGTTTGGTATTACATGCTGATTTGAGCAGATCCATGGAAAGAATAAAGGGTTTGCTAAGATTTTCTAACTTTGCAGTTATAGTCTTACACCAGTGGCTGCAACACTTCTCCTCCTCAGAACAGATACAAATGTATCCTGTCATAATCTAAAACTTTTACATAAAAATTTCATTTTCAGAAAAGACCCCAGTGCCCAGACATTTTGGATCTGTTGCTGCCCTTGTGGAGCTCCTGTCCTCTCCAGGTCTTACTACCTCCCACTTCTTTCATAAGATTTCCTTCATTCTGCCCAAAGTTTTGCTATGAGATGGGGACAGGCACTGTCTCTGACATGAACTGATTGGCCTGCTCTTTTGTCACCTTCCCCTGAAGGGAGAGCAGCCTTACCAGGCCTCAGAAGAAGACAGTGCAGCCACTCTTTTTTTGTGTGTGATTTCTTTTTTTTTTTTTTTTTTTTTCAATGCAGTTTATTCAGGAACATTGAACAATCCTCGGACCCCAGGGAAAGCCAGCCCACAGCTTAAATAGCCTCTGGGTAGCCAACCCAGGCGTGCCACGGGGGCAATGCAGATAGGTCCACATACATGGAAGCAAGCCAGATCCTCGGCCTTAGCCAAATGTGGAGTTGTTCGTGACAGAGAGCACTCACCATTGGGAAGGTGGAAGGCGGAAACCAGCTCCATCTTTAAGGCATAGCATTCCGCAGCTCTCTACAGTTCCCCCTTTTTGTTTTAGACGCATCAGGCAAGAGTAGAGGTCTGAACTCTGATATTAGAAATAAATTGGGACTTTGTACAGATGTTCATTTAGGTGTCATCCACCCAAAGAGCATCAGACCCGTCTGATACCTTTTTCTCAGAGGCGGGACCTGGGGCATCAACCCGCATGCAATCAGACATGCTCTTCTCTGGGTCCAAAGTGGCTGACCCTGAGTGCAGTGCTTAGCCTCGCATCTTGAGCGTAACATTTTAGCTTTTTATGGTATCCAACCATGCTTGGGGAGAATGTCCTACTTCAATGGCTGTAAAGGCCTGAATGATCATGGCTGCATCACACTGTTGTGAGACTCTAATCTTGCATATATACCACAGGCAAACCAAGGAGACCAACACCAGAAGGCCTGCTAACACTCCCATGCCCGTCCATTCCCCCAGATGATTCATGGCTGCAGCAATCCATGTTGATAATCCTGTGGCTAGTCCTGCGTCCACTCTGGTAGAATTTACTGTGACAATGGCCACTCTCAGCTGCTCCATCGTAGTATCGAATTCTCCAGTCCAATTACCTAAAATATAGCTCGACAATTGTTTAGACAGATTTGCAGCACAGGAAAAATTCTCATGTTGTATGCTAGTGACACAAAGTCCAGCATACTTTCATTGACAGCCAGGTTGAGCGATTTGCCATAGGGTATCAATTTGCTCCTGCAAGAGGTCAATCCTCTGATTGAACACCATCAAGCTTCCTTTTAGTTGAGCATTAATTCCTTTATGTACAACTAAGGCATGAGCTACATTGGCTAAATGATTATTCAGGGTCTGAGCAGTCTGCCCAGTATGACTCACGGCTAATGCCCTGGTGGTAGCTCCAACAGCCGTTAATGAGATGGTAGTAACAATGGTGCTCAACCATGTTTGTAGCAGCTTTATTTGTAATAGCCAGAAGCTGGAAACAACCCAGATGCCCCTCAACTGAAGAATGGATGCATAAATTGTGGTACATCTATACAATGGAATATTACCCAGCAATGAAAATTAAGGAAATCATGAAATTTGCAGGTAAATGGTGGGATCTGGAAAGGATCATCCTGAGTGAGTTGTCCCAGAAGCAAAAAGACACACATGGTATATACTCACTCATATAGACATACAACATAGGACAAACCCACTAAAACATGTGCATCTAAAGAAACTAAGCAAGAGAGAGGACCCTAACTAAAATGTCCAATCCCCATCCAGAAAGGCAAAGAGGATGGACATGAGAAGAAGACGAAAACAGGAAACAACCTAGGAACCTACCACAGAGGGCCTCTGAAAGCCTCTGCCCTTCAGACTATCAAAGCAGATGCTGAGCCGGATGGGCAACTGTTGGGCAGGTGAACGGAATTTTAGGTAAGAACTGGGAAATAGTAAGAGCTGTGTGTGATTTCTTTATTTTTATTTTTATTTTTTTTAATATTAATCACAGGTAATTTACTTTGTATCCCAGTAGTGGCCCCCTTCCTCATTCCCTCCCAATCCCACCCTTCCTCCCTCATCTCCTCCCTGTCCCTTTCCAAGTCTACTGCTAGGGGAGGTCCTCCTCCCCTTCCATATGACCCTAGCTTATCAGGTATCTTCAGGACTGGCTGCAATGTCCTCCTCTGCGGCCTACCAAGGCTGTTCCTCCCTCAGGGGTTGGGGAGGTAAAGGAGCCAGTCATTGAGTTCATGTCATAAATAGTTCCTGTTCCCCTTCTTAGGGTACCTACTTGGATACTGAGCTCCCATGGGCTACATCTGAACAGGGTTTCTAGATTTTATCCATACATAGTCCTTGGTTGGAGAAACAGACTCATAGAGGACCCCAATGCCCTGATATATTTGGTCCTTGTGGAGCTCCTGTCCTCTCCAGGTCATACTAACTCCCCCTTTTATCATATGATTCCCTGCACTCTGCCGAAGAGTTGGTTATGAGTCTCAGCATCTGCTTTGATAAGCTGCTAGGTAGTCTTTCAGAGGCCCTTTGCAGTAGGCTCAATCTACAGATTCAATGCAATTCCCATCAAAATATGAATACAATTCTTTACAGACCTTGAAAGAAAAATCCCCAACTTCATATGGAGAAACAAAAAACCCAGAATTTTCAAAACAATCCTGTACAACAACAGATCATCTGGAGGTATCTCCATCCCTGATCTCAAGCTATACTACAGGCCAATAGTAATAAAAAAGGCATGGTATTAGCATAGAAGCAGAAAAGTAGATCAATGGAACAGAATAGAAGACCTAGAAATAAAACAAAACACCTATGAACACTTGATTTTTAACAAAGAAGCCAAAATCATTCAATGAAAAAAAAGACAGCATCTTTAACAAATGGTGCTGGTCCAACTGGTTGTCTACATACAGAAAAATGAAAATAGATCCATATTTATCACCCTGCACAAAATTAAAGTTCAAGTGGATCAAAGACCTCAACATAAAACCAGATACACTAAATTGGTTAGAAGAAAAAGGGGGAAGACCTTGGAACTCATTGGCACAGGAGACAACTTCCTGAACAGAACACCAACAGCACAGGCTCTTAGAGCAACAATTGATAAATGGGACCTCATGAAACTGAAAAGCTTCTGTAAAGCAGCCACTCTTGATGAGACCTGATATACTAGGATCAGAGGGAAGGGGAGGAGCACCTCCCTTATCAGTGGACTGGGAGAGGGACACAGGGGGGAAAAGGGAGGGTGGGGTTGGAAGGGGAGGAAGGAGGGAGGTACAGGGGAGGAAAAAAGTGAATAGACTGTAATTAATAAAAAAAATTTTTAAAAACTTTCATTTTTATTTTGTGGTTCTTTTCTGATTACATTTTTTCTTCCTGTGTGGTGCTTTTTCCTCTGGGCATAACAAGATGTCTTTTTGGATTTTGTTCTGGTAGCCATGGCAACTAGGACAGAACAACATAGTAGTAATCAGGCATATCATCATGGCAATAGAGCTGTTAACACCAAGTTTAGATGGAGGAGAAGTCAGCAGACCCTCATCAGAGATTCCAGCTATTGTTCCTCTGTCCTCTTCCCAGATATACAGGATCTTAAGAGTCATCTCTCCTCTCTCCAAAGACATCTTTAGGCCAGATGTTGGTCGATATTAGAGAAATATAGCATTGACATTAAGAGCACGTAGTCCTTATTACATTGAAAGCAGTATTCACTAAAAATACCTTCCTTGAGTAATAATTTAGGTAGAAGTATAATGTATTAAGTTGAAATACTTATAAATATCAACAAACTCCATTTTCTTTTTATTTCTCCTATATGTTGTAAAAGCATCTGTTGTTCACTTTTTTTTAATTGTCATTTTGGAGGCTTACTGCTGTTGATTGATAACCTTGGCCTGGTCCTGGAAGCATCTAGCCTATGTATAATCTATTCTGGCCTTAGAATGTTTTTATCCTCTGAGACTTACTGCTGAATAGGCTCACCTTTTATAGTTCTTTCTGAACTCTGTCTGGCTGGCTCAACTCAGCTGTTCTTCTTCAAACTCCTCTCCTAGTTGACTGATTCGATCTGACTTTTCTCTAGGCCTCTGACTGAATCAGTCTGCTTGGCCTCATACTGACTTTGGCAATATGTTCTAATGTTCTGTCTCCTCATTCTCTGGCTGGTTCTGTCTTCACTGGTGTCCACCTTGTTCTCTGTTTTCAAGCTGTCCCTGTACAACTCTCCAGGTAAAACTGCCTCTGAATTCCATGAACTGAACTGCCACAAACTCAACCCCATATTACATTGCCTCTCACCTCACTGACTCAACAAAGCCAACTCAGCAGAACTAACTAGTATTCAGAGATCTGCAAGCCTTTGCCTCCTGAGTGCTGGGATTAAAGGACTATTCCACAACACACTGACCTAAGCTTTTCTTTACTCAACACTTGCTCTATAAAAGTCTAGCCTTGAACTTAGAAATCTGCTTGCGTATGTCTCCTGGGGTTAAAGGTGTGTCTGTATTCCAGCAGGCTCACACAGACCTATAAGGTCTGTAGATGTGATCTCTTGCCAGAGCAGCCATGTTCTGAATTAATATTCCTCTGCAATATTTTTTTTTCAAATTAAAATTCAAAAACTTAGAAGCAATGCTTAATGATATGTTTACATTGATGTGCAAATTTTGTTCTTTAAAAAAATAGCAAAGCTCTGTCAAAACACCCATCATTTTCATGTCTTCACATTCTTTAAGGTTTTTAATATTACTGTAAATAAAAGAGTAAAATCTTTTTTAAAACATATCACAACTGAAGGGGCTTATTCCTTTTGCAAGAAATTAAAAACAAATTCCCTTTTACATGCTAGAGAGCTCATTCATACCTGCTTAAAGCTGAGTTTTAATACCACCACCATAGTGACATCTGTATCATACATTTCTGAAGAAATGTTTCCCAACTCTAAGAATAATATAATTTTGCATTTCTGTTGTGTTTCCACCCACACTGTGCTACATGAGCACTGATAGACTGAATTTCATCAGCAACCCCTAGGTCTGTGAGACATATGTTTCCTTCCAAGAAAGCCACAGAAATGTTGCACCATCCACAAACCACAGGGACTTCTCTTTTGAACTAGAGAAGACTCCAGAGATTCGCAGAAAACTTGCTATAGACAATTTGACTGCTAGATTGGCAGGCATGGGTGTATGCAAGTATAAACAGGCACACACACACACACACGCACACACAAACACTCATACATGCACACACGCACACACATTTGAAAAGCTAGCTCCACTTGATTACCAATCACAGGAAGGGTAATTTTAAGATCAGTTAATAAAAAAAAAAAAAACCAAACAAACCCTTCTTGAACTCTTCAACATACAAACTCTCTCAAACAAAGAGAAAATCCTTCCAACCTTACTCCTTACTTAGCAAATAAAACCCAAGAGATGACTCCCCTAAAGATCTCCACACATACACATGCACAGGCACATGCACACCAAAAAGAGAAAGAAAAAGAAAGAAAGAAAGAAAGAAAGAAAGAAAGAAAGAAAGAAAGAGAAAGAAAGAAAGAAAGAAAGAAAGATTATCTGAAAGTGACTTTGGGGATGTCACAAGCCACTTAAGGACTGACATCTTATATACATTATTATAACAGAGAAGATTATAAGCATGTAAACTCAAAGTAAAACTTTCTATAACCTAGTGATATTAGTCATCTGTATAGCTCAAAGACATGTCTACCTCTTCAGAAAACAAATGTCTTTCTTTCTGTGATTAAAAGCCTCTGGACCCTAACACAAAAAATATCTGGATCATTTTGCTCCATCTTGCTCTGATTCTGTAAAATTTATTTTTTTTATTTTTTTGCTTTAGCATTTACTATTTCCTTATTTTTAATCCATATCTATGTGTACACACATGTGCATGCAAGTGACTATGGAGGCTAGAAGGCCATTGGATCTGCTGGAGCTGTAGTAACAGGGCAATAAGCCTCCTCCCTGTGTGAGTTCTAGAAACCAGCAAGAGCAGCAATGGCTCATTGCTGCTGAGCCACCTTTCCACTCATTTATTTTATTTATTTCACACTACTTTTTCACTTTTTTGTGTCTTTCTCAATTCACTTTTCAAAGCACAAAGAACATCATGTCAGGTAAGATCAACAAGATCCCCCATGGGTAAAACCTACACAAACATATTCCTATGAGGCTGGCTACTAGAGGGACAATGCTTGAAGGGTGGCAGTCCATTTTGTAGACAATCCTCACTTGTGTTCTTTTTTTTCATTTTATTATTTATTACAGTTTATTCACTTTGTACCCTGGCTGTGTCCCCCTCCCTCATCTCCTCTCACTCTCCCTCTTTATTCTCCCCCTATGCCCCTCCCCTAGTCCACTGATTGGGGAGGTCCTCCTCCCCTTCAATTTGACCCTAACTTATCAGGTCTCATCAGGACTGGCTGCATTGCTTTCCTCTGTGGCCTGGCAAGGCTATGCCCACTAGGGGAAGGTGATCAAAGCAAAGACAGCCCCTTCTCCCTTTATTAGGGAACCCATAAGGAGACTGAGTTACCCATGGGCTACGCATCTGAGTAGGGTGTCTAGGTCTTTTCCATGCATGGCCCTTGCTTGATTCATTAGTCTCTGCAAGGCCCCCTGGACTAGATTTTTTTTTTCTCTGTTGGGCTCCTTTTGGGGTTGCTGTCCCCTCCAGTTCTTTCTATCTCCCATTTCTTCCAAAAGATTTCCCTGCACTCTGCCTTTTAAATTTTAATATACAAGAAAGGCCTTAGAAAAGCAATTTTGAACCACTTATAAACCTATAACTCCAACTTGAGATGATCTGACATCTATCCTCAGTGGGCAACTACACTTATGTGTCCTTAAATGGAAAGTTTCCATCAAATCCCTCCCCACTGGGCTCAGGGAACCCTGAGAAACAGGAGTCAGAAGGCATGTAAGAACCAAAGGGGATAGAACACACACACACACACACACACACACACACACACACACACACACACACACACACACGGGCCATTTAAATCAATATGATTAAGCCCATATGAACTCACAGAGACTGAGGCAGCATGCCCATGGCCTCCATTTGATTTTGAGCAGGAATTCTCTATACAGCCTTGGCTGTCCTAGATTTGCTTTGTACACCAGGCTGGCCTCAAACTTACAGAGATCCACCTCCCTCTGCCTCCCAGAATGTTGGGATTACAGGCATGTTCTACCACATCTGGCTGCTTTTTAAATTATCTTAATATATATATCATATATAGTATATATTTAGCATATATTTTAGTGTATATATAGCATATATATTATACATAAAAAATGGAAAAAATTTTTGAAAACTCAGATCCAAGAGTTCAGTAATAGAAAAAAAAATGGATAATTTGGAATCATCCAGCCAAACACAATAACAGAAATGAAATGCTGAGATCATTGTGGTTCAAAAGCAATCCACCACCAAAACAACACTTCATTAGTTTCCAAGAGAGCATTCATTAATCTTTTTAAACAATTATCATCATATTTAAAAAATAGACAAACACCTAGGAGTGGTATAGCTGGATCTTGAGGAAGCACTATTCCTAGTTGTCTGAGGAAGCGCCAGATTGCTTTCCAGAGTGGTTGTAAAACTTTACTTTCCCACCAGCAGTGGAGGAGGGTTCCCCTTTCTCCACAACCTCTCCAGCATGTGTTGTCACTTGATTTTTGATCTTAGCCATTCTGGTGGGTGTAAGGTGAAATCTTAGAGTCGTTTTGATTTGCATTTCCCTTATGACTAAGGACATTGAACATTTCTTTTTTTTAACTTTTATTAATTACACTTTATTCATTTTGTATCCCCCCATAAGCCCCTCCCTCCTCCCCTTCCAGTCCCACCCTCTCCCCCCCTTTCTGCTTGCATGCCCTTCCCCAAGTCCACTGATAGGGGAAGTTCTCCTCTCCTTTCTGATCTTTGTTTTTTTTTTTTTTTTTCTTCTCGATGCAGTTGTGTTCTTGAAAGTGGAAATAAAGCAAGAGAAGGGGGGAGGAAGAGAAAAATGGATCATGCAAGGAAGAATGTCCTTCACTGCTTTTGTAGGGGCCACAAGTAACTAACTGCAGTAGCCCAGGACCATATTGTTAGGCTCACTGGATTCTCCTTCTTGTATTCAACAAATGTTTTCAAGGCATCTACTGTGCACCTTATTCTGTGGTAGAGTCTGAAAACACTGATGGAGCAAGCACTTCATAAAACTATCTGCTCACCGGTACAAAACAGTGACCTAACCTGGGGTAAGGGGGGCATGCAAGTGGTTAATCAAAGATGACAAAGAAGAGAGAGCTTGTAGGATTGTACTATTTGCGACTTCCTGGGGAGACTCAACACAAATATCTTCTCACCCCAGATAGGGGATAAATGATGACAAAAGCATTTACTCTACCAGAGTACAACTTGATTAACTAATGGGTTTTCTGGAGTTACTTATCAGGAGTATGTATGTGGGGTTACTTATAGGAACATGGTTATCTCAAAGTCAGTTGTATTACCAAAAGTCTATATGATGCCTGACAGAAGATACAATCCTGAGGAACTCTGCATGCTTTGAATTCAGCTGGCAAAGCTTCCTAGAGAGTTCAGCTGGCGGCAAGCCTCAGCAGCAACAGCAGCCCTCCTCTACAACAGTAAACAAATATGATTATGGGGAGGGCTCTTGTGACTCTTGCTGCTGTCAGCTATCCTGCCCCTGAAATGTTTGTTTACTCCTGAGTCTTGGGAGCCCCCTTCTCGTTCGGGGGTGGGGTGTTTCAGTATGGAGGAAATTGCTACAGAAAAGAGGGCCTGATGGCAATTGCAATATGTGCATACACTTTCAACAACTGATTAGAGGAATCTTTCCTAGCTAAGAAGTGTTTACTGTGGTATTTGCTAGACAGATGTAATCTTATAGGGTAGTATCTGATAGGAAATATCCTGGAAAGGAGAGTGGCCATTAACATGTGATTTTCTAGTAGAAGCAATACCACATTCAAAGTTGCTAAAGCGCCATCTGTAAGGAACAGGTGGAGGCCATAATGAACCGGTCCTAAGAAAAAGAAGCAGACACTAGTGAAAGGCTTGAGAGATTCATATACTATTTTAAAAATTGTGGAAGTTTAACTTTTCTACATTAAATTATTTTTCATACGATATATTATTATCATAATCTTTCCCCTCCTCCAGCTCTTGCTAGATCTTCCCATTATCCTACCCACCAAACTTCATGCTCTTTCTTTATCTCTCAAAAAATTAAACAAAAACAAAAGCAAATAAAAAAAATGTAATAAGACAAAATACCCAAACAAAAACTTACAAAACTAAAAATAAAAAGTGAAACAATACCAAAAAAAGAATAACAACCGAAAACAGAATATCTAGTCTGTTTTGCATTGGCCAGTTATGCCTGAGTATGGTGATGCCCTGGAATGTGGGTGATTTTTCTAGTGACAGTCGGGGGAAACTGGTTTTCTCTTTCCTAGAATGCTATTAATTGCAAATAGCTTATTGGTTAATGCCCAGACATTGCGTCTACTTTCCCTTGCCCGTGACAGGGTTTTTTTGTCTTGTTTGAACCTGTGTCAGTTTTTCATACACTCTGAAATCTCTGGGAGTTCTTATGTGTATCAGTCCTGTGTCTGGAAGATGGCATTTTCTAGGAGTAATCTACCACCTCTTGTTCTTGTAATCTTTTTTCTTTTCTCTGAGACTTGAGGGAAGAATTCGATGAAGATATCTATCCTATCTAATGTTTTTCACTGTACATGGTCCAGTTTTGGTTCTCTGCACTGCCATCTATTTCAATCTTTTCTGATGAGGGTTGAGTGATCCCTGATCTATGGGTATATCACTATGACATTGAGGAGAATAATTTATTGCTATGTTTTTTAGCATAATGATAGTACCAAGTTTTCCCTTAAGGTCCATGACCTATCTACACTTCGGTTTCTGGCCACATTACCAGGTATGGTTTCCAGCTTAGGTGGAAGGCCTTAAATACAATAAAAAGTGGATGGTCATTCCCGTAACATTTGTATCCCTATTGTACTGGTACATTAAGCATTCAGGCCACTGTTGAAGATCACAGGGTTTGTAGTTGAGTGATATTGGTGATTAATTTTCTCCTCCAGTAGCATGCATAGTAACACCCAAAATCATGGATGAAATCAGGAGGGGTGAAACTTCTGTTTGGGCACCATATCTTTTTCCATGTTCAATGATACAAGAACATTCAATCATCAGCAATAGGGTTTACCATCAGGTGAGACTAACCAAAAGCCTTGCTAATAAGCTGAAATGATTGGGTCTGTCAGGGAAGTTTATGAGACTGCACTGGAAAATGTCTCAACAAAATGTTACCCATTTCTGGAACTGAATGTTTAACTTAGTGTCATAAGATGTCAACTTGAGACACTGTACACCCCATTCTAGACTGAATATAGAAAAAATAATCTGAAATCATTCCATTATTTCAAGTGATATGCAACTAACATTGCAATGATGTTCTAATTTTGTTAAAGTTGACATTATTAAAATAAATAATGGCACTAAAATAATAATAGTAATATTAGTAATAAACCCTGACAGAAAGTAACACAGAGAGGAAAAATTTAGTTGACTCACTATTTGGGGTCCCAGTTTATGACTTGGGGTATGTGAAGGCAGGACATTGAGCTATCACATTCACAATTCAGAGCAGAAAAGTAAGAAACACTTATTCTTACTTATTTGCTTGCTGTAGATAGCTTTATCCTCTAATTTACTACGCGGTACTCCCTGCCTAGAGAATAGTGTTGTCTAGCTGTCTAAAGTAGGTTGCATTTTCCTATATCATTTATCAACTGAGCCAGTTCCTCACAGAATCTACAAGCCAACCTAATCTAGAGATTTCCTCATTAATACACAGTTTCTAGGTGATTGTAGGCTGGGTCATGTTGATGGAGCTGACCAGTAAACTTGGACTTTTGACATACCCTTTATTTGTTCCTGGATCCTGAGGTAGACCACCTCATGTGAGTTCCTATCTATCCTTAGGATTCAGAAGGTTGTGACAGTTTAACAGATTCATATTATTTTGATGTCCTTGTGTCATGTTGCTTATAAGTTCATACAGTCTGGGCTTGATCCTTTGTTCTAGGAGTTCCTTAGGTATTTGTGTTGTTTATTTCATTCTGAAAGAAGGCCAGTGAAGCAAGTTGACACTCTAATGATATCCTTTGAGTGGTTCATATTACAAGTGCTTAGATGAGGTCCTTACTGAGCGAACACATGATTTAAATTAATGCTAGGTCACATGGCAAATCAAGCAACTGGATGACAGGGATTAACAGAAAGGAGGGACTTTGAGTTGAAGAGTATTTAAGGCAGCATGGTGAAGAACATAGAGCTTTTTGGCTTTTGGCTTTAGAATTTTTGGGTTTTAGCTTTTGGCTTTTCCTCCTGGGCTTTCCGGTGAGCTATCAAGCTTTTGGCCTTGGGCTTTTTTGTCTTTTTGCTTTTGGCCTTTTGGATTTTGAGGCTTTTAACTTTGACCTTTTGGGTTTTAGCTTTTGATTTGGGACCTTTTTTAATTTTTCTTTTGGGATGTGAGGTGAGTAGGAAGATAAGCTGGATGTTATCTCTGCCTGTTTAATAGTGGGTTTTCACTGCAGCATCTGGCTCTAGAGACTTCATTAGTAAAATTGAACAATTTTGGATTTTCTTTATAACAACAACTGACATGTTATTTGCCATGCCTCTCACAGTAAAGGAACTCCTTTCCGGGAAAATTACAAGGTATACCTTCCACCTTGGGATAGGACAGGAGTCAGTTCCAATGTTCTTAAGGAGAGCAGTCTCTACACACATTATTTTACATCATTTTGTCTGAATATTTATAGCCTAATGTCCACCGTGTTTATTTGTGTATACCCATATAGATGCATACATTTTTAAATTTTGTATTTTGTATTATAATTCAGCACTTCCTCTTTGGTTTTATTTAAAAAAAAAACAAAAAAACAAAACAAAAAAACAAAACTTCTGCTTAGTGAGATTCTTTTATGTGTCCCTGTGTCTTTTGGACTTACTCTTCAAACATCTCCTTTCTGACTTAGTAAGCACTGGTTTGCTACATGAAATAAAAGTTAAGAGAGAACAGATTCCTACTATGTCAGACATTTTGAAACATCTGACATTTCTGGAAGTTTTTCCAAGGCTGTGACTGGAACTAGTTTTCCATAAAGCCAGTATTTTCCCCAGGCACGGCATGGCCTTGGGTAACAAGAGCACCACAAAGTCGGGATTCTCCCCTGGCATTACAGGGCTATCTTCAGGAACAAACATGCCACAGGTCACTTTCCTGTAGTGGCAAAGAGTGAAAACTCCTCCCTGAGCCAGTGACAAATCTTCCTTCTTCCTACGCCAGAAGACCAACAGAGAGGAAAAGATGTAGGATTTGCAAACAGTGTTTTGTGTTCATCCTACATTTGAACAAAACTCAACAGTTACTCCTATGACTGTACATCTAAGGCAAAGGTTCTCAACCTGTGGGACACATATCAGATATCCTAGCTATAAGATATTCACATTATAATTCATGACAGTGGCAAAATTACAGTTATGAAGTAGCAACAAAGTAATTTTATGGTTGGGATCACAACTAGGAGCTGTAGTAAAGTGTCAGAGCATTAGAACCATTAAACTAAGCAAAGACAAAACATATTTGGGAAAGCCCATGCAAGCACATGAAGGTGTTCATGAAATGCTGTCTGTGAATACAGACACATTAACTGAATGTAAAAGAAATCCGGTGCTGGAGAGACTGCTCAGCAATTAGGTGTACTGCTTTTGAAGAGAACCTGAGTTCAATTCCCAGCACTTGCGTTAGGTGGCGTACCACCACTTGTAACTCCAGCTTCAGGGATCTGAATCCCTAGTCTGGCCTCCATACACATTACACTCACATGTTCGAACCCACACACTGTCACACATATAGTTAAAAACTATATACTAAATATTTAAAAATGATTAGAAATGTTCGGGGATGTTAAAAAGAACACCTAAATGTGCCACTATCTTGTATGATGTCCATATTCAAAAGCACAGTTCTGAAAGTAAAAAAAAAAAAAAAAAATGTTCTATCTAAAAATATTGAAGAAGCCAGGCACAGTGGCACATTCCTATAATCCCAGCATTGGGGGTAGTGGGGAAGAGGCAAGCAGATCTCTCTGAGTTCAAGGATATGCCAGCCTAGTCTACAGAGGGAGTTACAGGACATCCAAGGCTACACAGAGAAGTCCTGTCTCGAAAACCAAAAACAACAAACAAACAAAAAACAAACAAAAAAAAAAAAAACAATATATATATATATATGAAAATATCAGGATATCTTTAAATTTAAATGATCTCAGATGAAATATTAAGTGTAAAAGGTAATAAATAATTAAAATACAAAAGATTAGCACAAACTAAATATGAGCATAAAGGGAAAAGCCAATTTATACATCAAATTTATTTGGCAACCAAAACTCAGACAAGTAGAAAAAGTAAACAGGTCTGATCCCTTTCTAATGAATGCATATTGAAATCACTCATGAACATACATCAGAAACAGGGAGAAGGTCCACTGAGTAAATGTCTTTTCTTACAACTTTCGACTGCACATACATCTCTACAACATGCATGAGTTGCAGACAGTTGTGAGTCAGCAAGAGGGTGCTTGGGATAGATCCTAGCTCCTCTGGAAGATCAGTGTTTAAACATCTAAGTCATCTCTCCAGGCCACAAAGGTACTCCCATGCAAGGTGTATGACCGGATTCATGTCCCCAAATCCACATAGTAGAGCGAGTCAACAGACACTCAAAGTTGTCCTCTGGCTACCACTCACATAGAGGGACATATGCTCACCACACATAATAATACAAAATAGAAAAGAGAACATATACCAATGACTAATTATCAGTCCAGATGAATACGAACAACTCATTCATCTACTCAACAAGCATTTAGTGAGTCTAAATGATATACTCGGCCCCATTTTTTTCTCAGAGATAATGTAAACAGGGATAGGATTTAAAAGTGATGTGAAATAGGTGAATGCATTTCTCCTGGTATGTTACTGTGCCTCTATTGGTGTAGTTTGCGGTAGAATATCTTCAAAGACTTCTTAAGCACAGTTTAGCTAACCCAGCAGACTGCTGGCAAGTATTGCTACATCTTTTCCAAGTCATTCTTGTTTGCATTTTCCTCCTGCAACAGATGGTGAATAAGGTAATAGCTGCAGGACTTTAGGAATGTCTTGAAAGTACTGAATGGTTCACATTAAATGTATACATTTTACAGTATTACAATTATACCTCAGTTAAACTTTTATGGAGAAATAAGAATAGAAATCTTCACAGATAATAAACTTAGTGAAGCCACAACTTATTTTTCTAAAATCATCTTCTGGGAATCAAAAACTCTTCAGCATGTCTTCAAGATTACCATTAGCACGTCTGCCAGATTACAATCAGAGCACATTGTGTGTCTGCTTCATACCTTTCCTCAAAGCATTCTTTGAATACAATACGTCAATTTTGCTTTGTGAGTACTGTGGTTATAGGTATGGGTCACAGTACCTGATGTTTTCTAGTTTTCTTAAATGTAATAAGAGTCCTAACTGGTTAATGACTTTTTCCTTCAAATCTGTGGACAAGAGAATATTTCCATGATAAAAGAAAAGCTAGAATTTGGCATTGCTGGCATATATTTTGACTTTCCATTTCTGACCTGCCACCACCATATACTTTGAAGAACATAAAATAGACAATATGTATTGTTAAATTTGATTTGCTGTTTCATATTATTAGCATTGTTCTTTCATCTATAGGCCCTACCTATGTAAGTGCTGTATAGATCCCTGCAGTCCAAAGGGAAAATAATTTGGAAAAGGCAAAGGCCATTCACTTAGTGTCTGGAACAGATGAGTATGAATTCCAAGCCTACTGTTTCATAATTTCATATGCAACACTGAATTTCAGCATAATCATAACCTTTATTTTTAAATATGATTGATTAAGCAAATTAATGCTGGATGTGAAACAAATATATTTAAATATCCTGGCATGAAGTAAGAGCCCAGTATAATTAACCATTCACATTATTAAATCACTTTGCTCCTTAACCCTTTTCACAAGGTCTTGAACACTAGCACTGTTAGTAATGTACTATTCAAAGTTATTTCATAGATCTCTGCTCTGCTATTTTCTTTTAAAGTATTTATTTTGTTGTTGTTTTTTTAACTTCTTGAGTTATATATATATATATATATATATATATATATTCTTTATATTCTGGATATTAGCTCTCTGTCAGATATAGGGTTGATGGAGATTTTTTTCCCAGTCTGTAGGCTGTCATTTTGTTCTGTTAACAGCATTCTTTGCTTTGCAGTTTCATGAGGTCTCATTTATTAATTCTTGATCTTAGAACTTATGCTGTTGGAAGTTGTCTTCTATGTTAATGAGTTCAAGGCTCTTCCCCACTTTTTCCTCTAACAGGTTTAGTGTGTCTGGTTTTATGTTGAGGTCTTTGATAACGAGAAAAGAATAAGGGAAGGTGAGACTGGGAAAAGATGACGAGCAGCCACAGCTGGGATAAAAAGTGAATAAATTGTAATAAATAATAAAAATTAAAAATAAAAATTCTAAAAAAAGAAAAAATATTTATGTAATTTTTGTTTATATATATGTGTAAATGATTGTGTGTGCATGTGAGTTAGTGTATAGTATATACAAGTGCCACAGGGGTCAGAAAAGGGTATCAGTCCTAGAACTGGAGTTACATCAGTTATGAGGTACTTGTTACAGGTGTTTAGAACTAAACTTTTGTCCTCTGGAAAAACATTCAACTCTCAATATTCACAGGAGCTACATCTGTGGATTCAACCAAACAGTAATGCATTTTAAAAATTTTCTCTCCTGAACAAATGCACACATTTTCTTGTCATTATTCCCTAAATTCCAGGATATAACATCTGTTTGCATAGTATTTACATTTGTTAGTGTTTTAAGCAGTCTAACAATGATTTAAAACATACTGGGTTAAGCTCCTGGTTATACCAATACTGTGACATTTCATATTGGAGACTGTTCATTGTCAAATTTGACTCCTAAGTCCTGATGCTTGCAGGTGTGCACCCAATGGAGGATTTTGGTCTAGGACAGTGGTTCTCAACCCACTCTTTTGGGGACCACCTATCAGATATCTTACATATCAGATGTTTATATTACTATTCATAACATAGCAAAATTACAGTGAAGCAGTAACAGAATAGTTTTTTGATCGGGGTCACCACAACATGAAGAATGGTATTAAAGTGGCACAGCATTTAGAAGGTTGAGAAGCCCTGGACTAGGAGAAGGTGGTGAGATGACATAGATGGATTTAGGGGTTTTCCATTAGTTAATTTCAACCATCTGAAAGTGGAGTTTGAAGTGTGGCCTTTGTAACGTATACACCTGGCACTGTGAATATTACTGTCCTAGTTTTTCTTACTTTTTCTGTTGCTGTAAAAGAAAACACAATCTGAGCAAAGCAACTTGGAAGAAAGGATTTATTTAGCTCATGGTTTGAGGGGGATATTGTCTATTAGGGTGGGAAGGGCATGGCAGCAGTAGCCTGAGGCAGCTCTCATGGCCTCAGGAGACTGGAGGCTGAGAGTGAACCTGCAGGCAACAAAGCCAGAAATGAAGCTAGTCTCCAATGATGAACTTCCACTAAGACACTGCCTCCTGAAAGCTCCAGAACCTTCCAAACAACACCACCTGGGGACCAAGTGTTCAAGCACAGGAGCTTATAGGGGGCTTTTATATTCCAACTGTAACAGCATATCAAGAAGGGATATGAGTACAGGAGAGCAAACAGATGCCTGATGCTCCCCTGGTGCCCTTAAAGAGTTAAAAAGGGATTAGGGATCACACTGAGTAGTTCAGTGCTCTGGGGTGGATAGACCAGGTCACCACAATCTGAGGCACTTCCAGGAATGCTAATCACAAGAATCCTGGATTTCCTGATCTACAAGAGCCTCAGAAAGTGCCCAAAGCTATAGGTTAAGTGGAACTGAATTGAGCTGCTTTTGAAATAAAGATTGGAACTGAAGAGTTCTGCTTTATTCATTTTTAATCCCATTCTCTAGGGGTAAATCAAGTGACTAGCCTCACATATTCTACCCCATCTGGGTCTTAATGGAGATAATTTCTCAGGCATTAATGTCTTTGCTTGACTCCAGAGCTCAGCATGAGGCAATCAAAGGGCAGAGGCAAGGTTGCCTGCCTCTGGGGTAATATATCTGCTCCTTGTCTCCTCTTGTTTGGCAGCTGACTGTGAGTGACCTTGGGTTGAAGTCCCAAAAATTTCTCCATGTATGAAATGTGAAATATGATGCTTTTGACCTAACTCAGGGTGATAGATAACCCTGGATGCTTTGCGGTCTAATAAGTTATCATTTACAAAATGCTAGGAACTGCTTGGGAGAATGGCATTCTCAAAGCATAGAAGATCATTATTCATTTCCCAGAATGAATACAAATAAAAGTCAGAGTGTTTCAGAATGAGAAACTGATGCAGAGAGCTCTGTCTGCCACTGGTGAGAGACAGGCAGGAGATTAATTCAAAGTATAAACTATTTTTTTAAAAGGCAGTTTCACGCTAATGAAAAAGAGGCCTGAAGACTATATTTTGGTCTGGTGGTCACTGTGAAACTGGAATGTCAAGCTGGTGTAAATTACTTCTGCTGTTCCCTCTTGAGCTTAGCGAATATCTGTGGGCTATGCAGCCCATGAGTTTTGGAAGGAAAATGTTGCAGCCTTTAGGTATAGTGACATGAAGAGTATAGTTCTATGTATTTTGTCATTCCTCTTGGAGAATTCACAGGCTGCCCTGGCCAGAGACCAGACAACTGATTATCTTTGTTACCACTCTAGCTTTTATTACTGTTTGTGTGTGTGTGTATGTATACGTATGTGTGTGTATACCTATAAGTGTGTGTGTTTGTGTTCTTATGGTAGTGTATATGTGGTGTGGATATACTGGTGCACATGCCGGTGTATTCAGGTACACTCGGAGGACTATTCCAGCTGTCGTTACTCAGATGCCATCACTTATTGTTTGATACAGGCTTTATACTGGCCTGGTGCTCACTGATTACACTAGGCTGGTCAAATATGACACAGGGATCCCCCTGTCTTTGTCTCCACTATGCTGATGCTATGAGATTGGCCATTGAGTTCAGGTCCTCATGCTGATGTGGCTAGTACTTGCCAACTAAATCATTTCCCATAGCTGCTTTCCAATTTCTTACAAACTCAGAAGATTTATTTTCTTTACTTCTGTTTTATTAACCAGATACTCATGATCAGAGCCTAGTGTGCTGATCTTAACTCTAGACATCATTTTAAAACATTTTGTTTCTCTCCATCCCTCTTCATTTATCTATCATCTGTCTGTTGGTCTTTCTGTGTGCCTATCACCTGTCTCTGTCTATCTATCTATCTATCTATCTATCTATCTATCTATCTATCTGTCTGTCTGTCTGTCTGTCTGTCTGTCTGTCTGTCTGTCTGTCTGTTTGTCTGTCTGTCTGTCTATCTCTATATCTACCCATTTATTCACCCACTCATTCATCCATCCATTCACATGAATATAGAGAAATATCTATATCTTATCATCTCTAGGAGGGTTAAAACAATTTATCTCACTTGGTCATTTTAAAGATCATGGTTTAATTTTTTCTGTATTCATTCTTGAGAAAATGCTGAGAAGAAAGCTCTGTGGGGTACATTTTATAGATAGGCTAGAGGGAGCAGTAAGGGAAGGATGGGTTAAGAATATAGATGGGCTCAAGGCTCAGTACTAGGATGAAATGCAGTGACAAGATGGCAGGATTTGCATGTTTACATGTGCAGAAGCCTCTCTCTCTCTTTCCTGTACTCTCTCTCTCTTTCTTTCTGTGATGTGTGTGTGTGTGTGTGTGTGTGTGTGTGTCTGTGTGTGTTTACTTTCCTTTGTGGGACAAGGATCTCATTGGCCTGCAACTCACCACACAGTTTAGGGTAGCTGCCTAGTAAGCTCCAGTGATCTATCTGTCTGCCTCTCCAGTGCCAATATTTCAGATATGCACCACAGAATCCTGGATTTGTTTTGAATGTGAGCCTTGGTGGATCAAATTCAGTTCTTCATGCTTTTATGACAGAGACTTTACCAACAGAACCGTCTCTTGTTAGGAAAATACTTTAACAATTGAACCAAGTCTAAGAAAGCCTTCTTAGTGAAATCATACTTGCCCAAACTTGAACTTGAAAATTGGCATTCCATCTATGCAGAGAGGGATGGAAAGAGCCCTGCAGATAGAGTGCCAGTGTGTGTAGGGGCCTGAATGTACCATAGGGCTTCACACTTCTGAAACTGAAGAAGTGTGGAAAATGATGAGATAAGAGTTTGGAAAGAGCCTTGTAGGATCCAGCATGGGTTGAGAGGCCACAGAGGAGTCAATCATGAGTATGATGAGGTCTTCTTTAACAAAGTGTCCGTCTATATTGCTTCAGTTTATGAATGATGCCTCAATTTATGAATATGCTTTTGAAGTTACTGATGGTTCACCTCACTCATGTAAAGGTGTGAAAGTAAAGTTTTAAAATTAATGCACATGTGTGCCTGAATATACATGTTTGTATGTACTTGCTCATGTATCTGTGTGTATGTGCATATTGGGCCAAGAGGACAATCTTCACTGTCCTTTCTCAGGTGCAATTAACGAGGTTTCATATGCATGGAGTTCAGTATGTAGGTGAGGCTGGCTGAGCAGGGACTTAAAATACGGTGTCATTTCTATTTTTTCAGCACTGATTTGGCAAGCACATACCACCACGCCTATCTTGTTTTTGCAAGAATTCTGAGGACTCAGATCTTTGTCATTCTAAGACAAGCAATTGACAGTCTGGGCAATCTCCCTATCACTTGAATGGTACATTATAAAATCAGTTGATTACAGAAGTCAGAAATGGACAGTCAAGGTAACCTACAGGTGACAGCCATTTCATCTACTTAGGAGAGGAATGTGGCCTCCATCATAGAACTGCTATGGAAATCCAGGAATTCCTTAAAGCTTAGTGACATTTCTCACATCCCAGAGTTTTAGGTGATGGATCCAGGGCCAGTTTCTAAACTTCATGAGTGTGAACTTACAGATCACTGTTGTCTTTAGTTATAGCACTAACTCATTAATATGGCTCTGTTTGAAATTTGGATCCTGTTTCAATTTCTGACACCATTGACTGTTGAACTTCGTCTTGTCAGGGAAAGAGAAGAAGCAAGCACCACAGAGAGGGAAGCACCAGGATGAGGTACTTGCTATGTACTTCATGGGAACTAGTCAGAGCCCTCCTCTTAGTTATCTCACATTATGCAGAATAGCATCTTCTATTGTGGGTCTTGCCTCCTTTATGGTACTTGATAAAGCAGGAGTTGGCACTCTTTTTTTTTTTGGCAAATGCTAAGGCAAAATCTGATCAAGTAAACTACTGTCCTCTATCTAGGAATAACCTTGAATGACATACTGATACATGGCTTGCTCATTATCACTTATGGATTAAGATTAAGTTAGGAATACTTGGGCACATGGGTATACCAAAAACAGCCCTATGAGCTCATCAGGTACACCAGAAGAGCAAAAGGCACCTACTCCAGCCTGGCCATGGAGCTCTGTTTGCAAATGCTTGCCTAGTATATAAGAGGCCCAGGGTTTCATCTCAAGTATCACTTAAAGTGGGTGTGGTAGCGCACGACTCTCACCCCAGCATTTGAGAAGACAGGAAATTCAGGAGTTCAGGGTTATCCCTTTCTTCATATGAGAAGAGGGGCAGCTCAGGCAAGATAAGAACCTTTCATAAAAAAATAAACAAATAAAATAAAACAAGAGAAGAGTGGACACCCCACATTGAGATCCAGTGGTACCTACCAGCCACCATCAACACCCTACTCATGTGTCATTTCATCGCAACACCTCTCCTGTTTGGGTTGGCACAGTTAGCCTTAGCCAACTCTGAATTTTACCAAGGCAGTGAGCTAGTGCAAGATGCTCTGATGGTCAGCAGAATTAAAGGGCTGTCAGTGGAAATGATTACCTTCTAGTCAATGGGATGAGTTTTCTGGCCTAGGTAGAGACAACATTCTAGCTGGCTGGTCAATAACCCAGCCAAGGTGTACTCATCTTAATGCATCCCAAAGAACTGAATAAACTAACTATGCCTTTAGAGATATCATGAAATTTTCCTTCTCCAATTTCCTGACACCTGGAATGGGTTACAGGGCCACATGTAGCTTAATAAGTCTTCTGCTTCCCTTTTTCTTTTTCCTATCTGTACCCTAAGCTTGCTTATCCTGATAATTCGCCTTGTGTCAAAGGCTCCCTACCCACTATGAAGCTATCTGGCACCAAGCAACTCACCTCCATTCCTACTTAAGTTAAATGCCATGGCTTCCCCCTCCACCATTCACTTTCAGGAAGTTGCTGAACTCTAATAAAAAATATTCTTGAACTTCTTTTTGAATCCCTTCTGAAATTCTTTAGCATGAATTTAAGAATTCCAAGAAGGGAATGAATTTAGCCTGTATCATTTAGCAACCATGAAATGATCTTTCCAAATTTCCTGGTAGTGCTATGAATGGTTCCTCATGTTAATTTTTATCTGGGTATCTGCACTGACTCTCTTGCATCTAAGTTACCTCTCTATGCTGACCCTTGGTTTGGCACCTTGAGCCCTTTCACAACTATTTTCAGCTTTCATTCATCATTGCATAAAGTTCAATGTATGAGCTCTCAGACAAGATTATTGCTCAGACAACAAGACCTGCCATCCTCTGCCACCAGCACTATAGATGCACATTGGCAACCTATGGAGAGCACTCTCAGAGAATCTCTACTTACCAGAACTCTAGTTTCTTACATGAAGAAGTTAATTGCCAACTCAGATGAATCAAACGGTCACTCTTGGTTCCTGGTGTCCATAGTTCACCTCCTGAACTTCTCTGCTTTCTGTTGGAGAATTGTTGAAATTTGCCCCTTTCTTAAGAGACCTATAAGAAAGGATGCTGGCTGTGCTGGGATTTCTTTTTATAGAACAATTAAGTTATCTGTGGGCTTATTATCATCAGTGTCATGCTGTCTTACTGTTTGTATGTCTATAGCATTATTCACTCTTCTAAATAAACAATTTTTCCCCAAAATTCATGCCAGTATCCTGCTTAAACCCTGTATTAGAGAAAATATTAATGACTAAGATTGTATTAGGACAGCATGTGAATTCCAGTGGCTATGAATCCTTAATCAATAGTTATTAGTGAACTGAAGCAAAAAAAAAATAACTTAGTTTAATACTTTATTGATATTCAATAAATTTTGACACTGTGGGAAGATACAGATATTTCCATTTATGTTTCAGCCACAGCTGACTCTTGTGAAAAGAGCTAAGATTCACTGATAAGACTACATTCTCTTTGCAGCAGAAACTACAGCATTTGCTGATGGACTTGTTGCCCGAAGAACACTTTATCCAACCCAGAGAAACAGTTCTTTTTGCTACCGAGTGTTCTGCTTCAGAAAATACTATTTAGGCACACAGGTATCCTAGATAGTGCCTGCTGTTGCAAAACAGTGCAATTGGGGACACTTATTTGAGCCATAAACATAACATATTGACTAACTACTCATTTCCTCCTCTGCAATAAATTTTATAACAATCCTGAAAGGAATGGAATATTCAAAAGAAATATTTGTGTGTGCCTCCCTTTGGTAATCATGACACAAGGGTAACTGAGTCCCTCTCTTGACTTTCTAAGTCTCTTTTATAAATTAAGAACGGATGCAAACTGAAATTCAAGGACAATTCTATTAGAGTTTACAGGAGGAAAAACCTGAGGGCAGGAGAGCTGTAAATCTGATTGGCTGTGAAAGGACAGGGGTAGGGGAGAGAAGGGAAAATGGCTATGCCATTTAAGCTGCCATGCAGGTCAGAATATGGCATACAAATAGCCACATGGTGGGAAGGAAGGCCTTAGAGAAAGAGTAAGGAAAGTAGAAATATCAAGAAACCCCATATTAAGGAAAGCATGCTTAATAAAGAGGCAGAAAAGAAAGGTGGAAGTGAAGATTTTCTCAATGACTCAAAAAAGGCAGATTTACAAGCTGTTTACAATGGGCTCTTAAGCTTCACATTAAGGATGGGAATTCTGGAAAGGAAAACCATCAAAGGACTATTTCATCCATTGCTTTACTACAGATTAAAGAGAGTCTGTCTTCCTAAGGGTGGTCCCTTGGCCAGGTGAATGACCTGGCCCAAATGACCAAAAGTATTTATTTAACATTTAGACTAGTAAAGAATGGAGCTCAAGAAATTGGAACTTTCCCAGGAGTCTCATGCTGAGACAATGAAAAAGCTGAATGAAGGCTTGGGGCTAGCCAGCTGGTATGGTGGTGGTGGTGGTGATGGTGGTGTGGGGGGTGGGGGGGTGGGAGGATGTTTCCTGGAAAGATTTCACTCAGTTGTGATAGTGGTCAGATCACCTTGCAAAGGAGATTGGAGCTGAGGCAATGGTGATGGGGCCAGGGCCACACCATGGCCACTACACAATAATTAGGCACACCTCTGGCTTTTAATTTAAACTTAAATTGGGGAATCACCATCTTTGATTCTCTCCCGAAAGCAGCCACTGTATTTCACTTTCATGTGTTAGTTTGCTATTCTATTGAGGCTAGACAGCTGAACCTTATTTTCCGACTATTAGGGTTCAGGCTTCGGTCTGATAACTAAAATTTCTTCACTAAAATTTTATACTCTAGTGTCAATGCCTGCTTCTGCCCTGAACTGTACATAGAAAAAAGTGAAGAAAGGTGCTTCATATCTCCATGGTAGATCCAACATCTGCCTCGAAAAAATTATTAATGATCCTCTTATACTCTCTGAAGACTTCTATTTTCTCTCTATTGCTTTCTAAAAATTTCATTATCATCATTGTTATTATAATTTCTGTGTGTCAGTGTGCACGTGCATGTGCGTGTGTGTGTGTGTGTGTGTGTGTGTGTGTGTGTGTGTGTGTATGTGCAGTGTGTGTTGTGGCATGTGCATGGAGGTCAGAGGACAACTTGGTTTTCTCCTTTTGCCCAGTGGGTCCTGGAGATGGAACTCACTTTGTCAAGCTGAGAATCATATACCTTTTCCTGATGAGCCATCTCACTGGCCCCATTCTCTGTATTATTCAAGTAATTCTCAGCCTTTGTAGATGGAATATGCTGACCTGAATTATTCTTTTTAGCTTTTCTACAGAAACTGACCAAATAATACAGTGCTCAGTTGGTCTTGGTTTTTGTTATTCATTGTACAATTCTGAGAGGGAAAGGAGCAGAGTTTGTTCATAAACATGTAGTAGATTAGGACCAGGCAGCCCAGAAGAAAGAAAAACCAGAAAGGCATGTCCTGTAGCCTTGGGACCAGAAAAGAGCTGTGGCTCACCTAATAGTAGTTCTAATCTATAAACTTTCAGTGCAAATATCCTGAGTACTTATTTACTGATTCTGAATTTCATAGCCTTTTTAATATCTATTATATAATTTTATATTAACTACACTTAAATAAATAAACTCTATTAGAAAATAACCCAACTGAGTGTTGTTCTGAATTAATCTTCACCAGAGGACTCCAGGCTATAGGGGTTTTTGCCTCTGTCCTTCCCATCTGTTCAGCTTTGCTGCTTCATGCTTCTCAGCCATCACTTCATTCTAGTAGCTACACTCTGTTTTTATAATCAGTCTCCAAAGTTTGGATATGTGGTTGATAGAAAGCACCAATTCTAGAAGTGTGTACTCTACATTAACTCTGTCTGGAACTCTTAATTGAAAATGGGGTGGAGAAGGAGATCACACTATACTTCAAATCATACACCATTATAGACATGTTTACTTACTGACTCATTAAAGATGAGCATTGTAAATCAAACTTATACCCAGTCCAGATCAACACCTGTCTACAATCACATGGTACCCAGAGCACTGCTATATGAACCTCCTGGAACAGAGATACACTTGTCCTCCACATGAAAGGCTGTTCCAGGGGTCCTCTACATGTGCTACAGTAGTAAGCCCAGGTTGCTGAATTCATCAGTCATTAACAACAGCCAGCGAAGTGGTTCTCGGGATGTAGCTAGACTCATCCCATTATTACCAGTGCCTGAAGGACCCACTGTTTCTATTGAAACAAAGTGGGGACAACAATTGGTAGAAGAGATAGTTTTCAGTCATTTCCAGTCTAGCGAAGATGGGTAAAGGCCATGTTCTGTACAGAAAAGCGCTTCCCATTTTTAAAATATACGCCTTGGAAGTGCCTTGCTGTCTGTCCCCTTGGAAGTTACTTGAAGGTCAGAGAACAGTTTAGACTCTTTGCTGCAGTTTTTCTAGCCAAGTATTGAAAGTGAGTATTGGTCATTAGTGAGTCTGGCAATACCCTGTTTACTTGGCAAGAGAAGCTCTTGCTTCATCATATGGCACCTCTCCTTTTGTAAAAATATTTCTAAAATTTTACTTTCCCTGTAATTTTTTAGTCAGCTCTCTCATACACTGATATGCCTGTAATCTGCTTTTTTGTTTGTTTGTTTGTTTTTAAATCAGTGTCTTTCTTGTGAAATGGTATCTTCCACGCCTGACATCACTGTTGACCTCTTAACTACTAGAAGGTTTGATGGGGCCTAGAAACTTTCTCTTCTACAGGAGGCTTGTGATGCCTTCCCTCTTCTCAAAAGTTTAGAAAGTTAGTCATTACTGTTGGGAGGGGTCTCCAGACGAAGCCTCATCTCAGAAAGTATAAACAGTTAACAGAATATCTTTTTCTTCAGTGATGTAGCTGGCCATCAAGTGCCGATGCTCCTGCAACTAAACTCTCAACAAATGCCTGTAAATAACCCCTCACCAACTCACCAATTCTCCTGTAAGCACTAATTAAACTCGTGGTTACAAGCTAGACTTGAGTGGAAATTCTTCTTTGTCTGCTGGTGGTGCTCTATCCAAGATGAATAGACATGTGTCAATCTTTCCTTAGAAAAGTTAATGCAATAGTCTTCTTGTGGCATCTGCCCTCAAAAGCCCTTGTGGCAAGAGGCACAGCTGCCTTATCTGCAAAGGGTCTGCTGGTGTGGCCTTTCCTTTGTCACTCACCACTGTGCATCTTTAACCCACTGCTACTGAGAAAGACTCCAGCCTTCTTCTCCCAGTGAAACACCTCAGAGCAGCCCACTAAGATGACCATAATGTGGAGAGATCTTATCTCTGTTAACATGCTAGTCAGGAAAGTTTTATACCTTTCTGTGTTTCCTCCCACGTTTTTATTCTCGGAGGTGCTTGGGAGCCTTCTGCCTCAGTAAGCTAAAATGTCATATCCTGTCTAGGTTCATCTGAGGACTGACACAAGTGATTTTCATATTTTAATACTAAAACATGCTGTATCTTTTAAAATATAATATGATGGCGTTCTCTTTTTTTTTAGAGTTTTTTTCTACAAAAAAAAAAATAGGACAGGACTGGAGAGCTACCTCAGCAAATAAAAGCACTTGCTCTTATTGTAGAGGATGAAAGTTCTTCCCAAACCACTCAGAACTTCAGCTTCTGAGGACATAACCCTCCTCTGGACACTACAGAACTATTACCCACCACCCCCACAACATACATAGATGCATACCCATACACACACACACACACAAGTGAATGAAAATAAAAGTCTTAAAAAAAAAAACTCTTTTTAACAGAGCATCATACTATAACTTAACACATGCTAACTAATCAAAATTAATTCTCAATAATTTGGCAAAGAGTCACACATTTTGCTTGGTTACCATGTAATGTATTTTAAGCCACCATGCTTATTTTTAGTAATGTGTGCCTGTGTGTGTCCAAGTGTATGCTAGTCACATGCAAACACATATGTTTAGACATCAGAGGACAATCTGATGTTTCTTTCCTCAAGATGTTGTCCACCTTGTTTATTGAATACTCTGTCTCAATGGCATGTAATTCTCCAATAATGGGACAATTCAGCACATGTCACTCTGGAACCTCAAATAGGTTCTGTGAATCAAACTTAGGACCCCATTCTTGCATTCTTGCATTCTTGCAAACACTTTATTGATTGATCTATCTTCCTAAGCTGTATTTTTTTTTGGGGGGGGTCACAGGAACTTTAATGCTGACACAAATTTAGACAGCTCAGAATGAGCCTTCTGAAAAAGGTGAAGAAAACGAGGGTATGTATGGATAAGCAATACAGATTATTACAAAGCAGTAAAAATGTCTTCCTTGGAAACTTCAAGCACACATTCAAACAGAAGCACGGCCATGTGAGAGCGACATTGTGTACAAGTAGAGAAGATGTATATTTTATGTGCAAAGATCCGTGCATTTACTGTTCAAATGCCTTGTTGTTGTTGCTTTTTAATTTTGTTGGGTTTTTGTTTTGTTTTGTTTTATTCTTTTCTCATATTTTACATCATGACTATAGTTTCCCTTCTCTTTCCTCTTCCAGTCTTTCCCAATCACATTCCCCTTTCCCCCAGACCCAAGCCCCTCTCTACCTCCCCTCACAAATGAGCAAGACTTTAAGGGAAATCAACCAAATACAGCATAACAAGCAACAATAAGACCAGTCACATTCGATCACATCAAAGTGGTAACTGATGGGAGCAGATGCAGCATCCCAAAGCCAAATTTTAGGTGGAGCTAATATTTGGGAGTCCTGCAGAGGAGAGGGAGGAATGACCATAGAAGTCAGAAGGTTCAAGGATACCACAAGAACATGGACCACAGAATCAACTGACCAGGATTGGGAGATCAGGGAGCCTGCATGGGTCTGACAGAGGTCCTGTGCATAAATGTTATGGTTCTGTAGCTTGGTGTTATGGAATTCCTAACAGCAGAAGCGGAGGCTGTTACTGACTCTTGCATGCCTTTGGGATCCTTTCCTCCTACTGGGTTGCCTAAGCTGTATTTTTAAAGGTACTTTTTGCTCCTCATCCTGCCTATCCACACTTAACAGCCCTTGGAATTCTCATCTGCAGCCCCACTCACCCTGTCTGTTCTGGGCCAACAGTTAATGAAAAGGAATGTCTCCTCTGCAGCATCAATACAGTATATTCAAGAAGGATGGGATATGGCTATACAACTTTTGACTGTATAGCCTTTTCAAATCAAGAGTGTCTCTAATTACAGGACTTGTTAGCTGCCTTTACTCAAGTACAGGATTAAATATGCTTTCTTTTCCCTTTATTTTGTATTTCTAAACCAGTTTAGCTGGATAAGATATGTGATTCCCCATCTGTGCCTAAGGACTGAGTAAGACTCCATGTATCACAAAGAGCTATCAGTACTACAGATAAGGTATTTCTCCATTCCAGGTTATAGGTGGTATTGATTTAGTCATTACTCTATGAGTTTCTCATTTTCTGGTTTTGAAGATTTGCCTTGCCCAGCATTTATAACAATTGTGTTGCTGAATTTTAAACAGTGTCCTCAGTCAAACCTACACTCTCTCCAAGTCAAAGAGTAGGAAAAAACAAACAAACAAACAAAAAAAAAAAAAAACATCATTTTCATTTTTCAGTGATCAGATTCTGTTTCCACACAAAGAAAATCATTAGCTGTCCAGTTTGTGCCTAACATTTGATCACCTGTTTGCTAACAGGATGGGTGGGGAGTGTGCTATGCATTCTTCACTCTCTGTCTTCCAAACAAGAAATTGATGCAGTGCTAATGGTCCCAGGAAGGGACTGTGCAGCTGGCTGTGTTTAAAGAGCACGGAAGTTAAATTTGGAATAACATGAAGGATATTCCTGGGAATTTGTGAAGAGAAAGGGTGTTTGTTGGCTTTCTGTGGAGAAGTTTAACACACAGGTTCATTTTCTGCTTTGTGTTGATTAATTTCTCTTCCACCCTGCAGACACATCCTTTTGACCAGGCTTAGCATACCAGATGTAAATCCTTCTCTGTGAAGCAAGGGGCTTCCAATGCAACAGAAAATCGTTGGTTGCCCTCAGGACGGTCATGGCATTATTGCATCAGGGTAAATCTTGTCTGGTATGTTGGTAGTTTAAATTGTTTAAATCTTTGGGGAAGTACGGTATTTTGTTTCTCTTCTTGATCCTGAATGAAATGTCACTGGCTTGACTTACTTGGAATCAGATACAACATAAAACAATCTTCCTTCTTCAGAAAACCATGCTGAAGACTGCTAGTGGACAATTGACTTCGCTTTGCTAATGGCACCAAAGGCAGAGACTGGGACATCTATCTCACTGTGTGTTTCCCAATCAACCATTGCATGAGATAAGGCATATTACTCAGCCACTCGACTCCATTTCCTGTAAAAAATCAAAGTGACTTAAATTTGGCTTGAGTATGTTTTCCTTTTTTTTATTATTTTAGAAGGTGATAATCACTTTCTCATAGTTATTTATCTTTTCTTCCTGAAACAGGATCTCATGTAATCGGGTTTGCCTCTAATTAACTTTGAAGCTAGGCATGACCTCGAATCGCTGATCCTGCTTCTACCTCTGGAATACTGAAATTCCAGTACATAACACTGTGCCAGTCCTGTTAAACAGAAAAATCTCAAATTTATAATCTATTTGCTTTTCTTTTATTTGTGTGTGTGTGTGAGAGAGAGAGAGGTAATATGAGTGAATGTGGTGTGCGTATGTGTCTGTGTGGGTGCATGTATCGATGTGTGCATGCACAGGCTGACCAGGGCCATTGAGTACCCTGCTGTATCACTGTCCGCTTTATTGCTGTGACACAGTAATCATATCTCCAAATGGTTGAGGCACCTGGCTTTTTGTCTGAGTTCTGAGGATCTGAACTAGATCCTCATTCTCAAGTAGCAAGTGCTCTTACCTGCTGAGCTATCTCCCCTGCCCCAAATCTCACCTCCATTTTCACCAGTATCTCTCTGTAAGAATGATGACACCATTAATTTAGAAAAATAGTTTCAGGAAAGAAGGACAATGTATGTAATTGAAATCCTTACAATGCTGTCCTTATTTTTAATTTCCCGTATATGTGTAAGTTTTATCAGTGCTGTATTGCTCGGCAGAGCACACCTGGAGAACCATGTGCAGTACGAAGCCGACCTTTGGTGACAATAACTTTGGGTCCTGTCTTCTTATACTCACAGAAAACCTGTGAACATTCAACAGGATTGCTGAGATTGGGAGAAGACCTTTCTGGGGTCCTGAGCACAGAGGCTGCCTTGGGGTGTTGGACCCTTTCACTTCAATTCAAGGCAATTAAAGGACTAGTTATTTCTCAACAAAGCAGAATATCATACTTTGCTTTGGCATCCATATTTCACAGTGTACTTAAAAGAACCTTATTTAGCAAATTGGGGGGTGTTGGGTAGTCTTCTGTCTTTGTTTTACAGCCGCTCAGGACCTGGCATAGCACAAGTTCATGTTATGCTTGTTCAAGCTGTTAAATGTTAGCTTCATTTGTTTGTTTGAATTATGCCTGGCTCTTTTAGTTTTGTAATGAAAAGTAAGTACAGGTTATGCAAGCAATAATCCCTGCATACACAGCCACTATCTTTCTAAATAGTTTATTATGCCACAGTCTGGCCCTCCATTAAATACAGATTACCAAGGCCTGAATAAATGAATACCAACAAGGCATCGCCACCATCCTTCTGTATATAAAAATGCATATAATGAATTGTGACAACTCATGAAAATGGAAAAGAAGAGGAGTGGGTCAAGAAGCAATTACACATTTGTCTTATCTTATGCAGCTTGCCTTCAAAACAGCAGAATCCCCTCAGAGTTGAGGAAATGGTGAGACGTCTCTCCTCTGCTGTTACCGGTAGGGTCTTGCCATGCACTCGGTTCTCCTTTCCTTGTTCCTCACTGACTCTGTGTTAGCAGGGTCATCTTAGACCCCGGTTGTCCTCCAGATTGCTTCTACCAAGCTATCTGCACAATGCAGCCTTCAGAACGTACTGTCAAAGCTGTTTACAAATAGAGATATGTCACTGTGTCATTATATATCTCTTCTGCTTTATGTCTGAGGGAGTGTTCACCTCTCTCTCTTCGTGCATACCTGAAACTCCTGAGCAGGGAAGATAGAGCAATAGTTTGCCTTGCAGGTAAACAGATAACAGATAGATTGACAAACGTTTCAGTTTTCCTTTTATCTCGGTCCTTCCTCCCCTCCTTCCTCCTTCCCTGTCCCCTTTTCCACCAGAAACAAGGAGCCCTCTCAACCCCTTTATCAACTATCCCCGGCACTTCAAGTCACATCAGGACTGAGCATATCCTCATTTATTGAGGCCAGGCAAGGCAGCTCTGCCAGGGGGAACTAATCCAAAAACATGCAATAGAATCCATGTTGACTGCTCCCCCACCCCTCCACTTGCCAGGTGATCCACATGAAGACCAAGATGCTCTTCAGCCACATATATACAGGGGTTCTAGACCATGCATGCTTCTTAGTTGATGTCCCAGTCTCTGTAAGCATCCATTGGTCTGGGTTAGTTGTCTCTATCTTCTTGTGGGGTTTCTGTGCCTTCTAGGTCCTTTCGTCTTTCCCCCAACTCATCCACACGACCCCCAGAACTCTGCCCCATGTTTGGTTGCAAGTCTCAGCATCTGTCTCAATCCGCTGCTGGCTGGAGCCTCCCAAACAACAGGCATGTTAGGCTCCTGTCTGCAAGCCTAGCAGACCATCATTAATAGCATCTAGGGCTAGCGCTCTACCAAGGAGTGGGTCTCAGGCTGGACCAATCATTGGTTGGACATTCCCTCAATCTCTGTTCCATCTTTACCCCTGAACTTCTTGTAGACAGGGTAATTTTTGGATCAAAGGTTTTGTGGAGGGATTGTTGTTTCCCTCCTGAAGGAGTAGGATATAGCTAGGATACAGAGTTAATAAAATTTAACTAATAGTAAAAAAAGAAAAGAAAATGCCATTGCCATCTGATTAAATACAGAGGAGAATGGACAATCCCAGGAACAGGGGTTATAGGAAGTAATGTGTGCATTACAAGTTTGCAGAATTTGGGGAGGAGTGCTGTGAAATGATGTCCTTTGGATGACATGGCATATGCCCATATCGGCTCATAGCACCTGGGTTGCCTGCACAAGATCCAGCCAGTCAAAAGTCCAGCATGGAGAGTGTAGGGATTGCAAAAGCCAACATCTAGCTGAGGAGCTATTGGCAATTGATATCTGATGAGGGAGGGAAAGTCACCTCTCTTTGGGGGTGTGACAGCTAGTAAGCCAATGCCCCAGTGGAAGGCCCACACATACTCATTTGTCTCTGGTCAGCACTGATTGGACTCAGGCCTATTAATAAGATAAAAACAAACTGAAGACAGGCACTTGTTAAGGAGAAAGATTGTTGGGTGCCAGGGTATAAAACAAAACTCACTGCAAACATAAATGAAAATTTCAAATAATAAATAAAGCTGTTATCTAAGTGTCATTTCCATCATTGTTTCTTTCTATGATTGTACATCTCTTACAGTTTAATATACTTAAAAAGTATAAAAAAAAAAAGAAAAAGAAGGAGGTGGTCACTTCAATCTCCATGCCCCTCTTTCCCTTTACAAGTCACACCTATATCCTCCCAGGATCCTACTATGTCATAGACGTCCATCCTGTCAGAGAGATGTTTTCCTTCTTGTTCCAAATCCTTTCACCTCCCAACCCCATTCACCCCACATCTGATCTCCACCCTTGTTTCCCTCCCCATTTCATCTTTTGTTCATTTCCTTCATCCACTTCTACTCTCTATTATATTTCCCTTTCTGAGTGACATTCCAGCATCCTCTCTTTGGTCCTCCTTGTTACTTAGCTTCTTTGGTTTTGTGAATTGTTACATGTTTATCCTATACTATAGGTCTAATATCCCCTTATAAGTGAGTACATACCATGGGTATGTATTTTTTGGGTCTGAGTTAACCTCACTCAGGATGATCTTTTCTAGTTCTCACCATTTGCATGCAAATGTCATGATTTCCTTAGTTTTAATAGCAGAGTAGTTTCCATTGTGTAAATGTACCACAATTTCTTTAGTCATTGTTTGTTTGAGCGACGTTTAGGTTGTTTCCTCTTTCTGGCTATTATGAATAATGCTGTTATGAACATAGCTGAGCAAATATCCTGGTTGTATGGTGGAACATCTTTTGGGTATATGCCCAGGAATGGTATAGCTGAGTTGTGAAGTAGAACAATTCTCATTTTTTTTCAGAGAAAGCACCAGACTGATTTCCAAAGAGGTTGTACAAATTTGCATTCCCACCTGCAATAAAAGAGTGTTCTTCTTCCATATCCTTGCCAGCATGTGTTGTCAACTGAGTTTTTGATCTTAGCCATTCTGACTGTTAGAATCTTAGAGTCCTTTTGATTTGCATTTCTCATAACTAAGGAAACTGAGTTATGTTTCTTTAAGTGCCTCTCCGCCATTTGAGATTCTTCTGTTGTGAATTCTCTATTTAACTTTGTACTCCCTTTTTTTAATTGGATTATTTCATTTGTTGGTGTTTAATTTCTCAAGTTCTTTATATATTTTGGATAATAGCTCTCGGTCTGATGTAGGGTTGGTGAAGATCTTTGTCCAATCTATAGGTTGCCATATTGTTCTATTGACAGTGTCCTTTGCTTTACAGAAGATTTTTAGTTTTATGAGATCCTATTTATTAATTACTGATATCAGAGCCTGTGCTGTTGGTGTTGTGTTCAGTAAGTTGTCTCCCGTGCCAGTGAGTTCCAGACTTTTCTCATTTTGTCTTATAATATATGTAGGGTCTCTGGTTTTATGTCAAGGTCTTTGATCCACTTGGACTTGAATTTGGACAGGGTGATAAATATGAATATATTTGCATTTTTCTACATGAGGACATCCAGTTAGAGCAGCTCCATTTGTTGAAGATACTTCTTTTTTTTTTTTTTTTCCATTGTATGATTTTGGCTTCTTTGTAAAAAAATCAAGTGCCCATAGAAGTCTGAGTTTAATTCTGGGTCTGCAGTTTGGTTCCACTAATCAATCTGTCTGTTTCTATGCCAATACCACACAGTTTTTTGTTTGTTTGTTTGTTTTGTTTTGCTTTACTATTGCTCTGTAGTGTAGCTTGAAATCAAGAATGTTGATACCACCAGGAATTCTTTTATTGCACAGAATTGTTTTTGCTATCCTGGATTTTTTAATTTTTCCATATGAAGTTAACAGTTGCTCTTTCCAGGTCTGTAAAGAATTTTGTTGGAATTTTGATGGAAATTAATCATTGAATCAGTAGATGCCTTTTGGTTGGATGATCATTTTTGCTATGTTAATCCTACTGATCCATGGGCATGGGAGATCTTTCCATCTTCTAAAATGTTCTTCAATTTCTTCTTTAAAAACTTTAAGTTTTTGTCACATACGTCTTTCACTTTCTTGGTTAGAAGCATACCAAGATATTTTCTATTATTGTGGCTACTGTGAAAGGTCTTGTTTCTCTAATATCTTTCTCAGAATATTTTTGCTTTTATAAAGAATAGCTAGTGCTTTTTCTGAGTTAATTTTGTATCTAGACACTTTGCTGAAGTGTTTCTCAACTGTAACAGTTTTCTGGTATAATCTTGTGGGTAAGTTATATATCTATCATATCATATGTGAACAAGGATATTTTGAATTATTCCCTACAAATTTGTATTCCCTTAATCTCCTTTACTTGTCTTACTAGAACTTCGAGCACTAGATTGAATAGATATGCAGAGAGTGGACACCATTGCTCTGTGCCTGCTTTTAATTAGATTGCTTTAAGTTTCTCACCCTTTAGCTTGAGGTTGGTTGTTGGCTTGATGTATATTGCCTTTATAGTGCTTAGGTATGTGCCTTGCATCCCTGATCTCTCCAAGAATTAAAAATGGAGGGTTGTCGGATTTCATCAAAGGCCTTTTCAGCTTATAAACAGATGATCATGAGTTTTTTGTTTTTGTTTTTATTTCAGTTTGTTTATGTAGTGGATTACCTTGGTGGGTTTTCCTATGTTGAACCATCCCTGAAATCCTGGAATGAAGCCTACTTGTTCAAGTTTGATGATATTTTTAATGTGTTCTTGGATTCTGTTTACAAGTATTCTATTGAGTATTTTTTGCATCAATATTCATAAGAGGGTTTGGTTTGAAATTCTTTTTCTTTGTTGGGTCTTTGTGTGGTTTAGGT